>NC_053394.1:293229661-295838058 GCF_905171765.1 Bufo bufo
TGCCCTTTGGGTTGTGCAATGCGCCCGCAGTCTTTCAGGAATTCATCAACGATGTTTTCCGTGACCTGTTGCAGCAGTGTGTGGTAGTCTATTTGGATGACATCTTGGTATATTCTGAATCCATGGAGGCCCACATTCTGGATGTCAGACGAGTGTTGCAACGGTTACGAGAGAACAAGCTGTTCGGTAAGCTTGAGAAATGCGAATTTCACCGATCCCAGGTAACCTTCTTAGGTTACATCATTTCTGCTGAGGGGTTCTCCATGGATCCTGAGAAGGTTTCGGCTGTCTTACAGTGGCCCCAGCCCAGTGGTCTTCGTTCCCTGCAGCGCTTTTTGGGCTTCGCCAATTATTATCGGAAGTTCATCAGGGACTTTTCCATGCTGGCCAAGCCTCTCACGGATCTGACCAGGAAGGGCAGTAATTCCCAGGTCTGGCCGCTCGAGGCCATCCGAGCTTTTGAGGCCCTAAAGTCTGCCTTTGTGTCGGCTCCGATTCTGTCGCATCCCAACCCTGGGTTGCCCTTTGTCCTCGAGGTGGACGCGTCTGAGACGGGAGTAGGCGCCCTTCTGTCTCAGCGTAGAACACCAGAGGGTCCTCTGCTTCCTTGTGGGTTTTACTCCCGGAAACTGTCTTCCGCGGAGTGCAACTATCAGATTGGTGACAGGGAGTTATTGGCCATCGTGCAGGCCCTTAAAGAATGGAGGCACTTGCTCGAGGGTTCGGTGGTTCCGGTTCTCATCCTGACGGACCACAAGAATCTGACCTACCTTTCTGAGGCCAAGAGATTGACACCACGTCAGGCCAGATGGGCTCTGTTCTTGTCACGTTTTAATTACGTGGTCTCCTACCTACCCGGTTCCAAGAACATCAGGGCGGATGCCTTATCACGGCAGTACTCCGAGCTGTCCAGGGAGGAGTCGATTCCGACTTCGGTCATACCTCCGAATCAGATCCTGGCCGCCATTCGCACCAGCCTGACCTCTCCCCTGGGTGAGCAGATTTTGGCGGCTCAATCTGGTGCTCCCTCTGGGAGACCCAACGGCAGATGTTTTGTGCCTGAGGAGTTGCGCACTCGGTTGTTGCGAACCTACCATAACTCCAAGACCGCGGGGCATCCTGGAAAGAATCAGCTGTCCTGGGCTGTTTCACGTCTGTTCTGGTGGCCTTCCCTACGTTCCGACATCGCCGCATATGTAGCGGCATGCTCCGTTTGTGCCCAGAGTAAGTCCCCTCGGCACCTTCCGTTGGGCCTTCTGCAACCCATAGCCACCGGGGAGCGCCCATGGTCACACTTGGGGATGGATTTCATTGTGGACCTCCCTGCATCCCGAGGCCATACGGTCATTCTCATGATTGTGGATCGGTTTTCCAAAATGTGCCACTGTGTTCCTCTCAAGAAGTTACCCTCTGCACAAGAGTTGGCCACGATTTTTGCCAGGGAGGTCTTCCGGTTGCACGGTTTGCCTAAGGAGATTGTGTCGGATCGGGGGAGTCAGTTTGTGTCCAGGTTCTGGCGCGCCTTTTGCTCCCAGTTGGGGATTCATCTCTCCTTCTCCTCGGCCTACCACCCTCAGTCCAATGGGGCCGCAGAACGATCCAATCAGGCCTTGGAGCAATTCCTTCGTTGCTATGTCTCCGATCACCAAGACAATTGGGTTGACCTCCTGCCTTGGGCTGAGTTTGCCAGGAACACGGCGGTGAACTCTTCCTCTGGGACGTCTCCCTTCATGGCCAATTATGGGTTCCAACCTGCCGTGTTACCGGAGGTATTCTCTCCCCAGGATATTCCGGCTGTGGAGGATCACCTTTCCGTCCTACGTGCTTCTTGGGTACAGATCCAGAAGTCCCTTGAGGTCTCTGCGCAGCGCCAGAGACTCCAGGCTGATCGCAGACGAGCGCCTGCTCCTTCCTACCAGGTCGGAGACCGTGTATGGTTGTCCACCCGCAACCTCAACCTTCGAGTGCCCACTCCCAAGCTGGCGCCTCGCTTTGTTGGTCCCTTCCGAGTGCTTCGCAGGGTAAACCCGGTAGCCTATGCCCTTGTTAAAACGTGTTTCATGTCTCCCTGTTGAAGCCACTGGTGTGTAATCGTTTCACTTCCTCGGTTCCTCGGCCTCGTCCGGTCCAAGTGGGCAATCGTGAGGAATATGAGGTGAGCAATATCCTGGACTCACGCCTGGTCCGCGGTCGGTTGCAGTTTTTGGTCCATTGGCGTGGTTATGGTCCAGAGGAGCGTTCCTGGGTTCCCTCCGCAGATGTCCATGCTCCTGCCTTGCTCCGAGCCTTCCACGCACGCTTCCCTCAGAAACCGTTTTGTGCTCCGCGGAGGAGGGGCCCTTGAGGGGGAGGTACTGTCATGGTCTTACCTGCTTGCTGCTCTCCTTCGTTTGACATGTGCTGGCGGCCATCTTGGTTTCTGGGTTTCTTGTAGCCTTCCACCCTGCGGCTCCTCCTTCCCCTGGGAGGAGCTGGATGCCTAGCTCATATATATAGGAGGTCTGTGGCTTCAGTTCCTTGCTTGGTCCTCTTGTGTTCACATGCTTCTAAGACTGCTGCTGCTTCTGGTTCCTGATCCTGGCTTCGTCTGACTACCCTGCTGGTTCCTGATCCTGGCTTCGTCTGACTACCCTGCTGGTTCCTGATCCTGGCTTCGTCTGACTACCCTTCTGGTTCCTGACCTCTGGCTTCGCAAAGACTCTGCTCGGTTTCACCATCCGTTTGGACTTTTGCTTTACAGCTTTATTTTCAATAAAGCCTTCTTATTTTCACTTATCTCTTGTTGTACGTCTGGTTCATGGTTCCGTGACAACACAGAAGAAGTTCAAGATAGTTATATGGATAACTCGGTTGATGAAAAAGTGTCTGTTTCTACTCAAACGGATTTCACCTTAGAAAACTCTCTGGTCATTACAAACCAAACTCACGACCACACTTATACAATTCAATTACCCGAAATTTCTTTTCGTTCACCAACAAAAAGTTACAATCTTCATTCCGGTAAGCAAATCACAAGTACACCGATACAGGCAGTTATATCCGATTTTGATTCACCGTTAAAGAAAAAACAAATGTTGGATAAAGACCATAAAGATTTATATTTTCCAGCCGAGGAGAACAATGATCCTTTGTCGCCGTTGACAAATGTGTTGCTTCCTGTAGAAGATTATTCGGAGATTTCATTGGATGAACCAACATTAGATGAAAATGATGAAGATTATCAACCTGAAGAACAAAGTTTTAACAATTCAGATTTTGATGGTTTTTCAGCGATAATGTACACCAAAGAACAACCAAAAAAGCCAATTATAGAATTAACAGAAGCAGAGATTGTGCAAGAAAGGAAATTTATTGTCTTTGAATCCTGCTTGGATAATCTTATTCGTAAAGTTAAATGTCCGGATTCGGAATGTAATTATCTTGTAAGTTCTTTTTCAAAATCTATTGAGGGATCTTCCGTAAGTATCAAAGCTAAGTGTTACCTAGGACATGCATTTACAGTATTTGAATCGCAGCCCAGAATTTCTCGATACAGCTCTGGCAACATATTGTTAGCCTCCTCTATTTTATTCAGTGGATTAAATTTTCAAAAAGTAAAAGAATTTCTTGACATTTTTGGTATGGTAAGTATTTCTGAAAAATCTTACTACAGATATCAATCAAAATTTCTTTTTCCAGCAATAGATCTGGCCTGGATTGAAGAACAATCACGAAACTTTGAAGATATAAAAAATAATCCCCTTTGCATTTCTGGAGATGGGCAATGTGACAGCCCAGGACACAACGCAAAATATTGTACCTACACTGTCATGGACAATATGACAGAGAAGATTATAGATTTTGAAGTTGTTCAGCGATCACAGTGTTCTTCCTCAGTAGCGATGGAGAAATATGCCTTTGAAATTACCATGGAAAGACTGCTTTCAAGGGGATACAAAATTCGTGTATTTGCCTCGGATAGACATGTTGGAATACGAAAAAAAATGCGACAGGATTACTCCAATATTAATCACCAATTTGACGTCTGGCACTATGCCAAATCTCTAAGGAAAAAACTCACTGCAGCCAGCAAACAGAAGTTCTGTAAGGAAATTACACCTTGGATCGATAAGATTGTTTTACATTTCTGGTGGTCAATCCAAACTTGCGGGGACAACGTCGAAAATTTGAAAGAAAGATGGATATCTCTATTACACCATGTAACGGACATACATGAATGGGACAGTGATATATATAATCATTGTAGCCACGGTACATTGTCAACTGATAAAGAAGAAGAAAAAGTTCTCTGGTTAAATCCCGAACATCAACCCTTTTTAAGCATTCAAAAAATTGTAAGTAACAAAACCCTTTTGGATGATTTGAAACATCTTGTAAATAATTGTCATACTGGAAAATTAGAAAACTTTCACAGCTTGGTATTAAAATATAGGACGAAGAGGATTCACTTCATGATAGATGCGATGGAGGCAAGAACAAAGTTGGCTGCCCTCACCCACAATTATAACATAGGAAGAGAACTGGCCACCGTGAAATTTCCAAAAAGAAATACAGAACCTAAGGGCACCGTCCGAACAAAGCTATTTCTTCCAAAAACCCAAAGCAGGTGGTCGGTAAAAAATGTTTATGAAAAAATGGATGTAAAGTATCTAGAAGACTTGTCAATAAAAGTATTGAATTTAGTGAACCAGAAAATACAATCACTATGGACTTCACGAACACCAACTCTACCACCCAATATAGCAAATCTGGAGTGTCCAAACAAAGATGAAATTAAAAAGAAACACATTATGCGATTCAGGAATTTGTCAAGAGCAGTTGACAATTGAGTGTTACTAGTACTAAAAGAAATTTATATTCTTTTTCCTAGAGTTTCTTGTTCTTAGACTTTTAAAATTTATATTTTAATATGTTGGTCTTATATCATAAGTTTTGTTGAACGTTTCTTAGATTTCAACATCTTTATGTTTTATTCCCAAACTGAAATAGGTTAAAAAAATTTTTTTGTATATTTCAGAGTTCAAACTTCCATGTTTGTCAAGTTTTTTGATTCAAGTTTATGACGGGTAAGAAAAATTAATTCTAAATTTACAAAATTATTGTCCTTTTCTTCCGGCAAAAAATTCCGTCGTCGAGGCTCTATGCCGGAAGAATCCTGATCAGTTTTATCCTAAAGCATTCTGAATGGAGAGAAATCCGTTCAGGATGTCTTCATTTCCGTAACGGAAAGTTTTTAGCACGGAGAAAATACCGCAGCATGCTGCGCTTTTTGCTCCGGCCAAAAATCATGAACTCTTGACGCAAAGCTGGATCCGGAATTAATGCCCATTGAAAGGCATTAATACGGATCCGGCCTTAAGCTAAACGTCGTTTCGGCGCATTGCCGGATCCGACGTTTAGATTTTTCAGAATGGTTACCATGGCTGCCAAGACGCTAAAGTCCTGGCAGCCATGGTAAAGTGTAGTGGGGAGCGGGGGAGCAGTATACTTACCGTCCGTGCGGCTCCCCGGGCGCTCCAGAATGAGGTCAGGGAGCCCCACGCGTATGGATGACGTGATCACATGGATCACGTCATCCATGCGCATGGTGCTCTCTGACCTCATTCTGGAGCGCCCCGGGAGCCGCACGGACGGTAAGTATACTGCTCCCCCGCTCCCCACTAATACTATGGCAACCAGGACTTTAATAGCGTCCTGGCTGCCATAGTGACACTGAAAGCATTTTGAAGACTGATCCGTCTTCAAATGCTTTCAGTTCACTTGCATTGTTCCGGATCCGGTGTGTAATTCCGGCAAATGGAGTGCACGCCGGAACCTGAGAACGCAAGTGTGAAAGAGCCCTTAGTGACTCCTATTTCTATGTTTTTTTTTTTTCAAAATATTTTTATTTAGGAAAACATTAATTGACAGCAGACAAATATGGTAAGAAGGACCCTTAGCAGATACATATGTCATTTCCAGATACACGTACAGTAGTGTCATATATTGCATAAGGTAACAATATCTTCCAATTTTTCATTTTCTCCCACCCCCCTCCCCCCTCCCATAAACTTTAATCATCCCAACTATGTGCCCCAACTTTCGGTCAAGTACAAGAACTCTCCATCAAAGATATCTGCCTCACTTTCGCTTGCAGGCCTCTATATCTATATCTTGAAAGAATCATGACTACACCTCTAATTATCGAGAGCTACCATCACGGGGTATCTATCTCCAGTACACCTAGCGTCCCCTTTATCTGTTCTTCCAGATACCATTTAGTGTGGCGAAAGGGTTTCATAACCTCCTGAATTTCCATTGGAGTTAGAACATGGCTGATAAATTTCCTCCACTTGCTGAAAAAGGGTTTTGTGGACTTATCTTTATTGTTCTCAGCCTCCAGCCTATCCATATAAAGAATACGATTCATAATGCCCACTGTTTCATCTAAAGTTGGAATGGTGGGAAATATCCAATGTCTCAATATAGTTTTTTTTACTGTTAATAAAAACAGATGAATACCTTTGACATGTGTGGAGTGAGTTATTTCCCCCTTAGTGTCCCAAGGTATATAGTGAAAAATACAATGCAGCGGATTCAATTGTACTTCCACTCCCCAAATCTGTTTCATGAGTTCTAGCGCACCCCTCCACAGAGGAGTTAAAGACGGGCAGTTCCACAACCCATGTAACAGATTGGCTTTCTGGAGTTGACATTTTGGGCACCATCTAAGGTAGTGTGCTGGAGCATCCCTATAAGACAAGTCAAACGCATATGTTGCCTTGTGCAAAATCCTGAAATGCATTTCCCTCCATGTCTCATTTCCTGTCGCCTGCCTCACACGTTCCAAGCCTTCCCTTAACTTTGGGGTCAAACCATCTTCTTCCAGCTCAACTTCCCATTTCTGAAAAACTTTTGCTTCTATAGGAATCGAATGGGTATTTTGAATTTTCCGATATAGATCTGAAAGAGACTTATTCTGAGTTCCCATTAGAGCATCAAACCAGATTCTCCTTTCCTGGTCACCCATGTCTAGTGCCTGAGACCGGCAATAAGAATTCACTTGGCTATATGAGAGAAAGTGCGAGGGAGGCAACCTGAACTGGGACCTGATATTCTGCCACGACAATAACTCACTTCCCATAGGGTTAAGCAACTGTTTCAGGGTAGTAATTCCCTTCTCTTTCCAGAGTGTAAACATTACTGATTGTCTCCCTGCTGGGAAGGCTGGGAGGGTCCATAGTGGCATGTATGGGGATAGATACATTGGTAATCGGTAAAGTTTACGAATCCCTCTCCACGTAGCCAAAGTGTCTTTCAGAAGCGTATATTTCCTCAAAGCTAGAGGAATGTCTCGGATTCTGGTGTGTAGAATAGCACTCAATTCCCATGGAGCGGCTAATTCCTTCTCCAAGGGGGTATTAGAAAAGTTTGAGGAACCAGATAACCAATCTTTAATATGTCTCCAGATGGAGGCTAGGTTATAATTCCTAATATTTGGCATCTGTATGCCCCCCTCCCACTTCAAAAGACATAACTTTGCATATGCGATCCTCGGCCTCCTGCCTCGCCATAAAAAGCGTGAGAAAGCCCTTTGGATCCTGGCAACATCTGTATGTGTTATCAGGAGAGGAATTGTTTGCATAGGATAAAGTAATCTAGCAAAGCTGACCATCTTCACTAGATGGGCTCTCCCGAACAAAGACAATGGCAAATTCATCCACTTTTCAAGTTCTTCCTCTATTTTTTTGATTAGTGGACTATAGTTTAATTTATAAAGGGACAGCGCACTTCTACCTATTTTAATCCCCAAATAGGTCAAATACTGGGGGACTACCTCCACCTCCTGGAGCATAATTGGTGCGGTGCGATCTCTGGTAAAACCCTTTAAATATAGCAATTGACTTTTACTCACATTTACTCGATAGCCTGTCACCTCCCCAAAATATTGTAGGGAATCTAACACTTTATTAAGATCTGTTTCTGGAGAGTTTAGAAAAATAAGTATGTCATCTGCGAAACATATAAGTTTAGTTTCTTTAGTTCCCACCTTTATCCCTTGATACACATCAGAATGTATCAGGAATCTAACTAAAGGTTCCAGGGCTAAGTTAAAGAGGAGCGGGGACAGGGGACAACCCTGCCTCGTGCCTCTATGGAGGCGGAAAGGCGTCGACAAAAAACCAGGTAAATGGACCTGGGCCATTGGACCTGCATATAATTTATCTAGGAACGTCCGGAAAGGTCCTGTAAAGCCAAAGGCCTCCAGTGTTTTCCCAAGCCAATTCCAATTAACATTGTCGAAAGCTTTTTCCGCGTCCACAGACAGCAGAGCAGGGCAGCCATCTGGACTCTGATTATAAAAAAGGTGATCTTGTATCGTTAAGACTGTTCTGATATTGGTGACTGCTGCTCTCCCCTTTGTGAACCCGACCTGGTGTGGTCCTATCAGGGATGGCATGAGATCCGCTAGTCTATTGGTCATTAGCTTGGTCATGATTTTAAGGTCCTGGTTAATTAGCGATATTGGACGGTAAGATCCCATCTGAGCAATATCTTTACCTGGTTTAGGAATCAATTTGATATGGGCCAGCTTACCTGTAGACATAATGTCCCCCCCATGTAGACATGAATCAAAAAGCTCCTGTAGAACTGGTGAGACTTCTGCCGCTAGGGCCTTGAAGAACTCCGCCGGGAATCCATCCGGACCCGGGGCTTTCCCATTACCAAGTGATTTAATGGTACCCTGGACCTCCTCTACTGTAATTGGCTTATTAAGGCTATTTAGCATATCTTCTGAAAGTTTGGGGAGAGAGGTATTAGCTAGAAGTTCTTCCGCTCGTGTCTGGTCAAACTCGTCTTGGGAATAGAGTGCTTCATAATATTTTCTAAAACATTCAATTATGTCTTTCGGATTAGTGAGCTTTTTCCCTTCTTCATCTAAAATTGATTTAATGGCAGGGTTATAGCGTTGTGTGTTAATTAAATTAGCTAGCATTCTACCTGCCTTGTTGCCATATTTAAACAGCTTGGCCGAGTGGTAATCCATATGAAGCTTGACTTGCTGCTCTAGATTGTAGTCGTAATTGTGTTTTGCTGTCACCCACTTAGTCCTATTTATGTCGGTTGGACTCGCTAAGTATGAAGTGTAAGCAGAGCGGACCTCATCTGTGGCATGCTGGAGCCCTAGCCATATTTTCCTTTTTTTCACTGCTGTATATGAAATGATATTACCGCGAATGACTGCTTTAGCCGTGTCCCACAGGAGGCAAGGATTATCCCGATGGCCCGAATTGTTGTCCAGGAATTCCCACCACCATCCTTTCAATCTATCTAAAAAATCCTCATCAGACATAAGGTAGCTAGGCAAACGCCAAACTCTATCAGTGCCTCTGGGGGTGCTTTCTGTAATAGTGATGCATACCGGGGCGTGGTCAGATATCACCATGTCCGTGATCTCAGCCTGAAGGACTTTTTTCGAAAGTTGTGGCGAGGTCAAGGCATAATCAATCCTGGACCACGACCGGTGAACATGCGAAAAATGGGTAAATTCCCTTTCTACTGGGTTCAGGAATCTCCAAATATCTATCAGACCTGTGGATTTAATAAAAGGTTCTAAAGAATATCTTCCACCCCTGATAGGTTGCATACCTTGGAGCGGAGACTGCGTCTGTTTCCTATCTTCCTCTAGATTATGCACTGCGTTCAGATCTCCCATAACTAAAATCTGATTTCCTGCCTCCTGTAAAATTTGTCTTTCCAAGGCCTTAAAAAAGGGGGCCTGACCAGTGTTAGGTCCATATACATTGAATAGGTCTATAGGACCCGCGTCTGTGGACAGTTTAAGATGTATAATCCTGCCCTCTCCATCACATTCAGTAACGATAACATTATGGCTTACTCGCTTATGTATAAGAATTATCACCCCCGCTTTCCTACCACATGATGGGGATCCCATGACATGTCCTACCCAAATACGTTTCATGCGCCATAGATCAGCCTCCCCCAGGTGCGTTTCCTGCAGTAATGCAATATCCGCTTTCAATTTCTTAAGGTGTTTGAGAACCATCATTCTTTTCTGCGGGGCCCTGAGGCCCTTTACGTTCCAGGTGACTATTTTCATAATTTGTTCCTAATAAAGGGTTTGTAAAGGGTAACACCTGGTGGAGGCCTCCCCCAGCCGCTTAAGCTAAATAAAGACAGTGTAGAACATCCTTGGAGCATGACCGTAAAAATGGCAGAAAACATTTCCCCCAACCTGTAAATAACAACATTAACAAAAAACCATTGAGTGAGTACAACCCACATAAATCCGCCATAAGGCACTTTAGACTTCACTTTTTTCGCACTGAACTGGCGAGTACATTCGGACTCTGTCCCGCCAGATTCCCTTCTATGAAAATACATTTTATATATAACTCCACAACCCGTAGATGAATAACCCACAAGACCCTCCACTCTGTTCTTCTCTCCCTCCTCCCTTCTGCTTTCACTTGAAGATATACATCTAAACGACCATCTAGAAGGTAGCGGCATGTGAAAAAGAATATAGTCCCGACACTATCAGGTTAATAACTCACAAATTATGCATATTCATCTTTCCACCATAGCTGTTTGTCACAGCAGATATCAGTCCCAGTCTGATCGGGATCTCTGGCTAAAGGCTTCGCCGGGCCTATTCTGAGACATGTCACCAGGTCTCTGTGATAATTGATCCCCAGAGCGTCTTCCCCTGGGTGAAGTACGACCCCTGGGTGATGATCTGGGCCTCGTGCCGTCCGAGAAGTCACCGTCTTCTAAGGCCTCTGTTGCATCCCTTGGCGTTAAGTAGGTGTCGGTTCCTCCATTTTGTTTAAATACACGCAATACAGCCGGATAAATGAGGGCAAAGCGGATTTTCCTCTGGACCAGCTGTGTGCATATCTGGGAAAACGCTCTCCTTCTCTTAGCTACTTCCATAGAATAATCTCCAAATAAAAGGAGCTTAGCCCCTTTAACTCTGAGAGGTTGAGTCAGGCGTCTGTATTTCCCCAGGACGGCCTCCTTGTCGGCATAGTTGAGAAATTTAACAATGACCGGTCTCGGTCTGGATGGCTGGTTATCAACGCGTGGTTCTCTGGGGGGGCCAATTCTGTGGGCCCTCTCTACAGTAAGCGGTGACTCAAATCCCAGCGCTTGTGGGAGCTCAGAGGAGCAGAAACGCGCCAAATGATGTGCTGGGATATCTTCAGGTAGACCCACTATCCGAATATTGCTCCTGCGGGAGCAATTCTCCAGGTCTTCCACTTTATCTTGCAGGGTCTGGTTAATACGGACTATGTCTCTTACCTGAGACTGAGTTTTGCAAAGCTCGTCCTCCAGGGTCCCTGTCCTCTGCTCTAATTCCCTGATATGGGAAGAGTTTTGCGCAATGTCCAGCTGCAACTGTTTCATAGTCCCAGCAATAGTGGACTCCAACGTGGCCTTAATATCCGGGGCTAGTATTTGCGCCACCGCCAATGCAATTTCCTTGCTAGGGAGCTCCAGATCCTGAAGCTGCAGCGACTGCTGCGATTGCGGTGGCATTTCCCCACTAGATGATTCTTCTGCCTCGTGGGGTAGGGGGGGCTGTGAAGAGGAGCGGGTTGCTCTCCGCTTACCCTCCGCCATCTTGCCGGATCGCGTCAGCACCGAATCTAGCTGCGGGAGTGAAGAGGTCACCAGTGGGGGGCCGCTGCGGACCAGGTATCTGTCCATGAGCCACCCGGTACAAGGTAGGTGGCCACAGTCCCGTCTCCGGTCACAGCAAACCCCCGATATATAGCAGGGTGTACGGAGCACCTCCACCGCACGTCCTTACATGTGCGCGCCGGAACCGGAAGTCAAACTATTTCTATGTTTTAAAATAAATAAATTATTTAAAAGATTATAGTTCTTAATATAAATGAGATCTTTAATGAAATTTTTAATTTATTTTGCAGATTAACAACAGATACCCGAAGAATATTTTTCAAAAAATTTATTCAAGTAGAAGACTTAAATACAAACAAGAATTAAATAACATTTAGAAATTTATTTTTATTTTTTTAGAGAAGAAATCTATCATTTATAAGTAAAAAGTAAGTGGTTGTCAAGAACAAAAACAAACATAACGATCATTGCAGACTGGGCCTGGAAAAGAGTCACCTGAGAAGAGTCATGGTTATTAAAAATATTTCATGCTCTCCTGCCCACCTGCTGATGACTGACAGTCTTCTACCTAGTTTTCTCCCTTTCTCTCTAGGAGAGAAATGTCAATCTTCAGCAGATGGGCGAGAGAGCAGGAGATTGTGAATAACTATGACTCTTCTCAAGTGGCCCTGAATGTTTACAATGCCTGTGTAACAATGATTGTGAACTTACACCGCTGAAATAAACATTTCGGTAACTAATTTAAACTGCCCTCAGTACGGTAATATAAACTTGAAGAAAGTTTCCTTTTAAATAAATTAATTCAAATTAGTTGTTGATACATTGTTCCTAGTTACAATAAAAAAGTTGTAAATTATTATTTTTTGGTTAAATTAATTTGTTAACCAAATTTTACGTGTCTGTGATTATTCATTTGATAACTAATTTATCTAAAGTGGAAAAATTGTGTTCAATTGAAATGACACTATAATTTCACCTATTAGGCTACTTTAACACCAGTGTTTTTGATTACGTCATTGAGACGTACAGAAATATTTTGTTTCAAGCGTTTAGATGTAGGTATGACCAAAATGATCAAAACATATCTTTATGTAAATTATATGTAAGTAACTGGTTACGTTTCAATTTTCTCTGACACAATGTGGTGCTTTGGGAAAATGATCATTACACATTTACTTACATAGTAATTTTAAACTGAAAAATGTTGATTGAAATTTTATTTAAAAGGTAATGCAAACTGATGCATTATGAACTGACAGCAACTATTGCATTATAGTTGCGGATACGTCTATGTAAATAGCTGACGGATAAGCACCAAACAGTTGTTAAAGTAGCCTTAGACATCTTGAAAGTTACTTACTTGAAAGTTAATACTGATTTGGGTACTTTGACACTATTTTCAGGGATATCTGAGTTGTGTCTGGATACATGAGTTGTGTCGGTGGAAAGCAACTCAGGGATACATGAGTTGTGTCGGTGGAAAGCAACTCAGGGATACATGAGTTTGGTCGGTGGAAAGCAATGGGTATAGTTATATGGCCAAAAATTTGGAAGACAAAGGATAGCCAACTCACAAGAGAAAGCAGAAGGTTAAAATCAACATTCTTTTTAAAGGTGTCGTGCATGTTCAGAACAGTCCTAACAAAGCTACATTTTCATTCTTGCAAACCCTGTAACAAGAGCATCAAATGCTATGCTTTGCCCTGTGCAAGATCGCGCAGTATAAAGGCTATTTTGGCGTGAGCTTACACACAGCAGTGTGTAATGTGACGTCAACGACTCAGATGTTCGTTATAATGGGCAGCCCTCTCCTTTTTACTGGATCGGGTGCCACTAAAGGCCGTGCATCAGTGCAGTTAACAAAAGCAGTGTTTCCGGCAGCTCCATTGAGAGCACGGTACGTGAACCTTACAAAAAAAATTCATTTTACCCTGCACAATGTAGCAACGTCCACAGGAGAGACTCAGAGCATAGACTATTCCGATACTCTTGTCACGGTGGCTGCTTGTGTGAAAATGGAGGTGGAGTGCCATATTTGGGACCACCGACTGATATTTATTCACTATCCTGAGTATAGAACATCAATAAAATAAAGTAAAGGATAGACGTTAAAATTACAGAACTTTATGCTGCCATCAAATTTTACAACAACAATGCAATACTGAACCAGGAATACAAGATCATTAATATTTAATTATTCAAAGGCCATAAATTCGGCTGGAGAATCTTTAGCTGGTAAATAACCCATGTATTCATGGGATGGGTCTGGGAATGCCGAACTTTGAGTACAGCACATGACGGAATTGGACGACGATTTCCCATTCCCAGATAGCCATGAACCCATGCTGTAAAAGCACGGTATGCTGTTTTTCTTAAATGCCTAAAAAATAAAAAAAAATTTAGTTATTAGACAAAAAAATTTTGTAAAGATCAAAGAAAATTTAACAAATAATATACACCACAGGACAAAGTCAACATATACATCTGTTCAGTCAACAGAACTATACCAGACTGTGCTTGTAATCTATTGGATAACTTATTTAAAAATTATTCTGACAAGATGCACAACGTACAAAAATTAACTGTGTTGACTCTAATCTTGCTATCGGCGGTTGTCAGACTACTTGATCACGACAACATAACTCAACAAAGGTATATACTCAAGAAATGCCCTCAGTGTATATGTGGATTATTGAACATGATTAAGATGTGGACAATGGTATACATTATCTCACAACCATATGGAGTATCCAGGTAATTTACAACTTTGATCATACAAAATTTCCAAGCTTGAGTGGACAGCTAGTCCGATAAGCCATTTTGAAAGTAACAATTAACTTACGTGTTGCTGATACATCCACATTGACCACAATGGGTAGAGGTGGTGGATACAAATAGGCACACAGTGGATAACACAATTTTATGTAAATCTGTGGATGGCACTGTTATAGGCTGGGATCTGTGGCAGACTCACTATTATGGGGTACCTGTGAAAAACACTTATGGGTGGTGGAATTTTTTTTTTTAACACTCTTATGGGGGTGGTCTGTGGATAATACACTAGTTTGATGGATGTGAGGATGACACACATATATAGCATATTATGTAATGGTGGTCAATATTCGCACAGGAATAATATACAGTGACATATATGATACAGTGAACATCATAAGATGATCTTATGCTGGTCACAGTATCAGATGTGTAACAGTAAATTTACCTTTGTGAATAGTGACCCCCATTAAACCATTGTCCACCCACTTATAGCACTATTTATACTCTATGCAAAATCTTCAACATTCAATCTTCTAAATTCAACTTTACACTCGGCTTTTTGTGTAATGGAGCAGTTTTCATGGGAGTAGGGGATGGAGGAAGGCAATCCTTTTTACAACTTACTATGAAAGTGACAGGCAGGGCGGCAGCGTTACCTCGCGATGCTCCATCATTCACGCTCCTCCAACTTCAATTATGAAGGTAGAGCAGTAGCGCAAAAGAGTGAGCTTAGCGAGGTTACCCTGCCGGCTGCTTTCATAATAACTTGTACAGAGAATACAAACACTGCTTGGACAGGAATACTGTACCATAACTTTACTTCTAAAAAATACTGTGTGCGTTGACCGATGTATTACAGTACAGTGATTGCATCGGGCACCTCAACTAATGTTGCAAGCCTCCACCCCCCCCCCCTCCCATCACACTGATACATTGCATTGCAGCAGCATTATATCAGCACCATCAGAATTAGAATTAAAAAACCCACATTCATTTTACACCAAAAAACAAATTGGTCTAATACAAGGAAATCTACAGTGCATAGTAAAACTATTTAACAAAAATATAAAAAAGAAAAAATATATACATTTAAAATATATAAATATATATTAAAAATATATATATTTTAATACGTTTGTGCTTTCTTTCACCTGTTTTTTTCCTTAGATGAAGGGGGACTTTTCACATCTCCAACTGTTCACAGAGTAATAGCAACGGTGTCTTCTCGAGTACAGAATATTTCGAAAAACTTGTGTTGTGAAATACAAACATAATTTTGTATGTAGGGTGTAGCGTTCTCTATCTCTTTACAACAAATTGATTCTAAATTTGTTGGCATTATGATACACTGTCTACAGCAGCACCATTCCACATTGCCTTTTCTACCCTCAATGACAGGTGTATCAAACTCAATGTATTTGAGATTTTCTGATATTCGAGGATTATTATGAAAAGAATTCAAATTCTTCGAATGTGAGGAATATTTCTTGCGCAGATTTTGCAAAAGCAATTTCATCTAAAATAAAAATAAATTATGGTAAATAAATATTATATAATATTTAGATAGATAAAGATAGAGAGAGCAATAAAAAGAGAAAGAGAGGGAGAAAAAGATTTATAAAAAATATGCTTTTATTTTAATACATTGCAAAACAGAAAAAAAAAAAATATATATATATATATACCTCATCATCCTGATTGATTGGTTCTTTAAAGACTATATCATGGATGTATTTAGATTCAAATAACGGTTTAGCCGCTGTATTAACTGACACAATAATCGGATCCTTGTTATCCGAAGATGTCGCTTCATCCTGTTATAAATTATTTAGATAAAATTACTGAAGATTACTTTGTAGAAGGATCGAAAATCCTATATATATATATATATAAAGAAGAAAATCCAGCGGGAGCACCAGCCAAGGTGTGGGTGCAACGTCCAGCACAGGATAGTGGCAATATCCCAAGTATTGTAGAGACGGAAGAAGTCGGACTGCACTCCTAGATGATAGTGAAAAAAAACGATTTATTCACCCATAAAAATGGCACAACTTGCGACGTTTCGGCTCACAAGAGCCTTCCTCAGGCTTGAGGAAGGCTCTTGTGAGCCGAAACGTCGCAAGTTGTGCCATTTTTATGGGTGAATACATCGTTTTTTTTACTATCATCTTGGAGTGCAGTCCGACTTCTTCCGTCTCATATATATATATATATATATATATATATATATATATATATATATATTATTATTATTTTTTTAAAAGGGAATGTATGGCAGCACCAATTCACAGAATCAACAACGGGTGCAATATCCAGGGAATTCACAGCTTACCCTCAGATACAAATGGAAAAGGACAGCACATCCAGTAGTACAAAAAATAATAAATTTTATTGGGCCACAGTGGCAGTGAGGCGACGTTGCGGCTCAAAATACTGAGCCTTTTTCAAGCCTTGATAAAGGCTCTGGATTTTGAGCCGAAACGTCTTGTACTACTGGATGTGCTGTCCTTTTCCGTATATATTATATATATATATATAATATATATATTTTATAGATATGATGTGTAACTATTTTCCTAAAGGATCAAAAACATAAAATATTTAAACATTGAGTTGGAGAATTTTTTTTTTTTTTGAGAACATCACGCATATTTGGTGAAATGATAAAGAAGAAATTGCATGGGTAATACAGACTCAATGATTTGCATCTTGGCCACTTTTGCTTATAATATAGTGCACATCAATTTCTAAAATATTGCGTATAATACTTTAGATAATACTTTATTCAGATAAAGAAACAATATAGAGGAAGTACATGGGGTCAACTGTGTGCGTCTGTTACGCAACACATTCAACTACTTTCACACTAGCGTTCGGGGCTCCGCTTGTGAAGGGGCTCACAAGCGGACCCGAACGCATCCGTCCAGCCCTAATGCATTCTGAGTGGACGCGGATCCGCTCAGAATGCATCAGTCTGGCAGCGTTCAGCCTCCGCTCAGAATGCATCAGTCTGGCAGCGTTCAGCCTCCGCTCAGCAAGCGGACACCTGAACGCTGCTTGCAGCGTTCGGGTGTCCGCCTGGCCGTGCGGAGGCAAACGGATCCGTCCAGACTTCTAATGTAAGTCAATGGGGACTGATCCGTTTTAAGATGACACAATATGGCTCAATTTTCAAACGGATCCGTCCCCCTTTGACTTTCAATGTAAAGTCTGGACGGATCTGTTCAGGCTACTTTCACACTTAGAATTTTTTCAAAGCTATAATGCAGACGGATCCGTTCTGAACGGATACAAACGTCTGCATTATTAGGCTACTTTCACACTAGCGTTCGGGGCTCCGCTTGCGAGTTCCGTTTGAAGGCTCTCACAAGCGACCCCGAACTGATCCGTCCAGCCCTAATGCATTCTGAGTGGATGCGGATCCGCGCAGAATGCGTCAGTTTGGCACCGTTTGTCCTCCGCTCAGCAGGCGGACCCCTGAACGCAGCTTGCAGCGTTCGGGTGTCCGCCTGGCCGTGCGGAGGCAAACGGATCCGTCCAGACTTACAATGTAAGTCAATGGGGAAGGATCCGTTTGAAGTTGACACAATATGGCCCAATTTTCAAATGGATCCGTCCCCCATTGACTTTCAATGTAAAGTCTAAACGGATCCGTTTGCATTATCATGAACAAAAAAAATAAAAAAATAAAAAAAATTATTATTATTTTTTTTTTTTTCATGGTAATGCAAACGGATTCGTTTTGAACGGATCTAAGCGTTTGCATTATAGGTGCGGATCCGTCTGTGCAGATACCAGACGGATCCGCACCTAACGCGGGTGTGAAAGTAGCCTTATAGGAGCGGATCCGTCTGATGAAACATCAGACGGACCCGCTCTGAACGGCAGTGTGAAAGTAACATAGACCAACTATTGCAATGCGTGTTACAATTTTTTATTTTTTTTAGACATTTTAATCTAAATGGATAGAATCACCTGGTTGGCTTGTTCAAATACAGACTCCAAACATAAGTCATCCATATTTTCTGATAAACCTGAGCTTGAAATGTCGGCTGTGTTTCTATTAACAGACGTTAATTTCGATATCTGTGAAAAAAAAATAATTTTTTTGAAAATTTGGTTAGAAGCTATGAACTTTAATCATGATCAAAATTTAACTTTTACTATATTTTTTAAATAATTAATACATTAAAAAAATTGCATTTCATTTTAATATCCAATTGCAAAACAATATAATCATACTTAATCCGAATTCCTAAATTTATGTTGGCCAGTATAGCATTTTTGGACTTACATTGTATGAAATAGAAGTTTCCACTGTCGTATGCAAATTATTTTCCATTTCGCCTTTTTCTGCCATGGTGATCAATCAATGAAAAAAAAAGTAGCTTTAAAAAAAATAAAAAATAAAGAAAAATGTAATTGTGATATATAACAATTTTTAAAATAAAAGAAATATGACGCCAAAGAACAAGGTGCAAATGTAAAATTAATATTTACAAAATTTGGTATACATACATTGTCCTTATGGGGGTAGCCCCAAGGAGACGTTATAACGTATGGGGGCCAACAACAAGGAAACATTATATACTGTATGGGGGGCAGCCACAGGGAGACGTTATATACTGTATGGGGGCCAGCCACAAGGAAACATTACATACTTTTATGGGGGCAGCCACAAGGAAACATTATATAATGTATGGGGGCCAGCCGCAAGGAGACGTTATATACTGTATGGGGGCCATCCGCAAGGAGACGTTATATACTGTATGGGGGCCAGCCCCAAGGAAACATTATATACTGTATAGGGGAAGCCGTAAGTAGATGTTATATACTGTATGGGGCAGCCAGGAGATTTATTATACTGTATGGGGCAGACAGACGGAGACGTTATACCGTATGGGGGTCAGCCGCCCAAAGGAGACGTTATACCGTATGGGGGCCAGCCACAAGGAAAGTTTATACTGTAAGGGGCCTATCCGGTCTCCGCTAACCCCGCTGCCTCCTCCAACCTGTAGTCCACAGGAGTTATACCGGAGGGAGACACATTGTACCGCGTCTACTCCAGGCCTGCCGCAGAGGTAACTTTAGACACCGGCAGCCACCGGCTCTTGACTGACGATACGGCTTACAGAGGGGTGACAAATATCCCAGGCGGAAGGCTGCGGCTGTGGAAAGGTTTTAATAACACTAAACAAATATATACTTACAGGCAGGCTTTGTGGCATGGGGAGTCCGGAAGGAATTTCAGACTGTGCAATTACGTTGGCCTTGACGTATATGACGTGGTTGCGCTCCAAAACAAGCCTAACCTCGTTTTCAGTATGCAGAGCAATGCGATTGCGCGGGATTACATGGATGTGGGCGTTTCTAAGGCGGAGATGAAGAAGATGACTCTGGAAAGATATAACTCCTTTTGCCCGTGAAAGGTAAAATATGACTCTTTTTGGCACATTAGCATATCTGGCGGGAAATTTAAAAAAGATGATTAGAGGGTCAAAAAGGCTGCAGATTTGAGTCGGAGTAAGATTTATATGACTGTGGAAACGGATTTATTAATTCTTAGGGCTGAGTTTAATAGGTCAATTAGAGGTGACAGGTTCCATTTAACCACCTCAGCCCCCAGTGCTTAAACACCCTGAAAGACCAGGCCACTTTTTACACTTCTGACCTACACTACTTTCACCGTTTATTGCTCGGTCATGCAACTTACCACCCAAATGAATTTTACCTCCTTTTCTTCTCACTAATAGAGCTTTCATTTGGTGGTATTTCATTGCTGCTGACATTTTTACTTTTTTTGTTATTAATCGAAATTTAACGATTTTTTTGCAAAAAAATGACATTTTTCACTTTCAGTTGTAAAATTTTGCAAAAAAAAACGACATCCATATAGAAATTTTGCTCTAAATTTATAGTTCTACATGTCTTTGATAAAAAAAAAATGTTTGGGTAAAAAAAAAATGGTTTGGGTAAAAGTTATAGCGTTTACAAACTATGGTACAAAAATGTGAATTTCCGCTTTTTGAAGCAGCTCTGACTTTCTGAGCACCTGTCATGTTTCCTGAGGTTCTACAATGCCCAGACAGTACAAACACCCCACAAATGACCCCATTTCTGAAAGTACACACCCTAAGGTATTCGCTGATGGGCATAGTGAGTTCATAGAACTTTTTATTTTTTGTCACAAGTTAGCGGAAAATTATGATTTATTTATTTTTATTTTTTTTTCTTACAAAGTCTCATATTCCACTACAAAGTTGGCATTTGACCAAGATATTTCTCTCACCCAGCATGGGTATATGTAAAATGACACCCCAAAACACATTCCCCAACTTCTCCTGAGTACGGCGATACCAGATGTGTGACACTTTTTTGCAGCCTAGATGCGCAAAGGTGCCCAAATTCCTTTTAGGAGGGCATTTTTAGACATTTGGATACCAGACTTCTTCTCACGCTTTGGGGCCCCTAGAATGCCAGGGCAGTATAAATACCCCACATGTGACCCCATTTTGGAAAGAAGACACCCCAAGGTATTCAATGAGGGGCATGGCACAAGTTAGCGGAAATTGATATTTTAAATTTTTTTCTCACAAAGTCTCCCGTTCCGCTAACTTGGGACAAAAATTTCAATCTTTCATGGACTCAATATGCCCCTCACGGAATACCTGGGGGTGTCTTCTTTCCGAAATGGGGTCACATGTGGGGTATTTATACTGCCCTGGCATTCTAGGGGCCCTAAAGCCCCTAGAATGCCTAAAAAATTTTACGCATTTGGATTCCGTGAGGGGTATGGTGAGTTCATGTGAGATTTTATTTTTTGACACAAGTTAGTGGAATATGAGACTTTGTAAGAAAAAAATAAATAAATTCCGCTAACTTGGGCCAAAAAAATATCTGAATGGAGCCTTACAGAGGGGTGATCAATGACAGGGGGGTGATCAATGACAGGGGGGTTGATCAATGACAGGGGGGTTGATCAATGACAGGGGGGTGATCAGGGAGTCTATATGGGGTGATCACCACAGTCATTGATCACGCCCCTGTAAGGCTTCATTCAGACGTCCGGATGCGTTTTGCGGATCCGATCCATCTATCAGTGGATCCGTAAAAATCATGCGGATGTCTGAATGGAGCTTTACAGGGGGGTAATCAATGACAGGGGGGTAATCAATGACAGGGGGGTGATCAGGGAGTCTATATGGGGTGATCACCACAGTCATTGATCACGCCCCTGTAAGGCTTTATTTAGACGTCCGGATGCGTTTTGCGGATCCGATCCATCTATCAGTGCATCCGTAAAAATCATGCGGACATCTGAATGGAGCTTTACAGGGGGGTAATCAATGACAGGGGGGTGATCAGGGAGTCTATATGGGGTGATCACCACAGTCATTGATCATGCCCCTGTAAGGCTTCATTCAGACGTCCGGATGCGTTTTGCGGATCGGATCCATCTATCAGTGCATCCGTAAAAATCATGCGGACATCTGAATGGAGCTTTACAGGGGGGTGATCAGGGAGTCTATATGGGGTGATCACCACAGTCATTGATCATGCCCCTGTAAGGCTTCATTCAGACGTCCGGATGCGTTTTGCGGATCGGATCCATCTATCAGTGCATCCGTAAAAATCATGCGGACATCTGAATGGAGCTTTACAGGGGGGTGATCAGGGAGTCTATATGGGGTGATCACCACAGTCATTGATCATGCCCCTGTAAGGCTTCATTCAGACGTCCGGATGCGTTTTGCGGATCGGATCCATCTATCAGTGCATCCGTAAAAATCATGCGGACATCTGAATGGAGCTTTACAGGGGGGTGATCAGGGAGTCTATATGGGGTGATCACCACAGTCATTGATCACGCCCCTGTAAGGCTTCATTCAGACGTCCGGATGCGTTTTGCGGATCCGATCCATCTATCAGTGGATCCGTAAAAATCATGCGGACGTCTGAATGGAGCTTTACAGGGGGTTGATCAATGACAGGGGTGTAATCAATGACAGGGGGGGTGATCAGGGAGTCTATATGGGGTGATAACCACAGTCATTGATCACGCCCCTGTAAGGCTTCATTCAGACGTCCGGATGCGTTTTGCGGATCCGATCCATCTATCAGTGGATCCGTAAAAATCATGCGGACATCTGAATGGAGCTTTACAGGGGGGTAATCAATGACAGGGGGGTGATCAATGACAGGGGGGTGATCAGGGAGTCTATATGGGGTGATCAGGGGTGATCAGGGGCTAATAAGGGGTTAATAAGTGACGGGGGGGGGGGTGTAGTGTAGTGTAGTGGTGCTTGGTGGGACTTTACTGAGCTACCTGTGTCCTCTGGTGGTCGATCCAAACAAATGGGACCACCAGAGGACCAGGTAGCAGGTATATTAGACGCTGTTATCAAAACAGCGTCTAATATACCTGTTAGGGGTTAAAAAAAACACATCTCCAGCCTGCCAGCGAACGATCGCCGCTGGCAGGCTGGAGATCAACTCTCTTACCTTCCGTTCCTGTGAGCGCGCGCGCCTGTGTGCGCGCGTTCACAGGAAATCTCGGCCATCGCGAGATGACGCATATATGCGTGACTGTGCGCAGGGCTGCCACCTCCGGAACGCGATCCTGCGTTAGGCGGTCCGGAGGTGGTTAAAGGCCTTACAACGGTTCTTAGGTTTCGCCAATTACTATCGTAAATTTATTATGAATTTTTCCGTAATTGCTAAACCGTTGACCGACCTTACTAAGGCTACTTTCACACTAGCGTTTGGGGCTCCGCTTGTGAGTTCCGTTTGAAGGCTCTCACAAGCGGCCCCGAACGGATCCGTCCAGTCCTAATGCATTCTGAATGGATGCGGATCCGCTCAGAATGCATCAGTCTGGCACCGTTTGTCCTCCGCTCCGCTCAGCAGGCGGACACCTGAACGCAGCTTGCAGCGTTCGGGTGTCCGCCTGGCCGTGCGGAGGCAAACGGATCCGTCCAGACTTACAATGTAAGTCAATAGGGACGGATCCGTTTGAAGTTGACACTATATGGCTCAATTTTTAAACGGATCTGTCCCCCATTGACTTTCAATGTAAAGTCAAAACGGATCCGTTTGCATTATCATGAACAAAAAAAAAAAATAAAAAAAATATATATATATATTTTTTTTTTCATGCTAATGCAAACGGATCCGTTCTGAACGGATCTAAGCGTTTGCATTATAGGTGCGGATCCGTCTGTGCAGATACCAGACGGATCCGCACCTAACGCAGGTGTGAAAGTAGCCTTAAAAAGGGGCGGATTTGGAGAATTGGTCTACTGAGGCCATTTCTTCATTTGAAAAATTAAAAAAGGCATTCAGTAACGCTCCCATTCTGATCCAGCCTGATCAGGAGAAACCTTTTATTGTGGAGGTGGATGCGTCCGAGGACAGCGCAGGAGCAGTCCTTTCACAAGGTCCTGCTAGCCTCACTAACCTGAGACCATGTGCCTTCTTCTCCAGGAAATTCTCTCCCACAGAGAGAAACTACGACATAGGGAATAGGGAGCTGCTGGCAATTAAATGGGCATTTGAGGAGTGGAGGCATTTTCTGGAGGGGGCAAGGCATTGTGTAACTGTTGTCACTGACCAAAAAAACCTTATGTTTCTCGAGTCTCCTAAGAGGTTGAATCCCCGTCAAGCCAGATGGGCTCTGTTTTTAACTCGTTTTTATTTTTCCATTACGTTCAGGCCGGAAGTAAAAATGTGAAGGCGGACACATTATCTCGGGGCTTCCATGCTTTTCAACCTACTGAGGTACCACCTGAATCCATCCTACCAGCAAAAATTTTCATAGCAGCTCTAACGAAGGATATCTCGGCTCGCATTAGGTCTGAACAACATCTGGCACCGGTATCCACCCCAACAGATAAGTTGTTTGTTCCCGTACAATTTAGTCTCCAGCTGTTGGGTGAGTGTCACGATTCTGCCTTTTGTGGACATCCGGGTGTTGAGGGCACTAAGGATCTGGTTTCTAGATCTTATTGGTGGCCCACTCTTACTAGGGATGTCAAGTCCTACGTGTCAGCCTGTGAGGTTTGTGCCAGGTCCAAGACACCTAGGACTCGCCCTGCTGGTAACCTACGACCCCTACCCATTCCCAGTAGACCCTGGTCCCATATCTTGACGGACTTTATAACACCTACCGCCGGCGGAGGGTAAGACTGTAGTTTGGGTAGTGGTCGATAGGTTTAGCAAGATGGTCCATTTCATTCCCCTGTCTAAACTCCCGAATGCCAAAACCCTGGCGTCTATTTTTGTGAAAGAAATTGTTCGATTGCATGGTATCCCGGAAAATATTGTTTCTGACAGGGGTGTACAGTTTGTGTCCAAATTCTGGAGGGCCTTCTGTCAAAAATGTAAAATTTCATTGTCTTTTTCTTCTGCCTACCACCCTGAGAGTAATGGGCAGACTGAACGCCTTAATCAGTCTGTGGAACAATTCTTGAGGTTGTATGTTGCTGATGACCAGCAATTATGGGTGAAATTTCTTCCATTGGCTGAATTTGCTTTGAATAATTCTTCTGCTGGGGTTTCACCTTTCTTTTGTAACCATGGTTTCCATCCCCGTTTTCATTCTGGGTCATCCGTCTCCTCCTCTAACCCTGAGGCGGATAGGCTCTCCTCTGAACTGTGCACAGTTTGGGCCCAGGTTCAATCTAACTTAGAAAAGGCTCAAAGTTCTCAGAAATTCAAAGCCGATAGGAGACGTTCAAGGGGGGTGAATTTTCAGATTGGGGATAAGGTATGGTTGTCCTCCAAGAATCTCTCTCTTAAGGTAGATTCTAAAAAGTTTGCTCCTCGTTTTATTGGACCATATAAGATCACAGAGGTGATTAACCCGGTATCATTTAGGTTGGAGCTGCCCGAGTCATTCCACATTCATAATGTGTTCCATAAATCTCTGCTTAAAAAATATTTTGAACTGGTAGTACCATCGAAAGCCTCGCCTCTGCCGGTTCTTGTTAATGATGCTGTCGAGTATGTGGTGTCTAAAATAGTGGATGTCAGGAAGGTGCGTAATTCCTTGCAGTACCTGATTCACTGGAAGGGGTATGGACCTGAAGAGAGATCTTGGGTACCTGCCAGGGAGGTTCATGCTCCTAGACTTGTTCGAAAATTTCATTTAGAACACCCTGAAAGGCCATCGCCTGAAGTCTTGGGTCCGGTGGCCCCTCGTAAAAAGGGGGGTACTGTAACGGGGTTCCGAAGATGCACTCGGTCTCCCATTAGCCGCAGACCTGCTGCTTAGCTTCATGAGCGAGGATCTGTGTTTGACCTCGTTCCCATGGCGGCTTTGCTAGCTGGGAGGCCCCCTGCTCCTAAGTCTGCCTTGAGTGCCGAGCTGATCACTCGGTGCTCGACTAGTTGGTCTGTCGGTCATGTGACGCTGGCCACGTCACATGACCCTCACTCCCTACTATAAATACAGGCAGCCTGCTGGCCACAGGTTGCCTGTTAATTTAGGTTCCACCTGTGATTTTGTCTTTTCTGGCGTACTTACCTCCTGCTGAATTCCTGTCGATCCTCTGCCTGCTCCTTGTGTACTTTGCTGCTCTCCTGGTATTCTGACCCCGGCCTCCTCCTGACGATCCTCTGCTGACTCCTTGGTACTTCATGACTCTCCTGGTATTTATGACCCCGGCTTCTCCTGACAATTCTCTGCTTGCTCCATTTGTACTTAGTAGCTTTCCTGGTATTGACTCGGTCCGTTCACGTTCTGTTGTTTGTCTGTCTGTCATCCCTGCACTTATTACAAGCTAGGGATTGCCGTCCAGTTGTCCCCTGTCATTAGGACTCGCGAGGCAAGAAGGGGTAAGGGCGGAGCGCAGTGGTCACTTCCCTCCCCCTGTGTGTGTGTGTATGCGACCATTACAAGGCCCTTGTGCACTTTTGGTAGGCCATAGAAGCAGGCCATTTGGGGATATGTGGGTAGAAGAAAATTGTGTTCTGTACTGCTAATTAGCTGCTGTTGTTGTGCCCAGTCCAGTATTCTTTTTAATTCCCTTCTAAATAACATGGTTGGATTAGTATCCACAGCCTTGTAGCATTCCCCATCTTCTAAAATCCTATGGCACATCTCCTTGTATTGTACAACATCCATGATAACGATGTTCCCCCCCTTATCAGAGGGTTTAATGACAATGGAATCATCCATTACCAACGTCACTAAACCCTTCTTTTATATATCTTGACACTCACAATAAACGTAGAAACATGGTGTGTTGCACCTATATATAGTTGCCTCTAAGATATTCAGGAACTCTACAGTGTGGGCTGTGATACAAGGGCAGCTGCCCATGAATTAATTTTAATGAGAGGTTGTGATTTTGTGAATAAAGATTTATTATTTTTTATTTCAATATCTATACAGGCAGGGAAATACATTATTATTATTTTTTTTTTCAGTAACAGGGAGCAATTAGATAACTCCAATCACATCTGAGAGTGTCACAGCCAGGGAGGTTTTTCCTCTCTGGCTGTGACGCTCTCCGATCTGATTGGATCGCGGCACAGCCAGGGAGAAGGAGACACCCATGGAGAAACCCTGGCGTCTCTTCCTCCCTGTTCCGATGCTCAGTATTTACAAACTGAGCGTGAAAACTTCAAGAGGGCGTAGGAACAATGTTTAAAAAAAAAAAAAAAAACGGATGGCAGCATCAGCGGGGGGTACCCCGCAAGTACAGGTATTTAGCTCCTATAAGTAAAACAGATGAATATCCCTGGGCGCCGCTCCGTTCTCCCGTTATGCCCTCCGGTATCTTCGCTCTGTAAGTTATAGTAGGCGGTGTCTGCCCTTGTCCTGTGGGCGTCTCCTTCTCCTAGGCTGTAGTGCTGGACAATCGCAGCGCACAGCTCACAGCCTGGGAGAAAAAAAACTCCCAGGCTGTGAGCTGTGCGCTGCGATTGGCCAGCGCTGCAGCCTAGGAGAAGGAGACGCCCACAGGACAAGGGCAGACACCGCCTACTATAACTTACAGAGCGAAGATACCGGAGGGCATAACGGGAGAACGGAGCGGCGCCCAGGGATAATAGTAAGTGCAGTGAGATCCCCGGGCGCCGCTCTCCATGTCAGCATACTTGGTTCACAATGTTTTTCCAGGTGAAAGGTCCTCTTTAACCACCTCAGCCCCCAGTGCTTAAACACCCTGAAAGACCAGGCCACTTTTTACACTTCTGACCTACACTACTTTCACCGTTTATTGCTCGGTCATGCAACTTACCACCCAAATGAATTTTACCTCCTTTTCTTCTCACTAATAGAGCTTTCATTTGGTGGTATTTCATTGCTGCTGACATTTTTACTTTTTTTGTTATTAATCGAAATTTAACGATTTTTTTGCAAAAAAATGACATTTTTCACTTTCAGTTGTAAAATTTTGCAAAAAAAACGACATCCATATAGAAATTTTGCTCTAAATTTATAGTTCTACATGTCTTTGATAAAAAAAAAATGTTTGGGTAAAAAAAAAATGGTTTGGGTAAAAGTTATAGCGTTTACAAACTATGGTACAAAAATGTGAATTTCCGCTTTTTGAAGCAGCTCTGACTTTCTGAGCACCTGTCATGTTTCCTGAGGTTCTACAATGCCCAGACAGTACAAACACCCCACAAATGACCCCATTTCTGAAAGTACACACCCTAAGGTATTCGCTGATGGGCATAGTGAGTTCATAGAACTTTTTATTTTTTGTCACAAGTTAGCGGAAAATGATGATTTTTTTTTTTTTTTTTTTTCATACAAAGTCTCATATTCCACTAACTTGTGACAAAAAATAAAAACTTCCATGAACTCACTATGCCCATCAGCGAATACCTTGGGGTCTCTTCTTTCCAAAATGGGGTCACTTGTGGGGTAGTTATACTGCCCTGGCATTCTAGGGGCCCAAATGTGTGGTAAAGAGTTTGAAATCAAATTCAGTAAAAAATGACCTGTGAAATCCGAAAGTTGCTCTTTGGAATATGGGCCCCTTTGCCCACCTAGGCTGCAAAAAAGTGTCACACATCTGGTATCCCCGTACTCAGGAGAAGTTGAGGAATGTGTTTTGGGGTGTCTTTTTACATATACCCATGCTGGGTGAGATAAATATCTTGGTCAAATGACAACTTTGTATAAAAAAATGGGAAAAGTTGTCTTTTGCCAAGATATTTCTCTCACCCAGCATGGGTATATGTAAAATGACACCCCAAAACACATTCCCCACCTTCTCCTGAGTACGGAGATACCAGATGTGTGACACTTTTTTGCAGCCTAGGTGGGCAAAGGGGCCCATATTCCAAAGAGCACCTTTCGGATTTCACTCGTCATTTTTTACAGAATTTGATTTCAAACTCCTTACCACACATTTGGGCCCCTAGAATGCCAGGGCAGTATAACTACCCCACAAGTGACCCCATTTTGGAAAGAAGACACCCCAAGCTATTCCGTGAGGGGCATGGCGAGTTCCTAGAATTTTTTATTTTTTGTCACAAGTTAGTGGAAAATGATGATTTTTTTTTTTTTTTTTTTTTCATACAAAGTCTCATATTCCACTAACTTGTGACAAAAAATAAAAACTTCCATGAACTCACTATGCCCATCAGCGAATACCTTGGGGTCTCTTCTTTCCAAAATGGGGTCACTTGTGGGGTAGTTATACTGCCCTGGCATTCTAGGGGCCCAAATGTGTGGTAAGGAGTTTGAAATCAAATTCTGTAAAAAATGACGAGTGAAATCCGAAAGGTGCTCTTTGGAATATGGGCCCCTTTGCCCACCTAGGCTGCAAAAAAGTGTCACACATGTGGTATTGCCGTACTCAGGAGAAGTTGAGGAATGTGTTTTGGGGTGTCTTTTTACATATACCCATGCTGGGTGAGATAAATATCTTGGTCAAATGACAACTTTGTATAAAAAAATGGGAAAAGTTGTCTTTTGCCAAGATATTTCTCTCACCCAGCATGGGTATATATAAAATGACACCCCAAAACACATTCCCCACCTTCTCCTGAGTACGGAGATACCAGATGTGTGACACTTTTTTGCAGCCTAGGTGGGCAAAGGGGCCCATATTCCAAAGAGCACCTTTTGGATTTCACAGGTCATTTTTTACTGAATTTGATTTCAAACTCCTTACCACACATTTGGGCCCCTAGAATGCCAGGGCAGTATAACTACCCCACAAGTGACCCCATTTTGGAAAGAAGAGACCCCAAGGTATTCGCTGATGGGCATAGTGAGTTCATGGAATTTTTTTTTTTTTGTCACAAGTTAGTGGAATAGGAGACTTTGTATGAAAAAAAAAAAAAAAAAAAATCATCATTTTCCACTAACTTGTGACAAAAAATAAAAAATTCTAGGAACTTGCCATGCCCCTCACGGAATACCTTGGGGTGTCTTCTTTCCAAAATGGGGTCACTTGTGGGGCAGTTATACTGCCCTGGCATTTTCCAGGGGCCCTAATGTCTGGTAAGTAGGTAAATGACCTGTGAAATCTGAAAGGTGCTCTTTGGAATGTGGGCCCCTTTGCCCAGCTAGGCTGCAAAAAAGTGTCACACATCTGGTATCTCCGTACTCAGGAGAAGGTAAGGAATGTGTTTTGGGGTGTCATTTTACATATACCCATGCTGGGTGAGAGAAATATCTTGGCAAAAGACAACTTTTCCCATTTTTTTTATACAAAGTTGGCATTTGACCAAGATATTTATCTCACCCAGCATGGGTATATGTAAAATGACACCCCAAAACATATTCCCCAACTTCTGCTGAATACGGAGATACCACATGTGTGACACTTTTTTGCAGCCTAGGTGGGCAAAGGGGCCCAAATTCCTTTTAGGAGGGCATTTTTAGACATTTGGATACCAGACTTCTTCTCACGCTTTGGGGCCCCTAAAATGCCAGGGCAGTATAAATACCCCACATGTGACCCCATTTTGGAAAGAAGACACCCCAAGGTATTCAATGAGGGGCATGGCGAGTTCATTGAAAAAAAAAATTTTTGGCACAAGTTAGCGGAAATGGATTTTTTGGATTTTGTTCTCACAAAGTCTCCCTTTCCGCTAACTTGGGACAAAAATTTCAATCTTTCATGGACTCAATATGCCCCTCAGCAAATACCTTGGGATGTCTTCTTTCCAAAATGGTGTTATTTGTGCGGTGTTTGTACTGCCCTGGCATTTGAGGGTCTCCGCAATCATTACATGTATGCCCAGCATTAGGAGTTTCTGCTATTCTCCTTATATTGAGCATACGGGTAATGAGATTTTTTTTTTCCGTTCAGCCTCTGGGCTGAAAGAAAAAAATGAACGGCACAGATTTCTTCATTCGCATCGATCAATGTGGATGAAAAAATCTCTGCCAAAAAAAGAAAAAGGAGGGGAAAGGCGTCTGCCAGGACATAGGAGCTCCGCCCAACATCCATACCCACTTCAGCTCGTATGCCCTGGCAAACCAGATTTCTCCATTCACATCAATCGATGTGGATGAATAAATCATTGCCGGGATTTTTTTTTTTATATATACAAAGTGTTTGCCAAAGTATATGAACACCGCCACCTCCTCAGCTCATATGCCTCGGCAAACATATCTTTTACTGCAGAGGAGAAATCTCGTCTTGCAGCGCCACATACACCGACTTGCGTGTAATCTGACAGCAGCACAATGCTTCTGTCTGAATGCACATCAGTGCTGCAGCTGGTCGATCGGTTGGTCCACCTGGAAGGTAAAAAAAACAAAACAAAAAAGAAAAAACCAGGCCGCAAAGCAATAACTTTATTAACTTTAGAACAGAACATATTAACTTTTTTAAACTTTTTTAACTTTTTTACTTACCGGTAATTTTTTTTTTGTTAGTTTTTTTTACCTTTATAGAACAAACCTCTCCTTCCCCATGGGACAATGTGCAAAGCGCAAATCGCCCAAAGATGTGGCGAAGTACGTTATGCACTTTATCCCAGGTGAAAGGAGAGGTTTGCAGCAGCTGAGAGTAAAAGGGCCCTAATAGCCCTGTGTGCCTGTCCTGTGAGATGCAATCCCTATGCTAGGTGTACCTGTGTGTGGTACTTCCGGAAACACTCTCCATAGCATAGGGCAGGGTGGTCAGCACAGTCAGGACAGAAATAGCGGGTGTCACGCCTTATTCCACTCCTGCTACAGACACGACATCTTTTTCGGGGTGACGGTTGGGTTGAGGTACCAGGAACGACACTGGGGAAATGTCGCTCGTGTAGACGGCTAACTACACTGGGGGATGGGGCCACGGAACTTCCTGGGTAAAGGAGGTTCTCGATGATCTCTTCCTGGAATTTGAGGAAAGATCGTGTTCTCCCAGCCTTACTGTAGAGAACAAAACTATTGTACAGCGCCAATTGAATTAAATATACAGACACCTTCTTATACCAGCGTCTGGTTCTGCGGGAAACTAAATACGGAGACAACATCTGGTCATTGAAGTCCACCCCTCCCATGAGCGCATTATAGTCGTGGACACAGAGGGGCTTTTCAATGACACGGGTTGCTCGCTCAATTTGGATTGTCGTGTCTGCGTGAATGGAGGAGAGCATGTAAACGTCACGCTTGTCTCTCCATTTCACCGCGAGCAGTTCTTCGTTACACAAGGCAGCCCTCTCCCCCCTTGCAAGACGGGTGGTTACAAGCCGTTGGGGGAAGCCCACGCGACTAGTTCGCGCGGTGCCACATGCGCAAATCCGTTCTAGAAACAAATGCCTAAAGAGGGCCACACTTGTGTAAAAATTGTCCACATAAAGATGGTAACCCTTGCCGAATAAGGGTGACACCAAGTCCCAGACTGTCTTCCCACTGCTCCCCAGGTAGTCAGGGCAACCGACCGGCTCCAGGGTCTGATCTTTTCCCTCATAGACACGAAATTTGTGGGTATAGCCTGTGGCCCTTTCACAGAGCTTATACAATTTGACCCCATACCGGGCACGCTTGCTTGGGATGTACTGTTTGAAGCCAAGGCGCCCGGTAAAATGTATTAGGGACTTGTCTACGCAGATGTTTTGCTCGGGGGTATACAAATCTGCAAATTTCTGGTTGAAATGGTCTATGAGGGGCCGAATTTTGTGGAGCCGGTCAAAAGCTGGGTGGCCTCTGGGACGGGAGGTGGCTAAAATGCAGTAAACGGAGGATGGCCTCAAATCGTGCCCTGGACATAGCAGCAGAGAACATGGGCATGTGATGAATCGGGTGCGTTGACCAATATGACCGCAATTCGTGCTTTTTTGTCAGGCCCATGTTGAGGAGAAGGCCCAAAAAAATTTTAATTTCGGAAACTTGGACTGGTTTCCACCGGAAAGGCTGGGCATAAAAGCTTCCCGGGTTGGCGGATATAAATTGTGTGGCATACTGGTTGGTCTCTGCCACGACTAAGTCCAAGAGCTCCGCAGTCAAGAACAGCTCAAAAAATCCCAGGGCCGAACCGATTTGAGCCGTCTCAACCCGAACTCCAGACTGGGCGGTGAAAGGGGGAACTACAGGTGCGGCTGAAGTTGGTGACTGCCAATCAGGGTTTGCCAGCACCTCAGGGATTCTAGGGGCTCTACGGGCCTGTCTTTGCGGTGGCTGCGACGGGGTAACTAGTGCACGTGCCACCGTACCAGCTTCAACTGCCCTTCTGGTGCTCGCCACGTCACCATGTTGTACGGCAGTGCTGGTACTAGGTCCAGGGAGGGCTGCGCTGCTGGTGTATGCCTCACCACGTGATCCGGCAGCGACAGCCCCACTCTGCTGCTCTTGAAGCGGATCCTGCATAACCTGTGGTCTAGCGACATGGGGCCGGGTACGCCTGGTGCTGCCAGGGACCTCCACCTCCTCGTCCGAACTTTGGGTCAGAGAGCCACTGCTTTCCACAGGTTCATATTCTGACCCGCTAGATTCATCAGATGAGGGTTCCCACTCCTCATCCGACTGGGTCAGAATCCTGTAGGCCTCTTCAGAAGAATACCCCCTGTTTGACATTTTGGACTACTAAATTTAGGGGTATTCCCTGAGACTACCCAAGAAAAAAAGCAAACCTGTCTTACAAAGGGGAGGCTAGCGAAGTACCGGAGGCCGCTGCGGTTGATAAAAAATATCAAAACTGATTTTTTTATCGCCGCAGTGCGTGTAAAATGAATGTGCAGTGATCAAAAAATATATATTTTTTGTCACTGCGGTGGGGCGGGCGTGGGTGAACGCACGTGTGGGCGACCGATCAGGCCTGATCGGGCAAACACTGCGTTTTGGGTGGAGGGCGAACTAAAGTGACACTAATACTATTATAGATCTGACCGTGATCAGTTTTGATCACTTACAGATACTATAAAAGTACAAATGCTGATTAGCGATACGCTATTCAGCGAATAAAAGTGACTGCGGTGGGGTGGGCGCTAACTGACGCTAACTACCTAACCAAGGGGCCTAAACTATCCCTAAAACCTAACAGCCAATACTAGTGAAAAAAAAAAAGTGACAGTTTACACTGATCACTTTTTTTCCTTTCACTGGTGATTGACAGGGGCGATCAAAGGGGTGATCAAAGGGTTAATTGGGGTGCAGGGGGGTGATCTGGGGCTAAGGTGTAGTGTTGGTGCTACTCACAGTTCAGTCTGCTCCTGTGCTGGATCCAACCGACGAAAAGGACCAGCACAGGAGCAGAGAAGCCATATAACAGATCATATTTACTAATATGATCTGTTATATGGCTTGTGATTGGATTTTTTAAAAATCGCCAGCCTGCCAGCCAATGATCGTTGCTGGTAGGCTGGTGACTAACTTGTTCTTTAACTTTTGCCGGCCCGCGATGCGCATGCGCGGGCCGGCTTGGAGCGAAATCTCGCGTCTCGCGAGATGACGCGTATATGCGTGACTGTGCGCAGCGCTGCCACCTCCGGAACGCGAATCTGCGTTAGGCGGTCCGGAGGTGGTTAAGTTCTGTTTTTATTCCTTTTATTTTACAAACTGCTATTTTGCACTGTATATACATATCTGTATATTTTATTTTGTCTTTTCTCTGATTACCCTATTGTTTGTACGCACAGTCCTTTTTTTTATATTAACCCCTTCAACCCCAGGCCTGTTTTCATCTTCCTGCCCAGGCCATTTTTTGCAAATCTGACATGTGTCACTTTATGTGGTGATAACTTTAAAACGCTTTTACTTATTCAGGCCCTTCTGAGATTGTTTTCTCATCACATATTGTACTTCATGACAGTGGTAAAATAAGTTAAAAAAAAAACATTTATATTCATAAAAAAAATACCAAATTTACCAAAAATGTTGAAAAATTTGAAAATTTCCAAATTTCAATTTCTCTACTTTTATAATAGATAGTAATACCTTCAAAAATTGTGATTACTTTACATTCCCCATATGTCTACCTCATGTTTGGATCATTTTGAAAATTACATTTTATTTTTTGGGGACGTTAGAAGGCTTAGAAGTATGGAAGCAAATCTTGAAATTTTTCGGAAAATTTCCAAAACCCACTTTTTAAGGACCAGTTCAGGTCTGAAGTCACTTTGTGAGGCTTACATAATAGAAACCATCCAAACTACACCCCTCAAGGTATACAAAACTTATTTTACAAACTTTCTTAACCCTTTAGGTGTTCCACAAGAATTGATGGAAAATGGAGATGAAATTTCAGAATTTCACTTTTTTGGCAGATTTTTAATTTTAATCCATTTTTTTCCAGTAGCAGAGCAAGGGTTAACAGCCAAATAAAACTCAATTTATTACCCTGATTCTGCGATTTACAGAAACACCCCACATGTGATTGTAAACTCCTGTACGGGCACACGGCAGGGCGCAGAAGGAAAGGAACACCATATGGTTTGTGGAAGGCAAATTTAGCTGAACTGGTTTTTAGATGCCATGTCCCATTTGAAGCCTCCCTGATGCACCCCTACAGTAGAAACTCAAAAAAGTGAGCACATTTTGGAAACTACGAGATAAGGTGCCAGTTTTATTGGTACTATTTTGGGGTACATATGATTTTTTATTGCTCTATATTAAGTTTTTTGTGAGGCAAGGTAACAAAAAAATTGATGTTTTGGCACAGTTTTTATTTTTTATTTTTACAGCGTTTAACCGAGGGATTAGGTCATGTGACTTTTTTATAGAGCAGATTGTTACGCACGTGGCAATACCTAATATACTTTTTCTTATTTATTTAAGTTTTACCCAATAATAGCATTTTTGAAACCAAAATAATGATACAGTATTTTAGTGTCTCATAGTCTGAGAGCCACAGCTTTTTTATTTTTTGACCGTTTCTCTCAGGTAGGGTCTCATTTCTTGCGGAATGAGGTGACGGCCTGATTGGTACTATATTGGGGGGCATACGCCTTTTTGATCACTTGCTGTTGCAATTCTTGTGATGTAATGTGACAAAAAAGGCTTTTTTTTACAGTTTTTTTTGGTGTTCACCTAAGTGGTTAGGTCATGTGATATTTTTATAGCGCTGTTTGTTACGGACGTGGCGATACCTAATATGTATACTTTTTTTTTTTTTTTTTCACTTTAGCACAATAATAGCAGTTTGGAAGCAAAAAAAATCATATTTCAGTGTCTCATAGTCTGAGAGCCATAGCATTTTATTTTTTGACTGATTCTCTCAGGTAGGGTCTAATTTTTTTGCGGGATGAAGTGACAGCCTGATTAGTACGATATTGGGGGGCATACACCTTTTTGATCGCTTGGTGTTGCACTTTTTGTGATGTAAGGTGACAAAAATTGCTTTTTTTACACTGTTTTTATTTATTTATTTTTATGGTGTTTATCGGATATATTTATATAGCCGGTCATTACGGACGTGGCGATTCCTAATATGTGTGAGTTTTGTTTGTTTTTTCAGTTTTTTATTATAAAATAAGGGGCTTTTTTTTTCTTTTTTACTTTATTAATTTTAGTACTTTATTAAAAACACTTTTTTTTACTTTACTTTATTTATGACATTCACTTTTGGGGGTCTGATCCTCTCTGCAATGCATTACAATACATCTGTATTGTAATGCATTGCCTGTTAGTGTATGACACTGAGTCATACACTAACAGGTTGCCTAGGAAACCCAGCCTGAGGCTGGATCTCCTCGGCTCCCGTAGAAGGCAGTTCCCGATGCCATGCAAGGCATTGGGCAGCCTCTGCACAGCATCGGGCTGCCATGTGTCGCATCGGGTCCCCGCCACAGCAGCGCGGGCACTCGATTTTCTCCCTCACCCGAAACAAACCTCTTCTATGTCGCTGTCAGCGCGGACCGCGGCATAGAAGGGGTTAATCCGCCGGCATCGGCTTTTACAGCGATGCCGGCGAATACAGCAGGGGCCCGGCTACCACGGACTGCCGGGCCCCTGCAGTGATCGCGCGTGCACCACTCTGGTGCCCGCACGATCACTATGGCGTACTATAACGTCAAATTGCGGGAACTCAGTGGTTCCCATGACGTAACAGTATGTCAAAGGTCGGGAAGGGGTTAAAACTTCACTTTAATAAGAGCCTTCTGTGTACTAACGATTCCATGACCTTAGAAGAAGCACTTAGATTGATTTATTAACCCTGTGAATGCTAGCAGCTGTAGAGAGTTTAGGTGTTATTTTATGCAAAGGTGTCTCGTCAGCATGATATGACGAGTGGTGGCAGCTAAGATTGATTAGTTTCAGGAAGGAATGCTGACAGAGGGAGGTCCAGTGTGACCCTGCAGGCTCCCCTCCTGAATCTAAGTCTCTGATCCTGACATATGTGATTTTAGGATTTTTAGCGGTTCACACATTACAAATATAGACTGCACTATTCTGAACCTTCAAGAAGTAGCCATAGTAGAGAGTTGCGATAAAGAGTGCCCACCACCAGGAGTAATAATATTACACAGCCAATACGTTGAGTTTAGTGACAACTGTGTAATGTGTAAAGGCTATGTACACCTTTGGAGCCAATTTTTATTTATGATTCCATTTTACTCATTTTTGGCCAAAACATCCTTTTTTCAACTGGCCTTTATTAAAAAATATTGAACCGTTCTGTCACACAGGGTTAACTGTTTTCTAGCTGTGTAACTGGTACTTTCACTTTGTGCTGGTCATCTAATAACCCTTATCTCTAAACTACTAAGAGGATGTAAACACTTATTTAAGCCACATTCCTATCAGTAAGATAAGGATTGAGCTATAATGAGTGTTTAACAAAACACAATACGGGGCTGTACCCCCTTACCGGCTCTATCAGGGAACAGCAAAATGGAAAAAGGAGAAGGTGAGTTGATAGGTTCAACTGACCAAGGGGTGGGGGAAGGGGAAAAAAGTGGGAAAGCGCCAATCCAAGCTGAAAGCGGGTAGAGAAATTACTGTCCCGGTGGTGAAGTAGTACGCAGCACAGAGAAGAGCATGACAGCAATAGACAACACAGTCCCAAAATCCACACAGTGTGTGGCGGGAAGTTTCAATGAGTACATATGTCAAGAAAGTATATATATATATATTTAAAAAAAGTGGTATTAGTTAACCACTATACTCAATTAAAATATTAAGAGTGGTGATATTGAACCACAATGTAGGTTAAAAGTGGATTGATAACATCCAACAACAACATAAGATTAAAATGGCACTTGCTTCACTGGTGGGCCGTCAGCAGGATAAGCACATAACACCTGTGACGAATACCCCCCCGGCCAGGATCGTTTGTAGAATCACAGAATCACAGTGAATGATGGCAGCAGGGCAACAGCGCTTCTGATCAAATCACCTTTAATAGAATATGTGGCTCAACGCGTTTCGGGGGTCAAAGTTTCCCCTTCCTCACGAGCAAGTGTAATACAGTAATGTTAACAAACCAGGCATATACACTGCTCAAAAAAATAAAGGGAACACAAAAATAACACATCCTAGATCTGAGTTAATTAAATATTCTTCTGAAATACTTTGTTCTTTACATAGTTGAATGTGCTGACAACAAAATCACACAAAAATAAAAAAATGGAAATCAAATTTTTCAACCCATGGAGGTCTGGATTTGGAGTCACACTCAAAATTAAAGTGGAAAAACACACTACAGGCTGATCCAACTTTGATGTAATGTCCTTAAAACAAGTCAAAATGAGGCTCAGTAGTGTGTGTGGCCTCCACGTGCCTGTATGACCTCCCTACAACGCCTGTGCATGCTCCTGATGAGGTGGCAGACGGTCTCCTGAGGGATCTCCTCCCAGACCTGGACTAAAGCATCTGCCAACTCCTGGACAGTCTGTGGTGCAACGTGACGTTGGTGGATAGAGCGAGACATGATGTCCCAGATGTGCTCAATTGGATTCAGGTCTGGGGAATGGGCGGGCCAGTCCATACCATCAATGCCTTCGTCTTGCAGGAACTGCTGGCACACTCCAGCCACATGAGGTCTAGGATTGTCTTGCATTAGGAGGAACCCAGGGCCAACCGCACCAGCATATGGTCTCACAAGGGGTCTGAGGATCTCATCTCGGTACCTAATGGCAGTCAGGCTACCTCTGGCGAGCACATGGAGGGCTGTGCGGCCCTCCAAAGAAATGCCACCCCACACCATTACTGACCCAATGCCAAACCGGTCATGCTGGAGGATGTTGCAGGCAGCAGAACGTTCTCCACGGCGTCTCCAGACTCTGTCACATGTGCTCAGTGTGAACCTGCTTTCATCTGTGAAGAGCATAGGGCGCTAGTGGAGAATTGGCCAATCTTGGTGTTCTCTGGCAAATGCCAAACGTCCTGCACGGTGTTGGACTGTAAGCACAACCCCCACCTGTGGACGTCGGGCCCTCATGTCACCCTCATGGAGTCTGTTTCTGACCGTTTGAGCAGACACATGCACATTTGTGGCCTGCTGGAGGTCATTTTGCAGAGCTCTGGCAGTGCTCCTCCTGTTCCTCCTTGCACAAAGGCGGAAGTAGCGGTCCTGCTACTGGGTTGTTGCCCTCCTACGGCCTCCTCCACATCTCCGGATGTACTGGCCTGTCTCCTGGTAGCGCCTCCATGCTCTAGACACTACGCTGACAGACACAGCAAACCTTCTTGCCACAGCTCGCATTGATGTGCCATCCTGGATAAGCTGCACTACCTGAGCCACTTGTGTGGGTTGTAGACTCCGTCTCATGCTACCACTAGAGTGAAAGCACCGCCAGCATTCAAAAGTGACCAAAACATCAGCCAGGAAGCATAGGAACTGAGAAGTGGTCCGTGGTAACCACCTGCAGAACCACTCCTTTATTGGGGGTGTCTTGCTAATTGCCTATAATTTCCACCTGTTGTATATCCCATTTGCACAACAGCATGTAAAATTGATTGTCACTTGGTGTTGCTTCCTAAGTGGACATTTTGATTTCACAGAAGTGTGATTGACTTGGAGTTACATTGTGTTGTTTAAGTGTTCCCTTTATTTTTTTGAGCAGTGTATATACACAAACAAATTACCTGGCAATTTGCGAATTTGGGAACCACGGTGTGTGAAAATCTTACGGCGTGTCACGGTGAGCAGAGATTGACAAAAAACCAGGACCGCCGTAGTTAAAATACACATGTAGAAAATGGATCATCAAGTTTCATTAACAAATGGGAGGCAACCTCAGGCTCAGGGTAACAACCACCTGTCTTCAAAGCAAGCATATAGAGCACTGTTCAGACACACTCAAGGTGCTTTTGCAATACACAAAAAAAAAAGGCAATAGATTAATATACATAAAATCCCTGATGTTAATAGTGACAAATAATGTCCTGTCTCCTATTTAAACCTGTTGGGAATCTGGTTTCAAGCATAAAAATCCAGAAAGTTTCCCTTGCTAGTAGTTTTTTCTTGTGATCGCCCACTCTGTATGGTTTAAATACCCTTTCTACTCCACAGAAAGTGAAGAACGATAAATCACCCTTGTGAACATCACGGAAGTGTCTAGAAACTGCAGAGGCATTCAGTGCATTCTTATTATTCACATTCGGATAAATGTTTGCGGATCCTTGTTTTTAAAGTATTAGTAGTGCATCCCATGTACTGCAATTTACAAGAAGTGCAGCAAATGAGATACACAACATACTTAGTGTTCCAATTAATATAGGATGACATTTTAAAGGTAATATTAGTTTTGTATGATGTAAAAGTTTTTGTTGTTGTAACAAAGTTGCAACAGCGACAGATCTTATGCCCGCGCCTATAAAAGCCTTTTGTTTCCAGCCAAGTGCATGATGGTTTTTCAGAATGGAACAAACTGGGGGATAATATAGAGCCGACCGTACGAGCTCTTTTTGCAACACATATGACTCCCCCTTGTAAAATATCCGAGAAAACCTTATATTGGTACAAAATAGGAATATATTTATTTATGATATTAGTAACCTGTTTGTACTCCTGGCTATACACTGTAGAAAAAACAATGCCCTTCTTTTTTGACTGGTTATCATGCATACTCCTGGAAAATGCAGCTAGCAAATCTTTCCTCCTGGTATCAGAGGCATATTTTATGCCTCGTTCCAAAGACCAGGTGGGATATTTCCTGGCCAAAAAACGAAAAAAAATTCTCTGACATTCACTTTGAAAAGTCGCATCATCTGAGCAGTTACGTCTCGACCTTATGAACTCGCCCCTTGGAATATTTTTGATGATGTGTAATGGATGACATGATGCATGCAGTGAGCAACAGATCCAAAAAATTTATACTTGTGTCAAAATTTAAAGTGAAACTTAAATTACAATCATTGTTGTTGATAAATGTTCTGAAAGCAATGATATCCTCCTGACGACCTCCACAAATAAAGAGGAGGTCATCTATAAATCTACCATACCATATTAGGTGCGATGAAAAGGGATTTTCTTCAGAAAAAATTTAAGACTCCACCCACCACACCACAAAAAGGTTAGCTAACGAAGGTGAAAATTTAGCCCCCATCGATGCACCCCGAACTTGTAAGAAAAACTCACCATCAAAAACTAAATAGTTGAGTGTTTAGCAGGTCAAAGAGCAGAGATAAAGAGCCCTTCAGCTCCCTGCCTGACAAAAAAGAAAGAAAATCCAAAGGGTTCTACTCAAGCATCTCAGCTCTGTACAGAAAAAAGGACTCCTTATTTTTAATAAAGACCAATTGAAAAAAATGCTGCTTCCTCTTCAAAGTTTACAAAGATTTAAACAGCTGATCATCGGGGGTGCCAGGTACCGGACCCCCACAATCTGATTTTGATAGTCTATTCCGACCTATCGTTGCTGCTTTATTCATTCTTAATGGGAGTCAATGAGATGGTCAAGCTATCACTGACAGTCACAGGGAGACTTAACAGATGTAACATGGTGGCTGGTAAACCAAACAGTTCAAAAGCAAGGCAGCTCTCACCTGCAAGCTCATCAAGAGCAAGGAAACAGTCTGGACAGGGTCGTTGATATGTAGGAAAAAAAGTGATGAAAATTCCAGCTCTGTAAAACGAACAATCCTTTATTTCTTGGGGTTTAAAAACTCCTAAAAACATAGTAACGATCTACGCATTTCGGACCATCACATGTCGGTCCTTACTCATGATACACATTACACAAACTCCATTACTTATATTCCCCTGTTACACTGATCTCAAAGTATATAGGTGTCACATGACACAGAGTATAGAGGGTTAAAAAATGAACAAGACATTCTCTTATATTTAAAAAACATAAATGGATAATACTACAGAAAAAACTAGTTGCGGCAGGAAGTTTGACAAACAAATTAATGATATTGCAGGATAAAGTCATGCTTTTTGTTTGAACCAACGGGACTGCATGTTTCTAATTAAAACATCCAGTAAGCCTCCCGATTAAGTAACTTTCTTTTATGATCACCACCTCTTGTTGAAGGGGTAACCCTTTCAATGCCCTGCACTATTAGCTCTGTTGCATCGCCTCCATGTATAATGGCAAAATGAAGGCTGACCGCCGAGACATTACGAAATTTGTAATGGGGAATGTCTGAAATGTGCTTCTGTACTCGTGTTTTGATTTGATTTGACAGCCTACATATTGTAAGTTACAAATTTTACATGTGATAAGATAGATGGCAAATTTAGTATCACAGTTTAAATAGAATTTAATATAACTTTTGCCATTTGACATGGATTTAAAGGGCTTCTGTCACCCCACTTCTCTCACCGAAAGAGAAGACGTCATCGGCGCAGGCGCACTGAGGGAGTGCTGAGGAGGCGAGCCTCCTTATCTCAGAGCGCCTGCGCGGAATCAAGACAGGTGCGCGATTTTTGAAATGCAGACAGGGCCAGCCGGAGGAGGAGATTGCGGCTGGCCCTGTCAATCAACAGGAGGAGGGGGAGGTTTTTTGCAGCTGCTACCAGCATGTAGACGCCCTACTTGCTGGTAGACAGGTAATTAGCATATTATAAAAGTAAGTTTTTTGCCTTATCTACAGAACGAAAATGATTAATAACATAATGTATATATATATCGCAGTATAGGGATTATAAGTACCCCCGAAAAAAATAATGAGTTTAGTGGGGTGACAGAAGCCCTTTAAAGGTCTTATTAATACTCATATGGCTGCAACAAATGCACCACATTTGTAGTTCCCTTTGTATTGCAGCCATGTCGGCTTAGTTTTCGGGCGATCTGAAAATAAACTTGGACTGATTTTTTTGTCCCAAGGTGGGAGCTTTCCGGGCTACACATCTAATACCATTAGTTACCAGGTTATGCCATTCTTTATCATAGCTCAATACTGGAAGATCTTGTTTTATAATTTTGCAGATTCTCGTATATTCTTCACTGTATTCAGTAATAAAAGTAACAGCATTATTATGTGTAGGAAAAGTACCCTTCTTGTGTGAGGATGCATGTTTGGAGAAAATTAATGTTTCCTATTTGATGATGAGACCATCTTTTTTGCTCCCTGTAGTGCATGTGAATCATATAATCTTTTATGCAATCTTGTTCTGATGTTATCTGCCTCTAGTACAAAAGCAGTTTCATCAGAACAATTGCGTCTGGCTCTTATCATTTCTCCTTTAGAGATATTATGTATGATATGTGGGGGGTGGTACGAAGTAGCCAAAAGTGTAGTATTACCCACTGTTTCTTTGCAGAAAGTGTGGCTGTAGATACCCTCAAATTCAGAATATCCCCCTTAAACATAAGTCAAGAAAATTTATAGACTCCTTTTCACAGTGTACAGTGAACGAGAGTGATTGAAAACAGTGATTCAAATACAGGGAAAAAGATGGTATGTGCGCTACATCCCCCGACCAGACAAACAACAGGTCGTCGATGTAGCGCCCATACCATCGAATATCCTAATGAAAGGGGTGAGAATCGATAAGAAGGAAGCCTCTCTCCCACCATGTCATAAAAATATTGGCTATTGAGGGGGAGAACTTAGCTCTCATCGACACCCCTGCCACCTGTAGATGGTATTGATTGTTAAACATGAAAAAATTATGCCCAAGCAGGAAATCTACCACCAATATAACATATTCTTGGAGTGCGGAAGTATAATTACTATAGGTTTTCAAAAACCACTCCAAAGACTCCAAATAAGTTATGAGGTATATTGGTATACAAAGACACCACATCTGCCGTAATCCAATAATAGCTGGCATTCCACTTGAAATCTGCAAATGATTGTAAAATTGATCTAGTATCCCTAATATGACGGGGCGTGGCCAAGCTGCCGAGGGAGATGGACGCATAAACCAGAGCTCCCGCTCCTACACTGCGACTACCACAGCAAAAGACCTTCAAAGTGGTCTTTTTCATTAAAATAGAACGTCTGCCAGACACTGGTGAAGACCCCCATGATGACGAGGGGTAAAAGAGCGTCTAAAGCGCAAGGAAAGCTGGAATTTTTCTTCAGCAAAGACCGGAGCCAAGATGGAGCTGACGGGGAGACCTCCTCCATGGCCCCGGACACGAGCAGCACTGGAGGTGTCAAGACACCATCCCCAAGACAAGCGGAGGAGAGGGAGAAGATACACCGGAGCTCAGAGAAAGTTGCTGCCTCCATAGCATCGACATCTCCCTCCCCCCGTTCAACCTCTCAGGTCAGTCGGCCTAGCTCGGGATCCCCGCTTGTAGTAAACGCCACTCAGGCCTCACCGTCGGCCAGTCCAGAGAAGCGGAGGCCACGGATCCAAGAGTCCGGTCACCCAAGCCACAATATAACGGACACTCTGGATGAGATAGACTCTCCTCACACAGTTGAAGCATTGCAATCCTTCCCCACCAATGACTTACCCACTTCCAGCAGCTTAATGAAGCAAATGCTGTTAGCATTCAATAATTCCATGACCGCACATATGTCGAATCTAATATCGCCATTGCAGGCCACAGTCACAGATCTGGGCAATAGAACGCAGCATGTGAAAGAAAAAATGGGGGAGTTTGCCGCTTCACACAACAACCTGATCGACGAACACGAAGCACTTGCTGCTGAAGTATCATATCTTAAGGCTAAAGTTGCGGATCTTGAAGACAGATCCCACAGAAATAACCTTAAACTACGGGGGATCCCAGAAAGTGTTGCCCCAGCGGATCTGTCCGATTACATAAAGTGACTATTGAAATTGCTCATACCCTCTTGCTCAGACCGCGACCTGATTATTGATAGAGCACATAGGGTTGCCAAGCCTAAACATCTTTCAGAAGGTACCCCCAGAGATGTCCTTGCTAGGCTCCATTTTTACCACATAAAAGAAAGTGCACTTGCGAATGCTAGGAAGAGAGACTGCATGCCGGATCCTTACCAATCAGTTCAGCTCTTTGCGGACTTATCAGCAGCCACCTTGCAGCTCCGTCGCACGCTTTTCCCCATAACGTCCGCTTTGCGGGCTCACTCTATAGCATACTGAAGCTGCTAATCCGGAAGGACGACTCCGTTATGGTGGTCAAATCCGTGGAATAAGGGAAGAAATTGCTATCCACATGGAACATCCAGACGGATCCTTCTCATGATTTGCCACCTCGAAGCAAGATCTCAACAGAGGAGGAATGGCAGTTGGTGGAGGGCAGGCGTAAGAAGAAAAACCGTTGAAGGACTTGCAGATATACTGCTTCTGAAGTTGTAGGAGTGGATGAGTATTCACTTCCCCATATTGGCTGACTATGTTTTCCCCCAACATATTTGAGAGGCGACTACACCTGCCTCTAACCTATCAACCCGATCGCCCGAGTTTAAGGGCGTCTCGGGTTCAGATAGCCTTGTTATTCTTATGTTTAGTGTTTTCCTTTTCTTTTTCTTTTACTTCCCCAAGGTTTCCATGCTTGAGTAGAGATAAGCTAGAAGGTGATATATGTTATGCATATGTGGTAGTGAGAGGAGGTTCCTCTTTCCTGAAATATTCGTATAGGCTCTTAACATTGCAATATTTCCATTACAATGGTACTTAAGTTAGGTTCCCTTAATGTTAGAGGCCCCCATTTAAGCACCGCATGTTATGGAAAGAGGCCCTTGATCTTAAATGTGACATCTTCTGTGCGCAAGAGACGCACATACTAGAGAAAGATGCCCACAGGCTCAAGCACAATAGCTTCCCAGTGATCATACAAGCACATGATACGAAAAAGAAGGGGGTCCTCCTAGCCTTTAAAAACACAGTAGCTCATACAGAAGTCTCCACTATCTTCACCTAAATAATGTACTATACACAGTGGTGGGCTTATATGCCCCAAACAAGAAACAGTACAGGTTCCTACAAAAACTACTCAATAAAGTAAACTCAATGCAGAAAGGTAGGGTCATTATATGCGGGGACTTCAACACTGTTCCTGACCTTTCCCTTGACACCACTACCTCCACCAGGAGTGTCTCTGCAAACCTCGCCCAATTATTGCTATACAACTCCCTTTATGACATATGGCGTATTCTGCATGCCTCAGAAAGGGACTATACATATTTCTCGCCCTCCCACCGTTCTTACTCCCGCATAGACCTGATCCTAGTAGATGGTAGATCCATTGGCCAGATCCAAAAAGCGGACATCCGGTTAATTACGTGGTCTGACCACGCAACAACTACTGTGGAAATTAAGGAACAGTTCCAATATCCCCCTAGTCAGCTTTGGAGAGCGAATGATTTCATTCTAACACATTCCCAATACACAAAGGAGATCACTAAAGAACTAGAGGAGTATTTCCTCTTTAATTCAGCCTCTGTTTCTGACCCCTCAATGGTATGGCTCGCGCATAAAGCGTACATAAGAGGAGTCTTGATAAAACTAGACCACATTGACAAAAAGCAGAGGGAGAAAACCCAGAGGGATCTATTATCCCAAATAGAACAGTTAGAAAAAGCTAACAAAGCTGCTCCAAATGTGAATACATCACACACTTTGAGGTCTCTCAGACTTAATTTAAGGGAACTCTTACTACACTCCTACGAACATGCCCTGAAGAAAACTAAAGCCAGGTATTATTCCCAAGCTAACAAGGCAGGAAGACTACTCGCAAACAGGATAAAAGCAAGAGCTTCTAAATCCTGCATAGCCTATTTATGGAACTCCGCCAAATCCCAAAAAATATATGACCCTAAACATATTGCCAATCGGTTTATGGAATTTTACTCCCACCTCTATAATCTGGATCAAGACCCCCTTATCATCCCTCCTTCTCCCACTGACATGAATACATTTCTGGATTCGCTGTCCCTACCCACTCTCGCCACGGAGAGTATAAACTCTCTCACTTCTCCCATGACCGCAGAAGAAATCCTCCGCATAATTCGCCATCTGCCGAGCCTTAAAAGCCCAGGACCTGACGGCCTATCTAACATGTATTATAAATTGTATGCCCCAACGTTAATTCCCCACCTTCAGGCTTCCCTGTCTCGTGCTGTATCAGATGGAAGGATGCCAAAAGAAATGTTAGAAGCAATCATAGTGACTTTGCCGAAACCGGGAAAAGACCCGGATACCCCACAAAATTTCCGCCCAATATCACTCTTAAATGTGGATCTCAAAATCTACGCGAAATTGATCGCGAATAGGCTAGCCCCTATTATTCCGACCTTAATTAACCCAGACCAGGTGGGTTTTGTGCAAAAAAGGCAAATCACTGACAACTCGAGGAGAGTCCTAAATTTAATAGACTACGCAAGCAGGTCTGCTAAACCCGCGCTTTTCATTACCCTGGATGCCGAGAAGGCATTCGACCGGGTCAATTGGTCGTTTGTCTTCTCGGTGCTCGAGAAAATGGGCTTCCCCTGCCAGATGATGAGAGCCATCAGGGCACTATACAAGGATCCCTCAGCACGGGTCTTAGCTAATGGTACCCTATCGGACTCTTTCACTCTATCTAACGGCACGAGACAGGGATGTCCTCTTTCCCCACTTATTTTTATTTTATCCATAGAACCTTTAGCCCAGGCGATACGGAGGGCCCCAGAGATACCGGGCATTCAAATAGGGGATAGACAACACCGTATCTCATTGTATGCGGATGACATCATACTTACACTTACTAATCCTGATACGTCATTATCGTCGGCGATGAATATAATACGTGAGTTTGGTGCCCTGTCATACTATAAGATTAACGAGACTAAGTCACAAGTCCTCCCACTGGGCTTACCTACAGACGAGCTAATTCGCCTACAGAAAAAGTTTCCCCTAGACTGGAGATCAGATGACATTTTATATTTAGGAATCCATCTTTGCTCCACCCCTCACAACCTTTATAAATCTAACTTCTCCCATTTAATACCAACACTTCAATCTGAACTTAACAATATAGCGAAAACAGAGCTATCGTGGATCGGGCGAATAGCTGTGTTCCAACAACACATCCTCCCAAAAATGTTATATCTGTTTCGGACTATCCCCATCCCTATCCCAAACTCCTTCTTTAAGCTATCCAATAAAATGCTCAACAATTTTGTATGGCAAAAGGGCCCACCAAGAATTGCTAGGGGCATAATGAATAGACACAAGAAGAAAGGTGGTCTTAGTCTACCGAACATCTTTGACTATTATATAGCCTCCAGAATCAACCAACTGAGGGCGTGGTGGGTGGGTGACGAGTCCATAAACTGGGTCCACATAGAACAGTCCCAAGCTCCCTCACACAACCTTAAGGCTTTACTATTAGCATACATCAGTAAGAAATCACCTATCCCGACTCATTCATTTTTCGTCTCATCATCACTAGCCATGTGGAAATTATATGCAGCCAGAGTGGCAAATAATCAGGTGTCATTCTCACACTTAGCCCCAATAGATTATTTATCTCTGCTAACTCCCGATCTGCAATTGGCAGCATGGAAAGAGAGGGGAATACTTTCTGTGGGTGAGTTGTTGATAAACTCACAGACCAAACCTTTTGCGGACTTACAACAGTCCTACGGCATTCCGAGTGGAGAAATATTTAAGTATTTGAGAATCAAACATATCCTAAATGATACTCCTATGACAATTGGAAACGGGGTTTTACAACTGTTGAAGCATTGGAACCTTCCCAACTCATCCTCTTCAGGAATCAAAGCTATCTATTCCCTTCTAGGAAACAAACTTTCCCTCATCAAAACAGCCCCATTCATAGCCTGGGAGAAAGAACTAGGTCAATCCTACACTCTCACCCAATGGTCTACTGCCAATGGAGTCGCCCCGTCCCACCTGCACTGTGCTACCCATTTAGAATCATACATGAAAACGGTGTTGAGATGGTACTTTACTCCTCTCAGACTTAGGCTAATTTACCCGGGGGTTTCCCATACCTGCCAGAGAGGATGCGGCGGAAAGGATTCCTTGCTTCATATCCTTTGGGATTGCCCCAATCTTAAAGAATTATGGTCCCAAATCTTCCAAACAGTTTCTTTTTTGACTAAAGCCCCAATTTTGCCTTATCCTACTCTCGCCCTGTTATTTTTAAAGTTAAACGAGATCCCCAGAGAGGCAAGAGTGATAAGCTTACACATTTTTCTAGCTACAAAATTACGCATAGTGACCTTCTGGAAAAGCAAGAGAATACCGTCCCTTTCTGAAATAATAGAATCAGTGGCCACTACTTCGGTATACGAAAAAATGATGGCATATAACGACGCTAGGATACATAAGTATGAGATAGAATGGGCAAAATGGGAGATTATACAGGCTCGATCTGGAATTCCATCCTGATCCCTGACCTATTCCATATTATACGGGGCACTCATGTAGGTCAAACCATCCTAATGCGGGTCAAATCACCCTTATTTAGACTATCTCACAGTGACTGGTGCAATGTAAGGTGATTATATATTTAAATGCTATGTTGTGTCTTACGGATATCCTCACTCTACTCAGAAACCCTAATCCCCTTTCTTCCCTTCCCCCCCCTCTATTCGTCCCCTACCCTCCTTTATCCCGTGTTTATGTATCATTTGATTTATGATGTAAAACAGAAATGTATGGCGAAATATATGCTTCTGTAATGCTTTTTCCTGAATAATAAAAAAAAAACATTGACAAGTAGTATCCTTAATATATCCTGGAATAAGAGGAACCAAGGGTTGAAGGAGGGAATCGACCCACTCGGACAATCTTTCCGAGTAAGAGCCTATCCCTGGTAAAATAGGTCTCATTGGGTGTTGAAATGTCCCCTTATGCACTTTTGGTAGAGCGTGGAACACTGAGATTATAGGGTTTTCTACATAGATATAGTCTGTCTCATTTTTACTCAGTGTTCCAAGCTCTATCCCTTTTTATAAAATCTGTAACATTGAAGTCTGGAACAAAGCAAGAGGGTTGCAGCTCAATGGGACATAAGTATTATGATCATCCAACATTTTTTGGACTTGCATTTTATATACAGTCAGGTCCATAAATATTGGGACATGGACACATTTCTAACATTTTTGGCTCTAGACACCACCACAATGGATTTGAAATGAAATGAACAAGATGTGCTTTACCTGCAGACTGTCAGCTTTAATTTGAGGGTATTTACATCCAAATCAGGTGAACGGTGCAGGAATTACAACAGTTTGCATGTGTGCCTCCGACTTCTTAAGGAACCAAAAGTAATGGGACAATTGTCTTCTCAGCTGTTCCATGGCCAGGTGTGTGTTATTCCCTCATTATCACAATGAGCAGATAAAAGGTCCAGAGTTCATTCCAAGTCTGCTATTTGCATTTGGAATCTGTAGCTGTCAACTCTCAAGATAAGATCCAAAGAGCTGTCACTATCAGTGAAGCAAGCCATCATTTGGCTGAAAAAACAAAACAAACCCATCAGAGAGATAGCAAAAACATTAGGCCTGGCCAAAACAACTGTTTGGAACATTCTTAAAAAGAAGGAACGCATCGGTGAGCTCAGCAACACCAAAAGACCCGGAAGACCACGGAAAACAACTCTGGTGGATGACCGAAGAATTCTTTCCCTGGTGAAGAAAACACCCTTCACAACAGTTGGCCAGATCAAGAACAGTCTCCAGGAGGTAGGTGTATGTGTGTCAAAGTCAACACTCAAGAGAAGACTTCACCAGAGTGAATACAGAGGGTTCACCACAACATGGAAACCATTGGTGAGCCTCAAAAACAGAAAGGCCAGATTAGAGTTTGCCAAACGACATCTAAAAAAGCCTTCACAGTTCTGGGACAACATCCTATGGACAGATGAGACCAAGATCAACTTGTACCAGAGTGACGGGAAGAGAAGAGTATATAGAAGGGAAGGAACTGCTCATGATCCTAAGCATTCCACCTCATCAGTGAAGAATGGTGGTGGTAGTGTTATGGCGTGGGCATGTATGGCTGCCAATAGAACTGGTTCTCTTGTATTTATTGATGATGTGACTGCTGATAAAAGCAGCAGGATGAATTCTGAAGTGTTTCAGGCAATATTATCTGCTCATATTCAGCCAAATGCTTCAGAACTCATTGGACAGCGCTTCACAGTGCAGATGGACAATGACCCAAAGCATACTGCAAAAGCAACCAAAGAGTTTTTTAAAAGGAAAGAAGTGGAATGTTCTGCAATGGCCAAGTCAATCACCGGACCTGAATCTGACTGAGCATGCATTTCACTTGCTGAAGACAAAACTGAAGGGAAAATGCCCCAAGAACAAGCAGGAACTGAAGACAGTTGCAGTAGAGGCCTGGCAGAGCATCACCAGGGATGAAACCCAGCGTCTGGTGATGTCTATGCGTTCCAGACTTCAGGCTGTAATTGACTGCAAAGGATTTGCAACCAAGTATTAAAAAGTGAAAGTTTGAGTTATGATTATTATTCTGTCCCATTACTTTTGGTTCCTTAACAAGTGGGAGGCACATATGCAAACTGTTGTAATTCCTGCACTGTTCACCTGATTTGGATGTAAATACCCTCAAATTACAGCTGACAGTCTGCAGGTAAAGCACATCTTGTTCATTTCATTTCAAATCCATTGTGGTGGTGTATAGAGCCAAAAATTTTAGAATTGTGTTGATGTCCCAATATTTATGGACCTGACTGTATATAACTGTCCAAAACTACAACTGCTCCTCACTTGTCCACTTCTTTGATAACTAAATCAGAATTATTTTTCAATGCCAGTAGTGCCCTAAATTCCTTCGATGACATATTAATACGTTTTGTTTGGGGGATTTCATCTGTCTGACATATTTTCTCCTGTATTGATTCTTCCTTTACCCTGTTATATAGAAGACACAGATCTCTTTCTACCAGGTCCTGGAACCGGTCAAGAGCAGGGTATCTAGACTGTATGGGATAAAAATCCCTATTAGAAGTTTTAAAATTTATTGCAGTATTATGAGATATATAGTTCTCTGGCTCTGACCGCATCTCCTGTAGCAGGCAGACATAAATCTGTTCCCTCAAATCCATTTTGCAATATAATTTAGTATGCAAATCCACGCTATTTTGGCTGGAAAGTTGTGAGGAAGCATCTATAAAATTAACCTGTGACAAACAGGCAGTATCCGGATGTTGCTCTGTCTTGAAATATTTTTTCAAAGTCAGATTACGTGCTAAACAATTTACATCCACGATGGTTTGATATAGATCAAAATGATGGGTCGGTGAAAAGGACAATATCTATGTAGAACACCCTATAATCTCAGTGTTCCACGCTCTACCTAAAGTGCATAAGGGGACATTTCCACACCCATTGAGACCTATTGTAGCAGGGATAGGCTCTTTCTCGGAAAGATTGTCCGAGTGGGTCGATTCCCTCCTTCAACCCTTGGTTCCTCTTATTCCGGGATATATTAGGGATACTAAATCAGTTTTACAATCATTTGCAGATTTCAAGTGGAATGCCAGCTATTATTGGATTACGGCAGATGTGGTGTCTTTGTACCCAATATACCCCATAACTTATTTGAAGTCTTTGGAGTGGTTTTTGAAAACCTATAGTAATTATACTTCCGCACTCCAAGAATATGTTATATTGGTGGTGGATTTCCTGCTTGGGCATAATTTTTTCATGTTTAACAATCAATACTATCTACAGGTGGCAGGGGTGTCGATGGGAGCTAAGTTCTCGCCCTCCATAGCCAATATTTTTATGGCATGGTGGGGGGAGGCTTCCTCCTTATCGATTCTCACCCCTTTCATCAGGATATTCGATGGTATGGGCGCTACATCGATGACCTGTTGTTTGTCTGGTCGGGGGATGTAGCGCACATACCATAACATACGAGTACGGAAGCACATTTCAGACATTCCCCATTACGAATCTCGTAATGTCTTGGCGGTCAGCCTTCATTTTGCAATTATACATGGAGGCTATGGTACAGCACTAATAGTGCAGGGCATTGAAAGGGTTACCCTTTCAATGAGAGGTGGTGATCATAAAAGAAAGTTACTTAATCGGGAGGCTTACTGGATGTTTTAATTAGAAACATGCAGTCCCATTGGTTTAAACAAAAAGCATGACTTGATCCTGCAATATCATTAATTAATTTGTTTGTCAAACTTTCTGCCGCAACTTGTTTTTTCTGTACTATTATCTATTTATGTTTTTAAGTATAAGAGAATGTCTTGTTCATTTTTTAACCCTCTATACTCTATGTGTCATTTGACACCTATATCCTCTGAGATTGATGTAACAGGGGTATATAAGTAATGGAGTTTGTGTAACGTGTAATATGAGTAAGGACCGACGTGATGCTCATTCAGGGTCAGAAGCCTGGTAGCTGCATGACCTGTTGGCTGTGTAAAGCCTAATCTCCCTTGTTATGCTGAGAGCATAGATGAGGAAAACCCACTGTTTAGTTAGCACCCAGACAGGCAAAGACTTGTGTTTTGTGTATGTTCTGTTTATGTTCTTGAATTGAAAATAAATGGTATTAGACTAGCGACTCCTGTGAAATCTGCCTTCACCAACCCCACTTAACACATGGACTGTGACACGAAGCAGCAGCACACACACTCAAACTCCATTCATATCAGCACACAGGTCCACTGTTCTCGTGATCGCAGCGATTAGAACCGAACTGATCAAATGTTTATCCTCTATACTGTGTGCACATTCCTGTTAATTTCTTAGTATTTAGTGGAGCTATGCTTTAAACTTTGATGGCCTTTGTTCTCTATTGTGGCAACTAAAAGTGGAAGTGACCCTGGAAGTGGAGATGACAAACCCTTATATATGTGCAATTCTGCCGAAGTACCAGTATCACGAGTGATCATCATGGTTAATTTCTAAAGTTGGAGATGTTTTTCTGGTTGTAGGCTCTTTTGCAACCCATTTGCTTAGGTGAAGGCCACCAGCAAGAGGAAAAGACCTAGTAATCTGAGTCTTATAGGAAATTCAAGGTTGCCAAACTCTTAAAATTTGTCATGGCTGCATTCCCCTCAGATGGGTAATTCCTGAATTTAGCCTCAAGCTTGTTCCACCCTGAAGATTGCAGTGTGCTGAAAGCTTGTATAGGATTTGACATTGGGTGCGGGGGTGGACTGGCGTTTGGGAGCGGCTTGCCCATTGGAGCGAGTGGCAGTGGGGTTGAAGCACAGAGGAGTGCTCTGTAGAGGGTTTCCTGATGCATGGGAATGAACCTCTGGAGAGCAGTGGCTTGGCTGCATCACTAAGCAAGGCTTGGTTTTCATGGTATTATATAACATACTACAACAGATAACCCATAAATAATAATCATTAACACTGGAGATGTGGAGGTCAAAAACGGCCATGGCCTACTTTATTAACTGTAAAATGTTTAAACATAACAAAACATAACCAGAAGCCCAGTCATTGACTTAGGCTTAGGCTACTTTCACACTTGCGTTGTTCTTTTCCGGCATAGAGTTCCGTCACAGGGGCTCTATACCGGAAAAGAACTGATCAGGTATGTCCCCATGCATTCTGAATGGAGAGTAATCCGTTCAGTTTGCATCAGGATGTCTTCAGTTCAGTCGTTTTGACTGATCAGGCAAAAGAGAAAACCGTAGCATGCTACGGTTTTATCTCCGGCTAAAAAAACTGAAGACTTGCCTGAATGCCGGATCAGGCATTTTTTCCCATAGGAATGTATTAGTGCCGGATCCGGCATTCAGAATACCGGAAAGCCGGATCCGTCCTTCCGGTATGCGCATGCGCAGACTGAAAAAAAGGTGAAAAAATAAATGCCGGATCCGTTTTTGCCGGATGACACCGGAAAGACGGATCCGGCATTTCAATGCATTTTTTTCGACTGATCAGGCATTTTTAAGACTGATCAGGATCCTGATCAGTCTAACTAATGCCATCAGTTAGCATGCATTTTGCCTGATCCGGCAGGCAGTTCCGGCGACGGAACTGCTTGCCGGATCTCTCTGCCGCAAGTGTGAAAGTAGCCTTAGCTATCAATAAATACGTAAATCGATCCAAACCTAGGATGAAGTTTACCCATAACTGAAGCCAGACCGTGTACCGAAATAACAACTTAATAACCAAGAGGGCAGGTACAAATCCAACACCTTCACAGGCTGAATGGATGAAAAATGGCGCAACCAGCCAGCTGAGCCATCCTAAATTATCCCTGTAGTTCGTCACATGTTAATCCTGTCATGTCATGGTTAAATGCCTATAAAGCCGTACATGGGGCACAGCTTCACAGATAGGCAATGAAAATATCATAGATCATAATAGTCTTCAATTATGGTCTATGGGGCAAGTGATCAGAAGATTGCAGGTTATAGCCACCTAAGGGGGCTATTAGTTAGGCTACTTTCACACTAGCGGCACGGACCTCCGGCAGGCTGTTCCATCGGGTGAACAGCCTGTTGGATCCGTCCTGACGTTAGTGAATGTGTGCCCCCGGACTATCGCTCCGGCCCCATTGACTATAATGGGGCGGGGCGGAGTTCCGGCGGAGGCACGGCAGCGCACGGTGAGAGGCTGCCAGAATAAATGTCGGACATGTCGTAGTTTTATTCCGGAAGCCTCTCGCCATGCCCTGCCATGCCTCCGGAGTGGTAGTCCGGGGGCACACGTTCACTAGCGGCAGGACGGATCCAACAGGCTGTTCACCGTGCTGCTAGTGTGAAAGTAGCCTTGCTGACTAAAAAATCTAAATTTTGAAAATTCAGATAAACTCCCTTTCTCAATTTTACATATAAAATATATAAAAATTAAAAATGAAACATAACAGGTATTGTGACGTCCATAACTGTCTGAACTGTTAAAATATTTTTCCTGCACGGTGAAAGCTGTAAGGAAAAAAAACAAGCAATTCTCCATTTTTGTCACCTTGTCCCTACAATTTTTTTTTTTATAATAGTTGTACATACCCCAAATGGTACCAATAAAAACAGTTTGTCCCACAAGAAACAAGCCCTCATACAACTCTGTAGACCAAAATATAAAAAATAAAATAAAAAAACTATACAAATTTGGTATTGCCGTAATCGTATTGACACTCAGAATAAGGACGTGATGTCACTTTTAGCACAGAGGGAACGTCATAGTATTAAAACCCAAAAATTTCTATTTTACCCCACAAATATATTTTTTCCCATTTTCCAGTGCAATACTGTACATGGTAAATTAAACGGTGCAATTAAAAATTGATCTTGTTAATGCATCCATGAGGATCCCTCCTAATTGTCCGGAATCCCACATGGGAGTAGTTGTTGAGCTAATGGAGCATCCACTTGTGAACAACTAGGGAGGGTGGTTTGCAGTGTTCTGTGTAGGATAATGCTGAAGCGGTATAGACGCAATGTGCCATTTTTCTTACTAGAGTTGGCTGTGGGGGGAGTATGCTGTGGCGATAATATCAGTCTGGAGGGAGCCAGGGAGGGATAAGTGGTGCCGAGCTCAAACCCAAGAGTCCAGTCAGGGCTATAATATTAGCCAGTTCTGCAGGGACTAGAGGGAAGCTACAGTGAGGGCCTGAGGTACAGCCTAGTGAGTTTAATTGTGAGGTGTTCCAAACTTAACCTGGTTGTCCCTAAAAGTGGGTACTGTGAGTTGGGTTCTTGAGAGCAGGGTAAAAGGAACAGGGCTTGAGAGAGTGTGGCCTGTAACGCAGAGGAAAGGCTGGCTGCAAGAAGTATCCATCTGATATTTGGTGGAAGATGACTGGATAGTGGAGGCCTGTGTGAAGTAACACTGTCCATCGGTGTGGCTCCTGTAGAGTGAACAGGAACTATGTTAGATTTTGTTTAATTCTGCAGCATTTAAGCAATAGCACCACCCTGTGTCGGATTGAAATTGATATGATTCTGTGCCTTATTGAGTATTGAAAGTACTAAATGAAACTTGGCACCTTGAAAAATGCTGTGCAAAAAAAATATATATATAACTTGTAATGTATTCATTTAAATCCCTGTTCACCCTGGGTGAGGAGTCCAGTGGGTAGTCCTACTTAGTGACAGCCTGAAAAAAAAGTAGAAGTCCAGTGAGTGTTTCTTCTCAGTGATTGACAGCTATCTACGCCCACTGGACTCCTAATCATAGGAAGAGCAGTGATGTAAATGACCAAAGTAAAATTTTGATTAGGGTTATTTAGTTTAGAAAAAAGATGGCTGAGGGCGTTACCTAATATATAATGGGGTGACCTGATAACTCCTGTATGTATATATAAATCAAATACATCTATTTATCCCCAGGACTGTGACTGTGACCAGGGGACATCCTCTGCGTCTGGAGGAAAGAAGGTTTGTACACAAACATAGAAGAGGATTCTTTACGGTAAGAGCAGTGAGATTATGGAACTCTCTGCCTGAGGAGGTGGTGATGGTGAGTACAATAAAGGAATTCAAGAGGGGTCTGGATGTATTTCTGGAGTGTAATACACTGCGTGCAGAATTATTAGGCAAATTAGTATTTTGACCACATCATCCTCTTTATGCATGTTGTCTTACTCCAAGCTGTATAGGCTCGAAAGCCTACTACCAATCAAGCATATTAGGTGATGTGCATCTCTGTAATGAGAAAGGGTGTGGTCTAATGACATCAACACCCTATATTAGGTGTGCATAATTATTAGGCAACTTCCTTTCCTTTGGCAAAATGGGTCAAAAGAAGGACTTGACAGGCTCAGAAAAGTCAAAAATAGTGAGATATCTTGCAGAGGGATGCAGCACTCTTAAAATTGCAAAGCTTCTGAAGCGTGATCATCGAACAATCAAGCGTTTCATTCAAAATAGTCAACAGGGTCGCAAGAAGCGTGTGGAAAAACCAAGGCGCAAAATAACTGCCCATGAACTGAGAAAAGTCAAGCGTGCAGCTGCCAAGATGCCACTTGCCACCAGTTTGGCCATATTTCAGAGCTGCAACATCACTGGAGTGCCCAAAAGCACAAGGTGTGCAATACTCTGAGACATGGCCAAGGTAAGAAAGGCTGAAAGACGACCACCACTGAACAAGACACACAAGCTGAAACGTCAAGACTGGGCCAAGAAATATCTCAAGACTGATTTTTCTAAGGTTTTATGGACTGATGAAATGAGAGTGAGTCTTGATGGGCCAGATGGATGGGCCCGTGGCTGGATTGGTAAAGGGCAGAGAGCTCCAGTCCGACTCAGACGCCAGCAAGGTGGAGGTGGAGTACTGGTTTGGGCTGGTATCATCAAAGATGAGCTTGTGGGGCCTTTTCGGGTTGAGGATGGAGTCAAGCTCAACTCCCAGTCCTACTGCCAGTTTCTGGAAGACACCTTCTTCAAGCAGTGGTACAGGAAGAAGTCTGCATCCTTCAAGAAAAACATGATTTTCATGCAGGACAATGCTCCATCACACGCGTTCAAGTACTCCACAGCGTGGCTGGCAAGAAAGGGTATAAAAGAAGAAAATCTAATGACATGGCCTCCTTGTTCACCTAATCTGAACCCCATTGAGATCCTGTGGTCCATCATCAAATGTGAGATTTACAAGGAGGGAAAACAGTACACCTCTCTGAACAGTGTCTGGGAGGCTGTGGTTGCTGCTGCACGCAATGTTGATGGTGAACAGATCAAAACACTGACAGAATCCATGGATGGCAGGCTTTTGAGTGTCCTTGCAAAGAAAGGTGGCTATATTGGTCACTGATTTGTTTTTGTTTTGTTTTTGAATGTCAGAAATGTATATTTGTGAATGTTGAGATGTTATATTGGTTTCACTGGTAAAAATAAATAATTGAAATGGGTATATATTTGTTTTTTGTTAAGTTGCCTAATAATTATGCACAGTAATAGTCACCTGCACACACAGATATCCCCCTAAAATAGCTAAAACTAAAAACAAACTAAAAACTACTTCCAAAAATAATTAGCTTTGATATTAATGAGTTTTTTGGATTCATTGAGAACATGGTTGTTGTTCAATAATAAAATTAATCCTCAAAAATACAACTTGCCTAATAATTCTGCACTCCCTGTAATACTACAGGCTATAGCTACTAGAGAGGGGTCGTTGATCCAGGGAGTTATTCTGATTGCTTGCCAGGAACAAATGTTTTCCCTGAAATGAAACTCTGGATCAACATTGTAGGATAATAGGGTAAGCTGGATGGATGGATGTCTTCTGCCTTACAAACTATAATAATATGCTTATGTCACAAATTATATTGAATCTTTTCACACACAACTATATATCAATCTGCTCAGCATCTCCTGCTCTATAACAGGCTGCGCAAAGTATACTGTTCCTCTTAAGATAACTAAAACCCTTAAGGTATTCCATCGTTCGGATGAGAGACTTGAAATTAGGCTGAAGGGACATTGCATACAGAGCAACAGTACAGCACCAACTAATAAGGCTGGATTCACATAAGCATAATAACAAAAAAAAATTCTCCCGTGTGTTATGGCCCGATTGTGGTGTTAATTGACCCAAACTCTCAGCATCATAGGGGTCTATGATGCTGAGACGTCAGGTTAGTTAAACCCACAATCGGCTGTAACACATGAAAGTAATACAGTTAGAAAATAAGGGGGTCAGTTAGCTTTCTGAAATAAGCCTAAATTAGGCATATTTCAGGTGCAGATTGCAGCGCAACAGCTAGTTGTGCCGCAATAGGCAACTTTGCCCCGTTCACCGCAGGTCTAAATAAGTGGGCATGGCATTGGCAGGGAAGGGGACGGGCCGGCAGAAAATGGTCTAAATGTTAGACAGCTCGGAAGCTGTCTTACATTTACAACTGGCGCTGAATGCGCCGAAGTTATGGAGAGACCGACGCCTCTTCATAACTACGGTGGATCCTCCACCAGTTTAGGGCTTTATTAAAACCGGCGTCTAAAATGCTGGTCTTAATAAATGTGCCCCTATGTCCTTATTATGCTTGAGCGAATCCAGCCTAATACTACATTCTAGTTATAACAGTTATAACGATGACCTCTTTTTATCACAGTGTTGATCTCTATGTTCTCCTTGTCAGTGCAGCAAGAGTGGTCTTGTCTGCAGCTACATCCCATATGGGTAGCAGACTACAGTTACCATCATCCACTGCTGACATACCGTATATTCTGATGGCACCTGAAGAGTCAGTCTCTCCCGCACTTTGCATTTCATACTGTGCTCCCTTGCTGCTGAGCCTCTCACATTAGTTCCCAGTTACACCCTCCTATATCTCCTAGTGCTGGAACGGAGCATGCTTGACCAGTAAGCTGAAGAACCCTGGGCACGAAACTATAAACATCACATTCTGGGCCTTTGGTTGTGAGTGATTACGTTGGAAACTACAGAAAAGATTTAATGACTCTATATTTACTTTGTACCGTATACTTTGTAATAGGAGTCAGGTTTGGTGTATCAAGGTGAATATATGCTTAAAGTTGTTGAGGACTCGAAAAATGGGACTTGCTTTTTTACCAGAAACAACGCCAGACTTGCCCATGTGATTTGTTTGGTTTTGCATCTCAGCTCTATTGACTAAAAAGGAGCTGCAATAACAGACACAGGCCCTAGACAAATTACCACTGTTTCTGGAAATAAAATAGACACTTTTTTTTTTTACTAACGCTAGACAATTCTTTTAAAGAGCATCTATCAGCAGATTTGTACCTATGAAACTGGCTGACTGTCACGGCCACGGTTTTGGCCGTGACTCCTTGGGAGCCGCATACTGTTGCCCGCGGTTTTGGGTTGTTGTGTCAACCGCAGCTTGAGGCATAATGTAGTTGGCCTCAGGTGCGGTTGCCGCGGACAACAGCTATGTGTGCGGTTTCCTAGGAGTTGTGTGCGAGTATGAATGCACTTTGGTATGTCTGTGTACACTCTGTGTTATGTCTGGTGTGCACTTACATCTTCCCCTCACTGTGGTTGCCCGTGGCAACGTTTGGTCGTTGTTGTACATGTGGTGGCAGTGTCCCAGCCTTCGGGCTGACTCCCTGGACATGAGTGCCACCCATGTCGTTGCCTGCGGCAACAGCCACAGTGTATGTGTTGTTTGGACACTTTTCCTTTTTATGTGTGTTTCCCTTCTTTGGTGCTGGAAGGGTTAACTCCCTTCCCAGTGTGTGTGTGTGTCTCACTGGGTGTGTCCGACGGTGGGGTGTGGCTTCTTGGCCTATAAAGCCTCACTGCTTTTGCAGGTCTGCAGGTTGCTTCAGCCATGCTTAGCTGAAAGCAGCCTCCTGTCTTTACTACCTGCCAGTAAGAGCCACCCCTGTGGTCATAACCATAATGTCTCATTAAGTTTATTTCTAGTTATGTGTGATGTCCGTTTGATGTTTTACATGTGATTTTGTGCAGCTATGGATCTGGGTCCCTGTGTGGGGATGCGTTTGTGATCTGCACCCTGCTTACACAGGGATCCAGTCAGCAAGGCTGTGGCAGGTAGGTGGAACTCTTTGTTCACCTGCCATATCCATAGAGCTGTTTATGTCTCCCCTTTTCCAGCAGCTTGGCCGTTGAGACTCCTGCTCCTCCGTGTCTAGGAGGAGTGGGTTGTCTTACTCAGCTCCTAGTTTAGGGCCATCTTGAGGGCTAGCAGGGACTTCTAGGTTCCGGAGCATGAGCCCTCCTACCATCAAGGTTGGCTCATGTAGCTAGGAGTCAGGGTCAGGTTAGGGATGCCTTTAGGAGGTGACCTGCTCCCTAATCCTGTCTTCATGGCCAAGCAGCCATAACTTCACCGGGCTCCACACGGCTGAGGATTTCCCCCATCCTCAGCCGTGACACTGACCTGTTGCATGTGCGCTTGGCAGCTGAAGACATCTGTGTTGGTCTTATGTTCATATGTGTAAGCATTACTGAGAAAAACTATGTTTTAATATATGCAAATGAGCCTCTAGGTGCAATGGGGGAGTTGCTGTTACACCTAGAGGTTCTACTCTCTCTGTAAATGCCATGCCCTGTGCACTTTGTAAACATGATCACGCCTGGCCCTGTGACTCAAAGTGCAGGGGGTGTGGCAGTTACAGAGGAAGTGGAGCCTTTAGGTGTAACAGCAACTTCCCCGTTGCTCCTAAAGGCTCATTTGCATATATTAAAACTTCATTTTTCTCAGCAATGCAGGCACATATGAACATGGGACAAGCACAGATGCCTTCACCTACCAAGTGCACATGCAACGGGTCAGCCAGTTTCATAGGTACAAATCTGTTAATAGATGCCCTTTAAATATGTTAAGAACAAATATATGACAAGAACATGTATATCTGGTTCCTGACTACAGTCACCGGTGGATGGGCGTTATTTGTATTGAAGGCCACTGTCATATCCCATGCATCAACTGTAGCAACCGGAAGATCTTTAAAGACTTCCTTTATAATCAGGTATTGGATGTAGCCGTGAAAGTCACTGGTTCTCTCCGCATCCAGGATTTCTCGGGTGTTCTCAGTTTTGATGATGACCTTTGTATCCGGACTCCTTAAGAAGAGTTGTTCCACAGCTCTGTGCAAATTGAAAACTCTCCTGATGAAGAGCTGAATTGGCAATGGCCTGAAGTGTTGACCAAGTGAGAGGACGAGCACATGGTGTGGACCTCCTTCTAAGTGATCAATTTCATCACTCATGTAAAAGTTATCTTTAACAACATAGGGACGTGCTATAATAAAAGGGTGACTATGCTTCGTAAAGAACAGCAGTGTATTCCTTTTATCATTTGCTGCAAAATGCTTTAAAGACTTTCCAGCACGGTAGAGATCAAAGTTCTTGAATTCTGTCAGAGAAGAAAAAGTTGATATTATTGATAATAAATTATAATACATCATGCAATGCCAGTCTGCTGCATCAAAAGCCAAGAAGATATTTTCAAGTATAAGGAAAGGCATAGCTCCTGGAGAAGAAAGTATTATTTTATCCTTTTATAAAGCATTAATAAGACTGCATCTTCAGTATGCAGAGCAGTTTTGGGCACTAATCCATAAACATATACAGGTGAAACTCGAAAAATTTGAATATCGTGCAAAGTTCATTTATTTCAGTAATGCAACTTAAAAGGTGAAACTAACATATGAGATAGACTCATTACATGCAAAGCGAGATATTTCAAGCCTTTATTTGTTATAATTTGGATGATTATGGCTTACAGCTTATGAAACCCCAAAGCCACTATCTCAGGTCCCCTTTGCTCAGGGGGTATGGATTAATTAGCTGACTAGAGTGTGACACTTTGAGCCCAGAATAATGAACCTTTTCACAAAATTCTAATTTTAAGCTGCATTAATGCAATTCCTTTTAAGTTGCATTACTGAAATAAATGGACTTTTGCACGATATTCTAATTTTTCGAGTTTCACCTATATATCAAAAAGCTAGAGAGAGTTCAAAGAAGGCCAAACAAATAAATACAAGGCATGGGACATCTCAGTTATGAAGATGGGTTGTCAAAATTTAAATATTTTACCCTAGAGAAGTAAAAGGCTGACGGGTGATATATTTTGTATAAATATGTCAATGGTCCCTGTAATCATTATTATAATTTGTCTGTAAAGATTCTCATTTGTCCAGGTCATGGTACATTAGTATAAAGAGTCAGAGCAACTGGACTCGTATTTTTTTCCCTGAAGACATTTTGCTAGTCATCCAAATGTCTTTCTCAATTAGAATGGCTTGTACAAGAAATTTCCGGCATTAAATGTGCTTAAGTCATGAAAGTAAGATGTTGATTGCATTTGCATGACTGAAGCTTTTAAGTGTGATTAAAGGCGTTCTCCAGGAATTAAGAAAATTAAAATACTTAAATATTACTTTATTATAAATATATTCCCAAATACCTTTCATTACTTAGGCCCCTTTCACACAAGCGAGTTTTCCCGCCTAGCAACGTCCCGTCCCGGGACGGGACTTAGGCCCCGGGAGTTTTCCGTCGCCGGAACTGCCTGCCGGATCAGGCAAAATGTATGCTAACTGATGGCATTAGTAAGACTGATCAGGATCCTGATCAGTCTTAAAAATGCCTGATCAGTCGAAAAAATGCATTGAAATGCCGGATCCGTCTTTCCGGTGTCATCCGGCAAAAACGGATCCGGCATTTATTTTTTCACCTTTTTTTCAGTCTGCGCATGCGCATACCGGAAGGACGGATCCGGCATTCCGGTATTCTGAATGCCGGATCCGGCACTAATACATTCCTATGGGAAAAAATGCCTGATCCGGCATTCAGGCAAGTCTTCAGTTTTTTTAGCCGGAGATAAAACCGTAGCATGCTACGGTTTTCTCTTTTGCCTGATCAGTCAAAACGACTGAACTGAAGACATCCTGATGCAAACTGAATGGATTACTCTCCATTCAGAATGCATGGGGATATGCCTGATCAGTTCTTTTCCGGTATAGAGCCCCTGTGACGGAACTCTATGCCGGAAAAGAACAACGCAAGTGTGAAAGTAGCCTTAGAGACACAAAAGTTTTTGGTCCATGCCCATATTGTTTGATTCTTCTATGGCCACAATAAGTGAGCAGATTTACCGTAAAGGGTTTCTGTCCCCAGAATTAACCCTATTCAACTAGCTGACATTAGCGATGTGCTATAGTTTTTTTTATGTCCAAAACAAGGAGCAAAATAGGTCTACAATAAAGTTTGGCACATAGGAAGAGGGGCAAAAATACATTTTCTTTTAAAAAGAGCGACAAGAGAGAAAAAATAGGAGACCTCAGAGTGCAGTGTCAGAATCAATTCAGATCAGAATTCATTTGGTCAACCGGTTCATCTGAATCTAACCCAAATCAAATTTTGAGCAATTTACTCATCTCTAATAGTCTGCATTATGTTTAAGCGATAGGTTTAAAATTTGTATTAATCTTGGTTGTCTAATTAATTTCCTGAAGAACATAAAAAACTGCATTAAAGGGTTTCTGTCACCAGAATTAACAATGTGCTAATGTCAGCTGAACCTAGCTAGTCTATTCCTACTTTTATCTATGCCGCCTTTACTCCAGAAATATAACTTTTATAATATGCTAATTAGCCTCTAGGAGCAGAGGGGGGCGTTGCCCCTGTTCCTAGAGGCTCAATTCTTCCACCCCTGGCCACGCCCTGCTACACTAGATTGACCAGAGTACAGTTTCGGATTCATGCTATTTGGACGGACCTGGCCATATGTTTAGGTTATAGGCCTAAAATGTCATGACAGAATCCCTTTAAAAAATGTATTTCCGGGCTGCAGAGAGCCTGTATAGTGGTGTAGAACACTGTGCCTTGTAGTAACACGTATAGGGAGTCTGCTTTGGTAGTGAAATAATACTGTGAGTCCGTATGACATGCAGATGACAGGCGTCGCTCTTAGAATCACTGCACATCACTTATTTGGGCAGTCACGGGGCCAAAACTGACCAAATAACTCAAGTGTGAACTCAGCCTTACAGGTCGATGTTAGCGTCAAGAAGAAGCGCACTCCTTTTGCACCGTCGCCAACTGATTCCACATAGATGTCTACAGAACCTGTTTTATTAAACGCGTATACAAGTAGAGCCCCCCCCCCGGACAGAGTGGAGAGTAACTTTGTGTTGACGTCACTGATTCATTTGCCCTTCCTCTGATCCATCAGAACAATAACCCACAAAAAAACGATCCTGTCTGTGGAGCATACGCCTTCACTCAGTCAGAATTTGCTCAATAATCCATCAATATTGCAAATGCCAAAAAAAGCCAGGAGTGCTAACCCAGATATTGCTCTTCCAAAGATTTACTAATACCTAGAGACTTACAGTTCCTTTTCCAACTTCAGAGTTAACCATAATAAGTCCCTGATTATTAGTCTAGGCATTTCTACGTGGGGGTGGCGGCGGCGGGGCACAGGGAGCATTCCCCGTTTATTTGGTCCTCGCCCCACTTATCATACCTGGGAGTGAAAATTAGCCCTGACCCAAATCAACTCTTCTCTCTTAGCTACAAACCTTCTGAAAAAATATTACAGAGACACTAAATAATCTAGACCTCCCTATTCTTTCGTGGTTTGGAAGGAAAAATATCCTAATTTCCCTGATATTACCAAAATTAACCTACCTCCAACAAGTGCTTCCTATCCCGATCCCTAAAACGTTTTCTAATTCCCTATAATTCTCTATCTTCAGATCTTTCATCTGGAACAAAAAGAAAGCCCGACTCTTATACGACACCTTGAGCCGCCCCAAAAACCTAAGTGGGATAGCCCTACCAGACCCCGAACGCTACAGTAAAGCAATCCTCCTTGCTAGAGCGGTTGATTGGTTGAGAGCTCCACCAAGTAAATCATGGTTCTCTATGGAACAATCAATGTTAGGCGCCTCTTTCAGAGTCCTACTCCTGGGCTCTAAAACTACCAACTTGGACCCCACCCTCGCCATGCCTCTTATTAAAGCCACTCTCTCCACTTGGGATTGGTTTAAAAAAAGCGCAGTACTCAATTCCCCTCCCCTCCCCACTTTTAAAAATTAGAGATGTCCTCCACTTAGCCCCAAAAGCTTTATATGATGCCTCCCTTTCAAAATAAGACATTATAGGAATATATGAATTTTTCCAGGACTCCCAAGCTCCCACATTGGAAAACATTAAGCAAAAACTAGAGATCCACTACCCCCATACCAACTCAGTATTTTTGGAGAGCCTATCTCTCCCAAAATGTCAGTTTATTTTTTTTATTTTTTTTTTATTAACAATTTTTATTGTTTTTATATTCGTCATAGCATGGTACAGGCTTAAGACAAGATACAACAAAGTTACATGTGACATAAAAGCGGGCATTTTATGAATTCAAAAGAATCGTCACAGGTTTTTGTAAAACGCGGGCGGTAAGGCCCAACACGGACAGGTACTAACATCTGAAAGACTTGAGCAAAATTCTATTCATACAAAGTAGTGAGGAACAAACAAAAAGTGATGGATCTCAAGGCACAGTGCTTAGGCTGGGATGAGTTTGAGGTATGTACTAGAGTACGTATAGCGGAAGGAAAAAGGAGGAGGGGGGGGGATTCTCAATTTATTGCCAACCCTCTAAAAGGTTGTTGGGAAGTAACCACTGAGAAGTACGACCAGGTGCCCATAGTTGGCTATGTAAATCCTCTGTATTCCTTCCACGGGGACCAAATTTTTAGGAATTTAGGCCTAGAGTGTGATTCCCAATGGGAGATCTCCTCTAATCTATATATCTGGTCCACTCTATTGATCCAATGGTCAATGCTTGGAACGTCTGTAGAAAGCCAATGTAAGGGCAGGAGTAATCTAGCTGCTGCTAACAGGAGCAAGAACAGAGAGGATTTGCTTGACCCAACTCCCTCCAAACCCAAAGAGACGAGAGCTAATTCCGGTTTACAAGAGAAAGACGTTTGGCAGATCTTATTACAGAGTTGAAAAATTGTGCGCCACCAAGGTTCAATTAGGTCGCAAGACCACCAAATGTGCATAAATGAGCCTTTTGAGGTGTGACATCTCCAGCAAACATCTGAAGCTGATGGATTGTACAGACAAGTTTTATCAGGGGTCTTATACCACCTCATGAGAATTTTGTAACCATTCTCCTGTATGCGTATACATCTGGATAATTTGTGAGGGGAGATTAATAGTTTGGTGATCTCTTGAGATGATAGATTGCGTTCTAAATCTCTCTCCCACAAACCTACAATCGCGGGCTTGGGCGGAGAGGGAGGGGATTTCAGCTGTTTGTAAATCTTAGATATGGTTTTGGAGGGATAGTTCTTGCCCCCGAGCATTGTCTCGAACCAGTTGAGCTCTCTCTCTTGGGGGATTTGTTTTGCATAAATGAGGGTCTCAGTTTTGAGGAAACGTAGTAACATTGGGTTGCGAATCTGTGACTCTAACTTTGTGTTTATTTCAGAGTCTGAAATAACACAGCCTTCTTCATCTAATAATTGTGAGACAGCAATTTCAGAGTTTCTAATGTCTATAGGGCAGCTATCTTTCAATTCTTTAGGTGCCAGCTCAATAATATCTCTAATAAGTAAGAGGGGGGATGGGAGCAAGGGGCTTTCAGGATTTGCGGTAAATTTCTTCCAGACCTTTAGGGTGTTACGTATGATAGGGTTAGGGATCTTGGTGAATTGAGGTAATGATTTATTGGCCAGTATAAAAGCCCTAATGGAAGATGGGAAAAGAGCGTTCTCCAACTCAGGCCAGGATTTGTGATTTGGTTCCCTAATTAAATCTATAGTTCTAGATAGCTGAATAGCGGTCATGTAAGTTTCCGGGTCAGGGAGACCTATACCACCTGATGATCTGGGTTTGGTCAGAGTGTCAAAAGAGATGCGAGAGCTTTTACCTTGCCATATGAATTTGCGTATATACTTATTAAGAGAGGTAAAATACGATTTGGGTATTTCTATGGGTAGGACTTGCATTAGGTATGTAAGTTTAGGCATTATCAGAGACATAAAAATATTTTTCCTGCCAAACCAGGAGAGGTAATGAGAGTCTAGGGAATTCATCTGAGTCTGCATGGCCGACAGTAGGGGCAAGTAGTTCAAGCGGAATAAGTCATGTAGATGTGGAGAGAGCTTGACCCCCAAATAGGTTAATTGCTGGGTATGCCAATTGAATGGGGAGTTTACTTTGAGGGATGAGATACTCGTGGGCGAGAGACCTATATGGAGGATCTGGGACTTGGAAGCGTTAATTTTGAAATTTGATAGAGAGCCAAAAAGGTTTAGTGTCGCTAAAATCTTGGGCATAGACTTATGTGGATTTGTGGTGGTGATCAGTAAGTCATCAGCGAATGCTGCAATTTTATATTCACGAGAACCTATTCTCAGACCTTTAATATCATTGTTTTGTCTAAGGGCTTGTAGGAGGGACTCCATCACGAGTACGAATAAAAGGGGTGAAAGGGGACATCCTTGCCTAGTCCCGTTTCTTATGGGAAAACTTGATGATATTATGCCATTGACCGACACGGACGCCGAGGAGTGAGTGTACATTGTAAATATTGCATTAATATATTTCTCTGGGAGCTGAAACTTCAACAAGGTCAGTCTGATGAATAACCAGTCTACCCTGTCAAACGCTTTCTCGGCGTCCGTGCCTATCAAAACCAAGGGAGTGTGTTTATGTGAAGCGTAAAACAAGGAGTCTAATATTTTTGTGGTATTGTCCTTGCCCTCTCTCCCCTTTACGAAACCCACTTGGTCTGGGTGGATCAGCTTGGGTAAAAAGCTTTGTATCCTAGTGGCTAACATCTTAGCTATAAGCTTAAGGTCTACATTAAGGAGGGAGATTGGACGATAGTTGGAACATAAAGCTAAATCCTTACCCTCCTTTGGTATAATAGTTATGGTGGCTCTAGTCATATCATGCGAGAGTGGCGAATTGGATAAAGCCAAATTGCAAACTGGGAGCAGGTGTGGTAGAAGTATATTTTTAAATGCAGAGAAGTATGATATAGGGAGTCCGTCCGGGCCAGGGCATTTACCTTTGGGAGTAGCTTTAATGGCTGCTTCTAATTCTGGGGTAGTGAAAGGTTTGGCCAGGGATTCTCGTTGTTTTAAGTTTAGGGACGGGAGGTCAAGTGTGTCGAGGAAAGCGTTGATATTGGTTTCTCCCAAAATGTCAGTTTAAGTGACCTCTATAGGCCCCAAGTATGGTTTGAAAGCTTAGTAACCACCAAAAACCCCCGAAACCCATTTCACAAATTTACAAAAGACTTAGAATTCCTCCAACCAGGGTCACCCCAGCTTTTATCAGACATTGGGAAAAAGATCTAGATGTCACTTACACCAACTCAGAAATAGAACTCATCCTCTCCTCCCCCCACAAATCCTCCAGATGTGTAAGGATACAAGAAAATGGTTAGAAAGATCATCACAAGATGGTTCAAAACCCCTGACAAAACCTATAGGTTCTCGAAGTCTGCCTCTGATACTTGTTGGAGATGCCTGAAAGAGAGGCACCTAACTCCATATCTGGTGGTCATGCCCCAGTATCAAACAATGGTGGGCGCAAATTTTCCAAAAATGCAACCAAATTTGCGGGAGTTCGTTCCAACCATCTCCCGAGTCCGCCCTTCTAAACCTTTACCCACCTGCCTATAAGAGCCCTGAATTACAGCTGTTTAGACACTTGATAATGGCAGCTAGGATTTTGATACCGAAACATTGGCTCTCTGCGGACACCCCATCAATTTAACAATAGTCCCTTAAAGTAGACCAGATTTACAGGTTTGAAGAAATCTCTTCATGTGAAATGTGGGCAACCATAAGTTCACTAAAATCTAGCATGAATGGAACGTCTTCAGAGAAAAATAATTCACACAGAAAATGAGCAGAACACTCTCTGATACAATTTTCCAACCTACAACAACAAGGACCTGCGCCTGCTCCCCGCCCCAGATCACCCTCTACAGGACAATCTTCCAAGGAGATCTTCACTGATCCAGTGGCGGATCCAGAGCCTGGTCTCGGGAGGGGCACTTCCAGATTATTTTCTGTCCGCCACCACAAAACAATGGTGCTTATAGAACAGACGACACAGTGTAGAGGTATACTGTATATTGTGTGGCACAGTGTATGCTATATGTGTATAACAAACATATTTCACATGAAAACTTACAATTACTTGGCTTGGCCCTTGGGGATCTTGGACACCACTTCAACACTTGGCTGGGGGGCTCAGTGGAGCTGATGTTGTGTTTTATCCTAATGAGAAAGTGTAATGACCGGCGTCACGCAAAGGGAGGGAAGGCCCTGTCCAAGAGAGAGGGAAAGGTGGTGACCCCTGACTCACCTTGCGGCTGGCACCTGACTGCCCTGACGTCCCTAGATGGGTTCCTCACCCGTACGCCGATCACGTGCCTAAACCCTGGCTTTCCCTAAAATGAGCCCTGTGTAGTGAACAGGGCGGTGGGATCACTAGTCCACACCACTGACACTAAGAGGAAAACACCAAGGAGAGGACAGACAATACAGACAAACATACAATCCCAGGTGGGCGACAACAGCAGACCACCAAGGCCCAACAGGGATCCGGAGGGTAACGTTCTGGAACAACAACCAGGGATCTCAGCTACTCAGCTCCAGTGGGTCAGTATAGAAGTCCAGGCAGGAAGCGCTATATCTGGCAACCAGAGAAGTGGGAGATGGGAATATAAGGAGGTTGGGATTGCTGGACAAGAAACAGCTGAGGAGGAGAAGCTACGGATCCCTGAGTGAGACAAAAAGGATTGCAAGGCAAAATTTTATTTCAAGGCTGCAGAGAGCCTTTATAGTGGTGTAGAACACTGTGCCTTTTAGTAATTTGTATAGGGAAATAATACTGTGAGTCCGTATGACATGCAGATGACAGGCGTTGCTTTTAGAATCACTGCACACATCACTTATTTGGGCAGTCATGGGGCCAAAACTGACCAAATAACTCGAGTATGAACTCAGCCTTACAGGTCGATGTTCGCGTCAAGAAGAAGCGCACTCCTTTTACACCGTCGTCAGCTGATTCCACGTAGATGTCTACAGAACCTGTTCTATTAAACGCGTATAAAAGTAGAGCCCCCCCCCCCCGGACAGAGTGGAGAGGGTGTCAGCAGTAAGTTTGTGTTGACGTCACAGATTATTTTGCCCTTCCTGTGATGCTTCAGAACAATAACCCCCAAAAAAACAATCCTGTCTGTGGAGCATACGCCTTCACTCAGTAAGAATTTGCTCAATAATACATCAATATTGCTAATGCCAAAAAAAATCAGGAGTGGATCTAAAACAGAGATGACACGTGAATGGAATATTTGCATGTCTTCTGTGTTTTGTACCCACTCCTGCTTTTGGCTATCAAATAATAAGCCAATTCTGATTGGACCATACAGGCCTTACAGCTGATACACAGACAGGATCTGTTGTGCGTCTCATTTTTCCTTCCTTCTGACAGATCAGAAAAAGGGTAAAATAAATGACGATGTCAGCCAGGCCGAAAGGCAAAATAGTGGCCTTGTCATGAAGTGGGGTGGGTGGGAACAGCATGAGAAGTCCACAGAGTAGACCTATAACATATTGATCAGGTGGAAGCAGCATGAGGAGACCACAAAGTGGCCCAATGACAGAGTCTGGAGGTGGCAACAGCACCAGCATCAGGAGGATACCACTGAATGGCAAGGTGACACAGTGTGGAGATAAAAGTAGCAGCAGCATCAGGAGACCACAGAGTAGCAAGGTGACAGTGTGGATATGGCAGCAGCATCAGAAGACCACAGAGTGGCAGGTTGACATAGTGGGGAGATGGCAGCAGAATCAGGAGACCACAGAGTGGCAAGGTGACATAGTGTGGATATGGCAGCGGCAGCGGGAGGATACCACAGAGTGGCAAAGTGACATAATGTGGATATGGCAGCAGCTTCAGCAGCAGCAGAAGGATACTACAAAGTGGCAAGGTGACATAATGTGTAGATGGCAGTAGCAGCAGCAGCATCAGGATACCACAGAGTGGCAAGGTAAGATAGTGTGGAGATGGCAGTAGCAGCATCAGGAGAACAGAGAGTGGTAAGGTGACATAGTGTTGATATGGCAGTAGCAGAAGGAGGATACTACAGAGTGGCAAAGTGACATAGTGTGGATATGGCAGCAGCAGCATCAGTATACCACAGAGTGGCAAGGTAAGATAGTGTGGAGATGGCAGTAGCAGCATCAGGAGAACAGAGAGTGGTAAGGTGACATAGTGTTGATATGGCAGCGGCAGCAGGAGGATACCACAGAGTGGCAAAGTGACATAATGTGGATATGGCAGCAGCTTCAGCAGCAGCAGAAGGATACTACAAAGTGGCAAGGTGACATAATGTGTAGATGGCAGTAGCAGCAGCAGCATCAGGATACCACAGAGTGGCAAGGTAAGATAGTGTGGAGATGGCAGTAGCAGCATTAGGAGACCAGAGAGTGGTAAGGTGACATAGTGTGGATATGGCAGCAGCAGCAGGAGAATACCACAGAGTGGCAAGGTGACATAGTGTGGATATGGCAGCAGCAGCAGCAGAAGGCTACCAAAGAGTGGCAAGGTGACAGTGTGTAGATGGCAGTACTAGCAGCAGCATCAGAAGACCACAGAGTGACATGGTGACATAGTGTAGCTATCGCAGCATCAGGAGATCACATAGTGGCAAGGTGACATAGTGTGGAAATGGCGGCAGCAGCAACATCAGGAGTCCACAGAGTGGCAAGGTGACATAGTGTGGATATGGCAGCAGCAGCATCAGGAAGCCACAGAGTGACAAGGTGACATAGTGAGGAGATGGCAGTAGCAGCATCAGGAGACCACGGAGTGGCAAGGTGACATAGTGTCAAGATGTTGGTAGTAGCAGCAGCATCAGGAGACCACAGAGTGGCAAAGTGACAGTGTGGAGATGACAGTAGCAGCAGCAGCATCAGGAGACCACAGAGTGGCAAGGTGACAGTGTGGAGATGGCAGTAGCAGCAGCAGCATCAGGAGACCACAGAGTGGCAAGGTGACATAGCTTGGATATGGCAGAAGCAGCAGGAGAATACCACAGAGTGGCAAAGTGACATAGTGTGGATATGGCAGCAGCTTCAGCAGCAGGAGGATATGACAAAGTGGCAAGGTGACATAGTGTGGAGATGGCAGTAGCAGCAGCTGCATCAGGAGACCACACAGTGGAAAGGTGACATAGTGTGAGCATGGTAGTAGCAGCAGCAACAGCAGGAGATTACCATATAGAGTAGCAAGGTGACATAGTGTGGATATGGCAGCAGCAGCATCAGGAGACTACAGAGTGGCAAGGTGACAGTGTGGAGATGGCAGTAGCATCAGCAGACCACAGAGTTTCAAGGTGACAGAGTGTGGATATGACCACCCAATTATTACTGGACAGGAATAAATAACGAAAATATTGACTCACAAACTGTAGAGCCACCAATATCACCCAAAAATTGAACCACAATCTTCACAAAGTGAAATTCGAATTATTGACAATGTATAATAGGTACATACATGATAATAGAAGGCAGCACAAAGGTGGAACACAAGGATGAGGAACAGGACCCAAGAGGGGGCCGAGAGGTCAGCACACCAAAAAACAGGGAAAAGAATAATGAAAAATGATAAGACACCAAGACGCCTGTACACAGTAAGCCCCGGGCAGTGCTGCAGCAGAGGCAAATATGAGGGCGAAAAACTTGGTGATTGCAAAAGAATAATCATACCCTGGATGGTGTGTCGATCTCTCAGCCGCCTCCTTACCCAACGCCGTTTCGCCAGTAGCCTGGCTTCTTCCGGGGATGATATACCGCACACGACCACCACCAGTCCACTCCCCAACGCACGTTTCGCGTTAGCTTTTTCAAGGGGGTATCCCCTTGAAAAAGCTAACGCGAAACGTGCGTTGGGGAGTGGACTGGTGGTGGTCGTGTGCGGTATATGAGTTTGGTTGGTCAGTATTTGCTAGGTGTCTATTATATTTCATTGTCTCTTTTGCTACAGTCACCCCTTGTGGTGTGTATTATCACCCACATGGTTAAGTGTGTGTTGTATATATGTGCAAATGAATTTTTGCTATCATGTATTTTTGAGCCATAGTGGTTTTTAGTGACCAATCATGACTATTGCAATTTTCAACATATACCGACAGCCCACCATCGGTCCTCTTGGTTTTTAATTTTTTAAATGTATTGTGGCCTGTGTTAATAGTTTTTTGTGGCTTGTGCTAATCCTGTCTCTATGCGATTCTCAATAAAATTATGCTATTTTGTGATTATTTTAGTCTGATATGTGTTTTTGTACTTTATTGACCCACTATCTCTGGTTGGTTTTCATGATATAGTTAGGTGTGGGTCCTAAACTTTGAATTTTGGGCTATATATAGGTCTCTCACCTCCTAAACAACCCTAATCTGAGCCCCAACTACCTATCAATATGAATAGACATTGAAGGTAGGAATATTCATATGCTGTATACCTAGGCCCTTATATCCCTATAAGGCCCTGGAATGAGGTTAGGACCAGAGACAACCTATTCTTCCCCAGATGGACGAATGGAAGCCTCCGTCTCTGGCCCAGATACAAACAGGGAATATAATAACAAACACAATACAATAAGAAAAGACAAAACTTAGCTGATAGTAGAAAACTGGCAACTCCAGAAACACCACAGAGTACAACCGACCAGCTAGTTAGAAGGCAGGAAGAAAATCTATAAACCGCACCTCCAAGAGTGAGAAGCGGCTACTTATGGGAAAGGTAAATTACCAACAAGCAACACCTGAAGCAAGGGGTGTGTCATTCACCAAAACATAGACACAATAGGATCCACAGGGAACTTTTCAATTTAACCCACGAGTTGCCAGTCTCTCCAATCTCCTGGTACCTGCCACGGTAATGTCCGTGACAGTTACATAGTGTGGATATGGCAGCAGCAGGAGGATACCACAGAGTGGCAAGGGGACATTGTGTGAAGATGGCAGCAGCAGCAGCATCAGGAGACCACAGAGTGGAAAGGTGACATAATGTGGAGATGGCAGTAGCAGCAGCAGCATCAGGAGACCACAGAGTGGAAAGGTGACATAATGTGGAGATGGCAGTAGCAGCAGCAGCATCAGGAGACCACAGAGTGGAAAGGTGACATAGTGTGAATATGGCGGCAGCAGCAGGATGACACCACAAAGTGGCAAGGTGACATAGTGTGGAGATGGCAGCAGCAGCAGGAGGATACCACAGAGTGGCAAGGTGACAAAGTGGGGATATGGCAGCAGCAGCATGAGGATACCACATAGTGGCAAGGTGACATAGTGTGGAGATGGCACTAGCAGCAACAGCATCAGGAGACCACAGAGTGACAAGGTGACATAGTGTGGAGATGGCAGTAGCAGCATCAGGAGACCACAGAGTGGCAAAGTGACAGTGTGGAGATGGCAGTAGCTGCGGCAGTAGCTGCAGCAGTAGCTGGAGAATACCACAGAGTGGCAAGGTGACATAATGTGGATATTGCGGCAGCAGCAGCATCAGGAGACTACAGAGTGGCAAGGTGACATAGTGTGGAGATGGCAGTAGCATCAGCAGACCACAGAGTGGGAAGGTGACATAGTGTGGAGATGGCAGCAGCAGCAGGAGAATATCACAGAGTGGTAAGGTAAAATAGTGTGGAGCTGGCAGCAGCAGCTGCATCAGGAGACCACAAAGTGAACCATTAACAGAGTTGGGCGGTGGGTGGAAATACCAGTACCCGCTGATGAATGGGTGGGTGAAAGAAGGAGCACTTGGCATAAGATGTGTGGCATCAGGCGGGTTGCAGTATCAGAGTATTAGCTGAGGCAGGTAGTCAGAAGAAACCGCATTCTGGAAACTACACCCCTCAAGGAATATTTCAAGGTGTGTAGTGAGCACTTGGACCCATCAGGCACTTCACAGAATTAGGAAACGCTTGGCTGTGAAAATGAAAAATTATTTTTTTTTCCAGGAAAAGTTGCTTTACCCCCACATTTTTCACTTTCGCAAGGGGAAACAGGACAATATGCAGTCCACATTGTATTCCCCATTTCCCCCGAATACGCCAACACCCCATATGTGCTCAAAAAATGATGTATGGGCGCACAGCAGGCTTCATATTGGAAGGAGCACCATATGGCTTTAGGAGAGAGGATTTAGCTGGAATAGTAATTAGGAGCTATGTCGTATGTGAAGACACCCTGAGGTGGCCCTACAGTGTAAACCCCCAAAAAGTGACCCCATTCCGGAAACTACACCCCTCAAGGAATATTTCAAGATGTGTAGTGAGCACTTTGACCCATCAGGCATTTCACTGAATCAGGAAACACTTGGCTGTGAAAATGAAAAAAAATATTTTTTTCCTGAAGTTGCTTTACACCCAAATTTTTCACTTTCACAAGGGGTAACAGGACAAAATGTAGCCCAAATTTTGTTCCCCATTTCTCCCAAATACAAAAACACCCCATATGTGCTCAAAAAATGATGTATGGGCACATGGCAGGGCTCTAGAGTCAAACAGCTACATATGGATTTTGCTCACCTGAATTGACAGACATAGATATTAGGTGCAATGTCGCATTAAATAAATTCCTGAGGTCACCAGAATTGAAAAATGACAACAAGTGACCCCATTAAAGAAAGAGCACCCCGTACAAATATTGTAAGTGGTGTAAAGGGTACTTTTCAGCAAACAGGTGTCTCACAAAAGACAGAAATACTTGTTAAAGCATATCAAAGCACACATTTGTAAAAATTACTAGCAGACCCCAATTTTCAATTTCACAAGGGGTTAAAGGAGAAAATGCACCCCAGTATATGTTCCACATTTTTTCCTCTTTTTGCAAACACCCCATATGTGCTTGTAGCCTGCTTTATAGGTGCACAGCAGGGCTCTAGAGGCAAACTGAAAAATATGTTTTTTGCAGGCCTGAATAAACAGACATGGATTTTAGGTGCAATGTCGCATTAAATAAATTCCTGAGGTCACCAGAATTGAAAAACCCCAACAAGTGACCCCATTTAAGAAAGAGTACCCCGTACAAACATTGTAAGTGGTGCAAAGGGTACTTTTCAGCAAACAGGTGTCTCACAAAAGACAAATACTTTTCAAAGCATATCAAAGGACACATTTGTAAAAATTACTAGCAGACCCGAATTTTCAATTTCACAAGGGGTTAAAGGAGAAAATACACCCCAGTATATGTTCCCAATTTTCTCCCCTTTTTGCAAACACCCCATATGTGCTTGTAGCCTGCTATATGGGCGTACAGCAGGCAAACTGCAAAATATGAATTTTGCTGACAGGCCTGAATTGGCAGACATGGATTTTAGGTGCCATGTTGCAAAAAATAAATTCCTGATGTCCCCAGAAATGAAAAACCCTATTTTGAAAAGAGCACCCCCCGTATGAACATTTTAAGTGGTGATAAGGGTACCGTACTTTTCAGCAAACAGGTGTCTCATAGAAGAAAGAAATATGGTACTTGTGAAAGCATTTAAAAGCACATATTTGTAAAAATTACTAGCAGACCCCAATTTTTCACTTTCACAAGGGCTTAAAGGAAAAAATGCACACCAGTATATGTTCCCCATTTTCTCCCCTATTTGCAAACACACCATATATGCTTGTAGCCTGCTGTATAGGTGCACAGCAGGGCTCTAGAGGCAAACTACAAATTATGTTTTTTGCAGACCTGAATAAACAGACATGGATTTTAGCTGCCATGTTGCATTAAATAAATTCCTGAGGTCCCCATAATTGAAAAACCCCAAGAAGTCACCCCATTTTGGAAAGAGCACCCCCGTACAAACATTTTAAGTGGTGGAAAGGTAGAAGATAGAAATACTTGTTAAAGCATTTCAAAGCACACATTTGTAAAAAAATGTAATTACTAGCAAACCCCAATTTTTCACTTTCACAAGGGGTTAAAGGAAAAAATGTACCCCAGTATATGTTCCCCATTTTCTCAGATTTTTTCAAACACCCTATATGTGCTTGTAGCCTGCTGTATGGGTGCACAGCAGGGCTCTAGAGGCAAACTGCAAAATATGTTTTTTGCAGCGCTCAATAAAAAGACATGGATCTTAGTTGCTATATCGCATTAAATAAATTGCTGAGGTCCACAGAAATAAAAACCCCTATTGAAGTGAAGAAGTGCCCCTATTTCAGAAAGAGTACCCCCTTACTAACATTTTAAGTGGTGAAAAGGGTGACTTTTCAGCAAACAGGTGTCTCACAGAAGACAGAAATACTTGTTACAGTATTTCAAAGCACACATTTGTAAAAATTACTAGATGACCCCAATTTTTCACTTTCACAAGGGGTTAAAGGAGAAAATGCACCCCAGTGTATGTTCCCAATTTTCTCCCCTTTTTTCAAACACCCCATATGTTCTTTTAGTCTGCTGTACGGGCGCACAACACGGCTCTAGAGGCAAACTACAAAATATGTTTTTTGCAGGCCTGAATAAACAGACATGGATTTTAGGTGCCATGTCGCATTAAATAAATTTTAAGTGGTGAAAAGGGTACTTTTCAGCAAATAGGTGTCTCACAGAAGACAGAAATACTTGTTACAGAATTTCAAAGCATATATTTGTAAAAATTAAAAAATTACTAGCAGACCCAAATTTTTCACTTTCAAAAGGGGTTAAAGGGGAAAATATGTTTCCCATTTTTTCCGCGTTTTGCAAACACCCCATATGTCCTTGTAGCCTGCTGTATGGGTGCACAGCAGGGCTCTAGAGGCAAACTGCAAAATATGTTTTTTGCAGGCCTCAATAAAAAGACATGGATCTTAGCCGCTATATCGCATTAAATAAATTGCTGAGGTCCCCAGAAATGAAAAACCCCAAGAAGTGAACCCATTTTGGAAAGAGCACCACCGTACTAACATTTTAAGCGGTGGAAAGGGTACTTTTCAGCAAACAGGTGTCTCACAGAAGACAGAAATACTTGTTAAAGCATTTCAAAGCACACATTTGTAAAAATTTAAAATCACTAGCAGACCCAAATTTTTCACTTTCACAAGGGTTGGAAGGGAAAAATTCACCCCAGTATATGTTCCCCATTTTCTCCGCTTTTTGCAAACACCCCATATGTGCTTGTAGCTTGCTGTATGGGTGCATAGCATGGCTCTAGAGGAAAACTGCAAAATATGTTTTTTGCAGGCCTGAATAAACAGACATGGATTTTAGGTGATATGTCGAATTAAATAAATTCCTGATGTCTCTAGAAATGAAAAACCCCAAGAAGTGACCCCATTTTGGAAAGAGCACCCCCGTACGAACATTTTGGTGGAAATTGTACTTTTCAGCAAACAGGTGTCTCACAGAAGACAAAAATACTTGTTAAAGCATTTCAAAGCCTACATTTTTAAAAATTACTAGCAGACCCCAATTTTTCAAATTCACAAGGGGTTAAAGGAAAAAATGGACCCCAGTATATGTTTCCCATTTTCTCCCCTTTTTGCAAACATCCCATATGTGCTTTTAGCCTGCTGTAAGGGCACACAGCAGGGCTCTAGAGGCAAACTGCAAAATATGTTTTTTGCAGGCCTGAATAAACAGACAGGGATTTTAGCTGCCATGTCGCATTAAAGGGAGTCTGTCACCACAATATGAGCATGTACAGCACTTACATTGTCCTGTAGAACACCTATACCCCTATACAGGATTGTAACGGTACCTTTGATATATTCTGTACACTTGCAGGAGCAGGAAAAAATACGTTTAATTCATATGCAAATGAGCACTCGCAAGTGCCCAGGGGCGGCGTTCACTGTGTTGGAGCCCAGGCTGCCCTGCCTTCTTTCATGGTTACTCCTCCCCAGCCTCTGCCTATGCCTGCCCTCCTATTCCCTTGCATCATCCCTAGGTCCGTTCGCCGGTGCATGCGCACTAGTTGAAGCGATGCAGTGCCCACAAAAGGCATCGCACTGCGCATGCCCCGGCGAGGCAGTGCACAGGCACGGGATCTCGGCCGGACTTAGGCATAACGCAAGGAAATAGGAGGGCGGGCAAAGGCAGAGTCTGGGGAGGAGTAACCATAGAAGGCAGAGCAGCCTGGGCTCCAACACAGTGAACGCCGCCCCTGGGCACTTGCGAGTGCTCATTTGCATATGAATTAAACGTTTTTCCTGTTTCTGCAAGTGTAAAGAAAATAACAAAGGTACCGTTACATTCATGTATAGGTGTGCTACGGGACAATATAAGTGCTGTATATGTTCATATTGTGGTGACAGACCTCGTTTAAATAATTTCTTGAGGTCCCCAGAAATGAAAAACCCCAAGAAGTGACCCCATTTCGGAAAGAGCACCTCCGTACGAACATTTGAGTGGAGGAAAGGGTACTTTTCATCAAACAGGTGTCTCACAGAAGACTACAAGCACACATGGGGTGTTTGCAAAAAGGGGAGAAAATGGGGAACACATATTCGGGTGCATATTCTCCTTTAACCCCTTGTGAAAGTGAAAAATTGTACCGTACTGTAACACGATGTTGAGCCCCCTCCAAAAAATGATGCCATTTCTCAAAGGCCCATTTAATAGCAAGTAATTCTCAATTACCAATATCTTAATTTCTCTCAGTAGAAGAGAACTTACGAGAAAAGAACGTACAGGGTCTCAAGTTAGTGAGAGTTGAATTCTGGGAGAGTACTGCCCCTACCCTATCCTTGGTGGCATCAACTTCAACCACAAAAGGACTTGCTCGGTCTGGTTGGACTAATACTGGGGCATTAACAAAACACCTCTTGAGTGTTTCAAAAGCCCTTATGGCCTCTGGTGACCAATTCACTAGATCCGCCTCCTTCTTGGGTAGGTCAGTGAGAGGCTTAGCAATAATCGAACATTTTTTTTAATAAACTTCCAATAATAATTAGAAAAAACAAGAAAGCGTTGTAACGCTTTAAGAGAGGAGGGTCTCACCCATTCCAAAATAGTCTGCACCTTCCCCGGATCCATCTTAAAGGATTGGGGTGTGAGGATATATCCCAAAAATGAAATTTCCTGCACTCCGAATATACATTTCTCGCCTTTAGTGAATAATCGGTTCTCTTGATGAACCTCCAGTACCTGTCTAGTGTGAATAACGTGAGAATCCTATTCAGATGAATCAATCAGAATATCATCCAAATAAACAATCACAAATTTTCTAATAAATTGCCTAAAAATTTCATTTTGGAAAACCGCCGGAGCATTACTTAAACCAAACGGCATAACCAAATATTCATAATTACCATCAGGAGTATTAAAGGTTGTTTTCCACTCATCTCCCTCCTTAATTCGAAGCAGATTATTGGCCCCCTTAGATCAAGTTTAGTGAACCAGTGAGCTCCAAGACCGTAATCTTATTTAATTCTCTATAATCGATACATGGTCTCAGTCCACCATCTTTTTTCCCAACAAAGAAAAATCCCCCCCCCCCCCCTATAGGAGACACAGAGGGTCTAATATGTCCTTTTTGTAAGTTCTCCTTCAAATAGTCCCTCATAGACTCTCGTTCTGGACTGGATACATTTTAAATACGACCCCTAGAGTACTTTAGATTCCGGAATAAGATTGATGGCACAATCATATGGTCTATGAGAGGGAAGGAATTCAACATCGGACATGGCAAAAACATCAGCAAAGTCATCGATCTACGTGGGAAGAGTTTCCGAGTCCATAATGATTCCAGCCTGAATAATAGGTAAACAGCAGGGGCGGGATGCCGGCGGCGCTGCAGAGAGAGAGAGCGCGTCGCTGTCTCCCTGTTACAGGAACCATTATTTTGGAAAAAATGCAGAATTCAGGGGCAAGGAACTTAGTATAGACCAGCACAGTGGGTCAGTGGTTAGCGCTGGGGTCCTGGGTTTGAATCCGACCACCGACATCATCTGCATGTTCGTTATATGATCTCCATGTGTTTGTGTGGGTTTCCTCCCACCCTCCAAAACAATAGGCAAATTGGCTTCCTGAGAAATTGACCCTAGAGTGTGTTGTGAATTGGGATTAAGCCCCTATATGGTTGCCACTGACTTCCCAGGGAGTTGCCCCACCCACATAACTATCCCTGCGCTTTGAGTCCTTGTGAGAAAAGTGCATTACAAATGTTTGTCATTATATATATTACTAGTTGATGACCCGGCATTGCTCGGGTATTTATATATTGCAATTTAATTTTAAATAACAGTGACTTTAACAATTACCGCCCTTTAACGGTGACCGCCCCTTCAACAGTGACTTTCAAAGTGGCCGCCTCTTTAATGGTGACTGCCGTTTAGCAGTGACCTACCCTTTAACAGTGATTTTCACAGTGACCGCATCTTTAACAGTGACCCCCCATTTAACAGTGACTTTCACATTGACCTCCCCTTTAACAGTGACTTTCACAGTGACTGCCCATTTAACAGATACTTTAACAGTGACTTTCACAGTGACTGCCCCTTTTAACCACCTCCGGACCGCCTAAGGCAGCAGCCCTGCGCAGAGTCACGCATATATGCGTCATCTCGCGAGAAGCGAGATTTCCTGTGAACGCGCGCACACAGGCGCGCGCGTTCACAGGATCGGAAGGTAAGCGAGTGGATCTCCAGCCTGCCAGCGGCGATCGTTCGCTGGCAGGCTGAAAATGTGATTTTTTTAACCCCTAGCAGGTATATTAGACGCTGTTTTGATAACAGCGTCTAATATACCTGCTACCTGGTCCTCTGGTGGTCCCTTTTGTTTGGATCGACCACCAGAGGACACAGGTAGCTCAGTAATAAGTAGCACCAAGCACCACACTACACTACACCCCCCCCATCACTTATTAACCCCTGAGCACCCCTGATCACCCCATATAGACTCCCTGATCACCCCCCTGTCATTGATCACCCCCCTGTCATTGATCACACCCCTGTCATTGATCACCCCCCCTGTAAGGCTGCATTCAGATGTCCGTATGTTTTTTACGGATCCACGGATACATGGATCGGATCCGCAAAACACATACAGACGTCTGAATAGAGCCTTACAGGGGGGTAATCACCCCATATAGACTCCCTGATCACCCCCCTGTCATTGATCACCCCCTTGTAAGGCTCCATTCAGACGTCCGTATGATTTTTACGAATCCACTGATACATGGATCGGATCCGCAAAACACATATGGACGTCTGAATGGAGCCTTACAGGGGGGTGATCAATGACAGGGGTGATCACCCCATATAGACTCCCTGATCACCCCCCTGTCATTGATCACTCCCCTGTCATTGATCACCCCCCTGTAAGGCTGCATTCAGATGTCTGTATGTTTTTTACGGATCCACGGATACATGGATCGGATCCGCAAAACACATACAGACGTCTGAATGAAGCCTTACAGGGGGGTGATCACCCCATATAGACTCCCTGATCACCCCCCTGTCATTGATCACCCCCCTGTCATTGATCACCCCCCTGTAAGGCTGCATTCAGATGTCCGTATGTTTTTTTACGGATACATGGATCGGATCCGCAAAACACATACGGACATCTGAATGGAGCCTTATTGGGGGGTGATCAATGACAGGGGGGTGATCACCCCATATAGACTCCCTGATCACCCCCCTGTCATTGATCACCCCCCTGTCATTGATCACCCTCTTGTAAGGCTCCATTCAGACGTCCGTATGATTTTTACGGATCCACTGATACATGGATCGGATCCGCAAAACACATACGGACGTCTGAATGGAGCCTTACAGGGGGGTGATCAATGACAGGGGGGTGATCACCCCATATAGACTCCCTGATCACCCCCCTGTCATTGATCACCCCCCTGTAAGGCTGCATTCAGATGTCCGTATGTTTTTTACGGATCCACGGATACATGGATCGGATCCGCAAAACACATATGGACATCTGAATGGAGCCTGACAGGGGGGTGATCAATGACAGGGGGGTGATCACCCCATATAGACTCCCTGATCACCCCCCTGTCATTGATCACCCCCCTGTCATTGATCACCCCCCTGTCATTGATCACCCCCCTGTCATTGATCACCCCCCTGTAAGGCTGCATTCAGATGTCCGTATGTTTTTTACGAATCCACGGATACATGGATCGGATCCGCAAAACACATACGGACATCTGAATGGAGCCTTAAAGGGGGGTGATCAATGACAGGGGGGTGATCACCCCATATAGACTCCCTGATCACCCCCCTGTCATTGATCACCCCCCTGTAAGGCTGCATTCAGATGTCCGTATGTTTTTTACGGATCCACGGATACATGGATCGGATCCGCAAAACACATATGGACATCTGAATGGAGCCTGACAGGGGGGTGATCAATGACAGGGGGGTGATCACCCCATATAGACTCCCTGATCACCCCCCTGTCATTGATCACCCCCCTGTCATTGATCACCCCCCTGTCATTGATCACCCCCCTGTAAGGCTGCATTCAGATGTCCGTATGTTTTTTACGAATCCACGGATACATGGATCGGATCCGCAAAACACATACGGACATCTGAATGGAGCCTTAAAGGGGGGTGATCAATGACAGGGGGGTGATCACCCCATATAGACTCCCTGATCACCCCCCTGTCATTGATCACCCCCCTGTCATTGATCACCCCCCTGTAAGGCTCCATTCAGACATTTTTTTGGCCCAAGTTAGCGGAAATTATTTTTTTTTTCTTACAAAGTCTCATATTCCACTAACGTGTCAAAAAATAAAATCTCACATGAACTCACCATACCCCTCATGGAATCCAAATGCGTAAAAATTTTTAGACATTTATATTCCAGACTTCTTCTCACGCTTTAGGGCCCCTAGAATGCCAGGGCAGTATAAATACCCCACATGTGACCCCATTTCAGAAAGAAGACACCCCAAGGTATTCGCTGAGGGGCATATTGAGTCCATGAAAGATTGAAATTTTTGTCCCAAGTTAGCGGAAAGGGAGACTTTGTGAGAAAAAAATTAATAAATCAATTTCCGCTAACTTGTGCCAAAAAAAAAAAAATTCTATGAACTCGCCATGCCCCTCATTGAATACCTTGGGGTGTCTTCTTTCCAAAATGGGGTCACATGTGGGGTATTTATACTGCCCTGGCATTTTAGGGGCCCTAAAGCGTGAGAAGAAGTCTGGGATCCAAATGTCTAAAAATGCCCTCCTAAAAGGAATGTGGGCCCCTTCCGCATTTAGGCTGCAAAAAAGTGTCACACATCTGGTATCGCCGTACTCAGGAGAAGTTGGGCAATGTGTTTTGGGGTGTCATTTTACATATACCCATGCTGGGTGAGATAAATATCTTGGTCAAATGCCAACTTTGTATAAAAAATGTGAAAAGTTGTCTTTGCCGAGATATTTATCTCACCCAGCATGGGTATTTGTAAAAAGACACCCCAAAACACATTGCCCATCTTCTCCTGAATACGGCGATACCACATGTGCGACACTTTTTTGCAGCCTAGGTGGGAAAAGGGGCCCACATTCCAAAGAGCACCTTTCGGATTTCACAGGTCATTTACCTACTAACCACACATTAGGGCCCCTAGAATGCCAGGGCAGTATAACTACCCCACAAGTGACCCCATTTTGGAAAGAAGACACTCCAAGGTATTCCGTGAGGGGCATGGCGAGTTCCTAGAATTTTTTATTTTTTGTCACAAGTTAGCGGAAAATGATTTTATTTATTTTTTTCCTTACAAAGTCTCATATTCCACTAACTTGTGACAAAAAATAAAAACTTCCATGAACTCACTATGCCCATCACGAAATACCTGGGGGTGTCTTCTTTCCAAAATGGGGTCAATTGTGGGGTAGTTATACTGCCCTGGCATTTTTGGAGGCTGAATGCGTGAGAAGTGGTTTGAAATCAAAATCTGTAAAAAATGGCCGGTGAAATCTGAAAGGTGCTCTTTGGAATGTGGGCCCCTTTGCCCACCTAGGCTGCAAAAAAGTGTCACACATCTGGTATCCCCGTACTCAGGAGAAGTTGGGCAATGTGTTTTGGGGTGTCTTTTTACATATACCCATGCTGGGTGAGAGAAATATCTTGGCAAAATAAAACTTTTCCCATTTTTTTATACAAAGTTGGCATTTGACCGAGATATTTATCTCACCCAGCATGGGTATATGTAAAATGACACCCCAAAACACATTGCCCAACTTCTCCTGAGTACGGCAATACCAGATGTGTGACTTTTTTGCAGCCTAGGTGGGCAAAGGGGCCCACATTCCAAAGAGCACCTTTCGGATTTCACCGGCCATTTTTTACAGATTTTGATTTCAAACTACTTTGCACGCATTTGGGCCCCTAAAATGCCAGGGCAGTATAACTACCCCACAAGTGACCCCATTTTGGAAAGAAGACACCCCAAGGTATTTCGTGATGGGCATAGTGAGTTCATGGAAGTTTTTATTTTTTGTCACAAGTTAGTGGAATATGAGACTTTGTAAGAAAAAAAAAAAAAAAAATCATAATATTCCGCTAACTTGTGACAAAAAATAAAAAATTCTAGGAACTCGCCATGCCCCTCACGGAATACCTTGGGGTGTCTTCTTTCCAAAATGGGGTCACTTGTGGGGTAGTTATACTGCCCTGGCATTCTAGGGGCCCTAATGTGTGGTAAGTAGTTTGAAATCAAAATCTGTAAAAAATGGCCGGTGAAATCTGAAAGGTGTTCTTTGGAATGTGGGCCCCTTTGCCCACCTAGGCTGCAAAAAAGTGTCACACATGTGCTATCTCCGTACTCAGGAGAAGTTGGGCAATGTGTTTTGGGGTGTCATTTTACATATACCCATGCTGGGTGAGAGAAATATCTTGGCAAAAGACAACTTTTCCCATTTTTTTATACAAAGTTGGCATTTGACCAAGATATTTATCTCACCCAGCATGGGTATATGTAAAATGACACCCCAAAACACATTGCCCAACTTCTCCTGAGTACGGAGATACCACATGTGTGACACTTTTTTGCAGCCTAGGTGGGCAAAGGGGCCCACATTCCAAAGAGCACCTTTCGGATTTCACCGGCCATTTTTTACAGATTTTGATTTCAAACTACTTACCACACATTAGGGCCCCTAGAATGCCAGGGCAGTATAACTACCCCACAAGTGACCCCATTTTGGAAAGAAGACACCCCAAGGTATTCGCTGATGGGCATAGTGAGTTCATAGAAGTTTTTATTTTTTGTCACAAGTTAGTGGAATATGAGACTTTGTAAAGAAAAAAAAAAAACATCATTTTCCGCTAACTTGTGACAAAAAATAAAAAGTTCTATGAACTCACTATGCCCATCAGCGAATACCTTAGCGTGTCTACTTTCCGAAATGGGGTCATTTGTGGGGTGTTTGGACTGTCTGGCCATTGTAGAACCTCAGGAAACATGACAGGTGCTCAGAAAGTCAGAGATGCTTCAAAAAGCGGAAATTCACATTTTTGTACCATAGTTTGTAAACGCTATAACTTTTACCCAAACCATTTTTTTTATTACCCAAACATTTTTTTTTTATCAAAGACATGTAGAACAATAAATTTAGATAAAAATTTATATATGGATGTCGTTTGTTTTGCAAAATTTTACAACTGAAAGTGAAAAATGTCATTTTTTTGCAAAAAAATAGTTAAATTTCGATTATTAACAAAAAAAGTAAAAATGTCAGCAGCAATGAAATACCACCAAATGAAAGCTCTATTAGTGAGAAGAAAAGGAGGTAAAATTCATTTGGGTGGTAAGTTGCATGACCGAGCAATAAACGGTGAAAGTAGGGTAGGTCAGAAGTGTAAAAAGTGGCCTGGTCATTAAGGGTGTTTAAGCTAGGGGGGCTGAAGTGGTTAACAGTGACTTTCACAGTGACCGTCCCTTTAACAGACTTTCTGTCACGGAACCATGAACCAGACGTACAACAAGAGATAAGTGAAAATAGGAAGGATTTATTGAAAATAAAGCTGTAAAGCAAAAGTCCAAACGGATGGTGAAACCGAGCAGAGTCTTTGCGAAGCCAGAGGTCAGGAACCAGAAGGGTAGTCAGACGAAGCCAGGATCAGGAACCAGTAGGGTAGTCAGACGAAGCCAGGATCAGGAACCAGCAGGGTAGTCAGACGAAGCCAGGATCAGGAACCAGCAGGGTAGTCAGACGAAGCCAGGATCAGGAACCAGAAGCAGCAGCAGTCTTAGAAGCATGTGAACACAAGAGGACCAAGCAAGGAACTGAAGCCACAGACCTCCTATATATATGAGCTAGGCATCCAGCTCCTCCCAGGGGAAGGAGGAGCCGCAGGGTGGAAGGCTACAAGAAACCCAGAAACCAAGATGGCCGCCAGCACATGTCAAACGAAGGAGAGCAGCAAGCAGGTAAGACCATGACAGTACCTCCCCCTCAAGGGCCCCTCCTCCGCGGAGCACAAAACGGTTTCTGAGGGAAGCGTGCGTGGAAGGCTCGGAGCAAGGCAGGAGCATGGACATCTGCGGAGGGAACCCAGGAACGCTCCTCTGGACCATAACCACGCCAATGGACCAAAAACTGCAACCGACCGCGGACCAGGCGTGAGTCCAGGATATTGCTCACCTCATATTCCTCACGATTGCCCACTTGGACCGGACGAGGCCGAGGAACCGAGGAAGTGAAACGATTACACACCAGTGGCTTCAACAGGGAGACATGAAACACGTTGGAGATCCGCATGCCAGGAGGAAGCGCAAGGGCATAGGCTACCGGGTTTACCCTGCGAAGCACTCGGAAGGGACCAACAAAGCGAGGCGCCAGCTTGGGAGTGGGCACTCGAAGGTTGAGGTTGCGGGTGGACAACCATACACGGTCTCCGACCTGGTAGGAAGGAGCAGGCGCTCGTCTGCGATCAGCCTGGAGTCTCTGGCGCTGCGCAGAGACCTCAAGGGACTTCTGGATCTGTACCCAAGAAGCACGTAGGACGGAAAGGTGATCCTCCACAGCCGGAATATCCTGGGGAGAGAATACCTCCGGTAACACGGCAGGTTGGAACCCATAATTGGCCATGAAGGGAGACGTCCCAGAGGAAGAGTTCACCACCGTGTTCCTGGCAAACTCAGCCCAAGGCAGGAGGTCAATCCAATTGTCTTGGTGATCGGAGACATAGCAACGAAGGAATTGCTCCAAGGCCTGATTGGATCGTTCTGCGGCCCCATTGGACTGAGGGTGGTAGGCCGAGGAGAAGGAGAGATGAATCCCCAACTGGGAGCAAAAGGCGCGCCAGAACCTGGACACAAACTGACTCCCCCGATCCGACACAATCTCCTTAGGCAAACCGTGCAACCGGAAGACCTCCCTGGCAAAAATCGTGGCCAACTCTTGTGCAGAGGGTAACTTCTTGAGAGGAACACAGTGGCACATTTTGGAAAACCGATCCACAATCATGAGAATGACCGTATGGCCTCGGGATGCAGGGAGGTCCACAATGAAATCCATCCCCAGGTGTGACCATGGGCGCTCCCCGGTGGCTATGGGTTGCAGAAGGCCCAACGGAAGGTGCCGAGGGGACTTACTCTGGGCACAAACGGAGCATGCCGCTACATATGCGGCGATGTCGGAACGTAGGGAAGGCCACCAGAACAGACGTGAAACAGCCCAGGACAGCTGATTCTTTCCTGGATGCCCCGCGGTCTTGGAGTTATGGTAGGTTCGCAACAACCGAGTGCGCAACTCCTCAGGCACAAAACATCTGCCGTTGGGTCTCCCAGAGGGAGCACCAGATTGAGCCGCCAAAATCTGCTCACCCAGGGGAGAGGTCAGGCTGGTGCGAATGGCGGCCAGGATCTGATTCGGAGGTATGACCGAAGTCGGAATCGACTCCTCCCTGGACAGCTCGGAGTACTGCCGTGATAAGGCATCCGCCCTGATGTTCTTGGAACCGGGTAGGTAGGAGACCACGTAATTAAAACGTGACAAGAACAGAGCCCATCTGGCCTGACGTGGTGTCAATCTCTTGGCCTCAGAAAGGTAGGTCAGATTCTTGTGGTCCGTCAGGATGAGAACCGGAACCACCGAACCCTCGAGCAAGCGCCTCCATTCTTTAAGGGCCTGCACGATGGCCAATAACTCCCTGTCACCAATCTGATAGTTGCACTCCGCGGAAGACAGTTTCCGGGAGTAAAACCCACAAGGAAGCAGAGGACCCTCTGGTGTTCTACGCTGAGACAGAAGGGCGCCTACTCCCGTCTCAGACGCGTCCACCTCGAGGACAAAGGGCAACCCAGGGTTGGGATGCGACAGAATCGGAGCCGACACAAAGGCGGACTTTAGGGCCTCAAAAGCTCGGATGGCCTCGAGCGGCCAGACCTGGGAATTACTGCCCTTCCTGGTCAGATCCGTGAGAGGCTTGGCCAGCATGGAAAAGTCCCTGATGAACTTCCGATAATAATTGGCGAAGCCCAAAAAGCGCTGCAGGGAACGAAGACCACTGGGCTGGGGCCACTGTAAGACAGCCGAAACCTTCTCAGGATCCATGGAGAACCCCTCAGCGGAAATGATGTAACCTAAGAAGGTTACCTGGGATCGGTGAAATTCGCATTTCTCAAGCTTACCGAACAGCTTGTTCTCTCGTAACCGTTGCAACACTCGTCTGACATCCAGAATGTGGGCCTCCATGGATTCAGAATATACCAAGATGTCATCCAAATAGACTACCACACACTGCTGCAACAGGTCACGGAAAACATAGTTGATGAATTCCTGAAAGACTGCGGGCGCATTGCACAACCCAAAGGGCATAACCAAGGATTCGTAATGACCGGTCCTGGTGTTAAACGCGGTCTTCCACTCATCGCCCGCCTTGATCCTTACCAGGTTATATGCCGCCCTCAGGTCGAGTTTGGTAAAGACCGTGGCCCCTTTAAGGTGATCAAACAGCTCGGAAATCAAGGGTATCGGGTAAGCGTTCTTGATCGTGATGCGATTGAGACCCCTGTAATCGATGCAAGGCCTCAACTCACCGCCCTTCTTTTTCACAAAGAAAAATCCAGCCCCTGCCGGGGACGAAGATTTGCGAATGTGTCCGCGTGAAAGCGCCTCCCTCACGTACTCCTCCATGGCCTCATTCTCCGCTACCGACAGTGGATAGACTTTGCCACGAGGAGGAACGGCACCAGATTGTAACTCTATGGCACAATCGTATGGGCGGTGCGGAGGTAGGGCAACCGCGCGCACCTTATCGAATACATCCCGGTACTCCTCGTATTCAGGAGGCAACAGAGAGTCCGAGGAAGTACACAGCAACTTGACAGACCCATGGATGCAACTAGCCCCACACTGCGGTGACCACGAGAGGATCTCGACCGATCTCCAATCGAAAGTCGGATTATGCTTCTGGAGCCAGGGGTACCTTAAGACCACCGAGTAGTGTGGAGACGAAATAACCTGGAGGCAGACCGACTCTCTGTGAACGGCACCAATGGCTATCCCCACTGGAAGGGTCTCATGAGTCACGTGTGGCGGCAGAAGGGGTCTGCCGTCTATCGCCTCAAGAGCCAGTGGGGAACCTCGAGCCTGCAGAGGAATGGAATTGGCGGCAGCGAACACACTATCAATGAACAAACCACCAGCACCAGAGTCCACCAACGCCTGGGTCGTCACCGAGCCCCCGACCTAGGAGAGGACAACAGTGATCAGTGGTTTGTCAACACGGGAAACCGGGGACGAGGAGACTCCACCCAAGATCTGCCCCCGACAGGATCTCAGGGTACGAGCGTTTCCCGGACGGTTCGGACATGCCAACCGAAAATGCCCACCGAGACCACAGTACATGCATCGGCCCTCGCGTCTCCGGAGTGCCCTCTCCCCCTCGGACAGGCGAGCAAACCCCAGCTGCATGGGTTCACCCCCAGACAAGTCATCCCCAGGAGGCGTGGGAGGAGAGGGAGGCACGGGTGGGACAGCAAAAGTAGGCACCAATCTGTTAGAAGACCTCCGCAGGTTCTCCTTAAAGGAAGGTCTCTCCCTGAGTCTGGTGTCAATCAAAATCAGGAAAGAAATAAGAGACTCGAGCTCAACTGGTAGGTCCTTAGCTGCAACCTCATCCTTCAAGGCATCCGAGAGACCATGAGAGAAAGCAGCGACCAGAGCCTCATTATTCCAGCCCACCTCTGCTGCCAGGGTACGAAACTCAATGGCGTATTCAGCTACGGATCGTGAACCCTGTCTGATGGACATAAGGAGCTTCGCAGCAGAGGCAGCACGAGCCGGCACATCGAATACCTTCCGAAGAGAAGCAACAAAACCGGAAAACTCGGCAACCACCGGATTGTTGTTCTCCCATAAAGGGCTGGCCCAGGCCAAGGCCTTGTTCGAGAGCAGCGAGATCAAGAAGCCCACCTTTGATCTCTCAGTGGGAAAGGCATGTGGCAGCAACTCGAAATAAATGCCCACCTGGTTAAGGAAACCTCGGCACTGAGTTGGCTCTCCCCCAAAGCGCTGTGGAAGAGGGGCAGAACCGATCATACCCCGAAACACCGCAGGCGCAACAACAGGTGTCGGGGTAGACTCTGGTGCAACAACCGGAGCGGCAGTAGGAGCGAGCCCAGGAGCGACAACCGACCCATCGGCAACGGGAGCGAAATGAGCCGTGCGTTCAAGCAGGGTTTGCAACGCCACAGCGAACCGACCCAACAGGTGATCCTGCTGATCAAGTCTGGCAACCAGCGTGGGTAGCGAGGATGGCCCTGTACCGTCAGAATTCATGGCTTGGTCCTAATGTCACGGAACCATGAACCAGACGTACAACAAGAGATAAGTGAAAATAGGAAGGCTTTATTGAAAATAAAGCTGTAAAGCAAAAGTCCAAACGGATGGTGAAACCGAGCAGAGTCTTTGCGAAGCCAGAGGTCAGGAACCAGAAGGGTAGTCAGACGAAGCCAGGATCAGGAACCAGCAGGGTAGTCAGACGAAGCCAGGATCAGGAACCAGCAGGGTAGTCAGACGAAGCCAGGATCAGGAACCAGCAGGGTAGTCAGACGAAGCCAGGATCAGGAACCAGAAGCAGCAGCAGTCTTAGAAGCATGTGAACACAAGAGGACCAAGCAAGGAACTGAAGCCACAGACCTCCTATATATATGAGCTAGGCATCCAGCTCCTCCCAGGGGAAGGAGGAGCCGCAGGGTGGAAGGCTACAAGAAACCCAGAAACCAAGATGGCCGCCAGCACATGTCAAACGAAGGAGAGCAGCAAGCAGGTAAGACCATGACACTTTCACAGTGACCGCCCCTTTGACAGTGACTTTTACAGTGACTGCCCGTTTTACAGTGACCTCCCCTTTAACAGTGACTTTCAAAGTGACCGCATCTTTAACAGTGACTGGCCCTTTAACCGCTTGCCGCACACGTATCGCCGATAGGCGTCCGGGCGGCAGCGCTCTCAAGGCTCAAAGACGCCTATTAGCGTCATCTCGTGAGACCTGAGATTTCCTGTGAACGCGCGCTCACAGGATCGCGCAGTTCACAAGTACAACTACAGCCTGCCAGCAGCGATCATTGGCTGGCAGGCTGTAGATTTTTAAAATAACCAATGAAATGGGTATGTCAGACGCTATTTTGTAAATAACGTCTGATATACCTGCTACCTGCTCCTCTGGTGGTCCCATTTGCTTGGATCGACCACCAGAGGACACAGGCAGCTCTGTAAGTAGCATCAATCACCACACACACACACACACACACACACACATTACACCCCCTCCTGTCACTTATTAACCCCTTATTAACCCCTGATCACCCCATATTAGACTCCCTGATCACCCCCCTGTCACCCCCCTCTCATTGATCACCCCCCTGTAAGGGTCCCTTATCACCGCCAGTTACTTAGCTACTTGTTAGGTAGTTAGCGCCCAGCCCACCGCACCGCAGTCACTGATTAGTCGCTGATTAGCATCATCGCTGTCGCTAATCAGCACTAGTACTATATAGTATCTGTAAGTGATCAAGACTGATCGCAATCAGATCTATATCAGTACATTAGGGTCACCTTAGGCTCTACAAAAAACGCAGTGTTCGCCGGATCAGGCCTGATCTTGTGCGCACACTTGCATTCAGTCCGCCCCACCGCAGTGACAGAATATTTTTTTTTCTGATCACTGCAAAAACACCGTAAAATCGCTGAGGAGCTATAAAGATCACTTTTGAGCTTTCTGGATCTTTATTAGCGATCGCAGCTTTACTTCGCATGCACTCCTTTTTACTAGGCAGGTGTGCTCTTTTTTCTGGGTAGTCTCAGAGGAATACCCCCTAAATTTAGTTAGCCCAAAATGTCAAACAAGGGGTATTCCGCTGAAGAGGCCTACAGGATTCTGGCCCTGATGGATGAAAGCGATGGGGACGCCTCACCCGCTGAATCCAGTGGTTCAGAATATGAACCTGTAGACAGCAGTGGCATTCTAACCGCTAATGAAGAGGACGAGATTGAGGTCCCTGCTATGGTCAGGCGTTCCCGATCCCATGATGAGCCTCACTTGCAGCAGAGTGGTGCTAGCGCTGATCTTTTTTATGGTGCGGCATACACCAGCAGTGCAGCACATCCTGGACCTTCTACCAGCACTGCCGTATTCCCTGGTGAAGTGGCGAGCACCAGAAGGGCAGTTCAAGCTGGTACGGTGGCACGTGCAGTAACTCCCCCGTTGCAGCCACCACGTTCACAGGCCCGTAGAGCCCTTAGTCTCCCAGAGGTGCTGGCAAACCCAAATTGGCACTCCCCTGCTTCCGCCGCACCCGTATTGCCCCCTTTCACCGCCCAGTCTGGAGTTCGCGTGGAGACAGCTCATTTAGGATCAGCCCTCGAGTTTTTTGAGCTGTTCTTCACCGCGGATCTCTATGACTTGGTTGTGGCAGAAACCAACCGCTATGCCACACAGTATATAACCGCCAATCCAGAAAGCTTCTATACCCAGCCTTTCCGGTGGAAACCAGTCACAGTTTCCGAATGTAAAATATTTTTGGGCCTTATCCTCAGCATGGGTCTAACAAATAAAAATGTATTGCGGTCCTATTGGTCTAAAGACCCAATACATTACATGCCCATGTTCTCTTCTGCTATGTCCAGGGCACGTTTTGAGGGCATCATGAGCTTTATGCATTTTACTGACAATAAAACCTGTCATCCAAGAGGCCACCCTGCTTATGACCGGCTCCACAAAATTCGGCCCCTCATAGACCGTTTGTCATCCAGGTTTGCAAATGTGTATACCCCCAATCAGAACATCTGCATAGACGAGTCCCTTGTACATTTTACCGGGCGCCTTGGCATCAAACAGTACATCCCCAGCAAGCGCGCCCGGTATGGGGTCAAACTGTATAAGCTCTGTGAAAGGGCCACAGGCTATACATATCGTTTTAGGGTCTATGAGGGAAAAGACTCAAAACTGGAGCCGGTCGGATGTCCTGTCTACCTGGGGAGCAGTGGCAAGATTGTCTGGGACTTGGTGTCACCCTTACTCCACAAGGGGTACCACTTATACGTGGACAATTTTTACACAAGCGTGGCCCTCTTTCGGCACTTACATATAGTCGTAATTCAATGCTGTGGCACCGCGCGACCTAGTCGCCGGGGCTTCCCCCAACGGCTCGTTAATACCTGACTTGCACGGGAGGAGAGGGCTGCCTTGTTTGACCAAGAACTGCTCGTGGTGAACTGGATGGACGTTTACCTTCTGTCCATTATTCACGCAGACACGACAGTACAAATTGAAAGGGCAACTGGAGTCATTGAGAAACCCCTCTCTGTCCACGACTATAACCTTCACATGGGAGGGGTGGACTTCAATGACCAGATGTTGGCTCCCTATTTAGTGTCCCGCCGCACCAGACGCTGGTATAAGAAGGTGTCTGTTTATTTAATTCAATTGGCTGTCTATAATAGTTTTGTTCTCTACAGTAAGGCTGGGAGAACGGGATCCTTCCTAAAATTCCAGGAAGAGATAATTTCGGAACTCCTGTATCCAGGAGGGTCCGTGCCCCAAGTCCCTGATGTAGTTAGCCGGCTACATGGCAGACACTTCCCGAGTGTCTATCCTGGTACCCCAACTCAGCGTTCCCCAAGAAAAAGATGTTGTGTCTGTAGCAGGGCTGGAATAAGGTGTGACACCACAGTTTTTTGTCCTGACTGTCCTGACCAGCCTTCCCTATGCATAGGGGAGTGTTTCCGCAAGTACCACACACAGGTACACTATTAGTGTAGGGATCGCGTGACACAGGACAGGCACACAGGGGTCTTAGGGCCCTTTCACACAGAGCTGCTACAAACCTCTCCTTTCACCTGGGACAAAGTGCATAATGTACTTTGCAACATCTCTGGGCGATTTGCGCTTTGCACATTGTCCCATGGGGAAGGAGAGGTTTGTCCTCTAAAGGTAAAAAAACAAACAAAAAAAAATCACAGGTAAGCAAAAAAGTTAATGTTCTGTTTCAAATGTTATATAAAGTTTATAAAAGTTGATGTTAATAAATTTATTGCGTTGCGGCCTGTTTTTTTTTTTTTACCTTCTAGGTGGACCAAGCGGTCAACCAGCTGCAGCACTGATGTGCATTCTGACAGAAGCATTGCGCTGCTGTCAGATTACACAAAGTCGGTGTATGCGGCGCTGCAAGATGAGATTTCTCCTCTGCAGTAAAAAAGATAAGTTTGCCGAGGCTTATTTGCTGAGGGGCTGTGTTCATATGCTTTGGCAAACATTTTTTATAAAAAACTAATTCTGCCAATGATTTATTCATCCACATCGATTGATGTGAATGGAGAAATCGGGTTTGCCAGGGCATACGAGCTGAGGCTACTTTCACACTAGCGTTGTGTAAATCCGGCGTTCAATTCCGACACCGGAACTGCCCGCCGGATCCGGAAAAACGTGTGAAAACGGATTACATTTGAATCCTGATCAAGATTTTGATCACAATGAAAAAATGCATTGGAAAAAACGGATCCGCCATTTATGGACTTTAACTTTTTTTTTCACATTTTTCGGGTTTAACATGCAAAAGCCGGATCCATTTTGACTGAACACACGGCGCCGGATCCGGCGTTAATGCAAGTCAATAAGAAAAAGACCGGATCCGGCGTTCAGTCAAAGTGTTTAGGCTTTTTGGCCGGAGGTAAAAATACAACATGCTACGTTTTTCTGAAAAGCCTGATCAGTCAAAAAGACTGAACTGAAGACATTCTGATGCATCCCGAACGGATTACTCTCCATTCAGAATGCATTAGGATAAAACTGATCAGTTATTTTCCGGATTTGAGCCCCTAGGATGGAACTCAGCTCCGGAAAAGAAAAACGCTAGTGTGAAAGTACCCTGAAGTAGCTTTGGATGTTGGGCGGAGCTCCTATGTCCTGGCAGACGCCTTTCCCCTCTTTTTTTTTTTTTGCACATTTTTTGGCAGAGATTTTTTCATCCACATTGATCGATGCGAATGAAGAAATCTGTGCCGTTCATTTTTTCTTTCAGCCCAGAGGCTGAACGGAAAAAAAAATCTCATTACCTGTATGCTCAATATAAGGAGAATAGCAGAAACTCCTAATGCTGGCCATACATGTAATGATTGCGGAGACCCTCAAATGCCAGGGCAGTACAAACACCCCAAAAATGACCCCATTTTGGAAAGAAGACACCCCAAGGTATTCGTTGAGGGGCATATTGAGTCCATGAAAGATTGAACTTTTTGTCACAAGTTAGCGAAAGGGAGACTTTGTGAGAAAAAAAAAACAAAAACAAAAAAAACAATTTCCGCTAACTTGTGCCAAAATAAAAAAAATATTCTATGAACTCGCCATGCCCTCACGGAATACCTTGGGGTGTCTTCTTTCCAAAATGGGGTCACATGTGGGGTATTTATACTGCCCTGGCATTTTAGGGGCCCTAAAGCGTGAGAAGAAGTCTGGAATCCAAATGTCTAAAAATGCCCTCCTAAAAAGGTACTTATTGGAATTCGGGCCCCTTTGTGCACCTAGGCTGCAAAAAAGTGTCACACATGTGGTATCGCCGTACTCAGAAGAAGTAGGGCAATGTGTATTGGGGTGTATTTTTACATATACCCATGCTGGGTGAGAGCGATATCCCTGTAAATTGACAACTTTGTATAAAAAAAATTTAAAAAGTTGTCATTTACAGAGATATTTCTCACACACAGCATGGGTATATGTAAAAATACACCCCAAAACACATTGTTCTACTTCTTCTGAGTACGGCGATACCACATGTGTGACACTTTTTTGCAGCCTAGGTGCGCAAAGGGGCCCAAATTCCAATGAGTACCTTTAGGATTTCACAGGGCATTTTTTACGCATTTGAATTCCAAACTACTTCTCACGCTTTAGGGCCCCTAAAATGCCAGGGCAGTATAAATACCCCACAAGTGACCCCATTTTGGAAAGAAGACACCCCAAGGTATTCCGTGAGGGGCATCGCGAGTTCATATATTTTTTTTTTTGCCACAAGTTAGCGGAAAAAGATATATATATTTTTTTCTTACAAAGTCTTATATTCCACTAACTTGTTACAAAAAATAAAATTTTACATGAACTCGCCATGTCCCTCACGGAATACCTTGGGGTGTCTTCTTTCTAAAATGGGGTCACTTGTGGGGTATTTATACTGCCCTGGCATTTTAGGGGCCCTAAAGCGTGAGAAGTAGTTTGGAATCCAAATGCGTAAAAAATGCCCTGTTAAATCCTAAAGGTACTCATTGGAATTTGGGCCCCTTTGTGCACCTAGGCTGCAAAAAAATGTCACACATGTGGTATCGCCGTACTCAGAAGAAGTAGGGCAATGTGTTTTGGGGTGTCATTTTACATATACCCATGCTGGGTGAGATAAATATCTCGGCAAAAGACAACTTTTCCCATTTTTTTTATACAAAGTTGGCATTTGACCGAGATATTTCTCTCACCCAGCATGGGTATATGTAAAATGACACCCCAAAACACATTGCCCAACTTCTCCTGAGTACGGCGATACCAGATGTGTGACTTTTTTGCAGCCTAGGTGGGCAAAGGGGCCCACATTCCAAAGAGCACCTTTAGGATGTCACAGGTCATTTTTTACACATTTTGATTTCAAACTAATTACCACACATTAGGGCCCCTAGAATGCCAGGGCAGTATAACTACCCCACAAGTGACCCCATTTTGGAAAGAAGACACCCCAAGGTATTTCGTTATGGGCATAGTGAGTTCATGGAAGTTTTTATTTTTTGTCACAAGTTAGTGGAATATGAGACTTTGTAAGGAAAAAAAAAAATCATCATTTTCCGCTAACTTGTGACAAAAAATAAAAAAGTTCTATGAACTCACTATGCCCATCAGCGAATACCTTAGGGTGTCTACTTTCCGAAATGGGGTCATTTGTGGGGTGTTTGTACTGTCTGGCCATTGTAGAACCTCAGGAAACATGACAGGTGCTCAGAAAGTCAGAGCTGCTTCAAAAAGCGGAAATTCACATTTTTGTACCATAGTTTGTAAACGCTATAACTTTTACCAAAACCATTTTTTTTAAATCAAAGACATGTAGAACAATACATTTTGGGAAAAATGTATATATGGATGTCGTTTTTTTGAAAAATTTTACAACTGAAAGTGAAAAATGTCATTTTTTTGCAAAAATTTCGTTAAATTTCGATTAATAACAAAAAAAGTAAAAATGTCAGCAGCAATGAAATACCACCAAATGAAAGCTCTATTAGTGAGAAGAAAAGGAGGTAAAATTCATTTGGGTGGTAAGTTGCATGACCGAGCAATAAACGGGGAAAGTAGTGTAGTGCAGAAGTGTAAAAAGTGGTCTGGTCATTAAGGGGGTTTAAGCTAGGGGAGCTGAGGTGGTTAAAGGCCACACGAGACCGAGGTGGACTGCTCATTACCCATTTCAATGACGCTCGTACTCTATATCATACCTGGGGGTACAGATTACCAAGTCACCGGGAAAATTATACAATGCAAACATCGCTCCCTATATACGTGCGCTTCAGGACACATTGGCAGGCTGGCGACACCTTCCTTTGTCTTACATGGGGCGGGCGTACCTTCTTAAGATGGTGGAATTCCCCCGCTTGTTATACCTTTTACATTCACTACCAATCTATTTACGCCCTAGGGATGAGAAAAAAAAATCAACTGTATATACCGTACATTTATCTGGCAGGGTCGCCACCCCAGGATACCTTATATTGTCTTATAACAGCCTGGATTGAATGGGGGGGGGGGGGGGGGGGGTTGAACTTTCCTAATTTAAGGGCTTATAATATCGCAGCTCTCATGAGAATTGCTATAGACTGGATATACCACACGTCCATGTTCTCAAATAGGGATCAGGAACAGGCCTTTATACCTGGACTAGCCCTTCCTAACTTACTCCATACCCCAATGGGAGAGATCCCAGAACGAGCCAGGGGAAATATTTTATTAATGTCGACTTGGCGGGCGTGGCAAAAATTTTGAATTCTCAAAAATGTACACCCCACAACTCATTACATATGACTATCTTAGCTAACCCACATTTCCAAATGGGGTCACCACATAAAGATTTTTCTGAATGGCATAAGAGAGGTATAACTTTGCTCGGCCACTTGGTGGACCACGCCACACATAAGATTCTGTCATTTGAAACTCTCAAAACTAAATACCCCACCATTAAGTTCCATTTTTTTCCTTACCTACAAGCCAGCAGCTATCTCCAGAAGTTACTACCCAACCTAACCCCTCGAGAATGGAATCCGGCTTTACAGGCCTCTCTAAAACATACTCCTACCTTAAAGGGACATACCACCAGTTACTATACATTTCTAAATACCCATCTAGATTATAGTCAAGGGCAATGGGTAATAACTAAGTGGCTCAATGATATGCCGCAACTAACGATGTCCACTTTGTATCAGGCCCTGGAACGCAACCTCCGCTATTTGCCGTCCAGTCGCTACCGGGAGATGACCCTGCAGATTTATCACCGGGCATATAGATCTCCGGTAGGGGGCCATCGTATGGGCGTCTTTGAATCGGATAGCTGCTTCCGTTGTAGAGTGACAGGAGCAGATATTTTTCATTGCTTATGACTATGCACGGTGATACAATCCTTTTGGGGTAGAATACACACATTTGCCACCACCCATCTAACGTCAGCAGCACCTTTTGGACCCTATATGGGCCTTTTTTTGATACATTGACTCGACCACAACGCGGTGCACCCCTGGCAGCCGGAAACTACTATGTTTAGTAGCAGCAGCAGGGGTCAAGACCATTCTCCATACATGGATCGGTCCTACACCGCCACCATTTACGTTATTCCTTGAAAAACTTTCCTTCTTAATGAAGATGGATTGGGTAGAGGCATCTTCAAAAAGGAGGCTCACGTGAATCAATTTTTTGCGTACTGGGAGAGTTTTATTGCCCCTCCGGGTTAGGAGATGTATTCAGAAATGCTTCCAGCTCACCTGGTACCAGACACGAATCCTATTAAATGACCCCCCTATATCAGGGATGTGATTTAATCTGAGTGCTCAATGGGGGTCCCTGCGTGCCGTGTGCATGTTTAGATCTTCCATGTACTGAATATGGAGAGGAGATGAATGAGCTGGGCTAATGTTATGTTTTATTTGCTCTGCGGTATGCAGAGATTTTAGTTATGGTTCTTACACCACTTTTTCCCCACACCCATCCTTTCCCCCTCCCCTTCCCTTATTCCCCTTCTAAAAAAACGATGTCGGAAGGTGGCGAAAGGACTTTTAATATATTGCTTTATTGGCTTGTATTGGGACCATCACCAGAGACGTGTCATAAATAATACTGATCAATATTACTGCTCTTAGTAAAATGTATGTTACTCTTTCTTATGTTCACCTTAAATAAAAACATTTGAAAATAAAGGGGTTGTCCCGTGAAAAATATTCGCAAACAGCAATATTTCCAATCAGTGCCTAGATCTGAATACTCTTGTAATTGCATATAATATAATATAAAATTGTTTAATGAAATATATCTGTATAGCGCCACCTGCTGTTTGCTCTTTTTCTAATTTCTCTGTCCTGCTCACTAAGATGGAAGCACATGCTAAGTTCCATCCTTCAAATGCCTCCTACTGCAGTAGAAAGCACGTGCCCCCTAAACTGCCAGATTGAAATAAATCTAACCGAACAGTTGGAGAAATGAATGTGGAGATCTCTGAATCCATGTGCGGTACAGGGCTGGTTCTGGCTTAGTTATAAAGAGGTTGTCATGTACTAGATTATGTTTGATTTTAATTTTTTTACATTATTCATGGGACACCTTTAAAGGGTTTGTCCCATCTACCGTTTTCATACTTACCTGCTGCGAGCTTCGCCGTTCACTTCCTGGTTTCCGGCTTGTGAGGCAGGACGGGCTTAGTCAGCTTGATTGAAGGCTTGTCCCGGCCGGGCCACGTGCTGTCTTGAACGTGCACGCCGCCGCGCATGCGACATGGTGACTTCTTCCTGGCCAGTATAGTACAGAGCCGGCGTGTGCGTTCGTGGGTCTGTACTATACTGGCCAGGAAGAAGTCGCCATGGCGCATGCGCGGCAGCGTGCGCTTTCAGGACAGCGCGCGGCCCGGCCGGGAGAAAATAAGGTGTCTTCTGCGCGGCCACTGGATTTGGGAGAAGAGCGGTGGCCGTAACTACGGGAGACTAAATTACAACAATGAGGTAGGAGGGGATGAATATTCTCAAGAAGGGTGGGAATTGGCTAATTAAATATATTTACAAAAATGATCATCACTGTCAAATCATTAACAGATTTAACAGTGAACATTGTGATGGGAATACCCCTTTAACTTCAGAATCATCCACAACCCCGCTGGAGGGATGAGGATAGGACCTACCAAAGGGGTCCCAATAATGTAGTACAACTCTCAGGAGAGACCGATGGGGCTTACCGAAGGGGCCCAAACCGATGGCCAGAGTGACGGGAAATACGCTGCTGGGAGTGTGGACGCGTGGGCCACATTGCTGCTAGATGTCCAGAGCAGCGACAAGTTTATGAGAGACCGCCGTTAAACTGAAATCCCCTGCTGCAGTAGGGCGGGCAGTAGGGGAAACTGAGAAGGAGACTATGAGGGGAGAATGCCCTGAAGAGGACCTGATCGCTGCAAGTCCCATCATACAGATGGAATTGGAAGGTATTCCAGTTACCGGGATGATTGACACGGGTTCCCAAGTAACGACCCTGAGTAGAGACTGTTACGAACGGTACTTTCAGCAACATGTGAAATATGATCCCCATACATTCATACGAGTGGTTGCAGCTAATCAGTTACCAGTACCGATGGTGGGAGTGGCCTGTATAAATGTCAGATTATGTGGCCAAGATCTAGGCAAGAAAGGCACTGTGGTGGTACAGGAGTCACATGAAGTAAAGGTTCCTGTCATATTGAAGATGAATGTGTTAAAAGAATTGGATCAGATTCTCTTTGAAAAGAAAGGTCACAGTTATTGGAGAGAAACCACTAGCCATCGGCCTACTCAAACGGCCTTCCAGCGGCTGGTCCGAACATGTGGCTTACAGAAAAGTTCAGATGCACAGTGTCCTCTTGCTCGAATTTCGGTCCCTCTGCATACAAAAGTTACGTTGCCACCCAGACGGGAGATGATAGTGTCCATGCCTGTAGGCACCTGTAGGAAACTAGAGGGCATAGCTGTGTTGATAGAACCACTGCCGACAGCCGGAAGAAGTGTTGATCCACTAGTAGCCCGTTCCTTGGCAATAGTCCGCAATGGGAGAGTACCGCTCTGATGTGTGACCACCCAGGATCAGAGTGTAGACCTAGCCCCAGGAAGGCTGCTGGCTAACCTCTATGTGACTCCGGAGGAAGTGAGGAAAGCGACCCTGATGCAGTTGAGGCCGGCTGAACGAGGTGAATGGACCGTAACCGTGTCTATGGGGGAAGGCGAGAACCCCACCCCTAAATGGAATGGCGGTGCAATTCGAGAACAGATGAAGATAGAGACTTCTTCGTGTTCTCTGGAACAGATCCGGAAGGTAGATGAACTGTTATGGGAAAACCGCACAACCTTTGCACGTCATGCTGAAGATTTTGGATGTACAACAGGGATCTACCATGAGATTCCCACAGGAGACACCCCTCCAATCAGAGAGCGCTACCGACAAATTCCTCCACAGATGTATCAGGAGGTGAAAGAACTGTTGACCCAGATGCAGAGTGGGATCATTCAAGAAAGCCAAAGTCCCTGGGCAGCTCCAGTGGTACTAGTAAGGAAGAAAGATGGGTCCATTCGGTTTTGCGTAGACTATCGAAAGTTGAACACCTGCACCGTACGAGATTCCTACCCCTTACCTCGGATTGAGGAGTCCCTTTCGGCACTAGGAAGAGCCCGGTACTTCTCCTCGCTAGATCTGGCTAGTGGGTATTGGCAGGTGCCAATGGCCAAGAAAGATAAGGAAAAGACAGCCTTTATCTTGCCCATGGGACTATACGAATTTAACCGGATACCCTTTGGGTTGACAAATGCACCTGGAACGTTACAACGATTGATGGAGAAATGTCTTGGTGACTTCAACTTTGAGTTCACTCTCATCTACTTGGACGACATTATAGTGTACTCTGCAACCTTTGAGGACCATCTCCACCAGCTGGGACAAGTATTTCAACAATTGCAGGAACATGGGCTCAAACTGAAACCCAGTAAATGTCGGTTGTTCCAATCTGAAATTCATTACTTGGGTCATTGTGTATCAGGAGAAGGGGTAAGACCGTTGAGGGACAAGATAGCGATGTTCAAGATTGGCCGACACGACTACCCTGCGAGAGGTGAGAGCGTTCCTGGGAGTAGCCGGCTACTATCGACGGTTTATTAAGGACTTTGCTACGGTAGCAGCACCACTTAATGCTCTCCTACGAGGCACTTCCGGGGGTCCGAAGAACCGGTCCGTGAAATGGGGCCCTGAACAAGAACACACCTTCCTGGCATTGAAGGATGCTCTGACAACGGCCCCAATCTTGGCGTATGCTGATTACCACTTGCCCTTCCAGTTATATACGGATGCAAGCCTGTATGGTCTCGGAGCGGTGCTTTCTCAGTTCCAGGATGGCCAAGAGCGTGTCATAGCGTATGCCAGCCGATCTTTGCGAGATTCTGAGAGGAATCCTGACAATTATAGTTCATTTAAGTTAGAACTGTTGGCACTGGTATGGGCCATGACTGAGAAATTCTCTGAGTATCTGACCGGAGCTGAAGTCTTAGTACTGACTGATAACAACCCATTAGCTCACCTGGAAAATGCCAAGCTCGGAGCTTTGGAGTAGAGGTGGATAGCCCGAATGTCTAAGTTCAATTACTGCATTATGTATCGGTCCAAGACAGAGAACCAAAATGCTGATGGACTTTCTAGGGTGACTACCCAGGCCCCCAGTGGAGACGTGAATCATGAGTTAGAGCATGTGGAGGTGCCTGACTTCAGCAGATTTTCACAAGCCTTGGTCGTTGCTATGCAGTGTGCAGTGGAAGGGACCAAAACGGCTCCTTTCTTTGGCCCCTCACGACAGGAATGGGTGAAAATACAGCAGGCCCATGAGGGGCTGGCGAAAATGATTAAGTGTGTTGAGAGAGGCAAGAAGCCCTGTAAAGAGGAAAGAGAACGACTGACACGTGAAATGCTATCAGTCCTGAGTCAGTGGGAAAAGTTAGATGAAAAATGGAGTGCTATGCCGAAAGGTATATCTACCTTCTGAAATCAACATTCGTTACCAAAATGTAGTGCCTAGTGAACTGGCTCAATCATTGGCTCTTGAGGCTCATAATAAGAATGGACATTTTGGTCATGAGAAGACCTTTAGTTGGCTACAGTGACTGATTTACTGCCCAGGCCTCCGTCAAATGGTCGAAGAAGTATGTCATAGATGTCGAACTTGTGAGATCCATAAGGCGATAGAACAAAGAGCTCCCCTGCAAACCATAGTGACCCAGGAACCTTTGGAGATCATCATGATAGACTACCTAATGGTGGGCCCATCCAACAGTGGACACCAGTACTGTCTCGTAATGGTGGACCACTTCACCAACTTTGCGGTAGTGACCGCCACCAAGGACCAGACCGCTGAGTCGGCAGCTCGAGCCCTATGCCAAGATTTCATCCGAGTGTACGGGTTTCCACAACGCATCCACTCTGACCAAGGGGCTTGCTTTGAGGGACATGTGATGAAAGAGGTTCAACGTATCTATGGGATAAATAAGTCGCACACGACTCCATACCATCCCCAAGGAAACAGAGCCTGCGAACGATTCAATAGAACTCTGCTACAGATGGTGCGGACTTTGGAAGAGGACAAGAAGTTACAGTGGCCTCAGTTCTTGTCTGAGATGGTGTGGGCCTATAGCAATCAGGTCCATTCTACAACAGGGTATTCTCCTTATACTCTCCTCTTTGGACGGTCTGGGCGAAGTGTCGGAGAGTTACAGTTAAATTATGTGGATGGGTTCCCTCCAAGAGATCCAGCCTCCTGGGTGCGGGCACACCGGTAGAGACTTGAGACAGTTCATCGATTGGTGCGGCAGCGTCTGCAAGAAATATCTCATCCTGATAAGACCCCGGTGCCAAGGGCACCATTGCAGCCAGGTGACCTGGTGCTGATACGTGTCAAGAAGCCTCAAGGAAAATTGGAAAGCAGGTGGGAGGCTGTGCCGTATCGTGTAGTTGCCCGCAAGTATGCAAATGGGCCAGTGTACGAAGTCCAGAAGGAAGGAACTGATTGTGTCCGAGTACTTCACAGAAATATGTTGCGCCTGTGTCAATCTGAAGAAGCAAATTGTGATGGAACTGATAATGTCAACAACCTCCCACAGTCAGAGACTGGTGGTGTGGAATGGGCTTACGATGATGAAGATGATTGTTGGCCAATCCCCACTCCTGAGAATGTTCCACCTGTGACTACTGTGCCCCCTCTGGTGCGGAGTCTGCTGGTCCTTCTCAGCCTATGGCTACAGCACCCCAGAGTATACCAGTGGTTCTCAGACGCACCACTAGACAAAATGCTGGCACTCCCCCTGTTCGGTATGCGCAGGATGAGTTTATTTGGCCTGCCATACAACGGTACATTACCACTCTACGTATAAGAGTACAGCCCTCTGGATATTCAGTCATTGGCAGGGACTGCCAATCTTAAAGTGGGGGGGAATATTTAAGAAACAGTCATGTAATGTCTCTAAGTTTCATTATCCTGGTAAACTGTGTTAAAATTTTATGTAAAATGCCTGCAGTATTCGTTTGGTCAATAGATGGCAGCATAGGACCAATTTGCATTGGAGTTTACCATAGAGAAAGTGTATTACATCATCACGCCGGCTGATGGCTGATTTCGGCTGAGAGCTTCAATTAAGATGGCGGCCCATCGCGAGCAAATAGAGGAGGTAAGAATGATTTTTTTATTTTTTTTATACTATTTTAAGTTACATCAATTCGCTTACACGAAGCAAGAGGAAATTCAGCTTCGAAGTGAATCGAATTTATCCTGAAACTCGGATCGAATTCCACTTTGTGGGATTTGATTCGCTCATCTCTAATTACAGTTAATATACTGTTTGATTTTGTGCTTGGTACCATTTGCTGAAGAGACAAACTCCTTGGATATTTTGATCACACTACAACATGTGCATCGGGTGTGTCCATCATACTGTAACCAAGGTGGCTGAGCATGGCGACCATCCCTGTCCACAAACAGACTGTGGGACAGTATCTGTGCTAGAGATCTATCTTTTTTGGGATACATTGAATGCCACCTTTGACTTTTGAGAAGCCAGGATCAGTGTTTAGCACCGGTAAGTATTTCTTCACAATACCACTGATTGTTTTAAATTCACAGCTGTATGGGGTTGAGAAATACACCGGTTTGGCAGTTTTACCATCCTGGACAGTGACTGATCTGTTGGAAAATAAATCCATTCTGTTTTTTTACTTCACTATGTTCTCAGCTCTATTTAGCATCCATGAGGAATAATTGTGGTTGCTCAGTCTGCTCCTAATGTGATCAGACTCATATTTGAAACCATCAGTGGAGCAGAAAGAACCAAAAACTGCAATTTTGGCCGCACGGTTTTACGCGTTACCTTGAGGCCATTATCAATGAACAGTGAATAAACAATTTAGTTCTAATGCGTTAAACCAATACTGCCACTGTTGGCGTGGCTAAACAGTTCTCCTGTCACTGTTTGCCCATGGTATCTATTGTATGTTTATTACTAGAATTGGAGTGATTTCTTTTGTTATTGGTTGGACATACTGACAGCATGATAGACAGACAAACAATACACCATTTCTGCCATCAGAGATTTCAGGGCCCAATACAAGAAAACTGTTTACCCCCTCCTACCCTGGTCCTTATCACATTCATAGCCATAACAGCCATCACTTTATTTTTTTTAATTTTTTTTGCATCAAGCCATTTTGCCATACACATAAATAAGATTTAAATTTCTATTAACTTTTATTATGGGTTAAATAAAGGGAGAAAACATTTGCGCCATTTTAATTTATGCTGTTTACCAATCGCCATAAAAATGTGTTGACCATATTGTGTTGGGTTAATATGACTACAGGGATATCATATACTGGCTTGTGATATTTAATAATAAGATTGGTTAAAAACACATTTATTGTAATGGTTTTGTATTTTTTTGTATCATTAAAAATTTTAACTTTTACCATAGAAGAAAAGCAGGAAAATAAAAGTTTCATTCTTCTATCACAACTTTTAATAAATAAAAAAAACTTCACAGGCATGTACTAGGAATTAAACCCCAGGCCTTCTGTATAGTAAGCAGCAACCTTAAAAATATGAAATAAGCAGCTACACCACCTCCTGTTATGGTATAAATGTGCCAAGCACTCTGACTAAACTCCAGTATCAAGGAGCAAAAATAGTAAAAAAATCTAAATACTTATACTTGCCACTCAAGGCTAAAATAATTGGGTAAGAAAAAATCGGATTTTTATAAACATCAGTACTTTTTTTTATATATTATCTTATGCCTATGAATTGAAATTATGATTGCTTTATCTTTTACATTTTTACCTTGGTGTTTATATTTTATTAAAATATCTAATTTTTGTTATGGAATTATTTTTTCCTTGACCGCTAATTCATTTGAAGCAGCAGCTTTACCTAATACTGTATAGCAGTGCTCTGATATAAGAATGGCATTTTCTGTGCCTAGCATTTACTACATAACTTTACTACTTATGTAATATTATGCCTGTGAAGAAAACAGTAACACTATTTAGCAGGGTGTTTCTGTGCAGAAGTGGTTAAGCCTGTTCAGTTCCCAGTGCATAACTATGAAATTGCTTCTATGTTAAACGTTATAGCAGAGAAATGGAACTTTTATTTTTATGAATTACAATAAATGAGTTTTTTGTAAAATATCGCAAAACAGTATTTGGTATCCCAAATTCAAAGTGGCTGGGCCCCTGATGCCAGTACTGCCCTGATGGCGGCCCTGGACTAACCATATAAATACAGACACCCTACAGAAATACAGAGTCCAGACTACATGCCCAATACAGAACTCCCTTTATACAAAACAACTGAGTTCTGATAGGAATTTAAAGATTATTATAGTTTTTAACAGATATGCGCATGCCATTGCGTTGATCTCCCCAATGCTTTTTCCTTTTCAATCTTGGACTCTCCTGACCCGTTTCCACGATGTGCTGTACACCAATCACTATGATTTGTTTCCATCCTGTATGTAGCACCCAACCCATGATGCACTTCTCTGTTCTTTGTCTCAGCTCCAGGCCCACCCCTAAAAACACCCATCTAGTTTATAGCTCCTCTCACCCAGCGAGTTCCATAGACAACCCCTATCACTGCCCCTGTTGCTGCACTGACATGCCCATGGACAAGACATAACAAGGAGCAACATTGACATTCTCATGTGACCACAGCCCAGTACAGAAGATAGGAGAAATAAAGATAAAAGAAATGCATTAGAAAATTACACCTACCTCCATAAATGATTATTTTATAGGATGCTGACTCAAACTGGAAAACCCTACTAAAGTAGTAAAATGTACCCAATGCATCATGTGACCCCTTGATGCAACGCATGTGGGACACGCCACTTCTGTGGCCAATCATTGGCTGCAGCAGCCATGTAACCCCAATCAAACAGAAAGCTTATGAGTAGGAACTGGGGTGCAGAGGGACTGAAGGAGCCAAAACCCAGTGTCAGAGCAGGCAAGTATTCTTCCCTCCTCAGATCAAGCAACATTTTGGGGTCTGTCTGAAAGGCTCCCATAGGTGGACAACTCCTTAAAGTTGGCCATCGACAATTACCTTTAACCTAGCATGTGTTATATTGTATGAGTGTATTCGTTTAGTGGTTTGTTTTAAAATTTAATGCATTCAAATAGGATTACACTTGTCAGGAGAGGTAATGTAGCTTGACAGGGCTCTGCTGTGTTTAGTTGTATCATTTTCATTCACCCAAATTATACGAATGAGGTTACTATCAGTAAAAAGATCATCACACATGTAAGAATTATCAACTTATTGTAAAGGGTAACTATCATGTTTTCATAAAAAAATAAATTTTAGCATATGTTACTGCTGCAGCAGCATTATGCATAAAGCAATCTTCAGTTTCTTCACATACCACTGTTTTCCTTTAGTTTTTCCCTTAGTTACTGGTGTTTAAACATTTACAATAGGAGGACCTTCTCAAGATGGCTTCTCTGCCAGTTCTCTGAGGCCAAAACTGCTTTGCCTCACATCCCATACACGCTTGCTGTATCCAGCAGCTCCCTGCCAGCCAATCAGATTGGATTACTGAGACATGCCTCCTCACTCTGAAGCCTAATGCAGGCATGCAGTGTCTTAGTCCAGTGAATGATGATGGAGGCAGCATGTCCGGTACAAAAATCCCTTTATTGGGAACCGCTCAGGTGAACAAACGTGTACAAAGGTTGTTACGGTTCGGCTACCGCATAGCTTTTATCAAACACAAAGTGTAATCCAAAAGATCCTGTTTAAAAACCTTAAGCCACTCCCACATACACGGCTGTGGCCAATTGCATATTCACTTAATTACTCACTACGTCTCAGGTGTACATACATGTGCGCATTTACAATATCATGGTGTACACCCATATAAAACATAAGATCCAGCCAAACACATACCTTCATGATGCACGCTTCCAGCGCGTCCCTCGGCAGCCAGCGTGCATGTCCGGGGAGGAGGGGCCATGTGCTCATGTGTCCGTCGCTGGTCACATGATCACAGGCTAACACACCCAAGTGATCGCAGTGACGCTGGAGCTCCTCCCAATCCCCGCCCCGTCAGCGCATCGTTGCCAGGGACGCGCAGAAGGCCGTCCACCCTCATCTCTGCCGTCTATGCAGGTATTCCATACAAATGCGCCAGAGATCATGACAGCGGGGGCCAGTACTTTAATCAAGTGGATCATGAAGCAGTGTTAACGAGAATACAAGACAGTGAACATCAGTGCATATAAAGTGGATAAACAAAAAACAGTTATCAATTAAAAACACTATACAGACTGCAGATTCCTATGAACGTCACTAGGATCACCTACAAGTTCGCCACATGGAAATCTAGATTCATCCCAAAAGGCTGGAGTTCCCTCATTTCAAAGATCCACTTCAGCTCCTTTTTTCGTAGGATCCGATCCCTGTCACCCCCACGTCTCATTTTACCAACTGAATCTATGATTCGGAACCAAAGCTGGTTGACCGAATGTCCACGTTCCACGAAGTGTTTTGCCACAGGCTTGTCCACTTGGGCCCTTCTAATATTGCTTTTGTGGGAATTGATCCGTTCCCGAGCTTCCATTGTGGTCTCACCTATGTAAATGAGACCACATGGCACGTGATCATATACACTACATCATGTGATCTACATGTGAAAAACTCCTTGATTCTGTAGGTTTTGCCACTATAGGGATGGGCAAAGGTATCTCCCTTCACCATGTTGCCACAGTTGCAGCAGCCAAGGCAGGGATAACATCCTAACTTCCTTGGCGCCAGATACCTATGTCCATTACCCCGGGCCTCCCCAACCTCTGTCTTTACTAACTTGTCACGTAGGTTGGCGCCTCTTTTAAATACGCCATCATGGGGAAACTCTCAAATTCAACAATCCCGGGTAACCCTTTCTGTAGAATGTGCCACTCCTTGCGTACAATGCGTGCTATGTCTCCACTATGGGCTCCATATGTGGATACAAAAGGGATCAGTTTCAGGTCCCTACCTCTCTTCTTCCCTTGGAACGTGGACTCGCGGTCAACAGCCTCTACCTTTTGTGTCATCCTCTCCACTAATTTACGCGGATAACCCCTATCCAGGAATTTCTTCCCCATCTCATCCACTCTTGTCTCAAACATCTCCTCTCCAGACACCACCCGTCTCACCCTCAACAGTTGGCTCCAGGTCAGTGACTCCACCATCCGTCGTGGATGGTTGCTGTCAAACTTCAGTAAATTATTCCTGTCTGTGAGGTGTACCATCACATCTAAAAATTGCAATTCAGCTGGAGATACTGTCATGGTGAATTTTAACCTGGTACCATACCGTTGAGGTACTGAAAAAATAGTTGCAATTCATCCCGGGAGCCGCCCCCAGATCACAAAGATGTCGTCGATGTAACGCCACCAGCACCAAGCCCCCCCGAAAAGGGTCGACATGTAGATGAGTTTGTCCTCCACCTCCGCCATGAACATGTTGGCATACTTGGGTGCCACGTTGGAGCCCATGGCCACACCACATAAATGTCGGTAAAAGGTGTCCCCAAAGCAGAAGTAATTCCGTCTCAGGACCACCTCTGGGAGCTGGAGGACAAACCCATGGCCACCCGGGGAGAGCCTGGTGCCGGCCAGGGTCACATTGACAACATCTAGTCCAAATACATGCTCAATGGAGGTATAAAGTGAGACCACGTCGAAGCTGATGAGAAGAGGGTGGGAGGGTAAGCTCAAATCCCTTAAAGGGGTTGTCCCACTTTGCTTTTTCAATCTTACCAGCAGTAAATGTCCTGATAACTTCCTGGTTTGGCTCAGGCAGTTGAGTGAAGGCCGGCCACGCCTCCTCATGACTCACCCTGAGAGCTCAGTCCTTGCGTGCTCGTTCATGTGGATGAGTCATCCTTCTGGAGCCTGCAGAATATGTAAAGCCCATCCCCCTGCTGGGGAATCACTCAGTGACCACTGACCAATGCTAGTGAACTAATGTAACTTGTGGCTGTCCTGCATTCTAATACACTTTTACACATAAAACCTGTCTTATTACCCAGCTTTCCCGGTGTCTGATATTATCACTGACTTATTACCCAGCTTTCCCGGTATCAGATATTATCACTGACTTATTACCCAGCTTTCCCGGTATCAGATATTATCACTGACTTATTACCCAGCTTTCCCGGTATCAGATATTATCACTGACTTATTACCCAGCTTTCCCGGTATCAGATATTATCACTGTCTTATTACCCAGCTTTCCCGGTGTACAATATTATTACAGACTTATTACCCAGCTTTCCCGGTATCAGATATTATCACTGACTTATTACCCATCTTTCCCGGTGTCTGATATTATCACTGACTTATTACCCAGCTTTCCCGGTGTCTGATATTATCACTGACTTATTACCCAGCTTTCCCGGTATCAGATATTATCACTGACTTATTACCCAGCTTTCCCGGTATCAGATATTATCACTGACTTATTACCCAGCTTTCCCGGTATCAGATATTATCACTGTCTTATTACCCAGCTTTCCCGGTGTGCAATATTATTACAGACTTATTACCCAGCTTTCCCAGTATCAGATATTATCACTGACTTATTACCCAGCTTTCCCGGTATCAGATATTATCACTGACTTATTACCCAGCTTTCCCGGTATCAGATATTATCACTGACTTATTACCCAGCTTTCCCGGTATCAGATATTATCACTGTCTTATTACCCAGCTTTCCCGGTGTACAATATTATTACAGACTTATTACCCAGCTTTCCCAGTATCAGATATTATCACTGACTTATTACCCATCTTTCCCGGTATCAGATATTATCACTGACTTATTACCCAGCTTTCCCGGTGTCTGATATTATCACTGACTTATTACCCAGCTTTCCCGGTATCAGATATTATCACTGACTTATTACCCAGCTTTCCCGGTATCAGATATTATCACTGACTTATTACCCAGCTTTCCCGGTCTCAGATATTATCACTGACTTATTACCCATCTTTCCCGGTATCAGATATTATCACTGACTTATTACCCAGCTTTCCCGGTGTCTGATATTATCACTGACTTATTACCCAGCTTTCCCGGTATCAGATATCATCACTGACTTATTACCCATCTTTCCCGGTATCAGATATTATCACTGACTTATTACCCAGCTTTCCCGGTCTCAGATATTATCACTGACTTATTACCCATCTTTCCCGGTATCAGATATTATCACTGACTTATTACCCAGCTTTCCCGGTGTCTGATATTATCACTGACTTATTACCCATCTTTCCCGGTATCAGATATTATCACTGACTTATTACCCAGCTTTCCCGGTGTCTGATAAGTCAGTGATAATATCAGACACCGGGAAAGCTGGGTAATAAGTCAGTGATAATATTGTACACCGGGAAAGCTGGGTAATAAGTCAGTGATAATATCTGAGATTCATATAGTTGCCCCCAGTGTGCATACATATAATACAATTGCCCCCCAGTGTGCATACATATAATATAGTTGCCCCCAGTGTCCATAGATAAAATATAGTTGCCCCCAGTTTCCATACATATAATATTGTTGCCCCCAGTTTCCATACATATAATATAGTTGCCCCCATTGTGCATAAAATTCATATTGTTGCCCCCAGTGTGCATACATATAATATAATTGCCCCCCAGTGTGCATACATATAATATAGTTGCCCCCTATGTGCATAAAATTCATATAGTTGGCCCCAGTGCCCATAGATATAATATAGTTGCCCCCAGTGTCCATAGTTATAATATAGTTGCCCCCATTGTGCATAAAATTCATATAGTTGCCCCCATTGTGCATAAAATTCATATAGTTGCCGCCAGTGTCCATAGCTATAATATAGTTGCCCCATTGTGCATAAAATTCATATAGTTGCCCCCATTGTGCATAAAACTCATATAGTTGGCCCCAGTGCCCATAGCTATAATATAGTTGCCCCCAGTTTCCATACATATAATATAGTTGCCCCCAGTGTCCATAGCTATAATATAGTTGCCCCCAGTGCCCATAGATATAATATAGTTGCCCCCATTGTACATAAAATTAATATAGTTGCCCCCATTGGGCATAAAATTCATATAGTTGCCCCCAGTGTGAATAGATATAATATAGTTGCCAAAAGTTCTATATAAAAATGCCCCCATTGAATTCACTATGAACCCCCTTTATTGCAGAGTTTTCAATAATCGTTGGTCGATTAGTGGGCCAGTAGATATCATACTTACAGTATCCCGTTCCTCCGACGTCCGTCCGCTCACTCCGCTGACTCGCCCGAACTGTTCGGATGGCCGCGCATGCGCAGCTCTATCTAAGACGCGGTGGATATACTGTGCATGCGCGGTCGTGCGCGTTCATGCAATGGAGAGGCCGGCCGATTATTTCTTATCCTGTAGTGCGCAGGCGCGGCGAAAAGCCGGCGGTATCCATGGGACACCAGGGTAAACAAAGATTTCTAATAGAAGCTGTTTGCAGAAGATTGAATCATTTTTTTAAAAGACATATATAGGAATAAATGTTCAATGGGGAAAAATAAATTTGTGTAAACCGATTTAATGAAGTGGGACAACCCCTTTAAGGTTCAATACTTTGTCCCATATTTCCGCTCTATCATTTTAAATTTGAAACAATTATTCCTCCCTTGGATGTGGTCTCTCATTCTCACGCTCCCTCTCCGGCGTGGAACCCTGATTTGCCGATAACCGTGATCAACATGGTAGGCTCATTTGCAGCCCTCTAGACATTTTTACAGCCAAAAGTTTGGGTCCCCATTGACTTCAATGGAGTTCAGGTTCGGGGTCAAGTTCGGGTCCCGAACTCAAACTTTTTTGTGAAGTTCGGCCAAACCCGTCGAACCCCTCTAGCCATAATGTCAGGGGAGAGGGAAGGAAGGCTTGGGAGGATAGGGGTTATTATATGGAGGTTACAAAGCATGAAAGCGAATATCAACCCTACACTGGGGAGAAATGTGTCCAAATACAAGAAAACCCCCTCAAAATTGAGCTGACTGTCAATAAACAGAGATACAGCCAGGTCCATAAATATTGGGACATCGACACAATGCTAACATTTTTGGCTCTATACACCACCACAATTGATTTGAAATGAAACAAACTAGATGTGCTTTAACTGCAGACTGTCAGCTTTAATTTGAGGGTATTTACATCCAAATCAGGTGAACGGTGTAGGAATTACAACAGTTTGCATATGTGCCTCCCACTTGTTAAGGGACCAAAAGTAATGGGCCATACAAATAATCATAAATCAAACTTTCACTTTTTAATACTTGGTTGCAAATCCTTTGCAGTCAATTACAGCCTAAAGTCTGGATCACATAGACATCACCAGACGCTGGGTTTCATCCCTGGTGATGCTCTGCCAGGCCTCTACTGCAACTGTCTTCAGTTCCTGCTTGTTGTTGGGGCATTTTCCCTTCAGTTTTGTCTTCAGCAAGTGAAATGCATGCTCAATCGGATTCAGGTCAGGTGATTGACTTGGCCATTGCATAACATTCCACTTCTTTCCCTTAAAAAACTCTTTGGTTGCTTTTGCAGTATGCTTTGGGTCATTGTCCATCTGCACTGTGAAGCGCCGTCCCATGAGTTCTGAAGCATTTGGCTGAATATAAGCAGATAATATTGCCTGAAACACTTCAGAATTCATCCTGCTGCTTTTGTCAGCAGTCACATCATCAATAAATACAAGAGAACCAGTTCCATTGGCAGCCATTCATGCCCACGCCATGACACTACCACCACCATGCTTCACTGATGAGGTGGTATGCTTAGGATCATCGGCAGCTCATTTCCTTCTCCATACTCTTCTCTTCCCATCACTCTGGTACAAGTTGATCTTGGTCTCATCTGTCCATAGGATGTTGTTCCAGAACTGTGAAGGCTTTTTTAGATGTCGTTTGGCAAACTCTAATCTGGCCTTTCTGTTTTTGAGGCTCACCAATGGTTTACATCTTGTGGTGAACCCTCTGTATTCACTCTGGTGAAGTTTTCTCTTGATTGTTGACTTTGACACACATACACCTACCTCCTGGAGAGTGTTCTTGATCTGGCCAACTGTTGTTATGGGTGTTTTCTTCACCAGGAAAAGAATTCTTCGGTCATCCACCACAGTTGTTTTCCGTAGTCTTCCGGGTCTTTTGGTTTTGCTGAGATCACCGGTGTGTTCCTTCTTTTTAAGGATGTTCCAAACAGTTGTTTTGGCTACGCCTAATGTTTTTGCTATCTCTCTGATGGCTATGTTTTGTTTTTTCAGCCTAATGATGGCTTGCTTCACTGATAGTGACAGCTCTTTGGATCTCATCTTGAGAGTTGACAGCAACAGATTCCAAATGCAAATAGCACAGTTGAAATGAACTCTGGACCTTTTATCTGCTCATTGTAATTGGGATAATGAGGGAATAACACACACCTGGCCATGGAACAGCTGAGAAGCCAATTGTCCCATTACTTTTGGTCCCTTAACAAGTGGGAGGCATATATGCAAACTGTTGAAATTCCTACACCGTTCACCTGATTTGGATGTAAATACCCTCAAATTAAAGCTGACAGTCTGCAGTTAAAGCACATCTAGTTTGTTTCATTTCAAATCCATTGTGGTGGTGTATAGAGCCAAAAAATGTTACAATTGTGTCGATGTCCCAATATTTATGGACTTGACTGTAACTTATATAGAGACACCTGAGTCTTTTTATAGCTCAAATCATATAACAATCTTTATTGAATAAATATACAGCGGATATAAAAAGTCTTTACACACCCCTTTTAAAATGTCAGGTTCCTGTGATGTAAAAAAAAATGAGACAAAGATAAATCATTTCAGAACTTTTTCCACCTTTAATGTGACCTATAAACTGTACAACTCAATTAAAAAACAAACTGAAATCTTTTAGATAGAGGGAAGAAAAAATATAAAAATAAAATAATATGGTTGCATAAGTGTGCACACCCTTAAACTAATACTTTGTTGAAGCACCTTTTGATTTTATTACAGCACTCAGTCTTTTTGGGTATGAGTCTATCAGCATGGCACATTTTGGCTTGGCAAGGTTTGCCCACTCTTCTTTGCAAAAACACTCCAAATCGGTCAGATTGCGAGGGCATCTCCTGTGCACAGCCCTCTTCAGATCACCCCACAGATTTTCAATCGGATTCAGGTCTGGGCTCTGGCTGGGCCATTCCAAAACTTCAATCTTGTTCTGGTGAAGCCAATTCTTTGTTGATTTGGATGTATGCTTTGGATTGTTGTCATGCTGAAAGATGTTCCTCTTCATGTTCAGCTTTCTAGCAGAAGCCTGAAGATGTTGTGCCAATATTGACTGGTATTTGGAACTGTTCATAATTTCCTCTAGCTTAACTAAGGCCCCAGTTCCAGCTGAAGAAAAACAGCCCCAAAGCATGATGCTGCCACCACCATGCTTCACTTTGGGTATGGTGTTCTTTTGGTGATGTGCAGTGTTGTTCCAAACATATCTTTTGGAATTATGGCCAAAAAGTTCAACCTTGGTTTCATCAGACCATAACACCTTTTCCCACATGCTTTTGGGAGACTACAGATGTGTTTTTGCAAAATCTAGCCTGGCTTGGATGTTTTTCTTAGCAAGAAAAGGATTTCGTCTTGCCACTCTACCCCATAGCCCAGACATATGAAGAATACGGGAGATTGTTGTCACATGTACCACACAGCCAGTACTTGACAGATATTGCTGCAGCTTGTTTAATGTTGCTGTAGGCCTCTTGGTAGCCTCCCAGACAAGTTTTCTTCTCGTCTTTTCATCAATTTTGGAGGGATGTCCAGTTCTTGGTAATGTCACTGTTGTGCCATATTTTCTCCACTTGATGATGACTGTCTTCACTGTGTTCCATGGTATATCTAATGCCTTGGAAATTCTTCTGTACCCTTCTCCTGACTGACACCTTTTAACAATGAGATCCCTCTGATGCTTTGGAAGCTCTCTGTGGACCATGGCTTTTGCTGTGGGATGCGACTAAGAAAATTTCAGGAAAGACCAACTAGAGCAGCTGAACTTTATTTGGGGTTAATCAGAGGCACTTTAAATGATGGCAGGTGTATGCTGACTCCTATTTACCATGATTTTGAATGTGATTGCTTAATTCTGAACACAGCTACATCCCCTGTTATAAGAGGGTGTGCACACTTATGCAACCACATTATATATTTTTTGTTTCTTCCCTCCACCTAAAAGATTTCAGTTGGTTTTTCAATTGAGTTGTACAGTTTATAGGTCACATTAAAGGTGGAAAAAGTTCTGAAATTATTTATCTTTGTCTAATTTTTTTTACAGCACAGAAACCTGACATTTTAACAAGGTTGTGTAGACTTTTTATATCCACTGTATATGACATAATAAAAAAGGATAAATCACATCAATATAAAGTACGGTACTACCCGAGTGAGGAATATGGAGGGTGGCAATTGAGGGTGGCTATAGACAATGATTGCTAGGTTACAGAGTATATAATGTATACAGTAGTAAATAGCAGATAGTAGTGTGAAATCAATAGCCAGTGCTAAACCTTAGTGCATCCATATCTTATAAATGGCCCTCCTTTCCTGCAATGTTAATCAATGGACAAATCGTAAAAGTCATAACATACCCAGCGCGCGTTTCGGCAAAACCTTCATCTGGGGGCACCTAGATGAAGGTTTTGCCGAAATGCGCGTTGGGGTGTGCGGTTCTCCTGAGGTGATTACATATTATGGGTATGTTCATTGTCTATAGCCACCCTCCATTGCGATTATACTCCCATATTCCTCCCTCGGGTAGTACCGTACTTCATATTGATGTGATTTCTCTCTTTTTATTATGTCATGTATATTTATTCAATAAAGATTTGTTATATGCTTTGAGCAATAAAGACTCAGGTGTCTCTATATAGGTTATCTAGTAGGATAGGGAGCCAGAAAATAGGAGGATCTGCAACTAAAAAGATGAAAAGAAGGGCACCATGTAGGTGTTATGTTCATTTCCCAGGTAATGTGGATTTTTTTTTTTTTTTTCATTTTTTCTTTAAATGGATTGTCTGAGATAATTAAAATGAAATATCATGCTATACTCATTCCTTTCTCCAGTGGTTTTCACTGCCTATATAAGGCACATAAACACTGCAGATAACCACTGTCCTCTGCTTAGGCTGCTGAGGACAGTGACTGGCTGCAGCCGTCACATGCTGTACATCGGATCGTCACTACTGCAATTTGTAAATGAGGAGCAGCAGAACTGGGTGGGCTTGTCTAATATTTTTAATTTTAGGCTATTAGGGGGCTTATCTGATATTTTAAATGATCTTGGATAATCCATTTAAGTGAAGTCACATGCTCCAAAGGTCTCCCCACAGAAATGGAGAGCAGGCCACACATGCGAGGCTCTCTCCATTCACTTCCATAGCACTTCTGAAAATAGCTTAGTGCTCTAACTTGGCTATTTTCGGAAGCGGTAAATAGCAGCAGTTACTGCAAAGCAGGGATGCTCAACCTGCGGCTCTCCAGCTTTTGCAAAACTACAACTCCCAGCATTTCACAACAGCTGGAGAGCCGCAGGTTGAGCATTCCTACTGTAAAGGATACAGTTTTCTTTGTAAGGGGGGGGGGGGCTGAATTCCCACTCAAACAAAGAGATTTGCAAGGCAGAATCTGCATGTAATTCATATAGATTTTGCAGTGTTTTTTCCACTACATTTTACATTCCATCTATGTACGTATTCCTTCTTGATCCCTGCTGGTAATTGGAAGGTTTCCTGGATCAATACGCAATATTAATACCAGTAACCCTGGAGATTCGGTTTTAGGCTTCTTTCACATCTGCGTTTTACTTTCTGGTTTTCAGATCAGCAGAGGATCTCAAAACTGGAGGAAAATTCTTCAGTTTTGTCCCCATTCATTGTCAAGGGGGACAAAACTGAGCAAACTGGAACGGAGTGCACCAGAATACATTCAGTTCTGGTTTGTTGCATTCCCATGCTGGACACAAAACTGCTGCAAGCAGCGGTAAACTGAACATGCTGGATTAGGCATCAAAAACCATGTGAGTAAATGGTGCCGGATCCATTTTTTGGGGACAGGAAAAAAAACTAATCCGGCGCCCATTGACTTACAATTGTTTTAGTGCTGGATCCTGCATGTTCATTTTCGATATTATACAACCGGATCCGTTCTGAACGGATGCAGCTGGATGCATTAATCAAATGGAATTGTTTTCCTCCAGTTTTGAGATCCTCTGCCACATCTGAAAAACGGAAAGGAAAACGCAGATGTGAAAGCAGCCTTACAAAGAAGATATCTCACCCCTTCTTAAAACTATTCACACTTTCACCCATTATCAATTCCTATGAGAGCATGTTCCATAACTGCACGGTTTGGACACACTTAACTAAATTACCAAATTACGTTTCTCTCCACTGCAAGCAGTGACCCTCCATTCAGCAGAAATAAGTCAGAGAAACTGAACTTGCATTTTTTATTTTACTGAAGATGTTTCGCCAGTCATCCAAATGGCCTTCTCAATTAGAATGGCTTGTACAAGAAATTTCCGCCATTAAATACTGGCGACTTGTGCTTCCGTCATGGAGGAAAGATGTTGACTGCATTTGCATAATGAGGTGTGATTAAACTGTCTTGGGAGAGGTGTGAAAACAGCATTGTAAGTGGCAGACAATAGATGTCACACCCTTTCACCTCTATTCAAGTTTGGTTTCTCCAATTTAACATAAAAAGCTTTTTCACACCTCATTTGAACCAGTCCTTCTCTGTGCCTAAGATTCAAAACTCGCTGTCATCACACAAGTGGCCTTTGTCCTTAAAGGGGTTCTCTGGGCTTTTAATATTGATGACCTATCCTCAGGATAGGTCATGAATATCAGATCTGCGGGGGTCCGATACCCGTCACCCCAGCTGATTAACTGTATGTGGAGACGGCGTGCGCAGTGTGCACGTGTCCTCTCCCTTCCTGCTGCTATGTCTGTGGCAGAGCAGCAGTGAGCAGGAAGGGAGATGGAAAATGCACACTGCGCGTGTCGTCTCCTCATACAGCTAATCGAAGGGGGTGCAGGGTGTCAGACCCCCGCCAATCTGATATTGATGGCCTATCCTGAGGATAGGTCATCAATATTAAAAGCCCGGAGAACCCCTTTAAGCTGTAGGTACTCAACTGAGTTCTGACCGCAGGTGTTGGCTCTTTTGTGCTAGGCCATATGTGTAGCTGCTGTTTTGTTTCCCAAATATAAATTTCTTGGCACCCCCTCAATGCACTAAACTGCATACACAATATTCATCTTCTTGTGTTTTGGCATTGGGTCTTTTGGGTGAACCAGTGTGTTGCCATGTTTAAAGCAGACTCTGTTGCAATGTTTATAAAAAAATATTTTTCAGATACCCCAGTCATATTCAGAAGGACCAAGTTCTTCCATCTGCCCTGCTTGCACCTTCACTTTCTTGACATTTTTTTTTAATTCTTTTCTCAGTTTTACCAAAAGCCCATTTTGGTTGCCCAAAAGTTTTAAGGGTCCCTTCAAGTTGTTCGAATTCCCTTTTATTAGCCTCTATGCTGATTAAGCTTTATTCAGCTCGGTGGTGTAGGGTTCTGATGACTACCAGTTTGTGATCCAGAGGATGTGGGAATCAAACAACAGATATTGTTCCGTATTAGTAGATTTCCTATAAATAGGTTTATTTTGTCTGCCACTTACAATACTGTTCTAACACCTCTCCTGAGGCAATTTAATCACACTTAAAAGCTTCAGTCATGCAAATGCATCAACATTTTACTTCCATGAAATTTCTTGTACAAGTCTGTCTAATTGAAAAAGCTATTTGGATGACTAGCGAAATGTCTTCAGGATAAAAAATACGAGTCCAGTTGCTCTGACTCTGTATATTAATATACCATGACATGGACAAATGAGAATCTTTACAGACAAATTATAATAATGATTACAGGGACAATTTTCATAATTATACAAAATATATCACCCCTCAGCCTTTTACTTCTCTAGGGTAAAATATTTTAATTTTGACAACCCATCTTCATAACTGAGATGTCCCATGCTTTGTATTTATTTGTTTGCCATTCTTTGCACTCTTTCTAGCTTTTTGATATTTTTTTTTATGGATTAGGGCCCAAAACTGCTCTTCATACTCAAGATGCATTCTCATCAATGCTTTATAAAGGAATAAAATAATACTTACTGCTCCAGGAGCTGTGCCTTTCCCTATACTTGATAATATCTTCTTTGCTTTTGATGCAGCAGACTGGCATTGCATGATGTAATATATGTATTATAATTTATCAATAATATCAACTTTTTCTTCTCTGACAGAATTCAAGAACTTTGATCTCCAACATGCTGGTCTGTATTCAAAGTTTTTTGCAGCAAATTATAAAAAGAATACACTGCTGTTCTTTAAGAAGCATAGTCACCCTTTTGTTACAACACGTTCCTATGTTGTTAAAGATGACTCTTACATGAGTGATGAGATTGATCACTTAGAAGGAGGTCCACACCATGTGCTTGTCCTCTCACTTGGTCAACACTTCAGGCTCTTCCCAATTCAGCTCTTCATCAGGAGAGTTTTCAATGTGCACAGAGCTGTGGAAAGACTTTTCTTAAGGAGTCCAGATACAAAGGTCATCATCAGAACTGAGAACACCCGAGAAATCCGGGATGCAGAGAGATTAAGTGACTTTCACGGCTACATCCAATACCTGATTGTAAAGAAAGTCTTCAAAGATCTTCCGGTTGCTACAGTTGATGCATGGGATATGACAATTGCCTTTAATACAGATAACGTCCATCCACCGGTGACTGTAGTCAGGAACCAGATATACATGTTCTTGTCATATATTTGTTCTTAACATATTTAAAGGGCATCTGTCAACAGATGTATGTATACTAATGCCAGAAGCCTGACTAATAAAACTGGGGAGCTGGAATTCGTGATGTGTGAGGAGGACTATGACATAGTGGGAATAACTGAGACATGGCTGGATGATAGCTATGACTGGGCAGATAATGTGCAAGGTTACAGTCTGTTTAGAAAGGATCGTCAAAACCGGAGAGGGGGAGGGGTTTGCCTTTATGTAAAGTCCTGTCTAAAGCCCACACTTCGGGAATATATAAGTGAGGGACATGAACATGTGGAGTCACTGTGGGTAGAGATACATGGAGCTAAAAACAACAATAAATTACTAATAGGAGTTTACTATAAACCACCTAATATACCAGAGTCCACAGAAAATCTACTACTAAACGAGATAGACGAGGTGGCAAATCATAATGAGGTGGTTATTATGGGGGACTTCAACTACTTAGATATAGACTGGGAAACTGAAACTTGTATATCTCATAAGGGAAACAGGTTCTTGGCAATAACCAAAGACAATTACCTCTCCCAACTGGTTCAGGACCCGACTAGAGGGACGGCCATACTGGACATAGTATTAACCAATAGGCCTGACAGAACAACAGACGTGCAGGTTGGTGGACACCTGGGAAATAGTGACCATAAAGTAATAACCTTCCAATTATCATTCAAAAGAGCGTTTCTACAGGGAGGAACAAAAATACCAAACTTCAAAAAAGCAAAATTTAGCCAACTAAGAGAGGCCATAGGCCACTGGGACAAAGTCCTCAAAAATAAAAATACAGCCACAAAATGGGATATCTTTAAAAATATCATTGTGAGAGGTACATACAGTATGGGAATAAAAGGTTAAGGAACAAAAAGAAACCAATGTGGATAAATAGAACTGTAAAGAAAGCAATAAATGACAAAAAGAAAGCATATAAATCACTAAAACGGGAGGGTAGCACGGAAGCACTGAAAAACTATAAGGAAAAAAATAGAACATATAAAAAACAAATAAAAGCGGCCAAACTAGAGACCGAGAGATTAATTGCCAAAGAGAGTAAAACTAACCCTAACATGTTCTTCAATTATATAAATGTTAAAAAATATAAATCTGAAGGTGTCGGCCCTTTAAAGAGTAATGAGGGGGGAGTCACAGAGAGCGACGAGGAGAAAGCAAAGCTGTTAAATATTTTTTTCTCCAATGTATTCACTGAGGAAAATAAACTGTCAGATGACATGCAGAATGTAAAAATAAATTCCCCATTAAAAGTGTCCTGTCTGACCCAGGAAGAAGTACATCAGCGACTTAAAAAGATTAAAATAGACAAATCGCCAGGACCGGATGGCATACACCCCCGTATCCTAAGGGAATTAAGTAATGTCATAGCCAGACCCTTATTTCTGATATTTGCGGACTCTATACTGACAGGGAATGTCCCACAGGATTGGCGCATGGCAAATGTGATGGCAATATTCAAAAAGGGTCCAAAAACAGAGCCTGGAAACTATAAGCCGGTAAATTTAACATTTGTTGTGGGTAAACTGTTTAAAGGTTTTCTGAGAGATGCTATCTTAGAGCATCTCAACGGAAATAAGCAAATAATGCCATATCAGCATGGCTTCGTGAGGGATCGGTCATGCCAAACTAATTTAATCAGTTTCTATGAGGTAAGTTCTAGACTTGACAGCGGCGAATCAATGGATGTCGTATATCTGGACTTCTCCAAAGCATTTGACACTGTACCACATAAAAGGTTAGTATATAAAATGAGAATGCTCGGACTGGGAGAAAACATCTGTATGTGGGTAAGTAACTGGCTCAATGATAGAAAACAGAGGGTGGTTATTAACGGTACACACTCAGATTGGGTCACTGTCACTAGTGGGGTACCTCAGGGGTCAGTATTGGGCCCTATTCTCTTCAATATATTTATTAATGATCTTGTAGAAGGCTTGCATAGTAAAGTATCAATTTTCGCAGATGACACTAAACTGTGTAAAGTAATTTACACTGAAGAGGACAGTATACTACTACAGAGGGATCTGGATAGATTGGAGGCTTGGGCAGATAAGTGGCAGATGAGGTTTAACACTGACAAATGTAAAGTTCTGCACATGGGAAGGAATAATGCAAGTCACCCGTACATACTAAATGGTAAAACACTCGGTAACACTGACATGGAAAAGGATCTAGGAATTTTAATAAACAGCAAACTAAGCTGCAAAAACCAGTGTCAGGCAGCTGCTGCCAAGGCCAATAAGATGATGGGTTGCATCAAAAGGGGCATAGATGCCCGTGATGAGAATATAGTCCTACAACTTTACAAATCGCTAGTCAGACCACACATGGAGTACTGTGTACAGTTCTGAGCTCCTGTAAACAAGGCAGACATAGCAGAGCTGGAGAAGGTCCAGAGGAGGGCAACTAAAGTAATAACTGGAATGGGGCAACTACAGTACCCTGAAAGATTATCAAAATTAGGGTTATTCACTTTAGAAAAAAGACGACTGAGGGGAGATCTAATTACTATGTATAAATATATCAGGGGTCAGTACAGAGATCTATCCCATCATCTATTTATCCCCAGGACTGACTGTGATGAGGGGACATCCTCTGCGTCTGGAGGAAAGAAGGTTTGTACACAAACATAGAAAAGGATTCTTTACGGTAAGAGCAGTGAGACTATGGAACTCACTGCCTGAGGAGGTGGTGATGGTGAGTACAATAAAGGAATTCAAGATGGGCCTGGATGTATTTCTGGAGCGTAATAATATTACAGGCTATAGCTACTAGAGAGGGGTCGTTGATCCAGGGAGTTATTCTGATTGCCTGATTGGAGTCGGGAAGGAATTTTTTATTCCTCTAAAGTGGGGAACATTGGCTTCTGCCTCACAGGTTTCTTTTTTTTTGCCTTCCTCTGGATCAACTTGCAGGATGACAGGCCGAACTGGATGGACAAATGTCTTTTTTCGGCCTTATGTACTATGTTACTATGAAACTGGCTGACCAGTTACATGTGCACTTAGCAGCTGAAGGCTTCTGTGTTGGTCCCATGTTCATATGTACCCGCATTGCTGAGAAAAATGATGCTTTATTACATGCAAATGAGCATCTAGGAGCAATGGAGGTGCTGTTGTTATACCTAAAGGCTCCAATTCCTCTGTAACTGCTGCGGCTCTGCACTCTGATTGACAGGACCAGACGTGATCAACTTTACACTACTTGGCCCTGCAAAACTTGACTCCTTTTACAAGTATACGGTACAAAGTAAATATAGAGTCATTAAATCTTTTCTGTAGTTTCCAACGTAATCACTCACAACCAAAGGCCCAGAATGTGATGTTTATAGTTTCATGCCCAGGGTTCTTCAGCTTACTGGTTAAGCATGCTCGTTCCAGCACTAGGAGATATAGGAGGGTGTAACTGGGAACTAATGTGAGAGGCTCAGCAGCAAAGGAGCACAGTATGAAATGTAAAGAGCGGGAGAGACTGGCTCTTCAGGTGCCATCAGAATATACGGTATGTCAGCAGTGGATGATGGTAACTGTAGTCTGCTACCCATATGGGATGTAGCTGCAGACAAGACCACTCTTGCTGCACTGAGAAGGAGACCCATTAGGCTACACCTCAGGCCTTCAGTATAGCTTCCCTCTAGTCCCTGCAGAACTGGCTAATATTACAGTGGAACTGACTGGACCCTGCTATCCGGTTCATTGGGTTTGAGCTCGGCACCACTCATCCCTCTCTGACTCCCCTCAGACTGATATTATCGCCATAGCATACTCCCCCCACAGCCAACTCTAGTAAGGATGATGGCACATTTTGTCTATACCGCTTCAGCATTATCCTACACAGAACACTGCTAACCACCCTCCCTAGTTGTTCACAAGTGGATGCTCCATTAGCTTTACTGCCATGTGGGATTCCGGACAATTAGGAGGGATCCTCATGGGATGCATTTTTAATGGCACAATTTATTTTACCATGTATTGCATTAGAAAATGGAGGGAAAAAATTACTTGTGGGGTAAAAAACTAAAACAAAAAAAAACACTATTCCGCCAAGTGTTTTTTGGGTTTTGATATTATGGTGTTCACTGTGTGCTAAAAATAACATCATTTTAATATTTTAACAGTTTAGACATTTATGGATGTGGCGATACCTGTTATGTACGTCATTATGCGTTAAGAAGTTACTGCCCAGTCAGTAAGGTTTTTGGTGGGAAATTTTCCCGCCTTTTGGGTACACCATGACTGGACAGTTTCAGCTGCTTAGTGATCTGGCTCGATTCGTTAGCCAGAGAGCCTATAATATTGTGTGTTCTGTGGAACAGCTGGTTTGGCCCTGGTAACAAGGGTTTTTTGGTTGACAGGATTAACATGTGACAAACTACAGAGATATTTTAGGATGGCTCCGCTGGCTGGTTGCACTTTTCTTCATCCAATCAGCCTGTGAAACAGTTGGATTTGTACCTGCCCTTTCGGTGCACGGTTTAGTTTCAGTTATGGGTAAACTTCATCCTAGGTTTGGATGGATTTTTGTATTTATTAATAGCTAGGCCTAAGTCAATGACTGGGCTTCTCGTTATGTTTTGTTATGTTTAAAGATTTTACAGTTAATAAAGTAGGCCATGGCCGTTTTTGACCTCCACATCTCCAGTGTTAATGATTATTATTTATGGGTTATCTGTTGTAGTATGTTATATAATGCCATGAAAACCAAGCCTTGCTTAGTGATGCAGCCAGGCCACTACTCTCCAGAGGTTCATTCCCATGCATCAGGTAACCCTCTACAGAGCACTCCTCCGTGCTTCAACCCCACTGTCACTTGCTCCAATGGGCAAGCCGCTCCCAACCCCCAGTCCACCCAGGCTCCCAATGTCAAATCCTATACCAGCTTCCAGCACACTGCAATCCTCAGGGACGACACAAGCTCCAGGCTAAATTCAGCAATTACACATCTGAGGGGAATGCAGCGATGACAAATTTAAAGAGTATGGCAACCTTGAATTTCCTATAACACTCAGATTTCTAAGTCTTCTCCTTTTGCCAGTGGCCTTCACCAAAGCAAATAGGTTGCAAAAGAGCCTATAACCAAAGAACCATCTCCAACTTTAGAAATTAACCATGATGATCACTGTGATACTGGCACTTCGGCAGAATGGCACATATGTAAAGGGTTTGTCATCTCCACTTCTAGACTTTTATTTGCCACAATAGAGAACTAATGCCATCAAAGTCTAAAGCATAGCTCCACTAAATACTAAGAAAGTAACAGGGTTGTGCACACAGTATAGAGGCTCTGATCAGTTTGGTTCCAATCGCTGGGCCAACCAGCGATCACATGAACAGTGGACCTGTGCGCTGATATAAATGGAGTAGGAAAATGTGAGCGTGCAGATTTCACAGGAGGGCAGATTTCACAGGGTTCAGCAGTTTAACAGTCCACTACCATTTATTCTCAATTTAGATTATACAGTTACTTGAGTAAATCTATGACACCAAAACAGAACATAAATAACAAAACAAAGGTCCTTGCCTGTCTTTGCACTTACTAAACAGTGGGTGTTACGCACCTATGCTCTCAGTATAACATGGGAGATTAGGCTTTACACAGCCAACAGGTCATGCAGCTACCAGGCTTCTGACCCTGAATGAGCATTTCATCCCTGTATTTATGCCCATAATAATGAGCCCAGGACCTACACCTGTGTTTGCCTCAGACTAGTGGAAATTATTGTACTGGAGTGGTAAGGGAATGGTACTTCCCACTACCAACACCTTCATGCTATTCCACAAAAATCCAGGACCATAAAACAGTGCCTCAGCAGTCCACACTTTGCTGAAACCACCCAGCTGGTTCTTTCCTGGATTCTTTTACCTCCATCTGAGAATTCTGGGTGAGATATCCACCCCCTCCAGTACTTTACCACTATGATACATCTGTTAATTCTCTCTGTGACAGTCAGAGTTAGCTGATCAATGTACTTGGCCATCTCATTGAGTTCCATAAAGAATGAATAAAGCAGCAGCGATAGGTCAGGATAGGTCATCAAAATCAGATGAAATTAATGGAATTGATTTTCAGTTGCGATTAGGGATGAGCAGACCGCTGGATGTCCAAGTTCGAGGGGTTTGCCCGAACTTTGTTTCAAAGTTCAATTCAGGTTCCGAACTTGACCCGAACAACGAACCTTATTGAAGTAAATGGGGACCCAAACTTTGGGGCACTAAAATGGCTGTAAAATAAGTCAAAGAAAGGGCTAGAGGGCTGCAAAAGACTCCAAAGTGGGCGCAAGGGCAGTGAAATTGCCCTGCAAACAAATATGGATAGGGGAATGACTTAAAATAACATAAAATACCTAAAAATAAAAAATAAAACTCTTGAACCAAGAGGCAGAGGTCCAAGTAGAGTAGGAAGTTGAGGAGGCTATGGACATGGAGGTGGAGGTGGAGGAAGAAGCCAACTCTCTTTCTGTTTTTTTTTTTATGTGTCTGTCAATTCCTTGTGCGACCTTTAGCCATTTTTGATGGTGTGGCCAGTATATTTCTCTACTCTGCCAATATAAGACATAATTATCTTGAGCCAGGAGGTGGAGGTCCAAGTGGAGGAGGACGTGGAGGTGGAAGAGGCGAGGGAGGAAGCCAACACTGTTTCTGTTAGTTTTTTTCCATGTGTCCGTCAATTCTGTGTCAGGTTGCTAAGGGCCATGGCATGACAGTTTGGTGCTTGTATGTAGAGATGGCATTGCGGTTCGCCCATCAGTCGTTTCGCAGCGAACTTTGCGCGTTCGCGATTTGGCGATGTCCGCTGGCACCATATTCTTTTGCATTGTGCTGAGCTTTGACTTATGTGTGACGCTTCGCAATCTTGGCAATACCGATTACCGAAGAAATTGCGAATGAATCCTGTTTTAAAATGACAGAATCACAAGAGCCCCCTCATTCACACAAAGAGTTAAAACTCGCTTAACCCAGAAGTTAATTCACCTTCCCAGCTACAAAAGATTATTCCTGGCCCTAGGAGAAACCCCTGCCAGGTTAAGTATCCAACAATCTGATATTATCTTGACAAAAACCCATAAAAGTGCCCTCTCTCTAGACTGAGTGGCCCCAGCACAGCAGAGGTCTTAACACCCTTAAACCTGATCAGAAACTTCAAGAGAGAATGACAGATCATTATTACGCAGCTGGTTGGTACAAGAATGGAGATGACCTTAAAGTCACCTCCAATCCATAGATTGCATATTTTCCCCATATTTTCTTCATATTTCATGGGTTAGGAAATCTCGGAATGAATAATCTCTTCAGAAAGGGTTGGGGTTATTCTAACACACCTTCCAGGAAATTCGCAAGTAAATGGAGATTCCCGCTTTGAGATATGAAGGTTCTCAGGCACACGGTATTGTCTTCCAGTCATATTTGGTATCAGATGATTCGTAAAGTTCTACCGATTATAAATATGAATTCTAATTCTTAATTTGACCTACGGGTACGGAGAAACTGGCAAAGCAAGGATTCTGCCAGATTTTCTCTCTCTGGGGCAAGAACTGCCCCCTGTTCCAATTACCCAAGGCTGGACTTGTGTGTGTCATAGCCACTCCCAGCTCCAGAGTGGGTAAAACACAGTGACCCACTCAGGTCCTGGTTAGCGATGATCGAGCATGCTCGGCCGAATACCTGTTCGGCTCGAGCATCACTATGCTTGGCAGATGCCGGTACTCGGCCGAGTACCACATGTGCTTGAGCGCCATGCTTGAGTCTCCTTCCCGCACGTTTCATGGCTGCTACAGTGATTGGCTGGCCGGAACGGATTATCGGGTGCTACATAGCACACGATGACGCGGGTTTGGCTCATTGCGAGTCAGGGAGAGCTGCGCTGAGGAAGGGACAGATAGTGTAGGGAGATTGTGATCGCAATATATTCCAGTGAATAACGTTTCAAAGACCCAATTTTGTGGGTGGTGGCAGCAATTTAATTGTGCAAAGTAGTACTCATTTATTTTTATTTTTTTATACTTTGCGAAATAGCGATTCTTTTGCTATATAGAAGGTGTCTGCAGTGACTTGTGACATCTGTGCAGCAATACCTTCTGTGTGTCAGGGTCAGAGATAGGAAGAATATTAGGGAAAACACTAATTTTTTTCCCCATAATCTATCCACATTTTTGCTGTCAATGGTGTAATCCGTGAATTGTGTGATCTGCGCATCAATACCTTGTGTGGTTGTCAGGCCCATATATAGGGAAAAATTTAAAATACAGAAAACTATTTTTCTCCCATAATCTGTCCACATTTTTGCTGTCAACAGTGTAATCTGTGAATTGTGTGATCTCTGCTTCAACACCTTGTGTGTCTGTCAGGTCCAGATATAGGGAAAAAATTATAATAGAGAAAACACTATTTTTTTCCCCCATAATCTATCCACATTTTTGCTGACAACGGTGAAATCCGTGAATTGTGTGATCTGCGCTTCAATACCTTGTGTGGTTGTCAGGCCCAGATATAGGGAAAAAATGAAAATACAGAAATAAAATTTCTCCCATAATCTGTCCACATTTTTACTGTCAACGGTATAAATCGTGAATTGTATGATCTGCGCTTCAATGCCTTGTGTGGTTGTCAGGCCCATATATAGGGAAAATTTTTAAATACAGAAAAACATTTTTCTCCCATAATCTGTCCACATTTTTGCTGTCAACTGTGTAATCTGTGAATTGTGTGATCTGTGCTTCAACACCTTGTGTGGTTGTCAGGCCCAGATATAGTGAAAAATATAAATATAAACTACATCAGAAAACAGTAATAATCTGGACCTAAAATAGCGTCCATATTCTGTGGTGTTCTGTGACATATACTGTCCTGCATCCGAAAACGGTGTCTTTAGCGTACAGTAAAAAAATCTGCGCCACACCTAGTGAAAAAACCATTAATATGAAGAAGGCGAGCACTAAGGGACGGGGAAGTGGGCGTGATGCTGATGGTGCACGCAGAGGCCGTGGCCCTGGGCGCAATGAAACTGTGCATGCTGCCAGTGCACCAGAAAAAAAAAAAAAAACATCCATCGTACCCAGCTTTATGTCCAACTTAGCTGGGCGGCGCAGGACAACATTGTCCAAGTCGGACCTGTGCGAACAGTTGGTCAGTTGGATTGCTGAAGATAATGCTTCTAGTCGGTTAAGCACCACCCTCTCTTCCACCAAGTCCAGTCTCTGTAGCCAAGAGTCTGGTCAACCGAATCCTCACTCTGATCATTCTTCCTCCAACCATGGAGAGGCTTGCCAAGCGAGTGATCCCACACTCGGATGTTCCGAGGAGCTCTTCCCAGCGCCACTATTACATTTGGCCCTTGCGCCCAGCACGCTTGAAGACGTACCTGAGATATTGTGCCCTGATTCCCAACCTCTTGGGAGGATGAGCAGAGTGAGGAAGTGGAAGAAGAGGTGGTTGACGATGAGGTCACTGACCCAACATGGGAAGGTGAAAAGCCGTGAGATGACAGCAGTACAGAGGGGGAGGGATCCGCAGCTGTCACAACCAGACAGCTGAGAAGCTCTGACAGGAGCCGTCCAGATCCTCCTCCTTGAGTTTCTTTGTTTTGGTTTCTGTTCCTCACCTCGTTAGTCTATCTCAGCTGTCATGCAGTCGGACTGATTACTTCCCTTTAAATTCCTACCCATAAGGCAGTAGTGTGCGGCTGATACAACTTCCTGGAGTGTGTGTGCATGCTGTCCCAGTTCCCAGTTCCCTGTCCACAGTCGTCTGCAAGATAAGTTCTGTTTATGTATTTATGATTTTCTGTTTTCTGGATCCAGGTGACCCTGACTCCCTCCGTGTCTGTGTAGGGAGCCGGTGGTCGTGTCCCCTCACTATTGTAGGGCTTTCAGGTCTAAGATAGCCGAGGTACGTGGATATGCGCCCATCCACCTTTGGGGTGGTCGCATAGGCTGAGCAATAAGGGAGAGCGGCAGGTCGTTTGCAGGGGTCTCCCTTTTGTTCCTTAGTTGTGGGTCCAGTGAGTCATTGTTTGTATTGTATTATCTTGTTTCCTGTACACCATCCGTGACATTATCAGCCGCCAAAACCGTCTCAAGCATGGATCCGGTTACACTTTTGGCTGAACGCTTTCAGGGTCTTGCTTTGGAGGTAGCTGATCTCCGTAAGACTTTTTCTCAGTTTCAAGTGACCGGTTCAGCTTGCGTTCATGGAGTTTGTGCTGAGCCTAAGATTTCGCTCCCGGATACGTTTTCCGGGGGTAGTGAGAATTTTGTACGTTTTAGAGAGGCTTGCAAACTCCATTTTCGCCTTCTTCCCCATTCTTCTGGTGATGAAGAACGAAGAGTGGGTATCATTATATCGCTGCTCAGGGGTAACGCTCAGTCCTGGGCCTTTTCGCTGCCGGAGGGGGAACGGCCCCTCCGTTCAGTGGATGAATTCTTTTTAGCCCTGGGTCAGATATATGATGATCGGGATCGTATTGCTCTGGCTGAGTCTAGACTACGTCTGTTATGCCAGGGTAAACAATCCGCAGAGATATACTGTTGAGAATTTCGGAGATGGGCAGCAGATACGGGTTGGAATGATGCTGCACTCCGAAGTCAATTTTGCTATGGTCTTTCAGAGGGATTGAAAGATGCATTTGCCTTTCATGAAAGACCTACCTCCTTGAATTCTGCTATGTCTCAGGCTGTTCGTATTGACAGGCGTCTTAGAGAGAGAGGAGAGATCTCTCCTTCCTGTCATACTCAGTCCCGGGACAGTGCAGCGGTCTCATTCTGTGCACAGGGGTCTCAGTCGCTGTCAGCCCCTTCTGAGCAGGAGCCCATGCAGCTGGGGTTGATTGCCTCTGACAATAGAAGATTCAGCCCGCAGGGGAGGGTTTGCTTTTGTTGTGGAGGTATAAATCATCTGGCAAATGTTTGTCCCTCTAGGAGATTCAGGCAGTTTTCTGGGAGTAATAAAGAGACAAAAAGGAAGAAATCCTTTAAGAATGTTCCGTCTGTTACTATTGGCAGGGTTGAGGCGGAAATTGAAGGTTTTCCTTTTGCTTGTAGTTCACGTTTTGTCCTGCCTGCTAGTGTGGCGCTAGAGAGCAAGAGCATTTTTTGAGAGATTTTTGTGGATAGTGGAGCAGCTGTCAACCTCATTGATAATCAATTTGCAATAACTCATGGTTTCCAGGTATGCACTTTGGGAAGAGATATTCCTGTTTTTGCTATTGATTCAGCTCCACTTTCTCAGAAATCATTAAAGGGCATAGTTCACAATATCCGTTTAATTGTGAATGATGCTCATGTTGAGGATGTGTCATGTTTCGTCCTTAGCGGTTTGCCTACTCCTCTAGTGTTGGGGCTACCCTGGCTCACTAAACATAACCCCACCATTGATTGGCAAGCGAGGCAAATAAATGGTTGGAGTAACTTTTGCAGAGAGAATTGCCTCATAACATCTATTTCTGAGGTTTCTACTAAAACTGTACCACCTTTCCTCTCTGAATTTTTGGATGTCTTCTCTGAGAGTGGAGTTCAGGGTTTACCTCCGCACAGGGAGTATGATTGCCCTATTGATCTCATCCCAGGCGCCAAGCTGCCTAAATCTCGTTTATACAATCTTTCCCAACCTGAGAGGGTCGCTATGCGTGCTTATATCTCTGAGAGTCTGAGAAAAGGACACATACGACCCTCGAAGTCACCTGTTGCCGCTGGTTTTTTCTTTGTTAAGAAAAAAGATGGTTCTTTAAGACCTTGTCTGGATTTCAGGGAGCTGAACAGTATCACTATTCGTGATCCTTATCCGCTTCCTCTGATCCCGGACTTGTTTAACCAGGTTGTTGGGGCGAAAGTCTTTTCCAAATTAGACCTAAGAGGGGCATACAACCTGGTTAGGGTCAGAGAAGGAGACGAATGGAAGACGGCTTTCAATACCCCTGAGGGCCATTTTGAGAATTTAGTTATGCCTTTTGGTTTGATGAATGCCCCAGCCGTTTTTCAGCATTTCGTCAACAGCATTTTTTATCATTTAATGGGAAAATTAGTATTAGTGTATTTGGATGACATTTTGATTTTTTCTCCTGATTTCAAGACTCATAAGGAACACTTATGTCAGGTCTTACTCATCCTGCGGGAGAATAAATTATACGCGAAACTGGAAAAATGTGTGTTTGCGGTTCCAGAGATCCAATTTCTGGGGTTTCTTGTCTCCGCTTCTGGTTTTCGCATGGACCCCGAGAAGGATCGCGCTGTGCTTGAGTGGGAGCTTCCTGAGAATCAGAAGGCGCTGATGCGTTTTTTGGGCTTTGCTAATTATTACAGGAAATTTATTTTGAATTATTCCTCTGTTGTTAAACCACTCACTGATATGACCAGAAAGGGGGTAGATTTTTCTTCCTGGTCGGTAGAGGCGCGTAAGGCCTTTTCTAATATCAAGGAGAGTTTTGCTTCCGCTCCCATCCTAGTACAACCTGATGTTTCGTTACCTTTCATAGTTGAGGTTGATGCTTCTGAGGTAGGGGTGGGTGCGGTCTTGTCTCAGGGTTCCTCTCCTGCCAAATGGCAACCGTGTGCCTTTTTCTCAAAGAAGCTCTCCTCCGCAGAGAGAAATTATGATGTGGGAGATAGGGAATTGTTGGCCATCAAGTTGGCTTTTGAGGAATGGCGCCATTGGCTAGAGGGAGCCAGACACCCTATTACCGTGTTTACTGACAATAAAAATCTGGCCTACTTGGAGTCAGCCAAGCGTCTGAACCCGAGACAGGCCAGATGGTCTTTGTTCTTTTCAAGGTTTAATTTTGTTGTTACGTTCCGCCCTGGGGTTAAGAATGTGAAGGCAGATGCCCTATCACGTTGTTTCCCGGGAGGTGGGAATTTTGAAGACCCGGGTCCCATTTTGGCTGAAGGTGTGGTGGTCTCTGCTCTTTTTCCTGAATTGGAGGCAGAGGTGCAGGCAGCTCAGTCAGAAGCTCCTGATCTTTGTCCTCCTGGGAGGTTGTTTGTGCCTCTCGCTTTGAGACACAAGATTTTTAAAGAACACCACGATACGGTCCTTGCTGGGCACCCGGGGACAAGAGCCACACTGGATCTCATTGCCCGGAGATTCTGGTGGCCTGCGCTTCGTAAGTCGGTTGAGGGTTTTGTGGCAGCTTGCGAGACTTGCGCTCGTGCCAAGGTCCCTCATTCACGGCCATCAGGTCCTCTCCTTCCTTTGCCCATTCCTTCCCGTCCTTGGACACATCTGTCCATGGACTTCATAACGGACTTGCCTCGTTCCTCGGGGAAGTCTGTGATTCTGGTGGTGGTGGACCGTTTTAGCAAAATGGTGCATTTTATCCCTTTTCCTGGTTTGCCCAATGCTAAGACGCTGGCGCAGGCATTTGTTGACCACATTGTCAAATTGCATGGGATTCCTTCAGACATAGTCTCTGATAGGGGCACGCAGTTTGTTTCCAGATTCTGGAAGGCCTTCTGTTCTCGCTTGGGGGTTCGCTTGTCATTCTCTTCTGCTTTCCATCCGCAGTCGAATGGCCAGACAGAGCGTGTCAATCAGAATCTGGAGACATATCTGCGCTGTTTTGTGGCGGAGAATCAGGAGGATTGGTGTTCTTTTTTGTCCCTTGCTGAGTTTGCTTTAAATAACCGTCGTCAGGAGTCCTCTGATAAGTCACCATTTTTTGGTGCATATGGGTTTCATCCGCAGTTTGGGACTTTCTCTGGAGAGGGCTCTTCTGGTTTGCCTGATGAGGACAGATTCTCCTCGTCTTTGTCATCTATTTGGCAAAAGATTCAGGATAATCTAAAGAACATGAGTGAGAGATATAAGCGTGTGGCGGATAGGAGACGTGTGCCTGGTCCGGACCTGAATGTTGGTGATTTGGTGTGGCTGTCTACCAAGAATATCAAATTGAAGGTTCCCTCCTGGAAGTTGGGTCCTAGGTTTATTGGGCCTTACAAGATCCTGTCTGTCATCAATCCTGTTGCCTACCGTCTTGATCTTCCTCAGACTTGGAAGATCCATAATGTTTTCCATAAGTCCTTATTGAAACCTTATGTTCAACCTATTGTACCCTCGCCTTTGCCTCCTCCTCCGATTATTGTTGATGGAAATCTTGAATTTCAGGTCTCTAGGATTGTGGATTCTCGTCTTGTCCGCGGTTCCCTCCAGTACCTCGTTTATTGGGAGGGTTATGGTCCTGAGGAGAGGATGTGGGTCCCAGTGACGGACATTAAGGCCTCTCGTCTCATCAGGGCTTTCCATAGGTCCCATCCTGAGAAGGTGGGCCCTGAGTGTCCGGAGTCCACTCCTAGAGGGAGGGGTACTGTCACAACCAGACAGCTGAGAAGCTCTGACAGGAGCCGTCCAGATCCTCCTCCTTGAGTTTCTTTGTTTTGGTTTCTGTTCCTCACCTCGTTAGTCTATCTCAGCTGTCATGCAGTCGGACTGATTACTTCCCTTTAAATTCCTACCCATAAGGCAGTAGTGTGCGGCTGATACAACTTCCTGGAGTGTGTGTGCATGCTGTCCCAGTTCCCAGTTCCCTGTCCACAGTCGTCTGCAAGATAAGTTCTGTTTATGTATTTATGATTTTCTGTTTTCTGGATCCAGGTGACCCTGACTCCCTCCGTGTCTGTGTAGGGAGCCGGTGGTCGTGTCCCCTCACTATTGTAGGGCTTTCAGGTCTAAGATAGCCGAGGTACGTGGATATGCGCCCATCCACCTTTGGGGTGGTCGCATAGGCTGAGCAATAAGGGAGAGCGGCAGGTCGTTTGCAGGGGTCTCCCTTTTGTTCCTTAGTTGTGGGTCCAGTGAGTCATTGTTTGTATTGTATTATCTTGTTTCCTGTACACCATCCGTGACAGCAGCACTGCAATAGGCTGGAATAGGCAGTGGGGTTGCAAAAGAGAAAAGGCGGCCCACAACAAACAGGCCCGCAACCGTTACACCGAGCACCCCAATGCGTAAATCTACCTTGCCAAGGGGTAGTTGTTACGCATTATGGCGCTTTTTTGAGGAAAGTGCAGACGACAAACGAGTGGTAGCTTGCAACCTGTGCCGTACCAAAATGAGCCGGGACGTGAACACTAGCAACCTCACCACCACCAGCATGATCCGCCACTTGGTATCCAAGCAACCTAACAAGTGGGCCGAATGCCTGGGTCCATAATCTGGGTCTACAGGTCACACCACTGCCTCCTATTCCCCGTGTTACGCACTGCTGGCCAATCCCCTGTCAAAGGTGCAGGTCAGTATCCCCCTCACCCTGCACCTGGACCTTTGCATGAACCATCAGCAACAACCACTTCCCTGTCCCAGTGCAGCGTTCAAATATCCATAACACAGTCATTTGAACGCAAGCACAAATACCCACCCACCCACTCATAGGCCATAGCACTAAATGCACATCTTTCGAAATTACTGGCCCTTGAAATGTTGCCATTTAAGCTTGTGGACACTGAGGCCTTCTGCAGCCTGATGTCCGCGGCCGTCCCTCGGTATGCAGTCCCCAGCCACCACTATTTTTTACGGTGTGCCGTGCCCGCCTTACACCAGCATGTGTCCCAGAACTTCACCCGTGCCCTGACCAATGCAGTTACTGGGAAGGTCCACTTAACCACGGACACATGGACAAGTACTGGTGGCCAGGGACGCTACATTTCCCTGACCGCACACTGGGTGAATGTTGTGGAGGCCGGGAGTGAGGTGTACCCTGGGATGGCATAGGTGCTACCCATGCCCAGGGTTGCGGGCCCTATGTCCATCAGGGTATCTACCAGCAGCTATGTTACTGGCTCCAACCCCCACTTCTTCTCCTCCTCCAGTGTAGCACTGCTGTGGGTAATCGTCAACAGGCCGTGCTGAAGCTTATCTGCTTAGGGGACAAACATCACACCGCCGCAGAGCTGTGGCAGGGTATAAGGGATAAGACCGAGCTGTGGCTCTCGCCACTCAACCTACAGCCAGGCATGGTTGTTTCTGACAATGGCCGTAACTTTGTGGCGGCTTTGGAGCTCGGAAACATGACACACATCCGATGCCTAGCCCACGTCTTAAACTTAGTGGTTTATCAAAACATACCCCAATTTGCCAGAGCTACTAGTGAAGGCACGCCGCGCGTGTGCCTATTTCCGCAAGTCCTCCACAGCTTCAGACGGTCTGTCAACGCTGCAGCAGCGCTTGCGGCTTCCAGCTCACCGACTGTTGTGCGACGTGAGCAAGCGCTGGAACTCTACGTTCCACATGTTGGCCATGCTTTGTGAGCAGCAGAGGGCAGTTTTGGAATATCATCTGCAACATGGTCATCGCCTTTCGAGTCAACTGCCACTATTCACAAGCGAGGAGTGGGCATTGATGTCAGACCTATGTGAGATTTTAAAAAACTTTGATAAATCCACACAGATGGTTAGTGGCGATAACGCTATTATCAGCGTAACCATCCCACTGCTGTGTCTACTCAAACGATCACTGTTCACAATTAAGGACGACGCTCTGAATGTGGCAGATGAGGAAATGGGGGAGGACATTACACAGGGTGATAGCCAGCCCACCCTCAGTTCGTCTTCTCAGTGCGAATTGGACCCTGAGGAGGAGCTGGGGACAGTTGCCTCTGCTACAGAGGGTAGTACCCATGAAACTTTAATTCCATCTGTTCAGCGTGGATGGGCAGAAGAGAAGGATGAGGAGATGGAAAGTCATCCTGATGTCGACATCGACATCTTGCTTGTTGGTACTCTGGCACACATGGCTGACTTCATGTTAGGCTGCCTTTCCAGCGACCCTCGCATTATACGCATTTTAGATAACACGGATTACTGGGTGTTCACCCTTCTCGACCCCTGCTACTAAGAGAACTTCTCATCTCTCATTCCTGTGGTGGAGAGGACGAGTAAAACGGTGCAATACCAGAAGTACTTGTTGAGAGATTACTTCAAATTTGCCATCTGACAACGTGGCCGGCAGAGTCAGTACTTCCTTAGGCAACCGAGGAAGGGAGACAAGGGGAACAGATAGCAGTTCCAACAAAGGCAGGGCAACACTCTCCAAGGCATGGGACACTTTCATGACACCCGCCAGCAACCTCACCCTGAAGCGTGGACTAGTGGTACAAGGAGGAAAAAGTTTTGGAAGATGGTGAAGGAATACATAGCAGACCATGTCAGCGTCCTAAATGATCCCTCAGTGCCTTACAACTACTGGATATCCAAGCTGGACACGTGGCACGAACTTGCACTCTACGCCTGCCCTGCCGCCAGCATTTTGTCTGAGCGTGTATTTAGTGCTGCTGGTGGCATTATAACAGATAAGCGTATCCGCTTGTCCACTAGAAATGCTGACAGGTTGACTCAGATAAAAATGAACAAGACCTGGATTGCCCCTGACTTCTCAACTCCACCAGAGGAGAGCTGAGCTGATGATGAACATAAAGGCAATTTCAATCTATCATTTATAATGTACTCAATTTACTGTAGTGTATTCCCATGCACCTTAGTATGAGTAAATATTTGAATCTTGTTTTCTACTCCTCCTCATCCAGATTGTATATATTCCCTCCACTCTAATTTTTTTAATAGGGTCAGCTCAACTGCAGGCCCTCAACTAAATTTTTTTTATAGGGTCAGCTGAACAGCATGCACTCGCATGTAATGTTTTAGAGCGTCAGCTCACCAGCAGGCACTCGCATATAATGTTTTAGAGCATCAGCTCAGCAGCAGGCACTCGCATATAATGTTTTAGAGAGTCAGCTCACCAGCAGGCCCTCTCCCCTAATGTTTTAGAGGGTCAGCTCACCTGAAGGCCCTCGCATATAATGTTTTACAGAGTCAGCTCAACTGCAGGCACTCGTATATAATATTTTACAGAGTCAGCTCACCTGTAGGCCCTCGCATATAATGTTTTACAGGGTCAGCTCACCTGCAGGCCCTCACCTAAAATCTTTTACAGGTTCAGCTAAACTGCAGGCCCTCGCATATAATGTTTTACAGGGTCAGCTTCCCTGCAGGCCCTCACCTACAATCTTTTACAGGGTCAGCTCACCTTCTGATGACAACAGCAAAGCCTTGCCTGTTGGTACTTTGGCACACATGGCTGACTTCATGTTAGGCTGACTTTCCTGCGACCTGCGCGTTACATGCATTTTAGACAACACGGATTACTGGTTGTTCACTCTTTTTGACCCCCGCTACAAAGAGAACTTCTCATCTCTCATTCCTCTGGTGGAGAGGACAAGCAAACGGTGCTATACCAGAAGGTCCTTGTTGAAAAATTGCTCCAAAGTTGATAGGGCAGACATCCAAATGGATCGTCGCCGTCACGGGGACATGCGATTGCCTAGAAATTATCTAGAGTCAACAAAACGGCAGCAGGCCCTCACCTACAAGTCCAGTCTCAGTAGCCAAGAGTCTGGTCAACATAATCCTCACCATGATGGCACACTGGGTGAACGTTGAGGAGGCCGGGAGCAAGTTAGCTGCTGTCACCAGACTTACCCTCCAATAGATCCTCATTAACGGAAAGTGTACTCATTCCAATAACAGGGCCGCTTAGGAGTGCTGTATTGTTATTTATCGTCACTACCTCCCCGAGTCAGGAGTGGATAATTACCACAGCCGCGCGCCTGCTGCCTTCCTTGCATGCTTCTGCTTCAATAACTTGACCCACCCTCTCTGGGTGGTTCACAATTAGGAAAAAAAACGGGCAAGGCAACAATCAGTTTTCAGCCGTTGACCTCCCTTGGATTTGGTATCTCTTTCTCAAGTTCCCTCTCTGGCATTGAACCCTGATTCCCTGTTACCTGTGATCACTATGGTAGGCGCAGAAAAGAACATCGAAAGTTGAGAGGGCAGATATCCAAATGGATCATCGCCTTCACGGGGACATGCAATCGCCCAGAGGTTATCTAGAGTCACCAATGTGGCAGCAGGCCCTCGCCCCTTAGGCTTTAGATGGTCAGATCAGGCCCTTGCTCTAAATGTTTTTTTGAGGGTCACCAGCAGGCAATCAATCATAATTTTTCAAGGGTATGTATGATGCCCACATTTATGTGTAACAAAGGGTGTTTTGGAGTGCTGGTTCCTTGTAATTTTTGGCAGCCCTTTCATTTAGTGCATAGGCTTTATGAGTGTAGGAGTCCCACTACCTGAACTATTGTACCACAATGTGAATAAGGCCCTCCTTTATGTGATATACAGGTTGTATCTTGCCTCTTGCTTGTAATTTTTGGCAGCACTTGCACTTTATATACAAGTAAATATACAGGAAAGAATGTTTCCTAACAATTTTTCCTGTAAAATAGTTTTTTTAGGGGGTTTTGTGCGTATTTTTGTCAGTCTGTAAAAATGGCGTACAACTCGGACAGCATGGTTCCCAGCAGCAACCTGGGAGTCCAAGATGCATCCAGACATCGTCCCCATGCTGTTCCCAATCCATTTTGGTGGTGTTTCTGTCACTTTCTGACCTTTTCCAATGGACCAGGAACCCTCCCCTCTTCAGAACAAGGGGTGCCTGGTTGTCTCCCATTGACTTCCATTATACTCGGGTGCTCGGCCGAACACACGAATATAGCAATGTATTTGGGCTGAACACTCGAATACTTTGGTGCTTGATAATCACTAGTCATGGTCCTTCATCTTCCATCTGAAGTCAAATAACATCACGACCGCCCGCTGGACACGGGCATCCCGCCATCTTGGATTATTCCTTGCAAAGACTTTATCTTTTACTGGACTCTACCAAGGTAATTCTGAACTTACAGACATTCTATTCCCTTTCATCTCTAATTATTTCTATCCAACCAATATATTCGACTGGCAGGTATATTTACCTGTCAGTTTTAATGTATCTTTCTGTGTATAGTTTTTATAATAAAACTAACAATTTAATTGTTCCAGTTTTGCCCTTGTTACCTAATTATTTAGTCTATGCTAAGAACTCTGTCCTCAGAAGAGACATACTACCGCATTTTCTTATTTTTATAAATTGTTGATTTTTTTAGCTAGGTTGCAAATAACCGTTTCTTCCCTTTAGGAATAGCTAGCCGGGGTCTCTTTGCTCTGATTCAATAGGAAGAGTGATGGCAGCAAATTAAGTTGGTTTCCCGCACAAAATCGATAATTTTATTTTACAGATTGTATTATGTATGGGCACACCAACCAATCTTAAACGTTTACTGTGCTCACAGTGGATTCGCCTCCAGAAGTCTCTAGTGGACGAGACCTGTATGGCAACTGCGGCATAGTACAACGGGATTGGCGGGTGGTTGTCACATTCATGACACATCCATCAGGTGGGACAGTACAGCCAATTGAGATGTTTGAGCACATGGACAGACCCCCACCATATAAAAAAACCCGATCTGGCAGCCATTTTACATTCTGTGTTTTGCCACTGTAGGGAGAGGTTGCTTTGTGGAGCAGGGACAGGTTTAATTTACCAGATTCCACAACATGCTGATTGAGGGCTACAATATACCTGCTTCTACAAAATACTGATTAAGGGGTTTGATATATCTACTTCCACAAAATACTGATTGAGGGATGCAATATACCTGCTTCCACAAAATACTGATTAAGGGGTTTGATATAGCTGTTTCTACCAAATATTGATTAAGGCCTGCCATATACCTGCGTCCACAAAATACTGATTAAGGGGTTTGTTATATCTACTTCCACAAAATATTGATTGAGGCCTGCGATATACCTGTTTCCACAAAATACTGATTAAGTGTTTCGATATACCTGTTTTTAGAGATGGCCTTGCGGTCCACCCGGCTGTCGTTTTGCGGCGAGAATTGTGCATTCGCGATTTGCCGAAAATGCAAATATACGGCAATGTCCGCCAGCGCCATATTCTTTTGCATTGCTTTAAAGTTTTACCCATGACACATCCAACAGGTGGGACAGGACAGCCAACTGAGACGTTTCAGCACATTGACACCCCCCCACCGTATTGAAGAACCCGATCTGGCAGCCATTTTACATTCTGTGTTTTGCCACTGTAGGGAAAGGTTGCTTTGTGGAGCAGGGACAGGCTGTTAGGGACACCAAACGCTAGCTAATAGAGCCACAAAAATTATTTTTAAGGACTGGTATAGGTGTGCTATTGATAGGTGTGATATACTTATAATATACTTTCTAACATAGAAAGTATATTATAGTGCATTTGTATTGTGCAGCAGTTGTGTGCGGTTCTGCTGCGATACCGCAGCTATATATAGGGACAAGCGCTATTGGAACAACTATTTGCAACGGGTGTGATATACCTGTTGCCTAAAAAAAAAAGGATTGAGTGGTGTGATATACCTTCTTCCACAAAATGTTGATTGAGGCCTGCGATATACCTGCTTCCACAAAATACTGATTAAGGAGTTCAATATACCTGTTTCCACCAAATATTGATTAAGGGCTGTGATATACCTGGTTCCACAAAATACTGATTAAGGGGTTTGATATTCCGGATTTCACAACATGCTGATTGAGGGCTACAATATACACTCACCTAAAGAATTATTAGGTACACCTGTTCTATTTCTCATTAATGCAATTATCTAGTCAACCAATCACATGGCAGTTGCTTCAATGCATTTAGGGGTGTGGTCCTGGTGGTCAAGACAATCTCCTGAACTCGAAACTGAATGTCAGGATGGGAAAGAAAGGTGATTTAAGCAATTTTGAGCTTGGCATGGTTGTTGGTGCCAGACGGGCCGGTCTGAGTATTTCACAATCTACTCAGTTACTGGGATTTTCACGCAAAACCATTTCTAGGGTTTACAAAGAATGGTGTGAAAAGGGAAAAACATCCAGTATGCGGCAGTCCTGTGGATGCTAGAGGTCAGAGGAGAATGGGCCGACTGATTCAAGCTGATAGAAGAGCAACGTTGACTGAAATAACCACTCGTTACAACCGAGGTATGCAGCAAAGCATTTGTGAAGCCACAACACGCACAACCTTGAGGCGGATGGGCTACAACAGCAGAAGACCCCACCGGGTACCACTCATCTCCACTACAAATAGGAAAAAGAGGCTACAATTTGCACGAGCTCACCAAAATTGGACTGTTGAAGACTGGAAAAATGTTGCCTGGTCTGATGAGTCTCGATTTCTATTGAGACATTCAAATGGTAGAGTCCGAATTTGGTGTAAACAGAATGAGAACATGTATCCATCCTCTGATGGCTACTTCCAGCAGGATAATGCACCATGTCACAAAGCTCGAATCATTTCAAATTGGTTTCTTGAACATGACAATGAGTTCACTGTACTAAAATGGCCCCCACAGTCACCAGATTTCAACCCAATAGAGCATCTTTGGGATGTGGTGGAACGGGAGCTTCGTGCCCTGGATGTGCATCCCTCAAATCTCCATCAACTGCAAGATGCTATCCTATCAATATGGGCCAACATTTCTAAAGAATGCTATCAGCACCTTGTTGAATCAATGCCACGTAGAATTAAGGCAGTTCTGAAGGCAAAAGGGGGTCCAACACCGTATAAGTATGGTGTTCCTAATAATTCTTTAGGTGAGTGTACCTGCTTCCACAAAATACTGATTAAGGGGTTTGATATACCTGTTTCTACCAAATATTGATTGAGGCCTGACAAAAACCTGCGTCCACAAAATACTGATTAAGGGGTTTGATATACCTACTTCCACAAAATACTGATTGAGGGCTGCAATATACCTGCTTCCACAAAATGCTGATTAAGCGGTTTGATATACCTGTTCCTTCCAAATATTGATTGAGGACTGCGATATACCTGCTTCCACAAAATACTGATTAAGGGGTTTGATATACCTGCTTCCACCAAATATTGATTGAGACCTGCGATATACCTGCTTCCACAAAATACTGATTAAGGGGTTTGATATACCTGTTTCCACCAAAAATTGATTGAGGCCTGCGATATGCCTGCTTCCACAAAATACTGATTAAAGGGTTTGATATACCTGCTTCCACCAAATATTGATTGAGGCCTGCGATATACCTGCTTCCACAAAATACTGATTAAGGGGTTCGATATACCCGTTTCCACAAAATACTGATTAAGGGGTTTGATATACCTGTTTCCACCAAATGTTGATTGAGGCGTGCGATATACCTGCTTCCACAAAATACTGATTAAGGGGTTTGATATACCTGCTTCCATCAAATATTGATTGAGGCCTGCAATATACCTGCTTCCACAAAATACTGATTAAGTGGTTCGATATACCTATTTTTAGAGATGGCCTTGCGTTCGCCTGGCTGTCGCTTTGCGGCGAGAATTGTGCGTTTGCGATTTGCCAAAAATGCGAATGTACGGCAATGTCCGCCGGCGCCATATTCTTTTGCATTGCGTAGAAGTTTGACCCATGACACATCCATTAGGTGGGACAGGACAGCCAATTGAGATGTTTCAGAACATTGACACACCCCCACCGTATAAAAGAACCCGATCTGGCAGCCATTTTACATTCTGTGTTTTGCCACTGTAGGGAGAGGTTGCTTTGTGAAGCAGGGACAGGCTGTTAGGGACACCAAACGCCAGCTAATAGGGCCACAAAAGTCTTTTTAAGGACTGGTATAGGTGTGCTATTGATAGGTGTGATATACTTATAATATACTTTCTAACATAGAAAGTATATTATAGTGCATTTGTATTGTGCAGCAGTTGTGTGTGGTTCTGCTGTGATACCGCAGCTATATATAGGGACATGTGCTATTGGAACAACTATTTGCAACGGGTGTGATATACCTGTTGCCTCCAAAAAAACTAATTGAGGGGTGTGATATACCTTCTTCTACAAAATACTGATTGAGGGATGTGATATACCTGTTGCCCCAAATAAACAGGGTGGTGTCATATAACTGTTGTGGCAAAAAAAATAATTGAGGGGTGTGATATACCTGCTTCCACAAAATACTGATTGAGGGCTGTGATATACCTGTTGCCCAAAATAAACAGGGTGGTGTCATATAACTGTTATGGCAAAAAAAAAAATTGAGGGGTGTGATATACCTGCTTCCACAAAATACTGATTAAGGGGTTCGATATACCTGCTTCCACCAAATATTGATTGAGGGGTGCGATATACCTGCTTCCACAAAATACTGATTAAGGGATTTGATATACCTGCCTCCACCAAATATTGATTGAGGCCTGCGATATACCTGCTTCCACAAAATACTCATTAAGGGGTTTGATATACCTGCGTCCACAAAATACTGATTGAGGGCTGTAATATACCTTCTTCCACAAAATACTGATTAAGGGGTTTGATATACCTATTTCCACCAAATATTGATTGAGGCCTGCTCTTCTCTAGGGACTTAGGCACAATGTCATTTTGAAAATAACAGGCAGAGAAAGAGGCAGGCCGTTCCACAGGGGTGGTAGGGGTTGGGCAGGTGCACCAGGACGGAGCCTAAGTGGGAAGTTGGAGAAGGTGCGTGCGATTACTTCAAAGGGTGCACCAGAGTTGGTTGAGTGGCTCACTCAGTCTTCCGCTTCTGCACCCTCCTCATCCTCTGTATCTGCATCCTCCTCACTATCTGCTGTGTACACACCCAAATACACCACCACCATAGCCCCTCTACTCGAGTCAGAGGAATTATTTTCCCATCTATTCCCAGAACCTTACCGATGCGCAGCCATTCTTGACATCGGATGAGGAAGAGGAGGAAGCAACAGCCGCCACCCAGCGGTCTGACGACAGTACCCAGATCAGCCCAAGGAGGGTGGTCCCCGCTGTTGCTGCCTACTCCGAGATCTCAAATGTCAGTGGTGGTAAAGGTGACTATGATGAAGTGTCGATGGACGTCAAGTGGGTGCCCACCAGGGCCTTCTTTAACGTGGGGCAAAAGGGGCAGCTGTCCTGGGCCCAGTTGCTCCTGGGGGGCCCAAGGCAGCTGCCTTTTGAGCCCCGCTGGCAACTGGTGACATGAATGGGGGCGGCGTCAGGGCACAGGGAGATGAGTGCTTCCATTGTGGAAGCGCTCATCTCCATAGTCATCTGTATCGCCGTCCTCACTACAGCGATACAGATGGAAGTGCTACCCTATCAGAGGCCGGTGAAGCATTACAGCGCGGGACACAGGCCGGAAGAGGCCTGCATCGCATCGCTGCCAGCCTGATGGAGGTAAGTATAAGTGTTTATTTTTTTTTTATATGGTACTACTACTGGAACATGATTGGGGGGCATCTATGGGGGCACCTTTTACTGGCACATGATTGGAGGGCATCTATGGGGGCACCTGTTACTGGCACATGATTGGGGGCATCTATGGGGGCACTTGTTACTGGCACATGATTGGGGGGCATCTATGGGGCACTTGTTACTGGCACATGATTGGGAGCATCTATGGGGGCACATTTTACTGGCACATTATTGGGGGGCACTGTGAGGGCATCTATGGGGGCACTTCTTACTGGCACATTATGGGTGGCACATTATTGGGTGGCACTATGGGGGCATCTATGGGGGCAGTTCTTATTTGCACATTATTGGGGGCACTATGGGGGCATCTACTGAGGCCACAAAGAAGGGGTATTATATATGGGGGGCTCTGTGTAGGGGTATTTTATACTGGGACACATAATGGTGGGTACTATGGGGAAGGGGAGAGTGCAGTACTATGGGCTCATCTATGGGGGGCACTAAGAAGGGGTATTTTATACTTGCAAATTATGGGGGACACTGAGGGCATCTACTGGGGCACTTTATATAGGGCATTTTATACTGGTACATTATGGGGGCACTAGGAAGATGGGGGGAGACGAGCACTATGGGGCATTTACTGGGGGCACTATATAGGGGTATTTTATACTGGCACATTATGGGGACACTATGGGGACATTAGCTCAACTGGGGGCATTAAAAGGGGGTATTTTTTGCACTGGCACATTATAAGGAGAATTATTACTACTGGGGGGGCATTATGATGGGCTTTATTACTACTGGGGGTCTATGGGGAACATGATTACTAGTATGGGCACTATGGGAGCATTTTTACTTCTGGGGCACAGTGGGGACATGTTGTGGGCACTGTAGGAGCACTATTACTACCATGTGTGCTCTAGCAGAGAATTATTCCTATTGGTGGGACTTTTGGGAGCACTATTACTGTGGGGGCACCTTGGCACAGTATCAGCTTACCACAATTATTTTTGGGGGACGTTATTTTTACACTATTATTGTCAGGGGCACTATTTGCTGGGCGCAGCTATTTTAGGGCACTGTGTGCCAATAATTATTGAAGGGCACTATCTGCATGGTACTACTATTATGAGGGGGTTTATCTGTTTCTGCAGTATAGTATTGGGGAGCACAGTGACCCAGTATTGGCGGTGGTAGGCTGATTTGTCTAGAAGATGGGAGAATAATAGAAAAGTAGTAAATGAAGATTTTTTTTATCAAACTGCAGAGACGACAAATGGCTGAAAAATCGTGGTCTGGTCTCAAGGTCTGAAAGGAGAAGATAAGGAAAGAGAACATCTTGTCACGGCTGTATGTGAGCAACAAGAGCATACACAGTAAATAGAGCTACTGACCGGACCCAAACTAGGGAGGATAAAGGGTGACCCCTGTCAGACCCTCAAAGCTCTCCCTATGCTGCTAAAGCACATGCCCGGATCCAAATGGTGGAACGAGGCATGCCCGCGTACCTAAGACTGATGACCACTGTAACCCCTACAATAGTGGAAGGGGCACGGCCACCGGTGCCCTGCTCAGTATATGGAGGGAACCGTGGTCGCCTCAGATCCAGTCAGAAAATAAACAGATACACTACAATGTCTGCACACTTAGCTGAAGGAGCTGCAGCAGCAGAGAAGACGGATCCAAAGACAGCTGGCAATATCCGGAGTACTTGCTGCAGCAGAACACAGGTCCAGTGAAATGATAGCTTACAAGTGAAGATACTCAAGCAAGAGCTACAACTCAAATGAGAAATATAATCCACACCCTACAAAGGAGGAGGGGTGATTTAAAGGCAGGGAAATCAAACGCAGGAGGAACAGCTGGGAGGAAGGAAACAGAAAGTAAAAACCTCATCACAGGGGCGGAGAAACAGAGCAGTGAGAACTCCTCCAAGCTCTAGTAGTGACATCATCACAGGGGTGGAGAAACAGAGCTGTGAGAACGTCTCAAAGCTCTGGTAGTGACAGTACCCCCCCCTCTACGGGTGGACTCCGGACACCCAGGACCCACCTTCTCAGGATGAGCCCTATGAAATGCCCTGATGAGGCAAGTGGCTTTAATGTCCGACACCGGAACCCACATCCTCTCCTCAGGACCATAACCCTTCCAATGAACGAGGTACTGAAGAGAACCGCGGACAATGCGAGAGTCCACAATTCTGGAAACCTCAAAGTCCAGATTGCCATCAACCAAAATCGGAGGAGGAGGCAAAGAGGAGGGTACCGTGGGCTGGACATATGGTTTTAAGAGAGATCTGTGAAATACATTTTGTATCTTCCGAACCCGTGGAAGATCAAGACGGAAGGCAACAGGATTGATGACTGACAAGATTTTATAAGGCCCAATAAACTTGGGACCCAATTTCCAGGAGGGAACCTTCAGTTTAATATTTCTTGTAGACAACCACACCAGATCACCCACATTTAGGTCCGGACCAGGCACACGTCTCTTATCAGCCACACGCTTATACTTCTCACTCATCTTTCTAAGATTACTCTGAATCTTTTGCCAAATGGTAGACAAAGACGAGGAAAATCTCTCCTCCTCAGGTAAACCACAAAGAGCCCCTCCCGAGAATGTCCCAAACTGCGGATGGAACCCATATGCACCAAAGAATGGTGACTTATCAGAAGATTCCTGACGACGGTTGTTCAGAGCAAACTCAGCAAGAGGGAGAAATGAACACCAATCCTCCTGGTTCTGTGCCACAAAACAGCGCAAATATGTCTCCAGATTCTGATTGAGGCGCTCAGTCTGACCATTCGACTGCGGGTGAAAAGCAGAAGAGAAGGACAGCCGAACCCCCAGGCAAGAACAGAAAGCCTTCCAGAACCTGGACACAAACTGCGTGCCTCTATCGGAAACAATATCAGAGGGAATGCCATGCAATTTAACAATATGGTCGACAAAAGCTTGCGCCAACGTTTTAGCATTGGGTAAACCAGGGAAAGGTACGAAATGAGCCATCTTGCTAAAACGGTCCAACACCACCAGGATCACCGACTTCCCTGAGGAACGAGGAAGATCCGTGATAAGGTTCATGGACAGGTGTGTCCAAGGACGGGAAGGTATGGGTAACGGGAGAAGAGAACCTGAAGGCCGTGAACGAGGGACCTTAGCGCGAGCGCACGTCTCACAAGCAGCCACAAAACCCTCCACCGACTTACGAAGAGCCGGCCACCAAAATCTCTGAGCAATGAGATCTACCGTGGCTCTACTCCCGGGGTGACCAGCAAGAACAGTATCATGATGCTCCTTGAAGAGTTTGTGACGTAGCTCAGGAGGCACAAACAACTTCCCAGAAGAACAACGGGCAGGTGCCTCAGTCTGGGCAGCCTGCACCTCGGCCTCCAAATCAGAATATAGAGCAGAAACAACTACCCCCTCCGCCAAAATGGGACCCGGGTCCTCAGAGTTTCCTCCTCCCGGAAAACAGCGAGAGAGAGCATCAGCCTTCACATTTTTGATCCCAGGGCGGAATGTAACAACAAAATTGAATCTGGAGAAGAACAGAGACCATCTGGCCTGTCTCGGATTCATACGCCTGGCCGACTCCAAGTATGCCAGATTCTTATGGTCGGTAAAAACGGTGATAGGGTGCCTGGCCCCCTCCAACCAATGGCGCAATTCCTCGAAAGCCAACTTGATGGCCAACAACTCCCTATCTCCCACATCATAGTTTTTCTCTGCCGGGGAGAGTTTTTTAGAGAAAAAGGCACAGGGTCGCCATTTGGCAGGAGAAGGGCCCTGGGACAAAACCGCACCCACACCCACCTCGGAAGCATCCACCTCAACAATAAAAGGTAAGGAAACATCGGGATGCACCAAGACGGGAGCAGACGCAAAACTCTCTTTAATCTTAGAAAGAGCTGCAAGCGCCTCCTCCGACCAAGAGGAAAAATCCGCCCCCTTTTTTGTCATGTCAGTGAGGGGTTTGACAACAGAGGAATAATTCAAAATGAACTTTCTGTAATAGTTCGCAAAACCCAGAAAGCGCATCAATGCCTTCTGATTCTCAGGAAGCTCCCACTCAAGTACAGCACGGACCTTCTCCGGATCCATGCGAAAACCAGAAGCAGAGAGGAGAAAACCCAGAAATTGAATCTCCGATACCATAAAAAGACATTTCTCCAGCTTGGCGTACAATTTATTTTCCCGCAGAATCTGCAGAACTGAAAAAGATGATCCTGATGGGTCTGAACATCAGGGGAAAAAATCAAAATATCATCAAGATACACCAATACAAATTTCCCCATTAAATGGTAGAAAATACTATTAACAAAATGCTGAAAGACGGCCGGAGCATTCATCAGGCCGAAAGGCATAACGAGATTCTCGAAATGCCCGTTAGGGGTATTAAAGGCCGTTTTCCATTCATCCCCATCTCTGACCCTGACCAGGTTGTACGCGCCTCTCAAATCCAATTTGGAAAAAACCTTGGCCCCAACAATTTGGTTGAAGAGGTCCGGGATCAGAGGAAGGGGATAGGGATCGCGAATCGTGATACGGTTCAGCTCCCTAAAATCTAGGCAAGGTCTCAGAGAGCCATCTTTTTTTTTAACAAAAAAAAACCTGCGGCAAAAGGTGATTTTGAGGGACGAATATGCCCCTTATCGAGACTCTCGGAGATATAGGTTCGCATTGCGATTCTTTCCGGTTGTGAGAGATTGTAGAGGCGTGCTTTTGGCAGCTTGGCGCCGGGAATGAGGTTAATGGGACAGTTAAACTCCCGGTGAGGAGGTAGCTCCTGAACACCGCTCTCGGAAAACACTTCCGAGAATTCAGAGAGAAATGATGGCACAGTTTTAGTAGACACCTCTGCAAAAGTCGCTGTGAGACAATTCTCTCTACAAAAGTCACTCCACTCATTTATTTGCCTTCCTTGCCAATCAATAGTGGGGTTATGTCTAGTGAGCCAGGGTAACCCCAAAACTAGAGGAGAAGGCAATCCGTTAAGGACAAAACAAGATATATCCTCCACATGAGTGTCACCTACAGCTAGCCGGATATTGTGAACAATGCCCTTCAGAGATCTCTGTAAGAGTGGAGCAGAGTCAATAGCAAAAACAGGTATATCCTTTTCTAATGTGCAAACCTGAAAACCATGCATGGCTACAAATTGAGTGTCAATAAGATTGACGGCCGCTCCACTATCGACAAAAATCTCACAAGAAATGACCTTGCTCTCTAGCGCCACCCTGGCAGACAGGAGAAAACGGGAACTGCAGGTCAGAGGAAAAGCATCAATTCCTACATCAACTTTGCCCAAAGTAGCAGATGAAGCAGAATTTGATGAGGTTTTTCTCTTATTATTGCTCTTAGTACAGTTCAAGAATCTCCTAGACGGACAAACATTTGCCAAATGACCTATGCCCCCACAACAAAAACACACCATACTCTGAGGACAAAATCCTCTTTTATCAGGAGCAAGTCGACCTAGCTGCATGGGCTCCTCCTCAGAGGGGAGCGAGACAGGATGAGGCCCCTGCACACTGAATGAGTCCGCACCCCTGCCCCTAGACTGACAATGGCTGGACAGAGAAGTCTCGTTTCTTTCTCTTAGACGCTTGTCAAGGCGTACCGCCAATGACATGGCAGACTCTAAGGACGTTGGTCTCTCATGGAAAGCAAACGCATCTTTCAATCTCTCTGAGAGACCATGACAGAACTGACTCCGGAGTGCAGCATCATTCCAACCTGAATCAGCTGCCCATCTCCGAAATTCAGAACAATAAAGCTCTGCAGACAGTTTGTTCTGGCATAAAAAACGTAAGTTAGATTCGGCCAGAGCAACACGATCCGGGTCATCATATATCTGCCCCAGGGCCACAAAAAATCTTTCCACGGATCGAAGGGAGGGATCCCCTGATGGCAGCGAAAAAGCCCAAGTCTGAGCATTACTCCTGAGCAGGGGGACACAAGCAAAAATGGAGTTTGCATGCCTCTCTGAAGCGAAGAAAATTCTCACTGCCCCCGGAGAACGTTTCCGGAAGTGAGACCTTTGGCTCGCAACAGACTCCATGGGCCGGAGCAGAGCCCAATGCTTGAAGCTGAGTCATAGATTGACGGAGATCCGCTACCTCCAAAGAAAGACCCTGCATGCGGTCAACCAGGCCAGAAAGCGGATCCATGTCAAAAAGGACGGTTTTGGTGGATTATAATGTCACGGCTGTATGTGAGCAACAAGAGCATACACAGTAAATAGAGCTACTGACCGGACCCAAACTAGGGAGGATAAAGGGTGACCCCTGTCAGACCCTCAAAGCTCTCCCTATGCTGCTAAAGCACATGCCCGGATCCAAATGGTGGAACGAGGCATGCCCGCGTACCTAAGACTGATGACCACTGTAACCCCTACAATAGTGGAAGGGGCACGGCCACCGGTGCCCTGCTCAGTATATGGAGGGAACCGTGGTCGCCTAAGATCCAGTCAGAAAATAAGCAGATACACTACAATGTCTGCACTGAAGGAGCTGCAGCAGCAGAGAAGACGGATCCAAAGACAGCTGGCAATATCCGGAGTACTTGCTGCAGCAGAACACAGGTCCAGTGAAATGATAGCTTACAAGTGAAGATACTTAAGCAAGAGCTACAACTCAAATGAGAAATATAATCCACACCCTACAAAGGAGGAGGAGTGATATAAAGGCAGGGAAATCAAACGCAGGAGGAACAGCTGGGAGGAAGGAAACAGAAAGTAAAAACCTCATCACAGGGGCGGAGAAACAGAGCAGTGAGAACTCCTCCAAGCTCTAGTAGTGACATCATCACAGGGGTGGAGAAACAGAGCTGTGAGAACGTCTCAAAGCTCTAGTAGTGACACATCTACATCAAAGAGACGTTATGGATGTAAGAGGTATGTAGCGCTGTATTACCCTGTATGTAGGAGTGGATGAAGGGGTTAGTAGTACAGTACTATCTGCACATTGTAAAAATAAAAATAAAGTAATCTGCAAAATACTACATACAGTTGCAAGAAAAAGTATGTGAACCCTTTAGAATGATATGGATTTCTGCACAAATTGGTCATAAAATGTGATCTGATCTTCATCGAAGTCACAACAATAGACAATCACAGTCTGCTTAAACTAATAACACACAAAGAATTAAATGTTACCATGTTTTTATTGAACACACCATGTAAATATTTACAGTGCAGGTGGAAAAAGTATGTGAACCCCTAGACTAATGACATCTCCAAGAGCTAATTGGAGTGCGGTGTCAGCCAACTGGAGTCCAATCAATGAGATGAGATTGGAGGTGTTGGTTACAGCTGCCCTGCACTATAAAAAACACACACCAGTTCTGGGTTTGCTTTTCACAAGAAGCATTGCTTGATGTGAATGATGCCTCGCACAAAAGAGCTCTCAGAAGACCTACGATTAAGAATTGTTGACTTGCATAAAGCTGGAAAGGGTTATAAAAGTATCTCCAAAAGCCTTGCTGTTCATCAGTCCACGGTAAGACAAATTGTCTATAAATGGAGAAAGTTCAGCACTGCTGCTACTCTCCCTAGGAGTGGCCGTCCTGTAAAGATGATTGCAAGAGCACAGCGCAGACTGCTCAATGAGGTGAAGAAGAATCCTAGAGTGTCAGCTAAAGACTTACAAAAGTCTCTGGCATATGCTAACATCCCTGTTAGCGAATCTACGATACGTAAAACACTAAACAAGAATGGATTTCATGGGAGGATACCACAGAGGAAGCCACTGCTGTCCAAAAAACACATTGCTGCACGTTTACAGTTTGCACAAGAGCATCTGGATGTTCCACAGCAGTACTGGCAAAATATTCTGTGGACAGATGAAACCAAAGTGGAGTTGTTTGAAAGAAACACACACTATGTGTGGAGAAAAAGAGGCACAGCACACCAACATCAAAACCTCATCCCAACTGTGAAGTATGGTGGTGGGGGCATCATGGTTTGGGGCTGCTTTGCTGCGTCAGGGCCTGGACGGATTGCTATCATCGAAGGAAAAATGAATTCTCAAGTTTATCAAGACATTTTTCAGGAGAACTTAAGGCCATCTGTCCACCAGTTGAAGCTCAACAGAAGATGGGTGTTGCAACAGGACAACGACCCAAAGCATAGAAGTAAATCAACAACAGAATTGCTTAAACAGAAGAAAATCCGCCTTCTGGAGTGGCCCAGTCAGAGTCCTGACCTCAACCCGATTGAAATGCTGTGGCATGACCTCAAGAAAGCGATTCACACCAGACATCCCAAGAATATTGCTGAACTGGAACAGTTCTGTAAAGAGGAATGGTCAAGAATTACTCCTGACCGTTGTGCACGTCTGATCTGCAACTGCAGGAAACGTTTGGTTGAAGTTATTGCTGCCAAAGGAGGTTCAACTAGTTATTAAATCCAAGGGTTCACATACTTTTTCCACCTGCACTGTGATTGTTTACATGGTGTGTTCAATAAAAACATGGTAACATTTAATTCTTTGTGTGTTATTAGTTTAAGCAGACTGTGATTGTCTATTGTTGTGACTTAGATGAAGATCAGATCACATTTTATGACCAATTTGTGCAGAAATCCATATCATTCCAAAGGGTTCAAGTACTTTTTCTTGCAACTGTATTTGTGTCAGAAGTTGTGCTTTTTACCTTTTTAGAATAATGATACAACCATTTTATTTGATACCTTTATGCTGATTCTTTTTTATATATATATATATTAAGGGACACGATAGTTACCAGAACCACAACTGCTAAACGTAGTAGTTCTGGTGTCTATAGCATGCCTCTGCAAGCTTTTTAATGTAAACACTGCCTTTTCAGAAAAAAAAGCCAAGGAAAACCTCTAGTGGTCACTCATCATTATTAAAGTTTACTACTATACGAGGTGTGTATTTTTTAATATTTTTTTGAGTGTGTGTGTTGTGGCGGAGGGCGTGATTGCATGCTAGGGTGTGGGAAGGCGGGATCCAGAGGGCCCAAGTAAATTCTTGCCCAGGGTCCAATCAATATTAAAGACGGCCCTGGTGCCCACAAGAGAGGAAGAGGAGGGGAGTTTAGAGGGAGAGACGGAGCATCAGCGAGGGAGGAGGAGGAGAAGCAGGCAGAGCTCGCAGGGCACAGGAGGCAAAAAGCAGACTGCAAATGTATCTAGAGCGAGCCATCCACCATGCACAGTCACTTCTGGCGCTCCCAAGACGCCGGCACATGGCTCCGCAGTGTGGGCTTTTTGGAACATGTCAGCTGCTGACAATAGTGTTCCCATCTGCAGCCTGTGCTGCCAACACATAAGTCACGGCAAGCCCAACACTCACCTAGGGATGACCACCTTAAGAAAGCACCTGGACTCCCGTCACCGAGCCCAGTGGGAGCAACGCCATCAGAACCCACAAAGCCACACTCCCAGCGCTCCATGTCCTGCCTTTTCTACTTCTCTTCTCTGCTCCCATTTGTCCTCCACTCCACCTTCCACCGTGCAGTCGTAGCGTTCATCTGGCAGAAGGCAGGCTTCCGTGGCCCAAATGTTAGAGCGTAAAAAGTTGATGATGCCGGATAACCCTCTTGCTCAATGGCTGACCGCTGGCTTGTCAGAACTGCTAGCCCGCCAAACTGGTGTACTCAGAGGCCTTTAGAAAATTTGTGGCCATTGGCACACCATAATGGAAAGTCCCCGGAAGGAAATATTTCTCCAAAAAGGGCATCCCAGAGCTATATGGCCACATTCAGCGGCAAGTGAATATATCTCTGGCACACAGTGTCGGTGCCAAAATATATCTGACCACAGACACGTGGTCTAGCAAACATGGGCAGGGAAGGTACATAACTTTGACTGCCCACTGCGTGAATCTTCTGATGGCTGTCAAGCATGTAACCTGTGGCTCCCGTGTGCATTTGGTGTTATTGTGAGATCACCAAACTGGTCAGTCACAGCCAGGGTGCCATCAGTGACATCGTACCTTACGCCTTCTTTCTGGAGCATGCATTGCGTTGTGTCATTGATCAAGCCATCGAGTCAGCAGGAGTCTGAAGATGAGTCAGAGGAGGATGTTGGCTGGGGGTAGGAGGAGGAGCAAGAAGAGCAGGCTTTGAGGGGGACTTTAAACTTTTCGGGGATCCCTGGTGTTGTCCGTGGCTGGGGGGAGGAGACCAAGGACGACATTCTCCTGGGCGATGAGCAGAAACCAGGGCGCTCCACCGCTTCCAATTTAGTGCAAATGGGGGCCTTCATGCTCCAGTGTTTGAAGAGTGAACCCCTTATAAAAAGCATAAAGGGCAAGGGCCAGTACTGGGTATCCTGATATAGTTTAGCTGATAGGTTCCAGTGCAGGATGTCAGGTAGTGTGATAGGGAGATTCACAGAATAAAGTGGTCTTACAAAGCAGGAGGTGCTCCAAACACCCTTTGCTGTAGTGCACTTCCAACTGGGGGAGCAAATCCTGCACATGTGACCTGTTGCCAACGGCAATCCCCAGCAGTCATGTATACAATGGAGAATTACCGCAACGGACCACATGTGCCACAAAAATATCCTACATACCAAAGTGGTTTAGAAAGGCAGAAAAATGCTCAGATCCCAAATGCTGTTGCGTATTCTTACACGGGGGAGCATATTCTGCACATGTGGTCCATTGCTAACAGCAATCCCCAGCATTTTTTTCTACATACAAAGGAGGATGCCCGCAGCGGACCACATTTAGCACAAGGACATCTTATACAGGATATCCAGATATGTGTATGTAATTAATAAAATAGAACAAAGTGTGGACAAAGAAATAGTGCACAAAAATGGTACATTCACTTGACAATATATGGCTAAACCCTCACAGTGGTATTAAAAATGAGATTTTCGCCAATATATTCTTATATCAAGAACATACCGGAGCCTTCGCACCTCGCCAAGGTCTCTCATAGTCTCACGGGACTTACCTATGCCATATAAGCAATTATTGATAGGGGCATAGAGTCCGACACACAGCCAACTGACCCCCAGTTACCTTCAGTGTGAAATCACACATACAATGGGAGGAGGGAGGAGGCTGTGAGTCCCACTTATCACTGATTCATGTGATGCAGGCAAATCAGGTGCACCTGAATGTTATCCATAGTTAAAAATCAAGCACATTCAGTCCTGGAGTTGCCACACCTCCAGTCATGCATATACAAACAGATTCACAGAATAAAGTGGTCTTACAAAGCAGGAGATGCTCCAAACCCCCTATACTGTAGCGCAGTTCCATCCGGGGGAGCAAATCCTGCACATGTGATCCGTTGCCAACGGCAATCCCAAGCAGTCATGTATACAATGGAGTGTGATAAAGAGGGATTTACTGTGCTTTAATAGGGTTTGTGTTCAGTCTGCTATTTTAGGAATTACTTTGCTAGTGTTTAGTGTCACTGTCTTTCGTCCTTAAAAAAGAAAAAAAAAAAAATGTTTCTTGCAACATTTTGTTTATTGAATTTTTTCTTTAAAAAGGTCAGATACAACATAACAAGCTTTCCCATGATACATAAAAAAACGAGGTAAATAGTAAATTTAGACTTGATTAGGTACGAGTAATAAACCTAAATCAGGAAAAGATTACATCATAATTTTTTGTGAGTTGCGTCGTAACATAGGAAAGAATAACACAAAAAGGGAATAAGAAGGATATTAAAAACCAACAACAAAACAACAGTGCAGAAACAACCCTTAAATTTAAGAGGAATAATAAGAACTGTTCAGCCAATCATCCCATCTATAATGATATGTATGTAGTTTGTCCTTTCTGTCGGTTTTTCTGTCACTGTCTAGGGAGGGTATGTGTCACCGTCTTTCGTCTTTGAAAAAAAAATAAAAAAATTTTGCTGTCTATTATTCTAAATTACTATTTTATTTGATTTTTGCCCCATTGTCCCAAACCCAATAAAGTTATTCCCAAAGTCCCTCCTTATTTTATTTGTATATATTTTTGGCCTTTAATTTAATTTTGGGCAGATCATGAGTGGACGCGGGCATGCCGGCAACCGTGGCCGTGGTAGGGGAGTTGGTTTTAGCGCGGGACCTCTGCCAGCATGGGGCTGCTCCACTACCCACGGAGGGGCGGGCGCAACTGGCAGGGGCATCCAACTCATCCGAGATTTTTTTGGCCATGTCAGCCACCCAATTTTGTCTCAGGACGCCGAAGCAGTGATGTCTTTTGTGACACAAGCCAGTGGCACAGAGCCCTCTACACCGGCTCAAAGCAGCTCTCCGCCTCCTGCAGGACCAGCCTCCATCCCCCAAGACTCGTCCCTGCTGTTGTTTGACAGCAACAGTGACATCCTGGGGGAGGTAATGCAGGAAAGTGAGCTGCAGCTTAGTACAGATGGTCCTTTTGGAAGGGATAGAGGAGGAGGAGGTAGCACAGAGGTTTCAGCCACAGAACCACCGCACCTAGTCATACCCAGGCGTCAGCGGGGGGACAGCAGAGCCAGGTCAGGGGCTCCACTTCTGCTGTTACCCTCAGTCCACCACTGGTCGACCATGGGTCTGACAAGCTATGTGTAGGTCTTATACTACACTGTTACCAGTGGCGTCGCCGGGGGGGCCAGAGGGGGCCACGGCCCCCCCTACATCATGCTGTGCCCCCCCAACTAAAATGCCCCCCCAAGTGAGCCGCTGCAGTCGGGCACAGGGAGATGAGCGCTTCCATTGCGCTCATCTCCATAGTCATCTGCCTGCCTGGCTGTGCTGCGGCGGTGCAGGGGAGGGAGAGGTGTGTCCCTTCCCCTTCCTCTGATAGGCTGCAGGCACTAGGCCGGCAGCCTATCAGAGGCCGGCGCAGGCGGAGCGATGACATCATCGCTCCGCCTGAGCCATACAGCGCTGGACACAGGCCGGAAGAGGCCTGCATCGCATCGCTGACATGGAGGTAAGTATGATTTATTTATTTTTTTACAATAGTGTTTTACAATACAAAAACTGGCACATTGGGGGGGCTTATTACCGGCACATTGGGGGGGGGGCTTATTACTGGCACATTGGGGGGGCTTATTACTGGCACATTGGGGAGGGGGGCTTATTACTGGCACATTGGGGGGGCTTATTACTGGCACATGGGGGGCTTATTACTGGCACATTGGGGGGGGCTTATTACTGGCACATTGGGGGGGCTTATTACTGGCACATTGGGGGCTTATTACTGGCACATTGGGGGGGGCTTATTACTGGCACATTGGGGGGGCTTATTACTGGCACATTGGGAGGGGGGCTTATTACTGGCACATTGGGGGGGCTTATTACTGGCACATTGGGGGGCTTATTACTGGCACATTGGGGGGGGCTTATTACTGGCACATTGGGGGGGGCTTTTTACTGGCACATTGGGGGGCTTATTACTAGCACATTGGGGGGGCTTATTACTGGCACATTGGGGGGGCTTATTACTGGCACATTGGGGGGAGCTTATTACTGGCACATTGAGGGGGGCTTATTACTGGCACGTGATGGGGGGCTTATTACTGGCACGTGATGAGGGCTTATTACTGGCACGTGATGGGGGGCTTATTACTGGCACGTGATGAGGGCTTATTACTGGCACGTGATGGGGGCTTATTACTGGCATGTGATTTGGGGCTCTTGTTACTGCCACGTGATGGGGGGCTTATTACTGGCACATTGGGGTGCTCTTGTTACTGGCACGTGGTGGGGGGCTCTTGTTACTGGCACGTGATGGGGGGCACTTGTTACTGGCACGTGATGGGGGGCACTTGTTACTAGCACGTGATGGGGGGCACTTGTTACTGGCACGTGATGGGGGGCACTTGTTACTGGCACGTGATGGGGGGCACTTGATACTGGCACGTTATTGGGGGCACTTGATACTGGCACGTTATTGGTGGGCACTATAGGGGCATCTACTGAGGCAACAAAGAAGGGGTATTTTATATGGGCTCTGTACAGTAGCATTTTATACTGGGACACATGGTGGGTACTATGGGGAAGGGGGGAGAGGAGTACTATGGAGTCATCTACGGGGGGCAATAAGAAGGGGTATTTTATACTTGCAAATTATGGGGCACACTGAGGGCATCTACTGGGGCACGATATATGGGGCATTTTATACTGGTACATTATGGGGGGCACTAGGAGGAAGGGGGGAGAAGAGCACTATGGGGGCATTTACTGGGGGCACTATATAGGGGTATTTTATACTGGCACATTATGGGGGACATTAGCTCAATTAGGGGCATTACAAGGGGGTATTTTTTGCACTGTCACATTATAAAGAGAATTATTTCTACTGGGGGGGCATTATGGTGGGCTTTATTACTCCCCCATGGTATGACCCCCTAGTAGCAGTACCAGCCTCTCCCTGCTCTGCTATCCCTCTGCCCTTCTCCAAATCCTTATTATGAAATCTTTCTCATTAGGATGAAACACAACCTCAGCTCCACCGAGCCCCCGGCCAAGTGTTGAAGTGGTGTCCGAGATCCCCAAGGGCCAAGTAATTGTAAGTTTTCATGTGAAATATGTTTATGTTCTACACATATAGCATACACTGTGCCACACAATGTACAGTATACCGCTACACTGTGCCACACAATGTACAGTATACCGCTACACTGTGCCACACAATGTACAGTATACCGCTACACTGTGCCACACAATATACAGTATACCTCTACACTGTGTAGTCTGTTCTATAAGCACCCTTGTTCTGTGGCGGCGGCCAGAAAATAATCTGGAAGTGCCCCTCCCGAGACCAGGCTCTGGATCCGCCACTGGACCGCTCACAGGAGTGTACATTTCTTCTAAACTGTAATCCGTATCCTCTGACCTGCAGAAATCAGCACTCGCTCGGTATCAACTAACAGGCAGTGCCTGTAGGCTGTAGCCTGGCCCTGTTACCGAAGCTAGCTGAGTGGTGTAAGGTTAAGGTACTAGCGGAGATGAGCGGCCGCTTAATCCTGATTTAAAGTTAAAGTTACTGCCGGATATGGATTACAGTTTAGAAATGTCAAATGTACACTCCTGTGAGTGGCGGGGAGGGGGATCTGTGGATGACACTGTTATAGAGGGGGAAATGGGGATGACATTGTTATAGGGAGGGGGGTCTGTGGATGACACTGTCATGGGGTGGATCTGTGGCTGACACATATAGCATAAGATGCTATATACGGTATGTGTCATCACAGATCCCCCCCCCCATAGCAGTGTCATCCACAGATCCCCCTCTCTATAAAAGTGTCATCCACAGGCAGCTAGGACATGTTGAAATCTGAGTGATTTAAAAAAAAAAAAATTTAAACCACAGACAGCAGGACTTTTCTTCCCTGTTGCGGTTTTAGGTATTGGGTAAAGTATCGCAGCATTTCTAAGCGTACTTGTGTAAATGTATCGTTGTTATAGCTGCCCCCCCTACTTTTGTCCTGGCCCCCAGTGTGCCCCCCAAAATTTGAAAGCTAGAGACGCCACTGACCGTTACCAATTACCTGCTGCTGCCTGTCCTGATCCTGATGCTGTCTGTCCTGATCCTGATGAGTTTGACCCTGGACTAAAGGGGCCTTACTGCAACCTTATTGGTTAAAATTACACCAAAACCTAACAATATAAAAAAACGGAAGCACACGTTAGAACAGAAAAAAATATTTATTAACAAAAATGGCTCTAAGGCAACTTTTTAAGAAGGTCGTGCAGGTCCAACATCTCATTCATCTGTTTGCAGATGAAAAAAAATATATCAAAAATGACTTGCAATTCAGATCAAGAGGCATGGATACAGAATTATATTGCTGTGTGCACATATTTCTCCTCCTGGTGGGGGCTGGTGACATCTTCCTCCTCCTCATGGAGCTGGGGGGGGGGGGGATCCGGCTGCCTGGAGAGTCTGGCCTCCTGCACCTCCACCTCCACCTCCTCGCCCACATCAGGTGAAGAGGTGTATTCCTATTCCGTTTGGAGGAAATTTCTTGGGGGTCACCATATACCCCAAAGAGCGAATTTCACCATATCCCAACTATAAGTTGGATGGACATTTATTTCAAGAGACTTTTATCCCCAATAATCAGAGGCTGTCACATTTTAAAGTGTTTATAACAGATATTTAGGAGTCTAGTATTTTTACCATCCGGATTTTATGTCACATTTTTAATATAATTATTTTTTTTTTCTATATATTATTATATGAATTGTCTATATGTTATATTTGTAATAAACTGTGAGGTTCCTATATAAAGAGAGTGCCCAGTATTTTTTTTACTATTTTCCATTTGAATCAAAGGAAGGGTGATTCCTTTTTACTGAGAGCACCTCCTCCGTGGTTTGCGCCAGTCCTGTGCGTCACTTCCTTTTGCATAAATTTCTAAAGAATGCTATCAGCACCTTGTTGAATCAATGCCACGTAGAATTAAGGCAGTTCTGAAGGCAAAAGGGGGTCCAACACCGTATTAGTATGGTGTTCCGAATAATTCTTTAGGTGAGTGTATATATTTTTGTGTGTGTGAAACTTACAAAATCAGCCGGTCACATCATACATCAGTACCTCGCTGAGTGAAAAGGTTCAATATTCTAGGCTCAAAGTGTCACACTCTAGTTCGCTAATTAATCCATAACCCCTGAGCAAAAGTTACCTGAGATTGTGACTTTGGGGTTTTCATAAACTGTAAGCCATAATCATACTAATTACAGATTACGTTAGCAATCCCTTTTTTCGCATAACGAAAGCAATAAATCGTGATGCTAACCTGCAATTCATAACAAAGCCAGTAGATGGCAGCATTAACCAATCCTAATTAAAACCACAGAAACTGTTTTAACTAAATTATATCTACCTCTTTATAACACATTAAGTTATATCTTAAAGGATTTTTTAAGCTTAATTTTTAAATAGTTATATATTATTATTTTTTAGATTATTATATAGTTTTAATTATTTCAAAACATTATTTATAACACACAGGCTATATGCCAAAAGCTGGGTATAATGCAAGCCAGCACCTATTCATAAAACAGGTAACCGGGATACCTTACAATGTCAGCCTGGTGTACTATTAGACATTTAAAACCATCTCTCATCTAACGGAGAGTCAGTAAATCTCAATGTTGCCTGAGAGCTCTTGGATAGCTTGGGGGACCATGCACCTAAATCTTTATCATTAGGGTGACAAAATTATATATATATATATATATATATATATATATTTTTTTTTTTTTATTGCTAGCTAATTCTTCTCTAACTGCTTAGGAAGGCTGCATAAAAATTTACGGCTTTCTAATTGTTCTAATATATATTTAATAACCCATCTATACTGTTTTGTTATGTAAACTAATTTGCATAACTATGAAAGACATAGCACATGTGATTAGCCTACTTTCCATCATGAACAGCGCCATCTATTGGATACATAGTCTTATGTACTGTCCTACAGTCTGCAGACGATTATGATTTTCCTCATGAACAGCGCCATCTCTTGGATACATAGTCTTATGTCCTACAGTCTGCAGACTATTATCATTTTCCTCATGGACAGCGCTATCTATTGGACAGCTGAAACACTGTTTGCAATATCTTGGCCATATTTATGCAAATTAGCTTACTTGGCAAAACATTATAGAAAGGTTATTTGAATTTACTGTAGTTCGGACAATTAGAAAACAGAACATTTTTATGCAGCCCTCTTAAGCAGTGAAAGAGGAGTTAGCTAGCGTAAAAAAAAATATTACAATTGTTTTCACCCTAATTGTAACAACAGGTGCACAGGACCCCCTAGAATTCCAAAATAAACCAATACTGGCACTCACCTTTTGGATAGAGAGCTAGTGTAATATGTCTCAGGCTGCCACTGTGAGGTATGCTCACAGTATATTTGCACAGCACTTTCTTTCTCACAATTTTAGCACACACCTCTATTTGCTCGGCTTCGGCCTTGAAGATACAAGGAATTTTTATAATTCTGGCCGAATGTCCGGGTTGTAATGGCAAACATTTCACTTATTTATTTTTTATGTCACCGTGTGCACTTTTACACGTTGTGTGCTCACTAGGATTTTCAAGGGTTGCAGCGCCCCAACGGGTACCCCCTCCTTGAGGTCTAGGGGGGGTGTGTGTGGCCATATTGGTTCCTCACCCCCCTGCCAAACCCCTTGGGCTCTCCCTCCGGGGAGAGTCCAGACATTGTTGAAGCTCCTGGCTGACGCCTTGGGTGGCAGCCTAGGCGAAAGCCGGGAGCATAGATGGGCGTACCCTTGGCTTCGGCTGAGGGTTGCCACTTGTCTCAGTCCCTTGCAGGAGCTTAACGGCCCCGGAGGGACTGGGAATGGTTTGTGGGGGGCTCTTCTCTTCGGAGAGGGCCTGCGATAGACTGCGACCTAGTGCACGATTTTTGTGTGGCACATCAGAGTCCATGTGACAAGGGCTCTATGCTGGAAAATAACTGATCAGGCATATCCCAATGTATTCTGAATGGAAAGAAATCAGTTCAGTTTGCATCAGGATGTCATCTGTTCGGCGAAACGAGAGTATGAAAGCCTACATTGTAAAAAAAAAATTTAGTCTATGGCGATTCAAAATATAAATTTGTTCAGCACAAAACAGATTTTTTGATGAAAAAGTAGTAAAACATTAAAGTATATAAATTTGGTATCGCGGTGTAACAACACACAGAATAAAAAAAAAATCATAAAACACAGAGAATTGCCATAGTCACCAGCTGTGACTAAACCCTCCCCCCACCTAAACATTCTCCATCTACTGTATTGTTCTCAAAGGAAAAAAACAAAAAAAAACAAAGGGCGTAGTGCATCTCCTTTCTTCCATCACAGCTTGAGAGCTAGTGATGTCCGGTTCATGAACGAATCGTTCATTTGAATTCAGTTCACCTGACTGAGCTGATCCGTGTGAAGTCAGTGAGGAGTCACATAGCACACAATAACAGAGACGCCGTCGCTGGCGGCAGGGAGGGACTCGGGAGGAGCGTAATCTGATCCTAGAGTGGAAGCTGCTTCTTCCCGCCCACCAACCAATCAGAGCTGAGGCAAGGCAAGCACTAGCAGCTCAGAGTCTGAGTCACTGACACTAGTACAGGAGGGAGTCTAAGAATGGAATGAGTCTCAAGTTAAAAGAATCTAAAGATCCGACTTAGAGACTCATTTGATTCTTTGAGTTAAAAGAACCGTGAGTTACTAGAACAGGTTACACTGAGGCTGTCGCTCTAGGCTGCTTTTGTTGCAGCAGTGATAAGATTAAGGGACAGGAGCAGAGAGATAAGAGAAGTGACAGATGACACAGAGTTTAGATTACAGGTTGAATGAACCCTTTAGGATCAAATCACCCTGTCGGATCCGTCCTGCCGTTATTTCGCCAGACCGCCGCTCCGTCCCCATTGACTATAATGGGGACGGGGCGGAGCTCCGGCGCAGCACGGCAGTGCATGGCGAAAGGCCGCCGGACTAAAAGTACTGCATGTCCAACTTTTTAGTCCGGCGGCCTCTCACCACGAACTGCCGTGCTGCGCCGGAGCTCCACCCCCGTCCCCATTATAGTCAATAGGGTCCGGGGACGGAGCGGCGGCAGGACGGATCCGACAGGGTGACAATCTCTCTTCAGGTTTATTAGAAAATCATGCACAAATTGCACACTAGTTATTTTCCTGAGTGATGACTGTGGGGACTATTTTATTATCAGCTAGTGTTACTGTAATACTGTTATCAACTTAGCACATACAGTTTTCCCTGTGCGTGCAGGTTGTACTACTGTCAGACTGCTGTCACTGTGGGTAACAATGCATTGCATGCACAACAGACAACAATGCACACCACACAGGCAGCTCCTGAGTCCTCCTGTCCGCTTCCCTTGAATCCCTTCACTCAGTCAGAGCTCAGACATTGTACCAAGAGCCGACTCAGCAAGTAAATCGAAGCATCCGCGCATGCGCACCACCTAGAGTCTTCGGTTCACTTGTGTCTCAGCTCAGCAGTCAGTAGACTCAGCAAGTGAACCGAAGATCCGATTCATGAATCGGTTCATTTGAATGAGCTGATTCAAATGAACCGATTGATCTGAAAGATCCGAAATTCCCATCTCTAACACACACGTGCCTATAATTGTGTATAAATAGCAGACAAACAAACACAAAGGACAAACAAATAGTTTTTTTTGTCTCTACCTAATATTAATAACCACTTATTATATAGTTCCCTTCCTACCATTTATAACCTACTACCAAAATGACAATAGACAACACAAAACAGTTCTTTTTTTAACTGAAGGCTATATGCCATAAGCAAGGTATGTGCAAGCCAATGTCCTATCTGTGAGACAGGTACCATCAGCATACATCACAGTGGCAGCCTGAGACATATTACACTAGTTCTCTATCCAAAAGGAGAGTGCCAGTAAGTCTCAATATTGGTTTATTTCGGATTTCTAGGGAGTCCTGTGCACCTGTCGTTACCATTAGGGTGTAAACAATTGTAATATTATTTTTTTTTTAGCCGGTAATTTTAACTAGCTAGTGCTGACTGACACTATTGGTTATTTAGTGTGGCTGTAAAGCCGATCCGGGTCGGCTCTTACTGGGAGCAGCCAAAGTGCAGGGTGGGTGGCTGTTCCACACGTTCCAGGCCGGGTTTTATTTAGGAATATAAAACCCAGCCAGCAGTCTCAGCTGGGTGTGGATTATCCTCCAATTCACAGTGTAGCTGTGGAGTCTCTGTGGTTTAGGATCTGCATGATGTGTGCCGTACTAAAGGGCTGAGAGCCGCATTGCTGGGAAGCAGGCCCTAAAGCCTTTTGGCGACTGCTACTGCCAAAATCGCTGACAAGGTGAATGCTTTTTGTTCTGTGGACTTGCCATGGTGTGAATGAACACCAAGACAACGAACTGTCATTTTTGTTTATGTGTGAATAAACACTGCACTGTTTAAGTCAAAGACTTTGTTTTTGCCTTTGTACTGCGTTCGCTAATTTGCGTACCAGAGCGAATCCCCACAATATATACAGGGTGGGCCATTTGTATGGATACACCTTAATAAAATGGGAATGGTTGGTGATATTAACTTCCTGTTTGTGGCACATTAGTATATGTGAGGGGGGAAACTTTTCAAGATGGGTGATGACCGGCCATTTTAAATCCAACTTTAGTTTTTTCAATAGGAAGAGGGTCATGTGACACATCAAACTTATTGGGAATTTCACAAGAAAAACAATGGTGTGCTTGGTTTTAACGTAACTTTATTCTTTCATGAGTTATTTACAAGTTTATGACCACTTATAAAATGTGTTCAATGTGCTGCCCATTGTGTTGGATTGTCAATGCAATCCTCTTCTACCACTCTTCACACACTGATAGCAACACCGCAGGAGAAATGCTAGCACAGACTTCCAGTATCCGTAGTTTCAGGTGCTGCACATCTCGTATCTTCACAGCATAGACAATTGCCTTCGGATGACCCCAAAGATAAAAGTCTAAGGGGGTCACTGGATATGCGAAATTGCTACATGATGATGTGTTTCCCTCTTTATGCACTGAAACTGGCACGTTCCCTGAGTTTTTCCAGCAAGATGGTGCACCCACCACCACATTATGGGTGTCAGGTCCAAGCATTCCTAGATGCAGGGCCGATCCTACACGGGGTGCAGTGGGTGCCCCGCACCCCAGCGCTGTCACCCGAAAGGCGCCGAGCGAGCCGCCGGGACTTTTTTTTTTTTTTGACTTTTTTTTTTTTTTAAGCCGAGCAGCCGAGCCGCCGATTCGCCGAGGAATCTGCGAGCCGAGCGGGATGTCAGTGACGACGTGACGTCAGAGCCCGCGGCGCGCCGCCTCTGCGGCTGGAGATCATATAGCTCCGCTCGGCTCCACCCACCTCTGCCATCTTCAGACAGCGTGGTAGCTAGGAGGCAGAGGAGGGACTGGAGCGAGCGGAGCATTTTAAAGCTGCTGCTGCCTGATTCAGCTGAGCTGATTGAGCCTGCCCAGTGCCTTGAATGCCTTCTGCCTGGTCTGGCTAGACAGACTGAGTGGCGTGCCATCGATCTGATCATCTGCCTGCTGGCTGCTGCAGTGCCTTGCGAAGTGGGTGATGACTGCACCTGACCTGGCTGGCTTCCCTGGCTGCACCCTGTGTGTAAGTAATACTGTTACTGTGTGCCATTAAATGCAACCATTGTGCCCATCAAACTGCAGCCACTGTGCCCATCAACATGCAGCCACTGTGCCCATCAAAATGCAGCTACTGTGCCCATCAAAATGCAGCTATTGTGCCCATCAAAACACATACTGTGGCCATAAAAACAAAGCCACTGTGCTGTGCCTGTCAAACGCAGCCACTGTGCCCGTCCAAACGCAGCCACTGTGCCCGTCAAACGCAGCCACTGTGCCCGTCAAACGCAGCCACTGTGCCCGTCCAAACGCAGCCACTGTGCCCGTCCAAACGCAGCCACTGTGCCCGTCCAAACGCAGCCACTGTGCCCATCCAAACGCAGCCACTGTGCCCGTCAAAATGCAGCCACTGTGCCCATCAAAATTCAGGTCACAAAGAGGGCCTCTGTTAGAGAGCCCCCCCTCCAGGATCCATTAGACCCCATTGTAGTTGCCTAATATATCCCACCCCTTGACATGTGTCATTGTAATAATATAATCAATGCTATTCACTTCACCTGTCAGTGGTTTTAATGTTGTGGCTCGCTGATCAGTGTAGTATACATTTGCTTTTCCCCTTAGATGTCTAGCAAAAAAACAAAGTTATCAGGATGTCAATACAAGCAACGCCGAAAAAGAAAGGAAGAAGCTTTGAAAAAAATTACTTCTTCTATTACAAGCTTCTTACAGCCACAGTCTTCATTAAGCAGTGGTCAAGATTCCCTTTGCACTGATGCATCAACATCAAGCAAAGAGTTAAGGTCCAGTGTCATAGACATTTCACATAGGGGAGAAGGAGAAAAAAATAAACAATTGGAAGAATCAGAATGTGATGATGATCTGGTACCCGTGGATCCCGAGTGTTGTACTGAGCCAATAACAACTGGAGATGTAACTTCAGGTTACATTGTTTCAGCAGCAGAGATGCATTTTGACATTGAAGAGGAAGATATATCTGATGTTTCCTCTGAGTCAGACACTGAGTCTATTGTACTTATGGATGATGAAACTGAAATGGAACTTGAAGAGCCATCAACAGCATCACATGGAATCTCAAGTGATCCTGCTTTCTGGCCTGAAAATATAGATGACCAACACAGAATAACTTTGATAAAAATTGGTCCTGTTCAAGAAAAGGCTTTTACTTTTCCAAAAGATGATACCAACAGGAGCTTTTCTATCTCTTACTACCAAAGAGTACTGGATAATGGAGAGAAGATACCAAGAAATTGGTTGATCTATTCTACAGCTAATAATTCGGTCCAGTGTTTTGCTTGCCGGATATTCAACAGTGACAATATGGCTTTGGCCTCAAAACAAGGCTTTAATGATTGGCAGCATCTGACAAGACATTTAAGCCGACATGAAAAAACCACAATCCATATCACAAATTATAAGAAATGGATGGATCTTTCAAGAGCTCTGGAAAAGGGAACAACCATTGATCATATCAATCAAAAGATCATTAAACAAGAAGAGAAACGCTGGTATTCTGTCATACAGCGAATAATCTACATTATCCAATATTTAGCAGGACAAAATCTGGCGCTTCGTGGCTGTGATGCCCGTTTGTTTCAAAACAATAATGGTAACTTCCTGAAATTGGTTGAAATGATAGGGAAATTTGATCCCATCATATCTGAACATATTCAGAGAATTCAGTGCTCCATTTCACAGCATTCACAAATGCCACATTATCTCGGTTACAAGATTCAGAATGAGATAATTGCCATAGTTGGCACAAAAATAAGAGAAAAAATTATACGAAGCCTAAATGAGTCCAAATATTTCTCCATTATCCTGGATTGTACTCCTGATATGAGCCACACTGAGCAGATTAGTATTGTTGTCCGATTTGTTGTTCTAGATCAAAGTGCAAAAAAAATTGAAGTTCGAGAACACTTCCTTGATTTTTGTCCAGTAAACAATACAACATCTGAAGGACTGACATCCTTTTTACTGGCCTACCTAAAGAACAATCACATTGCAATTGAGAATATGCGTGGCCAAGGCTATGACAATGGCGCAAACATGAAAGGAAAACATAATGGTTTGCAGCAAAGAATACTCAATATCAATCCAAGAGCCTTTTTTGTGCCATGCAGTGCACATACTCTCAACTTGGTGGTGAATGACGCTGCAAAGATTTCATTCCTGACAATAGATTTCTTTGGCATCGTTCAAGAACTTTATGTGTTCTTTGCCTCATCCACCCAACGGTGGCAAGTACTCAAGGAGCACGTTACAAATCTAACTTTAAAACCACTCTCCGAAACCAGATGGGAAAGCAGAGTTGCAGCAATTAAACCCTTGCGATATTTCCTACCTGAGGTATTTGATGCACTGTATGACATCTCAGATGATGACAACAGGGACATTAACACTAAACATCAAGCTCAATCCTTGGCAACGAAAATAAAATCATTCAAATTCATCTGTTCCATTGTCATTTGGTATGAATTATTATCAAAGGTGAATGTGATCAGCAAAATAATGCAGCAAACAACATCAAACCTATCAGGCTGTGTACAGGAACTGGAGAAGTTGATCAAGCACTTGGTGGAATACAGGTCTGATGAAGGCTTTGAGAATGCGCTAGCTGATGCCAAAGGAATAGCTGAAAAGCTTGATTGTGAAGCAAAATTTCCTGATGCATTTACAATTAGACCTCGACGGAAAAAGAAGATTTTTGACTATGAACATGAAGATGAGTCTCTTGCAGACCCTACACAATATTTTAAAGTGAATTTTTTCTTTGCCGTTTTGGACACATCCATCCAGTCCATAAATGAGAGATTCACATTACTTCAGAGCCACTGTGACACATTTGCATTTTTATATGAAATCCCAAAACTTGGGATGGACAAAAAGGATATATCGAAGTGTTCCATGGATCTGCAAAACAAATTAACTGACAGCCAGTTATCCCACTCTGACATTAATGGAATAGATCTTTGTGATGAACTGGACACCATTCGACCTTTTCTAACCCAGGAGATGACAGTCACCAACATCTTGCAGTATCTAGTGGAGAATAACTTGACCAACACATTCCCAAACCTTTCTGTTTCACTGAGAATATTGATGACACTTCCTGTAAGTGTAGCTGCTGGGGAACGTTCATTTTCCAAACTAAAGCTGATAAAAAATTATCTCCGTTCCACGATGTCCCAGGCAAGACTTACCAACTTATCCATTATATCCATTGAAAAATCCTTCTGCGAAGACTTGGATATAGATGATGTGATTAGAAATTTTGCTGTTGCCAAGGCTCGAAGAGTTCGTTTTGTTTGATTAAATAATCAATGTGTACACACTGCATGCATCCTTTCCTAGTGTCTCACAACTAGAAGATAATGTACCAACATTTTTTGGGAGACTGCAGATGTGTGTTTTCAATATTTAGTTGGGCTTGGATGTTTTTCTTAAGAAAAGGCGTGCCACTCTACCCCATAGCCCAGGCATTTGAAGAATACTGGAGATTGTTGTCACATGTACCACCTTACAGCCAGCACTTGCCATATATTCCTGCAGCTCCTTTAATGTTGCTGTAGGCCTCTTGGCAGCCTCCCTGACCAGTTTCTTCTCATCTTTTCATAAATTTTGGAGGGATGTCCAGTACTTGGTGATGTCACTGTTGTGACATATTTTCTCCACTTGATGATGACTGTCTTCACTGTGTTCCATGGTGTATCTAATGCCTTGGAAATTCTTTTGTACCCTTCTCCTGACTGATACCTTCTAACAATGAGATCCATCTGATGCTTTGAAAGCTCTCTGCGGACCATGGATTTTGTTCTAGGATGCGACTAAGAAAATGTTAGGAAAGACCTACTAGAAGTGCTGAACTTTATTTGGGGTTAATCAGAGCACTCTAAGACTAGATTTACATCTAGGCTGCTGTGCTGCCTTGATGCGTTTTTCAGGCATGTTTTGCAGTGCTTTTTGTGTTTTTAAACCCTCCTTTTTGCATGCAGTTTTTATGCATTTTGTGTTTTTTTTCCTCTTTAAACACACTGTATATAGCTGGTTGCTAAGAAGGAGGCCGGGAAGCAAGCCACTTTAAGTTTATTTAACTTTATTTAATTGATATTTGCACTTGATTGTATGCATGAATCTGTTATTTGCACTTTAGTTATTGTATTTATTGAAAATGTAAAAAGTACAGAATCAATCTATCTTGCATATTTTGCATCTGTTATTATAGATTTTCTGCTACCTCATTTTCTGTTCAAAAATGTTATATTGTTCAGTTCATATTTATAGTCCAAGTACACTATTTGTACTATTTGCACTATTTGATTTACATGCACTTGACACAGATTTGTCAATAAATAAAACATTTATTTTGACTTGTCAAAGCCGTTGACTAAGTTATTGTCAAAGCAAATTGGTGGGGCTGAAGTTGGGGGCTGAAGTTGTTGCCATAGAAACATTGTAAAGGGGAGGAGTTAGTAAGATAACCACGCCCATGTGGGGGCGCCAGAAATATTTCTGCACCCAGGCGCCTGTGACCCTAGGATCGGCCCTGCCTAGATGAACAGTTTCCTGGAAAGTGGATTAGTCTTCGTGGGCCAGTTGAATGGCCCCCAAGGTCTCCCGATCTGACCCCCTTAGACTTTTATCTTTGGAGTCATCTGAAGGCAATTGTCTATGCTGTTAAGATACGAGATGTGCAGCACCTGAAACTACGGATACTGGAAGCCTGTGCTAGCATTTCTCCTGCGGTGTTGCTATCAGTGTGTGAAGAGTGGGAGAAGAGGGTTGCATTGACAATCCAACACAATGGGCAGCACATTGAACACATTTTATAAGTGGTCAGAAACTTGTAAATATGGCACGGGAGGAGAGGAAAAGGAAAAATCAGCGGCACTACGTAAGTACACCTGTGTGTATTATGTGTCCGTACCAAATCCAGGGACAGCAGCCGTCTGTGGAAACCATACAGTGGTGGTGCTCAGCGTGGTAAGTGGGATTCACGATAGATAAGTAGAGAGAGACGCGGCACTCACCGGTGGTTGTTGCTGGTTGCTTTATTGCAGCACCTGAAACTACGGATACTGGAAGCCTGTGCTAGCATTTCTCCTGTGGTGTTGCTATCAGTGTGTGAAGAGTGGGAGAAGAGGGTTGCATTGACAATCCAACACAATGGGCAGCACATTGAACACATTTTATAAGTGGTCAGAAACTTGTAAATAACTCATGAAAACATAAAGTTACGTTAAAACCAAGCACACCATTGTTTTTCTTATGAAATTCCCAATAAGTTTGATGTGTTACATGACCCTCTTCCTATTGAAAAAACAAAAGTTGGATTCAAAATGGCCGACTTCAAAATGGCCGCCATGGTCACCACCCTTCTTAAAAAGTTTCCCCCCTCACATATACTAATGTGCCACAAACAGGAAGTTAATATCACCAACCATTCCCATTTTATTAAGGTGTATCCGTATAAAGGGCCCACCCTGTATATTGATTACTTAGTTCTTGGTGTAAAACGTATGAAATCAGCTGGTTGCATCATACATTTCTACCTTGCCATGTGTATAAATATATATACAGTGGGGGAAATAATTATTTGACCCCTCACTGATTTTGTAAGTTTGTCCAATGACAAAGAAATGAAAAGTCTCAGAACAGTATCATTTCAATGGTAGGTTTATTGTAACAGTGGCAGATAGCACATCAAAAGGAAAATTGAAAAAATAACTTTAAATAAAAGATAGCAACTGATTTGCATTTCATTGAGTGAAATAAGTATTTGAACCCTCTAACAAAAAAAGACTTAATACTTGGTGGAAAAACCCTGGTTTGCAAGCACAGAGGTCAAACGTTTCTTGTAATTGATGACCAAGTTTGCGCACATTTTAGGAGGAATGTTGGTCCACTCCTCTTTGCAGATCATCTCTAAATCCCTAAGGTTTCGAGGCTGTCTCTGTGCAACTCTGAGCTTGAGCTCCCTCCATAGGTTTTCGATTGGATTAAGGTCCGGAGACTGACTAGGCCACTCCATGACCTTAATGTGCTTCTTCTTGAGCCACTCCTTTGTTGCCTTTGCTGTATGTTTTGGGTCATTGTCGTGCTGGAACACCCATCCACGACCCATTTTCAGTTTCCTGGCAGAGGGAAGGAGGTTGTCGCTCAGGATTTCACGATACATGGCTCCGTCCATTTTCCCGTTTATGCGAATAAGTTGTCCTGTGCCCTTAGCAGAAAAACACCCCCAAAGCAAAATGTTTCCACCCCCATGCTTGACGGTGGGGACGGTGTTTTGGGGGTCATAGGCAGCATTTTTCTTCCTCCAAACACAGCGAGTTGAGTTAATGCCAAAGAGCTCTATTTTGGTCTCATCAGACCACAGCACCTTCTCCCAGTCACTCTCTGAATCATTCAGGTGTTCATTTGCAAACTTCAGACGGGCCTGCACATGTGCCTTCCTGAGCAGGGGGACCTTGCGAGCCCTGCAGGATTTTAATCCATTGCGGTGTAATGTGTTTCCAATGGTTTTCTTGGTGACTGTGGTCCCTGCTAATTTGAGGTCATTAACTAACTCCTCCAGTGTAGTTCTAGGATGCTTTTTCACCTTTCTCAGAACCATTGACACCCCACGAGGTGAGATCTTGCGTGGAGCCCCAGAGCGAGGTCGATTGATGGTCATTTTGTGCTCCTTCCATTTCCGAACAATCGCACCAACAGTTGTCACCTTCTCTCCCAGCTTCTTGCTAATGGTTTTGTAGCCCATTCCAGCCTTGTGCAGGTCTACAATTTTGTCTCTGACATCCTTGGACAGCTCTTTGGTCTTTCCCATGTTGGAGAGTTTGGAGTCTGCTTGATTGATTGATTCTGTGGACAGGTGTCTTTTATACAGGTGACTAGTTAAGACAGGTGTCCTTAATGAGGGTGACTAATTGAGTAGAAGTGTCTAACCACTCTGTGGGAGCCAGAACTCTTAATGGTTGGTAGGGGTTCAAATACTTATTTCACTCAATGAAATGCAAATCAGTTGCTATCTTTTATTTAAAGTTATTTTTTCGATTTTCCTTTTGATGTGCTATCTGCCACTGTTACAATAAACCTACCATTGAAATGATACTGTTCTGAGACTTTTCATTTCTTTGTCATTGGACAAACTTACAAAATCAGTGAGGGGTCAAATAATTATTTCCCCCACTGTATATATATACCGTATACTCATGGAGAAGTAGAGATGTATGATGTATCCGGCTGATTTCATACGTTTCACACCAAGAACTAAGTAATCATTTGTAAAGGGATGAAATACTTATTTGCATAACTGTATATATACATTACAGAGTGTTGGCTAGAGATACAAAAGTAATGTAAGCATTGTACCTGGGCATGTTCTGTCACGTATATCAGTGATCCACGCGATGTGCCTCCTTTTAAAATCGGACCAGTGCTTATTGACAGCCATGGCAATGTGCTTCCCCTTGAACTCCCTCAAAAGCTCCTTCCGTATCCCCTCACAATGGCCTGCTTCTCTTCTTGGACCCTGGTCCGATCATATCCCCGCTCCAACATGCGCTGCAAGATAAAGATGCAAGCATATAATCACCAATTTTTTAACTACAAGTATTGAAAATAATGTCCTCAATAGTGTTGAGTGCGAATATTCTAATAGCGAATTTTTAACTTGAATATCGCAACTTCAAGAATTTGCGAATATTTCGAATATAGTGCTATATATTCGTTGTAGCGAATATTTGTCATTTTTTCCATCTGAACACATGATTCCTCCCTGCTTCTTGCTTGTGGGCCAATGAGTCATTGGCCCACAAGCAACTTAACCACCTCAGCCCCCAGTGCTTAAACACCCTGAAAGACCAGGCCACTTTTTACACTTCTGACCTACACTACTTTCACGGTTTATTGATCGGTCATGCAACTTACCACCCAAATGAATTTTACCTCCTTTTCTTCTCACTAATAGAGCTTTCATTTGGTGGTATTTCATTGCTGCTGACATTTTTACTTTTTTTGTTATTAATCGAAATTTAACGATTTTTTTGCAAAAAAAATGACATTTTTCACTTTCAGTTGTAAAATTTTACAAAAAAAACGACATCCATATATAAATTTTGCTCTAAATTTATTGTTCTACATGTCTTTGATAAAAAAAAAATGTTTGGGTAAAAAAAAAAATGGTTTGGGTAAAAGTTATAGCGTTTACAAACTATGGTACAAAAATGTGAATTTCCGCTTTTTGAAGCAGCTCTGACTTTCTGAGCACCTGTCATGTTTCCTGAGGTTCTACAATGCCCAGACAGTACAAACACCCCACAAATGACCCCATTTCGGAAAGTACACACCCTAAGGTATTCGCTGATGGGCATAGTGAGTTCATAGAACTTTTTATTTTTTGTCACAAGTTAGCGGAAAATGATGATTTTTTTTTTTTTTTCTTACAAAGTCTCATATTCCACTAACTTGTGACAAAAAATAAAAACTTCTATGAACTCACTATGCCCATCACGAAATACCTTGTGGTCTCTTCTTTCCAAAATGGGGTCACTTGTGGGGTGGTTATACTGCCCTGGCATTCTAGGGGCCCAAATGTGTGGTAAGGAGTTTGAAATCAAATTCTGTAAAAAATGACCTGTGAAATCCGAAAGGTGCTCTTTGGAATATGGGCCCCTTTGCCCACCTAGGCTGCAAAAAAGTGTCACACATCTGGTATCTCCGTACTCAGGAGAAGGTGGGGAATGTGTTTTGGGGTGTCATTTTATATATACCCATGCTGGGTGAGAGAAATATCTTGGTCAAATGCTAACTTTGTATAAAAAAATGGGAAAAGTTGTCTTTTGCCAAGATATTTCTCTCACCCAGCATGGGTATATGTAAAATGACACCCCAAAACACATTCCCCAACTTCTCCTGAGTACGGAGATACCAGATGTGTGACACTTTTTTGCAGCCTAGGTGGGCAAAGGGGCCCATATTCCAAAGAGCACCTTTCGGATTTCACAGGTCATTTTTTACCGAATTTGATTTCAAACTCCTTACCACACATTTGGGCCCCTAGAATGCCAGGGCAGTATAACTACCCCACAAGTGACCCCATTTTGGAAAGAAGACACCCCAAGGTATTCCGTGAGGGGCATGGCAAGTTCCTAGAATTTTTTATTTTTTGTCACAAGTTAGTGGAAAATGCTGATTTTTTTTTTTTTTTTTTTCATACAAAGTCTCATATTCCACTAACTTGTGACAAAAAATAAAAACTTCCATGAACTCACTATGCCCATCAGCGAATACCTTGGGGTATCTTCTTTCCAAAATGGGGTCACTTGTGGGGTAGTTATACTGCCCTGGCATTCTAGGGGCCCAAATGTGTGGTAAGGAGTTTGAAATCAAATTCTGTAAAAAATGACCTGTGAAATCCGAAAGGTGCTCTTTGGAATATGGGCCCCTTTGCCCACCTAGGCTGCAAAAAAGTGTCACACATCTGGTATCTCCGTACTCAGGAGAAGTTGGGGAATGTGTTTTGGGGTGTCATTTTACATATACCCATGCTGGGTGAGAGAAATATCTTGGCAAAAGACAACTTTTCCCATTTTTTTATACAAAGTTGGCATTTGACCAAGATATTTATCTCACCCAGCATGGGTATATGTAAAAAGACACCCCAAAACACATTCCTCAACTTCTCCTGAATACAGAGATACCAGATGTGTGACACTTTTTTGCAGCCTAGGTGGGCAAAGGGGCCCATATTCCAAAGAGCACCTTTCGGATTTCACAGGTCATTTTTTACAGAATTTGATTTCAAACTCCTTACCACACATTTGGGCCCCTAGAATGCCAGGGCAGTATAACTACCCCACAAGTGACCCCATTTTGGAAAGAAGAGACCCCAAGGTATTCGCTGATGGGCATAGTGAGTTCATGGAAGTTTTTATTTTTTGTCACAAGTTAGTGGAATATGAGACTTTGTATGAAAAAAAAATAAAATAAATAAATCAGCATTTTCCACTAACTTGTGACAAAAAATAAAAAATTCTAGGAACTCGCCATGTCCCTCACGGAATACCTTGGGGTGTCTTCTTTCCAAAATGGGGTCACTTGTGGGGTAGTTATACTGCCCTGGCATTTTCCAGGGGCCCTAATGTGTAGTAAGTAGGTAAATGACCGGTGAAATCCTAAAGGTGCTCTTTGGAATATGGGCCCCTTTGCCCACCTAGGCTGCAAAAAAGTGTCACACATGTGGTATCGCCGTATTCAGGAGAAGTTGGGGAATGTGTTTTGTGGTGTCATTTTACATATACCCTTGCTGGGTGAGAGAAATATCTTGACAAAAGACAACTTTTCCCATTTTTTTATACAAAGTTGGCATTTGACCAAGATATTTCTCTCACCCAGCATGGGTATATGTAAAATGACACCCCAAAACACATTCCCCAACTTCTCCTGAGTACGTCGATACCAGATGTGTGACACTTTTTGCCCAAATTCCTTTTAGGAGGGCATTTTTAGACATTTGGATACCAGACTTCTTCTCACGCTTTGGGGCCCCTAGAATGCCAGGGCAGTATAAATACCCCACATGTGACCCCATTTTGGAAAGAAGACACCCCAAGGTATTCAATGAGGGGCATGGCGAGTTCATAGAAATTTTTTTTTTTTGGCACAAGTTAGCGGAAATTGATATTTTTAATTTTTTTCTCACAAAGTCTCCCGTTCCGCTAACTTGGGACAAAAATTTCAATCTTTCATGGACTCAATATGCCCCTCACGGAATACCTGGGGGTGTCTTCTTTCCGAAATGGGGTCACATGTGGGGTATTTATACTGCCCTGGCATTCTAGGGGCCCTAAAGCGTGAGAAGAAGTCTGGAATATAAATGTCTAAAAAATTTTACGCATTTGGATTCCTTGAGGGGTATGGTGAGTTCATGTGAGATTTTATTTTTTGACACAAGTTAGTGGAATATGAGACTTTGTAAGAAAAAAAAAAAATAATTCCGCTAACTCGGGCCAAAAAAATGTCTGAATGAAGCCTTACAGAGGGGTGATCAATGACAGGGGGGTGATCAATGACAGGGGTGTGATCAATGACAGGGGGGTGATCAATGACAGGGGGGGTGATCAATGACAGGGGGGGTGATCAGGGAGTCTATATGGGGTGATAACCACAGTCATTGATCACGCCCGTGTAAGGCTTCATTCAGACGTCCGGATGCGTTTTGCGGATCCGATCCATCTATCAGTGCATCCGTAAAAATCATGCGGACATCTGAATGGAGCTTTACAGGGGGGTAATCAATGACAGGGGGGTGATCAGGGAGTCTATATGGGGTGATCACCACAGTCATTGATCATGCCCCTGTAAGGCTTCATTCAGACGTCCGGATGCGTTTTGCGGATCCGATCCATCTATCAGTGCATCCGTAAAAATCATGCGGACATCTGAATGGAGCTTTACAGGGGGGTAATCAATGACAGGGGGGTGATCAGGGAGTCTATATGGGGTGATAACCACAGTCATTGATCATGCCCCTGTAAGGCTTCATTCAGACGTCCGGATGCGTTTTGCGGATCCGATCCATCTATCAGTGGATCCGTAAAAATCATGAGGACGTCTGAATGGAGCTTTACAGGGGGGTAATCAATGACAGGGGGGTAATCAATGACAAGGGGGGGATCAGGGAGTCTATATGGGGTGATCACCACAGTCATTGATCACGCCCCTGTAAGGCTTCATTCAGACGTCCGGATGCGTTTTGCGGATCCGATCCATCTATCAGTGCATCCGTAAAAATCATGCAGACATCTGAATGGAGCTTTACAGGGGGGTAATCAATGACAGGGGGGTGATCAGGGAGTCTATATGGGGTGATCACCACAGTCATTGATCATGCCCCTGTAAGGCTTCATTCAGACGTCCGGATGCGTTTTGCGGATCCGATCCATCTATCAGTGGATCCGTAAAAATCATGCGGACGTCTGAATGGAGCTTTACAGGGGGGTAATCAATGACAGGGGGGTAATCAATGACAGGGGGGTGATCAGGGAGTCTATATAGGGTGATCACCACAGTCATTGATCACGCCCCTGTAAGGCTTTATTCAGACGTCCGGATGCGTTTTGCGGATCCGATCCATCTATCAGTGCCTCCGTAAAAATCATGCGGACATCTGAATGGAGCTTTACAGGGGGTTGATCAATGACAGGGGTGTAATCAATGACAGGGGGGTGATCAGGGAGTCTATATGGGGTGATAACCACAGTCATTGATCACGCCCCAGTAAGGCTTCATTCAGACGTCCGGATGCGTTTTGCGGATCCGATCCATCTATCAGTGGATCCGTAAAAATCATGCGGACGTCTGAATGGAGCTTTACAGGGGGGTAATCAATGACAGGGGGGTAATCAATGACAGGGGGGTGATCAGGGAGTCTATATGGGGTGATCACCACAGTCATTGATCACGCCCCTGTAAGGCTTTATTCAGACGTCCGGATGCGTTTTGCGGATCCGATCCATCTATCAGTGCATCCGTAAAAATCATGCGGACATCTGAATGGAGCTTTACAGGGGGTTGATCAATGACAGGGGGGTAATCAATGACAGGGGGGTGATCAGGGAGTCTATATGGGGTGATCAGGGGTGATCAGGGGCTAATAAGGGGTTAATAAGTGACGGGGGGGGGGTGTAGTGTAGTGTAGTGGTGCTTGTTGCTACTTTACTGAGCTACCTGTGTCCTCTAGTGGTCGATCCAAACAAAGGGGACCACCAGAGGACCAGGTAGCAGGTATATTAGACGCTGTTATCAAAACAGCGTCTAATATACCTGTTAGGGGTTAAAAAAAACACATCTCCAGCCTGCCAGCGAACGATCGCCGCTGGCAGGCTGGAGATCCACTCTCTTACCTTCCGTTCCTGTGAGCGCGCGCCCCTGTGTGCGCGCGTTCACAGGAAATCTCGCGTCTCGCGAGAGGACGCGCCGGCGCGTCCAGGAGGAATGAATCAACCACCTCCAGGACGCGTCTGTGCGTACAGCGGTCCGGAGGTGGTTAAGCAGGGAGGAATCATGACTTCAGATGGAAAAAATTACGAATATTCTAAAAAACAAATATATAGAGCAATATAGCTAATATAGTGCTATATTAGTTTTTCAGAATATTCGTAATATTCTAAAACAAGAATATATATCAATATAGTGAATATTCGAAAAAACAAATGTAGAGCAATTTAGCTAATATATTGCTATATTCTTCTTTGTCTTGTAGTTGTAATTTTTTTCTCTGAAGTTTAGATTGGAAAAAAATTCTGACAATAAAAAAAAAGATTATAGCACTATATTAGCAAAATTGCTCTATATTTTTTTTATTTTTTTCGAATATTCGCTATATTGCTATATATTCTTGTTTTGAAATATTACGAATATTCTTAAAAACGAATATAGCACTATATTAGCTATATTGCTCTATATATTCGTTTTTTATAATATTCGAATCGTCATTTTTTTCCATCTGAAGTCATGATTCCTACATGCTTAAGTAACTTAAAGAGGACCTTTCACCAGAGGAAAGCCTCTAAACTAACTATCCGTTCGCCCGGTATAGCCTCCGGTATGTAAGTAGTTAGGGTCCACCCACTTGATCCTGCCGGCATCTTCTTCTCCTCTCGCAGCGCTCAGCTCATAGCCTGGCTATACCGGGCGAACGGAGCGGCGCCCGGGGATAACAGTAAGTGCAGGGGGATCCCTGGGCGCCGCTCTACACCTCTGTATAGTTAGTTTAGAGGCTTTCCTCTGGTGAAAGGTCCTCTTTAAGCAGGGAAGAATCATGACTTCAGATGGAAAAAAATGACGAATAATCTAAAAAACAAATATATAACACTAAATTCTATAGTTCTATATATTCGTTTTTGACCCATGCCTGTATTGATTGCGTAATATTCGCATATTATGCGATCATTACCTTGCAGATTTTTCAAGTAAAAAAATGTAGAATACAACGAATATTTAAATTCGCGAATATTCGACGAATAGTCTAAAAAATATTCACGAAATATCGCAAATTCGAATATGACCCCTGCCATTTATCACTACCAATGACCATGATCATGACTCATTCATTCTCAACATTCACGGTATGTTCACATTGGTTACTTCTATATTTGGGACACTGTCATAGCATAGTATGTACGTACACTTACACTGTTCACTATTATAGTCTGTTCATAGCGCTACTCTTCCATTTCCCCAGTCATCTCCATCACACCACATCCTGAGACTGTCTTCCTCTGATAGGACAGGAAAAAACACAGAGAGGTTTAAAACCCCACCCCTTCCCTCCATCACCAGTGTTTTTTCCTGTCCCATCAGGATAGGAAGCAGAAGAGGTGTATGGAGGCTCTTTCGGGCCTACCTGTATCGCGATTTTTCAGGCCGAGGTCGGATCCGTAGGTTCGACTCTCACTCTCCCCTCATGGCCTGAGCTTGGACGCAAACGGTTGCGCTCTCTGCGAAGATCCCCTCTGCGGCGGTCCAGGGGGAATTCATGCAGAGGGGGAAATAAGATGGCGGCCGGAGCGGCACTGAGATGTGTTCCCTCTGGTCGCCGGCGCATGATGTCAGACGCTGTGGGCGGAGCCGGACGTCATGACGTTATCCCCGAGCGCCGCAGCTCCTGGTAAAGCAAAGAGGAATATAAAAACCCACAGGACCGGCACAATGGCGTCCGATCAGCGTCTGTTTCTCATCCAGAGAGCAATCACTGGGACTTTGGCGGACGGGAGCAAGCATGAGTGCCCCCATCACGCTGGGCTCTTGAGCCAAGCCTGCAACAAATCCAGGAACCATGAGTAGCTTGACATCAGGCACATAGTATTCACTTATTTCCCTAGTTAGCTGATCCTTCTTTCCCTTATACTTCCAGGGAGAAAAGCAGAGGCGGAGCTAAAGGCTCATGGGCCCTGGTGCAAGAGTTCAGCTTGGGCCCCACTTCCCTCAGTGCTTTGTGGCCATGGGCAGGGAGGAACATAGCCTTTTGCTGCCTCTCCCCCATGCTAAGTTCTTGACCTAACCCCTTTCCTTCTGCCAGAGGTGTAACTTGACCAGCTTGCACTTTCTATAATACCGGTGTCTTCTTATGTGGCACAAGGGTCTTTGGGCCCCCTCAGGCTCCTGGGCCCCGTAGCGACTGCTACCTCTGCACCCCCTATAGCTATGCCCCTGGAGAAAAGGTTTATGCTTCTGCTCCTAAGAAAACAAGGAAATGTGGAATATGTTATAAGCGGTTGCCCAGTACTGGGGCTAAACCCTAATGTAAGGAATGTACTTTCAATGTCGTGAAAGCCGAATCCTCTAGTTTTCTTGAAGATATCAGAACAATAGTTAAGGAGGAGGTTCAGTCCGCTTTAGCATCTAGGGATCCAGAACCCACTAGAATTCCTCCTCAAAGCATGCGTGATACTCACAATTTGGTTTCCGACTCAGACTCCAAGGTCTCAGAAGGCTCAGACTCTGAAACTATGCAAAAACCATATGTATCTTCGGACGAAGACAATTAATATAAAAGTTATTTATTTAAATATGGATGACATTGATGAGCTCATAAAAGCTACGATACAAATGGAGGTGCCAAAAAACCCAAGACGGCACAGGAAGAAATATTTGGCGGGCTGGGGGAAAAGAGAAATTCTGTATTCCCGCTACCAGATAATGTGCAAAAATTTATCAAATCGGAATGGGAAAAAACAGACAAGGGTTTTTTTTTCGAGAGGGATTAAGAGGCGATATCCTTTTAGTGTTGAAGATTGCACAGATTGGGAATCTATCCCCAGAGTGGAGGCCCCAGTAGCAAAGGTTGCAAGACATACTGCCCTACCCTTTGAAGATTCGGCTCAACTCAAGGACCCCATGGACAGGAAGGCCTGAAAGCCTTCTAAAAAAAAACTAGTAGGCTACAGCAGCCCTTTTTTTATAATTAACAATTTTTATTGTTTTATCTGAGAAAGCAGATTGTACATTTTGACATATCATAAGTTAATCATCATATGCATGTATTCAATAGTCATATAAGCTAAAAGTAGATACATTTCTTGAGCAACGACATATGTATCTTGCGATTCAGAACAATGGTGAAAAGAACAGAATAACCATATCAACATTTGGATGTGGAATAGTCTATGATAAATATAGTATCTAGCATATTATTTGTGGCAAAACACAACTCGAGACTAGTAGTGGGAGAGAGACAGTATGTCAAGGCTGGTCAGGGGAAACTCCTGTAGCACTTCCAAGGTGACCATATCTGAAGGAAGGTGGACCTTGTTCTTGTCTCCCAGTGTGAGATTTCCTCAAACCTATAAATTTGGTCAATTCTATTGATCCAATGGTCTCTCTTTGGGACCTCGTTAGAGAGCCAGAGCGTAGGTAAGAGTAATCTGGCTGCAGCCAGGAGGAAAGAGAAGAGGGACGCCTTATGATCTTTTGTGCCAGTTAGTCCTAGAGAAAGAAGGGCTAACTCAGGGGTGCAGGGGTATGTCGTGTTACATATTTGATTGCTAAGTCTAAATGTCTCAATCCACCATGAGTTGATGGGGCCGCAAGACCACCAAATGTGGAGATACGTCCCTTTGTCATTGAGACATCTCCAACAGATATCCGGAGACCCCGGTTTATAGCGACAAGTTTTGTCGGGGGTATTATACCAGCGGAGGAGAATTTTAAGAATTTTATAACTGTTCTCCTAAATGCGGACGCATCTGGATAATTTGTGAGGCGCCAACAGAATTTTTGCAATTTCGGGAGAAGTAAAGGTCATCTCCAAGTCTCTTTCCCAAAGGCCGAGGGCCGCTAATTTAGGGCAGGGGGGAGATGTTTTCAGAGACTTATAAATGTTCGAGATTGTTTTAATAGGAGCAAGTTGTTGACTAAACAGTTTCTCAAACCAACTAACCTGACTTGTTTGGGGTGTCTTTTTTATCAGGGGAGGTATCTTTGTAAGAAAACTAGTGAGCATGTAATGTTGGCCAGAGAGACCTAGTTTCTGTAGGAGGTCACATTCAGTGAGGAAACAGCCCTCAGAGACAAGTAAGCTAGATAAAGCGATCTTTGATTGCCTTAAGGCAGAGGGACAGCTTTGTCTCAGTTCTTTAGGGGCGAGGGCCAAAATATCCTCAACCAGTAGCAAAGGGGAGGGAAGCGTCAGAACTCCCCTGTCAGCTGAGACCGACTTCCAGACCTTCAGAGTGTTACGGATCATGGAGTTAGGAATAGAGCTAGGAACTGGAAGAGGGCTGTCAGCCAACAAGAGAGCACGAGCTGGGGCGTTTAGAAAGGAGTACTCTAACTTAATCCAAGGGGGGTTCCTAAGCCAGTCCACTACTCTACACAACTGGATGGCTTTCATATATACTTCCGGATCTGGCAAACCAATTCCCCCTTGGGCCCGGGGTTTGGTCAGTGTACTAAAAGAGATGCGTGGGCTTCTTCTCTGCCAGATATAAGAGCAGATTTTTTTATTCAGAGAATGGAAGAATGCTTTGGGTATCTCTATGGGGAGTACTTGCATCAAGTAGGTCAATCTGGGGATAACTAAGGACATGAGGATATTCTTCCTCCCGAACCAGGTCAGGTAAGGGAGGTCCAGAGAGTCCAGCTGAGCAACCATAGAAACAAGAAGGGGTTTGTAATTTAAGTTGAATAAGTCAGGTAAGTGGGGAGAGAGTTTTACCTCTAAATACGTTAATTGTTGGGTGCGCCAGTTAAATGGAGAGTTTTTCTGGAGGGAGGAGAGGGCTAGGGGTGAAAGACCGATATGAAGGACTTGGGATTTGGTGGGGTTTACTTTAAAATTGGATAGAGAGCCAAAATAGTCAAGAACCGACAAAATAGTGCTCATAGCCTTAGAGGGATTCGTAGTGAGTATTAAAAGGTTGTCTGCAAAGGCAGCAAGTTTAAATTCACACCCCTCTACTAAAAGGCTTTTAATATTTTTCTCTTGCCTAAGGGTTTGTAAAAGAGTCTCCATCACTAGAACGAAGAGGAGGGGGGAGAGTGGGCACCCCTGTCTAGTCCCGTTCCTGATTGGGAAGGGGGATGATAGGATACCATTAACTGACACGGACGCTGAAGAGTGAGTGTACATGGAGAAAACTGCATGTATAAAGGATTCTGAGATCCCAAATTTAATTAGGGTCAGCTTAATATATGTCCAATGCACTCTATCAAATGCTTTTTCGGCGTCCGTGCCAATCAGGACCAGAGGAATAGATTTATGGGTGGCATAATATAAGGCATTAAGGACTTTCATGGTGTTATCCTTCCCTTCTCGGCCTTGGTCAGGATGAATCAGGGTAGGTAGTAGGCCTTGGAGTCTGGAGGCAAGCATCTTAGCAAGCAATTTGAGGTCTACATTTAGTAGTGAGATGGGGCGGTAATTGGGGCAAAGGGATGGGTCCTTGCCTTCTTTCGGGATGATTGTAATCGTGGCCCTAGTCATATCAGTGGAAATGGGATGATTCTCTAAGGAAAGATTACAAACTGAAAGCAGGAAAGGGAGGAGAGGTTTTTTAAAGGCTGAATAATATGATATGGGGAGACCATCAGGGCCTGGGCATTTGCCTTTGGGGGTGGAGTTAATGGCTAGTGACAATTCATTTATTGTAAATGGTCTAGCTAGGACGTCTCGTTGCGACTCAAAGAGGTTTGGGAGATATAAACGTTTCAAAAATTCATTAATATTGTCTTCTCTCCCCATAGAGGGGTCAGGTGGTGTGGGGATGGGTAGGTTATATAAGGCCTTATAGTAGAGTTTAAATTGTTCAGTAATTTCCTCCGCCTTGAAAAGGAGATTTCCCTGGGGGGATCTAATGCTCTGGACATGGCGGGAGCCTCTTCTCTGTTTGATCCTTTGCATCATGAATTTTGATGCTTTGTTGCCATGGGCATAATATTTCTGTTGGGCAGATAAGAAGTATTTGGCTGAACGCTCATTTAGGAGATTCTTCAGCTCTGACCTAAGAGAAGAGAGTTCCGTCAACTGCTGAGCCAGCAAAGACTGCTTATGTGCTTTTTCCAGGACATGGATCCTTGCCAGCAAGGTTGTATATTTTTTATCAGATTCTCTTTTGAGGAAGGAGCAGAGGCTAATTAGTCTACCTCTAATGTAGGCTTTATGGGTATCCCATAAGGTTTGGGGGGATATTTCAGGAGTGTGATTAGTAGAAAAAAATTCCTCTAGGAAGGTTGTAATTTGAGATATGTGACTAGGGCTGCCCAGCAGAGACTCGTTGAACCTCCAGTTGGTTTTCTTACCTGACCCAGGAGCAATGCTTAAGAAGCAGTATACCGGAGAGTTGTCCGAGAGGGTCATGTCACCAATTTTAGCAAAGGAGCAGTGTTGTAGATGTTCTCTTGATATAAATATGTAGTCTATCCTGCTATATGAATTGTTCGCTGAAGAATAAAAAGAATAATCAAGTCAGGGTTAAAACATCTCCAAGTGTCTAATAATCCCATATCATATAGCTTGGTTTGTATCAATTTGAGAGCCCTTGTGGGGATGGAGGATTTCTTTGAAGAGGTATCCACTAAAGCAGGGATCAGCAACCTTCGGCACTCCAGCTGTGGTGAAACTACAACTCCCAGCATGCACACCTCCTTGGCTGTTCTCAGGACTCCCAGAGAAGTGAATGGAGCATGCTGGGAGTCGTAGTTTGACAACAGCTGGAGTGCCGGAGGTTGCTGATCCCTGCACTAAAGGATGGAGAGCTAAATTAAAGTCACCAGCAACAATCAATATTCCCTCCCTATGGGTTTCTATGAGAGAGAAAAGGGTGGTGAGCCAGGTGATTTGGTCCTTGTTAGGAGCATATACATTGACTAGGGTTACAAGGGTCAGCCCCAATAGGCCTTTCAGAATCAGGAATCTACCGTCTGGATCTTGGATGTGTGTCCTGTATTGGAATGTTACATCTTTATGAAAACCAATACTAACTCCCCTTGAAGCCGCGCCCCCAGCCCCACAATGGTGCCAAGTGGGGAATTTTGAGTAAGAGAGGTTCGGATAGCTGCCATGTTTAAAATGAGTCTCCTGTGGGCTCTTTCCAGGAGCACTTCATGTGCTGAATCTGGGCCTAGGAGGGAGAGGCAGATTTGCACTATTGTATTAGGTATGTCCCCTGGGATGACTGATTCAGGGATGCCCCTGAAGCGCAGATTGTTGCGCCTCCCTCTATTTTCTTGGTCCTCCAGCGCGCTGTATAAGAAGTTCATATTGGACTGAAAAGCCTGGAGGTTATGCTGTACAGCTGACTGATGCTGTATGACTGAGGTCTGCGATTCCTCTAGTGCCTCAACCCTGCACCCTATATGTCGGACGTCTTGTTTGATAGCAAGCAAATCGGAACTCAAAGGTTCCAGGGCAGACGCCAGGGAGGAGGAGAGAGCTTCTCTGAGGTACGTGCGGGATATGGGGAGCGCGTCTGAGTCGGTCTCACCTCCGTGTGCAGCGTCGGATGCCTCCAGCAGTTTGTGGCTTGTGGAGCGCGGCGAGGTCGGCGCCATCTTGGATTCTCTGGCTACATAAGCAGAGGCCGCTTTCTTTATGAATTTGTCCATATCCCCTTCGGCATTCACAGATCTGTGCTGGCTAGATGTGTCCCCAGCTTTGGATCCTCCGATCTTGACCATTTTGGACTGAAAACGCTATAAAACCAGGCTTTAAGGGTGGTATTACTGACGGAGCTACAGCAGCATGCGTCCGGTCAGTTCAGGCGCTAGCTCCGCCCCCACAGCAGCCCTTCTTAAACCTGGGGTAGCCTCTACATGCGTAGCCAGAACCTTAAATTTATGGTTAGAACAACTTGAAATTCACCTGATCAATAAAACCCTGCGGGATCAAATCCTTGAGAGTATTCCCCTGTTAAAAATGGCAACCAGTGGGTGTGGCGTGACCGAGCTTGATGGCGGCTGCTTGAGAGCGGAGCTCCCGCTACTAGATTATACTACAGCCTATCTAACAGCACTACCTGAGAGCAGGGATGAAGATCCAACCCAAAGAGCCTCCTAGAGTCTCGGCCGATCAGAAAAGAGACCCTCCACAGCATTCTGACATGGAGAAATACTTCCAGAAATCGGCTCCCCAGACACCCGCACACACAAGTAAGATGACGCCGAAGCGGCATGGGGAGGAAGGAGCTCATGGTGATCCGAGTCATTATGCACAGCATGTTGACACAGAGGAGGTGAGCGGATCGCAAGCCAGGGATGAGCCGGCTGCGCTTACCTGCGACTTCTTAGAAAAAGCACTCTACAAAGGGCTGGCCCCGATCGCGGCAGACCTAGCCACTATCAAAGCGGATGTCCGCCATATTGGGGATAGAGTTGAAAACGTGCAGGACGCCATGCTGACTTTTAATACAGCAGTCAAAGACTCGCTGGGGGCTCATACCAGAGCCATGAATAGCCTACTCCTCCAGATGGAGGATCAAGAGAATAGAAGCCGACGACGAAATATACAAATCAGAGGGCTTCCAGAAGCAGAGTAGAAAGAAGACCTGATGAATATTATGAGTTTACTTTTCACCTCGCTGCTAGGCCCAGAACGGGCTAAAGGTATTACTGTGGAGAGAGTGCACAGAGCATTGCGGCCTAAGCCAGGCTCCTCTGAAAATCCCAGGGACATTATCTGCGGCATATTAAGCTATAGGGACACAGAAGAAGTTCTACAGAAAGCAAGGGAGAAAGGAGAGATTCACCTACAGGGAAGAAGCGTGCAATTATATCAAGATATAGCGGCTTCTACACTTCAAAAAAGAAGATTGCTTAAACCTCTGACAGATCTAGGGATGAGCGAACCCGAACTGTATAGTTCGGGTTCGTACCGAATTTTGGGGTGTCCGTGACACGGACCCGAACCCGAACATTTTCGTAAAAGTCCGGGTTCGGGTTCGGTGTTCGGCGCTTTCTTGGCGCTTTTTGAAAGGCTGCAAAGCAGCCAATCAACAAGCGTCATACTACTTGCCCCAAGAGGCCATCACAGCCATGCCTACTATTGGCATGGCTGTGATTGGCCAGTGCAGCATGTGACCCAGCCTCTATTTAAGCTGGAGTCACGTAGCTCCGCACGTCACTCTGCTATGATCAGTATAGGGAGAGGTTGCAGCTGCGACGTTAGGGCGAGATTAGGCAGATTAACTCCTCCAAAAGACTTCATTCTTTGATCGATCTTCAGCTGTGGATCATTGAAGTGCTATTATTGACTTGCTCACTTTTTTGAGGCTGCCCAGAGCGTTTTTAGATCACTTTTTTTCTGGGGTGATCGGCGGCCATTTTGTGACTTGTGGTGCGCCAGCACAAGCTATCACCAAGTGTATTTAACCATCGATAGTGTGGTTATTTTGTGCTATTTCCTACATCAGCTGCAGGCTGAGCCTGTGTCACCGAAGTTCATTTAACCATCGACAGTCTGATTATTTTTTGGCCATATACTACATCTGGTGCAGGCTGAGCCTGTGTCACCCAAGTGCATTTAACCATCAACAGTGTGGTTATTTTTTGGCCATATATTACATCAGGGGCAAGTTGAGCCTGTCACCCAGCGCCTAAAAAATAGACCTGACATTTCTATTCAACCAAATCTGTACTGTTTTAGCTGGTCAAGTTATTTGTAGTGACCGTAAAAGCACACTTTTTTTCTGGGTTGAAAAACCATTCCCAAATTTGCCATTCTCAAAATAACTAGTTTCTGGTATTTGAGGCCTACTTGAAATCTATCCCAAAAAGAATATCTTACATTGAAGCTAGTGATAGTGTCATTCAGAAAAACCTAAGACACACGCAAGCGTGCAGATAGAAGTCTGATTCTGTGATTAAACCTATACCTGTCACACAGCGCAAAAAAAAACAGGACTCACATCTCTATTTAACCAAATCTGTACTGTTTTAGCTGGTCAAGTTATTTGTAGTGACCGTAAAAGCACACTTTTTTTTCTGGGTTGAAAAACCATTCCCAAATTTGCCATTCTCAAAATAACTAGTTTCTGGTATTTGAGGCCTACTGTCACGACTGTATGTGAGCAACAATAGTATACACAGTAAAAGAGCTACTGACCGGACCCAAACTAGGGAGGATAAAGGGTGACCCCTGTCCGACCCTCAAAGCTCTCCCTATGCTGCTAAAGCACATGCCCGGATCCAAATGGCGGAACGAGGCATGCCCACGTGCCTAAGACTGATGACCACTGTAACCCCTACAATAGTGGAAGGGGCACGGCCACCGGTGCCCTACTCAGTATATGGAGGGAACCGTGGCCACCTCAGATCCAGTCAGAAAGTAATCAGGTACACAACAATGTCTGTACACTTAGCTGAAGGTGTTGCAGCCGCAGAGAAGACGGATCCAAGGACAGCTGGCAATATCCGGAGTGCTTGCTGCAGCAGAACACAGGTCCAGTGAACTGATAGCTACAAGTGAAGATACTAAAGCAAGAGCTACAACTGAAATGAGAACTATAATCCACGCCCTACAATAGGAGGAGGGGTGATATAAAGAGAGGGAAATCAAACGCATGAGGAACAGCTGGGAGGAAGGAAACCAAAAGTAAACAGAGCAGTGAGAACTCCTCCCAGCTCTAGTAGTGACATCATCACAGGGGTGGAGAAACAGAGCTGTGAGAACGTCCCAAAGCTCTGGTAGTGACAGTACCCCCCCCCCTCTACGGGTGGACTCCGGACACCCAGGACCCACCTTCTCAGGATGAGCCCTATGAAATGCCCTGATGAGGCGAGTGGCTTTAATGTCCGACACCGGAACCCACATCCTCTCCTCAGGACCATAACCCTTCCAATGAACGAGGTACAGAAGAGAACCGCGGACAATGCGAGAGTCCACAATTCTGGAAACCTCAAACTCCAGATTGCCATCAACCAAAATCGGAGGAGGAGGCAAAGAGGAGGGTACCGTGGGCTGGACATATGGTTTTAAGAGAGATCTGTGAAATACATTATGTATCTTCCAAACCTGTGGAAGATCAAGACGGAAGGCAACAGGATTGATGACTGACAAGATTTTATAAAGCCCAATAAACTTGGGACCCAATTTCCAGGAGGGAACCTTCAGTTTAATGTTTCTTGTAGACAACCACACCAGATCACCCACATTCAGGTCCGGACCAGGCACACGTCTCTTATCAGCCACACGCCTATACCTCTCACTCATCTTTTTAAGATTACTCTGAATCTTTTGCCAAATGGTAGACAAAGACGAGGAAAATCTCTCCTCCTCAGGTAAACCAGAAAGAGCCCCTCCCGAGAATGTCCCAAACTGCGGATGGAACCCATATGCACCAAAGAATGGTGACTTATCAGAAGATTCCTGACGACGGTTGTTCAGAGCAAACTCAGCAAGAGGGAGAAATAAACACCAATCCTCCTGGTTCTCTGCCACAAAACAGCGCAAATATGTCTCCAGATTCTGATTGAGGCGCTCAGTCTGACCATTCGACTGCGGGTTTACAAGCAGAAGAGAAGGACAGCCGAACCCCCAGGCGAGAACAGAAAGCCTTCCAGAACCTGGACACAAACTGCGTGCCTCTATCGGAAACAATATCAGAGGGAATGCCGTGCAATTTAACAATATGGTCGACAAAAGCTTGCGCCAACGTTTTAGCATTGGGTAAACCAGGGAAAGGTACGAAATGAGCCATCTTGCTAAAACGGTCCACCACCACCAGGATCACCGACTTCCCCGAGGAACGAGGAAGATCCGCGATAAAGTCCATGGACAGGTGTGTCCAAGGACGGGAAGGTATGGGTAACGGGAGAAGGGAACCTGAAGGCCGTGAACGAGGGACCTTAGCGCGAGCGCACGTCTCACAAGCAGCCACAAAACCCTCCACCGACTTACGAAGAGCCGGCCACCAAAATCTCAGAGCAATGAGATCTACCGTGTCTCTACTCCCGGGGTGACCAGCAAGAACCGTATCATGATGCTCCTTAAAGAGTTTGTGACGTAGCTCAGGAGGCACGAACAACTTCCCAGAAGGACAACGGGCAGTTGCCTCAGTCTGGGCAGCCTGGACCTCGGCCTCCAAATCGGAATATAGAGCAGAAACAACTACCCCCTCCGCCAAAATGGGACCCGGGTCCTCGGAGTTTCCTCCTCCCGGAAAACAGCGAGAGAGAGCATCAGCCTTCACATTTTTTATCCCAGGTCGGAATGTAACAACAAAATTGAATCTGGAGAAGAACAGAGACCATCTGGCCTGTCTCGGATTCATACGCCTGGCCGACTCCAAGTATGCCAGATTCTTATGGTCGGTAAAAACGGTGATAGGGTGCCTGGCCCCCTCCAACCAATGGCGCCATTCCTCGAAAGCCAACTTGATGGCCAACAACTCCCTATCTCCCACATCATAGTTTCTCTCTGCCGGGGAGAGTTTTTTAGAGAAAAAGGCACAGGGTCGCCATTTGGCAGGAGAAGGGCCCTGGGACAAAACCGCACCCACACCCACCTCGGAAGCATCCACCTCAACAATAAAAGGTAAGGAAACATCGGGATGCACCAAGACGGGAGCAGACGCAAAACTCTCTTTAATCTTAGAAAAGGCTGCACGCGCCTCCTCCGACCAAGAGGAAAAATCCGCCCCCTTTTTTGTCATGTCAGTGAGGGGTTTGACAACAGAGGAATAATTCAAAATGAACTTTCTGTAATAGTTCGCAAAACCCAGAAAGCGCATCAATGCCTTCTGATTCTCAGGAAGCTCCCACTCAAGTACAGCACGGACCTTCTCCGGATCCATGCGAAAACCAGAAGCAGAGAGGAGAAAACCCAGAAATTGAATCTCTGATACCATAAAAAGACATTTCTCCAGCTTGGCGTACAATTTATTTTCCCGCAGAATCTGCAGAACCTGAAAAAGATGATCCTGATTGGTCTGAACATCAGGGGAAAAAATCAAAATATCATCAAGATACACCAATACAAATTTCCCCATTAAATGGTAGAAAATACTATTAACAAAATGCTGAAAGACGGCCGGAGCATTCATCAGGCCGAAAGGCATAACGAGATTCTCGAAATGCCCGTTAGGGGTATTAAAGGCCGTTTTCCATTCATCCCCCTCTCTGACCCTGACCAGGTTGTACGCGCCTCTTAAATCCAATTTGGAAAACACCTTGGCCCCAACAATTTGGTTGAAGAGGTCCGGGATCAGAGGAAGGGGATAGGGATCGCGAATCGTGATACGGTTCAGCTCCCTAAAATCTAGGCAAGGTCTCAGAGAGCCATCTTTTTTTTTAACAAAAAAAAAAACCCGCGGCCACAGGTGACTTTGAGGGACGAATATGCCCCTTCTCGAGACTCTCGGAGATATAAGTTCGCATTGCGATTCTTTCCGGTTGTGAGAGATTGTAGAGGCGTGCTTTTGGCAGCTTGGCACCGGGAATGAGGTTAATGGGACAGTCAAACTCCCGGTGAGGAGGTAGCTCCTGAACACCGCTCTCGGAAAACACATCCGAGAAATCAGAGAGAAATGATGGCACAGTTTTAGTAGACACCTCTGCAAAAGTCGCTGTGAGACAATTCTCTCTACAAAAGTCACTCCACTCATTTATTTGCCTTCCTTGCCAATCAATAGTGGGGTTATGTCTAGTGAGCCAGGGTAACCCCAAAACTAGAGGAGAAGGCAATCCGTTAAGGACAAAACAAGATATATCCTCCACATGAGTGTCACCTACAGCTAGCCGGATATTGTGAACAATGCCCTTCAGAGATCTCTGTGAGAGTGGAGCAGAGTCAATAGCAAAAACAGGTATATCCTTTTCTAATGTGCAAACCTGAAAACCATGCATGGCTACAAATTGAGTGTCAATAAGATTGACGGCCGCTCCACTATCGACAAAAATCTCACAAGAAATGACTTTGCTCTCTAGCGCCACCCTGGCAAACAGGAGAAAACAGGAACTGCAGGTCAGAGGAAAAGCATCAATTCCTACATCAACTTTGCCCAAAGTAGCAGATGAAGCAGAGTTTGATGATTTACCTTTTGAGGTTTTTCTCTTATTATCGCTCTTAGTACAGTTCAAGAATCTTCTAGACGGACAAACATTTGCCAAATGACCTATGCCCCCACAACAAAAATACACCATACTCTGAGGACTAAATCCTCTTTTATCAGGGGCAAGTCGACCTAGCTGCATGGGCTCCTCCTCAGAGGGGAGCGAGACAGGATGAGGCCCCTGCACACTGAATGAGTCCGCACCACTGCCCCTAGACTGACAATGGCTGGACAGAGAGGTCTCGTTTCTTTCTCTTAGACGCCTGTCAAGGCGTACCGCCAATGACATGGCAGACTCTAAGGACGTTGGTCTCTCATGGAAAGCAAACGCATCTTTCAATCTCTCTGAGAGACCATGACAGACCTGACTCCGGAGTGCAGCATCATTCCAACCCGAATCAGCTGCCCATCTCCGAAATTCAGAACAATAAAGCTCCGCAGACAGTTTGTTCTGGCATAAAACACGTAAGTTAGATTCGGCCAGAGCAACACGATCCGGGTCATCATAAATCTGCCCCAGGGCCACAAAAAATCTTTCCACGGATCGAAGGTAGGGATCCCCTGATGGCAGCGAAAAAGCCCAAGTCTGAGCATTACCCCTGAGCAGGGAGATGACAATCCTCACCCTCTGCTCCTGATTACCAGAGGAGTGGGGACACAAGCAAAAATGGAGTTTGCATGCCTCTCTGAAGCGAACAAAATTCTCACTGCCCCCGGAGAACGTTTCCGGAAGTGAGACCTTTGGCTCGCAACAGACTCCATGAGCCGGAGCAGAGCCCAATGCTTGAAGCTGAGTCATAGATTGACGGAGATCCGCTACTTCCAAAGAAAAACCCTGCATGCGGTCAACCAGGCCAGAAAGCGGATCCATGTCAAAAAAGGACGGTTTTGGTGGATTATAATGTCACGACTGTATGTGAGCAACAATAGTATGCACAGTAAAAGAGCTACTGACCGGACCCAAACTAGGGAGGATAAAGGGTGACCCCTGTCCGACCCTCAAAGCTCTCCCTATGCTGCTAAAGCACATGCCCGGATCCAAATGGCGGAACGAGGCATGCCCACGTGCCTAAGACTGATGACCACTGTAACCCCTACAATAGTGGAAGGGGCACGGCCACCGGTGCCCTACTCAGTATATGGAGGGAACCGTGGCCACCTCAGATCCAGTCAGAAAGTAATCAGGTACACAACAATGTCTGTACACTTAGCTGAAGGTGTTGCAGCCGCAGAGAAGACAGATCCAAGGACAGCTGGCAATATCCGGAGTGCTTGCTGCAGCAGAACACAGGTCCAGTGAACTGATAGCTACAAGTGAAGATACTAAAGCAAGAGCTACAACTGAAATGAGAACTATAATCCACGCCCTACAATAGGAGGAGGGGTGATATAAAGAGAGGGAAATCAAACGCATGAGGAACAGCTGGGAGGAAGGAAACCAAAAGTAAACAGAGCAGTGAGAACTCCTCCCAGCTCTAGTAGTGACATCATCACAGGGGTGGAGAAACAAAGCTGTGAGAACGTCCCAAAGCTCTGTTAGTGACACCTACTTGAAATCTATCCCAAAAAGAATATCTTACATTGAAGGTACTGATAGTGTCATTCAGAAAAACCTAAGACACACGCTAGCGTGCTGATAGAAATCTGATTCTGTGATTAAACCTATACCTGTCACACAGCGCAAAAAAAAACAGGCCTCACATCTCTATTTAACCAAATCTGTACTGTTTTAGCTGGTCAAGTTATTTGTAGTGACCGTAAAAGCACACTTTTTTTTTTGGGTTGAAAAACCATTCCCAAATTTGCCATTCTCAAAATAACTAGTTTCTGGTATTTGAGGCCTACTTGAAATCTATCCCAAAAAGAATATCTTATATTGAAGCTAGTGATAGTGTCATTCAGAAAAACCTAAGACACACGCTAGCGTGCTGATAGAAATCTGATTCTGTGATTAAACCTATACCTGTCACACAGCGCAAAAAAAAACAGGCCTCACATCTCAATTTAACCAAATCTGTACTGTTTTAGCTGGTCAAGTTATTTGTAGTGACCGTAAAAGCACACTTTTTTTTCTGGGTTGAAAAACCATTCCCAAATTTGCCATTCTCAAAATAACTAGTTTCTGGTATTTGAGGCCTACTTGAAATCTATCCCAAAAAGAATATCTTACATTGAAGCTAGTGATAGTGTCATTCAGAAAAACCGAAGACACACGCTAGCGTGCAGATAGAAGTCTGATTCTGTGATTAAACCTATACCTGTCACACAGCGCAAAAAAAAACAGGCCTCACATCTCTATTTAACCAAATCTGTACTGTTTTAGCTGGTCAAGTTATTTGTAGTGACCGTAAAAGCACACTTTTTTTTCTGGGTTGAAAAACCATTCCCAAATTTGCCATTCTCAAAATAACTAGTTTCTGGTATTTGAGGCCTACTTGAAATCTATCCCAAAAAGAATATCTTACATTGAAGGTACTGATAGTGTCATTCAGAAAAACCTAAGACACGCTAGCACGCTGATAGAAATCTGATTCTGTGATTAAACCTATACCTGTCACACAGCGCAAAAATAAACAGGCCTCACATCTCTATTTAACCAAATCTGTACTGTTTTATTTGGTCAAGTTATTTGTAGTGACCGTAAAAGCACACTTTTTTTTCTGGGTTGAAAAACCATTCCCAAATTTGCCATTCTCAAAAAAAATAGTTTCTGGTATTTTAGGCCTACTTGAAATCTATCCCAAAAAGAATATCTTACATTGAAGCTAGTGATAGTGTCATTCAGAAAAACCTAAGACACACGCTAGCGTGCTGATAGAAATCTGATTCTGTGATTAAACCTATACCTGTCACACAGCGCAAAAAAAAACAGGCCTCACATCTCTATTTAACCAAATCTGTACTGTTTTAGCTGGTCAAGTTATTTGTAGTGACCGTAAAAGCACCCTTTTTTTTCTGGGTTGAAAAACTATTCCCAAATTTGCCATTCTCAAAATAACTAGTTTCTGGTATTTGAGGCCTACTTGAAATCTATCCCAAAAAGGATATCTTACATTAAAGGTATTGATAGTGTCATTCAGAAAAACCTAAGACACACGCTACCGTGCAGATAGAAGTCTGATTCTGAGATTAAACCTTAACCTGTCACACAAGTGCAAAAAAAAACAGGTCTCACATTTCTATTCAAGCAAATCTGTACTGTTTTAGCTGCTCAAGTTATTTGTAGTGACCGTAAAAGCACACTTTTTTTTCTGGGTTAAAAAACTATTCCCAAATTTGCCATTCTCCAAATAACTAGTTTCTGGTAATTGAGGCCTACTTGAAATCTATCCCAAAAAGGATATCTTACATTGAAGGTATTGATAGTGTCATTCAGAAAAACCTAAGACACACGCTACCGTGCAGATAGAAGTCTGATTCTGAGATTAAACCTTAACCTGTCACACAGTGCAAAAAAAAACAGGTCTCACATTTCTATTCAACCAAATCTGTACTGTTTTAGCTGGTCAAGTTATTTGTAGTGACCGTAAAAGCACACTTTTTTTTCTGGGTTGAAAAACCATTCCCAAATTTGCCATTCTCAAAATATCTAGTTTCTGGTATTTGAGGCCTACTTGAAATCTATCCCAAAAAGAATATCTTACATTGAAGCTAGTGATAGTGTCATTCAGAAAAACCTAAGACACACGCTAGCGTGCTGATAGAAATCTGATTCTGTGATTAAACCTATACCTTTCACACAGCGCAAAAAAAAACAGGCCTCACATCTCTATTTAACCAAATCTGTACTGTTTTAGCTGGTCAAGTTATTTGTAGTGACCGTAAAAGCACACTTTTTTTTCTGGGTTGAAAAACCATTCCCAAATTTGCCATTCTCAAAATAACTAGTTTCTGGTATTTGAGGCCTACTTGAAATCTATCCCAAAAAGAATATCTTACATTGAAGCTAGTGGTAGTGTCATTCAGAAAAACCTAAGACACACGCTAGCGTGCTGATAGAAATCTGATTCGGTGATTAAACCTATACCTGTCACACAGCGCAAAAAAAAACAGGTCTCACATTTCTATTCAAGCAAATCTGTACTGTTTTAGCTGCTCAAGTTATTTGTAGTGACCGTAAAAGCACCCTTTTTTTTCTGGGTTGAAAAACTATTCCCAAATTTGCCATTCTCAAAATAACTAGTTTCTGCTATATGAGGCCTACTTGAAATCTATCCCAAAAAGGATATCTTACATTGAAGGTATTGATAGTGTCATTCAGAAAAACCTAAGACACACGCTACCGTGCAGATAGAAGTCTGATTCTGAGATTAAACCTTAACCTGTCACACAGTGCAAAAAAAACAGGTCTCACATTTCTATTCAAGCAAATCTGTACTGTTTTAGCTGCTCAAGTTATTTGTAGTGACCGTAAAAGCACACTTTTTTTTCTGGGTTGAAAAACTATTCCCAAATTTGCCATTCTCAAAATAACTAGTTTCTGGTATTTGAGGCCTACTTGAAATCTATCCCAAAAAGGATATCTTACATTGAAGGTATTGATAGTGTCATTCAGAAAAACCTAAGACACACGCTACCGTGCAGATAGAAGTCTGATTCTGAGATTAAACCTTAACCTGTCACACAGTGCAAAAAAAAACAGGTCTCACATTTCTATTCAAGCAAATCTGTACTGTTTTAGCTGCTCAAGTTATTTGTAGTGACCGTAAAAGCACACTTTTTTTTCTGGGTTGAAAAACTATTCCCAAATTTGCCATTCTCAAAATTGTGGTGAACGGGAACAATGAGGAAAACATCTAATAAGGGACGCGGACGCGGACGTGGACATGGTCGTGGTAGTGTTAGTGGACCCTCTGGTGCTGAGAGAGGATGTGGCCGTTCTGCCACAGCCACACGTCCTAGTGTACCAACTACCTCAGGTCCCAGTAGCCGCCAGAATTTACAGGGATATTTGGTGGGGCCCAATGCCGTTCTAAGGATGGTAAGGCCTGAGCAGGTACAGGCATTAGTCAATTGGGTGGCCGACAGTGCATCCAGCACGTTCACATTATCTCCCACCCAGTCTTCTGCAGAAAGCGCACAGATGGCGCATGAAAACCAAGCCCATCAGTCTGTCACATCACCCCCATGCATATCAGGGAAACTGTCTGAGCCTCAAGTTATGCAGCAGTCTCTTATGCTGTTTGAAGACTCTGCTGCCAGGGTTTCCCAAGGGCATCCACCTAGCTCTTCACCAGGGGTGGAAGAGATAGAATGCACTAACGCACAACCACTTATGTTTCCTGATGATGAGGACATGGGAATACCACCTCAGCACGTCTCTGATGATGACGAAACACAGGTGCCAACTGCTGCGTCTTTCTGCAGTGTGCAGACTGAACAGGAGGTCAGGAGTCAAGACTGGGTGGAAGACGATGCAGGGGACGATGAGGTCCTAGACCCCACATGGAATGAAGGTCGTGCCACTGACTTTCACAGTTCGGAGGAAGAGGCAGTGGTGAGACCGAGCCAACAGCGTAGCAAAAGAGGGAGCAGTGGGCAAAATCAGAACACCCGCCGCCAAGAGACTCCGCCTGCTACTGACCGCCGCCATCTGGGACCGAGCACCCCAAAGGCAGCTTCAAGGAGTTCCCTGGCATGGCACTTCTTCAAACAATGTGCTGACGACAAGACCCGAGTGGTTTGCACGCTGTGCCATCAGAGCCTGAAGCGAGGCATTAACGTTCTGAACCTTAGCACAACCTGCATGACCAGGCACCTGCATGCAAAGCATGAACTGCAGTGGAGTAAACACCTTAAAAAAAAGGAAGTCACTCAGGCTCCCCCTGCTGCCTCTTCTGCTGCTGCTGCCTCGGCCTCTTCTGCTGCTGCCGCCGCCTCGGCCTCTTCTGCTGCTGCTGCCGCCGCCGCCTCGGCCTCTTCCTCTGCCTCTGGAGGAACGTTGGCACCTGCCGCCCAGCAAACATGGGATGTACCACCAACACCACCACCTGCGTCACCAAGCATCTCAACCATGTCACACGGCAGCGTTCAGCTCTCCATCTCACAAACATTTGAGAGAAAGCGTAAATTCCCACCTAGCCACCCTCGATCCCTGGCCCTCAATGCCAGCATTTCTAAACTACTGGCCTATGAAATGCTGTCATTTAGGCTGGTGGACACACACAGCTTCAAACAGCTCATGTCACTTGCTGTCCCACAGTATGTTGTTCCCAGCCGCCACTACTTCTCCAAGAGAGCCGTGCCTTCCCTGCACAAACAAGTGTCCGATAAAATCAAGTGTGCACTGCGCAACGCCATCTGTGGCAAGGTCCACCTAACCACAGATACGTGGACCAGTAAGCACGGCCAGGGACGCTATATCTCCCTAACTGCACACTGGGTAAATGTAGTGGCGGCTGGGCCCCAGGCGGAGAGCTGTTTGGCGCACGTCCTTCCGCCGCCAAGGATCGCAGGGCAACATTCTTTGCCTCCTGTCTCCTCCTCCTCCAACTCAGCTTCCTCCTCCTCTTCTTCCACCTGCTCATCCAGTCAGCCACACACCTTCACCACCAACTTCAGCACAGCACGGGGTAAACGTCAGCAGGCCGTTCTGAAACTCATATGTTTGGGGGACAGGCCCCACACCGCACAGAAGTTGTGGCGGGGTATAGAACAACAGACCGACGAGTGGTTGCTGCCGGTGAGCCTCAAGCCCGGCCTGGTGGTGTGCGATAATGGGCGAAATCTCGTTGCAGCTCTGGGACTAGCCGGTTTGACGCACATCCCTTGCCTGGCTCATGTGCTGAATTTGGTGGTGCAGAAGTTCATTCGCAACTACCCCGACATGTCAGAGCTGCTGCATAAAGTGCGGGCCGTCTGTTCGCGCTTCCGGCGTTCACACCCTGCCGATGCTCGCCTGTCTGCGCTACAGCGTAACTTCGGCCTTTCCGCTCACCGCCTCATATGCGACGTACCCACCAGGTGGAACTCCACCTTGCATATGCTGGACAGACTGTGCGAGCAGCAGCAGGCCATAGTGGAGTTTCAGCTGCAGCACGCACGGGTCAGTCGCACTGCGGATCAGACACACTTCACCACCAATAACTGGGCCTCCATGCGAGACCTGTGTGCCCTGTTGCGCTGTTTCGAGTACTCCACCAACATGGCCAGTGGCGATGACGCCGTTATCAGCGTTACAATACCACTTCTATGTCTCCTTGAGAAAACACTTAGGTCGATGATGGAAGAGGAGGTGGCCCAGGAGGAAGAGGAGGAAGAGGGGTCATTTTTAGCACTTTCAGGCCAGTCTCTTCAAAGTGACTCAGAGGGAGGTTTTTTGCAACACCAGAGGCCAGGTACAAATGTGGCCAGACAGGGCCCACTACTGGAGGACGAGGAGGACGAGGATGAGGAGGAGGTGGAGGAGGATGAGGATGAAGCATGTTCACAGCGGGGTGGCACCCAAAGCAGCTCGGGCCCATCACTGGTGCGTGGCTGGGGGGAAACACAGGACGATGACGATACGCCTCCCACAGAGGACAGCTTGTCCTTACCTCTGGGCAGCCTGGCACACATGAGCGACTACATGCTGCAGTGCCTGCGCAACGACAGCAGAGTTGCCCACATTTTAACGTGTGCGGAATACTGGGTTGCCACCCTGCTGGATCCCCGGTACAAAGACAATGTGCCCACCTTACTTCCTACACTGGAGCGTGATAGGAAGATGCGCGAGTACAAGCGCACGTTGGTAGACGCGCTACTGAGAGCATTCCCAAATGTCACAGGGGAACCAGTGGAAGCCCAAGGCGAAGGCAGAGGAGGAGCAAGAGGTCGCCAACGCAGCTGTGTCACGGCCAGCTCCTCTGAGGGCAGGGTTAGCATGGCAGAGATGTGGAAAAGTTTTGTCACCACGCCACAGCTAACTGCACCACCACCTGATACGGAACGTGTTAGCAGGAGGCAACATTTCACTAACATGGTGGAACAGTACCTGTGCACACCCCTCCACGTACTGACTGATGGTTCGGACCCATTCAACTTCTGGGTCTCCAAATTGTCCACGTGACCAGAGCTAGCCTTTTATGCCTTGGAGGTGCTGGCCTGCCCGGCGGCCAGCGTTTTGTCTGAACGTGTATTCAGCACGACAGACAAACGCAGCAGCCTATCTACAGCCAATGTGGACAAGCTGACGTTCATAAAAATGAACCAGGCATGGATCCCACAGGACCTGTCCATCCCTTGTGCAGATTAGATATTAACTACCTCCCCTTAACAATATATTATTCTACTCCAGGGCACTTCCTCATTTAATATTATTTTTAATTTCATTTTACCATTATATTGCGGGGCAACCCAAAGTTGAATGAACCTCTCGTCTGTCTGGGTGCTGGGGCCTAAATGTGTGACAGTGGCCTGTTCCAGTGGTGGGTGACGTGAAGCCTGATTCTCTGCTATGACATGAAGACTTATTCTGTGCTGACATGAAGCCAGATTCTCTGTTACGCGACCTCTCTCCTCTGCCTGGGCCTAAATATGTGACAGTGGCCTGTTCCAGTGGTGGGTGACGTGAAGCCTGATTCTCTGCTATGACATGAATACAGATTCTGCGCTGACATAAGGCCAGATTCTCTGTTACGGGACCCCTCTCCTCTGCCTGGGTGCCTGGGCCTAAATGTGTGACAGTGGCCTGTTCCAGTGGTGGGTGACGTGAAGCCTGATTCTCTGCTATGACATGAAGACAGATTCTGCGCTGACATGAAGCCAGATTCTCTGTTACGGGACCTCTCTCCTCTGTCTGGGTGCCGGGGCCTAAATGTGTGACAGTGGCCTGTACCAGTGGTGGGTGACGTGAAGCCTGATTCTCTGCTATGACATGAAGACAGATTCTGTGCTGACATCAGGCCAGATTCTCTGTTACGGGACCTCTCTCCTCTGCCTGGGTGCCGGGGCCTAAATGTGTGACAGTGGCCTGTTCCAGTGGTGGGTGACGTGAAGCCTGATTCTCTGCTATGACATGAAGACTGATTCTGCGCTGACATGAAGCCAGATTCTCTGCTATGGCATGAAGAGACTGATTCTCTGCTGACATGAAGCCAGATTCTTTGCTATGGCATGAAGAGACTGATTCTCTGCTGATGTGAAGCCAGATTCTCTGCTATGGGACCTCTGTCCAATTGATATTGGTTCATTTTTATTTTTTTAATTTTTATTTTAATTCATTTCGCTATCCACATTTGTTTGCAGGGGATTTACCTACATGTTGCTGCCTTTTGCAGCCCTCTAGCTCTTTCCTGGGCTGTTTTACAGCCTTTTTAGTGCCCAAAAGTTCGGGTCCCCATTGACTTCAATGGGGTTCGGGTTCGGGACGAAGTTCGGATCGGGTTCGGATTCCGAACCCGAACATTTCCGGGAAGTTCGGCCGAACTTCTTGAACCCGAACATCCAGGTTTTCGCTCAACTCTAGACAGATCTTCTTCGGTCTTCTAAGATACCATACAGGTGGCTATTCCCATTTGGCATCCTGATATCAGTGGGGAATCGTAGGTTCACAGTCAGATCGCCTGCCGACTTACCACCTGTTTGGGAAATGCTGGACCTTGCACCTGTTGAAGTTCCATCCTGGCTTCCAGTCCCTTCGGAGGAGGACTTACCACCTTTACCACAAGCCTCGTCATGGCTGAAACTGAAGCAACCGAGAAACGGACATAGCAGGAGCGCGGCAAGTAGAGGGATAGACACCTGAGACTTTGGCAGACACTCAGATGCTTACGGCCATGTTGCACTAGTAGTCGTTCAATCTACAGGGTACCATTATGAGCGTTATTATTCCATCACAGGCTTACCTAAGTCACTTTTCGCTCAAACAGTTATGATCCCATTGTTGTTTTTTGTTTTTTGGTACACAATATCTACACAGTTTAAAGGGGTTAATTAATAATTAATGATTGATATTGCGAAATAATGGGTAGTTAATTAGTAGGTGTTGTTTGCTCACTTGGCTGTAGTAGGAATCTAGGCCGATCAGGGAATACTGATGGAAATCTCCCCCCCCCCCCCCCCCCATCAAGAAGAATTCCATGTGGGATTCTGGTGATACCCCATTTATGCATAGTTTGCAATAAGTTTATTGTTATAAGTTTATGCTCCATCTTTTGGTCACACTTTTATTTGCAAAGATGTTATCTCATATTTATGGCACATGAATGGCACCGTTAATACTTAATGTTGCCTCCTATAATGTACATGGCTGTAATAGTCCTGTCAAGAGGAGCCGCATTTTTCGGTCTATTAAAAAAGAGGCCATAGATATCATTATGCTGAAAGAGACACATTTTGCATTTCACCATGTTCCCAATCTAGGTAATTCAGCTTTTCATTACTGGTACCATTCCTGTTCAGATAAATCTGCGTCTAAAGGGGTCAGCATTGGATTAAAGAAGAGTGTTCCGTTCACATTTCACTCTTAATTGGTAGACCCAGAAGGCAGGTATCTCTTGGTGAATTGTGAGATAGGTTATACAAAAATCACTTTGTGTAATTTATACGCTCCAAATGTAAAAACAGTCCACTGGCTGCTAGAAACCCTGGACAAGATAACTGCATTTGCCTTTGGCTGGTTGTTAATAGGAGGAGATTTTAATTTAACTCTAAATCCTCTACTGCATTCTTCTTCTGGGAGGTCAGCTATCTCGTTCAGGGCACTGAAGTCACTGCAGACACGTTTTAGGGATATCCATGTTGTAGATATATGGCGGTCGGTACATGGAGATAAGAGAGATTACACTTTTTATTAAAATCCTCACAGATCTTATAAGAGATTGGACTACCTTATGATTCAGGAGAATTGTCTCACACTAGTTCAGTCTGCTACTATAGATTGCATAGCGGTGTCCGAACTGCTATACAGTTTTCTAGTCTGAGAGAGAAGGAGTGGTCATGGAGATTAAACCATACGTTACTGGACACCCAATCGCAGGTGGACGCGATTTCTCAGAAATTGCAGGAGTACTTTGATGTTAATGTAAATACTGCAACTTCACCTTCTATTACGTGGGAAGCACATAAAGCGGTCATACGGGGAGAATTTATAGCCTTGGGCTCACACGTTCAGAAGGAAAGAACAAAACAGCTTCAGGAGTTACTTACCCGCATTTCCCTGCTTGAAAGAGCACACAAAAAATCTGTAGCAATAAGGGACCATGAGCAGTTAGTGATACTTAGGCAGGAACTTAAAGGGCTTCTGTCACCCCACAAAACTCTTTTTTTTTTTTTGGATAGTTACATTCCTTATAGCGCGATATAGGAGAATATAATCTTATCACTTACTTTCATGCGGCCGTTTCTTTAGAAAACGAAGTTTTATAATATGTAAATCCGGTCTCTACCAGCAAGTAGGGCGTCTACTTGCTGGTAGCAGCAGCAGAAAACCGCCCCCTCGTCGTGTTGATTGACAGGGCCAGCCGTGATCTCCTCCTCCGGCCGGCCCTGTCAGTACTTCAAAAATCGCGCGCCTCTGTTCATTCGGCGCAGGCGCTCTGAGATGAGGAGGCTCGTCTCCTCAGAACTCCCTCAGTGCGCCTGCGCCGATGACGTCTTCTCTTTCGGTGATGTCATCGGCGCAGGCGCACTGAGGGAGTTCTGAGGAGACGAGCCTCCTCATCTCAGAGCGCCTGCGCCGAATGAACAGAGGCGTGCGATTTTTGAAGTACTGACAGGGCCGGCCGGAGGGGGAGATCAGGGCTGGCCCTGTCAATCAACACGACGAGGGGGCGGTTTTCTGCTGCGGCTACCAGCAAGTAGACGCCCTACTTGCTGGTAGAGACCGGATTTACATATTATAAAACTTCGTTTTCTAAAGAAACGGCCGCATGAAAGTAAGTGATAAGATTATATTCTCCTATATCGCGCTATAAGGAATGTAACTATCCAAAAAAAAAAAAAAGAGTTTTGTGGGGTGACAGAAGCCCTTTAAGTCTTTGCCTAATATTAAGGCTGCTAAAGCGTTTTTGAGAGTGAAGCATAAGCATTACATTCATGGAAATAGAGGCAGCAAGGTCTTGTCTGCTATGATCAAAAAACTAGTAGAACAAACCTTTATTAAGCAAATGATGACTCCAGAGGGTCAGATTACCACGGATGCCTCAGAGATTTCTAGGGTATTTACTGCATATTATCACGATTTATATAATTTGCGAAAAGACGAAACTAGTGAGGCAATACGGATCAGACAAGAAAATATATCTTCTTATTTGCAGGAACTAAAGCTACCAGTACTGTCAGTTGCAGAGAAGGAGAGCTTAGTTGCCCCAATATCCCTAGAGGAAGTTCAGAAGGTCCTGAAGTCAATCCCCAATGGGAAAAGCCCAGGACCTGATGGTCTGACTATAGCTTATTACAAGAAATTTCTTCCAATACTGGGCCCACAAATTGTCTCTCTCTTTAATTCCCTATTGAGGGGCACCCCGCTTCCTAAACAGTCTTTAGAGGCTCACATCACGGTACTCCAGAAACCCGGCAAAGACCCAAGCCTACCTTCCAGCTACCTACCAACGCTGACGTCAAACTATGGGCAAAGGTCTTGGCTTACAGAACCTCTTCCCTTCTCAAGGGTTTGATTTCCCAGGAACAATCGGGCTTTGTGGGAGGTAGGGAGTGCAGGGATAGCACATTCCAGGTTATACTTGCTCAACAATACGCTTTGTCCCACGGAAAAAGTATTACCTTTTTAAGTACTGACGCTGAAAAAGCGTTTGATAGAGTGGACTGGCAGTTCATTGCAGCCACTCTTCACAAGTTTGGTTTTTCTCCTCAATTTGTGACTGCTGTCTCTGTACTCCTCTCCCACAGCGAAAATTCGCATAAATGGCAATCTCACCACCCCCTTTGATATTAGGAATGGGACCCGGCAGGGTTGTCCGTTATCACCCACTCTGTTTATTTTATGCTTAGAAGCTTTTCTGCAAGCTAATAGACAGGATAAAGCCATTCAGGGACTCAGTATTGGTTCTCAAATGCATACAGTAGCGGCATTTGCTGATGATATGCTTTTACTACTTTCCAACCCTAAAGTAGCTTTTCCTGCGTTTCTCAGACAGTTGGAGTGCTTTGGGTCATTGTCTAATTTTAAAATAAATTCAGCCAAATGTGTAGCTCTAGGTGTCAATACCCCGCAAACTACCCCTTCCAATGGAAGACAGATAATATTAACTACCTTGGTGTCCAGATAACGAAGAATCCAGACCAGCTTTTCTCCCAGAACTATCCTAAGCTGCTTGACGATATCAAACAACAACTGAAAGATCTAAAGATCCCCTTCTTAACATGGTTAGGTAGGAAAAATGTAATTAAAACCTACGTTTTACCCAAACTGTTGTATTTAATGCAGACATTGCCAGTAGCACTACCCCGTCAGTTTTTAGGGCAGGTTAGGAAAATCTTTTCCTCTTTTGTCTGGAATCAAGCCAAACCCAATTGCATACAGAAGATTGGTGCTACCAAAACACAAAGGTGGTTTCGGACTACCAGATGTAAATGGATACTATAGGGCGATTCAAATGAGGCTACATTCGGAAATAATAAATCCTAAGAATGATAAACTGGGTTGTCAGATAGCGAGGAAACAGTTAGGGACCAAAGGGCTACCTTTATTATGGGATGTTAGTGGAAAACTTCCATATAAAGAAAATATACCCATTCCACTGAAAGGTGTAGTTGACTCTTGGTTCAAATTATCTACATTCCTACATCCCACCAGCTTCGTATCCCCTCTGACTCCCATTAGATTTCTGCCGTACTTATTTAATGTAGGATTTAGGGATGACATGGGATTATGGGAGGCCTTAGGGGATGTGGCAGTGGGTGACCTGTTGGTAAACCGTCAGATTCCCATTTTGTCATCTTTAAAGGACTCATTTGGTAAGGTGCCATGGACCATGTCACATCATTCGCAATTTAACAAAATATGCAAGCAATATCTAGACAACACATCTGGCAATTACATCCCCACCTGGTATGACGCAATTTGGAGTCAGTCAGTGTGCAGTAAAGGCGCAATCTCCCGATTGTATAATAAAATTTTGGAATCTAGTCCAGACACCAGACCGCAATTTGTTGAGCAATGGGCTAAAGAGATGGATCTTACTATTGATGAAAACACACTAGAGAGAATACTTGCCCATTCCCATGGTTACTCGCGGTGCATAAAAATACAGGAGAATTCTTTTAAGATTATTACAAGATGGTACAAGACACCTGATAAATTACATAGCATTTCTCCCTCCTTTTCCGCAGATTGCTGGAGATGCGGCAAAGCTAGAGGGACAATGTTCCATATATGGTGGTCATGCCCATTAATAAAAAGTTTCTGGGAAAAGGTGTCCAATAAGGTACAAAGTATTTGCAAAATTGGGGTACCTATCACCCCATTGGTTGCTATCCTTAATCTGCCGGATAGCAACTATAAATTGGCGGCGCACTCCCTACCGGCACATTTGATTGCAGCAGCTAAATTGCTGATACCAAAGTATTGGTTAGCTAAAGAAACACCTAGCTTGCAGTAGTGGAAGTACAAGGTCCAGTAGTTGTGCCAACTGGAGGAATTAACTAGCTGGGAATCCTTATCCCATGATAAGTTCCTATTGACCTGGGGTAAATGGAAGAAGTGGTATAAATCTGTTTCTGATGGAGAGTAGAGAAAAATTTCAAATATGTGCCTTTTGCACTTTTGTTGGCATCTGGCTCAGCATCCTGGGGGTTAGGGATGGAATGTGCTAACAAGACTTCAAAATTGGAGAGAGGATTCTATTGGGTAACAGGTAGAAAGTACAACTTTTAGAAACATATTAACAGGCCATGTTCCAAGGACATATGTAAATCTAGCGTGTATGTGTCTATTCTTACGTTTTGTATATTTGCCTATGGTAACGTATCCTTGCATGTAGCTTTGGAAGTGAATCATGTGACCAGATTGTTTTTCATGGAGCAGTTATTGTTCTTACTTATTATTTTTCTTATGTACTATTATTGCTGATAACCGAAATAAATAAAGATTTGACAAAAAAATAAAATAAAAATGGCAACCAGTTTTTTAGCGGACGCAGCTGCGGAATCCGTGAAACTCTCAGCCCGTACAGCAGTCTTATCAAACACGGCAAGGCAGGCTTTATGGCTTAAAGCTTGGTCTGGGGATATGTCCTCCAAAAACAAGCGTATTTCCTTTCCTTTCCATGGCCAATATGTCTTTGGACCAGACCACTAATAAAAAGAAAGGTTTCCAATAAGAAAAATATAGGTCAAAAAGACAAAATATTTGTGACCGACAGTATCAAATGGAAAATAAGAGAAATAAAGGAAAAACCGGGAGAAGGAGTTACGCAAAAGGGAGGAGAGGAAGGAATTTTCTTTTCAACCCCAACAGATGAGAATCCTCCTCTACTAACCCCAAACAATGACTCAGGGGGAGACTCAGCTCCTTTCTAAAAACATGGGAGCAAGTAACATCAAATACATGGCTACTAGACATTATAAAAGAGGGTTACAAGTTAGAGTTAGATTCTTCCCCTCCACAAAAATTTGTCATCACCACCCTTCCCCCCTCTCAGCTATGTACCTTAAAAGAAGACATAAAAGATTTACTAAACTTAGCCGCAATAGAACCGGTCCCGGAAAATCAGCTAGGACAGGGCCATTACTCCCGTTTATTCATAGTAAAAAAAACAAATGGGAAATCGCGAGTCATAATAAACTTAAAACCCTTGAATAAATACGTCACGTATCAAAAATTTAAGATGGAAACTCTAAGATCAGTGGTAAAACTAATAAAAAAGGGTGCAGTAATGGCCTCGATCGATTTAAGAGATAAGTACTACCACATCCCGATACACAGGAAATCGATGGAAATTCCTGAGATTTGCAATCAAGTCAAAGGCCCACACTCAGCATTACCAATTTATGTGTCTCCCCTTCGGGATTTCCTCAGCGCCAAGAATCTTTACAAGGTCATGGCGGAGGTAGTGGCGGATCTAAGACCGAAAGCAATCAGCATCATCCCATATTTAGACGGCCTTCTGGTTGTTGCCAACAACAAAGTTCTATTGTCGAACCACATACAAATAGTTCTAAACCATCTCCAGTCCCTAGGATGAATCATCAACTAGAAGAAATCAAACCTATCTCCAAGCAGTCAAAAAAAACATTCCTAGGGATATCCCTGGACTCGATTTCTCAGAGATCGTTCCTCTCACCTGCAAAAATAAAAAAGCTAGAAAACCTATTAAAAGAATTCAAAAGGAGGAAATTCTGCTCCATTCGAACAGCAATGAAGGTTCTAGGCAGTCTTTCTTCATGTATCCCGGCAGTATCTTGGGCTCAATTTCATCTCAGACCCCTTCAAAAACTCATCTAATTCAGATGAAGCAGATCTCCGACAACTATAGACAAACAGATCTTCCTGGATGTAAATGTGAAAAATTCCCTAAACTAGTGGCTCAGAAACAACAACCTAAAAAACGATGTATTTTGGAATCAAGATCGACCCCTAGTGATCACGATGGATGCCAGCCTTCAGGGCTGGGGAGCGATGACTCAACACGAAACCTACCAGGGAAAATGGACAGTTTCCATAAGACAGCAATCCTCAAATTTCAGGGAATTGCGAGCAATTTGGGAGGCTCTGAAGAAAAATCTGTCAGCACATCATCACGTCCAAACTTACTCTGACAACTCAATGGCAGTGTCCTTCATTCAGCACCAGGGAGGGACGAGACATTGTTTACTTCAAAATCTGTCAAACAAAAATCTCTTTATCCAATTTTCCGGGCCTAATAAAGGAAAAAGAGCAGCAAAAAGTTATATTTCCAGATGGATAAGAACAGCCATCTCAGAAGCCTACAAAATCAGAGGAAAAGAAGCCCCTTTGGAGTGGATTCGACAAGAGGCATGGCCGCTTCTTGGGCGGAAAGGTCATCAGCCTCCCTACAACAAGTTTGTAGTGCGGCAACTTGGAAGAGGGTCCACACCTTTACCAAACATTACAAGCTAGATATTTTTTCTAACAAAGACATGGCTTTCGGACGCAAAGTCCTTTGTGCCGTTGTCCCTCCCTAATAATTTCTTTGATATTTCTCAGGATGTGGTGTCATGGAGACGACTGGGGAAATGAGTATTACACTCACCGGTAAGCCGATTTCCTGGAAGTCTCCATGACACCACATGCTTCCCACCCATTTAATTTAGATGTGGATTACTATTTTCCATTAATAAAAATTACATTATCCCTTCACCCTGGGGTTGTCTCGTTAAAATACTGGTGATGGAGGGAAGGGGTGGGGTTTTAAACCTCTCTGTGTTTTTTCCTGTCCTATCAGAGGAAGACAGTCTCAGGATGTGGTGTCATGGAGACTTCCAGGAAATCAGATTACCGGTCAGTGTAATACTTATTTCCGGAGCTATAATTATAGCATTCTGCAGATCTGTTTACTATACATCTGTAAATTTGTATATACGCAGCACATCTGTATACTTGTTCATAGTACATCTGTATATTTGCCATCTGTATAGCAATATAGAAACAGTTCATCTGTATATATGTATGCATCAGCGCATCTGCATATCTGTATATATGTATACATCAGTACATCTGTATATTTGTCCATAGTAAATCTGTATATTTGCGCTCTATATAGCAATATAAACACCCGTATACTTAATTTATCTGTACATAATCTGTACATAACTATTCCTACTTTCTACACTATCCTTATCTGTATATAACTTGTTTTTTTTTGCACTTGCTGCTCTTTGCACTTCTGATTAGATGCAAACTGTATTTCCTTACCCTGTATTATACATGTGTAATGACAATAAAGTTGAATCAAATCAAAATTTAAATCAAATATTTCCCTGTGACGGTGGCAAGTACAATTTTTTTAAACACAAAATATAGGTAGGTCTCACCAACCCAAATAACACAAGTACAGTTTTTTTCACCCAAAAAATAGGTATGTCTCACCCACACAATTAATAGACTGATTAACTCTTATATTTCCCTGTCACTAGTGCAAAGGAGTAGGATTTTACTGATCAATAATGCCTACAGGTCACCAGCACACTTTTTAAAAATAATAAAAGCCTAACACTCTCCCTGCCTGCAGCAGTGTCCTGTCCCTATACTAGTTAAAGCAGAATGGCGGTGCACCATGTGCATTTATGCATGCATGGTCACATGGTGCGCCGGCCAATTACAGCCATGCCAATACTAGGCATGTTTGTGATGACTTCCAAGTGTCCACAGCTTAAGCGTTTGTTGATTGGCTGTGCTGCAGCCTTTCAACAAGCTTTATTTAAACTACGAACAACGAACCGGAACATGGAATTTGGTGCTAAAATCCGTGTTTGGGTTCAGTACCCAGACATCAAAATGTCCGGTACGCACCCGAACATGGTGGTCCGGGTTCGCTCATCACTAGTCACGAGAAAACATTCTCAGAATTTCTTGGATAAGAAAAAGCTTTCAAAAGTTATTACCACAAAAAGTGACACAGGTCAGACTTGCAAAAATCAGCCTGGGATTTCAGGTGAAAAGCGGCTCGGTAGTGAAGGGGTTAAGGTTATTGCATATTACTTGTAATACAGGTTTTAAAAAAAAAGACAATGTGGAATAAACTGAGGAATTTCAACTTTAGCTTGTTTTAAAACACGTCAGAGGACGCATGCATTGTTTTCTCTCTAATACAATGTACAGCAGGTCGAAACACAAAATGTTAACGTCTCCCTCTAATGCCTGTCAGCTATTTATGTCCCCTGTCCATTGTGACTGCGTGAAGGATATTTTACAACGCCTGCTGGCAGAGGAAAAACTTTGTTGAATGTTATTATATTACACTTAGGGTACTTTCACAATAGCGTTTTTCTTTTCCGGCGCTGAGTTCCGTCCTAGGGGCTCAAATCCGGAAAAGAACTGATCAGTTTTATCCTCATGTGTTCTGAATGGATAGTACGGCCTTCAGGATGCATCAGGATTGCTCCGCTTCAGTCTTTTCGACGTTTCCGTCGAAATACAAAACCGTAGCTCAATTTTCTTCTCCGGCTCAAAAGCCGTAGCATTCGCCGTAACGCCGGATCCATCCTTAATTTTCATTGAATTGTATTAAGGACGGATCCGGCTTAAAATGTTCCGACGAACGACGCAACGACTGATCCGGATATCCTCTCTGCGCCTGCGCCGGATAGAGGAGGTTTGCGCCATCCTGTCTGGATCCTGCCTGCGAGGGAGTCGGGAGCAAGCCAGAGAAGGTGAGTACATTATTTTTTTATTTTTTGACAGAAAAATGACACATAAACAGCTCCTATGTACTTATACATAGAAGCTATAAGTACATAGTAGCTGTCAGTACATAGTGCATGTTAGGAGTAGTAGTCCTGTGTACTGCTACTCCTAGCATCCACTATGTACTTATATTAACTGCAACCCCTATCTACTGTAGCATAGGGGTTGCAGGTAATATACTTATATTACCTGCAACCCCTATGCTACAGTACATAGTGCATGTTAGGAGTAGTAGTCCTGTCTACTGATACTCCTAGCATCCACTATGTACTTATATTAACTGCAACCCCTATGTACTGTAGCATAGGGGTTGCAGGTAATATACGTACATAGTGCATGTTAGGAGTAGTAGTCCTGTCTACTGATACTCCTAGCATCCACAATGTACTTATATTAACTGCAACCCCTATTTACTGTAGCATAGGGGTTGCAGGTAATATAAGTACATAGTGCATGTTAGGAGTAGTAGTCCTGTCTACTGCTACTCCTAGCATCCACTATGTACTTATATTAACTGCAACCCCAATGTACTGTAGCATAGGGGTTGCAGGTAATATAAGTACATAGTGCATGTTAGGAGTAGTAGTCCTGTCTACTGATAATATAATTACATAGTGGATGCTAGGAGTATCAGTAGACAGGACTACTACTCCTAACATGCACTATGTACTTATATTAACTGCAACCCCTATGTACTGTAGCATAGGGGTGGCAGGTAATATAAGTACATAGTGCATGTTAGAAGTAGTATTTTTTCGTTCAACAATATGACGCCCTGTCAATTTTTTTTTTTTTTTTTAGACCAACAAAAAAATTTGCTGCCAACCAGCCAGCTAGCAATCCAGCCAGGCAGCATTTCATTAAAATTACAATGACAAGTAAGTATTATTTTCGTCTGTCTGTTCTTTTATTTAAAGTTCAAATCATAATGAGGTGGTTATTATGGGGGACTTCAACTACCCACATATAGACTGGGAAACTGAAACTTGTATATCTCATAAGGGAGACAGGTTCTTGGCAATAACCAAAGACAATTACCTCTCCCAACTGGTTCAGGACCCGACTAGAGGGACGGCCATACTGGACTTAGTATTAACTAATAGACCTGACAGAACAACAGACGTGCAGGTTGGGGGACACCCGGGAAATAGTGACCATAAAGTAATAACCTTCCAATTATCATTCAAAAGAGCGTTTCTACAGGGAGGAACAAAAATATCAAACTTCAAAAAAGCAAAATTTAGCCAACTAAGAGAGGCCATAGGCCTAACTAACTGGGACAAAGTCCTCAAAAATAAAAATACAGCCACAAAATGGCATATCTTTAAAAACATCCTAAAATCTCATTGCGAGAGGTACATACCGTATGGGAATAAAAGGTTAAGGAACAAAAAGAAACCAATGTGGATAAATAGAACTGTAAAGAAAGCAATAAATGACAAAAAGAAAGCATATAAATCACTAAAACAGGAGGGTAGCACGGAAGCACTGAAAAACTATAAGGAAAAAAATAGAACATGTAAAAAACAAATAAAAGCGGCCAAACTAGAGACCGAGAGATTAATTGCCAAAGAGAGTAAAACTAACCCTAAAATGTTCTTCAATTATATAAATGTTAAAAAGTATAAATCTGAAGGTGTCGGCCCTTTAAAGAGTAATGAGGGGGGAGTCGCAGAGAGCGACGAGGAGAAAGCAAAGCTGTTAAATATTTTTTTCTCCAATGTATTCACTGAGGAAAATAAACTGTCAGATTTCCCCATTAAAATTTCCCCATTAAATTCCCCATTAAAAGTGTCCTGTCTGACCCAGGAAGAAGTACATCAGCGACTTAAAAAGCTTAAAATAGACAAATCGCCAGGACCGGATGGCATACACCCCCGTATCCTAAGGGAATTAAGTAATGTCATAGCCAGACCCTTATTTCTGATATTTGCGGACTCTATACTGACAGGGAATGTCCCACAGGATTGGTGCATGGCAAATGTGGTGCCAATATTCAAAAAGGGTCCAAAAACAGAGCCTGGAAACTATAGGCCGGTAAGTTTAACATCTGTTGTGGGTAAACTGTTTGAAGGTTTTCTGAGAGATGCTATCTTAGAGCATCTCAACGGAAATAAGCAAATAACGCCATATCAGCATGGCTTTGTGAGGGATCGGTCATGCCAAACTAATTTAATCAGTTTCTATGAGGAGGTAAGTTCTAGACTTGACAGCGGCGAATCAATGGATGTCGTATATCTGGACTTCTCCAAAGCATTTGACACAGTACCACATAAAAGGTTAGTATATAAAATGAGAATGCTCGGACTGGGAGAAAACGTCTGTATGTGGGTAAGTAACTGTCTCAATGATAGAAAACAGAGGGTGGTTATTAACAGTACACACTCAGATTGGGTCACTGTCACTAGTGGGGTACCTCAGGGGTCAGTATTGGGCCCTATTCTCTTCAATATATTTATTAATGATCTTGTAGAAGGCTTACATAGTAAAGTATCAATTTTTTGCAGATGACACTAAACTGTGTAAAGTAATTTACACTGAAGAGGACAGTATACTACTACGAGAGGAACCTCGAGGCGGGAATACCGCTATTCTGCCACCTTGGGGTTCATACGAAGAACCCTAGAGATGCGAAGGTAAGATATATGGTTTCTATAGATTATGTCTTCTCAAACTAGGTGTATGGCCCAGGCAGACTGTCATTTGGCACTCTGTCTTGGACATCCACAAGTTTAACATCTGTTGTGGGTAAACTGTTTGAAGGTTTTCTGAGAGATGCTATCTTAGAGCATCTCAACGGAAATGAGCAAATAACGCCATATCAGCATGGCTTTGTGAGGGATCGGTCATGCCAAACTAATTTAATCAGTTTCTATGAGGAGGTAAGTTCTAGACTTGACAGCGGCGAATCAATGGATGTCGTATATCTGGACTTCTCCAAAGCATTTGACACTGTACCACATAAAAGGTTAGTATATAAAATGAGAATGCTCGGACTGGGAGAAAGCGTCTGTATGTGGGTAAGTAACTGTCTCAATGATAGAAAACAGAGGGTGGTTATTAACAGTACACACTCAGATTGGGTCACTGTCACTAGTGGGGTACCTCAGGGGTCAGTATTGGGCCCTATTCTCTTCAATATATTTATTAATGATCTTGTAGAAGGCTTGCATAGTAAAGTATCAATTTTCGCAGATGACACTAAACTGTGTAAAGTAATTTACACTGAAGAGGACAGTATACTACTACAGAGGGATCTGGATAGATTGGAGGCTTGGGCAGATAAGTGGCAGATGAGGTTTAACACTGACAAATGTAAAGTTATGCACATGGGAAGGAATAATGCAAGTCACCCGTACATACTAAATGGTAAAACATTCGGTAACACTGACATGGAAAAGGATCTAGGAATTTTAATAAACAGCAAACTAAAAAACAGTGTCAGGCAGCTGCTGCCAAGGCCAATAAGATAATAGGTTGCATCAGAAGGGGCATAGATGCCCGTGATAAGAACATAGTCCTACCACTTTACAAATCGCTAGTCAGACCACACATGGAGTACTGTGTACAGTTCTGGGCTCCTGTAAACAAGGCAGACATAGCAGAGCTGGAGAGGGTCCAGAGAAGGGCAACTAAAGTAATAACTGGAATGGGGCAACTACAGTAACCTGAAAGATTATCAAAATTAGGGTTATTCACTTTAGAAAAAAGACGACTGAGGGGAGAACTAATTAAGGCTACTTTCACACTTGCGTTAGGAGCGGATCCGTCTGGTGTCTGTACAGACGGATCTGCTCCTATAATGCAAACGCCTGCATCTGTTCAGAATGAATCCGTCTGCATAACAGTTTTTTTCAGTATATTCAGTATTTTCTAACACAGAGGCATTCCCATGGTGATGGGGACGCTTCAAGTTAGAATATACTAAAATAACTGTGTACATGACTGCCCCCTGCTGCCTGGCAGGTGCTGCCTGGCAGCAGGGGACGGACCCCCCTCCCTCCCTCCCCCGTATTTAACTCATTGGTGGCCAATGCGGCCGCCCCCCCCCCCTCCTTCCCTCCCCTATATTTAACTCATTGGTGGCCAGTGCGGCCGGCCCCCCCTCCCCCCCTGTTTTTAACTCATTGGTGGCCAGTGCGTCCGCCCCCCCTGTTTTTAACTCATTGGTGGCCAGTGCGGCCGGCCCCCCCTCCCTCCCCCCCTAAATAAAATGACCGACCCCCCATCATTGGTGGCAGCGGAGAGTTCCGCAATTTTAGAAGCATTATACTTACCTGTTATGTCTGTGACCGACCGGGCGCTCCTCCTACTGGTAAGTGAAAGGTCTGTGCTATAAGCAATGTGCCGCACAGACCTTTCACTTACCAGTAGGAGGAGCGCCCGGCAGGTCACAGACATCGCAGGTAAGTATAATGCTTCTAAAATTGCTAAGTAACCATGGCAGCCAGGAATGCAGTAGCGTCCTGGTTGCCATGGTTACCGATCGGAGTCCCAGCGATTAAACTGGGACTCCGATCGGAACTCTCCGCTGCCACCAATGATGGGGGGTCGGTCATTTTAATTAGGGGGTGGGATGGAGGGGGGGCCGGCCGCACTGGCCACCAATGAGTTAAAAACAGGGGGGGAGGGAGGAGGGGGCGGCCGCACTGGCCACCGATGAGTTAAAAACAGGGGGGGAGGGGGGGGCGGCCGCACTGGCCACCAATGAGTTAAATATAGAGGAGGGAGGGGGGGCCGGCCGCACTGGCCACCAATGAGTTAAAAACAGGGTGTGGCGGCCGCACTGGCCACCAATGAGTTAAATATAGGGGAGGGGAGCCGCACTGGCCACCAATGAGTTAAATACAGGGGAGGGGGGGAGGGTCTACCCCCTGCTGCCTGGCAGCACCTGCCAGGCAACAGGGGGCAGTCATGTACACAGTTCTTTTAGTATATTCTAACTTGAAGCGTCCCCATCACCATGGGAACGCCCTGTGTGTTAGAATATACTGTCGGATCTGAGTTTCACGATCTAACTCAAATCCGATGGTGTATTCTAACATAGAGGCATTCCCATGGTGATGGGGACGCTTCAAGTTAAAATATGCCATCGGATTGGAGAAAACTCAGATCCGATGGTATATTAATAGGGACTCCTGACTAGAGTTGAGCGAACACCTGGATGTTCGGGTTCGAGAAGTTCGGCCGAACCCGATCCGAACTTCGTCCCGAACCCGAACCCCATTGAAGTCAATGGGGACCCGAACTTTTGGGCACTAAAAAGGCTGTAAAACAGCCCAGGAAAGAGCTAGAGGGCTGCAAAAGGCAGCAACATGTAGGTAAATCCCCTGCAAACAAATGTGGATAGGGAAATGAATTAAAATTAAAATTAAAAAAATAAAAATGAACCAATATCAATTGGACAGAGGTCCCATAGCAGAGAATCTGGCTTCACGTCAGCAGAGAATCAGTCTCTTAATGCCATAGCAAAGAATCTGGCTTCATGTCAGCAGAGAATCAGTCTCTTCATGCCATAGCAGAGAATCTGGCTTCATGTCAGCGCAGAATCAGTCTTCATGTCATAGCAGAGAATCAGGCTTCACGTCACCCACCACTGGAACAGGCCACTGTCACACATTTAGGCCCAGGCACCCAGGCAGAGGAGAGAGGTCCCGTAACAGAGAATCTGGCCTTATGTCAGCGCAGAATCTGTATTCATGTCATAGCAGAGAATCAGGCTTCACGTCACCCACCACTGAACAGGCCACTGTCACACATTTAGGCCCCAGCACCCAGACAGAGGAGAGCGGTCCCGTTACAGAGAATCTGGCCTTATGTCAGCGCAGAATCTGTCTTCATGTCATAGCAGAGAATCAGGCTTCACGTCACCCACCACTGGAACAGGCCACTGTCACACATTTAGGCCAAGGCACCCAGGCAGAGGAGAGAGGTCCCGTAACAGAGAATCTGGTCTTATGTCAGCGCAGAATCTGTATTCATGTCATAGCAGAGAATCAGGCTTCACGTCACCCACCACTGGAACAGGCCACTGTCACACATTTAGGCCCAGGCACCCAGACAGAGGAGAGAGGTCCCGTAACAGAGAATCTGGCCTTATGTCAGCGCAGAATCTGTCTTCATGTCATAGCAGAGAATCAGGCTTCACGTCACCCACCACTGGAACAGGCCACTGTCACACATTTAGGCCCAGGCACCCAGGCAGAGGAGAGAGGTCCCGTAACAGAGAATCTGGCCTGATGTCAGCACAGAATCTGTCTTCATGTCATAGCAGAGAATCAGGCTTCACGTCACCCACCACTGGAACAGGCCACTGTCACACATTTAGGCCCAGGCACCCAGACAGAGGAGAGCGGTCCCGTAACAGAGAATCTGGCCTTATGTCAGCACAGAATCTGTCTTCATGTCATAGCAGAGAATCAGGCTTCACGTCACCCACCACTAGAACAGGCCACTGTCACACATTTAGGCCCAGGCACCCAGGCAGAGGAGAGAGGTCCCGTAACAGAGAATCTGGCCTTATGTCAGCGCAGAATCTGTATTCATGTCATAGCAGAGAATCAGGCTTCACGTCACCCACCACTGGAACAGGCCACTGTCACACATTTAGGCCCAGGCATCCAGGCAGAGGAGAGAGGTCCCGTAACAGAGAATCTGGCCTGATGTCAGCACAGAATCTGTCTTCATGTCATAGCAGAGAATCAGGCTTCACGTCACCCACCACTGGAACAGGCCACTGTCACACATTTAGGCCCAGGCACCCAGGCAGAGGAGAGAGGTCCCGTAACAGAGAATCTGGCCTTATGTCAGCGCAGAATCTGTATTCATGTCATAGCAGAGAATCAGGCTTCACGTCACCCACCACTGGAACAGGCCACTGTCACACATTTAGGCCCCGGCACCCAGACAGAGGAGAGGTTCATTCAACTTTGGGTTGCCCCGCAATATAATGGTAAAATGAAATTAAAAATAGTATTGAATGAGGAAGTGCCCTGGAGTAGAATAATATATTGTTAAGGGGAGGTAGTTAATATCTAATCTGCACAAGGGATGGACAGGTCCTGTGGGATCCATGCCTGGTTCATTTTTATGAACGTCAGCTTGTCCACATTGGCTGTAGACAGGCGGCTGCGTTTGTCTGTAATGACGCCCCCTGCCGTGCTGAATACACGTTCAGACAAAACGCTGGCCGCCGGGCAGGCCAGCACCTCCAAGGCATAAAAGGCTAGCTCTGGCCACGTGGACAATTTGGAGGCCCAGAAGTTGAATGGGGCCGAACCATCAGTCAGTACGTGGAGGGGTGTGCACAGGTACTGTTCCACCATGTTAGTGAAATGTTGCCTCCTGCTAACACGTTCCGTATCAGGTGGTGGTGCAGTTAGCTGTGGCGTGGTGACAAAACTTTTCCACATCTCTGCCATGCTAACCCTGCCCTCTGAGGAGCTGGCCGTGACACAGCTGCGTTGGCGACCTCTTGCTCCTCCTCTGCCTTCGCCTTGGGCTTCCACTGGTTCCCCTGTGACATTTGGGAATGCTCTCAGTAGCGCGTCTACCAACGTGCGCTTGTACTCGCGCATCTTCCTATCACGCTCCAGTGTAGGAAGTAAGGTGGGCACATTGTCTTTGTACCGGGGATCCAGCAGGGTGGCAACCCAGTATTCCGCACATGTTAAAATGTGGGCAACTCTGCTGTCGTTGCGCAGGCACTGCAGCATGTAGTCGCTCATGTGTGCCAGGCTGCCCAGAGGTAAGGACAAGCTGTCCTCTGTGGGAGGCGTATCGTCATCGTCCTGTGTTTCCCCCCAGTAACGCACCAGTGATGGGCCCGAGCTGCTTTGGGTGCCACCCCGCTGTGAACATGCTTCATCCTCATCCTCCTCCACCTCCTCCTCATCCTCGTCCTCCTCGTCCTCCAGTAGTGGGCCCTGTCTGGCCACATTTGTACCTGGCCTCTGGTGTTGCAAAAAACCTCCCTCTGAGTCACTTTGAAGAGACTGGCCTGAAAGTGCTAAAAATGACCCCTCTTCCTCCTCTTCCTCCTGGGCCACCTCCTCTTCCATCATCGCCCTAAGTGTTTTCTCAAGGAGACATAGAAGTGGTATTGTAACGCTGATAACGGCGTCATCGCCACTGGCCATGTTGGTGGAGTACTCGAAACAGCGCAACAGGGCACACAGGTCTCGCATGGAGGCCTAGTCATTGGTGGTGAAGTGGGTCTGATCCGCAGTGCGACTGACCCGTGCGTGCTGCAGCTGAAACTCCACTATGGCCTGCTGCTGCTCACACAGTCTGTCCAGCATATGCAAGGTGGAGTTCCACCTGGTGGGCACGTCGCATATGAGGCGGTGAGCGGGAAGGCCGAAGTTACGCTGTAGCGTAGACAGGCGAGCAGCGGCAGGGTGTGAACGCCGGAAGCGCGAACAGACGGCCCGCACTTTATGCAGCAGCTCTGACATGTCGGGGTAGTTGCGAATGAACTTCTGCACCACCAAATTCAGCACATGCGCCAGGCAAGGGATGTGCGTCAAACCGGCTAGTCCCAGAGCTGCAACGAGATTTCGCCCATTATCGCACACCACCAGGCCGGGCTTGAGGCTCACCGGCAGCAACCACTCGTCGGTCTGTTGTTCTATACCCCGCCACAACTCCTGTGCGGTGTGGGGCCTGTCCCCCAAACATATGAGTTTCAGAATGGCCTGCTGACGTTTACCCCGTGCTGTGCTGAAGTTGGTGGTGAAGGTGTGTGGCTGACTGGATGAGCAGGTGGAAGAAGAGGAGGAGGAGCTGAGTAGGAGGAGGAGGAGACAGGAGGCAAAGAATGTTGCCCTGCGATCCTTGGCGGCGGAAGGACGTGCGCCAAATAGCTCTCCGCCTGGGGCCCAGCCGCCACTACATTTACCCAGTGTGCAGTTAGGGAGATATAGCGTCCCTGGCCGTGCTTACTGGTCCACGTATCTGTGGTTAGGTGGACCTTGCCACAGATGGCGTTGCGCAGTGCACACTTGATTTTATCGGACACTTGTTTGTGCAGGGAAGGCACGGCTCTCTTGGAGAAGTAGTGGCGGCTGGGAACAACATACTGTGGGACAGCAAGTGACATGAGCTGTTTGAAGCTGTGTGTGTCCACCAGCCTAAATGACAGCATTTCATAGGCCAGTAGTTTAGAAATGCTGGCATTCAGGGCCAGGGATCGAGGGTGGCTAGGTGAGAATTTACGCTTTCTCTCAAATGTTTGGGAGATGGAGAGCTGAACGCTGCCGTGTGACATGGTTGAGATGCTTGGTGACGCAGGTGGTGGTGTTGGTGGTACATCCCATGTTTGCTGGGCGGCAGGTGCCAACGTTCCTCCAGAGGCGGAGGAAGAGGCCGAGGCGGCGGCAGCAGCAGCAGAAGAGGCCGAGGCGGCGGCAGCAGCAGAAGAGGCCGAGGCGGCAGCAGCAGAAGAGGTAGCAGGGGGAGCCTGAGTGACTTCCTTGTTTTTAAGGTGTTTACTCCACTGCAGTTCATGCTTTGCATGCAGGTGCCTGGTCATGCAGGTTGTGCTAAGGTTCAGAACGTTAATGCCTCGCTTCAGGCTCTGATGGCACAGCGTGCAAACCACTCGGGTCTTGTCGTCAGCACATTGTTTGAAGAAGTGCCATGCCAGGGAACTCCTTGAAGCTGCCTTTGGGGTGCTCGGTCCCAGATGGCGGCGGTCAGTAGCAGGCTGAGTCTCTTGGCGGCGGGTGTTCTGATTTTGCCCACTGCTCCCTCTTTTGCTACGCTGTTGGCTCGGTCTCACCACTGCCTCTTCCTCCGAACTGTGAAAGTCAGTGGCACGACCTTCATTCCATGTGGGGTCTAGGACCTCATCGTCCCCTGCATCGTCTTCCACCCAGTCTTGATCCCTGACCTCCTGTTCAGTCTGCACACTGCAGAAAGACGCAGCAGTTGGTACCTGTGTTTCGTCATCATCAGAGACGTGCTGAGGTGGTATTCCCATGTCCTCATCATCAGGAAAAATAAGTGGTTGTGCGTTAGTGCATTCTATCTCTTCCACCCCTGGGGAAGGGCTAGGTGGATGCCCTTGGGAAACCCTGGCAGCAGAGTCTTCAAACAGCATAAGAGACTGCTGCATAACTTGAGGCTCAGACAGTTTCCCTGATATGCATGGGGGTGATGTGACAGACCGATGGGCTTGGTTTGCATGCGCCATCTGTGCGCTTTCTGCAGAAGACTGCGTGGGAGATAATGTGAACGTGCTGGATCCACTGTCGGCCACCCAATTGACTAATGCCTGTACCTGCTCAGGCCTTACCATCCTTAGAACGGCATTGGGCCCCACCAAATATCGTTGTAAATTCTGCTGGCTACTGGGACCTGAGGTAGTTGGTTCACTAGGACGTGTGGCTGTGGCAGAACGGCCACGTCCTCTCCCAGCACCAGAGGGTCCACTAACACCACCACGACCATGTCCACGTCCGCGTCCCATATTAGATGTTTTCCTCATTGTTCCCGTTCACCACAATTTTGAGAATGGCAAATTTGGGAATGCTTTTTCAACCCAGAACAAAAAGTCTGCTTTTACGGTCACTACAAATAACTTGACCAGCTAAAACACTGCAGATTTGGTTGAATAGAGATGTGAGACCTGTTTTTTTTTGCGCTGTGTGACAGGTATAGGTTTAATCACAGAATCACACTTCTATCAGCACGCTAGCGTGTGTCTTAGGTTTTTCTGAATGACACTATCAATAACTTCAATGTAAGATTTTCTTTTTGGGATAGATTTCAAGTAGGCCTCAAATACCACAAACTAGTTATTTTCAGAATGGCAAAATTGGGAATGCTTTTTCAACCCAGAACAAAAAGTCTGCTTTTACGGTCACTACAAATAACTTGACCAGCTAAAACACTGCAGATTTGGTTGAATAGAGATGTGAGACCTGTTTTTTTTTGCGCTGTGTGACAGTTATAGGTTTAATCACAGAATGACACTTCTATCAGCACGCTAGCGTGTGTCTTAGGTTTTTCTGAATGACACTATCAATAACTTCAATGTAAGATTTTCTTTTTGGGATAGATTTCAAGTAGGCCTGAAATACCACAAACTAGTTATTTTCAGAATGGCAAATTTGGGAATGCTTTTTCAACCCAGAACAAAAAGTCTGCTTTGACGGTCACTACAAATAACTTGACCAGCTAAAACTGTGCAGATTTGGTTAAATAGAGATGTGAGACCTGTTTTTTTTTGCGCTGTGTGACAGTTATAGGTTTAATCACAGAATGACACTTCTATCAACATGCTAGCGTGTGTCTTAGGTTTTTCTGAATGACACTATCAATAACTTCAATGTAAGATTTTCTTTTTGGGATAGATTTCAAGTAGGCCTGAAATACCACAAACTAGTTATTTTCAGAATGGCAAATTTGGGAATGCTTTTTCAACCCAGAACAAAAAGTCTGCTTTGACGGTCACTACAAATAACTTGACCAGCTAAAACTGTGCAGATTTGGTTGAATAGAGATGTGAGACCTGTTTTTTTTTGCGCTGTGTGACAGTTATAGGTTTAATCACAGAATGACACTTCTATCAGCATGCTAGCGTGTGTCTTAGGTTTTTCTGAATGACACTATCAATAACTTCAATGTAAGATTTTCTTTTTGGGATAGATTTCAAGTAGGCCTCAAATACCACAAACTAGTTATTTTCAGAATTGCAAATTTTGGAATGCTTTTTCAACCCAGAACAAAAAGTCTGCTTTGACGGTCACTACAAATAACTTGACCAGCTAAAACTGTGCAGATTTAGTTGAATAGAGATGTGAGACCTGTTTTTTTTTGCGCTGTGTGACAGTTATAGGTTTAATCACAGAATGACACTTCTATCAGCATGCTAGCGTGTGTCTTAGGTTTTTCTGAATGACACTATCAATAACTTCAATGTAAGATTTTCTTTTTGGGATAGATTTCAAGTAGGCCTCAAATACCACAAACTAGTTATTTTCAGAATGGCAAATTTGGGAATGCTTTTTCAACCCAGAACAAAAAGTCTGCTTTGACGGTCACTACAAATAACTTGACCAGCTAAAACTGTGCAGATTTGGTTGAATAGAAATGTCAGGTCTATTTTTTAGGCGCTGGGTGACAGGCTCAACTTGCCCCTGATGTAATATATGGCCAAAAAATAACCACACTGTTGATGGTTAAATGCACTTGGGTGACACAGGCTCAGCCTGCAGCTGATATAGTATATGGCCAAAAAATAATCAGACTGTTGATGGTTAAATGCACTTGGGTGAAACAGGCTCAGCCTACAGCTGATGTAGTATATGGCCAAAAAATAACCAGACTGTTGATGGTTAAATGCACTTCGGTGACACAGGCTCAGCCTGCAGCTGATGTAGGATATAGCACAAAATAACCACACTATCGATGGTTAAATACACTTGGTGATAGCTCGTGCTGGCGCACCACAAGTCACAAAATGGCTGCCGATCACCCCAGAAAAAAAGTGATCTAAAAACGCTCTGGGCAGCCTCAAAAAAGTGAGCAATTCAATAATAGCACTTCAATGATCCACAGCTGCAGATCGATCACAGAATGAAGTCTTTTGGAGGAGTTAATCTGCCTAATCTCGCCCTAACGTCGCAGCTGCAACCTCTCCCTATGCTTGAATCAGCAGAGTGACGTGCAGCGCTACGTGACCCAAGCTTATATAGAGGCTGGGTCACATGCTGCACTGGCCAATCACAGCCATGCCAATAGTAGGCAAGGCTGTGATGGCCTCTTGGGGCAAGTAGTATGACGCTTGTTGATTGGCTGCTTTGCAGCCTTTCAAAAAGCGCCAAGAAAGCGCCGAACACCGAACCCGAACCCGGACTTTTACGAAAATGTTCGGGTTCGGGTCCGTGTCACGGACACCCCAAAATTCGGTACGAACCCGAACTATACAGTTCGGGTTCGCTCATCCCTACTCCTGACTTTACATTGAAAGTCAATGGAGGACGGATCCGTTTGCAATTGCACCATATTGTGTCAACGTCAAATGGATCCGTCCCCATTGACTTGCATTGTAAGTCTGGACGGATCCGTTTGGCTCCGCACGGCCAGGCGGACACGAAAACGCTGCAAGCTGCGTTCGGGTGTCCACCTGCTGGGCGGAACGGAGGCCAAACGGTGACAAACTGATGCATTCTGAGTGGATCCGCATCCACTCAGAATGCATTGGGGCTGTTTGTGAGAGCCTTCAAATGGAACTCACAAGCGGAACCCCGAACGCAAGTGTGAAAGTAGCCTAATATGTATAAATATATCGGGGGTCAGTACAGAGATCTATCCCATCATCTATTTATCCCCAGGACTGTGACTGTGATGAGGGGACATCCTCTGCGCCTAGAGGAAAGAAGGTTTGTACACAAACATAGAAAAGGATTATTTACGGTAAGAGCAGTGAGACTATGGAACTCTCTGCCTGAGGAGGTGGTGATGGTGAGTACAATAAAGGAATTCAAGAGGGGCCTGGATGTATTTCTGGAGCGTAATAATATTACAGGCTATAGCTACTAGAGAGGGGTCGTTGATCCAGGGAGTTATTCTGATTGCCTGATTGGGAAGGAATTTTTTATTCCCCTAAAGTGGGGAAAATTGGCTTCTACCTCACAGGGTTTTTTTTGTTGCCTTCCTCTGGATCAACTTGCAGGATAACAGGCCGAACTGGATGGACAAATGTATTTTTTCGGCCTTATGTACTATGTTACTATGTAAATATACAATTAAAACATTTTTATAGGCATATCTTCGTCATCGAGTGAGGCCGGGAGCTCTCCTCCTCGATCACGGCGCCACCTGGATGTGGTATGTTCCATTCTGCCCAACTGGGACGACCTCAGAGAAAGGCAACAGGGGCAATGCCGTAAGTATAAAGTATTTAATTTGTAGATAGCAGACACGTAAAAAATCACCGCCACTGAAATTTTTTAGAATAAAAAATATTTTTTATTCTTCTTGTGGCTGTTTCAATTAAATTGTAAACCAACTTTGATTAAACCACAGATTTTTATAATATACATCATTTTTTTATTTACTACTTTATAGGGGATACGATCATGGTTCGGTGGCGCTCAATCAGGGACTGCTACAAGAAGGCCTTTAATGAGGAACTTCAGCGCCCGAGTGGGTCGAGAGGAACCTCGAGGCGGGAATACCACTATTCTGCCACCTTGGGGTTCATACGAAGAACCCTAGAGATGCGAAGGTAAGATATATGGTTTCTATAGATTATGTCTTCTCAAACTAGGTGTATGGCCCAGGCAGACTGTCATTTGGCACTCTGTCTTGGACATCCACATTGTATTTAGTGGAGTACAGATGAGCGATGTGTGCTTCCGATTTTGCATTAGAAGTTGCTTTCCACAAAAAAGGCTATACTGTACATAGACACTTCCTTGAAAACTAATTTAATGCATGGCCTCTATGTACAGTATGATTATGTATTTTTTGGAATGCAACTTCCTATGTAGCTTCTGAAGTCTCTTTGCTCACCTCTATTCCAGAGTTTCTCCCATCAAAAAAAATTGCAAATTTTTTTTTTTTTCCCTTTGCTTCACAGAACATCAAGCAGCACTCTGGAGCCCGAAGTTCCACAGGAGGCGGTCTAAGCCACCGTGGGTCCCTCTCGTCCTGCTCATACTGCTGGTCAGGAACACCCAGTTTCCCTACCTGTTCCCTTACCTGGGCCCTCTGGCGACGCAACAATGTCCACGATGGCTCCACTTTTTGAGGCCCTCATGCGTCGCCAGAGGTCAGGTAGGAGCCGCCAGGCGGACTACGAATACCTCACAAGGCTCATGTATGAGTCCTTGGTGGGGATCACAAATAGGGTTGCATCTGTGGAGGATCATTTGCGTCATCTTCAGTATCGTTGTTACCTGCGCTGGAACGATTATCTCCCGACCAGCAGTATGAGGCCAGAAGACAAATGGACAGCTTCTTGTGGCAACTGGCACACCGCCCCACAACCATTCCCCCACCCCTATCCCCCATCCTACACCTATCCCCCATCCTACACCTATCCCCCATCCTACACCTATCCCCCATCCTACACCTATCCCCCATCCTACACCTATCCCCCATCCTTCACCTATCCCTCTTTACAGCCTCCACAGGCTCTGCATTCCCACCCTCCCCCTCCCCCTTCCCACAACCCACCCCCCGTCCCAAACCCCCGAGCTCTTTTCTCAACACTTTTCTTCTCCTCCTTCTTACTATGCTCCTACTTCTTTCACCACTCCCTCTACTGTTGCTCGGGAAACTCCTTCTCCTGCCCAATCCACTCTTAATACTCCCTCTGTTCCACTTGCACCAACACGCACTTTGTTGTCCACAGTTGCAGAACAACAGGACAGAGTGGACCCAAACCAATCACTTCCCTCCACCCCCCACCATACCTTCCTTAATTTGTAAATATTTATTTTAATAATTTTATTGTTATTTATAATAAATGTTATTTGTTATTTAAATCCAATGACTGTTTTATTTGCTTAATTATTTTTTAAATAGATCTAAAAAGTTTTTTTTAATACAATTTAAATCTCCCAGCACTGGCGGAGCGACAGAACTAATTGTCGCTCCTCCAGCGTTGGGAGATTGTGGACAAGATAGGTGTATAAGAGGCCAGACATAATCTCCCAGCACTGGCGGAGCGACACAACTATTCGCTCCTCTATCGTGGGCAGATTTAACCTCAGTCTCCATAACAGGCCTGATTAAATCTACTAGCGCCAGTGGAGCGACACAAGTATGTGTCGCTCCTCTATCGTGGGCAAATTTAACCTCAGTCTCCATAACAGGCCTGATTAAATCTACTAGCACCAGTGGAGCGACATAAGTATGTGTCGCTCCTCTAGCGTGGGCAGATTTAACCTCAGTCTCCATAACAGGCCTGATTAAATCTACCAGCGCCAGTGGAGCGACACAAGTATGTGTCGCTTCTCTAGCTTGTGGAGATTGAAAATGAGTCTCTATAAACATGCCTCACATAATATACCATCGCCAATGGAGCGACGCAAGAATGTGTTTCTCCTCTATCGTGGGCACATAAATATATTTAAAAACTTTCCAGTAAGTTGAAAAACAATATTTATTGAACCAAAAATCCAATCGAAAACAAATACAACACACTGTAACCACCAACAAACGGGCAAACAGACAGAAATTAACGGTTATTTGAAAATTAATCACAAAATGTTTATACAAATCGGTCCTGCCAATCCACCCTTCCTGCTTCAGAGCAGAAATAATCCGCAAAACAGTCTCTTATCCGTGAAAACCGCTACACTTGACAGAGGTCCAAAACTTTTAATGCTTGCGATCTCGCTGTCCTCCGGTACCTGTTCCAAATTGAGTGGTTCTTTTTTAAGGAGGTAGTTGTGTAACACCACAGCAGACTTTACAACCTCGTCGACCGATTCAACCTTCATATGAATTGGTTAAGTGAAAATCCTCCATTTTGCTACCAAAATTCCAAATGTGCATTCAACCATTCTTCGAGCCCTGGTCAAGCGGCAGTTGCATGTGCGTTTTTTTAAAATCTAATCCGCGGCTTGAATACGGTTTAACAAGATTTCCACACATTTGGAAGGCCTCATCACCAACCAATATAAACGGCATGGGTGGGCCATCAGTACCTGGCAGTGGTTGAGGAAGAGGAAAATCAAATTGTCTGTTATATAGACTACAGACCATATTTGAATTTTTAAATACCATAGAATCGTTGGTGCGTCCATAGGCCCCTATGTCGACGGCAACAAAACGATATTGTGCATCTGCGATGGCCATTAGGATTATCGAAAAATATTTCTTGTAGTTGTAAAACTCTGATCCGGTTCCTTGGGGCTTGATAATCCGAATATGTTTCCCGTCTACCGCACCTATGCAGTTGGGAAACTGACAAACGTCCCAAAATCTTTCAGCTATTTCTGTCCAATGCTGTCTAGTTGGATGTGGTATAAATTCGTCATGCAGTTGTTCCGACAAAACATGGCATGTCTCCTTCACAATTATGGAGACAGTTGATATGCCAAGGCGAAATTGAAAATGGAGTGAGCTGAAACTTTCTCCACTTGCCAGAAACCTAAAAAAATAAAATAAAATTGGGTATTAAAAAGATTTTCAAAAAACATAATATACAAGGTATATCAATCGGACGCAATTGTATGGGACCTTTTTTACATATTTTTGTTTGGTCAAGATTTTTTTGGGGAAAAATCAACGATAAAAGTTTGTTCTCCATGGTGACCAATATTCATCACAGTTCATTCTACATCTTTAATGACCATTATATGGATTAAAACTTTTACATACAAGATGTACAATTAAAAATAATAATGCTGAGCATCAATTGTGGCCAAAATTAGGCACTTTGTACAGTGATCCCAGAAAAACGGAGCAAATTTTGGTTCAAAAACTTTTATGGTTTCACACTACCAAAGAGCAGCTTAAAAAAATTTAGACGGAAATTAATTGGTACTATATGTAATAAGTATGTACTTTACCTTATGGTCAACAATAGGCGTTCTGCTGGGGAAACACAGTGGCGGAAAGTGGTGTCTTGTCTTTGAATTTGAGGTGACACACGTTGTAAAAGATCATCAAAACTTTCTACCGTCATCTGTAAGTAGTTAAAGAATTTTTCAGGATAATCCCTCAATTCAGGAAAACTCCCCTTCTTATTCTTGCAGAAGTTATTGGATGCACCCAATAGCGACGCTTTCTACGCTGTCTGGCTCGAAGACGTCTTCTCCAGCGTGAAACCAGAATTAGAGCCTGAAATCCAAAACGAATATGGTCCGGCATCATCTTTGAAATCTGCTGAAGGAACTTCTGAGTGGTAAGTGACCTTCGGTTGTCTTTTAAAGCCACTGTAGTATTTGCTTTACAGATTGCATCTTTTTATCTAAAAAATTTGAATACCGGATCCGTCTTTCCGTTTAAAAATGGAAGAAAACGGAAAAGACAGATCCGCTTTTACGACGGATCCGGCGGACGGATCCGTCAAAAACTGTCGACGGTATGAAATGGAATGACGGATCCGGCTTTAATTATCGTCGACGGAATGACGGATCCGTTGCGTGAAAAATGTGCGGCAATGTGCATTTTGTCGGATCCAGCGGGCAATTCCGGCGGCGGAACTGCTTGCCGGATCAGTCTGTCGCAAGTGTGAAAGTAGCCTTACCTGTTTATGAGTATAGGGCTGAAACGATTACTCGATTGAATCGAGTAATTCAACACAAAAATTTCCTTGATGCAAGATTAGTTTGTGTCATGTGACCACGGAGCAGGAGTGAAGCGCTTGCTATTACTCATGCAAGGAGAGAGAAAAAAAGAGAGAGAGGACAGCGCCTCATGTGTGGTGTTGCTGACAATATTATTGTATATGCGTATAAAATTTGCTTACCAGAGGCTGTTGTGAGGTAGTCACAACAGCTGTATAGGCTCCTGCTGGTATATATCCCGACCAGCAAACTGGGGCTTGGCTGCAGCCTGGATTCCTGCCTGCGCCAAAAAAGCGTACGGGTGCTGGAGTTGAAGTCAAAGGTGGATTAATAAAAATGGATGAACCTCTTCTGCGGGTGCTACCAAGGATACCACTCAAATAAAGCGTATAGTTCAAATGGCTTTATTTGTCTACAAGTTTCAGGGGTGAATAACCCCCTTCATCAGGACAGTAAAACTGTCCTGATGAAGGGGGTTACTCACCCCTGAAACGCGTAGACTCCTTGGCAGCGCCCGCAGAAGAGGTTTATCCGTTTTTATTAATCCACCTTTGACTTGCTATTACTCACCGCTCTGTAGTCACCCGCCGGCCCACACCGCGCTGCACTGTATCCTGACCCATCGTTAGGTCATAGTGCACGTAAGCACGCACAGCTGTGTGACATCAGGACGACAGTGCAGCGTGCAGAGAAGATGATGAGGAGCTGAGGAGCTGCGCCCCAGCAGGAGAGGTAAGTACTGGGGCTGGTGACATGGCTAGGAGGGGGAGATGGTGGCACTGGGGGGCAAGCTGGTGACACTGGGGGGCAGCTGATGGCACTAGGGGGGGTAACTAATGGCACTATGGCACTGAGGGGGAAGCTGATGGCACTGAGAGGGCATAGGGGGCGTTGATGAGTTTTTATAAAGAAAAACATTCTTTTAATTAGCTTTTTGTTATTAGAGTACTCGATTAATCGTTGGATTTAACAATAGAATACTTAATTACAAAAATAGTCGATAGCTACAGCCCTATATGAGTATATAACCGAGAAACCCTTTACTCCGTTCTGCTCATTTCAATGATTTAGTAAATAGGATTAGTGTTGATCACGAATATTCGAATTTCGAATTTTTATCGGGAATATAGGTACTTCGAAAATTCGCAAATATTTCGAATAAAGTTATATATATTCGTAATTTCGAATATTCGATTTTTTTTTTTTTTTTTTTATCAGTACACATGATCCCTCACTGCTTCTAGCTTGTGGGCCAATAAGAAGGCTGCAATAGTAGTGTTTGCGAATTTTGGTCTATATTCGTTTTTTTTGAATATTCGCTATATTGCTATATATTCTTGTTTTAGAATATTACGAATATTCGAAAAAACTAAGTTATAGCAATATAGAGAATATTCGAAAAAAATCGAATATAGAGCAACTTAGCTAATATAGTGCTATAATCTTCTTTGTCTAATAGTTGTAAGTTGAAAAATTCACAATAAAAAATTCGAATTCCGAAAATTCGCATATTACACAATCATTACCTTTCAGATTTTTCGAGTAAAAAAAAATCGTGAATTTTCGAATTTGCAAATTTTTGACGAATATTCTACAAAATATTCGCGAAATATCGCAAATTCGAATATGACCCCTGCCGCTCATCACTAAATAGGATCAGTGACGTTCCACCATTCCTAATCTTTGTACCATGGGGGAACCCCCTAAAAATGTTCTCCTCCTGGAAAACCTCTACAGGTATCCCATGCCTACAGCACTTTAGCAGTGACAACTCTGACTGCTGCTGTAACCTGGTTTTAAGGTCGGGTATGACTGAATCCTATCTTGGGAACACTAGGACAGATTTACTATTCAAAATGCACCAGTTTTTTGGTACATTATCTGCCAAACTGACGTACAGTACATGCTTTGTATCACATTTATCACATTAAGGGCTCATGCACGCAAAGTTTTTTACGGTCCGTATACGGTACCATTAATTTCAACGGGTCCGCAAAAGATGCGGACAGCACTCTATGTGCTGTCCGCATCCGTTGCTCCGTTCCGTGGCCCCGCAAAAATTATGAGGCATGTCCTATTCTTGTCTGTTTTGTGGACACGAATAGGCATTTCTATAATGGGCATCCTGTTCCGTTCCGCAAATTGCGGAAGGCACACGAGCGACATCAGTTTTTTGAGGATCCGCAATTTGCGGACCGCAAAAAACGGCACAGTCGTGTGCATGAGCCCTAAAGGTGTTGTTCAGCCCTGGGGCCCTTTCAGCAAGGCCCGCTAGCGTGGCCAGACCTGCGGAGGGAATCATACTCAACTGATCCCCACCACTGGGTTCCATCTCATTTGTTTGCCTCTGCACTCCTGCAGCTATCAGGTCTCCCATTCACTGGCTACAGTGGCCACATAACCTGCATTAAAACGAATGTTGACACGGTGGAGACCTGAACCCAGTTAGAACCCAGCGGCAGATCGTGGCGTGTAATTAGCACTGCCGGCAAACAATGAATCAGTATGGAGACGAACGATGGCATTAGCAATCGCTCATCCCCATACTGTGGAGGAGATCGCTGCATGTAATAGCTGTGGTCTCCTTTGCTAGCAAGCAGGTGATTGCTGGGAAGGAACACGCTGGGAAGGAACACTTCCTTCCCAACAATCGCCTTCTACATATGCAGGTGTAATAGGACCCTGCATACCCTCAGTTAGTGGCAAAAATATCACATTTCTGAAACTTGGCCAATTTTGGGAGCATGGACAGAATTCTGGCGCACAGACAAATCCGGTGCTGGATTTACAGTATGCCTTATTTATAAAGGTCCATGTGCCTGAATCATAAATTTGTCTGATATTAAGACTGAGATTTTCATTTTTAGACATAGTACTAGTAAACAGTGATGGTCAGTTCGCAGTGTTCGCCAGCTGCCATCTTTAGTAAAGGTAGACTCACCCGTCCGGCGATGCACAGGTAAGCCCTTACCTGTGCCTGTTCCGGGAGCCGGTTTGAAATCAAATGCAGTCACCGGGACCAGGCAGTTCCGAGAACAGCCCGATGAAGGCCCCCGGCGGCTGTTCTCGGAACTGCCTGCTCCCGGTGACTGCATTTGATTTCAAACCGGCTCCCGGAACAGGCACAGGTAAGGGCTTACCTGTGCATCGCTGGACGGGTGAGTCTACCTTTACTAAAGATGGCAGCCCGCATGTGTTCGCTGGCGAACAGTGCGAACTGACCATTACTGCTAGTAAATCTGTCCATTGTGGTAGGGAATTACATATATAGTTGTAGACATCTGCTGACTACTACATTGCTTCCTGGGATATTAGAGGAGAGTAGACATAAGGTAACCAAATCCACTATGGATTTACTCCAAGTTTGAGCTGAGGCAGTCTATACTAGTAGTGATGGAGCTCATTATTCAATCAATGTATAACTTACTGGATTGCAATGTATCATTTTGATAAAATCGCCCTTTTTCTGCTGCTACATAAGCCGAGCATATAGTCCTCGGTATTCATGAGCTGCACATCATCCACTGTCTCGCCACCGATTAACAACTCTGTACCTATGCTACGCATAAACCTGCCATGGGTAATAGGTGAGCAAGTGGGACCACAGGTCAAGAATATTGTGTACCACCCTGCGCATGGATAGTATTGAGTGGACTACATCTGTAATGTCCTGGAGTGCCATTTTCGCTTCTTTTTGGCACCTTGCTACCGTCTCCTATGTGCTAATGTACAACATCTAATGTACCTCTTGTAATCTCCTAGTATTGTGCATATTTATTCCTGAAACTGTTATGTTCATGCAATTACCTGGTCCACCAGCAGATGGCGGCAGCAATTGGCAGAGATAGTTTCTCTGGAGAGGAACCTTCTGCTTCCTTCAAGCCCTCTCTAGCGATAGAGGAGTTCAGTGTTAGGGAGAAGTTAGTGGCAGTTTATCCTTCCCCTCCGTGGGGACAGGTCGTGTTTAGTCCACCCTCCTTAGGGAGAGGTTGTGTGCAGGTTAGCAGAGCACTGCCTGCTCTGCTAGGCCCAGAGGCCCTGCCTCTGAAGTCTACGTGGTTGCTTGTCCCCTCCTGGGTTTGCATGGCCTTCAGCCAAGCTGAGCCGAAGCTTTAGGTACTCACTGCCAGGACAAGAAGTTCCTAGGATTATAAGTAAGAGACAGACTACATTATACAGCTAACTTAAGTTCCAGCAGAAGAGGAAGAGTTTCCTATTCATCCAGCCATGGATAGCAGGGTTGAGAGAGCTACCGCATAGCAGAGCTGAGATTGTTGCAGAGAAGTATTTGCCTGCCCAGGTTAAGCCAATACCTGCTGATGACCAAGTTATCGTTTGAGTTACTAATTTATGCTAAGTAAAAGCAACTGTTTGATGTTACTACAAAGTCTGGACTCCATTTATTCTACTTACTCATCATCCAAGTTCAACTACCCTTTTTGCACTGCTTCGGACCACATCATGTCTGGGATCCACGGAAATCCAGATAGGAACAGGGTTACATGTGTATCAAACATCTACAGAGATTGTAGGCCCCCCTGCACCACTCTGGCAATCCTACACCTGGGTACCAACATTACTATCTACAAAAGGAGCCTTGAGCTTCCGCTGCTTAACCGCAGCTGGCGTCACGTTTACTTGCTCTATTAGAGGGACATATTTCGTAGAAACCTCCTAAGGGGTGAGGGATACCCCAGACGCTGAAACGGGCCATTGCACATCCTCAGCATTTGCTGCAATTGATAAAAGTTTTTTTCTCAAAACTACAGTTGCAAGAAAAAGTATGTGAACCCTTTGGAATGATATGGATTTCTGCACAAATTGATCATAAAATGTGATCTGATCTTCATCTAAGTCCCAACAATAGACAATCACAGTCTGCTTAAACTAATAACACACAAAGAATTAAATGTTACCATGTTTTTAATGAACACACCATGTAAACATTCACAGTGCAGGTGGAAAAAGTATGTGAACCCCTAGACTAATGACATCTCCAAGAGCTAATTGGAGTGAGGTGTCAGCCAACTGGGGTCCAATCAATGAGATAAGATTGGAAGTGTTGGTTACAGCTGCCCTGACCTCTAAAAAACACACACCAGTTCTGGGTTTGCTTTTTACAAGACGTATTGCCTGATGTGAATGATGCATCGCACAAAAGAGCTCTCAGAAGACCTACGATTAAGAATTGTTGACTTGCATAAAGCTGGAAAGGGTTATAAAAGTATCTCCAAAAGCCTTGCTGTTCATCAGTCCATGGTAAGACAAATTGTCTATAAATGGAGAAAGTTCAGCACTGCTGTTACTCTCCCTAGGAGTGGCCATCCTGTAAAGATGACTGCAAGAGCACAGCACAGACTGCTCAATGAGGTGAAGAAGAATCCTAGAGTGTCAGCTAAAGACTTACAAAAGTCTCTGGCATATACTAACATCCATGTTAGCGAATCTACGATACGTAAAACACTAAACAAGAATGGATTTCATGGGAGGATACCACAGAGGAAGACACTGCTGTCCAAAAAAAAAAAAACATTGCTGCACGTTTACAGTTTGCACAAGAGCATCTGGATGTTCCACAGCAGTACTGGCAAAATATTCTGTGGACAGATAAAACCAAAGTTGAGTTGTTTGGAAGAAACACACAACACTATGTGTGGAGAAAAAGAGGCACAGCACACCAACATCAAAACCTTATCCCAACTGGGAAGTATGGTGGTGGGGGCATCATGGTTTTGGGCTGCTTTGTTGCGTCAGGGCCTGGACAGATTGCTATTATCGAAGGAAAAATGAATTTCCAAGTTTATCAAGACATTTTGCAGGAGAACTTAAGGTCATCTGTTCACCAGCTGAAGCTCAACAGAAGATGGATGTTGCAACAGGACAATGACCCAAAGCATAGAAGTAAATCAACAACAGAATGGCTTAAACAGAAGAAAATAAGCTTTCTGGAGTGGCCCAGTCAGAGTCCTGACCTCAACCCAATTGAGATGCTGTGGCATGACATCAAGAAAGCGATTCACACAAGACTATTGCTGAACTGAAACAGTTCTGTAAAGAGGAATGGTCAAGAATTACTCCTGACCGTTGTGCACGTCTGATCTGCAACTACAGGAAACGTTTGGTTGAAGTTATTGATGCCAAAGGAGGTTCAACCAGTTATTAAATCCAAGGGTTCACATACTTTTTCCACCTGCACTGCACTGTGAATGCTTACATGGTGTGTTCAATAAAAACATATTAACATTTAATTATTTGTGTGTTATTAGTTTAAGCAGACTGTAATTGTCTATTGTTGTGACTTAGATGAAGATCAGATCACATTTTATGACCAATTTGTGCAGAAATCCATATCATTCCAAAGGGTTCACATACTTTTTCTTGCAACTGTATATTGTCACCAAGTAAGTTATGCGCCAAATGGATTAAAAGTGTCATCCCTTAATATTAGTCTTACTAGTAAAACCAGCATAACCACCTCTTCGGTCACATAATGTAGGTATTTTTGAAGGTAGCCTAGCTAACACTTGTTCCTGGGAAGAATTTTAAGGAATGGAAGATGTAGACTCTTAGATGATAGAGGGCCATGCAGCAAACCTGTAGTGAACAACATGTTACTATCTCATTGATTTTCGTATCACAAGTTGTACTTTTTGAATCCCTTGATATGTCTCCAGCCTCTTCATATTACTCAATAAAGGTGTACATGCAGTAGAAGCAGACTTGCTATGGAGCCACTGGAGAAAAAGGGCCCAGCCCCAGTTGGTACAATCTCCTTTGGTAGTTGGTGGCAAAAAACTTTGCAGGTATCCCCATTCTATAGGGAGTGCATTTTTACCATTGACAAAGGTGAGGTATTATTCCAAGGATCATAGAATGGTCATAGAGGGGAAAACAAGCACCGATGTCCTGGGTAGCAAAAACTTGCATCGTGATATTCTGGAGCCAATGGTCATTAGAGTCCAATCAAGAAATATATATATACTGTATCTAGGGATGAGCGAACCCGAACTGTATAGTTCGGGTTCGTACCGAATTTTGGGGTGTCCGTGACACGGACCCGAACCCGAACATTTTCGTAAAAGTCCGGGTTCGGGTTCGGTGTTCGGCGCTTTCTTGGCGCTTTTTGAAAGGCTGCAAAGCAGCCAATCAACAAGCGTTATACTACTTGCCCCAAGAGGCCATCACAGCCTTGCCTACTATTGGCATGGCTGTGATTGGCCAGTGCAGCATGTGACCCAGCCTCTATATAAGCTTGGGTCACGTATCGCTGTACGTCACTCTGCTGATTGAAGCATAGGGAGAGGTTGCTGCTGCGACGTTAGGGCGAGATTAGGCAGATTAACTCCTCCAAAAGACTTCATTCTGTGATCGATCTGCAGCTGTGGATCATTGAAGTGCTAATATCGACTTGCTCACTTTTTTGAGGCTGCCCAGAGCGTTTTTAGATCACTTTATTCTGGGGTGATCGGCGGCCATTTTGTGGCTTGTGGTGCGCCAGCACAAGCTATCACCAAGTGTATTTAACCATCAATAGTGTGGTTATTTTGTGCTATATCCTACATCAGCTGCAGGCTGAGCCTGTGTCACCGAAGTGCATTTAACCATCAACAGTCTGGTTATTTTTTGGCCATATACTACATCAGCTGCAGGCTGAGCCTGTGTCACCGAAGTGCATTTAACCATCAACAGTCTGGTTATTTTTTGGCCATATACTACATCTGGTGCAGGCTGAGCCTGTGTCACCCAAGTGCATTTAACCATCAATAGTGTGGTTATTTTTTGGCCATATACTACATCAGGGGCAAGTTGAGCCTGTCACCCAGTGCCTAAAAAATAGATCTGACATTTCTATTCAACCAAATTTGTACTGTTTTAGCTGGTCAAGTTATTTGTAGTGACCGTAAAAGCACATTTTTTGTTCTGGGTTGAAAAACTATTCCCAAATTTGCCATTCTCAAAATAACTAGTTTCTGCTATATGAGGCCTACTTGAAATCTATCCCAAAAAGGATATCTTACATTGAAGGTGCTGATAGTGTCATTCAGAAAAACCTAAGAAACACTTGCTACAGTGCAGATAGAAGTCAAATTCTGTGATTAAACCTATACCTGTCACACAGCGCAAAAAAAAACAGGCCTCACATTTCTATTCAACCAAATCTGTACTGTTTTAGCTGGTCAAGTTATTTGTAGTGACCGTAAAAGCACATTTTTTGTTCTGGGTTGAAAAACTATTCCCAAATTTGCCATTCTCAAAATAACTAGTTTCTGCTATATGAGGCCTACTTGAAATCTATCCCAAAAAGGATATCTTACATTGAAGGTGCTGATAGTGTCATTCAAAAAAACCTAAGAAACACTTGCTACAGTGCAGAGAGAAGTCAAATTCTGTGATTAAACCTATACCTGTCACACAGCGCAAAAAAAAACAGGCCTCACATTTCTATTCAACCAAATCTGTACTGTTTTAGCTGGTCAAGTTATTTGTAGTGACCGTAAAAGCACATTTTTTGTTCTGGGTTGAAAAACTATTCCCAAATTTGCCATTCTCAAAATAACTAGTTTCTGCTATATGAGGCCTACTTGAAATCTATCCCAAAAAGGATATCTTACATTGAAGGTGCTGATAGTGTCATTCAGAAAAACCTAAGAAACACTTGCTACAGTGCAGATAGAAGTCAAATTCTGTGATTAAACCTATACCTGTCACACAGCGCAAAAAAAAACAGGCCTCACATTTCTATTCAACCAAATCTGTACTGTTTTAGCTGGTCAAGTTATTTGTAGTGACCGTAAAAGCACATTTTTTGTTCTGGGTTGAAAAACTATTCCCAAATTTGCCATTCTCAAAATAACTAGTTTCTGCTATATGAGGCCTACTTGAAATCTATCCCAAAAAGGATATCTTACATTGAAGGTGCTGATAGTGTCATTCAGAAAAACCTAAGAAACACTTGCTACCGTGCAGATAGAAGTCTAATTCTGTGATTAAACCTATACCTGTCACACAGCGCAAAAAAAAACAGGCGTCACATTTCTATTCAACCAAATCTGTACTGTTTTAGCTGGTCAAGTTATTTGTAGTGACCGTAAAAGCACATTTTTTGTTCTGGGTTGAAAAACTATTCCCAAATTTGCCATTCTCAAAATAACTAGTTTCTGCTATATGAGGCCTACTTGAAATCTATCCCAAAAAGGATATCTTACATTGAAGGTGCTGATAGTGTCATTCAGAAAAACCTAAGACACACTTGCTACCGTGCAGATAGAAGTCTAATTCTGTGATTAAACCTATACCTGTCACACAGCGCAAAAAAAAAACAGGCCTCACATTTCTATTCAACCAAATCTGTACTGTTTTAGCTGGTCAAGTTATTTGTAGTGACCATAAAAGCAAATTTTTTGTTCTGGGTTGAAAAACTATTCCCAAATTTGCCATTCTCAAAATTGTGGTGAACGGGAACAATGAGGAAAACATCTAATAAGGGACGCGTACGCGGACGTGGACATGGTCGTGGTGGTGTTAGTGGACCCTCTGGTGCTGGGAGAGGACGTGGCCGTTCTGCCACAGCCACACGTCCTAGTGAACCAACTACCTCAGGTCCCAGTAGCCAGCAGAATTTACAACGATATTTGGTGGGGCTCAATGCCGTTCTAAGGATGGTAAGGCCTGAGCAGGTACAGGCATTAGTCAATTGGGTGGCCGACAGTGGATCCAGCACGTTCACATTATCTCCCACCCAGTCTTCTGCAGAAAGCGCACAGATGGCGCATGAAAACCAAGCCCATCGGTCTGTCACATCACCCCCATGCATATCAGGGAAACTGTCTGAGCCTCAAGTTATGCAGCAGTCTCTTATGCTGTTTGAAGACTCTGCTGCCAGAGTTTCCCAAGGGCATCCACCTAGCCCTTCCCCAGGGGTGGAAGAGATAGAATGCACTCGCGCACAACCACTTATTTTTCCTGATGATGAGGACATGGGAATACCACCTCAGCACGTCTCTGATGATGACGAAACACAGGTGCCAACTGTTGCGTTTTTCTGCAGTGTGCAGACTGAACAGGAGGTCAGGGATCAAGACTGGGTGGAAGACAATGCAGGGGACGATGAGGTCCTAGACCCCACATGGAATGAAGGTCGTGCCACTGACTTTCACAGTTCGGAGGAAGAGGCAGTGATGAGACCGAGCCAACAGCGTAGCAAAAGAGGGAGCAGTGGGCAAAATCAGAACACCCGCCGCCAAGAGACTCCACCTGCTACTGACCGCCGCCGTCTGGGACCGAGCACCCCAAAGGCAGCTTCAAGGAGTTCCCTGGCATGGCACTTCTTCAAACAATGTGCTGACGACAAGACCCGAGTGGTTTGCACGCTGTGCCATCAGAGCCTTAAGCGAGGCATTAACGTTCTGAACCTTAGCACAACCTGCATGACCAGGCACCTGCATGCAAAGCATAAACTGCAGTGGAGTAAACACCTTAAAAACAAGGAAGTCACTCAGGCTCCCCCTGCTACCTCTTCTGCTGCTGCCGCCTCGGCCTCTTCTGCTGCAGCCGCCTCGGTCTCTTCTGCTGCTGCCGCCGCCTCGGCCTCTTCTGCTGCTGCTGCCGCCGCCTCGGCCTCTTTATCCGCCTCTGGAGGAACGTTGGCACCTGCCGCAAACATGGGATGTACCACCAACACCACCACCTGCGTCACCAAGCATCTCAACCATGTCACACGGCAGCGTTCAGCTCTCCATCTCACAAACATTTGAGAGAAAGCGTAAATTCCCACCTAGCCACCCTCGATCCCTGGCCCTGAATGCCAGCATTTCTAAACTACTGGCCTATGAAATGCTGTCATTTAGGCTGGTGGACACACACAGCTTCAAACAGCTCATGTTGCTTGCTGTCCCACAGTATGTTGTTCCCAGCCGGCACTACTTCTCCAAGAGAGCCGTGCCTTCCCTGCACAACCAAGTATCCGATAAAATCAAGTGTGCACTGCGCAACGCCATCTGTGGCAAGGTCCACCTAACCACAGATACGTGGACCAGTAAGCACGGCCAGGGACGCTATATCTCCCTAACTGCACACTGGGTAAATGTAGTGGCGGCTGGGCCCCAGGCGGAGAGCTGTTTGGCGCACGTCCTTCCGTCGCCAAGGATCGCAGGGCAACATTCTTTGCCTCCTGTCTCCTCCTCCTCCTACTCAGCTTCCTCCTCCTCTTCTTCCACCTGCTCATCCAGTCAGCCACACACCTTCACCACCAACTTCAGCACAGCCCGGGGTAAACGTCAGCAGGCCGTTCTGAAACTCATATGTTTGGGGGACAGGCCCCACACCGCACAGGAGTTGTGGGGGGGTATAGAACAACAGACCGACGAGTGGTTGCTGCCGGTGAGCTTCAAGCCCGGCCTGGTGGTGTGCGATAATGGGCGAAATCTCGTTGCAGCTCTGGGACTAGCCGGTTTGACGCACATTTCTTGCCTGGCGCATGTGCTGAATTTGGTGGTGCAGAAGTTTATTCGCAACTACCCCGACATGTCAGAGCTGCTGCATAAAGTGCGGGCCGTCTGTTCGCGCTTCCGGCGTTCACACCCTGCCGCTGCTCGCCTGTCTGCGCTACAGCGTAACTTCGGCCTTCCCGCTCACCGCCTCATATGCGACGTACCCACCAGGTGGAACTCCACCTTGCATATGCTGGACAGACTGTGCGAGCAGCAGCAGGCCATAGTGGAGTTTCAGCTGCAGCACGCACGGGTCAGTCGCACTGCGGATCAGACCCACTTCACCACCAATGACTGGGCCTCCATGCGAGACCTGTGTGCCCTGTTGCGCTGTTTCGAGTACTCCACCAACATGGCCAGTGGCGATGACGCCGTTATCAGCGTTACAATACCACTTCTATGTCTCCTTGAGAAAACACTTAGGGCGATGATGGAAGAGGAGGTGGCCCAGGAGGAAGAGGAGGAAGAGGGGTCATTTTTAGCACTTTCAGGCCAGTCTCTTCGAAGTGACTCAGAGGGAGGTTTTTTGCAACACCAGAGGCCAGGTACAAATGTGGCCAGACAGGGCCCACTACTGGAGGACGAGGAGGACGAGGATGAGGAGGAGGTGGAGGAGGATGAGGATGAAGCATGTTCACAGCGGGGTGGCACCCAAAGCAGCTCGGGCCCATCACTGGTGCGTGGCTGGGGGGAAACACAGGACGATGACGATACGCCTGCCACAGAGGACAGCTTGTCCTTACCTCTGGGCAGCCTGGCACACATGAGCGACTACATGCTGCAGTGCCTGCGCAACGACAGCAGAGTTGCCCACATTTTAACGTGTGCGGAATACTGGGTTGCCACCCTGCTGGATCCCCGGTACAAAGGCAATGTGCCCACCTTACTTCCTACACTGGAGCGTGATAGGAAGATGCGCGAGTACAAGCACACGTTGGTAGACGCGCTACTGAGAGCATTCCCAAATGTCACAGGGGAACCAGTGGAAGCCCAAGGCGAAGGCAGAGGAGGAGCAAGAGGTCGCCAACGCAGCTGTGTCACGGCCAGCTCCTCTGAGGGCAGGGTTAGCATGGCAGAGATGTGGAAAAGTTTTGTCAACACGCCACAGCTAACTGCACCACCACCTGATACGGAACGTGTTAGCAGGAGGCAACATTTCACTAACATGGTGGAACAGTACCTGTGCACACCCCTCCACGTACTGACTGATGGTTCGGCCCCATTCAACTTCTGGGTCTCCAAATTGTCCACGTGGCCAGAGCTAGCCTTTTATGCCTTGGAGGTGCTGGCCTGCCCGGCGGCCAGCGTTTTGTCTAAACGTGTATTCAGCACGGCAGGGGGCGTCATTACAGACAAACGCAGCCGCCTGTCTACAGCCAATGTGGACAAGCTGACGTTCATAAAAATGAACCAGGCATGGATCCCACAGGACCTGTCCATCCCTTGTGCAGATTAGATATTAACTACCTCCCCTTAACAATATATTATTCTACTCCAGGGCACTTCCTCATTCAATACTATTTTTAATTTCATTTTACCATTATATTGCGGGGCAACCCAAAGTTGAATGAACCTCTCCTCTGTCTGGGTCCCGGGGCCTAAATGTGTGACAGTGGCCTGTTCCAGTGGTGGGTGACGTGAAGCCTGATTCTCTGCTATGACATGAAGACTGATTCTGCGCTGACATAAGGCCAGATTCTCTGTTATGGGACCTCTCTCCTCTGCCTGGGTGCCTGGGCCTAAATGTGTGACAGTGGCCTGTTCCAGTGGTGGTTGACGTGAAGCCTGATTCTCTGCTATGACATGAAGACTGATTCTGCGCTGACATAAGGCCAGATTCTTTGTTACGGGACCTCTCTCCTCTGTCTGGGTGCCGGGGCCTAAATGTGTGACAGTGGCCTGTTCCAGTGGTGGGTGACGTGAAGCCTGATTCTCTGCTATGACATGAAGACAGATTCTGTGCTGACATAAGGCCAGATTCTCTGTTACGAGATCTCTCTCCTCTGTCTGGGTGCCGGGGCCTAAATATGTGACAGTGGCCTGTTCCAGTGGTGGGTGACGTGAAGCCTGATTCTCTGCTATGACATGAAGACTGATTCTGCGCTGACATGAAGCCAGATTCTCTGCTATGGCTTGAAGAGACTGATTCTCTGCTGACATGAAGCCAGATTCTTTGCTATGGCATGAAGAGACTGATTCTCTGCTGACGTGAAGCCAGATTCTCTGCTATGGGACCTCTGTCCAATTGATATTGGTTCATTTTTATTTTTTTTATTTTTATTTTAATTCATTTCCCTATCCACATTTGTTTGCAGGGGATTTACCTACATGTTGCTGCCCTCTAGCTCTTTCCTGGGCTGTTTTACAGCCTTTTTAGTGCCCAAAAGTTCGGGTCCCCATTGACTTTAATGGGGTTCGGGTTCAGGACGAAGTTCGGTTCGGGTTCGGATCCCGAACATTTCCGGGAAGTTCGGCCGAACTTCTCGAACCCGAACATCCAGGTGTTCGCTCAACTCTAACTGTATCTAATTATTCGTCAACATTTTATTGTCAGCTCTGAAGTTTTTGAACCTCCATGGAATAGGTATTCAAAATATGCATTTGGCTTTATACATAAAAAAAATATCTAAATTATAGTATATATTCAATGGAAGTAGCATGGGCACCCATTTGTAACTCACAACTTCTACACTGAATGAGATCTCTGTTGAAACTGACCAACTTGCTGACAACAAAGACACCATTGTTATTACTGTAAGACTATGTTTCATGAGCTCATCAACATACAGATGCAGCCGAGCTAAACTTGATGGTTAACGTGTTAAGTAAAAAATGGCAAGAAAAAGAAGTTACAAAAGGACCTGGGAAATAAATGCTGAAGTCGAATGATTCAGTGATTTTCATGGATATGCTCAATTTCTCTTACTGAATAACATCTTCATAGGACTCAGTGCTCATTATATTGATGCTTAAGATATGACCATTGCATCTGAATCTTATAATGCTTAACCTGAGTATATCATTAGAAACAAAATCAATCTGTTTTTGCCCTACATCTGTTAGATAATGCACTGTATATATGCATAACATTGTATTATACAGTATACTGGACTTTGAAAGGATTGATAGCTTATACAGCATATACATCATGGCATATCATAATTTTCCATACACAGATTGACAGAGGATAGCAGAAATGAGTCATATATGATCTGATTAGGTTACCATAGCTAATAATAAGGACATGGGTGGGATAAGTGTAAGGGGTCCAGGCCAAGATCAGACTAAGGGTTCTGGGCCAAGATCAATTGCCTCAAAAGTTGTCTAAAAAAAAGTGTATCTAGCTTGTCATAAATGACCACGCTTCACTACTAGTTTGTTACCACTACACAAACTAAGCAAATGCTAGGGGACACATAGATCAGGAGGCCCTTGGGGCTTAGCAGGACAATGAGGACACAGCTTAACAGAATGACTGGGGTGGATCTTAGCAGTGCAACTAAGCAGAGCTTGGGTACATGTGACTGGGTCCTGACTCCCCTCCCTTACTTAGGTCCCTAAATAGCCTAACACTGTAGACAATTATTAGTGTTGAATCATTCGCACAGAGCAAGGGATTAAAACTTTGCTTTTAATCTTTTACTATAATACAAGCTCATCTTCAGAGCAAAACTTAATATCTAGTGTACACCAGAGGAAAACAAAAATACAAACAAAAACCCAAACACATAAGAATCTAGTCCATCCAAGGCGATAATTCATATATACCATGTATTTTTGGAATAGAGGGATCAGGCATTGGGAATAATGTCTGTGAGATATCCTTCACTAATGCCTCAACCCAGAGGAACACCCTGATGATGCGTACCCTCTGGTCCTGTACCTATTCCTAACTTTCCTTACTTTTACCCTAGCAACTTCCCAAAGCGTTTCCCCTCTTTAAGGTTCATCAGGGGAGAAATAATGGGTAATAGTTCATCCAAAAAACCTGATTTGATGAATAAATAAATAGATAATTCATTCAATATCATACATGATGTTAATCAAAAGGACATCATTTTCAATCTCATACATGATGTTGATCAGAAGGACATAGTTAATAAATAGATAAATAGATAATTCATAAATACCAAACCATATGTTTGCGTGCCGCCTACTGGGTACCAGATAATTGGGTGCCTTAACCACTTCAGCCCCCAGTGCTTAAACACCCTGAAAGACCAGGCCACTTTTTACACTTCTGACCTACACTACTTTCACCATTTATTGCTCGGTCATGCAACTTACCACCCAAATGAATTTTACCTCCTTTTCTTCTCACTAATAGAGCTTTCATTTGGTGGTATTTCATTGCTGCTGACATTTTTACTTTTTTTGTTATTAATCGAAATTTAACGATTTTTTTGCAAAAAAATGTCATTTTTCACTTTCAGTTGTAAAATTTTGCAAAAAAAACTACATCCATATATAAATTTTGCTCTAAATTTATTGTTCTACATGTCTTTGATAAAAAAAAATGTTTGGGTAAAAAAAAAAAAATGGTTTGGCTAAAAGTTATAGCGTTTACAAACTATGGTACAAAAATGTAAATTTCCGCTTTTTGAAGCAGCTCTGACTTTCTGAGCACCTGTCATGTTTCCTGAGGTTCTACAATGCCCAGACAGTACAAACACCCCACAAATGACCCCATTTCGGAAAGTACACACCCTAAGGTATTCGCTGATGGGCATAGTGAGTTCATAGAACTTTTTATTTTTTGTCACAAGTTAGCGGAAAATTATGATTTTTTTTTTTTTTTTTCTTACAAAGTCTCATATTCCACTAACTTGTGACAAAAAATAAAAAGTTCTATGAACTCACTATGCCCATCAGCGAATACCTTGGGGTCTCTTCTTTCCAAAATGGGGTCACTTGTGGGGTAGTTATACTGCCCTGGCATTCTAGGGGCCCAAATGTGTGGTAAGGAGTTTGAAATCAAATTCTGTAAAAAATGACCTGTGAAATCCGAAAGGTGCTCTTTGGCATATGGGCCCCTTTGCCCACCTAGGCTGCAAAAAAGTGTCACACATCTGGTATCTCTGTATTCAGGAGAAGTTGAGGAATGTGTTTTGGGGTGTCTTTTTACATATACCCATGCTGGGTGAGATAAATATCTTGGTCAAATGCCAACTTTGTATAAAAAAATGGGAAAAGTTGTCTTTTGCCAAGATATTTCTCTCACCCAGCATGGGTATATGTAAAATGACACCCCAAAACACATTCCCCAACTTCTCCTGAGTATGGAGATACCAGATGTGTGACACTTTTTTGCAGCCTAGGTGGGCAAAGGGGCCCATATTCCAAAGAGCACCTTTCGGATTTCACAGGTCATTTTTTACAGAATTTGATTTCAAACTCCTTACCACACATTTGGGCCCCTAGAATGCCAGGGCAGTATAACTACCCCACAAGTGACCCCATTTTGGAAAGAAGAGACCCCAAGGTATTCGCTGATGGGCATAGTGAGTTCATGGAAGTTTTTATTTTTTGTCACAAGTTAGTGGAATATGAGACTTTGTATGAAAAAAAAAAAATCTGCATTTTCCACTAACTTGTGACAAAAAATAAAAAATTCTAGGAACTCGCCATGCCCCTCACGGAATACCTTGGGGTGTCTTCTTTCCAAAATGGGGTCACTTGTGGGGTAGTTATACTGCCCTGGCATTTTCCAGGGGCCCTAATGTGTGGTAAGTAGGTAAATGACCTGTGAAATCCTAAAGGTGCTCTTTGGAATATGGGCCCCTTTGCCCACCTAGGCTGCAAAAAAGTGTCACACATGTGGTATCGCCATATTCAGGAGAAGTTGGGGAATGTGTTTTGGGGTGTCATTTTACATATACCCTTGCTGGGTGAGAGAAATATCTTGGCAAAAGACAACTTTTCCCATTTTTTTATACAAAGTTGGCATTTGACCAAGATATTTATCTCACCCAGCATGGGTATATGTAAAATGACACCCCAAAACACATTCCCCAACTTCTCCTGAGTACGTCGATACCAGATGTGTGACACTTTTTTGCAGCCTAGATGCGCAAAGGTGCCCAAAATCCTTTTAGGATAGCATTTTTAGACATTTGGATACCAGACTTCTTCTCACGCTTTGGGGCCCCTAGAATGCCAGGGCAGTATAAATACCCCACATGTGACCCCATTTTGGAAAGAAGACACCCCAAGGTATTCAATGAGGGGCATGGCGAGTTCATAGAAATTTTTTTTTTTTGGCACAAGTTAGCGGAAATTGATATTTTTAATTTTTTTCTCACAAAGTCTCCCGTTCCGCTAACTTTTGACAAAAATTTCAATCTTTCATGGACTCAATATGCCCCTCACGGAATACCTGGGGGTGTCTTCTTTCCGAAATAGGGTCACATGTGGGGTATTTATACTGCCCTGGCATTCTAGGGGCCCTAAAGCGTGAGAAGAAGTCTGGAATATAAATGTCTAAAAAATTTTACGCATTTGGATTCCGTGAGGGGTATGGTGAGTTCATGTGAGATTTTATTTTTTGACACAAGTTAGTGGAATATGAGACTTTGTAAGAAAAAAAAATAAAAATTCCGCTAACTTGGGCCAAAAAAATGTCTGAATGGAGCCTTACAGAGGGTGATCAATGACAGGGGGGGGTGATCAATGACAGGGGGGTGATCAGGGAGTCTATATGGGGTGATAACCACAGTCATTGATCACGCCCGTGTAAGGCTTCATTCAGACGTCTGGATGCGTTTTGCGGATCCGATCCATCTATCAGTGCATCCGTAAAAATCATGCGGACATCTGAATGGAGCTTTACAGGGGGGTAATCAATGACAGGGGGGTAATCAATGACAGGGGGGTAATCAGGGAGTCTATATGGGGTGATAACCACAGTCATTGATCATGCCCCTGTAAGGCTTCATTCAGACGTCCGTATGCGTTTTGCGGATCCGATCCATCTATCAGTGCATCCGTAAAAATCATGCGGACATCTGAATGGAGCTTTTCAGGGGGGTAATCAATGACAGGGGGGTGATCAGGGAGTCTATATGGGGTGATAACCACAGTCATTGATCATGCCCCTGTAAGGCTTCATTCAGACGTCCGGATGCGTTTTGCGGATCCGATCCATCTATCAGTGCATCCGTAAAAATCATGCGGACATCTGAATGGAGCTTTTCAGGGGGGTAATCAATGACAGGGGGGTGATCAGGGAGTCTATATGGGGTGATAACCACAGTCATTGATCATGCCCCTGTAAGGCTTCATTCAGACGTCCGGATGCGTTTTGCGGATCCGATCCATCTATCAGTGCATCCGTAAAAATCATGCGGACATCTGAATGGAGCTTTACAGGGGGTTGATCAATGACAGGGGGGTAATCAATGACAGGGGGGTGATCAGGGAGTCTATATGAGGTGATCAGGGGTGATCAGGGGCTAATAAGGGGTTAATAAGTGACGGGGGGGGGTGTAGTGTAGTGTAGTGGTGCTTGGTGCTACTTTACTGAGCTACCTGTGTCCTCTGGTGGTCGATCCAAACAAAAGGGACCACCAGAGGACCAGGTAGCAGGTATATTAGACGCTGTTATCAAAACAGCGTCTAATATACCTGTTAGGGGTTAAAAAAAACACATCTCCAGCCTGCCAGCGAACGATCGCCGCTGGCAGGCTGGAGATCAACTCTCTTACCTTCCGTTCACAGGATATCTCTCGTCTCGCGAGATGACGCATATATGCGTGACTCTGCGCAGGACTGCCACCTCCGGAACGCGATCCTGCGTTAGGCGGTCCGGAGGTGGCTTAATATACCTGATACACATCTTCTCATCAATGGGAGTATTACAGAAAAAAGATCTATGAGTATATAAATATCTATAAAAGATGCTGGTCATAAAGACCACTTACGAGTCACCTGACACATTAATGGCGGCCTCCATGTGGTGTCCACATTGTTAGGTGGGATTAGCGGTGGTAAGGCAATCGCATTATGAAGCACTTATTAGTGTCGAACTGTTTATGGACACCCGGTACGTCATGTGTAGTTCCGATCACCTCTTAGGGTCCCGCCATGTTAGCGCATCACACACCCCACCGCTGATCAACTTCGGAACGGTTGTTCATCGATTTTGAATTTTTAATTTTATTTTTTTCAAATTTTTTCCCCTTTTTCTGTTAGTCTTTTTTTTTTTGTCTGTTAGGTTTAGGGTGAGTTCGCGAACACCCGTGCTCCCACACACACGCACACTGAATAAAGATTTACACGCACGCACACACACATGCAGACTAGAGATGTCGCGAACAAAAAAATTTCCGTTCGCGAATGTCGAACCGGGCGAACCGCCATAGACTTCAATAGGCAGGCGAATTTTAAAACCCACAGGGGCTCTTTCTAGCCACAGTAGTGATGGAAAAATTGTTTCAAGGGGACTAACACCTGGACTGTGGCATGCCGGAGGGGGATCCATGGCAAAACTCCCATTGAAAATTACATAGTTGACGCAGAGTTGGATTTTAATCCATAAAGGGCATAAATCACCTAACAATCCAATTTTTTTTTTAACAACGTGGTTTAAAACATCCAGTGTGTGTATACCATCAGGTATGATGTTGTATCGATCAGGTAGTGTAAGGTTTACGCCCGCTTCACAGACATTGACAGACCAAACTCCCCTTTTAATTCACCGCAAACAACCGCAAACAGTCCATTTGCCCAACCGCAAACTCCCCATTTGTACAAGGTTGGATACCAAGCTAGCCATGTCCCGTTGATGTCATTGAAGGTTTCTTCCTCCACCCAGCCACGTACAACACCAAGGGTCCTGGAAAGGTGAATTGAATTGATTTTTCGAACGGGGAGATGGTTAAAAAAACGCTGGCTCCCTCCCCTTTCTTTGAATCCACGGTCACTGTGTCTGTGCCGTGCAATTTACTGTCCCACCCAATATGAGTGGTATTTTCTGTAGTTCTCTCTTCTCATCAGTTTAATCCCTGTTACGTCCCCAATCTGGGGTCCATTTATTAAATTGATTTTTCGAACGGGGAGATGGTTAAAAAAAACGCTGGTTCCCTCCCCTTTGTTTGAATCTACGCCACGGTCACTGCATCTGCGCCGTGCAATTTACTGTCACACCCGATATGAGTGGTATTTTCTGTAGTTCTCTCTTCTCATCAGTTTAATCCCTGTTACGTCCCCAATTTGGGGTCCATTTATTAAATAGATTTTTCGAACGGGGAGATGGTTAAAAAAACTCTGGCTCCCTCCCCTTTGTTTGAATCCATGCCACGGTCACTGCGTCTGCGCCGTGCAATTTACTGTCACACCCGGTATGAGTGCTATTTTCTGTAGTACTATTCTCATCAGTTTAATCCCTGTTACGTCCCATATCAGGGTGGGATTGCCTTTTGTGAAAAAAAATTTAGGCCGGGTACCTTCGACTGCCTTCACAGTGACAGACCAAACTCTGATACACCAAACTGAATTGATTTTAGGAACCGGGAGATGGAAAAAGCAGCTTGGTCGGTCCTCTTACCCCCAAGTTGGGGCACTGCGCGTGCACGGAGCAATGTGCTGTGACACCCTATATGAGTGGTGTCTTAACTAGTACTATTCCTATCAGTTTAATCCCTGTTACGTCCCCTATCCGGGGACGTGTGTCGAATTGATAACCATTGTCGAATTAACAAACCATTACGACATCCTGGAATAATTTAGTTCTGAGCGTTGTACTTGCTTTGTATTGCAATTGATGGGGATTTTTTAAATTGTCTGCATTATTTCTAATAAACTATTAAGAGACTTTATTATGATTTTTTTATTTTATGTATTAAAAACCCACCCATACAACTTAAAAAAAAAATAATAATAATTTTTTGTTTTTTCTATGAAAAATTATCCAGCCGATCGCTTTTGGTCTGATCATAATGAAGCAACGGCCTTATCATCTGGGGTGTGGCAGCATTGCCAACACACTCATAGAGGTGATGATCGCTTCATTGTGATACGCAAGCCCCTTCACCACAACAAGGTAACGATCACGAAGGGGAATTGACACTTGTATGTGCCTTTTTTTGTTTGTTTTGTTTTTGCAGCCACAGTGCAGCACCAGAGGCCAGAAAAATTAGGCATGTACACATGCCTGAAAAATAATGTTATTGTTGCAGCCGCTGTTGTAGCAGCGGCCGGAAAAATTGATGTTTTCAAGGCAGAAAGGTGACTAAAACATTGCGGCTTGAACCCTAGTTGGTGGCGGAGAATTCACGAAAGTCATCCGGTATGCAGACATTAAATACAGCAGCGTGGGGACCATTTTGAGGCCAAGGCATGCCATCAGGCCTTTTGTAAGTCAAACATATCCCCCACTGTCAGTCCCTTCGGGATCCATGCCTCATTCATCTTAATGAAGGTGAGGTAATCAACACTTTTTTGACCGAGGCGATTTCTTTTGTCAGTGACAATGCCTCCTGCAGCACTGAAGGTCCTTTCTGACAGGACACTTGAAGCGGGGCAGGTCAGAAGTTCTATCGCAAACTGGGATAGCTCAGGCCACAGGTCAAGCTTGCACACCCAGTAGTCAAGGGGTTCATCGCTCCTCAGAGTGTCGATATCTGCAGTTAAGGCGAGGTAGTCTGCTACCTGTCGGTCGAGTCGTTCTCTAAGGCTGGATCCCAAAGGGCTGTGGCGATGTGTAGGACTGAAAAAGCTCTGCATGTCCTCCATCAACAACACATCTGTAAAGCGTCCTGTCCTTGCCGCCGTGGTCGTGGTAGGAGGAGGATTACTTTCACCTCTTCCCCTGTTAGATTTCCGTTGTGCTGTGACATCCCCCTTATAAGCTGTGTAAAGCATATTTTTTAGTTTTGTTTTAAACTGCTGCATCCTTTCTGACTTTCGGTAAGTTGGTAACATTTCCGCCACTTTCCGCTTATACCGGGGGTCTAGTAGCGTGGCCACCCAGTACAGGTCGTTCTCCTTCATCCTTTTTATACGAGGGTCCCTCAACAGACATGACAGCATGAAAGACCCCATTTGCACAAGGTTGGATGCCGAGCTACTCATTTCCCGTTCCTCGTCCTCACTGATGTCATTGACGGTCTGTTCTTCCCCCCAGCCACGTACAACACCATGGGTCCCAGATAGGTGACAACAACGAGCACCCTGGGATGCCTGCTGTGGTTGGTCTTCCTCCTCCTCAAAGCCACATTCCTCCTCTGACTCCTCTTCCTCATACTCCTCTTGCAGCGTTGCCGCAGGTCCGGCAAGCGATGATGACAAGGCTGTTTCTGGTGGCGATGGTGACCACAACTCTTCCTCTTCCTCTTCACGCTCATCTACAGCCTGATCCAGCACTCTTCGCAGGGCACGCTCCAGGAAGAAAACAAATGGCATGAGGTCGACTGACTAGGTTTGTCACCTCCTCAAAAGGACGCATGAGCCTACAGGCATTGCGCATGAGCGTCCAGTAACGTGGCAAAGAAATTCCCAGCTCCGCAGAGGCTGTCTTAGCACCCCGGTCATACAAATACTCGTTGACGGCTTTTCTTGTTGGAGCAGGCGGTCGAACATTAGGAGTGTTGAATTCCAACATGTCGGGCTGTCGAATTCCAACATGTCTGAAAAGTGCGCCATGGCCGTGTAGGAATGCCTGAAATGGCCACACACCTTCCTGGCCTGCTTGAGGACGTCCTGTAAGCCTGGGTACTTAGACAAAAAGCGTTGTACGATGAGATTCAACACACGTGCCATGCACGGCACATGTGACAACTTGCCCAAATTCAATGCCGCCAACAAATTGCTTCCATTGTCACACACCACTTTGCCGATCTCCAGTTGGTGCGGGGTCCGCCACTGATCCACCTGTGCGTTCAGGGCGGACAGGAGTGCTGGTCCGGTGTGGCTCTCTGCTTTCAGGCAAGTCAACCCCAAGACAGCGTGACACTGTCGTATCCGGGATGTGGAATAGCCCCTGGGGAGCTGGGGGGATTCAGTTGATGTGCAGCCAGACACCACAGCAGAAGAGGACTCAGCCGAGGAGCTAATGGAAGAGGATGGAGTAGGAGGAGTAGAGGAGGTGGCAGTAGGCCTGCCTGCAAGTCGTGGCGGTGTCACCAACTCCGCTGCAGAGCCACGCATTCCATGCTTGTCAGCCGTCAGCAGGTTGACCCAATGCGCAGTGTAGGTGATATACCTGCCCTGACCGTGCTTTGCAGACCAGGTATCAGTGGTCAGATGGACCCTTGCCCCAACACTGTATGCCAGAGATGCCATGACTTCCTTTTCAATTACTGAGTAGAGGTTTGGGATTGCCTTTTTTGAAAAAAAAAATTTGTCCGGGTACCTTCCACTGTGGTGTCCCAATAGCGACAAATTTTTTGAAGCCCTCAGACTCCACCAGCTGGTATGGTAAAAGCTGGCGGGCTAAGAGTTCCGTCAAGCCATCTGTCAGACCCCGGACAAGGGGGTGACTCTGTGACATTGGCTTCCTACGCTCAAACATTTCCTTTACAGACACCTGACTGTGGGCAGATGAGATGGAACTGCTGGAGGTGAGAGGCGGAGTGGCGGGTGGTTGAGAGGGGGCAAGGAGGACAGCAGTGGTTGACGTGGCTGAAGATGCTGGACCAGGAGGAGGATGGTGGCTTTGAGCTTGTGTGCTGCTTCTACTCGTCATCATGTGTTGATCCCATAGGCGTTTGTGATGTGCGATCATGTGCCTTCGCAAAGCAGTTGTACCTAGGTGGGTGTTGGATTTCCCACGACTCAGTTTCTTTTGGCACAGGTTGCAAATGGCATCGCTGTTGTCAGAGGCAGACACACAAAAAAAATGCCACACTGCTGAGCTTTGCAATGACGGCATTCTGGTGGTGGCAACAGCATGTGTTGATTGGCGTGCTGTCTGGCTGACCCCGGGTGCCGTTACATGCTGTCTGACTGTGCCACTAGCTCCTTGCAATGACCTCCCCCTGCTTCCAACTCGTCTCCTCCTCCTCTCTGTCTCCCCATCATAATTTTCCACCTGTACTTCTTCTCTTCGAGCGGGCACCCACGTGACATCCACGGACACATCGTCATCATCAACCACTTCACTTGTATCTGACAACTCAGCAAAGGAAGCAGCAGCGGGTACAACATCATCATCATCACACCGTACGTCCATGTGTGTAATGCTGCCTGACTGAGACATATCCCTGTTATCTACATCCTCTGGCAATAATGGTTGCGCATCACTCATTTCTTCCAACTGATGTGTAAATAACTCCTCTGACAGATCAAGTGAAGCGGCTGTGGTGCTAGTGTTGGTGGTGGCGGCGGGCGGGCGAGTGGTAATTAGAGAGGTGCCCGAAGCTGAGCTGGAGGAGGATGGTGCGTCAAGGTTCCGAGCGGAAGCTGTAGAAGATTGGGTGTCCTGTGTAAGCCAGTCAACTATGTCCTCAGAACTTTTCGAGTTCAGGGTTCGTGGCCTCTGAACACTGGGTATTATTCTAGGGCCAAAGGAAATCACAGCACAACGACCACGACGGGCCCTGCGGGGTGGCCTGCCTCTGCCTGTCATTTTTTCTTAGATTAGTGGTACTATGCGTGCAAGGTACTGTGCCACCCGATATGAGTGGTGGGCAGTGGGCACAGTACAGTCTGTGGGCCTGACACTCACTGGCAGGCAACTGCAATGATATTACAGAGAAAAAATTAAATGACTTTTTTATCTGCAAGGTACTGTGCCACCCGATATGAGTGGTGGGCACTGTCAGTGGGCTCAGTACAGTCAGTGGGCCTGACACATACTGGCAGGCAACTGCAATTATATTACAGAGAAAAAATTAAATGACTTTTTTATCTGCAAGGTACTGTGCCACCCGATATGAGTGGTGGGCAGAGGGAACAGTACAGTCTGTGGGCCTGACACTCACTGGCAGGCAACTTCAATTATATTAAAGGGTAAAAATTAAATGACTTTTTTATCTGCAAGGTACTGTGCCACCCGATATGAGTGGTGGGCAGTGGGCACAGTACAGTCTGTGGGCCTGACACTCACTGGCAGGCAACTGCAATTATATTACAGAGAAAAAATTAAACGACTTTTTTATCTGCAAGATACTGTGCCACCCGATATGAGTGGTGGGCAGTGGGCACAGTACAGTCTGTGGGCCTGACACTTACTGGCAGGCAACTGCAATTATATTACAGAGAGAAAATTTAATGACTTTTTTATCTGCAAGGTACTGTGCCACCCGATATGAGTGGTGGGCAGTGGGCACAGTACAGTCTGTGGGCTTGACACTTACTGGCAGGCAACTGCAATTATATTACAGAGAAAAAATGTAATGACTTTTTTATCTGCAAGGTACTGTGCCACCCGATATGAGTGGTGGGCACTGGCAGTGGGCACAGTACAGTCAGTGAGCCTGACACACACTGGCAGGCAACTGCAATTATATTACAGAGAAAAAATTCAATGACTTTTTAATCTGCAAGGTATTGTGCCACCCGATATGAGTGGTGGGCAGTGGGCACAGTACAGTCTGTGGGCCTGACACTCACTGACAGGCAACTGCAATTATATTACAGAGAAAAAATTAAATGACTTTTTTATCTGCAAGGTACTGTGCCACCTGATATGAGTGGTGGGCAGTGGGCACAGTACAGTCTGTGGGCCTGACACTCACTGGCAGGCAACTGCAATTATATTACAGAGAAAAAATGTAATTACTTTTTTATCTACAAGGTACTGTGCCACCCGATATGAGTGGTGGGCACTGGCAGTGGGCACAGTACAGTCAGTGGGCCTGACACACACTGGCAGGCAACTGCAATTATATTACAGAGAAAAAATGTAATGACTTTTTTATCTGCAAGGTACTGTGCCACCCGATATGAGTGGTGTGCACACAATACAGTCTGTGGGCCTGTGGCCTCTCACACACGGGCAGGCAACTGCAATATATATATACACTGCTCAAAAAAATAAAGGGAACACGTAAACAACACAATGTAACTCCAAGTCAATCACACTTCTGTGAAATCAAACTGTCCACTTAGGAAGCAACACTGAGTGACAATCAATTTCACATGCTGTTGTGCAAATGGGATAGACAACAGGTGGAAATTATAGGCAATTAGCAAGACACCCCCAATAAAGGAGTGGTTCTGCAGGTGGTAACCACAGACCACTTCTCAGTTCCTATGCTTCCTGGCTGATGTTTTGGTCACTTTTGAATGCTGGCGGTGCTTTCACTCTAGCGGTAGCATGAGACGGAGTCTACAACCCACACAAGTGGCTCAGGTAGTGCAGCTTATCCAGGATGGCACATCAATGCGAGCTATGGCAAGAAGGTTTGCTGTGTCTGTCAGGTGGGGGTTGTGCTTACAGCCCAACACCGTGCAGAACGTTTGGCATTTGCCAGAGAACACCAAGATTGGCAAATTCGCCACTGGCGCCCTGTGCTCTTCACAGATGAAGCAGGTTCACACTGAGCACATGTGACAGACATGACAGAGTCTGGAGACGCCGTGGAGAACGTTCTGCTGCCTGCAACATCCTCCAGCATGACCGGTTTGGCATTAGGTCAGTAATGGTGTGGGGTGGCATTTCTTTGGAGGGCCGCACAGCCCTCCATGTGCTCGCCAGAGGTAGCCTGACTGCCATTAGGTACCGAGATGAGATCCTCAGACCCCTTGTGAGACCATATGCTGGTGCGGTCTGCCCTGGGTTCCTCCTAATGCAAGACAATGCTAGACCTCATGTGGCTGGAGTGTGTCAGCAGTTCCTGCAAGACGAAGGCATTGATGTTATGGACTGGTCCGCCTGTTCCCTAGACCTGAATCCAATTGAGCACATCTGGGACATCATATCTCGCTCTATCCACCAACGTCACGTTGCACCTCAGACTGTCCAAGAGTTGGCAGATGCTTTAGTCCAGGTCTGGGAGGAGATCCCTCAGGAGACCATCCGCTACCGCATCAGGAGCATGCACAGGCGTTGTAGGGAGGTTATACTGGCACGTGGAGGCCACACACACTACTGAGCCTCATTTTGACTTGTTTTAAGGACATTACATCAAAGTTGGATCAGCCCGTAGTGTGTTTTTCCACTTTAATTTTGAGTGTGACTCCAAATCCAGACCTCCATGGGTTGAAAAATTTGATTTCCAATTTTAAAATTTTTGTGTGATTTTGTTGTCAGCACATTCAACTATGTAAAGAACAAAGTATTTCAGAAGAATATTTAATTAACTCAGATCTAGGATGTGTTATTTTTGTGTTCCCTTTATTTTTTTGAGCAGTATATATATATATATATATATATATATATAAAAAAAAAGCAGACTGATGTACCAGCCCTAAAAAGGGCTTTTTGGGGTGCTGTCAGGACGCTCTCCTTACAGCAGATGAGTCTTTGAGGACTGGAGTGGACACAGAACACTGGCCTAGCTAACGATTTCCCTATTAATTCAGCAGCAGCAGCACTCTCCCTGCTCTAACACTGCAGCTTCAGAATGAATCTAAGATGGATGCTGTCCTTGCTTTTTGATAGGAGGTGGGAGGTTCTGGGAGGGAGTGTATGCTGATTGGCTGGAATGTGTCTGCTGACTTTGAGGTACAGGGTCAAAGTTTGCTCAATGATGACGTATAGGGGGCGGACCGAACATCGCATATGTTCACCCGCCACTTCGAACGCGAACAAGCGATGTTCGCCGGGAACTGTTTGCCGGCGAATAGTTCGGGACATCTCTACCAAAGAATAGGTCATCAATATCAGCATTTTTGTCCATGCGATCTGTTGTATGTTTAATGTTATAATCTGAGTGATTTCTTTGTTATTGGTTGGACATACTGACAGAATGATAGACAATCAATACACCATTATCATAAAAAAGAAAAGAAACGGGGCGGCACTGCTGTGTGTAACGTGGGAGTGCACGGGATCCAAGGAGACCGTGTCAATGCAGTTATCCAGTGCGTTTGGTGCTCTGCCCTATAGTAATGAGTCCCATAATATGAACAAAAATGAATAAGAAAAAGCAAAAAGAAGGGCAGCACTCACCACTGCTTTATCTTCAGATAAAAGCGGAAGGCGGGAGCATGTCTGCACAGTGCACGGACAGGAAAACGGCGACGGCCGTTTCGCGTAAGTTTTCGCTTCGTCTGGCCTCTGACCTCACTGAGCTGGTATGCATCAGTGATTTTCAACATTGCGTTTTGTTGTCAAGACGACAGTGACGCTACAAGTTGTATACTCATAGTTAAAATTTCTACTTGCAGACATACTAGGTATGTATTAAAGCTGGACAATGGCAGTATAATTGAGTCAAATAAATACACTTAGGTTATTTTTATCATTAAGTCCGAGGGGACGGAGTCTGCTTTCATGATCCATCTAGCTTCCCTGCTTAGGAGAGCCCGGTGTCTATCACCCCCGCAGGGCATGACAGGCTCCAGTTATATACCCGAGAAGGTTAGGCAATGCGCATCACCTCCATGTAAATCACGGACGTGCTCAATGAGCCTACTGCAGCCTTTCCCGGTCTTCAAGGAGTTAAGATGCTCCCTGAATCTTTTGAAGAGAGGGCTTATCGTCTTTCCAATGTAGAAAGCTCCACATTTACACTTAATCAAATATACAACATAAGTGCTTCTACATGTCATAATGTCGAATGGAATAAGCACAAACAAAAGAAAAGGCGTCCCCAGCGCAAAACTAGAAATGATTATTGGACCATAGATTCCGATTCTAGCGTTTCAGAGGGAAGCCATGGCAATGATACCACCAGGAAAGACCCTTTAGAAAGACCCTTTAGAAGAAGAGGGAGGAAGAAAAGAAACTAAATATATAAGGAAATCTACTCGCAGAAGGAGACAAGTAACTTGGACACAATAAAATCTTTTTTTCAGGACTTTGGTACCCCCTCACCTGATGTAGTCATCAACGTCACAGATCTGGAGCTGTTGCCGGACTGTATCTCAGTCCTTAATAAAGGGCTGGGATACAGTCTGGTTGAACGTTTCAATCCGGTTGAATTTGAGATAGACCTGTATAGAGCTATTCGCAAAATGCACCTTCACAAAATGTTTAAAGATACACCGTCATGCCCACGGGCTATTAAAGCAGGTGAAATACCAGCGGCAACTAATTTGATGGGGTTTAGTTTAGATAACCAGTTTGATGACACTGAAGTTTCCTGTTTGGAGCTACTTACTGACCTTCGTGGTGAGACAGGGGGTTACACTGGAGGTGATAGATTTCGAGGGGGTATTAGATCCACCTTTTGTCCCCCAATGTGTGCCGGTGGTGGCATCAACATCTTCCATAAACGGGTCCTAAGGGACATTAAGGCCCTTGTGTACCCTCAAGTATGAGATAACCTCACTTCTGGTAAAAGAGCTGCCTTAAAGTGGATTGGCAGTATGGAAGATGTCATTGTCAAGCCGGCAGACAAGGGGGGCAATGTCGTGTTATTAACCCAAACATACTATATGCAGGAAGCCAATAGACAATTGGGGGATAGCACTGCGTATGAAAAGTTAAGGCAGGACCCCATAGCCGGTATATTGTCTGAGTTGAAAATATTCCTGCATAGATATGTTGCGGTTGATTTTATCCCTGAAACTATGTTAGACAAACTTGTACCCGAGTATCCAAGAAAACCCACCTGGTACTTTGTTCCTAAAGTACATAAGTCCCTCACATCACCACCTGGCCACCCGATTGTGGCAGGCATTGGGTCAGTTACTGAGCCTCTCTCCAAATATTTGGACTGGTTGCTTAGACCCCTACTTTCTGGTGCCCCTACATATTTGGGGGACACCAGTGATTTCCTCCGCGCCATCAATTGTTTTGAGTGGCGTGAGGGACTCAGTCTGGTGTCCCTCGATGTGGAGAGCCTCTATACACGCATACCTCATAGTGCAGGTTTGGAAGCTATATACAAGGTACTCAATAAAACTGATAAAAGTGTTGTTTACACTTTATTTGTCAGGGAGGCACTTATGTTTATCCTCAACAACAACACCTTTAAATTTGGCGAGCAATGTTATAGGCAAAAAGTAGGTACGGCGAAGGGTACCCCGGTATCATGCACGTATGCCAATCTATTTCTAGCGGTGTTTGAGAATTAAATAGGTTTTCTCCCTGGACAATCCATTTGCACAATACATACAACTCTTTTTAAGATATGTCGATGACATCTTCATTATCTGGTCTGGTACAGAAAACCAATGTAGGGACTTTGTGGCTTATCTTGATAGCAATAGCATGATCATGAAGTTCTCTTTAAATTTCGGGAATACTTCCCTGGAATTTCTAGATGTCTTGGTATCTGTTCAAGGAGACAATTTACACACAGCTTGCTATCGCAAACCGTCAGCCACCAACTCCTTCTTACATTTCAATAGCTTCCATCATAAGAATGTGAAGAAGTCTGTCCCATATGGCCAATTTATCCGCCTCAAACGAACCAACAGCACACAAGAAGGCTATATTAGACAATCCCAAGAATTAAAAAAATAGGTTATTATGGGGGCGTGGCCTGCCATGGAAGAGTGAAGACGCGCTCACTGAGAGCTCCGCCACACTCCTGCAGTAATCCGCAGCCATCCAAATGGGGAAGTCTGTCAAAAAGGGTAGAGACCGTCCATCGGCTCCCCTAGCTTCATCCCAGGGTGACTTACCTCTCCTTTTCGCCAGACACTCGGCCGCTTCGTCTCCAGCCTGCCAGGAGCGCCGCACGGGCCTGCAAGATGGCGCCGACGCGCCGCTCCTTCCTTTAAAGCCTGCACGCCCGGACCCTCTGGAGAGCCCGACCCGGTCCTCTTGCCACCAGCGATCCTCTTCAGTGCCTCCGCTCCCTCTCTCCTCGCCGGCGACAGGTAATGGCGGGTCCCGGGAGCCGTCTCCCCGCCCGCTCATGATGACTCATGCGCCCTCCCTCTACCCGAATTAATGGATCGGAGCCTCCTGCTGGAGACCCAGAGCCGTCTAAGGGGTCCCAATTGCAGTCGGTGACCCCCCTATCACTGCCCCCTGACATAGGCCGGGAATTGAGTCCGGTTGGCCCCCCACGTGGGCAGGGCCTGAGACCTTCAGCTCCTTCTTTCTGGCCATATGGGCCCCTATCAGCCTCTATTGCGACCCTACATGGCAGAACGGACCCCGCGGCGGCAGTATCACCGGCCGCTATGTCCCCTTTGGCCCTGGGGCAACACAATGGACCAGTGCAGCAGCCGTCTGCTACACCTCCAACCCTGGAGGTTAACCACCAGATGGTCTTGGACCCATTCCGCCTTCCCTCCCACTCTCCAGTATGCTCCTTGGCCGCCTCACCCCACTGGTCTTCCGGATGATCCTGGGACAGTCCTCACTATCAGCACTTGGGGGAGCAGGCGATCACAACTAGTCCCTCGGCCAGTGCCAGGCCTGCTCTACATGCTGCATCCCCCTCTCTTTTGGGCGTGCAGTCATCAGCTTCGGCGATCCTACATAGTGAGGACGCCAGACCTCCATCGATGGCGGACTTGCGCACTCTTATTAGCACATTACCCTCTAAGGAGTACCTATCTGCTTTTGCCACTAACATACTGCAAGAATGCCGTCAGGAATTTTCTCAGATTCGCTCTGACATGAAAGTAATGGATTTCAGAATTGATTCAGCGGTTCATGAGCACGAGGCCCTGTCAGCCACAGTTTTCTCTCTCCAAGATGCGGTCCGGTCCCAAAGCGAACAACTCAACGCGCTTCATTACCACTTAGATGATATTGAAAACCCGTACAAACAACAGGTATGGGGGGGCACACTCCAAGAGGAAACACCAGGCAGTATAGTGATTATACACTTTAATGTGTTAAAATATTTAAGAACACACCCCTAAAACATAAATAAAATATGATTCATGTACAAATCAATGTAGTGCACACTCAGTCACAATAAACCGCAGTGGAACCGCGTAATGGCTAATGGTTCCAATCCTATAATGTTGTCCACAATCAATGAGGCTGTCCACAATCTATAATATCCAGCAAGTGTCCAGATATTATGATGCTGAGGTCAATTGTGTTAAGCAGATATAGTGATACTATACAGTTCTCATTCAATAGCCCACCAAACTGTTAATAACTGTTGATATTGAAAACCGTAACCGACGTAATAATGTGCGAATCCGCGGCCTCCCTGAATCTGTTGCGGCACCTGACCTCATGCCCACTGTTGTTGGACTGTTCAACAAAATCCTGGGACGGCCGCCAGGCACTCATGTTGAAATTGACAGGGTACATAGAGCTCTCAGACCTCCCAATACAGATGGCTCCAGGCCAAGAGATGTTATCTGCAGAATACACTTCTATGCTCTTAAGGAACGGATCTTGAACAATGCACGTCAGTCATCGCCTCTGTCCTATGAGGGATCCTCCCTACAATTATTACAAGACCTATCTCGTCACACACTTGCGCAGAGGGCTGCGCTCCGACCCTTATTGGATCTACTTAGAGAACGCAAAATCCCCTACAGGTGGGGCTATCCATTCGCCCTGTTTGCCGGGCCCAGGAAACAAGCAGTGGTACTGCACAGCCCGGAGGACTTGCCGGAATTTCTACATGCTCTGGACTTGCCGCCTGTCAATCTTGGTCCTTGGCCTACCATACTGAATCCGAAGTCCATTCAACTGGGTCGTCCCCGGTCGCCTGGGCTCAATCGATCTGGACTGCCTGCAACTCCCGCATTGCCTCCATTTGGGCAGAGGAGACGCCGTCCTATGAATCGTCGCCGAAGATCTTCAGCTGACTGGGACACTTGAACGCCACCTTGGTGCCTCGCGCTTGTTCCTCATTGGCATCTACATTGTTTAACCTTGTTTTTTCCTATTGTTTTAGGAATTGTGGTTAGTTTGTTTTACAGGTGACTCGTCATCGAAGATATTCTACTGGCCGGGTCGTTTGACTGTCTTCAGGCTGCTTCCATTCATATTATGTGTCTGGGCGTTTGTGTCATTTAGCCATATCCGCTCCCTTTTCCTGGATCCCGTCTGGATGGCGGGACTTATTATGTGTTCATTATTTTTTCTGTCGGGAATTGTGGTTGGTTTGCTCTTCTTAGGCTGTCACCTTTCCCACGTAGTTTGAGGCACCCCCTGGGGAATTTTGGCTCCCTAGTGATTGCCTCTTTTGGTCTTTTTGACCCTGATAGTTGACTCTCTTCTCCTTTCCTTCTATTGTTTGTCAGCTCTTCTCTCCCTTCTCCGTCCTTATCCCTAGTTTTTTTTCTTGTGAAATTCTTTTTATTAAAATTTTTATAAACAAACCTAGTTTTTTTTCCTTGTGTTTTCTCCCCTTTCTTGTTGCAGACATGACGTCACTCAAATTGGCATCATTCAATGTAAAAGGCTTTAACTCAGTGGCGTTGCTAGGGCTGGTGTCACCCGGTGCGGTAGAAAATGGTGTCACCCCTTCCCCCCACCCCCTCCCCGAAGCAAATTTTTTAGCCATATATGGGGGCTATGGTGGTGCTACTGCCATAGGGGGCATCCGTTAGCTCAGCAGACCCCCCCTAGCAGTCAGAGCCTGGTCTCGGGAGGGGCACTTCCAGATTATTTTCTGTCCGCCACCACAAAACAATGGTGCTTATAGAACAGACTACACAGTGTAGCGGTATACTGTACATTGTGTGGCACAGTGTAGCGGTATACTGTACATTGTGGGGCACAGTGTATAGGTATACTGTATATTGTGTGGCACAGTGTAGAGGTATACTGTATATTGTGGGGCACAGTGTAGAGGTATACTGTATATTGTGTGGCACAGTGTAGAGGTATACTGTATATTGTGTGGCACAGTGTAGAGGTATACTGTATATTGTGGGGCACAGTGTAGCGGTATACTGTATATTGTGTGGCACAGTGTAGAGGTATACTGTATATTGTGTGGCACAGTGTAGAGGTATACTGTATATTGTGTGGCACAGTGTAGAGGTATACTGTATATTGTGTGGCACAGTGTAGAGGTATACTGTATATTGTGTGGCACAGTGTAGAGGTATACTGTATATTGTGTGGCACAGTGTAGAGGTATACTGTATATTGTGTGGCACAGTGTAGAGGTATACTGTATATTGTGTGGCACATCGTAGCGGTATACTGTATATTGTGTGGCACAGTGTAGAGGTATACTGTATATTGTGTGGCACAGTGTAGAGGTATACTGTATATTGTGTGGCACAGTGTAGAGGTATACTGTATATTGTGTGGCACAGTGTAGGCTATATGTGTATAACAAACATATTTCACATAAAAACTTAGTTACTTGGCTTGGCCCTTGGGGATCTCGGACGCCACTTCAACACTTTGGCCGGGGGCTCGGCAGAGCTGATGTGCTTTATCATAATGAGAAAGATTTCATAATAAGGATTTGGAGAAGGGGCAGAGGGATAGCAGAGCAGGGAGAGGCTGGTGCTGCTACTAGGGGGTCATACCATGTGGGAGTAATAAAGCCCACCATAATGCCCCCTCTCCCCCCTAGTAGAAATAATTCTCCTTTTAATGTGACAGTGCAAAAAATACCCCCTTGTAATGCCCCAGTTGAGCTAATGTCCCCATAGTGCCCCCATAATGTCCCAGTATAAAACACCCCTATATAGAGCCCCCAGTGAATTCCCCCATAGTGCTCCTTTCCCCCTTCTTCCTGCTAGTGCCCCCCATAATGTACCAGTATAAAATGCCCCATATATAGTGCCCCTGTAGATGCCCCTCAGTGTCCGGCCTCTGATAGGCTGCCGGCCTAGTGTCCCCCATAATGCCCCCCAATAATGTGCCAGTAAGTGTCCCCATAGATGCCCCCCCCCCATCATGTGCCAGTATCAAATGCCTCTCTCCTCCCCCCCCACATGTCCCAGTATCATAGTGCCATCTCCCATCCCCCCAATGTGCCAGTATGAAGTGCCTCTCTCCTCCCCCCCACATGTCCCAGTATCATAGTGCCATCTACCCCCCAATGTGCCAGTATGAAGTGCCTCTCTCCTCCCCCCCACATGTCCCAGTATCATAGTGCCATCTACCCCCTAATGTGCCAGTATAAAGTGCCTCTCTCCTCCCCCCCACATGTCCCAGTATCATAGTGCCATGCCATCTCCCCCCCCCAAAGTGCCAGTATCACATGCCTCCCCCCCATGTCCCAGTATCATAGTGTCATTCCATCCCCCCCCCCCAAAAGTGCCAGTATAAAGTGCCTCTCTCTCCCCCCCCATGTCCCAGTATCATAGTGCCATGCCACCCCCCCCCCATGTGCTAGTATCTGATGCCAACCCCCCTCCCCCCATGTGCCAGTATCAAGTGCCTGCTGCTGCCCCCATGGCAGTAACAGTCGGGTATTAAAAAAAAAAAAAAAAAAACACTTCTACTTACCTCCATGTCAGCGATGCAATGCAGCCTCTTCCTGTGTCCCGCCCTGTATGTCCATATATGGAGTTAGTGCTTCAGAAAAGCTTCTGCTGGGATTCGAACCCACACCCTTCTGTATCAGAGGCAAAGCATCTAACCACACGGCCATAAGAACAGCCCTGCTACTGACTGAAAATATATGAGACTTCTACTGTTATAGCTGTACATCTATACACATGACAGCTGCCCTAACACACCCAGCACTGCTATATCTCTATATGACAGCTGTCCCAGCACACTCAGCTCTGCTATATCTCTATATATGATAGCTGCCCTAACACACCCAGCTCTGCTACATATAATACACATGACAGCTGCACCAGCACACTCAGCTCTACTATATCTTTATATATGACAGCTGCTCCAGCAAACCCAGCTCTGCTATATCTATACACATGACAGCTGCCCTAACACACCCAGCACTGCTATATCTCTATATGACAGCTGTCCCAGCACACTCAGCTCTGCTATATCTCTATAAATGATAGCTGCCCCAGCACACCCAGCTCTGCTACATATGATACACATGACAGCTGCACCAGCACACTCAGCTCTACTATATCTCTATATATGACAGCTGCCCCAGCAAACCCAGCTCTGCTACATCTATACACATGACAGCTGCCCAAACACACCCAGCACTGCTACATCTAATACACATGACAGCTGGAGCAGCTGTCATATATAGAGATATAGTAGAGCTGAGTGTGCTGGTGCAGCTGTCATGTGTATTAGATGTAGCAGAGCTGGGTGTGTTAGGGCAGCTATCATATATAGAGATATAGCAGAGCTGAGTGTGCTGGGACAGCTGTCATATAGAGATATAGCAGTGCTGGGTGTGTTAGGGCAGCTGTCATGTGTATAGATGTAGCAGAGCTGGGTTTGCTGGAGCAGCTGTCATATATAGAGATATAGTAGAGCTGAGTGTGCTGGTGCAGCTGTCATGTGTATTAGATGTAGCAGTGCTGGGTGTGTTGGGGCAGCTGTCATGTGTATAGATGTAGTGGAGCTGGGTTTGCTGGAGCAGCTGTCATATATAGAGATATAGTAGAGCTGAGTGTGCTGGTGCAGCTGTCATGTGTATCATATGTAGCAGAGCTGGGTGTGCTGGGGCAGCTATCATTTATAGAGATATAGCAGAGCTGAGTGTGCTGGGACAGCTGTCATATAGAGATATAGCAGTGCTGGGTGTGTTAGGGTGGGCAGCTGTCATGTGTATAGCTGTACAGCTATAACAGTAGAAGTCTCATATATTTTCAGTCAGTAGCAAGGCTGTTCTTATGGCCGTGTGGTTAGATGCTTTGCCTCTGATACAGAAGGTTGTGGGTTTGAATCCCAGACACAACTTTCCCTCTCCTGAGGACGGCAATACAAATGGTTTGTAAATGCTGGCCCTGCTGGTGTCACCCGGTGTGGTCTGCACCCCCCGCACCCCCCTTGCAACACCACTGCTTTAACTCCCTAGAAAAGAGATCCCAAGTGCTCTACCATTTCCACCGACAAAAAGCCCAGATTGTTTTCAGGAAACTCACTTCAGACACGGTAAGGCTCCTGCCATTCGTAACAAGTATTACACTTCCTGGCACTTTGCGGACAATCCAGATACTAAGTCAAAAGGTGTCGCCATAGCGATACATAAATCTCTCCCCCACCAGGTGCTGGGCTGTGTAATTGATCCTGGGGCTCGATAGGGGGTCGGGAATTTACTCTCATTAACGCCTATGCCCCGAACCAGAATCAGGTTTCCTTCCTGGTTGATTTAATTGACAAGGCCTTGCCCTTAATTCACGGAACGGTCATTTTTGGTGGGGATTTTAATCTTACTTTTGACCCCACACTCGATAACTCCTCGGGACGGGCATCCCTTTCCTATGCAGCCATCAAAAAAGTAAAACGAGCACTATTGCAGCTACAACTGCTTGACCCGTGGCGCTTGCAGCATCCTTCGGATAAAGACTACACTTTTTTCTCGGCCCCGCACTCTTCCTATAGTAGGATAGATTACATCCTAGTCCAACAATCCGCCCTGTCATGGCTAGATTCCACTTCTATTGGCAATATTTTGTGGTCTGACCATGCCCCGGTGTATTGCTCCCTCACGCTCCCGTTCTTAACTAAAAGTGAATGGACTTGGCGATTGAACGAGTCCCTCCTCCTTGACACTGTTTGCGTACAGGACCTTACTGGCACTGTTGCTAATTTTGTGTCTGATCACGCTTTGGACCCCACGCCCCTTCCTACTCAATGGGAAGCCCTCAAATGTGTTCTTAGGGGGATCTTCATTAAGCATGGTTCTCGCCTTAAAAAAGAAAAAGCTGCCTCTCTCAGGGCTGCTTTGCAGAAGGTGGCCTCCTTGGAACTGACCCACAAGCGAGCCCTCTCTTTGCCGGTGCTCCGTGATCTTCATAATGCACGAATGGATGCGCGTCTTCTTTTGGACTCTTCCTATAAACGGATAGTTCAAACATGTCGCAGCAAGTTCTATGAATACGGCAATAAGTGTGGCTTGTTGGCTAGGGCACTCAGGGGTCATATTGCTGCTTCTCATATCCCAGCAGTCAAGAACTCCCGGGGACAATTGTCGCACACGACGGAGGACATTTCCTTGTCCTTTCAGTCCTTTTATGCGGATTTGTACAATCTTCCCGACTCTTCTGGCAGGGAAACTGATGTGTCTCCCTACCCGCTGAGCTCCTGCCCCACACTGTCTGCCGAACAAGCTGCCAGCTTGGAGTCGCCTTTCTCGGAGGGGGAGCTGAAGGAAGTGATTAAATCCCTCCCGGGTGGTAAGAGCCCGGGCCCTGATGGGTTCTCCGCTGGCTTCTTTAAATCTTTTTCCACCATCCTTGCTCCATTTCTGGTGAGGGTCTTCAATGCGGTATCTCCTCAATGTCCCTTTCCCTTCCAATCCACTATGGCCCACATTGTGGTTATTCCTAAGCCCGACAAGGATCCCCACTTATGTATCAGCTATCGTCCTATTTCTTTATTAAACGTAGACTTAAAAGTCTACGCCAAAATGCTAGCCAATAGACTAAACGCTTTCCTGCCCTCTCTGATACACCACGACCAGGTGGGTTTCGTCCCGGGGAGGGAGGCTCGCGACAACACCCTTCGGACCTTGGATACTATTTACCACGCAAAAGTCTCCAATACCCCTCCTTTGATTTTGTCCCTAGACTCGGAGAAAGCCTTCGATCGTATATCTTGGTATTCTCTCCGCTCTGTCCTTTCTAAATTGGGTCTGGGCCAAACCTTTCTTGGGAAAATACTTAGTCTTTACCACCAGCCTTCTGCTAGAGTTAAAATTAACAGTACCCTTTCCCCTTCTTTGTTCATCCGCAATGGTACGCGCCAGGGATGACCCTTATCTCCTCTTTTGTATCTTTTGGTGATGGAACATCTCCTTTCCGCAATCCGTGCCAACCCGGACATATCTGGGGTCACGATTGGCTCTGTGGAACATAAGTGCGCGGCCTTTGCGGATGACCTCTTGTTATTCATCACTAACCCCCACGTCGCCCTCCCGTCCCTACTGCGTGAGATTGCACTCTTCGGTAAATGGACGAACTTTAAAATCAACATGACCAAATCTGATGCATTGAACGTATCCCTATCTCAAACATTAGTCTCTTCACTTAAATCTGCGTTCCCGTTTAAGTGGCCATCGGCGGGGATTAAATACCTGGGTGTTAAACTCTCGGCGGACTTATCCGCGCTTTTTAAGTTAAACTTTGCCCCACTTTTGCGAAGTTTCCAGAAAGGCTTGGACATCATCAAGACTTTTCTTGAGTCAGTATTTTGAAAATGAATATGCTACCTAAACTGCTCTACCTCCTGCAGACCATACCCATTCGGCTACTGCTCACTTTTTGGCCGCAAATACGAGGCTGCTTTACGCGCTTTGTGTGGGCCCCGGGCAGACCGCGGATAAAATGGGAGGTCTTGACTCGGTCTAAAGAGCTGGGGGGTGTTGGTTTGCCGGGTTGTAAGCTATACTATTATTCTGCGGTCTACGCCAGACTTCTGGATATGCTGCGATCGGACTCTAGCAAATTGTGGGTCCATATAGCACGAAGCTCCACTTCACACGCGCTCGCGGCCCTTCCTTGGTTATTTGGCAAGCGTAGCTTTAAAGCCCCCCCACTGTCTTTCACGGCCAGTCACACACTCACGACGATTGCATCCATTAATCGTCGTACACTCCTCATTGACACAACTGACCCTCTGACGCCGATCACCGATAACCCGGCCTTCCGCCCAGGACACTCCTCTGGCCCCTTCCTTACTGGTACCAAACTGCGCCCCCTTCGGTTCTGTGATGTCCTCACAACCTCAGGACTGAAGCCCTTAAGCCAACTGATAGAGCCTTCTCATACACACCCCAGGCATAACTTTGAGTATTTACAACTCCAACATTTTTACTTTTCCATACGTCCCACCCACACCTTGAGCAGGAGCCTTACATTGTTTGAACAGATGTGCCTAGCTCCCTCTGCAGTCCTCCGGGAAATTTCTACTATTTATAACTTGCTTACTCTTCAGACTTCTGACCAACTCCCTTCCTTCTGTTACGCTTGGAATCGTGACCTAGGGAATGGCCCCACCTCTTCTCAATGGAAGCGGGCTTTCCTTCTCTCTCATAAAGCTGTAATTTCCACTAAGGCGCAGGAAACAAATTATAAAGTTCTCTCCAGGTGGTACAGAGTGCTGTCTTTGCTTCACAAATGGTTTCCATCTGTATCAGATCGTTGCTGGAGGTGTCACACCGGTGAAGGCACTTTGTTGCACATTTGGTGGCACTGTACCGTCCTGCGACCTTATTGGAACTTTGTGCATCGCATTGTACGGGAAGTAACGGGAATCCCCATCCCCAACACTCCTGAAGCACTTCTATTGTTTATTTTTGATTTGACTATTCCTGCCTTTAAGGTCTCGCTCCTTAAGTATATGTTACAGGCTGCAAAAACGGTCATCCCACGCCACTGGAAATCACCTACACCTCCCTCCCCGGAGGAGTGGTTCGAGGAAATTGCTCTACATCAGCGGATGGAGAATCTTATCTGCGTCTCCCCCCTGGACACTTCTCGATTTGTTCACACCTGGGGCCCTTGGGAAACTTTCCGGGGGTCAGATGAGTTTTGTAATGCCCGTCTGTGATGTACAGGTCTTTTACCCTGCCCTTCCCCACCTCCCGCTCCCCTTGCTCCTTCCTTCCTTGTGCTTGGTCTTTTGTTATGTGTTCCCCCTTCTGTTGTGTGTGTGTCTTATTAGGGTTAGACCCCTATAGCCTTCTCTGCCCCACATAACCAATTTCCCTCTTTTACTTATGTACTGGCGCGTGTTTGTAGTGCCTTTTCATGTGGGAAGATATACCTTACTGTCTTTTGCTTCTGGAGGCTGCTCTATGCTGCTCATGGCATTGTAAGACATTGTTATATGCTGTCCTTTGTATGCCACACCTACTTTATTTGAAAATCTCAATAAAAACCTTGAATAAGAAAAATAGGTTATTATGCCGAGGTTATGTTGAGAAGGAGATAGACAATGCTAGGACAAGAGCAGGGTCATTTTCATAGGAGGAACTTCTAAAAAGGGATAAACGCAATATGCATGGAAATAAAAATTAATTTGTGTTCACATTCAAATACAGTCCTGCGGCGGAACGTATCATTAATGTAAATGGGGACATATTAAAGAATGAGATTGGCTTGTCGAACCTTACTGAGAGCAGACCCATAATAGCCTTTAGAAGATGCCACACTATTAACCTCCCGAGCGTGACTCAGGGTTAATTTTCGCTGCCAGGAGCGGTAACCCCGAGTCACGCTCGGGGTAACATTGCAGAGTCCCCTCACCTTCTGCCGGCGATCCGGCGATGTCCTCCGCTGTGATCGCCGGCGAGAGCTGCGCATGGGAGCGGAACTGGGCGGGAAATTCAAATAAATATTAACACAAAGATTGACACACACACATAAAATAGGTTATACATTGTAATCTGAGAGACTTACACTGTATAACCTCAGATCTGACATTTGATGACTGTACAGTGCCTCTTGCCTGCCATTTTACTGTCATTTGTGCCCATAAAATAAATTTATAACATGGCATCAAAAAAGCGCAACTTTACTACAAAAGCGCTTTTGGACCAGTTGAGTGACAGCGACAGTGACACGGAGGTGCTCGCAGAACTGAGCGATAGTGAGTTGTGGGGAGATTTGTTGTCTGACACTGACACTGATCTGGCAAGTGACAACGGCGATGATCCTGCACCTGACCTCAGCCATGTGCGCACTTGGTGCCCTATTGACTGCGATACGGACCAGGTAGTGCCCCCAAAATTCCTGTTCACTGGATCACCTGGGATGAATGTAGATGTTGAGCGTGACAACCCTTTGGCATACCTGCAATTATTCCTCACTGAGGAGGTAATTGAAAAAATTGTAACGGAGACAAATCTATACCAAGAGCAGCAATCCTGTCACTGCCAGTTCTGTGAGAAGGTCTGACAGACGTTCTTCTCGACCTCTTGTATGATGTTCTTTGTTTTGGTTTCACTTTGTCATCTCCTTTCCTTCTGCCAGGTGTCACTTATTTAGACTAATTGTCTTCCTTTATATTCCCTCCCATACTGCCTCACTTTGCGGTTTATACTACTTCCTGGATGAAGTGTTCACTGCTGGAGGCTGCTGCTGCTGTTTGCTCAGATAAGTATTTTCCTTTATCGTGTTTCCTTGCTGGCTTGATTCTAGGTGACCCTGACTCCGTCCGTATTAAGTGCAGGGAGCCGGTGGTCGTGTCCCCTCACTATTATAGCGTTTTCAGGTGTCACACAGTCTTAGGTATGTGGGCATGCAATCGTCTACCATTGAGACCCTTGCATGTGCTTAGCAGTCAGGGAGAGCTCTTAAAGTTAAAGGGCTCACCTATATGCTCCTTAGTTTGGGATCAAGCCAGTCGGTCGTTTATTTATAAGTTTCAGCTATCTGCAACTTCACCCGTGACAAATCCGCTACGCTGCATGCCACGTTTTCCAGAAGCAGAAAGTGGGAACCGGTGACCAAAGAGGACATGTGGCAGTTTCTGGGACTCATCATTCTTCAGGGGGTGATGGGGAAACCGCTCCAGAAATGGTACTGGACCACCAATAAGTTACTGGCCACTCCATTTTTTGGGACCGTGATGTCAGAATACCGGTTTTCCCTCATCATGAAGTATTTCCACTTCATGAACATTGAAGAATTTGATGTGGCCACGCATCCTGCACCCAAACCCCAAAAAATCTGGGAGGTGTGGAAAATTATTGTGACCAATTTCCAGCTGACCTACGTGCCAGAAAGGGACGTCAGCGTAGATGAAAGTTTGATGGCCTACAAGGGACGCCTAAGCTGGATACAGTACATTGCATCCAAAAGAGCGCGGTTTGGCATCAAATCCTACATTCTCTGTGAGTCATCCACTGGGTACATCTGGAATTCGGTCATTTACACCGGTAAAGGCACAAAGTTCAACCCCAGGTACAGCGGCTATGGGATGGCCACATCATCTGTCCTTACACTTCTCTAGCCATTGCTGAACCAGGGATATTGTGTGACCACTGACAATTTCTACACGTCTCCGGAACTGTAGGAGGTTTTGCTACAAAACAAGACTGATGCATATGTTACCGTTAGGCCTAACCGAAGTGACATGCCATCTATTTTTGCCAATAAAAAACTCAAAACCGGAGAAATGGTTGCCTGGCAGAAGGGTAAGATGATGGCAATGCGATGGCGAGACAAGAAGGACGTGTGTCTCATGAGTACTGTGCACAATACCTCTACTGCCATGGTCCACACAAAAGGTGGGTAAGATGTGCTGAAGCCGCAAGTCGTTATAGACTATAACACCATGGGAGGTGTCGACAGAGCCGATCAGGCAAAATTCCTGACATAATCATACCGCCATTCTTCATAAAATGACTAACTAAGGTTGAGTTCACATGGGCGAGATTTCCGCGCGGGTGCAATGCGAGAGGTGAACCGTGGTGATGGACCATGTGATTGGACCATGTGATCTGACGTCACCACAGGTCCTTTAGCCGGCAGCTCATGATTAAAGAAGTAAGAAGAGACCGGCAGCTACGCGATCAAGAGGAGAAGGTGAGTTAATTATTTTTTTATTTTTAACCCTCAATTGACCACCTACTAAGCATTCTGTATTAAAGAATGCTATTATTTTCCCTTATAACCATGTTATAAGGGAAAATAATAACATCTACACAACACCGAACCCAAACCTGAACTTCAGTGAAGAAGTTCGGGTCTGGGTACCACAGTCAGTTTTTTATCACGCGCGTGCAAATTGCATTGCGATAAACACTGAACACCGGAACGCAATCGCAGTCAAAACTGACTGCAATTGGGTACCTACTCGCGCGGGTTTGCCGCAACGCATCCGGACCTTATCCGGACACGCTCGTGTGAACTTAGCCTAAGTCGTATTTTGCCTGTGAGGAAAACAGTAACACTAATTAGGTAGGGTGTTTCTGTACAGCAGTGATTAAACTGGTTCTGAAGGTTTCTGGTTCAGTTCCCAGAACAAACCTATGAAATAACTTCTATGTGAAAATTTATAGCAGAGAAATGGAACTTTTATATTTATAAAATATTTAATACATTACAATAAATGTGTTTATGTAACATATCACAAAAATCTCTCACGTTATTTATGGTGATTGGTAAACAGTGTAAGTAAAAATAGCGCAAATTTGTCTATAAAATGGCTGCTAATGGAGGGTCATCTGAAAATCACCTCCATCTGATGTCTCCTCCATTCAAATACATTGCAAATGTATTTATATGGAGGAGACATCACATGGAAGTGAAGTTTAGTTCAGATGTAGTGTATTTGAATAGAGGAGGATGAGTGATGTGTCTGGTCACATGACCCTCCATCAACAGCCATTCTACAGAAAGGACCTCTGTGTGGACAGCAGAGAAGATTTTCCCAACAAGGGGACATACCTTATGAAATATGGCAAATGTCACAGAATATCAACAAAGGCTATATTAGTAAATGCCCTCTATTGGTCACAACTAGCCATAAAAAGTGGCCAACCCCATTAATGAGGCTGTCAATGTTCAAGACCCAAAGTGGCGGGGGCCCTGATGCCAGTACTGCCCTGATGGATGCCCTGGACCCACCACGTATAAATACACATGCCCTACAGAAAGACAGAGCCCAGATCAAATGCCCAATACAGACCTCCCTTTCTACCGACCCCAAAACAGCTCACTTCTGATAAGAATTTTGGGATTATTATACAGTAGTTTTTAACAGATATGCACATGTCATTGTAATTCTTATGTACATCTTCCCCATGCTTTTTCTTTTTCAATGTTGGACTCTACTGACCTGTTTCTACAATTTACTGTACACAAATCCCTCTGGTTTCTTTCCATTCTGTATGTAGCACTTCATATTGCTCTATTCAACCAAACCCATGATGCACGTCTCCGTTCTTTGTCACAGCTCCAGGCCCAACCCTAACAACACCCAGCTAGTTTATAGCTCCTCTCACCCAGTGAGTTCCATAGACACTCACCTATCACTGCCCTGCACTGACACGCCCATGGAGATAACATAATAACAAAAGAAGGAGCTGCATTGACATTCTCATGTGACCACAGCCCATTACGGAAGATAGGAGAAATAAAGATAAAAGAAATGCATTAGAAAATTACACCTACCTCCATAAATGATTATTTTATAGGATGCTGACGCAAAATGGAAAACCCTTTTAAAGTAGTAAAATGTAACCAGTGTGCCATGTAACCCCCGTCAAACTGGATACTTACGAGTAGGGACTAGGGTGCAGGGGAACTGAAGAAGCCAAAATCCAGCGTCAGTGAGCAGGCAAGTATTCTTTCCTCCGCAGGTCCAGCAGCATGTCAGGGTCTGGCTAAAAGGATTCCAAAGATGGACAACCCCTTAAAGATTGCTGTAGTCAATTACCTGCAATCTAACATGTGTTATTTTGTATGAGTGTATTATATTTTTTTTATAATTTCATGCATTCAAATGGGATTACACTTGTCAGGAGAGGTAAAGCACAGGCCGGACCTAGGGCTGCAAGCCTTGGGGGGAGGCCTGGCATGACAGTAGCTTGGAGGGAGTGAGCCGTTTGGGATTTATGGGGTTAATTGAAAAAGTTGGTGGGGGCGTTGCATTAGGGGAGGGGTATAAGGTTTATAAAGGGTAGCAAGAGCGGGAAAAGGGGCCATTTTGTAGGGACAGCGGATCTGCAGCAGCCCCCACCCACCCTTAGGGCTGCGTTTTCAGGAGATAGTCTGGTGTCCGGGAGTGATTGAGGTTTGGGTTATGCCAGGGCGGTTATAGTTGGATTTTAGTTTGGTCAGGCAGGGACTGTTTCTTGTCATAGAGGCCAGAGCGTTGGTGGGGTCCTTGGAGTTGGTGGTTATGGTGGATCTGGCGAGGTGGGGAGGGAGCCAAGTGCACTCTGGACTCCCCAGGTATTGGAATTTGGGGCGTGATATGGCGGGTATCTGCCCACGTTTGTTGCTTATGGTTACCGTTTTCTGCCTCTGAGCTGGCGTTTATTGGCTAGAGGTAATTTTATTTAATTGAGGGGCGGGGCAGGTACCCGTCTTGTTTACGAGGCTCCAAGGACCCTCCCCATGTTTATGTCTTTTCTTGGGTGGGCCTTCAGGTGGGAAGGCCTTGGGGTAGGTTATTTATGTTATTTATTGTATCTTTGTTGTTTAATAAAATGGCTGCTATGGCCAATAAAATCCATCTGCAGAGTTGTGTCTTTATTTGGGTTGGGAATTGCGGACATTGGAGGGAATGACTCGACATTACGCTTTTCATGTAGCTTGACGTGGCTCTGTTTTAGTTGTATCATTGTCATTCACTCACATTATACTAATAAGGTTACTATCAGTAAAAAGATTATCACACATGTAAGAATTGTCAAATTATTTTAAACCTTCATGTATGACTCTCCTCCCATAAGAGTCTACTGTTTGCTAAGCACTTCCTTCTCCTATAGTATAGAGAGGTGTATGTCACGCATAACCAGTGCTATCCCTTTGAGAGCAACTGCAAACATTCCTGTACATGAGTTCTACAGACGTACACAACAGGTAAATCTCGATACTTAATTTACAGAAGAATACTATGTAATTGGAACAAATACATTGCCTGTTGCTACCTTTTATTGTTCTCCTGCTGTGTTATATGGTATTTATTGGATTCTTTATGTCGGCTCCGATCCACTGGAATCAGGATATGTGAATCTGTCCTTAAAAGGGACAACACAACACAATTAAACTAACCTTCCTGGGGAACACATTTGTGGGAATGTCTGTGAAGGTAAAAGTGGGTGATGCTAGTGCTTCCATCTACAAGCATTAGAAATAGGACATTCTGTTGGTTCTGGTTAACACAACCACTCCCATAACCAGCTGGGAGAGGAGGACTAGGATATTGCTTGCCCCCAATTCTTGGGTTTAAGGGATTGTACAGGATTAGGGAATTAGAAAAATATGGCTGATTTCTTCCAAAACCAAAGCTATCCACAGATATTGCCATGCCTCTCAACTGTCCTGGATCCAGCTGGCCAGTCCTGAAATTCAGCTTCTGTCCTGCGGTCCCAGGATGGCTGCTTGTAAAAAAAATCTTCGTCTCCGAATGTAGTGTGTGCATTATTTGACACAAGGAACACAGGAGGATTCAACAAGATTTGTATGAAAATAATAATGAGATTTATTTTCACTCTTCTTAAAAGCTGATTGATTACAGGAATGATATAGAAAAATGTCTTGCAGTCTATTGACCATGTGTGAATATGAATGTCGTGAAAATATCATGCTGGAGGGCAGAGACTCCTTGTCAGGCTTCTATGTATGTCTTGTGATCTCTTTCCAGCATTAACCCCCAACAGAAAGTGTGAGAGCGAGAGAGAGAGAGAGAGAGAGACCCCACCTTGTCTGTCCCTGTGAGCCATATATAGCATAGATATAGGTGTGTTTTACACATGTACAGTATGTGCTTTTGCCTTTGTCATATATGGAAAGATTTAAATATAGGCCTTGAAATACCCATACAGAACTTCCATCCCCCTTGTGTATTAATATAGAGGATGTTAGTCTGTAATGTAAGGAATCCTTTAGGGTACTTTCACACTAGCGTTTTTCTTTTCCGGCATAGAGTTCCGTCACAGGGGCTCTATACCGGAAAAGAAATGATCAGTTTTATCCCCATGCATTCTGATTAGAGAGTAATCCGTTCATGATGCATCAGGATGTCTTCAGTTCAGTAATTTTGACTGATCAGGCAAAAGAGAAAACGGTAGCATGCTACGGTTTTATCTCCGGCGAAAAAAACTGAAGACTTGCCTGAATGCCAGATCCGGCATTTTTTCCCATAGGAATGTATTAGTGCTGGATCCGGCATTCAGAATACCGGAATCCTGGACCGGTACTTCCGGTCTGCGCAACGCGCAGACTGAAAAAAAGGTGAAAAAAATAAATGCCGGATCCGTTTTGCCAGATGACACCGGAAAGACGGATCCGGCATTTCAATGCATTTTTTCGACTGATTAGGCATTTTTAAGACTGATAAGGATCCTGATCAGTCTTACTAATGCCATCAGTTGGCATACATTTTGCCTGATCCGGCAGGCAGTTCCGGCGACGGAACTGTTTGCCGGATCTCTCTGCCGCAAGTGTGAAAGTACCCTTACATGAAATACCGTTTAAATGAATACTGTATCACTGAATATTTAACAATTCCCCCCCCCCCTCCTCCAAGTGGGGGGAAAATGTCAGTGGGTTATATGGGGCAATTACTGAGAGCTTCCATTACAGAAGCGTTCATTAGTACAGGAGGACCGGGGAGCTGCAGGGACTGGGAACTTAAAGTAGGCCTGGAAAAAAAAAAAAGAGTGCCCCCATTTTGTAGGCAGTCCAAGTTGAAAGAAGGCGGGATAACAGAAGTAGGTGGGTCCAGGAATATCCTAGTGCAGAACCAAATATATATATTGGGGACTATCATAGATGGAAGCAGGAGCAGACATATCGCCTGTGCAGCTGGTTCAGCTGCACGGGGGCCCAGCAAGGGAGGGGGCCCATCCCAGTGCCAGCAAAGGCGTTTATTTTTTCATCTTATCATATTTTTCATTCTCTACCTCTGCCAACAGGGTAACCTGGGCACCTTGGTGTGGAGGTTGGGAGGGGGCGGAGTTTTTTTGGGGGCCTGATAAGCACTTACTGCGAATATGCTGCCCGTTTGTGTCTATACTCCATAGCTGAAGGACCTTCGATGACATCATAGTCATGGGATCTTTTCAGCAGTGGAAGTGGAGGTAGGACTTGTGATCAGGTCACCGTCAAGTGACCAGTGCAGAAAGAGGCAGCGCTCAGCAGTGGAGACCTGTGATGCCATGGAATGAATGTAAGGGCCAGAGAAATGCTGGGAGATGTGGTTCTCCCTATTATACCTCCTCCCTGCTTAGTGGGAGGGAAATATATTTAACTGGTACTGTATGCTAGAGGGGCTGAAGGGAGGGGAGGGGTGTCAGTTACATAGGACTGCATGTTATAGAAGACTATAAGAAAGATATGTTTTTTACATGGGACTGTATGTTATAGAAGATTGGGGGGAGATGACTGGTGTTATTTACATGGGACTGGATATTTTAGAAGACTGGAGGGTAAGGAGTGATGTTATTTGTATGGGACTATGTGTTGGAGGGGGGTGAAGGAGGGGATTTAAGTTATTTACATGGGACTGTATGTTATAGAGAACTGTAAGGAAGAGAAGTTATTTACATGGGACTGTAGGGAGAGGACTGGTGTTATTTACATGGGATTGCATGGTATAGAAGACTGAAGGGAGAGGAGTAAAGTTATTTACACAGGACTGCATGGTATAGACGACTGTAAGGAAGATAGGTTATTTACATGGGACTGTATCATATAGAAGACTGGTGGGAGATCACTGGTGTCATTTACAAGTGACTGCATGGTATAGAAGACCGGAGGGAGAGGATGGGCATTATAATTTATGGGGGCACCACAGAGATGATTATAACTCCGGGGGGTATGGCAGGAGGTATTATAATTGCAGGGGGCACTGCCGGGAACCACTGTGGGCAGTGGTGGAGGGCATTACTACTACTGAGGGCTCAATAGAAGTGCCTTATAGATTATAAGAAGTGCCCTATAGGGAGGCCTTATTAGTACTGAGGGCACTGTAGGGAGCCTTATTACCACTCGGGATACTATTTGGGAGTGGCTTCCGCTGGGCAGTGAGCCCGGTGATTTCACTGGAACTAATGGACATGCTTTAGCGCTGCCTTAGCCTGTAAAATGGCTAGGGCAGCGCTAAAGCCACCCATCAGTGCCGGTTTGTGTTGGGCCCAATGTTCATATATGCCTGCATTATTGAGAAAAAAAATGAATATTTGAATATATGCAAATGATCCTCTAGGAGCAGCGGGGGCGTTAACATTACACCTAGAGGCTCTGCTGTCTCTGCAACTGCCGCTCCATGTCTACTTTGACATGGCCTGACAGTGAAAATGTCATCCCACCGGACCATGTTAAAGTGCAGAGGGTGCGGCAGTTACAGAGAGAGAGGAGCCTCTAAGTGTAATGGTAACTCCCCCGCTTGTATATAATAAAACATCATTTTTCTCAGCAATGCAGGCACATAAGAACATGGTACCAACACAGATGCCTTTAGCTGCCAAGCGCACACATAACAGGTCAGTCCTTTAATTGTCCAAGTGTATGAGGGAGTCCTGAGGGGTAGCTAAAGGCCTAGGGAGCATTTTACCATCAGCTATGGACTTCATTGGGGGGAGAAAGCTGACACTAAAGTACCTAGGGCAGCATCAAATCTAAATATGGACCTGGCTCCACAGCAGTAGCAGGATGTAGTGTCACACATTGCTCTGCTGGTCTGTGTATGAGGAGGAGCGGTACGGCCGGGAATCTGCTGTGCTCCTCCTCCTACACAAACCAGCAGAGCAATGTGTGACACTACATCCTGCTACTGATGTGGAGCGCCAGCGGCTGAACTGTGATCATGAGAAACTAGGTGAGTATATTTTGTTAACTTCCAGTGAAGGGGGCACATATCTGACCATTACTACTGTGAGGGGCACATATCTGGACATAACTACTATGCACTGGCACAAAGGGGGAATAATTACTATGTGGGGGCATTAAGGGTACTGGGTGTGTATAGTTATGCTTTGGTCAGAGTTAGAGGCATGACATAGAATGAAAAGAATATATATAGATATTGTAAACATATTCACAAGATGTTTTTTATTTGCACATATATGTTTATATTTGTATGTGTGGTTTGGGGGTGGCCCAGGTACATCCTTTGCACAGGGCTTGCTGCCTGTGTTCGCCCCTGGATGGAAGATATGAGTCACCGAGGTTCCTGGCCTCGGTGAAGTAGGAGCCAGTAGTGCATATGTCCGCAGCAGTTACTGATGGACGCTTTGGTAGTTAGCATAGCTGTGAAAAGCTAATCCGGGACGGTTCTTACTGGGAGTAGCCATAGTACTGGGCGGGTGACTACTCAACACGGTCCTGGCCGGGTTTTGACTGGTTTACAAAAGTCAGCCAGCAGGGTCAGGTGATGTGTGTGATTACATGGCTGACGTTGGAGCTCTGGATAGCTGGCTGTTTTTTTTTTTAGCTGAGTGAAAGCCGGAGAGCCTCTGCCGAGAGACGGAGGACAAAGCAAGATCCCCCTCCACTCCGTGGGGTTTACGGTACTATGCCTTAATCATACCTGTGTGATGTCACCAGATACGGGACTGAATTGTTTTTTCTTTAACCTGTTCCGGACATAGGGTGTACAGGGATGTCCCGGTACTTAAGGACACAGGGCGTACCGGTACATCCTATGTATTTCCGATCACCACCGCTCCCTCCAGGTACCTATCCCCAGGGGTGTGACCCATGCCCTTACCAGTGGAAACCTGTTGCTGGTTAGATATAAGGACAAGAGGGATGTCCTTGTACTGACCACAATTCACGGTAACGGCATCATCCCTGTCCCTGTGCAAAGTACCGCGGCAACGGTCCTCATGCCCGATTGTATAGTCGACTACAATCGGTATATGGGAATAGTTGATCTCTGTGATCAAGTCCTCAAGCCATATAACGCCATGCGCAAAACCCGGGCATGGTACAAAAAAGTTGCAGTCTACTTGGTACAGGTTGCTTGTACAACTCTTTTGTACTATCCCGGAGCCCTGGCAACACAGGGACATTCCTTCAGTTATATGAGGCAGTCCTCAAGGCCCTGATCTTTTCTGACCGGGAAAGAGCAGGCCGGAGTACCTCGGGAATTGGAGGCGCCCAGATCGTCCCTGGCCAATACTTTCCAGGTGTGGTCCCCCATACTGGAAAGAAGGGACGGACCCCAAAAAAGTGCAGAGTGTGTCACAGGAGGGGGATACGGAAGGATGCCACTACTCAGTGTGACACGTGCCCCGATCATCCGGGCCTCTGCATTATTGGTTGCTTCGGGGAGTACCACACTTCCGTGGAGTACTAAATTTATTTTGCCTTTGCCGTTCTGCCACTTTAACCCCTTAAGGACGCAGGGCGTACCGGTACGCCCTATTTCCCGAGTCCTTAGGACTCAGGGCGTACCGGTACGTCCTAACTTTAAATCGTTAGAAACTTTAGAGTCCCTAAAATAAAGATTTTGCACCCCCCCCCCCTGCACCCCTGCATGATTTTTTGCCGGCGGGTGGTGCAGGGGGGGGAGTTGTGGGCGGTGCGGGAGGCAGGCGGTGCGGCAGGCGGGATCGCGATCCCCCGCCCGCCTCCTCTTGAAAATTCGTTGGCGTCTAGTGGGTATACCAGGGTGTCAGCACATTGCTGACACCCTGGTATAAACGGCTGACATCTGTGCAGATGTCAGCCGTTTAACCCTTTCCATACCGCGGTCCGTACGGACCGCTGTATGGAAAAAGTTAACAGTAAGAGGGAGCTCCCTCCCTCTCCCATCGGGAGGCTGCTGTCCCTTTGCAGCCCCCCGATGGAGAGGGAGAGAGCCCCCAGACAGCCCCCAGAGAGCCCTGTCCTTAACCTTCCCCGTCTGCGAAGTTCTGACCAGTACTGAGCAGACGGGGAAGGTTCCCATGGCAACAGGACGCCGTATCAGGCATCCTGCTGTCCATGGTGCTGAACAGATCTAAAAGCAGAGATCTGTTCCGAGAAAGTGTAAGTAAAATACAGTACAGTACCCTATATAGTGTACTGTACTGTATTATACAGACATCAAACCCATTGGATCTTCAAGAACCAAGTGGGTCTGGGTCAAAAAAAAGTGAAAAAAAGTGAAAAAAAAGTAAAAATAAAAAAAAACATTTATCACTGATTAAAAATGAAAAAAATAAAATTCCCTACACATGTTTGGTATCGCCGCGTCCATAACGACCTGATCTATAAAATGGTCATGTTACTTTCCCCACACGGTGAACGCCATAAAAATAAAAAAATAAAAACTATTAGGAAATTGAAATTTTGCCCACCTTATTTCCCAAAAAAGGTAATAAAAGTGATCAAAAAAGTCGCATGTACGCCAAAATAGTACCAATCAAACCGTCATCTCATCCGGCAAAAATCATACCCTACCCAAGATAATCGCCCAAAAACTGAAAAAACTATGGCTCTTAGACTATGGAAACACTAAAACATGATTTTTTTTGTTTCAAAAATGAAATCATTGTGTAAAACTTAAATAAATAAAAAAAAGTATACATATTAGGTATTGCCGCGTCCGTATCGACCGTCTCTATAAAAATATCACATGACCTAACCCCTCAGATGACCACTGTAAAAAAATAAAAATAAAAACGGTGTAAAAAGAGCAATTTTTTGTCATCTTACGTCACAAAAAGTGTAATAGCAAGCGATCAAAAAGTCATATGCACCCCAAAATAGTGCCAATCAAACCGTCATCTCATCCCGCAAAAAATGAGACCCTACTTAAGATAATCGCCCAAAAAGTGAAAAAACTATGGCTCTTAGACTATGGAGACACTAAAACATTTTTTTTGTTTTAAAAATGAAATCCTTGTGTAAAACTTACATAAATAAAAAAAATTGTATACATATTAGGTATCGCCGCATCCGTGACAACCTGCTCTATAAAATTACCACATGATCTAACCTGTCAGATGAATGTTGTAAATAACAAAAAAAAAAACGTGCCAAAAAATCTATTTCTTGTTACCTTGCCGCACAAAAAAGTTTAATATAGAGCAACCAAAAATCATATGTACCCTAAACTAATACCAACAAAACTGCCACCCTATCCCGTAGTTTCTAAAATGGGGTAACTTTTTTGGAGTTTCTACTCTAGGGGTGCATCAGGGGGGCTTCAAATGGGACATGGCGTCAAAAAAACCAGTCCAGCTAAATCTGCCTTCCAAAAACCGTATGGCATTCCTTTACTTCTGCGCCCTTCCGTGTGCCCGTACAGCGGTTTACGACCACATATGGGGTGTTTCTGTAAACTACAGAATCAGGGCCATAAATAATGAGTTTTGTTTGGCTGTTAACCCTTGCTTTGTAACTGGAAAAAATATATTAAAATGGAAAATCTGCCAAAAAAGTTAAATTTTGAAATTGTATCTCTATTTTCCATTAAATCTTGTGCAACACCTAAAGGGTTAACAAAGTTATTAAAATCAGTTTTGAATACCTTGAGGGGTGTATTTTCTTAGATGGGGTCACTTTTATGGAGTTTCTACTCTAGGGGTGCATCAGGGGGGCTTCAAATGGGACATGGTGTCAAAAAAACAGTCCAGCAAAATCTGGCTTCCAAAAACCATACGGCGCACCTTTCCCTCTACGCCCTACTGTGTGCCCGTATAGTAGTTTACGGCCACATATGGGGTGTTTCTGGGCAAAAAAAGTTAATACAGTCTTGTTTGGCTGTTAACCCTTGCTTCGGTGGCACACCGATTTTGTAGTAGTAAGAATTGAGGAACACAGTTTGCAGTGAACCAAAACTTTCTTTACTGGAACAGTTAACTATATACAGTTCTTTAGGTTCAGTTCCATATGACAGAGGCAGTCTTAAGCAGGCTTATACAATGATGGCAGGCAACAATGTTCTTGCAAGATACTCAGAGGGTTAAATACACTCACAGATCAGGCTGCACCTTTTCCTCAGAAATCCTGTGCACTATTCCTCAGAACTCCTTTCTGTCTTAATCCCAAGGCCCGTATGCCCTATTGGTGGCTTTATCCTTGGTAAAGAAACTTCCTCAGGAATATATCTCCTTGCATTGAATAGACTCTTCTGCCCTTCAGCTCTCTTGTTTGGCTGGAAACACTTCTGCTCTGATCTTTACTGTACTTTGTAGGAACTGCAGGTTTCTCAGGAGGTAACTCTTCCCTTGGTAACAACTAGAAGCCTGGGCTGTCTAGCTGCATGTCAGATCCTGCACCTCAGCTCCTCTCTGGCTAAAGGTGTCTTCTTGCTTCTGACTCTACACACAGACCTCTCCCCTGAACAGGACCTGACTATATATATTAGGGGTTCCCTAGCTCCCTCTACAGTCTTGGAGGTGGAACTACACCCTAACAGGCCTGATACACTGATAAACAGGGAAACATTCACATAAAAGCATAGTAATACACATTAAAATGTGAGGTAAAATACAATGCCACTGTTCCACAGGAGGTGGAGAACAACGTGGCCCAATTGAGCCTTGTATAGTGCCCACATTTAGCTAGTGGGACACTACATATCTAGTTCAGTATACAGTTCTAAACACAATACTAACAATATGAACATTATATAACATGTTTTAAATACCTATATTGGCCTCTTGTTTTTTCGATAAAACTCAGCTCTCAGTGGAGTGAATGTCTCTTCAGCTCCTGTCTCTGGTGAATAATGATTCTAGCAGCAGGAGCTAGGGGAATTCCCAGACAGGCTGTCTGTGAGGCTGGCTATGATTGGTGAAAACTCTTTCTGTATGAGAAGCTGGCTGTGATTGGTCTAGACTTCTGCCCAGTAACAACAGATTAACACTATGCTTTCTGTTGTTTCTGCTTGTTTACCTAACATTACAAAATGAATCTTAAAGGCATATTATCTTTTTCTGCCTCTGTGAACACAAAATATAACAGTTATATGACATCCAAAACATGATGTCACAGTAAATAACTCTGCTTTTGTCTTTAACACATAAACATAGGAACTGTATTAAGGCTATTGGTAGGTTTAGCTGTATACACATATAAGCTTTACTAGCAACCTAGGACAAGTCTTAGCTGGTCAGCTACACTCCCACCAATATTACCTATAATTCTATGTTCTTAGTGGTAGGACTTGAACATGAATTTGTGGAATTTTCCATCAGGTTCTCAACTTCCAAATGTCTTTTATCACTATCAAGTAGAACAACTAACATCTGTATAGGACGTTCCAACTTGAGTGGAGTAATGAGACATTTTCCTTTTTTGTCAAGTGTTGAATCTCCTATTTGTAACAACACTCTTTTTACTAGTTTGTCTTCATCCTTTTGAACTTCTATAACTTTGGCCTATTTCCATTGACTTCTAGGTAAATCTTCTTCTTTCACTAACACTATGTCTCCACCTTGGACATTTCTTGTGTTTGCCATTTATTTCTTAGCATAAGTGTCACGGCCACGGTTCTGGCCGTGACTCCTTGGGAGCCGCATACAGTTGCCCGCGGTTTGGGTTGTTGTTTCAACCGCAGCTTGAGGCTTGATGTAGTTTGCCTCAAGTGCGGTTGCCGCGGACAACAGGTATGTGTGCGGTCCCTTTGGAGTTTGTGTGTCTGTATGTATGCACTTATGTATGTCTGTGTGCACTCTGTCTTATGTTTGGTGTGCACTGACATCTTCCCCTCACTGTGGTTGCCCATGGCAACGTTTGGTTGTAGTGTGTACATGTGGTGGCAGTGTCCCGGCCTTCGGGCTGACTCCCAGGACATGGTTGCCACCCATGTCGTTGCTTGCGGCAACAGCCACAGTGTGACTTAGGTGTTGGACACTTTCTCTTGTTGATGTTGATGTCTTCCCTTCCCTGGTGTTGGAAGGGTTAACTTCCTTCCTAGTGTGTGTTTGCACTGGGTGTGTCCGATTGTGGGTGTGGCTGCATGGGCTATAAAGCCTCAGTTAAGACATGCTGTCTGAGGGGTACTCCAGCCTTGTTGTAAGCTGGAGGAACTCTCCTAGTCACATTTCCATCTGCCAGTGAGGGCCACCCTTGTGGTCATAAATTGTGATACACCATGTTATGTGATGTTCAGTTGATATTTTCCTCTTGTATATTGGTGCAGCTATGGATCTGGGTTCCTGTGTGTGGTTGTGTGTTTGCTGGGTTCATTGAATGTTGTGTGGACTTCAGCTTGCCTGCACAGGGATCCAGTCAGCAAGGCTGTGGCAGGTAAGTGGAACTAGTTCACATTACCTGCCATATCCATAGGACTGTTTGTGTTCCCCTTCTTCCCAGTAGCTTGGCCAGTGAGACTCCTCTTCCTTCGTGTCCAGAAGGAACAGGTCGTCTTACCCTGCTCCTAGGTGAGGGCCATCTTGAGGGCTAGCAGGGACTTCTAGGTTCCGGAGCATGAGCCCTCCTACCATCAAGGTTGGCTCATGTAGCTAGGAGTCAGGGTCAGGTTAGGGATGCGTTTAGGAGGTGACCTGCTCCCTAATCCTGTCGTCCTGGTCGAGCAGCGACCATCATCTCTGTACATCGCACGGCTGAGGGTTTTCCCCATCCTCAGCCGTGACAATAAGATTGGCTAAGTACTCTTTCCTCCATCTATTCCAAAACTGTTCTGGTAGATATTGAACTCTTTGTCATCTCCTTTTAGCATATAAATCCTCTTTAGTGAACTTGCCAGGCTGTAGATGGTTGGGATTTAAAGGGTCCAAACTTGTTGGATCGTTAATGTTATTAACTGTAGGTGGACGACTGTTAACAATAGACATTACTTCATAGAATAGGGTCCTAAGTGAAGCATCATCTATTCTTCCGCCTTTCTTTTTCAACACTGAACTTAACACATTTCTCACAGTTCTGATTTGTCTTTCCCAAACTCCTCCTGTATGGCTTGCATGTGGAGATTTCATATGAAAATCACACTGTTTCTCTAACAAATACTCAGTTACTTTTTCTTTATCGATCTCTTTTAGAGCTTTCTTTAATTTATTCTTTGCTCCGACAAAATTAGATCCTTAGTCAGATCTAAGCTCTCTGACGGTACCTCTAATAGCTATGAAACATCGGCATTGATGAATGTGTCAGTTGACATATCCTCTAACATTTCACGGTGAATTGCTCTGGAGCTCAGACATGTAAACATTAGTCCATATCTCTTGTACTCCTTGCGGTTCTGTTTGCTGATGAATGGGCCAAAACAATCCATTCCGCTATATAGAAATGGTGGTGAAAGGTTTGCACAATCTGCCATTCTTTGCTCTTCTGTAGGTCTACGTGCCTTTCTGCAGACTACACATTTACTTATATATTTTGCTATAACTTTGCTTCCTTTCACAATCCAGTAACCACCTTCTCTCAAACAGCTTTGGGTAAAGCTTCTTCCTTGATGCAAGGATATGTTGTGGTAGTGATCAATAATCAATCTTGTGAAGGTAGAGTTTTTGGGTAGAATTGCTGGATGCTTCACTCTGCTAGGTAACGATGCATTTTCCAGTCTCCCTTCCACCTTCTGTATACCATCCTGCAGAACAAGATTAAGCTTGTACAATGGGTGGTTGTTTGGAAGCCTTTTAGGTTCTTGTCTAAGTCTCTTTAACTCTTCAGTGTGGAATCTCTGTTGAATGAGTCTTATGACTGTTTCTACAGCTTTCATTCTTTCTTCTACATTCAACAATTCCTTCTTTCTGATTCCCTTTGCCAAACGTTGAATTCGAGCTACTACGTTTATGACTGTATTCCATTTTGAACATCTGGCTAGTCTTTCAAGTATGTCATCTTGACACATGTTTGTACAACTTATACTTGTGGATCACCCATAGACAATTCTGTGTAACCTTTACTGGGTGTGATTTCCTTTTCCCAAAGTAACTCTGGGCCTGTGAACCAATTTGAATTTTTCAATTCTGTTACATTCAGGCCTCTTGAAACATAATCTGCTGGGTTATGCTTTGTGTCAATGTGATGCCAATGTTCCGGATTTGTTATTTCCCGAATTTTCTCAACTCTGTTGGCGACAAAGATATGGAATCTTCGAGCTTCATTGTTTATGTATCCTAGGACAACTTGTGAGTCTGTCCAAAAATATTCTTCATCTATTTTCAATTCCAATTCTTCTCTCAGAAGCTTGCTTACTGATGCTGAAACAGCTGCTGTCAGTTCAAGTCATGGTATTGTCTGAATACTGGTAGGTGCAACTCTGGCCTTCCCCATAACCAGGGCACAGTGTATCTTTTCTTCTCCTATTACTCTGATGTAGGAGCACTGACCATAACCATAACTACTGGCATCTGAAAAGTGATGAAGTTCTGTTTTCTTGTACTTTCTGAAATCATGAGGTACAAAACATCTGGGTATTCAAACTTTTCTCAAGTTTTGCAAGTCTCTTATCCATCTCTCCCACCTTGGCCTCAAATTTTCAGGTATGGGCTCATCCCATCCCAACTTCTGTCTGCATAATTCTTGAGGTATTTCTTTTGCTCTGAGGATTACTGGGGTCAAGAATTCCAATGGATCAAATATAGAAGCCACTGCGGAAAGAATGGTTTGTGTAGTTGCAACTTTCTCTTCAATAGATAATTCAAAGAAGAACTTGTCGTTCTCTACATTCCATCCCAATCCAAGTACGTTCTGAACTGCAAGATGATCATAATTGAGATCTACATTCTTCATTGTTGCTTGACGTTCAGAGTCACTGATAGATTCCAGTACTAGAGTTGAGCGGACACCTGGATGTTCGGGTTCGGACGAACTTCTCAAAAAAGTTCCAGTTCGGGACCCGAGCTTGACCCGAACTTGACCCCAAACCCGAGCCCCATTGAAGTCAATGGGGACCCAAACTTTTGCTCACTAAAATGGCTCTAAAAATGTAATGGAAAGGGCTAGAGGGCTGAAAATGCCAGCAAAATGTGGTCAAGAGCATGGCAAGTGCTCTGCAAACAAATGTGGATAGGGAAATGACTTAAAATAACATAAAATACGTAAAAATTAAAAATAATAATCTTGATCTAGGAAGACGAGGTCCATATGGAGTAGGAGGTTGAGGAGGCAGTGGATGTGGCGGTGTAGGTGGAAGCGGCGGTGGAGGAGGAGGAGGAGGTAGACTACACTGGTTTTTGGTTTTAATTTATTATATATATTTTTTAAATTAGGGTACACCACAAAACATTGGGAATTTTTAACCTGTGATAACCCCCTCCAGCCATGCTAAACAAACATTCAGACAATACACTGGCTGCAGGGCAGGCCAGCACCCCCAAGGCGTAAAGGGCAAGCTCAGGCCATGTGTCCAATTTGGAGACCCAGAAGTAGAAGGGGGCAGACCCATCAGTCAGTACGTGTAGGCGTGTGCAAACATACTGCTCCCATCATGTTGCAGGTCCTCATGATGTCCACGATCCAATTGGATATCTGCTCTATCAACTTTTGATGTTCTTTTCTGTGCCTACCATGTTGATCACAGTTAGCGGCGAATCAGGGTTCCACGCTGGAGAGGGAGCGTAAGAAAGGGATACCACATCCAAGGAAAGAGCCGTTTACTGTGCTCTTTTATTATATTCATTTGCGTTCACCATGGAAAGCAACATAGAACTTCCGGTGCGTCCCCACAGTGGAACGCAAACAAACCGGTTTGTTTGCGTTCCACTGTGGGGACGCACCGGAAGTTCTATGTTGCGTATAATAAAAGAGCACAGTAAACGGCACCCCACAAAATAAGGGACACCATGCTACAGTCTCATGTATATATTTTGTGTGTTGTTCCTTTCTGATTATAATAACTCTGACCTGATGCATATTTCTTGACTGCATCATCTCTGAGTGTCACTTCCGGTGCGTTCCACCCTGGAACGCATACTGACACCGGAAGTGACATCATTGTAAGTGTATCTTTGGCTTTTTTTTCTGTTATTTAAAGATGATCACTGTATATGTTGATTGTATCTGCTCCTGATGAAGGGGACCAATACAGAGGCCCTGAAACGCGTTGAGCCGTCCACTCCCCCCACCCTAGCTTTGGAATAAAGAGAAAGAAAAAGGATAAGACTCCTGAGTGTGTTTTGATCCGAATCTGACATCTCTACGGGCGACCCAGGCGCAGGAGGTGTGGTGTGGGTGTCTTGAGATTTATCCCACGTTACCCTCCTGGGTGAAGTGAGTCATCTTTAACCACCTCCGGACCGCCTAACGCAGATTCGCGTTCCGGAGGTGGCAGCCCTGCGCTCAGCGACGCATATACGCTTCATCTCGCGTGAGCCGAGATTTCCTGTGAACGCGCGCACACAGGCACGCTCGCTCACAGGAACGGAAGGTAAGCGAGTGGATCTCCAGCCTGCCAGCGGCGATCGTTCGCTGGCAGGCTGGAGATGTGATTTTTTTAACCCCTAACAGGTATATTAGACGCTGTTTTGATAACAGCGTCTAATATACCTGCTACCTGGTCCTCTGGTGGTCCCTTTTGTTTGGATCGACCACCAGAGGACACAGGTAGCTCAGTAATATGTAGCACCAATCACCACTACACTACACCCCCCCCTGTCACTTATTAACCCCTTATTCACCCTTGATCACCCCTGATCACCCCATATAGACTTCCTGATCACCCCCCTGTCATTGATCACCCCCCTGTCATTGATCACCCCCCTGTAAGGCTCCATTCAGATGTCTGTATGATTTTTACGGATCCACTGATACATGGATCGGATCCGCAAAACGCGTACGGACGTCTGAATGGAGCCTTACAGGGGGGTGATCAATGACGGGGGTGATCACCCCATATAGACTCCCTGATCACCCCCCTGTCATTGATCACCCCCCTGTAAGGCTGCATTCAGATGTCCGTATTTTTTTTACGGATCCACTGATACATGGATCGGATCCGCAAAACACATACAGGCGTCTGAATGGAGCCTTACAGGGGGGTGATCACCCCATATAGACTCCCTGATCACCCCCCTGTCATTGATCGTCCCCTTGTAAGGCTCCATTCAGACGTCCGTATGATTTTTACGGATCCACTGATACATGGATCGGATCCGCAAAACACATACGGACATCTGAATGGAGCCTTATAGGGGGGTGATCAATGACAGGGGGGTGATCACCTCATATAGACTCCCTGATCACCCCCCTGTCATTGATCACCCCCCTGTAAGGCTGCATTCAGATGTCCGTATGATTTTTACGCATCCACTGATACATGGATCGGATCCGCAAAACACATACGGACGTCTGAATGGAGCCTTATAGGGGGGTGATCAATGACAGGGGGGTGATCACCTCATATAGACTCCCTGATCACCCCCCTGTCATTGATCACCCCCCTGTCATTGATCACCCCCCTGTAAGGCTGCATTCAGATGTCCGTATGTTTTTTACGGATCCACGGATACATGGATCGGATCTGCAAAACACATACGGACATCTGAATGGAGCCTTATAGGGGGGTGATCAATGACAGGGGGGTGATCACCCCATATAGACTCCCTGATCACCCCCCTGTCATTGATCACCCCCCTGTCATTGATCACCCCCCTGTAAGGCTGCATTCAGATGTCCGTATGTTTTTTACGGATCCACGGATACATGGATCGGATCCGCAAAACACATACGGACATCTGAATAGAGCCTTATAGGGGGGTGATCAATGACAGAGGGGTGATCACCCCATATAGACTCCCTGATCACCCCCCTGTCATTGATCACCCCCCTGTCATTGATCACCCCCCTGTAAGGCTCCATTCAGACATTTTTTTGGCCCAAGTTAGCGGAAATTTATTTATTTTTCTTACAAAGTCTCATATTCCACTAACTTGTGTCAAAAAATAAAATCTCACATGAACTCACCATACCCCTCACGGAATCCAAATGCGTAAAAATTTTTAGACATTTATATTCCAGACTTCTTCTCACGCTTTAGGGCCCCTAGAATACCAGGGCAGTATAAATACCCCACATGTGACCCCATTTCGGAAAGAAGACACCCCAAGGTATTCGCTGCGGGGCATATTGAGTCCATGAAAGATTGAAATTTTTGTCCCAAGTTAGCGGAAAGGGAGACTTTGTGAGAAAAAAAAAAAATAATCAAATTCCGCTAACTTGTGCCAAAAAAATAAACATTCTATGAACTCGCCATGCCCCTCATTGAATACCTTGGGGTGTCTTATTTCCAAAATGGGGTCACATGTGGGGTATTTATACTGCCCTGGCTTTTTAGGGGCCCTAAAGCGTGAGAAGAAGTCTGGGATCCAAATGTCTAAAAATGCCCTCATAAAAGGAATGTGGGCCCCTTTGCGCATCTAGGCTGCAAAAAAGTGTCACACATCTGGTATCTCCGTACTCAGGAGAAGTTGGGCAATGTGTTTTGGGGTGTCATTTTACATATACCCATGCTGGGTGAGATAAATATCTTGGTCAAATGCAACAAAAGTTGTCTTTTGCCGAGATATTTCTCTCACCCAGCATGAGTATATGTAAAAAGACACCACAAAACACATTGCACAACTTCTCCTGAATACGGCGATACCACATGTGTGACACTTTTTTGCAGCCTAGGTGGGCTAAGGGGCCCACATTCCAAAAAGCACATTTCGGATTTCACAGGTCATTTACCTACTTACCACACATTAGGGCCCCTAGAATGCCAGGGCAGTATAACTACCCCACAAGTGACCCCATTTTGGAAAGAAGACACCTCAAGGTATTCCGTGAGGGGCATGGCGAGTTCCTAGAATTTTTTATTTTTTGTCACAAGTTAGCGGAAAATGATGATTTTTTTTTATATATTTTTTTTCTTACAAAGTCTTATATTCCACTAACTTGTGACAAAAAATAAAAACTTCCATGAACTCACTATGCCCATCAGCGAATACCTTGGGGTGTCTTCTTTCCAAAATAGGGTCACTTGTGGGGTAAATATACTGCCCTGGGATTCTAGGGGCCCTAATGTGTGGTAAGTAGTTTGAAATCAAAATCTGGGGCCCACATTGCAAAGAGCACCTTTCGGATTTCACCGGCCATTTTTTACAGATTTTGATTTCAAACTACTTACCACATATTAGGGCCCCTAGAATGCCAGGGCAGTATAACTACCCCACAAGTGACCCCATTTTGGAAAGAAGACACCCCAAGGTATTCGCTGATGGGCATAGTGAGTTCATAAAAGTTTTTATTTTTTGTCACAAGTTAGTGGAATATGAGACTTTGTAAGAAAAAATAAAATAAAAAAAATCATCATTTTCCGCTAACTTGTGACAAAAAATATAAAGTTCTATGAACTCACTATGCCCATCAGCGAATACCTTAGGGTGTCTACTTTCCGAAATGGGGTCATTTGTGGGGTGTTTGTACTGTCTGGCCATTGTAGAACCTCAGGAAACATGACAGGTGCTCAGAAAGTCAGAGCTGCTTCAAAAAGCGGAAATTCACATTTTTGTACCATAGTTTGTAAACGCTATAACTTTTACCCAAACCATTTTTTTTTTACCCAAACATTTTTTTTTATCAAAGACATGTAGAACAATAAATTTAGAAAAAAAATTATATATGGATGTCGTTTTTTTTGCAAAATTTTACAACTGAAAGTGAAAAATGTCATTTTTTTGCAAAAAAATCGTTAAATTTCGATTAATAACAAATAAAGTAAAAATGTCAGCAGCAATGAAATACCACCAAATGAAAGCTCTATTAGTGAGAAGAAAAGGAGGTAAAATTCATTTGGGTGGTAAGTTGCATGACCGAGCAATAAACGGTGAAAGTAGTGTAGGTCAGAAGTGTAAAAAGTGGCCTGTTCATTAAGGGTGTTGAAGCTAAGGGGTTAATATATATAATTTTTTATATATTTTTTTTTATACTTTTATGTGGTCATATGTGATTTTATATGATACAATCTTTATATGATATCATTTATTTTAACACGTGATTCTATATACTCTTTGGACACACACTTATTTAAAGTGTGTCAACACCAAGGGTCCGTAAAGAGATCCACTCTTATCCCTTATCTGTATCTAAGGGTCTTTGGCGCCATCCACCTGGTCTTTTTTAGCGTTCTCACGCACAACCACTTCTCTTCCAAACCACCTACCCTGTGTCCATCAGCGTTAGGTGGTGACCAGTGGCAGCCGGCCCACCTATATCTATTAGACCTCTATTCCTATCTCTGCCCTCCTTTGGCGCCCTGCAAAAGTTTTTCTCTGACCCTCAAATAGAAGGTCTGGTGATTAACCCTCTTTTTTCTTCTTCCGCTCTGACCTATGCAGAGCAAGGGTTTGTATACAGCAAAATTGGTAAAATGTCACCTGACAAAGTAACAGATGATTTTTTGAAATTTATGTCTGTCACCTATGCAGAGCAGGGGTTTAATCATGGCAAAAATGGTCAAATGTCACCCAAGAATGTAACAGACAAATGAGTGAAATGAAATTACCTGTCTATTAGGTATAGCAGGGGTATATCACAGCCAAAAATTAGTGAATTTCACCCGAATATGTAACAGACAAATTAGTGAAATGTTTTTAGCTGTCTACTAGGTACAGCAGGGATATATCACACCCAAACATTTGTGAATTTCACCCGAATATGTAACAGACAAATTAGTGAAATGTTTTTAGCTGTCTACTAGGTACAGCAGGGGTATATCACATCCAAAAATTGGTGAATTTCACCCAAAAATGTAACAGACAAATTAGTGAAATGTTTTTACCTGTTTACTAGGTAAAGCAGGGGTGTATCACACCCAAAAATTGGTGAATTTCACCCGAATATGTAACAGACAAATTAGTGAAATGACATTAAAAAAAATAATCTTGATTTATGAGGTGGAGGTCCATATGGAGTAGGAGTTTGAGGAGGCGGTGGACGTAGCGGTGTAGTTGGAAGCGGCGGTGGAGAAGGACGAGGTAGCCAACACTGTTTTTTGGTTTAAATTTTATTTATTTTTTTAATTAGGGTACACTCCAAAAGAGTGTGAAATATACAAAATACAACAATAAGCAATTGCGCTGTCGTATAACAATGGCTGGGTAAGGCCGGTATACATGTCTATTCTGCACAAGATACGGACAAGTCCTGTGGGATCCATGCCTGGTTCATTTTAATGAACGTGAGCTTGTCCACATTGGCTGTGGACAGGCGGCTGCTCTTGTCTGTAATAATGCCCCCTGCCAAGCTAAACGCACATTTAGACAATACACTGGCTGCAGGACAGGCCAGCACCTCCAAGGCGTAAAGGGAAAGCTCAGACCATGTGCCCAATTTGGAGACCCAGAACTTGAAGGGGGCAGACCCGTCATTCAGTACGTGTAGGCGTTTGCACACATACTGCTCCACCATGTTGGTGAAATGCTGCCTCCTTCTAAGACTTTCCATATCAGTGCTGGGTGTTGTGGCGTACTGACAAAGCTTTTCCACATTTCGGCCATGCTAACCCTGCCTTCTGAGGTGCTGGCGCTGCCCCAGCTGCATTGGCGACCTCTTCCTCCTCCTCTGCATTTGATTTGTGCTTCCACTGTGCCCCCGCTATCAGGTGGGAATGCCACCAGCAGCGCATCTACCAGCGTGCGCTTGTACTCGCGCATCTTCCGATTACTCTCCAGTGAGGGAATTAAGGACGGTATGTTGTCCTTGTAATGTGGATCCAGCAGCGTGGCCACCCAGTAATCAGCACAAGTTAGAATGTGAGCAACTCGGCGGTCGTTGCGGAGAAACTGCAGCATCTAATCGCTCATGTGTGCCAGGCTGCCCAGAGGCAACGTAAAGCTGTCCTCTGGGAGGTGAATCATCTGTGTCCTCTGTATCCCCCCAGCCCAGCACCAGTGATGGCCATGAGCTGGTTTGGGTGCCACCCTGCTGTGAACACAGTTCCGCCTCCTCCATCTCCTCCTCCTCATCATCCAACTCATCATCCTCCACAACTGTGCCCTGCTTGGACAATTGTGTACCTGGTGTTTGTGGGTGCAGGAACCCACCTTCGGAGCCACTTGTGAATGACTGGCCGGAAACCCTATGAAATTATCCCTCTTCCTCCTTCTCCTCCTGTGCCACATCCTCTTCCATCATCGCCAAAAGCGTTTTTTCAAGGAGGCATAGAAGTGGGATAGTAACGCTGAGAACGGCGTTATCGGCACTGGCCATGTTGGTGGAGTACTCGAAACAGCGCAACAAGGAACACAGGTCTCGAATGGAGGCCCAGTCATTGGTGGTGAAGTGGTGCTGTTCCGTAGAGAGACTCACCCGTGCATGCTGCAGCTGAACCTCCACTGTCGCCTGCTGCTGCTTGCACAGTTTGGCCAGCATGTGCAAGGTGGAGTCCCCCAAACAGATAAGTTTTAAAACTGCCTGCTGTCGTTTACCCCTGGCTGTGTTGAAGTTGGTAGTGAAGGTGTTACGCTGACCGGATGAGGAGCCGGTAGAGGATGAGGAAGCGGAGTAGGAGGAGGAAGCAACAGGAGACAAACTGAAGTGCCCTGCAATCCTTGGTGGTGGAAGGACATGCGCCAAACTACTATCCGCCTCAGGCCCAGCCGCCACTGCATTTACCCAGTGTGCTGTTAGGGAGATATAACGTCCCTGACCGTGCTTACTGGTCCACGTATCCGTAGTTAGGCGGACCTTGCCACAGATGGCATTGCACAGTGCACACCTGATTTTGTCCCCCACTTGGTTGTGCAGGGAAGGGATGGCAAGCCTGGAAAAGTAGTGGCGGCTGGGCACGACGTACTGTGGGACAGCCACCGCCATAAGGCTTTTAAAACTCTCCGTCTCTACCAGACAGAATGACAGCATTTGACAGCATTTCAAAGGCCAGTAATTTTGAAATACTGGCATTCAGGGCCAGGGATCGTGGATGGGTAGGGGGGTACTTCCTCTTCCACTCCAGCGTTTGGGAGATGGAGAGCTGAACGCTTCCGTGGGACATTGTGGAGATGCTTGGTGACCCAGGTGGTGGTGTTGCTGGCAGATCCTCTGTTTGCGGGGTGGCAGGTGGGACTGTCACTCCAGAGGTGGATGAAGAGGCAGAGACTGCAGCAGAAGAGGAAGCAGGAGGAGCCAGAGACCTTTCTTGGTTTTTGAGGTGTCTACTCCACTGCAGCTCATGCTTTGCACTTAGATGCCTGGTCATGCACGTTGTGCTCAGGTTGAGAACGTTTATGCCTCGCTTCAGGCTCTGATTGTACAGCGTGCAAACCACTCGTGTCTTGTCGTCAGCACATTGTCTGAAGAACTGCCATGCTGTGGTGGGCAGTAGCAGGCATACTGTCTAGGGGACAGCTACTCCGCTTTTGCACCCTGCTCCCTGTTTTGCTGTGCTGGTGGCTCTGTGCGACCACTGCCTCTTCCTCCGAAAAACATAGTTCACTCGCATGACCTTGATTCCATGTGGGGTCGAGGACCTCATCGTCCTCCACATCTTCCATCCACTCTTTACCCCTGCCCTTATTGTCGGTCTGCAGACTTTCGAAAGCCACAGCAGTTGGCACCTGTGTTTCGTCATCATCCGAGATGTGCTGCGGTGGTCCTCCCATGTACTCATCTTGAAACATAAGTGGTTGGGCATCGGTGCACTCAATCTCTTCCACTTCTGGGGCAGGGTTAGGTGGATGGCCCTGGGAAACCCTGCTAGCAGAGTCATCAAAAAGCAGAAGAGACTGCTGCATGACTTGGGTCTCAGACTGCTTGGCTGATTTGCAAGGGGGTGAGGTGAAAGACTGATGGACATCGGCTGCAGGTGCCAACTCTGATCTTTCAGCAGGAGACTGGGTGGGAGACAATGTAAAGGAACTGGAGGCACTGTCAGTAACCCAATCTACTATCGCCTGTACTTGTTCTGGCCTCACCATTCGTAAAGCCGCATTACGCCCGACCAAATAACGCTGCAGGTTCTGTTGCCTACTCGCACCTGAGGAAGGTGTTTCACTTGTGCGTGTAGCTGGCACAGATCGACCACGTCCTCTCCCTGCAAGAGGAGCTCCACCAGCAGCACCAGGACTGGGGCCACATCTCTTATTTGACGCTCTCCTTACATTTCAAAAATTTAGGATCTTGCCCAAAATGGGTGTTTTGTTAATAAAAGAATAGAACAAAAGTATTTAATGCGTGTATTTCACACTGACAGATGCAGCAATAATAAGTACTTTGCCCAAAATGGATGTTTTTTTAAAATAACAGAATAGAACAGCAGTATCTAACGCGTGTATCTCACACTGACAGATGCAGACAAGGCCGCAAATTAAGTATTTTGCCTAAAATGGGTGTTTTTTAATAACAGAATAGAACACCAGTATCTAACACGTGTATCTCACACTGACAGATACAGCAAAAGCAGCAAATTAAGTATTTTGCCCAAAATGGTTGTTTTTTTAATAACAGAATAGAACACCAGTATCTAACGCGTATATCTCACACTGACAGATGAAGCATAGGCCACTGATTGTCACGGTTATTTTAGTGTTTGAACGTGACGCAGTTGCCGTGCAGACTCGTTGCTTGTGGCAACGTGTAGTTTGTTGTTTGCACGTGCACTTTCCTTTTATATGGTGTTTTCCCTGTTTTAGTTGGCACGGGGTTTATTACTAGTGGTGTGGTGGGTGTGACCTCAGGCCTCCTTATATATTGGTGTGTTGGAGCCTGAGGTCATAGTTTGTTGGTTGTCAGTCTGTGTAGGAGCTTTGCTCCCTGGCTGAATGTGGTGTCTGTGTGAGTCACCCTTATTTATTATATTGTTTACCTTGCCCTGGCTGTGTGTCCCCTCCGGTGTGTTTCTGTTATTCCTCCCCCACCTGGTGTATGTTGTTTTGGTGTGGTCTTTGTTTGGGGGTTTATAAGTTGGTGTGCCTGCTCCGAAAGGGGTTTAAGCAATAGCAAGACTGTGGGCTTCCCAGCCTGGAGCCGTCCTTCCATCTCGGCTACGGCAGCTAAGTGTGGATAGCATTTGTTTTTTTGCTGTGTTACTTACCTGCCGTACTGCTTATCCCATAGTCTTGCATCCTGCCAGCTACTGGGCCTTTGGGGACACCATTCATCCGTGGTGAAGGATGAATGGGTGGTGTCTGCCCTGTCATCAGGCCTAGGGCATAGCAGGGATACCTAGGGTTCTAGGTTGGTGAACATGAGCCACCTTACCTTCAGAGGCGGCTCATGCACTAGGAGTCTAGGGAGATTTCAGGGTTGCATTAGGGGGTGACCTGCTCCCTGTTCTTTACTCTCTGGCGTTGTAGCCACTGTCATTGCACAGTGGGGGGTTTTCCCCACTCCCCGCCGTGACATTATAATAAATAATGGCTCTGCAGTCGCGGCACCTTCGGAAGAGGGTGCAGCATGTGGCGCCATCTGTTTTTGGTGTGCATGCGCGTTCTCCGGAGGGAGAGCGTTATGGGGGTTCACCGTTTACGGCGTGGTGAGTGGCTTTTCCCCCGCCATTCGGTTATACCGTTGTCTGTGTTGGTGCCTTCTTCGTCCCTCTCTATGTTCCTATCTCTGGTCATCTGCTAGCAGCATTCCTTTGGTGTTCCGGCTGTGTGCTGGTTGGGGAGTGGCTGCTGGCAGCGACCTAGAGTGGGAGCATTTTTTGAGTCGGACGCGGTGTCCAGTATGTTCTTCTAACTGCTTAGGTGGCTGGCTGCCAGGGACCTATGTGATGGTCCTTGCGTGCTGGCGGAAGTCTTGCAGGGACATGCTGACACTGACCTTGAATTCCCCACCCCCCCCCCCTCACATTGTTTGTTGTGCCCCACCAACTTCCCCTTTTCGGTTGGGGGGGGTCTTTGAGGGGTGGGAGTGTCATGGTCATTTTAGTGTTTGACAGTGACGCGGTTGCTGTGCAGACTCGTTGCTTGTGGCAACGTGTAGTTTGTTGCTTGCACGTGCACTTTCCTTTTATATGGTGTTTTCCCTGTTTTGGTTGGCACAGGGTTTATTACTAGTGGTATGGTGGGTGTGACTTCAGGCCTCTTTATATATTGGTGTGTTGGAGCCTGAGGTCATAGTTTGTTGGTTGTCAGTCTGTGTAGGAGCTTTGCTCCCTGGCTGAATGTGGTGTCTGTGTGAGTCACCCTTATTTATATTGTTTACCTTGCCCTGGCTGTGTGTCTCCTCCGGTGTGTTTCTGTTATTCCTCCCCCACCTGGTGTATGTTGTTTTGGTGTGGTCTTTTTTTGGAGGTTTATAAGTTGGTGTGCCTGCTCCGAAAGGGGCTTGCTTTCCCGGAGGGGTTTAAGCAATAGCAAGACTGTGGGCTTCCCAGCCTGGAGCCGTCCTTCCATCTCGGCTGCGGCAGGTAAATGTGGATAGCATTTGTTTTGTTGCTGTGTTACTTACCTGCGTACTGCTTATCCCATAGTCTTGCATCCTGCCAGCTACTAGGCCTCTGGGGACACCATTCATCCGTGGTGAAGGATGAATGGGTGGTGTCTGCCCTGTCATCAGGCCTAGGGCATAGCAGGGATACCTAGGGTTCTAGGTTGGTGAGCATGAGCCCCCTTACCTTCAGAGGCAGCTCATGCACTAGGAGTCTAGGGAGATTTCAGGGTTGCATTAGGAGGTGACCTGCTCCCTGTTCCCTGCTATCTGCCGTTGCAGCCACTGTCATTGCACGGTGGGGGGTTTTCTCCACTCCCCGCCGTGACACTGATGTAGGGTATTGCCAAAAATGGGTGTTTTTTTTAAACCCAGAATATTATTGCAGTATTTCAAGCTTGTATCTCACACTGACAGATGCAGCATAGGCTGCAAAATTAAGTATTTTTCCCAAAATGGGTGTTTTTTAAATAACAGAATAGAACACCAGTATCTAACGCGTGTATCTCACACTGACAGATGAAGCATAGGCCACTGATGTAGGGTATTGCCAAAAATGGGTGGTTTATTAAACCCAGAATAATATTGCAGTAATTAAAGCTTGTATGTCACACTAACAAATGCAGCATAGGCCCCAGATGTAGGGGATTGACAAAAATTGGTGTTTTTTTAAACCCAGAATATTATTGCAGTATTTTATTTCAACAGTTTTTATTGAGGAAGTTTTTTAAGACATAAATGACAGAAACAAAACCGGGAGTACCGGTTAGGATACAATGTAAATTGTTACATTGACCGATGCAACAGCGCATTACGCCAATATAGAAAGTAAAGAAAATACCATAACAATGATGCAAATAAGAATGCAAGCAACAGATATAGCATTTGCAAATACATTTAGCGAGCCTGTGAGATGGTATACTTAAGGGTGTTAAGAATATCACCACCTAGTCAGGTTAAGCCCTGAAGCTTAATAAAGCCTATTGGATCCAATGCGAGTACAGGAGTGTGATATAGTACTAGTTACTAAGGTGGTGAGCAGAATGGGGATTTTATCCAAGCCTTCTATTGCAACTGGAGTTTGGTAAAACTACCATTTCCCATTGATATTATTCTTTCATAAGCATATGTCGTGTTTATTGCAGAGATTAGTTCACACAGCTTCGGCACGTCTGGAGATTTCCAGTGTCTCAATAATATTAGTTTGGCTAAAACACAAATTACACAAAAAAGTCATTAATATTGAGTCAGGACATTGTTAATGCCTATAAAAAGTAAGACTAGCTGAGGGGACCAGCTGATCTCATTCTGAAATAGTCGATTCATCATGGCAGTGCAGTCAGACCAGTAAGAGCTAAGGACCGGGCATTGCCAAATGATGTGAAAGAGCGATCCTTTATTACCACAGCCCCTCCAGCATAGATTTGAAACACCGGGGTAAATAATTGGTAGTCTGTCTGGCGTATAATACCAAAGTAATACTGTTTTTAGCGCTGATTCAATGTGGGAGGTGCATTTGAGATATTTGTGAATCGCCTTAAGGGCTCCAAGCCATTCAGTATCTGTAATGGATATGTTTAGGGTTTTCTCCCATGTACGCATGGGATGGGAGCGTTTAAATTGGGTCGGTTGAAGAATAGAATTGTATAGTGGTTTTAGCCCTTTGGCATTGCTTAAAATATAAGCCTTTGCTAGCTTATCCATTTTTAAACCTGACGGCTGTAAGTTCTGCAACAAATGGCGAATCTGGAGGTATTTGTAAAATTCCGTCGCCGTGAGGGCCAAGCGGTCCCTAACTGTTTGAAAAGGTTGTAACACCTCGTCCACAAATAAGCTTTCCACCTTTCGATTTGTGTCCAACATCCAGAGAGACAAATCTGAGTGTGGGAGCATAACCTGAAGCATAGATAATGGTATAGAGGAGAGGGAAGGAGGGCTATCGGAGTCAGCTACAGAATGATAGAGGGACCAAGCCTTTACAGATGCTAGCATTGTCGGGCTCAGGTATTTAGGAGTGGGGAATTTCCAAAAGGGCAAATGCAACAGATCTGTCAGTAAAAAAGGGGCGGCCTGTGCTAATTCCAAGTGAACCCAAGGTATTTTCGTATCAGATCTTGCCCATCCCTTAAGCATTGACACCAAAGTTGCTACATAATACAATTTAAGGTCTGGAACAGCAAGGCCCCCCAGGCGACGGTTCCTCCTTATAACCTCCCTAGCAACTCTGGGTTGTTTCCCTTTCCAGATATACTTTGAAAGTAAAGTTTGTGCCCGTACGAAAAATTTCTCTGGGATTGGAATAGGCAGGGTGCGATATGTATAGAGAAATTTTGGAAGGGTAAACATTTTGAAAGCCGCAATTCTCCCCATCCACGAGGTTTCAAGTTTGTTAAAGTCTAGTAGTTCCCTTTCTGTGGAGCTTAAGAGAGCGTCATAGTTAAGTGCGTATAGTTGTGATACAGAATGGGTCATATTGGTACCTAGATATTTAATGCTTTCCTTTTGCCAATCAAAATCCCAAGTGGGTCTTAGGTTTGTCCCCATGGATTCTGGCATATTAATTGGCAAGGCTTGAGTTTTGGAGGAGTTGAGGTGATAGTATGAAAGATCCCCATATCTAGATATCTGAGCCATCACTGCCTCTAGGGATACCATGCGGTTAGCTAGAGAAAGAAGAACATCGTCCGCATAGAGGGATATGACATGGGAACGGTTCCCTACTAACCCCCGAAATTTGCTGATCCTGCCTAATTGCTTGTGCTAGAGGTTCCATTGCTATTATGAAGATCAAGGGGGATAGGGGGCAGCCCTGCCTAGTTCCATTTGTTAAATTAAACGCCTCTGAAAGGGCACCATTCACAAAAAAAATTTCTGTTGGATTGCTATAGAGAGCTCCAATGGCCCTTACAATAGGGCCCTGAAAGCCCATCTGTGAGAGCACCGAGAAGGCAAACGACCAGCGGAGCCTATCGAAGGCCTTCTCGGCGTCCAGTGCCAGGGCCAACATGGGAGTTTTGTGTACATTTACATGGTGAAAGATTCCCAGCATTCTCCTTGTATTATAGTAGGGTTGTCTAGAGGGAACGAAACCTGTTTGATCCTCGTGGATAATGGATGGGAGAATCTTGGCCAACCGCATAGCCAGCAGTTTTGCGTAGATTTTTATGTCTTGGTTTAGTAAAGAGATAGGTCTAAAGTTTTGAGGCCTATCAGGAGTCTTACCCGGCTTGGGGAGGGTAATGATAATTGCCTGTAAGTTCTCAGTGGGGAAAGAACCGGATGTGAGGGCGGATTGACATAAGTCTCTCAAGTATGGGCCTAAGATTAATTTAAAGTGCTTGTAATAGTGACTGGCAAAACCATCCGGACCAGGGGCTTTATCGCGTGGTAGGGAGTTAATCACCTCTTCTACTTCTTCTATCGATATTGGAGAGTTAAGAGCTTGGAGTTGGGAGGCAGTGATATTGGGCATGTCTAGGGAGGTAAGGTAGGAGTTTGTTAAGTTTTCCAAATTAGCTGGGGTGGGGATGGATTCTTCCAGATTATAGAGACTGGAATAATAAGTCTGGAAGCCATTTGCTATATCTGTAGGGGAGTATACTTTGTCCAAGGTCCGAGGGTGGATAAGATGGGGAAGTCTACTCTTCATATGTCTCTTTTTGAAGCTAGAAGCTAGTAATTTACCTGCCTTGTCCCCTTGGGAGTAGTAGGACGCTTTTGTCTTGCGAAACATTTTTTCATATGAGGCAAGCATTTGGTTCCTTAGTTCCTGCCTAACCTGAGTAAGTTCTTCAGCTAACCGGGGAGTGGGATCTGCCTTGTTTTTATTTTCTATTTGTTGTAATTTGGATAGTAGGGACGAGATGACCGCTTCCATTTGTTTCTTACGTATCGCACCCTGTTGAATGAAAGACCCTCTAATACAAGCCTTGGGCGTTCCATAGAGTGACTGGATCTATTTGAGGTTGAGCATTGAGTTTGAAAAGAAGTCTTTTAGATCAAATTCAATGCGAGATCCGTGTTGGGGATTCGATAGTAAAAGAGGGTTGCTTTTCCACAGATATTGGCAGGGAAAATTGATGCTCTCTGAGATTTTCAAAGTGACCGCTGCATGATCAGACCATTTGCTTTTTTCCAATGAGGATTCGGTTGCTTTACTAAGCAACGATCTATCTATTATAAACATATCAATACGAGAGTATACATTATGGACCCCAGAATGGAATGTGTAAACTTTGGCGGATGTATGGTGAATGCGCCAGATGTCATACAATTCCTCCTTCCAGAAGGCTGAGGCCAGAGATGGTGTGTTTCTTTTCTGCGGGGAGGAGGTGTCTACACTTGGGTCTGTTGTCATGTTAAAATCTTTCATTAGCTTGCGAAAGAATCCCAGTTGGCCTCTGTTAGGGGCATACAAGGATACTAAAGTAAAGGGAACATTATTAATTAAGCATACTAAGATAATAAACCTCCCTTTGGGATCCAAGTACTCTTCTACTTGGGAGAAAGCCACCGTATTTTTGATAGCAATCATCACTCCTCTAGACTTAGAGTGGAAATGAGATTGGAATATGTGGGGGAAATGTGCATGACTTTATCTAAATGCGTCTTTTTGGAGTAAATGTGTCTCCTGAACCCCTAAGATGTCACATTGCAGGGTTTTGGCTTCCCTCCAAAGGTACGCCCTACGCATTGGACTGTTCAGACCATTTACATTCAGGCTAGCGATGGAAATGACAATTATAAAGAAGAATAAACATCATTGCAAGATCCATATAGCAGAAATTATAAAAGAGATGCAGAGCGCCTCCCAGCCAGGACGCTCGCATCAATCGGACATAGGCAGCGTGAAGTGACACAGGCAACATACACTCACCTAAAATATTATTAGGAACACCTGTTCTATTCCTCATTAATGCAATTATCTAGTCAACCAATCACATGGCAGTTGCTTCAATGCATTTAGGGGTGTGGTCCTGGTCAAGACAATCTCCTGAACTCCAAACTGAATGTCAGAATGGGAAAGAAAGGTGATTTAAGCAATTTTGTCCGTGGCATGGTTGTTGGTGCCAGACGGGCCGGTCTGACTATTTCACAATCTGCTCAGTTACTGGGATTTTCACGCACAACCATTTCTAGGGTTTACAAAAAATGGTGTGAAAAGGGAAAAACATCCAGTATGCGGCAGTCCTGTGGGCAAAAATGCCTTGTGGATGCTAGAGGTCAGAGGAGAATGGGCCGACTGATTCAAGCTGATAGAAGAGCAACGTTGACTGAAATAACCACTCGTTACAACCGAGGTATGCAGCAAAGCATTTGTGAAGCCACAACACGCACAACCTTGAGGCGGATGGGCTACAACAGCAGAAGACCCCACCGGGTACCACTCATCTCCACTACAAATAGGAAAAAGAGGCTACAATTTGCACGAGCTCACCAAAATTGGACTGTTGAAGACTGGAAAAATGTTGCCTGGTCAGATGAGTCTCAATTTCTGTTGAGACATTCAAATGGTAGAGTCCGAATTTGGCGTAAACAGAATGAGAACATGTATCCATCCTCTGATGGCTACTTCCAGCAGGATAATGCACCATGTCACAAAGCTCGAATCATTTCAAATTGGTTTCTTGAACATGACAATGAGTTCACTGTACTAAAATGGCCCCCACAGTCACCAGATCTCAACCCAATAGAGCATCTTTGGGATGTGGTGGAACGGGAGCTTCGTGCCCTGGATGTGCATCCCTCAAATCTCCATCAACTGCAAGATGCTATCCTATCAATATGGGCCAACATTTCTAAAGAATGCTATCAGCACCTTGTTGAATCAATGCCACGTAGAATTAAGGCAGTTCTAAAGGCAAAAGGGGGTCCAACACTGTATTAGTATGGTGTTCCTAATAATTCTTTAGGTGAGTGTTAAATGGTAATAAAAGCGAGCAATAACATGTCCTGCAACGTGTTTTCTGTGATGGACTTAAAGGGGTTGTCTCATCTCAGTAAATGGGGGCATGCACCTATATTGAGAACGGCATGACTAGCCACCACCCTGTATTCTTTTCTATGGGTCATGCTCGGTGTGCTCCCATTCACTTCTATGGGGAGAAGGTGATGGTGGCCAGACTGGAGTCCTCCAGCCACCACTTTGTGGGGCTCTGTTTTCTATATAGTTGCGGGTCCCAGCAGTAGGACCAGCACCTATAGGACAATCTCCTAGTGATATGCCCCCATTGTCTGAGATGAGACAACCCCTTTAAGACTGTGGAATAGACAATGGTGTGAGTGCACAGAATGAAAGAAAAAGTACAGTCAAGTGAGATCCATGCAAATGACCAGAAGAGGCCCATATTCTCAGAATTGGCAAGGAAGCCACAGATGTATGAGATGCTAGTGAGGACAGCCTGAGTTTACATCATGGTGGTGGTCTCAAGTGCATTAAAGAGCAGATAGTGTGGACTGAATTGAACATAAGACTTGTTTGTGTGGGGCGAAGTCTTGCAATGTGGCTGATGGAGTAAACAATGCATTGAAATGTCTGTGACTAATATTAATGGGTACAAATGTATCTTTACAGAACATGAAATTCTTGTTCCATATTATATCCTCATTTACTTGTCAATAATAATAAGTATAAGCAAGATATTGCTGCATTTGTGGGAGGGGAGGCTGATTACAAGGCTATTCATACGTACGTGTGGGCCCAGGCTGGCTGATTACTAGGCTATTTATAGGCACTTGTGGGCCCAGGCTGACGCCGATTCAGCTGATTTCACTACCTCTGGGTCAGCTCTAGGATACAGCAGCATGGTGTGGAGGCTCCTTACGGCTGGGCGACGGCAGAATGTCACAGGAGGGCGCTGATATTCATGGTAGGATCGGAGTTGTTTGCACGGGACCCACGCTGCGGTCCGCGACATGTAGCGCTCTGGAATGAAGCAGTTTGGGCGCTAATGGTCAAACGATGGTTGTTAGTATTGTTTGTCTGGCTATTCAGAGGCCTGGTGGGGCCATTGCATACAGTTATTGGGGTAGCATGTGCTTAGAGTAGGCATGGTGGTATGTTTTCCGATACCTAGTTTACATGCAGGGCGCGTGTCTGCAGTGGGCTCAAGCTATGCACGCTGTGTTAAGTGATGGTAAATATGGATTAATGGTCGATTTAAAAAAAAAAATGCAGCATTGTGTGGCAGCTCGTTCACATCTGGGTAAACAGCAAAAGGTGCCATGTGAATGCTGGCGCTCACGGTAGCATCGACCTTGCTGCACAGGACTCACACTGCAGTCCGCGGTTTGCAGTGTTCTGGGACGAAGGGGGTTTGGCGCTAATGTTCGAATGATTGTGGTTAGGAGTGTTACCTTCAAAACTATGTCTGTGTGTCTGCATTTACATTTTGTCCTATACACCATTCACTACTAGAGCTGCGTTCATACGTCCGCTGTTGCATTACGTTAATACTCTGCGCACTTTCAGATTGCATTCATACGGCTGCTTTATACCATGCTCTTCATGCTCGTACTCAGAGCTGTGCCCATACCATGTTTTAGGCACCACTCACATCCAGAACTGCATTCACCCACTTGTTCTTACATTACGTGTTATACTCTGCTTCCACTTAAAGCTGCATTTCTTTTTATTGCTACATTAAGGTTACTCAGTATTCTTACTAGGGCAAACGGCACACCGCTCTGATACTACTCTTCCGATAAACATAGCTGCTTTCTTTTCAGGCTTACGTTTCTTTCTTTCCTTGGTGGTTTGTTACATTCCATAGGTCTACCTTCTCTGTTCACTTAAAAAATAAATAAAAAAATTGTGGTGTTCTTTAGTCCTGGTTTGCATTAACTCAGACTGGTCTCCTTGACTTCTGGTTCATATTCACTCAGATTGGTCTCCTGCCCCAGTTAACCAAATGGCTCCCCAGCGGTCAGTGGGCCAATAGGAGTAAGCCTGTAAAGGGGGAATATTAATCACCAATATTTATGCAAATATCGATAATTAATATTCATAAATGGGAGGAGCCATCTAGTGATAACTCCGCCCATTCATGCCTTTATATAATAACACAATACTTTCGCTATGCTCTACACTGATCACTTATGCTAACTGCATGCGCCTTACTAACTTGCTACCGCTAACAAGTACACGCTACACAAAAGGGTACAAATATAACAGTATTTATTACACCAAGCAATACACTAACAATACACTACGCACGCAGTACACTACAATACAGCACTAAATATACAATCCTAAACTACACTACACGTTCCCAATTCCACCCATCAACTAACTATACAATTCACACATACAAGTAATATTAACATTGCAATAATACATTCATACACACAAATATCAGTAACCCATCCGCCTGACTAATCACTGTCCCTACGGGGTACGACGAGGGTTACCGGTGGTCTTACAGGGGTGTAAGCTGACCACAAATACAAAGGGTTAACAATGGGGATAATAACAGAACTGTACAGCAATTCAAGGGTAAATACCCTGCAAGGGTACATTGAGGGGGGGGGTGTGGCAGGAGATACAGTGGGGGTAACCACAAATACAATCAGGGGAACCAGTGGCACAGGATCAGGGGTACAAACAAGGATACAATAAGGCAAGGGTTAGGGGGGATCAGGGTGTCCAGTAACACGGCAAGGGTAAATCAGGGCCCAGGGTCACATCACATCGAGGACACAAATATACTTAGGCCTTATCCAGGTGGTCATCATGGAGCTCCTCTCTCCTATGCGTCTCTGAATCTAGTCTGGTTGCAAGAGCCGGCACCTCTGGCCGGTTCGGGGTTTTATAGCCCAAAAGCAACCCCCTCCTCCTTCCTCAGGCATGTGACATCATAGTGTGCCTTAGTCCCCCCTCCTAGTCCCAAAAATGCTGGGAGTAATGGGCATGGCCATGGGGCAGAGGTGTGGAAAAACAGGTCTTTGATGTCTCTGATTAGAAGGTCCCCTCACAACAGTGCCACAGAGTCTGATTGCTTTGGGCCTGAACAAAAGGGGACTAGATGCTAATCAGCTGTTATCCTACAGGCTATCAGCACAAGTTTTCCTCTAAACAATTCTGCTGATAACAGTTGGAATTGCATATATGCATATATATATCCACAGATGCTTGGGGGCTCATCTATAAACACATACAAAACCGGGGGTATGAATGGGCAGCAATAAGCCCACATACATACTGTCATGCTGACATAAGTGTATATACATAGACACGTGTGCAAATACATACACACATATCTATATATACACACACCCTCGCATATACAGTCATGTGAAAAAATTAGGACACCCTTTGAAAGCATGTGGTTTTTTGTAACATTTTTAATAAATGGTTATTTCATCTCCGTTTCAACAATACAGAGAGATTAAAGTAATCCAACTAAACCAAGAAAACTGAAGAAAAGTCTTTTCAAGATCTTCTGTAAATGTCATTCTACAAAAATGCCTATTCTAACTGAGGAAAAAGATAGGACACCCTCACATGTATTCCCTCTTAAATTGGCTCAGATCTCACACAGGTATATCACACCAGGTGCACATAATTAGTAGATCGTTACTCTGCATGTTGAATGAGGCTTGCCCTATTTAAACCTCAGACATTTAGTTTGGTGTGCTCCTGACTGTTGAAGTGAGAGTGAGCACCATGGTGAGAGCAAAAGAGCTGTCAGAGGACTTCAGAAAAAAGATTGTAGCAGCCTATGAGTCTGGGAAGGGATTTAAAAAGATCTCAAAAGATTTTGAAATCAGCCATTCCACTGTCCGGAAGATAGTCTACAAGTGGAGGGCTTTCAAAACAACTGCCAACATGCCCAGGACTGGTCGCCCCAGCAAGTTCACCCCAAGAGCAGACCGCAAGATGCTAAAAGAGGTCTCCAAAAACCCTAAAGTGTCATCTCGAGAACTACAGCAGGCTCTGGCTACTGTTGATGTAGAAGTACATGCCTCTACAATCAGAAAGAGACTGTACAAGTTTAACTTGCATGGGAGGTGTGCAAGGAGGAAACCTTTGCTTTCCAAGAGAAACATCGAGGCCAGACTGACATTTGCCAGAGATAAAGTTGACAAAGACCAGGACTTCTGGAATAATGTTCTTTGGACAGATGAGTCCAAAATTGAATTATTTGGACACAACAGCAGAGGACATGTTTGGCGTAAACCAAACACAGCATTCCAAGAAAAGAACCTCATACCAACTGTGAAGCATGGAGGTGGAAGTGTCATGGTTTGGGGCTGCTTTGCTGCAGCAGGACCTGGTCAGCTCACCATCATAGAATCCACGATGAATTCTACTGTGTATCAGAAGGTGCTTGAAGAACATGTGAGACCATCAGTTAGAAAATTAAAGCTGAAGCGGAACTGGACCATGCAACATGACAATGACCCAAAACATACTAGTAAATCAACCAAAGATTGGCTGAAAAAGAAGAAATGGAGAGTCCTGGAATGGCCAAGTCAAAGTCCAGATTTGAATCCCATTGAGATGCTGTGGGGTGACTTGAAAAGGGCTGTACGTGCAAGAAACCCCTCAAACATCTCACAGCTGAAAAAGTTCTGCATTGAGGAGTGGGGTAAAATTTCCTCAGACCGATGTCGAAGACTGGTAGATGGCTACAAGAACCATCTCACTGCAGTTTTTTCAGCCAAAGGAGGTAACACTCGCTATTAGGGGCAAGGGTGTCCTATCTTTTTCCTCAGTTAGAATAGGCATTTTTGTAGAATGACATTTACAGAAGATCTTGAAAAGACTTTTCTTCAGTTTTCTTTGTTTAGTCGGATTACTTTAATCTCTCTGTATTGTTGAAACGGAGATGAAATAACCATTTATTAAAAATGTTACAAAAAACCACATGCTTTCAAAGGGTGTCCTAATTTTTTCACATGACTGTATCTGGGGCATCACATACAGGGGACATATATAAGGGGGCACATATATATACTAATATAAGGGGGATTATAAGGGGGCACAGCTTCCAGGGACCACATATTTCCCACAGGGGCCACCATGAGCCCCTGGGGATCACCATGGGCATCACCCCATGATGCGGTGGTTAATGTATGCATATATATACCATACATGCCCGCACGTGTTTGCAGGCATGCATGGATATATATGCACACGTCTCAACCGTTCCTCAACAAAGCCCCTACTATATTTTCACAGTAGTTCATTCGTTTGTCACGATAAGGGTCTTCTCTTAGCGAACTGCAATGCCTCTGGCTCTTGTTTTCCTCCCATCTGTTTCAATATTGCGGTTGGTTTAATGTTTCGTTTATACGCGTGGTTCGGATCACTAATGTCTATGCATTTTTCTTTAGGTCTGGGTCACGTTTTTACTTGTCACTGTAAGGTCATTCAGTTCAGTCTCTCGGCTTCGGGGGGCTTCATGGCCTCGGGGGCCCGATGACCGTTCTTCATGTTCGTTAGGTGTACAATATGGTTGTAGGCTGGTTAGCGTCCTAGGTTTATTATCGGAGAGGGTCATTGGTTATGCGAGTCCACAAGGCATACCTGTGCTGCATAAGTGGTTTATATTTTATAAAAAAAAAAAAGGGAATCCGCCATTAGTCTCTCACGTATGGCTTCTCAGTTTAGTTTACACATATGACTCCGCCATTAGAGTCTCTCACGCGTGGCTTCTCCGTTTTAGGTTTACACATATGACTCCGCCATTAGAGTCTCTCACGCATGGCTTCTCCGTTTTAGTTACACGGATGACTCCGCCATTAGTCTCTCACGGATGACTCCGCCATTAGTCTCACGCATGGCTTCTCTGTTTTAGGTTTACACATATGGCTCCGCCATTAGAGTCTCTCACGCATGGCTCCGCCATTAGAGTCTCTCACGCATGGCTTCTCCGTTTTAGTTACACGGATGACTCCGCCATTAGTCTCTCACGGATAACTCCGCCATTAGTCTCTCACGGATGACTACATTAGTCTCTCACGCGTGGCTTCTCCGTTTTAGGTTTACACATATGACTTCGCCATTAGAGTCTCTCGCGCATGGCTTCTCCGTCTAGGTTACGCATATGACTCCGCCATTAGAGTCTCTTGCGCATGGCTCCGCCATTAGAGTCTCTCACGTATGGCTTCTCCGTTTTAGTTACACGTATGACTCCGCCATTAGTCTCTCACGTACGACTCCGTCATTAGTCTCTCACGTATGGCTTCTCAGTTTTAGTTTACACATATGACTCCGCCATTAGTCTCTCACGCATGGCTTCTCCGTTATAGGTTTACACATATGACTCCGCCATTAGTCTCTCACGCATGGCTTCTCCGTTTTATTTACACGTATGACTCTGCCATTAGAGTCTCTCGCGCATGGCTCCGCCATTAGAGTCTCTCACGCATGGCTTCTCCATTTTAGTTACACGTATGACTCCGCCATTAGTCTCTCACGGATGACTCCGCCATTAGTCTCTCACACCTGGCTTCTCCGTTTTAGGTTTACACATATGACTCCGCCATTAGAGTCTCTCGCGCATGGCTTCTCCGTCTAGGTTACGCATATGACTCCGCCATTAGAGTCTCTTGCGCATGGCTCCGCCATTAGAGTATCTCACGCATGGCTTCTGCGTTTAGGTTTACGCATATGACTCCGCCATTAGAGTCTCTCACGTATGGCTTCTCCGTTTTAATTACACATATGACTCCACCATTAGTCTCTCACGTATGACTCCGCCATTAGTCTCTCACGTATGGCTTCTCAGTTTTAGTTTACACATATGACTCCGCCATTAGTCTCTCACGCATGGCTTCTCCGTTATAGGTTTACACATATGACTTCGCCATTAGTCTCTTACGCATGGCTTCTCCGTTTTAGTTACACGTATGGATCCGCCATTAGAGGCTCTCACGCATGGCTCCGCCATTAGAGGCTCTCACGCATGGCTTCTCCGTTTTAGGTTTACACATATGACTCCGCCATTAGAGTCTCTCACGCATGGCTCCGCCATTAGAGTCTCTCACGCATGGCTTCTCCGTTTTGGTTTACGCATATGACTCCGCCATTAGAGGCTCTCGTGCATGGCTCCGCCATTAGTCTCTCACGCATGGCTTCTCCGTTTTAGTTACACGTATGGCTCTGCCATTAGAGGCTCTCACGCATGGCTCCGCCATTAGAGTCTGCCGTGCATGGCTTCTCCGTTTTAGATTTTACACACATAAACTCCTCCTTTCGAGGCCGGCTGCGTGGTCCCACCACAAGTAGGTTCCATGTCTTTCTGCCTTCAGACCCGCTCGCATGGCTCTGTCATCTGTGGCTCGCAATACAATTTCTTGTGGTGGCTCGTGCCATTAGAGCCTCACTCACATTATTGTTTTCTCTAACTTTTTAATTTCTAGGTTGTTGGGTATAAAAGGAAATCATTGTTTTCTTTATAAGCCGTCATCCCGAGCCTGCCTTTGCGGACATCACCTTCTCCCAGGCAGGCTTACTTCATCTACAAACTCGGGCTGAGGGTGTTGGTGTCCGGCCTAAGTCCTGGGTATCGGTCTGTCTTCCAGTAGGAGGTATTGTAATAAGGCGCAATTTACGAAGTCTGCCACGTCTACAAACACGACAAAATCATATCACGACTACAGGCGCAGTATACATAGTTTATCACGACCTTAAGCTTATTTTCTGTTACAACTGCAGGTATGGTGTACGTCTGTCCTTATTACAGGCAACATTAGCTCGTTAATCGAAATAGACATGTATTGCTGTTTATGGTTCCCCAGGCCTGGTGAGTTTATACATTTCAATTAATCTACTACTAGAGTAAGACGGCATATGCCATGTTCTAATTTTTGGCTCCTTTATAAAAAAATAAAAATAAAACTAAAAAGTGTGGCCTGGGGAATAAGTAGCGGTGAAGTATTTTGCCACCAGGATGTTAGGGAGTAGTGTCAATCGAGGCTCACCTGAGTCTGAGGACACCAGAGCTGGAAGTATGGAGTCCAGTGGCAGAGGCCCACAGAAGCAGGAGGCAGGTAGCGTGGTCGATCAATCCGGGTCGGCAGCAGAGATGGCAGCGAGATAACAGCAGGAGTAGACGGAGGCGTGGTCGGTGGTAAGCAGTGAGTCAATGCAGGCGGCAATTCAGCGAGGTCAAAACGGTCCGGGTTGGCAACGATGGTAAATCAGCAATAGCGGTGGAGGAGCAGAGAGGAAGCTTGCTACAGGCTTGGAGGCACAATAACCAGAAAAGGGCTGGGTTCCAGGGCTGGGTTTTTATAGGGAAGTAGAAGGTGCAAGAGATTGGAATAATCAGCAGGTCAAGGCAAGGACAAGAGAGGTAGTTAGAAGTTAGCTAGAGAACAGTCCAAGGAGAGACGGTAGCTTAGTGGGTAGCGCTACCGCCTGGGACATGACTGGCCACAGGTTCGAGTCCTGACACAGGAACAGTTGTCCTATCAGGGCCCTTGGCGAATGGTTGGAGTTAATTTAGGCCCTTCCAACAGATTCACCATTGTTTGTTTCAGTCTGCAGCTCTCCGGATTCAGACCTTCTCGTTGTATGGTCATGTGTTAGTGTACATAGGAGTAAATCGTTTCTGGTTACCGGCCAGTCTTTCAATCGCATCAGCATTAACCATCTCCAAGAACGATGTGCCGATGCACAAGACAAAGAGGTAAGGTAGATGGAAGTCACTCTGTTATATACAGTATATTCCGCACCTTCATCGTGAAAGTTCTTTTCGTTCAAAGTCGGTGTCTGCTCTTTTTGGCCACTTTAGGCTGCCCTTCTACAGCAGTTATGGCATAATTCTACTGCTCGTTGTAGATAGGGTTAGATAGGTTAGGTTCACCTTTCTGATAGCTGATCCGACCACAAGTATAAGCAAGATATTGCTGCATTTGTGGGAGGGGAGGCTGATTACAAGGCTATTCATACGTACCTGTGGGCCCAGGCTGGCTGATTACTAGGCTATTTATAGGCACCTGTGGGCCCAGGCTGACGCCGATTCAGCTGATTTCACCCACCCACCCACACCATCTTACAGTCACTTCACATTAGGGTGGCCCACTTTAGGCTGCCCTTCCACAGCAGTTATGGCATAATTCTACTGCTCGTTGTAGATAGGGTTAGATAGGTTAGGTTCACCTTTCTGATAGCCGATCCGACCACAACTGTAATATAAATTTTCCACAATATACACTGCGTGCAGAATTATTAGGCAAATGAGTATTTTGACCACATCATCCTCTTTATGCATGTTGTCTTACTCCAAGCTGTATAGGCTCGAAAGCCTACTACCAATTAAGCATATTAGGTGATGTGCATCTCTGTAATGAGAAGGGGTGTGGTCTAATGACATCAACACCCTATATCAGGTGTGCATAATTATTAGGCAACTTCCTTTCCTTTGGCAAAATGGGTCAAAAGAAGGACTTGACAGGCTCAGAAAAGTCAAAAATAGTGAGAGATCTTGCAGAGGGATGCAGCACTCTTGCAAAGCTTCTGAAGCGTGATCATCGAACAATCAAGCTTTTCATTCAAAATAGTCAACAGGGTCGCAAGAAGCGTGTGGAAAAACCAAGGCGCAAAATAACTGCCCATGAACTGAGAAAAGTCAAGCGTGCAGCTGCCAAGATGCCACTTGCCACCAGTTTGGCCATATTTCAGAGCTGCAACATCACTGGAGTGCCCAAAAGCACAAGGTGTGCAATACTCAGAGACATGGCCAAGGTAAGAAAGGCTGAAAGACGACCACCACTGAACAAGACACACAAGCTGAAACGTCAAGACTGGGCCAAGAAATATCTCAAGACTGATTTTTCTAAGGTTTTATGGACTGATGAAATGAGAGTGTCTTGATGGGCCAGATGGATGGGCCCGTGGCTGGATTGGTAAAGGGCAGAGAGCTCCAGTCCGACTCAGACGCCAGCAAGGTGCAGGTGGAGTACTGGTTTGGGCTGGTATCATCAAAGATGAGCTTGTGGGGCCTTTTCGGGTTGAGTATGGAGTCAAGCTCAACTCCCAGTCCTACTGCCAGTTTCTGGAAGACACCTTCTTCAAGCAGTGGTACAGGAAGAAGTCTGCATCCTTCAAGAAAAACATGATTTTCATGCAGGACAATGCTCCATCACACGCGTCCAAGTACTCCACAGCGTGGCTGGCAAGAAAGGGTATAAAAGAAGAAAATCTAATGACATGGCCTCCTTGTTCACCTGATCTGAACCCCATTGAGAACCTGTGGTCCATCATCAAATGTGAGATTTACAAGGAGGGAAAACAGTACACCTCTCTGAACAGTGTCTGGGAGGCTGTGGTTGCTGCTGCACGCAATGTTGATGGTGAACAGATCAAAACACTGACAGAATCCATGGATGGCAGGCTTTTGAGTGTCCTTGCAAAGAAAGGTGGCTATATTGGTCACTGATTTGTTTTTGTTTTGTTTTTGAATGTCAGAAATGTATATTTGTGAATGTTGAGATGTTATATTGGTTTCACTGGTAAAAATAAATAATTGAAATGGGTATATATTAGTTTTTTTGTTAAGTTGCCTAATAATTATGCACAGTAATAGTCACCTGCACACACAGATATCCCCCTAAAATAGCTAAAACTAAAAACAAACTAAAAACTACTTCCAAAAATATTCAGCTTTGATATTAATGAGTTTTTTGGGTTCATTGAGAACATGGTTGTTGTTCAATAATAAAATTAATCCTCAAAAATACAACTTGCCTAATAATTCTGCACTCCCTGTACCTTTTTTTTTATATGCTCACTGTTGTATCTCATTTATTGCGCCCAACCTTCTGTTATAGGCTGGTAGTTACTCAGCTTGACAAAGGGGGAAGAGTCCCACGAAACGTAGCTACATGCTCGCTGTTTGGTGCGCCGAATCCTGGATGTAAACCAAATAATACACACCAGACTTAATATGATTTATGGACAATTTTACCATTTTATGAAACGTGTTTGTGAAGAGAAGCTTTTTATCTTTGCACTCATTTTTGCTAAAGAAAGCATTGCAATAAGAATCATGCGATTTCTGTGCATTTCTTTGGATTGAACAGTGGTAGTTAATGAGGCCACGCAGGAACCTATCCATTATGTACACCCATATGCACGTCAGCCGCTCACTTTGATCCACTTCTTTTCAGGTTAAAACCCAAACCTAAGCTGCTTCAAGAATATGTGCCCCAAAGACCTCCGTTGTCCTTTCTCATGCAATGTTTAACTGTTATACATGAAGCTGAGTACCCAGAAATAGACTTTGTGTATTGAAGCTTTTTGTGATTGCATATTCTCACAACCTGCTTGCAGCGTTATTCTGTCCACGATGGAAGCGCAAATAAACGGAATGGAATGCATTCCGTTTCGTTCTGTTCAGTTTTGTCCCCATTGACAATGAATGGGGACAAAACTGAAGCGTTTTCATCCGCTATTGAGAACCTATGACGGATCTCAATAGCAGAATTGAAAACGCTAATGTGAAAATAGCCTAAAGCCTGCCGATTAGTGCCGGTGATGTCACCGAGCTCACTACTGGCAGAAGCCTTCGCCTAGTTGTCCCTATGGAGAACCCGGTACGTCACTGGATCTCCTAAAAAACCCTTTGCTTTGAAATGCTCCAATGCTCATATTAGGGGGGCTGCCTGGGTAAAAATGTGGGTATGTCCGGGTTTAAATTTGAACAACCCCTTTAAAAAGATTGATCACCTATGAAAGAATCTCAGGGGAACATTCCTATGGCTGCATTGCATTAAAATAAGTATTACACCCCAGGCCTGGATGCTTATGTGTACACGTCAGCTAGAGAAGTGCAGAGTAAGGAAGACTATATTAAAACGTCACTTTGACCTATAGACTACCTATTTATTGATTTATTTATTTTACGCACTTATAGCTCTGACATATTCTTCAGAACTTTACAGACATTAGCATCATGCTGTCCCCAATGGGGCTCACAATCTAAGTTCCCTATCAATATGTACCCGTTCCCATACCACAATATGTACCCGTAGGAAACCCATGCAAACACTGAGAGAACATACAAACTCCATAAAGATGGTGACCTTGGTCAGATTCAAAGCTAGGACCCTAGCACTGCAAGACACCAGTGCTAACCAGAGCCATTGTGCTTTCCTTGAACTCTGTAACACCAGTTTAATGTGCATTATATGTACCAACTGCTGGTCCATTACATGCTAAGAACTGTCCTGATCTGTTTGCATTTGAATTCTTCTATAAAGAGCTGCTCTGCTACATAACTGTATCCTCATTGCTTCCTGCACTACTATGCTGTAAAGTGCTGGCATCACAACAACCAAAACTCCGCCTTGCACCTCAAAACCTGCAATACCAAGGGCACTTCAACTATCACCAGGGAGGAGAACCGCAGAACAGGAGTGTGCCCCGAAGGGAAGAAAGGTGCACCTTTCCACATTCCTGCATGAGCCCAGGGAGCATCAGAAACATGAGTATTCATAAAATGAAGAAACACAGTCGGCACTGCTCAATGTGATTTACTATCCAACAGGATTCGTACCCATGTAAAAGGTCATGCGATAATATCGGCGCTGCTCAGCTTAAAGGGGTTGTCCAAGTTATATTTATTGATGACCTATCCTCACGATAGGTCATCAATATCAGATCGGCTGGGGTCCAACACCCGGCACCCCCGCCGATCAGTTGTTTGAAGAGAAGGCGCACGCCGTGCCAGCGCTGCCTCCTCTTTATTGTTTACCTGCTTGCCGTTGCATCTGCAGCGGTGAGCAGGTGTAATTACACCCAAGCTGTCGATTAATTTCAATGGGACGGATCGCTCCTATACAAGTGTACTATTGAAATGAATGGGACGGCTTGGGTGTAATTACACCTGCTCATCACTGGAGATGCAACGGCAAGCAGGTAAACAGTAAAGAGGAGGCAGCGCTGGCACGGCGCGCGCCTTCTCTTCAAACAGCCGATCGGCGGGGGTGCCAGGTGTCGGACCCCCGCCGATCTGATATTGATGACCTATCCTGAGCATAGGTCCTCAATAAATATAACTTGGACAACCCCTTTAAGTAGACAATCCAAAAAATCATAAATCAAAGAGCAGAAGAATAGCGGCACTCATCGGGACTTTTACCACTTGCAGCTTTATTTCAGGTTAAACACAGAGCAGATGCGGGTCCCTTCTCAGAGACACAAGGCAACAGCCGCTTCACGCTTGACAAAGGACTGCTAAGCGCGAAACGGCTGTTGCCTTGTGCCTCTGAGAAGTGACCCGCATCTGCTCTGTTTTTAACCTGAAATAAAGCTGCAAGTGGTAAAAGTCCCGGTGAGTGCCGCTATTCTTCTGCTCTTTGATTTAGAAACATGAGTATTACTACAACTCCCCTCCGACCACCTACACTTATGCACGCCCCTGTGGAATGCTGCAACTGCCATACATCCAATGTTTTTATTCATAATTATAGGGCATTTTAACCCTTACTTCTAATCCATCTGCAGCAACTTGGTAGGACCATGGAGAGGAGGACCAGAGTGGTAGTGGTGTTGGTGGTAGTTGTCATGGCACTAACAGTAGCTGGGTCCTCCTCCCTCATGCTCAGGGCTGGAACAGTAATGAGGGTTCTGCAGGATATTAGGAGTGGTAGTTGTTTCTTCCAAGGGGCATGCCCTGGTTGGAGTCTCTTGGCTAATAGAAGGTGGGGTGCCCTTGATGGTGAAGTGTGGAATGATGTAAATGACAGCTTAAAGTGGTTGTCTCTTCTTAGACATTGAATGTATATCACTAGGATATGCCACCTCTGGGACCCGGGACCCAAACCTATCTCCAGATTGGGGCACCTGAAGTGAAGGAGAGAAGACCATGTAAGCACAGCCACCCTCCATTCACCACAATGGAAGTTCTGAAAATAGCTGACCATTGGCTCTGCTATTTCCAGTAGTCCTATGGAGGTGAATAGAGACATGGCCGAACATGTGTGGTGAACTCTACATTCACTGCTCTGGGACTTCTGAAAATAGCTGGGAGTTTCCTTATGCCCCAATTACTTGACTGTATTTCCACTTAGTTTAGGTTCCCGCAGAGCTGCTGACTGCTCAGACTCTAATACTAGACTGTCTCTCAAGTAAGAGAACAAGCCAAGAGGATGGACCTGTCCTTGTTCAGAGCTTGTTACTAAGCAATAGTTATATGGGCCCATTTACACAGCATTTTGGTTGTCTATTTTGTTTTTCCCAAATTAAAAGAAAAAGATAATTTCCTATTGTCATAACCTTACCTCTTTCTCTAGAGCTACATGCCAATTATACAAGCAAAGTTCACAAATATGTCTTTTTTATCAAAAGAAATAAAGAAACACTACAAAGAAATTAAATGTTGGAGAATCCAGACCTCAGCCCCAGTAGGACTGTATAGAAAACTGCACATTAATGTCATCTTTCAATCATTGATGAACTGAAACTTTGCTGTGGGACAGAATTCTTCCAATATGACGTAAGAACCTTTTTATCACTTCATGTTTGTCTTTTTCTGTGTTGTTTATATAGTGATAAAATTAAAGGGGTTTTCTTGAACTCGACATTTATTTCCTATCCACAGGGTAGAGGGCTCCACCATTGAGACCCCCACCAAACACAAGAGCAGAAGCCCTGCATCCCTGTTCCACTTTACTGCATGGTCGAAGCTAGGAGAGACTGGAATGGAGTGGCAGTGAGGCCTAAGTCTATGGGACTGACGAATATAGCCTATGAATAAATAGGTGATAAATGTCGATTTCGGAAAAACATTTCAAGTATATCTAAACTTTAGAATATTTTTTATTAAAAACGAATCCAACTGCCCTAAAATGAATTTTTGTAATATACTTGTCATGCTTTAGAATCCGTACTCTCATACAGCTGTGATGCTCTGATCCCTACAGAGCTCACTGTGTCCAAAGGGGAATCCATACTCCCATACACAGTGCTGTATGGGAGTATGGATTCTATAGCTCGATAGGCACCTAAACTTCAGGTGCCTATTTCACAAGGAATTAGTAAAAATAATATATACGGTATATATATATATATATATATATATATATAAAAGGACATATGTATGTGAGTACAGTACAGACCAAAAGTTTGCACACACCTTCTCATTCAAAGAGTTTTCTTTATTTTCATGACTATAAAGGCATCAAAACTATGAATTAACACATGTGGAATTATATACATAACAAACAAGTGTGAAACAACTGAAAATATGTCATATTCTAGGTTCTTCAAAGTAGCCACCGTTTGCTTTGATTACTGCTTTGCACACTCTTGGCATTCTCTTGATGAGCTTCAAGAGGTAGTCCCCTGAAATGTTTTTCACTTCACAGGTGTGCCCTGGGATTTCTTGCCTTATAAATGGGGTTGGGACCATCAGTGGCGTTGAGGAGAATTCAGGTGGATACACAGCTGATAGTCCTACTGAATAGACTGTTAGAATTTGTATTATGGCAAGAAAAAAGCAGCTAAGTAAAGAAAAACGAGTGGCCATCGTTACTTTAAGAAATGAAGGTCAGTCAGTCAGCCGAAAAATTGGGAAAACTTTGAAAGTAAGGGCTATTTGACCATGAAGGAGAGTGATGGGGTGCTGCTCCAGATGACCTGAACCCAATCGAGATGGTTTGGGGTGAGCTGGACCGCAGAGTGAAGGCAAAAGGGCCAACAAGTGCTAAGCATCTCTGGGAACTCCTTCAAGACTGTTGGAAGACCATTTCAGGGGACTACCTCTTGAAGCTCATCAAGAGAATGCCAAGAGTGTGCAAAGCAGAAATCAAAGCAAAAGGTGGCTACTTTGAAGAACCTAGAATATGACATATTTTCAGTTGTTTCACACTTGTTTGTTATGTATATAATTCCACATGTGTTAATTCATAGTTGTGTCCAAACTTTAGGTCTGTACTGTATGTTCCGCGATCATTCAAAAACGCAACCATCGATTTTAACGAAACTTGATATACACATCCCTTGCTACCTGGAAAGAAATCTTGTGGGGGTATCAGCTCTCTAGGACGTACCATTCCTGAGATATTACCAAAAAATTTGCTGCATTATCCAATACAAGCCTGCAAGTCTTTCTCTTCATATGCCAACTGCCATACACAGTCACATGTCCCTTATCATCCAATAGAAGCTTGCAGGCCCTTACTCTCCACACACACACAGCTTTACTCCAGGTTTCCATAACAACCCAGCCAACCCAAGTCGCACGACACATAGGGCACAACTACACTGCTACATGCATCCATCTTGGATGGATTTTTTTACGACTGTCGTGTTGCAGTCGCAACATGTCGCATGTCGCAGTGCGACACCATAGCCTATCATTATAAAAATGTTGCACAACACATGTCGTTGTGTAGCCCTAGCCTTAAAGGGGCAGGGCCCTGTGGAGGTCACTGTTAAAGGGGTGGGCACTGTGGAGATCACTGTTAAAGGAGTGGGCACTGTGGAGGTCACATAAAGGGACGGGCAGTGTGGAGATCACTTAAAGGGGCGGACACTGTGGAGGTCACTCTTAAAGGGGCGGGCACTGTGGAGGTCACTGTTAAAGGGGCATGCACTGTGAAGGTCACTGTTAAGGGGGCGGGCAAGATGGAGGTCACTTAAAGGGGCGGGCACTGTGGAGGTAATTGTTAAAGGGATAGACACTGTGGACGTCACTGAGAAAGGGATGGTCACTGTGGAGGTCACTGAGAAAGGGATGGACACTGTGGAGGTCACTGTTAAAGGGACAGGAACTGGGGAGGTCACTGTTAAAGGGGCAGGGTGCTCTATAGGTTACTGTTGAGGGGGGGGTGCCCCTGAGAAGGTCAATGTCAAGGGAGTGAGGTGCAGTGAAATTCACTGTTAAAGGGGTGGGCTGCTGTGAAGCTCAAAGTTAAGGGTATGGGCTGCTGTACACGTCCCATTGTAAGGAGGCGGGGCACTATGGGGGGTCAGTGTTAAGAAGTGAGGGGCAGTAGAGTTCACTGTTAAGGGGCCGGGTTGCTGTAGAGGTCACAGTTATGGGGGATACTATGGATATCTTTTAACGACACACACAAACATTAAATGAAATTGATGAAATATACCCATGCAAAGCCGGATCCTTCTGCTAATATATATATATATATATATATATATATAATACAAAACTTCATTTTAGGGCAGTTATATTAGTTTTAAATATAATATATTCTAAGGTTTAGGAACACTTTAAATATATAAAATTGTATTAGATTATTTAATCCAGATTTACAAAATGCACTGAAACAATATTGAAGTATGTCAAAAGAAAAAATCTAGGAGACCTAAGGGTGTCATGCACAAATTTTTAGGCCAACTAGAGCGATTTCACCTATGATGAGATTAAATATTAGGCAGTTCCCACTAAAATCAATGAGCTATCTGTACACTACATTGACAAGCAGGATCTCTCAAAATAATAGATGCTCTTTACAGCTTCAGTACTTTGGCTAATAGAACAGGATAATTTTTACATAGTTACATAGTTAATACGGTTGAAAAAAGACATACGTCCACCAAGTTCAACCAAGGGATAGGTGGGGACGCGAATCCCAGAAGGAAGTGAGACTCGGATTTCTAAACGTTTTCATAAGCATTAATGTTTTTTACTTTTAAGAATTTGTCTAAACCCTTTTTGAAACTGTCCACTGTTCCTGCTGTGACTACGTCCTGAGGAAGTCTATTCCACAGATTCACAGTTCTTACAGTAAAGATGCTTTGACGATTCTGGAGACTGAACTTTTTCTTCTTCAGTCGGAAGCAGTGTCCCCTTGTCTTTTGAGCACATTTTACATGGAATATCTTTACGCTGTCTTTTTTGTATGGCCCATTTATATACTTGTATAGGTTAATCATGTCCCCCCTTAGACATCTCTTCTCAAGACTAAATAAATTAAATTCTTTTAATCTTTCTTCACAACTAAGACCCTCCATGCCCCTTATCATTTTAGTCACTCTCCTCTGTACTTTTTCCAGCTGCAGTGCATCCTTTCTATGTACTGGTGCCCAGAACTGAACTGCATATTCCAGATGAGGCCGCACCAGCGCTTTGTAAAGTGGTAGTATTACCCACGAGTTCATGCCTCGTTTAATGCATGACTGTGATGGACTAAATCATCACTGGGGCTGCTGGAGAAGCCTGAGGGCCAGCCTCCTTCCTACGGACTATGGACCCAGAACTATGGAGACCCCCTCAGACCTTTTGGGGGTTACAAGGAACTATGAACCCTGATTTATGTGTGAAATTTAGATGACACATATTTCCTATTGCCCATTAAAGGTGCAGGGTGTGAATTTAGCAACACTAAAAGGGGTTAACTCTAAACTGAGACTCCCACTGATTGTGTTAGTGATGGGATTAAGATAGCTGACTCTAGGAGCAGCCGACTGTCACCGCCAGCTCTCTGAGAAGCTGTGGCAGACGTTCTTCTGTACCTCTTGCATGATGTTATTTGTTTTGGTTTCACTTTGTCATCTCTTTTCCTTCTCCCAGCTGTCATCTATTTACACTGATTGCCTCCCTTTATATTCCCTCCCATACTGCTTCACTTTGCGGTTTATACTACTTCCTGGATTGTGTTCATTGCAAGAGGCTGCAACTTCTGGTTCCTCAGATAAGTCCTTTCCTTTATTTTTGTTTCCGTGCTGGCTTGATTCTAGGTGACCCTGACTCCCTCCATATTAAGTGCAGGGAGCCGGTGGTCGTGTCGCCTCACTATTATAGGGTTTTCAGGTGTCACTCAGTCTAGGTACGAGGGCATGCAATTTTCTATCATAAAGATCTTTGCATAGGCAAAGCAGTCAGGGAGAGCTCTAGGGGTTTTATAGCCACCCATATGTTCCTTAGTTTGGGATCAAGTCAGTCGGATGTTTATTTATAACTTCCAGCTTTCTGCAACACCATCCGTGACATTATAAACCGCCATAACCGTCTTAAGCATGGATCCGGTTTCAGCCTTGATTGACTGCATGCAGGGTCTTTCACTGGAGGTAGCAGATCTCCATAAAACTATGTCTCAGTTTCAGGTGACCGGTTCTGCTTGCGTTCATGGAGTTTGTTCCAAGCCTAAGCTCTCGCTTCCGGATACGTTCTCCGGGGGTAGTGAGAATTTTGTTCGTTTTAGAGAGGCTTGAAAACTCGTTTCAACATTTTCGCCTACTTCCCCATTCCTCTGGTGATGAGGAGCAGAGGGTGGGGATCATCATCTTGCTGCTCAGAGATAACACTCAGTCTTGGGCCTTTACGCTGCCGGTGGGGGCACGGCCCCTCTGATCGGTGGATTAATTTTTTGTAGCCCTGGGGAAGATATATGATGACCCGGATCATATTGCTCTGGCTGAATCTAAACTGCGTCTTTTATGCCAGGGTAAACAGTCCGCAGAGATATATTGTTCAGAATTTCAAAGATGGGCAGCTGATACTGGTTGGAATGATGCTGCACTCCGATATCAATTTTGCCATGGTCTTTCGGAGGGATTGAAAGATGCGGAGGGATTGAATTTGCCTTTCATGAGAGACCTGCCTCATTGGAGTCTGCCATGTCTCGAGCTGCTCGTATTGACAGGAGTCTTAGAGAGAGAGGAGAGATCACTCCTTCCTGTCATATTCAGTTCAAAGACAGTGGGGCGGTCTCATTCAGTGCGCAGGGGCCTCAGCCTCTCTCAATCCCCTCTGAGGAGGAGGCCATGCAGCTGGGTTTGCTTGCCTCTGATAGTAGAGGATTCAGCTCTCAGAGGGGGGTTTGTTTCTGTTGTGGAGGTATAAATCATTTAGCATATGTTTGCCCCTTTAGGAGATTCAGGGAGTTATCTGAAGGTAATAAAGAAACAAAAAGAAAAAAACCCTCTAAAAACTTTCCATCTGTTACTATTGGCAAGGTTGATGCGGAAATTGAAGGTTTGCCGTTTGCTTGTAGTTCCCGTTTTGTCCTACCTGCTAGGGTGGCGCTAGATAGCAAGAACATTGTTTGTGAGATTTTTGTAGATAGTGGAGCAGCTGTCAATCTCATTGATAATCAATTTGCTATAACACATGGTTTCCAGGTATGCACTTTGGGAAAGGATGTACCTGTTTTTGCTATCGATTCCGCTCCACTTTCTCAAAAATCGTTAAAGGGCATAGTTCACAATATCCGTTTGACTGTGGGTGATGCTCATGTTGAGGATATGTCATGTTTCGTCCTAAGCGGATTACCTACTCCTCTAGTGTCGGGGCTACCCTGGCTCACTAAACATAACTCCACCATTGATTGGCAAGCAAGGCAAATAAATGGTTGGAGTGACTTTTGCAGAGAGAATTGCCTCACGGCGTTTCTTTCAGAGGTTTCTACCAAGACTGTACCATCTTTTCTCTCTGAATTTTCGGATGTGTTTTCCGAGAGTGGTGTCCAGGAGCTGCCCCCTCACTAGGAGTACGATTGCCCTATTAATCTCATCCCAGGCGCCAAGCTGCCAAAATCACGTTTATATAATCTCTCCCAACCTGAAAGAGTCGCTATGCGTACTTATATCTCTGAGAGCCTGAGAAAGGGACACATCCGACCCTCAAAGTCACCTGTTGCCGCTGTTTTTTTTTTGTTAAGAAAAAAGATGGTTCTTTAAGACCATGTCTGGATTTCAGGGAGCTGATTTGTATCACAATTCGTGACCCTTATCCGCTTCCTCTGATCCCAGACCTGTTTAACCAGATTGTTGGGGCTAAAGTTTTTTCTAAGTTGGATTTAAGAGGGGCATACAACCTAGTCAGGGTCAGGGAAGGGGACGAATGGAAGACGGCCTTCAATACCCCTGAGGGCCATTTCGAGAATTTGGTTATGCCCTTTGGTTTGATGAATGCTCCAGCCGTCTTCCAACATTTTGTGAACAGCATTTTTTATCATTTAATGGGGAAATTTGTACTGGTGTATCTAGATGACATTTTGATTTTTTCTCCTGATTTCAAAACTCATAGGGACCACCTACGTCAGGTCTTGCTCATTCTGCGGGAGAATAAATTGTACGCTAAACTGGAAAAATGTGTGTTTGCGGTTGCAGAAATTCAATTTCTGGGTTTTCTTCTCTCCGCTTCTGGTTTTCGCATGGACCCTGAGAAGGTCCGCTCTGTGCTTGATTGGGAGCTTCCTGAGAATCAGAAGGCGCTGATGCGGTTTTTGGGTTTTGCCAATTATTACAGGAAGTTAATTGTCACGGGGTTCCGAAGGTGCACTCGGTCCCCCATTGCCCGCAGAACTGTTGCTTAGCTTTTGGAATGAGGTTCTGTGTTTGACCTCATTCCCAGGGCGGCTTTACTAGCTGGGTGGCTCCTTGCTCCTAAGTCTGCCTTGAGCGCCGAGCTGATCACTCGGTGCTCGACTGGTTGGTCTGTCGGTCATGTGACGCTGGCCACGTCACATGACCCTCACTCCCCACTATAAATACAGGCAGCCTGCTGGCTACAGGTTGCCTGTTAATTTCTAGGTTCCTGGTATTTGTTGGACTGCTGAATACTTACCTGATCCTGTTCCTTGACCATCCTTTTGCCTGATCCTCCTGTACTGCGCATCCGTCCTGGTATTGTGACCTCGGCTCCCACCTGACTACTCTCTTAGGACTCCTCTTGTACTTCTCTGCTCTCCTGGTATTTATGACCCCGGCTTCTCCTGACAATTCTCTGCTTGCTCCATTTGTACTTTGCAGCTTTCCTGGTATTGACTCGGTCCGTTCACGTCCTGTTGTTTGTCTGTCTGTCATCCCTGCACTTACTCCAAGTTAGGGATTGCCGTCCAGTTGTCCCCTGTCATTAGGACTCGCGAGGCAAGTAGGCAGGGCCAGGGGTAAGGGTGGAGCGCAGTGGTCACTTCCCTTCCCCCGGTGTGTGTGTGTACGCGACCGTTACAGATTAACAGGCCCAATAACCACTGTATTATGAATCCTCTGGTGACCCTGACTGACTATGTCTCTAATTTGACGCAGATGGTGCAGGAGTTAGGGGAAAAACTCAGCTCTTTTGAGTTAGGGCAAGGCTCTTCCACTCCTCAGGCCTCCAGTCCGCATTTTGAGCCCCAGATTAAGCTCCCAGAAACCTTTTCTGGAGACCGGAAGAAGTTTCTCTCTTTTAAGGAGAGTTGTAAACTTTACTTCCGTTTGCGCCCCGTGTCCTCTGGCCCCGAGAGTCAACGCGTGGGCATTATCATTTCCCGATTACAGGGTGATCCCCAGGACTGGGCGTTCTCTTTACCTGCTGGTGCCAGTTGTTTATATTCTGTGGAGGGGTTCTTTCAGGCCCTAGGTACCCTCTATGATGAACCAGACAGGGCTCTAGTAGCCGAGACGGCTCTAAAGGCACTGGTTCAGGGCAATTTACCAGCGGAGGATTATTGCACCCAATTCAGAAGGTGGTGTGTCCCCTCAGGATGGAACGAACCAGCCCTGAAGAGTCAGTTCAGGTCAGGTCTGTCTGATAAATTAAAGGATCTTCTGGTCAGTTATCAACTTCCAGAGACCTTAGAGGAGATGATGACCCTTGTTGTCCGACTTGACCGACAGGTTAGAGAGAGACGACAGGAACAACAGTTCTCTTCCCAGATGGTGGTCCAGCCAGAGGCCTATCCCAGAGACAATGCTGAGGTCTCCACCGAGGAACCCATGCAGGTTGGCATGACCCGAGGGAATCTTCGCCGCAGACGTGGAGAATGCTTTTACTGTGGAGATTCTGACCATTGGATCAACCAGTGTCCTAAGAAGGTCCTCTCTGTCAAGTCTCCTAAGGCAAGGCAACCTAAAGACCAGGTACACCCTGAATTTTCTAAATGTAAGCTTTCGGTACCCATTACGATTTCTCTGGGAGTAGATAAATGGGCGGGTAAGGCCTTTATTGATTCTGGCTCAGCGGCTAGCTTTATTGACTCTGAGTATGCTGTTAGATTGGGTATTCCTATGTTTGCCTTACCAACTCCTATCCATGTCATGGCTATTGATGCTACTCCTCTTATTGGTGGTACGGTGAGCTTATGTACCTCGGAGATTTCTCCAACCGTGGGTGTGTGCCACTCAGAGAGATGTTCGCTTCTAGTCCTGGAGAACCTACCTGCTGAGGTGGTACTAGGGTTGCCTTGGCTCCGACTACATAACCCCACTATAGATTGGTCCAATGGGGAGTTGGTGAGATGGGGGCCTAAGTGTGACTCGTGCCTGTCCGTGGTACAGGCTGGGGTCTCAGTAAAGTCTGATACTTTACCCTCTGTTGTTAGAGAATATTCTGATGTATTCTCATCACCAACCCCAGAGGTTCTACCCCCCCATAGACCTTATGATTGTACCATAGAGCTAGTAGAGGGGGCCAAGTTTCCTAAAGGACGAATTTATAATCTTTCTATGCCCGAACGCAAGGCCATGGAAGATTATATTAAGGAGAGCCTTGGTAAAGGGCATATTAGACCTTCTGTCTCTCCTATGGGGGCGGGGTTTTTCTTCGTTAAGAAAAAAGATGGTGGTCTTAGGCCATGTATCGATTACCGGAGATTAAATAAAATCACTGTCCAGAATAGATACTCCCTCCCATTGATTCCGGATTTATTTAACCAGGTCCTGGGGGCAACCTGGTTTTCCAAAATTGACCTGAAAGGGGCATACAATCTAATCCGAATCAAGGAGGGAGACGAATGGAAGATGGCGTTCAATACTCCGGTAGGACACTTTGAATATCAGGTGATGCCTTTTGGACTCAGCAATGCCCCAGCTGTGTTCCAAAACTTCATGAATGACATTCTTAGGGAATTCTTAGGTAAATTTGTTATTGTCTATCTTGACGACATTTTGATATTCTCTCCTGACTTCGAATCCCATGTGTCTCATGTTAGACAAGTATTAGAGGTGTTGAGGGAGAATCAGCTATCCGCTAAACAAGAGAAATGTGTCTTTGGTGTGCAGGAGATTCTGTTTCTAGGGCATGTTCTGACTCCTCACGCCTTCAAGATGGATCCTGGTAAGGTACTAGCAATTAAGGAATGGGTAAGACCTTCATCCTTAAAGGCCTTACAACAGTTCTTAGGTTTCGCCAATTACTATCGTAAATTTATTATGAATTTTTCCGTAATTGCTAAACCGTTGACCGACCTTACTAAGAAAGGGGCGGATTTGGAGAATTGGTCTACTGAGGCCATTTCTTCATTTGAAAAATTAAAAAAAGGCATTCAGTAGCGCTCCCATTCTGATCCAGCCTGATCAGGAGAAACCTTTTATTGTGGAGGTGGATGCGTCCGAGGACGGCGCAGGAGCAGTCCTTTCACAAGGTCCTGCCAGCCTCACTAATCTGAGACCATGTGCCTTCTTCTCCAGGAAATTCTCTCCCACGGAGAGAAACTACGACATAGGGAATAGGGAGCTGCTGGCAATTAAATGGGCATTTGAGGAGTGGAGGCATTTTCTGGAGGGGGCAAGGCATTGTGTAACTGTTGTCACTGACCATAAAAACCTTATGTTTCTCGAGTCTGCTAAGAGGTTGAATCCCCGTCAAGCCAGATGGGCTCTGTTTTTTACTCGTTTTGATTTTTCCATCACGTTCAGGCCGGGAAGTAAAAATGTGAAGGCGGACGCATTATCTCGGAGCTTCCAGGCTTTTCAACCTACTGAGGTACCACCTGAATCCATCCTACCAGCAAAAATCTTCTTAGCAGCTCTTACCCAGGATATCTCGGCTCGCATTAGGTCGGAACAACATCTGGCACCGGTATCCACCCCAACAGATAAGTTGTTTGTTCCCGTACAATTTCGTCTCCAGCTGTTGGGTGAGTGTCACGATTCTGCCTTTTGTGGACATCCGTGTGTTGAGGGCACTAAGGATCTGGTTTCTAGATCTTATTGGTGGCCCACTCTAACTAGGGATGTCAAGTCCTATGTGTCAGCCTGTGAGGTTTGTGCCAGGTCCAAGACACCTAGGACTCGCCCTGCTGGTAACCTACGACCCCTACCCATTCCCAGTAGACCCTGGTCCCATATCTCGATGGACTTTATAACTGACCTACCGCTGGCGGAGGGTAAGACTGTAGTGTGGGTAGTGGTGGATAGGTTTAGCAAGATGGTCCATTTCATTCCCCTGTCTAAACTCCCGAATGCCAAAACCCTGGCGTCTATTTTTGTGAAAGAAATTGTTCGATTGCATGGTATCCCGGAAAATATTGTTTCGGACAGGGGTGTGCAGTTTGTGTCCAAATTCTGGAGAGCCTTCTGTCAAAGATGTAAAATTTCGTTGTCTTTTTCTTCCGCCTACCATCCTGAGAGTAATGGGCAGACTGAACGCCTTAATCAGTCTGTGGAACAATTCCTGAGGTTGTATGTTGCTGATGACCAGCAATTATGGGTCAAATTCCTTCCATTGGCTGAATTTGCTCTGAATAACCGTGTCAATTCTTCTGCTGGGGTCTCCCCTTTCTTTTGTAACCATGGTTTTCATCCCCGTTTTCATTCTGGGTCGTCCGTCTCCTCCTCTAACCCTGAAGCTGATAAACTCTCCTCCGAACTGTGCACAGTTTGGGCCCGGGTTCAATCGAACCTAGAAAAGGCTCAATGTTCTCAAAAACTCAAGGCCGATAGGAGACGTTCAAGGGGGGTAAACTTTCAGGTTGGGGATAAAGTATGGTTGTCCTCCAAGAATCTATCTCTCAAGGTAACTTCTAAAAAATTTGCTCCTCGTTTTATTGGACCATATAAGATCACGGAAGTGATTAACCCGGTATCTTTTAGGTTGGAGCTGCCTGAGTCATTCCACATTCATAATGTGTTCCATAAATCTCTGCTTAAAAAATATTTTGAACCGGTAGTACCATCAAAAGCCTCGCCTCCGCCAGTTCTTGTTAATGATGCTGTCGAGTATGTGGTGTCTAAAATAGTGGATGTCAGGAAGGTGCGTAATTCCTTGCAGTACCTGATTCACTGGAAGGGGTATGGACCTGAAGAGAGATCTTGGGTACCTGCCAGGGAGGTTCATGCTCCTAGACTTGTTCGTAAATTTCATTTAGAACACCCTGAAAAGCCATCGCCTGAAGTCTTGGGTCCGGTGGCCCCTCGTAAAAGGGGGGGTACTGTCACGGGGTTCCGAAGGTGCACTCGGTCCCCCATTGCCCGCAGAACTGTTGCTTAGCTTTTGGAATGAGGTTCTGTGTTTGACCTCATTCCCAGGGCGGCTTTACTAGCTGGGTGGCTCCTTGCTCCTAAGTCTGCCTTGAGCGCCGAGCTGATCACTCGGTGCTCGACTGGTTGGTCTGTCGGTCATGTGACGCTGGCCACGTCACATGACCCTCACTCCCCACTATAAATACAGGCAGCCTGCTGGCTACAGGTTGCCTGTTAATTTCTAGGTTCCTGGTATTTGTTGGACTGCTGAATACTTACCTGATCCTGTTCCTTGACCATCCTTTTGCCTGATCCTCCTGTACTGCGCATCCGTCCTGGTATTGTGACCTCGGCTCCCACCTGACTACTCTCTTAGGACTCCTCTTGTACTTCTCTGCTCTCCTGGTATTTATGACCCCGGCTTCTCCTGACAATTCTCTGCTTGCTCCATTTGTACTTTGCAGCTTTCCTGGTATTGACTCGGTCCGTTCACGTCCTGTTGTTTGTCTGTCTGTCATCCCTGCACTTACTCCAAGTTAGGGATTGCCGTCCAGTTGTCCCCTGTCATTAGGACTCGCGAGGCAAGTAGGCAGGGCCAGGGGTAAGGGTGGAGCGCAGTGGTCACTTCCCTTCCCCCTGTGTGTGTGTGTACGCGACCGTTACATTAATTTTGAATTATTCTTCTGTTGTTAAGCCACTCACTGATATGACTAAAAATGGGGTAGATTTTTCCTCCTGGTCGGTAGATGCGCTTAAGGCCTTTTCTAGTATCAAAGAGTTTTGCTTCCGCTCCCATCTTGGTACAACCTGATGTCTCTCTGCCTTTCATTGTTGAGGTGGACGCTCAAGGAAACTCTCCTCCGCAGAGAGAAATTACGATGTGGGAGATAGGGAGTTGTTGGCCATCAAATTAGCTTTTGAGGAATGGCGCCATTGGCTAGAGGGAGCCAGACACCCTATTACCGTGTTTACCGACCATAAGAATCTGGCCTACTTGGAATCAGCCAAGCGTCTGAACCCGAGACAGGCCAGATGGTCTTTATTCTTTTCTAGGTTTAATTTTGTTGTCACGTTCCGCCCCTGGGGTTAAAAATGTGAAGGCTGATGCCCTTCACATTGTTTTCCGGGAGGGGGGAACTTTGAAGACCCGGGTCCCATTTTGGCTGAAGGGGTGGTCGTCTCTGCTCTTTATCCTGATTTGGAGGCAGAGGTTCAGGCAGCCCAGGCAGAGGCTCCTGATGTTTGTCCTCCTGGGAGGTTGTTTGTGTCTCTCGCTTTACGACACAAGGTTTTTAAGGAGCACCACGATACTGTCCTTGCTGGGCACCCGGGGAGTAGAGCCACAGTGGATCTCATTGCTCGGAGATTCTGATGGCCGGCTCTTCGTAAGACGGTTGAGGGTTTTGTAGCAGCCAGCGAAACATGCGCTCGTGCCAAGGTCCCTCATTCACGGCCATCGGGTTCTCTCCTCCCGTTACCCATTCCTTCCCGTCCTTGGGTGCATCTGTCCATGGACTTCATTACGGACCTGCCTCATTCCTCGGGGAAGACTGTGTTTCCGGTAGTAGTGGACCGTTTTAGCAAAATGGCGCATTTCATTCCCTTTCCTGGGTTACTCAATGCTAAAACGCTGGCGCAAGCATTTTGTCACTAGCAGAGTTTTGAGACGTTCTCACAGTTCTGTTTCTCCACCCCTGTGATGATGTCACTATTAGAGCTTGGAGGAGTCCTCCCAGCTGTTCCTCCTGCGTTTGATTTCCCTCCCTTTAAATCACCCCTCCTCCTTTCTAGGCTGTGTATTATAGTTCTCATTTGAGTTGTAGCTCTTGCTTGAGTATCTTCACTTGTTAGCTTTCATTTCACTGGACCTGTGTTCTGATGCAGCAAGCACTCCGGATATTGCCAGCTGTCTTTGGATCCGTCTTCTCTGCGGCTGCAGCCCCTTCAGCTAAGTGTGCAGACATTGTTGTGTTCCTGTTTATTTTCTGACTGGTTCTGAGGCGGCCACGGTTCCCTCCATATACTGAGCAGGGCACCGGTGGCAGTGCCCCTTCCACTATTGTAGGGGTTACAGTGGTCATTAGTCTTAGGTACGTGGGCATGCCCCGTTCCACCATTTGGATCTGGGCATGTGCTTTAGCAGCATAGGGAGAGCTTTGAGGGTCTGACAGGGGTCACCCTTTATCCTCCCTAGTTTGGGTCCGGTCAGTAGCTCTTTTAACTGTGTATGCTCTTGTTGCTCACATACAGCCGTGACACATTTGTTGATCACATTGTCAATCTGCATGGCATTTCTTCAGACATAGTTTCTTATAGGGGCACGCAGTTTGTTTCCAGATTCTGGAAGGCCTTCTGTTCACTGCAAGATGCTGCAACTGCTGGTTCCTCAGATAAGTATTTTCCTTTATTTGTGTTTCTGTGCTGGCTTGATTCTAGGTGACCCCGACTCCCTCCGTATTAAGTGCAGGGAGCCGGTGGTCGTGTCTCCTCACTATTATAGGGTTTTCAGGTGTCACTCAGTCTAGGTACGAGGGCATGCAATTTTCTATCATTAAGATCTTTGCATGGGCAAAGCAGTCAGGGAGAGCTCTAGGGGTTTTATAGGGCTCACCCATATGTTCCTTAGTTTAGGATCAAGTCAGTCAGCTGTTTATTTATAACTTCCAGTTTTCTGCAACACCATCCGTGACACCGGCTCCTAGATGAGTAGATCACCCTATGATACACTCAGGAGATAATCCCATCACATGTGTCTCCTCTCTCCCTATTCATTAATTATGGAGTGGGGGGAGATGTCTGTTTGCATGTTGTTCATGGTTGATTGCGTTATGTTGTTAGACTTGAACTGTGTATATATATATATATTGAGTTGGTCTTCAATAAAGTGAGTTCCTGTTTTGGCCTTCAACATAGAGCCTTATCTCATGTGTGTGGGGATTGCTATATGCTGTATACTCCCCTGGCTATAAACCCTAGCTCTTATAAGAGCTGTTCCTGTTCCTTGTTCCTGTGGTGGTTACGCTGTCGAGTGGAGTGCTTGGAGTCCTCGGGAAGCACTAGGAGCATCCATCAACGGAGGTACCCAGTCTGGGTGCCAGTAGATCCGTTACATTGGTGGCAGCAGTGGGATGGCATCCTAGTTAGAGGAGAAGCAGCTCAGAAACACAGTTCGTGGATTTATAAAATTGAGGGCAAAGCTTGTCCCCGTACAGCGCCTCTGGATACAGCAGGATGGAATCAACTAGTCTTCGGACAGCGTTCCATGACGAGGAGGAGGAGGCAGCTGCGGACTACAGGGATGCAGACAGAAAGGAAGTCTGGTATGATGCCCTTGAAAATGCCCAGCGGAGGTGAGGTGAGAGTCTCCTCAGTTATGAGCAGCTGCTACAGAAGCGTGTGGCGATGCGGATGGGTTTCTTGGGAGAGCAGCCCCTGGAAGAGTGAGTAACAGAGCTCCAGAGCCTGGTATGTAGCTTTGGCTAGAGGACGTTTACCGGGCCCTAAGGTGGCATGTCATTCAACATTCCCCCTGGACGACCGAGCACTACTTACCTGAAGGGAAGGATTATGATGGACCTGGGTTACTATGGGAGGCCTTGGAGGGGGACATATGATCTCGGCAGCACGGAGAGTCTAGATTATGCTGACGGATGGGAGGTGAGCAAAGACATGACCCACCTGGTAACAAGGGAGTGGGAACGGGAGCAGACCTACCAACACCTGCTCAGCTCCGTTCAGCCCCAACCTACCCGACAAGCAGAGCCAGATCTGCCATCCTACAACTGGGAAGACTGGGCGGCGATACTCCCTGCTTCCCTACCAGCTCCCAAAGTAGGGAACTTCATCGACTGGTTCTGCGAAGACCTCCCGACGGCAGGTAGAGATGGGACCGAAGTCTCTCCACCGTCCCTACAGGGATGCTGGGCAGCCAGCCCAGATCCCCAACTACAGCCTGCGTTACCTGGAGACCAGACAGTCGGTCTAACTCCCCAACGGCAGCCGGAGTTTCAGGGAGTAGGGACAGTCGGTCCTGCTCTCCAGTGGCAGTATGTTTTGCAGGGAGAGGAGAGCAGCGTCTCCATTCCCCAGTGGCAGTGTATCTTGCAGGGAGAGGAGACAACCGGTCTCTCTCCCCAACCACAGGGAGACAGCACCCCTAACTCCGATGGTGCATTCATCAACAGAGGTACCCAGTTGGGGTTCCAGGAGATCCGTTACAATGACAATATCCTGGTTGCCTTAGAAGCATCTGATTGACATTGTATGCTGTAATTTAATCTACCATTCACAAGGACACCCAAATCCTTCTCTATAAGTGACTCTCCCAGTGCTACATCACCTAGGACATATAAAGCACAGAGATTATTACTACCAAGATGCATAACTTTACATTTGTCCACATTGAACCTTATTTGCCAAGTTGATGCCCAATCAGAGTGTTCAAGTCAGCTTGTAGTTTGTGGGCATCTTCCATAGATTGTACAGTTCTACACAGCTTAGTGTCATCTGCAAAAATAGATATGGTGCTAATAATCCCGTCCTCAATATCATTAATAAATAAATTTAATAATAAAGGGCCCAGCACTGAACCTTGGGGTACACCACTTAAACCTGGGACCATTCTGATTAGGAATCATTGACCACAACTCTCTGGACACGGTCCTTCAGACAGATTTGAATCCAATTGCAAACTATACTTTCCAAGCCAATAGACCTTACTTTACTTATTAAGCGTCTATGAGGGACAGTATCAAAAGCCTTTGCAAAATCCAGAAACACTACATCCACAGCTGCCCCTCTGTACACGCTACTACTTACCTCCTCATAAAAACAAATCAGGTTAGTCTGACAACTTCTGTTCTTGGTAAACCCATGTTGGTTATCACTTATTATTTATAGTCATATACTCCTGTATATAGTCCTTTTAAGAGTCCTTCAAACATTTTTCCCACAACAGAAGTTAAACTAAATGGTCTATAATTACCTGTGGAGGACCTTAATCCTTTTTTGAATATGGGCACCACGTTTGCCTTGCGCCAATCACTTGGCACTGTACCAGTCCCTAGAGAATCCTTAAAAAATATAAACGGGTGCACAGCAATGACTGAACTGAGCTTTTTAAGCACTCTTGGGTGTAATCCATCTGGGACTCGGAGCTTTGTTCATATTTACCCTATTTAACTTCTCTTGGACCATATCTACAGTTAGTACATCCAGTGATATACTCAATTGGCTAACAGCCCCAGCAGCACAGATACCAGCTCCTTTCTCTTCTTTTGTATATACAGAGCTAAAAAACCTATTTAGGAACTCTGCCTTTGCCTTATCTTCAGTGACTACCCCCCCCCCATTCCCATTATTTAGGGCCCCTACCTGCTCACACCTAGGATTTTTAGCATTTATATATTTAAAAAACTTGTGTGGATTTGTTTTGCTTTCTTTTGCTACCTGCTGTTCGTTATTATCTTTGCTAATTTTATGTCCTTTTTGCAGATTTTATTAAGCCCTTTGTAATCTTCAAACGCTATAGCTGACCCCTCAGATTTGTATCTTTTTAAATGCCCTCTTTTTGTCTGTTATTGCTCTTTTTACAGTAGCTGTAAGCCATGAGGGGTTTAATTTTAGTCGTTTATACTTGTTACCTAAAGGGATAAAAAAAAATTGGGCAATTACTTAATGTGGATTTGAAGCTCTCCCATTTATCCTCAGTATTATTATGTGACAGTAGCTGCTCCCATTGTATGCTCTGAAATGCTGCCCTCAACCCAGGGAAATTAGCCTTTTTGAAATTCAGTGTCTTTGTTTTCTTTTTATAGTTTAACGGGAATATAATTATATTGTGGTCACTATTACCTAGTGTTTCTCAAACAGTAACATTACCAACAAGCTATGCAACATTAGAAATTACCAGATCCAACAGAGCATCGCCCCTAGTGGGAGCTTCTACAAACTGGCCCATAAAGTGGTCCTGCAGCAAGTTGAGGATTTTTCTCCCCTTTGCGGTTGAGGCAGAACCATGACCCCAGTCAATGTCTGGGAAGTTAAAATCTCCCATTATGACCACTGTACCAGCCTGTGCCGCCCGCTCTATTTGGTTATATACTTGCGTTTCTATCTCCTCTGTGATGTTAGGGGGTCTATAGATTACACCAAGTATTATTTTTTCAGTGTTTATATCCCTTTGAACTTCCACCCATAAGGTTTCCACATCCTCACCATCCACAATTGCCTATTTCACACTTGTCTTCAGATCACTCCTCACATACAGGCACAAACCACCAACTTTTCTATTGACCTGGTCTTTCTTAAATAGCGTAAAACCCTCAATATTAACAGCCCAGTCATGCGAAGAGTACAACCATGTCTCAGCCACACCAACTACATCTATGTGTTCTTCTAGTACCATAGCCTCCAGCTCCCCCATTTTGCTAGCTAGACTTCTGGCATTTGTGAAAATACATTTTAAATTACTATTACCTGTAAAGTTATTATCTGGGATTTTTTTGTTATCTTGGTTAATTTTCTATTTTTTATAAATGTATAGTTATTCCCAGTCTTCTCCCTATTTTCCTCGCTAAACCCAGCCCCCACTAAATCCGCACTGTCCCCTTTTATAACCCACTCTCTATCTACACTAACTACCCCCTTATTAGTATGACACCTCTCCCCCAGATCCTAGTTTAAAAGTTCCTCCAGCCATCTAACCATTTTTTCCCACAAGGCAGTTGCACCCTCCCCGTTGAGGTGTAGCCCGTCCCTACTGTAGAGCTTGTAACCGACCGCGAAGTCGGCCCAGTTCTCCATTAACCCAAACCCTTCCTTCCTGCACCAGCTTCTGAGCCACTTATTTAACCCCCTAAGCTCCCGTTGTCTCTCTTTTGACGCTCGTGGCACTGGTAGTATTTCTGAAAACACTACCTTGGAGGTCCTGGACTTGAGCTTCTAACCTAATTCCTTAAAATCATTTTGAAGGACCTTCCATCTCCCACTGACTTTGTCATTAATGCTAATGTGTACCATGACCACCGGGTCTTCCCCAGCCCCACCCAGCAAACTGTGAATCCGATCCTCAATATGCTGAACCCGAGCACCCGGCAGACAACACACTGTTTGGCATTCACGGTCTCAGCGAAATATGACCCTGTCTGTACGCCTAATAATAGAGTCCCCTACCACTAGCATCTGTCTGACCTTTGCTGCACTCCTTTTCCCATCCTTCCTGCAGCAGTCATCCTCCTGGTTGCTGCAGTGTTGCTGGCCCTGGGCTTTCATCCCTAAAATCAGCCAAACAGGCATATTTACAAAGGCGTTCCAGCTCAGGACTAGCCTCCCTGGCATTTTTCCCTCTACCCCTTCTTCCTACATTAACCCAACTGCTGATCTGATAGTCCTCCTCCTCCCACCTCCATTTCACTGACCCCAGCCAGTGCCTGCACAGTGAGGTCTAAGCCTCTCTCCAGTTTTGCAATTCCCCTAAGTATTTGATTTGTGTTTTATTTATTCGGACTCAAATCGAATCACCAGACCAAATTAACTAATCAAATCAAACCAGGGTCACCGATTTCTAGAATAGAGATCTGGAGTTGTTGTTCCTCGTCAGTTAGGCTCTGGATGACCAGATAAAATGCCTCTTCTTGTAAACATCCAGTGTTCCTTCCTCTGAAGGAGAGCTATTTAACACATTCTGTCTTGCAACAACCTGTGTTCATCCTTATCACATGATATTGATATGGACTGTGTAAAGGGAAGGGGGAGATAGAGATAGATATATATATATATATATATATATATATATATATATATATATATATATATATATATATATATATTGTGATACCAATGCTGGATTGGTAGTGGAAGGGAGGTATTTTTCCCCAAGATTCCTCTCCTATGTAAGTGGCAGGTTAAATACTCTCACCTGTGAGGTAATTAATGAAGCAGCACTGAGGGTGGGGATATAACAGAGCCAGGAGGTCAGTCTCTCTCTCTCTGCCTAGGGACACAGAAAGCATGTCTGAGTGAGAGAGCAAACTGTGAGTACTAGGTTGCTGAAACCTTGTTTTGTGAGCTGGCCGGGAGAAGTGCAGCGTACTCAAGTTGTGTGCAATAGGTGTTTCTGGGTGATGTAGTGCAATAGACACTAACCTGGTACGGCTGACTCTCTGCAAGGGCAGGTATAGGTAGAAATAGTTCGTGACGCCAGTGCCAAGTAAACGGTGGCACGCCGTTTGCGGATAGCAGGAATAAATTGAGGAACACGTGGTATTAAAACCAAACTCCAACTTTAGTAGTCATCATCAATACAGGGACATTAATGGAATCACAGTTCCTTTGCATACAGTCGATCTTGCAATAATGTTGATGCAGGCAATTACAGATTTAGCAAGGTGATTACAGAGTGTTGAACACAGGACTTGCAGTACAGGAGCTTGCACTCTATTTCTGTCTGATCCTGGAATATAGCAATTCCTCACCAAGGCCCAATAACCTAGTTCTGGCTTTATATCCTTGGCTATAGCTTTATAAAAGTACCTCCTCTGTTATTCTTAGTACCTCTTGCTTTTCTGATCTTTGCCTCTGTCCCTCTCAGCTTTCTCAGGCTCTAGAAACTTCTGAGCTGTGCTCTAGACTGACTTTTACTTCCCTGTCTGGGCCTTATATAAACTAGGGCTCTCTAGCTCCCTCTAGCGACTAGAAGCTGGAATGACACCCCTGCAGGCCTGTACATGCAAGTTTCACAGTAACAGGGAAATACATAACATTACATTACATGACATTTTATAAAACTGACATATACCAACTTCTCCATAACTAAGGAGGGACGACAGCACACCAAGTGACACTTTGGTAGTGACGGGTATTACAGTCCCCGTACACTACAGAAGCCCTTCCAGCGGATAGATAGGAACCTTTGATGTTTAGTAAGTGCCGGACAGGCAAGACTTTTCTTTTGTTCTATTTTATTTATGCAACCTGCTCAATAAACCTGGCTCCAGGCCAGCTGAAAACTTATACCTTGGTGGCTGGTCGGAATTGTGTGAAACAGACAAGTGTCCTTTGACCATAGCAAAGGCGATCCCGAGCTTATCCCCCCCTCCACTATATATATACACTGCGTGCAGAATTATTAGGCAACTGAGTATTTTGACCACATCATCCTCTTTAGGCATGTTGTCTTACTCCAAGCTGTATAGGCTCGAAAGCCTACTACCAATTAAGCATATTAGGTGATGTGCATCTCTGTAATGAGAAGGGGTGTGGTCTAATGACATCAACACCCTATATTAGGTGTGCATAATTATTAGGCAACTTCCTTTCCTTTGGCAAAATAGGTCAAAAGAAGGACTTGACAGGCTCAGAAAAGTCAAAAATAGTGAGATATCTTGCAGAGGGATGCAGCACTCTTAAAATTGCAAAGCTTCTGAAGCGTGATCATCGAACAATCAAGCGTTCATTCAAAATAGTCAACAGGGTCGCAAGAAGTGTGTGGAAAAACCAAGGCGCAAAATAACTGCCCATGAACTGAGAAAAGTCAAGCGTGCAGCTGCCAAGATGCCACTTGCCACCAGTTTGGCCATATTTCAGAGCTGCAACATCACTGGAGTGCCCAAAAGCACAAGGTGTGCAATACTCAGAGACATGGCCAAGGTAAGAAAGGCTGAAAGACGACCACCACTGAACAAGACACACAAGCTGAAACGTCAAGACTGGGCCAAGAAATATCTCAAGACTGATTTTTCTAAGGTTTTATGGACTGATGAAATGAGAGTGTCTTGATGGGCCAGATGGATGGGCCCGTGGCTGGATTGGTAAAGGGCAGAGAGCTCCAGTCCGACTCAGACGCCAGCAAGGTGGAGGTGGAGTACTGGTTTGGGCTGGTATCATCAAAGATGAGCTTGTGGGGCCTTTTCAGGTTGAGGATGGAGTCAAGCTCAACTCCCAGTCCTACTGCCAGTTTCTGGAAGACACCTTCTTCAAGCAGTGGTACAGGAAGAAGTCTGCATCCTTCAAGAAAAACATGATTTTCATGCAGGACAATGCTCCATCACACGCGTCCAAGTACTCCACAGCGTGGCTGGCAAGAAAGGGTATAAAAGAAGAAAATCTAATGACATGGCCTCCTTGTTCACCTGATCTGAACCCCATTGAGAACCTGTGGTCCATCAACAAATGTGAGATTTACAAGGAGGGAAAACAGTACACCTCTCTGAACAGTGTCTGGGAGGCTGTGGTTGCTGCTGCACGCAATGTTGATGGTGAACAGATCAAAACACTGACAGAATCCATGGATGGCAGGCTTTTGAGTGTCCTTGCAAAGAAAGGTTGCTATATTGGTCACTGATTTGTTTTTGTTTTTGAATGTCAGAAATGTATATTTGTGAATGTTGAGATGTTATATTGGTTTCACTGGTAAAAATAAATAATTGAAATGGGTATATATTTGTTTTTTGTTAAGTTACCTAATAATTATGCACAGTAATAGTCACCTGCACACACAGATATCCCCCTAAAATAGCTAAAACTAAAAACAAACTAAAAACTACTTCCAAAAATATTCAGCTTTGATATTAATGAGTTTTTTGGGTTCATTGAGAACATGGTTGTAGTTCAATAATAAAATTAATCCTCAAAAATACAACTTGCCTAATAATTCTGCACTCCCTGTATGTGTGTGTGTGTGTGTGTGTGTATATATATATATATATATATATATATATATATGTCTCCATTTAAATATGCATATATACATATATTTCAGCCCTGAATGGCCAGTGGGGATATATGTTACATAGTATATACATACACTGCTCAAAAAAATAAAGGGAACACTTAAACAACACAATGTAACTCCAAGTCAATCACACTTCTGTGAAATCAAACTGTCCACTTAGGAAGCAACACTGAGTGACAATCAATTTCACATGCTGTTGTGCAAATGGGATAGACAACAGGTGGAAATTATAGGCAATTAGCAAGACACCCCCAATAAAGGAGTGGTTCTGCAGGTGGTAACCACAGACCACTTCTCAGTTCCTATGCTTCCTGGCTGATGTTTTGGTCACTTTTGAATGCTGGCGGTGCTTTTACTCTAGTGGTAGCATGAGACGGAGTCTACAACCCACACAAGTGGCTCAGGTAGTGCAGCTTATCCAGGATGGCACATCAATGCGAGCTGTGGCAAGAAGGTTTGCTGTGTCTGTCAGCGTAGTGTCCAGAGCATGGAGGCGCTACCAGGAGACAGGCCAGTACATCAGGAGACGTGGAGGAGGCCGTAGGAGGGCAACAACCCAGCAGCAGGACCGCTACCTCCGCCTTTGTGCAAGGAGGAACAGGAGGAGCACTGCCAGAGCCCTGCAAAATGACCTCCAGCAGGCCACAAATGTGCATGTGTCTGCTCAAATGGTCAGAAACAGACTCCATGAGGGTGATATGAGGGCCCGACGTCCACAGGTGGGGGTTGTGCTTACAGCCCAACACCGTGCAGGACGTTTGGCATTTGCCAGAGAACACAAAGATTGGCAAATTCGCCACTGGCGCCCTGTGCTCTTCACAGATGAAAGCAGGTTCACACTGAGCACATGTGACAGATGTGACAGAGTCTGGAGACGCCGTGGAGAACGTTCTGCTGCCTGCAACATCCGCCAGCATGACCGGTTTGGCATTGGGTCAGTAATGGTGTGAGGTGGCATTTCTTTGGAGGGCCGCACAGCCCTCCATGTGCTCGCCAGAGGTAGCCTGACTGCCATTAGGTACCGAGATGAGATCCTCAGACCCCTTGTGAGACCATATGCTGGTGCGGTTGGCCCTGGGTTCCTCCTAATGCAAGACAATGCTAGACCTCATGTGGCTGGAGTGTGTCAGCAGTTCCTGCAAGACGTAGGCATTGATGCCATGGACTGGCCCGCCCGTTCCCCAGATCTGAATCCAATTGAGCACATCTGGGACATCATGTCTCGCTCTATCCACCAACGTCACGTTGCACCACAGACTGTCCAGGAGTTGGCAGATGCTTTAGTCCAGGTCTGGGAGGAGATCCCTCAGAAGACCGTCCGCCACCTCATCAGGAGCATGCAGGGAGGTCCTACAGGCATGTGGAGGCCACACACACTTCTGAGCCTCATTTTCACTTGTTTTAAGGACATTACATCAAAGTTGGATCAGCCTGTAGTGTGTTTTTCCACTTTAATTTTGAGTGGGACTCCAAATCCAGACCTCCATGGGTTGAAAAATTAGATTTGCATTTTTTAATTTTTGTGTGATTTTGTTGTCAGCACATTCAACTATGTAAAGAACAAAGTATTTCAGAAAAATATTTAATTAATTCAGATCTAGGATGTGTTATTTTTGTGTTCCCTTTATTTTTTTGAGCAGTGTATATCCACTGTGTATATATTTGTATGGGTCCTAGTATTTACCCCAGGTTTTATATATATATATATATATATATATATATATATATATATATATGAGAGATATGCCCCAATTATCTATATAGATATATATAAAACTATGTGCCCCATGCACGGGATCCCCCCCTCCCCAGCTGATGCCTCCTAGATGACTGGACAATTATGGTCTGGTCTGCCTGGAAGCACGAGCCAGCACACGCGGCTGGTGCGGTGATGTCATATCACTGCGCCAGCCCTCGTGGACATGCCTGCAGGCGCAAGAGCGAGCGCCGCTGGGTTTAAATAAACTGGCGGCGCTGCGCTCAGGGAGACAAGTTAACCCAAGCAGCCCCAGAAGAAAGGAAGGAGAAGGGGAAGGAGGAGAAAGCAGTAGGAACATGCCATGAAGAGAATCATCCCCAAGACGATGAACAGCCCCTGGAGACGAGCAATTAACCCCTGGATGTCTGAGTACCCTAAACCACCACCGCATTAACCTCTGCTTAACCCTTTACCCTATATAACCAATGACCTTATCACCAATATCCCTGATCCTGCAATCATTGACCCCTGCATTCCCAGCAGCCCCAGCATTATTCCTGGCCTGCATTAACCCTTGCAGTGCCACTCCCTGCAGCCCACAGCTGCATCCCTGCCTATACCCCCTGCCTGCATTGCATTTAACCCTTGCAGTGCCACTACTGCCGGATAACCCCTGTATTGCATTTCTTCCTTGTTTTCCCAATAGGGACAGTGTGTAGACAGGTGGGTGAGCGCTTCTGCTAATAGTGTGTGTGTAAGTGTGATATTTAGATAGTTTGTGGGGTGGAAGTGTAATTGTGTAAGATATTGTGTTATCGCAATTCATGCGATTCTCTTCTTTGTGTGGTGCCAAATCAATTAGTATTGTAAGTATGAGCTCATGCAGCTTTCTCAATGAGACCAATACAGGCTGGTATCATGAAAAATATGCCATCCTTTATTTAAGTAACATACACTTATATAGGAGATATAATATAGGAGATGTGAGGTAGACAAAAAGGGTGGTCCTTAAAGAAAGGTTATTGGCTCTGTGACAAAAAGGGAGTAGTCTGCCAACTTTATCCCTGAGTTTCATTGGCACTTTTGAAAATAGAAACTTAACTCTCCCTCCCCTTCCCCCAGTGACCGTGAAACAAAGAAATGCACATGTGGCTCTAAACCCGTTTTGCTACCATCTAGTAGACAGAAAAGAGTAATACAGAATGTTCACATTATATAGAGAGAGAAATAAAGCCTATCTCTCACAATTGTATTGTGTTTAGTGTAGTTAGGTGTATTGTATTGTTGTTAATATATTACTGTGCGCGACTATAAGCATATATATTTATGTAGAAAAAAATGTGGGGGATTCAGCCAGCACAACCCTGTATGCAGGTGCACATTGCTATGGCGAAATACAGATACAAACGCAAAAACAAATGCAATCGCACTCTGCAACCAGCACTCTGCCCTGCCTCTATGCTGGATGTTGAATGGGGCATTGGTGTACATTTTGGCCAAAGAGTAATAAGCCACTCACCACGTCAAGGTCGCCTCCATGAGTGGTCCCTAACACTAGTTCCTACCTGTTATGGGCCATGACAGCCACACAAAGTCCAGGGAGCATGGGTACAGCATGCATGCCAAGCACACTCTGCTTTTAACCCCGTCCGCTGCCATTACAGCTCGGGGTTAAAAGCAGAGTGTGCTTGGCGTGCATGCTGTACCCACGCTCCCTGGACTTTGTGTGGCTGTCATGGCCCATAACAGGTAGGAACTAGTGTTAGGGACCACTCATGGAGGCGACCTTGACGTGGTGAGTGGCTTATTACGCTTTGGCCAAAATGTACACCAATGCCTCATTCAACATCCAGCATAGAGGCAGGGCAGAGTGCTGGTTGCAGAGTGCGATTGCATTTGTTTTTGCGTTTGTATCTGTATTTCGCCATAGCAATGTGCACCTGCATACAGGGTTGTGCTGGCTGAATCCCCCACATTTTTTTCTTTGTAGTATATATTGGAGGCGTGGCGATCTCCAAGCAGCCATGCACACCTGACCAGTTAGTCCGCCCTGGAGGCTGGTTTTAAAATCAGTATAAAACTGAGTCTGCTTATATAGCACCTACCAGTAGCCATTTGGCTCCAGGAGAAGTATATAGTGGGCTCAGCATGCATGTTGGTACTTGCATCCCTGGATCCGATGAAAGCAGTAATGGCACCGGACGGGGTTAAAAGCAGAGTGTGCTTGGCGTGCATGCTGTACCCACACTCCCTGAACTTTGTGTGGCTGTCATGGCCCATAACAGGTAGGAACTAGTGTTAGGGACCACTCATGGAGGCGACCTTGACGTGGTGAGTGGCTTATTACGCTTTGGCCAAAATGTACACCAATGCCCCATTCAACATCCAGCATAGAGGCAGGGCAGAGTGCTGGTTGCAGAGTGCGATTGCATTTGTTTTTGCATATATATTTATGTCCATTGATATAAATATATATAGTTATAGCCAGGGCTTTTTTTCTGGCGTTCCGCCACCTTTTGGCATCGCAGGCTGCGGGGAGGGACTGGGAGGAGGAGCTGGGGGCCGGTGCGTTCACTGTGCTCCGCCCCGCCGCTCCAGTACAGTTATAAAATGTGTAATTCAATTAATAATGATTCATGCTGCCCCCTCTGTAGTATAACATTTAATATATCCTACTCACAGGGCTACTGTTATATCGTAATGCAGGCCGGACAGGCAGACGAGCGGCAGAGTGACTGACTGACGTCACGTGCCTGCGCCGCCTGCTTCATTCATAAAGTAGGCCGGGCAGGCACGTGACGTCAGTCAGTCACTCTGCCGCTTGTCTGCCTGTCCGGCCTGCATTACGATATAACAGTAGCTCTGTGAGTAGGATATATTGAATGTTATACTACAGAGGGGGCAGCATGAATAATTATTAATTGAATTACACATTTTATAACTGTACTGGAGCGGCAATGTGGGGGTCTGTGGATGACACTGTTAAGGGGTGGGGGGGGTCTGTGGATGGCACTGTTATGGGGTGGGGGGGTCTGTGGATGGCACTGTTATGGGGTGGGGGGGGTCTGTGGATGGCACTGTTATGGGGTGGGGGGGGTCTGTGGATGGCACTGTTATAGGATGGGGGGGTCTGTGGATGGCACTGTTGTAGGATGGGGGATCTGTGGATGCCATCCACAGATCCCCCATAACAGTGCCATTCACAGATCCTCCCCCCCATAACAGTCCCATCCCCAGATCCCCCATTAACAGTGCCATCCCCATCTGGGGGGTTTCTTTGCTGGGTTGGACTTTTATACCCCCCCCCCCCCCCCCCAAATTTTACTTGCATCCCTGTTCTCTAAAGGGTTTTAGGGGGCGGTCCTTGGGGTGGGTAGGGGCGTGGCCAGGGGAGGGGGGGAGTTCCACCACCTTTTCTCTGAGAAAAAAAGCCCTGGTTATAGCAATAATTAGACTGTAGACTTGCTATTGTGTAATAAATACGTTATTATTCATAGTACAGCGTATAGTCATTTATTGTAGTAGTCGCCACCATAGTGGTAATTCGCACATAGTTCAGGAAGAAGTATAGCAACAGGTAGTTAGTATTTTGTATAAATAGGCAGAGTTATCAATAGAAGATTCATGCCTATTTATAAATATTAATTATTGATACTAACCCAAAATATTAATAATTCATATTCCCTTTTACAGACTGCACTCTCTGGATGTAATATTAGTGTTTCTATTCTATGACCGTAAGCAGAGGATTTAAAAATTGCAAGCAATTGATACACATAGTATATAAGTAATTGGAAAACTTCTGTATGTAACATTCATAAGCAAAATGTGTTATTAAAATTTAATAACAAAATACTGAAAATATGTCTTACAGAGCCAATCCGAAGGTGACGTTCGAAAATTGGAAGCATAAGCTCTTTCTGGCTATTACATTCCTAACTATCATGCTCATAAGTGTCTTAACACATCGCCATTTCACACAGGTACAGTGTCTCATGCCAATCTACAGACAATATTAAGAAGAACACAATTAATAGTGCTACTAGAGTATGTCCCCATTAATAGTGCTACTAGAGTATGTCCCCATTAATAGTGCTAGTACAGTATGTCCCCATTAGCGCTAGTAGAGTATGTCCCTGTTAATAGAACTAGTATATGCCCCCATTAATAGAACTGGTCAAGTATGTCCCCATTAATAGTACTAGTAGAGAATGTCCCAAAAATAGCACAAGTACCATATGTCCACATTCATAGTGCCAATAGAGTATGTCTCCATTAATAGTGCTAGTACAGTATGCTTCTATTAATAGTAGTAGTAGATTATGTCTTGGTTAATAATGCTAGTAGAGTACATCCCCATTAACAGTGCTAACAGAGTATTTTCCCATAAATATTGCTGATAAAATATGTCTTTAATAATAGTGCTAGTACAGTATGTCCCCATTATTGTATGTTTCCATGAATCGTTTTAGTAGAGTATATCACCATTAATAGCATCAGTAAAGTATGAGCCTATTAATAGCACTAGTAGAATATATCCCCATTAATACTCGTAGTAGTAGTAGTAGTAGTAGTAGTAGTAGTAGTAGTAGTAGTTTCATGAGTTATTTACAAGTTTCTGACCACTTACAAAATGTGTTCAATGTGCTGCCCATTGTGTTGGATTGTCAATGCAACCCTTTTCTCCCACTCTTCACACACTGATAGCAACACCGCAGGAGAAATTCTAGCACAGGCTTCCAGTATCCGTAGTTTCAGGTGCTGCACATCTAGTATCTTCACAGCATAGACGATTGCCTTCAGATGATACAAGATGTGCAGCACCTGAAACTACGGATAATGGAAGCCTGTGCTAGAATTTCTCCTGCGGTGTTGCTATCAGTGTGTGAAGAGTGGGAGAAAAGGGTTGCATGGACAATCCAACACAATGGGCAGCACATTGAACACATTTTGTAAGTGGTCAGAAACTTGTAAATAACTCATGAAAGAATAAAGTTACGTAAAAAGCAAGCACACCATTGTTTTTCTTGTGAAATTCCCAATAAGTTTGATGTGTCTTAAATAATAGTACAGTATGTCCCCATTAATAGTCTAGTAGAGTATGTTTCTATTAATAGTAATAGTGGGGTATGTCCCCATTAGTAGTACTAGTAGAGTATGTCCCCGTTAATAGTACTAGTAGAGTATGACCCTATTCATAGAACTAGTAGACTATGTCCCTATTAATAGCGCTAGTACATTATGTCCCCATTAATAGCACTAGTAGAGCATGTCTTCATTAACAGTACTGGTAGAGACGGTCCCAATAAATAGCAATAGTACCTTATACCCCCATTGATATTGCAGGCAGAGTATGCTCATTAATACTGCTGATAAAATATGTCTTCATATAATAGTAGTAAAGTATGTCCCCATTAATAGTCTAGTAGAGAATGTTTCCATTAATAGTAATAGTGTAGTATGTCCCCATTAATAGCACTAGTAGAGTATGACCCTATTCATAGTACTAGTTGAGTATGTCCCCATCAATAGTACTAGTAGAGTATGTGCCCATTAATAGCTCTAGTGCAATATGCCCTCATAAATAGTGATAGTAGAGTATGTCCTTATTAATAGCTCTAGAAAGTATAGCATTTACCCACTAATAGCGGTAGTAGAGTATGTTCCTATTAGTAGCACTACTAAAGTATGTCCTTATTAATAGCATTACTAGAGTACGTCCCCATTAATAGCACTAGTAGAGTACATCCCCATTAACCACCTCAGCCCCTATAGCTTAAACACCCTTAAAGACCAGGCCACTTTTTACATTTCTGACCTACACTACTTTCACCGTTTATTGCTCGGTCATGCAACTTACCACCCAAATGAATTTTACCTCCTTTTCTTCTCACTAATAGAGCTTTCATTTGGTGGTATTTCATTGCTGCTGACATTTTTACTTTTTTTGTTATTAATCTAAATTTAACGATTTTTTGGCCAAAAAATGACATTTTTCACTTTCAGTTGTAAAATTTTGCAAAAAAAAACGACATCCATATATAAATTTCTCTCAAAATTTATTGTTCTACATGTCTTTGATAAAAAAAAAATGTTTGGGTAAAAAAAAAAAATGGTTTGGGTAAAAGTTATAGCGTTTACAAACTATGGTACAAAAATGTGAATTTCCGCTTTTTGAAGCAGCTCTGACTTTCTGAGCACCTGTCATGTTTCCTGAGGTTCTACAATGCCGAGACAGTACAAACACCCCACAAATGACCCCTTTTCGGAAAGTAGACACCCTAAGGCAGGGGTACTCAACTGGCGGACCGCCGTCCAAATACGGACCGCGGCCGCCAGTTGTCCAGACCCCGGCCATCGTTCAGAGCGCTGCTCCTCTACTGTACCGTGCAGGAGGAGGAGCTTACCGGCGCACTTCCACCTGTCCCACAGCGCAGTGAGACAGGGCTCCCTCCACATGTAGCTCTCCTCCTCCTGCACACTCTGGCAGCTCTGCTCAATACAGCGGCGGGCACAGGAGCTGATAGTTCTCAGCAGCGCAGGAGGAGTCTCTCCCTCCCCCCTGTGCTGCTGCCCCCGCCGCTGCCAATAAGAAGAGGCAGGAGGAGGAGGGGTTGTGGCCACTGCGCCACCAATGAAGAAAACTGACCTGTAATACAAATACAGGAGGCGGGTGCTGGAATAAAATAGCCGGCACCCGACCTCTGTGACAGGGAGCTGCGATCAGCTGCAGTTGAGTTAACCCTTCAGGTGCGGTACCTGAGGGGTTAATTGTAGCCGATCGCAGCCCCCTGTCACAAAGGTCGGGTGCCGGCTATTTGATTCCGGCACCCGCCTCCTGTATTTGTATAAGAAACGTTGGTGGCACAGTGCGCCCCCCCCCTAGTATAAGAAACATTGGTGGCGCAGTGCGCCCCCCCCCCCTTCCCCATTATAATAAACATTGGTGGCTCAGTGGGAAGTGCCAATGAGGGTTAAAAATAATAAAAGAAAATTAACTCACCTCCTCCAGTTGATCGCGTAACTGCCGGTCTCCAGTTCTTACTTCTTTCTTCAGGACCTGTGGTGACGTCACTGAGCTCATCACATGATCCATCACCATGGTGATGGATCATGTGATGAGCTCAGTGATGTCACCACAGGTCCTGAAGAAAGAAGTAAGAACTGGAGACCGGCAGTTACGCGATCAACTGGAGGAGGTGAGTAAATTATTTTTTAACCCTCATTGGCACTGCCCACTGTGCCACCAATGTTTATTATATTGGGGGGGCACACTGCGCCACCAATGTTTATTATACTGGGGTGATGGGGGGGCGCACTGCGCCACCAATGTTTGTTATACTGGGGTGATGGGGGGGCGCACTGCGCCACCAATGTTTATTATACTGGGGTGATGGGGGGGCGCACTGCGCCACCAATGTTTATTATTTTGAGGGGGGCGCACTGCGCCACCAATGTTTATTATACTGGGGTGATGGGGGGGCGCACTGCGCCACCAATGTTTATTATTTTGAGGGGGGGCGCACTGCGCCACCAATGTTTATTATATTGGGGGGCACACTGCGCCACCAATGTTTATTATATTGGGGGGCACACTGCGCCACCAATGTTTATTATATTGGGGACACACTGCGCCACCAATGTTTATTATATTGAGGGGGGCGCACTGCGCCACCAATGTTTATTATACTGGGGTGATGGGGGGGCACACTGCGCCACCAATGTTTATTATACTGGGGTGATGGGGGGGCGCACTGCGCCACCAATGTTTATTATACTGGGGTGATGGGGGGGCGCACTGCGCCACCAATGTTTATTATACTGGGGTGATGGGGGGGCGCACTGCGCCACCAATGTTTATTATACTGGGGTGATGGGGGGGGCGCACTGCGCCACCAATGTTTATTATTTTGAGGGGGGCGCACTGCGCCTCCAATGTTTATTATACTGGGGTGATGGGGGGGGCGCACTGCGCCACCAATGTTTATTATTTTGAGGGGGGGCGCACTGCGCCACCAATGTTTATTATATTGGGGGGCACACTGCGCCACCAATGTTTATTATATTGGGGGGCACACTGCGCCACCAATGTTTATTATATTGGGGGGCACACTGCGCCACCAATGTTTATTATATTGGGGACACACTGCGCCACCAATGTTTATTATATTGAGGGGGGGCGCACTGCGCCACCAATGTTTATTATACTGGGGTGATGGGGGGGCACACTGCGCCACCAATGTTTATTATACTGGGGTGATGGGGGGGCGCACTGCGCCACCAATGTTTATTATATTGAGGGGGGGCGCACTGCGCCACCAATGTTTATTATATCGGGGTGATGGGGGGGGCGCACTGCGCCACCAATGTTTATTATTTTGAGGGGGGGCGCACTGCGCCACCAATGTTTATTATATTGAGGGGGCCGCCAGATGAAAAAGTCGGACATGTAGTACTTTTAGTCTGGCGGCCTCTCACCGTGCTGCGCCGTAACTCTGCCCCCATACCCATTATAGTCGATGGGCACAGAGCAGCGGCACGGCGAAGTAGTGGCAAGATGGATCTGACAGGGTGAGCAGCCTGTCGGATCCGTCCTGCTGCAAGTGTGAAAGTACCCTTACTAATGAGCGCTTCCATTATGGAACGCCCATTAGTACAGCCTTTACCTCCACCGCTACTTGTGCTAGTAAAAAAATATATATATTACGGCAGTGTTTCCCAACCAGTGTGCCTCCAGCTGTTGCAAAACTACAACTCCCAGAATGCCTGGACAGCCTTTGGCTGTGCGGGCATGCTGGGAGTTGTAGTTTTGCAACAGCTGGAGGCACACTGGTTGGGAAACACTGTATTACGGTACCTCCACCTCCATTTGCTCACGCTGTGGAGAACACTCCCTGCTGACTAGAAGCTCAGGACAGGACCTACAAGACGCCATCACGTTAGAGCACCGGTCCTGGGCGTGCAGTCAGCAGCGAATGTTCACCGCAGCCAGGTGAATGCAAATTATTATTATTTTTTTGCAAAAGCAGAGAAGGGGGGCACTAATGGGGGCAATACTCTTACTGGGGGCACTAATGGGGACATTATTCTTACTGGGGCACTAATGTGGCCATTACTAATTCTGGGACTTACCCGGGGCGCTCCACTATAACGTCAGAGCGCCCCACGCGCATGTATCACATGATCGCATGGCATCTTTACTGTTGGCGTTCAGCTCGGACCTTCACCTGACTGCAGACCCTGGTATGTGGACCTTTAATAAAACTAGTTGAGTACCCCTGCCCTAAGGTATTCTCTGATGGGCATAGTGAGTTCATAGAACTTTTTATTTTTTGTCACAAGTTAGTGGAAAATGATGATTTTTTTTATTTATTTTTTCTTACAAAGTCTCATATTCCACTAACTTGTGACAAAAAATAAAAACTTCTATGAACTCACTATGCCCATCAGCGAATACCTTGGGGTGTCTTCTTTCCAAAATGGGGTCACTTGTGTGGTAGTTATACTGCCCTGGCATTCTAGGGGCCCAAATGTGTGGTAAGTAGTTTGAAATCAAAATGTGTAAAAAATGACCGGTGAAATCCAAAAGGTGCTCTTTGGACTGTGGGCCCCTTTGCCCACCTAGGCTGCAAAAAAGTGCCACACATGTGGTATCGCCGTACTCAGGAGAAGTTGGGGAATGTGTTTTGGGGTGTCATTTTACATATACCCATGCTGGGTGAGATAAATATCTTGGTCAAATGCCAACTTTGTATAAAAAAAATGGGAAAAGTTGTCTTTTGCCAAGATATTTATCTCACCCAGCATGGGTATATATAAAATGACACCCCAAAACACATTCCCCAACTTCTCCTGAGTACGGAGATACCAGATGTGTGACACTTTTTTGCAGCCTAGGAGGGCAAAGGGGCCCATATTCCAAAGAGCACCTTTCGGATTTCACCGGTCATTTTCTACACATTTTGATTTCAAACTTCTTACCACACATTTGGGCCCCTAGAATGCCAGGGCAGTATAACTACCCCACAAGTGACCCCATTTTGGGAAGAAGACACCCCAAGGTATTTCGTGATGGGCATAGTGAGTTCATGGAAGTTTTTATTTTTTGTCACAAGTTAGTGGAATATAAGACTTTGCAAGGAAAAAAAAAAAAATCATCATTTTCCGCTAACTTGTGACAAAAAATATAAAATTCTAGGAACTCGCCATGCCCCTCACGGAATACCTTGGGGTGTCTTCTTTCCAAAATGGGGTCACTTGTGGGGTAGTTATACTGCCCTGGCATTTTCCAGGGGCCCTAATGTGTGGTAAGTAGGTAAATGACCTGTGAAATCCTAAAGGTGCTCTTTGGAATGTGGGCCCCTTTGCCCACCTAGGCTGCAAAAAAGTGTCACATATGTGGTATCGCCGTATTCTGGAGAAGTTGGGCAATGTGTTTTGGGGTGTCTTTTTACATATACTCATGCTGGGTGAGAGAAATATCTCGGCAAAAGACAACTTTTCCCATTTTTTATACAAAGTTGGCATTTGACCAAGATATTTATCTCACCCAGCATGGGTATATGTAAAATGACACCCCAAAACACATTTCCCAACTTCTCCTGAGTACGGCGATACCACATGTGTGACACTTTTTTGCAGCCTAGATGCGCAAAGGGGCCCACATTCATTTTATGAGGGCATTTTTAGACATTTGGATCCCAGACTTCTTCTCACGCTTTAGGGCCCCTAGAATGCCAGGGCAGTATAAATACCCCACATGTGACCCCATTTTGGAAAGAAGACACCCCAAGGTATTCAATGAGGGGCATGGCGAGTTCATAGAAATTTTTTTTTTTTGGCACAAGTTAGCGGAAATTGATATATATATTTTTTTCTCACAAAGTCTCCCTTTCCGCTAACTTGGGACAAAAATTTCAATCTTTCATGGACTCAATATGCCCCTCACGGAATACCTTGGGGTGTCTTCTTTCCAAAATGGGGTCACATGTGGGGTATTTATACTGCCCTGGCATTCTAGGGGCCCTAAAGCGTGAGAAGAAGTCTGGAATATAAATGTCAAAAAAATGTTACGCATTTGGATTCCGTGAGGGGTATGGTGAGTTCATGTGAGATTTTATTTTTTGACACAAGTTAGTGGAATATGAGACTTTGTAAGAAAAAAAAAAATAATTTCCGCTAACTTGGGCCAAAAAAATGTCTGAATGGAGCCTTACAGGGGGGTGATCAATGACAGGGGGGTGATCAATGACAGGGGGTGATCAATGACAGGGGGGTGATCAGGGAGTCTATATGGGGTGATCACCCCCCTGTCATTGATCACCCCCCTATAAGGCTCCATTCAGATGTCCGTATGTGTTTTGCGGATCCGATCCATGCATCAGTGGATCCGTAAAAATCATACGGACATCTGAATGCAGCCTGACAGGGGGCTGATCAATGACAGGGGGGTGATCAGGGAGTCTATATGGGGTGATCACCCCCCTGTAAGGCTCCATTCAGATGTCCGTATGTGTTTTGCGGATCCGATCCATGCATCAGTGGATCCGTAAAAATCATACGGACATCTGAATGCAGCCTGACAGGGGGGTGATCAATGACAGGGGGGTGATCAGGGAGTCTATATGGGGTGATCACCCCCCTGTAAGGCTCCATTCAGATGTCCGTATGTGTTTTGCGGATCCGATCCATGTATCAGTGGATCCGTAAAAATCATACGGATATCTGAATGCAGCCTTACAGGGGGGTGATCAATGGATTTGAAATGAAACAAATGATGTGCTTTAACTGCAGACTATCAGCTTTAATTTGAGGGTATTTACATCCAAATCAGATGAACGGTGTAGGAATTACAACAGTTTGCATATGTGCCTCCCACTTGTTAAGGGACCAAAAGTAATGGGACAATTGGTTTCTCATCTGTTCCATGGCCAGGTGTGTGTTATTCCCTCATTATCCCAATTACAATGAGCAGATAAAAGGTCCACAGTTCATTTCAAGTGTGCTATTTGCATTTGGAATCTGTTGCTGTCAACTCTCAAGATGAGATCCAAAGAGCTGTCACTATCAGTGAAGCAAGCCATCATTATGCTGAAAAAAACTAAACAAACCCATCAGAGAGATAGCAAAAACATTAGGAGTGGTCAAAACAACTGTTTGGAACATTCTTAAAAATAAGGAACGCATCGGTGAGCTCAGCAACACCAAAAGATCCAGAAGACCGCGGAAAACAACTGTGGTGGATTGCCGAAGAATTCTTTCCCTGGTGAAGAAAACACCCTTTAAAACAGTTGGCCAGATCGAGAACACTCTCCAGGATGTATGTGTGTGTGTGTGTCAAAGTCAACAATCAAGAGAAGACTTCACCAGAGTGAATACAGAGGGTTCACCACAAGATGTAAACCATTGATGAGCCTCAAAAACAGGAAGGCCAGATTAGAGTTTGCCAAACGATATCTAAAAAAGCCTTCACAGTTCTGGAACAACATCCTATGGACAGATGAGACCAAGATCAACTTGTACCAGAGTGATGGGAAGAGAAGAGTATGGAAAAGGAAAGGAACTGCTTATGATCCTAAGCATACCACCTCATCAGTGAAGCATAGTGGTGGTAGTGTCATGGCGTGGGCATGTATGGCTGCCAAAGGAACTGGTTCTCTTGTATTTATTGATGATGTGACTGCTGACAAAAGCAGCAGGATGAATTCTGAAGTGTTTCAGGAAATATTATCTGCTCATATTCAGCCAAATGCTTCAGTACTCATTGGACGGCGCTTCACAGTGCAGATGGACAATGACCCAAAGCATACTGCAAAAGCAACCAAAGAGTTTTTTAAGAGAAAGAAGTGGAATGTTATGCAATGCCAAGTCAATCACCTGACCTGAATCCGATTGCGCATGCATTTCACTTGCTGAAGACAAAACTGGAGGGAAAATGCCCCCAGAACAAGCAGGAACTGAAGACAGTTGCAGTAGAGGCCTGGCAGAGCATCACTAGGTATGAAACCCAGTGTCTGGTGATGTCTATGCGTTCCAGACTTCAGGCATTAATTGACTGCAAAGGATTTGCAACCAGGTATTAAAAAGTGAAAGTTTGATTTAGGATTACTATTCTGTCCCATTTACTTCTGGCCCCTTAACAAGTTAGGGGCACATATGCAAACTGTTGAAATTCCTACACTAGTCACCTGAGCTGGCAGTCTGCAGTTAAAGCACATCTTGTTAGTTTCATTTCAAATCCATTGTGGTGGTGTATAGAGCCAAAAATGTTCGAATTGTGTCAATGTCCCAATATTTATGGACCTGACTGTACGTGCCCCCTTTACGGTAGTAATGCTCACATGTTCCCTCTTCACAGTAGTAATGCTCACATGTGCCCGCTTTACAGTAACAACGCTCACATGTGACTCCTTCACTGTCGTAATGCCCAGATATGTGTCCTCTTCACAGTAATAATGCTCACACGTGCCCCCTTCATGGTAAAAATATCCAGATGCGCCCCTTCACAGTAAAAATGCCCAGATATTTGCCCCTTCACAGTAGTAATGGTCACACGTGCCCCCTCACAGTGTTTGCATTTCTTTCTCGCAAAATGTATACCATGTCTAGTGCGGCCCTTAGACAAAAAATGGTTGGGCACCACTGTTCTAAAGCCTTTTGTGCAGTGTATAAGTGGAAAAAAGAAATATATATTTGCCGTTCAGTGGTGCAGTTATATGTTCTAAAGCCCTTTTTGTCGTGTATTAGTGGCAAAAGAAAAATATATTTGCCATTCAGCGGTGCAGTTATATGTTGTAAAGCCCTTTTTGCGTGTATTAGTGCCACAAAAAGAGTATTTGCCATTGTGTGGTGAAGTGAGAAAGTTACAGCCATTTTCGGCGTGTATTAGTGGAAAGAAAAGGGCTTATTAGCCGTTGTGTGGTGAAGTGAGAAAATTACAGACTTTTTTTGGGGTCTTTTAATTTCCTTTTTAATTTATTTATTTGATCTAACAGTATGTCAGACAGAGAAGTGCCAGGCCCTGCACAGGGGAGTGGCGGAGCCCTAAATGTTTCTGGCGCAGGCACAGGTTGCAGAAGAGTAAGGGGCCATGGCAGCAGGAGTTGCAGCGAGAGACCTGAGCTCATGGTGTCAACACCCCCAGTCAAGAGTCGGTGGGTTAGGCAGATGCAACCCTTAGTTGGCATTGCCAGGGAGCAGGCCCTGTGCCCTCACCTGTACTCAACCTGCCTATGTCCTTTTCTGTTCCCTCAGCCAGAGAAGTATTATATGCTGTGGGCTCAGCTCCACTATACAGTGAGGACGAGCTACTAGAGGACAGTCAGCAGCTACTGGCCAGCCAAGATGTGGAGGAGACATCCGCCGCTTCCTCCACTAGGCGGGCAAGTAGTTATGAGGATAGTGGTGTGGGAGCTGGTGTTGCGAACGGTGAGGCTCCTGACCCAGAGACCGTTGAGGAGGACATCAGTGATGTGCAGACATTATTCGATTATGATGATGTAGCTGATTGCACTTGGAAACTGGGTGAATTAGGGGCTTCATCATCATCGGTAGAAGAGGGTGGCAGCTTGCCAGTGAGACAGTGGCGGAGCCAGCAAGTCGCTAGCATGGCCGGCAGTCAGCAGAGTGGTAGATTGGTAGCCAAACATGCCAAGGGTAGACCACCTGCTTTGCAGGTTCACGGAGGCAGCAGCGGTAGCAGTCAGTCAGTGCATAGTATTGAGGGTCAAATCACCTACTCGGCAGTGTGGCAGTTTTTTGTTAAGCCGCCGGAGGTGAACATGGCCATATGTAGAATCTGTGGTCAGAAGGTGAAGCATGGCCAGGGTGTCAATGATGGCACCACGGCCCTGCATCAACATATGCAGCGTCACCATAAAGTGGCCTGGGAGAACCGTGGCTCCGATGTGGTGGTCCAGCCTGCTGCAGCAACCTCTGCATCACCCAGAGGCACGCACCTGGTTTCAGGCAGTCCAGGCTTCACCACCTAAGCTAAAGGGAGCTATCTGTCCTTCCCATCATCTGCTGGTCCTGATGCTCCTGCTCCTCCTCCTCCTACTCCTCGTCAGTCATTCCATCAGCAATCAATCACCAAAGCGATTGCCAAGAGTCAACAGTATGCGTGCACTCATCGTACGGTGCAGAAGCTGAAAGTGCTCCTGTCCAAGTTGCTGGTGCAGCAGTCCCTCCCTTTCCAAGTGGTGGACTCTGCACCTTTCAGAGAACTGATGGCTTGTGCCGAGCCGAGGTGGTGAGCCTCAAGCCGTCATTTCTTTGCCAAAAAGGCACTACCAGCCCTGCATGCACATGTAGAACAGAAGGTGGGCCAGTCCTTGAACCTGTCGGTGTCTGCAAAAGTGCACTGCAGCGCCAATGTGTGGAGCTGTACCTTCGGTCAGGGACAATACATGTCCTTTACGGCCCACTGGGTGAATGTGGTTCCTGCACAGCCACACCAGAAACTTCCGCTTCCACGTTGTCACGCCGTTGTTCCTTCGACAATGTCCGCCTCTGCCTCCTCATCCTCCACTATGTCCTCAGCCTTCACTGCAGGGACAATTCACAGTGCCCACAGTGGTGTCAAGCTGTTCTGCACCTCGTTTGAACTGAGTCACACAGGGGAGGAACTGCTCCGTGTCCTTCATCAAGAAATTTAATCCTGGCTTTCTTTGCGACAACTCAAAATCGGAACCATGGTGACCGACAACAGGAAGAACATGGTGTCAGCGCTGCGTCAAGGAGGGCTGAGCCATGCGCCATGCATGGCACATGTGTTCAATCTGGTTGTTAAGCAGTTCCTGAAGTATTCCACCCATCTGCAAGACATCCTAAAAATGTCCAGGAAACTTAGCATGCACTTCAGCCACTCGTACACTGCAAAGCACACCCTCCTTGAGCTGCAGCTGCAGAACTACATCCCCCAACATAGGTTGATATGCGACGTTTCTACCCGTTGGAATTCCACCCTCCATATGTTGGACCGACTATACGAACAGAGAAAGGCCATAAACGATTTATTGATTATCCAAGCCGACAGGAGTACTCCTCTGTGTAACTTCGATGTCAGCCAGTGGCAGCTCATGCATGACACCTGCCGTTTGCTCAGACCCTTTGAGGAGGCCACGTTATTTGTCAGTCGCCAGGACTACAGGATTAACAACGTCATTCCATTGCTTCATGTCCTGGAACAGATTCTGGAAAATCTGGCTGGTCAGGGGACTGGAGACGTGGCGCCTAGATCTCATGGCCACATGAGACTTGTGGGGGCTAAACTGGAGGAGAAGGAGGACATTGGGTGGTTTGGGTAGTGGAAATGGGAGGTTTATACATACAGGAGAGGAGGAGCAAGAGCAGCCAGAGTAGCTACAGTGTGATGAGGAAGACGAGGCAGAGGACTAAGACACACCGTGGCAATATGCAGTGGAGATATAGGCAGGGAGTCCCTCCGAGTCACTTGCGCAAATGGAACCATCCATGCTCACTTGCTTGCGTAGTGACAGCCGAATTGTCACCATTCGGCAGAGAGATGACTTCTGGCTCTTCACCTTGTTGAACCCTTGGTACCGGTCCAAAATGGGGGCCTTTTTAACTTCCGCTGAGAGGGAGGACAAACTGAACTACTATAGAGACATCGCATGTAGTCAGTTGGCAGCTGCCTATCTGCGCCATCGTCCATCCTCTCGCAGGTCTGACGCTGTGGCAGGGTGGGGGGGGGGGGGTAGGAGCAGTTCCAGCTTCATCAGCAGCAACTTGAGTCTAGAGTTGCTGATGAGCAGCTTTCTTCACCCACCTAGTGAAGAAACTACTCACCAGCAGCAATGTCACAGGGCGCTGCCGACGCACTGATTCTCCGCAGTGCCAACGGCACCCCGCCTCTGTACAGCATCTGCATGCGTCCTTGTCTACTCAGCGCGGCCGGCCTACTCGGTTCCCCCAGCAACCTGATGAAGCCCGAGCACCGAGCTGGGCACTCGGTGCTCAGCCATGAACAGGAGGGCGAGTCATGTGACGCAGGCCACGTCACATGACCTCTGCTACTCAGTATTTAAAAAGGAAGCCTGCTGACCACAGGTTGCCTGTTATTTAGGTTCTGCTGTGATTTTGCATACCTGGCATACTTACCCTCTGTGTATCTCCTGACGATCCTCTGCCTGCTTCTTCTGTACTGCGCTGCTCTCCTGGTATTCAGACCCTGGCTATCTCCTGACGATCCTCTGCTGTCTCCTTTGGTACTACGAGACACTCCTGGTATTTATGAACCCGGCTTCTCCTGACTATTCTTTGCTTGCTCCATTTGTACTTCGTTGCTCTCCTGGTATTGACTCTGTCCGTTCACTCTCTGTTGTTTGTCTGGGCTATCCTCCCAGCACATATTCCAAGCTAGGGATTGCCGTCCAGTTGTCCCCTGTCATTAGGACTTGCGAGACAAGTAGGCAGGGCCAGGGGTGAGGGTGGAGCGCAGTGGTCACTATCCTCCCCCCTGTGTGTGTGTGTGTACGCGACCGTTACAAGCAGAAGCTAGACCTGGAGCAGGACCTGAACCAGCAAGTGGTGGCATACTCGTGCATCGACCGGGCAGCAGAGGCAAATGTGTGAGAGTAGTCTATGGTGAGCCAATGGGGGTAGTAGTATTACTCACTGTTCTGTAGCTCCCTGGGCAAGTGTGCAGTGATGGGAAAGACAGCACTAAATCCTCTGGGGTACTCTTTAGCACAGTGATCACCAGCCAGATGGTAGTTGAGGTGCTCATTGATGGTATAGGTGTTTAGGGTGCTTTGAAGGCTGGGACCCCGGTTGTTTGTGACGCCAGCACCGTTGGGTGCAAAGGTTGGTGGTGGAAAACATGAGGAGTCAGTTGTAGTAAAACTGTTGAACTTTTACTTAGGTCACTTGTTTTCAGGTAGTCAGTACAGTTCATTTATATGGCATAAAGATATGACTCAGATATTGGTTTAGCTGTAATCCTTGTAACAGGCTTGGCAATTGCAATTTGAGGCGTTTTCCTTCTCTCTATATCTGGCTATACTTTGTCCACACTCTAGCACTCAGGAACTGGATATAATAAACTATTACTGGTCAGTAGCAATCCAGAGGGCGGCTCCCTAATGGCAGGCATCAGTCTTCTGCTCCATTCTTTGGATAGGATGCTAACTGAAGAACTATGGTCCACTATGTCCATAGAGGCATGTGCGTGGGTAAAGCTGCACGGATGTCAAATTATGCAGTGGGTCAGGATATGGATATAATAGTCTATGGTTTTGTTTGTGGCGCCAATTGCAGCGTGCGCAGGGTACTAACACAGGGCCTTTCAAGGTGTTGTAACTCACGTACCAGGCTAGGAATGCCAGAGTGGTGTAATGTCTCTGTGTGGTAATGGCAATAGTATCAACAGTGTCTCCTACCTTGGTATGACTGGACTCCTGGATCCTGGCTCACTTGCAATAAAAAGAGTGTTGTGCTAGTAGGAGTAATTGAGGGATTTGGTAGCAGTAATTGAGATCCAGACCTTTGGTAAAGTTCAAACTTTAAAGGGACACACCTGAATTCAATGATAGACACTTTATTACACTAAAAACATACCCCTAAAATAATTTAAAACATATATAATAGGCTCAAATGCATGAATAACCTCTGTATTAGAGAATATATGAATCTGTCCCAAGGTGATTCCTATGCCAAAAAAATCAGCAGGCTGCAGTATATACAAGACACCTGTAGCAGATGACTATTGCAACATACGTGCCGGCAGACTGTGAACAAATTGATGGTCCATATAGATCAATGGTGCTGGAAATGTGGCACCGGTGTCTAAGTGCCGCAGCCAAATTCATGCGGATATAAAACGGCAAAGCAATACTGTAGTTCTGAGGATACAGCACTATTGTCAATGTGCCGTAGCCGGATTCCTGCACGTTCACTGAATAGAAACTATCCAGGACAATGTCGCTAACTTGGTAAATGTCCTTAGCGAAGGTTCAACTGAGACACGCAGCACTGTTCCACAATCAGTAACGCTACTCACAGTCTCTTAATACATCTGTATATGCTCCTCAAGAGCTCGGTCTTACCCCTCTTCACTGCCTTAGTGCAGCGTTGATGCCAGGCGGCCGTACACCAGCGGCGTCTAACGTGGTGTGCTGGGCCTCGGCGTGGCGTCCCACGTGACCTGGTTGCTTAGGGGACCGGATGGAAGCTGTGATGACGTCACTAGTAGGCGACTGCTCCCTCAGACTCCAGATCAGAGTGGTTCCCTTAACTTTTCCTTGTTTCCAAGTAACAGAGGGAAATGTTCTTCCTTTTTTCTTCTTACAGATACATTGCTCACTCCGTACGCCAGACGCGTTTCGAGGTACTCTGCCTCTTCCTCAGTGGCCAACTGAGTGAGCGGATCCTCTCTCCTTATAAATAAGACACCCATTCCCATAATGCTTCACATCATTGTGCATTTGCTAATTTCTGGAATGGATTAGACTCGCATTGCTTTCTCTGTTATTTTGCACTTAGAGTTACCATGCATATATATTAAAAATATAAATAATCCCACATATAAAAATCATATACAACCTAGCATCTCCTGAGTACATTAATAAAATTCATTAAATATAGGATATGGAGAAAACCGCAAGGTCCTACGGTCACCAGTCATAAAAACGCATCAAAAACGCATTGAAAACGCATAAGTGTGAATTGCGTTTCCCGTGCGATTTGTGCCTATCTTTCTCAAAATATCATATATGGGAGGATGTATGCTTCCTCCTCAACGTGGATCCCCTATTGACCTCCCTAGTGAAATGTTGGCACTTCATGTGGTGTATCAGTCGCCAAAATTGCTGCGATATGGTTCAAGAGGTGGATGTAATATGTAGATGTAGTATAGGGGGAGCCGTCCGACAAGGAGGGGAGATCACAGTGTCGATAAACGACCAGACTACGATGTCCCATCCCTACCGGGCAACCCCCCGCTCACAGGAACCCAAAGACCTCCATTTCGGCATTTAGGCCCCTCGGGATAATTGTGTCATATTCAAAAATCCTTCGTGACTCCTGTCTGTGCGCTATGTGGTTCCCCCCTCTCCACAACTTTTTGACCTTCTCAATGGCCATGAACCTTAACCCAGTAGGGTCACAGTTGTGTTTGATCTTAAAATGTTTTGATAATGAATGCGTGTCAAGACCTTTCTTAATGTTTGCGACGTGTTCCGCTACCCTCTTTTTGAGGGTTCTTTTTGTTCTGCCTAAATACTGCTTCCTGCAACTGCATTCCAGCAAGTATATGACATCTGTGGAAACACACGTCAAACATTCTTGTATCTCCAAGCTAAAGGAATTGACTGTCGATTTCACCTTTATAGTCTTCTTGGGGAAACTGGTAATCCCACAATTCACACATCTACCACATCTGAAGAAGCCATTTACCGCCAACCAATTTTCTTTGTTACGACTGTCTTTCTTTCTTTTCACCGTCAGGGCTACTTTCCCAGTTAAATTCCCAGCTCTTGTATACGAGATCTTTGGTGCTTCACTCAAAAGGGGACCTACCAATTTATCATTCAGTAGGTGTCCCCAATGTTTCCGTATACTTCTTTCCATTATTCTATATTGGGAATTGAATGGAAGGACAATTCTCAACGTCTCATCCTGTTGTTGAGGAGGACTGGCTGAGAAAAAATCCCTCCTTTCAATTTTTTATTTTTTTTCCCCCCAGCTTTTCTAATGATTTATCTATTATCTGAACTGGGTAGTCCCTTTCTAGTAGTTGTTGTCTCAAACATCTACATATTACACCCACCTCTTGAACCATATCACAGCAATTTTGGTGACTGATACACCACATGAAGTGCCAACATTTCACTAGGGAGGTCAATAGGGGATCCACATTGAGGGGGAAGCATACATCCTCCCATATATGATATTTTCAGAAAGATAGGCACAAATCGCACGGGAAACGCAATTCACACTTATGCGTTTTTGATGCGTTTTTATGCCTGGTGACCGTAGGACCTTGCGGTTTTATCCATATCCTATATTTAATGAATTTTATTAATGTACTCAGGAGATGCTAGGTTGTATATGATTTTTATATGTGGGATTATTTATATTTTTTATATATATGCTTGGTAACTCTAAGTGCAAAATAACAGAGAAAGCAATGCGAGTCTAATTCATTCCAGAAATTAGCAAATGCACAATGATGTGAAGCATTATGGGAATGGGTGTCTTATTTATAAGGAGTGATGATCCGCTCACTCAGTTGGCCACTGAGGAAGAGGCAGAGTACCTCGAAACGCGTCTGGCATACGGAGTGAGCGTTGTATCTGTAAGAAGAAAAAAGGAAGAACATTTCCCTATGTTACTTGGAAACAAGGAAAAGTTAAGGGAACCACTCTGATCCGGAGTCTGAGGGAGCAGTCGCCTACTAGTGATGTCATCACAGCTTTCATCCGGTCCCCTAAGCAACCAGGTCACGTGGGACGCCACGCCGAGGCCCAGCACACCACGTGGGACGCCGCTGGTGTACGGCCGCCTGGGATCAACGCTGCACTAAGGCAGTGAAGAGGGGTAAGACCGAGCTCTTGAGGAGCATATACAGATGTATTAAGAGACTGTGAGTAGCGTTACTGATTGTGGAACAGTGCTGCGTGTCTCAGTTGAACCTTCGCTAAGGACATTTACCAAGTTAGCGACATTGTCCTGGATAGTTTCTATTCAGTGAACGTGCAGGAATCCGGCTACGGCACATTGACAATAGTGCTGTATCCTCAGAACTACAGTATTGCTTTGCCGTTTTATATCCGCATGAATTTGGCTGCGGCACTTAGACACCGGTGCCACATTTCCAGCACCATTGATATATATGGACCATCAATTTGTTCACAGTCTGCCGGCATGTATGTTGCAATAGTCATCTGCTACAGGTGCCTTGTATATACTGCAGCCTGCTGATTTTCTTGGCATAGGAATCACCTTGGGACAGATTCATATATTCTCCAATACAGAGGTTATTCATGCATTTGAGCCTATTATATATGTTTTAAATTATTTTAGGGGTATGTTTTTAGTGTAATAAAGTGTCTATCATTGAATTCAGGTGTGTCCCTTTTGAGTGTGCCCCTTCATACTCGCTTAGTCTCCATTTGTTTATCGTGGTCCTGAGGGTGGGACCTGAAGGTGATCACCTTATCCATACGGTGAGAGGGTGAGCCGCTGTACTTTCTAGTTTTATTATTTACACCACCCTAATCAGCTGAGCTCTCCTCTTCCCAATATGGACATTTGGGAACACTTGGACAACAAATATAAAAAGATCGACTCATTTACCTTCAATGTGGAAGGGGAAACATTGGCGGGGGTAGAAAGATCATTGGATGATGTTTTTAAGGTATTGGAGAAAACATTGCAACGTCAGTTGCGGAATAAGTGGGAAATTAGGTCACTTACACAATATTTGGATAAGGGCCTCATCCCTAAGGGTTTGACACTCACCAAAATACCCACACCGGATTTGGTGGATGACAAATTTAGGAAGGAATGGGATGCTTTCCTCAAAATACAATCAGGAATCCTTATACAAATAATCATCAAAAGGAGAATACAGATGACAGAAGAGATGACAGGACAAATAGATACCCTTAAAAGAGAGATGGAAGCCTTTCCAGATACTGATATTGTTCGCAAATGGCATGATAGGATTTGCAAAAATCTTGACTCATTAGAGAGAGAGATAATATCAAAAAAGTCTAGGAAACTTAGTCATATGGAGAGAAAAGATGTCAGTGAGGCTCACTCACGGATGGACGTCGACAGAACTAACACACAAGGATTAAATATAGAATTGGAGAATGTTAAAATATCCAATAGATTTGAAACACTTGCGACACCGCATTTTTTAGACTACACCCCACCTCACCACAAAGCACGAACGAGGACCACACGCACCCCCACCCCACCACGACAGGATACAAGGAAGTACACTCATAGAACACAGGTATATTCACACAATTACAATTTAAGGGAACGTCTGATTGAACACATTCACAACAGAGGGAATCACCAGACACAGAGACAAGATCACAGGCAACATCAGAATTCAGAACACTATCACACACCGGTACAAACCAGAGCCAAAAGGCAGGAACACAACAAAAGATTTGTAGAGGACGACACTCACATAAGAAGGAATTACACAAACTCACACAATCGACATCGAACATAGTGAACATCAGTGACTTTGAACTCACAGACACTCAGGTCCAATTATTAAACAAGGGTCTGCAATTTGCCCCGACTAACTCTCTGGACAAGTTTGCCACATACATTGGGCTGGAAAAATTCATTAGACGGTTATGTCTTAAGAAGTATTATTTAAAGAACCCCATTAATAGAGAGATGGGTTTGGAAGGGAACTGGAAGAGATATGCACATACTAACCTGAAGGCCAAATCCAAAAAATTTGCCAGGCAAGAGATTAGTAGTGAGATGGCCACATTTAAAAAAAATGTGGAACGAGATCTGAGGAGAATAAAAAGTCTTAGGTTAAACACAAATTTGAATAAAGAAGAGATTAAGGCAATTAAAACATTGCGAGATAACAATGAGATCACTATCAGGCCAGCAGATAAGGAAGGGGCGGTAGTGATACTGAATACGGAAGCCTACCTAAAAGAGTGCTATAGACAATTAAGAGAAGAGAACACGTATCAGAAATTAAAAGGGGACACGACGGATGAGTATTATAAAACCTTAAAGGAGTATTGTGATAAAGGACTGGAGGTAGGTTTTCTCTCTAATCAGGAAGCTAGATTTATCTTGGACACGGAAAAAAGGATTCCGATGTTCTACTGCATCCCCAAAATCCACAAAGATATGAAGTCACCCCCAGGGTGTCCGATAGTGTCGGGGATACAATCTATATCATGCAACTTGTCCAAATACATCGATCAATGGTTGCAACCCTATGTGAAGCGGATGCCATCGTAAATTCGGGACACTACAGACATTATAAAAACCCTGGAAACTATTAAATCTGTACTGGGACCGATTTTGTTTAATATCTTCATAAGTGATATTGCAAAAGGCCTCACTGGTAAGGTTTGTCTTTTTGCTGATGACACAAAGATAGGTAACAGGGTTGATGTTCCTGGAGGGAAACGCCAAATGGAAAAGGATTTAGGAAAACTAGAAGAATGGTCAGAACTCTGGCAACTGAAATCTAATGTGGATAAGTGCAAGATAATGCACCTGGGGCGTAAAAACCCAAGGGCAGAATATAGAATATTTGACACAGTCCTGACCTCAGTATCTGAGGAAAGGGATTTAGGAGTAATTATTTCAGAAGACTTAAAGGTGGGAAGACAATGTAATAGAGCAGCACGAAATGCCAGCAGAATGCTTGGATGTATAGGGAGAGGTATAAGCAGTAGAAAGAGTGAAGTGCTTATGCCGCTGTACAGAACACTGGTGAGACCTCACTTGGAGTATTGTGCGCAGTACTGGAGGCCATATCTCCAGAAGGATATAGATACTCTAGAGAGAGTTCAGAGAAGAGCTACTAAACTAGTACATGGATTGCAGGATAAAACTTACCAGGAAAGGTTAAAGGACCTTAATATGTATAGCTTGGAAGAAAGAAGAGACAGAGGGGATATGATAGAAACTTTTAAATACATAAAGGGAATCAACTCGGTAAAGGAAGAGAGCATATTTAAAAGAAGAAAAACTACCACAAGAGGACACAGTTTTAAATTAGAGGGGCAAAGGTTTAAAAGTAATATAAGGAAGTATTACTTTACTGAGAGAGTAGTGGATGCATGGAATAGCCTTCCTGCAGAAGTGGTAGCTGCAAATACAGTGAAGGGGTTTAAGCATGCGTGGGATAGGCACAAGGCCATCCTTCATATAAGATAGGGCCGGGGGCTATCCATAGTATTCAGTATATTGGGCAGACTAGATGGGCCAAATGGTTCTTATCTGCCGACACATTCTATGTTTCTATGTTTCTATGTAAGACGGGTGGATTTTGGGGACGCTGGATGTTGGATCCTTGTATACAGTGATCGATCACACTCCGGGTGTACAAGCGCTGTATGAGCAATTGTCGGGAGATGCCGGTCTGCCGATGGAGCAATTGGATTTCTTATTAGGTGGAGCGAAATACATACTGGCTCACAACTATTTTGCATTTGAACATGAGTTTTATGTGCAGCGGACCGGCACCACCATGGGTACCAGAATTGCCCCCAGCTATGCCAATTTATTTTTGGCACAGTGGGAAAGGGAAACCATCATACCTAGGCTGGGGACGGATCTGGTACTAAGGCGGCATTATATTGACTATATTTTGTTCATATGGCAAGACACACCTGAATCCTTGGACTTATTCTTAGGGAGCATTAACACCAATGAGAGGAACTTGATATTCAGCCCAAGCATAAGTAAAGAAAGAGTAGAGTTCTTGATTTGGAGATATGGGCAAAGGGTGATCAATTACACTGTAACACTTTCTTCAAACCAGTAGCCAAAAATAGCTTCATCAGGTTTGCTAGTTGCCATCTTCCACGATGGCTGATGAATGTTCCTACAGGTCAGTTCCGAAGGTTGAAACGGAACTGTACTGAGGATACCAAATTTGAAGATGAAGCTACTGGTTTGAGACAACAACTACTAGAAAGGGACTACCCAGTTCAGATAATAGATAAATCCTTAGAAAAGGTGAAAAAAATGGAAAGGAGGGATTTTTTCTCGGCCAGTCCTCCTCAACAACAGGATGAGACGCTGAGAATTGTCCTTCCATTCAATTCCCAATATAGAATAATGGAAAAATGTATACGGAAACATTGGGGACACCTACTGAATGATAAATTGGTAGGTCCCCTTTTGAGTGAAGCACCAAAGATCTCGTATACAAGAGCTGGGAATTTAGCTGGGAAAGTAGCCCCGACGGTGAAAAGAAAGAAAGACAGTCGTAACAAAGAAAATTGGTTGGCGGTAAATGGCTTCTTCAGATGTGGTAGATGTGCGAATTGTGGGATTCCCAGTTTCCCCAAGAAGACTATAAAGGTGGAATCGACAGTCAATTCCTTTAGCTTGGAGATGCAAGAATGTTTGACGTGTGATTCCACAGATGTCATATACTTGCTGGAATGCAGTTGCAGGAAGCAGTATTTAGGCAGAACAAAAAGAACCCTCAAAAAGAGGGTAGCGGAACACGTCGCAAACATTAAGAAAGGTCTTGACACGCATTCATTATCAAAACATTTTAAGATCAAACACAACTGTGACCCTACTGGCTTAAGATTCATGGCCATTGAGAAGGTCAAAAAGTTGTGGAGAGGGGGAAACCACATAGCACACATGCCGAGACAGGAGTCACGAAGGATTTTTGAATATGACACAATTATCCTGAGGTGTCACGGATGGTGTACAGGAAACAAGACAATACCATATAAACAATGTCTCTCTGGATCCACAACTAAGGAACAAAGGGAGACCCCTGCAATAGACCTGCCGCTCTCCCTCACTGCTCAGCCTATGCGAACACGCCAAAGGTGGATGGCCGCATATCCACATTCCTCGGCTATCTATTACCTGAAGACCCTACAATAGTGAAGGGACACGACCACCGGCTCCCTACACTGACACGGAGGGAGTCAGGGTCACCTGGATCCAGAAAAGACAAAATCATAAATACATAAACAGCACTTATCTTGCAGACGACTGACGACTGAGGACTGGGAACTGGGAACAGCATGCACACACACTCCAGGAAGTAGTATCAGCCGCACACTACTGCATTATGGGGAGGAACTTAAAGGGTAGCAATCAGTCCAACTGCATGACAGCTGAGATAGACTAACGAGATGAGAAACTAAACCAAAACAAAGAAATTCAAGGAGGAGGATCTGAGAAGCTCCTGTGAGCGCTTCTCAGCTGTCTGGCTGTGACAGTACCCCTCCCTCTAGGAGTGGACTCCGGACACTCAGAGCCCACCTTCTCAGGATGGGACCTATGGAAAGCCCTGATGAGACGAGAGGCCTTAATGTCCGTCACTGGGACCCACATCCTCTCCTCTGGACCATAACCCTCCCAATGAACGAGGTACTGGAGGGAACCGCGGACAAGACGAGAATCCACAATCCTAGAGACCTGAAATTCAAGATTTCAACCATAATCGGAGGAGGAGGCAAAGGCGAGGGTACAATAGGTTGAACATAAGGTTTCAATAAGGACTTATGAAAAACATTATGGATCTTCCAAGTCTGAGGAAGGTCAAGACGGTAGGCAACAGGATTGATGACAGACAGGATCTTGTAAGGCCCAATAAACCTAGGACCCAACGTCCAGGAGGGAACCTTCAATTTGATATTCTTGGTAGACAACCACACCAGATCACCAACATTCAGGTCCGGACCAGGCACACGTCTCTTATCCGCCACACGCTTATATCTCTCACTCATGCTCTTTAGATTATCCTGAATCTTTTGCCAAATAGATGACAAAGACGAGGAGAATCTGTCCTCATCAGGCAAACCAGAAGAGCCCTCTCCCGAGAAAGTCCCAAACTGCGGATGGAACCCATATGCACCAAAAAATGGTGACTTATCAGAGGACTCCTGACGACGGTTATTTAAAGCAAACTCAGCAAGGGACAAAAAAGAACACCAATAGAGTTGAGCGAACACCTGGATGTTCGGGTTCGAAAAGTTCGGCCGAACTTCCCTGAAATGTTTGGGTTCGGGATCCGAACCAGATCCGAACTTCGTCCCGAACCCGAACCCCATTGAAGTCAATGGGGACCCGAACTTTTGGGCACTAAAAAGGCTGTAAAACAGCCCAGGAAAGAGCTAGAGGGCTGCAAAAGGCAGCAACATGTAGGTAAATCCCCTGCAAACAAATGTGGATAGGGAAATGAATTAAAATAAAAATTAAAAAAATAAAAATGAACCAATATCAATTGGACAGAGGTCCCATAGCAGAGAATCTGGCTTCACGTCAGCAGAGAATCAGTCTCTTCATGCCATAGCAAAGAATCTGGCTTCATGTCAGCAGAGAATCAGTCTCTTCATGCCATAGCAGCGAATCTGGCTTCATGTCAGCGCAGAATCAGTCTTCATCCACCACTGGAACAGGCCACTGTCACACATTTAGGCCCAGGCACCCAGGCAGAGGAGAGGTCCCGTAACAGAGAATCTGGCCTTATGTCAACGCAGAATCTGTCTTCATGTCATAGCAGAGAATCAGGCTTCACGTCACCCACCACTGGAACAGGCCACTGTCACACATTTAGGCCCCGGCACCCAGACAGAGGAGAGCGGTCCCGTAACAGAGAATCTGGCCTTATGTCAGCGCAGAATCTGTCTTCATGTCATAGCAGAGAATCAGGCTTCACGTCACCCACCACTGGAACAGGCCACTGTCACACATTTAGGCCCAGGCACCCAGGCAGAGGAGAGAGGTCCCGTAACAGAGAATCTGGCCTTATGTCAGCGCAGAATCTGTCTTCATGTCATAGCAGAGAATCAGGCTTCACGTCACCCACCACTGGAACAGGCCACTGTCACACATTTAGGCCCCGGCACCCAGACAGAGGAGAGCGGTCCCGTAACAGAGAATCTGGCCTTATGTCAGCGCAGAATCTGTCTTCATGTAATAGCAGAGAATCAGGCTTCACGTCACCCACCACTGGAACAGGCCACTGTCACACATTTAGGCCCCGGCACCCAGGCAGAGAAGAGAGGTCCCGTAACAGAGAATCTGGCCTTATGTCAGCGCAGAATCTGTCTTCATGTAATAGCAGAGAATCAGGCTTCACGTCACCCACCACTGGAACAGGCCACTGTCACACATTTAGGCCCAGGCACCCAGGCAGAGAAGAGAGGTCCCGTAACAGAGAATCTGGCCTTATGTCAGCGCAGAATCTGTATTCATGTCATAGCAGAGAATCAGGCTTCACGTCACCCACCACTGGAACAGGCCACTGTCACACATTTAGGCCCAGGCACCCAGGCAGAGGAGAGAGGTCCCGTAACAGAGAATCTGGCCTTATGTCAGCGCAGAATCTGTCTTCATGTCATAGCAGAGAATCAGGCTTCACGTCACCCACCACTGGAACAGGCCACTGTCACACATTTAGGCCCATGCACCGAGGCAGAGGAGAGAGGTCCCGTAACAGAGAATCTGGCCTTATGTCAGCGCAGAATCTGTATTCATGTCATAGCAGAGAATCAGGCTTCACGTCACCCACCACTGGAACAGGTCACACATTTAGGCCCCGGCACCCAGACAGAGGAGAGCGGTCCCGTAACAGAGAATCTGGCCTTATGTCAGCGCAGAATCTGTCTTTATGTCATAGCAGAGAATCAGGCTTCACGTCACCCACCACTGGAACAGGCTACTGTCACACATTTAGGCCCAGGCACCCAGGCAGAGGAGAGAGGTTCCGTAACAGAGAATCTGTCCTTATGTCAGCGCAGAATCTGTATTCATGTCATAGCAGAGAATCAGGCTTCACGTCACCCACCACTGGAACAGGCCACTGTCACACATTTAGGCCCCGGCACCCAGACAGAGGAGAGCGGTCCCGTAACAGAGAATCTGGCCTTATGTCAGCGCAGAATCTGTCTTCATGTCATAGCAGAGAATCAGGCTTCACGTCATCCACCACTGGAACAGGCCACTGTCACACATTTAGGCCCAGGCACCCAGGCAGAGGAGAGAGGTCCCGTAACAGAGAATCTGGCCTTATGTCAGCGCAGAATCTGTATTCATGTCATAGCAGAGAATCAGGCTTCACGTCACCCACCACTGGAACAGGCCACTGTCACACATTTAGGCCCCGGCACCCAGACAGAGGAGAGCGGTCCCGTAACAGAGAATCTGGCCTTATGTCAGCGCAGAATCTGTATTCATGTCATAGCAGAGAATCAGGCTTCACGCCACCCGCCACTGGAACAGGCCACTGTCACACATTTAGGCCCCGGCACCCAGACAGAGGAGAGGTTCATTCAACTTTGGGTTGCCCCGCAATATAATGGTAAAATGAAATTAAAAATAGTATTGAATGAGGAAGTGCCCTGGAGTAGAATAATATATTGTTAAGGGGAGGTAGTTAATATCTAATCTGCACAAGGGATGGACAGGTCCTGTGGGATCTATGCCTGGTTCATTTTTATGAACGTCAGCTTGTCCACATTGGCTGTAGACAGGCGGCTGCGTTTGTCTGTAATGACGCCCCCTGCCGTGCTGAATACACGTTCAGACAAAACGCTGGCCGCCGGGCAGGCCAGCACCTCCAAGGCATAAAAGGCTAGCTCTGGCCACGTGGACAATTTGGAGACCCAGAAGTTGAATGGGGCCGAACCATCAGTCAGTACGTGGAGGGGTGTGCACAGGTACTGTTCCACCATGTTAGTGAAATGTTGCCTCCTGCTAACACGTTCCGTATCAGGTGGTGGTGCACTTAGCTGTGGCGTGTTGACAAAACTTTTCCACATCTCTGCCATGCTAACCCTGCCCTCAGAGGAGCTGGGCGTGACACAGCTGCGTTGGCGACCTCTTGCTCCTCCTCTGCCTTCGCCTTGGGCTTCCACTGGTTCCCCTGTGACATTTGGGAATGCTCTCAGTAGCGCGTCTACCAACGTGCGCTTGTACTCGCGCATCTTCCTATCACGCTCCAGTGTAGGAAGTAAGGTGGGCACATTGTCTTTGTACCGGGGATCCAGCAGGGTGGCAACCCAGTAGTCCGCACACGTTAAAATGTGGGCAACTCTGCTGTCGTTGCGCAGGCACTGCAGCATGTAGTCGCTCATGTGTGCCAGGCTGCCCAGAGGTAAGGACAAGCTGTCCTCTGTGGGAGGCGTATCGTCATCGTCCTGTGTTTCCCCCCAGCCACGCACCAGTGATGGGCCCGAGCTGCTTTGGGTTCCACCCCGCTGTGAACATGCTTCATCCTCCTCCTCCTCCACCTCCTCCTCCTCCACCTCCTCCTCATCCTCGTCCTCCTCGTCCTCCAGTAGTGGGCCCTGTCTGGCCACATTTGTACCTGGCCACTGGTGTTGCAAAAAACCTCCCTCTGAGTCACTTCGAAGAGACTGGCCTGAAAGTGCTAAAAATTACCCCTTTTCCTCCTCTTCCTCCTGGGCCACCTCCTCTTCCATCATCGCCCTAAGTGTTTTCTCAAGGAGACATAGAAGTGGTATTGTAACGCTGATAACGGCGTCATCGCCACTGGCCATGTTGGTGGAGTACTCGAAACAGCGCAACAGGGCACACAGGTCTCGCATGGAGGCCCAGTCATTGGTGGTGAAGTGGGTCTGATCCACAGTGCGACTGACCCGTGCGTGCTGCAGCTGAAACTCCACTATGGCCTGCTGCTGCTCGCACAGTCTGTCCAGCATATGCAAGGTGGAGTTCCACCTGGTGCGCACGTCGCATATGAGGCGGTGAGCGGGAAGGCCGAAGTTACGCTGTAGCGCAGACAGGCGAGCAGCGGCAGGGTGTGAACGCCGGAAGCGCGAACAGACGGCCCGCACTTTATGCAGCAGCTCTGACATGTCGGGGTAGTTGCGAATGAACTTCTGCACCACCAAATTCAGCACATGCGCCAGGCAAGGGATGTGCGTCAAACCGGCTAGTCCCAGAGCTGCAACGAGATTTCGCCCATTATCGCACACCACCAGGCCGGGCTTGAGGCTCACCGGCAGCAACCACTCGTCGGTCTGTTTTTCTATACCCCGCCACAACTCCTGTGCGGTGTGGGGCCTGTCCCCCAAACATATGAGTTTCAGAATGGCCTGCTGACGTTTACCCCGTGCTGTGCTGAAGTTGGTGGTGAAGGTGTGTGGCTGACTGGATGAGCAGGTGGAAGAAGAGGAGGAGGAAGCTGAGTAGGAGGAGGAGGAGACAGAAGGCAAAGAATGTTGCCCTGCGATCCTTGGCGGCGGAAGGACGTGCGCCAAACAGCTCTCCGCCTGGGGCCCAGCCGCCACTACATTTACCCAGTGTGCAGTTAGGGAGATATAGCGTCCCTGGCCGTGCTTACTGGTCCACGTATCTGTGGTTAGGTTGACCATGCCACAGATCGCGTTGCGCAGTGCACACTTGATTTTATCGGACACTTGTTTGTGCAGGGAAGGCACGGCTCTCTTGGAGAAGTAGTGGCGGCTGGGAACAACATACTGTGGGACAGCAAGTGACATGAGCTGTTTGAAGCTGTGTGTGTCCACCTGCCTAAATGACAGCATTTCATAGGCCAGTAGTTTAGAAATGCTGGCATTCAGGGCCAGGGATCGAGGGTGGCTAGGTGGGAATTTACGCTTTCTCTCAAATGTTTGTGAGATGGAGAGCTGAACGCTGCCGTGTGACATGGTTGAGATGCTTGGTGACGCAGGTGGTGGTTTTGGTGGTACATCCCATGTTTGCTGGGCGGCAGGTGCCAACGTTCCTCCAGAGGCGGAGGAAGAGGCCGAGGCGGCGGCAGCAGCAGCAGAAGAGGCCGAGGCGGCGGCAGCAGCAGAAGAGGCCGAGGCGGCAGCAGCAGAAGAGGTAGCAGGGGGAGCCTGAGTGACTTCCTTGTTTTTAAGGTGTTTACTCCACTGCAGTTCATGCTTTGCATGCAGGTGCCTGGTCATGCAGGTTGTGCTAAGGTTCAGAACGTTAATGCCTCGCTTCAGGCTCTGATGGCACAGCGTGCAAACCACTCGGGTCTTGTCGTCAGCACATTGTTTGAAGAAGTGCCATGCCAGGGAACTCCTTGAAGCTGCCTTTGGGGTGCTCGGTCCCAGATGGCGGCGGTCAGTAGCAGGCGGAGTCTCTTGGCGGCGGGTGTTCTGATTTTGCCCACTGCTCCCTCTTTTGCTACGCTGTTGGCTCGGTCTCACCACTGCCTCTTCCTCCGAACTGTGAAAGTCAGTGGCACGACCTTCATTCCATGTGGGGTCTAGGACCTCATCGTCCCCTGCATCGTCTTCCACCCAGTCTTGATCCCTGACCTCCTGTTCAGTCTGCACACTGCAGAAAGATGCAGCAGTTGGCACCTGTGTTTCGTCATCATCAGAGACGTGCTGAGGTGGTATTCCCATGTCCTCATCATCAGGAAAAATAAGTGGTTGTGCGTTAGTGCATTCTATCTCTTCCACCCCTGGGGAAGGGCTAGGTGGATGCCCTTGGGAAACCCTGGCAGCAGAGTCTTCAAACAGCATAAGAGACTGCTGCATAACTTGAGACTCAGACAGTTTCCCTGATATGCATGGGGGTGATGTGACAGACCGATGGGCTTGGTTTTCATGCGCCATCTGTGCGCTTTCTGCAGAAGACTGGGTGGGAGATAATGTGAACGTGCTGGATCCACTGTCGGCCACCCAATTGACTAATGCCTGTACCTGCTCAGGCCTTACCATCCTTAGAACGGTATTGGGCCCCACCAAATATCGCTGTAAATTCTGCTGGCTACTGGGACCTGAGGTAGTTGGTTCACTAGGACGTGTGGCTGTGGCAGAACGGCCACGTCCTCTCCCACCAGAGGGTCCACTAACACCACCACGACCATGTCCACGTCCGCGTCCCTTATTAGATGTTTTCCTCATTGTTCCCGTTCACCACAATTTTGAGAATGGCAAATTTGGCAATGCATTTTAAACCCAGAACAAAAAGTGTGCTTTTACGGTCACTACAAATAACTTGACCAGCTAAAACAGTGCAGATTTGGTTGAATAGAGATGTGAGACCTGTTTTTTTTTGCGCTGTGTGACAGGTATAGGTTTAATCACAGAATCACACTTCTATCAGCACGCTAGCGTGTGTCTTAGGTTTTTCTGAATCACACTATCAATACCTTCAATGTAAGATTTTCTTTTTGGGATAGATTTCAAGTAGGCCTCAAATACCAGAAACTAGTTATTTTGAGAATGGCAAATTTGGGAATGCTTTTTCAACCCAGAACAAAAAGTGTGCTTTTACGGTCACTACAAATAACTGTCACTGCTGTGTGTGAGCAACAAGAGCATGCCAGAAAATAGAGCTACTGACCGGACCCAAACTAGGGAGGATAAAGGGTGACCCCTGTCCGACCCTCAAAAGCTCTCCCTATGCTGCTAAGCCCATGCCCGGATCCAAATGGTGGAAGGAGGCATGCCCGCGTACCTAAGACTGATGGCCACTGTAACCCCTACAATAGTGGAAGGGGCACGGCCACCGGTGCCCTGCTCAGTATATGGAGGGAACCGTGGTCACCTCGGATCCAGTCAGAAAACACACAGATACACAGCAATGTCTGCACACTTAGCTGAAGGGCTGCAGCCGCAGTGAAGATGGATCCAAAGACAGGCTGGCAATATCCGGAGTACTTGCTGCAGCAGAACACAGGTCCAGTGAAAGGATAGCATACAAGGGAAGATACTCAAGCAAGAGCTACAACCCAAATGAGAAATATAATCCACACCTACAATAAGAGGAGGGGGAATATAAAGGCAGGGAAATCAAACGGAGGAGAAACAGCTGGGAGGAAGGAAACAGAAAACTCCTCCCAGCTCTAGTAGTGACATCATCACAGGGGTGGAGAAACAGAGCTGTGAGAACGTCCCAAAGCTCTGGTAGTGACAGTACCCCCCCCCCCCCTCTACGGGTGGACTCCGGACACCCAGGACCCACCTTCTCAGGATGAGCCCTATGAAATGCCCTGATGAGGCGAGTGGCTTTAATGTCCGACACCGGAACCCACATCCTCTCCTCAGGACCATAACCCTTCCAATGAACGAGGTACTGGAGAGAACTGCGGACAATGCGAGAGTCCACAATTCTGGAAACCTCAAACTCCAGATTGCCATCAACCAAAATCGGAGGAGGAGGCAAAGAGGAGGGTACCGTGGGCTGGACATATGGTTTTAAGAGAGATCTGTGAAATACATTATGTATCTTCCAAACCCGTGGAAGATCAAGACGGAAGGCAACAGGATTGATGACTGACAAGATTTTATAAGGCCCAATAAACTTGGGACCCAATTTCCAGGAGGGAACCTTCAGTTTAATATTTCTTGTAGACAACCACACCAGATCACCCACACTCAGGTCCGGACCAGGCACACGTCTCTTATCAGCCACACGCTTATACTTCTCACTCATCTTTCTAAGATTACTCTGAATCTTTTGCCAAATGGTAGACAAAGATGAGGAAAATCTCTCCTCCTCAGGCAAACCAGAAAGAGCCCCTCCCGAGAATGTACCAAACTGCGGATGGAACCCATATGCACCAAAGAATGGCGACTTATCAGAAGATTCCTGACGGCGGTTGTTCAGAGCAAACTCAGCAAGAGGGAGAAATGAACACCAATCCTCCTGGTTCTCTGCCACGAAACAGCGCAAATATGTCTCCAGATTCTGATTGAGGCGCTCAGTCTGACCATTCGACTGCGGGTGAAAAGCAGAAGAGAAGGACAGCCGAACCCCCAGGCGAGAACAGAAAGCCTTCCAGAACCTGGACACAAACTGCGTGCCTCTATCGGAAACAATATCAGAGGGAATGCCATGCAATTTAACAATATGGTCGACAAAAGCTTGCGCCAACGTTTTAGCATTGGTTAAACCAGGGAAAGGTACGAAATGAGCCATCTTGCTAAAACGGTCCACCACCACCAGGATCACCGACTTCCCTGAGGAACGAGGAAGATCCGTGATAAAGTCCATGGACAGGTGTGTCCAAGGACGGGAAGGTATGGGTAACGGGAGAAGGGAACCTGAAGGCCGTGAACGAGGGACCTTAGCGCGAGCGCACGTCTCACAAGCAGCCACAAAACCCTCCACCGACTTACGAAGAGCCGGCCACCAAAATCTCCGAGCAATGAGATCTACCGTGGCTCTACTCCCGGGGTGACCAGCAAGAACAGTATCATGATGCTCCTTGAAGAGTTTATGACGTAGCTCAGGAGGCACAAACAACTTCCCAGAAGGACAACGGGCAGGTGCCTCAGTCTGGGCAGCCTGGACCTCGGCCTCCAAATCCGAATATAGAGCAGAAACAACTACCCCCTCCGCCAAAATGGGACCCGGGTCCTCAGAGTTTCCTCCTCCCGGAAAACAGCGAGAGAGAGCATCAGCCTTCACATTTTTGATCCCAGGGCGGAATGTGACGACAAAATTGAATCTGGAGAAGAACAGAGACCATCTGGCCTGTCTCGGATTCATACGCCTGGCCGACTCCAAGTATGCCAGATTCTTATGGTCGGTAAAAACGGTGATAGGGTGCCTGGCCCCCTCCAACCAATGGCGCCATTCCTCGAAAGCCAACTTGATGGCCAACAACTCCCTATCTCCCACATCATAGTTTTTCTCTGCCGGGGAGAGTTTTTTAGAGAAAAAGGCACAGGGTCGCCATTTGGCAGGAGATGGGCCCTGGGACAAAACCGCACCCACACCCACCTCGGAAGCATCCACCTCAACAATAAAAGGTAAGGAAACATCGGGATGCACCAAGACGGGAGCAGATGCAAAACTTTCTTTAATCTTAGAAAAAGCTGCAAGCGCCTCCTCCGACCAAGAGGAAAAATCCGCCCCCTTTTTTGTCATGTCAGTGAGGGGTTTGACCACAGAGGAATAATTCAAAATGAACTTTCTGTAATAGTTCGCAAAACCCAAAAAGCGCATCAATGCCTTCTGATTCTCAGGAAGCTCCCACTCAAGTACAGCACGGACCTTCTCCGGATCCATGCGAAAACCAGAAGCAGAGAGGAGAAAACCCAGAAATTGAATCTCCGATACCATAAAAAGACATTTCTCCAGCTTGGCGTACAATTTATTTTCCTGCAGAACCTGAAAAAGATGATCCTGATGGGTCTGAACATCAGGGGAAAAAATCTAAATATCATCAAGATACACCAATACAAATTTCCCCATTAAATGGTAGAAAATACTGTTAACAAAATGCTGAAAGACGGCCGGAGCATTCATCAGGCCGAAAGGCAGAACGAGATTCTCGAAATGCCCGTTAGGGGTATTAAAGGCTGTTTTCCATTCATCCCCCTCTCTGACCCTGACCAGGTTGTACGCGCCTCTCAAATCCAATTTGGAAAAAACCTTGGCCCCAACAATTTGGTTGAAGAGGTCCGGGATCAGAGGAAGGGGATAGGGATCGCGAATCGTGATACGGTTCAGCTCCCTAAAATCTAGGCAAGGTCTCAGAGAGCCATCTTTTTTTTTAACAAAAAAAAAAACCAGCGGCAACAGGTGATTTTGAGGGACGAATATGCCCCTTATCGAGACTCTCGGAGATATAGGTTTGCATTGCGATTCTTTCCGGTTGTGAGAGATTGTAGAGGCAAGCTTTTGGCAGCTTGGCGCCGGGAATGAGGTTAATGGGACAGTCAAACTCCCGGTGAGGAGGTAGCTCCTGAACACCGCTCTCGGAAAACACGTCCGAGAAATCAGAGAGAAATGATGGCACAGTTTTAGTAGACACCTCTGCAAAAGTCGCTGTAAGACAATTCTCTCTACAAAAGTCACTCCACTCATTTATTTGCCTTCCTTGCCAATCAATAGTGGGGTTATGTCTAGTGAGCCAGGGTAACCCCAAAACTAGAGGAGAACGCAATCCGTTAAGGACAAAACAAGATATAACCTCCGTATGAGTGTCACCTACAGCTAACCGAATATTGTGAACAATGCCCTTCAGAGATCTCTGTGAGAGTGGAGCAGAGTCAATAGCAAAAACAGGTATATCCTTTTCTAATGTGCAAACCTGAAAACCATGCATGGCTACAAATTGAGTGTCAATAAGATTGACGGCCGCTCCACTATCAACAAAAATCTCACAAGAAATGACTTTGCTCTCTAGCGCCACCCTGGCAGACAGGAGAAAACGGGAATTGCAGGTCAGAGGAAAAGCATCAATTCCTACATCAACTTTGCCCAAAGTAGCAGATGAAGCAGAGTTTGATGATTTACCTTTTGAGGTTTTTCTCTTATTATCGCTCTTAGTACAGTTCAAGAATCTCCTAGACGGACAAACATTTGCCAAATGACCTATGCCCCCACAACAAAAACACACCATACTCTGAGGACTAAATCCTCTTTTATCAGGGGCAAGTCGACCTAGCTGCATGGGCTCCTCCTCAGAGGGGAGCGAGACAGGATGAGGCCCCTGCACACTTAATGAGTCCGCACCACTGCCCCTAAACTGACAATGGCTGGACAGAGAGGTCTCGTTTCTTTCTCTTAGACGCCTGTCAAGGCGTACCGCCAGTGACATGGCAGACTCTAAGGACGTTGGTCTCTCATGGAAAGCAAACGCATCTTTCAATCTCTCTGAGAGACCATGACAGAACTGACTCCGGAGTGCAGCATCATTCCAACCCGAATCAGCTGCCCATCTCTGAAATTCAGAACAATAAAGCTTTTACGGTCAATACAAATAACTTGACCAGCTAAAACAGTACAGATTTGGTTGAATAGAAATGTCAGGTCTATTTTTTAGGCGCTGGGTGACAGGCTCAACTTGCCCCTGATGTAATATATGGCCAAAAAATAACCACACTGTTGATGGTTAAATGCACTTGGGTGACACAGGCTCAGCCTGCACCAGATGTAGTATATGGCCAAAAAATAATCAGACTGTTGATGGTTAAATGCACTTGGGTGACACACAGGCTCAGCCTGCACCAGATGTAGTATATGGCCAAAAAATAATCAGACTGTTGATGGTTAAATGCACTTGGGTGACACAGGCTCAGCCTGCAGCTGATGTAGGATATAGCACAAAATAACCACACTATCGATGGTTAAATGCACTTGGGTGACACAGGCTCAGCCTGCAGCTGATGTAGGATATAGCACAAAATAACCACACTATCGATGGTTAAATACACTTGGTGATAGCTCGTGCTGGCGCACCACAAGTCACAAAATGGCCGCCGATCACCCCAGAAAAAAAGTGATCTAAAAACGCTCTGGGCAGCCTCAAAAAAGTGAGCAAGTCAATAATAGCACTTCAATGATCCACAGCTGCAGATCGATCACAGAATGAAGTCTTTTGGAGGAGTTAATCTGCCTAATCTCGCCCTAATGTCGCAGCTGCAACCTCTCCCTATACTGATCATAGCAGAGTGACGTGCGGCACTACGTGACTCCAGCTTAAATAGAGGCTGGGTCACATGGTGCACTGGCCAATCACAGCCATGCCAATAGTAGGCATGGCTGTGATGGCCTCTTGGGCCAAGTAGTATGACGCTTGTTGATTGGCTGCTTTGCAGCCTTTCAGAAAGCACCAAGAAAGCGCCGAACACCGAACTCGAACCCGGACTTTTACGAAAATGTTCGGGTTCGGGTCCGTGTCACGGACACCCCAAAATTCGGTACGAACCCGAACTATACAGTTCGGGTTCGCTCATCCCTAAACACTAATCCTCCTGATTCTCCGCCACAAAACAGTGCAGATATGTCTCCAGATTCTGATTGACGCGCTCTGTCTGGCCATTCGACTGCGGATGGAAAGCAGAAGAGAATGACAACCGAACCCCCAAGCGAGAACAGAAAGCCTTCCAGAATCTGGAAACAAACTGCGTGCCCCTATCAGAGACTATGTCTGAAGGAATCCCATGCAATTTGACAATGTGGTCAATAAATGCCTGCGCCAGCATCTTAGCATTGGGCAAACCAGGAAAAGGGATAAAATGCACCATTTTGCTAAAACGGTCCACCACCACCAGAATCACAGACTTCCCCGAGGAACAAGGCAAGTCCGTTATGAAGTCCATGGACAGATGTGTCCAAGGACGGGAAGGAATGGGCAAAGGAAGGAGAGGACCTGATGGCCGTGAATGAGGGACCTTGGCACGAGCGCAAGTCTCGCAAGCTGCCACAAAACCCTCAACCGACTTACGAAGCGCAGGCCACCAGAATCTCCGAGCGATGAGATCCAGTGTGGCTCTTGCCCCCAGGTGCCCAGCAAGGACCATGTCGTGGTGTTCTTTAAAAATCTTGTGTCTCAAAGCGAGAGGCACAAACAACCTCCCAGGAGGACAAAGATCAGGAGCTTCTGACTGGGCTGCCTGCACCTCTGCCTCCAATTCAGGAAAAAGAGCAGAGACCACCACACCTTCAGCCAAAATGGGACCCGGGTCTTCAAAATTCCCACCTCCCGGAAAACAACGTGACAGGGCATCTGCCTTCACATTCTTAACCCCAGGGCGGAACGTAACAACAAAATTAAACCTTGAAAAGAACAAAGACCATCTGGCCTGTCTCGGGTTCAGACGCTTGGCTGACTCCAAGTAGGCCAGATTTTTATGGTCAGTAAACACGGTAATAGGGTGTCTGGCTCCCTCTAGCCAATGGCGCCATTCCTCAAAAGCCAACTTGATGGCCAACAATTCCCTATCTCCCACATCATAATTTCTCTCTGCGGAGGAGAGCTTCTTTGAGAAAAAGGCACACGGTTGCCATTTGGCAGGAGAGGAACCCTGAGACAAGACCGCACCCACCCCTACCTCAGAAGCATCAACCTCAACTATGAAGGGTAACGAAATATCAGGTTGTACTAGGATGGGAGCGGAAGCAAAACTCTCCTTGATATTAGAAAAGGCCTTACGCGCCTCTACCGACCAGGAAGAAAAATCTACCCCCTTTCTGGTCATATCAGTGAGTGGTTTAACAACAGAGGAATAATTCAAAATAAATTTCCTGTAATAATTGGCAAAGCCCAAAAAACGCATCAGCGCCTTCTGATTCTCAGGAAGCTCCCACTCAAGCACAGCGCGGACCTTCTCGGGGTCCATGCGAAAACCAGAAGCGGAGACAAGAAACCCCAGAAATTGGATTTCTGGAACCGCAAACACACATTTTTCCAGTTTCGCGTATAATTTATTCTCCCGCAGGATGAGCAAGACCTGACGTAAGTGTTCCTTATGAGTCTTGAAATCAGGAGAAAAAATCAAAATGTCATCCAAATACACTAATACAAATTTTCCCATTAAATGATAAAAAAATGCTGTTGACGAAATGCTGAAAAACGGCTGGGGCATTCATCAAACCAAAAGGCATAACCAAATTCTCAAAATGGCCCTCAGGGGTATTGAAAGCCGTCTTCCATTCGTCTCCTTCTCTGACCCTAACCAGGTTGTATGCCCCTCTTAGGTCTAATTTGGAAAAGACTTTAGCCCCAACAACCTGGTTAAACAGGTCCGGGATCAGAGGAAGCAGATAAGGATCACGAATAGTGATACTGTTCAGCTCCCTGAAATCCAGACAAGGTCTTAAAGAACCATCTTTTTTCTTAACAAAGAAAAAAACAGCGGCAACAGGTGACTTCGAGGGTCGTATGTGTCCTTTTCTCAGACTCTCAGAGATATAAGCCCGCATAGCGACCCTCTCAGGTTGGGAGAGATTGTATAAACGAGATTTAGGCAGCTTGGCGCCTGGGATGAGATTAATAGGGCAATCATACTCCCTGTGCGGAGGTAAACCCTGAACTCCACTCTCAGAGAAGACATCCAAAAATTCAGAGAGGAAAGGTGGTACAGTCTTAGTAGAAACCTCAGAAACAGATGTTATGAGGCAATTCTCTCTGCAAAAGTTACTCCAACCATTTATTTGCCTCGCTTGCCAATCAATGGTGGGGTTATGTTTAGTGAGCCACGGTAGCCCCAACACTAGAGGAGTAGGCAAACCGCTAAGGACGAAACATGACACATCCTCAACATGAGCATCACTCACAATTAAACGGATATTGTGAACTATGCCCTTTAATGATTTCTGAGAAAGTGGAGCTGAATCAATAGCAAAAACAGGAATATCCTTTCCCAAAGTGCATACCTGGAAACCATGAGTTATTGCAAATTGATTATGGTTGACAGCTGCTCCACTATCCACAAAAATCTCACAAAAAATGCTCTTGCTCTCTAGCGCCACCCTAGCAGGCAGGACAAAACGGGAACTACAAGCAAACAAAAAACCTTCAATTTCCGCCTCAACCCTGCCAATAGTAACAGACGGAACATTTTTAAAAGATTTTTTCCTTTTTGTCTCTTTATTACTCCCAGAAAACTGCCTGAATCTCCTAGAGGGACAAACATTTGCCAAATGATTTATACCTCCACAACAAAAACAAACCCTCCCATGCGGGCTGAGTCTTCTATTGTCAGAGGCAATCAACCCCAGCTGCATGGGCTCCTGCTCAGAAGGGGCTGACAGCGACTGAGATTCCTGCACACAGAATGAGACCGATGCACTGTTCCGGGACTGAGTAGGACAGGAAGGAGAGATCTCTCGTCTCTCTCTAAGACGCCTGTCAATACGAACGGCCTGAGACATAGCAGAGTCCAAGGAGATAGGTCTCTCATGAAAGGAAAATGCATCTTTCAATCCCTCTGAAAGACCATGGCAAAATTGACTTCGGAGTGCAGCATCATTCCAACCAGTATCAGCTGCCCATCTCCGAAATTCTGAGCAGTATATCTCTGCGGATTGTTTACCCTGGCATAACAGACGTAGTCTAGACTCAGCCAGAGCAATACGATCCGGATCATCATATATCTGACCCAGGGCTAAAAAGAATTCATCCACTGAGCGGAGGGGCCGTGCCCCCTCCGGTAGCGAAAAGGCTCAAGACTGAGCGTTACCCCTGAGCAGCGATACAATGATCCCCACCCTCCGTTCTTCATCACCAGAAGAATGGGGAAGAAGGCGAAAATGGAGTTTGCAAGCCTCTTTAAAACGCAAAAAATTCTCACTACCCCCAGAGAACGTATCCGGGAGCGAGATCTTGGGATCAGCACAAACTCCATGAACGCAAGCTGAACCGGTCACTTGAAACTGAGAAAAAATCCTACGGAGATCAGCTACCTCCAATGAAAGACCCTGGAGGCGTTCAGCCAAAAGTGAAACCGGATCCATGCTTGAGACGGTTTTGGCGGCTGATAATGTCACTGATGGTGTACAGGAAACAAGACAATACCATATAAACAATGTCTCTCTGGATCCACAACTAAGGAACAAAGGGAGACCCCTGCAATAGACCTGCCGCTCTCCCTCACTGCTCAGCCTATGCGAACACGCCAAAGGTGGATGGCCGCATATCCACGTTCCTCGGCTATCTATTACCTGAAGACCCTACAATAGTGAAGGGACATGACCACCGGCTCCCTACACTGACACGGAGGGAGTCAGGGTCACCTGGATCCAGAAAAGACAAAATCATAAATACATAAACAGCACTTATCTTGCAGACGACTGAGGACTGGGAACTGGGAACAGCATGCACACACACTCCAGGAAGTAGTATCAGCCGCACACTACTGCATTATGGGGAGGAACTTAAAGGGTAGCAATCAGTCCAACTGCATGACAGCTGAGATAGACTAACGAGATGAGAAACTAAACCAAAACAAAGAAATTCAAGGAGGAGGATCTGAGAAGCTCCTGTGAGCGCTTCTCAGCTGTCTGGCTGTGACACGAGGGGCCTAAATGCCGAAATGGAGGTCTTTGGGCTCCTGTGAGCGGGGGGTTGCCCGGTGGGGATGGGACATCGTAGTATGGTTGTTTATCGACACTGTGATCTCCCCTCCTTGTCGGACAGCTCCCCCTATACTACATCTACATATTACATCCACCTCTTGAACCATATCGCAGCAATTTTGGCGACTGATACACCACATGAAGTGCCAACATTTCACTAGGGAGGTCAATAGGGGATCCACGTTGAGGGGGAAGCATACATCCTCCCATATATGATATTTTCAGAAAGATAGGCACAAATCGCACGGGAAACGCAATTCACACTTATGCGTTTTCATTGCGTTTTTGATGTGGTTTTTTTATGCCTGGTGACCGTAGTACCTTGCGGTTTTCTCCATATCCTATATTTTATGAATTTTATTAATGTACTCAGGAGATGCTAGGTTGTGTATGATTTTTATATGTGGGATTATTTATATTTTTAATATATATGCATGGTAACTCTAAGTGCAAAATAACAGAGAAAGCAATGCGAATGTAATCCATTCCAGAAATTAGCAAATGCACAATGATGTGAAGCATTATGGGAATGGGTGTCTTATTTATAAGGAGTGAGGATCCGCTCACTCAGTTGGCCACTGAGGAAGAGGCAGAGTATCTCGAAACGCGTCTGGCGTACGGAGTGAGCGTTGTATCTGTAAAAAGAAAAAAGGAAGAACATTTCCCTATGTTACTTGGAAACAAGGAAAAGTTAAGGGAACCACTCTGATCCGGAGTCTGAGGGAGCAGTCGCCTACTAGTGACGTCATCACAGCTTCGGTCCCCTAAGCAACCAGGTCACGTGGGACGCCACGCCGAGGCCTAGCACTCCACGTGGGACGCCGCTGGTGTACGGCCGTCTGGGATCAACGCTGCACTAAGGTAGTGAAGAAGGGTAAGACCGAGCTCTTAAGGAGCATATACAGATGTATTAAGAGACTGTGAGTAGCGTTACTGATTGTGGAACAGTGCTGCGTGTCTCAGTGAACCTTCGCTAAGGACATTTACCAAGTTAGCGACATTGTCCTGAATAGTTTCTATTCAGTGAATGTGCAGGAATCCGGCTATGGCACATTGACAATAGTGCTGTATCCTCAGATGTACAGTATTGCTTTGCCGTTTTATATCCGCATGAATTTGGCTGTGGCACTTAGACACCGGTGCCACATTTCCAGCACCATTGATCTATATGGACCATCAATTTGTTCACAGTCTGCCGGCATGTATGTTGCAATAGTCATCTGCTACAGGTGTCTTGTATATACTGCAGCCTGCTGATTTTCTTGGCATAGGAATCACCTTGGGAGTTGGGACAGATTCATATATTCTCCAATACAGAGGTTATTCATGCATTTGAGCCTATTATATATGTTTTAAATTATTTTAGGGGTATGTTTTTAGTGTAATAAAGTGTCTATCATAGAATTCAGGTGTGTCCCTTTTGAGTGTGCCCCTTCATACTCGCTTAGTCTCCATTTGTTTATTGTGGTCCTGAGGGTGGGACCTGAAGGTGATCACCTTATCCATACGGTGAGAGGGTGAGCCGCTGAACTTTCTAGTTTTAAAGTTCAAACTTGTCTTTACTAGTTGCAGCTTTCATCTAAACAAGGTACAGCAATAGTCTTTGGTCCCAGCAGGTATTGGCAATGTGTGGTAGGAATTTGGCTTCTGCGCTGACTATCTTCTGCTGTCTTGGGGACTGACTAGCTGAGGAGGAATATGGCTTCTCCTGGTCTCTGGACTTTGACTCACAGTTATTGTCTCAGGGTATGCTTCTTCCTGTAACTGGTGGGGGCTGCTTGCTTTCTTCCAGCTGAGGCTGCAAGGCTCAGGCTGGGGATGATGATCAATTGTCTCAGACAAGAAAAGATCCTGGCTTTGGATCCCGATATCTGGGAGCTCCTACACACACAGCCTTCCCCATGCACGGAGAGCTAGAACTGGATCTAACTGGTTTTCTCCTCCCTTGCTGCAGGATGTGGGAAACTCCACTTCCCTTTAGCAGGGGGGCAGAACAGAACAGGAACGTTCCATTCTGAATGGCCATAACATTAAAACTATGCCACCTGCTGGTAGACCTGAAACAATTAGCCCGGGTATCTGTTGTGTGAAATGGTACAAATTCAGTGTCTGTTGTGCTTGCTCCGCTCCTGAGTAAACGCCATCCTTAAACAGATGATATATACCATACATGAACTGTGGATGTTGTCATGGAGTTAGCTATTTATTTTTTAAACTAATTTTACTATTTTGGCAGTTAATTACAGTACATAAAATCTAACTTAAAAGATTTAGATTTAGATTAATTAAAGGTTGTAATGCAACAGAACTTAAAGAACAACAGGGGGTGAATACTTTTACAAGGCACTATATACCGGTAATCAAAATATTCTAAAAAGTATTATTCTGTAATTTTACATTTTTAGATATCACCTGCAAAAGTTTATTTATCTGAATTGACCACGAAACCAGATGTAAAGTCCATAAGAAGAATTACCCTATTCGAAGATGAGCTTCTTATCCTCAACAAGGTATCTCAAATGATCCAAACGGCGACCCTGAACCATACAAATTTTGCATCAAGTGCTAAGATGAGCAGAGCCACTATTATAAACCCAAGAAAGAAGTACTGCATTGGAGACAAGTTAATTATTCAAATTGATATGTTTGATTACTTGGGTAATAGGAAGACGTATGGAGGTGACTTCATAAAACCTAGAATATTTAACTCCAAAATGAATGCCGGAGCTTCGGGAGTAGTTGAAGACTTTAACAATGGAACATATCACGTCAACTTTACTTTATTTTGGGAAGGAAAAATCTATATTTCTTTGATACTTTACCATTCTAGTGAGGCGGTTTCAGCTCTATGGAGAGCCAGGGACAACGACTATGACCTCATAAACTTCGTAGGAACATTTGTGAACAGAAGCCAGTCCGTTAAAAGTGAATGTGGGTTCAAGGTAGATTTGACAAAAGAAGTATGTGAATATGGATCCATAAAAGACTCTGAGTCATTTTATTGCATCAAACAGGACAATTTCCCCTGTGGTTCTCTAAGTATTCTCCAGTCTTTCAACAGAGCCATTAGCTTCCTTAGAAACATGGAGAAGCCGTTGTTTAACAGGTAAAAGGTTTATTTAAAAATATATATATATATATAATGTCAATAATATATATAACTAGGGTTGAGCGAACCCGAACTGTAAAGTTCGGGTTAGTACCAAACTTAAGTATTTTTGGACCCCGGACCCGACCATTTCAGCAAAAGTTCGGGTTCGGTGTTCGGCGCTTTCTTGGCGCTTTTTGAAAGGCTGCAGAGCAGCCAATCAACAAGCGGTTAACTGTCTGACCTTAGAAGACATCACAGCCATGCCTACTAATGGCATGGCTGTGATTGGCCAGAGCAGCATGTGGCCCAGGCTCTATATAAGCTTGAGTCACATAGCGCTGCACGTCACTCTGCTGTTACAAGTGTAGGGAGAGGATGCTGCTGGACTTGTGATTTCAGGGAGAGAATAGGAGAGAATCTAACTCAGCGATCTACATAGTAATAGTTGTGTGGGTGCAGGGCACAATCATTTTACTCTGCCCTGAGCCCATTGACCAAAAAAAATTAACTGTTATAATTCTGTTAGTTAGGTGGGTGGGTGGCTGCGGCGGCGGCCATTTTATGCAAACTCAGTGCACCAGCACTGCATCTGAGCTTTTGGGACATTGCAAATCACCATTTTGGGCAATCTACAACATCAGGATTAGTCAGTGTGCAATTTAAGGTAGAAATACACCCATCATTTTCTGGGGTTTTAAAAACACACTTTTTTGCCAAAAAACTGTATTTTCCTGATCTGCAAGTGTTAAATTCAAGTTTAATATATACAGCTTTCCTATTCTGTTACCAAAAAAAACACTTTTTTGGCAATCTACAACATCTGGATTAGTCAGAGTGCAATTTAAGCTAGAAATACACCCATCATTTTCTGGGGTTTTAAAAACACACTTTTTTGCCAAAAAACAGTATTTTCCTGATTTTTAAATTCACGTATAATATATACAGCTTTCATATTCTGTTACAAAAAAAAACACTTTTTTGGCAATCTACAACATCTGGATTAGTCAGTGTGCAATTTAAGCTAGAAATACACCCATCATTTTCTGGGGTTTTAAAAACACACTTTTTTGACAAAAAACACTATTTTCAGGCCTTGCAGCATCAGCACGTGTGAAATTACAGGCTTCTATACTGCTGTCAAATTCAGTTGTTAAACAAACACTCGTTTGGGCAAAATACATTTGGGTTAGATTCAGAAATTTGAAATACCGCCATTTGGTGCACCAATATTAAATTCAGGCCTACACTGGTTCCAGCTATGTGAGATACACCCTCTACATACAGGGGATTGATTCAGGCATTTTAAATACAGCCATTTGGAATACAGCCATTTTGTGCAAAGAAATCTTTAATTCGGGCCTACACTGGTTCAGGCCGTGTGAGATACACCCTCTACATACAAGGGTTTGATTCAGCCATTTGAAATACAGCCATTTTGTGCAAAGAAATCTTTGATTCAGGCCTACACTGATTCAGGCCGTGTGAGATACACCCTCTACATACAGGGGTTTGATTCAGGCATTTGAAAAACAGCCATTTGAAATTCAGCCATTTTGTGCAAAGAAATCTTTAATTCAGGCCTACACTGATTCAGGCCGTGTGAGATACACCCTCTACATACAGGGTTTTGATTCAGGCATTTGAAATACAGCCATTTGAAATACAGCCATTTTGTGCAAAGAAATCTTTAATTCAGGCCTACACTGGTTCAGGCCGTGTGAGATACACCCTCTACATCAGGAGCTTGATTCAAGCATTTGAAATACAGCCATTTTGCGCAAAGAAATCTTTAATTCAGGCCTACACTGATTCAGGCCATGTGAGATACACCCTCTACATACAAAGGTTTGATTCAGGCATTTGAAATACAGCCATTTGAAATACAGCCATTTTGTGCAAAGAAATCTTTGATTCAGGCCTACACTGATTCAGGCCGTGTGAGATACACCCTCTACATACAGGGGTTTGATTCAGGCATTTGAAAAACAGCCATTTGAAATACAGCCATTTTGTGCAAAGAAATCTTTAATTCAGGCCTACACTGATTCAGGCCGTGTGAGATACACCCTCTACATACAGGGTTTTGATTCAGGCATTTGAAATACAGCCATTTGAAATACAGCCATTTTGTGCAAAGAAATGTTTAATTCAGGCCTACACTGGTTCAGGCCGTGTGAGATACACCCTCTACATCAGGAGCTTGATTCAGGCATTTGAAATACAGCCATTTTGTGCAAAGAAATCTTTAATTCAGGCCTACACTGATTCAGGCCATGTGAGATACACCCTCTACATACAAAGGTTTGATTCAGGCATTTGAAATACAGCCATTTGAAATACAGCCATTTTGTGCAAAGATATCTTTAATTCAGGCCTACACTGATTCAGGCCGTGTGAGATACACCCTCTACATACAGGGGTTTGATTCAGGCATTTGAAATACAGCCATTTTAAATACAGCCATTTTGTGCAAAGAACTCTTTCATTCGGGCCTACACTGGTTCAGGCCATGTGAGATACACCCTCTACATACAGGGATTTGATTCAGGCATTTGAAATACAGCCATTTTGTGCAAAGAAATCTTTAATTCAGGCCTACACTGGTTCAGGCCGTGTGAGATACACCCTCTACATACAGGGGTTTAATTCAGGCATTTGAAATATAGCCATTTTGTGCAATGAAATCTTTAATTCAGGCCTACACTGATCTAAACCGTGTGAGATACACCCTCTACATACAGGGGTTTAATTCAGGCATTTGAAATACAGCTATTTTGGGCAAAGAAATCTTTAAATCAGGCCTACACTGATTCAGGCCGTGTGAGATACACCCTCTACATACAGGGGTTTGATTCAGGCATTTGAAATAAAGCCATTTGAAATACAGCCATTTTGTGCAAAGAAATCTTTAATTCAGGCCTACACTGGTTCAGGCCGTGTGAGATACACCCTCTACATCAGGAGCTTGATTCAGGCATTTGAAATACAGCCATTTTGTGCAAAGAAATCTTTAATTCAGGCCTACACTGATTCAGGCCATGTGAGATACACCCTCTACATACAGGGGTTTGATTCAGGCTTTTGAAATACAGCCATTTGAAATACAGCCATTTTGTGCAAAGATATCTTTAATTCAGGCCTACACTGATTAAGGCCGTGTGAGATACACCCTCTACATACAGGGGTTTGATTCAGGCATTTGAAATACAGCCATTTTAAATACAGCCATTTTGTGCAAAGAACTCTTTCATTCGGGCCTACACTGGTTCAGGCCATGTGAGATACACCCTCTACATACATGGATTTGATTCAGGCATTTGAAATACAGCCATTTTGTGCAAAGAAATCTTTAATTCAGGCCTACACTGATCTAAACCGTGTGAGATACACCCTCTACATACAGGGGTTTGATTCAGGCATTTGAAATACAGCCATTTTGTGCAAAGAAATCTTTAATTGAGGCCTAGTCTGGTTCAGGCCGTGTGAGATACACCCTTTACATACTGTCGTTCTATTCTACTATTAATTAAACACCCATTTAGGGCAAGATCCTAAATTCGAAAAATTCCAGTCAGCGTAACACCTTCACCACCAACTTCAGCACAGCCAGGGGTAAACGACAGTAGGCAGTTTTGAAAGTTATCTGTTTGTGGGACAAACCCCACACCGCGCAGGAGCTGTGGACGGGCCTTGAACAACAGACCGATGAGTGGTTTGTGCCAGTCAGCCTCAAGCCCGGCCTGGTGGTGTGCGATAATGGGCGAAATCTTGTAGCAGCTCTGGTTTGACGTACATCCCTTGCCTGGCGCATGTGCTGAATTTGGTGGTGCAGAGGTTCCTTAAAAATTACCCCGATATGTCAGAGCTGCGGCATAAAGTGTGGGCCGTCTGTGCGCGCTTTCGGCGTTCTCACCCTGCTGCTGCTCGCCTGTCAGCGCTACAGCGTAACTTCGGCCTTCCCGCTCACCGCCTCATATGCGACGTGCCCACAAGGTGAAACTCAACCTTGCACATGCTGGCCAGACTGTGCGAGCAGCCGCAGGCGATAGTGGAGTTTCAGCTGCAGCACACACGGACAGGCGAGTCGCTCAGCGGAACAGCACCACTTCACCTCCAATGACTGAGCCTTCATGCGAGACCTGTGTTCCTTGTTGCGCTGTTTCGAGTACTCCACCAACATGGCCAGTGCCGATAACGCCGTTCTCAGCGTTACAATCCCACTTCTATGCCTCCTTGAAAAAACGCTCCTGGCGATGATGGAAGAGGATGTGGCACAGGAGGAGGAAGAGGGATCATTTCGTAGGGTTTCCGGCCAGTCATTCCCAAGTGGCTCCGAGGGTTCCTGAACCGACAAACCCAAGGTACACAATTGTCCAGCCAAGGCACATTTCTGGAGGATGATGAGGTGGAGGATGAGGAGGAGGAGATGGAGGAAGAGGAACCATGTTCACAGCAGGGTGGCACCCAGACCAGCTCATGGCCATCACTGGTGCATGCATGGGGGGATACAGAGGACACAGACTATACACCACCCACAGAGGACAGCTTTTCGTTGCCTCTGGGCAGCCTGGCACACATGAGCGATTACATGCTGTAGTGTCTCCGCAACGACCGACGAGTTGCCCACATTCTGCTGATTACTGGGTGGCCACGCTGCTGGATCCCCGTTACAAGGACAACGTACCGTCCTTAATTCCCCTGGAGCGCGATCGTTAGATGCGCGAGTAGCAGCAGACGCTGGTAGACGCGCTGCTGGTGGCATTCCCACCTGACAGCGGGGGCACAGTGGAAGCACAAGGCGAAGGCAGAGGACGAGGAAGAGGTCGCCAACGCAGCTGGGGCACCGCCAGCACCTCAGAAGGCAGGGTTAGCATGGCCGAAATGTGGAAAAGCTTTGTCATCACGCCACAACAACAAGCACCTCCAGCTGATATGGAGGAGGCAGCATTTCACCAACATGGTGGAGCAGTATGTGTGCACACGCCTACACGTACTGAATGACGGGTCTGCCCTCTTCAACTTCTGGGTCTCCAAATTGGGCATATGGCCTGTGCAGCCAGTGTATGACTTAAGGAGGTAAGATCATTTCCAGACCCTTCCCACCAACCACTTCCCCCTTTCCCCAGTAAGCACACAAAACCTGAATTCTTGGTGGAAAGGCCATAGCAGCCGTTTATTAAATAACAATATTTTAATCCAACATCATTATAATGCAAACATGAGATATACATATATGCAAACATCAACAGTACAATGTCCCAACAATCACTTTGCGGAAGGATCCTAGAAGGCAACCCAAGCAAGCTGCTATCTTCACTCCTCACATCTTATCCTTTTACCCTCGGCCGCACTCTCCGACCCAAGGGCACCGAATCCTCCAGAATCCATATCTTCCTCTACCCCTGTAGGCCTTTTAGCCCAACAGGAGCCCCCCAGCTTCCAGCTTACCAAACCACATAAGATGCACGCTCCAACGTGTCATGCACCTAATAAAACGTAGAATTGCCTTCCAGGACCCCCCGTTAACCAGCCCCCTGCTATGACATGAAAAAATCCCCCCAAAACAACTTAAAACAGGGCGGGTGGGTGGGCAACTCGCCTAGGCGCAACGGACACTGATGCCGATCCCGCCCCTAACCCCAGCCTATATACGGCGCGCAAACCCCCTGCCACCCCCACAGACCCTCCCCAGAAACACTACACCCTTTCCTAACCACATTAACCCTGACCTGTCTGGACACTTCCCCCTTCCAGTCAATTTTCACTGCACTACATCTACGCCTCGCTCCGTTGTCATACTGACTTAAGGAGGTAAGATCATTTCCAGACTCTTCCCACCAACCACTTCCCCCTTTCCCCAGTAAGCACACAAAACCTGAATTCTTGGTGGAAAGGCCATAGCAGCCGTTTATTAAATAACAATATTTTAATCCAACATCATTATAATGCAAACATGAGATAAACATATATGCAAACATCAACAGTACAATGTCCCAACAATCACTTTGCGGAAGGATCCTAGAAGGCAACCCAAGCAAGCTGCTATCTTCACTCCTCACATCTTATCCTTTTACCCTCGGCCGCACTCTCCGACCCAAGGGCACCGAATCCTCCAGAATCCATATCTTCCTCTACCCCTGTAGGCCTTTTAGCCCAACAGGAGCCCCCCAGCTTCCAGCTTACCAAACCACATAAGATGCACGCTCCAACGTGTCACGCACCTAATAAAACGTAGAATTGCCTTCCAGGACCCCCCGTTAACCAGCCACAGACGCACATAGGAGACACCTCACCTATGGACGTCCCGCCAAACCCTGAACGCTGTCTCCAAACCCTCCTGAAGCCCCAGCGCCCACAAGTCCATCCCAATCTCGTTAAGATGAACCCCATCAGCCCTGAGGAATTGAGGTGACGCAACCTCCAATTCCCGGTGACGTACCACAAAACCGCCCTGCCGCCGCACAAAGCGCCCCACCTCCTTGTTCACCTTCGCACGAGCCTTGTTGATACGCTCTACTGACCTCGCAAAACGCCACGCACTCCTCGCCACCACATCAGACCAAACTACCAACAAATCCGGGAACTCCTCAGTCAAACGCAGCAAATCCAACTTAACATCCCGAATGACATCCCTCGAGCGACGAACCCCCAAATCGTTCCCGCCCACATGCAGAACCACAATGTCAGGACACCTGTCCAGGGAAGCATATTCATGGAATACAGGTAAAACACGCCCCCACAGCATACCCCGCAAGCCAATCCACCGGACCTGCAAGTCCTCCGGCCGGAAACCTAACTGCCGTCCGTTCCTCCGCACGTCTGCTCTCAACGCTCCCCAATACACATAAGAATGGCCTAAAATCCAGGCCAAACAAGAAGAAGACGATCCTGAAAACAAACAAAAGAAATTAGCACCCCAACCTACAATAACAAATTAAATAAAATTAACACACACACACCACCCACCGACTTTATAACATATGAGGACGAATATAGGAACGAAAGCAAGCAGACTCCCACCTGCCAATCCTCCTAATGGCCTCGTCCCTCAAACCCCATCTGGCAGCTTCAGTCGCCGCCCCAATACGAAATGAATGAGACGCAAACTCACTTGCCGCATAACCCGCTGCTGTCAAACATTTCCGAAAAACCGCAACGAATTGATAACGAGACAAGGCCGAACCGTCCATATGAACCAGCAACGAAGCCGGCCCTTCCGGCCGGACCGCCAGAAAAACCTCCAAACACCGCACAGGACACAACACTGACCCCAGCAGCGGCCGCAACCAAATGCACACCCCTTTACCCACCTGGTCCGTCTTGGACCTACGCAACCTGCACCGCAATCCATCTTCACCAACACTCACATCCTCCCGCAGCAAACCACCGCCACTCACTCGACTGTTAGCCACCAGCTCCGAGACCCGAAAAGCCCCAAAGAAAGCCAAAGAAAACGCCGCCCTAAACAAACACAACTCATACCAGGACTTGCACACCGCCTCCGCCCGGTCCCACAACGACTGCAACACCTGAAAAGAAACCGGGCGACGGACATCTTTTCGAACCCCACTACGACGATACCCCTTCAAAGCCTGCCGCACCAAAAAACTTCTGGAAACATCCGCCAAACCCCGCAACTTTAACCAAAAGGCCACCGCCGCCACCCTTTTTGCCGCCGCCGAGAACGACAAACCTGCACTAAACGACACACCCACAAAATACACCAACAACGAAAGAAAATCCTCAACCCCTTCGCACCCCCCCACCTGCTCTATCAAACGTTCCCACTGAGACCACACAGAAGAATAAGCCGACCACGTACTGCTACTCACGGACCGCTGAATCAGGTCTAACGAGACCCCAAGGCCACGCTCCAGAGCCACTGAGGACACGACAGACCCGTCACTTCCGCGCCCGGAACCAGACTGCGAAAACGATCCCACTGGAAACGAGAAAGAGCGTCAGCTATGCAATTATCAACACCTGGAACATGCACCGCCACAAAACACGCATTCAACCTCAAACCGTTCAGAACCAGGTGCCGAAGCAACCGCACCACTGGTGGGGAATTGGCCGACTGACTATTCACCGCCTGCACCACCCCCAAATTGTCACAACAAAAACGCACCCGTTTGTTCCTCAACAACTCACCCCACAACTCAGTGGCCAAAACTATAGGGAACAACTCCAACAAAGCCAGGTTCCCAAGCAAGCCAGCGACCCTCCATTCCTCCGGCCAAGCCCCCGCACTCCATTGCCCCTGACAAAAAGCCCCATAACCACATGCCCCCGACGCGTCCGTGAACAATTCCAAATCCACATTAGAAATGGGCGCCTCCATCCAAACCGAACTACCGTTAAATTCCTTCAAAAAACGCTCCCACACTTCCAAATCCGCACGCACCTCACCCCCCAACCGCACAAAATGAAAGGGAGCTTTCACACCCGCCGTGGCTCTGGACAGACGCCTACAAAAAACTCGCCCCATGGGCAAAATCCTACAGGCAAAGTTCAATTTACCCAAAACCGACTGTACCCGCCTGAGCTGCACCTTCCTCGTCTTACGCAAAAAACCCACCTCACTACACAAATCAACCACCTTATCCTCGGGCAGCCTACACTCCATAGCCACGCTATCAATCACGATCCCCAAAAACTTCACAGTTGTAGATGGACCCTCCGTCTTCTCCTTCGCTAACGGAACCCCAAATCTCCCCGCCACCCGCTCCATGGTATGCAACAACACTGAGCACACCCTTGACCCTGCCGGGCCCAAAAACAGAAAGTCGTCCAGGTAATGCAACACAGAACTCCATCCCGCCTCTCGCCGCACTACCCACTCCAAAAAAGAACTAAACATTTCAAACAACGAACACGAAATCGCACACCCCATGGGTAAGCAACAATCCACAAAAAACCGCCCTTCCCACTTAAAACCCAGTAAACGAAAACTATCTGGATGAATTGGCAACAGGCGAAACGCCGCCTCAATATCCGTCTTAGCTAACAATGTCCCTTGCCCAAAACGCCGCACCCACCTAATCGCCTCATCAAACGACGTATACGACACGGAGCACAAAACCTCATCAATGCCGTCATTCACGGAACCCCCAGCCGGGTAAGACAAGTTGTGAATGAGCCGAAATTTGTTAGGTTCCTTCTTAGGAACTAATCCCAAAGGCGAAACCCACAAATCCGGCAATGGACATTCCACAAAGGGGCCTACCACCCTACCAGCAGCCACCTCTTTGGCAATCTTATCAGACACAACCTCAGGACGCTGCAACGCGGAAGCCAAATTACGCGCCGCAACCACCGAACCCACTGTTGTGCACGGAATCCGAAAACCGTCCCGAAAACCGGCCAATAACACTGCCGCCGCCTCCCTATTTGGATAGTTCTCTAGAAACGGCTCCATCACGTCCACCCTCACCGGGGTCACCCCTCTTCTGCGTAACCTCCAATCCCCTCCCCCTACCGCGCTTGAAACACCGCGCAAAACTATGGGCTCCCCCACAACCGGAACACTCATGCTTGAAACGGCACTCCGAAAGATACTTGCAGTGTCCTTCATTGAACTGCCAGCAACATCCCCTTTTGCTCCCTCCAGCCGCATCGGACACGGAGGGACCCCCGGCCGCCCCACGAAAGGGCTGGCTAACCCCTTTTGGCGCCGCCATCAACCGCATCCACAGACCAATGTCCTTATGGTCCCAACGAATACTAGGCCTAACCGCCTTCCTCTGGCGAAACTGCTCATCGTACCTGAGCCACGCCACCCCACCATATGTACGATACGCCTCCCCTATGGCGTCCATATAGCAAAAAAGGGCCGAACAGTGTTCAGGCGCCTTTTCCCCCACCACACTGGCGAAAATAGCAAAAGCCTGCAGCCAATTAAAAAATGTACGCGGAATCAACCTGTACCTCCGCTTCTCCTCCTCCTCCTTTTTACTCTCGTCCGGCTTTCCCCTATCCAAATTAAATTTGTCCAACGGAAGTAATGAGAATATCTCGACATACTCGTCCTTCCAAATCTTCTCCCTGACCTCACTCTTCAAATGAGCCCCCAACGGCCCCTCAAAGCACACATATACCTCCCCTTTTGCAGCATCCGCTAACCGAACCTCGTCCACGGCAGCCCCTTTACCACCTCCACTCCCGGCGGCCTCAACCACCGCCGACCCTGCTCCCATGACAGGGGTGTCACCAACTCCAGCCCCACTTAAACACACCCCCTCCCCAACCGCCGGCGCAGCAGCCCAAACGGCGGCTGGGGACGACACCGCCCCGGTCTTCCACCGCGACAATAATGACCACATACCCGTCAACAATTCGTGAGCCAACCCCTCCTCCCCTGGCAACGAAGTCCCACCCCCCACACCAGGAACCTGACACGACGTCCTCTCACCTGGCTGTCCCAGGGGCATCCTCCCAGCAGCCGCCGACCTCACCGATGTTCCTCTCTGCGTCGACCCAGCCGAAGACCTGGACGTCGAGGGACCCGCGCCGTCCGCATCATCCATCCGACCTCCGATCTCCCACGCTTCCTGGCTGACTTCTCCTTCCTCCAAAGACTGATCGGCCGAGAAACCCCCGCCAGAATCCACGTGGCGTGGCTGCGTAGGCGCCAATTCCCTGCGTGCCGACCCACCGTCCAGTGGCCGCTGCGAAACTCTCGAACCAAGGACATCCCGCCCAAGCTCCGCAGCCTGTCCGCTGCGAGCCGCAACTTGCGATCCTGCGAAAAATTCGTTAGCGTGCTGCACCGTGGGTGAAACAAAGTCCAGTCCCCCGGCCAGCGCATCACTCAGCGAACTTCTGCCTGGTACAGAGGACCGACCAGCAGGTGGCAGCATTGCATCACTCCTTAGACCACTGCCTGGTACTAAGGATCGACCAGCAGGTGGCGACATAGAAGCACTCCTCAGCCCTCTGCCTGGTGTCGAGGACCGACCAGCAGGTGGCGACATCTCCTCATTCCTCTCACTGCTGCCTGATACCACAGACCTACCAGCAGGTGGCGCCAATCCCGAACCATCCAGACGAGACTGCACTTCAGAAGACTGCCGCCGTCCCTCAGACCTGGACCGTGACGCTGCTCTCCTGCTCCTGGAATCGCCCCCAGCTGCCAGGCCACCACCGGAGGTAAGTGAGGCCGCGTCCGCATGTCTGCCCTCTCTGCTGCTGCCGGTCACACTTACAGACCGCTGCGCTGCCCGCTGCTCCATGCCAGATCCGCCGACCACAAGGCCCTCACCAGACATCAGTGAAGCCGCATCAGGCCGGCCTCCTCCATCGCTGCCGGTCTCAATATCAGCCCGGCCGCCCCCCCCGCATACCGCGCCGAGACACAGCACCGCCGCGCGCCCCCCCCCCCCCCCCCCCCCCCCGCCGGGAACGGGACACCCGCTGGGCACTCACTCTCGCCTCCACCGCAAGCGCACTATGCTGCGCAGAATTCCTCCCGCTGCGCCGGCTGGCAGAAACACTTGCCACCCCAGCCGATCGCAGCGGAGGGTCCCCAGGAGGGCTCCTCAAACGCCGCCGAGCCCGAGGGGTCGCCTCCGGGCTCAGACGTTCAGGCGGCACCGATCTCCTAGCCCTCAACCTCCCCCCTGCCGCGACCGGAGGCACACTAGGGGCCCCCACTGCAGCCTGCAAACTACTCACCAGCCAAGCCGAACCATGCTGTTCGGCCGCTGCCCGCACCGCCGCCATCAAATCTTCCAGAGACGCCATATCACTACACTATCCCGCACACAACCAACTCGCCTAGGCGCAACGGACACTGATGCCGATCCCGCCCCTAACCCCAGCCTATATACGGCGCGCGAACCCCCTGCCACCCCCACAGACCCTCCCCAGAAACACTACACCCTTTCCTAACCACATTAACCCTGACCTGTCTGGACACTTCCCCCTTCCAGTCAATTTTCACTGCGCTACATCTGCGCCTCGCTCCGTTGTCATACTTATCTGAACGTGTGTTTAGCACGGCAGGGGGCGTCATCACAGACAAGTGCAGCGTACTCAAGTTGTGTGTAGTAGGTGTTTCTGGATGATGTAGTGCAATAGACACTAACCTGGTACAGCTGACTCTCTGCAAGGGCAGGTATAGGTAAGGAATAGTTCGTGACGCCAGTGCCAAGTAAACGGTGGCACGCTGTTTGCGGATAGCAGGAATAAATTGAGGAAACGTAGCTTTAAAACAGAACTCCAACTTTAGTAATTTTCCAAGCAGAGACAATAATGGAAATGCAGTTCCTTAGCATACAGTCGATTTTGCAATTCGGTCGATGCAGGCAATTCAGTTAAAGCAGGGTAATTACAGAGTGTTGAACACAAGACTTGCAGTACAGGAGCTTGCACTCTAATTCTGTCTGATCCTGGAATACAGCAATTCTTCACCAAGGCCCATTAACCTAATTCTGGCTTTATATCCTTGGCTATGGCTTTTATAAGTACCTCCTCTGTCTTTCTGAGTACCTCTGGCTTTCCTGATCTTTGCCTCTGTCCCTCTCAGCTGCTGGAAACTTCCTCAGGTTCTTGATCTAACATATTCCTGTTTCTGCATATGGGAATTCAGGAGGGAATCTTCTCCTGGACAGCAGGCTTCAGGCCTGGACTTGTCTCGGACATTGTCTAATCTCCAACTGTAGATTACAGACACTAGACTCCGTCTGCCTTGCACTTCCTGACTGGGCCTTATATAAACTAGGGCTCCCTAGCTCCCTCTAGCGACTAGAAGCTGGAATGACACCCCTGCAGGCCTGTACATGCAAGTTTCAGTAACAGAAAAATACATACATTACATGACATTTTATAGAACTGACATATAACAACTTCCCCATAATTAGGAGGGACGACAGCACACCAAGTGACACTTTGGTAGTGACGGGTATTACAGTTCCCGTACACTACATACCCCACTGCTTTAAGCTGAGTACGACCTCGTACTCCATCATGGGTCGCCCAACTGGAATCTCTACCTGAAATAGAAAATAGAGACATGCAGGCATACATATATGTCATTCATCTGCATTTACATCAGGTCCAATTGGCAAAGGTGAAGTGTGGTGACAAGGGGCGTCGTTCTCTTCTCTCAGGATAGTGAATGGAACGGGGCGCTGACCTGGCACAGCGTAACATTATAACCAGGATAGTCCATGACAATGAATAAGTCCATGATAAAACAGTAGAAAACGGTATAAAAGTTCTTGGAGGCTCAAATAACAAACATGAGTCCGTACCCAGGTCATTTTCATATTCAATCACAGAGGCTCTCATGCGGTGGAGTCCATCTCTGGGCACAATACTTTTAAAAGAATAAGAATCTCAGAGGCTCAGGTACTTTTGAGTCTGTCTCCGGGCACGGTTCCTTGGTATGAAGTTGCACAATAAAAGGACAGCAAAGACAAGTGCTGTAATACCCCTGATCAACCTGAAAAGGGGGTGAAGGGTAAAAGGTGCAACAAAGGAACAGGCACAACTTGGCGTGGGTAGCAAAAGCAGGCAGGAGGTCCTGGAAACAAGCCTGGCCTTGCTGACTTTGTAATTTCAGTGGTCAACACCTACCACTGAGCCGTGGACAAACTGGCAGCCGCAACAAAGGACCAGGAAACATAGGACTCCTGTCCTGAAAGGGTGAACATCACTTCTGATGAAATCAATCAAAGGCCTAGCAGGCTGATTCACAGTGAAATATTGTAATCACTTGGCTCCGCTGGCAAGTATCGTCTGTAGTAGTCCTCTACAGGAGGATGGGCCCACATAACAGTATCAGGGGGCAGCTGTAGAGTAAAGGGGCCCCTAATAGGTATTGGCCCCATAGGCCTAGGGGTGAACCCTCTGATGAACCGTGCCGGCCCTGGCATGATCACTGCAGGGTGTGACGTGCTTGGCACCGCCGCAGCAAGCGGTCCGGTGCTCTGGGTGCAGCAGTTTACGGCAATCGCGGGTCCGGTCTGGGACACTGACGGAGCGGTGGCAACAGAAGGCGGTTTACGGGTGGTGACAGGCACCCTTACCTCATCCTTCCTCGGCGGTGTCTGGATCCTGGCGGTGTATGTCTTGCGCAACTCCCGCAACTTCTCCTCCAGCCGGACGATCTGCTCCCAGATGCTCTCTGTGTCGGAGTCGCTGTCCTCTGCTGGCGCCGCCGGCGCAGGTACAGTCACCGATGACGCGGACTCGGCCTCTGCAGGTTCTGGCGATGCGACTGGTCTCCGTCCCATCCGGATGTTCTGAAAGGTAGCACTAAGTCCTTTTAACTGCTCCAGCTCAGATATTGTCTTCTCCCGACGAGGCAGCTCGGGGGAAGGGTAGGGGCTCACCCATTTTTCCAACACGGTTGGCTGCCAGAAGACATTAGGCCCAATGAAGGAGCTCCGCTCCTGGAAGGCGTGATGGGCTGGCTCTGGAGAGCGTTCAGGTTCCCGCTCGCAGCCAGAGTAGTCTTCTTCTTCTTCTGCCTCCCAGTCCTCAGGGTTTCGCTTGGGACGGGTCACAGCAGTCGCATAAGGGCCTCGCAGGCTCTCGGCAGGGGTGTACTCCACTTCCTCTCCCTCACGGAGGCTGTGCTGGTACGAAGGGAGGTAGTCTCTTTTGACAGACCTTCGATTAACATAGAGGTCTCTGCCAGTTAGATAGTCCTGAATAAACCCGTAGCCACGGGATTTGTCAAATGAAAGCACCACTCCCTTTCTCCTTTCCAGGCTGGGTTGGGTGTGCGTATGCTTCTCATGTATGGTCTTGGTTAGCTCCTCATAGATAATTTTGGTCTTTGTGTTCCGCTTGATAGCGGCCTCTCGGATCTCCGCCATCAGGGAAGACCATTTGAAAGATGGCTGGAAAAAGTCCCTCCACGAGCCATAGTAGGGCTCGGGTTCTTTCTCCCTTGGGCGGCAGGCGGGTTGCTCCGGTCCCGGAGCGTAGGCCGGTGGAGCCTCCTCTGGCTCTACACCAATGTCAGTCATCTTTTCAATCCCTGGTGCGGACGCTGCAGCAACACTCTGCTCACAATCCAACATGCTCGATCCTTCTGAGGAGAGCGATAGGGTCGCGTCAATTAGAGTAGCCAGCTCCTCCCATTGCACTGGGAGGCCGCCCCCCAGGTATTCTAGTATAGGGAAGGCGGTGTCCATGCTGGCAGACATGCAAATGTCCAGATAAGCCGTGGCGCCTGCCCTTGACCTTCTTCCCGCTTTTTCCTCAGAAAGGCGCCAATTTTTCCCGCCTTTTCGGGATGAAGGTGACACAGCAGTAAATTCAGCAAGCTCAGCGGCCATCTTTAGGTACAAACGCTGTCTATTCACTGACAGCAAGCAGGATTGTAAAAAGTCCACAAAACCACATTCCAATGCGGCGATTTTCTTCCTCTGTGCAGTGCAACACTGCACAGCGCTTTTTAGAGGTTTTTGGTACACTTTGGGTATGATTTTCAGTCCACAAAGTCCACTTGAATAAACCAGGTAAATTGTCACTTTGGTCACAGGGCAACTGTATAAGGCACAAAGTTCACGCTTCTTGCACTATAAAGCGTGCGTATCCTGTTCGTGACGCCAAAAGAGAGGTGCAGCGTACTCAAGTTGTGTGTAGTAGGTGTTTCTGGATGATGTAGTGCAATAGACACTAACCTGGTACAGCTGACTCTCTGCAAGGGCAGGTATAGGTAAGGAATAGTTCGTGACGCCAGTGCCAAGTAAACGGTGGCACGCCGTTTGCGGATAGCAGGAATAAATTGAGGAAACGTAGCTTTAAAACAGAACACCAACTTTAGTAGTTTTCCAAGCAGAGACAATAATGGAAATGCAGTTCCTTAGCATACAGTCGATTTTGCAATTCGGTCGATGCAGGCAATTCAGTTAAAGCAGGGTAATTACAGAGTGTTGAACACAGGACTTGCAGTACAGGAGCTTGCACTCTAATTCTGTCTGATCCTGGAATACAGCAATTCTTCACCAAGGCCCATTAACCTAATTCTGGCTTTATATCCTTGGCTATGGCTTTTATAAGTACCTCCTGTCTTTCTGAGTACCTCTGGCTTTCCTGATCTTTGCCTCTGTCCCTCTCAGCTGCTGGAAACTTCCTCAGGTTCTTGATCTAACATATTCCTGTTTCTGCATATGGGAATTCAGGAGGGAATCTTCTCCTGGACAGCAGGCTTCAGGCCTGGACTTGTCTCGGACATTGTCTAATCTCCAAATGTAGATTACAGACACTAGACTCCGTCTGCCTTGCACTTCCTGACTGGGCCTTATATAAACTAGGGCTCCCTAGCTCCCTCTAGCGACTAGAAGCTGGAATGACACCCCTGCAGGCCTGTACATGCAAGTTTCAGTAACAGAAAAATACATACATTACATGACATTTTATAGAACTGACATATAACAACTTCCCCATAATTAGGAGGGACGACAGCACACCAAGTGACACTTTGGTAGTGACGGGTATTACAGTTCCCGTACACTACACAAGCGCAGCCGCCTGTCCACAGCCAATGTGGACAAGCTCACGTTCATTAAAATGAACCCGGCATGGATCCCTCAGGACTTGCCCGTACCTTGTGTAGAATAGACATCTATATCGGCTCTTAGCAGCCATTGTTATACTGCAGCGCAATTGCTCATTCTTGTATTTTGGATATTTCACACTCTTTTAGAGTGTACCCTAATTTTAACAAATAAAATTAAAACCAAAAACCTGTGTTGGCTAACTCGTCCTCCTCCATTGCCGCTTCCACCTACACCGCTACGTCCACCGCCTCCTCAAACTCTTACTCCATATGGAACTCCACCTCATAAATCAATATTATTTTTTTTATTTGTACGTATTTTATTTTATATCATTTCACTACTTTGTCATTAACATTTCCGGGTGAAATTCACCAATTTTTGGGTGTATAGTACCACTGCTATACCTATTAGGCCGTTTAAAAAAAAAAATTGTCAGTAACATTTTCGGGTTAAATTCACAAACTTTTGGGTGTATAGTACCACTGCTATACCTAGTAAGCCGGTTAAAAAAAAATTGTCATTTACATTTTCGGGTGAAATTCACCAATTTTGGTGTGTATAGTACCACTGCTATACCTAGTAGATCGGTAAAAAAATGTAAAAAAATTGTCAGTTACATTTTCTGGGGAAATTAACCAATTTTTGGGTGTATAGTACCACTGCTATACCTAGTAGGCCGGTTAAAAAATAAATAAATTGTCAGTTATATATTCTGGTGAAATTCACCAATTTTTGGGTGTGATGTACCACTCTATACCTAGTAGACCGAAAATGGCGGTATTTGAAATTTCTGAATCTAACCCAAATGTATTTTTCCCAAACGAGTGTTTGTTTAACAACTGAATTTGACAGCAGTATAGAAGCCTGTAATTTCACACGTGCTGATGCTGCAAGGCCTGAAAATAGTGTTTTTTGTCAAAAAAGTGTGTTTTTAAAACCCCAGAAAATGATGGGTGTATTTCTAGCTTAAATTGCACACTGACTAATCCAGATGTTGTAGATTGCCAAAAAAGTGTTTTTTTTTGGTAACAGAATATGAAAGCTGTATATATTATACGTGAATTAAAAAATCAGGAAAATACTGTTTTTTGGCAAAAATGTGTGTTTTTAAAACCCCAGAAAATGATGGGTGTATTTCTAGCTTAAATTGCACTCTGACTAATCCAGATGTTGTAGATTGCCAAAAAAGTGTTTTTTTTGGTAACAGAATAGGAAAGCTATATATATTAAACTTGAATTTAACACTTGCAGATCAGGAAAATACAGTTTTTTGGCAAAAAAAAAGTGTGTTTTTAAAACCCCAGAAAATGATGGGTGTATTTCTACCTTAAATTGCACATTGACTAATCCAGATGTTGTAGATTGCTCAAAATGGTGATTTGCAATGTCCCAAAAGCTCAGATGCAGTGCTGGTGCACTGAGCTTGCATAAAATGGCCGCCGCCGCAGCCACCCACCCACCTAACTAACAGAATTATAACAGTTAATTTTTTTTGGTCAATGGGCTCAGGGCAGGGTAAAATGATTGTGCCCTGCACCCACACAACTGTTACTATGTAGATCGCTGAGTTAGACTCTCTCCTATTCTCTCCCTGAAATCACAAGTCCAGCAGCATCCTCTCCCTACACTTGTAACAGCAGAGTGACGTGCAGCGCTATGTGACTCAAGCTTATATAGAGCCTGGGCCACATGCTGCTCTGGCCAATCACAGCCATGCCATTAGTAGGCATGGCTGTGATGTCTTCTAAGGTCAGACAGTTAACCGCTTGTTGATTGGCTGCTCTGCAGCCTTTCAAAAAGCGCCAAGAAAGCGCCGAACACCGAACCCGAACTTTTGCTGAAATGTTCGGGTCCGGGGTCCAAAAATACTTAAGTTTGGTACTAACCCGAACTTTACAGTTCGGGTTCGCTCAACCCTAGTTATATATGCCATATAAATGCCTGAATCAAGCTCCTGATGTAGAGGGTGTATCTCACACGGCCTGAACCAGTGTAGGCCTGAATTAAAGATTTCTTTGCACAAAATGGCTGTATTTCAAATGGCTGTATTTCAAATGCCTGAATCAAACCCCTGTATGTAGAGGGTGTATCTCACACGGCCTGAATCAGTGTAGGCCTGATTTAAAGATTTCTTTGCCCAAAATGGCTGTATTTCAAATGCCTGAATTAAACCCCTGTATGTAGAGGGTGTATCTCACACGGTTTAGATCAGTGTAGGCCTGAATTAAAGATTTCTTTGCACAAAATGGCTGTATTTCAAATGCCTGAATTAAACCCCTGTATGTAGAGGGTGTATCTCACACGGCCTGAACCAGTGTAGGCCTGAATTAAAGATTTCTTTGCACAAAATGGCTGTATTTCAAATACCTGAATCAAATCCCTGTATGTAGAGGGTGTATCTCACATGGCCTGAACCAGTGTAGGCCCGAATGAATGAGTTCTTTGCACAAAATGGCTGTATTTAAAATGGCTGTATTTCAAATGCCTGAATCAAACCCCTGTATGTAGAGGGTGTATCTCACACGGCCTGAATCAGTGTAGGCCTGAATTAAAGATATCTTTGCACAAAATGGCTGTATTTCAAATGCCTGTATTTCAAATGCCTGAATCAAACCTTTGTATGTAGAGGGTGTATCTCACATGGCCTGAATCAGTGTAGGCCTGAATTAAAGATTTCTTTGCACAAAATGGCTGTATTTCAAATGCCTGAATCAAGCTCCTGATGTAGAGGGTGTATTCACCAATTTTTGGGTGTAATATACCCTCCTCTACCTAGTTGACAGCTTAATAAATTTCAATAATTTTTCTGTTACATTCTTGGGTTGACATTATACAATTTTAGACGTGAATAAACCCTGCTATGCATAGGTGACAGGGAATAAAATGTTATAAATTATTCAGTAATTAATGCGCACCACATCCTTACATTCAATGCTTAAACTTTGAAAAGTTGTCACACTTTTATGCTTTAATAATTTCTCCCATATTTCAACTCTAATTTTAAATTAGAAAAAATGGATCCTCCCTTAAATTTTGGTCTCTTTTTCTCACGCTCCCTCTCCGGCCTGGAACCCTGATTACCCGCCACCCGTAATCACCATGGTAGGCGCATAAAAGAACATCAAAAGTTGATAGAGCAGATATCAAATTGGATCGTGAACATCACAGGGACGTGCGACATGGTGGGGCAGTAAGTGTCCACACGCCTACACGAACTGACTGACAGGGGTCAGCCCCTGCAACTTCTGGGTCTCCAAATTGGGCACATGGCCTGAGCTTGCCCTTTACCCCTTGGAGGTGCTGGCCTGCCCTGCAGCCAGTGTATTGTCTGAATGTGTGTTTAGCATGACTGGAGGGGGATATCACAGGTTATATTTACCAATGTTTTGGGGTGTACCCTAATTTTAAAAATAAAATTTAAAACCAAAAACCAGTGTAGGCTTCCTCCTCCTCCACCGCCGCTACCACATACACCGCCACATCCACCTCCTCCTCAACCTCCTACTCCATATGGACCTGGTCCTCCTAGATCAAGATTATTATTTTTTATTTTTACGTATTTTATGTTATTTAAAGTAATTTCCCTATCCACATTTGTTTGCAGAGCACTTTCCATGCTCTTAACCACATTTTGACGCCATTTGCAGCCCTTTCCATTACATTTTTACAGCCATTTTAGTGTTCAAAAGTTCGGATCCTCATTGACTTCAATGGGGTTTGGGTTCGGGGTCAAGTTCAGGTCAAGTTCGGGTCCCGAACTCAAACTTTTTTCAAAAGTTCGGCCGAACCCGTCGAACCCAAACATCCAGGTGTCTGCTCAACTCTACTTGTCTATTCTTAACTATAATGAGCAGTGGACGGACATTGCTCACTCCGGGGTACATGCAGTACTTTTAGTCTGGCTGCCTCTCGCCGTGCACTGCCGTGCGGGGACACACGTGAACTAGCAGCAGGACGGATCCGACAGGCTGTTCACCCGCCGGAACAGCCTGCCGGTCTTCCCTGCCGCTAATGTGAAAGTACCCTTAGTTGGTCAAATTTAGCTTTTTGGAAGTTCTGCATTTTTGTACCTCCCTGAAGAAACACTCTTTTGAATGACAATTGGAAGTTTATTATTTTATGGCCACTATTTTCTCAGGTGTCCCCCAACCTGCACATCTGTTGTTTTGTCAGGTCTATTGGCTAGTACTGTTCAGTATGGCTGTCCCTTTAGTCGGGTCCTCTACCAGTTGGGAAATGTAATTATTTTTAGTTATTGACCTGTTTCCTTTATAAGACCACAGATTTCATATTCCCAGTCTATAATTGAATAAATAAAGTCTAAAGGACAAAGTAGTAAAGGTATACGTCCCTAAAGGTTGGTATCAGAAACAAGCAAATATATGAGGGGACGTTAAAATTGAGCAAAAATAATAAAGTTTTATTAATGCATAACGTAGAAAAAACGTGTAATGGTGAACCTACAATTATTAGTGTTGGGTAACAAACCGGTCCAGTAATACTTAATTAGGGTGCACAGTAAAGTGGCCACAATGCCTCCTGAGTGTGTATGGTGAGGGGGGGACGACGACACTGTGGACACCCTATAATTATGATGTGGACCCGGATAATAATGTGTACAGATCCCACCGCTACTAGTGGTGGAATATTATCCACCAAGGAGCTGATTGTTTCCAGTACATTAGCTATAGGCTGGTGGAATAAGTACTGAATAGAATGGTATAACCTCTGGGGTTACCAGGTGTATGCCGAGATATGTGATATCTCACAAAGAAGAGCCCAGTGGGATACCATTCACAGCATTGATGAACTGGCCAGTTACTGCCCACAATCACTGGGCAGTTGTGGTCAGCAAGAGGGATGGCTGTGCACTATACCGTCCCTCAATAACTGGCACTCGTGCGGTGCACAACAATAACAGGTGATAACTCGTGCCGGCTATGGTACCACCAGCAACCAGCAATCCCTGATAACACTAAGCTACGGCTCAACGCGTTTCTGTGCACATGTCTCGTGCACTTCGTCAGGAGCCAACGTAGCAGTCCACCTAAAACTGCCTAAGCCGAGACCCTAGTCTGGGAGACGGCGTGCTGTATTTGTGTTTTAAGCTGCCTAAGCCGAAACCCTAGTGTGGGAGACGGCGTGCCACATCAACAAACATAGCCCTGATACTGTGATGGCCGCGAAGCAGCGAGCAGAACGCCGTGATTTAAAGGGCAGACACCACACCCCCATGAGCACGCCTCCCATCATCAGCCAATCCGGATCGAGAAAAACTCATACTGACGGTCAGCTGACGACGGAGGAGGAACAAAGATGTGCTCAGGAGGACAGCGCACTAGCGCTACATAGTAACAACTTTAAAGGGAATAAAACAGCGGCATCTATAAGAAGTCGGTAGCTGTAACCGAAGAGCAACTAGGGAGCCACCCAGCTAGGTTATATTGCTAGAAAAGGATGCATCACTGATCATATTGAGGTGGCAAGTTATAAAGTATATAGAACGGGCTTATCATATTAGTTAATACACCCAGGTCAGTTGCAAAACCATAACTGGAGAATTGATCAAACTTCCAAGTCAAAATTATATAATGGCCCAAAAATGCATAGAATGAGGACCATTACAGTATGCCAGCTCCCCAGCTGGTAATGGTTAATTCTCAAATGTATACAAATACAAGAAAAGAAAAGAATGAAACTCAGGGGAGCCAATTATTATCCGGGTCCGCTTCATAATTATAGGGTGTCCACAGTGTCCCCCCCCCCCCCTCACCATACACACTCAGGGGGCATTGTGACCACTTTACTGTGCACCCTTATTAAGTATTACTGGACCGGCTTGTTACCCAACACTAATAATTGTAGGTTTTGCATTAATAAAACTTTATTATTTTTGCTCAATTTTAACGTCCCCTCATATATTTGAATAAATGAAGTCCTCTAAAATATTGACCTCGTTAGGATTTGCCGCCTCATCTGTCTCCTTTAGTAGTATAGTTTATGTGGACTCTAGTATATTAGGTATTTTATTGGTATTTTATTATTGGTTTTTCCTCCTTGTATTTCTACGCACAGTGACTCCACGTGCTCATTACTCTTATTTATATCTTCCCGGAGTGTGGGCTTTAGGCAGGACTTTACAAGGGTTTATGTTTGCAGGTTCATAAACCTCCACATTTTCTGTTTCTTGATAGTCAATTAATAATGTACTTCTCTGATATCTATTTATCCCCTTATTTTAATTTGGGACCATTTTTTTTAGTATATGGATGTGCGATCTCACAGGGAAGCCATTTATTAAAGGGGTTCTCCGGAAATTAAGAAAATGAAAATACTTAAATATAAATTTATTATAAATATATTCCCAAATACCTTTCATTAGTTATAATGGCTCGTTTTGTCTAGGGAGCAATTATTAGGAAAAACAAAATGGCTGCCATCCTATTAGTACACAGAAAACCTGTCCTAATCACACAGGAGGACAAGTTACTTCACCACACTGAGGCAAGGAGCTACCTCATCCTCCTCTCCTACTTGTCAGGGATTATGATCCTGAATACAGTTCAATATGATCTTCAGCTGAATCTCTGTAGGAAAGGAGTTCATGAGGAGACATGAGGACAGACAGGACAGATTGTGGTAATGTGGAACTGTGGTAATGGAGACTGCATACAAGTACTGCTGTTCCTAGCCACATCTGCTCATGAACTCCATTCCTACAGAGATTTAGCTAAAGATCTTATCTGTATTCAGGATCATAATCCCCGACAAGTAGAGAAGAGAGGTGGATCAGGTAGCCCTTTACCTTAGTGTTGTGAAGTAGCTTGTCCTGCTGTGTGATTAGGACAGGTTTTGTGTGTACTAATAGGATGGTGGCCATTTTGTTTCTCCTAATGATTGCTCCCTAGACAAAACGAGCTATTATAACTAATGTAACGTATTGGGGAATATATTTATAATGAAGTAATATTTAAGTATTTTAATTTTCTTCGGAGAACCCCTTTAACCATAGCCATAGAAGTCCCTGATAATGTATAACTGCCAAGACATATATTTGCCCTAGCTTCTAAGATACTTTCACGCCCCCTCACACTCCGTAGGCAGTCTAATCTTAATCAGGACTCCGTCACACGTCACTGATGTCATGATGCAGGGACCGAAGTCCAGGATGATTGTGGTGCGGTCAGTGTACCACTTCTTAAACATGTCATGCCGCCAGCCTTGTGCTGCTGGTCAGCTCCACTGTTGGTTTTGGTCACCTAGCATACTATAGCCCACTTACCTGTATGTTAATAGTTTTTATTGCCTCTCTTTTTACCTTATTAAGGAACGGCTGCCCACTGGCCCTTCTATAACCTTTGGGCTGTGCCCCCTTAATTATTCCTAATACCCTGATAAGTCCTATTACAGCATACAGAAACGTATAATGTCCAGTGTAAAGTTTGGGTCAGTTTAGGGCTAGAGTGGCCAGTCTAGGGCAAGGTTCCAAACGGGGTCACTATTCTAAGTGCAGGTGCTCAGTGTTAAGATGGGTAGGGTTACTAGGGTTCCTTTTACAAAAGATAGGAACAAGAAGGGTTTGTTTCTCCTGCTGTTCTGCTAAAAAGCACATAGACCTGGACCTGGAACCCGTCAGTTGAATACACGCCCTTGCACAGGTATTCTATCATCCTATCATCATAAACCCTTCTAGGTTACCAGTAAGATCTAACAAAATAATAGCAAAGACAGGTGCACTCTGCGGTCTTACTAAACCCTCAAACTGATGTTAAAATTGAGAGATTAGCCAACATATCCTACGGTGTAGGACATGTCTGAGCCCGAGCACCGTGCCAAGGTTTCTCAAGTAGCTCGGTGCACCTGTGAGGCCTGGGCCTTATCAGCCAGTCTTGAGTGGGACTCGCAGACTGCTCCATCCTCCCATTGCAAGCATGGTTACATGCTGGAGGTAACTGGTGAGCTGTTTGTGAGTCGGCCTCATGCTCCTGTAATTTGCCCACTGGCTCCTGGTAATGCCCATACGGCGCAGTTAGGTGAGTGTTAGGTCCCCGAGCTACTTAAATAACCTTGGCGCGGTGCTCGGGCTCAGACATGTCCTACACCGTAGGATATGTTGGCTAATCTCTCAATTTTAACATCAGTTTGAGGGTTTAGTAAGACCGCAGAGTGCACCTGTCTTTGCTATTATTTTGTTATATTGCTATATTGATTACCACATCCACATAATTGCTATCTTGTGTAGGATGTCTACTGTGGTACTTGTGGTTCGCTATATATATGCACAACTGCATGTGGGTTTGAGCATTTCCTGCTTGGTTAATGCCACGCCATTCTTTTCAGTTTGTATTTACCAGTAAGATCTTTCAATTTTTTCTGGGTTTGACTTTCACCTGTGGTCACCAATATGAGACACGGGTGGGTAGATGTGCTCAGTTGTTTTTGTATTGGTCAGGTCATTTTTTATTATGTGGTTCAAATTTTGGATGTATATGTAGATCCTATTTATTGGTGTGTAAGAGTCACAGATGTAGACATGCACAGGCTACACTCTTTCTTTGGAAGTATAGTTATTAAAAGTAAAGTTTTAGATTCCTTACGTTATGTCAATGTTTCCCATGGCATTTAATTTTTATGCCAATTTATTTTTGGGATTGTTAAATGTATCTAAATCTGGGATGTTGAAGGGTGAAAGGGAAGAAGCAACACAATATATCACAAAAGTCTATTTTGCAACACAAAGCACCACAGGGCTTTACACTTTTAAAATGTTACACCACTCTTTATGCAACTTTGGCACATTGAAGCTTGTATAGGTTTTTTTGTCCAAAACAAGGAGCAATCAATAGGTCTACACAAGAGGGAAATTTATAAAAAAAAGTGTCCTTTTCCCCTCAGAATGGCAGAACAGAGTGCAGTGTCAGAGTGCAGAGACCTCAGAGTGCAGTGTCAGATAGAATCGATTCAGACCAGAAATGATTTGGTCAACCAGCGCAGCTGAATCAAACCCAAATCAAATTTTGAGTAATTTACTCATCTAAAAGTCTGTATTGTGTTTAAGTGATAGGTTTAACATTTCTGTTCTGCTTAATTTTGGTTGTCTGATTAATTTCTTGTAGAATACAAACACAGCATTAAATCATGGACCAAAAACATTTGCGTCTTTAGGGCACTGAGGATACATTTTCCTGTTGACTTATTAAACACTGCCATCTAGCGATAATGTATCATATTACAAATGCCACCATGTATAAAGACTATACTGTCCAAACAGGAATGTAAGTCTTTATCTGGAAAAGCCTTTTCAATAGGGGTTGGAAATCGACCAATGATACTTTGATGGCCTACCCTAATATTCTAATTCTTCAATATAATAAAATATAACTATTTGAAAATGGGTTTCTCTTTACCTACTAGAAATAGGGGTCTGTCTATCTCTACCACACATGTCGGATCTTTATAAACGACTAAATACAACCATAAAAATATAATTTTTCCATACATCTTCATATATTTTGTTATGTTTTCTTTTTAGGGAAAATGTATCCATTAATATTCAAGGAGATTTTGATTACATTGATGTATCCACATGTACAGGTAAATATTTTCTTTCAAATTTCTATTTTTAATGAATTAGGCCTTTTTTTTTATTGTTCTCATATAATGCATCTAAAACCCATGCAGATTGGTTGATATCATCATCATCATCAGATACACATTTCTACTGACTTGACCACCACAGGAGACTTATAAAATTACAAGGAACCCACTAAAATGATTGTGCGACCATGTAATGCTTTATTGGAGTCCTCCAAAGCGAGAGTCTATGCCTGTGATGGCTAACCTCCAGCACTCAAGCTGTGGTAAAACTACAACTCCCAAGATTCACACTAGCTTGGATGTTCTCAGAACTCCACAGAAATTATTAGAACATGCTGGGAGTCGTAGTTTCACCACAGCTGGAGTGTCGGTGGTTAGCCATCACTGGCCTATGCTCTATGTAACAGAAGGTGGCATTGTATCTACTGCATGCAAGGGCTCAGGAACATCATGAAGGGGGAGCCCTTGCTTGACATCATCCTCTATTATCCAGAGCAGAGAGCTGCTGCTGCTTAAAGTAAACTTGTCATCCTTAAAATGCATTGTAATCTGCAAGCAGCATGTTATAGAGTGTGAAGAGCTGAGCAGATTGATATATAGTTTTATGGAAAAAGACTCAGCAACACTTGTAAGTTATTCACTTGAATTCCCGCTCATTCTGGGCTTTGAAGTCAAGGAGGTGGTCCTATCAGTGATTGACAGCCTACCCTCTACGACTGTGCATACAGAGAAAGCTGTCAATCACTGATAGTACCGCCTTCTCGACTTCAAAGCCCAGAACGAGCAGGATTACAAATTAATGATTTCAATATTTTACTAAATCTTTTTCCACAAAATCATTTATCAGGGATCAGCCTGAAATAAATAACTGGAAGGTACTTACCTGACAGATCCCACAGCATAGCTCTGGTTCTCTCTTGGCACTTGCCAGTTCTTTATTGCAGGCTGATACAAGGGTTGTCCGTTTTTTATCTTTAATTAAACCAGACAACCCCTTTAATAGGCAAAATTAGCAGGAGTTCTTCTTATGGCACAGTCTCTTTAACCCCTTCCTAACCCCTTAGTTTTCCGCCTTCCTGACAGTATCATGTATCATTTTGTCATCTTATGTTTTTAGGAAGCAAGAAGGCTTAAATTATAGAAGCAATTTTTCAAAATTTCTAAATAATTTCTAAAACCGACTTTTTTTAAGGGCCAATTCAGTTATAAAGTCAATTTATAAAAGAAACCACCCATAATTGACCCCATTTAAGAAACTACAACCCTCAAATTATGTAAAATGTATTTTACAAATGTTGGTTAACCATCTGTTAAAAAGAATAAAAGGAAAATGTTGGTGAAATTTCAAAATTTTACATTTTTTTGGAGATTTTCCATCTAAGGCTACTTTCATACTTGCGTTTTTCTTTTCTGGCATAGAGTTCCACCCTAGGGGCTCTATACCGGAAAAGAAGTGATCAGTTTTATCCCCATGCATTCTGAATGGAGAGAAATCCGTTCAGGATGCATCAGGATGTCTTCAGTTCAGTCTTTTTGACTGATCAGGGTGGAGATAAAACCGCAGCATGCTGCGGTTTTATCTCCAGCCAAAATAACTGAACACTTGCCTGAAGGCCATAGGAATGTATTAGTGCCGGATCCAGCATTCAAAATACCGGAATTACGGATCCTGCCTTCCAGTCTGCGCATCCGCAGACCGGTAAAAGTGTGAAAAAAAATTTGTAACGGTTCCGTTTGTCCATATGACAAACGAACAGACGGATCCGTTCTTGCAATGCATTTGTAAGCTACTTTCACACTAGCGTTCGGAGCGGATCCGTCTGATGTTTCATCAGACGGATCCGCTCCGATAATGCAGACGTTCGCATCCGTTCAGAACGGATGCGTCTGCGTTAAAACTTAGAAAATTTTCTAAGTGTGAAAGTTGTCTGAGCGGATCCGTTCAGACTTTACATTGAAAGTCAATGGGGAACGGATCCGCTTGAAGATTGAGCCATATTGTGTCATCTTCAAGCGGATCCGTCCCCATTGACTTACATTGTAAGTGTGGACGGATCCGCTCGCCTCCGCACGGCCAGGCGGACACCTGAACGCTGCAAGCAGCGTTCAGGTGTCCGCTCACTGAGTGGAGCGGAGGCTGAACGCTGGCAGGCGGATGCATTCTCAGTGGATCCGCCTCCACTGAGAATGCATTGGGGCCAGACGGATGCGTTCGGGGCCGCTCGTAAGCCCCTTCAAACGGTGCGCACGAGCGGACACCCGAACGCTAGTGTGAAAGTAGCCTAAGACAGATCAGGATCCTGATCAGTCTCAAAATGCATTCAGTTGGCATACGTTTTGCAGGCAGTTCCAATAAAATAATTATTTTTAAAAAATCATGTTTTGTGTAACCATTTTCTGAGAGCCACATTTAAAAAACTAATTCTGATGATAGTCTTGTGTGAGGTCTAGTTTTTTGTGGAATGAAGTGACACTTTCATTGGTTCCATTTTAGATTACATGGTACTTTTTGATCGCTCAATATTACGCTTTTTGTGAGGTGAGGTGACCACAAAATGGCTGTTCTGCCATTCTGAGGGGAAAAGGACACTTTTTTCACTTGAATTTTTTTTGTTATTTTTATAAAACACTGATCCCGGTTTGAATGCAGTACGATACATGCTGCATTGAAACTGTTAATTCCACACTGACAGTTGTCTATGAGACCCAGCCGGGGGTCATAGGCTTCTGTACATGGCAGGCCTAGGCGTCATTGTAAGGCTTCCAGGTGCCATGGCAAACATTGGCACCCCACAATTTCATTGCAGGGAGTCGATGGAGTAAGAGAGAGAGCTCCTTCTTTCTGTATACTCCTCAGATGCCACTGTCAACATTGGCTTTGGCATCCTTGGCTGCAATGCAAAAGCTATACTTGGGCCCTTCACTTAATCACCAATGATTTCCCAAGCTACTCATCTAATAGTGGAATATAGTGTTTAACTGTGTAGTAATATATATGTTGATGAATAGAGAAGAATGTAAAGCACTTATGTAACCTGTCACCATCTTCTTCATCTCCACAGATCCAGCTCCATCTAACTTAAGCACCTGTAGAATTGGGATGAAATCTCCATTTCCCAGTGGTTTTGCATTCCAAAATAAGTGGCAACCTGTCTTCTGTAATATCTCTGACTTTAGCACCGAAGATAAGATTTATGCTTGTTTACAGAATAAGCTGATCTATTTTTTGGGAGACTCAACAGTGCGACAATGGTTTGAATATTTGGTAAACACACTAAAAGGTATTTTGATTATATATTATAAATTCACCTTGACCAGGGCTGCTTTAACACATGGGTGGGTGCAGCGCAAGAAATTCATGAGCACCCCTCCTTCCTAAACATTTTCCTCCTCTAAGGAGAGGAAAGAAGCACAGGCCTTTCTCCTCGAGTTGTGTGAGAGAAGGCAGTGTGGAACATAAAGCAAATTGAAAACTAGAAAATGAAGGAATCATGTAATATTTCAGTGCAGTCAATTCATATATAGATGCACACATCCATAGCAAGAGTCTGAATAGGGCCCCCAACCCCGCCCACTACCACCTTTTGCCCATCCCACTAACTGCCCTGGCTCCTCCCCGCCACGCCCTCTTTTTCCATTGGATAGGGGATAACTTCAAACAACCAGACTACCCCTTTAAAGCGGGGTATACGGGTGCAGGGTCTATGTATACAGTATATGGGGTACAGCAGTGTATACGGGGTGCAGGATCCATGTATCCAGGTATATGGGGTACAGCAGTGTATATGGGGTGCCCCATATAACTGTATACACTGACACTGCACCCTGTATACACTGTGTATACAGGGTGCAGGGTCAGTGTATACAGATGTTGTACAGCACAGCCTACATGGCCAGAATACTGTCCGCTCCTAGGCTCCGTCCCCCTCCTGCCCCACATTTCACTCCCAGCAGCCCCTGCCTTAGCCTTTACCTGCTCTTCTGTGCAGTTGCCATCGATCCTCCCAGTCTCTCTCCGATTGCCGCCGCTCTGGCCCGCCCCCCACTGTTCTACGGCTGCTGGGGAACTAGTCACTAGCTGCGGTCTGGGGGGGGGGCTGCACTCACTGCCACTGGCACTGGCTGATGACATAAACGCAGAGAGGATGCTACGCCCGGTGCACGCGGCCCCTCTCTGTGTACTTGAAAAGTTGGGCGGCGCCTGCCAGCGAAACACACTGGCCAATCAGCAGCAGGATCTTTGTGCTGCGAAATGCGGATTGGCCAGTGTGAAATGCAGCACGCCCGCAGCCCAGATCATCGGGGGGGGGGGGGGCAGGGGGGGGGTAAAACATGTGCCTCTGCAAAATCACGGACAGCCAATATTTTTTACGGACATGTTGGAAAACTATAACGAATTATAAAAATTATAAGTAATAAATGTGAATAGCTCAATGTACTGAGAATAAGTCATTAGCAGCATTTACTGTCAGCTGTAAAATGATAAAAATGACTACAGATGATTGAATTTCAGGTTATGAAATTCGTTCACACTTTGTTTACTGATAAAAGGTGAATTGCGTTATGGATTCTGTTACCATGGACCATAACGCAATTTTATGACGGAATGCATAACGGTATACCTTTAGACGCACCAATCCTCACTCATTCAGACACTTCTCAAACTATTATCCTCAAGGTTAACGCCTCTGAGGTTGATGTGGGGGTGATTCTCTCTCAGTATTCTGGAAATCCTGAGAGACTTCATCCTTGTGCCTTTTTCTCCCGGAAGCTCTCACCAGCCGAATGCAATTATGACAACAGCAATGGAAAGCTTCTGGGAGTTAAGTTGGCCTTTCAAGAGTGGAGAGATTGGCTAGAGGGTGCAGAACATCCCATTACGGTTTACACCGACCACGAATACATTGAAGGTGCCAAGAGGTTAAATTTTCATCAAGCTCGCTGGGCATTATTTTTCACTCGCTTTAATTTCCAGTTGACTTACAAAGCGGGACCCAAAAATGTCAAAGCAGATGCTCTCTCCCATTGTTTCCCAGAAACCATTTTGGTACGTGACTCTGAGCCCATTATTCCTGCGAGGTGCTTCGTAGCCGCTTTGTACACCCCAGGTATAATGGAGGACTTGTCTTCTCTTCTTCTGCCTTTACAGGCGGAGAGCCCTCCTAACAAACCAGAAGGTCAGTTGTTTGTGCCTTTAAATTTCAGGCTCAAAGTCATACAACAGTCACATGATTCTAAGTCGGCCAGGCATCTGGGGATAAAAAAGACCATGTACCTTTGTTAACGCTATGTCTGGTGGCCTAAGATTTTTTTTATATCAAAGCCAACATTCAGGCATGTAGTATTTGTAAAAAATAAGGGGTTGGGTCAGCACAACCTACCTGTAGGTGCAGATCGCTATGGCGAAATACATACACAAACGGAAAATGCAAATGTGATCGCACACTACATCCAGCACTCTGCCCTCCATGCTGGATGAGACATTGGTTTATATTTTGGCCAAAGCATAGTAAGCCACTCACCGCGTCAAGGCTGTCTCATGAGTGGTCCCTAACTCTTGTTCCTACCTGTTCATGGGCCATGACAGCCACATAAAATCCAGGGAATGCAGGTCAGCATGCAAGCCAAGTACACTTTGCTTGTAACCCCGTCCGGTGTCATTACAGCTTTCATCGGATCCAGGGATGCAAGTACCAACATGCATGCTGAGCCCACCATATACTTCTCCTGGAGCCAAATGGCTAATGGTAGGTTCTATACAAGCAGACTCAGTTTTATACTGACTTTAAAACCAGCCTCAAGGACAGATTAACTGGTCAGGTGTGCAATGACTCCAAGGAGATCGCCACGCCTCCAATGTATACTACAAAGAAAAAAATAAGGGGTTGGGTCAGCACAACCTGCCTGTAGGTGCAGATCGCTATGGCGAAATACATACACAAACGGAAAATGCAAATGTGATCGCACACTACATCCAGCACTCTGCCCTCCATGCTGGATGAGACATTGGTTTATATTTTGGCCAAAATATAAACCAATGTCTCATCCAGCATGGAGGGCAGAGTGCTGGATGTGTGGCGTGGCGATCTCCTTGGAGTCATTGCACACCTGACCAGTTAATCTGTCCTTGAGGCTGGTTTTAAAGTCAGTATAAAACTGAGTCTGCTTGTATAGAACCTACCATTAGCCATTTGGCTCCAGGAGAAGTATATGGTGGGCTCAGCATGCATGTTGGTACTTGCATCCCTGGATCCGATGAAAGCTGTAATGGCACCGGACGGGGTTACAAGCAAAGTGTACTTGGCTTGCATGCTGACCTGCATTCCCTGGATTTTATGTGGCTGTCATGGCCCATGAACAGGTAGGAACAAGAGTTAGGGACCACTCATGAGACAGCCTTGACGCGGTGAGTGGCTTACTATGCTTTGGCCAAAATATAAACCAATGTCTCATCCAGCATGGAGGGCAGAGTGCTGGATGTAGTGTGCGATCACATTTGCATTTTCCGTTTGTGTATGTATTTCGCCATAGCGATCTGCACCTACAGGCAGGTTGTGCTGACCCAACCCCTTATTTTTTTCTTTGTAGTATACATTGGAGGCGTGGCGATCTCCTTGGAGTCATTGCACACCTGACCAGTTAATCTGTCCTTGAGGCTGGTTTTAAAGTCAGTATAAAACTGAGTCTGCTTGTATAGAACCTACCATTAGCCATTTGGCTCCAGGAGAAGTATATGGTGGGCTCAGCATGCATGTTGGTACTTGCATCCCTGGATCCGATGAAAGCTGTAATGGCACCGGACGGGGTTACAAGCAAAGTGTACTTGGCTTGCATGCTGACCTGCATTCCCTGGATTTTATGTGGCTGTCATGGCCCATGAACAGGTAGGAACAAGAGTTAGGGACCACTCATGAGACAGCCTTGACGCGGTGAGTGGCTTACTATGATTTGGCCAAAATATAAACCAATGTCTCATCCAGCATGGAGGGCAGAGTGCTGGATGTAGTGTGCGATCACATTTGCATTTTCCGTTTGTGTATGTATTTCGCCATAGCGATCTGCACCTACAGGCAGGTTGTGCTGACCCAACCCCTTATTTTTTTCTTTGTAGTATACATTGGAGGCGTGGCGATCTCCTTGGAGTCATTGCACACCTGACCAGTTAATCTGTCCTTGAGGCTGGTTTTAAAGTCAGTATAAAACTGAGTCTGCTTGTATAGAACCTACCATTAGCCATTTGGCTCCAGGAGAAGTATATGGTGGGCTCAGCATGCATGTTGGTACTTGCATCCCTGGATCCGATGAAAGCTGTAATGGCACCGGACGGGGTTACAAGCAAAGTGTACTTGGCTTGCATGCTGACCTGCATTCCCTGGATTTTATGTGGCTGTCATGGCCCATGAACAGGTAGGAACAAGAGTTAGGGACCACTCATGAGACAGCCTTGACGCGGTGAGTGGCTTACTATGCTTTGGCCAAAATATAAACCAATGTCTCATCCAGCATGGAGGGCAGAGTGCTGGATGTAGTGTGCGATCACATTTGCATTTTCCGTTTGTGTATGTATTTCGCCATAGCGATCTGCACCTACAGGCAGGTTGTGCTGACCCAACCCCTTATTTTTTTCTTTGTAGTATACATTGGAGGCGTGGCGATCTCCTTGGAGTCATTGCACACCTGACCAGTTAATCTGTCCTTGAGGCTGGTTTTAAAGTCAGTATAAAACTGAGTCTGCTTGTATAGAACCTACCATTAGCCATTTGGCTCCAGGAGAAGTATATGGTGGGCTCAGCATGCATGTTGGTACTTGCATCCCTGGATCCGATGAAAGCTGTAATGGCACCGGACGGGGTTACAAGCAAAGTGTACTTGGCTTGCATGCTGACCTGCATTCCCTGGATTTTATGTGGCTGTCATGGCCCATGAACAGGTAGGAACAAGAGTTAGGGACCACTCATGAGACAGCCTTGACGCGGTGAGTGGCTTACTATGCTTTGGCCAAAATATAAACCAATGTCTCATCCAGCATGGAGGGCAGAGTGCTGGATGTAGTGTGCGATCACATTTGCATTTTCCGTTTGTGTATGTAGTATTTGTACTCAGTGTTAGCCGGCTCTGTCCGCCCCCTCTGATACTATGCTTCCGCTGCCTATTCCTTCAGCCCCATGGACCCACGTGTCTATGGACTTCATAACAGATCTGCCTAGGTCTTACGGTTGTACGGTAATTTGGGTAGTGGTTGACCGTTTTAGTTAAATGGCCCATTTTATTCCACTCCCCGGATTGGCATGAGCTGGAGAGCTGGCAGATCTGTTTGTGAAGCATGTCTTCCGATTACATGGGTCGCCCGAAGATATTGTTTCAGATAGAGGAGTACAGTTTATCTCCCGGTTCTGGTGTTCTTTCTGCTCCCAGGTGGGGATTGGCCTGTCATTTTCATCTGGCTTTCACCCAGAGACCAACAGGCAGACGGAGAGAACGAACCAGTCTCTGGAACAGTATCTCTGGTGTTTCGTGTCAGACTGCCAGGAGGAATGGGCAGCTCACCTCCCCTTTGTGGCGGTGGTTTATAATAACGCCGAACATGCCTTTACCAAGATGTCTCAGTTTAGGTGTGTGGGGGGCAGGGACTCAAGACTATCCTCTCTGCCAGGGGCCTCCACTGACTCACCGGTAGTGGACCAATGGTTCCAGGATAGACAACCCATTTGGAAACTTCGTAGTGCGGTGGCGCAACAGAAAATATTCGCTAATCGTCATCGCACTGCGGAGCAAGAGTTTAAGGTAGGAGAACCAGTGTGGGTCTCCACCCGAAACATTCCCTTGCGCCAACCGTCTGCCAAGTTGGGGCCTAGATTCATTGTTTCATACCCGGTGACATAGAAGATCAACTGGGTTACTTACAAGGTTGCTCTTCCTCCATCGATTCAAGGAGTGAACACCTTCCATGTTTCACTGCTCAAATCAGCAGCCGAGTCAGCTCCCTTCATCTGAACTCCATCTCCAGTGGAGGTTCAAGGGGAGCCTGAATTCGAGGTCAATAAGATTTTAGACTCCCGGTTTGTCCAGAGGTCCCTCCAGTATTTTGTGGATTTGGAAGGGTTATGGTCCAGAGGAGAGATGTTGGGTACCTGCCCGCCAGGTTCATGCAGATTAATTAGTGGCAGCTTTTCACTGTGAGAATCCGGGGAAAGCCGATTTGGAGTCTTCTGAGCCGTCTCTTTGAGGGGGGGTAATGTAAGACACTCTCCTGTTCCGCGATCCAATGGGGCCCCCAGGGGTTCTCATGGGGCTCGGCCTGCGGTGGACCCCGTTGGAGTAGCGGGACAGGTCACGCAAGTGCCTGGGGAGTCTTCGGTTCCGACTCCTTTGCGGGCAGACGCGGTAGTGCGTCTGCATGGTCGCTGGAGGGGAAGACCGCCGGGGTCTTGGAGGCAGATAGACCAGACTGGTGGCGGCACGCAGTGGCCGGTCCTGTCTCTGGTATCACCTGCGGGTTCCCTTCTGGCGTCCGTGCCGACGCTATCGTGTATTCATGCTGGGTCGCTCGAGCGTCCACGTGCGCACTCTAGAGGAGGTTCGCAAAAGGATACGTGGCCAAACGTACGTGCATCTTATTCGCTACGCCGGCCGCTGATGGGGAAAATGCCTGTACGTAAATTCTAGTAGATTAGAGGGCATGCATGGGTTAAGTGACTAAGGACCAGCCTAGGCCGCAAAAGTGTCAGGGATTAGGTTCATTATATGACCTATGAGGAATAGACACATGGAACTTTGTGTTTGGCTATCAGGTACTTAAAAGGTTATTTCCCTGGCTGGTCAGTGTCCACTGTTGTTTTGACAACCCGGGTGTATGTTGCAGTTCATATCCTCCCAGACTTACCTGTGCATGACCTCTGCCTTCCTCGATTTATCTCTAGAGACTAGGCAGTCATCTTTGCTGAACAGTTTGTCTAGTTTATGTCCTTGGATCGGACCCTAGGAAATACTGATGTCTCATCCCTAGGTACCACGTTACACGGACTAATACTGCGCATAAGAACTTTGGCCTGGTCACTGGCTGACCCCTTGGTGTTTCCCTGCACAAGTTATTATTCGGGTTGGTTACCTGTATATGCTTACTGGTTTTGACTGTACTGCCGTTTATTTAATCCACTAGTGTTTAAACTCTGTCTGGTTGCTTGGGGTTCTGCACCATTACACTGCTGGTACAGGATCTCAGCTCTGTACAGAAAAAAAGATTCCATATTTTTAATAAAGACCAATAAAAAAAAAAAAGATTTTTAGCTCAAAATAAGTACAATACAATAAATTTCAAAAAAATTGCCCCAAAGGTATACATAGCCTTTAAAATTGTCTTGTTAGCAATAATTCCCTGTTATAAAGATGCCACCAATTACCTGATGAACAAGCAAAATGCTCGTTCATCGGGTCATAGGATCATTGGTGCAGTCACTTAAAGGGGTTCTCCAGGAATTAAGAAAATGAAAATACTTAAATATTACTTTATTATAAATATATCCTCAAATATAATGGCTCATACTGTCTGGGGAGCAATCATCAGGGGAAACAAAATGTCCGCTGTCCCATTAGTTCACACATAAGGACAAGTTACTTTACAACACTGAGGTAAAGAGCTGCCTCATCCCCTTCCTCCTCTCTACTTGTCAGGGATTATGATCCTTCATACAGATTATAAGAACTTTAGCTGAATCTCTGGGTAGTTAGTTCATGAGGAGACATGAAGTACAGAGAGGGCGGACAGGACAGTCTGTGGTAATGTATTGCTGTGGTAATGGAGACTGCATACAAGTGCTGCTGCTCATTAGCCACACCTCACCCTCCTCTCATGTCTCCTCCTCATCTTTATGATTCCTGACAAGCAGAGCAGAGAGGAGGATGAGGCAGTATTATGGCTCATTGTGGTGAAGTAACTTGTCCTGCTGCGTGATTAGGACAGGTTTAGTGTGGACGGGGGCCATTTTATTTCTCCTAATGATTGCTCCCTAGTAGAGTTGAGCGGACACCTGGATGTTCGGGTTCGTCAGGTTCGGCCGAACTTGAAAAAAAGGTTCGGGACCCGAACTTGACCCGAACTTGACCCCGAACCCGAACCCCATTGAAGTCAATGGGGACCCAAACTTTTGGGCACTAAAATGGCTCTAAAATAGTCCTGGAAAGGGATAGAGGGCTGCAAAAGGCATCAAAATGTGCTTAAGAGCATGGCAACTGTTCTGCAAACAAATGTGGATAGGGAAATGACTTAAAATAACATAAAATACAGAAAAATTTAAAATAACAATCTGGATCTAGGAGTAGGAGGTTGAGGAGGCGGTGGATGGGTGGATGTGGCGGTGTAGGTTGACATGGTGGTGTAGGTGGAAGCGGCGGTGAAGGAGGAATAGGTAGCCTACACTGATTTGTGTTATTTTTTATTTTTAAATTGGGGTATCCCCCAAAATATTGGGACATATAACAAAATAAAAAAAAGAATAAGTGCACTTGAGTACAAGAATGGATGGTTGAGGCTGGTATAAATGTCTATTCTGCACAAGGTATGGACAAGTCCTGTGGGATCCATGCCTGGTTCATTTTAATAAATGTAAGCTTTTCCACATTGGCTGTGGCCTGTGATAATGCTCTCTGCCGTGCTAAACACAAGTTCACACTATACACTGGCTGCAAGGCAGGTCAGCACCTCCAAGGCTGACAAAGCTTTTCCACATTTGGGCCATGCTAACCCTGCCTTCTCAGGTGCTGGCGGTGCCCCAGCTGCGTTGGCAACCTCTTCCTCCTCCTCTGCCTTCACCTTGTGCTTGTGCTTCCACTGTGCCCCCGCTGTCAGGTGGGAATGCCATCAGCAGCGTGCGCTTGTAGTCGCACATCTTCCGATCAGTAACAGATGTTTTCACAAAATTTAGTTCCCTGTAAGCAATGCAGAGCAAGGGTTCATTCACGGCAAAAGGGGGTTCATGCCACCCAGCAATAGAACAGAGGATTTTGAGAGAACGAGGCCCATGTCAGCCTGGCACAGCAGGGGTTCATTCACAGCAAAAGGGGGTTCATGTTACCCAGCAATAGAACAGAGGATTTGGAGAGATTTAGGCCCCTGTCAACCAGGCACAGCAGGGGTTCATTCACGGCAAAAGGGGGTTCATGTCACCCAGCAATAGAACAGAGGATTTGGAGAGATTTAGGCCCCTGTCACCCAGGCACAGCAGGGGTTTGTATACGCCAAAAATGGTAAAATGTCACCCGACAATTGAAAATAAGAATTTTTTCAATTTAGGGCACTAAAATTGGCACTTTTTTGCATTAAAATGGCTCTAAAATAGTCCTTGAATAGGCTAGAAGGATGTAAAAGGCAGTCAAATGTGCTTAAGAGCATGACAACTGCTCTGCAAACAAATGTGGATAGGGAAATAACTTAAAATGAAATGCAATAACTAAAAATTACAAATTATTAACCTGCAACTCAGAGAAGGAGGTGGATATGGAGTCGTAGGTTGAGGAGGCGGTAAATGTGGTGTTGTAGGTGAAAGGCAGCAATGGAGGAGGAGGAGGTAGCCAACAATGTTTTTTTTTTTTTTATATTGGGGTAGGTAGCCCCCAAAATATTGGAACAAATAAAAAAAAAAGAAAACAAAGAATCATTGCACTTGACTTGAGTACAAGAATGTATGTTTGATGGTGGTATAAATGTCTATTCTGCACAAGGTACAGACAAGTCTTGTGGGATCCAAGCCTGGTTCATTTTAATGAACGTAAGCTTGTCCACGTTGGCTGTGCACAGGCGGCTGCGCCTGTCTGTAATGACGCCTCCTGCCATGCTAAATACACGTTCAGAGATTACACTGGCTGCAGGGCAGGCCAGCACCTCCAAGGAATACAGGGCAAGCTCTGGCCATGTGGACAATTTGGAGACCCAGAAGTTGAATGGGGCAGAACCATCAGTCAGCACGTGTAGTCGTGTGCACAGGTACTGTTCCACCATGTTGTTCAAATGCTCCCTCCTGCTAACACGCTCCATATCAGCAGTTGGGGCCGGTTGTTGCGGCGAGGTGACAAAGGTTTTCCACATGTCGGTCATGCTAACCCTACCTTCTGAGGTGCTGGCGCTGACACAGCTGCGTTGGCGACCTCTTCCTCCTCCCCTGCCTTCTCCTCCCCTGCCTTCGCCTTGTGCTTCCACTTGTCCCCCGGCGTCAGTCGGGAATGCTCTCAGGAGCGCGTCTACCAGGGTGAGCCGGTAGTCGCGCATCTTCCGATCGCGCTCCAGTGAGGAAATTAAGGACGGCACATTGTCTTTGTAACGGGGATCCAGAAGGGTGGCCACCCAGTAGTCAGCACACGTTAAAATGTGGGCAACTCTGCAGTCGTTGCGCAGGCACTGCAGCATGTAGTCGCTTATGTGTGCCAGGCTGCCCAGAGGTAAGGACAAGCTGTCCTCTGTGGGAGGCGTATCGTCTGCGTCCTCCGTATCCCCCCAGCCACGCACCAGTGATGTGCCCGAGCTGCGTTGGATGCCACCCCGCTGTGAACATGCTTCATCCCCATCCTCCTCCTCGTCCTCCAGTAGTGGGCCCTGGCTGGCCTAATTTGTACCTGGCCTCTGCTGTTGCAAAAATCCTCTTTCTGGGCCTGAAAGTGTTAGAGATGACCCCTCTTCCTCCTCCTCGGCCACATCCTCTTCCATCATCGCCCTAAGTGTTTTCTCAAGGAGACATAGAAGGGGTATTGTAACGCTGATAACGGCGTCATCACCACTGGCCATGTTGGTGGAGTACTCGAAACAGCGCAACAGGGCACACAGGTCTCGCATGGAGGCCCAGTCATTGGTGGTGAAGTGGTGCTGTTCCGCAGTGAGACTCACCCGTGCGTGCTGCAGCTGAAAATCCACTATGGCCTGCTGCTGCTCGCACAGTCTCTCCAGCATGTGCAAGGTGGAGTTCCACATGGTGGGCACGACGCATATTAGACGGTGAGCAGGAAGGCCGAAGTTACGCTGTAGAGCAGACAGCCGAGCGGCGGCAGGATGAGAACGCCGGAAGCGCGCACAGATGGCCCGCACTTTATGCAGCAGCTCTGAAATGTCGGGGTAGTTGTGAATGAATTTCTGCACCACCAAATTCAGCACATGCGCCAGGCAAGGGATGTGCGTCAAAACGGCTAGTCCCAGAGCTGCAACGAGATTTCGCCAATTACCGCACACCACCAGGCCGGGCTTGAGGCCCACTGGCAGCAACCAATCGTCGGTCTGTTGTTCTATACCCCGCCACAACTCCTGCGCGGTGTGGGGCCTGTCCCCCAAACACATCAGTTTCAGAACGGCCTGCTGACATTTACCCCTGGCTGTGCTGAAGTTGGTGGTGAAGGTCTGTCGCTGACCGCATGAGGAGGTGGTAGAAGAGGAGGAGGAAGCAGAGTAGGAAGAGGAGGCAACAGGAGGCAAAGAATGATGCCCAGCTCTCCGCCTGGGGCCCAGCCGCCACTACATTTACCCAGTGTGCAGTTAGGGAGATATAGCGTCCCTGGCCGTGCTTACTGGTCCATGTATCTGTGGTTAGGTGGACCTTGCCACAGATGGCGTTGCGCAGTGCACACTTGATTTTATCCGATACTTGGTTGTGCAGGGAGGGCACGGCTCTCCTGGAGAAGTAGTGGCGGCTGGGAACGACGTACTGTGGGACAGCAAGCGACATGAGCTGTTTGAAGCTGTCCGTCTCCACCAGCCTGAATGACAGCATTTCAAAGGCCAGCAGTTTAGAAATGCTGGCATTCAGGGCCAGGGATCGAGGGTGGCTAGGTGGGAATTTACACTTTCTCTCAAAGGTTTGTGAGATGGAGAGCTGAACGCTTCCGTGTGACATGGTGGAGATGCTTGGTGACGGAGGTGGTGTTGTTGGTGGCACATCCTCTGTTTGATTGGCGGCAGGTGCCAACGTTCCTCCAGAGGCGGAGGAAGAGGCCGAGGCAGCACCAGAAGATAGAGCAGGAGGTGCTTACTCCACTGTAGCCCGTGTCTCGCATGTAGATGCCTGGTCATGCAGGTTGTGCTAAGGTTCAGAACGTTAATGCCTCGCTTCAGGCTCTGATGGCACAGCATGCAAACCACTCGGGTCTTGTCATCAGCACATTGTGTGAAGAAGTGCCATGCCAGGGAACTCCTTGAAGCTGCCTTTGGTGTGCTCGGTCCCTGGTGACGGTGGCCAGTAGCAGGCAAACTGTTTTGGCGACGGCTGCTCTGCTTTTGCACCCTGCTCCCGCTTTTGCTACGCTGTTGGCTCGGTCTCACCACTGCCTCTTCCTCCGAACTCTGAAAGTCAGTGGCACGACCTTCATTCCATGTGGGGTCTAGGACCTTATCGTCCCCTGCATCGTCTTTCACCTAGTCTTCCTCCCTGACCTCCTTTTCGGTCTGCACAGTGCAGAAAGACGCAGCAGTTGGCACCTGTGTTTTGTCATCATAAGAGACGTGCTGAGGTGCTATTCCCATGTCCTCATCAAGAAACATAAGTGGTTGTGCGTCAGTGCATTCTATGTCTTCCACCACTGGGGAAGGGCTAGGTGGAAGCCCTTGGGAAACCCTGCCAGCAGAGTCTTCAAACAGCATAAGATACTGCTGCATGACTTGAGGCTCAGACAGGTTCCCCGATATGCACAGGGGTGATGTGACAGACTGATGGGCATGGGTTTCAGGCGCCACCTGTGCGCTTTCTGCAGAAGACTGGGTGGGAGATAATGTGAATGTGCTGGATCCACTGTCGGCCACCCAATTGACTAGCACTTGTACTTGCTCAGGCCTTACCATCCTTAGAACGGCATTAGGCCCGACCAAATATTGCTGTAGATTCTAACGGCTACTGGGACCTGAAGTAGTAGGTTCAGTAGGACGTGTAGCTGTGGCAGAACGGCCACGTCCTCTCCCTGCACCAGAGGCTCCACCAACACCACCACCATGACCACGTTCCCTTATTAGATGTTTGCCTCATAATTAGCGTTTACAAAGCAAAGTAAAAAGTGGTTAAGTCTGTTAAAAAAAATTAACCGCCAATAAAAACACTGTTATTGCACTCAATTTTTTTTTTTTAACTCTATATGACAGCGGTATTTGTGGCCTAAAAGTGACACTTATGCACGTCTTATCCCAGATGTGCAGTATATCAGAGGGTTTTTTCACCCCAGTAACCAAAAAGCCGTATTTCTGGCCTAAATGTGACAGTCACTTATGCAAGTGTAATCCCAGATGTGCAATATATTAGAGGCTTTTCTCACCCCAGTAACCAAAAAGCTGTATTTCTGGCCTAAATGTGACAGTCACTTATGCACGTGTAATCCCAGATGTGCAGTGTATCAGAGGCTTTTTTCACCCCAGTATGCCAAAGCCGTATTTATGGCCTAAATGTGACAGTCACTTATGCATGTGTAATCCCAGATGTGCAGTATATTAGAGGGTTTTTTCACCCCAGTAACCAAAAATCTGTATTTCTGTCCTAAATGTGACAATCACTTATGCACGTGTAATCCCAGATGTGCACTATATTTAACAGATGTATTTTTTTAACCCAAGTAAGCAAAAAGCTGTATTTTTTGACTTGCAGACATGCAGATAGCCTGTGCTGGTGCACTATCGTTGCATAAAATGGCTGCCGATTATGTATTGATATTGACTAACTGAAGAAAAAAAAGTTAGTTTTCAGCAGTAGTTGGCTCAGGGCAGGCTTAAAAAATTGTGCACTGCACCCACAAAACACATTTGCTGTAGATCGCTGAGTACAAAAAACAGTTCTTGATAGGATTTCTCCCTGATCTCTCCCTCACAGCAGCTGCAGTCTCTCCCTACACTAATCCGAGCAGAGTGACGGGCGGCACTACGTGACTCCAGCTTAAATAGAGGCTGGGTCACATGCTGCAGTTGGCCAATCACAGCCATGCCAATAGTAGGCATGGCTGTGATGGCCTTTTGGGGCAAGTAGTATGACGCTTGTTGATTGGCTGCTGTGCAGCCTTTCAAAAAGCGCCAAGAAAGCGCCGAACACCGAACCCGAACCCAAACTTCAACGTAAATGTTCGGGTTCGGGTCCGGGTGCCGAAAAACCTAAAGTTCGGTACGAACCCGAACTTTACAGTTCGGGTTCGCTCAACTCTACTCCCTAGACAAAACAAGCCATTAAGTAATGAAAGGTATTTGTGAATATATTTATTATACCGTAAAATAATATTTAAAGGGTAACTAATATTTTTTATTTTTTTTATTTGCTAGTTTATTAGAGCTAGGCATGTATACCTGAGTTAGTCTGTCAATGATTGTCAAAAGATCTGCAATTACCTTATAATAACAGCTTTCATTAATGTCCCCTGTCCCTTTCCACTGCTCCCTTAAAAGACAGTGGCTATGGCTTGTCTGTCTGTGGCTAAGAAGACCGGAAGATAGAGAGGCGGTCCTTCACACTACATGCCTGCATTAGGCTTCAAAGTGAGCAGGTGTGTCTCTCAGTAATCCAATCTGATTGGCTGGCAGGGATCTGCTGGCTACAGCAAGTATGTATGGAAAGTGAGGGAAAGCAGTTTTGGCCTCAGAGAACTGGCAGATGAGCCATCTTGAGAAGGTCCTCATATTGTAAATGTTTAAACAACTGTAACTAAGGGAAAAACTCAAGGAAAACAGTGGTATGTGAAGAAACTAAAGATTGCTTTATGCATAATGCTGCTGCTGCTGCTGCTGCTGCAGTAACATATACTAAAAAAGTTTTTTTTTTTTTTATGAAAACATGACCATTACACTTTACATATTTTTTTTTTTTTTTAATTCCTGGATAACCCTTTTAAATCATTATTTGCTGGCAGCAGATTGTGACGTGTAATCACGATCTGCTGCCAGTCACAATGATTCTGTATGGGGACGAGCAATGGCATTAATGATCACTCCATACCCCATACTGTGGAGGAGATTGCTGCATGTAAATACAGTGGTCTCTTTCACTGACAAGCCGACGATTTTCAGGAAGCAATGCTTCCTTCCTGTCAATCTTCTTCTTAATTGAGTACAGTTCCCGACGAACATAGCTTGTTCGCGTTCGTCGCGGTGGGCGAACATATGCGATGTTCTGTCCGCCCCCTATACATCATCATTGAGCAAACTTTGACCCTGTACCTCACAGTCAGCAGACACATTCCAGCCAATCAGCATACCCTCCCTCCCAGACCCTCCCACCTCCTATCAAAAAGCAAGGACAGCATCCATCTTAGATTCATTCTGAAGCTGCAGTGTCACAAATTTGACTAAGTTGTAATCGCAATGCGATTAATACAGGATATATTAATCGCATTGCGAATTCAACTTAGAGCTGGGTTCCTAATGGTTGTATTGCTAGAATATAACGAAGATTGAGAATATAGTGCTATATTCGTTATATTCGTCAATTCTAGCAATACAACCATTAGGAACTTAGCTCTAAGTTGAATTCGCAATGCGATTAATGCAGGTTATATTAATCGCATTGCGAATTCAACTTACCACACTCTACGTAGTTGACGCAATTTTCCATGGGAGTTTTGCCATGGATCCTCCTCCGGCATGCCACAGTCCAGGTGTTAGTCCCCTTGAAACAACTTTTCCATCACTATTGTGGCCAGAAAGAGTCCCTGTGGGTTTTAAAATTTGCCTGTCTATTGAAGTCTATGGCGGTTTGCCCGGTTTGCGAACATTTGCGTAAATTCGCGTTCGCCATTCGCGAACGGAAAATTTTATGTTCGCGACATCTCTATACACAGAATACACTATACACAATAGGTGATATCACAATAGGCTTTATCTTCTTCCGCCTGACTTCTGCACAGATTACAGAGCATGTCTAGAAAAATCTCCCATAGAAGTCGATAAAGTTAGCTAGAGATGAGTGAATCGATCCTTTAGAATCGAAATTCAAACTGAATTTTTCAAAAATTCTGATTTGTCATAACCAGAATTTCCAGATTTTTTGGGGGGGAAAATCTTGATTCTAAAGGAGAGGAGACTGTTACCCAATTTTCACTAATAAAAATACCTGCAATGGGCAGCAATACAAGGTAAAACCAATCCAAAAATGCCTGTTTGTCACCATGGTGTGCAGCGAAAGCCCAGATAAAGAAATGCTATCCATATGCAAATCTGATCCAAAGTACCCTAGCCTGAAAATGTTTGCCAATGTCTGCTTCTCCCCTAACCTGACGTCACGGCAGCTTGTTTCCATATCCAGGCCCGGCGCTATAATAAGGCAGACCAAGCGGCTGCCTTAGGGCGCAGAGACGTAGAGCCAAGGAGGGGGGGCAGAAAAATGAAACTTTTTTTAAAAAATAAATCACTTGCACGCAGCCGCCCGCGGCTTTTCTCCTCTGTGTGGTCCTGGTATCTTCTCTCTGGGATCCCGAAAAGTTTGAGGACCTTTGCCACTCAGCCAATGTCACAGCAGACAGGATATAAGATACACAGACAACTAAACAAACCAGTTTTCTAGGCGAGAAGCTGGGGATAAGGTCACCTCCTAGCAAATCCCTAACAGCTCTCCCTATTCTGCTTTGCCCACATTCAGACCCTATGGTGGGAATAATGTGTCCCTCGTGCCTGGCTGAGAATACCCCTAGAATCCCTGAGATGGTGAAAGGGGAAAAGGGGCAGCCTGCTCCCTCAGAACCAGGAGGGGACAGACGACACTCAAACAGCCTGGACAGCAAACCAAAGAAATCAGAAACCAACTTATTTTATCTGAGAAAGAAAAGCCAATCCTTCACTCCTTGCTTCCACAGCCTGACAGAAGCTATAACCCGCACGGAACACTGGGAGGGGAGTAATTTAAACCAACGACCCCACCCATTGCACCTGAAGGGAGGCGGATCTAGCACGACTCCAAAACAAAACAAATGACTAGACAGGTGCTGCTAATCTGGCAGACCTCTGTACATATTCTGAGCAGGGCATGACAGCCAATCAGTTGCCGCAGCTGTGTCACGTGTCACGCCAGTGATTTCCCGCTGAGTCAAACACTGGCCTGACACGTGACACAGCTGCGGACACTTTTTGCCTGAGTGGGAAAGGTCCTCAAATTTGTCCAGAGCCCAGAGAGATGATATCAGGACCACACAGAGGAGAAGGGGAGCTGCTGCAGACGGGACCAGGGCCAGATGAGCATAATGTTTTTTACACAACATTAATAGAGGGGGCGGTGACATGGGGGGGATGTGCCATGGAGGGGGAGAAATGTGCCATGGGGGGTGATGTGACATGGGGGGGGTGAAATGTGACATGGGGTAGATGATGTGCCATGGGGGGGGGGGGGAGAAATGTGACACAAAGGGGGTGATGTAAAAAGGAGGGGGTGGTGTGACATGGGGGGAGAATTGTGACATTTCTCCTCCTCCATGTCACATTTCTCCCCCTCCATGTCACATTTCTCCCCCTCCGTGTCACATCACCCCGCTATGTGACATTTCTCCCTCTCCATGTCACATTTCTCCCCCTCCATGTCACATTTCTTCCCCCTCCATGTCACATCATTCCCTCTGTGTCACATTTCTCATCCCACCCCATGTCACATCACTCCCTCCATGTGACTTTTCTCCCCCTCCATGTGACTTTTCTCCCCCTCCATGTCACATCACCCCCTCCATGTCACATGTTACTCCTTTTTACTCCGAGTTCTGGTGGGGGGAGGGGGTGACAAATGTAGCTTCGCTTGTGTTGGCAATATCCTTGCACTGGCCCTGTCCATATCCCTGCAGGCGCCTGCTTGCTACATTTTTCTTTTTGACTACTGCTTCAGGAATATCTTCTACACAGACGCTGCAGGGTACATTCTTGATGATCAGCACATCAGACTGCATCTGTGTGCGTTTTGGAAACAAAGTGCCATAATTGTCAAGGGAGAGGGGAGGAAGGCTTGGGAGGATAGGGAGGCAGAAAATATGAGGATCTGCAACTAAAATATTAAAAGGAGGGCACCATATAAGTGATCTGTTCATTTCCTAGTTGATGTCGATTATTTTTTTCTTTTTTCTTTAAATGGATTGTCTGAGATAATTGAAATCTCAGATAAGCCCTTCAATAGCCTAAAATGAAAAATCATGCTATACTCACTCCTTTCTCCAGCGATGTTCTCTGCCTATATACGGCACATGAACACTGCAGATAACCACTGTCCTCTGCTTAGACTACTGAGGACAGTGATTGGCTGCACAGGTTACATGCTGTATATCGGATTGTCACTACTGCAATTTGTGAACGAGCAGCGGCAGGAGAACTGGGTGGACTTGTCTCATATTTTTAATTTTAGGCTATTTGGGGGCTTGTCTGATACTTTAAATGATTTTGGACAACCCATGTAAGGACCCTATCCGAATGAAGCCACATGCTCCAAAGGTCTCCCCACAGAAATGGAGAAGAGGCCACACATGCGAGGCTCTCTCCATTCACTTTCATAGCACTTATGAAAATTGCTATTAGTGCTCTAACTTGGCTATTTTCTGAAGTGCTGTTGATTTTCCACCACATTTTACATTCCATACTATGTATGTGTTCCTTCTAGACCCCTGCTGGCAATTGGAAGATTCCCTGGATCAACACCAATATCGCACCCCTTCTTAAAACTATTGACACTTTCAGCCATTACCAATTCCTATGAGAGCATGTTCCATAACTACACACGGTTTGGACACATCTAACTAAATGACCAAATTGCTTTTCCTTTTACTGGAAGCAGTGACCCTCTATTCAGCAGTAATAAGTCAGAACAACTGAACTTGCTGTTATTTTTTATTTTACTAAAGATGTTTCGCCAGTCATCCAAATGGCCTTCTCAATTGGAATGGCTTGTATGAGAAATTTCTGCCATTAATACTAGTTAACTTGTGCTTCAGTCATGGAGGTCAAATTTGCATGATGAGGTGTGATTTAAACTGTCTTGGAAGAGGTGTGAAAACAGTATTGCAAGTGGCAGACAATAGATGTCACAGCCTTCCACCTATATTCAAGTTTGGTTTCTCCAATTTAACCTAAAAAGCTTTTTTCATACCTCATTTCAACTAGTCCTTTTATAGAAACATAGAAACATAGAATGTGTCGGCACATAAGAACAATTTGGCCCATCTAGTCTGCCCAATATACTGAATACTATGAATATCCCCTGGCCCTATCTAATATGAAGGATGGCCTTATGCCTATCCCATGCATGCTTAAAACTCCTTCACTGTATTTGCAGCTGCCACTTCTGCCGGAAGGCTATCCATGCATCGACTACTCTCTCAGTAAGGTAATACTTCCTGATATTACTTTTAAACCTTTGCCCCTCTAATTTAAAACTATGTCCTCTTGTAGCAGTTATTCTTCTTTTAAATATTCTCTCCTCTTTTACCTTGTTGATTCCCTTTATGTATTTAAAAGTTTCTATCATATACCCTCTGTCTCATCTTTCTTCCAAGCTATACATGTTAAGGTCCTTTAATCTTTACCTTGTAAGTTTTATCCTGCAATCCATGTACCAGTTTAGTAGCTCTTCTCTGAACTCTCTCCAAAGTATCAATATCCTTCTGGAGATATGGTCTCCAGTACTGAGCACAATACTCCAAATGAGGTCTCACTAGTGCTCTGTAGAGCGGCATGAGCACCTCCCTCTTTCTACTGGTAATTCCTCTCCCTATACACCCAAGCATTCTGCTAGCATTTCCTGCTGCTCTATGACATTGTCTGCCTACCTTTAAGTCTTCTGAAATAATGACCCCTAAATCCCTTTCCTAATATGCAAACCTTGCTGTCATCACACACCTTTTATCCTTAAAGGTACTCAACTGAGTTCTGACCATATGTTGGTGTAGCTGCTGTTTCCCAAATATGCATTTCTTGGCACCCCTCACTGCACTGGACTGCATACACAATCTTCCTCTTGAGTTTTCAGATTTTTCAGATACATCAGTCATATACAGAAGGACGAGGTTCTTCCATCTGCCCTACTTTGCACCTTAACTTTATTAGGGTACTTTCACACTAGTGTTTTTCTTTCCGGCGCTGAGTTCCGTCCTAGGGCTCAAATCCGGAAAAAGAACTGATCAGTTTTATCCCCATGCATTCTGAATGGAGAGTATTCGTTCAGGATGCATCAGGATGTCTTCAGTTCAGTCTTTTTGACTGATCAGAGCTTTCAGAAAACTGTAGCATGTTGTATTTTTTAAGAAAAAGGGGGTCAGTCAGCACATCCCAAAGCGCAGGGGCACATTGCTATGGCTGAGAACAAGACTGTTAAACAAAACATGCAATGCAACAGCTCACTGCAAAACCAAATAAAGTACAAAATTGCATCATAATTGCAAATGCTATACTAATAAGTTAGAGATGCTTGGAAAATTGTTTTGTACAAAATTATTTGAGCCCGTCTGCCGCACGTCAAGGCGATCTCTAGTTAGACAGGTTCCTAACACTAAATTTTACTGTTATGTGCCCTGACGGCTACCATATAATTCAGAAAGATGCAGGTTCCACAAGCATGCTGGATCCGCCTGAATTTCTGTCATTTTGGTGCCAAATTGCCTCCATTATATCCACGGAAAGCAGTTTACTAGCATGCATGCCGGGCCCACTCCACACCACCCTGGCGCCAAAGGTCACCAAAGACTGCATGAGAGTCCACACACTATCTCTCTCCTGGTGCCAGATGGCTTCAGTGAGTGAGGGGAGAAGGCCAGCTATATACTAACACTAATTAAAAATCAGCCAATGGGGCAGACGAGCTGGTCAGGCAGGAGTGCACAACTAAGAAGGCAGCCACACCTCCAGCTGTATTTTTACCTCCGCCAAAAATCTGGAAACACTTTGACTGAACGCCGATCCGTCCTTTTTCCCATTGACTTGCATTAACGCCGGATCCGGCGCCGTGTGTTCCGTCAAACCGGATCCGGCTTTTGCCATGTTAAACCTGAAAAATGTGAAAAAAAAAGTAAAGTCATAAATGGCGGATCCCGTTTTTTCCAATGCATTTTTTCATTGTGATCAAAATCCTGATCAGGATTCAAATGTAATCCGTTTTCCCACGTTTTTCTGGATCCGGCGGGCAGTTCCGGAGACAGAATTGAACGCCGGATTCAAACAACGCTAGTGTGAAAGTAGCCTTCAAGGGAACTTGTCACCTCCAAAAACCATCCCAAGCCGCCAGCAGTACCTGACAGTAGCTAGCAGCGTGTTTCCGACGATGATTTTCCTCCTGAAGGCCGATGCGGCTAATGCTCAGAAAACATTATTTTATCCCCTGCCGGCACTCTCCTCTAGTCATGCTTTAAGTCAAGGGGGCAGCGGCCTCCTTGCTTCAAGTCAAGATAACCACGCCCTCTTCCCTGCTCCTTCGCTGTGACTGACAACGCTTATGCATAGAGTACGGCAAAGCCAGCCGAACTGCCGGCTGTCAGTCACAACGAAGGGGCAGGGAAGGGGGCATGGTTATCTTGAATCGACCTTCAGGAAGAAAATTATCATTGGAAATACGCTGCTGGCTGCTGTCAGATACTGCTAGCAGCTTGGATGGTTTTTGGAGGTGACAGGTTCCCTTTAACATTCTTTCTAATATTTTCTCAGTTTTATCAAAAGCCCAGTCTGGTTACCCAAAAGTTTTAAGGACACCTTCTAAGTTTTCGAATTCCCTTTTCTTAGCCTCTGTGATGAATACCACACCTCGTGCCCACTCGACGTCATCTACGTCGAGCTCACGAGACGTGGTATGGTCACGGGTCTACCAAAAACGTGAAGTTACGCCCTCCAGTGGAGCACGTAAGGTCAGGTTGGTATAGCTTACACACACCTTCTGTCCACACGGGCACAGAGAGGCAACAAGCTGAGAGAGCCTTTTCACTGCCGCAGTGAAACAGCGACTCCTCAGCCTGGGTATCTGCCACCAGTTCTAGTTTGATATAAGCCCGGTCCGCTAATGGGATTATATAGGGTCAGAAACCAACCCGTTGTAGCTTATAACTAGGCCAAAACACGGACGTGGGGATTCGTGATCGAGATACAAGATAGCACAAGATTAAATTATAGATTTAATCGCCGTATGGGCACACTAGATATAACACAATATACACAGACAATATATACAGTGGTCTGAGGTTACAGATTACAGGTTATATGGTTACAACAGGGTTAAGCAGTGTATAAGTCAGTTACTGGGTAAGATGAAAGTTCCTTTGAGATGTTCTTTGCTGGAGTCCACATGAAGGGCCGTGATCTCAGCTATTTCCTGGGTCCCTCTAAACGCATTTGTAGGATGTGACCCCTCTTCAGAGAAAGACGCGCCTACTTGCTGGCACCTGACTTTTAACCTGTAGCCGGCCCCTCCCCTCCCGGCCTCAGGGAGGGGTCCACTCCCCCTCTTCTGGGCTGGCAGCAAATGACCCACAAAACCCTTTAGGGTTCATAGCTCCAGACCAGAGGGTCATAGGGAGATGGTTCTGGGACCAATGGACCTGCCTGGGTTCCGGCTACAAGTAGAGCCCAAACCTGGTACCGTTATGTGGTTTCTATGGGGAGATATGGATATCTCTCTACCCTGACCTCGTCTCATTAAACAAAGACCATGGAAACGTACCTTGTGGCCACCGGACACAAATATGTATCCGTTTTGCGCCTGCGATGTCCAGGCGGTTCATAATTCCTTATGAAGGTAGGTGCCAACATGTCTGGGTGTCTCATTGATCCTGGGCAAGGGCAGATACCCCCTGCTGGGGGGTTTTCCCTGCAGGATTCACGTTGGCTCCAAACTGGTGGAGGTGAGGTGTGACCTTATCCTTGAAGCCTGGACCCCATAGGGGGCTCTCTTCCTTGCCAACTGACATTCAGATGACAATCAGGCCTGGGGCTTTGAAGCAGGGCCCTCCTGTGGAGTTCACTACCTCCGCTATCTGTCAGCACATGGGGGTGTGAGGACATGGCTGACAGTAAATATTAATCCATATTCCTCACAACCTCCCCCTTTTAGAGGGCGCCAGGGAGCAGCACAATTCCTGTGTTCCCCCGTGCGCCCATCCGCACCCTCTCCTTGTCGGGATAGCCCATCGGCGTTCCCGTGGTCACGGCCCCTTTTGTGGCGAATGGTCAAGTGATACTGCTGGAGAGCTAGGCTCCAGCGTAGCAGCCTCCCATTCGTCCCGGATACGGTGTTTAACCAGCTGAGGGGGTTGTGGTCGGTCTCCACCGTGAAGCGGCGCCCGTATAAATACGGCTGCAACCGTTGCAGGGCCCAGACAATTGCCAGGCACTCCTTCTCCATTGTGGAGTACGCCACCTCCCTCGGCAGGAGCTTCCGACTCAGGTACAGAACGGGGTGTTCCTGGCCCGTAGTGTCAACCTGGCTGAGTACGGCACCGAGATCAAAATCACTGGCGTCGGTCTGCACTATAAACGGCAGCATGAAGTCGGCCGCCTGTAGTACAGGGAAGCTCGAGAGGGCGGCCTTCAGCGCTTGGAAGGCCGTCTCGCAGTCGTTCGTCCAATCGACTGCGGAGGGCAGCTTCTTCTTGGTGAGGTCCGTCAAGGGCTTCGCCAGGCTACTATAGTGGGGGACGAACCTCCTATAGTACCCGGCCGTGCCCAGGAAGGACATCACCTGTTTCTTGGTCCTGGGGGTGGGCCAGGATGCGATAGCTTCCACTTTCCCAGGCTCTGGCTTAAGGGTCCCCCCGCCTACCCGGTGCCCCAGGTAGTGGACCTCGCTCATGCCCAGCTGGCACTTTTCAGGCTTGATGTCAAGCCTGCCTGGTGATCCGCCCAGCACCTGCGTCAGGTGCTGTAGGTGATCCTCCTAGGTGGGACTGAAGATGGCAATGTCATCCAGGTACGCGGCCACGTACTCTTCAAGTCCTTAAGCAGCGTGTTTGACCATCCGCTGAAAAGTGCAGTGGGGCATTCTTCATGCCGAACGCATCACTGTGGATTCGTACAATCCAAAGGGAGTGATAAAGGCAGAGCATTCCCGCGCCTCCTGGGTCAGGGGAATCTGCCAGTACCCCCTGCTCAGAACCATGATGGTCAGGTACCGGGCCCCGCCAACTGATCGAGCAGGTCATCGATGCGTGGCATAGGGTATGCATCGTGACCGAGACAGCGTTGAGTCCCCTGTAGTCCACGCAGAACCGGGGGGTCCGGTCCTTCTTTGGGACGAGGACACAGGCGAGGCCCAAGCGCTGTTGGATGCCTGGATGACCCCCAGCTTCAGCATCTCGTCAATCTCCTGGCGCATGTGTTGCTGCACCCTCCAAGGAAACCCGATATGCTGAACGGCCGGATTTGGGGGTGATCCCTAGTGTCCACGTGCTGGACGGGCCAACTCCGTCCTTCCGGGCTTGTTGCTAAAAAACTACCGGAAGGGATGAAGGGGTGGCCCATAGCTGTGACCGTTGGTCCTTCAAGAGCGTGTTGGCCCACCTCCACATCCTCGATGGACCCACCCGCCTTCCACTTGGGTGAGCATGTCCAGGAGGGTTTCCTCCTCTCCCCTCTTCGGGGAGGTTGCAGACAGGGAGGGCACATGCCTTCCCCTCTCATGATGAGCCTTCATCATGTTCACGTGGAAGGCCTTCTGCCTTCTCGGGCGTGGTCCAGGGGTGACCAGGTACGTCACGGCATTTGAGGCGCTGATGCACGAGGTACGGGCCTTCCCAGGCCGCCTGAAGCTTGTTCTGAGGTACGGGGACCAGTACCCATACCTTCTGACCCACCTGGTGAGGTCCCTCTCACAAGCATTCTGGGTCATAAAATCGCTTCTGGTCAGCCTGGCCCGCTCCATATTATCGTGCACCAGCTGCGACAAGGCCTGCATCTTGTTCCGGAAGTGCATGACATACTCGACGACCGACACTCCAGGGGTGGCTACCTCTCCCTCCAGGCCTCTTTCACCAGAGCCAGGGGCCCCCGCACATGTCGCCCGTACAGGAGCTCGAAGGGGAGAACCCTGTGGAGGCCTGTGGGACCTCTCGGGAGGCAAACAGTAGATGTGGGAGGTTACCGCTCCCAGTCACGCCCGTGGGAGTCAACCAACATCCTTAAAACATCTGCTTTAAGGTGCCATTAAATCGTTCACACAGGCCGTTTGTCTGTGGTGGTACGGGCTGGTCACCAGATGTTGCACCTGTGTTTGCCTACAGAGGGACTCTATCAATTGCGACATGAACTGGGTCCCCCGGTCGGTGAGCATTTCCTGGGAAAGCCCACTCTGGAGAAAATCTCCAGCAAGGCAGTAGCCACCTTGTCGGCCCGAATGGATGACAAGGCTACCGCCTCCGGGTACCGGGTGGCATAGTCTACTACCGTCAATATGAAGCGTTTCCCGGAGCTGCTGGGAATGGACAGCGGTCCAATGAGATCCACAGCCACCCTCCTGAAAGGCTCTTCAATTATGGGCAGCGTTTACCAGTGGGGCTTTGGGGCGCCGCCCCGCCTTCCCCACCCCGCTGGCAGGGTTGCTCCCATGAACGGCAGTAGGCAACCACATCAGCCCCCATCTTTGGCCAGTAGAAATGCTGGCTAATCTGGCCCTTGTCTTAGCGATCCTAGGTGTCCAGGCCATCGAATCTCATGCGCAACCTGCAACAAACTCCGTCCTGAACTGATAGGGTACCACTAGCTGTCGGTCCCTAGGCCACGCCTCCCGTGAGCCCGGCTGGACCGTGACCCGGTACAGCCCTCCCTTGGTCCCAGACCATCCGCTCGAGGGTCTGAGTCCAAAGGGGGCTGTTCCGCTTGCTCCTTGAGAGCGTTCAGCTGGCGTCAGCCGCTAACGCTGCCTGAAACTCCTGACTGGACGTGGCCAGAATAGACGAGACTGCCACGTCCCCTGTCAGGTACCCGGGACCTGTCTCCTGGCCTCCCTTTGACTCGGCAGCCACTTGGTTGGAAGGGGGGAAATCCATCAGACCCCTGAGGGGCCCCTAGGGCCCCAGCACTCCCACTGCGCGTGACAGCAGCTATGGCCGCTGCCACTGCTGGGCAGTGCCTGCTTTTCCCTCGCTCCGACCAAGTCGCCAGTCCCAGACGGACTAACCTGGCCCTCTGACATCCCAGTGGGGGAGGAACCCTGCACTGAGGCTTCACCTGGCAGCCCTACTTCTCCTGGGACAGCCTGACCTCATTTGCATCCTCCCCCGCAGCTGTCTTCCCCTGCTTGTCCCCTCAGTCACACACTGGAGGACAACAGGTGTCCAGCAGGCTTGCTGGCCACAGCCTGGGGTTTTCAGCCCAGCTGCAGGAATGACCCCCTCCCCACTAAGGGGAGAGGCACTCATTACATCCCCCACCCCCCACATCCCCAAAAAACAGCATGGTAGGTACATTCACAGTATCATCATGGGGGGCACTACAGGTACATCACATTCTGGGGAATCGGACATCGGGGGGTCAGTGGCCACATACTAGACACAAGCCGCCCCAGGTCTGTCCCCAGGCAAAACACTGGCAGGGATATTTGGCGGATACCCCCACCTCACTTACTCCTCGACCGGTGCCCCAGTCCAAATAGACCTTGGCGCCGGGCGGCGCCGGTTCTACTCCTCCAATCCCGGAGACAATGAGGGATCTCCCGGGCAGTAAATCATGGGGTGCCACCAGTTCAGGCCGTACCAGTGTTATTTCAGCGCTGGTGTCTCTAAGTCCCATGGCCATGGCCTGGCCCACGGTGACCGGTTGAACATTGTCAAGGGACCTCCCTCCACCCCCACCCACACACAACACAGTGGAACGGTTTCCGGGTTGATGACTGGGACGGATCCCTCGGGCGCTGGGGACACATGGCTTTGAAGTGTCCTGGCTGCTTACACAGGTGACACAGGCGGGGTTCCCCCACCGCGTGGAAAGTGCAGCAGGGGCCAGTTCCCACTTGGGCCTAGGGGCAGGGGTAGCAGGTGCAGCGTGCGTCTTACCCCCTCTCCAGCCGACAGGTTTCCGGGCCTCTGAAGTCCTGTTGTTGGTGTATTCATCGGCCAGGGGCTACTGTTGCGGAGGCCCCTTTGGCTTCCGGTCACGGAGGTACTGCTGGAGATCCTCTGGGCAGTCCACAAGAACTGTTCTGTGGCGATGAGCTCCTTCAGCTGCTGGACGGTGGAGAGCTCCAACCCGGTGGTCCATTGGTCGACCGCTCTCAGCAAGGCCCGCATGTGATCGGCCCAGCTCTGAGTAGAACCCCGATGCAAATTCCTGAGCCTTTTCCTGTACGACTCAGGGGTTAAGTTATACTACTGCCTGACCAGAGACTGTTTGATGTCCTCATAGCTCAGGATGGTCTCGCTGGGCAGGTACCCTGAAGATTTCAAGGGCTTTTCCCCTGAGCCGTGCGTGAGGAATCTGACCCACTGTCCTCTGGCAGCTGGTATTGATGGCAGGCTGTCTCAAATGCCAACAAAAAAGTGTCCAGGTCCCCATCTTTGTCCCAGTAGGGGAAAGTCCTCCGCCCGCAGTTTGGGAATCCGGACCTCTGGAGACTCACAGTGGGCTGGGGAGGGCTGCTGGAATTGAAGCTTCAGCTTGAGCATTTGTAGCTGGTGCTCACGCTCAGCCTGTGCTTGCTCGTGACGCTCTGCAGCCTCTGCTCGCTCGCGACGCTCTGCAGCCGCCAGGAGGAGTTCAGATGCTGCCTGGTCTCCAGCCTGGAGATGGTCCATGGCAGCTTGTAGGAGAGCAGCTGAGCCAGCTTGGCTGGGGGGATGGGCAGGTGGGTGAGGGCCCACCGCGGACCTCACCTCTGGCGACTGGCTTTTTGGGGAGCTTTGGCTGTGCTCCCCCTCGCCTTCCACCTCCTCTCCGCCACCATTCAAAGCATCGGCCATCTCCCTAGCTTTGCTCCTTGTGATACTGGCCGTCATTTGCAACGGATGATCACTGACACAGATGGCAACCTGATGCCCACACACCTTATTGTATCTGCACTCGACTGTCTAGTGTTGAGCTGATCTTAAGACTCCAGCGGCAAAGCTACTGCTGGTCGTCTTTAGTGTCTGGGCGTATGGGTCTCACACTCACACACACTAGTATCTCGATCCCACTTTGCTGCCACCAATATGTGATGAATACCACACCTCGTGCCCATATCGACGTCAACTACGTCGAGCTCACGAGACGTGGTATGGTCACGGGTCTACCAAAAACGTGAAGTTACGCCCTCCAGTGGAGCACGTAAGTCAGGATGGTATAGCTTACACACACCTCCTGTCCACGCGGGCACAGAGAGGCAACAAGCTGAGAGAGCCTTTTCACTGCCGCAGTGAAACAGTGACTCCTCAGCCTGGGTATCTGCCACCAGTTCTAGTTTGATATAAGCCCGGTCGCTAATGGGATTATATAGGGGTCAGAAACCAAACCCGCGGTAGCTTATAACTAGGCCAAAACACGGACGTGGGGATTCGTGATCGAGATACAAGATAGCACAAGATTAAATTATAGATTTAATCACTGTACTGGGCACACTAGATATAACACAATATACACAGACAATATATACAGTGGTCCTGAGGTTACAGGTTATATGGTTACAACAGGGTTAAGCAGTGTAAAAGTCAGTTACCGGGTAAGATGAAAGTTCTTGTGAGATGTTCTTTGCTGGAGACCACATGAAGGCCGTGATCTCAGCTATTTCCTGGGTCCCTCTAAACACATTTGTAGGATGTGACCCCTCTACAGAGAAAGATGCGCCTACTTGCTGGCACCAGACTTTTAACCTGTAGCCGGCCCTCCCCTCCCAGCCTCAGGGAGGGGTCCCACTCCCCCTCTTCTGGGCTGGCAGCAAATGACCCACAAAAAACCCTTTAGGGTTCAAAGCTCCAGACCAGAGGGTCATAGGGAGATGGTTCTGGACAATGGACCTGCCTGGGTTCCGGCTACAAGTAGAAGCCCAAACCTGGTACCGTTATGTGGTTTCTATGGGGAGATATGGATATCTCTCTAAACCCTGACCTCGTCACATTCAACAAAGAGACCATGGGAACGTACCTCGTGGCCACCGGGACACAAATATGTATCCGGTTTGCGCCTGCGATGGCCAGGCGGTTCATAATTCCTTATGAAAGGTAGGTGCCAACATGTCTGGGTGTCTCATTGATCCTGGGCAAGGGCAGATACCCCCTGCTGGGGGGTTTTCCTGCAGGATTCAGTTGGCTCCAAACTGGTGCAGGTGAGGTGTGACCTTCTCCTTGAAGCCTGGACCCCATGGGGGGCTCTCTTCCTTGCCAACTGACATTCAGATGACAATCAGGCCTGGGGCTTTGAAGCAGGGCCCTCCTGTGGAGTTCACTACCTCCGCTATCTGTCAGCACATGGGGTGTGAGGACATGGCTGACAGTAAATATTAATCCATATTCCTCACAGCCTCTATGCTGATTTAGATTCAGCTTGGTTCTATATTGTTCTGAAGACCCCCAGTTTGTGATCCAGAGGAGGGTAGGAATCAAACAATAGATATTGGTCTGCATTAGTAGGTTTTCTTGTAAATAGGTTTATATTGTCTGCCACTTACAGTACTTTTCTAACACCTCTACCAAGGCAATTTAATCACACTTAAAAAGTTTAGTCATGCAAATGCATTCAACATCTTACCGCCATGACTAAAGCACATTTGATTTTGAAAATTTCTCGTACAAGCCATTCTAATTGAGAAAGCCATTTCGATGATTATCAAAATGTCTTCAGGATTAAAAAAAAAGTCCAGTTGCTCTGACACTTTACTAATATACCATCACCTGGACAAATGAGAACCTTTACAGACAAATTATAATAGTAATTACAGGGATCATTGACATATTTATACAAAATATATCAACCCTCAGCTTTTACTTCTCTAGTGTAAAATATTTAAATTTTGACAACCCATTGTCATAACTGAGATGTCCCATGCCTCATATTTATTTGTTTGACCTTCTTTGCACTCTCTCTAGCTTTTTTTATATATTTTTTTATGGATTATTGCCCAAAACTGCTCTGCATACTCAAGATGCAGTCTCATCAATGCTTTATAAAGGGATAAAATAATACTTTCCTCTCCAGGAGCTATGCCTTTCCTTGTACTTGATAATATTTTCTTAGCTTTTGATGCAGCAGACTGGCATTGCATGATGTAATATAATTTACTGATATATAGACAGGAACTCTGCACCAGGTGACACTCGGAGAGGTGAAATTTAAAAACGGACCTTTAATGTATAAAATAACACAAAATGCAGTAAAATAAACCCTAAAATGCACATAGAAATGTTAAAATCTTCTAAAATGAATAGGAGTGGTAACAGTTTAGAACTCATTGGACGGCGCTTCACAGTGCAGATGGACAATGAACCAAAGCATACTGCAAAAGCAACCAAAGAGTTTTTTAGGGGAAAGAAGTGGAATGTTATGCAATGGTCAAGTCAATCACCTGACCTGAATCTGATTGAGCATGCATTTCACTTGCTGAAGACAAAACTGAAGGTAAAATGCACCAAGAACAAGCAGGAACTGAAGACAGTTGCAGTAGAGGCCTGGCAGAGCATCACCAGGGATGAAACCCAGTGTCTGGTGATGTCTATGCGCTCCAGACTTCAGGCTGTAATTGACTGCAAAGGATTTGTAACCAATTATTAAAAAGTGAAAGCTTTGATTTATGATTATTATTCTGTCCCATTACTTTTGGTCCCTTAACAAGTGGGAGGCACATATGCAAACTGTTGTAATTCCTACACCGTTCACCTGATTTGGATGTAAATACCCTCAAATTAAAGCTGACAGTCTGCAGTTAAAGCACATCTTGTTAGTTTCATTTCAAATCCATTGTGGTGGTCTATAGAGCCAAAAATGTTAGAATTGTGTCTATGTCCCAATATTTATGGACCTGACTGTACAAGCATTTCCGCAGATTCAAAGTTGAGGAAAGCGCGGATGCGGGAGATGTTTTGGAGTTGGAGGCGGCAGGTGGTGGAAAGGGCTTGGATGTGCGGTCGAAAGGAGAGGGCAGAATCCAAGGTCACTCCAAGGCAGTGGACTTGGTTGACCGGGGAGTGTGTGCAGCCATTGATCGTGATAGATAGATCTGTTGGGGGAATGAGCAAGATGGGGGAAAGATGATGAATTCTGTTTTATCCATGTTAAATTTTAGAAAGCGAGAGGAGAAGAAGGATGATATAGAAGATAGACATTGTGAGATTCTGGATAATAAGGTGGTGATGTCTGGACCAGAGAGGTAGATTTGTGTGTTGTCAGCATAAGAGTGATACTGAAAGCCATGGGACTTTATGCGATGTCCCAGGCCAAAAGTGTAAATAGAGTAGAGCAGGGGTCCTAGGACAGAGCCATGCGGGACACCAACAGGGGAAAGAGGGAATGAGACGAGGAGGTGGTGTGAGAGTGGGAGGCGCTAAACATCCGATCTTTGAGGTATGATATGATCCAGGAGAGGGCCAGGTCAGTGATTCCAAGAGATGAGAGAGTTTGCAACAGAAGGGAGTGGTCGAAAGTGTCAAAGGCAGACAACAGGTCAAGGAGAAGGAGGACAGAATGTTTTTTGGTTTTGGATGTTAGTAGGTCATTGGTGACTTTGGTAAGGGCAGTCTCAGTCGAGTGGTGGGGTCGGAAACCAGATTGTAGCCAGTCAAAGAGGGAGCAGGAGGAGAGGTGAGAGGACAGTTCCGAATGGACATGTTGTTCAAGTAGCTTTGAGGCATACGGAAGAAGTGATATGAAGCGATAACTGGACAAAGAAGATGGGTCAATTGAAGGCTTTTTGAGGATGGGTGTAATGGTAACATGTTTAAAAGCAGAGGGGAAGACACCAGAGGTTAGTGATAGTGTCACGGATGATGTTGCAGATAGCTGGAAGTTATGAATAAACGTCCGACTGGCTTGATCCCAAACTAAGGAGCATATAGGTGACCCCTATAAAACCCTAAGAGCTCACCCTGACTGCTAAGCACATACAAGGGTCTCAAAGGTAGACGATTGTATGCCCCCGTACCTAGACTGTGTGTCACCTGAAAACCCTATAATAGTGAGGGGATACGACCACCGGCTCCCTGCACTTCATACGGAGGGAGTCAGGGTCACCTAGAATCAAGACAGCAAGGAAACACAATACAAGAAAGGATTTATCTGAACAAGCAGTAGCAGAAGCCTCCAGCAGTGATCACTTCAATCCAGGAAGTAGTATAAACCGCAAAGTGAGGCAGTATGGGAGGGAATATAAAGGAACGAGGATTAGTCTAAATAGGTGACACCTGGGAGAAGAAAATGAGATGAGAAAGTGAAACCAAAACAAAGAACATCATGCAAGAGGTAGAGAAGGATGTTTGTCAGACCTTCTCACAGAAGTGGCGGTGACAGTACCCCTCCCTCTACGGGTGGACTCCGGACACTCAGAACCCACCTTCTCAGGATGAGACCTATGGAAAGCCTTGATGAGACGAGTGTGTCTCCACCAGCTCTCTGAGAAGCTCTGGTAGATGTTCTTCTGTACCTCTTGCATGATGTTCTTTGTTTTGGTTTCACTTTGTCATCTCTTTTCCTTCTCCCAGCTGTCACCTATTTACACTGATTGCCTCCCTTTATATTCTGTCCCATACTGCCTCACTTTGCGGTTTATCTACTTCCTGGATGTGTTTCAACTGCCAGAGGCTGCAACTGCTGGTACCTCCGATAGAGTCTTTTCCTTTATTTGTGTTTCCATGCTGGCTTGATTCTAGGTGACCCTGACTCCCTCCGTATTAAGTGCAGGGAGCCGGTGGTCGTGTCCCCTCACTATTATAGGGTTTTCAGTGCCACACCAGTCTAGTACGAGGGCATGCAATCCTCTATCATAAAGATCTTTGCATGGGCATAGCAGTCAGGGAGAGCTCTAGGGGGTGTTATAGGGCTCACCCATATGTTCCTTAGTTTGGGATCAAGTCAGTCGATGTTTATGTATACTCCAGTTTTCTGCAACACCATCCGTGACAGAGTGCCTTAAACCCCTTTCAGGACCAAGCCATTTTCACCCTTAAGGGACCAGGCTATTTTTTGCAAATCTGACCAGTGTCAGTTTATGTGTGAATAACTTTAAAACGCTTTTACTTATCCAGGCCGTTCTGAGATTGTTTTTTCGTCACATATTGTACTTCATGACACTGGTAAAATGGAGTCAAAAAATTTCATATTTTTTTATAAAAAAATACCAAATTTACCAAAAATTGGGAAAAATTTGAAAATTTCCAAGTTTCAATTTCTCTACTTCTATAATACATAGTAATACCTCCAAAAATAGTTATTACTTTACATTCCCCATATGTCTACTTCATGTTTGGATAATTTTGGGAATGATATTTTATTTTTTGGGGACGTTACAAGGCTTAGAAGTTTAGAAGCATTTTTCAGAGAATTTCCAAAACCCATTTTTTAAGACCAGTTCAGGTCTGAAGTCACTTTGTGAGGCTTACATAATTGAAACCACCAAAAAAAGAGCCCATTTTGGAAACTACACCCCTCAAGGTATTCAAAACTGATTTTACAAACTTTGTTAACCATTTATGTGTTCCACAAGAGTTATTTGCAAATGGAGATGAAATTTCAGAATTTCAATTTTTTTGAAAATTTACAATTTTAATCCATTTTTTCCAGTAACAAAGCAAGGGTTAACAGCCAAACAAAACTCATTATTTATGGCCCTGATTCTGTAGTTTACAGAAACACCCCATATGTGGTCATAAACTGCTGTTCGGGCACACGGCAGGGCGCAGAAGTAAAGGAATGCCATACGGTTTTTGGAAGGCAGATTTTGCAGGACTGTTTTTTTTTACACCATGTCCCATTTGAAGCCCCCCTGATGCACCTCTAGAGTAGAAACTCCATAAAAGTGACCACATGTAAGAAACTACACCCCTCAAGGTATTCAAAACTGATTTTACAAACGTTGTTTACCCTTTAGGTGTTCCACAAGAATTAATGGAAAATAGAGATTCAATTTCAAAATTTCACTTTTTCGGCAGATTTTCCATTTTAATATTTTTTTTCCAGTAACAAAGCAAGGGTTAACAGCCAAACAAAACTCTTTATTTATGGCCCTGATTCTGTAGTTTACAGAAACACCCCATATGTGGTCGTAAACTGCTGTTCGGGCACACAGGATGGCGCAGAAGGAAAGGAATGCCATACGGTTTTTGGAAGGCAGATTTTGCAGGACTGTTTTTTTTGACACCATGTCCCATTTGAAGCCCCCTGATGCACCTCTAGAGTAGAAACTCCATAAAAGTGACCCCATCTAAGAAACTACACCCCTCAAGGTATTCAAAACTGATTTTACAAACTTTGTTAACCATTTATGTGTTCCACAAGAGTTATTTGCAAATGGAGATGAAATTTCAGAATTTAATTTTTTTTGCAAATTTACAATTTTAATCCATTTTTTCCAGTAACAAAGCAAGGGTTAACAGCCAAACAAAACTCATTATTTATGGCCCTGATTCTGTAGTTTACAGAAACACCCCATATGTGGTCGTAAACCGCTGTTCGGGCACACAGGATGGCGCAGAAGGAAAGGAATGCCATACGGTTTTTGGAAGGCAGATTTTGCAGGACTGTTTTTTTTGACACCATGTCCCATTTGAAGCCCCCCTGATGCACCTCTAGAGTATAAACTCCATAAAAGTGACCCCATCTAAGAAACTACACCCCTCAAGGTATTCAAAACTGATTTTACAAACGTTGTTAACCCTTTAGGTGTTTCACAAGAATTAATGGAAAATAGAGATTCAATTTCAAAATTTCACTTTTTCGGCAGATTTTCCATTTTAATATTTTTTTTCCAGTAACAAAGCAAGGGTTAACAGCCAAACAAAACTCTTTATTTATGGCCCTGATTCTGTAGTTTACAGAAACACCCCATATGTGGTCGTAAACTGCTGTACGGGCACACGGCAGGGCGCAGAAGGAAAGGAACACCATATGGTTTCTGGAAGGCAGATTTTGCTGGATTGTTTTTAGACACCATGTCCCATTTAAAGCCCCCTGATACACCCCTAGGTTAGAAACTCCAAAAAAGTGGCACCATTTTGGAAACTACGGGATAAGGTGGCAGTTTTGTTGGTACTATTTTAGGGAACATATAATTTTTGGTTGCTCTATATTACACTTTTTGTGAGGCAAAGTAACAAAAAATAGAAATTCAGAAATTTCATCTCCATTTGCCATTAACTCTTGTGGAACACTTAGGCCTCTTTCACACGGGCGTTGCGGAAAAATGTGCGGGTGCTTTGCGGGAACACCCGCGATTTTTCCGCGCGAGTGCAAAACATTGTAATGCGTTTTGCACTCGCGTGAGAAGAATCGCGCGTGTTTGGTACCCAAACCCGAACTTCTTCACAGAAGTTCGGGCTTGGGATCGGTGTTCTGTAAATAGTATTATTTTCCCTTATAACATGGTTATAAGGGAAAATAATAGCATTCTGAATACAGAATGCATAGTAAAACAGGGCTGAAGGGGTTAAAAAAAAAAAAAAATCATTTAACTCACCTTAATCCACTTGCTCGCAATGCCCGGCATCTCCGTCTAACTCTTTTTCTGTATAGGACCTGTGGAGAGCATTAACTATAGTTTAAGGACCTGGGATGACGTCACTCTGGTCATCACATGGTACGTCACATGATCTTTTACCATGGTGAATCACCATGTTAAAAGATCATGTGACGTACCATGTGATGACCGGAGTGACGTCATCCCAGGTCCTTAAACTATAGTTAATGCTCTCCACAGGTCCTATACAGTAAATGAGTCAGACGGAGATGCCAGGCATCGCGAGCAAGTGGATTAAGGTGAGTTAAATGATTTTTTTTTTTTTTTAACCCCTTCAGCCCTGTTTAACTTAGCATTCTTTATTCAGAATGCTATAATTTTCCCTTATAACCATGTTATAAGGGAAAATAATAAGTTTCGGGTCTCCATCCCGATCGTCTCCTAGCAACCGTGCGTGAAAATCGCACCGCATCCGCACTTGCTTGCGGATGCTTGCGATTTTCACGCAACCCCATTCATTTCTATGGGGCCTGCGTTACGTGTAAAACGCACAAAGAGGAGCATGCTGCGATTTTCACGCAACGCAAAAGTGATACGTGAAAATCACCGCTCGTGTGCACAGCCCCATAGAAATGAATGGGTCAGTATTCAGTGCGGGTGCAATGCGTTCACCTCCCGCATCGCATCCGCGCGGAATACTCGCTCGTGTGAAAGGGGCCTTAAAGGGTTAACAAAGTTTGTAAAATCAGTTTTGAATACCTTGAGGGGTGTAGTTTCCAAAATGGGGTCATTTTTTGGAGTTTATACTCTAGGGGTGCATCTGGGGGGCTTCAAATGGGACATGGTGTCAAAAAACCAGTCCAGCAAAAACTGCCTTCCAAAAACCATATGGCGCTCCTTTCCTTCTGCGCCCTGCCTTGTGGCCATACAGCAGTTTACGACCACATATGGGGCATTTCTATAAACTAAAGAATCAGGGCAATAAATATTGAGTTTTGTTTGGCTGTTAACCCTTGCTTTGTTATGGGAAAAAATTAATTAAAATGGAAAATTTGCCAAAAAATTGCTGTTTTGGCACTGTTTTTATTTTTTATTATTTACAACGTTCATCTGACAGGTTAGATCATGTGCTATTTTTATAGAGCAGGTTCTTACGGACGTGACGATACCTAATATGTGTACTTTTTTATTTATTTAGGTTTTACACAATAATATCATTTTTGACACAAAAAAAAAACATGTTTTAGTGTCTCCATAGTCTAGAGCCATATTTTATTCAGTTTTTTGGCGATTGTCTCAGGTTGGGTATCATTTTTGCGGGATGAGATGACAGTTAGATTGGTACTATGTTGGGGGGGTGCAGAATGACATTTTGATCGCTTGCTATTACACTTTTTGTGATGTAAGGTAACAAAAAAATAGCTTTTTTGAACACCGTTTTTATTTAATTTTTTTTACAGTGTTCATCTGAGGGTTAGGTCATGTGGTATTTTTATAGATCAGTTCTTTACGGACATGGCAATCCTAATATGTCTACCTTTTTTTAATTTATCAGGGTTTTACACAATAATATCATTTTTGAAACAAAAAAAAATCATGTTTTCGTGTCTCCATAGTCTGGAGACCCATAGTTTTTTTATTTTTTGGGCCATTGTCTCATGTAAGGGCTCATTTTTTGTGGGATGAGTGACGGTTTGATTGTATTTATTTTGGCGTACATGCGACTTTTTGATCACTTTTATTACCTTTTTGGGAAGTAAGGTGGGCAAAATTTCAATTTCCTCAAAGTTTTTATTTTTTATTTTTATGGCGTTCACCATGCGGGGAAAGTAACATGACCGTTTTATAGATAAGGGTCGTTACGGACGCGGGATACCTAATATGTGTAGTGTATTATTTTTATTATTTTTTATTCAGTGATAAATGTGTTTTTTTTTGAAACTGTTACTTTTTTCACATTTTTAAAACTTTTTTTTGACCCAGACCCACTTGGTTCTTGAAGATCCAGTGGGGTCTGATGTCCTGTATAATAACAGTACAGTACAATATATATTGTACTGCACTGTATTTTACTTACACTGAACAGATCTATGCCTTTCAGCACAGATCTGTTCAGCACCATGGACAGCAGGACGCCTGAGAGGCGTCCTGTTGCCATGGGAACCTTCCCCGTCTGCTCAGTACTGGTCAGAACTGCGCAGACGGGGAAGGGTAAGCACAGGGCTGAGGGGGGCTCTCTGGGGGCTCTCTCCCTCTCCCATCGGGGGGCTGCAAAGGCACAGCAGCCCCCCGATGGGAGAGGGAGGGAGCTCCCTGCGCTGTTAACCTTTTCCATACAGCGGTCCGTACGGACCGCTGTATGGAAAGGGTTAAACGGCTGACATCGCATCGCAGATGTCAGCCGTTTATACCAGGGTGCCAGCAATGTGCTGGCACCCTGGTATTCCCACTAGACGCCAACGATCATTCAAGGGGAGGCGGGCGGGGGATCGCGATCCCGCCTGCCGCACCGCCCGCCTCCCGCACCTTACCGCACCTCCCGCACCGCCTGCGACACCACCCCTGCACCACCCGCCCACAAAATATCATTCAGGGGCGCAGGGGGGGTGAAAAATCTTTATTTTGGACATACTAAAGTTTCTGATCCCCGTGGTCAGGGACCGCGGGGATCAGAAACTGCAGAAAGCGCTACAAACCGCAGGTCTGAATTGACCTGCGGTTTGCAGCGATCGCCGATAGGGGGGGGTCACAGGACCCCCCTCGGCATTGACCCAAGGTGCCTGGCTGTGTGTAACAGCCGGGATCTCAGCGCTGTCACCATGTCTGCAGACATGGTGACAGTTGAATGCCATGACGTGTATACTCATCATGGCGCGCTAAGTAGCAATGCTCCATGATGAGTATACTCGTCATAGGTCGGGAAGATTTTCACACTATCTCCTTCTCTGATCGCTTCCCTGACAGGAATTGGGTCTATCAGAGAAGAAGAAGCACATAGTCCCTCACCATGTCCCATTTGAAGCCCCCCTGATGCACCTCTAGAGTATAAACTCCATAAAAGTGACCCCATCTAAGAAAATACACCCCTCAAGGTATTCAAAACTGATTTTACAAACGTTGTTAACCCTTTAGGTGTTCCACAAGAATTAATGGAAAATAGAGATTCAATTTCAAAATTTCACTTTTTCGGCAGATTTTCCATTTTAATATTTTTTTTCCAGTAACAAAGCAAGGGTTAACAGCCAAACAAAACTCTTTATTTATGGCCCTGATTCTGTAGTTTACAGAAACACCCCATATGTGGTCGTAAACTGCTGTACGGGCACACGGCAGGGCGCAGAAGGAAAGGAACACCATATGGTTTCTGGAAGGCAGATTTTGCTGGATTGTTTTTAGACACCATGTCCCATTTAAAGCCCCCTGATGCACCCCTAGGTTAGAAACTCCAAAAAAGTGGCCCCATTTTGGAAACTACGGGATAAGGTGGCAGTTTTGTTGGTACTATTTTAGGGTACATATAATTTTTGGTTGCTCTATATTACACTTTTTGTGAGGCAAAGTAACAAAAAATAGAAATTCAGAAATTTCATCTCCATTTGCCATTAACTCTTGTGGAACACTTAAAGGGTTAACAAAGTTTGTAAAATCAGTTTTGAATACCTTGAGGGGTGTAGTTTCCAAAATGGGGTCATTTTTTGGAGTTTATACTCTAGGGGTGCATCGGGGGGGCTTCAAATGGGACATGGTGTCAAAAAACCAGTCCAGCAAAAACTGCCTTCCAAAAACCATATGGCGCTCCTTTCCTTCTGCGCCCTGCCTTGTGGCCATACAGCAGTTTACGACCACATATGGGGCATTTCTATAAACTAAATAATCAGGGCATTAAATATTGAGTTTTGTTTGGCTGTTAACCCTTGCTTTGTTATGGGAAAAAATGAATTAAAATGGAAAATTTGCCAAAAAATTGCTGTTTTGGCACTGTTTTTATTTTTTATTATTTACAACGTTCATCTGACAGGTTAGATCATGTGCTATTTTTATAGAGCAGGTTCTTACGGACGTGACGATACCTAATATGTGTACTTTTTTATTTATTTAGGTTTTACACAATAATATCATTTTTGACACAAAAAAAAAACATGTTTTAGTGTCTCCATAGTCTGAGAGCCATAGTTTTTTCAGTTTTTTGGCGATTGTCTCAGGTTGGGTATCATTTTTGCGGGATGAGATGACGGTTAGATTGGTACTATTTTGGGGTGCATATGACTTTTTGATCGCTTGCTATTACACTTTTTGTGATGTAAGGTAACAAAAAAATAGCTTTTTTGACACCGTTTTTATTTAATTTTTTTTACAGTGTTCACCTGAGGGGTTAGGTCATGTGGTATTTTTATAGATCAGGTTCTTACGGACATGGCAATACCTAATATGTCTACCTTTTTATAATTTATCAGGGTTTTACACAATAATATCATTTTTGAAACAAAAAAAAATCATGTTTTCGTGTCTCCATAGTCTGAGACCCATAGTTTTTTTATTTTTTGGGCCATTGTCTCATGTAAGGGCTCATTTTTTGCGGGATGAGGTGACGGTTTGATTGGTATTTTTTTGGCGTACATGCGACTTTTTTGATCACTTTTATTACCTTTTTTGGGAAGTAAGGTGGGCAAAATTTCAATTTCCTCATAGTTTTTATTTTTTTATTTTTATGGCGTTCACCATGCGGGGAAAGTAACATGACCGTTTTATAGATAAGGTCGTTACGGACGCGGCGATACCTAATATGTGTAGTGTATTATTTTTATTTTATTTTTTATTCAGTGATAAATGTGTTTTTTTGAAACTTTACTTTTTTCACATTTTTGAACTTTTTTTTTTGACCCAGACCCACTTGGTTCTTGAAGATCCAGTGGGTCTGATGTCTGTATAATACAGTACAGTACAATATATATTGTACTGCACTGTATTTTACTTACACTGAACAGATCTATGCCTTTCAGCACAGATCTGTTCAGCACCATGGACAGCAGGATGCCTGAGAGGCGTCCTGTTGCCATGGGAACCTTCCCCGTCTGCTCAGTACTGGTCAGAACTGCGCAGACGGGGAAGGGTAAGCACAGGGCTGAGGGGGGCTCTCTGGGGGCTCTCTCCCTCTCCCATCGGGGGGCTGCAAAGGCACAGCAGCCCCCCGATGGGAGAGGGAGGGAGCTCCCTGCGCTGTTAACCTTTTCCATACAGCGGTCCGTACGGACCGCTGTATGGAAAGGGTTAAACGGCTGACATCGCATCGCAGATGTCAGCCGTTTATACCAGGGTGCCAGCAATGTGCTGGCACCCTGGTATACCCACTAGACGCCAACGATCATTCAAGGGGAGGTGGGCGCCCGCCTCCCGCACCTTACCGCACCTCCCGCACCGCCTGCGACACCGCCCCTGCACCACCCACCCACAAAATATCATTCAGGGGCGCAGGGGGGGTGAAAAATCTTTATTTTGGACATACTAAAGTTTCTGATCCACGTGGTCAGGGACCGCGGGGATCAGAAACTGCAGAAAGCGCTACAAACCGCAGGTCTGAATTGACTTGCGGTTTGCAGCGATCGCCGATAGGGGGGGGGTCACAGGACCCCCCTCGGCATTGACCCAAGGTGCCTGGCTGTGTGTAACAGCCGGGATCTCAGCGCTGTCACCATGTCTGCAGACATGGTGACAGTTGAATGCCATGACGTGTATACTCATCATAGCGCACTAAGTAGCAGTGCTCCATGACGAGTATACTCGTCATAGGTCGGGAAGATTTTCACACTATCTCCTTCTCTGATCGCTTCCCTGACAGGAATTGGGGCGATCAGAGAAGAAGAAGCACATAGTCCCTCCCTAACCCCCCCTTACCTGCCCCGATGCGCTGCAATTGGTCCCTCTGCAGTAATGGACCAATCACAGCGATCGCGGGCGGGTCAGAGCTCCTATACAATTCCTGCCGGCTTCTCTGGTTGCCTAGCAACCCCAGCACGCCGGCTTCACTGAAGCTTCAGCGCTTCGCTCCCTGCGCTGACACAGAAAGCCGATCACGTACATGCACGTGGGGATGCGGTGAGGCACCACATTCCCCCACGAACAGTAACTAGATGTTGCGTGAAGGGGTTAATGTCCGCCACTGGGGACCCACATCCTCTCCTCAGGACCATAACCCTCCCAATGAATAAAGTTACAGGAAAGAACCGCGGACAATGCAAGAATCCACAATCCTAGAGACCTGAATTCAAGATTACCATCAATAAAAATCGGAGGAGGAGGCAAAGAGGAGGGTACAGTGGGTTGGACATAAGGTTTTAAATAGTGATCTGTGAAAAACATATGGATCTTCCACGTCTGAGGAAGAGCAAGACGGACAGGCAACGGGATTAATGACGGACAAGATCTTGTAAGGCCAATAAAATCACAGTCTTCCCTGAGGAATCGAGGCAGGTCCATAATGGAATCCATGGACAGATGTGTCCCAAGGACGAAAGGAATGGTAATGGAGGAGAGAACCCAATGGCCGTGAATGAGGGACCTAGGCACGAGCGCAGGTCTCACAGGCTGCCACAAAACCCTCAACCGTCTTACGAAGAGCTGGCCACCAGAATCTCCGAGAATTGAGATCTACTGTGGCTCTACTCCCCGGGTGCCCAGCAAGGGCAGTATCGTGGTGCTCCTAAAAACCTTGTGTCGTAAAGCGAGAGGCACAAACAACCTCCCAGGAGGACAAAGATCAGGAGCCCTCTGCCTGGGCTGACTGAACCCACGCCTCCAAATCAGATAAAGAGCAGAGACAACCACCCCTTCAGCCAAAATGGGACCTGGGTCTTCAAAGTTCCCCCCCTCCCGGAAAACAACGTGACAGGGCATCCGCCTTCACATTTTTAACCCCAGGGGCGGAACGTGACAACAAAATTAAACCTAGAAAAAACAAAGACCATCAGGCCTGTCTCGGGTTCAGATGCTTGGCTGATACATGGTAATAGGGTGTCTGGCTCCCTCTAACCAATGGCTCATTCCTCAAAAGCTAATTTGATGGCCAACAACTCCCTATCTCCCACATCGTAATTTCTCTCTGCAGAGGGAGAGTTTCCTTGAGAAAAAGGCACACGGTCGCCATTTGGCAGGAGAGGGGACCCTGAGATAAGATCGCACCCACACCCACCTCAGAAGCGTCCACCTCAACAATAAAAGGTAGAGAGATCATCAGGTTGTACCAAAATGGGAGCGGAAGCAAAACTCTCTTTGATACTAGAAAAGGCCTTAAAGGGAACCTGTCCACCAGTTTTATGGTGTCCTAACTATGGCAACATAAATAAGTGATTGATTCTCTTAGCACAATGTTGGGGTCACTTTCCTTTAATTGACCCAGTCAATCTGCCAACATCTTGTATTGAAAAGCTCCAGCTGATAATGATGAGTCATGAATATTCATGAGCTCCTGACTCTCCCGCCCACCTGCACTGAGTGACAGTTTGTTTCCATAGGAATCAGCAGCAGGTGGGCAGGGGAGTGGCTATAGCTCTGAATTAAATATACGCTGGACTCAATGACATCACGCCGACTCCAATCAGCTCATTAGCATGCGCATGCGGCATCTTTGTGTGTATATTATGAGTAACCATCTGTCACAACCAGTAAGTGAATACAGCTAAGGTACTTTTTAGTAGTTAATGATTGTATATAATTAGTTAGATTATAATCAAACATCCACATGACAGGTTCCCTTTAAGGGCATCTACCGACCAGGAGGAAAAATCTAACCCCCTTTTAGTCATATCAGTGAGTGGCTTAACAACAGAGGAATAATTCAAAATGAACTTTCTGTAATAATTGGCAAAACCCATAAACGCATCAGCGCCTTCTGTTCTAAGGAAGCTCCCAATCAAGCACAGCACGGACCTCTTCTCATGGTCCATGCGAAAACCAGAAGCGAGAGAAGAAAAACCAAGGAATTGAATCTCCGGACCGCAAACACACATTTTTCCAGTTTGAGCGTACAATTTATTCTCCCAGAATGAGCAAGACCTGACTAGGTGGTCCCTATGAGTTTGAAATCAGGAAAAAGAATCTAAATGTCATCTAGATACACCAGTACAAATTTCCCCATTAAATGATATAAAATGCTGTTCACAAAATGTTGGAAGACGGGCCGGAGCATTCATCAAACCAAGGGCATAACCAAAGTCTCGAAATGACCCTCAGGGGTATTGAAGGGGCCGTCTTCCATTCGTTCTCTTCTCTGACCCTGACTAGGTTTATGCCCCTCTTAAATCCAACTTAGAAAAAACTTTAGCCCCAACAATCTGGTTAAACAGGTCCGGGATCAGAGGTAGTGGATATGGGTCACGAATTGTGATACGGTTCAGCCTCCCTGAAATCCAGACAAGTTTTAAAAAAACATCTTTTTTCTTAACAAAAAAAAAAACAGCGGCAACAGGTGACTTCGAGGGTCGGATGTGTCCCTTCCTCAGGCTCTCAAGATATAAGTACGCATAGCGACTCTTTCAGGTTGGGAAAGATTGTATAAACGTGATTTTGGCAGCTTGGCGCCTGGGATGAGATTAATAGGGCAATCGTACTCCCGGTGAGGGGGCAACTCCTGGACACCACTCTCGGAAAACACATCCGAAAATTCAGAGAGAAAAGATGGTACAGTCTTGGTAGAAACCTAGGTTGCCAATCAATGGTGGGGTTATGTTTAGTGAGCCAGGGTAGCCCCAACACTAGAGGAGTAGGTAATCCGCTTAAGACGAAACATGACATATCCTCAACATGAGCATCACCCACAGTCAAACAGATATTGTGAACTATGCCCTTTAACGATCTTTGAGAAAGTGGAGCAGAATCGATAGCAAAAACAGGCACATCCTTTTCCAAAGTGCATACCTGGAAACCATGCGTTATAGCAAATTGATTATTAATGAGATTGACAGCTGCTCCACTATCTACAAAAATCTCACAAACAATGTTCTTGCTGTCTAGCGCCACCCTGGCAGGTAGGAGAAAACGGGAACTACAAGCAAACAGCAAACTTTCAATTTCCGCATCAACCTTTGCCGAAAGTAGCAAATGGAAAGTTTTTAGAGGGGTTTTTTCTTTTTGTCTCTTTTTATTACCCTCAGAAAACTCCATGAATCTCCTAGAGGGACAAACATTAGCCAAATGATTTAAACCCCCACAACAGAAACAAACTCTCCTCTGAGAGCGGAATCCTCTACTATCAGAGGCAAGCAAACCCAGCTGCATGGCCTCCTGCTCAAGGGGATTGAGAGAGACTGAGACCCCTGCGTACTGAATGAGACAGCCCCACTGTCCTTGGGCTGAATATGACAAGAAGTAGGGCGGTCTCTCCTCTCTCTCTAAGACGCCTGTCAATACGAACAGCTAGAGACAGGGCAGAACTCCAATGAGGCAGGTCTCTCAATGAAAAGCAAATTCATCTTTCAATCCTCCGAAAGACCATGGCAAAATTGACTTCGGATGCAGCATCGTTCCCAACCAGTATCAGCTGCCCATCTCTGAAATTCATAACAATATATCTCTGCAACTGTTTACCCTGCATAAAAGATCAGTTTAGATTCAGCCAGAGCAATACATCCGGGTCATCATATATCTGCCCCAGGGCTATAAAAAAGTCATCCACCGATCGGAGGGGCCACTGCCCCACCGGGCAGCGAAAAGGCCCAAGACTGAGCGTTATCCCCTGAGCAGCGAAATGAGATCCCCACCCTCTGCTCCTCATCACCAGAGGAATGGGGAAGTAGGCGAAAAGGAGTTTGCAAACCTCTCTAAAGCAAACAAAATTCTCACTACCCCCGGAGAACGTATCCGGAAGCGAGATCTTAGGCTCGGAACAAACTCCATGAACGCAAGCAGAACCGGCACCTGAAACTGAGACAGTTTTACGAGATCTGCTACCTCCATGAAAGACCCTGCATGCGTCAATCAAGCTGAAACCGATCCATGCTTAAGACGGTAATGCGGTTTATAATGTCACATATGAAGTTGCAGATAGCTGGAAGTTATGAATAAACATCCGACTGGCTTGATCCCAAAACTAAGGAGCATATAGTGACCCCTATTAAAACCCTAGAGCTCACCCTGACTGCTAAGCACATACAAGGTCTCAAAGGTAGACGATTGTATGTCCCCCGTACCTAGACTGTGTGACACCTGAAAACCCTATAATAGGGAGGGGACACGACCACCGGCTCCCTGCACTTCATACGGAGGGAGTCAGGGTCACCTAGAATCAAGACAGCAAGGAAACACAATACAAGAAAGTGACTTATCTGAACAAGCAGTACAGAAGCCTCCAGCAATGATCACTTCAATCCAGGAAGAAGTAATAAACCGCAAAGTGAGGCAGTAATGGGAGGGAAATATAAAGGAAAGATGATTAGTCTAAATAGGTGACACCTGGGAGAATAAAATGAGATGAGAAAGTGAAACCAAAACAAAGAACATCATGCAAGAGGTAGAGAAGACGCTGTCAGACCTTCTCACAGAAGTGGCAGTGACAGATAGGTTGAAGAGATGAGTTCGAGCTGGGATAAACACTGTGGTGAGGTTAGGGATGAGGTGGGATGGGATTGGGTCAAGTGCACAGGTGGTGAGATGTGATCTGGAGAGTAGAGCGAAGAGTTTTTCTTCTGTAATGGTGGAAAAGTGGTTTTTGGGAGAAGAGGACCTAGTAGTTGTGTAGAGGGTCTGTAGGGACTGTGTACTGAAGCTTTCTCTGATGTTGACTATGTTTTGTTTGAAGTATGTGGCAAAGTCCTCAGCTGAGATGAGAGGAGAGGGTGGGGACGCTGGGGGACTGAGAAGGGAGTTAAAAGTGTTAAATGCTTGTTTAGGGCTGTGGGACAGGGAAGATATGAGAAGTGAGAAGTAGGCCTGTTTTGCATCAGCTAATGAGGATTTGAATATAAGGAGGGATTGCTTGCATGTGGTGAATTGATCTTTAGAATGGGATTTCTTCTATCATCGCTCAGCAGCCCTGGAAGTTTGTCAGAAGATTATTGGTCAGGTTGGGTGTGCCAGGGGTTGTCTGTTGATTTTTTTGGGTTTTGTTGTGTGAGAGGGGGGCAATAGTCTCCCAGAGATGTACTTATTGTGGTATTATATAGGGTGGTGCAGCATCTGGGTCTTGGAGGGAACGAATGGTAAGAGAGTGGGAGAAGAGAGTCAGAAAGCAAGCAAGTGTGTGGACCGGGGGAGCAGCAGAAGAGACCAATGAAGAGAAGGTGAAGTAGGTTGTGGTCAGATAGGGGGGATGTAACGTTGTATGGTTTGACCAGACGCAGTTTGCCGTGCAAGACTGGGTTGCCGAGGGCAGCGAGCATTTTTGGGTTTTGCATGTGCACATCCCCTTGAAAGTTGTCGTCCCTGCTGTGTGTGGGCATGGGGTTAATATCCTGACTTGTTAGATTAGGGTGTGGTCTCTTCTAGCTATTTAGCCTTTTTTGTACTTGGAGGTTAGGTTGTGCTCTAGCCTTGCTTTGGCTGGAAGCTATGCTCCTTTCTGTGGCTTATCCATCTGCCCAGTCATTGAGGGCCACCTTGTTGACATCAAGGTCTTTTAGCAAGGTCATCCCTATGTCTTCTCCATGTCTCCACCCATCCTTATGTGTCTATGTTTGGTGTAGGTTTGATTTGGGATTTGGTTGTTATGTCTTTTGCGTTGTTACATGTCTGGTCTGTTGATGTTGTGTCCACATGTCAGCTAGACATTTCCCCTGTTCGTCTTCTGAACCTAAAGACATTAGCAGCCTTGCCTGGAGCCACCCTGCTTCGGTGTCCCATGGGGGTCCAGGTTGTTGTTGTGTGGGTTATTCCATCTTTGCTGCGCAGGTAAGTGTTCATGTTCCGTTGTTACATTGTGTTCTTACCTGCCGTGCAGTTTGCGGCATTGTCTTTCTCCCTGTCTGCTACTCTGGGCCGCTGGAGACTCCTTCATCCGTGGTGATGGATGAACAGGAGGTCTCTACCCTGTCACTATGTTGAGGGGCGATGCAGGGATTACTAGACTTCTAGGTTGTGGGTATGAGCCCCCTTACCATTAACCCCTTAAGACCCAGGACGTACCGGTACGCCCTATTTCCCGAGTCCTTAAGACCCAGGGACGTACCGGTACGTCCTGACTTAAAATCAGTATTTCGGCGCCCAGGGGTTAATTGGAACAGGAATTCGGCTGAAATCATTCAGCCGCATCCTGTAACAAAGCAGGGGGGTCATTTGACCCCCCCCCCGTATCGGCGATCGCTAGCAAACCGCAGGTCAATTCAGACCTGCGTTTTCTGCGATTTTTGCAGTTTCCTGATCCCCGCGGGCCCTGACGCGAGGATCAGAAACTTTAGAGTGGCTAAAATCAATATTTTTTTCACCCCCCCCGCCCCTGCAACCCCTGCACATTTTATGCGGAGGGTGGTGCGGGGGGGTGTCGCATGCAGTGGGGGGCGTTGCGGGAGGCGGGCGGTGCGGCAGGCGGGATCGCGATCCCCCGCCCTCCTCCCCATGAACGATAGTTGGCTCTAGTGGGTATACCAGGGGTGCCAGCACATTGCTGGCACCCTGGTAATAAACGGCTGACATCTGTGAAGATGTCAGCCGTTTAAAACCCTTTCCATACCGCGGTCCGTACGGGACCGCTGTATGGAAAAAGTTAACTGTCATCGGTCAGGGAGCTCCCTCCCTCTCCATCGGGGGGGCTGCTGTGGCCTTTGCAGCCCCCCGATGGAGAGGGAGAGAGCCCCCAGAGAGCCCCCCTCAGCCCTGTGCTTACCCTTCCCCGTCTGCGAAGTTGTGCAGACGGGAAGGTTCCCATGGCAACAGGACGCCTGCTCAGGCGTCCTGCTGTCCATGGTGCTGAACAGATCTATGCTAAAATGGCATAGATCTGGTTCAGACAAGTGTAAAATACAGTACAGAACAATTATATTGTACGTACTGTATTATACAGACATCATACCCACTGGAATCTTCAAGAAACCAAGTGGGTCTGGGTCACAAAAATGTAAAAAAAAGTGAAAAAAGTTAAGATAAAAAAAACAAAACATTTATCACTGAATAAAAAAAATAAAAAATAAAATACACTACACATATTAGGTATCGCCCGCGTCCGTAACGACGCCTGATCTATAAAACGGTCATGTTACTTTCCCCGCACGGGTGAACGGCATAAAAATAAAAAAATAAAAACTATAGAAAATTGAAATTTTGCCCACCTTACATTCCCAAAAAAGGTAATAAAAGTGATCAAAAAAGTTGCATGTACGCCAAAAATAGTAACCAATCAAACAGTCATCTCATCCCGCAAAAAATCATACCCTACTCAAGATAATCGCCCAAAACTGAAAAAACTAATGGCTCTTAACTATGGAAACACTAAAACATGATTTTTTTTGTTTCAAAAATGAAATCATTGTGTAAAACTTACATAAATAAAATAAAAAGTATACATATTAGTATCGCCGCGTCCCGAATCGACCGCTCTATAAAAATATCACATGCCTAACCCCTCAGGTGGACCACCTGAAAAAATAAAAACAAAAACAGTGTAAAAAAAAAGCCCATTTTTTGCCATCTTACGTCCCACAAAGTATAATAGCGAGCGATCAAAAAGTCATATGCACCCCAAAATAGTGCCAATCAAACCGTCAACTCCTCCGCCCGCAAAAAATTAGACCCTACTCAAGATAATCCGCCCAAAAACTGTAAAAAACTATGGCTCTTAGACGATGGAGACACTAAAACATTTTTTGGTTTTAAAAATGAAGTTATTGGAAAAAACTTACATAAATAAAAAAAATTGTATACATATTAGGTATCGCCGCTCCCGTGACAACCTGCTCTATAAAATTACCACATGATAAAACCTGTCAGATAATGTTGTAATAACAAAAAAAAAAAAAACGAGCCAAAAAAGCTATTTCTTGTTACCTTTGCTGCATCAAAAAGTTGTAATATAGAGCAACCAAAAATCATATGTAACCCTAAACTAGTACCAAAAAAACTGCCACCCTATCCCGTAGTTTTCTAAAATGAGTCACTTTTTTGGAGTTTCTACTCTAGGGGTGCATCAGGGGGGCTTCAAATGGGACATGGTGTAAAAAAAAAACTGTCCAGCAAAATCTGCCTTCCAAAAACCTATGGCATTCCTTTCCTTCTGGCGCTCTGGCCGTGTGCCCTTACAGCGGTTTAACGACCACATATGGGGTGTTTCTGTAAACTACAGAATAAGGGCTATAAATAATGAGTTTTGTTGCTGTTAACCCTTGCTTTGAAACTGGAAAAAAAATATTAAAATGGAAAATGTGGTCTCTTCTAGCTATTTAGCCTTTGTTTGTAGCTTGGAGGTTAGTTGTGCTCTAGCCTTGCTTTGGGCTGGGGAAGCTAAGCTCCTTTCTGTGGCTATTCCATCTGCCCAGTCATTGAGGGCCACCTTGTTGGACATCAAGGTCTTTTAGCAATGTCATCCCTATGTCTTCTCCATGTCCTCCACCCATCCTTATGTGTCTAGGTTTGTGTAGGTTTGATTTGGGATTTGGTTGTTATGTCTTATGCGTTGTTACATGTCTGGTCTGTTGATGTTGTGTCCAGCATGTCTGCTAGACATTTCCCCTGTTCGTCTTCTGAACCTAAAGACATTAGCACCTTGCCTGGTGCCAACCCCTGCTTCGGTGTCCGCATGGGGGTCCAGTTGTTGTTGTGTGGTTATTCCATCTTTGCTGCGGCAGGTAAGGTGTTCGATGTTTCCGTTGTTACATTGTGTTCTTACCTCCGTGCAGTTGCTGCATTGTCTTTCTCCCTGTCTGCTACTTGGCCGCTGGAGACTCCTTTCATTCCGTGGTGATGGATGAACAGAGGTCTCTGCCCTGTCAACTATGTTGAGGGCGATGCAGGGATTACTAGACTTCTAGTTTGTGGGGTATGAGCCCCCTTACCATTAACCCCTTAAGGACCCAGGACGTACGGTACGCCCTATTTCCCGAGTCCTTAATGACCCAGGACGTACCGTACGTCCTGACTTAAAATCTGTATTCCGGCGCCCCAGGGTGTTATTGGAGACAGGATTTCGGCTGAAATCATTCAGCCGGCATCCCGTAACAATGCAGGGGGGGGGTCATTTGAACCCCCCCCGTATCGGGCGATCGCAGCAAACCGCAGGTCAATTCAGACCTGCGGTTTTGCTGCGATTTTTTGCAGTTTCTGATCCCCGCGGGCCCTGACCGCGGGATCAGAAACTTTAGATGGCTAAAATCAATATTTTTCACACACCCCCCCCCTGCACACCCCTGCACGATTTTATGGCGGAGGGTGGTGCGGGGGGGGTGTCGCATGCAGTGGGGGCGTTGCGGGAGCGGGCGGAGCGGGCAGCGGGATCGCGATCCCCCGCCCGCCTCCCCATGAACGATAGTTGGCTTTCTAGTGGGTATACCATGGTGCCAGCACATTGCTGGCACCCTGGTATAAACGGCTGACATCTGTGAAGATGTCAGTCGTTTAAACCCTTTCCATACCGCGTCCGTACGGACCGCGTATGGAAAAAGTTAACTGTCATCGGTTCAGGGAGCTCCCTCCCTCTCCAACGGGGGCTGCTGTGCTTTGCAGCCCCCCGATGGAGAGGGAGAGAGCCCCCAGAGAGCCCCCCTCAGCCCTGTCATACCCTTCCCCGTCTGCGAAGTTGTGCAGACGGGGAAGGTTCCCATGGCAACAGGACGCCTGCTCAGGCGTCCTGCTGTCATGTGCTGAACAGATCTATGCTAAAAGGCATAGATCTGTTCAGACAAGTTAAAATACAGTACAGAACAATATATATTGTACTGTACTGTATTATACAGACAAGATCAGACCACTTGGATCTTCAAGAACCAAGTGGGTCTGGGTCACAAAAATGTAAAAAAAAAAAAAGTGAAAAAAGTTAAGATAAAAAAAACATAACATTTATCACTGAATAAAAAAAATAAAAATAAAATACACTACACATATTAGGTATCGCCGCGTCCGTAACGACCTGATCTATAAATACGGTCAGTTACTTTCGCCCGCACGTGAACGGCATAAAAATAAAAAAAATAAAAACTATGAGAAATTTGAAATTTGCCCACCTTACTTCCCATAAAAGGTAATAAAAGTATCAAAAAAGTTGCATGTACGCCAAAATAGTACCAATCAAACAGTCATCTCATCCCGCAAAAGATCTACCCTACTCAAGATAATCGCCCAAAAACTGAAAAAACTATGGCTCTTAGACTATGGAAAAATGAAATCTTTGTGTAAAACTTACATAGAATAAAATAAAAAGTATACAAATTAGGTATCGTCCGCGTCCGTATCGACCGGCTCTAATAAAAATATCACATGCCCTAACCCCTCAGGTGACCACCGTAAAAAAAATAAAAACAAAACGGTGTAAAAAAAAGCCATTTTTTTGCCATCTTACGTCACAAAAAGTGTAATAGCGAGCGATCAAAAAGTCATATGCACCCCAAAATAGTGCCAATCAAACCGTCATCTCCTCCCGCAAAAAATTAGACCCTACTCAAGATAATCGCCCAAAAACGAAAAAACTATGGCTCTTAGACTATGGAGACACTAAAACATTTTTTGGTTTTAAAAATGAAGTTATTGTATAAAACTTACATAAATAAAAAAATTGTATACATATTAGGTATCGCCGCGTCCGTGACACACCTGCTCTATAAAAATTAATCCACATGATAAAACCTGTCAGATGAATGTAGTAAATAACAAAAAAAAAAAACGTGCCAAAAAAGCTATTTCTTGTTACCTTGCTGCACAAAAAGTGTAATATAGAGCAACCAAAAATCATATGTACCCTAAACTATTACCAACAAAACTGCCACCCTATCCCGTAGTTTCTAAAATGGATTCACTTTTTTGAGTTTCTACTCTAGGGGTGCATCAGGCAGGGGGGCTTCAAATGGGACATGGTGTAAAAAAAAACTGTCCAGCAAATCTGCCTTCCAAAAAACCGTATGGCATTCCTTTCCTTCTGCGCTCTGCCGTGTGCCCGTACAGCGGTTTTACGACCACATATGGGGGTGTTTCTGTAAACTACAGAATAAGGGCTATAAATAATGAGTTTTGTTTGGCTGTTAAACCCTTGCTTTGTAACTGGAAAAAAAAATATTAAAATGGAAAATCTGCCAAAAATGTGAAATTTTGAAATTGTGTCTCTATTTTCCATTAAATCTTGTGCAACACCTAAAGGGTTAACAAAGTTTGTAAAATCAGTTTTGAATAGCTTGAGGGGTGTAGTTTTTTTTAGATGGGGTCACTTTTATGGAGTTTCTACTCTAGGGGTGCATCAGGGGGGCTTCAAATGGGACATGGGGTCAAAAAACCAGTCCAGCAAAACCTGCCTTCCAAAACCAAAACCGCGCACCTTTCACTCTACGCCCTACTGTGTGCCCGTACAGTAGTTTTACGGCCACATATTGGGTGTTTCTGTAAACGGCAGAGTCAGGGCAATAAAGATACAATCTTGTTTGGCTGTTAACCCTTGCTTTGTTAGTGGAAAAAATGGTTAAAAATTGAAATTAGGCAAAAAAATGAAATTATCAAATTTCATTCCCCATTTGCCAATATCTCTTGTGCAACACCTAAAGGGTTAACGACGTATGTAAAATCAGTTTTGATACCTTGAGGGGTGTAGTTTCTTAGATGGGGTCACTTTTAGGGAGTTTCTCCTCTCGGGGTGCATCAGGGGGGCTTTCAAATGGGACATGGTGTCAAAAAACCAGTCCATAAAAATCAGCCTTCCAAAACCAAACGACGCACCCTTTCACTCTACGCCACGCTGTTTGGCCGTACAGTAGTTTACGGCCACATATTGGGTGTTTCTGTAAACGGCAGAGTCAGGGCAATAAAGATACAATCTTGTTTGGCTGTTAACCCTTGCTTTGTTAGTGAAAAAAATGGGTTAAAATGAAAAATTTGACAAAAATATGAAATTCTCAAATTTCCTCCCCATTTGCCAATAACTCTTGTGCAACACCTAAAGGGGTTAACAATGTATGCAAAATCAGTTTTGAATACCTTGAGGGGTGTAGTTTCTTAGATGGGGTCATTTTTGGGTGTTTCTATTATGTAAGCCTCGCAAAGTGACTTCAGACCTGAACTGGTCCTAAAAATTTAGTTTTTGTAAATTTCTGAAAAATTTCAAGATTTGCTTCTAAACTTCTAAAGTCCTTATAACATCCCCAAAAAATAAAATATCATTCCAAAACAATTCAAACATGAAGTAGACATATGGGAATGTAAAGTCTTCACAATTTTTTGGGTATTACTATGTATTACAGAAGTAGAGAAACTGAAACTTTGAAATTTGCTAATTTTTTTTCAAATTTTTGGTAAATTAGGTATTTTTTTGTGCAAAAAAAAAAAAAAATTTTTTTGGACTTCATTTTACCAGTGTCATGAAGTACATTATGTGACGAAAAAACAATCTCAGAATGGCCTGGATAAGTCAAAGCGTTTTAAAGTTATGAGCACTTAAAGTGACACTGGTCAGATTTGCAAAAAATGGCCTGGTCCTTAAGGTGAAAATAAGCCCGGTCCTTAAGGGGTTACAGGCGGCTCATACAGCCAGGAGACCTAGGGCTATTTTAGGGAATCTTTAGTCGTGACCAGCTCCCTTTTCCCTGCCTACAGCCTAGTACCCCCTGGGGTGGACATTGTACTTGGGGAGTTTCCGCCACATACGCCCTACCGTTGACAGGTGAGATGGCGAATTAGAAAGGGTTAGATAGGGAGCAGAGGCGGTAAAGATAAGATCCAGAGAGTGACCATCTCTGGTGGGTGGGAGCTGAAGACACATGTGACAGGCTGAAGGAGGAAGAGAGGCCGATAGGAGTTTAGGAGGGCAGCCTGAGTGGCAGGTGTCAATAGGGATGTTGAAGTGCAGCCATGATGATAGTTGGTGGATGTTGGCAGAAAGAAAGTGTAGTACCAAGTGGTCAAGAAAGAGATGTGGCTGGGCATGGGGGGGGGCGGTAAATGACCGCTACTTAGAAGGTTTGGAGGGAGAGTAGATGCGAACAGAGCTAATTCAAATGAGGTGACGTAATGGAGGGTGACAGTGGAGTTGGGCTGTAGAGCAGTTGTCTGATAGGGAAAGACCAACTCCTCCACCATTTTTGCAGCCGGGGCGGGGGGGGGGGGGGGGTGGAGTGAATGAAATCCACTATATGAAGTGGCAGCAGGGGGGGGAGTTGTCAGATGGTGTCAGCCATGTTTCTGTGAGACCCAGAAAGGAAAGTTTTGTGAATGTATGACAGTTTGTTACAGACAGAACATGCATTCCATAAAGCTCCTGCAAGAGGAACCAAAGGAGTCAGGGGTCAGAGGAATGGTTACTATTGTTTAAAGGGTTGCAGACATTTGTAGAATTTGTACTGGGGACATTGAGGTGATAGTGGGGATTTGCTGAGGGGGGGCCTGGATTTGAGAGATATCACCAGCAGTAAGGAGAAGCAGAGAAAGTGCTAATAGATGAGAATAAGAGAGGGCATTAGGTATCTGTGTGGTTTTGGGAAAGAAGTGTTTTATGTTTCCAAACAGGTTTGTGCAAGCTGTCAGATGAGAATGTAAGATGGAAGAAGAAATAAATAGTTCCTTGCTGGGTGAATGGATTTGGGGCTATTCAGGAGTTGTGGAAAAGTGGGAAGAGTAAGATGAATTTTTTTTTTTTTTGTAGTAACTATGTCTGTAATCACCTGTGGTCCAGTGTGTATATTCGGGTGTGTGCACCTAAAGAGGTTGCACTTGAAAGATGTTGCATTGAAAAGACCAAGGTCTTAAAGACCTAAGGACTTAGATTTATACCACTCAGTGTTCAATCAGGTGTGACCGAGAGGGGAGGGGGCTACATATGGCCTAATCAAGGGAGGACCAGATACAGGGTGAAAGATAGTCATGTAAACAAATACTCAATAATCCAGCAGGGAAAGAGACATTAAAGTTCAATGTAGACATACCAGGTTTGAGAAGGAAAGATGAGGGTGAGGAGTTGTACAATATCAGACTGTGGAAAAGCTGGGTGCAGCAGTTAGCTTCCATGTAGACATACCAGAGATGAGAAGGAAAGATTAGGGGGTGTGGACAATATCAGCTGTGAAAAGCTGGGTGCAGCAGTTACTTTAATGTAGACATACCATGCATAAGAAGGAAAGATGAGGGGGTGTGGACAATATCAGGCTGTGGAAAAGCTGGTGCTGCAGTTGGCTTCAATGTAGACATATACAGGGGGACGATAAGGAAAGATGAGGGGGTGTGGACAATATCAGACTGTGGAAAAGCTGGGTGCAGATGTAGCTTCTATGTAGACATACCTGGAGAGGAGAGAATTGGGTGATGGTCAGTAGGCAGTGATGAAAAAGTGGATTCCATATCCATAATATGACATTCTGGTATAAATTCGGTATGTGCACTTAAAGAGTTGCACTTGAAAGATGTTCAATTGAAAAGACCCATTGAAAAGTTAGGCAATATTCCTCCCAGGGTAAGACATGCAGGTTGCATTGTTAGTTCACCAGACGTGTTTCGGAGTCTGAGTTTGACTCCTTCATCAGCGTTGCCCGCATTTACCCATCTCACCCTTCTTAGGGTCCATTCACATGTCCGCAATTTTGTTCCGCATTTTGCGGAACGGAATTGCGGACCCCATTCATTTCTATGGGGCAGCACGATGTGCTGCCCGGATCCGGAATTGCGGAACCGCACTTCCGGGTCCGCAATTCCGATCCCGAAAAAAATAGAACATATCCTATTCTTGTCCGCAATTGCGGACTAGAAAGAGGCATTTTCTATGAGAATGCCGGTGATGTGCGGTCCGCAAAATGCGGAACGCACATCGCCGATGTCCGTGGATCCGCAAAACACACACGGACATGTGAATGAACCTTATACTGTTCGTTTGACTGAAACTGAAAGCTCAAAATGGATTTAATTCCTAATTCTCCTTATTCTTTCTTTCACTTGTTTTGACTGATTATCTTAAGGGCATATAAGACAAAATATTTTCAGTCCATATTTCCTTAATCTATCTGTCAATCAGATAGTTTAAGCTTGAGTGTTGCATATATTTTGAGTTTTTTTGCGGCATAGTTGCGTTTTTTCTTTATATGCGTTTTTTCTGTGCAAACTTGTGCTGTGAAGTCATCCTTAGATAGGTGAATATTTTCTTTGTGAAAGATAGTGAAATATTTGAGAATATTTAAGGAATATATCAGTTTTTATTCTTATTCAGATAAAAAATAAAATTAAAAAAAAAATATATATATATATATATATATATATATACACTCACCTAAAGCATTATTAGGAACACCATACTAATACGGTGTTGGACCCCCTTTTGCCTTCAGAACTGCCTTAATTTTCTACGTGGCATTGATTTCAACAAGGTGCTGATAGCATTTCTTTAGAAATGGTGGCCCATATTGATAGGATAGCATCTTGCAGTTGATGGAGATTTGGGGATGCACATCCAGGGCAAGAAGCTCCCGTTCCACCACATCAAAAAGATGGCTCTATTGGGTTGAGATCTGGTGACTGAGGGGGGCCATTTTAGTAAAGTGAACTCATTGTCATGTTCAAGAAACCAATTTGAAATGATTCGAGCTTTGTGACATGGTGCATTATCCTGCTGGAAGTAGCCATCAGAGGTTGGCTACATGGTGGTCATGAAGGATGGACATGGTCAGAAACAATGCTCAGGTAGCCCGTGGTCTTTTAAACGATGCCCAATTGGCACTAAGGGGCCCCTAAAGTGTGCCCAGAAAACATCCCCCACACCATACAACCAACCACCACTGCCCTACACAGTGGTAACAAGGCATGATGGATACATGTTCTCATTCTGTTTACGGCAAATTCGGACTCTTACCATTTGAAGTCTCAACAGAAATCGAGACTCATCAGACCTGCCAAACATTTTTAATAGTCTTCAACTGTCCATATTTGGTGAGCTTGTGCAAATTGTAGCCTCTTTTTTCCTATTTGTAGTGAGATGAGTGGTACCCGGTGGGGTCTTCTGCTGTTTGTAGCCCATCCGCCTCAAGGTTGTGCGTGTTGTGGCTTCACAAATGCTTTGCTGCATACCTCGGTTGTAACGAGGTGGTTATTTCAGTCAACGTTGCTCTTCTATCAGCTTGTATCAGTCGGCCCATACTCTCTGACCTCTAGCATCCACAAGGCATTTTTTCCCCCACAGGACTGCCGCATACTGGATGTTTTTTTCCCTTTTCACACCATTCGTTGTAAAACCCTAGAAATGGTTGTGCGTGAAAAATCCCAGTAACTGAGCAGATTGTGAAATACTCAGACCGGCCCGTCTGGCACCAACAACCATGCCAAGCTCAAATTGCTTAAATCACCTTTCTTTCCATTCTGACATTCAGTTTGGAGTTCAGGAGATTGTCCTTGACCAGGACCACACCCCTAATATTGCATTGAAGCAACTGCCATGTGATTGGTTGACTAGATAATTGCATTAATGAGAAATAGAACAGGTGTTCCTAATAATTCTTTAGGTGAGTGTGTATATATATATATATATATATATATATATATATATATATATCAAACATATACAGTTGTGTTCAAAATAATAGCAGTGTGTTTAAAAAAGGGAATAAAGCTCAAAATCCTTCTAATAGCTTTTATTTCCATACACACAAATGCCTTGGGAACACTACACATTCTATTCCAAATCAAAACATGAAGAAAAATATATCAAATTTGTGGTGTTCCTCTAAAAAAAATTAAGAAAAGTGAATATTAGACTGTTCAAAAAAATAGCAGTGTGTCATGGTCTTACCTTCTTGCTGTTCTCCTTCGTTTGACATGTGCTGGCGGCCATCTTGGTTTCTGGGTTTCTTGTAGCCTTCCACCCTGCGGCTCCTCCTTCCCACTGGGAGGAGCTGGATGCCTAGCTCATATATATAGGAGGTCTGTGGCTTCAGTTCCTTGCTTGGTCCCCCTGTGTTCACATGCTTCTAAGACTGCTGCTGCTTCTGGTTCCTGATCCTGGTTTCGTCTGACTACCCTGCTGGTTCCTGATCCTGGCTTCGTCTGACTACCCTGCTGGTTCCTGATCCTGGCTTCGTCTGACTACCCTTCTGGTTCCTGATCTCTGGCCTCTCAAGGACTCTGCTTCGGTTTCACCATTCGTTTGGACTTTTGCTTTACAGCTTTATTTTCAATAAAGCCTTCTTATTTTCACTTATCTCTTGTTGTACGTCTGGTTCATGGTTCCGTGACACAGTGTTTGTATTCTTCTGTACAAACTCAAACATTTACTATATAAACTGAAAAATGTTTGAAGATTTTGCTTTCCTTTGAATCACTGAAATAATATTTAGTTGTATAACCACTGTTTCTGAAAACTGCTGTACATCTGTGTTGCATGGAGTCAACCAACTTCTGGCACCTGTGAACAGGTATTCCAGCCCAGGATGATTGGACTACATTCCACAGTTCTTCTCTATTTCTTCTGGTTTTGCCTCAAACTGCATTTTTGATGTCACTCCACAAGTTTTCTATTGGATTAAGATCCGGGGATTGGGCTGACCACTCCATAACGTCAATCTTGTTGGTCTGGAACCAAGATGTTGCACGTTTACTGGTGTGTTTGGGGTCGTTGTCTTGTTGGAACACCTATTTCAAGGGCATTTCCTCTTCAGCATTAGGCAGCATGACCTCTTCAAGTATTCTGATGTATTCAAACTGATCCACAATCCCTGGTATGCGATAAATTGGCCCAACACCATAGTATGAGAAACATCCCCATATCATGATGCTTGCGCCACCATGCTTCACTGTCTTCACAGTGTACTGTGGCTTGAACTCAGTGTTTGGGGGTCGTCTGACAAACTGTCTCCGGCCACTAGACCCAAAAAGAACAATCTTACTTTAATCAGTCCACAAAATGTCTCTTTAGGCCAGTCAATGTGCTCTTCAGCAAATTGTAACCTCTTCAGCACGTGTTTTTTTCAACACTGGGACTTTGTGGGGGCTTCTTTCAGATAGTTTGGATTCACATAGGCGTCTTCTAATTGTAACAGTACTCACAGGTAACTTTAGACCTTCTTTGATCTTCCTGGAGCTGATTGTTGGCTGAGTCCTTGCCATTTTGGCTATTCTTCTATCCATTTGAATGGTAGTTTTTCACTTTCTTCCACGACTTTCAGGTTTTGATTGCCATTTTAAAGCATTTGTGATCATTTTAGCTGAGCAGCCTATCATTTTCTGCACTTCTTTATGTTTTCCCCTCTCGAATCAACTTTTTAATCAAAGTACGCTGTTCTTCTGAACAATGTCTGGAACGACCTATTTTCCTCAGAATTTCAGAGAGAAATACACTGTAACCAGCATGTACAACATTTGCTGCCTTCCTTCCTTAAATAAGGGCAATAGTTGCCACCTGTTTTTCAAAGAATGAATGACCTCACTCATTGAACGCCACACTGCTATTATTTTGAACATGCCCTTTTCAATTAGTGATTCAATTACAGAGAATCAGCAGCATGCATGTCATGCCTGTTGGGTCTGTTCGATTTCTATTACTCTACTACACCTGCTAGTAAATTATTTGCCATGTAGAAATATCATTTCTACCAAAAACAGTGATTGATCAGGTTAGTGATGTCTGACTGCTATTATTTTGAACACAACTGTATATAAAAACATATATAATGAATAAAATGTTCCTAAAAAGCGCAAGTGCCCTTTTACTAATACTCTATTCTGTTCTTCTTTATACTCGGGTGTATATTTTATATATATATTGTAAATGTTCTATGCTAGAAGATTGGGGATGGGGTCCTTCCGCCAAGGGGAGATCGGAGTACTGGTAAACAGTCTGAGGCCGATCTACAGTCGGCCAGGGGCACCCATCCCATTTCTACAGGAAGCCGAATAATTCAAGCTCAGCATTGAGGCCTTCAGGTAAGAGTGTGTTAAATTCAAAGATGTATCTTGATTCTAGGTGGGACATTTACATAATGTGGTTTCCTCCCCTCCAATGTTTCTCTACCCTCTCAATTGCTGCAAAAAATATGCCCTTTGGGTCTTGATTGTGTGACATCTTAAAATGTTTTGACAATGAATATTTTTCATATCCGTTGTGCTTTGATATTCTTTTCTTTAGTGTCCTTTTGGTTCTTCCTATATATAGTTTTTTGCATGTGCAGTAAGCCGGATTGGGACAGATGCACACTGGCGCAATATTAATATTTTTTAGTTTGTGACGCCAATTGCAGCTTGCGCAGGTACTGTAGCAGGGCCCTTTAAGATGTTATAACTCACGTACCAAGTGAGGAATGCCAGAGGGAGATAATGTCTCTGTGTAATGTCAACGGTGTCTCCTACCTTGGTACGGCTGGACTCCTGGATCCTGGCTCACTTGCAATAAAATGAGTGTGGTTAATAGGAGTAATTGAGGAATGAATGCAATCCAGACAGGAAATATGATCCAACTTGTCTTTACTGAAGGGGTGCAGCATAAATCCATATGAGTACAGCAATAGTCTTTAGGTCCCAGCAGGTATTGGCAATGTATGGCAGGGGTTAATGCCTCTTCTGCTCCTATACTATATGCCTAGTGAGTCTGGCAGGTATTCATCTTCTGCTCTGTCTGTCTTCTGCTTGATATGGGCCTGACTAGCTGAAGGAGGTATTTGGCTTCTCCTGGTCTCTGGATCTGTACTCACAGGACTGCTCGCAGGGTAAGATGGCTTCTTCCTGGAGATCTTTAGTTCTGGAGATGGCTGCTTGTTTGTCAACCAGCACTGAGTTAGATGACTCAGGCTGGGAAGAGGATCTTTGGTTGGGATCCCTGTTTCTGGGAGCTCCTACCAACACAGCCTTCCCCAAGAGGGGGGCTGGTACACACTGGATCTAACTGGTTTCTTCCCTCCCTTGCTGCAGGGCGTGGGACCAGCCCACAACTGAACTAAACACATTGCTGCCACCTGCTGGTGTACATGGAAATTACAGCATAATATATGAAACAGGCATAGAAAATACATATAATGGAAAATGCAATGTTAGACTACACAAGATGGCAATACATATGCACCTGACATGTTGTAGCGGGGAGAAAGAGTTTAGTGACATACTCCAGGATGTTACATACCCGCTTACTTTAAGTGAAGCCGTCCTCGGCGTATGCTTAGGAGGGTGAAGGAATCAGCTCTGGGTACCCAATAAATACAAAGTGCTGCGTGAATTACATATAAAGACATACGTAGACAAAACATGAAACGGCTTTTTCGAGGTTCCTGCCCGCTAGAGTAAGGTGTCCAACACACAGTTTCCTTCTCTTGGTATAACCAGGTATCCTAAATACTGCACAAAGCAAACATTACTGACTGACTTTGTATGTCCTGAGCTCGGTAGACATCAAAGAAAGTATGGGGGTGTCTTTACTCCATAATCCCACCATTGTGTAATGCAAAGCCCGCAAATGAAACGGTGGCTTTATCCTGTATTCCCTTCCCTGCACCATAGCCTGAAGAAATTTGGCTTAAAGCACAATCACTATGATGTCTATGAGGAAGCTAGAATATATGGCTCTAAGGCTTGAGGCGCCTTACCTTAGGCAAAAGGCTCAGAAGGGGAGGTATTTATCGTCTCCGTATCTTCTGGCAAGTCACAGGAGGAGGGCCTTTAATCCTGTGCGCTCCTGGAAATGAGACACCTCCGGATGGGAACAATCCGGAACATTTAACAAGCGGGAAGGAGCAGCCTAGGGCTTCTAACGATTCCCGAAGCAGCAGGGGTACCTGTGTAGTAACTGGAATTCCAACACACCCGACATTTATCTTTAAGAAGGCATCAAACCTAGGGAATTTAATAGCACTATCATGTAAAACATCTAGCCATGCGAAAAATATTAAAACTACTCATACAGAGAGGAGGGGCTTCTTTCCCTGTAAACTTTGCAAAAATTGCCATAAGATAAAACCAGGTTTAATTAAATATCCCATAATAGAGATTGGCGATACCAAACTCACCTACAAAATTAACCAATATATCTCTTGTAACACCAGGGGTGTAATATACTTCATCAAATGCCCTTGCCAAAAATTATATATAGGTAGAACTAAACGGGAACTAAAAATTAGGATGGGTGAACATCTGAATAATATAAATAAAAAATATGATGGTCACCCTCTGTCCCTTCATTATAATGAACATCACGGGGGTACCTTTTATGGCTCAATTTTTGGAGGCATTGAAAGAGTTAAACCCAATACAAGAGGCGGCGACTTCATTCAACAGATGTCGCGGTGCGAGAGTAAATCGATCTTTAGATTGAACAGCCTAGCCCCAAGGGGCCTAAATCAAGAAATGGAACTATTTGCCTTTTAATAATAAAATACCGCTAATATAACATCCCTGAAAAAAGTTTATTTTTCATAGACAAGTAAAAATAAAAATAAAAATAACTTTGAATCACCGGGACGCACCCCATATCCTCTTCTAACAAGTGGACCGTAAACAACAGTGTGGGAGTGGACAATAGTTACCATGGGAACCAGACCTCTATTTACTCCACAGGACTGATCATAGTAACCATCCCTGACGAAGAAGCCCGCTGGCTTCGAAACGCGAAGGATTGCTTTTGGTCCTTGGAAGTATCCGTACAACAGTTGTGACGTCACACGCTGCGCTCTCGGATTCCCTTACCAGCACGCTCCTTCGTGCGCGCGCCAGCTGCCGGCCGGAGCGGTGCACGCTTTTTTGAAGTTTTGAGCAAGAAGAACCACTGCCCCTCCTGCACTGATTAGTGCCCACAGAAACCGAATCTGGATTAGGAGCATTCCCGGACCTACATCCAACGATACATGTACTCTTTTCTTCCCTGTGCCCCATGTCCCTTTTCTTTCCAGCGCTGATACCACACTTTTTTATTTGAAATACATTCATCCTTTGGATCGCGGCAAACCATTATCTTTCAGGTATTTAGCAGCGGGCTCTGTGTACAGCTGTTCACAGATAAAGGACTTACTTTGACAGCGGCAGATACAACTATTGAAATCCCAAACTTAGTAACTGGATCTGCCTGGACTTACCACTTGGTCCTACCTGGGTACCTATGGGTATATTCACCGGGTGTAGGCCATTAGTATTCAACGTCCCTATGATGACAGTCCGTATGAAGGGGGGAGAGAACAAGAGCTGTGAAAAAGGCCCACTTTAAGTAAGTTGCTACATTTTTGTTAAGTGCAATTGTTAAGTGCAATCATGATAAACAGTGTATAAAGTTCACATTGCGGCACCTAGGAGAGAATACACACAATGGGCAGGTTATCTTAAACGTTACATAACATGTAAACTGGAAAAATGAGTGCAAAAACTTATGCAAATATCAGTGCAATCAATATTATTACTATAGTCAATTTTAATCCAATGGAACAGTAAAGTTAATTATAATCTACACAAGGTAGTGGTTAATTTGCACAATGGGTAGTTTTCCTCACAGGAAAGTCTGGAAAACATCCTCCTGGATCCCATATTTGAGGAGACAAAAGTTCTTTCTTAACCTGAGTGCTCTCAGCAGCTGTAATGGTGCACCACTGCCCTCTTGTGGTGTCTTTAGGAATTGGCTGAGCAGTCAGCCTGGTGAATGCAGCTGTGACATGCTGCAAGCCGGGATCCCTAGCCGGTGCAGAGGTGGACAAAACCTCCGGCTGAAGGGGCTCTGGTAGGCAAACTGAGAGTGCCTGTGGCAGCTTCCAGGGCAGAATGTAGGGTTGCACTCTGGGATTGAAAGTCAGGACAGAGTTATTTATTTGCCCCGCCTGTAGAGTTGGAGCCACAGGGATTTCAGGGCTCACTATGGGGACATCAGGATTGAGACATCCCGCTCTGGCAGTAGTAGCAGCACTGGGCGGCGGAGTGGAAGTTTCGTCCGCCTCCGCCGCACCAGTAAGTGTCCTTGGCGGAGCAGGCCTAGGCCTGTTTGGGGTATCGGGAGCCTCAGGAAGCGGTGCAGGGGCAGGTACGGACAGGGCCTGGGCCTCAGGGAGCGCGTCTGCTCTTACCTGATGTCGCGGCCAGTTCCGATGCCTCTTGGAGGTCATCGCGGGGTCCAATCATCGTCTGCGGTGCAGGCTGGTCCAAAGCCTTGGCGACTGTATCAGCGGCATCCTCCGCGGGAGCAGGCTCAGCATCGGCGGCCATCTTGGTTTCCGGGTTGGCATCCATCTTCTTTTCCGTCATGGTGCATGCAGGAGGTGAGGGTGGAGCCCAGAGGGAGGAGTCTGCACTCCCTTGGTTCACAATACAAAGTTCATGGTGGGCAGTCTTTAGTTTTCCCGCTTCCAGGGGGGTGTAGTCATCATTTTCGCGCTCTTGAGAGGGCGTTCTTGTCTTTTCCCGCCTCCGACAAGCATGGAGAGGCGGCGCCATCTTGCGAATATGGCGAATTAACCCCCTGAGTACTCGTGGGCACCGCATGGTGCTTTCTTGCACAGCAACAAGGCAATAAAGTCAATTTTCAGGTTTTTGTACAAACTGCAGCTCTTGCAATACTGTGAAACATGCGATTGGATCCGTTTTAACACAGGATTGGATCCGGTTCTGTTGGACAGGGATGGCACACAATTCAATCCGATCCTGTTCGTGACGCCAAAATATGCAGTAAGCCGGATTGGGACAGATGCACACTGGCGCAATATTAATAGTTTTTAGCTCGTGACGCCAATTGCAGCTTGCGCAGGTACTGTAGCAGGGCCCTTTAAGATGTTATAACTCACGTACCAAGTGAGGAATGCCAGAGGGAGATAATGTCTCTGTGTAATGTCAACGGTGTCTCCTACCTTGGTACGGCTGGACTCCTGGATCCTGGCTCACTTGCAATAAAATGAGTGTGGTTAATAGGAGTAATTGAGGAATGAATGCAATCCAGACAGGAAATATGATCCAACTTGTCTTTACTGAAGGGGTGCAGCATAAATCCATATGAGTACAGCAATAGTCTTTAGGTCCCAGCAGGTATTGGCAATGTATGGCAGGGGTTAATGCCTCTTCTGCTCCTATACTATATGCCTAGTGAGTCTGGCAGGTATTTATCTTCTGCTCTGTCTGTCTTCTGCTTGATATGGGCCTGACTAGCTGAAGGAGGTATTTGGCTTCTCCTGGTCTCTGGATCTGTACTCACAGGACTGCTCGCAGGGTATGATGGCTTCTTCCTGGAGATCTTTAGTTCTGGAGATGGCTGCTTGTTTGTCAACCAGCACTGAGTTAGATGACTCAGGCTGGGAAGAGGATCTTTGGTTGGGATCCCTGTTTCTGGGAGCTCCTACCAACACAGCCTTCCCCAAGAGGGGGGCTGGTACACACTGGATCTAACTGGTTTCTCCCCTCCCTTGCTGCAGGGCGTGGGACCAGCCCACTTCTGCTCCAAGAAGAGGGGAAGATAAACACTGGACTGAACTATTCCAGTCTAGCTATGCTAAAGTGAACTAAACACATTGCTGCCACCTGCTGGTGTACATGGAAATGACAGCATAATATATGAAACAGGCATAGAAAATACATATAATGGAAAATGCAATGTTAGACTACACAAGATGGCAATACATATGCACCTGACATGTTGTAGCGGGGAGAAAGAGTTTAGTGACATACTCCAGGATGTTACACATGGGCACTGTATGATGTAGATAACGTTAGTGGTGTTGCAAATGAGAGTCTCTTATTTCATATCTGAAAGTTAGTTGTTGAGCAGATTTTTTTCTATTTTGCTTGGAGCAAGAGCCACCTTACAATTGCAGCATCTATTGCATCTGTATAACCCTTTTTGTCCGAACCAACCATTTATTGAGTGTTTCTGTTTTTTATGCCTTGGTTTAAGGAAGGTGCAATCTTCAGTCCTAAATTTGGAGCTTAGAAGATGGCAACTCGAGTATAGGATATAACTATTCCTTGCTGTTGGTTTTGGGTAGGTACAACAGATCAATTTGTTGTTATCTACCTTGATTTGTAAATCTAAGGAATCTATCTGAGATCTGCTTATATTGGAGATAAAAAGATAGATTAATTGAGTTATTTCTTCAAGGAATAACTGTAATTTTGCCATATAAAAATGATATCGTCAATATATCTATGCCATAGCACCAGGTCCGTCCCCAGTCTAGGACTGATATAGTGGTCCTCCTATTGGGACATGAATACATTTGCATAACTGGGGGGCGAACCTGGTGCCCATGGCAGTACCTCTGGTCTGGAGGAAAAATTCAGAGACTCAAATCAGAAATAGTTGTGCGTCAGAATGTATTCTACTCCCTCTGCCAAATATTGAATTTGTACTGTATAGAAAAGATGACTTTTTTCTAATTGTCTTTTTATGGAATTTATTCCCTGTTCATGTCAATTATTGTGTTTTTAACCACAGGTTGAAGTAATCTATCTATATATTGTGATAAATTAGACGTTAGGGACCCGATGCCTGAGATTATTGGATGTCCAGTTGCGTTATCTAAACTTTTATGTACCTTCGGCAAGCAATAAAATACTGGTAGTCTTAATTGTATGTTTGAAATAAATTTGGCTTCTTGTTCTGAAATGCTATTATTTTCTACACCTTTTTGACATCATTTTCAAAAAGTCTGGTAAAATCTTTAGTGGGGTCTTTGGTTAATTTTTTATATGTAGTTTGGTCTAACAGTTGTCTCCTGCATTCTTGGTTGTATTTCTCTGTGTCTAGAATTACAATAGCGCCTCTTATCGGCTGGTCGAATGATAATATTACTTTGTGTTTGTAGTTGTTTTATTGCCTGAATCTCTTGGCTTGAAAGATTGCTCCTTATATTGCCATTTTTTATTCGTCTTCTATCATTTTTTAACGCATTTTTAGAAAGTGGCAATCCCTTGACTTATTTCTTGCCTAGGAAATTTCATCGATCTTTGTTTTAAATCAGTGTGTACATATTTTTCGTCATTTTTTGGAGCACATGTAATAGGGTTTTTAAAAATATATATTTTTCAAGCATAGTTTTCAAATTTTTCTATCCCTATATAGGTATCAAATTTGTTCATTTTAGTGGTGGGAGAAAATTTTAATCCTTTGTTTAAAAGTTTAATTTGGTCCTCTGTTAATGTAACTGTACTAAGATTGATTATTGAATCTTTAGCATTCTCCGTGTTTATCGTCTGTTGTGATTTATTCGTTTTCCGTTGTCCTCTTCGAATCTTTCTCTTCCTCTGTCCTGGGTGTATTTCTTGTGATGTTGTTTCTGTGGTATCTCTTGTGTGTAATTGGGCCTCAAGTATTTGTCTAAATTTCGTGCTTGTGGGGACTTGTGATAATAGTGGTTCCTGTGATCCCAATCTTGATTGGCATTTCTGTTCCCTAAGTTGTATTGGTGTGGAATTGGTGAAGGTGAGCGGTGTGCTCTATTTGGTGATTGTCGTGGTGTCTGTCGATTGCGTGTTTTGTGATGTGCTGTTGTTCTGTCTAAAAAATGTTCACTTGTAAGTGTTTCAAATCTATTAGTGACTGGAACATTGAATCTTAATTGTGTAGTGACATCATCTATTTCTCCTATTTGTATAGTGTTCTCACATACATGTTGAGATCGATTCTTCTGTTTCTTTGATTGTGTATTTTCTAAATAGTTTTTAAATTTTAGAATTTTCTTCTCCATAATTTCCCATTATAATTTGTCTAAACTTTTACAAAGTCTGTCCTGACAGATATTAAATTCTTCATTTTTTGGAAGTTTTTCTATTGTTTCTTTTATCTGATTTTATTTTGTCAGTTGTTACATCCAAAATTTGTGTCCTTCTTTTAATGATCAATTGAATCAATGCCATAGATTGAATCATCAGGAAGGATTCCCATTTTTTATTAAAATCTGTATCACAGAGATCTTGTGCTGGAATTTTGGATAAACTCAGACCTTTTGGGATTCTGCCATTTTCTACATATTGTTTTAAAGACCTTATTTCCCACCTTTGTTTCAATTGTTTATGTAAAAGTGTTTCTAATTCTCTGATGAAGGAGTCAGACTCTGACTCTGAAACACGTCTGGTGAACTAACATTGCACCCGCATGTCTTACCCTGGGAGGAATATTGCCTAACTACACTGTTTGAAGCCCTTTACTTCCCGGCATCCGCAACCACATTAAACAGATCGGCAGTCCGCATGTGAAAGTTACATTACCACGTGGGATGTCAACAGTGCCACTACCACGTGGGATGGATTTATACAAAACAGCAAACTGTAAAGATGATGGGAAAGGTAACTGCAGTCAGTATACAAATGCCACGTGGGACGCCACAGTAGGTATACACTAGTACCTGACTGCCAACTTAACATTTATACAATTCACAATAAGATATGCAGTGGAATATATATCTTAATGAACTGGGCATATGAACAATAGTATATTCTATATGAACTGGGCATATGAATAATTTTCCAAAGATCAGATTGCAAACCAGCTAAAGAGCTATATATCACAGTGTGAACAGCACAAGACAGGCAGCTTAAACAACAGGAGTGGCTTGATTTATTACACTGTTGTGTCGTATGCTGCTGAATTACTGGGAGTGATTTAATACATTTCATTGTTGCAACACAGTATCACAAATAACATTGGCAATTGCGGCTCCTATTAGGTGGAAATAAAAAGATTATATGCTGCTACCTTTATACCATTATACCTTTATTACCATGTGGGACTATTGATTGATCATCTTTGCTATTTAGTTTCAAAAAAATCATTTATTTGAAGTTATGTGGTTTAAGCAAGAGAAAATACAATAAAGAATACATTATAAATCAATATTGCATTACAGATCATTGTCATTATGTTTTGTCAGAGGAGATCTAACATTAAATCAAATAAAAAAAAATAGATATACAAAAACAAAAAACAAACAAACATTTCGGATCATTTGTTCCAGATATAGGTAAATATAGCACATAACTGTACAATCTTGCACAAATACTTTATAACGTGAAGGTATATCTGAGGTCCACAGAGAAAGAAGACGACATCCAAGGTTCCCAGACTTTCTCAAAGACATTGACCGCATCTGTCCTGATTGCTGTGAGTCTTTCAGAAAGAAGCAGTTTGTTAATCCTATCTATAACCGCTTGTTTGCTAAGTGAGGGTGTGCGCCACTTGAAAGTGACATGGATTCTTGCAGCTAGCAAGATAAATTGTGACAATTTAAAGTTGGGCATGGATAATCCTGAGAGCTTATCGCCCAATAAACAAAGAGGAATCGTAGCCAAATACCTACAACCTAAGACGGAAGCAATCAATGAGCAGATCTGGTCCCAAAACCGCCTCACTACAGGGCAACCCCACCAAATGTGTAGCATCGTACCATCCGCATCACATCTCCTAAAACATTTCCGAGAAACCTCTGGATACATCTGATGTAACCTGGCTGGCACCATGTATGTCCTATGTAAATTTTTTATAGAGGTTTCTGCTAAGGTGACTTGCCAGGAACCTTTCGTAAGTGTTTGTGATCTTTGGAACCATGTAGGGACAGAGGATTCAAGACCCATATCTCTTTCCCAGGTCAACATATAGGGTAGTTTTATCCCTTCTGGGTGAACGTCAAGAAATCCATATATTCTAGACAGAAGGCCTTGTTTGTATAGGGAATATGTGATCAGTCTCTCAAAAGGGACAAAATCTAGGTTTTGGGTTGATCCAACTAAAGACCTTAAGAAGGAGAAAATTCTATTAACGTTAAAAAGTTCTCCATCAGGAGGAAAATGCTTCCCCAAAAAATCACCTTTAGACTCTAGGGTACCTCTACGGAAGAATTTATGTAGTGTACAGAGATTCTTATTGGTCCACCAGGGGAAGGACGGGGAATGCAAACCTGGACGAAACAACGGATTGCCAAATATCGGGGTCAGCGGGGATGGTGTGGATTGTAGCTTATATTTGAACCGGACTGACCTCCAGAGTAACAATGAATAATGTGATAGAAGGGATGTGCTGCGGACAGTCGACGGCAGGGACGGAGCCATCCATATCAAGGCTGTCCAAGTATAAGGCACCATGTTAGACATCTCTAAAGAAACCCATAGTGGCTGTTTTTTTCTATCTAAATGTGTTAGAAAGAGTTGGGCCAGTCTCGCTGCTCTGTAGTATTTCAGAAAGTCTGGTACAGATAGACCCCCTTGGGATTTATGTTTACACATGGGGGACTGGGACAGGGAGAGTCCTAAATAAATACAAAAGTCTTGGGAGCACTACCATTTTAATTATATGAATCTTGCCTACCCAAGATACCGGTAAAGAGGCCCAAGATTTCAAATCTTGTCTAATCTTAGTATACATCGGGGGAAAATTAAATTTGTAGACTAGTTCAGGTTTGGTCGGCAATAACGTCCCTAGATAAGAAATGTATTGCGATTTATGCTGGAATGGGAAATTACATAACAGTTGGTCTTTCTGCTGGAAAGGGACATTGCAGGAAAGAAGTTCTGATTTACTGTGGTTAATTCTGAGGCCCGAGATTTCTGAAAAGGATTTTAATAATTGTAACAGGTTGGGGAGGGACACTATGGGGTTTGTGATGGACATCAACAGATCATCTGCAAATAGGCTCAACATCTTTGCTATTTACCTATATAGGTCTAGAGTATGAATGTTACCACTCCTATTCATTTTAGAAGGTTTTAACATTTCTATGTGCATTTTAGGGGTTATTTTACTGCATTTTGTGTTATTTTATTTTATACATTAAAGGTCCTTTTTTAAATTTCACCTCTCCAAGTGTCACCAGGTGCAGAGAGCCTGTCTATATATCAGTTATTTTATATATTTTCTGACAGGGTGAGTCAGATAGACATAGAGACATGATAGTGGAGAGGTGAGCCACCTCAGGTTCGCACTATATGTAATATAATTTTAATTAATATCAACTTTTTTTTCTCTGACAGAATTCAAGAACTTTAATCTCTACCGTGCTGGTCTACCTTCAAAACATTTTGCAGCACATGATAAAAGGAATACATTGCTGTTCTTTAAGAAGCATAGTCACCCCTTTGTTGCATCACATTTCTATGTCATTAAAGATGACTTTTACATGAGTGATGAAATTGATCACTTAGAAGGAGGTCCACACCATGTGCTCGTCCTCTCACTTGGTCAACACTTCAGGCCCTTCCCAATTCAGCTCTTCATCAGGAGAGTTTTCAATGTGCACAGAGCTGTGGAAAGACTCTTCTTAAGGAGTCCAGATACAAAGGTCATCATCAAAGCTGAGAACACCCGAGAAATCCGGGATGCAGAGAGATTGAGTGACTTTCACGGCTACATCCAATACCTGATTGTAAAGGAAGTCTTCAAAGATCTTCCGGTTGCTACAGTTGATGCATGGGATATGACAATTGCCTTCAATACAGATAACGTCCATCCACCGATGACTGTAGTCAGGAACCAGATATACATGTTCTTGTCATATATTTGTTCTTAACATATTTAAAGGGCATCTGTCTATGAAACTGGGTGACTTGTTGCATGTGCACTTGGCAGCATAAGGTACCTGTGTTGGTGGGAGCAATGGGGGTGTTGCTGTTACACCTAAAGACTCCACTTTCTCTGTAACAGCCATGCTCTCTGCACTTTGACAGGGCCAGGCGTGATCACGTTTACACTACTTGACCCTGTCAATCAAAGTGCACAGGGCATGACAGTTATAGAGAGAGTAGAACCTCTAGGTGTAACAGCAATGCCCCCATGGCTCCTAGAGGCTCATTTGCATATGTAAAACATTATTTGTGGGGTAAAATAAAAATAAAAAAATTCTGCCAAGGTTTTGGGGTTTTGATATTATGACGTTCACTGTGTGCTAAAAATAACAACATGTCCTTATTACGGCAAAACCAATGCTGATTACGGCAATACAAAATTTGTATACTTTTTTTTATTTTGTTTTAATACTTTTAAACAATAAAAACGCTTTTTTTTGATAGCTAAAACTTTTTTATATTTAAGTCTACAGCGTTGTATGAGGGCTTGTTCTTGCTGGACAACCTGTAGTTTTCATTGGTACCATTTTTGGGGTATGTACAACTGTAATTCTTTATGTCCCTAGTTAACGTCACAACTAGAGTTGAGCGAACACCTGGATGTTGGGGTTCGAGAAGTTCGGCCGAACTTCCCGGAAATGTTCGGGTTCTGGATCCGAACCTGACCCGAACTTCGTCCCGAACCCGAACCCCATTGAAGTCAATGGGGACCCGAACTTTTCGGCACTAAAAAGGCTGTAAAACAGCCCAGGAAAGGGCTAGAGGGCTGCAAAATGTAGTTAAATCCCCTGCAAACAAATGTGGATAGGGAAATGAATAAAAATAAAATAAATAAAAATTAACCAATATCAATTGGAGAGAGGTCCCATAGCAGAGAATCAGGCTTCATGTCAGCAGAGAATCAGTCTTCATGTCATAGCAGAGAATCAGGCTTCACGTCAGCCAAAACTGGAACAGTCCATTGTCATATATTTAGGCCCCGGCACCCAGACAGAGGAGAGAGGTCCCATAACAGAGATTCAGGCTTCATATATAGGTTGGATAGAACCGGCACTCAAAACAATAGGAATTCACGTGGAACTTGAATTAAAATATTTATTAAACAGTAATATATCTTGTGTGCACCAGGTTAAAATTTATATAAAAGAGCATAAATAAACATATGTATCAAACAGAAAAATATGTGTATCCAGAACACAAAACCTGTAAACTATGACACAGAGGGATGCATCCGTGTCCCCCCAATTGGGTAAGGCTATTGAATCACAGCCCTCTGTGGCAGAGCAAACCCGGACTATCTGTATAGCTGTGCTCCAGATATATTCGTACAATTTTCATACAGATTTCATATATTTCTTAAATGCATACAAATAAAATCTTATGCCACCTTATAGGATATGAGGTAAAGAATATTCTGAGATGGTCCGTGATTCATACAATGTGTAAGTTGTCCATCTGCTAGAGTAGCCTCAAAGGTCTGAGCACGCTATATGTAAGGAGTCAATTGTCCAGCAAATCTATTATCGCCGTACTTGTATCGCCTTTCGTTCAGCGATTCGGTGCAACTTCACTTAAATTTGTGTTGTAAGTTTACTCACTGTGTCCCGTGTAGGCTCACTCAGTTGATTTCGCGGAAGGATTACTGCTGTGGCGTCCCACGCTTCAGCCTTTCTCCGCTTTGTTAGTATCAGATCAGGTTGTTACTTGGATCCCGTCTCTATTCACGCGGGAGACCTATGTCGGATGTTTCACTTTCGTGAGTCCTACACCAAATCTTGGTCTTACGTGAGTTAAAAGTGGATACATTTTTCGTCCTTTAGTACATGGCCATGCACCGCTGAGATGGTTGTTTCACAGGTAGTACGCTCAGACGCGTTTCGAGATGTCTTATCTCTTCCTCAGTGTGTAACCTGTGAACTTTGGTCTCTCATTTTTCATGTTCTCATCTTAATTGGCTAGTTGATTTCACCTGTTCCAGGAATTATGTGATGAAGTGGAAACCTTACTTTCCAATAGTCTTTTCTTTTCCATATAGTCTACCTCAACATCCTCATTTGGTAATGGATTTATAATGATATCAAATGTCTTCACATATATATAAATGTATAAACATATAAACTATATAAGCAGATAAAATATAAATATATTTAAAAAATAAAAATAAAAACATATCAGAGAAAGGGATTTCTCTATTGTAATTTAAAATGTGGAGACAGTGTTGTCAGATAATTCCTATCTTACAATCAAGGGGAATATTTCTATTTATCACATACTTGTATCTCGACATTGTCTGGCTCTATACTGCTCAGGTTATACAAGCATTTTTAAGTGTTTTTCCACCCATATATTCCGATATAGATATCAAATCCCTTGTTTTGAGGTGCAGTTGTCAGTAATCATCTCAAAAGAGATTTTCTATATATATACCGGCCTTAAGAGGTATATATCGATCACAATCATCTTGAGGACAGATTGGCTCAGTGTTATTAAGAGTTTTTTTTATTTTTTTATGTTTTTTTCAAAACAGATCTTTTTTCTTTCAAAAGATTTTTTGTAGTCATTATTTTTCATCCTTCTCTCTTTCTTATGTGGTTGATCTTCTATGGGTGATCATTATTCCTCAATTCCAATATTACTTATATCAGCAACTATCCTGCGTTTTTTTTTTTTTTGGCGTTTTTTTTATTATCTATTGCGGGTTTTTTTCATTTTATTTTGTTTTGTATTTATATATTGTTACATTTTGCAAGAATATGTATAGAATGGTCTTATCTACCTACTATTTGATGAATTCTTTCAATTAGAAATATTAAGTCGAAGGTTTTATATTTTTCATTTTTCTATATATAACTCAGTCCTTCCTCAACTTTATAACCAATGTGTATTTTCCCATCTATATTACTATAGGTGAATTTGTGATTATGATTGATCTTATTATGATTATTATATTTTCTTCCAACATTATCTTTGAATCCCATAATTTTTATATTTTTTATATTTCAAATAAAACCGAAAATTTCCAAATCTGAATTTAACCCTGCGGGGAGAAGGCTGCCAAAATCATAGATTCTTCTGGATTCAGCCCGTGACATTCTCATAATGTGATTACCTCCTCTCCAGTGTATGTCCACCTTTTCCAGGGCCACAAGAGAAAAACCCTTTGGGTCACTATTGTGTGACACCTTAAAATGTTTGGATAGAGAGTGATTTTCGTATCCTTCTCTGATGTTGTTTAGATGTTCCGTAATTCTCACTCTCAGGGGTCTCTTGGTTCTGCCAATGTACTGTTTCTGACAAGGGCACTGGAAAAGGTAGACAACACTGGAGGAATCACATGTCAGGCAACCCTTAATGTCCAAAGTGAATTGATTTTGAGTGGATTGGACCCTACTTATCTTTTTCGGAAATGTTGAATTTTTACACCCCGAACATCTCCCGCACCTGTAAAACCCATTCATATTCAGCCATTTTTGAAGTGTAGGTGTCTCTTTTTTCTTGTGATTAATTATTGATGGTGCTATTTTTAAACCTAAGTTTGGTGCCTTTGTGAAGGTGATTAAAGGGGAAGTGTGCAGCATGGGTCCGATGACCTTATCTCTTAATAAAAAGTGCCAGTGTTGATTTATGATGTGACGTATTTGTTTAGATAGTGAGCTATAAGGTAAAATTAATCCTAATTCACATTCCTTATTTGTGTTTTTGTGAAAAAGAGAACCAAAGAGAGAGACCTTCTTTCAGCCAAATATTCACAAAAACACAAATAAGTAATGTGATAGCCGTAATGTCAGGAGAAGATGGTGGAGAACACCCACCCCCTTATGTCTGTTATGGGTGCGGCAAGCCCGGACACATAAAACGGCACTGCCGTAGCAAACATCTGTGGCCAACCAATCAACGGCGACAGGGGGGCACTCAGACCCCTTCATCGCAATAGGACGCTGGCAAACCAGTGCAGGGAGGGGACATTCCATATATGACAGTCTCTACCCCTCCTACCGGTCCCACCCCTCAAGTGACTCTCGAGGTTGCAGGGAAGGAACTTTCATTTCTTGTGGACACTGGTGCAGCCCGCAGTGTATTATGTGAGACTGCCGTACCTCATTCTTGGCTCACTGACATTCAATTACCTTGTTCTGGACTAGAGGGGGTTGTGCAACATAACTCCGTGACCAAGCCACTCACAGTCACTTCCCCTAGATTCTCCCGGACTAAAACCCCCCAACTCCACCTCCCTGCATTAGTCATGTCGCAGTTTGTTGTCAGCCAAACATGCCCCTTCAATCTGTTAGGCTCTGGTACAGCCCTACACCCGGAAGATACTTGCCTCCTTATGGCATTAACCACACTTCAGGACGCTGACTCATATGAACAAGGGGATTCGCTGCAAACCATTTTGCACCTCATCCCCGATACTCTCTGGACCAAAGGACCCCATGATATCGGACGCCTCAATGTCCCACCGGTCACTGTGACCCTGAAGGATCCCAAGGTTCTGCCATACAAAGTGCAATATCCGCTTTCTATCTCACAACAGGATGCTATTACCCTCCAGGTGCAGGCCCTCCTGCAGAATGGGGCAATCAAGATCACTACTTCTCCCTGTAACTCACCCCTTTACCCAGTACGGAAGAAAAGGGAGAAAGGACAGCCTCCAACGTACCGCATGGTGCAGGACCTCCGAGCTGTCAATGAGGCTACTGTTCTTGAGACACCTAATGTCCCCAATCCGCACACACTCCTTGCTGGCATTCCACCCACTGCCACTACTTTCACTGTCATTGATCTGGCCAATGCATTCTTTTCTGTTCCCTTACATGAGAAATGTCAGTTTCTTTTTGCTTTCACACATGCAGGCAAACAGTACACCTGGACTATTATGCCTCAAGGGGCTCAAAACAGCCCTTCCTGCTTCAGCAAGGCTATGTCCTCTGTTCTGCAACCCTGGCAAGCAGATCACCCGGATGTGGAACTCCTCCAGTATGTGGATGACTTTCTCCTCTGTGCGGTCTCTCCCCAAATCTGCATGACAAAATCTGTCTCACTTCTCCAGTTTTTAGCCTCTGCTAGATGTCGAGTCTCACAAGCCAAACTACAACTGTGTCTCCCCAAAGTTGTCTTCCTAGGTCATTGCATCTCTCAAGGTCACAAGCACCTAACTGAGGCGAGGAAGAAGGCTATCTCTGACATCCAACTCCCGGACACTCCTCATCAGCTGCAAACCTTTCTGGGACTCATCTCCTACTGCAGGCCTTGGATATCTGATGCTTCTGTCCTCATGCAGCCCTTATATGACTGTATACCTCGTAATGCTGCTACTCCTTTCCAGATGACAATGGAGGCCGGAGAAGCTTTTCAGTCATTGAAGGCCGCCATTGCATCTGCCCCTGCTCTTGGCATCCCCAACTACAACCTTCCTTTCCGGCTGTATGTCATGGAACGCCAAGGTCACGCCACTGGAGTCCTCACTCAAACTCATGGTGGCCGCAATCGACCCTTGGGTTACTATTCTAAGCATCTTGACCCGGTAGCCAGAGCTGCCCCTTCCTGTGTCAGAGCTATCCATGCTGCCAGCTCTCTTCTAAACGTCACATCTGACGTTGTGCTGGGTCATCCCCTCACTATTCTGGCTCCCCATGACATTTCTGCCATCCTCTAGCAGACTCAACCTAAACACCTCACTGCACAGCGCCACCTCCGGCTTCAGTGTAGTTTGCTTCTGCCAGATAATGTCACCATTCAGAGGTGCCACATCCTCAATCCTGCTGCACTCCTTCCTTTTCCAAGGGGGGAGTATAATGGAGATTCTGAAGATTTTATTGATCTACATGCTGAAGAGGATCTTCAGGAAGAAGAACTATGGGCCTCAACCGACTCTCTTTACAAGGAACAAGAACATGATTGCATCACAATGATGGAAGCTGAAGTAGGGACACCACCATCAGTCCAAGACACTCCTCTGACAAACCCTCATTGGATTCTCTTTGTGGACGGCTCAAGGTATGCCGATGACAAGGGGAAGTTCCATACAGGCATGGCAGTCACTAGTGAGCATGAAGTGCTGTGTGCAAGACAATTGCGCCCAGACCAGTCAGCACAAGAGGCTGAACTCATTGCCCTCACTGAAGCCTGCCTCATGGCAAAAGACTCTACCGCCAATATCTACACAGATTCTAGATATGCCTTTGGAGTGGTTCATGACTTTGGACTAATATGGAAGGCCCGGGATTACATCACAGCTGCAGGAACCCCGATTAAGAATGCTGCAGCAGTAGCAGCCCTAATGGCAGCAGTACTCCTGCCCAACCAAGTGGCAGTGATCAAAGTAAAGGCCCATACTCGAGCTGACACCCCTGAGGCCAGAGGAAACGCCCTAGCTGACCAAGCGGCCAAGGAAGCAGCAGTGAAAGAGGAAAGAGTCCAGTCAGACCAGATTATGATAACACAGGAAGACCTGGAACAAGAAGAAATCACATGGGACCTACTGAAACAAATGCAGAAACAGGCCACTCCCAGGGAAAAGGAAATCTGGCTGAAAGAATCAGCCCTCGAAGAAGAATCTGGACTCTGGACACAAGGAAAGAGAGTCTGCCTACCCAGAGCTCTTTATCCCCTAATAGCCTCAGTGGCCCATGGGCCCACCCACCAATCCAAAACCATCATGAAAGAACTAATTGACAAAATATGGGTGGCCCCAGGGATAACCCCTGTCCTGGTGAGACATACCCAAGCGTGTCTCATCTGTGCAGAGTGTAACCCCGGCAGAACCGAGCCCACTCCCAGAAAATGTCTCCCGAAAGCCTTATATCCCTTTCAGAGGATACAAATCGATCATATCCAGATGCCAATGTGCCAAGGGTTTCAATATGTGCTAGTAGTGATAGACTTGTTCTCTGGGTGGCCAGAAGCCTACCCCGTCCGAAACCAGACAGCAACCACTACTGCAAAAAAACTGATGCAGGAGCTTGTCTGTAGGTTCGGAGTACCTGAGGTCATTGAGAGTGATCAGGGCCCAGCATTCACTGCTAGTCTAACCCAAGAGGTCTGGAAGATGGTAGGGTCACACCTGGCGTATCATACCCCATACAGGCCCCAAAGCAGCGGCAAAGTCGAAAGATTGAACGGGGTGTTAAAATCTAAAATGCTGAAGATGACCAGGGAGACAGGGCTTAATTGGGTTCAGTGTTTGCCTATAACCCTCTTTTCAGTTAGGCATACACCAAGGCCCCCACACAAACTAACCCCATATGAGATCTTATTTGGAACAGGGCCAAGAATGGGACAGTATTTCCCACAACAGTTACAAATGCATTATGAATCTGTTGCAAAATATGTGATAGCCTTGAGCAAGCAATTGTCTAATATACATGCACAAGTTTTCTCTTCCATTCCAGATCCTAACTCCCTGGAGGGAAGCCACACTCTCAAACCTGGAGAGTGGGTGGTGGTCAAGAAACACGTCAGAAGCACCCTCGAACCACGATACGAGGGACCTTACCAGGTGTTGCTGACCACCCCAACCTCTGTGAAACTCGAAGGGAGACCCACCTGGATCCACGCTTCACATTGTAAAAGAGTGAAGGCTGTCCCACCGTCCCAGGAACCATAAGCCATGAGGATTCACATACTGATCATGACTTTGACAGTGGGCATATTTGCAGTATTCACGCCACTGGGTGATGAATGGGACAATTCACTGATACGGTACCATCAAATTTTAGTCCAGGGGTTGAAGGAGACTGAAACTCTGAGAGATTGTTGGATCTGTACCCACAGTCCCGTGAGTTCAACCAGTATGCCTTATTTTGCAATACCCCTGGACCTTTCTGAACTGATTGACCTGTCTAATTCTACCAGCTTTCTCACTAGTATACACCAAGTTAAATCCAGTACAAACAAGGACAGGGAAGTAGCCTTACCTGTTGCAGGGTGGGCAGATGCCCCATGGCTCATGATAAACAGATCAGGACCCTCGGTAGATTATAGCTCTACTCCTTGGCAAGAGGGACACTGGGCTAATGTCACATGTTTTCCTAGCTGGACACACTGTTATTGTCTCCAAGTACAAACCAAAGGTATGACATTTAGTCCACACATACACTCAGGTTGCAATGATTCAAAAACGGACAGCCACGTGCAGTGTATTGGTGTAGATGCCGAGAACGGAAAGGATCTGCCCTGTAACAACCATACTGTACAGGATCTCCGGACAGGTATATTAGCTAACGACACCGAAAGTCAGTCAAAAGGATATGAGTTGGCGAAAGGGACACAATTAGCCAAACTAATTACCCGATTATTCAATGGCACAGCAGTAGCAGTTCCAGACGACATATACTTAGTTTGTGGACACAAAGCATACAAATGGTTATCAGAGAATGTCACAGGACTGTGCACCATCGCCAGGCTTACTCCTGCTACCTTTATAGTACCACACTCTGAAATTGACATAAATGCAGTACCTAAACACACCTTGTATCGTAGGGCCAAAGATAACACACCCAGACCAAATGGCAAGCCACATGTAGTAGAGATGAGCATTACCAACAAAATTGTTAGTTCCATCTTCATATATCCCATGATAATGCAGATGTGGGATCATCTGGTAGTAGCAACAGACTACCTGGATGACCAAATATGGGAGGTGATGAGACTTATGAATACCTCAAACATTGTGCAAAACCAGTTAATCATCGTCACCAACCAACACACATTAGTTCTAGATTATGTTACAGCTAAAGATGGAGGTATGTGCCAGATTGTGGGACCCTCTTGTTGCCATTACATAGACCCGTAGGGTAATTTGCAAGTTAAGGTGGATATAGAGAAGATGGCGGATTTAAGAGATAAATGGCTGGATGCACATAAAGCTGATAAAGATACATGGTGGTCTGATACCTTCTCTTCCCTTAACCCCAATAACTGGTTCATAGGTATTGGGGGTTGGCTCATGGGAATTGTCCAAGTAATATTGCAGGTAGCCCTAATAATATTGGTGATATATGTAGTGATTAAGCTCGTTCTTATTTGTGTGACCCGCTTTTCAAAAAGAATGAAGAAAACTGATGAACGACCTATTATGCTCCTCTACGATGAGGAAGGACAGAAGGAAACATCGTTCAACACAGCTCCCCCTCCTCACAATGATGCCTGGCTGAGATAGGGTGAGATGAATCCCAGGGTATTACCACAAGTCCGAGCAACCGGGAGCCTACCTATAAGGGGTAGGTTGTCGCCACTGCGGGTGAAGAGGATACGAATGGTATGCCCAGGGGATTCGCTAGGCGAAGGGAAAGTCTACAATCAAGTTTCCAAGGGGGGACTGTTATGGACTATTGATACAAAATGGATACTTGCTTGTTGAGGACTATGTTTAGCTAAGATGGCGGCCAGCCAACACCTATAAACTAGAATCTTACTTTGTGTTTTATCATGTGTTTCTTTGTGGTTTCCGTTCAGCTCAAGCAAGCAGTTACAAAGAAAGAAGAAGTAACGGTTTCACCCACGAGCGAGGGGGGAGGAATTTCTTCTGGCCGTCAAGGTTACAGAAAAGTATAGAGTTCGTAGCCAATAGAAAAGATATACTGTATCTTTCCCCCCCCCCTCCCACTTCTTCCTGTCGTAAACCTATGTATTGTCTGCTGTTTTCAGAAAATAAACCAGAGATACTGTTTTAACTCCGAGCTGTGGGTTGTCTCAGATTTGATCTCTCCGTGCACGCACATTAATTAATTTGGAGCAGTACATCAACCTAACTGGCAGCTTGGCCAGAACCAGAACAAAGTCACCTGTTGCTGCTGTTTGTTTGTTTTTTAAAGAAAAAAAGATGCTTATTTAAGACCTTGTCTGGATTTCAGGGAGCTGAACCATATCACGATTCGTGACCCATATCCGCTTCCTCTGATCCCGGACCTGTTTAACCAGATTGTTGGGGCTAAAGTTTTTTCTAAGTTGGATTTAAGAGGGGCATACAACCTAGTCAGGGTCAGGCAAGGGGACGAATGGAAGACGGCCTTCAATACCCCTGAGGGTCATTTCGAAAATCAGATTATGCCCTTTGGTTTGATGAATGCTCCGGCAGTCTTCCAATATTTTGTGAACAGCATTTTTTATCATTTAATGGGGAAATTTGTACTGGTGTATCTAGATGACATTTAGATTTTTTCTCCTGATTTCAAGACTCATAGGGACCACCTATGTCAGGTCTTGCTGATTCTGCGGGAGAATAAATTGTACGCTAAACTGGAAAAATGTGTGTTTGCGGTTCCGGAGATTCAATTTCTTGGTTTTCTTCTCTCCGCTTCTGGTTTTCGGATGGACCCTAAAAAGGTCCGCGCTGTGCTTGATTGGGAGCTTCCTGAGAATCAGAAGGCGCTGATGCGGTTTTTGGGTTTTGCCAATTATTACAGAAAGTTAATTTAAAATTATTCCTCTGTTGTTAAGCCACTCACTGATATGACTAAAAAGGGGGTGGATTTTTCCTCGTGGTCGGTAGATGCGCTTTAAGCCTTTTCTACTATTAAAGAGAGTTTTGCGTCCGCTCCCATTTTGGTACAACCTGATGCCTCTCTACCTTTTATTGTTGAGGTGGGTGTGGGTGCGGTCTTGTCTCAGGGTCCCTCTTCTGCCAAATGGCGACCGTGTGCCTTTTTCTCAAGGAAACTATCATCTGCAGAGAGAAATTACGATGTGGGAGATAGGGAGTTGTTGGCCATCAAATTAGCTTTTGAGGAATGGCGCCATTGGTTAGAGGGAGCCAGACACCCTATTACCGTGTTTACAGACCATAAGAATCTGGCCTACTTGGAATCGGCCAAGCATCTGAACCCGAGACAGGCCAGATGGTCTTTGTTCTTTTCTAGGTTTAATTTTGTGGTTACGTTCCGCCCTGGGGTTAAAAATGTGAAGGCGGATGCCCTGTCACTTTGTTTTCCGGGAGGGGGGAACTTTGAAGATCCGGGTCTCATTTTGGCTGAAGGGGTGGTCGTCTCTGCTCTTTATACTGATTTGGAGGCAGAGGTTCAGGCAGGCCAAGCAGAGGCTTCTGATCTTTGTCCTCCTGGGAGGTTGTTTGTGCCTCTCGCTTTATGACACAAGGTTTTTAAGGAGCACCACGATACTGTCCTTGCTGGGCACCCGGGGAGTAGAGCCACAGTGGATCTCATTGCTCGGAGATTCTGGTGGCCGGCTCTTCGTAAGACGGTTGAGGGTTTTGTGGCAGCCTGCGAGACCTACGCTCGTGCCAAGGTCCATCATTCACGGCCATCGGGTTCTCTCCTCCCGTTACCCATTCCTTCCCGTCCTTGGACGCATCTGTGCATGGACTTCATTACGGACCTGCCTCGTTCCTCGGGGAAGACTGTGATTCTGGTGTTAGTGGACCGTTTTAGCAAAATGGCACATTTCATTCCCTTTCCTGGGTTACCCAATGCTAAGACGCTGGCACAAGCGTTTGTTGATCATATTGATAAGTCACCATTTTTTGGTTCAAATGGCTTTCATCTGCAGTTTGGGACATTCTCTGGAGAGGGGTCTTCTGGTTTACCTGATGAGGAGAGATTTTCCTCGTCTTTGTCATTTATTTGGCAAAAGATTCAGGGTAATCTGAAGAGGATGAGTGAGAGATATAAGCGTGTGGCGGATAAGAGACGTGTGCCTGGTCCGGACCTGAATGTGGGTGATCTGGTGTGGTTGTCTACAAAGAATATCAAACTGAAGGTTCCCTCCTGGAAGTTGGGTCCTAAGTTTATTGGGCCTTACAAGATCTTGTCCGTCATCAATCCTGTTGCCTTCCGTCTTGATCTTCCTCAGACTTGGAAGATCCATAATATTTTTCACAAGTCCCTATTAAACCTTATGTCCAACCCACTGTACCCTCCTCTTTGCCTCCTCCGATTATTGTTGATGGTAATCTTGAATTTCAGGTCTCTAGGATTGTGGATTCTCGCATTATCCGCGGTTCTCTTCAGTACCTCGTTCATTGGATGTGGGTCCCAGTGGCGGACATTAAGGCCATTCGTCTCATCAGGGCTTTCCATAGGTCTCATCCTGAGAAGGTGGGCTCTGAGTGTTCGGAGTCCACCCGTAGAGGGAGGGGTACTGTCACCGCCAGTTCTGTGAGAAGATCTGGCAGACGTTCTTCTCTACCTCTTGTATGATGTTCTTTGTTTTGGTTTTGGTCTCCTTTCCTTCTGCCAGGTGTCACTTATTTCGACTAATCATCTTCCTTTATAATCCCTCCCATACTGCCTCACTTTGCGGTTTATACTACTTCCTGGATGAAGTGCTCACTGCTGGAGGCTGCGTCTGCTGTTTGCTCAGATAAGTCCTTTTACTTTATTGTGTTTGCTTGCTGGCTTGATTCTAGGTGAACCTGACTCCCTCTGTATTAAGTGCAGGGAGGCGGTGGTCGTGTCCCCTCACTATTATAGGGTTTTCAGGTGTCACACAGGCTTAGGTACGTGGCCATGCAATTGTCTACCATCGAGACCCTTGTATGTGCATAGCAGTCAGGGAGAGCTCTTAGGGTTTTATAGGGCTCACCTATAAGCTCCGTAGTTTGGGATCATGCCAGTCGCTCGTTTATTTATAGGTTCCAGCTATCTGCAAATCTCAACCATGACACTTTGTGAGTTATATCAATAATAATTCATAGAACCTCAGATTCACACATCATTTGGATTCAGAGACTGTTAATTTTGTGGACCTAAAACTGACAGGTTCACCTGATCCGATTGTCGGCACAGAAACATACCGTAAAGAAACTTTGGGTAATACCATTCTAAAGGCTAGCAGTCATCATCCTGCACATATAATTGAGGCTGTACCGGTAGGCGAGTTCATATGGTCAAGAAGGAACTGCAGTACTGACATGGCATTTTCATGACAATGTAAAATTGTCTGGAACCGCCTGAAAGCAAGGGTCTATCCTGATTGGATGCTCAATAGAAGTTACAACATAGCAAATAAAAGGAGAGGACTGTAGGAGAGACTTGCTGTTTAAGACTATACATCTCTGTATTGCACAGAATAATGACAACAAAAATAAAAATAAAAGCAAAAATGAGGAATATAACAAAAATTATATTAAGGGGAAAATTAATAAACCTACACTAGTCTTGACATATAAGCAATTTTCTGAGATACGGAAAACAATCAGAAGATGTTTACCCATTTTATTTGATGACAAGATTTTGTATGATACTCTAGCAAATGGGTGTCTGATTTAATTTTTTTCTCCTCCTTACTTGATTAGGAATTTGCTTCACCTGATCGTGGTGGAAGGATACATTTAAAAAACACCAGTGCTGGTCACTCCTGTAGGTTATGAGTAAGAGCCAGGAGGCTTTAAACATGTAAACCTGACCGGAGGTGGTGGGAGGTGATATCCACTGTTGTTTTCTACGATTATGAACGCTGAATAAAGACAAGCTATGAAAATTTTATCCGGTGCTGGAAGTTTTTCATTTTTTCACATGTGAGAAGAGACGACCTTGACTCGTTCCGTGCACGGATGCTGGTGAGTGAGCTGGACTTAAATTATTTTGTTTAAATTCTTTTGCACCCTTCTCCTGACTGATACCTTTTAACAATGAAATCCCTCTGATGCTTTGGAAGCTCTCTGTGGACCATGGCTTTTGCTGTGGGATGCGACTAAGAAAATTTCAGGAAAGACCAACTAGAGCATCTGAACTTTATTTGGGGTTAATCAGAGGCACTTTAAATGATGGCAGGTGTATGCTGACTCCTATTTAACATGATTTTGAATTTTATTGCTTAATTCTGAACACAGCTACATCCCCAGTTATAAGAGGGTGTGCACACTTATGCAATCACATTATTTTAGTTTTTTTTTTTTTTCTTCCCTCCACCTGAAAGATTTCAGTTTGTCTTTCAATTGAGTGGTACAGTTTATAGGTCACATTAAAGGTGAAAAAAGTTTTGAAATGATTTATCTTTGTCTCATTTTTTTACAGCACAGAAACCTGACATTTTAACAGGGGTGTGTAGACTTTTTATATCCACTTATATCCCAACAACTGCCAGATAATCAGCGCAGATAAGGGCTGTATTTATATGCAGCAATCACATCTGCTGTATAGGGTTCACTTTTCCCCATAAAAATTCATTGTTCCTGTGCAGCAGATCATTGTTTAGACAGCACGATCTGCTACATAGGAATGAAGATTTTCGGTGCTGTCATGATGACACAACCACCCGGTGAACGAGTGATCACCAGTATCTTTTACCCTGGCAGATTATCATGAGCGAGCGTTTATACAAATGCACACCCCCAATAATCTGCCACCTATCTCCAAAAGTTGCATTACGCCTACTTCAAAATTACTTATTTATTTACTGACACTTATGCAACACCATACATACAGTGCCTTTAAAAAGTATTCCTACACCTTGAACTTTTCCATATTTTTTCAACTTGCACCCACAAACTTTAATGTATTTTATTGGGATTTTATGTGATAGACCAACTCAAAGTAGCAAGTATATGTGAAGTGAAAAGAAAATGATACATGATTTTCCAAATTTTTAATAAATAAAAATCTGAAAAGTGTGGCATGGATTTGTATGTGAATAATAGCTTTCAGAAGTCACCTAATTAGTAAATGGAGTCTACCTGTGTGTAATTTATTCTCAGTATAACTACAGCTGTTCTGTGAAGGCCTCCGAGGTTTGTTAGTGAACATTAGTGATCAAACAGCATCATGAAAACCAAGGAACACACCAGACAGTTCATGGAAAAAGTTGTGGAGAATTCTAAAAGAGGGTTAGCTAATAAAAACTATCCCAAGCTCTGAACATGTCACGGAGCACTGTTCAATCCATCCGAAAATGAAAGGAGTATGGCACAACTGCAAACATACCAAGACATAGCCGACCACCTAAACTGACAGCCCAGGCAAGGAGAGCACTATCAGTGAAGCAGCCAAGAGGCCCGTGGTCACTCTGGAGAAGCTGCAGCAGAGATCTACAGCTCAGGTGGGAGAATTTGTCTAGAAGACAACTATTAGTTGTGTACTCTTTATGGAAGAGTGGCAAGAAGAAAGCCATTTTTGAAAGCAAGCCATAAGAAGTCATGTTTGCCAGTTGCCACATGCCATGTAGGGAAGACAGCAAACGTGTGGAAGAACGTACTCTGGACAGATGAGACTAAAGTTGAACTTTTTGGCCTAAATGAAAATTAGTATGTGTGGCGGAAAACTAACATTGCACATCACCCTGAAGACACCATCCCCAAAGTAAAACATGGTGATGGCAGCAGCATGCTGTGTAGATGCTTTACTTCAGCAGGGACACAGAAGCTTGTCAGAGTTCATAGGAAGATGGATGGAGCTAAATACAGGGCAATCCTACAAAAGACGAGACTGGGGCAGAGGTTTGCCCTCCACCAGGACAACAATGCTTAACATACAACCAGAGCTACAATGGAATGGGTTAGATCACAGCATAGACACTCTCCATACAGTTTGATTTAGCTTGAGCTATTTTGCAAAGAAGAATAGGCAAACATTTCAGCCTCTAGATGTGCAAAGCTGGTAGAGATATACTGTTCCCCAAAAGACTTGTAGCTGTAATTGCAGCGAAAGGTAGTCCTCCTATTGACTCAGGGGGGCTGTGTACAAATGCACACTACACTTTCCTGATTTCATTTTATTTAATACAAATTTTGAAAACCATGTATCATTTTCTTTTCACTTGACACATACTTACTACTTTGTGTTGGTCTATCACATAAAATCCCAATAAAATACATTTAAATTTGTGGGTGTACTGAGCATAAATGTGAAAAAGTTCAAGGGGTGTAAATACTTTTTCAAGGCTCTGTATTACACTGGTTGTAATTATTCGTCCCTGATACCAGACACATAAACTAGGGCCATATTCATAGGAAGTCAATCAACCTTTTGGAATAGTTTGGAGTCCAGGAGCAGGGAGAACATACAGAGTCCACTGAGATTTGGGTACTGGTCAGACACAAAATGAAGACCTCAATACTGTAAGGAACAGTAGTAACGACTGCTCAACAACAAGACCACACTTTAAGAATGATCATCCAAAAGGTCACTGACTTTATTGTAATTCTTACAGTTGGTAATTACCACATGTACATGTAATATATTTATCATAATTGACATATTAAATATTATATACATGGTATGTAACTGATCTGTATATATAATGTTCTTTGAGTATTGATATTTATAGCTGCATTATTCGTGACCCACAGTTTTCAGATATTAGCATCTAGACTTCTTGAGTAGGACAGTTGTCCATCTTGTATTGGCATTCTGCACAGTTGGCACAGAAGTGATGTTATGCTGTGAAGTCCTGCGTTACTAGATTAAACACATTGCTTTCTAATGATGTTTGCCACTTGCCCCAGTGTCGATGGATCTCAGCCTGCACCTGAAGAAAATGTAGATAAAATGTAGAATTAAGATAGAAACCGGCTTCTGAAGATCAATAACGGAAGATAAAACGTCCCAAAATCTGAGGTCCAAGAAGTGATTTCAGCTTCTGCAGTATATGACAGATTCATCAACAATCAAGCTGACTCTTTCAGACAGAATTTCATCTGATAAGCCTAAGAGTTCATGCACATGGTCATATATCACAAATGTTGTACAGATCCATAATACAGCAACTGTTGCTTCTAGGGCAAAATGTAGTGTTTCACCTAAGCACCATGCACAGGTACACAATGGGTAGACAGACATACAGTATACAGCCAGGTCTATAAATATTGGGACATCAACATAATTCTAACATTTTTGGCTCTATACACCACCACAATGGATTTGAAATGAAACGAACAAGATGTGCTTTAACTGCAGACTGTCAGCTTTAATTTGAGGGCATTTACATCCAAATCAGGTGAACGGTGTAGGAATTACAACAGTTTGCATATGTGCCTCCCACTTGTTAAGGGACCAAAAGTAATGGGATAATTGGCTTCTCAGCTGTTCCATGGCCAGGTGTGTGTGTTAATCCCTCATTATCCCAATTAAAATGAGCAGATAAAAGGTTCAGAGTCTATTTCAAGTGTGCTATTTGCATTTGGAATCTGTTGCTGTCAACTCTCAAGATGAGTCTTAAAGAGCTGTCACTATCAGTAAAGCAAGCCATCATTAGGCTGAAAAAAGCAAAACAAACCCATCAGAGAAAGCAAAAACATTTGGCGTGGCCAAAACAACTGTTTGGAACATTCTTAACAAGAAGGAACGCACCAGTGAGCTCAGCAACACCAAAAGACTCGTAAGACCACGGAAAACAACTGTGGTGGATGACCGAAGAATTCTTTCCCAGGTGAAGAAAACACCCTTCACAACAGTTGGCCGGATCAAGAACACTCTCCAGGAGGTAGGTGTATGTGTGTCAAAGTCAACTATCAAGAGAAGACTTCACCAGAGTGAATACAGAGGGTTTACCACAAGATGTAAACCATTGGTGAGCCTCAAAAACAGGAAGGCCAGATTAGAGTTTGCCAAACAAAATCTAAAAAAGCCTTCACGGTTCTGGAATAACATCAACATCTATGGACAGATGAGACCAAGATCAACTTGTACCAGAGTGATGGGAAGAGAAGAGTATGGAGAAGGAAAGGAACTGCTCATGATCCTAAGCATACCACCTCATCAGTGAAGCATGGTGGTGGTAGTGTCATGGCGTGGGCATTTATGGCTGCCAATAGAACTGGTTCTCTTGTATTTATTGATGATGTGACTACTGACAAAAGCAGCAGGATGTATTCTGAAGTGTTTTGGGCAATATTATCTGCTCATATTCAGCCAAATGCTTCAGAACTCATTGGACGGCGCTTCACAGTGCAGATGGACAATGACCTTTTTTTAAGGGAAAGAAGTGGAATGTTATGCAATAGCCAAGTCAATCACCTGACCTGAATCCGATTGAGCATGCATTTCACTTGCTGAATACAAAACTGAAGGGGAAATGCCCCAAGAACAAGCAGGAACTGAAGACAGTTGCAGTAGAGGCCTGGCAGAGCATCACCAGGGATGAAACCCAGCGTCTGGTGATGTCTATGCGTTCCAGACTTCAGGCTGTAATTGACTGCAAAGGATTTGCAAGCAAGTATTAAAAAGTGAAAGTTTGATTTATGATTATTATTCTGTCCCATTACTTTTGGCCCCTTAACAAGTGGGAGGCACATATGCAAACTGTTGTAATTCCTACACCGTTTACCTGATGTAAATACCCTCAAATTAAAGTTGACAGTCTGCAGTTTTAGCACATCTTATTTGTTTAATTTCAAATCTATTGTGGTGGTGCATAGAGCCAAAAATGTTAGAATTGTGTCGATGTCCCAATGTTTATGGACCTGACTGTATGTCTGCATGTGACATCATGCAAAGTCCAGGCGTGTAGCAATGCCAAATGCATTGAAATGACAGCTATTGTCCATATCTTCAGTAACTACAGCTAACCTGTATGTTGTATAATTACCCAATGATGTCAGCAAGAGCCATTCAACCATGCAATAAATGACAGAATTTTATGAACGCATATAGATTTTATACAGTTTACTTTCATAAAATGGTGGAATGCAAAGTTACTGCCTGTTGGGTGAAGGAACCAGTAGCCTAAGAACTTGGAACAAAGTTTACCTCAGCTACTCTGTATGAGTCTCCTCTTTATGAGTTAGTTGAAGGAAAAGACATTAGTAGGAAATTCCGAGCAGCTCAACCTAACCCAGAACTGGGGGCACATGATATAACTAGGTACAACGGCTCATGATGAGAATTAGGGATGAGCAAATTGACTTCGGATAAAACATCGGTAGTCGATTTGAATAAAACTTTGTTCTAATACTGTACGGAGCAGGAGCTCCGTACAGTATTAGAATTTATTGGCTCCGATGAGTCAAAGTTATTGCTTGGAACCACTTGGAACTGAACCCAAGTTTGGGAAATGTTTTTTTACAGTACAAATTAATTTATGAAGTTATTACGCAAAGTCTAGTGAGACTTTGCAAAGCAATAACTTCGGCTCATCGGAGCCAATACATTCTAATACTGTACGGAGCTCCTGCTCCGTACAGTATTAAAACAAAGTTTTATGTGAATCGACTTCGTATGTTTCATCTGAAGTCGATTTGCTCATCCCTAATGAGAATGTTAGAATTGTCAGACTGCCATACTTTACTATGGATATTTAACTACTGACATCTGCAACTATTGACTGATCCACAAGGTTGTAAAAGGTTGTGGAGGCCCATATGAAGTTTCAAAAAATACCACCTTTACCGGTCCACAGCAAGGTCTTTAGTTGTTGTTAATAGCATATGGATGTTATTGAGGTTATTGATGTTAATAGCTGCTCCAAACCTGGCAGACTTGGCTCATGCATGTATTACATGCTAGACAATTCATTTAAATGGTCACCATGTAATACCATGTTTCACCTGCAGTGGCCGCAGTAACAAAAATGTATGACCAGACATGGCTCCTCCTGACAACAATTGATCTTCAGTTTAAAAATGCAAACTCCTCTTTATGAGACAACCCTTTAAGATTCTCCAAATTTAAACCTATAAATGTGTTCTGTTTTTAAGAGTGTAAAACAAACAGTTTTATGGCATTTTTAGGGTATTGTCCGGCCATTTGGCTGAGAGGTGATTTCCTGCATGTCGAGTGGAATCAGGAATGAGAGACTGGAGTGGGACCTGGTTATCATCAGAACAGAAGCGGTGGGAAAATGGTAATTTTATTATTTTACACTGATCTGAGCCAGTCAAAAAATATATATATATACAGTACAGACCAAAAGTTTGGACACACCTTCTCATTCAAAGAGTTTTCTTTATTGACCCTATTGTGTGTTGTGAATTGGGATTGAGCCCCTATATGGCTGACACTGACTTCCCAGGGAGTTTCCCCACCCACATAACTATCCTTGAGTCCTTGTGAGAAAAGTGCATTACAAATGTTTGTCATTATATACAGTACAGACCAAAAGTTTGGACACACCTTCTCATTCAAAGAGTTTTCTTTATTTTCATGACTATGAAGGCATCAAAACTATGAATTAACACATGTGGAATTATATACATAACAAAAAAGTGTGAAACAACTGACAATATGTCATATTCTAGGTTCTTCAAAGTAGCCACCTTTTGCTTTGATTACTGCTTTGCACACTCTTGGCATTCTCTTGATGAGCTTCAAGAGGTAGTCCCCTGAAATGGTCTTCCAACAGTCTTGAAGGAGTTCCCAGAGATGCTTAGCACTTGTTGGCCTTTTGCCTTCACTCTGCAGTCCAGCTCACCCCAAACCATCTTGATTGGGTTCAGGTCAGGTGACTGTGGAGGCCAGGTCATCTGGCGCAGCACCCCATCACTTTCCTTCATGGTCAAATAGCCCTTACTTTCAAAGTTTTCCCAATTTTTGGGCTGACTGACTGACCTTCATTTCTAAAAGTAATGATGGCTACTCGTTTTTCTTTACTTAGCTGCTTTTTTCTTGCCATAATACAAATTCTAACAGTCTATTCAGTAGGACTATCAGCTGTGTATCCACCTGACTTCTCCTCAACGCAACTGATGGTCCCAAGCCCATTTATAAGGCAAGAAATCCCACTTATTAAACCTGACAGGGCACACCTGTGAAGTGAAAACAATTTCAGGGGACTACCCCTTGAAGCTCATCAAGAGAATGCCAAGAGTGTGCAAAGCAGTAATCAAAGCAAAAGGTGGCTACTTTGAAGAACCTAGAATATGACATATTTTCAGTTGTTTCACACTTGTTTGTTATGTATATAATTCCACATGTGTTAATTCATAGTTTTGATGCCTTCAGTGTGAATCTACAATTTTCATAGTCATGAAAATAAAGAAAAAACTCTTTGAATGAGAAGGTGTGTCCAAACTTTTGGTCTGTACTGTATATATATATATATATATATATATATATATATATATATATGTGTGTGTATGGAAATAACAGCTATTCACTGCTATTATTTTGAACATTGAAAAATGTAATTACACAATTAAAATTTATGATGTATTTAGCAATGCCAGTTCTTACCTCTCCATTGAGAAAGCAGTACAATAAGGCCACAATGAAGCCCTGAGGGTAGATAGAACAACATAGTTACGCAGATAAAAAATAAAATATAGACACATGGCCGCCAAGTTCAACCCAGCTGTCCAGAAGAAGCCCAATGTGCCCCACTGGGGAACATAAATATAACTTCTTGACCTCACAAAGGCAGCAGATAATTTATCTGGATCTATTATCAATAAATTATGTTTTTCCTAGGGTCTGCTCCACCTGCCACATTGTTCCCATTCCAAACCGTCCCGGATACGGAGGGACAGTTTCGAATTTTACTGGCTGTCGCACAGTCCAGGAATAGTGTTAAACACAAATATTCTTATAGCGAATTTTTATCGCAAATATCACCACTTCGAGAACTCGCAAATATTTTGAATATAGTGCTATATATTCGTTATATCGAATATTCAGCATTATTTTCCATCTGAACACATGATTCCTCTCTGCTTCTTGCTTGTGGGCCAATGAGAAGGAAGCAATGTCAAGTTCACAACAATACTTAGTGCACCAATTAGTAATCTGTAGTCAGACCAGCTAAAATGTGAAGTTGCACATAGTGCGATAAAATATTCTAATCACTGCCGATTAGCGCAATTGTGAATATATTGGAGCACTTGACTCTTTCTGCATAAAAAGCTATTCTAATGTTCTGCCATGCCAACCATTTTCTCCAGTCTCAGGAAACTTATACCAGCTTGAAAAATTGAGCCAAAGTGACCCACGCCTGTATTTCGCGTTACGAATTTGCATTACGAAATTTTTACATTGCAAATTTTTTGTATTAAATAAAATAATCTCGAATTCACGAATATATGATGAATATTCTACAAAATATTTGTGAAATATCGAGAAGTCGAATATAGCCCCTGCCGCTCATCACTATTCAGGAACAGCTGAGATATGTCCCGCTCTCAGCTGATTGTAATGGTAAGCAGGGATCCATCCGCGTCCCGCTTCACCATTCAGCTGCGCTGCTCCCCAGTAGGAGCATTATGCGGTCAGACATCACGCTGCTGAACTGTATAGCAGGAGCGCTGCCATCCTGGAATCAGCCTGTGTTCCTCCTACACAGCAAACATGATGTGTGACCGTATCCTGCCTGCTGCTGGGGAGCACAGATCATCTGAGGAACTAGGTAAATATTTACTGTTTTTGTTTTTTTACTTCCTGTGAAGGGGGCACATATCTGGGCATAACTACTATGAGGGGGGCACATCTGGGCATAACTACTGTAAAGGGGACACATCTGGGCAGAGCTACAATGAAGGAGGCACATCTGGTCATAACTACTGTGAGGGGCCACATATCTGGGCAGAAGTACTGTGAAGGGGGCATTACTGTGCATAGCAACTGTGAAGAGGGAATATCTGGGCATTACTACTGAGATGGACATAGTGTGGGCATAGCTACTGTAAAGGGAGTACAACCAGGCATAGCAACTGTTATTGGGGCACATCTCGACATAACTGCTATCAAGGGTGCACATCTAAGCATAACTACTGCGGAGGGGGCACATCTGGGCATGGCTACTGTGAAGGGGGCACATGTGAGCATTACTACTGTGAAGGGGGCACATATAGGAATAGCTACTTTGAAGGGGGCACAATGTGGGCATTACTACTGTGACAGGGGCACGTATGGGCATAACTACTGTGAGGGGCACAATGTGGACATAACTACTGTAAAGGGGCATATGTGGGCATTACTACAATAAAGGGGGACCAGTGTGGGCATTACTGCTATGTGCTGGCACAAAGGGGGAATAATTACTATGTACTATACCATTAAGGGGACTGGATGTGTATAGTTATGCCCTGGGTGGAGTTAGAGGCGTGACCTAGTATGTAGAAATTGCAGCGGTATGTTTACGTTAGTTATGCGGGGCAAGCCCTATAAAAAATTACAGAGAAAAGCATGCTGGATTTGGTTAGAAAGCCCAACAGGAAGCAAATAAAAGCAGAAGGTTCCGGTCTGGAAGCAGTGATGCTGAGAAAGGAAAGAGCAGACAAGAAAAACTTAGGGCAATAATATAGAATTTTGGGGTACTCTGGGCAGATTAAAAAAATCATTATAGGACCTGACTCTGAGAACTTTTTTATAGGGAATCAGACACCAGCGACCTTCCTATCAAACTGTTTGCCTAGACACATAGCTGTGGTTCCCCTGAGTAGAAGGCTGTTTTTTGTTTTTTTAATCTGACTCTCCGTTCCCGAGTTACAATACCTTTTCTTAATATGCAAATTAGGCATTTGGTGCAATGAGGGCATCACCATTGCTCTTTTTGCACCAAAGCTCAATCAACACAGCCAGAGGGGCTGGCCACAGAAATTATTTGAGCTTGGGTGCAACAAGAGCAATGGTGACAGCCTCATTGCACCAAAGGCTTAATTTGGATATTAAGACAAAGTATCATAACTTGGGAACAGAGCCTCGGATCAAAAAGAGAAACACAGTGTTTTAATCAGGTGGACCACAGCTCTGTGTCTGTGCAAGCAGTTTGATAGAGTGACTGGTGACACCTTCCCTTTAAAGGGGTAGTCCCACTCTTTACAAGTGATGGTCTATCATTTGTAAATGGTTACTGCAGTGCTATCCCAATTCTCTTCTATGAGAGTAGAACTGCAGTAATGAGCTCCATCCACTGCACGACAGATGGCACTGTGTAGTTCCAGCGCTAAGTTCAGGCGCCAAAGCTAGTGCAAAACATTTCATCGGTGGGGGTGTGGGGTGTTGAGATCACGCTGATCAGATAGTGATTGCCTATCCTGAGTACAAGATGTCACTTCTAAAAGGTTGGACCAACCCTTAACGGGTTAAAGACTTAGAAAATTGTATATATTTTTCTCTTCTGTAGAAAAAATTACAAATTAAAACTGGAATAACCTTTAAAATAAATTGAGACTACACAATTCATTGCAGATCAATAATCAACCACAACTATCTTTACTAAAGGTTAATGTAAACTACATTTCTTAAAATTGTACAAAACTACTTACATTAACATAAATCTGCCATCAAGTTTGAGCCTGATTGAAATATTATCCATTTACAGGGGTTGTACCATGATTGATGTAAAAAAATGAAAATCAGACATCATATAGTACATGGCAATCTCTTTCTAACAATGCTAGAACCAGCCCTGTACCTGTACCTCACATGGATCCACAGATTTCCCCATTCATTGGTCCAACTGTTCTGCTAGAATTATTTTAGGCTGGCAGCTCAGGGGACATGTCCTTTCTGCTGAAGCTATCTCCCTATCACAGCTCAGGGGATGTGTCCTTTCTGCTATGGTTCTGTCCCTGTAACGGCCACAGCTTCTACAACTGCCACAGGAGACGTGGCTGGTGACAGCTGAAGATCTGAACTGAGCACGTGCGACCCTCTCAGTGTGGTGGGTGGAGAAATAAGGAAAAGTACAACCACCAGGTGACATTATACAAATACATTTTTATTGAATAGCTTAGTGTGCCTATTTTGTGAGTCAAACATGAACAAATAAAGCATATTACAAACATTAATTTTATGCCATTTACAATAGTTTTTAAGAAACTTCTTCAAAAGTTTAGGAACACTTTAAGGAATAGTTCAAAAACAACTACTGATGATAAATGAAGACCCCAAATACAGTCCTGATCAAAAGTTTAAGACCACTTGAAAAATGGCAAAAAATCATATTTAGCATGGCTGGATCTTAACAAGGTTCCAAGTAGAGCTTCAACATGCATCAAGAAGAAATGGGAGTGAGACAAAACATTTTTTTGAGCATTCAATTTAATGAAAACAACGAATAAACTGAAACAGGCTGTTTTTCAGCTGATCAAAAGTTTAGGACCACACCTCCAAAAAAAACTAAACCCCTCCCAAAACAGAAATCCTACTTTCAAACATGAACTCAGTAATGAGTATCTCCGCCGTTATTGTTTATCACTTCAAAAATTTGTTTCGGCATGCTTGATGCAAGCGTTTCCATGAGGTGAGTGGGAACATTTCTCCAAGTGGTGAAGACGGCCGCACGAAGGCCATCTACTGTCTGGAACTGTTGTCCATTTTTGTAAACTTCCCTTGCCATCCATCCCCAAAGGTTCTCAATTGGATTTAGATCAGGGGAACACGGAGGATGGGCCAAAAGAGTGATGTTATTCTCCTGGAAGAAGTCCCTTGTCCTGCGGGCATTGTGTACTGTAGCGTTGTCCTGTTGAAAAACCCAGTCGTTACCACACAGACGAGGGCCCTCAGTCATGAGGAATGCTCTCTGCAACATCTGGACATAGCCAGCGGCCGTTTGAAGCCCCTGCACTTCCTGAAGCTCCATTGTTCCACTGAAGGAAAAAGCACCCCAGACCATTATGGCGCCGCCTCCACTGTGGCGCGTAGAAAACATCTCAGGTGGGATCTGCTTGTCATGCCAGTAACGTAAGGTTAAATTTTTTCTCATCAGAGAATAAAACTTTCTTCCACCTTTGAATGTCCCATGTTTGGTGCTCTCTTGCAAAGTCCAAACGAGCAGTTCTGTGGCGTTCAAGGAGACGAGGTCTTTGAAGACGTTTTTTGTTTTTGAAGCCCTTCAGTCTCAGATGCCGTCTGATGGTTATGGGGCTGCAATCGGCACCAGTAAGGGTCTTAATTTGGGTCAAGGATCGTCCAGTGTCTTGACGGACAGCCAATTGGATCCTCCGGCTCAGTGCTGATGAAATTTTTTTGGGTCTTCCACTTGACTTTTTTGTTCCATAACCCTCAGGATCATTCCAAATGACTGTCTTACTGCGTCCCACCTCAGCAGCGATGGCGCGCTGTGAGAGACCCTGCTTATGCAGTTCAACAACCCGACCACGTTCAAAAAGGGAGAGTTTTTTTGCCTTTGCCATCACAACGTGTGACTACCTGACAGAAAATGACAATGAATCCACATCTTTGCACAGATTTGGCCTTTTAAAGGCATGTGGTGCTAAAATTTGGATCAGCTGAAAAACAGCCTGTTTCAGTTTAATCGTTATTTTCAATTAATTGAATGCTCAAAAAATGTTTTGTCTCACTCTCATTTCTTCTTGTTGCATGTTGAAGCTCTACTTGGAACCTTGTTAAGATCCAACATTGTAAAATATGATTTTTTGCCATTTTTCAAATGGTCTTAAACTTTTGATCAGGACTGTAGTTAGTAAATCCACAGACTATAAGTTATTAAATATATGTGCTATACTCACCATGCTACATCAACACAATTACAAATAATAGTACAAAAATAATGATTCACCTGATTTGAACCAAGAACAAGCTCAAAATATAATCTGGCCCAGACACCAATGTGCTCAGGAAACAAGGCAAAAATGACATAATGAATTCCAAAGAGAGGGATCAGAAGAAGGGTAGATTTAGCCAGTCTCCTGTGAAAGAGAAAAACAAAAACAGAATAAAAATTTTTGTATGTTATCATCATAATTAGGGTCCATTCACACGTAAGTTAGTGTTTTGGGATCCGCAAAACACGGACACCAGCAAAGTGCGTTCTGCATTTCGCGGACCACACATCGCCGGCACTATAATAGAAAATGCCTTTTCTTGTCCGCGGACAAGAATAGGACATGTTCTATTTTTTGGGGGAACGGAATTGCGGATCCGGAAGTGCGGATCCGCAAATGCGGATGCGGACAGCACATAGTGTGCTGGCCGCATCCGTTCCGGCCCCCTTGAAAATGAATGGGTCCGCACCCATTCCGCATAATTGCGGAACGGACCCGGACCATTCATACGGACGTGTGAATGTACCCTTATGAATATGGGATTGGGATTCAATGTATCAGTCTAGGACAGGGATCAGCAACCTTCAGCACTCCAGCTGCTGTGAAACTACAACTCCCAGCATGCACACTTACTTGGCTGTTCTTGTAACTCTAAGGCTGGGTTCAGACCTGAGCGTATTTGATATGCGCGTTTAACGCGCGTTTTTGTCGCGCGTTTTTATGCACGTTTTTGCAATAGTAAACGCGCGTTTGACGCGCGTTTGTGTGATTGACTGCAGTGTCCTATGGCCACAAACGCGCGTCAAAACGCCCCAAAGAAGCTCAAGAACTTGTTTGAGCGTAGGGTGTTTTTCAGCGCGTTCAAACGCGCTGTAAAACGCTCAGGTGAGAACCAGGGCCATAGGGAAGCATTGGTTTTCATGTGTTGAGCGTTTTACAGCGCGTTTGAACGCGCTGTAAAACGCTCAAGTGTGAACCCAGCCAAAGGCTGGGTTCAGACCTGAGCGTCTTTGATATGCGCGTTTAACGCACGTTTTTTGACGCGCGTTTTTGACGAGCGTTTTTTGCAATAGTAAACGCGCGTTTGACGCGCGTTTGTGTGATTGACTGCAATGTCCTATGGCCACAAACGCGCGTCAAAACGCCCCAAAGAAGCTCAAGTACTTGTTTGAGCGTAGGGCGTTTTACAGCGCGTTTTTCAGCGCTGTAAAACGCTCAAGTGAGAACCAGGGCCATAGGGAAGCATTGGTTTTCATGTGTTGAGCGTTTTACAGTGCGTTTGAACGCGCTGTAAAACGCTCAAGTGTGAACCCAGCCTTAGGCTGGGTTCAGACCTGAGCGTATTTGATATGCACGTTTAACGCGCGTTTTTGTCGCGCGTTTTTAGGCTGGGTTCACACTTGAGCGTTTTACAGCGCGTTCAAACGCGCTGTAAAACGCTCAACACATGAAAACCAATGCTTCCCTATGGCCCTGGTTCTCACTTGAGCGTTTTACAGCGCTGAAAAACGCGCTGTAAAACGCCCTACGCTCAAACAAGTACTTGAGCTTCTTTGGGGCGTTTTGACGCGCGTTTGTGGCCATAGGACATTGCAGTCAATCACACAAACGCGCGTCAAACGCACGTTTACTATTGCAAAAAACGCTCGTCAAAAACGCGCGTCAAAAACACGCGTTAAACGCGCATATCAAAGACGCTCAGGTCTGAACCCAGCCTTATGCGTGTTTTTTGCAATAGTAAACGCGCGTTTGACGCGCGTTTGTGTGATTGACTGCAGTGTCCTATGGCCACAAACGCGCGTCAAAACGCCCCAAAGAAGCTCAAGAACTTGTTTGAGCGTAGGGCGTTTTTCAGCGCGTTCAAACGCACTGTAAAACGCTCAAGTGAGAACCAGGGCCATAGGGAAGCATTGGTTTTCATGTGTTGAGCGTTTTACAGCGCGTTTGAACGCGCTGTAAAACGCGCTGTAAAACGCTCAAGTGTGAACCCAGCCTTAGGCTCAGTTCAGACCTGAGCGTTTTACAGCGCGTTCCTACGTGCTGTAAAACGCTCAACGAGAAACCAATGCTTCCCTATGGGAATGGTTCTCACCTGGGCGTTTTACAGCGCGTACGATCGCGCTGTAAAACGCCCGACGCTCAAACAAGTACAGGAGCGTTTTTTTGGGCGCTTGTCGCGCGTTCCCGTACATAGACTTTCGGGAACGCGCGACACTGTGTGTACGCTTGTCTCTGTATGCGCGATTGTAAACGCCCGTACAATCGCGCATACAGAGCGCTCCTTTCAGAACGCTCAGGTCTGAACTGAGCCTTAGGCTGGGTTCACACTTGAGCGTTTTACAGCGCGTTCAAACGCGCTGTAAAACGCTCAACACATGAAAACCAATGCTTCCCTATGGACCTGGTTCTCACTTGAGCGTTTTACAGCGCGTTTGAACGCGCTGAAAAACGCCCTACACTCAAACAAGTTCTTGAGCTTCTTTGGGGCGTTTTGACGCGCGTTTGTGGCCATAGGACACTGCAGTCAATCACACAAACGCGCGTCAAACGCGCGTTTACTATTGCAAAAAACGCACATAAAAACGCGCGACAAAAACGCGCGTTAAACGCGCATATCAAATACGCTCAGGTCTGAACCCAGCCTTATAGAAGTGAAAGGAGGATTCTGGGAGTTGTATTTTCAGAACAGCTGGAATGCCGGAGGATGCTGATCCCTGGTCTAGGAGCATAACAATGTGAGTGCAGGTTCACCTCAGTGTCGGAGGTACTGAGATTCTCTCAAATTTGCAGGAATAAAAATAGTTTATCATTCTGTTCTCATTTCTTGTCTAATGCCAGACACCATGACGTCACCTGAAAGAACCAGGCTCAGACTGGCCCACAGGGGAGCAGGGTGGAGGGCCCCTGGGCAGGGTGGATGGCCTCTGGGCAGGGTGGGCGGGCCCCTAGTCCCCCACCCCCCTGTACAAGTGTCACATGGCCCAGTAGACTGACTGCATTACATATAGATAGGCCGTGTACAGTATCTTAACCAATCTATGTTCATATAAAACCTGGGTAAATTATGTAACACACTAACCATTGTGTTATTATGGACACATCAGGCGGCAGAGGCAGGTTAGGCATAGCCAGATACCACCGTGCACCGCCAGATACCCATTCACTGTAATGAGATCAGGCGGTAATCCGGCCGCTTTCCGGCATATGTGCAGACTTTCAGCCGGACAAAAAATGTTGCGTGTAGCATTTATTGTCCAGCTGAAAGCCGACATGTACGCCAGATACAGTGACAGGATTACAGTGCCGGAATTCACAACGCAGATGTGAACCTGGCCCTAGCCAGTATCTTCTTTCAACAGGGAACTTCCTTTTTAAAGTCTGAGCAGGGTCCCCCATAATCAGTCATCTTGTAGCGTGTTGCTGCTGCCCGCCATTGTGTGAGAGCAGACAATATCTGTATGTGACTGCACAGTGGGCCCCAAGAACAAATTTTTCTGGTGGGCCTTAGGAACTCATCACGTGCGTTGTTTTCCGCAGAGGATCTGCCACAGCAAAATTTCATTTTTCTGTTTTGAACAGAAAAACAGAATTCTTAAGGTATAAATTCACACTTGCAGCAAGGCTATCCAGCAGCCTGCCGGTGTTTCTGTCGCATAGCATTATATTGATTTATGATGCTATGTAACCCTTAGAGTTCTGGAATGTAGTGGATAACACTGACTGCATTCTGTCAGTGTTATTCAATACATCCCAGAACTTTAAGGGTTACATTGCATTATAAATCAATATAATGCTCTGCGACCCTGTCAGGACTGGAGCTGCTGCATACTCACGCTGCGAGTTCGGAGTGTGGAACTCGCTCATCTGAAAGGGGTCTTAGGGTACTTTCACACTAGAGTTTTTCTTTTTCGGCACTGAGTTCCTTCATAGGGGCTCAATACCGGAAAAGAACTGATCAGTTTCATCCCCATGCATTCTGAATGGAGAGCAATCCGTTCAGGATACATCAGGATGTCTTTAGTTCAGTCACTGAACGGCGTTTTGGACGGAGGAAATACCGCAGCATGCTGCGGTATTCTCTCCATCAAAAGTTCCGGATCAGTTTACATTGAAATTTATTAGTACTGGAATGCCAGATCCGGTAAAAATGTGAAAAAGAATAGAAATTGATCCGTTTGTCCGTATGACAAACGGAGAGACGTATCCGTTCTTGCAATGCATTTGTGAGACGGATCCGCATCCGGATCCGTCTACAAATACTGTCAGTTTGCATGCAGATTCCCTGATCCGGCAGGCAGTTCTGGCGATGGAACTGCTTGCTGGATCACTCTGTCGCAAGTGTGAAAGTAGCCTTAAAGTGCTTGTCTGGTTTAGAAAACAAATTTTCAAAAAGGGGCGCACCGACAGGGGGGTCCAACGGGTCTTGACCCCCCAAGAAGCAGTAATTTATTTATTTTTGCCAGGGCCGCCCCGCCAATCACCTCGGGTGGCGAGGCCCTGGATCTAAGTGTTGGCGGGCAGTAGGAGATGAGCCCTCAGCACTCATCTCCATATTCATCTGTATCGCCGTCCACAGCACGGCGATACAGATGGCTGTCTTGCGAAGGGGCAGGGCAGGGAGAGGCGTCTCCCTTCCCTCTTCCTATCAGAGGCCGGCTCAGGCGGTGTGATGACGTCATTATCATTGTGCAGCCTGAGCTAGGCAGCATACAGCGCGGGACACAGGCCGGAAGAGGCCAGCATCACATTGCTGACAGCCGCATGGAGGTAAGTATTAGTGTTTTTAGTTTTTTTATAGATTGCACAATATAACAAAGAAGAACCATGGGGGCACCTAGGGGCATTTTTTTTACTGGCACATTATAGGGGGCACCTGGTGGTTCTAAAGAAGCATTTATTACTGGCCCATTTGGGGGGGCACTATGGGGGCATTTCTTACTGGCACATTATGGGGGGCACTATGGGGGAGAGGAGCACTATGGGGACATTTCTTACTGGCACATTATAGGGGGGCACTATGGGGGAGAGGAGCACTATGGGGGCATCTGGTGGTTTTAAAGGGAAATTTTTTTACTGACATTACGGGGGCCACTATGGCATCTGGTGGCACTAAGGGGGGATTTTTTACTGGCACATTTTGGGAGGCACTATAGGGAAGAGCGGCACTATGGGGCATCTGGTGGCACTATAGGGGCATTATTTGCTGGCACATTATGGTGGCATCTGGTGGCTCTAAAGGGGCTCTATGGGGGGCACTATGGCATCTCATGGTACTAAGGGGGCATTTTTTACAGGCAAATTATGGTAGGCACTGTAGGGGAGAGTGGCACTATGGGGCACCTGGTGGCACTATAGGGGCATTATTTACTGGCACATTATGGGAGGCACTATAGGGGAGAGTGGCACTATGGGGCACCTGGTGGCTCTAAAAGGGCAATTTTTTACTGGCACATTATGGGGGCACTATGGCATCTGGTGGCACTAAGGGGTAATTTTTTTACTGGCATAATATGGGAGGCACTATAGGGTAGAGTGGCACTATGGGGCATCTGGTGGCACTATAGGGGTATTATTTACTGGCACATTAGGTGGGCACTATGCTGGAGAGGAGCACTATGGTTGCATCGGCTGGCACTAAAGGGGCATTGTTTACTGGCACATTAGGGGGCACTATGCTCACATCTGGGGGCACTAAAGGGGCATTTTTTTTACTGGCACTTTATGGGGCATCTGGTGACACTAAAGGGGCATTTTTTTACTGCCATATTATGGGGGCATCTGTTGGATATTTTACTGGCATATTATGGGGGGCACTATAGGGGAATGTGCTGGGGGCACTAAGAAGGGGCATTTTTTTACTGGCATATTATGGGGGGCACTATGGGAAAGGGGGAGAGGAGCACAATGGAGGCATGTGCTGGGGGCACTAAGATGGGGTATTTTATAGTGGCATATTATTTTGGGCACTATGGAAAAGCGGAAGAGGAGCACTATGGGGGCATTTACTGGGGCACTATATATGTCATATTTTATACTGTCATACATTATAGGGACATTAGCTCAACTGCGGGCACTACGAGGGGATATTTCTTATACTGTCATATTATAAGGAGAATTATTACTATTAGGTGGTATTATGGTGGGCTTTACTACTACTGGGGGGCTATGGGGAACATGATTACTAGTATGGGCACTATGGGGGCATTATTACTACTAAGTGTGCTCTGGCATATAATTATTTCTATTGGTGGGATTATGGGGAGCACTATTACTTTGGTGGGCACCCTGGCACAGTATCAGCTTAGCACAATTATTTTTGGAGGATATTAGGTTTATACTATTAGTGTCTGGGACACTGTTTTCTGGGTGGAGTAATTTTTTTTAGAGCACTGTGTGCCAATAATTGTTGAAGGGGGCACTATCTGTGTTGTACTACTGTTTTCAGGGCGACTGTTTCTGCAGTATTGGGGAGCACAGTATTAGGGGTGGCAGGAAAGGGTGATCAGAAGATGTGAAGATGATGGAAAAGTGGGAAACTAATGTCTGTTTGTCAATCTCTGCAGAGATGGGAGATGGCTGAAAAATCATCATGGCGGTCTGGTCTGAATGGAGAAGATGAGGAAAGAGAACATCTACATCAAATATGACATCACTAGATGTAAGAGGTATATGGAGCTATGTAGGAGAGGAGATGCTCCTGCTCCTCCCCCTGCCATTTGCAGAAGGAGGATTCAAAGCTGGGCAGCTATAAGCATGGTGGTGGCTGCAAATGGGGCAGGGGGCTTCTGCCTAGTGAGAAAGATCCAAATCTCCTCCTTAATTTCACACATTAAGGATATGTTCCCACGGGTTGTCATTTCTCTGATCATGGGGTCAGACAGATCCAAATCTCCTACTAATTCCACAAAATAAGGATATGTTTCCACAGGGCATAATTACTGCAACAAAATAATCTAAAACAAACATGCGACAGAATCCACATGAGTTATACACGGGTTTGTCATGGTTTTTGCTGCTGAGTTGCCTTTAGATTTTACATTGCACACGGTTTCCACACAGCCACCACAAGGGGGAGCACACTGCACATGGATTTACATACAGTGACCACTGAATTGATTGGGAACCGTAAAAACTGTGTGATCCCCATCAGATTTTAACCCTCTCAATGTAAGCAGTGATGGTTCCCATTCAATGACTGCAAACAGAGACCTTGAAACTCGATCTTGATGTTATGGTATGGCCTAGCCCCATGCTATAACATTCTTTTGGATCGGAATCACACAGGACATAGACCAGTACTGTAGGACCTGCGAGGTATGTCAGCGGGTAGGGAAGAGAGGTGACCACCCCCGGGCTAAGCTACGACCCCTCCCCATAATAGGCGAACCCTTTTTCCGAGTAGCGGTAGACCTAGTGGGACCCCTTAGCAAACCTAGCGCCACGGGCAAGAGGTATATCCTCACTATAGTAGATTATGCCACTAGGTACTTGGAGGCAGTGGCCCTCTCTAATATTCAGGCTGAGACGGTAGTAGAGGCCCTGGTCAAGGTCTTTACCAGGGTGGGCATTCCCAGGGAGATTGTGCCCGACCAAGGGACACATTTCACGGCAGCCATTACCCGGCTGCTCTGGCAGAGCTATCCTTATCACCCCCAGACGAACGGCCTCTGTGAACGATTTAATGGTATGCTGAAACAGATGCTAAAGACCTTTACAGAGACCTGCCGTAAATGGGAAGCTTTCCTTCCCCACTTATTATTCGGGTACTGAGAAGTGCCCAAGGAGTCCATCGGCTTTTCTCCCTTCGAATTACTGTATGGGAGAAGGGTAAGGGGACCCCTGGACCTGGTATGGGAACATTAGGAGGGAGACGTGGGAGAGGCAGGAACCCCTATCGTGCCCTACGTTCTGGAGCTGAGGGACACGGTTCGGGAAAACTTGCACTTGGCCCAAAAGCGTCAGAAACAGTGGTATGATAGGGGTGCAAGAGAACGAGCATTTGAACTCAATCAAAAAGTACTAGTCTTGAGGCCCACCAAAACAGACAAATTACAGGGTCCTTACAAGATAGCAGCACGGATCAGTGATACCACCTATGTGGTAGTGAGCTGTTCAAATGAACGGATCAGGAGATCCTTTCATGTGAACATGCTCAAGCCATACTTAGAAAGAGCCGAGGAGATATCCACAGTATGCACCCCAGCCGGCGAAGATAGCGAGGGCATCCCCTTACCTGATATGCTAGCAGGCAGCCCCGTCAGGGTAGAGCACGTAAGTCTGGGAGACAACTTGAACCCTGAGGAAAGACAGCAAGCCTCCCAATTGCTAAGGAAATTTAGCGGTATATTCTCTGCCGTTCCAGGGTACACGACACTGGCAGTCCACAGAGTGGAGACCCTAGGTCAGGTACCGCTCCGGCAGCAGCCATATCGCATTCCCGAGGCCGTTAGGGAGAACATGCAGAAGGAGATACTAGACATGTTAGCCTTAGGAGTGATAGAACCCTCCCAGAGTCCGTGGGCCTCCCCAGTATTGTTGGTGCCAAAGCGGGATGGGACAACCCGTTTCTGCGTCGACTACCAGAGGCTTAATGACCGGTCAGTCACCAATGCCTACCCCATGCCTAGGGTAGATGAATTGTTAGACCGGATGGCAAAAGGAAGTTACTTGACCACTATAGATCTGTGCAAGGGATATTGGCAGATCCCTTAGGAGCCGGAGGCCATCCCCAAGTCGGCCTTCGTCACCCCATTTGGCCTGTACCAGTTTAACGTCATGCCATTTGGGATGAAGAATGCCCCGGCTACTTTTCAGAGGATGGCTGATCAGCTATTAGAGGGATTTCAGGACTTTGCATGGTCATATCTAGATGATATAGCCATCTTCAGTTGCACATGGGAGGCCCACCTGGAGCACGTGTCTGTGGTGCTCAAGAGAATCCAGACTGCCCGGCCTAACCTTAAAACCAGACAAGTGTCATGTAGGGATGGCAGAAGTGCAGTACCTAGGTCACCGAGTGGGCTCCGGGAAACAGAGGCCTGAACCCGCCAAAGTACAGGCCATAACCCAGTGGCCTCGCACCAAAACACAAGTTATGGCATTTTTGGGGACCGCTGGGTATTACCGGAAGTTAGTACAGGATTACAGCACTATAGCTAAGCCTCTCACAGACCTTACCAAAAAGTCTCTCCCCAAGCAAGTTGTATGGACCCCGAGTGTGCGGACTCCTTTCAAAAGTTAAAAACGTCCCTCAGTGAGGCACCTGTATTAGTGGCACCAGATCATTCTAAAAGATTTCTCATCCATACAGATGCCTCAATGTTTGGATTGGGAGCCGTGTTGAGTCAGTTCGGGTAGAAGGGCATGGAGTACCCAGTGGTATACCTGAGCAGAAAACTGATACCCAGGGAAGTCAGTTATGCCACTGTGAAGAAGGAGTGCCTGGCCCTCGTTTGGGCCCTTAAGAAACAACAACCTTATTTATATGGGCGCTCCTTCACTGTTATGACTGATCACAACCCCCTGATTTGGCTCAACCGGGTGGCAGGAGACAACCCCAGACTATTGAGATGGAGCCTGGCACTGCAGCCTTATAATTTCACTGTGCAATACAGACCAGGTAAACAGAATGCCAACGCAGACGGGTTGTCTCGCCAACAGGAACTGGACCCATTGCCAACTGCTTCTCGTGCATCCCCAAGCCAACCCGTTGGGGTCTAGGCGGGTATGCTGTCCCATGGAACTAAGGGGGAGCTATGTGACAAAACTTGTGTTTTAGGAATGCCCAGACTCTTGTATTTCGTCTGCTGTTCATGCAGTTAACTCTATTTCGCCCTTTAAATTTACACAAACCACCTCATCTGCCTGTGACGCAGTTAGCGAACACAACGGACATTAGCGAACACAACGGACATTAGCGAACACAACGGACATTAGCGAACACAACGGACATTAGCGAACACAATGGATATTGCCTATGATACATTTAGCAAACCCAATGGTCTTGGTCATCAACCGCATGGAACTATGTCAGGCCCCTTTATCCAATTATCTCCAGGATAGAGAGGAGAGATTTTACTGTTCATGTGGGAGTGTGTCATATCTTACTGTATATTGATTGGTCACTGTATTTCGTGTGCCTATTCCCCAAAAGGGCCCCTTGGGAGTAACCCTTGCTGGAGGACTTGATAAAAGACTGAGCTGTGGCCATCAATAAAGTTGATCGTTTTTACCCTCTTCCTGAAGTCCTGGATCCTGTTTGTGGGGGATTGGGAGCTATATATTCACAACACCTTTGGATTTACTTGGTTTTCGGGAGACGCTGTAAGGATTTACTCAGCTGGAGTGTAAAATATCTGTAACATAGGGCCTCCTTAATCATTATGATATCAGTTTTTACAAAAGATACATATGCCAACAGCTATTTGGATTTTAACAGCTGTCATTTTCACAAGTGGAAAAAAAAAACATCCCCTACCGGCAGATGAAACGGGTTCATAGGAATTGCTCGGATGATAACATCCTAGCAAATCAACTGGAGATAATACATAAAAGATTTCGAGATAAAGGGTACCCGAAGAGCCCGATATTAGACTCCAAATCTAAAATTTTGAAGGAGAGTCAGGCAAATTATTTAAAACCCCGTATGACCACTCCTGAACCAAAACCAGTGGATATTCAGCTAAACTTCTTTACGAGATATAATTCTCATCATACCTCTATTAAACAGATTCTGCAAAAACATTGGTCAATTCTTCACCAAGATCCAATTATTGGTAAAATTCTCCCCATTAGACCCAATATCACTTTCAGATGAGCACAGACTTTGAAAAATATACTAGCCCCTTTGTGTCCAAAACTTCCTATTCAGAACATTGCTGCCCCCGAAGGTAATTCAGTGATAACACCTAAGGGGTCTGTTCAATGTGGTTCCAAACGATGTATGTGCTGCAGTACTATCTCTAATAATGTTGATACAGTGACCATCTCGAACACAGGGGAATCGATCCCACTTAGATACAAAATGGATTGCAACTCTAGGTATGTCATCTATATGTTGGAGTGCCCCTGCCACCTACAGTATATTGGGCGCACCACCCAAACAGTAAAAGATAGGCTTAATCAACATCCAACATCCAGAGACAGTACCTGAAGCATGGGGTGTCCAAACACTTCTCTGAAATACATGTGGGTAACTTTTCAGGCCTAAAACTGACCCCCATAGACTTGGTTCCCCAATCATACTCCCAATTGTGCAAGAAGGAGATGTATTGGATCTACAGGTTAAACACTTTATTTCCATTTGGTTTAAATGCAACCCTAGAATATAACCACTACTAAGGCCTCTTTCACACTTGCGTTGTTGGGATCCGGCATGCACTTCCGTTGCCGGAGGTGCCCGCCGGATCCGGAAAAACGCAAGTGTACTGAAAGCATTTGAAGACGGAACCGTCTTCCAAATGCTTTCAGTGTTACTATGGCACCCAGGACGCTATTAAAGTCCTGGTTGCCATAGTAGGAGCGGGGAGCGGGGGAGCGGTATAATTACAGTCCGTGCGGCTCCCCGGGCGCTCCAGAATGACGTCAGAGCGCCCCATGCGCATGGATGACGTGATCCATGCGATCACGTGATCCATGCGCTTGGGGCGCCCTGACGTCACTCTGGAGCGCCCGGGGAGCTGCACGGACGGTAAGTACACTGCTCCCCCGCTCCCCACTACACTTACCATGGCTGCCAGGACTTTAGCGTCCCGGCAGCCATGGTAACCATTCAGAAAAAGCTAAATGTCGGGTCTGGCAATGCGCCGAAACGACGTTTAGCTTAAGGCCGGATCCGGATCAATGCCTTCCAATGGGCATTAATTCCGGATCCGGCCTTGCGGCAAGTGTTCCGGATTTTTGGCCGGAGCAAAAAGCGCAGCATGCTGCGGTATTTTCTCCGGCCAAAAAACGTTCCGTTCCGGAACTGAAGACATCCTGATGCATCCTGAACGGATTTCTCTCCATTCAGAATGCATTAGGATAATCCTGATCAGGATTCTTCCGGCATAGAGCCCCGACGACAGAACTCTATGCCGGAAGACAATAACGCAGGTGTGAAAGAGCCCTAACTAGAGGTTTGGTCCCAACCTCAGGTTGAAAGTATCCACACTACCGGATGTACTATTCGTCATTTGATAACACACAATAAGTTGCTATAAGCTACGGACTGAACACCCCCCGAGGTACCACTGATGGACAGTATCCTATGTAGTCACCATCACCACCATCAACATCATATTTCTCAATTTTCTGTATTTTATATTTGTATTTCTATTAATTTTACATGGTCTGTGTATTTTGTATTTTTTTAAAGATTTTTTGATCGATTATTTATTCTTTTTTTAGTTTCCTAGCAATATCTTAGTATTTATTAAGTTTTCTCTAGTGTATCTGAATGTATCAATATGAAAATACCAACAAAACGGACTAAGGTCTGAAGTGTTACCGTATCTGCGTTCCATTGTGGAACGCAGAAGTTTTATAATTTTATTGTTTTTCCCTAAATTCCAATTAATACCTTGAGTAATTTTGGCCCTCTGAACAATAACATTATCCCCTTCACATTATATATATCTACAGTGCTGCCCATAATTATTCATACCCCTGGCAAATTTTGACTTAAAGTTACTTTTATTCAACCAGCAAGTAATTTTTTGACGGTAAATGACATAGGTGTCTCCCAAAAGATAATAATACAATGTACAAGAGGCATTATTCTGGAAAAAAAACATTTCTCAGCTTTTATTTACATTTGAGCAAAAAGTGTAGAGTCCAAAATTATTCATACTTTTCTCAATAATCAATAGAAAAGCCTTTATTGGATATTACAGCAATCAAACGCTTCCTATAATTGAAGACCAGCTTTTTGCATGTCTCCACAGGTATTTTTGCCCATTCATCTTTAGCAATGAGCTCCAAATCTTTCAGGTTGGAGGGTCTTCTTGCCATCACCCTGATCTTTAGCTCCCTCCACAGATTCTCAATTGGATTCAAGTCTGGACTCTGGCTGGGCCACTCCTAAACGTTAATGTTGTTGTCTGCTAACCATTTCTTCACCACTTTTGTTGTGTGTTTTTGGGTCATTGTCATGCTGAAATGTCCACTGGTGCCCAAGGCAAAGTTCCTGTGCAGACTGCCTGATGTTGTCGTTGAGAATCCTCATGTATTGCTCTTTTTTCATGGTGCCGTTTACTGTGATTAGGTTCCCTGGTCCATTGGCTGAAAAACACCCCCAAAGCATTAGGTTCCCACCACCATGTTTGACAGTGGGGATGGTGTTCTTTGGGTTGAAGGCTTCTCCTTTTTTACGCCAAATGAAGAAAACATCATTGTGACCAAACTAAATTTTTGTTTCATCTGACCATAACACAGAAGACCAGAAGTCTTCTTCTTCTTTGTCCAGATGAGCTTTTGCAAAGGCCAAGCAAGCTTTTGTGTGCCTTATCTGGAGAAGTGGCATCCTCCTTGGTATGCATCTGTGGAACCCAGCAGTGTGCAGTGTCCGTTGGATTGTCTGCCTTGAGACATTGCCACCAGCAGAGCCCAGATTCACTAGGATGGCCTTGGTGGTGATCCTTGGATTCTTTTTCACCTCTCTAAGGCTAGTTTCACACTTGCGGAAGGACGGATCCGACATGCTGTTCACCATGTCGGATCCGTCCTGCGGCTATTTCGCTGTGCCCCCGGGCCGCCGCTCCGTCCCCATTGACTATAATGGGGATGGGGGCGGAGCTCCGGCGCAGCACGGCGGTGCACGGCGAAAGCCGCTGGACTAAAATTACTGCATGTCAGGTTTTTTAGTCCAGCGGCTTTCTCCGTGCACCGCCGTACTGCGCCGGAGCTCCGCCCCCGTCCCCATTATATTCAATGGGGACGGAGCGGCGGCCCGGGGGCACGGCGAAATAGCCGCAGGACGGATCCGACATGGTGAACAGCATGTCGGATCCGTCCTGCCGCAAGTGTGAAAGTACCCTAACTATCCTCCTGGCCAGCACAGGTGTCACTTTTGGCTTCCGACCACTTTCTCTGAGATTTTCCACAGTGCGGAACATCTTGTATTTTTTAATAATACTTTGCACTGTAGCCACTGGAACTTGAAAACATTTAGAAATGGCCTTGTAGCCCTTTCCTGACTTGTGAGCAGCCACAATGCGCAGCCGCAGGTCCTCACTGAGCTCCTTTGTCTTAGCCATGACTGTACACAAACCAACTGCAGAGAGCTGCTGTTTTTCACCTTTTGAGTTGATTAAAACAGCTGTTCGCAATTAATCAGGGTAATTGAATGGTATAGAACTTTTGATTTTCCCACAGACTGACAGTTTGTGAAGGGTATGAATAATTTTGGACTGGACACTTTTTGCTCAAATGTAAATAAAAGCTGAGAAATGTTTTATCCCACAATAATGCCTCTTGTACATCGTCTTATTATCTTTTGGGAGACACCTATGTCATTTACCGTCAAAAAATTACTTGGTGGTTGAATAAAAGTAACTTTAAGTCAAAATTTGCAAGAAGTATGAATAATTATGGGCAGCACTATATTTCACCTCATTCATTCGCATCTCTCTGCGGCTAATTCCCTCGGTCCGGCCAGTATTATTGTTTGGCCTATTTGCATTCCACAGGTGGAACGCATCTCCTGCTTCCGTGGACATGTGACCGGAAGTCGACCCATGTACACAGGACTACAAGTCCTGTAGGATAATGGTTCTTCTATAGGTTTTATATAAAATTGCCCACACCTTGCCAGTATATTGACTAGAATTTGGATACACTTTGAGTGTGCATCCCACAGATGGAACGCATCTCCGGCTTCCAGGGACACGTGACCGGAAGTCGACGCATCAGTGAACAGACACGCTCCCCGTGTACCCAGGACTAGAAATTCTGTAGGATAATGGTTCTTTTATAGGTTTTATATAGAATTGCCCATACCTTGCCAGTATATTGACTAGGGTTTGGATACATTTTGAGTGTGCGTCCCATGGATGGAGCGCATTTCCGGTTTCAGAGTCACGTGACCGGAAGTGGACGCTCCACCACGAGGTTTGCTGCTGCCTCTACACTATAAATTGTTGTGATATATACACTCACCTAAAGAATTATTAGGAACACCTGTTCTATTTCTCATTAATGCAATTATCTAGTCAACCAATCACATGGCAGTTGCTTCAATGCATTTAGGGGGGTGGTCCTTGTCAAGACAATCTCCTGAACTCCAAACTGAATGTCAGAATGGAAAGAAAGGTGATTTAAGCAAATTTGAGCGTGGCATGGTTGTTGGTGCCAGACGGGCCGGTCTGAGTATTTCACAATCTGCTCAGTTACTGGGATTTTCACGCACAACCATTTCTAGGGTTTACAAAGAATGGTGTGAAAAGGGAAAAACATCCAGTATGCGGCAGTCCTGTGGGCAAAAATGCCTTGTGGATGCTAGAGGTCAGAGGAGAATGGGCCGACTGATTCAAGCTGATAGAAGAGCAACGTTGGCTGAAATAACCACTCGTTACAACCGAGGTATGCAGCAAAGCATTTGTGAAGCCACAACACGCACAACCTTGAGGCGGATGGGCTACAACAGCAGAAGACCCCACCGGGTACCACTCATCTCCACTACAAATAGGAAAAAGAGGCTACAATTTGCACGAGCTCACCAAAATTGGACTTTTGAAAACTGGAAAAATGTTGCCTGGTCTGATGAGTCTCGATTTCTGTTGAGACATTCAAATGGTAGAGTCCGCATTTGGCGTAAACAGAATGAGAACATGTATCCATCCTCTGATGGCTACTTCCAGCAGGATAATGCACCATGTCACAAAGCTCAAATCATTTCAAATTGGTTTCTTGAACATGACAATGAGTTCACTGTACTAAAATGGCCCCCACAGTCACCAGATCTCAACCCAATAGAGCATCTTTGGGATGTGGTGGAACGGGAGCTTCGTGCCCTGGATGTGCATCCCTCAAATCTCCATCAACTGCAAGATGCTATCCTATCAATATGGGCCAACATTTCTAAAGAATGCTATCAGCTCCTTGTTGAATCAATGCCACGTAGAATTAAGGCAGTTCTGAAGGCAAAAGGGGGTCCAACACCGTATTAGTATGGTGTTCCTAATAATTCTTTAGGTGAGTGTATATGTATGTATGCTTTACTCCTGAGGAAGGGGTCTATAGACACCCTGAAACGCGTCAAGCTTTTTTCTGAATAAAAAGTCCACCAGATCATCTATTAGGACAACAACAGAAATCTATCTACAGGCGATCTCAGTGAGGGGGGAACTGGCAACAAGTGTTATGTGCCTATCTTGCGCCACCCTCCCTGGTGAAGTGAGTAAGATGCAATAATTTGTGTAAACATGATACTGGAATCCACAGAGTGGACCTTATCTGCAGTGTTTTTAGTTATGTAATTAATTTTTTTATTTTTATTAAATTATCTTTTAAATTCATTACACTATATTCTTCTAACCTTTTTTACACTTGGAATCTACTATTGTTTGACTCTAGAGAGATACTAGCTCTCATATATAACTATTGAACCACTACCTCCGGTTATATCTGGGTTCCACCTAGTTCCGCCTCGATATAGATACTTTCTGCCTTCTGGCACCTTCGGTGCCCCAAGTCTTTGAGGGTCCTTGTGGCCACACTGGGCCCTGGCTTCAGGTGTATTCTCTTAGTTTTTTGGCGCTCCTCTACCTTTTTATTTTCATCCACCTATTGCGACCTGCTAGTCAGGCCGGTTTCAAACAAACTGTTCGTTCTAGTGTGAGCAGCCTACCTACCAGCACATAGGATAATTTGATAAAAATACTAATAAAAAAATAAATTACATAACTAAAAACACTGCAGATACGGTCCACTCTGTGGATTCCAGTATCCTGTTCACACAAATTATTGCATCTTACTCACTTCACCAGGGAGGGTAGCGCAAGATAACACTTGTCGCTGAGATCGCCTGTAGATAGATTTCCCTTGTTGTCCTTCTAATAGATGACCCGGTGGACTTCAGCGAGTAACCAAGGTACTTTTTTATTCAGAAAAAATCTTGACGCATTTCAGGGTGTCTATAAACCCCTTCCTCAGGAGCAAAGCATACATACATATATATATATATATATCACAACAATTTATAGTGTAGAGGCAGCAGCAAACCTTCCCTCGTGGTGGAGTGTCCACTTCCGGTCACGTGACCCCGAAACCGGAAGTGCGCTCCATCCATGGGACGCACACTAAAAATGTATCCAAACCTTAGTCAATATACTGGCAAGATACCTTCTGCCTTCTAGCACTTTTGGTGCCCCAACTCTTTGAGGGTCCTTGTGGCCATACTGGGCACCTGGCTTTAGGTGTATTCTCTTAGTTTTTTGGCGCTTCTCTACCCTTTTATTTTCATCCACCTATTGCGACCTGCTAGTCAGGCCGGTTTCAAACGAACTGTTCGTTCTAGTGTGAGCAGCCTACCTACCAGCACAATTCTCAGTTCAATACTTAGTCTTGCAATCCCGTTGGTGCCCCACAATCCCATCTTTATCTTCTCCCAACTCACTCCTGCACCTCCTTTTCAACCTTCCTCTCTAATCCATCCTCACCTCCCATTCCCCTCCCTCTCCTCATTTTCCTAATCACTGTGTTCTAGAACTTTTACTCATGCTCCTTTTTTGTGTTTAATGCTAAAGCCTGCTGGAACCAAGACAAAGCCTGTAAACTTTTGGAAGAAACGTTTATTCAAAGTAAAGCTGCTGTTGAGCTGCTGTTGAACTTCATCTCATGGTCTGGACTCAAGTTATTTCTTAAAATCCCTTAATTATTCCCCCTATTTATTGCTTCAGAGCCAAAGCGTGGGGTCCAGCCATATCGAGGTAGGAGCACATGACACAATAAGAGACATTTAGGCCACACTATACCACTCGGCATTCCTACTATACCTGGGTCGCGATATAGGGGGCCCTGGGTGGAGGCAGCCCGCTGCAATTTTGGCGTCACAAACAAGATTTTCTTTTGTGGCTTTATGCTACAGTCCTACAGATTTGACAGAAAACCCTATGATGCCTGATGCAATTGCAGGAAGCGAAGACTATACCCCAAGACTCCTCCTCCCTTACTAGTTTGCAGTAGCTAAGAGGAAGACAAGATGGCCCGTCCTCTCAGGTCTAACTGGGGGAAGATGGTGTTGGGCGATGAACCTGAGGTGCAAGCCGCCCTGGAAGAAGTGCAACTTTCTTAAGTGCAGCGGAACACGGAACGAAAGCCCAAGGTGTCCGCCGTGCCGGCTGGTGCGATGAAGGCGGCTGGAGCATCCACTCCGCCGCCCAGAAAGAGTTCTTTCTCCAAATTGAACTCCATGGTCTCGCCGGAAGCCCACGCCCAGACATAGAAACATAGAAACATAGAATGTGTCGGCAGATAAGAACCATTTGGCCCATCTAGTCTGCCCAATATACTGAATACTATGGATAGCCCCCGGCCCTATCTTATATGAAGGATGGCCTTATGCCTATCCCATGCATGCTTAAACCCCTTCACTGTATTTGCAGCTACCACTTCTGCAGGAAGGCTATTCCATGCATCCACTACTCTCTCAGTAAAGTAATACTTCCTTATATTACTTTTAAACCTTTGCCCCTCTAATTTAAAACTGTGTCCTCTTGTGGTAGTTTTTCTTCTTTTAAATATGCTCTCTTCCTTTACCGAGTTGATTCCCTTTATGTATTTAAAAGTTTCTATCATATCCCCTCTGTCTCTTCTTTCTTCCAAGCTATACATATTAAGGTCCTTTAACCTTTCCTGGTAAGTTTTATCCTGCAATCCATGTACTAGTTTAGTAGCTCTTCTCTGAACTCTCTCTAGAGTATCTATATCCTTCTGGAGATATGGCCTCCAGTACTGCGCACAATACTCCAAGTGAGGTCTCACCAGTGTTCTGTACAGCGGCATAAGCACTTCACTCTTTCTACTGCTTATACCTCTCCCTATACATCCAAGCATTCTGCTGGCATTTCGTGCTGCTCTATTACATTGTCTTCCCACCTTTAAGTCTTCTGAAATAATTACTCCTAAATCCCTTTCCTCAAATACTGAGGTCAGGACTGTGTCAAATATTCTATATTCTGCCCTTGGGTTTTTACGCCCCAGGTGCATTATCTTGCACTTATCCACATTAAATTTCAGTTTCCAGAGTTCTGACCATTCTTCTTGTTTTCCTAAATCCTTTTCCATTTGGCGTTTCCCTCCAGGAACATCAACCCTGTTACATATCTTTGTGTCATCAGCAAAAAGACAAACCTTACCAGCGAGGCCTTTTGCAATATCACTTATGAAGATATTAAACAAAATCGGTCCCAGTACAGATCCCTGTGGAACCCCACTGGTAACATTACCTTGTTTTGAATGTTCTCCATTGACTACAACCCTCTGTTGTCTGTCACTCAGCCACTGCCTAATCCACTCAACAATATGGGAGTCCATGCTCAATGACTGCAGTTTATTGATAAGTCTTCTATGTGGGACAGTGTCAAAAGCCTTACTAAAATCTAGATATGCGATGTCTACTGCACCTCCACCGTCTATTATTTTATTCACCCAGTCAAAAAAATCTATAAGATTTGTTTGACATGATCTCCCTGAAATAAACCCATGTTGTTTTTCATCTTGCAATCCATGGGATTTTAGATGTTCCACAATCCTATCCTTTAATAGGGTTTCCATTAATTTGCCTACTATTGATGTCAGACTCACTGGTCTATAGTTGCTCGATTCCTCCCTACTACCTTTCTTGTGAATGGGCACGACATTTGCCAATTTCCAATCTTCCGGGACGACTCCTGTTACTAATGATTGGTTAAATAAATCTGTTAACGGTTTTGCCAGCTCACCACTAAGCTCTTTTAATAATTTTGGGTGTATCTCATCAGGCCCCTGTGACTTATCTGTCTTCACCTTAGACAGCAAACTTAGAACATCTTCCTCTGTAAAGATACATGCATCAAACGATTTAATAGTCATTCTTTCTAGTGGAGGTCCTTCTCCTTTTTCTTTTGTAAAAACTGAACAGAAGTATTCATTAAGGCAGTCGGCTAGCCCTTTATTCTCTTCTACATACCTCCCGTCCTTTGTTTTTAATTTAGTTATTCCTTGTTTTAATTTCCTTTTTTCATTTATATATCTGAAGAATGTCTTATCCCCTTTTTTCATAGACTGAGCTAGTTTTTCTTCTGCCTGCGCTTTAGAAGTTCTTATAACTTGCTTGGACTCTCTCTGCCTAATCTTGTAGATTTCCTTATCTTCATTGCTCTGGGTTTTTTTATAATTACAAAATGCTAGCTTTTTATTTTTAATGATTTGGGCCACTTCTGCTGAGTACCACATTGGTCTCCTCCTTTTTTTGCTTTTACTGACAAGTCTAATGCAATTTTCTGTTGCCTTCAATAATGCACCTTTTAAGTAGTCCCATTTCTCCTGGACTCCATGTAATCCGTTCCAGTCTGATAAGGACTCATTTATGACTAATTTCATTTTTGAAAAGTCTGTTTTTCTAAAATCTAAAACTTTTGTTTTTGTGTGGTGGGACTCTTTCACAGTTCTTATATTAAACCACACTGACTGGTGATCACTAGATCCCAAGGTTTCGCCTACAATGACATCATATACCGAATCCCCGTTTGTGAATACTAAATCCAAAATGGCCTCCCTCCGGGTTGGCTCCTCAACCACTTGTTGTAGAGATAACCCCAGTAGGGAATTTAGAATATCTGTACTCCTGGTAGAACTTGCTATTTTGGTTTTCCAGTTTATATCTGGAAGATTGAAATCTCCCATAATGATAACTTCTCCTTTCATTGTCATTTTAGCTATTTCTTCAACTAGTAGATCATCTAGTTCTTTAACTTGACCAGGTGGTCTATATATCACACCTACACGAGTTACTGCATGGTTAGCAAACTGCAACGTAACCCAAACTGACTCTATGTTGGCCTCACCAACTTGTATTAGGTTAGATTTAATGCTATCTTTCACATACAGGGCCACTCCTCCTCCTTTCTTGCCTTCTCTGTCTCTTCTGTATAAAGAGTACCCTGGTATGTTTATATCCCAGTCATTTCTTTCATTAAACCATGTCTCCGTAACAGCCACTAAATCTACATTCTCAGATGCCATTATTGACCCAAGTTCATTGATTTTTTTACCTAAACTGTGAGCATTTGTAGACAGGACTCTGAGCTTATCATTTCTTAACCTCTGTGCTTCTGACCTGTTCTGGCATTGTTTCGGGGGGCAATTGGACTCTTTTATTTTCACTCTTTTGCCCCCCCTTCCTAGTTTAAATACTCTTTCGCAAATTCTTGGAGTTGTTCACTAAGTACATTTGTTCCTTTGAGAGAAAGATGCAAACCATCTTTTTTGTACAGTTCCTTTCTATTCCAAGTAGAGCTATCATGAGAAACAAAGCCAAATCCTTGCTCTTGACACCATTTACCAAGCCATATGTTGAACTCCTTTATGCGCCTCTGCCTATCATTCTGAACATTATGCACAGGCAGAACTTCAGAAAATGAAATGGTGGATGCAAAATCCTGTACGTCATTACCAAGTGTGATAAAAGTTTTTTTCACCTCTGACACTTCATTGCAAGCCAGGTCATTTGTCCCTAGATGGACAAGAACATCCACGTCCCCTTCCTGCTTTGCTTGCTTAACAATATAATTAATACGTCTTCTATCTCTTCTAGCAGTAGCCCCAGGGAGACATCTCACAAAACCATTTTCTTTAAGCTCCACACTTCTTATGATTGAATCACCCAGCAACAGCTGCATCCTTTGAGACTTCACTTTATCTTTTTTGTTGCATACATTAGACATAGGAGTCGATGGTTTCTCACCCTCTGTGCTTGAGTCCATATCCATGTTGTCCTTACATTCTGAGAGTGCTGCAAATGAATTATGGAGAACCACCGACTGTGGGACATGTCTTCTATCCATCACTCTAAGACTTCCAGAACCTACATTAACCCATCTGCCATTTCTGGGGGTCCTCTGTGGCAGTGGCATTGCAGCAGTCCTAGCTGGAGTTTGTTTAACAGATAATTTAAATATTTCAGCTTTCAAAAATGCAATTTCCTGCTGCAGTAAGGAGAACTGTCTACAGATCTGACAGCATCCGAATCTCCAAAGAGTGGAACATGAAATAAATGCACAACAATTCCTGCACTGAACCAAGTCTGCCATTTTAAAGAGGAGAAAAAAATAAAAAATAAAAAATAAAAATTTTGTAACTTTAAATCAAACAAATCAAACAAATCTTACCTTTTTTTTTTTTTGTATTGTTTCCACCTTCCAGCCTACCTCCTGACTATCTCCTGCAATATCTGTTTACTAGTACTTAATGTAGTACTTGAAGCTAGTACTTGCAGCTAATGAATTAGGCCAGCTAATGAGTCTGTCTCTATATATACACACACTCCTTCCCAAACTCCTCCCCCAGCAACAAATTTAACACCTTAGTGAGCTAGGCTCATTAGCAAACGCACAATAGCAAACAGCTGACCGAATTCCTTACCTCTTCTCAAGCAATGATCAGCAAAAACAACACAGATGAGCCAGTTGGAGACTCTAAGCCAATCTCTTGCAGTATCTCTTGAATCTCTTCATCCTCCTGCAATATCTCTTTACTAGTACTTAATGTAGTACTTGAAGCTAGTACTTGCAGCTAATGAATTAGGCCAGCTAATGAGTCTGTCTCTATATATACACACACTCCTTCCCAAACTCCTCCCCCAGCAACAAATGTAACACCTTAGTGAGCTAGGCTCATTAGCAAACGCACAATAGCAAACAGCTGACCGAATTCCTTACCTCTTCTCAAGCAATGATCAGCAAAAACAACACAGATGAGCCAGTTGGAGACTCTAAGCCAATCTCTTGCAGTATCTCTTGAATCTCTTCAGTCTCCTGCAATATCTCTTTACTAGTACTTAATGTAGTACTTGAAGCTAGTACTTGCAGCTAATGATGCGGGATGTGGGATTACAAAAACGATGTGGGATTACAAAAAACTCCATTGAGGACTGGGTAATCCACGTCCTGGAACACCCACGGCCGGGGGATCCGAAGCTGGAGCGGCACCAAGGGATCATCTTGTGGTTCTCCGTGGAACATGCCAACGGTTTCTTGGCAGACGATAAGGACGGTGAAGAACTATTCGTGGGACGCAGGTCGGTAAAATGCCCCTACCTGCCCCAGGCCCGTCATAGCTTATACGCGGGGGACCACGTGGAGTACCCCCCTATGGGCTCCCTCAAGGGACCATTTGCCACCGGGGTGACCCTCTTGTCCAAGCCCCTGGTCCCTATGCCAGCAGCTGAGTGCTGGCAGAATAATCCCGCAGCAAGCAGGCTACATGCGCTTTTGGCTTGGATTCCCATATTGTTGAATGGATTAGGCAGTGGCTGAGGGACAGGCAACAGAGGGTTGTAGTCAATGGAGTATATTCAGACCAAGGTCTTGTTACCAGTGGAGTACCTCAGGGATCTGTTCTGGGACCCATATTGTTTAATATCTTTATCAGCGAAATTGCAGAAGGCCTTGATGGTAAGGTGTGTCTTTTTGCTGATGACACAAAGATTTGTAACAGGGTTGATGCTCCTGGAGGGTTTCACCAAATGGAAAAGGATTTAGGAAAACTAGAGGAATGGTCAAAAATCTGGCAACTAAAATTTAATGTTGATAAGTGCAAGATAATGCACCTGGGGCGTAAAAACCCAAGAGCAGAATATAAAATCAGTGATACAGTCCTAACCTCAGTATCTGAGGAAAGGGATTTAGGGGTCATTATTTCAGAAGACTTAAAGATAGGCAGACAATGTCATAGAGTAGCAGGAAATGCCAGCAGAATGCTTGGGTGTATAGGGAGAGGAATTACCAGTAGAAAGAGACCTCATTTGGAGTATTGTGCTCAGTACTGGAGACCATATCTCCAGAAGGATATTGATACTTTGGAGAGAGTTCAGAGAAGAGCTACTAAACTGGTACATGGATTGCAGGATAAAACTTACCAGGAAAGATTAAAGGACCTTAACATGTACAGCTTGGAAGAAAGACGAGACAGAGGGGATATGATAGAAACTTTTAAATACATAAAGGGAATCAACAAGGTAAAAGAGGAGAGAATATGTAAAAGAAGAAAAACTGCTACAAGAGGACATAGTTTTAAATTAGAGGGGAAAAGGTTTAAAAGTAATATCAGGAAGAATTACTTTACTGAGAGAGTAGTGGATGCATGGAATAGCCTACCTGCAGAAGTGGTAGCTGCAAATACAGTGAAGGAGTTTAAGCATGCATGGGATAGGCATAAGGCCATCCTTCATATAAGATAGGGCCAGGGGCTATCCATAGTACTCAGTATATTGGGCAGACTAGATGGGCCAAATGGTTCTTATCTGCCGACACATTCTATGTTTCTTTGCTACCTCCAGGAAACCGCAGAGGGAGTCCTGTGCTCTCAAGATAAGCCACAGCCCCAGCCGGAGTCATTAATCCCGGGTTTACCACCGCCACCAACCTTCCAGCTTGGATACCAGATGACCACCGCCTTCTCCTACAATACTACTGTGGTTAACTACCAGCTCCCATGGAAGACAGCGTCAGCAGCAACCAAAGGTCCTCAAGGTCCTACTCCACCAGCTGAGATCCAGCTACCACAGCCCCTGCAGCCGGAGATCCCCTTCCCCTGCCCCGGCAGGAGGTTCCAGCAACCTAAAGTGTGAAGTGGCTGCGGCCATTGCCAGTGTGACCAGTCGGTCAAAACCAGATACCTCCACTAGAGGGCAGTGGAGCTCTGCAACATCAGCACGCCTTGCTTACAAAGGGCAGGCGCGATCCCTAATGTCCTTCAGCAGATCAAGCAGCGAAGTGGATTTCAGGTACCTCCTCTAAGGAGCTGCCTTTCAGTCAAGATACAGAAAGCAAAGTTATAGCATATAGGAGCCACAACATAGACTGGACTTGAAGGGGGAGAACTTGTTGGCACATCTGTTTTGTTCTGTTGCCCTGTTCGGTTCTCACTCAGATGGAAAAGAAAGTAAAGTATAGTATAGCCCCCATTAGGCAGACTCGGGTTCCAGGATGTGCATCTTCTTAGGGGCCCAGTCCGATAGCTCCTCAATAACAAAAAAAACCTGGAAAGATGAAGACAGCATCCACTAGTAGCGGTGATGAGGTTCTTTAATCCATAAAAAATGGTATTAAACACCCAAATACATGGGACTTTTTTATCTGACACTCAGCCTTCTTCAAGCACTCAGATGGATATGGTTTGTTAGGACTTCCCCCATCTACAAAATACCTCCAAGTTGCACCTAACAGAGCTAATCCCTTCCCCCCCCCCCCTTCTCAGGTTAAGTGAGGAGGGGGTCCTTTGCCTCAAATGGTTCTCATTATAATTGCTGCTATTTTATACATAACCCATGTGGATTACAAATAATGACTTTATTACCTCATGTGGATTACAAATGACTTGCACTATTTCATCCAGTTTTGACGACCCAGTCATCTCAAAGAAAAAGACTCAAACGTTTACCTGAGCTCTTTGTGATTCTACTGTCATATTCTTGCACTATTTTTGCACTATTTTTGCACTAATGTGTTGACATTTCCGCAACGTTCAAGCACTTTCACCCATTGTATGGACTCTATTTTGAGTACCGCAATGTGACCTATCATGCACTTTTTGTATGGACTTTGGCAAAATAATGTAGTTAGCCAGATAGCACCTTACTTCAATGCTCATATGGACTGCATCTGAGGACGTTAATACTAATGGACTTATGTCACCTTGAGTTAGCTTAGAAAGCCTAGGCATGGTACTGTATTATTGCTACACAAGGGGGACCAAGTGGTAAGTAACAAGCAGATCTAACATCGTCAAGGCTAACCCCGCTGCTAATGTGTGTTTAGAGGGAGTAGCCCTCATGGAGATATGGGAGATATAGTCATCAAGGTGACCGTGCGAAAAGCATTATGTAGACCTTGGTGCTTGGAAGGGATTACAGGATTAAGCCACCCATATATTTGCGAGCGTCTCATAGTAAAGTGCAGGGATTACAGTGCATGACACTGCCACGCTTCTGGTGGTACTATGGCTCAGTATCCACAATGGGAATATTTGAGCACTTTGTGCAGTCTTTTTGGTTCTCTGGTTATTACCGAGAGGGACAACTGAATGGACATCCTACTCATACGGGCAGGAACCTAGTGGTAGCCGTTGCTACGTCAGTCTAAGTATGTATATCATAATAATATATAGTATCATGCAGCATTTTAATTTTCCTTTGGGTACCCTTAGAGCACATCCTAAGCACAAGCCGAGGGCGGCTTGGTTTTAAGTTAAGGGGGTATGTAACACTTTATTGGGCTAACAAAATGTCATCTATATATTTATTTCCAGGTCCCTCAACACTGTGCATTTATAATATTGTTATGTAACTGTTCATGTAATGTGCCTGGTTCACCAGCAGGTGGCAGCAAACACGGTAGAGCTGTACTTAGAATGGAATGGATAGCTCCATTCTACCTAACCCCCCTCTGGAGAGAAGTGGGCTAGCCCTACTTCCTGAAGGAAGGGTGGGGACTAGCTGGAGTTAGTTGGAGTTTGCCGCTGGCAGGGGGAAGTCTCTGCTGGACATGCCCAGGCCAGCCAGAGCACCGTAAGCTCTGCTGGCCATGGAAGCAAAAGCTTAAAAGCCTCAGAAGCCAAGAGCATAGTTTCTTGGCCTAATCTAAGTCTGACTAAGAAGAGAGAAGCTCAGCATAAAGAAAAAGCAAAGTTATTCAGTCAGCTTGTCAGTACAGCAGAGTAAGAGAAAGATAAAGCAGAGTTGAGTCTGCCTGCCAGTTTAATGCTAAAGCCTTCTGGAACCAAGACAAAGCCTGTAAACTGTTGGAAGAAACGTTTATGCAAGTAAAGCTGCTGTTGAACTTTACCTCAAGGCCTGGACTCAAGTTATTTTTTCGAATCCCTCAATTATTCTGCCTATTTATTGCTTCGGAGCCAAAGATGTGTTCCAGCCGTATCCAGGTAGGAGCACCGTGACACAATAAGACATATACGCCACACTATACCACTCGGCATTCCTACTTTACCTGGGTCATGATATAGAGGGCCCTGCGCGGAGGCGGCCCGCTGCACATGTCTATAGCTCAATATACTGATAAGAACTCATTACCAGCATTTACTATAAGCTGTAAAATTATGAAAATTACCACCAAAATGATCTAGTCAAGTACCCCAGACTCAAAACAATCACGGACACGTCTATTTTTTCATGGACACAGAAAAAAAAAATCACCTATTTTAATGGACTATCCAGAAATTTATAGATGGGTGGCAACTAGGGATGAGCGAATCGACTTCAGATGAAACATCCGAAGTCGATTCGCATAAAACTTTGTTCTAATACTGTACGGAGCAGGAGCTCAATACAGTATTAGAATGTATTGTCTCCAATGAGACAAACTTATTGCTTCGCGAAGTCTCGCGAGACTTTGCGCAATAACTTCATAAATTAATTTGTACTGTAAAAAAACATTTCACGGACCCGGGTTCAGTTCAAAGTTTGGGAAATGTTTTTTTACAGTACAAATTAATTAATGAAGTTATTGCACGAAGTCTCGCAAGACTTCGCGAAGCAATAACTTCGGCTCATCGGAGCGAATACATTCTAATACTGTAAGGAGCTCCTGCTCCTTACAGTATTAGAACAAAGTTTTATGCGAATCGACTTCAAATGTTTCGCTTATCCCTAGTGGCAACCCCAGTGTCACTATCTGTAGTCAAACCCACTATTGATGTATGTATAAAGTGGCATGTCTGTAAGCCCGACACCACTAGAGGTCACTGTATTCACACCATTCTACGCTCTGGTAATTGGTACAGTATTTCTATCATCTACAGTGAAGATACATTTAGTAGATGCTGTAGGGATTTTCTCTGGTAGGCAGGGTAAGCGGACGCAAAACAGTGGCAAAAACACGGTTGATAAACAAAAGTCAGTGTTTATTCACACAGAAAAAAGGCAGGGGAAAAAAACACAATACTAGGCAGGGCCCTGGTGTTAATTCACACTACAGGAATCCTCGTGTTAATTCACACAGCAAAAGTCCACAGAAGTCAAAGAAACACGTCACCTGACAGTCCACAGCAGGCTTTAGGGCACCTGGCTTCCAGCTGGCAGCTCTCATGCAGCTCTCAGCCTTGTAGTATGGTAGAATTCCTCAGCTCCCAAAACACAGAGCTCCACTTTCACCTGGAGGTTCATTCCACACCCAGCTGAGCTGCTGGCTGTGTTTTTAAATCCCAGCCCAAAACCTGGCCTGGACGTGGGGAACAGCCACCCACCCTGCTCTTTGGCTGCTCCCAATAAGAACCGGCCCAGATCGGCTTTTCAGCCACACTAAGAAAAAACGGTGTCAGCGAGCACTAGCTGCGGCTGACACACAAAATAACCGGTTCCTATCTCACCGAGGCCAGGAACCTCGGTGACACGTACCTTCCATCAATGACGGACCCTTTCGCCTTTCTACAATGCATACAGTAATAACAGTGCACCATTGCTCCTTTTGCTTCCTCTGACTGTCCTCATCAGGGCCACCAGAGATGACTATGCATAATTATGGTTCCGTCAATGAAGAAGGAGAGAGAGGATCTGGCAGAGGAAGTAGGAGGAGAAATGGTGCACAGAGTGTCTTGGGCCCACCATTGGTACACTTAAATGGGTTATCCAAAGTCTAAAACATGCCCCACAATGTCCAGCACCTTATATAGATTATACTTACTTTTATCCCCGGAACCCACGTCGCTCCTGATCCCCACAAGGCCGCATTGCGGGGATCAGGAGCGACGCGGGTGACGGGGAGTGGAATAAGTATAATCTATATGAGGGGCCTGGGTATTGGGGGGCATGTTTTAGACTTTAGATAACCCCTTTAACTACTCATTTCCATATAGATTAAAAGTACTTTTTCTCCTAAGTGAAAGGTATAATTATATTCATCTGAGCAAGCACCACAAGGCATGGTGCAAGCATGGCCACCACTGCTGGATTGCAGGGTGGTCATAACCCCTGGAGTCCTATCTGTGCATTTCATGGTGGGTGCACAATGGGAGAATGAGGGTGAGTGTAACGATAAGGATTAGTGATCTGAGCACACCTCCCTGTGGACCATTCATCCAGTATACCAATATATGGCTGGTCCAAGGTGACAGATGCCCTCTAAACAGATATGGTAAGCTATCCTGCAGGCCTTTGACATAGGTCTAATTGCCAGAAAAAAATAAAAAATAAAATCACTAATGTCAGGTTACCAAATATTATATACAGTCAGGTCCATAAATATTGGGACATCAACACAATGCTAACATTTTTGGCTCTATACACCACCACCACAATGGATTTGAAGTGAAACGAACTAGATGTGCTTTAAACGCCTCCGGACCGCCTAACGCAGGATCGCGTTCCGGAGGCGGCAGCCCTGCGCAGAGTCAAGCATATATGCGTCATCTCGCAAGACGCGAGATTTCCTGTGAACGCGCGCACACAGGCGCGCACGTTCACAGGATCGGAAGGTAAGCGAGTGGATCTCCAGCCTGCCAGCGATCGTTCGCTGGCAGGCTGGAGATGCGATTTTTTTAACCCCTAACAGGAATATTAGACGCTGTTTTGATAACAGCGTCTAATATACCTGCTACCTGGTCCTCTGGTGGTCCCTTTTGTTTGGATCGACCACCAGAGGACACAGGCAGCTCAGTAATATGTAGCACCAAACACCACTACACTACACCCCCCCCTGTCACTTATTAACCCCTGATCACCCCTGATCACCCCATATAGACTCCCTGATCACCCCCCTGTCATTGATCACCCCCCTGGCATTGATCACCCCCTTGTAAGGCTCCATTCAGACGTCCGTATGATTTTTACGGATCCACTGATACATGGATTGGATCCGCAAAACACATACGGACATCTGAATGGAGCCTTATAGGGGGGTGATCAATGACAGGGGGTGATCACCCCATATAGACTCCCTGATCACCCCCCGTCATTGATCACCCCCCTGTAAGGCTCCATTCAGACGTCCGTATGTTTTTTACGGATCCACGGATACATGGATCGGATCAGCAAAACACATACAGACGTCTGAATGGAGCCTTACAGGGGGGTGATCACCCCATATAGACTCCCTGATCACCCCCCTGTCATTGATCACCCCCCTGTAAGGCTGCATTCAGATGTCCGTATGTTTTTTACGGATCCACGGATACATGGATCGGATCCGCAAAACACATACGGACATCTGAATGGAGCCTTATAGGGGGGTGATCAATGACAGAGGGGTGATCACCCCATATAGACTCCCTGATCACCCCCCTGTCATTGATCACCCCCCTGTCATTGATCACCCCCCTGTAAGGCTGCATTCAGATGTCCGTATGTTTTTTACGGATCCACGGATACATGGATCGTATCTGCAAAACACATACGGACGTCTGAATGGAGCCTTATAGGGGGTTGATCAATGACAGGGGGGTGATCACCCCATATAGACTCTCTGATCACCCCCCTGTCATTGATCACCCCCCTGTAAGGCTGCATTCAGATGTCCGTATGTTTTTTACGGATCCACGGATACATGGATCGGATCCGCAAAACACATACGGACATCTGAATGGAGCCTTATAAGGGGGTGATCAATGACAGGGGGGTCCCTTTGCCCACTTAGGCTGCAGAAAAGTGTCACACATCTGGTATCACCGTACTCAGGAGAAGTTGGGCAATGTGTTTTGGGGTGTCATTTTACATATACCCATGCTGGGTGAGAGAAATATCTTGGCAGAAGACAACATTTCCCATTTTTTTATACAAAGTTGGCATTTGACCGAGATATTTATCTCACCCAGCATGGGTATATGTAAAATGACACCCCAAAACACATTGCCCAACTTCTCCTGAGTACGGCAATACCAGATGTGTGACACTTTTTTGCAGCCTAGGTGGGCAAAGGGGCCCACATTCCAAAGAGCACCTTTCGGATTTCACCGGCCATTTTTTACAGATTTTGATTTCAAACTACTTCGCACGCATTTGGGCCCCGAAAATGCCAGGGCAGTATAATTACCCCACAAGTGACCCCATTTTGGAAAGAAGACACCCCAAGGTATTTCGTGATGGGCATAGTGAGTTCATGGAAGTTTTAATTTTTTTTCACAAGTTAGTGGAATATGAGACTTTGTAAGAAAAAAAATAAATCATAATTTTCCGCTAACTTGTGACAAAAAATAAAAAATTGTAGGAACTCGCCATGCCCCTCACGGAATACCTTGGGGTGTCTTCTTTCCAAAATGGGGTCACTTGTGCGGTAGTTATACTGCCCTGGCATTCTAGGGGCCCTAATGTGTGGTAAGTAGTTTGAAATCAAAATGTGTAAAAAATGACCTGTGAAATCCTAAAGGTGCTCTTTGGAATTTGGGCCCCTTTGCACACCTAGGCTGCAAAAAAGTGTCACACATGTGGTATTGCCGTACTCAGGAGAAGTTGGGCAATGTGTTTTGGGGTGTCATTTTACATATACCCATGCTGGCTGAGATAAATATCTTGGTCAAATGCCAACTTTGTATAAAAAAATGGGAAAAGTTGTCTTTTGCCAAGATATTTCTCTCACCCAGCATGGGTATATGTAAAATGACACCCCAAAAAAACATTGCCCAACTTCTCCTGAGTACGGCAATACCACATATGTGACACTTTTTTGCAGCCTAGGTGGGCAAAGGGGCCCACATTCCAAAGAGCACCTTTCGGATTTCACCGGCCATTTTTTACAGATTTTGATTTCAAACTACTTTGCACGCATTTGGGCACCTAAAATGCCAGGGCAGTATAACTACCTCACAAATGACCCCATTTTGGAAAGAAGACACCCCAAGGTATTTCGTGATGGGCATAGTGAGTTCATGGAAGTTTTTATTTTTTGTCACAAGTTAGTGGAATATGAGACTTTGTAAGAAAAAAAAATCATCATTTTCCGCTAACTTGTGACAAAAAATAAAAAGTTCTATGACCTCACTATGCCCATCAGCGAATACCTTAGGGTGTCTACTTTCCGAAATGGGGTCATTTGTGGGGTTTTTCTACTGTCTGGGCATTGTAGAACCTCAGGAAACATGACAGGTGCTCAGAAAGTCAGAGCTGCTTCAAAAAGCGGAAATTCACATTTTTGTATAACTTTTACCCAAACCATTTTCTTTTTACCCAAACATTTTTTTTTTATCAAAGACATGTAGAACAATAAATTTAGAGAAAAATTTTGATATGGATGTCATTTCTTTTGCAAAATTTTACAACTGAAAGTGAAAAATGTCAAAAAAATCGTTAAATTTCGATTAATTACAAAAAAAGTAAAAATGTCAGCAGCAATGAAATACCACCAAATGAAAGCTCTATTAGTGAGAAGAAAAGGAGGTAAAATTCATTTGGGTGGTAAGTTGATTGACCGAGCAATAAACCGTGAAAGTAGTGTAGTGCAGAAGTGTAAAAAGTGGCCTGGTCATTAAGGGTGTTTAAGCTAGGGGGGCTGAAGTGGTTAACTGCAGACTGTCAGCTTTAATTTGAGGTTATTTACATCCAAATCAGGTAGACGGTGTAGGAATTACAACAGTTTGCATATGTGCCTCCCACTTGTTAAGGGACCAAAAGTAATGGGACAGAATAATAGTCATAAATCAAACTTTCACTTTTTAATACTTAGTTGCAAATCCTTTGCAGTCAATTACAGCCTAAAGTCTGGAATGCATAGACATCACCAGACGCTGGGTTTCACCCCTGGTGATGCTCTGCCAGGCCTCTACTGCAACTGTTTTCAGTTCTTGCTTGTTCTTGGGAGATTTTGCCTTCAGTTTTGTCTTCAGCAAGTGAAATGCATGCTCAGTCAGATTCAGGTCAGATGATTGACTTGGCCATTGCATAACATTCCACTTGTTTCCCTTAAAAAACTCTTTGGTTGCTTTTGCAGTATGCTTTGGGTCATTGTCCATCTGCACTGTGAAGTGCGGTCCAATGAGTTCTGAAGCATTTGGCTGAATATGAGCAGATAATGTTGCCCGAAACACTTCAAAATTCATCCTGCTGCTTTTGTCAGCAGTCACATCATCCAATAAATAAAAGACAACCAGTTCCATTGGCAGCCATACATGCCCACGCCATGACACTACCACCACCATGCTTCACTGATGAGGTGGTATGCTTAGGATCATGAGCAGTTCCTTTCCTTCTCCATACTCTTCTCTTCCCATCACTCTGGTACAAGTTGATCTTGGTCTCATCTGTCCATAGGATGATGTTCCAGAACTGAGAAGGCTTTTTTAGATGTCGTTTGGCAAAATCTAATCTGGCCTTCCTGTTTTTGAGGCTCACTTATGGTTTACATCTTGTGGTAAACCCTCTGTATTCACTCTGGTGAAGTCTTCTCTTGATTGTTGACTTTGACATACATACACCTACCTCCTGGAGAGTGTTCTTGATCTGGACAACTGTGGTGAAGGGTGTTTTCTTCACCAGGGAAAGAATTCTTCGGTCATCCATCACAGTTGTTTTCCGTAGTCTTCCGGGTCTTTTGGTGTTGCTGAGCTCCTTCTTTTTAAGAATGTTCCAAACTGTTGTTTTGGCCACGCCTAATGTTTTTGCCATCTCTCTGATGGGTTTGTTTTGTTTTTTCAGCCTAATGATGGCTTGCTTCACTGATAGTGACAGCTCTTTGGATCTCATCTTGAGAGTTGACAGCAACAGATTCCGAATGCAAATAGCACACTTGAAATGAACTCTGGACCTTTTATCTGCTCATTGTAATTGGGATAATGAGGGAATAACACACACCTGGCCATGGAACAGCTGAGAAGCCAATTGTCCCATTACTTTTGGTCCCTCAAAGGGCTTCTGTCACCCCACTAAACAGTTTTGTTTTTTTTGGTTAATTATAATCCCTATACTGCGATTTATGCATACATACTGTAATTAATCATTTTGGTTCAGCAGATTCTGTTATAAACGTACTGGCCCTGTCTGCATTCAAAATCTGGCGCCTGCGCCGTACCTGTCTTCAGTCGGCGCAGGCGCACTGAGAGGAGGACGCTCACTCGGCCGCTCCTTCCTCAGTGCGCCTGCGCCGGGTGTAGATGTGACGTCATCGGCGCAGGCACATTAAGGATGGAGAGGCCGAGCTAGCGTCCTCCTCTCAGTGCGCCTGCGCCGACTGAAGACAGGTACGGCGCAGGCGCCAGATTTTGAATGCAAACAGGGCCAGCAGAGAAAGATCCCGTTCGCTGGCCCTGTCAATCAACATGCTGAGGGGGCGTCTTTAGGATAGGAGGATGCGGCTGGTACCAGCAAGTAGCCGCCCTACTTGCTGGTAGCAAGGTAATTTGCATATTTTAAAAGTACGTTTTTAACAGAATCTGCTGAACTAAAATGATTAATTACAGTATGTATGCTTAAATCGCAGTATAGGAATTATAAGTAACCAAAAAAAAAAATAATGTTTAGTGGGGTGACAGAAGCCCTTTAACAAGTGGGAGGCACATATGCAAACTGTTGTAATTCCTACACCGTTCACCTGATTTGGATGTAAATACCCTTAAATTAAAGCTAACAGTCTGCAGTTAAAGCACATCTTGTTCATTTCATTTCAAATCCATTGTGGTGGTGTATAGAGCCAAAAATGTTAGAATTGTGTCGATGTCCCAATATTTATGGACCTGACTGCATATAGGATGTCATTTAAAAGGCATCCGTCAGCAGATTTGTACCTATGAAATGACCTGTTACATGTATATTTGATAGCTGAAGGCACCTGTGTTGGTCCGGTGTTCATATGTGCCCGCATTGCTGAGAAAAATGTTTTAATATATGCAAATGAGCCTCTAGGAGCAACGGGGGGCATTGCCATTACTCCTAGAGGCTCTGCTCTCTCTGTAACTGCTGGTCCCTCTGCACTTTGATTGACAGGGCCAAGTGTTATGATGTTTTTACTACTTTTACTACATCATTTTTCACAGCAATGCAGGAACATATGAACATGGGACCAACACAGATGACTTCAGCTGCCAAGCGCACATGTAACAGATCAACCAGTTTCATGGGTACAAATCTGCTGACAGATTCCTTATAAAAATAGTTATTTCTAGGATTTTCCTCACCTGGGGTTTTAGCCCTGCATCATAATATCATAGTGTAGAGGGAACTGTTGCCGACTCTAGCATGCCATGCTCAGAACTGTAAAATATATTACTTACATGTACTGCTGCTTGTAGTTCCTACTGATATCCGGACATCGTATTTTCTGCAGAAGAATTCGGATCACATTTAGAAATATGATGAAATTCAGCTAAAGAGTAAGAGAAAACAGGAAGAATCCATGTTATTAGCTTTTCTTCTCAGTTTTGGGGCAGAAAGCAGCTACAACTGTCAGCCATGGGTCACCCGGTCACCAAATGTGACCTACTGTATTGTGAGGGATGAGAATCCATTTTGCATAAACATGTCCTCCATCTTGTGCATATGTGGAAAAATTAATGAACCAGCTGGCAGGATGCAGGGAGTTTCTGTGTATAGATAGCTACAAGGCCAAGGTAAGCAGCTCTCTCACTTCCTTATCAGAATTTGATGCAGAAACTTTCATTACTAGAATTCTGTTAGTATGGTGTGGAAGTATTGCCTTTTTATGAATAACCAATCAAATCACTAGTTTCGCTTTCCACCCCTTTGGTGGTGTGCCAGATTTGTCTATGCTTATCTGTAGTGTTATAATGTATGTAATGTAATGTATGCTTTTATGCAATAAAGAAGAGAGAGAGAATTTGATTCAGCAGTGTGCCTGTGTCTGTTCTCTTGAGCGCTCATCAACAAAACTTGAATTGGAACCCCGACAATCATAGAGGTATCTTCTTCCCTCTTCCTGGTGGATATTATGATGTGAAAACTTTCCCCCTCAATCTATTTAATCTTCATTTTTCTCTTCTGGACTATGAAACATGATGTGACGCTAACGTACACTACACACAGGGGGGAGGATAGTGACCACTGCGCTCCACCCTCACCCCTGGCCCTGCCTACTTGCCTCGCAAGTCCTAATGACAGGGGACAACTAGACGGCAGTCCCTAACTTAGGATACGTGCTGGGAAGACAGACAAGACAAATAACGGAACGTGAACGGACCGGGTCAATACCTAGAGAGCTACGCAGTACTAAGGAATGAGCAGAGAATAGTCAGGAAAAGCAGAGGTCAAATACCAGGAGAGAAACAAAGTACAACAGGAGTCCGCAAAGAATCGTCAGGTGGAAGCCGGGGTCAGGATACTAGAAGAGATGCGCAGTACAGGAGGAGCAGGCAGAGAATCGTCAGGGAACACAGGATCAGGTAAGTATGCAGGAACAAAACAATCACCAGATACCTAAAATTAACAGGCAACCTGTGGCCAGCAGGCTGCCTATATTTATAGTGGGGAGTGAGGGTCATGTGACGTGGCCAGCATCACATGACCAACAGACTGACCAGTCGAGCACTGAGTGATCAGCTCGGCGCTCAAGGCAGATCTAGGAGCAGGGAGCCTCCCAGCTAGCAAAGCTGCCCTGGGAACAAGGTCAAACACAGATCCTCGCTCCCAAAGCTAAGCAGCAGGTCTGCGGCTGATGGGAGACCAAGTGCGCACCTTCCTGACATCCACTATTTTAGACAACACATACTCAACAGCATCATTAACAAGAACCGGCAGAGGCGAGGCTTTTGCTGGTACTACTGGGTCAACATATCTTTTAAGTAAAGATTTATGGAACACATTATGAATGTGGAATGACTCGGGCAGCTCCAACCTAAAGGATACTGGGTTAATCACCTCCATGATCTTATATGGTCCAATAAAACGAGGAGCAAATTTTTTAGAATCTACCTTTAGAGAGAGATTCTTGGAGGATTACCACACCTTATCCCCAACCAGAAAATGTGCGCCCCTTGAACGTTTCCTATTGGCTTTGAGTCTTTGAGAACTTTGAGCCTTTTCTAGGTTCATTTGAACCCGGGCCCAAACTGTGCACAGTTCAGAAGAGAGCCTATCCGCCTCAGGGTTAGAGGAGGAGACGGATGACCCAGAATGAAAACGGGGATGAAAACCATGGTTACAAAAGAAAGGGGAGACCCCAGCAGAAGAATTAACACGGTTATTCAAAGCAAATTCAGCCAACGGAAGGTATTTAACCCATAATTGCTGGTCATCAGCAACATACGACCTCAGGAATTGTTCCACAGACTGATTAAGGCGTTCAGTCTGCCCATTACTCTCAGGGTGGTAGGCGGAGCAAAAAGACAACGAAATCTGACATCTTTGACAAAAAGCCCTCCAAAATTTGGACACAAACTGCACACCCCTGTACAATATTTTCCGGGATACAATGTAACCGTACAATTTCTTTCACAAAAATAGATGCCAGGGTCTTGGCATTTGGGAGTTTAGACAGAGGAATGAAATGAACCATCTTGCTAAACCTATCGACCACTACCCAAACCACAGTCTTACCCTCTGCCGGCGGCAGGTCGGTAATAAAGTCCATCGAGATATGGGACCAGGGTCTACTGGGAATGGGTAGGGGTCGTAGGTTACAAGCAGGGCGAGTCCTAGGTGTCTTAGACCTAGCACAAACCTCACAGGCTGACACGTAGGACTTGACATCCCTAAATAGAGTGGGCCACCAATAGGATCTAGAAACCAGCTCTCTAGTGCCCTCAAAACCAGGATGGCCACAAAAGGCAGAATCATGACACTCACCCAACAGCTGGAGACGAAATTGTATGGGAACAAACAACTTATCTGTTGGGGTGGTTGCCGGTGCCAGATGTTGTTCAGCCTTAATGAGAGCCGAGATATCTTGGGTTAAGGCTGCTACGAAGATATTTGCTGGTAGGATGGATTCAGGCGGTGCCTCTGTAGGCTGAAAAGCATGGAAGCTCCGAGATAATGCATCAGCCTTCACGTATTTACTTCCAGGCCTGAAAGTAGTGGAGAATTCAAAACAAGTAAAAAACAGTGCCCATCTAGCCTGACGGGGATTCAACCTCTTAGCAGATTCAAGAAACATAAGGTTCTGATGGTCAGTGACAACAGTTACACAATGCCTTGCCCCCTCCAGAAAATGCCTCCACTCCTCAAATGCCCACTTAATGGCCAGCAACTCCTGATTCCCTATGTCGTAGTTTCTCTCGGTTGAAGAAAATTTTCTGGAAAAGAATGCACACGGTCTTAGGTTAGTTAGACTAGCAGGACCTTGTGAAAGGACTGCTCCTGCGCCGTCCTCAGACGCATCCACCTCCACAATAAAAGGTCTCTCCTGATCTGGCTGGATCAGAATGGGAGCGCTACTGAATGCCTTTTTTAGTGTTTCAAACGAAGTAATGGCCTCAGTAGACCAGTTCTCCAAATCCGCCCCTTTCTTAGTAAGGTCGGTCAACGGTTTAGCAATTACTGAAAAATTCTTAATAAATTTACGGAGTAATTGGCAAAACCTAAGAACCGTTGTAAGGCCTTTAAGGATGAAGGCCTTACCCATTCCTTAATAGCTAGTACCTTACCAGGATCCATCTTGAAGGCGTGAGGGGTCAGGACATGCCCTAGAAACAGTATCTCCTGTACACCAAAGACACATTTCTCTTGTTTAGCAGACAACTGATTCTCCCCCAACACCTCTAATACTTGTCTAACATGAGACACATGAGATTTGAAATCAGGAGAAAATATCAAAATGTCGTCAAGATAGACAATGACAAATTTACCTAAAAACTTTCTAAGAATATTATTCATAAAGTTTTGGAACACAGCTGGGGCATTGCTGAGTCCAAAAGGCATAACCTGATATTCAAAGTGCCCTGCCGGAGTATTGAACGCCGTCTTCCATTCGTCTCCCTCCTTGATTCGGATTAGATTATATGCCCCTTTCAGGTCAATCTTAGAAAACCAAGTTGCCCCCCAGAACCTGGTTAAATAAATCCAGAATCAATGGGAGAGAGTATCTATTCTGGATAGTGATTTTATTCAATTTCCGGTAATCGATACAAGGCCTAAGACCACCATCCTTCTTCTTAACGAAGAAAAACCCTGCTCCCATAGGAGAGACAGAAGGTCTAATGTGCCCCTTACCGAGGCTTTCCTTAATATAATCCTCCATGGCCTTGCGTTCGGGCTGAGAGAGATTATAAATATATATCAGAATATTCCCTTATGACCGTGGGTAATATATCAGATTCTACTGAGACCCCAGCTTGTACCACAGACAAGCACGAGTCACACTTAGGTCCCCATTTCACTAACTTCCCCCTGGACCAATCAATAGTGGGGTTGTGTAATCGGAGCCAAGGCAACCCTAGTACCACCTCGACCGGAAAGTTCTCCAGGACTAAGAGGGAACATTTCTCAGGGTGGCACACCCCAACGGTTAAAGAAATCTCTGAGGTACATGACCTCACCATACCACCTACCAGGGGAGTGGCGTCAATAGCCATGACATGGATAGGTGTAGGAAGAGTAAAAATTTGAATACCCAGTCTAATGGCGTACTCAGAGTCAATAAAGCTGGCAGCTGAACCAGAGTCAATAAAGGCCTTACCCGGCCATTTATTAACCCCCAGAGATATTGTTATAGGTACCAAAAGCTTACATTTAGTAATATCAGGGTGTACCTGGTCTTTAGGTTGCCTTGCCTTGGGAGACTTAACGGAGAAGGCCTTCTTTGGACACTGGTTGATCCAATGGTCAGGATCTCCGCAGTAAAAACACACTCCACGTCTGCGGCGCAGATTCCCTTGAGTCATGCCGACCTGCATGGGTTCTTCGGTAGAGACCTCAGCGTTATTTCTGGGATAGACCTCAGGCTGGACCACCATCTGAGAAGAGTACTGTCGTTCCTGTCGTCTCTCTCTAACCCGTCGGTCAAGTCGGACTACAAGGGTCATCATCTCCTCTAGAGTCTCTGGAAGCTGATAACTCACTAGAAGATCCTTTAAGTTATCAGACAGACCTGACCTTAACTGACTCTTAAGTGCTGGTTCATTCCATCCTGAGGGAACACACCACCTTCTGAATTGGGTTCAATACTCCTCCGCAGGTAGATCGCCCTGAACCAGAACTTTTAGAGCAGTCTCGGCTACCAGTGTCCTGTCTGGTTCATCATAGCGCCTGAAAAAAAACCTCCACTGATGTTAAACAACTGGCGTCAGCAGGTAAAGAAAATGCCCAGTCCTGGGGATAACCCTGTAACCGGGAAATGATAATGCCCACGCGTTGACTCTCGGGGCCAGAGGATACGGGGCGCAAACGGAAAAAAGTTTACAATTTTCTTTAAAGGAAAGAAACTTCTTCCGATCTCCAGAAAAGGGCTCAGGAAGCTTAATCTGGGGCTCTAAATGTGGACTGGAGGCCTGAGGGATGGAAGTACCTTGTCCTAGCTCAAAAGAACAGAATTTCTCCCCTAGCTCCTGCACAATCTGCGTCAGGTTAGAGACATGGTCAGTCAGGGTCACCAGAGGATTCATGATACAGTGGTTAGGTTACGGCCTGTTAATCTGTGACGGTAACGTACACTACACACAGGGGGGGGGATAGTGACCACTGCGCTCCACCCTCACCCCTGGCCCTGCCTACTTGCCTCGCAAGTCCTAATGACAGGGGACAACTAGACGGCAGTCCCTAACTTAGGATACATGCTGGGAAGACAGACAAGACAAATAATGGAACGTGAACGGACCGGGTCAATACCTAGAGAGCTACGCAGTACTAAGGAATGAGCAGAGAATAGTCAGGAAAAGCCGAGGTCAAATACCAGGAGAGAAACGAAGTACAACAGGAGTCTGTAAAGAATCGTCAGGTGGAAGCCGGGGTCAGGATACCAGGAGAGTTGCGCATTACAGGAGGAGCAGGCAGAGAATCGTCAGGGAACACAGGATCAGGTAAGTATGCAGGAACAAAACAATCACCAGATACCTAAAATTAACAGGCAACCTGTGGCCAGCAGGCTGCCTGTATTTATAGTGGGGAGTGAGGGTCGTGTGACGTGGCCAGCATCACATGACCGACAGACTGACCAGTCGAGCACCGAGTGATCAGCTCGGCGCTCAAGGCAGACCTAGGAGCAGGGAGCCTCCCAGCTGACCTAGGAACAAGGTCAAACACAGATCCTCGCTCCCGAAGCTAAGCAGCAGGTCTGCGGCTGATGGGAGACCGAGTGCGCCTTCGGCACCCCGTTACACATGATGTGAACAGTGATAATTCATCTCTACTTTAAGCTGTGGCCCATAGGGTAACATTTATGTTTTTACCCTTCTCAGGCTGGAAGTAGCTAACTTCTTCTACTTAGATTTTATTAGTAAGAAAGCAGCCATGTGTTTGTGAAATGCTAGGAGGTGTAGTTTAATGGTAACATCAGAGTGGAAGTAGCTAGCTCCTACTAGGATTTCAGTAGTAATGAGTATAGCTCACAGCCTGGGGCAAATCTCCATGAAAAATGAGACTCTTGGGATTTATATTAATCAAAGAAAGTGCTGAGGTGATGTGACAGATACAGTATACTTTCTATATCTGTCCATGTTGCAGACACCCCCCTCAAAAAAATAATAATAACCTCTTGAATAAATCTTAGTGTTTCAGTTGTATATTAGCCAGTAATTTTGTGATGTCTTTTGTTTTGTACATGAACCCTCTAAATTGTAAGGCGCTGCGGAATATTGAATAAAGATTATTATTATTATTATTATTATAACATAAAATGCATACATGCAGCTTTTCTGTGTGGTAAAGAACATGAAAAACCAAGTATTTGCCCCTCACCACCTTGTGGTCATTAGAGGTACTGCAGGTCTCATAGGAACGCGTCCCTGTTAACAGATTATGAGAGTGCTCACAAAGAGAGTGATTTTGATAATAAGTAAATATTAGTAAAGCACTGTTGCCACTGCAGTAATTACCAACTATTATATAAAAAACTTGTTTCACCAGAGTATACTTACAAATATTGCAACTAGTATTGGGGTCTTGATTATCCACCAGTAAATGTTTTCATAATCATCCCAGCACCTGAATGACAACATGAAGCACACAGTGATACGAGTGAGACACAACCAGAACTACTACTACCAGAAGATGGCACAATTATATTTTTTTTACATTTAAAGCAATATATCTGTTTATTTCAAACTCACACATACTTGGCCAACTCTCTCAGAATATCCAGGAGACTCCCAGAAAAATGTAAATGACCAGACTCCTGAAACAGCAGGTAAATTGTGCCTTGCATTGGCTTTAAAGGCTGTGGACATTTTTGTAGATTTTATTTATAACAATGTAGGTAATCTAGGCTTTAAAAACATTTTTCTAATAGGTTTAAAAAAAAAATTCTACCTGTTTTTACTCTGCAGTCTGCATTTTTTCGCATACATTGCAGGCTGCTCTATTCCCTTCTCAGTCAAATCAATAAGATGAGCTGTCTCTCTCATCACATGAGTGGTCATTTAAAGGGGTTCTCTGGAAATTAAGAAAATGAAAATACTTAAATATTGCCTTATTATAAATATATTTCCAAATACCTTTCATTAGTTATAATGGCTCGTTTTGTTTAGGGAACAATCATTAGGAGAAATAAAATGGCTGCCATCCTATTAGTAGAGATGTCCCGAATAGTTCGCCGGCGAATAGTTCCCGGCGAACATAGCTTGTTCGCGTTCGCCGCGGCGGGCGACCATATGCGATGTTCGGTCCGCCCCCTATACATCATCATTGAGTAAACTTTGACCCTGTACCTCACAGTCAGCAGACACATTCCAGCCAATCAGCAGCAGACCCTACCTCCCAGACCCTCCCACCTCCTGGACAGCATCCATTTTAGATTCATTCGGAATCTGCATTCTTAGTGAGAGGAGGGAGAGTGCTGCTGCTGCTGATCTAATAGGGAAAGCGTTAGCTAGGGCAGTGTTCTGTGTCCACAGACTCATCTGCTGTAAGGACAGCGTCCTGACAGCACCCCAAAAAGCCATTTTCAGGGCTGGTACATCAGTCTGCTTTTTTTTTATTTTTTATATTTATATATATATATTGCAGTTGCCTGCCCGTGTTGTGTGAGAGGCTGCAGGCTCAGTCACAGACAGTACTGTGTGCACACCATTCATACAGGGTGTCACTCACACATACCTTTTAGATAAAAAAAAAATTAATTTAATATTTTTCTGTGATATAATCCCAGTTGCAAGCCAGTGTGTGTCTGGCCCATAGACTGTACTGTGGCCACTGGCTAGCCCACCACTCATACCGTTACAGGGTGTCACACACTCACAAATACCTTTTAGATAAAAAAAATTCAATTTAATATTTTTCTGTGATATAATCCCAGTTGCAAGCCAGTGTGTTTCTGGCCCACGGACTGTACTGTGGCCACTGGCTAGCCCACCACTCATACCGTTACAGGGTGTCACTCACTCACAAATACCTTGCAGATAAAAAAAATTATATTTAATAATTTTCTGTGATATAATCCCAGTTGCAAGCCAGTGTGTCTCTGGCCCACAGACTGTACTGTGGCCACTGGCTAGCCCACCACTCATACCGCTACAGGGTGTCACTCACTCACAAATACCTTGCAGATAAAAAAAAAATCAATTTTATAAATGGACCCCAGATTGGGGACGTAACAGGGATTAAACTGATGAGAAGAGAGAACTACAGAAAATACCACTCATATAGGGTGTGAGAGTAAATTGCACGGCGCAGACGCAGTGACCGTGGCGTGGATTCAAACAAAGGGGAGGGAGCCAGCGTTTTTTTAACCATCTCCCCATTCGAAAAATCAATTCAATTCACCTTTCGGGGACCCTCGGTGTTGTACGTGGCTGGGTGGAGGAAGAAACCTTCAATGACATCAACGGGACATGGCTAGCTTGTTATCCAACCTTGTGCAAATGGGGAGTTTGCGGTTGGGCAAATGGACTGTTTGCGGTTGTTTGCGGTGCATTAAAAGGGGAGTTTGGTCTGTCAATGTCTGTGAAGCGGGCGTAACCCTTACACTACCTGATCGATACAACATCATACCTGATCGTATACACACACTGGATGTTTTAAACCACGTTGTTTAAAAAAATTTTGGATTGTTAGGTGATTTATGCCCTTTATGGATTAAAACTGCGTCAACTATGCAATTTTCCATGGGAGTTTTGCCATGGATCCCTCTCCGGCATGCCACAGTCCAGGTGTTAGTCCCTTGAAACAACTTTTCCATCACTACTGTGGCTAGAAAGAGTCCCTGTGGGTTTTAAAATTCGCCTGCCTATTGAAGTCTATGGCGGTTCGCCCGGTTTGCCGGTTCTCAACATCTCTACCTATTAGTACACACAAAAACTGTCCTAATCATACAGGAGGACAAGTTACTTCCTAACAGATAAAGAGCTGCCTCATCCTTCTCTCTGCTCTGCTTGTCAGGAATTAGGATCCTGAATGCAGTTTAATATGATATTTAGCTGAATCTCTGTAGATATGGAGTTCATAAGGAGACATGAAGTACAGAGAGGAGGTGGGGATATGGATAATGAAGGCAGCACTTGTATGCAGTCTTCATTACCACAGTCTGTCCTGTCCATCCTCTCTGTACTTCATGTCTCCTCACGAACTCCATTCCTACAGAGATTCAGCTAGATATCATATTAAACTGCATTCAGGATCATAATCCCTGCCAAGTAGGAGAGGAGGATGAGGCAGCTCTTTAGCTCAGTGTTCTGAAGCAACTTGTAACTTAATAGGACAGCGGCCATTTTATTGCCCCTGATGATTGTTCCCCAGACAAAACAAGCCATTATAACTAATGAAAGTTAATTGGGAATATGTTTTATAATAAAGTAATATTTAAGGTTTTTTTTAATTCATGGGGAACCCCTTAAGCAAATTTCTGGTGAATTTCTGATCCCTACAACTGTGCATGGAAAGTCTTCTTCCACATAGACATCCATAACTCCCTCCTTAAGGCCTCATGCACACAACAGTATTTTTTCACGGTCCGCAAAACGGGGTTCCTTTGTTCCGTGATCCATTTCCGTGTGTCTTCCTTGATTTTTGGAGGATCACCAGACATGAAAAGTGAAAAAATTATCTAAGTCAAGTTTGCATTGCAAATGATAGGGAAAAAACGGACACGGATCACGGACGCGGATGACAAACTTGTGTGCCTCCGTGTTTTTTCACTGACCCATTGACTTGAATGGGTCCGCGAACCGTTGTCCGTGAAAAAAATAGGACAGGTCATATTTTTTTGACGGACTGGAAACACGGATCTTGGACGCGGATGACAAACGGTGCATTATCCGAATTTTCAACAGACCCATTGAAAGTCAATGGGTCCGCAGAAAATCACGGAAAATGGAACAACGGACACGGAACACAACAACGGTCGTGTGCATGAGGCCTAAAGGGGTTAGCCACTTTCTTGTTAGTTGTAAGCAATGTGTATGTTACCATGTGTATGTTTTCTATATTTCATAAGCTATGCCTCCTTTTTAGGCAAATCTTCTGTACTGTCTGGATAGAGGTCCTGTCCATAAGATGGCTGCTGATGGAAAGTCATGTTTAAGCTTGAAATGCTGTTTCTGTACAGCATTAAAATGTATGGGCTCCGAGGAGGAAACCTTTGTCTCCGCCAAAGTTGCGCGAGATTTCGGTATTCCTATCTGCTTATTTAAAAACATTTAAAATAGGAATCCGAAGTCATGTTTGACACCAGCTGGCAAGTTGGTACCTAACCCGATTTCGGATTCCTATTTTAAAATGTTTTTAAATAAGCAGTTCTGTGAATAACTTCGGAATTCCTAAGTCTCGCCAACTTCTGCCGAGACAAGAAGTTTTCCTCCCCATAGCCAATACATTTTAATGCTGTATAGATACAGCATTTCCAACGAGGTTTTTGAACTAATCGAGCTTCGGATCATAGAAGCCTACTCTCTACCCTCTCCTGCAATCATCTCTATGGTCAGTGCAGGTAGAGAACCAAACACTGAACTACAAGTGCTCAACATCCTGCTACATCCAGGGCAATGCTGGAGAGATAAGTAATCTGCTGGACCCCAGGTATCAAATATTAACCCCTTCAACCAGGGATGCTAATCTTAACCCCTTCACTGCCTTACACAACCAGGGATCCAAATAGTAATCCCTTCAGTGGTCTCTACCACCAGAGATTCTGAAAATAATCTCTGCCCTAGACCAGCTAATTATTAGGGCTCTATGTTGTCCATAGAAAAAAAAAAGTGACGCAGGCCAAAAGGAACGTCCTTAGGTATAGTTTTAGTGTATGAGTTGGCACAAGTGGAAAGGTCCAGCCATAATGGAGGCCCATTTGACCTATGCTATGCTATCCCGCTCCTTTTATGTATGCTACTGGTATAATGCATTAAGTAGAACATGTGTCAAGATGATAAAATATAAAAGAAGGATGGTTCTCACAGGGTCAATTTTGGCTTTCGTAACTGTGGCTGGGTTTGTGAGTTTTTGTGGGAACTATAGTGCAAAATTGAAAATGAGTGTTACCCAGTATTATCAAAGCTGATTCTTGTCTTTATCCATACTGCAATGGTAAGTGCTGGGAGACCTGTGGAAGACAAGCAAATGCTAAAGAAGACCCTCTAAACATTGACTATACTTCACTATAATTGGACCCCAAAATCCATATTGTAAACATCTACATAGTAGTTGGACTCCAAAATGTCTAATATAGCATCTCCATAGTTGGTCCAAACTGGTAGATGGAGGACCCTAGATGGTGGCAGTCTCTGGGCAACTGCCCTTATTACACATCCTATAATCTAACCCTGTACTTGAGGTGTTACTCACCCCAGCCAATGACGATATACCACCAAAAATACCGCTTCTGTGAGGTAAATGTGAGGGTGAGCAGAGTGTGTAGATACATTCCCTCCACCAGGAGCCAAGAGAAATTCGCAAGGATAGAGTACTGGAAGAAAACCACTGCTGCCTTACAGCTTACCTGGAATGAGAGGGAACATGACACTGAATTCTGTATGAAGTAAGTCCTGATCTTTACAGAGTTCAAGGAGTTTTCCAGAATTAGAAAAACTTATCTGTTTTCTAGCAAAAGCAGAATCACTACTGCCCAAAGATTGTGGGGGTCATTTATTAAAACCGATGTTTTAGATGTTAATAAAGCCCCTGCACTGGCGGTGGATTGTCAAAGTTATGTAGAGGTGCCAGCTTCTCTGTTCCATAGAGCAGTGTTGGAACAGCGCGACATATAAAAGATGAGTAAGATGGGGGGGGTTCCTTGAGTTTATACAGCCCCATGCTCGAAGCCAAGTTTTTAAAAACCTCAGAAAGCCCCTTTAATCTATAGTAGCAAATATTCAATTTTATTGTAGTTCTGCCATAGGGAAACTGAAGCATTATGCAGCTCTGACTGCAATCAGTGGGCTATCAGGCTCGCCAGGCCCTGCAGAGTGGAACATACAGTACTCTTTGAAGCAGCTCTCCAAATATATGAGGATGTTAACTTTAACTGAGTAGATTTAGAGCTGTATTACACCAACAGATTATCTGACAGATTTTCTGAACAATCTTTGGTCAGATGGCCTATTACACACAGATCTTTTGTTATACTCACCAACTATTTGACTGATTGGACAGAAATTGGACAAATAATCTGTTGGTGTAAGTGTACCCCAAGTGAATTAAATAAATACTTTACAAAGTCCATCAGGATGGAATGACAATGCTATATCTCTGTATGTAGACCTAACTCTAACCATCACACATGGATATTCTCACCGTAGACATGGTGCAGTGATCAATATTCTCATCAGCAAAAAGAATGGCATCTTTAATGAACACGGAAGCTCCCCGTATAATGAAAGACACAAAGAGGTTCATGTGGATATAATTTCTGGGGCAATGAAGTTTCCTAAGGGAGAAACATCAAAAATCAAATATCAGATATCAAATATATCTATATCTATATCTGTCAATCTATCTATCTATCTATCTATCTATCTCTCTGTCTCATATTTATATATCTCATATGTATTTCAAATCTATCTATCTATCTATCTATCTATCTATCTATCTATCTGATATATATTATCTATCTATCTATCTGACTATGGCCAATTCCCAAAGAACATTCTCGAAAAAAGGGAGAGATCACCTGGACAGTCAGAATAGTTGACAAGTCTCCCAAGTGCTGATACAGCTTACCAGCACTATCCAGAAATAGTCCTATGTGTGACGCAAGTATGTTGTTTCACAGGCGTCAAGTAATGAAAAGGGTCATAAAATGGGTTTGTCTTTTAAAATGTATCTTCTATCTCTACGTTATCTATTGTAACGGGCAGTGGGTGTGGACCCAATATAAAAACTAGCCAGCTTTGGGTTTGGTCTACCTCCATTATCCTGAAAGTCTCCTGTTTTCACCCTTTAATGCCTATACAGGGATCTGATATTCGCTGGAGGGGAGCCACTAGGCCGCTACACTTTTGAGATAATCCTGGTGTAGTTGGAGGATGACCCATGGGAATCAGGGTCAGTGGCGCAAAGCAATGAGGGGTCGGGAATTCTATGTAGTTAGGAGAAAAGCTGAGGTCAAGGCAGGCAGAGTTCAAATGTAGTCAAGATACAAATCCAAGGTCAGGGCAGGTGGTAATGGGTCAATACTAGAAACAAGCTAAGGTAAAGGAAGGTAACGGAGAATCAAAGTCGGTACACTGGCAATCTGACAGAATTAGACACCTTCACTGGTTAACTAGAAACCCAAGCTCAGGCACCCTCCCACTGGGGAAGGTGCCTCACATACCCAGGTGGCCAGCCTTAGATGGGAAGGATTAGGGTTTGAAAGTGCTGGCCCTTTTAGAGGCCAGGAACATGCGTGCACATCCTATAGGACAGATGACACAAGTGGCAACAGTGGCCAAGGCCGTTGCTGGCTAGAAGAGGAGGACGAGAAGACCCAGACCTCGGGATGACTGAGGGAATCAGCTAGGTGGGTAGCAGGGCATAAGTGACTGCAAAAAGGAGCACAACAGTGCAATATCTATCTGTAATATCTGTCTGTTATCTATCTATTATCCATCTGCTATATATATATATATATATATATATATATGTTATTTATCATCTATATATTATCTATTTACATACTTTTTATTTCTGAATAAACTGTAGCCATAACTTATTTTCTTTTCTTTATTTAGTAGAAATTACTGAGCACTCATACTTCTAATGCTTTACAGATTCTCTAACTTCCTACCTGGTCCCCCTGGTTATCAAACATTCAGCTCATTAGCTGTTCGTGTTCATATTCTGATAAACATCATACTGCAGTTTCTTATTGTGCTAATTTGTCTATGTCTAAAGTTTCATATCTCAGCGATAAATAATTCTAGTGTAATTACATAGAAGGACGGCCTTTTAAAGTCTCTGGTGATAAACCCGCTTCCAATTAATAAACTATGCAGATAGCATAGCAATTTGGAAAGTATCATAAGTAAAACTTGATAAGTAGTGGATTTAAGGCCAATGAGAGATTTCAGACTGGTGCAAAGAGAACATTTTGCTCAGGTATCAAGAACTCGAGAATGATAGATGGAAGTTTTATTTTGCCCACATATTAAAGAATGAGAATTATATTCTCCTGCTTACTGGATGGTAGTTTGGGGGGCCTTTTTGTAGTCACAAATATTGTACCAATAAAACATTTCATGAAGACAACCTTTTTTTAATACTGAATCCAACCTGATGATAAGCAGATCACCATAGATCTAGATTCATAAAATCCAGCAATTGGCTCCTATTCTGTGTCGGATGACCACCAGGCCACATTTCAGAGTGGTTAACACACAGGACATGCGTACTGAACACTGAACATCCTTAGGATGTGGATCTGAAAGGTATAAACTTTTGTGCACAAAAACAATAAACTGAGCTGCAATAGGGAACATGGTAGGATGTTGTAGCTCATTATCTCTCTCTTGTATTACCATGGGGCAATAGTGATGTCCCGAATAGTTCGCTGGAGAATAGTTCCCGGCGAACATAGATTGTTCGCGTTCGCCGCGGCAGGCAAACATATGCGATGTTCGGTCCGCCCCCTATTCGTCATCATTGTGTAAACTTTGACCCTGTACCTCACAGTCAGCAGACACATTCCAGACAATCAGCAGCAGACCCTCCCTCCCAAACCCTCCCACCTCCAGGACAGCATCCATTTTAGATTCATTCGGAAGCTGCATTCTTAGTGAGAGGAGGGAGAGTGCTGCTGCTGCTGATTTAATAGGGAAAGCGTTAGCTAGGGCAGTGTTCTGTGTCCACAGACTCATCTGCTGTAAGGACAGCGTCCTGACAGCACCCCAAAAAGCCCTTTTTAGGGCTGGTACATCAGTCTGCTTTTTTTTTCTTCTTCATATATATATATATATATATATATATATATATATTGCAGTTGCCTGCCCGTGTGAGAGGCTGCAGGCTCACAGACTGTACTGTGTGCACACCATTCATACAGGGTGTCACAGACAGTACCATGCAGATAAAAAAAAGCCAATTTATTTTTTCTCTGTGATATAATCGCAGTTGCCAGACAGTGAGAGGCTGCAGGCTCACAGACTGTACTGTGTCCACTGGCCAGGCCACCACTCATACCGTTACAGGGTATCACACTCACAATACCTGGCAGATAAAAAAAAGCCAATTTATTTGTTCTCTGTGATATAATCACAGTTGCCAGACAGTGAGAGGCTGCAGGCTCACAGACTGTACTGTGTCCACTGGCCAGGCCACCACTCATACCATTACAGGGTGTCACACTCACAATACCTGGCAGATAAAAAAAAGCCAATTTATTTGTTCTCTGTGATATAATCGCAGTTGCCAGACAGTGAGAGGCTGCAGGCTCACAGACTGTACTGTGTCCACTGGCCAGGCCACCACTCATACCGTTACAGGGTGTCACACTCACAATACCTGGCAGATAAAAAAAATAAAAATTTATTTGTTCTCTGTGATATAATCGCAGTTGCCAGACAGCGAGAGGCTGCAGGCTCACAGACTGTACTGTGTCCACTGGCCAGGCCACCACTCATACCGTTACAGGGTGTCACACTCACAATACCTGGCAGATAAAAAAAATAAAAATGTATTTGTTCTCTGTGATATAATCGCAGTTGCCAGACAGCGAGAGGCTGTAGGCTCACAGACTGTACTGTGTCCACTGGCCAGGCCACCACTCATACCGTTACAGGGTATCACACTCACAATACCTGGCAGATAAAAAAAAGCCAATTTATTTGTTCTCTGTGATATAATCGCAGTTGCCAGACAGTGAGAGGCTGCAGGCTCACAGACTGTACTGTGTCCACTGGCCAGGCCACCACTCATACCGTTACAGGGTATCACACTCACAATACCTGGCAGATAAAAAAAAGCCAATTTATTTGTTCTCTGTGATATAATCGCAGTTGCCAGACAGCGAGAGGCTGTAGGCTCACAGACTGTACTGTGTCCACTGGCCAGGCCACCACTCATACCGTTACAGGGTATCACACTCACAATACCTGGCAGATAAAAAAAAAGCCAATTTATTTGTTCTCTGTGATATAATCGCAGTTGCCAGACAGTGAGAGGCTGCAGGCTCACAGACTGTACTGTGTCCACTGGCCAGGCCACCACTCATACCGTTACAGGGTGTCACACTCACAAATACCTGGCAGATAAAAAAAAGCCAATTTATTTGTTCTCTGTGATATAATCGCGGTTGCCAGACAGCGAGAGGCTGCAGGCTCACAGACTGTACTGTGTCCACTGCCCACCACTTATATAGGGTGGCACAGTACCTTGAACACATAGTACCACTTATCTAAAAAAAAATGACAGGCAGAGGCAGGCCACCCCGCAGGGGCCGTCGTGGTGCTGTGATTTCCACTGGCCCTGGAATAATGCCCAGTGTTCAGAGGCCACATACCCTGAACCCAAAGAATTTGGAGAAAAAATAGTTGACTGGCTTACACAGGATACCCAATCTTCAACAGCTTCCGCTAAGAACCTTGACGCACCATCCTCCTCCAGCTCAGGTTCGGTCACCTGCTCTCAAGTTACCACTCTCCCGCCCGCCGCCACCACCACCACTACCACCACAGCCACCACAGCCGCTTCACTTGGTCCCTCAGAGGAGTTATTTACACATCAGTTGGATGAAATTAGTGATGCGCAACCATTATTGCCAGAGGATGTAGATAACAGGGATATATCTCAGTCAGGCAGGATTACACACATGGACGTACAGTGTGATGATGATGATAAAGATGATGTTGTACCCGCTGCTGCTTTCTTTGCTGAGGTGTCAGATACAAGTGAAGTGGTTGATGATGACGATGTGTCCGTGAATGCCACGTGGGTGCCTGCTCGGAGAGAAGAAGAAGAGGGGGAAAGTTCAGAAGGGGAGACAGAGAGAAGGAGGAGACGAGCTGGAAGCAGGGGGAGGTCGTCGCAAGGAGCTAGGGGCACAGTCAGACAGCATGTATCGGCACCCGGGTTCAGCCAGACAGCACGCCAATCAACGCATGCTGTTGCCACCACCAGAATGCCGTCATTGCAAAGCTCAGCAGTGTGGCATTTTTTGGTGTGTCTGCCTCTGATAACAGCAATGCCATTTGCAACCTGTGCCAAAAGAAACTGAGTCGTGGGAAGTCCAACACCCACCTCGGTACAACTGCTTTGCGAAGGCACATGATCGCACATCACAAACACCTATGGGATCAACACATGAGTACAAGCAGCACACAAACTCAAAGCCGCCATCCTCCTCCTGGTCCAGCATCTCCAGCCACGTCAAACACTGCTGTCCTCCTTACCCCCTCTCAACCATCCGCTACTACGTCTCTCGCCTTGAGCAGTTCCTGCTTATCTGCCCACAGTTAGGTGTCTCTCAAGGACATGTTTGAGCGTAAGAAGCCAATGTCACAAAGTCACCCCCTTGCCCGGCGTCTGACAGCTGGCTTGACAGAACTCTTAGCCCGCCAGCTTTTACCATACCAGCTGGTGGAGTCTGAGGCCTTCAAAAAATTTGTCGCTATTGGGACACCACAGTGGAAGGTACCCGGACGAATTTTTTTTTCAAAAAAGGCAATCCCAAACCTTTACTCTGAAATTGAAAAGGAAGTCATGGCATCTCTGGCATACAGTGTTGGGGCAAGGGTCCATCTGACCACTGATACCTGGTCTGCAAAGCACTGTCAGGGCAGGTATATCACCTACACTGCGCATTGGGTCAACTTGCTGACGGCTGAGAAGCATGGAATGCGTGGCTCTGCAGCGGAGTTGGTGACACCGCCACGACTTGCAGGCAGGCCTACTGCCACCTCCTCTACTCCTCCTACTCCATCCTCTTTGATAACCTCCTCGGCTGAGTCCTCTTCTGATGCGGTGTCTGGCTGCACATCAACTGAATCCCCCCAGCTCCCCAGGGGCTATTCCACATCCCGGATATTCCACATCCCGGATACGACAGTGTCACGCTGTCTTGGGGTTGACTTGCTTTAAAGCAGAGAGCCACACCGGACAAGCACTCCTGTCTGCCCTGAACGCACAGGTGGATCAGTGGCTGACCCCGCACCAACTGGAGATCGGCAAAGTGGTGTGTGACAATGGAAGCAATTTGTTGGCGGCATTGAATTTGGGCAAGTTGTCACATGTGCCGTGCATGGCACATGTGTTGAATCTCATCTTACAACGCTTTGTGTCTAAGTACCCAGGCTTACAGGACGTCCTCAAGCATGCCAGGAAGGTGTGTGGCCATTCCAGGCGTTCCTACACGGCCATGGCGCACTTTTCAGATATCCAGTGGCGAAACAACATGCCAGTGAGGCGCTTGATTTGTGACAGCCCGACACGTTGGAATTCAACACTCCTAATGTTTGACCGCCTGCTCCAACAAGAAAAAGCCGTCAACGAGTATTTGTATGACCGGGGTGCTAGGACAGCCTCTGCGGAGCTGGGAATTTTTTTGCCACGTTACTGGACGCTCATGCGCAATGCCTGTAGGCTCATGCGTCCTTTTGAGGAGGTGACAAACCTAGTCAGTCGCACTGAAGGCACCATCAGCGACCTCATCCCATTTGTTTTCTTCCTGGAGCGTGCCCTGCGAAGAGTGCTGGATCAGGCTGTAGATGAGCGTGAAGAGGAAGAGGAAGAGTTGTGGTCACCATCACCACCAGAAACAGCCTTGTCATCATCGCTTGCCGGACCTGCGGCAACGCTGGAAGAGGAGTATGAGGAAGAGGAGTCAGAGGAGGAATGTGGCTTTGAGGAGGAGGAAGACCAACCACAGCAGGCATCCCAGGGTGCTCGTTATCACCTATCTGGGACCCGTGGTGTTGTACGTGGCTGGGAGGAAGAACAGACCGTCAATGACATCAGTGAGGACGAGGAACGGGAAATGAGTAGCTCGGCATCCAACCTTGTGTAAATGGGGTCTTTCATGCTGTCATGTCTGTTGAGGGACCCTCGTATAAAAAGGATGAAGGAGAACGACCTGTACTGGGTGGCCACGCTACTAGACCCCCGGTATAAGCAGAAAGTGGCGGAAATGTTACCAAATTACCGAAAGTTGGAAAGGATGCAGCAGTTCAAAACCAAACTAAAAAATATGCTTTACACAGCTTATAAGGGGGATGTCACAGCACAACGGGAATCTAACAGGGGAAGAGGTGAAAGTAATCCTCCTCCTCCCACGACCACGCCGGCAAGAACAGGATGCTTTACAGACGTGTTGTTGATGGAGGACACATCGCCACAGCCCTTTGGGATCCAGCCTTAGAGAACGACTCGACTGACAGGTAGCAGACTACCTCGTCTTAACTGCAGATATCGACACTCTGAGGAGCGATGAACCCCTTGACTACTGGGTGTGCAGGCTTGACCTGTGGCCTGAGCTATCCCGGTTTGCGATAGAACTTCTGGCCTGCCCCGCTTCAAGTGTCCTGTCAGAAAGGACTTTCAGTGCAGCAGGAGGCATTGTCACTGACAAGAGAAGTCGCCTCGGTCAAAAAAGTGTTGATTACCTCACCTTCATTAAGATGAATGAGGCATGGATCCCGAAGGGACTGACAGTGGAGGATACATTTGACTAACAAAAGGCCTGATGACATGCCTTGGCCTCAAAATGGTCCCCACGCTGCTGTATTTAATGTCTGCATACCGGGTGACTTTCGTGAATTCTCCGCCACCAACTAGGGTTCAAGCCGCAATGTTTTAGTCACCTTTCTGCCTGGAAAACATCAATTTTTACGGCCGCTGCTACAACAGCGGCTGCAACAATGCCATTATTTTTCAGGCATGTGTACATGCCTAATTTTTCTGGCCTCTGGTGCTGCACTGTGGCTGCAAAAACAAAACAAAAAAAAAAAGGCACATACATGTGTCAAATTCCCCTTCGTGATCGTTACCTTGTCGTGAAGGGGCTTGCGTATCACAATGAAGCGATCATCACCTCTATGAGTGTGTTGGCAATGTTGCCACACCCCAGGTGATAAGGCCGTTGCTTCATTATGATCAGACCAAAAGCGATCGGCTGGAAAAAATTTCATAGAAAAAACATAATTTTTTTTTTCTTTTTTTTTTTTAAGTTGTATGGGTTTTTAATACATAAAATAAAAAAATCCTAATAAAGTCTCTTGATAGTTTATTAGAAATAATGCAGACAATTTAAAAAATCCCCATCAATTCCAATACAAAGCAAGTACAGAGCTCAGAACTAAATTATTTCAGGATGTCGTAATGGTTCGTTAATTCGACAATGGTTAATCAATTCGACACACGTCCCCGGATAGGGGATGTAACAGGGATTAAACTAATAGGAATAGTACTAGTTAAGACACCACTCATATAGGGTGTCACAGCACATTGCTCCGTGCACGCTCAGTACCCCAACTTGGGAGTAAGAGGACCGACCAAGCTGCTTTTTCCATCTCCCGGTTCCTAAAATCAATTCAGTTTGGTGTATCAGAGTTTGGTCTGTCACTGTGAAGGCAGTCGAAGGTACCCGGCCTAAAATTTTTTTTCACAAAAGGCAATCCCTGATATGGGATGTAACAGGGATTAAACTGATAGGAACAGTACTAGTTAAGACACCACTCATATAGGGTGTCACAGCACATTGCTCTGTGCACGCGCAGTGCCCCAACTTGGGACGTAACAGGGATTAAACTGATGAGAATAGTACTACAGAAAATACCACTCATATCGGGTGTGACAGTAAATTGCACGGCGCAGACGCAGTGACCGTGGATTAAAACAAAGGGGAGGGAGCCAGCGTTTTTTTAACCATCTCCCCGTTCGAAAAATCTATTCAATAAATGGACCCCAGATTGGGGATGTAACAGGGATTAAACTGATGAGAAGAGAACTACAGAAAATACCACTCATATCGGGTGTGAGAGTAAATTGCATGGCGCAGACGCAGTGACTGTGGATTCAAACAAAGGGGAGGGAGCCAGCGTTTTTTTAACCATCTCCCCGTTCGACAAATCAATTCAATTCACCTTTCGGGGACCCTTGGTGTTGTACGTGGCTGGGTGGAGGAAGAAACCTTCAATGACATCAACGGGACATGGCTAGCTTGGTATCCAACCTTGTGCAAATGGGGAGTTTGCGGTTGGGCAAATGGACTGTTTGCGGTTGTTTGCGGTGCATTAAAAGGGGAGTTTGGTCTGTCAACGTCTGTGAAGCGGGCGTAACCCTTACACTACCTGATCGATACAACATCATACCTGATCGTATACACACACTGGATGTTTTAAACCACGTTGTTCAAAAAAAATTTGGATTGTTAGGTGATTTATGTCCTTTATGTATAAAACCCAACTCTGCGTCAACTATGTAATTTTCCATGGGAGTTTTGGCATGGATCCCCCTCCGGAATGCCACAGTCCAGGTGTTAGTCCCCTTGAAACAACTTTTCCATCACTACAGTGGCTAGAAAGAGTCCCTGTGGGTTTTAAAATTCGCCTGCCTATTGAGGTCAATGGCGGTTCGCCCGGTTCGCGAACATTTGCAAAAATTTGCGTTCGCCGTTCGCGAACGGAAAATTTTATGTTCGCGACATCTCTATGGGGCAATGGAAGCTCCCCCATTATGTTGCAAGTCAGGTGATTATTATTTACCTTTACTACTCTGTATGTGATTTGAACTGAGATATATATATATATATATATATTTTTTTTTTTTTTTAATCACCCTTAGTAAATACTTTTATCACTTAGCCCATGTAAGCCTATTCTCTACCCTGGATCACTTGAGGGGATACAAAGTGGTAGATTCCTTCTCTATGATGTCCATAAGCCGTAATGAGAGATGGGATGGCTTAATGATGCAATCTTTTAAATAAAATCTATATAAATACAGTACCTCACAAAAGTGAGTACATCTCTAACATTTTTGTAAATATTTTATTATATCTTTTCATGGGACAACACTGAAGATATGACACTTTGATACAATGTAAAGTAGTCAGTGTACAGCTTGTATGACAGTGTACATTTGGTGTGCACTCAAAATAACTCAACACACAGCCAATAATGTCTAAACCACTAGCAACAAAAGTGAGTACACCCCTAAGTGAAAATGGCCAAATTGTGCTTAAAGTGTCAATATTTTGTGTGGCCACCATTATTTTCCAGCACTGCAAAGAAAAGAAAATTGGGGGTCAGTCAGCACATCCCAGTGCGCAGGTGCACGTCACCATGGCTGAAAGCACAAAAGCAAAAAACAATGCAACAGCACTCTGCAAACACAAATAATTAACCACCTGCCGCCACGCTAACGCCGAAAGGCGTCATTGCTGCAGCGCTCCCTGGTCACACTAACGCCAATAGGCGTCATCTCGCGTGAGCCGAGATTTCCTGTGAACGCGCGCACACAGGCGCGCGCGTTCACAGGATCGGAAGGTAAGCGAGTGGATCTCCAGCCTGCCAGCGGCGATCGTTCGCTGGCAGGCTGGAGATGCGACTTTTTTAACCCCTAACAGGTATATTAGACACTGTTTTGATAACAGCATCTAATATACCTGCTACCTGGTCCTCTGGTGGTCCCTTTTGCTTGGATCGACCACCAGAGGACACAGGCAGCTCAGTAATAAGTAGCACCAAACACCACTACACTACAACCCCCCCCCTGTCACTTATTAACCCCTTATTAACCCCTGATCACCCCATATAGACTCCCTGATCACCCCCCTGTCATTGATCACCCCCTTGTAAGGCTCCATTAAGACGTCCGTATGATTTTTACGGATCCACTGATACATGGATCGGATCCGCAAAACACATACGGATGTCTGAATGGAGCCTTATAGGGGGGTGATCAATGACGGGGGTGATCACCCCATATAGACTCCCTGATCACCCCCCTGTCATTGATCCCCCCCCTGTCATTGATCATCCCCCTGTAAGGCTCCATTCAGACGCCCGTATGATTTTTACGGATCCACTGATACATGGATCGGATCCGCAAAACACATACGGACATCTGAATGGAGCCTTACAGGGGGGTGATCAATGACGGGGGTGATCACCCTATATAGACTCCCTGATCACCCCCCTGTCATTGATCACCCCCCTGTCATTGATCACCCCCCTGTAAGGCTCCATTCAGACGTCCGTATGATTTTTACGGATCCACTGATACATGGATCGGATCCGCAAAACACATACGGACATCTGAATGGAGCCTTACAGGGGGGTGATCAATGACGGGGGGGGTGATCACCCCATATAGACTTCCTGATCACCCCCCTGTCATTGATCACCCCTCTGTCATTGATCACCCCCCTGTCATTGATCACCCCCCTGTAAGGTTCCATTCAGATGTCCGTATGTGTTTTGCGGATCCGATCCATGTATCCGTGGATCCGTAAAAAACATACGGACGTCTGAATGGAGCCTTACAGGGGGGGTGATCAATGACAGGGGGGTGATCACCCCATATAGACCCCCCTGTCATTGATCACCCCCCTGTCATTGATCACCACCCTGTCATTGATCATCCCCCTGTAAGGCTCCATTCAGATGTCCGTATGTGTTTTGCGGATCCGATCCATGTATCCGTGGATCCGTAAAAAACATACGGACGTCTGAATGGAGCCTTGCAGGGGGGTGATCAATGACAGGGGGGTGATCACCCCATATAGACTCCCTGATCACCCCCCTGTCATTGATCACCCCCCTGTAAGGCTCCATTCAGACATTTTTTTGGCCCAAGTTAGCGGAAATTTTATTTTTATTTTTTTCTTACAAAGTCTCATATTCCACTAACTTGTGTCAAAAAATAAAATCTCACATGAACTCACCATACCCCTCATGGAATCCAAATGCGTAAAATTTTTTAGACATTTATATTCCAGACTTCTTCTCACGCTTTAGGGCCCCTAAAATGCCAGGGCAGTATAAATACCCCACATGTGACCCCATTTCGGAAAGTAGACACCCCAAGGTATTCGCTGAGGGGCATATTGAGTCCATTAAAGATTGAAATTTTTGTCCCAAGTTAGCGGAAAGGGAGACTTTGTGAGAAAACTTGTGGCAAAAAAAATTAAAATTCTATGAACTCGCCATGCCCCTCATTGAATACCTTGGGGTGTCTTCTTTCCAAAATTAGCTCACTTGTGGGGTATTTATACTGCCCTGGCATTTTAGGGGCCCTAAAGTGTGAGAAGAAGTCTGGGATCCAAATGTCTAAAAATGCCCTCCTAAAAGGAATGTGGGCCCCTTTGCGCATCTAGGCTGCAAAAAGTGTCACACATCTGGTATCGCCGTACTCAGGAGAAGTTGGGGAATGTGTTTTGGGGTGTCATTGCTCAACTTCTCCTGAGTACGGCAATACCAGATGTGTGACATTTTTTGCAGCCTAGGTGTGCAAAGGGGCCCACATTCCAAAGAGCACCTTTCGGATTTCACCGGCCATTTTTTACAGATTTTGATTTCAAACTACTTCTCACGCATTTGGGCCCCTATAATGCCAGGGCAGTATAACTACCCCACAAGTGACCCCATTTTGGAAAGAAGACACTCAAGGTATTTCGTGATGGGCATAGTGAGTTCATGGAAGTTTTTATTTTTTGTCACAAGTTAGTGGAATATGAGACTTTGTAAGAAAAAAAAAAAATCATCATTTTCCGCTAACTTGTGACAAAAAATAAAAATTTCTATGAACTCACTATGCCTATCAGCGAATTCCTTAGAGTGTCTACTTTCCGAAATGGGGTCATTTGTGGGGTGTTTGTACTGTCTGGCCATTGTAGACCCTCAGGAAACATGACAGGTGCTCAGAAAGTCAGAGCTGCTTCAAAAAGCGGAAATTCACATTTTTGTACCATAGTTTGTAAACGCTATAACTTTTACCCAAATCTTTTTTTTTTTCCCCAAACATTTTTTTTTATCAAAGACATGTAGAACAATAAATTTAGAGCAAAATTTATATATGGATGTCGTTTTTTTTGCAAAATTTTACAACTGAAAGTGAAAAATTTCATTTTTTTGCAAAAAAAATCGGTAAATTTCGATTAATAACAAAAAAATGTAAAAATGTCAGCAGCAATGAAATACCACCAAATGAAAGCTCTATTAGTGAGAAGAAAAGGAGGTAAAATTCATTTGGGTGGTAAGTTGCATGACCGAGCAATAAACCGCTAAAGTTGTGGAGTGCCGATTTGTAAAAAAGGGCCTGGTCACTAGGGGGGTATAAACCTGTGGTCCTTAAGTGGTTATGTAAATACAATCATGCCATACTCACGATAGAAAATGTAAAATGCTAATGCTGCATTATAAATGTGAGATTCTTGGCAAGTACATTTTGTACAAAATTATTTGTGCCCATCTGCCAGCATCAAGGCAATCTCATTAAGACGGGAACATAACACTAAATACCAGCCTCCATTACATTCAGGGAATGCAGGTTCCACATCCTTGCCGAGCCTACATTATATTATACCTCTCATGGTGCCATAATTATATTCAGAAGCCCGTCAGACGGGCACAAATATTTTTGTACAAAATGTATTTGCCAAGAATCTCACATTTATAACACAGCATTAGTATTTTACATTTTCTATAGTGAGTAGGGCACAATTATATTTACTTTATTATTTGTGTTTGCTGAGTGCTGTTGCATTGTTTGTGTTTTGCATTTTTCAGCACTGCCTTAACGTCTTCAGGACACATGACGTACCGGTACGTCATGTTGTCCTGGTACTTAAGGACACATGATGTACCGGTACGTCATGTATGGTTCCGATCACCACCGCCCGGTGGGCGTTGATCGGAACCCGGTGCCTGCTCAAATCATTGAGCAGGCACCTTGGCTAGATGCACCGGGGGGTCCTGTGACCCCCCCATGTCGGCGATCGCAGCAAACCGCAGGTCAATTCAGACCTGCGGTTTGCTGCGGTTTCGGAAGTTTCTGATCCCCGCGGTCTGTGATCGCGGGGATCAGAAACTTCAAATAAGCTTTATTTTAATGTTTAACCCCCCCCCCCCCATGCCATGCGTTTAACCCCTTCCATGACGAGGTCCGTAGGGACCGCTGTATGGAAAAGGTTAAGAGGGAGGGAGGGAGCTCCCTCCCTCTCCCATCGGGGGCTGCTGTGCCTTTTCAGCCCCCAATGGGAGAGGAAGGGGCCCCCCTGCCTCCCCTTCACCCACTGCTCTGCTGTGGCAGCGAATGATGGGTACCATGGCAACCATGTCCATGGTACTGATCAGAGGTGTCCATGTGCTGATTAGACTTCTGCTAAAGGCAGAAGTCTAATCAGACTTTGTAAAGTGAAAATACAGTGCATTACACTATATAGTGTACTGTACTGTATTATACAGACATCAGACCCACTGGATCTTCAAGAACCAAGTGGGTCTGGGTCAAAAAAAAAGTAAATAAAAGTGAAAAATCAAAAAACACATTTATCACTGATTAAAAATGAAAAAAATAAAATTCCCTACACATGTTTGATATCACCGCGTCCGTAACGACCTGATCTATAAAACGGTCATGTTACTTTACCCGAACAGTAAACGCCATAAAAATAAAAAAATAAAAACTATGATGAAATTGAAATTTTGCCCACCTTACTTCCCAAAAAAGGTAATAAAAGTGATCAAAAAAGTCGTATGTACGCTAAAATAGTACCAATCAAACCGTCACCTCATCCCGCAAAAAATGAGACCCTACCTAAGATAATCGCCCAAAAACTGAAAAAACAATGGCTCTCAGAATATGGAGACACTAAAACATGATTTTTTTGTTTTTGTTTCAAAATTGAAATTATTGTGTAAAAATTACATAAATAAAAGAAAAGTATACATATTAGGTATCGCCGCATCCGTAATAACCTGTTATTCACATGACCTAACCCCTCAGGTGAATACCGTTAAAAAAAAAAAAAAAAACGGTGTAAAAAAGCTATTTTTTGTCACCTTACATCACAAAAAGTGTAATAGCAAGCGATCAAAAAGTCATACGCACCCCAAAATAGTGCCAATCAAACCGTCATCTCATCCTGCAAAAATCATACCCTACCCAAGATATTTGCCCAAAAACTGAAAAAACTATGGCTTTCAGACTATGGAGACACTAAAACATGATTTTATTTGTTTAAAAAATGAAATCATTGTGTAAAACTTACATAAATAAAAAAATAATATACATATTAGGTATCACCGCATCCGTGACAACCTGGTCTATAAAAATATCACATGATCTAACCTGTCAGATAATGTTGTAAATAACAAAAAATAAAAACGGTGCCAAAACAGCTATTTCTTGTTACCTTGCCTCACAAAAAGTGTAATATAGAGCAACCAAAAATCATATGTACCTTAAACTAGTACCAACAATACTGCCACCCTATCCCGTAGTTTCTAAAATGGGTTCACTTTTTTGGAGTTTCTACTCTAGGGGTGCATTGTGGGGCTTCAAATGGGACATGGTGTCAAAAAAAAACGGTCCAGCAAAATCTGCCTTCCAAAAACATATGGCATTCCTTTCCTTCTGCACCCTGCTGTGTGCCTGTACAGCGGTTTACGACCACATAAGGGGTGTTTCTGTAAACTACAGAATCAGAGCCATAAATATTGAGTTTTGTTTGGCTGTTAACCCTTGCTTTGTAACTGGAAAAAATAAAATAAAATGGAAAATGTGCCAAAAAGGTGAAATTTTGAAATTGATTCTCTATTTTCCATTAAATCTTGTGGAACACCTAAAGGGTTAACAAAGTTTGTAAAGTCAGTTTTGAATACCTTGAGGGGTCTAGTTTCTTAGATGGGGTCACTTTTATGGAGTTTCTACTCTAGGGGTGCATCAGGGGGGCTTCAAATGGGACATGGTGTCAAAAAAAAACAGTCCAGCAAAATCTGCCTTCCAAAAACCATACGGCGCACCTTTCCCTCTACACCCTACTGTGTGCCCGTACAGTAGTTTACGGCCACATATGGGGTGTTTCTGCAAAGTACAGAATCGGGGCAATAAATATAGCATTTTGTTTGGCTGCTAACCTTTGCTTTGTTACTGGAAAAAATGGATTAAAATGAAAAATTTGCCCAAAAATCTAAATTCTGAAATTTTAGCACCATTTGCCATTAACTCTTGTGGAACACCTAAAGGGTTAACGACGTTTGTAAAATCAGTTTTGAATACCTTGAGGGGTGTAGTTTCTAGAATGGGGTCATTTTTGGGTGGTTTCTATTATGTAAGCCTCATAAAGTGACTTCAGACCTGAACTGGTCCCTAAAAAGTGGGTTTTTGAAAATTTCTGAAAAATTTCAAGATTTGCTTCTAAACTTCTAAGCCTTGTAACATCCCCCAAAAATAAAATATCTTTCCCAAATTGATCCAAACATGAATTAGTCATATGGGTAATGTAAAGTAATAACTATTTTTGTAGGTATTACTATGTATTATAGAAGTAGAGAAATTGAAACTTGGAAATGTGCAATTTTTTACAAATTTTTGGTAAATTTGGTATTTTTTTATAAATAAAAATTATTTTTTTTTACTTCATTTTGCCAGTGTAATGAAGTACAATATGTGATGAAAAAACAATCTCAGAATGGCCTGGATAAGTCAAAGTGTTTTAAAGTTATCACCACTTAAAGTGACACTGGTCAGATTTGCAAAACATGGCCTGGTCCTTGAGGTGAAATAAGGCTGTGTCCCAAAGGGATTAACTCTCTTCGACATAGAGTTTACTAGAGCTTTACAGGTTGCCACTGGAATTCTCTTCTACTCCTCCATAACAACATCATGGAGTTGGTGGATAGGGATGAGCGAACCCGAACTGTATAGTTCGGGTTCGTACCGAATTTTGGGGTGTACGTGACACGGACCCGAACCCGAACATTTTCGTAAAAGTCCGGGTTCGGTGTTCGGCGCTTTCTTGGCGCTTTTTGAAAGGCTGCAAAGCAGCCAATCAACAAGCGTCATACTACTTGCCCCAAGAGGCCAACACAGCCTTGCCTACTATTGGCATGGCTGTGATTGGCCAGTGCAGCATGTGACCCAGCCTCTATATAAGCTTGGGTCACGTAGCGCTGCACGTCACTCTGCTGATTCAAGCATAGGGAGAGGTTGCTGCTGCGATGTTAGGGCGAGATTAGGCAGATTAACTCCTCCAAAAGACTTAATTCAGTGATCGATCTCCAGCTGTGGATCATTGAAGTGCTAATATTGAATTGCTAACTTTTTTTAGGCTGCCCAGAGCGTTTTTATATCACTTTTTTCTGGGGTGATCGGCGGCCATTTTGTGGCTTGTGGTGCGCCAGCACAAGCTACCACCAAGTGCTTTTAACCATCAATAGTGTGGTTATTTTTTGCTATATCCTACATCAGCTGCAGGCTGAGCCTGTGTCACCGAAGTGCATTTAACCATCAACAGTGTGGTTATTTTATGGCCATATACTACATCAGGTGCAGGCTGAGCCTGTGTCACCCAAGTGCATTTAACCATCAACAGTGTGGTTATTTATTGGCCGTATACTACATCAGGTGCAGGCTGAGCCTGTGTCACCCAAGTGCATTTAACCATCAACAGTGTGGTTAATTTTTGGCCATATACTACATCAGGTGCAGGCTGAGCCTGTGTCACCCAAGTGCATTTAACCATCAATAGTGTGGTTATTTTTTGGCCATATACTACATCAGGGGCAAGTTGAGCCTGTCACCCAGCGCCTAAAAAATAGACCTGACATTTATATTCCTCCAAATCAGTACTGCTTTAGCTGGTCAAGTTATTTGTAGTGACCGTAAAAGCACAATTTTTGTTCTGGGATGAAAAACTATTCCCAAATTTGCCATTCTCAAAATAAGTAGTTTCTGCTATATCAGGCCTACTTTAAATCTATCCCAAAAAGGATATCTTAGATTCAAGGTGCTGATAGTGTCATTCTGAAAAACTTAACACACACGCTACCGTGCAGATACAAGTCTAATTCTGTGATTAAAGGTATATCTGTCACACAGCGCAAAAAAAATAGGCCTCACATTTCTATTCAACCAAATCTGTACTGTTTTAGCTGGTCAAATTATTTGTAGTGACCGTAAAAGCACAGTTTTTTTTCTGGGTTGAAAAACTATTCCCAAATTTGCCATTCTCAAAATAAGTAGTTTCTGCTATATCAGGCCTACTTTAAATCTATCCCAAAAAGGATATCTTAGATTCAAGGTGCTGATAGTGTCATTCTGAAAAACTTAACACACACGCTACCGTGCAGATACAAGTCTAATTCTGTGATTAAAGGTATATCTGTCACACAGCGCAAAAAAAATAGGCCTCACATTTCTATTCAACCAAATCTGTACTGTTTTAGCTGGTCAAATTATTTGTAGTGACCGTAAAAGCACAGTTTTTGTTCTGGGTTGAAAAACTATTCCCAAATTTGCCATTCTTAAAATAAGTAGTTTCTGCTATATCAGGCCTACTTTAAATCTATCCCAAAAAGGATATCTTAGATTCAAGGTGCTGATAGTGTCATTCAGAAAAACTTAACACACACGCTACCGTGCAGATACAAGTCTAATTCTGTGATTAAAGGTATATCTGTCACACAGCGCAAAAAAAATAGGCCTCACATTTCTATTCAACCAAATCTGTACTGTTTTAGCTGGTCAAATTATTTGTAGTGACCGTAAAAGCACAGTTTTTGTTCTGGGTTGAAAAACAATTCCCAAATTTGCAATTTTCAAAATTTGTGGTTTCTGCTATATCAGACCTACTTTAAATCTATCCCTAAAAGGGTATATTAGAATCAAGGTGCTGATAGGGTCATTCTGAAAAACTTAACACACACGCTACAGTGCAGATCCAAGTCTAATTCTGTGATTAAACGTATACCTGTCACACAGCGCCTAAAAAATAGGCCTCACATTTATATTCAGCTAAATCTGTCATTACTGGTGTGCCTGTATTAGTGTAATACGGTACCTAAATAGATAGCCAGACAGTGTTAGGCCTGAATTTTAATTCAATACATTGGCCCGAATAATATTTTTCTTATTGTGGTGAACGGTAAAAATGAGGAAAACATCTAGTAAGGGACGCGGACGTTGACATGGTCGTGGTGGTGTTAGTGGACCCTCTGGTGCTGGGAGAGGACGTGGCCGTTCTGCCACAGCCACACGTCCTAGTGAACCAACTACCTCAGGTCCCAGTAGCCAGCAGAATTTACAGCGATATTTGGTGGGGCCCAATGCCGTTCTAAGGATGGTAAGGCCTGAGCAGGTACAGGCATTAGTCAATTGGGTGGCCGACAGTGGATCCAGCACGTTCACATTATCTCCCACCCAGTCTTCTGCAGAAAGCGCACAGATGGCGCATGAAAACCAAGCCCATCAGTCTGTCACATCACCCCCATGCATATCAGGGAAACTGTCTGAGCCTCAAGTTATGCAGAAGTCTCTTATGCTGTTTGAAGACTCTGCTGCCAGGGTTTCCCAAGGGCATCCACCTAGCCCTTCCCCAGGGGTGGAAGAGATAGAATGCACTAACGCACAACCACTTATGTTTCCTGATGATGAGGACATGGGAATACCACCTCAGCACCTCTCTGATGATGACAAAACACAGGTGCCAACTGCTGCGTCTTTCTGCAGTGTGCAGACTGAACAGGAGGTCAGGGATCAAGACTGGGTGGAAGACGATGCAGGGGACGATGAGGTCCTAGACCCCACATGGAATGAAGGTCGTGCCACTGACTTTCACAGTTCGGAGGAAGAGGCAGTGGTGAGACCGAGCCAACAGCGTAGCAAAAGACAAAGAGGGAGCAGTGGGCAAAATCAGAACACCCGCCGCCAAGAGACTCCGCCTGCTACTGACCGCCGCCATCTGGGACCGAGCACCCCAAAGGCAGCTTCAAGGAGTTCCCTGGCATGGCACTTCTTTAAACAATGTGCTGACGACAAGACCCGAGTGGTTTGCACACTGTGCCATCAGAGCCTGAAGCGAGGCATTAACGTTCTGAACCTTAGCACAACCTGCATGACCAGGCACCTGCATGCAAAGCATGAACTGCAGTGGAGTAAACACCTTAAAAACAAAGAAGTCACTCAGGCTCCCCCTGCTACCTCTTCTGCTGCTGCCGCCTCGGCCTCTTCTGCTGCTGCCGCCGCCTCGGCCTCTTCCTCCACCTCTGGAGGAACGTTGGCACCTGCCGCCCAGCAAACATGGGATGTACCACCAACACCACCACCTGCGTCACCAAGCATCTCAACCATGTCACACGGCAGCGTTCAGCTCTCCATCTCACAAACATTTGAGAGAAAGCGTAAATTCCCACCTAGCCACCCTCGATCCCTGGCCCTGAATGCCAGCATTTCTAAACTACTGGCCTATGAAATGCTGTCATTTAGGCTGGTGGACACAGACAGCTTCAAACAGCTCATGTCGCTTGCTGTCCCACAGTATGCTGTTCCAAGCCGCCACTACTTCTCCAAGAGAGCCGTGCCTTCCCTGCACAACCAAGTGTCCGATAAAATCAAGTGTGCACTGCGCAACGCCATCTGTGGCAAGGTCCACCTAACCACAGATACGTGGACCAGAAAGCACGGCCAGGGACGCTATATCTCTCTAACTGCACACTGGGTAAATGTAGTGGCGGCTGGGCCCCAGGCGGAGAGCTGTTTGGCGCACGTCCTTCCGCCGCCAAGGATCGCAGGGCAACATTCTTTGCCTCCTGTCTCCTCCTCCTGATACTCAGCTTCCTCCTCCTCTTCTTCCACCTGCTCATCCAGTCAGCCACACACCTTCACCACCAACTTCAGCACAGCCCGGGGTAAACGTCAGCAGGCCGTTCTGAAACTCATATGTTTGGGGGACAGGCCCCACACCGCACAGGAGTTGTGGCGGGGTATAGAACAACAGACCGACAAGTGGTTGCTGCCGGTGAGCCTCAAGCCCGGCCTGGTGGTGTGCGATAATGGGCGAAATCTCGTTGCAGCTCTGGGACTAGCCGGTTTGACGCACATCCCTTGCCTGGCGCATGTGCTGAATTTGGTGGTGCAGAAGTTCATTCGCAACTACCCCGACATGTCAGAGCTGCTGCATAAAGTGCGGGCCGTCTGTTCGCGCTTCCGGCGTTCACACCCTGTTGCTGCACGCCTGTCTGCGCTACAGCGTAACTTCGGCCTTCCCGCTCACCGCCTCATATGCGATGTGCCCACCAGGTGGAACTCCACCTTGCACATGCTGGACAGACTGTGCGAGCAGCAGCAGGCCATAGTGGAGTTTCAGCTGCAGCACGCACGGGTCAGTCGCACTGCAGAACAGCACCACTTCACCACCAATGACTGGGCCTCCATGCGAGACCTGTGTGCCCTGTTGCGCTGTTTCGAGTACTCCACCACCATGGCCAGTGGCGATGACGCCGTTATCAGCGTTACAATACCACTTCTATGTCTCCTTGAGAAAACACTTAGGGCGATGATGGAAGAGGAGGTGGCCCAGGAGGAAGAGGGGTCATTTTTAGCACTTTCAGGCCAGTCTCTTCGAAGTGACTCAGAGGGAGGTTTTTTGCAACACCAGAGGCCAGGTATAAATGTGTCCAGACAGGGCCCACTACTGGAGGACAAGGAGGACGAGGATGAGGAGGAAGTGAAGGAGGATGAGGATGAAGCATGTTCACAGCGGGGTGGCTCCCCAAAGCAGCTCGGGCCCATCACTGGTGCGTGGCTGGGGGGAAACACAGGACGATGACGATACGCCTCCCACAGAGGACAGCTTGTCCTTACCTCTGGGCAGCCTGGCACAAATGAGCGACTACATGCTGCAGTGCCTGCGCAACGACAGCAGAGTTGCCCACATTTTAACGTGTGCGGACTACTGGGTTGCCACCATGCTGGATCCCCGGTACAAAGACAATGTGCTCACCTTACTTCCTACACTGGAGCGTGATAGGAAGATGCGCGAGTACAAGCGCACGTTGGTAGACGCTCTACTGAGAGCATTCCCAAATGTCACAGGGGAACCAGTGGAAGCCCAAGGCGAAGGCAGAGGAGGAGCAAGAGGTCGCCAACGCAGCTGTGTCACGGCCAGCTCCTCTGAGGGCAGGGTTAGCATGGCAGAGATGTGGAAAAGTTTTGTCACCACGCCACAGCTAACTGCACCACCACCTGATACGGAACGTGTTAGCAGGAGGCAACATTTCACTAACATGGTGGAACAGTACCTGTGCACACCCCTCCACGTACTGACTGATGGTTCGGCCCCATTCAACTTCTGGGTCTCCAAATTGTCCACGTGGCCAGAGCTAGCGTTTTGTCTGAACGTGTATTCAGCACGGCAGGGGGCGTCATTACAGACAAACGCAGCCGCCTGTCTACAGCCAATGTGGACAAGCTGACGTTCATAAAAATGAACCAGGCATGGATCCCACGGGACCTGTCCATCCCTTGTGCAGATTAGACATTAATTACCTCCCCTTAACAATATATTATTGTACTCCAGGGCACTTCCTCATTCAATCCTATTTTTATTTTCATTTTACCATTATATTGCGGGGCAACCCAAAGTTGAATGAACCTCTCCTCTGTCTGGGTGCCGGGGCCTAAATGTGTGACAGTGGCCTGTTCCAGTGGTGGGTGACGTGAAGCCTGATTCTCTGCTATGACATGAAGACTGATTCTGTGCTGACATGAAGCCTGAATCTTTGTTACGGGACCTCTCTCCACTGCCTGGGTGCCTGGGCCTAAATATGTGACAGTGGCCTGTTCCAGTGGTGGGTGACGTGAAGCCTGATTCTCTGCTATGACATGAAGACTGATTCTCTGCTGACATGAAGCCTGAATCTCTGTTATGGGACCTCTCTCCTCTGCCTGGGTGCCTGGGCCTAAATATGTGACAGTGGCCTGTTCCAGTGGTGGGTGACGTGAAGCCTGATTCTCTGCTATGACATGAAGACTGATTCTGTGCTGACATGAAGCCAGATTCTCTGTTACGGGACCTCTCTCCTCTGTCTGGGTGCCAGGGCCTAAATATGTGACAGTGGCCTGTTCTAGTGGTGGGTGACGTGAAGCCTGATTCTCTGCTATGACATGAAGACTGATTCTCTGCTGACATGAAGCCTGAATCTCTGTTATGGGACCTCTCTCCTCTGCCTGGGTGCCTGGACCTAAATATGTGACAGTGGCCTGTTCCAGTGGTGGGTGACGTGAAGCCTGATTCTCTGCTATGACATGAAGACTGATTCTCTGCTGACATGAAGCCTGAATCTCTGTTGTGATTGTCTGGTCTGTTTATGTTGTTTCCAGCATGTCTGCTAGATATTCCCCTGTTGTATGTTGTACCTCCGTGAGGGGGCTGGTTTCCCAGATGGGTGAACAATAAACCAGTATGCAGCGCTGCCTGGGGCTGCCGTGCACCTTGCTGCATGGGGGTCCAGGCAGTAACTGGTATGCTGGTTTCCTGTATGCCTTGTTTGTGTTGTGCCCTGTTTAGTGTGTGTGCTCCGGTTCGTATGCATGGATTCCAGTCGTGGTGGCTGCAGCACGTAAGTGTGTTTCTGGTGTTCTTACCTGCCGACTCTGTTGCTGTATTCAGTCGTACACTTTTCCCTGCAGCTAGGCCTGTGGAGACTCTGGTTCATCCGTGTCTTGGATGAACCTGGTTGTCTCTTGTCCCTGTCTCCTAACCTCAGGGATTTCAGGGTTCTGAGGTTTCCAGTGTAGGGGCCCTCCTACCTTATAGGTCGGCTCATACAGTTAGGAGAACAGGGCCAGATTTAGGGACGCTATAGGAGGTGACAGTCCCTTTTCTTGGCAGCCTGGTCTAGTTGCTACCCCTTTCCCTTTTACATTGTACGGTGGGGGGTTTCCCCCACTCCCCACCGTGACAGTATCAAAGTGTTATATCTTCAGTGTTGTCCCATTAAAAGATATAATAAAATATTTACAAAAATGTGAGGGGTGTACTCATTTTTGTATCTACTTTGCAAAGCACAAAATGCATTTTTGCATCTATGCACAGAACATCATGAACTGCAAGTGCAATTCAGTTCTGGCAGGTATCGAAAGAGAGGTATATCAGGATTGTATGGAAACATGAAACTAAATAAAGAGATGTTAAAAGTTTAAGGAACTCTTCATATGGATGCTTTGTATCTATTAGAAGGCATATAAGTTACCCACAGACACCAGGTATCTGTGCTATAAATGAACAAAAGAGCTTCATATTCTCATAGTCACTAAAAATAGCCATTCTATCTTGACTGAGTTTAATGGAAAAACCTCCGTCAGGATTAGATGCAGCCATTAGATCCCAGTGCTGCCTTTAGACCAAGCCTAATTATTTGGTTGTCAGTCAATCCTGATCCAGAAGCATTAGACAGGAGAACAAAAATATTCACCAATGAATAAGACATGATGCCGCAGTTCGGTCCCCCTGCCCCTCGAGGCTTAACCACTTTATTATCACTTACTTTCCCTGTCTGTCTCTCAATGAAAGAATTAAGACTTCGACTCTATTTGCATTTAAACAGCTGTCGGGGTTCATTATACACTTCCAGAAGGGGAACATGGTGTTCTTAGAGCTTACAGGGTCATACAGCTCTATCCCATGGTTCATTACATAATACACCTGTGATTCCTTGAAGATTATGCCAAAGGAATGCCAGCCTTTAAACCACGGGTGAGTGTCAATCAAACATCTCATACTATATACCGGTGGGAAGCCGTGACATTAAAAATATTCTCAGGAAGGAGAAGCTCTCAAGATGAACAAATCAGAGCCATGAATACTTATTTTCTTATCAGGGCTTCTATTTCTCCTCTTATTAAGAAACTTCTTATGGAAAAAAGGTCTCTTATAAATAGTTCCCGGCAGACAATCCTATTCTTCTACCTAATCTTCATAATACAACTCATCAAGAGATCAGTTGGCTTCCACTGATGCCAGGAGACTACTGGGACATAACAATATATGTTGGCTGATTGGCTCTTGATTAAAATGACTGGTAATTACAAGAGCAATATGACTTGGCCGGAATTGTAAATTAGATGAATAGCTTATCTAAGGAGATACAGTCTGACCAGAAATTCAATTTCATTTTGATGCAGTATTTAAATGTAGCTAAGAAACAATTCAGTGGAGAATTACGGTAATGTTAGTCACACACATAAGACAGCCTTCAACTGAACACTTGTTCGGCTTACTGCTACAGTATCTCTCTTGGCTCCCTTATGAACATGCATGTGTCCTGAATGGGGAGAAAGATGCTGCCAGACACCTCTTGCAGTAGATTATCTTCCCAAAAACAAAGTAATCGAGCATTTGAAATTCAACTGCCAAGTCTAGCCCGTCCCACTGAAATCTGCCGAAAAATTGGGCACATAATTTGTAAACCCAAGCTGAGGACTGGATGCCATGGTGCCCATGAAAAGAAGGACAGCTCACAGTGGCCCTATCCCCCTTTTATACCTGTACAGAGCTTAAAGAGATTATCTGAGATATGGACATTGATGGCCAGGGTTGGGCTGACCATAGACTTTACAGGAAAACTTTCCAGTGGGACAATGGGACACCTGATTCCTCCTCACAGCTGCCACCCAGGTAAGTAAGGAGCTGACGATCCCGGGACAATAAATGTGCCCTCCTAACTCCTGAATTTAATTGCCACCCTGACACAACCGAAATAGGAGAACAGAACATGGCAGGTGGCCACCACAGAGGGGCAGCTTCTGGGGACGTATTTTGTGCTGCTGGTGCATTAGATTTTCATGCATTGTAGTTGGTTTTGCAGGGGCCGTACTATCGTATTGCTGGCCTTGCCTACTTGTTTTTCCCTGCGTACTTGTGTTGTCCTGCCTTCTGTCAATTTGGACCTGCCTACAACATAGGGTCACTTTTAGTTTTTTTTTTTTCCTGGGCCATTTAAATTTCTAGTTCACCCCTGTTGATGGCCTATCCTCAGAATAGGTCATCAATATCACATAGGCAGGGGTCCAAATCCTGGCACCCTATCGATCAACTGTTTGACGAGGCCACTGTCTGCGGCGGCTGTTCTTAATATTGCAGCTCAGGCCCATTCACTCAAATGGGACAGAGGTGTGCCTAGGCCATGTGACCGACGTACAGTGATGTCACTGCTCTAGAAAGAGGTCTAAGTACTTATAGAGCACCACAGTCTTTTCCAACAGCTGATTAAACCCCCGCCGATCTGATATTGATGACATCCTAAAGACAGGCTGTCAATATCAACATCCTGAATAAACATGTTAAGCAGGGGTGGATAAGGATCTGCTTGTCCTAGTATGTGGGATATTTTGGCATCAGAAAAGGGCATATTTTAATTTTTGTTATGGAACCCCTTCTATTCTATGTAAAGCCCTGCAATTACCATACTGTATCTTCATAGGTGAGATGTGCCCATTCCCTACCAAAAGCAAGGTAAATATTTAGGATAGGACTGTGGCAAAAGTGGGAAGTTAGGGTGTGAGGTTTTCTGACACCCACCCATATATAATGTTGAACCCACCAGTATATTGTCTAGGGCCCACCAGTAAAATTCACTCTGGGGTCCACTGTAAAGGTACATGCAAATATTACCTGCTCACATAGTGGCAGACAGCAGTAAGATGCTACCAGATTATTGAAATTATGGAGGTTCCTGGAGGGACTTTAAGATGGCAGGTCCCTGGGGAAAGAGGATGCTGAGTGGTCTTCCTGTGTACCTAGAAGTAAACCCAGTCACCTGATGCATCTATAGTAATCTAAAATACTAAACTGGATAGTTTCCCCAAAATTCTGCAAAGTTTATTTTTTATCTGGTTGAGATGCTGTATGTTGCTTATGTATATGTAGTGCAGCCAGCCTACTGTATAATGTTCCACTTGTGCAGGAGGTGGGGTGCAGGAGATTCACCTGTTTCCTTGTGGGCCAGTCCGAGCCTGCATATATATATCTGAACATGTTGGTCACTTCTTAACAATATTCCCTGAATGCTCCTAAACTGCATGAGGTGACTGTAAAGAGGCATTTCCTTCACCTAAGCAGCAGATTAGAAGGCCCCCTCATGCCCATCCATGGGCTGTGTGAATAGTGCTGAGCCACGACTAACCAGGCATATCATAGGCAGAATGGCATCATTACTAACATCTACTGAGGAGCAGAGTTACTGCTACACAATGGATGAGTAATGTGATCCTCCTTCAGTCATCAGGCTGCCATCGCATCGGAGTACATTGTGTAGAAGGCAGAGGGCATCACAGAAGGCTTGGTTGACTGAGGACACGGCAACCAGCACAGCTCAGGTGAGGATTGGCAGAAGAAGGAACCCATATTATGCGAAGGAGACAAAATGCTAATTTCATTTATAAAATTAGCTGTAATTTTGTATTGCATTTCTTTTACCTTTACTGTTCTGGGGTGTGGTCCATATAGAACAAAAGAGGTACACTCACCCTGTTTTGAAGTCCATAAAGACCTCAAATGAAACCTTGATTGCGGTGATCCTGGATACCACATCCTACGCTAGATTCCAGCACTCACAAAATAAATCAAACCCAATTCTTTATTCCATCTTGATTTAAAAAACAGGATTGTGCACAACCTCCAGAAATACATCCTACAAGTTTCTAAAATTAACTGGTTTCTTAATCATGGCTGAGAGTGGGGCTCCAAACATGGCTCTAAATGGAAAGAGCACAAGGGAAAATGAACCCCATGCTGGGTGAACTGATTGGAGTAGTGTGGTAAGGTGTATCTAAAAAGGTGTTCATTTGTCACAAGGTGTGAATAGTGTCCAACCAATACGGTAATGTAAATACATGAAATCCAATTGTAGATTCAAACCTTTGGGAAACCTTTCCAATCTAATATAAACTGAACTGACGGCAGCTTATCATGTAAATGACGTATCTTCTTTCGCAAGCGTTTGGCACTTGTTCATTCCACATGGATAGCTGCCGCAGTAAACAAGACAGGTTTTACAGCGATCTATTTTCACACTGTATTTACATTGTATAGAATATTGCCCAACCTAATGGACTCATCTTCACCACAAATCGACAACCCCCTTCTGGCTAACATGACGTAATACGGGTAAGTACCTACAAACTATGTCAACTATTTCATAATAATCTTTGCTGTATTATGTACTAACAGTTGCTGCTTTGTTTGTATTCTAATATTTATTAATATTAAAGGGGTTGTTCAAGAATGAAGGGGGGGGGGGTTAACAAACCCCGTCCCCCCACACACTTGGCAGGATCTGTAAAGGGAAGGAAGATGACTTACCTGCTTCCTGGAGCTAGCTCCCCGCTCCTTCTCCTCCAGTCCTGTGATGCTCCGCTCGGCTCCCTTGCTGTAAAAATCCAGTTTGACATCACCACAGCCAATCACTGCATTCCCTTGCTTGTGAACAAGGGCATCTGTCAGCAGATTTGTACCTATGAAACTTGCTGACCTGTTACATGTGCATTTGGTAGCTGAATGCATCTGTGTTGGTCCCATGTTCATATGTGCCCACATTACTGAGAAAAATGAAGTGTTAATATATGCAAATGAGCCTCTAGGACCAACAGGGGAGTTGCCATTAACCTAGAGGCTCTGCTCTCTCTGCAACTGCCGCACCCTCTGCACTTAGATTGACTTTAGGAGAAGTCAGAGTCAGGCATGATCAGCTGCAGAGAGAGCAGAACCTCTAGGTGTAATGACAATGCCCCTGTTGCTCCTAGAGGCTAATTTGCATATATTAAAACTTAATTTGTTCACAGCAAAGAGGGCACATATGAAAATAGGACCGACACAGACAGCGTTAGCTAGTTTCATAGGTACAAATCTGCTGACAGATGCCCTTTAAGGTTTTGAAACTTGTAGGATATATTTCTGGAGGTTGTGTACAATCCTGTGTTTTTAATGGAATAAAGAATTGTTTTCAATTTATTTTGCAAGGGCCAGAATGGACTTACAACTTTGTCAGTCACATGACCATGCCGATGCAGTTCTCTCTTATTTCCTGTGATCTTATGTCTATGGGCGTATGAGGTCAGCAACAGGAGCAGAGATAGGGGTGTGTCTATGTAACTAACTGTTGGGAAAAGCTATAAACTAACTAGGTGTTGTTAGGGGTGGCATTGGAGCTGTATATGAAAAAGGAGAAGTGCATCATGGGTTTGGTTGGATGCAGCAACAGGAAGTGCTACATACAGGATGGAAGCAAGCAGAGAGATTTGTTTATATTATGAAAACTGGTCAGGACCAAGTTGAAAAAAAAAAGCATGAGGAAGATGTACATGAGGTAAGTGACTACATGACCAGGTAATTCGAGATAAGCAAGTTTTTCAAAAATTCGATTCGCCGGTTCGCATTTATTTTTATTTTTATTTGGTTCGATCCGAATATATTTGTGGTGAATTTTGTAAAAAATCGTCTATTTCCTGGCTGCAAAGAGCCTGTATAGTGGTGTAGAACACTGTGCCTTGTAGTAACACGCATAGGGAGTCTGCTTTGGTAGTGAAATACTGTGAGTCCGTATGACATGCAGATGACAGGCGTCGCTCTTAGAATCACTGCACACTTCACTTATTTGGGCAGTCACTGGGCCAAAACTGACCATATAACTCAAGTATGAACTCAGCCTTACAGGTCGATGTTAGCGCCAAGAAGAAGCGCACTCCTTTTACACCCTCGTCAGCTGATTGCACATAGATGTCTACAGAACCTGTTCTATTAAACACGTATACAAGTAGAGCCCCCTTGATAGAGTGGAGAGGGTGTCAGCAGTAAGTTTGTGTCGACGTCACTGATTATTTTGCCCTTCCTCTGATGCGTCAGGACTAGAGTTGAGCGAACACCTGGATGTTCGGGTTCGAGAAGTTCGGCCGAACTTCCCGGAAATGTTCGGGATCCGAACCCGACCTGAACTTCGTCCCGAACCCGAACCCCATTGAAGTCAATAAGGAACCGAACTTTTCGGCACTAAAAAGGCTGTAAAACAGCCCAGGAAAGAGCTAGAGGGCTGCAAAAGGCAGCAACATGTAGGTAAATCCCCCTGCAAACAAATGTGGATAGGGAAATGAATTAAAATAAAAATAAAATATATAAAAATAAACCAATATCAATTGGAGAGAGGTCCCATAGCAGAGAATCTGGCTTCACATCAGCAGAGAATCAGTCTTCATGCCATAGCAGAGAATCTGGCTTCACGTCACCCACCACTGTAACAGTCCATTGTCATATATTTAGGCCCCGGCACCCAGGCAGAGGAGAGAGGTCCCGTAACAGAGAATCTGGCTTCATGTCAGCAGAGAATCAGTCTGCATGTCATAGCAGAGAATCAGGCTTTACGTCACCCAACACTGGAACAGTCCATTGTCAGATGTTTAGGCCCAGGCACCCAGGCATAGGAGAGAGGTCCCGTAACAGAGAATCTGGCTTCATGTCAGCAGAGAATCAGTCTGCATGTCATAGCAGAGAATCAGGCTTCACGTCACCCACCACTGGAACAGGCCACTGTCACATATTTAGGCCCAGGCACCCAGGCAGAGGAGAGAGGTCCCATAACAGAGATTCAGGCTTCATGTCAGCAGAGAATCAGTCTTCATGTCATAGCAGAGAATCAGGCTTCACGTCACCCACCACTGGAACAGGCCACTGTTACATATTTAGGCCCAGGCAGAGGAGAGAGGTCCCATAACAGAGATTCAGGCTTCATGTCAGCAGAGAATCAGTCTTCATGTCATAGCAGAGAATCAGGCTTCACGTCACCCACCACTGGAACAGGCCACTGTCACACATTTAGGCCCAGGCACCCAGACAGAGGAGAGAGGTCCCGTAACAGAGAATCTGGCTTCATGTCAGCACAGAATCAGTCTTCATGTCATAGCAGAGAATCAGGCTTCACGTCACCCACCACTGGAACAGGCCACTGTCACACATTTAGGCCCCGGCACCCAGACAGAGGAGAGAGGTCCCGTAACAGAGAATCTGGCTTCATGTCAGCACAGAATCAGTCTTCATGTCATAGCAGAGAATCAGGCTAAACGTCACCCACCACTGGAACAGGCCACTGTCACATATTTAGGCCCAGGCACCCAGGCAGAGGAGAGAGGTCCCATAACAAAGATTCAGGCTTCATGTCAGAAGAGAATCAGTCTTCATGTCATAGCAGAGAATCAGGCTTCACGTCACCCACCACTGGAACAGGCCACTGTCATATATTTAGCCCCAGGAACCCAGACAGAGGAGAGAGGTCCCGTAACAGAGAATCTGGCTTCATGTCAGCACAGAATCAGTCTTCATGTCATAGCAGAGAATCAGGCTTCACGTCACCCACCACTGGAACAGGCCACTGTCACACATTTAGGCCCTGGCACCCAGACAGAGGAGAGAGGTCCCGTAACAGAGAATCTGGCTTCATGTCAGCACAGAATCAGTCTTCATGTCATAGCAGAGAATCAGGCTTCACGTCACCCACCACTGGAACAGGCCACTGTCACACATTTAGGCCCTGGCACCCAGACAGAGGAGAGAGGTCCCGTAACAGAGAATCTGGCTTCATGTCAGCACAGAATCAGTCTTCATGTCATAGCAGAGAATCAGGCTTCACGTCACCCACCACTGGAACAGGCCACTGTCACATATTTAGGCCCCGGCACCCAGACAGAGGAGAGAGGTCCCGTAACAGAGAATCTGGCTTCATGTCAGCACAGAATCAGTCTTCATGTCATAGCAGAGAATCAGGCTTCACGTCACCCACCACTGGAACAGGCCACTGTCACATATTTAGGCCCAGGCACCCAGGCAGAGGAGAGAGGTCCCATAACAGAGATTCAGGCTTCATGTCAGCAGAGAATCAGTCTTCATGTCATAGCAGAGAATCAGGCTTCACGTCACCCACCACTGGAACAGGCCACTGTCACATATTTAGGCCCCGGCACCCAGACAGAGGAGAGAGGTCCCGTAACAGAGAATCTGGCTTCATGTCAGCACAGAATCAGTCTTCATGTCATAGCAGAGAATCAGGCTTCACGTCACCCACCACTGGAACAGGCCACTGTCACATATTTAGGCCCAGGCACCCAGGCAGAGGAGAGAGGTCGCGTAACAGAGAATCTGGCTTCATGTCAGCACAGAATCAGTCTTCATGTCACAGCAGAGAATCAGGCTTCACGTCACCCACCACTGGAACAGGCCACTGTCACACATTTAAGCCCTGGCACCCAGACAGAGGAGAGAGGTCCCGTAACAGAGAATCTGGCTTCATGTCAGCACAGAATCAGTCTTCATGTCATAGCAGAGAATCAGGATTCACGTCACCCACCACTGGAACAGGCCACTGTCACATATTTAGGCCCAGGCACCCAGACAGAGGAGAGAGGTCCCATAACAGAGATTCAGGCTTCATGTCAGCAGAGAATCAGTCTTCATGTCATAGCAGAGAATCAGGCTTCACGTCACCCACCACTGGAACAGGCCACTGTCACATATTTAGGCCCCGGCACCCAGACAGAGGAGAGAGGTCCCGTAACAGAGAATCTGGCTTCATGTCAGCACAGAATCAGTCTTCATGTCATAGCAGAGAATCAGGCTTCACGTCACCCACCACTGGAACAGGCCACTGTCACATATTTAGGCCCAGGCACCCAGGCAGAGGAGAGAGGTCCCATAACAGAGATTCAGGCTTCATGTCAGCAGAGAATCAGAATTCATGTCATAGCAGAGAATCAGGCTTCACGTCACCCACCACTGGAACAGGCCACTGTCACATATTTAGGCCCAGGCACCCAGACAGAGGAGAGAGGTCCCGTAACAGAGAATCTGGCTTCATGTCAGCACAAAATCAGTCTTCATGTCATAGCAGAGAATCAGGCTTCACGTCACCCACCACTGGAACAGGCCACTGTCACATATTTAGGCCCAGGCACCCAGGCAGAGGAGAGAGGTCCCATAACAGAGATTCAGGCTTCATGTCAGCAGAGAATCAGTCTTCATGTCATAGCAGAGAATCAGGCTTCACGTCACCCACCACTGGAACAGGCCACTGTCACACATTTAGGCCCCGGCACCCAGACAGAGGAGAGAGGTCCCGTAACAGAGAATCTGGCTTCATGTCAGCACAGAATCAGTCTTCATGTCATAGCAGAGAATCAGGCTTCACGTCACCCACCACTGGAACAGGCCACTGTCACATATTTAGGCCCAGGCACCCAGGCAGAGGAGAGAGGTCGCGTAACAGAGAATCTGGCTTCATGTCAGCACAGAATCAGTCTTCATGTCATAGCAGAGAATCAGGCTTCACGTCACCCACCACTGGAACAGGCCACTGTCACATATTTAGGCCCAGGCACCCAGGCAGAGGAGAGAGGTCCCATAACAGAGATTCAGGCTTCATGTCAGCAGAGAATCAGTCTTCATGTCATAGCAGAGAATCAGGCTTCACGTCACCCACCACTGGAACAGGCCACTGTCACATATTTAGGCCCCGGCACCCAGACAGAGGAGAGAGGTCCCGTAACAGAGAATCTGGATTCATGTCAGCACAGAATCAGTCTTCATGTCATAGCAGAGAATCAGGCTTCACGTCACCCACCACTGGAACAGGCCACTGTCACATATTTAGGCCCAGGCACCCAGGCAGAGGAGAGAGGTCGCGTAACAGAGAATCTGGCTTCATGTCAGCACAGAATCAGTCTTCATGTCATAGCAGAGAATCAGGCTTCACGTCACCCACCACTGGAACAGGCCACTGTCACACATTTAGGCCCTGGCACCCAGACAGAGGAGAGAGGTCCCGTAACAGAGAATCTGGCTTCATGTCAGCACAGAATCAGTCTTCATGTCATAGCAGAGAATCAGGCTTCATGTCACCCACCACTGGAACAGGCCACTGTCACATATTTAGGCCCCGGCACCCAGGCAGAGGAGAGAGGTCCCATAACAGAGATTCAGGCTTCATGTCAGCAGAGAATCAGTCTTCATGTCATAGCAGAGAATCAGGCTTCACGTCACCCACCACTGGAACAGGCCACTGTCACATATTTAGGGCCCGGCACCCAGACAGAGGAGAGAGGTCCCGTAACAGAGAATCTGGCTTCATGTCAGCACAGAATCAGTCTTCATGTCATAGCAGAGAATCAGGCTTCACGCCACCCACCACTGGAACAGGCCACTGTCACATATTTAGGCCCAGGCACCCAGGCAGAGGAGAGAGGTCGCGTAACAGAGAATCTGGCTTCATGTCAGCACAGAATCAGTCTTCATGTCATAGCAGAGAATCAGGCTTCACGTCACCCACCACTGGAACAGGCCACTGTCACACATTTAGGCCCCGGCACCCAGACAGAGGAGAGGTTCATTCAACTTTGGGTTGCCCCGCAATATAATGGTAAAATGAAAATAAAAATAGGATTGAATGAGGAAGTGCCCTGGACTACAATAATATATTGTTAAGGGGAGGTAGTTAATGTCTAATCTGCACAAGGGATGGACAGGTCCTGTGGGATCCATGCCTGGTTCATTTTTATGAACGTCAGCTTGTCCACATTGGCTGTAGACAGGCGGCTGCGTTTGTCTGTAATGACGCCCCCTGCCGTGCTGAATACACGTTCAGACAAAACGCTGGCCGCCGGGCAGGCCAGCACCTCCAAGGCATAAAAGGCTAGCTCTGGCCACGTGGACAATTTGGAGACCCAGAAGTTGAATGGGGCCGAACCATCAGTCAGTACGTGGAGGGGTGTGCACAGGTACTGTTCCACCATGTTAGTGAAATGTTGCCTCCTGCTAACACGTTCCGTATCAGGTGGTGGTGCAGTTAACTGTGGCGTGGTGACAAAACTTTTCCACATCTCTGCAATGCTAACCCTGCCCTCAGAGGAGCTGGCCGTGACACAGCTGCGTTGGCGACCTCTTGCTCCTCCTCTGCCTTCGCCTTGGGCTTCCACTGGTTCCCCTGTGACATTTGGGAATGCTCTCAGTAGCGCGTCTACCAACGTGCGCTTGTACTCGCGCATCTTCCTATCACGCTCCAGTGTAGGAAGTAAGGTGGGCACATTGTCTTTGTACCAGGAATCCAGCAGGGTGGCAACCCAGTAGTCTGCACACGTTAAAATGTGGGCAACTCTGCTGTCGTTGCGCAGGCACTGCAGCATGTAGTCGCTCATGTGTGCCAGGCTGCCCAGAGGTAAGGACAAGCTGTCCTCTGTGGGAGGCGTATCGTCATTGTCCTGTGTTTCCCCCCAGCCACGCACCAGTGATGGGCCCGAGCTGCTTTGGGTGCCACCCCGCTGTGAACATGCTTCATCCTCATCCTCCTCCACCTCCTCCTCATCCTCGTCCTCCAGTAGTGGGCCCTGTCTGGCCACATTTGTACCTGGCCTCTGGTGTTGCAAAAAACCTCCCTCTGAGTCACTTCGAAGAGACTGGCCTGAAAGTGCTAAAAATGACCCCTCTTCCTCCTGGGCCACCTCCTCTTCCATCATCGCCCTAAGTGTTTTCTCAAGGAGACATAGAAGTGGTATTGTAACGCTGATAACGGCGTCATCGCCACTGGCCATGTTGGTGGAGTACTCGAAACAGCGCAACAGGGCACACAGGTCTCGCATGGAGGCCCAGTCATTGGTTGTGAAGTGGTGCCGTTCCGCAGTGCGACTGACCAGTGCGTACTGCAGCTGAAACTCCACTATGGCCTGCTGCTGCTCGCATAGTCTGTCCAGCATGTGCAAGGTGAAGTTCCACCTGGTGGGCACATCGCATATGAGGCGGTGAGCGGGAAGGCCGAAGTTACGCTGTAGCGCAGACAGGCGTGCAGCAGCAGGGTGTGAACGCCGGAAGCGCGAACAGACGGCCCGCACTTTATGCAGCAGCTCTGACATGTCGGGGTAGTTGCGAATGAACTTCTGCACCACCAAATTCAGCACATGCGCCAGGCAAGGGATGTGCGTCAAACCGGCTAGTCCCAGAGCTGCAACGAGATTTCGCCCATTATCGCACACCACCAGGCCGGGCTTGAGGCTCACCGGCAGCAACCACTCGTAGGTCTGTTGTTCTATACCCCGCCACAACTCCTGTGCGGTGTGGGGCCTGTCATAGGCCAGTAGTTTAGAAATGCTGGCATTCAGGGCCAGGGATCGAGGGTGGCTATGTGGGAATTTACGCTTTCTCTCAAATGTTTGTGAGATGGAGAGCTAAACGCTGCCGTGTGACATGGTTGAGATGCTTGGTGACGCAGGTGGTGGTGTTGGTGGTACATCCCATGTTTGCTGGGCGGCAGGTGCCAACGTTCCTCCAGAGGCGGAGGAAGAGGCCCAGGCGGCGGCAGCAGCAGAAGAGGTAGCAGGGGGAGCCTGAGTGACTTCTTTGTTTTTAAGGTGTTTACTCCACTGCAGTTCATGCTTTGCATGCAGGTGCCTGGTCATGCAGGTTGTGCTAAGGTTCAGAACGTTAATGCCTCGCTTCAGGCTCTGATGGCACAGCGTGCAAACCACTCGGGTCTTGTCGTCAGCACATTGTTTAAAGAAGTGCCATGCCAGGGAACTCCTTGAAGCTGCCTTTGGGGTGCTCGGTCCCAGATGGCGGCGGTCAGTAGCAGGCGGAGTCTCTTGGCGGCGGGTGTTCTGATTTTGCCCACTGCTCCCTCTTTGTCTTTTGCTACGCTGTTGGCTCGGTCTCACCACTGCCTCTTCCTCCGAACTGTGAAAGTCAGTGGCACGACCTTCATTCCATGTGGGGTCTAGGACCTCATCGTCCCCTGCATCGTCTTCCACCCAGTCTTGATCCCTGACCTCCTGTTCAGTCTGCACACTGCAGAAAGACGCAGCAGTTGGCACCTGTGTTTCGTCATCATCAGAGACGTGCTGAGGTGGTATTCCCATGTCGTCATCATCAGGAAACATAAGTGGTTGTGCGTTAGTGCATTCTATCTCTTCCACCCCTGGGGAAGGGCTAGGTGGATGCCCTTGGGAAACCCTGGCAGCAGAGTCTTCAAACAGCATAAGAGACTGCTGCATAACTTGAGGCTCAGACAGTTTCCCTGATATGCATGGGGGTGATGTGACAGACTGATGGGCTTGGTTTTCATGCGCCATCTGTGCGCTTTCTGCAGAAGACTGGGTGGGAGATAATGTGAACGTGCTGGATGCACTGTCGGCCACCCAATTGACTAATGCCTGTACCTGCTCAGGCCTTACCATCCTTAGAACGGCATTGGGCCCCACCAAATATCCCTGTAAATTCTGGCGGCTACTGGGACCTGAGGTAGTTGGTACACTAGGACGTGTGGCTGTGGCAGAACGGCCACGTCCTCTCCCAGCACCAGAGGGTACACTAACACCACCACGACCATGTCCACGTCCGCGTCCCTTACTAGTTGTTTTCCTCATTGTTACCGTTCACCACAATAAGAAAAATATTATTCGGGCCAATGTATTGAATTAAAATTCAGGCCTTTTTTTACAGACACCTAACACTGTCTGGCTATCTATTTAGGTACTGTATTACACTAATACAGGCACACAAGTAATGACAGATTTGGTTGAATATAAATGTGAGGCCTATTTTTTACGCGCTGTGTCACAGATATACCTTTAATCACAGAATTAGACTTGTATCTGCACTGTAGTGTGTGTTAAGTTTTTCAGAATGACACTATCAGCACCTTGAATCTAAGATATCCTATTTGGGATAGATTTAAAGTAGGCCTGATATAGCAGAAACTACTAATTTTGAGAATGGCAAATTTGGGAATAGTTTTTCAACCCAGAACAAAAACTGTGCTTTTACGGTCACTACAAATAATTTGACCAGCTAAAACAGTACAGATTTGGTTAAATATATATGTGAGGACTATTTTTTACGCGCTGTGTGACAGTTATACCTGTAATCACAGAATTAGACTTGTATCTGCACGGTAGCGTGTGTGTTAAGTTTTTCAGAATGACACTATCAGCACCTTCAATCTAAGATATCCTTTTTGGGATAGATTTAAAGTAGGCCTGATATAGCAGAAACTACTAATTTTGAGAATGGCAAATTTGGGAATAGTTTTTCAACCCAGAACAAAAACTGTGCTTTTACGGTCACTAAATATAACTTGACCAGCTAAAACTGTACTGATTTGGAGGAATAGAAATGTCAGGCCTATTTTTTACGCGCTGTGTGACAGATATACCTTTAATCACAGAATTAGACTTGTATCTGCACGGTAGCGTGTGTGTTAAGTTTTTCAGAATGACACTATCAGCACCTTCAATCTAAGATATCCTTTTTGGGATAGATTTAAAGTAGGCCTGATATAGCAGAAACTACTAATTTTGAGAATGGCAAATTTGGGAATAGTTTTTCAACCCAGAACAAAAACTGTGCTTTTACCGTCACTAAATATAACTTGACCAGCTAAAACTGTACTGATTTGGAGGAATAGAAATGTCAGGCCTATTTTTTACGCGCTGTGTGACAGATATACCTTTAATCACAGAATTAGACTTGTATCTGCACGGTAGCGTGTGTGTTAAGTTTTTCAGAATGACACTATCAGCACCTTCAATCTAAGATATCCTTTTTGGGATAGATTTAAAGTAGGCCTGATATAGCAGAAACTACTAATTTTGAGAATGGCAAATTTGGGAATAGTTTTTCAACCCAGAACAAAAACTGTGCTTTTACGGTCACTAAATATAACTTGACCAGCTATAACTGTACTGATTTGGAGGAATAGAAATGTCAGGCCTATTTTTTAGGCGCTAGGTGACAGGCTCAACTTGCCCCTGATGTAGTATATGGCCAAAAAATAACCACACTATTGATGGTTAAATGCACTTGGGTGACACAGGCTCAGCCTGCACCTAATGTAGTATATGGCCAAAAAATAACCACACTATTGATGGTTAAATGCACTTGATGAAAGTTTGACCCTGATGTAGGATATAGCAAAAAATAACCACACTATTGATGGTTAAATGCACTTGGGTGACACAGGCTCAGCCTGCACTTGATGTAGTATATGGCCAAAAAATAACCACACTATTGATGGTTAAATGCACTTGATGAAAGCTTGACCCTGATGTAGGATATAGCAAAAAATAACCACACTATTGATGGTTAAATGCGCTTGATGAAAGCTTGACCCTGATGTAGGATATAGCAAAAAATAACCACACTATTGATGGTTAAATGCACTTGGGTGACACAGGCTCAGCCTGCACCTGATGTAGTATATGGCCAAAAAATAACCACACTATTGATGGTTAAATGCACTTGGGTGACACAGGCTCAGCCTGCACCTGATGTAGGATATAGCAAAAAATAACCACACTATTGATGGTTAAATGCACTTGGTGGTAGCTTGTGCTGGCGCACCACAAGCCACAAAATGGCCGCAGATCACCCTAGAAAAAAGTGATATAAAAACGCTCTGGGCAGCCTAAAAAAAGTGAGCAATTCAATATCAGCACTTCAATGATCCACAGCTGGAGATCGATCACTGAATTAAGTCTTTTGGAGGAGTTAATCTGCCTAATCTCGCCCTAACGTCGCAGCAGCAACCTCTCCCTACGCTTGTATCAGCAGAGTGACGTGCAGCGCTACGTGACCCAAGCTTATATAGAGGCTGGGTCACATGCTGCACTGGCCAATCACAGCCATGCCAATAGTAGGCAAGGCTGTGATGGCCTCTTGGGGCAAGTAGTATGACGCTTGTTGATTGGCTGCTTTGCAGCCTTTCAAAAAGCGCCAAGAAAGCGCCGAACACCGAACCCGTAACCGGACTTTTACGAAAAACTATACAGTTCGGGTTCGCTCATCCCTAGTCAGGACAATAACCCCCAAAAAACGGATCCTGTCTGTGTAGCAAACGAGGTGCAGAACAGTGTGACACCGCTGTGCACTGCACATGTGGTATGCTGGAGGGGCACTGTGAATTGTCCCTGCAGTGGAGGCTGAGGACACGGTGGGACAATTCATTATTATTAAAATAATGTTCTTGCCGAGACTTTTGATTGCTACGGTTTGGTTTTCTCGAAATTACTTCATGGGTTAACCTGGTGAATAAGATTAAGAGATATGAAAACATTCTTTATAAGCAGAGAAATACTGAGGAAAAATGGACAAAAATTTTGGGAGAATGATTCTTGGTGGGGGTGAAGTGAGACGCATCACAAGGGAGAGGGTTGGCTGGGTCTGAACAGGGGGTAGGGTTTATTAGGGGGAAAAAAATATAATAATGTTTTGCTTTTGGTGAATTGTATTGTTTTAATTTCTAATAAAATTTTTAATAAATAAAAAATATGAGTAGCATATCACACACTGAGAGTGAAAGGAGCAGGGTCCCCAGCAGAGTATTTCAGGAGTGTGCCGGTTGTGTTGGAAAGGACAGACAGGATAACTGGTTCTAAAAAAGCTTAGAATCAACGTTGAAAAATAAATGGCATCAGAGGTGTGTGAGGACGCCATCATGATAGGACGGGTATGCCATCCAGGGCAGATTGTATATGTGGGCGACATACAGATATAACCAGGAAACAGATTGAAGAATGGGGACAATTCGATCTGATAATTGGCGGCAGTCCTTGTAATGACTTATCTCTGGATAACCCGCACCAGAAAGGCCTTTATGGGGGCAGTGGACAACAGTTTTTTGACTTTCCACGATTACTCAATAAAGTGTTGCCTAAGACAGGAGAGAATCTGGCAGTCTTCTGGTTATTCAAGAACGTGGTTGTGATAGAGAAAGCATTCCAAAAAACAATCTCTCTCTATCTGGAGACAAATCCTGTCAAGATTGATGCAAGTGGGGTATCGGCTGCTCATCGAGCCAGATACTTCTGGGGGAACCTGCCTTGCATGAACAGGCCCCTAATAGCTACAGACAATGAGAAGACAAAGCTTCAAGATTCCTTGGAGCCCGGAAGAGTCACTAAGTTCATCAAGATTCAAACCATAACTACCAGCCCCTGGTCTCTTCGTCAGGGAAAACATCACGAGTTCCCAGTCATCATGGATGGGAAGGAGGACATCCTGTGGTGCACGGAGATGGAGAGGGTCTTTGAAATCCCCCCCCCCCCCCCCCCCCAGCACTATACGGACGTCTCAGAAATGAACCGCTGCTCCCGACATAAGCTCCTGGGAAGGTCATGGAGCGTCCCGGTCATCGGGCATCTATTCGCGCCGCTGAAGGATTATTTAGAAAGTGTGCAAAAGCCACATGGGGCCCCAATGCTGCAGATTTATCATGGAGAAACTGGATTTTATAATATTACATTATTATATAAAGAAGAATAAAAACGAAGCCCCTTCGTCACCCGGCTCCCAAGTGCGATCAGCTACATCATCATTATCGAGTACTGTCTGCACGTCACTGATGTCCTCCTCAACCGTCTCTGGGTCGACCGCTCGCAACACCAGCTCCCATGCCACTCTCCTCATCACTACTTGCCTGCCTAGTTGAGGAAGCGGCGGATGTCTCCTCCACATCTTGGCTTGCCAGTAGCTGCTGACTGTCTTCTAGTAGCTCGTCCTCACTGTATAGTATAGTCCTCACTGAGCCCACAGCATACAATACTTCTCTGGCTGAGGGAACAGAAAAGGACAGAGGCAGGTTGAGGACAGGTGAGGGCACAGGGCCTGCTCCCAGGCCATGCCAACTAAGGGTTGTATCTGACGAACCCACTGACTCTTGGCTAGGGGTGTCTGATGTCACTTGTGACGAAGTCGAAGATCGAGTCAACCATTCAAGATCCGCTGGGTTGCTGGTGAAGACACGACAGCTAGCTGACACTGGGAGCTCAGGCCTTTTGAAGTGACCCCTGCTGCCACGGCAGCTTACTCTGCTGCAACCTCTGCCTGCACCAGAAACATTTAGGCCTCTGCCACTGCCCTGTGCAGGGCCTGGTACTTATCTGTCTGACATACTGTTAGATCAAATAAATAAAGAAAAAGGAAAATAAAACACCCCCAAAAAGTCAGAAATTTTCTCATTTCAACACACAACAGCAAATATTTTTTTGTGCCACTAATACACGCAAAAAAAGTGCATTAGAACATATAACTGCACCGCTGAACGACAAATAATATATATATTTTTTCCACTAATACACGCCAAAAAGGGATTTAGAACATATAACTGCACCGCTGAACGGCAAATAATATATATTTTTGCCACTAATACATGGTAAAAAGGGCTTTAGAACATAAAACTGCACCGCTGAATGGCAAATAGGCCCTTATTTTTTCCACTTGCCACAAAAGGCTTTAGAACATATAACTGCACCGCTGAAAGGCAAATATATATATTTTTCCCACTAATACACACCAAAAAGGGCAGTAAATTTCTCGCTTCACCACACAACAGGAAATTATTTTTTTTGTGCCACCAATACACACCAAAAAGGGCTTTAGAACATATAACTGCACCGCTGAACGGCAAATATATAATTTTTTTTACCACCATACATGCCAAAAAGGGCTTTAGAACAAATAACTGCACAGCTGAACGGCAAATATATATTATTTTGCCACTAATACACGCCAAAAAAGTCTGTAATTTTCTCACTTCACCAGACAACGGCAAATACTTTTTTTTTGCGCCACTAATACACACCAAAAAGGTCTTTAGAACATATAACTGCACCGCTGAACGGCAAATATATATATATTTTTGCCACTATTACACGTCAAAAAGGGCTTTAGAACATAAAACTGCACTGCTGAACGGAAAATAGACCCTTATTTTTTCCACTTGCCACAAAAGGCTTTAGAACATATAACTGCACTGCTGAGCGGCAAATAGGCCCTTATTTTTTCCACTTGCCACAAAAGGCTTTAGAACATATAACTGCACTGCTGAACGGCAAATATATATATTTTTTTGCCACTAATACATGCCAAAAAGGGATTTAGAACATATAACTGAACCGCTGAATGGCAAATATATTTTACTTTTTCCACTAATACACGCCACCAAAGGCTTTACAACAGATAACTGCACTGCTGAGCCGCGTATATATTTCTTCTTCTTCCAATAATGCACTCCACAAAAGGCTTTACAACAGATAACTGCACCGCTGAGGGGCACATATTTTTTTCCTTTTTCCACTAATACACGCCACAAAAAGTTTTACAACAGATAACTGCACCATTGAGCTGCAAATAGGCCCTTTTTTTTTCACTTGCCACAAAAGGCTTTAGAACATATAACTGCACCGCTGAACGGCAAATAGGCCCTTATTTTTTTCCATTTGCCACAAAAGGCTTTAGAACATATAACTGCACAGCTGAAAGGCAAATAATATATATTTTTTGGACACTAATACACGCAAAAAAGTGCTTTAGAACATATAACTGCACCGCTGAACGGCAAATAGGCTCTTATTTTTTTCCACTTACCACAAAAGGCTTGAGAACAGAAGACTTCACCGCTGAACGGCAAATAGGCCCTTATTTTTTCCACTTACCACAAAAGGCTTTAGAACATATAACTGCACCGCTGAACGGCAAAAAGGCAATTTTTTTCAACTTGCCACAAAAGGCTTTAAAACATATAACTGCACTGCTGAAAGGCAAATAATATATATTTTTTGGCCACTAATACACACCAAAAAGGGCTTTAGAACATAAAATTGCACCATTGAACGGTTAATATATATTTTTTTGCCACTAATACACGCCGCAAAAGGCTTTGGAACAGATAACTACACTGCTGAGCGACAAATATATTTTTTACTTTTTCCACTATTACACGTCACAATAGGCTTTACAACAGATAACTGCACCGCTGAGCGGCAAATATATATATATTTTTCACTAATACATGCCGCAAAAGGCTTTACAACAGATAACTGCACCGCTGAGCGGCAAATATATTTTTTCTTTTTCCACTAATACATGCCACAAAAGGCTTTACAACAGATAACTGCACCGCTGAGCGGCAAATATACAGTTGTGTTCAAAATTATTCAACCCCCACTGAAATTGAGTGTTTTGGCCAGTTTGACATTGATTTTGATCATTTCAGTCCTCTTGTTTACAAGTAAATCAAAGAGGCACTTGTAAGTCAGACAAATAACATAACATTTATAATGAAATAACCACAAATGTCTTTTCTGTGCTCACATCATTATCAGTTTTATTCAACCCCCAAGTGACATTCAATCTTAGTACTTAGTACAACATCCTTTTCCAGTTATAACAGCTTTTAAACGTGAAGCATAGGTTGACACAAGTGTCTTGCAGCGATCTACGGGTATCTTCGCCCATTCTTCATGGGCAAAAGCATCCAGTTCAGTTACATTCTTAGGCTTGCGCGCTGCAACTGCTTTCTTTAAGTCCCACTAGAGGTTCTCAATCGGATTTAAGTCTGGTGACTGCGATGGCCACTTCAAAATGTTCCAGCCTTTAATCTTCAACCATGCTCTAGTGGACTTGGAGGTATGCTTGGGATCATTGTCCTGTTGAAAGGTCCAACGTCTCCCAAGCCTCAGGTTTGTGATGGACTGCATCACATTTTCATCCAATATCTCCTGGTACTGAAGAGAATTTATAGTACCTTGCACACGCTGAAGCTTCCCTGTACCTGTAGAAGCAAAACAGCCCCAAAGCATGATTGACCCCCCACCATGCTTCACAGTAGGCAAGGTGTTCTTTTCATCATAGGCCTTGTTCTTCCTCCTCCAAACATAGCGTTGATCCATGGGCCCAAACAGTTCTAATTTTGTTTCATCAGTCCACAGAACACTATCCCAAAACATTTGTGGTTTGTCCACATGACTTTTGGCATACTGCAGTCGACTCTTCTTATTCTTTGGAGACAGCAAGGGGGTGCGCCTGAGAGTTCTGGCATGGAAGCCTTCATTACGCAGTGTGCGCCTTATTGTCTGAGCTGAAACTTCAGTACCCACATCTGACAAATCTTTTTTCAGTTCCTCAGCAGTCACACGGGGACTTTTCTCCACTTTGCGCTTCAGGTAGCGCACAGCAGTCGAAGTCAGCATCTTCTTTCTGCCACGACCAGGTAGCGTTTCAACAGTGCCCTTTGCCTTGAATTTGCGAATGATGCTTCCTATGGTGTCTCTTAGTATGTTTAACATCTTTGCAATCTTCTTATAGCCATTGCCCTTCCTGTGAAGAGAAATCACCTCTTCTCTTGTCTTTCTGGACCATTCTCTTGACTTCACCATGTTTGTAAACACACCAGTAAATGTCTATAAGGAGCTGAGTATCACAGTCCTTTTAAATCTGCCTAATTGGTGCTTATTATGCTTGATTGCTGCTCCTTGACATCCACAGGTGTTTTCAATACCTGATCGAAAACAATTGAATGAACCTCTGTTTGTCACGGCCATGGCTATGACCGTGACTCCTGAACCGCATGCGGTTGTCAGCGGTTCTCTTTGGTGTTCAATCACAGGTGAGGGCTGTGGTATTTGCCTCACCTGTGGTTGCCGCTGGCAACAGTGTGTATGTGGCAGCGTAGCAGTCGGAGCTGTGCCATTGCAGCTTGCTACGTTGTGCATGCGGTTTTGTGTGATGTGTGTTGTGTGCACTGTGTATTATGTTTTGTGTGCACTTCCCCTTTAAGTTGTGTTTTCCCTTCTGTGTTACTGGAAGGGTTAACTTCCTTCCCAGTGTGTGTGTGTGATGTCACTGGGTGTGTCCAATCCTTGGGTGTGGCCATTTTGGTCTATAAAGACCCTCTCTTTTGCAGAGCTCAGTAGGTTGCTTCAGCATGCTTGCTGATAGCAGCCTCCTGTGTTTGTCATCCGCCAGTGAGAGCCACCACTGTGGTCATAGTTTAAGTTTGAGTTTGAGTTCATAGGTTTAAGTTAAAGTTTTATGTATGCCTATGTCTTTATGTGTGTGTTGTAGCAAGTTTGTCTGTTGGGATTTTCATATGTGTTTGTGCAGCATAAACGGTTCTGGATCCCTGTCTGTTTAGGGATCCAGTCAGCAGGGCTGTGGCAGGTTGGTGAATGTCTGTTCACCTGCCATTTCCGTATTGCTGTTTCTGTTCCCCTTTTCCCAACAGCTTGGCCATTGAGGCTCCTGCTCCTCCGTGTCAAGGAGGAGTAGGTTGCCTTACCCAGCTCTTACCTCAGGGATCTCCGGAGGGTAAGACAGGGCTCCGAGGTTCCGGCGCATGGGCCCTCCTACCTTAAAGGTCGGCCCATGCAGGTTAGGAGTTAGGGTCAGGGTAGGGACGCTGTAGGAGGTGACCTGCTCCCTGTCCTGTGGCTTCATGGCCGAGTAGCTACTTCAACACCTGGCCCCTCACGGCTGAGGGTTTCCCCCATCCTCAGCCGTGACACTGTTCTTAAGAGTGGTAGTCTTTAAGGGGTTGAATAATTGTGTCAATGAAGAAATCACAAAAAAAAACATTTAATACTGTATTACAAAAACAACTGATGTCATTTTAGTTGCATTTGGTTCTTTAAAAAGTCCTTGTAAGATTTCATTCTGAACACAATTACAAATGTACACTAAATTCCCTAAAACCCTTTACAGCATTGGGGGTTGAATAATTTTGAACACAACTGTATATTTTTTTTTACTAATACATGCCGCAAAAGGCTTTAGAACAGATAACTGCACTGCTGAGCGGCAAATATATTTTTTCTTTTTCCACTAAAACATGCCACAAAAGGCTTTACAACAGATAACTGCACCGCTGAGCGGCAAATATATTTTATCTTTTTCCACTAATACACGCCACAAAAGGCTTTACAACAGATAACTGCACCGCTGAGTGGCAAATATATATATATATTTTTCACTAATACATACCGCAAAAGGATTTAGAACAGATAACTGCACCGCTGAGCGGCAAATATATTTTTTCTTTTTCCACTAATACACGCCACAAAAGGCTTTACAACAGATAACTGCACCGCTGAGAAGCAAATATATATATATATATATTTTTCACTAATACATACCGCAAAAGGATTTATAACAGATAACTGCACTGCTGAGTGGCAAATATATTTTTTCTTCAGACCTTCTCAGAGAGCTGGCGGTGACAGTACCCCTCCCTCTACGAGTGGACTCCGGACACTCAGACCCCACCTTTTTAGGATGGGACCTATGGAAAGCCCTGATGAGACGAGTGGCCTTAATGTCTGCCACTGGGACCCACATCCTCTCCTCAGGACCATAACCCTCCCAATGAACGAGGTACTGGAGAGAACCAAGCATAATGCGAGAATCCACAATCCTAGAAACCTGAAATTCAAGATTAGCATCAACAACAATCGGAGGAGGAGGCAAAGAGGAGGGTACCTTAGACATAAGGTTTTAATAGGGACCTGTGAAAAACATTATGGATCTTCCAAGTCTGAGGAAGATCAAGACGGAAGGCAACGGGATTGATGACAGACAAGATCTTGTAAGGCCCAATAAACTTAGGACCCAACTTCCAGGAGGGAACCTTCAGTTTGATATTCTTTGTAGACAACCACACCAGATCACCTACATTCAGGTCCGGACCAGGCACACGTCTCTTATCCGCCACACACTTATATCTCTCACTCATCCTCTTCAGATTACCCTGAATCTTTTGCCAAATAAATGACAAAGACAAGGAAAATCTCTCCTCATCAGGTAAACTAGAAGACCCCTCTCCAGAGAATGTCCCAAACTGCGGATGAAACCCATATGCACCAAAAAATGGTGACTTATCAGAGGACTCCTGGCGACGGTTATTTAAAGCAAACTCAGCAAGGGACAAAAAAGAACAAGAATTCTCCTGATTCCCTGCCACAAAACAGCGCAGATATGTCTCCAGATTCTGATTGACGCGTTCGGTCTGACCATTCGACTGCGGGTGAAAAGCAGAAGAGAACGACAACCGAACCCCCAAGCGAGAACAGAAGGCCTTCCAGAATCTGGAAACAAATTGCGTGCCCCTATCAGAAACGATGTCTGAAGGAATGCCATGCAATTTAACAATGTGATCAACAAATGCTTGCGCCAGCATCTTAGCATTGGGTAACCCAGGAAAGGGAATGAAATGCGCCATTTTGCTAAAACGGTCCACTACTACCAGAATCACAGTCTTCCCCAAGGAACGAGGCAGGTCCGTAATGAAGTCCATGGACAGATGCGTCCAAGGAAGGGAAGGAATGGGTAACGGGAGGAGAGAACCCGATGGCCGTGAATGAGGGACCTTGGCACGAGCGCAGGTCTCGCAGGCTGCCACAAAACCCTCAACCGTCTTACGAAGAGCCGGCCACCAGAATCTCCGAGCAATGAGATCCACTGTGGCTCTACTCCCCGGGTGCCCAGAAAGGACAGTATTGTGGTGCTTCTTAAAAACCTTGTGTAGTAAAGCGAGAGGCACAAACAGAGACGACCACCCCTTCAGCCAAAATGGGACCCGGGTCTTCAAAGTTCCCCCCTCCCGGAAAACAACGTGACAGGGCATCAGCCTTCACATTTTTAACCCCAGGGCGGAACGTGACAACAAAATTAAACCTAGAAAAGAATAAAGACCATCTGGCCTGTCTCGGGTTCAGACGCTTGGCTGATTCCAAGTAGGCCAGATTCTTATGGTCGGTAAACACGGTAATAGGGTGTCTGGCTCCCTCTAGCCAATGGCGCCATTCCTCAAAAGCTAATTTGATGGCCAACAACTCCCTATTTCCCACATCATAATTTCTCTCTGCGGAGGAGAGTTTCCTTAAGAAAAAGGCACATGGTCGCCATTTGGCAGGAGAGGGACCCTGAGATAAGACCGCACCCACACCCATCTCAGAAGCGTCCACCTCAACAATAAAAGGTAGAGAGACATCAGGTTGAACCAAAATGGGAGCGGAAGCAAAACTCTCTTTGATACTAGAAAAGGCCTTAAGCGCATCTACCGACCAGGAGGAAAAATCCACCCCCTTTTTAGTCATATCAGTGAGTGGCTTAAGAACATAGGAATAATTCAAAATTTACTTTCTGTAATAATTGGCAAAACCCAAAAACCGCATCAGTGCCTTCTGATTCTCAGGAAGCTCCCAATCAAGCACAGCGCGGACCTTCTCAGGGTACATGCGAAAACCAGAAGAGAAGAAAGCCAAGAAATTGAATCTCCGGAACCGCAAACACACATTTTTCCAGTTTAGCGTACAATTTATTCTCCCGCAGAATGAGCAAGACCTGACGTAAGTGGTCCCTATGAGTTTTGAAATCAGAAGAAAAAATCAAAATGTCATCTAGATACACCAGTACAAATTTCCCCATTAAATGATAAAAAATGCTATTCACAAAATGTTGGAAGACGGCCGGAGCATTCATCAAACCAAAGGGCATAACCAAATTCTCGAAATGACCCTCAGGGGTATTGAAGGCCGTCTTCCATTCGTCCCCTTCCCTGACCCTGACTAGGTTGTATGCCCCTCTTAAATCCAACTTAGAAAAAACTTTAGCCCCAACAATCTGGTTAAACAGGTCCGGGATCAGAGGAAGCAGATATGGGTCACGAATTGTGATACAGTTCAGCTCCCTGAAATCCAGACAAGGTCTTAAAGATCCATCTTTTTTCTTAACAAAAAAAATAAATGCGGCAACAGGTGACTTCGAGTGTCGGATGTGTCCCTTTCTCAGGCTCTCAGAGATATAAGTACGCATAGCGACTCTTTCAGGTTGGGAGAGATTGTATAAATGTGATTTTGGCAGCTTGGCGCCTGGGATGAGATTAATAGGGCAATCGTACTCCCGGTGAGGGGGCAGCTCCTGGACACCACTCTCGGAAAACACATCCGAAAATTCTGAGAGAAAAGATGGTACAGTCTTGGTAGAAACCTCTGAAAGAGACGCTGTGAGGCAATTCTCTCTGCAAAAGTCACTCCAACCATTTATTTGCCTTGCTTGCCAATCAATGGTGGGGTTATGTTTAGTGAGCCAGGGTAGCCCCAACACTAGAGGAGTAGGTAATCCGCTTAAGACGAAACATGACATATCCTCAACATGAGCATCACCCACAGTCAAACGGATATTGTGAACTATGCCCAATAACGATTTTTGAGAAAGTGGAGCGGAATCGATAGCAAAAACAGGTATATCCTTTTCCAAAGTGCATACCTGGAAACCATGTGTTATAGCAAATTGATTATCAATGAGATTGACAGCTGCTCCACTATCTACAAAAATCTCACAAACATTGTTCTTGCTATCTAGCGCCACCCTGGCAGGTAGGACAAAACGGGAACTACAAGCAAACGGCAAACCTTCAATTTCCGCATCAACCTTGCCAATAGTAGCAAATGTAATGTTTTTAGAGGGTTTTTTTTCTTTTCGTTTCTTTATTACCCTCAGAAAACTCCCTGAATCTCCTAGAGGGGCAAACATTAGCCAAATGATTTATACCTTTGAGCCAGTGATCTATAATTAGGACACAGCTCTCTAGGCAGGGTGCAGATCAATAGTCAAGCAGCGCAACAGCTGACTTGATAGTGTGTATGCGGTCTGAGACCGAGACCCAGTGTGTGTATACATGAATGGGTAGGCTGATGGAGGCAGCTGAGTGAGCGTCCACATATACTATAGCATCTTGTGGATGCTGTATACTGGATTGCCTTGGCAACCAGCTTAATTTTCACTCGAAGCTGCCTTATAATAATTTTTGTTAGGTAGGACTGCTTCTGATCACGCACCTGTGCCTGGTTCAAATATACGAACCGTGTCCTGTTTCCCTCCCCAGTATATATTGGCACCACTGTGCTAGCTGGATAGGGATTTTGTCCAGACTTTAGGCTGTGTTGTGGATCCAATCAAACTCCTACACCACATTACCTGAGTCTGGAAGCCTGATAGTCACGGAAAGTGATATACAGTCTTTCCCGTTTTTTAACCTAGAGTTTAATAAACACTTTATTATTTTCTTTAATACGTTCTTCAGGCAGTGATTTTCATATATTTAGTGGACGTACTAATTAGTTCCTTGTTTGTGTGAGTTAGTTAAATGATTTATACCCCCACAACATAAACAAGCCCTCCTCTGAGAGCTGAATCCTCTACTATCAGAGGCAAGCAAACCCAGCTGCATGGCCTCCTGCTCAGAGGGGATTGAGAGAGACTGAGGCCCCTGCGCACTGAATGAGACCGTCCCACTGTCCTTGGACTGAATATGACAGGAAGGAGTGTTCTCTCCTCTCTCTCTAAGACGCCTGTCAATACGAACAGCTTGAGACATGGCAGACTCCAACGAGGCAGGTCTTTACAACAGATAACTGCACCGCTGAGCGGCAAATATATTTTTCCTTTTTTACTAATACACACCACAAAAAGCTTTACAACGAATAACTGCACCGCTGAGCGCCAGATATATATTTTCTTTTTCCACTAATACACACCACAAAAGGCTTTACAACAGATAACTGCACCGCTGAGCGTCAAATAAATTTTTTTATTTTTCCACTAATACACGCCACAAAAGGCTTTACAACAGATAACTGCACCGCTGAGCGGCAACTATATTTTTTCTTTTTCCACTAATACACACCACAAAAGGCTTTACAACAGATAACTGCACTGCTGAGCGGCAAATATATTTTTTCTTTTTCCACTAATACACGCCACAAAAGGCTTTACAACAGATAACTGCACTGCTGAACAGCAAATACATTTTTACTTTTGCCACTATTACACAACAAAATGGGCTGTAATTTTAGCACTTCACCATACAACAGCTAATAATAAGCCCTTTTTTTCCCACTAATACAAGCCAAAAAATGCTTAAGAACATATAACTGGACCACACAAGGGCAAATAAGATATATAAATATTTCCTTGTAATAAACCCTGTTAATGCCTGTATCAATCAGAACTTGCACCCTAATAAGAATGATTTGCTGGAATTACAGAGCTGTATAATGGCAATTTGCTGTTGGCTATTACCCAGGCTGTAACCTCCCCTACTGAACCCTTTTCAACATAAAAGCTGTGGACTCTATTATTAGGCAGACAGACAAGGTCATCTGTCACGGAGAACTTGAATGCCGAACAGTGTGTTGTCTGCCGAGTGCTCGGGTTTGGCATATTGCGGATCGGATTGACAAATTGCTGGGTGGGGCTGGGGAAGACCCAGCAGTCATAGTACACATTGGCACCAATGACAAAGTCAGTGGGAGATGGAAGGTCCTTAAAAACGATTTTAGGGAACTAGATGAGAAGCTCAAGTCCAGGACATCCAAGGTAGTGTTTTCAGAAATACTACCAGTGCCACAAGCGTCACCAGAGAGACAACGGAATCTTAGGGAGTTAAATAAGTGGCTCAGAAGCTGGTTCTGGAAGGAAGGGTTTCGGTTCATGGAGAACTGGGCCGACTTCTTGGTCGGTTTCAGGCTTTACAGTAGGGACAAGCTGCACCTTAATGGGGAGGGGGCAACTGCCCTGGGGGGGGGGGTGGAATGGTTAGATGGCTGGAGTATCTTTTAAACTAGGATCTGGGGGGAGAGGTCATACTAATAAGGGGGTAGATAGTGTACATAGAGAGTGGGTTATATAAGGGGACAGTGGGGATTTAGTGGAGGCTGGGGTTAGGTAGGAAAATAGGGAGAAGACTGGCCATAACTATACATTTATGAAAAGAAGAACTGCTGGTAACAAGAACCTGTTACATACAAAAATCAACCAAGGTAACCAAAAAATCCCAGATATTCACTTTACAGGTAATAGTAATTTAAAATGTATTTTCACAAATGCTAGAAGTCTAGCTAAAAAAATGGGTGAACTTGAGACTATGGTACTAGAAGAACACATAGATGTAGTTGGTGTGGCTGAGACATGATTGGACTCTTCGCATGACTGGGCTGTTAATATTGAGGGTTTTACACTATTTAGGAAAGACCGGTCAATAGAAAAGGTGGTGGTGTGTGCCTGTATGTGAGGAGTGATCTGAAGACAAGTGTGAAAGAGGTAATTGTGGGTGCGGATGGTGAGGATGTGGAAACCTTATGGGTGGAAGTTCAAAAGGATATAAACACTGAAAAAATAATACTTGGTGTAATCTATAGACCCCCTAACCTTACAGAATAGATAGAAACGCAACTGTATAACCAAATAGAGTGGGCGGCAGAGGCTGGCACAGTGGTCATAATGGAAGATTTTAACTTCCCAGATATTGACTGACGTCATGGTTCTGCCTCAACTGCAAAGGGGAGAAAATTTCTCAACTTGCAGGACCACTTAATGGGCCAGTTTGTAGAAGCTCCCACTAGGGGCAATGCTCTGTTGGATCTGGTAATTTCTAATGATGCAGAGCTTGTTGGAAATGTTACTGTTTGAGAAACACTAGGTAATAGTGACCACAATATAATTATATTCCCTTTAAACTATAAAAATCAAACTATGTCAGGCAGAGCAAAGACACTGAATTTCAAAAATAATAATTTCCCTGGTTTGAGGGCAGCATTTCAGGGCATAGACTGGGAGCAGCTATTGTCACATAATAATATTGAGGATAAATAGGAGTGCTTTAAATCCACATTGAGTAATTGTACTAAAAAATGTATCCCTTTAGGTAACAAGTATAAACGGCTAAAATTAAACCCCCCATGGCTTACAGCTACTGTAAAAAGGGAAATAAAAGACAAAAAGAGAGCATTTAAAAAATACAAATCTGAGGGGTCAGCCGTATCACTTGAAGATTACAAAGAGCTTAATAAAATCTGTAAAAAGGAGATAAAATTAGCAAAAATACAAAACGAACAGCAGGTAGCAAAAGAGAGCAAAACAAATCCCAAAAAATTCTTTAAATATATAAAGGCTAAAAAACCTAGGTCTGAGCAGGTAGGTCCACTAAATAATGGTAAAGGGGGCTAGTCACTGAAGATAAGGAAAAGGCAGAGTTACTAAATGTTTTTTTTAGCTCTGTATATACAAAAGAAGAGAAAGGAGCTAATATCTGTGGCGCCGGGGCTGTTAGTACATCCAGTGATATGTGGTAAGGCCGATTCATTGGCCTGTATTTGTGGGAGGGGGACGGTTGCATATATCATGGCACCTCTGCCCCTCCTTCAATGAACGACGTGTCAACGCTGGCCTCGTTTCGTGCGTGAGGATTGCTTCTATTCAAACTCTTAGAAGTTCGTTTGTGCGCCTTGCGAACACTACTACCACAGCTACTGGATCAGGTAAGTGACTGCCACACTTGCAGTCTCGATCTCACAAGTCCGGCCGGCAGTGCCGGCTCCCTAGGTAACGGGGGAGCCACACGTGGCATGAATCGTAGGGTGCAGGGGTCAGCGTGATCCCGATTCGAATTTCTCCCCCCTTAATGTCTGGCACGGGCCGCTGTGCCACTAGTTAGGCAGGGTCCTTGTCAACAGTATGGTCCGTTCCCCCCCCCTTATGCCCGCACTGGCCCCATGTCATTTGCGACGCACTTACCCGAGCGTCCTGCTTGTGCTCTTCTCCACGAGCTGCAGGCGGCTGGTAACTGTGTGGGCTCCCCCTGGTGGCTGCTGGAGCCGACACAGTCCATGGGCAGCGTTGGATGGTGCAGGCTCCCTCTGGTGGTGACTGCCAGCAGTGCAGTCCATGGCTCTGTGCTCTGTGTTGGCTCCATCTAGTGGCCACCAGAGCTATGACTACCTTGGGGAAATTTAGTTAGGGTTGTTAAAAAAAAAAAAAAGGGGAATTAATATTATTTAAAATAAAAAAAAAAGGGAAAAAAATAGGGGGATAAATATAAAGAAGAAAAAAGAAAATAAAAAATATACATGCTTTTGATTGACGGACTTGTTTTTAGGGAGGGGGCGACATACTTGTTCAGTGCTAGTCAGAGGATCTCCGTGTTGTTGGTCACACCCCTCTACGCCTGGCGGTATGTCTTACGCAAGGATCTTACATGTAATTGTATTCCAGGATCTGTGTCGTCCTTCATCAAATATATTCTGCACGTTGTTCAACCATCAGGGTACAGTATGGCAGTAGCTATGTCACGTTACTATTCCATTCTCTCCTTCTGGTAGTGGGTCAGTGGTGCCACCGTCAGACTCACCAATCGCTGGGGTGTTCTAGGTTCAGCTATTGCTTCTCCTTGTTTCAGGTCCTCTAATCCCTTTTCACACGTATGCTTCACAGTTGCATGGGTCTCGGCCTGCTCACAGCTCACGTCACATGGTCCCGGTGTCGGGTGACAGTCAGGGTTTGATTTGTGCAAACTGTATCTACAGGATATGTCACGTGCTTCAGACATAGTGGAGGCTTCGGTCGACGAGAACCCCCCCAGGATGTCAGAAGGGGGCAGTGTGTTGTCTCTTCGCACTTGGACCATCCCTAGGCTGATGACGGAGTTGTCCAGAAAGGGTATTTCGTATCCCGCTGCTGCTAGGAAGGCCGAGTTATACCGGTTACTGGTCGTTAACTCAGGCCCTCAGCAGAAGGAAGAGGTCTCCATGATCACAATTCAGAATTCTCTGACACAAATTCATCTGATGTTGAATAACTTGACTTCATCTGTCACGGATGTGCAAACCAGGTTGGAAGCGGTTGAGTCTCGTAGTCCCGTCACTACTCCGCAGACCATCGATGCCGCTGTGCCGTCCACATCTACGGCGACAGGGGCAGGTGTCCCTGTGACAGCGCCCAGTATTATGCCAGCACATTTTGTTCCTGCTAATCTAAAGAAGGATATCCTGGAAGGTAGGGATGTCAATCTAGCATCCTTACTGGTCGCTACCCGGGATCTTTCTGATAGTAGGGTAATTGCTTGTGGGGATGTGTCAGTGATCCTGAAAGGCCGGGACCACAGGCTGAACTGCAAGCTCACGGTTCCTGAGTTTGTTCTTGCGTTTAGTTTATACAGAGACGTAATCTGTTCAGTTCGTCCTGAGAGAAGGGAAGAACTTGATTTGTATTTATTTAGGATAACGGAGTTGGGATACAAGTATGGTGGTAGTTCCTTCTACGACTACCATTGTTCTTTCTCGGCCAAGGCAGCTGCCACTTTAAGTCAGTTCCAGTTTCTCACAAACTGGGCTAACATTGATACGGAGATATTTTGTAGGCATTTCGCCGGGCTTAAAGCGCCATCGTGCTCCCTGTGCCAATCAATTTACCATTTTACTGTGTGGTGTCATAAGGCTGCTCCAAGTGAGGGGTCCAGTTCTACAGGTCCTGTTCCCGGCCCGTCTGATTCACACAGATCCTCTGGTTTAGTTGACAAGCTGGGTAGACCCATCAAACTACTCGGCAGGTCACAGATTTGTAATAATTTTAACTACGCATCCTGTAACTTCAGTCAGTGCCGCCTGCTACACATATGTACTAACTGCTTCAGAGCCCACCCTAAAGTAGTCTGTTCATTAAAATCAGATAATAATTACATGTGTGTTGTTGATATAGTTCGGTTGCAGCAGTTCTTACGCAGGTATCCTGACCCAGGCTTCGTGGAGTTCCTTAGTACAGGGTTTATGTTCGGTTTCCACACCGGGATGGTGGCCCTTCCAGAGTCTACACACGAGTGCAGGAACTTACAGTCCGCTGACCATCACCCCGATGTCTCCGATAGATTCATCTCAGCGGAATTAGTCAAAGGTTTCCTGATAGGCCCTTTTTCATCATCACCCTTTGAAAGGTGGAGAGTCAGCCCGATAGGAGTTGTGTTCGGTAAATTCAGTAATAAAGAGAGGTTGATTATCGACCTATCCGCCCCGCATGGTACCTCCATCAGAATAAGTTAGTATGAGATATACCACCATAGATCAAGCCATCGCTCTTATCTTACACTTAGGTCCCGGCACCATCCTTTCTAAAGCTGATATTGCAGATGCCTTCAAATTACTACTGATCAAACCGTCGCTCTGGCAGTGGTATGGTGTCAAATGGAGGGGCCTTTATTATTTTGCTTCCAATCTTACATTCGGGTCTAAGAGTAGCCCATGGTTATTCGACCAGTTAGCCAAGGCGCTCCACTGGATTTTAGTCCATGAATTCCACTGTAACAATATTATTCACTACCTGGATGATTTTTTAATTATTGAGCGTCCTGACGTTCCCCCCAAAGACCTTCATTTGCTACTGGAGTGTTTCAGACAATTAGGGGTTCCTGTCACTCCCAAGAAAGTGGAAGGTCCCTCCGCAGTCATCACGTTCCTTGGTATAGAATTGGACACCCAGAACATGGTTGCCAGGTTGCCAAGGGACAAATTACAGAGAATCAGGGAAGTCGTTCATAGTTTCACGTCAACTAGAGTGATTAAGAAAGTACAGCTACAGTCTCTGTTAGGCATGCTGAATTTTGCGATGCGCATAATTCTGCAAGGTAGGGCATTTGTGGCTCGTTTACTTTCTCTCCTTCCTACGGCCCCTTCCCAGGATAGCAGCATAGGCCTGGACGATATGGTCGGGGCTGACTTGAACATGTGGGATCAATTTCTCACGCAATGGAATGGCATCTCACTCTTTATTCCCACGATATCCAACAACTCCCCCGTAGTTTTTTCCGACGCCGCTGCCAATACGGGTTTCGCAGCTATTTTTGGCAACCATTGGTTAGCAGACAGATGGCCAATCGAAGTTAGTTCCATCCCTGGGTTTTTTCGTACGTCAGCAGTATTCAAACTCTACCCCTTAGTGTCAGCATCCTGTACCTGGGGTCAAAGTTGGTCGGGTCAGACTGTGTCCTTCGTGTCCGATAATGCAGCCGTCATCGAGATTCTCAATAGTGGATCTTCTAAGTCTCCATATGTCATGTTATTTCTTAGGCGCCTGGTCCTTCTGTCATTACAACACCAGTTCCGTTACATAGCTTCACATATAGCTGGGAACCACAATGCAGCAGCCGACGCGTTATCTCGTTTTAATTTTACCCTCTTTTCACAGATCTGTCCAGAAGCAGACGCCATCGGGAGCCCAGTCCCTCCATACGCGGCTCTGACCCTTCCATAGAAGCTCATCTCGCTACCGCTCGGTCACTATTAGCCAAGTCCCTCTCGCCCAATACAGCCAGAGCCTACCAGACAGGTGGGAGAGCCTTCCAGAAATTTCAGGACTCCTGTCCGCAAGGTGACACCGAGTTTGTTCAGTACATCCTGGCGTTCATAGGTTATTGTCACACCACTTTGAAATTATCCCACGCCACGGTCAAGTCCTACCTCGCAGGGGTGCAACATTTTAGAGCTATGAGTTTCACCCAGGCAGGTTCATTGTTTTCAATCTATGCCGTTAAAGCTACTCTGAAGGGTCTCGAGAAAAGCGACAGCGAGACACGCACTCGCCGACTACCCGTCACTGGCCAGAATTTCCGCGACCTTTCCGACCTGTTAGACAAGAACCCATTCGGTGCCCTGCATAGTTTGGTAATTAAAGCTGCCATGTACCTGGCCTTCTATGGGTTTTTGAGACCGGCCGAGTTTACATCCCCGGCTAACAGTAGCAGATACGTCACTCTCGGTCAGCTCTTGGCTTCCCGAGATGGTTTCGTACTCTCGCTACTCACCACTAAGACCTCTCAGGTAGGCCCCCCAACCCAGGTGTTTTACTTCCCGACCTCTCATCATTGGTGCCCCGTGCGCGTGCTGCAACAGCTTATGTCCTTTCTGCCGAATGAGCCGCCCGGCAGGCCTTTACTACCGTTCAACAACTCTCACCTTACCTGTCCCCTATTCATAACCCATATTCGTGTTTTACTAACCAATCTGGCAGTAGACCCGTCCTGTATATCCGGGCATTCTTTTCGCATAGGGGCGGCATCTGCCTCTTCGAAAAATCGGGTTCCAGCACATGTTATCAAAAGACTAGGTCGTTGGCGTTCATTCTGTTTCAGCCGCTACATTCCTTGTCCGTATACTGAAATGAATCTTGCTTGTCAGAATTTGGTGTTATGAATAAATGTTGGTAGCCTTCCGGAATGAAAAGGAATTGTTGTTGTTTTTTGGCCTCCTTCAGCTATCCGTTCAACGTCGCGGTTTCGGCATAACTCTAACCGCTTAGCTAACCCAGTAGGTAGGAGTCCTTCTTTTCGTGAGTGCACGACCACAAGTGGTAAGGCCGATTCATTGGCCTGTATTTGTGGGAGGGGCACGGTTGCCTATATCATGGCACCTCTGCCCCTCCTTCAATGAACGACGTGTCAACGCTCCCACCCTACCCACCCTCAATCTCAGCTTCGCACCAAGGGGATGGCCTCCTTCAGCTATCCCTTCAACGTCGAGGTTTCGGCATAACTCTAACCGCTTAGCTAACCCAGTAGGTAGGAGTCCTTCTTTTCGTGAGTGCCCGACCACAAACTCAATTGGCTAACTGTAGATATGGTCAAAGAGAAGTTAAATAGGGTAAATGTGAACAAGGCTCTGGGTCCAGATGGATTACACCCAAGAGTGCTTAAAGAGCTCAGTTCAACCATTGCTGTGCCCCTGTTGTACAGTGCCAAGTGATTGGCGCAAGGCAAACGTGGTGCCCATATTCAAAAAAAGATCAAGGTCCTCCACAGGTAATTATAGATCAGTTAGTTTAACTTCTGTTGTGGGAAAAATGTTTGAAGGACTCTTAAGGGACTATATACAGGAGTATGTGACTATAAATAATATTAGAGTACTGTGTACAGTTCTGGGCTCCTGTGAACAAGGCAGACATAGCAGAGCTGTAGAGGGTCCAGAGGAGGGCAACTAAAGTAATAACTGGAATGGGGCAACTACAGTACCCTGAAAGATTATCAAAATTAGGGTTATTCACTTTAGAAAAAAGACGACGAGGGGAGATCTAATTACTATGTATAAATATATCAGGGGTCAGTACAGAGATCTATCGCATCATCTATTTATCCCCAGGACTGTGACTGTGACGAGGGGACATCCTCTGCGTCTGGAGGAAAGGAGGTTTGTACACAAACATAGAAGAAGTTTCTTTACGGTAAGAGCAGTGAGACTATGGAACTCTGCCTGATGAAGTGGTGATGGTGAGTACAATAAAGGAATTCAAGAGGGGCCTGGATGTATTTCTGGAGTGTAATAATATTACAGGCTATAGCTACTAGAGAGGGGTCGTTGATCCAGGGAGTTATTCTGATTTCCTGATTGCCTATGACTTTCACATCACACTCCATCTCCAGGCCTCTGTCCTAAACAACAAGATGGAAATGTTCAATCCATGTATACCAGATTTTATTAAACTTTTTGTTATTCCCCCTCTTTTGATAAACATAACTCTCGAGTTGCATCAAAGTGTGTGTCGCTGTTACTAATTCGCGCACCTCCGGTGGATCTTGAGCTATCCATCGGGACGCTATCCTCTTTCTAGCCTGATATAAAATGTGCTGAATTGCCAAATTAACCTCTCTAGGTCCCGACACTTCACCAACATATCCCAATATGCATAATAAAGGAGAACGTTCAATCGTAACCCCATAAACCTTCACGATGAGGTCTGCCACATCATTCCAATATCTGCGTAGGAGCGGACAGTTCCACATCAAGTGTGTTAGGTCAGCAGACGTAGCACCACATCTTGGGCATGTATCATCAGCACGAAATCCTATTCTATGTAACATTTTCGGGGTCCTATATACCCTGTGAAGCAACAGCAATTGCGAGACCCTGTGAGCCTCACTCACCGCTATATCAGGAAAATCAGCTAGCACCTTTTCCCACTGGTCCTCCTTCAATCCTGGTATATCTTTTTCCCATTTTTCAAACAGTTGTAATGGATTCTTTTTATGCATGGCTTCCATCAGGCTGAGATAATGCATCAATATCACTCCCCCCGAACCCCCTCCAGTGGCCGTGAGGTCTATAATCAGGTGTTTCTGGGCAGGCAACAATTTCTCCTGTCGCTCCTGCACTTGTATGGCATGTCTTACTTGCAAATATACATAGAAAAGAGATTTAGGCAGACTAAACTCCTGCTGTAGTGTAGAAAAATCCTTAAGGGATGTGTCTCCGAATAATTGACATAGCCTGTCCAGGCCAAATTTCCTCCATGTTCTAACACTAGAAACCTTATTGAGTTCAGTATACATAATATTCGGCCAAATTGGAGTAAACTTCGTATACCCTACAATACCTGCCATTTTCCTGGTTTTCCACCACACCCTATGTATTAAATCCAATACCCCGTATCCTCTCCCTACCTCTTTAAAAGCACCATCCTCTAGCGCGGATAGGAGGGACCCTCTGTTAAGCAAGTGCTTTACTATTCTGCCTATCTTATTAACCTGTTCTTCCTCACCCCAACCCCTTATGTGCTGCATTTGGGCCGCCAGAAAATAAACCAAGGGATCAGGGACACTCAGTCCACCTTGAGTCTTGGATCTACACAGGGTACTCAGTTTTATCCGAGGAATCCCCTTCTTCCAAATTAAGTCTCTAAAGATTGCGTTGATAGTATAACACACATTTAGTGGAATCCACATGGGGGCGTTATGCAGCACATAAAGAAGCTGGGGCATAAGAATCATTTTAAGCAGGTTTGTTCTGCCAACAATAGATAAAGGTAGTTTCGACCACGCCTGTACTTTCTTCCTGAACTTATCCAGTAACGGCATTACATTCAGGTCTATAAAGTCCCCGCTATTTCTGGAGATCTGTATCCCCAAGTATTCTAAACTCGACACTATCTGTAGCCCACCGGCCATGACAGGATCCACCGAACCACCACCAGCAAGCGGCAATAGGACCGACTTTGACCAGTTTATTCTTAGGCCCGATATATGTCCTTATCTGTTAATAATTTCCATAGCAGCTGGCAGGGACGTCTCCTATTCATCTAAAAACATGAGCAGATCATCTGCGTATAATGCTACTTTTTCAGTTACCGACCCATATTTAAGTCCCTTGACCGCCGCTGATGATCGTATGGCCTCCGCCAAGGGCTCGATTGCCACCGCAAACAATAGCGGTGACAACGGGCATCCCTGTCGGGTACCCCTCTGCAAGTTGAATGGGTCAGAAAGGCACCCATTCACCTGTATTCTAGCCGTAGGGCATGCGTACAGCATTTTGATCCAATCAATAAATACCGATCCCACCCCCATCTTTTCCAATTCCAGGAACAAGTACTGCCATTCCACGCTGTCGAATGCTTTGGCCGCGTCAAGAGACGCGACCGCCACATTCAAGGCGTGGACCTGGCCCACCTGAACATTTAAGTGTAATCTCCTGATGTTTACCGCAGTCGACATGTTTGGCATAAATCCTGCCTGGTCCTTGTTTATGAGTGAGGCAATGACCGAGTTAAGACGGTTAGACAATATTTTAGCCAGCAACTTGACATCCGCCTGCAACAATGTGATGGGCGTATAGGACTCCGCCTCCACCGGATCCTTACCCGGCTTTGGTATAACAACTACAATCGCCTCATTCATCGTGTCGGGCAGTTTCCCCATCAGCCGGGCTTCATTAAATACTTCCAATAACTGGGGCAATAAAATTGGGGCAAATTGTTTATAAATCTCAGCAGGTAGGCCATCACTCCCTGGGGCTTTATTGTTAGCCATATCTCCCAGCGCCATTTCTAGTTCTCTTAGAGTGAAGGGACTATCTAGGAGTGTCTTTTGATCCTGATCTAGAGTGGGCAGTCGTAGGGGATGGAGGAAATTTTTGATGTCGGTTTCTGTGGCTACAGTTTTAGAAGTATATAGATTCTTATAGAACTCTAACAATACCTGGGATATTTTTACAGTGGTAACCTGCACCGTACCGTCCGTGACGCGCAGCGCCGCCAAATAATTAGACTTCTGTTGAGCCCTAGTAATCAGAGCCAACAACCTGCCAGCCTTCTCCCCTTCCTCATAATACGTTTGCTTCAAGAAAAACCGCAATTAGACTTACCTTGAATCCACCATGACGGCCCACATTGAGATTGACCCTTGACCTCTGTAGGGGCAGGAACACATAGAGAGTTTAAGAACCCCCCACCCCTCCACCTCCTCAGTGCTTTACAATTACCCGAAAGGTGGAACAAAAAGTAAAAGGATATTGATTCATACCCTTAGACTCCTATTTAATCCTCTGCATGTATATGTAACTTATATATATATATATATATATATATATATTATATATTTTTTATTTTATTTTATTTTTATATATATATTTTTTTTTTTTGGGAAGGGGAATAGTATGGGCCGTCATGGTGGATTCAAGGAAACGGAATTACCGGTAAGTTTAATTGCGGTTTTTCCATTTCATCCACCATGACGGCCCACATTGAGACATATCAGATAACTAAATGGGTGGGGATATCGCCTGTAAAACCCTCCGGCCGAAAAGAGCTTCATTCGAGTCCGAAAGATTAAGACGATAGTGCCTTACAAAAGTATTAGCGCTAGACCAGGTTGCGGCTTTACAGATCTGGTCCAGCGAGACCCCTCCTTTCTCGGCCCAAGAAGAGGCAGTGGCCCTAGTAGAGTGGGCCTTAACATTACCAGGACTGGGCTTGTTCTGAATCTTGTAACAGCATTCAATGGTGGATCTGATCCATCTGGCTATGGAAGACCTGGCTAACTTCTTTCCTTCTTTCTGGTAGAATCCAGGTAATGGATAACTATGTTCCTAACATCTAGGAGATGTAACCTATCGCTAGGCCCTGTATGTTCGGATTTAGGGATAGAGGGTAGGAAGATCTCCTGTTCTCGATGGAAAGGTGAGACTACTTTAGGGAGAAAACCTGGATCGAGAGTTAGACGGATGTGATCTTTGCTGATCTGGAGGTAGGGCTCTCTACAAGAAAGGGCCTGGATCTCTCCAATGCGTCTGGCTGAGGTGATAGCAATCAAAAAGGCAGTCTTCAGGGAAAGGTGTTTTAAAGAGATTTCCGACAACGGTACAAATGGAGGTTTTGTTAGGCCTTCTAGGACGATGTTAAGATCCCAAGTCGGAGCTCTGGATCTCAGAGAGGGTCTCAATCTTGAAACTGCTCTGAAGAACCTCCTGATCCATCTGTGATTGGCCAGGCTGCAGTCGTAGAAGGAGCTGAGGGCAGAAATCTGGACCTTCAGAGTACTAGGTCTCAGGCCTAACTCCAGGCCGCACTGTAGAAAGTCTAAAATCCTATTGATGGGAGGAGAGGAGGTGTCTGGGTGCTCAACTCCTAACCAAGAACAGTATTTCTTCCAGATCTTAAGGTAGATGGAGGAAGTCCCCTTTTTCCTACTAGTCCTCAGAGTAAGTATCACCTTTTCCGAAAGACCCCTGCTTATTAATGTCTCGCTCTCAGGATCCAGGCTGACAGCTTGAATATACCTGGGTCTGAATGAAGAAGAGGGCCCTGGACTAGAATATCCCTCTGGAAGGGAATCTCCCACGGATCTTCCAGCGATAGCTGTTTTAGAGTGGAGAACCAACTCCTCTTTGGCCATAGAGGGGCTATTAGGATGAGAGTAGTTGGTTCCTCCAGGAGCTTCTGGACAACCCGAGGTAGTAGAGGTATTGGGGGAAAGGCGTAGGCTAGTTTCCATTTCCACTGTATTGACAGGGCATCGATTGCCCATGGACTGTCTCCTGGGTTTAGGGAGCAGAAACATTCTATCTGCGCATTTCTTCTGGAGGCGAATAAGTCTACCTCCGGACGGCCCCATCTTTCTGAGATCTTCTGGAAGATATTCCTGTTCAGAGACCATTCTCCTGGATTTATTGTCTCTCTGCTCAGAAAGTCTGCTACATTTTCGCAGCCCCTTAGGTGGATGGCGGACAGAGATAAGGCGTTCTCTTCTGCCCAGGAGAAGATGCTTTTTGCTATCTCGCTCAGAGGCCGTGACCTTGTTCCTCCTTGGTGACGCAGATAAGCCACCGTTGTGGTATTGTCGGACATTATTCTTAGGTGTCGCCCTTTTAAAAGACACTCTCCTTTTAATAATGCTTCCAGGACTGCGTATAGTTCTCTGTAGTTGGAGGATCTGTCTCTTATCTCGGCAGGCCAGGTACCCTGTAGAAGATGATCTCCTATCTTTGCTCCCCAGCCTCCGAGGCTTGCGTCCGTGATTACCTGAACGGCCGGATGGTTCTGCCACTGTAGGCCTCCTAGCAGTCTTCTTTTTACTTTCCGCCTCGGATCTTTTCTGTCAGCGCAGTAGCCTTGTCCTGCGGGAGGAAGGTCATCAACAGGGACAAATCCAATTCCACACCCAGGAACCTTATTCTCATGGATGGGATTAGGGTGGATTTTTTTATATTTATGATCCAGCCGAGATTTTTTAAGAATTCCGAGAATCTTTGGGTTGCCAGAAGGTTTTCGGATTCTGTCTTGCCCAGAATTAAGAAGTCGTCGAGATATGGAATGATTGTGATTCCTTCCTGACGAAGGTAGGCCACCATCTCTACCACGACTTTTGTGAAGACCCTGGGAGCCGAGGAAATACCGAAAGGGAGGGCGACATATTGAAAGTGATGGCTAGACCTGTCTGGTCCTCTTAGAGCGAATCTTAGATATTTCTGGGAGAGATGATGAATAGGAACATGGTAGTAAGCGTCCTTTAGATCGATTGACGACAAGAACGCCCCTTTTGGAATCAGAGGGATTGTGGATGGGATGGTCTCCATCCTGAACCTCCTGTATAGAATAGACCTGTTTAGGGGTTTTAGGTTTATTATAGTGCAAAAGGATTGGTCTGGTTTTTTTTACTAAAAAGAGACTGGAATAGAACTCTCTCCATTCCTCTGGGATAGGGACCTTTTGAATTACCCCTAGCTCTAAGAGGTCCTGGACGCCTTGCCAACTTTTCGGAAGTTCTGATCTGCTCTGAGGTGAGATGCAGAATCTTCTCGGGAGGACTGATGTGAACTCTATCCTGTAACCCTGAGAGATTACATTTAGAACCCAGGGATTTGAGGTTACCTGCTTCCAGGAAGATAGAAAACCCATCAGTCGCCCCCCTACCCTGGCGTCATTGCTGTTTATTTTGTCTATTCTGGGGATTGAGGATGAAGCCTCTTCCTCTCCCCCCTTTAGGATAGCTCCATCGGCCAGACTTCCCTTTCCCCCTGTAGGATCTCTGCTGAGGTTAGAACTGACGAAAGGGCTTCTTTTTTTGGTTCTTTGTCCTCTGGAAAACCCTTCTTCTTGTCTGCTGCTCCCTCTAGGATTTTATCCAGAGTGGGGCCGAATACAAATTCCCCTGAAAAGGGGATAGAACAAAGTTTGGCCTTGGATGCCTTGTCCCCAGACCAGGCTTTCATCCATAAAGCCCGTCGGGCTGCGTTAGAAAGAGCAGCATCCTTGGCAGAAAACCGGATGGACTCTGCTGAAGCATGGGCCAAAAAAGCTGTGGCGGAGCGGAGAAGGGGGAGAGAATCCCTGATCTCTTCTGATCTCTTCTCTTGGAGTTTTGTTTTTTAGATGTTCGTCCAATTCTCCTAGCCATATATACATCGCCCTGGCGACGGAGGTAGCAGCAATATTAGTTTTTACCCCAAACATAGCCGACTCCCAGGATTTTTTTAGTAGGCCATCTGCCTTTCTATCCATAGGGTCGCCTAACTGTGAAGAATCCTCAAAGGGTTGGCCACCTGTAAATCAACCTTAGGCGTCTGATTGTATATTTTGCTTTCAGACGGGTCAAAGCAGAGCCTATTCCTGAATTCTTTGGGAACTCCAAGTCTCTTTTCTGGATCTGACCACTCCTCCATTATCATTTCTTTTATATTTTCATTGATGGGAAAAACTATAGAAGACTTGGATCTAAGACCCCCAAACATCTCATCCTGTACCGTACGGGGCCTAGGGGATCTGACTGCTCGTAGCAACTCCTCGATTTCATCAGCGGAAAAAAAGTATTTTTTATCCTCTTCCAGAATTTCCCCGTCCGACAAGGGTTCCTCTTTAGGAAATTGTCTGGATGAGGCGGAGGCCATTTCAACCTCTTCACCCTCAGAAGAAGAAATAACAGACATTTTGCGTTTTTTAGAAGGGTTGCTGGCGGGGGTAGACAAGGTGGCTAAAGAAGACTTAATCTCGTCTGTAATAAAAGACTTCATTTCAGAGAGTATATCTGGTTGTTCCTCCTTCCATATTTCCGTAGTGCAAGGTTTGCACAGCCTCTTTTTATAGTTCTCACTTGGAACAAGCACAGCACTTTAAGAGTTTAGTTTTTGTCTTTAACTCCTTGCTGCCCTGAAGAAAGGAAGCAACCAGATATCCCAGAATTAGTAATTCAGGATAAAACATCTGAAATATACACCCCCCAGAAGGGGACTCACGGTACTGGTTGCAGAAGGGTCAGGACCTTCCTGGCGGGGAGCAGGTGTCTCGGACATCGCGGTGTAGCAGGCGAGGGGCCGGAAGGAACCGTGGCCTTTTCTTTTTTTTAAATCCCGGCGTCTGACGTCATCTTGCTGCGCCCTGTTGACGGTGTGGGCCTGCGCCGCACCAGCCTACTAAGGGGTACGTGCGTCGCCCGGCCCGCCCATAGAGACGCTCCATGCGCCGCACCTGCTCCCCCTGCCGGACACTAGCGCTCGGCCCGCCTCCAGAAAGAAAGGATGCCGAGCGCAGCACGAGATGATCAGTGAAGCCGGCACCCCCGACTGCTTCCTCAAGGAGGGAAGGAAGTACGAAGGTATGGGGAGGACCGCAGGCCTCGGCATAAGCCAAGACGAGGGTCCTTGATGCTCCTAGCTGGCCAGCCTTAGCCCATGCCGTGGGAGGCCAGCTGGAGAACCTGTAAGGAAAATAAGGTTGTTTATCCTCCCTAAGGAGGAACTCTCCACGTGTTGGCCCCTGTAGGGGCAGGAAAGCACTGAGGAGATGGAGGGGTGGGGGGTTCTTAAACTCTCTATGTGTTCCTGCCCCTACAGAGGTCAAGGGTCAATCTCAATGTGGGCCGTCATGGTGGATGAAATGGAAAAACCGCCTATTACGGGCATTTCGGAGCAAGCAGTCGTCTAACTGCTGCTGCGCCTCTCTCCACTGAGATTCAAGCTCTGGCATAGGGTTTTCTACATAGTTCAGAAAAATAAATAGAGTCTCTGTTAGAAATACTTGTCCCCTCAGGCGCTGCAAATCCAAAGACAATGTGGGAAAAGTCTGTTAAATGGAGAAAATGTATAAAAGGAGTGCGCTGCAACTCTGTTGCAAAGAAGAACACTATAGTGTAATATGTAACAACACTTAACACGCCTGCAAACAGATTGTACTCACAGAACTTCACTGGTAAGGTGCGTGTGGCGAAACCAACCTCGCCACAGTGTTTTGGAGAGGCCTGTTTATCCGCCTCTTGCCCCAGGATTATGGGCCATATACTAACTTTTAAACCCCTGAACCTATTCAAGTGAATTTTGGATAGGTTTGTCCCCAAGTTATACTGTTTAAATTGATGTAAGTTATATGTATGGCCAATGTAAACTCACAAAGTTGTAACAATTTATAATAAGTGTAACTTGTCAGCTTGGGAGGAAAATGCTGGGTGTGTTTCTATTGTGCCATTGTCCCATTGTGTGTTTAAATGGTGATGTCTGTTCTGTTGTCCTCACATGTGTATTGGCGATCTCCCTTTGTCCTCAGAGATAATTGGATTACGCCTCAGGTTGTCTCCGGGACAGAGAGGAGGAGACCATGATGCATTGTGGGGATATGTTGTATTTGTCCTATGTCACAGTCTTCATTCTGGTCCTCTGGGGGTGTGAACGATTGGTTGCTGTAGTTACATTGTATGTGTTGTAAATTACTGATTGGTTGTATTTCAAACCCCTGTGGGCAGTACTATGTTTGTGGTTTATGAATAAAAGAGGCTGTACTTGAAGTACAGTCAGACCACTGCTTGACCCTCAACACGGAGCCTTGTCTCGTTATTGGGGGGATTCACTGTATGCTGTTAGAAGACCGATTGCCAGAAGTGTAAGCTGATTCCTGTTCATCTGCTAGCAGCTATTCGTGAGGTTCCAGTTTGGAGTGCTACTTTGTATCCAGTTCGGGAGTTTGGTGTATCCTGCAGTAGCTGTGCCTGTCTCTCAGAAAGGGGCTTATCGCCTAAACGGATTTTAACCCCTTGTCTGCTGAAACGGTCCGTTACAGTGCGTAAATAAAGATCTTGAAGGAGTCATCAAAAACAGCTTGGTGGATGGAGCAGGCGTGGGTCGGAAAACATCGGTATAGGTGATCTCATACCCAAAAGACCGGTCCAACAGATTGAATGCAGCTACTCCTGAATAACAGCAGACCCCAGCTTCCAAGGATCTCATAGGAAGTTCTGAAAGGAGACACTATCCAGATTTCTACACGTATTCACTAGCGGAGTCTTGTGAGTATAGCCTATTCACATGGTGCGTTAGGTGTTTGGGGCTCGCTACACCATAGTGCGCTTTCTCATCACATTACAGGTTTCCATACCAGTGTTGGACTGTGAGGTTTGCATGTGGTCTTATTAGCTGAAGATTGCATAAAGAGAACTTTAATACGCAGAGAAGATTTCTCTCCTGCAGCGCAATCCTTTTATACATTTTCTACATAGTTATTCTCAGCTGTCTCCACCGCCAAAAGCAACTGTCTGGTTAGAGCACTATTCTCCTTTTTTCAACCATTAATTTTAGCAGCCAATATCCCCCGCAGGAAAGCCTTCATCGTTTCCCACACTACTATCCTACCGGCAAAAGAGAGATTACGTTCAAAAACCTCAGTTAGGGCGCCCCTTACATCTGACAGATCAACTAGGATATTCAGCCAATAAGGGTTGAACTTCCATTGGGTAGATCTGCGCCACACGGACGGCAACAACTGAAAGGTCGCCACTATCGGTGAATGATCAGAAATTTGTCTTGGCAAATATCTAATGTCATCTAACAGATAACCCATTTCTTCATTGCCCAGAATGAAATCAATTCTGGACAAGGAACCATATGTGCTGGAGCGACAGGAGAACCGCCTAATGTCAGGGTACCTCAACCTCCAGAAGTCCAAAATGGCTGCTTCCTGTAGTAATCGGCCGAAGGGAGTGAGATCGCTGCTGACAACCTGTGGAGATGCATGAAATTTATCCAATGACATGCTAGGTACATTGTTAAAATCACCCAACATTAATGTAGGCACATTAGGCCGCTCCGCTATCAAAGCTATTAACAGTTTCATCACTTGTGAGGAATATGGTGGGGGAATATAGACACCAATGATTACACATTCAACTGAGTATAAGGAGCCATGCAAATAAACATATCTGCCCTCCCTATCAATTTTCTCGGAGAAACAGGAGAATGAAATAGACCTGTGCACCAATATGCTCACCCCCCTTGCATAAACAGAATAGGTGGCATGGAAGCAGTGACCAGCCCATCTCGGCGTGAGAATGCTAGTTTGGTCTGGTAGTAAATGAGTCTCCTGGAGACAACAAATCAGGGGCTGATACTTCCCCATACCAGCCAGCACTGCCCGTCTTTTATTGGCCTCCTTAATCCCCCTAACGTTCCAGCTGAAAAAGGTGACCCTACTAGCCATTAGAACAAAACGACCATCTGTAAGTGAATCGGATCCTAGTCTGACCTAACCCAGAAACATGCTTCTGCTGCAGTTCCGCTGTAGGTGGTAGTATATTCCTGCACAACCTGGCTTCTAAGCTAACCACATCCCCCAACATTAGGACAAAGACAAACAAAAACAAAAACAGGACAGGAGAGAAAAGAAAAACACTCAATCAATCCTGCCTTTAGATAGTCTAGGACAAGGTCACCGGTGTGTCTGACAGGTCCCCGCTCTTACTCCTAAAGGGACTGCAGGTTCAGAAAAAGTCAACCGTGTCAGAACCACCAGAACCTCGGTACAGTTTAGACTTTTAGTGGCAAGGCGTGGCGTAGTCTAGTTATTAAAGCTATGCAATGCTCCCCACAATATACAATACACTTGCTTCCCACTCCCCACATTATCTCTTCAATAATCCTCCTAATATCTAAGGAACCCAGTATATAAGTGGTGTTCACAATTTCGCTAGCATAAAACATGTTAGAACAATAAACTTCAGATAATATGACCGCTAACCCTGCGTACATGACTGCCTCATCACACATACACAGTAACACACACGCTCCATAAATTCAGTCATGCAAACCGAACCGCTGTAACCATCCTTCATCCATCATCCGCCTGTGGGTCAGCATTCCTCAAACGGTTTTCGTGACTGTCCACCCATCGGAGGGCCTCTTTAGGATCTTCAAAGAAATTGGTTCTGCCCAAAGCGACTATCCGTAGCCGCGCTGGAAACAACATGGAGTAGGGGACGTTCAGGCTGCGTAACCGCCTCTTTATATCCAGGAACCGCTATCTCCGCTTCTGGACCTCCATAGAGTAGTCTGGAAACAGCGACACCCTTTGACCGCCAATGGTTATATCAGGTTGTTCACGGGCCTTTCGCAGGAGTATATCTCTATCCTTATAATGCAGGATCTTCATAAGAACCGGTCTTGGTGGGGCACCTGGTGGTAACGGCCTGGTAGGAACCCTGTGGGCTCATTCTACTGCGAAGAGAGGGGTCAAAGTCTCTTTCCCAAAGGTTTCTCTCGCCCATGTTTCAAAATAATCTGTCGGGTTAGACCCTTCAACCTTCTCCGGCACTCCCACTATGCGTGCATTATTCCTCCGCAAGCGATTTTCAAGATCGTCCTGTTTAGCCATTAGAAGCTCTATTTTCTGTGTGTGATCAGCAGATGCTCTCTTGAGGGAGGGTACAACATCTTCAATTTCCCCCACCCGGCCTTCCAGAGCAGTTGTGCGGTCTGCCAGGCGCTTTAGGTCATGACGCACTATAGACACATCTTCCTTTATGGAGCCCACCTGCATCCTCAGGGCCGTTAGTTATTTCCCACACTGAGTGATGCTTTTCAGCACATCTTTGAGGGTAGGCTCTTCTATATCGGACTCCATAACGTCAGTGCCATCCGATTCTGTACAAGATCGCAGCGCCTCATACCTGTTAGATCCGCTGGGAGATAAATCTTGTTCCCTATTCTCCTCACCCTCACGATCGGGGTCGGGATGAGACAATGATCTGTCTCGCTTCCCGCTTGATTCAGGTAGGTCCGGGGGTTCTGATGAATGCGCGAACCTCCCCAGCTTGGCAGCCGCTTCCCGCTGGATATCTTTCGCGCGGTCACTGCTCCGCGGCGTGTCAGGCCCGGCGCCATCTTGCAACTCTCTGCTCGGACCTTTAGAGTCTCTCTTCGGGCCCATCGCAGCTCACAGATCAGCAGGGAAAGTCCCAAACTTGGGTGGGCAGACTTCAGCAGTACCAGGGCTTCAACTTGGTGAGTTAAAGTCGGATTTTGGCGGTTCTATTCAGGATAAACGATCGAGATGATGCAGGAGCTCTGCTCAGCACGTCTGCTCACATCCTCCGCTAGCCACGCCCTCCCTGATTTCCTGATTGTAGTCGGGAAGGAATTTTTTATTCCCCTAAAGTGGGGAAAATTGGCTTCTACCTCACAGTTTTCCCCACTGGATCAACTTGCAGGATGACAGGCCGAACTGGATGGACAAATGTCTTTTTTCAGCCTTATGTACTATGTTACTATGTTACTATTATAAGTGATAACCAGCATGGGTTTACCAAGGACAGAAGTTGTCAGACTAACCTGATTTGTTTTATGAGGAGGTGAGTAGTAGCCTGGACAGAGGGTCGTCTGTGGATTTAGTGTTTCTGGATTTTGCAAAGGCTTTTGATACTGTCCCTTATAGGTAAAGTAAAGTCTATAGGCTTGTAAAGTATAGTTTGTAATTGGATTGAAAACTGGCTGAAGCACTGTGTCCAGAGAGTTGTGGTCAATGATTCCTATTCAGAATGGTCCTAGGTTATAAGTGGTGTACCCCAAGGTTCAGTGCTGGGCTCTTTATTATTTAATTTATTTATTAATGATATTGAGGAGGGGATTAATAGCACCATATCTATTTTTGCAGATGACACTAAGCTGTGTAGAACTGTACGGTCTATGGAAGATGTCCATAAACTACAAGCTGACTTGAACACTCTGAGTGATTGGGCATCAACTTAGCAAATGAGGTTCAATGTGGACAAATGTAAAGTTATGCATCTTGGTAGTAATAATCTCTTTGCTTCATATGTCTAGGTGATGTAGCACTAGGAAAGTCACTTATAGAGAAGGATTTGGGTGTCCTTGTAGATGGTAGACTAAATAGCAGCATACAATGTCAATCAGCTGCTTCTAAGGCCACCAGGATATTGTCATGCATTAAATGAGGCATGGACTCGCGGGGCAGGGATGTAATATTACCACTTTACAAAGCGTTGGTGCGGCCTATTCTGGAATATGCAGTTCAGTTCTGGGCATCAGTACATAGAAAGGACGCACTGCAGCTGGTAAAAATACAGAGGAGAGAGACTAAACTGATAAGGGGAATGGAGGGTCTTAGTTATGAAGAAAGATTAAAAGAATTGAATTTATTTAGTTATTTATGATTAACCTATCCTAATACACTGCCTGTCCAAAAAAAAGTCGCCACTTGGATTTAACTAAGCAAATAGTTATGAGCCTACTATTGGATAATTACTGCATGGGCGATTATCTTTCAGCTGGCAATAAGTTATTTAACCCCAACTGGTCCAATGAGTTGCTTCTCATTTCTTAACTCCTAAGGCTAGGTCTACACGACGACATTTGTCGTGCGACAATAAGTCGCACGACAGATAGGGCACAACTACACTGCAACATTTGTAGCGCAAAATTTTGTTGCACCAATGTCGCGCAACAATTTTTATAATGGCAGTCTATGGTGTCGCACTGCAACATGCAACATGCTGCGACTGCGACGCAACAGTCGCAGAAAAATCCATCTCGAATGGATTTTCTGCGACTGTTGCATCGCAGTCGCAGCATGTTGCATGTTGCAGTGCGACACCATAGACTGCCATTCTAAAAATTGTCGCGCAACAAAATGTCGCACGACAAATGTCGTTGTGTAGACCTAGCCTCAAGGACACAGCCTTATTTCACCTTAAGGACCAGGCCATTTTTTGCAAATCTGACCATTGTCACTTTAAGTGGTGATAACTTTAAAACGCTTTGACTTATCCAGGCCATTCTGAGATAGTTTTTTCGTCACAAATTGTACTTCATGACACTGGTAAAATGGAGTAAAAAAAAAAATCTTTTTTATTTATAAAAAAAATACCAAATTTGCCAACAATTTTGAAAATTAGCAAATTTCAAAGCTTCAATTTCTCTACTTCTATAATACATATTAATACCTACAACAATAGTTATTACTTTACATTCCCCATATGTCTACTTCATGTTAGGATCATTTTGGGAATGACATTTTATTTTTGGGGGACGTTACAAGACTTAGAAGTTTAGAAGTAAATCTTGTAATTTCTCAGAAATTTTCAAAAACCAACTTTTTAAGGACCAGTTCAGGTCTGAATTCACTTTATGAAGCTTACATAATAGAAACCACCCAAAAATGACCCCATTCTAGAAACTACACCCCTCAAGGTATTCAAAACTGATTTTACAAACGTTGTTAACCCTTTAGGTGTTCCACAAGAAATAATGGAAAATAGAGATACAATTTCAAAATTTCACTTTTTTGGCAGATTTTCCATTTTAATATTTTTTTTCCAGTTACAAAGCAAGGGTTAAAAGCCAAACAAAACTCAATATTTATGGCCCTGATTCTGTAGTTTACAGAAACACCCCATATGTGGTCGTAAACTACTGTACGGGCACACGGCAGGGCGCAGAAGGAAGGGAATACCATACGGTTTTTGGAAGGCAGATTTTGCTGGACTGGTTTTTTGACCCATTTTTGTCCCATTTGAAGCCCCCCTGATACACCCCTAGAGTAGAAACTCCATAAAAGTAACCCCATCTAAGAAACTACACCCCTCAAGGTATTCAAAACTGATTTTACAAACGTCGTTAACCCTTTAGGTGTTCCACAAGAATTAATGGAAAATAGAGATACAATTTCAAAATTTCACATTTTTGGCAGATTTTCTATTTTAATATTTTTTTTCCAGTTACAAAGCACGGGTTAACAGCCAAACAAAACTCACTATTTATGGCCCTGATTCCGTAGTTTATAGAAACACCCCAGGGCGCAAAAGGCAGGGCGCAAAAGGAAAGGAATGCCATACTTTTGGAAGGCAGATTTTGATGAACAGTTTTTTTGACACCATGTCCCATTTGAAGCCCCCCTGATGCACCCCTAGTGTAGAAACTCCAAAAAAGTGACCCCATTTTAGAAACTACGGGATAGGGTGGAAGTTTTGTTGGTACTAGTTTAGGGTACATATGATTTTTGGTTGCTCTATATTACACTTTTTGTGGGGCAAGGTAACAAGAAATAGCTGTTTTGGCACCGTTTTTTTTTGTTGTTATTTACAACATTCATCTGACAGGTTAGCTCATGTGGTATTTTTGTAGAGCAGGTTGTCACGGACACGGCGATACCTAATATGTATACAATTTTTTTATTTATGTAAGTTTTACACAATGATTTCATTTTTGAAACAAAAAAAATCATGTTTTAGTGTCTCCATAATCTGAGAGCCATAGTTTTTTCAGTTTTTGGGTGATTATCTTAGGTAGGGTCTCATTTTTTGTGGGATGAGATGACGGTTATATTAGCACTATTTTGGGGTGCATATGACTTTTTGATCGCTTGCTATTACACTTTTTGTGATGTAAGATGACAAAAAATGCCTTTTTTTACACCGTTTTTATTATTATTTTTGGTTTTTTACATTTTTGGCCGATTATCTTGGGTAGTGTATGATTTTTGAGGGATGAGATGATGGTTTGATTGGCACTATTTTGGGGTGCATATCACTTTGATTGCTTACTATTACACTTTTTGTGATGTAAGGTGACAAAAAATTGATTATTTAGCACAGTTTTTATTTTTTATGGTGTTCATCTGAGGGGTTAGATCATGTGATATTTTTATAGAGCCAGTCGATACGGATGCGGCGATACCTAATATGTATACTTTTTATTTATTTATGTAAGTTTTACACAATAATATCATTTTTGAAACAAAAAAAAATCATGTTTTAGTGTCTCCATATTCTGAGAGCAATAGTTTTTTCAGTTTTTGGGCCATTATCTTGGGTAGAGTATGATTTTTGCGAGATGAGATGACGGTTTGATTGTCACTATTTTGGGGTGCATATGACTTTTTGATCGCTTGCTATTACACTTTTTGTGATGTAAGGTGACAAAAAATTGTTTATTTAGCACAGTTTTTGTTTTTTATTCTTTACGGTGTTCATCTGAGGGGTTAGATCATGTGATATTTTTATAGAGCCGGTCGATACAGATGCGGCGATACCTAATATGTATACTTTTTTTATTTATGTAAGTTTTACACAATAACAGCTTTTTTAAAACAAAAAAAATGATGTCTTAGTGTCTCCATATTCTGAGCCATAGTTTTTTTTATTTTTTGGGCGATTGTCTCAGGTAGGAGCTAATTTTTTTGGGGGTTGAGGTGACGGTTAAATTGGTACTATTTTGGTGGGCGTACGCCTTTTTGATCGCTTGCTGTTGTACTTTTTGTGATGTAAGGTGACAAAAAAATTGTTTATTTAGCACAGTTTTTATTTTTTATTTTTTTATATGTTTATAGAGACGGTCGATACGCATGCGGCGATACCTAATACGTCTATTATTTCTTTTTCCCCTATTTTTTACCTATTTTTTTAACTTTATTTGGGGAAAATGACGTTTTTGTTTATTTTTACTTAAAACTTTTAATTTTTGGGGGGAAAACTTTATTTTTTTAACCTTTTTTTTTCACTTTATTTTTTGTCCCACTTTGGGACTTCAACTTTTGGGTGTCTAATCCTTTACAATGCATTCCAATACTTCTGTATTGGAATGCATTGGCTGTATGAGTAATACTGTGTGTATTACTCATACAGCTTCCGGCCTGTGAGATCCAGGGGGCTGGATCTCACAGGCTCGTCACCGGAAGGCAGCGCGATGCCTCAGGAAGGCATCGCGGTGCCTTCCATGACATCGCGTCCCCCCTACAGCCCCATGGGGACCTGATGGCACCGCCTCTGCCACCCGCAACATGAAAAGCCGCAAACCGTAGGTCTGAATTGACCTGCGGTTTGCGGCGATCGCCGACAAGGGGGGGTCACGGGACTCCCCTGCGCATTTAGCCGAAGTGCCTGCTCAATGATTTGAGCAGGCACCTTGTTCCGATTACCGCCCGCCGCGCGGCGGTGATAGGAGATACACAGGGCGTACAGGTACGCCCTGTGTCCTGAAGTACCAGGACATCAGGGCGTACCTGTACGCCCTGTGTCCTAAAGAGGTTAAACAACCATGTCGAAAGACACATCTCGTGGTCGTGGAAAAGAGAAGGGTCAAATCATTGGCATGCATCAAGCAGAGAAAACATTTAAGGGGATTGCAGAAACTACTAAAATTGGGTTAAGAACTGTCCAACCCATTATTAAAAACTGGAAGGATAGTCTTGATAAGGGGGGACGTGATTAACCTATACAAATATATAAATGGACCATACCAAAAATACTGTGAAAAGATGTTCCATGTAAAATGCGCTCAAAAGACAAGGGGGCACTGCCTTCCATTGGAGAGGAAAAAGTTCAGTCTCCGGAAGCGACAAAGCATCTTTACTGTAAGAACTGTGAAGCTGTGGAATAGACTTCCTCAGGACGTGGTCACAGCAGGAACAGTGGACAGTTTTAAAAAGGGTTTAGATGAATTCTTAAAAGTAAAAAACATTAATGCTTATGAAAACGTGTAGAAATCTCAATTCCTTTGGGGATTCGCATCCCCACCTATCCCTTGGTTGAACTTGATGGACGTATGTCTTTTTCAACCGTATTAACTATGTAACTATGTAACTATGAATGATTCCTCCCTATCCTTTCTCTACATCTTGAATAAATCATTTTTTAAGCACAATGAAGTTTTTTCACTAGCGCCTGCAGATGTCTCTTCCTGCACTAAGTACACTGTTAAATGGAAGAATCTGAGGTGGATGATGCTAGTTATAGGGCTGTGACATCACAGGGCTGGCTGCTAATTGGCTGCATGCATGGCATTATGGCTGATCCCACATTCCCAGAGTTCCTTTCTCCATGTCCTCACACGTGCAGCAGCAATTTTAGTAAGAAAATGCAATTCGTTACCACGAAACGCGAGGAAATTCGGCTTTGGTGCAAATCAAATCTTTTCTGAAATTCACTTTGTCAGCTTCGATTCGCTCATCTCTAATCTTGGAAAACACCTTAAAGGTGTACAGCAACTGTGTGTGAGAGTGATGAAGAAATATCTTGTGAAGAAAGCACTATGGGGGCTGAATTATTGTGTGCGGGGATCCATGGACTGTTACTGTGTGGTGGTCAATTTTACTGTGTAGGGCACAAAGCAGGCACTTTTACAGTGGGGGCACTAAATGGGCTACCTGTAACGACTGTAGGTAGAGACAGACAAGGACAGTAAGCCCTAAGGCTAGTACCCAGCTCGCTTTCCCTACCTACTTGCAGTACAAGCCCGAGAAAGCTAGAACACAACTGGTCGATGGTCCCAACATTATATAAGTGCAGAGGCGGACTAACAAACAAAGACAGACAAACACAATACAGAATAATATATAAATAGGTCAAAACTAGTCGGGCTATGCAGTACCAAATAAGAGACAAAGAGTGGTTAAAAGACAAGCCAAGATCAGAACCAGAGGGACTTCATAGTACCAAAGGAGAGCTGGAGAGTGGTCAGAAGCACGAGCAATCCAAATAAGCACAGGAGCAAGAACCAGAAACACAGCTAGTGAGTCAAAGACTATCACTGGCACTGGTGTACGGCCAGGAAGGGATTTAAATAGAGAGCTGAGTCCCTGGATCAGAACCTGATTGGTCCATGACTTGGTGCTCCATTAGTCAAAAACACTTGCACACAGTAATAGAGCAGCTGAGGAATCAACCCACTGCTAATCTCTCGCAGCACACACTCGCTTCAGGGAGAAACTTGTTGCTAAGGATGTTGTCGCATCTCCAGCAGCACAGGTAAGTTTGTTACACTACAGATAAAGGTTTGTGACCCAGCCTACTGCGAGTTTGGATCCACCCACACCATGAGGCCAATTTTAGACCTTTTTAGGGTTACTTTAAGATTCTAATATGATCCCAAAACATAATTAATAGTTAATGCTCTAACTTACATTACCTGCATTTACAAGTGGCAATTCTCATTAATATGAACATAAACAATTAGTAATGCCACATTCGTCCCCATACAGTATTTATTTGTTGGCATCACATCATCTACTTAGACTTGGCCATGTGCTGCCAACAAACGATCATCATTAATGCTACATAAAATATTTGATCCCCTGACAAACGTGTGTGCTTGTGATGCCAGCATGTTTAAATGGGGCAATCATTGGGCGAACGAATGTTCATTCCAAATCATCAACTCATGTAAAAGGGTCCTTACTCTCGAAAAGTACCTGTTCTCAGTTTTACAATTCGTGAGTTTCTAATTAGGTAGATCTGGGAGATTATTCGGCAGCATGTAATTTTTTCATATTATTGTGTTGAGGAATGTTCGTTTTCTTTTGCATCACTAGATGTAGTCATCTCTATCTTCTAATGTACACAGAGACTGTATATAACAAATTTCTCCCCAAGCCCCAATCTTGAGTCCATGGCTAAAGATTCAAAGTCTAAAGGAACAAAGGATCACCGATGAAATGCTATTATCAAAGCATGGCAGACAGCTTGACATAGGGATACCCTATAATCACTATACTTGATAATCCCTTCACTCATTCAGCTCATCCGCACAAGCAGATTTGTGGAAATCGATGTAGGCCACTCTTCTTTTAAAATAAATGAACAATACAAAACAAATTAATTGGCAGCTATACTCACCTAAAAAGTAAGAAGATGCTGATGGCGCTCACGAGTGCTAGTAAAGAGGCTGCATACCCACATGTGTACAGGATCTTCACTGTGTAGAAATGACCCTTCTAGAACATAAAGTTATAGCAATAAAAACTTATTTTCAGCACTCATGTAAAACTTGGTTCACTATTTATTTTGGGGGGAAGGGGTAGCACCACATGTAACCACATGTGCAGGCAACAGATCATGTCACTAGGTAGCTCTGGGCTAAATATTAGAAGGGGTTTTATTGGGCCCAGCGTGACCCATCAACCCACCATAATTAATTGTAACTTTCCCCCAGAAGAAAGTTTCCAATATATTTGCTATCTCAAAGTTGCGTAGATGGGCTGCCCTGGAACCCAGTGACATGACATGCCTCTGTTTGGAAATCTGCTAATGTCATGTCCATCAAAAACAAGGTTTCCGGTGTGGTGTATGAACAGGCATATTGCTTCCACAGACAGGACAGGGGACATGCTGTGGAGGAGCCAAAACTATCTGTCTGCCTGCCGCATGCACAAACTCCCCCATCCATCTCATCTGCGCATGCACCAAGGAGACTAATGGTTCTCGCCCTGTTCACAGCACCTCCCCCATCCAGGGCTGTGAAAGTGACATGCTCATTCACAGACCAAACCAGAAAGCTGGCCCTTAGAATAAGGACATGTGATTTACGGATTTATCTAGGTCTTTACCCTCACGTACTAAATACCGTCATCAATTACGGGCCTATCTGTTGGTAACATTGCTATCTTAGCCTCATTTTGCCCTTTATTGTACATTTATACATAACGTCTTTCTTTCTTGATACATGTTTGACTCTAGACTACCTGTTCAATATATCCCCTGATGAACATAATATGGGGAAACGTGTTGGGATTTGCTCAGGTTTATACTAAGGAGAGATAGGCATAGGTTTGCGAACAGAGTGAATCCACCATCTGGGTTCATCTTTGGGTTGAGGCATTAGAAGGGACAATATAGGGACAGTTTTCACTTGCTCAATCCCAATGCCTTGTCTCTGAGATATAGAAATGTTGGTTTAGTTCTTTTTGTTCTTTTGGGCTTTTGCTTTTTTGTCTACTCATTTTGTTTGATTTATGATTTGGGTGAAGAATAGCTCACATCTTTAAGCCTCTTATTAATTTTTGTAACATTAAAAGTTACGTTTTAATTAGTTCATGCCTACTATGCAACAAAAATTATGACTAATTATCGTGGGTTGATAGCCTCGCTGGGTCACAAAAGACCCCTTTAATGGTTCAACTATATCATGTGGTTGTCCAGTTCAGGCACATGTCTACCACATCTAACAAAAAAAATAGGCAATAAAAGCTGTCTGAAGAATCAGTTGTAGAAAAAGATTCCTTGAACTGATTTTGTGAAAATCACTGATTATTTTACTGCATGGAAATCTGCAGTCCTTTTTGTTCCTGCGTTTATTTCCCACTGAAGATGAAATGTGGAAAAACTGAATAATATAGCATGATGACGACTCCCTTCATGGATGAATAGTCTGGGTAAAGTATAGCGCTATGTGGGTACTGTTTAGCACTACAGTATAAGACACTATAGATTTCTGTTAAGGTGCATGGACTTCCCAAAGATGTGCCTAACTTATGACAAGTACTGGATGATAATCTTGCCATAAATTAGGCGTATCTTCCAGCAAAACAGGGGATATCAAGACTGGTGTAGCATACGCTGGTTTTTAAAAATCTCCCCCATATGCCTCTATGCAGAAAAATTACTGAACTTTCAGGTCACGGGTACCATAGGACCCTATGTGAGTCCAGTGTAGGATCATGGCACATACCTCATTTTCAAGCTGAGAATGGAGAGTTGGACAGCTTACAACAATAAACTCACAGGTTTTCTAATGCAATCCTGGGTAGAGCACTTTAGGTGGTGGTTGGGAGAAGGTAGGTACCCAAAGACCAATCAGTTCTTTTACCCAGTTGGGGGGACAATCCCAACTCTACAAGTTCTGGTCTGTAGTGGCCTCATTGACCTGTACTTCTCTCTGGCCAGATACTGGGGGGGGATTTATCATTCCCCCCACACACTTTTCTGGCATAAAAAAAAATAGTAAACCCCTGTTTGTGACTTTTTTAAACGCTACTGTGACAATATTTTGTCGCATGTGGCATTCCATGCACCTGCTCCTCACCAGTGCCCAACTGACACTTTGGCGGGAACAGCTAATTGGCCAACTGACACTTTGGCGGGTAACCGGCCACCCCCACTGTCTTCTCCGAGGTGGGTTACCCAGTGTCTTTCTATTGTTATTACTTCATGTTATCAGTTTCTGCTATATGTGGCAGATCACATTTGTACTTTGTAGCAATGGAAACAGCTTAACATTTAATCTCTTGATACTTCAATATAACCAGATAATGACTTTATGTCGCCCTTCAGTGTGCATTACTGCAATCCATTACATATGATACCATCATACTTTCCCACCAGTAGATATAGAGGATAAATGTGCAGTATGAATATAATCAGATAATCGTCAGTTACTATGGAAACAGCTGTAACATTCCGTATGACATTTTCCTGTAGCTGCACATGGAAATTGTAATAGGGTGCACAGTATGAATAATATCACAGTGCTATGCATTTTACTTTTATTGAGAAGCATGTGGGGCTGATAAAAAGGACATTTATCACCAGCTGCTGTCACAGTGGTTTGACGATGTTTTTAAATAAAATCAAATAAAACATTAAATATAAAAAAAAAACTGTAAACAATAATTAAATATGTATAATAACAATTGTATAATAATATATAATAAAAAGTCTGATAACTAAACATCTATAAAACAATTAAAATGTTTAGTTCAATAACCCCTGTTTATCAATTCTGGATTGTGCTACTTGTTCAAATTAACTTTTTTTTTTATTGTTTTATAAATTAGTGGTTTCATCCATAAAACAATTTAGATAAATAGATAGATAGATAGATAATAGATAGATAGATAGATAGATAGATAAAGATGGATAGACAGATGATAGATTGATTGAATGATATGATATAGAGAGATCGATAGATAATAGAGATAAACACAGATTGACATTTATATCAGTAATAAGGCCTTGTGCACACGACCGTAGTTTTAGTCTGCGTCCGATACACTTTTTTTTTTTTTGGTTTCCAACGTGGACCCCTTCATTTCTATGGGACTGCAAAAAATGTGAACAGCAGGCGAATGTCATCCGTGTGCTGTCTGCATCCGTGTGTCCGTCCAGCAAATGATAGAACATGTCCTATTCTTGTCCATTTTGCAGACAATTTCTGTATCCAATTTCTACTACTGGGACCGAGAAAATGGCGGGATGCACACAGCTGGTATCCGTATTTTGCGGATCCATGGTTTGAAGACGACAAAACTAATATGGCCGTGAGCACAAGGCCTAAATGTAACAATATTCCGCCTCTGACTTGCCTTTTCATCTGTCTCATTGCTGGTGTTAAAGAAGCAGGCCTTCAGATATGGAGGGGCGTGAGCAGTCCAGCCACTGGCTGTGCAATTTCTAGAGATGGCGACTGGAGAAAGAAGTTGCGTCATTGGCTTTGTAGAATAAAGCAATTTTAACAATAACTCTGTGGCTATACTACATTTTTAATTAGAAGCAATTACAAAAGTTTTCAGATCCAGGCGCTGCCTTAAAAAAATATAAAAAATTTTCATGGGACAGCCCTTTAAGACTGATGGGCAGAGCGTCATTTTTAATGTGAGAAGGTTTGACAAATGGAAGTTTGATAAGGAACATGGTCTGTTTACATTGGCCATAGGTTCCTACGCGCTGTAAAACGCTCAACAGGCAAAAACCAATGATTCCCTATGGGCATGGTTCTCAACTGAGCATTTTACAGCGCTGTAAAATGCCCTACGCCCCAAGAAGTACAGGAGCTTCTTTGGGGCGTATTGTCGCGCGTTCCCGCACATAGACTTAGCAGGAACGCGCGACAATGGGCGTTTGCTTGTTTCCTCGCGCGTATGTAAACGCCCGATAAAAACGCCTGTAAAAAGCGCATACAGAGTACGCTCAGGTGTGAACCCAGCCTTAACTAGAAGGTTTCTATAAATCCCACGGGGGTGAGGAAAAGAAGTCATCCGTGTTTGGAATTTTCATCTGATACTTGGACAAAAGATATTTCGTTCAAAGAAGGATCATTTGTGGATGAATGATGTTTCACTTTTGGCCTGGTTTCACTGAACGTGTATGGCCAGTTTGAACAACTTTAATGGCCAATATGGACCAAAATGTGTATGGCCGTGTCTATAAAAATGAATGTTCACCAGGTGATTTTTTATTTTACTGCTGTTCAACGAACTGTTTGGCCACCTTAAGACCAACATCCACTATAATCTGAACCTTCCACTCCCAATTCCAGGACTTTTCGAGAGCCGCACCAGTTCTCCAGAGTGTGCTACCCAAGACAATCAGGTTTATTTACAACATCAGACTCAGCATAGAAAAACGCACCAAAACCGCATCTTGTGCATATATCATTTCATAACAAAACACATATGGGGTCATTTATAAAATTAGTGTAAAGTACAACTGGCTTATTGGTTGCTATGGGCAGCTAGGCTAGTTCTACTTTACACCAGTTTGATAAATGACCCCATTAGTTCAAATAATAGTCCATACTTTACATAATGTCCGATGTGAAAATTTGATTACATCAGAATTCAGCACACATCAGGATTCAGCCCAGCAAGCATGTAGCAGCCCCCTTTATCAGGACCCCCAAAACGTAGTTGCTACATGCTTTCTGGGCGCTATGTGTGCTGAATCCTGATGTGATGTAACCCAGTTTGCACATCAGACTATATGTAAAGTATGGATGATTATTTGAAGCATGGGGTTCTGTGGCAGTGGAGCTGCCAGAGAGCCATATGAGGGCCATTGAAATGGTATCTCACCCAGAGGAAGCTGGATGAGAATAAGGCCGAATGCACACGGCCACATCACTACAGTAATACACTCGTATGATCTATACCAATGTATTACTGTAGTGCAGCGGTGGCATGAAGCGCACGGCGTCATAGCAACCAATGGCGCCGTGCACTCCTGCTGTCAGCAGGATGCCAGGCCGGGATACCACAGACCGCTCATGGCCGTGTTCCACGGCCGTGCGCATTCGGCCTAAGAAAGACTGGGGAAATAGGGTTTTTCCTCTGTGTGTATCAGCTAGGCTGGTAATGAGGATAAGTAGCAGCCTGCTGAGGAGCTTAGGTAAGGGTTCATGCACACAAATGTATTATCTTTCCATGTCCGTTCCGTTTTTTTTGTGCACCGTATGCGGAACTATTCATTTCAATGGGTCTGAAAAAAAAACGGAAGTTACTCCGTGTGCATTCCAATTTCGTATGTCCGTATTTCCATTCCGCAAAAAATTAGAACATGTCCTATTATTGTCCGCATTACGGACAAGAATAGGACTGTTCTATTAGGGGCCAGCTGTTCCATTCTGCAAAATACGGAATGCAGGTGGATGTCATCCGTATTTTGCGCGGATACGTTTTTTGCGGACCGCAAAATACATACAGTCGTGTGCATAAGACCTAAATGTGGGCTGAGCTCCTCAATCAGGGCTCCCAGTATGAGGAAGAAGCAGGCTGCGCCAAGGCCTGTGGGAGCCGGGAGCCTCTGACGCTGTGTGGAGTAAGCACTGAGTTAGGCTTTGAGGAGCTGGGTGGTAGACCAGATCCTGATAGAGAGGGAAACTATTGTGTAGTTAATGGCCAGATGGCCGAGGATTTATGTTTATGTTTGGACTGCTGTAAAAGTGACAATAAACCTGATTGTGGCCAGTTTGTACCCAAATATGCAGTGTTGGAGCGGCTTCTTGAGGTGTGCCAACCGTCTAAGATAGGGGTTTAGCAAACTTCGTCACTCCAGCTGCTGTGAAAATATAATTCCCAGCATGCCTTAATAATTTCTATGAGAGTTCTGAGAAGAGCAGAGTAAGAATGAATGCTGGGAGTTGTAGTTTCTCAACAGCTGGAGTGCGGGAGGTTGCCTACCCCTGGTTTAAGGTGAGAAGACAGCGATCCTGGAAAGCTAAGTGACCCCGAGTTGTCACAGGATCATTTATTAAGACCGGCGTTTTAGACCCTGGTTTTAATAACCCTGTGCTCTGGCAGTGGATCCCAGACATAACTTCGGCGCATCCACTACCAGTGTAAATGTAAGCCGGCTTCCTTGCTGGCTTAAATTAGGATCATTTTCTACGCCTAAAACCAGCCCATCCCATTTCCCCGCTACACCCCTTTGTTAGACCTGGCGTGTGTGGGGAAAAGTCGTAGATTGCGGTACAAATAACCTTTGGCCTGCAATCTGCGACAGTCATAACGCCAGCAGACATATCTAATAGTAAATGTGTAGAGGGAAGTGCATATATTGGGTATATATATATATATATATATATATATACACAGTGAGGAACAGAAGTATTTGAACACCCTGAAATTTTCCCACTTAGAAATCATGGAGGGGTCTGAAATTCACATTGTAGGTGCATTCCAATTCTGAGAGACAGAATAGAACATAAGTATTTGAACACCTGAGAAACAGCAAGAATTCTGTCTCTCAAAGACCTGTTACTGTGCCTCTACTCCACTCATTAATCTAACTTAGTAGCACCTGTCGGAGCTCTTTAAAGACACCTGTCCACCTCACAGTCAGTCAGATGCCAACTACTACCATGGGCAAGACCAAAGAGCTGTCAAAAGACACCAGAGACAAAATTGTGGACCTCCACAAGGCTAGAAAGGGCTAGAGGGTAATTGCCAAGCAGATTGGTGAAAATAGATCAACTGTTGGAGCAATTGTTAGAAAATGGAAGAGGCTAAAGACGACTGTCAGTCTCCCTCGGACTGGGGCTCCATGCAAGATCTCACCTCGTGGGGTATCACTGATGATAAGAAAGGTGAGGAATAAGCCCAGAACTACAAGGGAGGAGCTGGTCAATGACATGAAGAGAGCTGGGACCACAGTTTCAAAGGTCACTGTCGGTAGAACACTACGCCATCATGGTGTCAAATTATGCAGTGCACAGAAGGTTCCCCTGCTCAAGTCATCACATGTCCAGGCCCGTCTGAAGTTTGCCAATGACCATCTGGATGATCCAGAGAGGCATGGGAGAAAGTCATGTGGTCAGATGAGACCAAAGTAGAACTTTTTGGTCTAAACGTCACTCGTCGTGTTTGGAGGAAAAAGAAGGATGAGTTGCATCCCAAGAACACCATCCCTACTTTGAAGCAAGGGGGTGGTAACATCATGCTTTGGGGGTGCTTTTCTGTCAAGAGGACAGGACGACTGCACTGTATTAAGGAGAGGATGAATGGGGCCATTTATTGTGAGATTTTGAGCAACAACCTCCTTCCCTCAGTCAGAGAATTGAAGATGGGTCGTGGCTGGGTCTTCCAACATGACAACAACCCAAAGCACACAGCCAGGATAACCAAGGAGTGGCTCCGTAAGAAGCATATCAAGGTTCTGGAGTGGTCTAGCCAGTCTGCAGACCTAAATCCAATAGAACATCTTTGGAGAGAGCTGAAACTCCCTGTTGCTCAGCGACAGCCCCAAAACCTGACAGATCTAGAGAAGATCTGTGTGGAGGAATGGACCAAAATCCCTGTTGCAGTGTGTGCAAACCTGGTCAAGAACTACAGGAAACGTTTGACCTCTGTAATTGCAAACAAAGGCTTCTGTACCAAATATTAACACTGATTTTCTCAGGTGTTCAAACACTTATGTTCAGCAGTGCAAGACAAATAAATTCTTTAAAAATCATACAATGTGATTTCCAGATTTTTTTTTTATTCTGTCTCTCAGAGTGGGAATGCACCTACAATGTGAATTTCAGACCACTCCGTTCTTTCTAAGTGAGAGAACTTGCAAAATCGCAGGGTGTTACAAATACTTCTGTTCCTCACTGTATATACCAGCCTAGTTATTATGCTCTCCATCACCTTCTGTTTAGGGATTGTTTATGACATGGCCGTGTGTTGCCATGGTGTATATGGGGGAACTGTGCTCTCATCTACACATTGGACAGGAATTCTGTTGTACTTTTATCTGTACAGATCCTGAGTGAGCCTCAGGGGACCAATTGGCAGTTATGTGACAGTCTGAGTGCATGCATTCCGTCAGACGCACAAGATGAGTCATATCCCTGCACCTTAGGTTGAGGAGGGGGAGGGGGGCTGCTATGTACTTATATTAGCCCAAGCCAGGACAAAGGCTCTTGGGGGGCTCATCACCACAAACAGAGGAAGGAAACACATGGAAGAGTGGACTTGAGATAAGCTGAGAAGCCCCTCCTGAAACAGAGATTATGAACATTGGCTAAGTACCATTAACCCCTTTATTGCTCCCATTATTATTAACCCTTTCCCACTGCCCAAATTTATATATATATATATATATATATATATATATATACTGTATATATATTAACCTCTGCATCACCCTGCCTTGTACCCCTACAATATATCCCTACTCCCTGCATTGGAGCCTGTAACCCTTGTATTGTGTAACCCCTTGTAGGGACAGTGTAGCATCAGGTGCTGCTGCTAATACAGTTGCAAGAAAAAGTATGTGAACCCTTTGGAATGATATGGATTTCTGCACAAATTGGTCATAAAATGTGAACTGATTTTCATCTAAGTCACAACAATAGACAATCACAGTCTGCTTAAACTAATAACACAAAGAATTAAATGTTACCATGTTTTTATTGAACACACCATGTAAACATTCACAGTGCACAACGTGTAAACATTCATCAGACGTGCACAACGGTCAGGAGTAATTCTTGACCATTCCTCTTTACAGAACTGTTTCAGTTCAGCAATATTCTTGGGATGTCTGGTGTGAATCCCTTTCTTGAGGTCATGCCACAGCATCTCAATCGGGTTGAGGTCAGGACTCTGACTGGGCCACTCCAGAAGGCGTATTTTCTTCTGTTTAAGCCATTCTGTTGTTGATTTACTTCTATGCTTTGGGTCGTTGTCTTGTTGCAACACCAATCTTCTGTTGAGCTTCAGCTGGTGGACAGTTGGCCTTAAGTTCTCCTGCAAAATGTCTTGATAAACTTGGGAATTCATTTTTCCATCGATGATAGCAATCCGTCCAGGCCCTGACGCAGCAAAGCAGCCCCAAACCATGATGCCCCCACCACCATATTTCACAGTTGGGATTAAGTTTTGATGTTGGTGTGCTGTTCCTCTTTTTCTCCACACATAGTGTTGTGTGTTTCTTCCAAACAACTCAACTTTGGTTTCATCTGTCCACAGAATATTTTGCCAATACTGCTGTAGAACATCCAGATGCTCTTGTGCAAACTGTAAACGTGCAGCAATGTTTTTCTGTACAGCAGTGGCTTCCTCTGTGGTATCCTTTCATGAAATCCATTCTTGTTTAGTGTTTTATGTATCGTAGATTCGCTAACAGGGATGCTAGCATATGCCAGAGACTTTTGTAAGTCTTTAGCTGACACTCTAGTATTCTTCTTCACCTCATTGAGCAGTCTGCGCTGTGCTCGTGCAGTCATCTTGACAAGACGGTCACTCCTAGGGAGAGTAGCAGCAGTGCTGAACTTTCTCCATTTATAGACAATTTGTCTTACCGTGGACTGATGAACAGCAAGGCTTTTGGAGATACTTTTATAACCCTTTCCAGCTTTATGCAAGTCAACAATTCTTAATCGTAGGTCTTCTGAGAGCTCTTTTGTGTGAGGCATCATTCACATCAGGCAAAGCTTCTTGTGAAAAGCAAACCCAGAACTGGTGTGTGTTTTTTATAGGGCAGGGCAGCTGTAACCAACACCTCCAATCTCATCTCATTGATTGGACTCCAGTTGGCTGACACCTCACTCCAATTAGCTCTTGGAGATGTCATTAGTCTAGGGGTTCACATACTTTTTCCATCTGCACTGTGAATGTTTACATGGTGTCTTCAATAAAAACATGGTAACATTTAATTCTTTGTGTGTTATTAGTTTAAGCAGACTGTGATTGTCTATTGTTGTGACTTAGATGATCAGATCACATTTTATGACCAATTTGTGCAGAAATCCATATCATTCCAAAGGGTTGACGTACTTTTTCTTGCAACTGTACGTGTGTGTGTGTGAGTGTATGTCTAGCTAGATTTTGGGGTGGAATTATAGTTGGAATTGTATAGTGTTAGAGTAATTAGGTTTATTATTGTGCTGTTAGTATATTACCGTGTGCGTCTATATATATATATATATATATATATATATTTATATAACCATTGATATAAATATATATATACAGTACAGACCAAAAGTTTGGACACACCTTCTCATTCAAAGAGTTTTCTTTATTTTCATGACTATGAAGGCATCAAAACTATGAATTAACACATGTGGAATTATATACATAACAAACAAGTGTGAAACAACTGAAAATATGTCATATTCTAGGTTCTTCAAAGTAGCCACCTTTTGCTTGGATTACTGCTTTGCACACTCTTGGCATTCTCTTGATGAGCTTCAAGAGGTAGTCCCCTGAAAAGGTCTTCCAACAGTCTTGAAGGAGTTCCCAGAGATGCTTAGCACTTGTTGGCCCTTTTGCCTTCACTCTGCGGTCCAGCTCACCCCAAACCATCTCGATTTGGTTCAGGTCCAGTGACTGTGGAGACCAGGTAATCTGGCGCAGCACCCCATCACTCTCCTTCATGGTCAAATAGCCCTTACTTTCAAAGTTTTCCCAATTTTTCGGCTGACTGACTGACCTTCATTTCTTAAAGTAATGATGGCCACTCATTTTTCTTTACTTAGCTGCTTTTTTCTTGCCATAATACAAATTCTAACAGTCTATTCAGTATGACTATCAGCTGTGTATCCACCTGACTTCTCCTCAACGCAACTGATGGTCCCAACCCCATTTATAAGGCAAGAAATCCCACTTATTAAACCTGACAGGGCACACCTGTGAAGTGAAAATCATTTCAGGGGACTACCTCTTGAAGCTCATCAAGAGTGTGCAAAGCAGTAATCAAAGCAAAAGGTGGCTACTTTGAAGAACCTAGAATATGAGATATTTTCAGTTGCTTCACACTTGTTTGTTATGTATATAATTCCACATGTGTTAATTCATAGTTTTGATGCCTTCAGTGTGAATATACAATTTTCATAGTCATGAAAATAAAGAAAACTCTTTGAATGAGAAGGTGTGTCCAAACTTTTGGTCTGTACTGTATATATATATATATATATATATATATATACAGTACAGACCAAAAGTTTGGACACACCTTCTCATTCAAAGAGTTTTCTTTATTTTCATGACTATGAAAATTGTAGATTCACACTGAAGGCATCAAAACTATGAATTAACACATGTGGAATTATATACATAACAAACAAGTGTGAAACAACTGAAAATATGTCATATTCTAGGTTCTTCAAAGTAGCCACCTTTTGCTTTGATTACTGCTTTGCACACTCTTGGCATTCTCTTGATGAGCTTCAAGAGGTAGTCCCCTGAAATGGTTTTCACTTCACAGGTGTGCCCTGTCAGGTTTAATAAGTGGGATTTCTTGCCTTATAAATTGGGTTGGGACCATCAGTTGCGTTGAGGAGAAGTCAGGTGGATACACAGCTGATAGTCCTAATGAATAGACTGTTAGAATTTGTATTATGGCAAGAAAAAAGCAGCTAAGTAAAGAAAAACGAGTGGCCATCATTACTTTAAGAAATGAAGGTCAGTCAGCCGAAAAATTGGGAAAACTTTGAAAGTAAGGGCTATTTGACCATGAAGGAGAGTGATGGGTGCTGCGCCAGATGACCTGGCCTCCACAGTCACCGGACCTGAACCCAATCGAGATGGTTTGGGGTGAGCTGGACCGCAGAGTGAAGGCAAAAGGGCCAACAAGTGCTAAGCATCTCTGGGAACTCCTTCAAGACTGTTGGAAGACCATTTCAGGGGACTACCTCTTGAAGCTCATCAAGAGAATGCCAAGAGTGTGCAAAGCAGTAATCCAAGCAAAAGGTGGCTACTTTGAAGAACCTAGAATATGACATATTTTCAGTTGTTTCACACTTGTTTGTTATGTATATAATTCCACATGTGTTAATTCATAGTTTTGATGCCTTTATAGTCATGAAAATAAAGAAAACTCTTTGAATGAGAAGGTGTGTCCAAACTTTTGGTCTGTACTGTATATATGAAATAATTGACTGTAAACGTGTTATTGGTTTAATAAATACTGTATTATTTAAATACAGCTTATAGTCTTTTATAGCAGCCGCAAGTCAGCGCACGCAGTTCAGGAAAGAGGGAGAGCAACAGGTAAAATAAAGGAAATAGTCAGAGTCAGCAATAGCTGATCTACGTCTGTTTATTAATATGAATTATTAATATTAACTCCAAATATTAACAATTAGTATTCCCTTTTACAAAATGACTCCCTATGTGCTTATGATATGAAATTATTGATGAACGCACAAGATTTTGGATAAGATATCAAATAGAAGAAACCTGCGGTTTGTTGCATTTTTCTATAGAGAATCTGAATTGTGGTCGATTGGGGATATTGATATAAACGCACTTGTTTGTCCGGTTGTGCTGAAAAACTGGTGTGCTACAGATTTACTGTATTCACAACTTTATCCACAGCTTTAAAGGGAACCTGTCAACTCCCTTATGTTGCTCTCTGAAGACAGCATAGAGTAAGCAGTCTGTCACTGGTATGTTAAAAATAAAGCAGTCTTATAGAACTTTGCTTTGAAAGATTTGTCTTCCTCATACACAAGCTGCCCACGTTTTCAGGAATTTGATTGACAGTTTTTTCCTAAGTAGGAAGTACGGGGAAAAAACTGTCAATCAAAGCAGGCAGCATAAGACTTTGTTCACATCACGGATTCGGCACATAACTGAGCAGAACGGAACCTAAGAACCCCATAGATTATAATGGGGTCTGTTAGGTTTCCGCTCACAGGAAGATTTTTGAAGCGGAGACAAAAGTCCTGCATGCACAACTTTTGTCTCCGCTCCCAAATCTTCCTCTGAGCGGACCCAGTTATAATCTATGGCAGGGATTGGCAAACTGCGGCTCTCCAGCTGTTGTAAAACTACAGATCCCATCATGCCCTGCTGTAAGCTGACAGCTGTAGGCAGACTGGGCATACTGGGAGTTGTAGTTTTACAACAGCCGGAGAGGGGCAGTTTGCCCATCCCTGGTCTATAGGGTCCTTAGGTTCCGTTCTGCTCAGTTATGTGCCGAAACCTTCCTTTCCATTCTCCTGCTCCTAAACAGAGCAGGAGAACAGAAAGGCTGAATAGTGATGTGAACAAAGCCTAAGGAAGCTAACAAGTTCCCTTTAGAGAAGCACTCCCAAAAAAGTTTACCTTTTAGAAAGGTACATGATGTAAACTGTAGTGAAGTTATAATTGTCCCACCGGTGACAGTATTTGTGAGTTATCTCCTCCCTTCTGATCTTCAACTGTGTACTGTGACCAACACTCTGACTTTCCAAATAACATAGCATCTTATGTATGGACAGGAAGCCAGAAATAACTCTTACAGGAATGAATATAGAAGTAACTGACTTCCTGTCCTGTGTCAGTAGGAAATCAGAGATCAGAGAATAAAGATTTTTGTGGGAATGCTTCATTAAGCGTGCCCTAAAAACAAATCTTTTTAGGATGGACTATCGTATTCCCTAATCTAACGCTTCTCCATTCACCCCTATAACATTATTCCTCAGAACCTAATCCCTCAATCCAAACAACATCCACCACACTCCGTACACTCAAATGCAGTTGAGATATACAGGGAGTGCAGAATTATTAGGCAAGTTGTATTTTTGAGGATTAATTTTATTATTGAACAACAACCATGTTCTCAATGAACCCAAAAAACTCATTAATTTCAAAGCTGAATATTTTTGGAAGTAGTTTTTAGTTTGTTTTTAGTTTTAGCTATTTTAGGGGGATATCTGTGTGTGCAGGTGACTATTACTGTGCATAATTATTAGGCAACTTAACAAAAAACAAATATATACCCATTTCAATTATTTATTTTTACCAGTGAAACCAATATAACATCTCAACATTCACAAATATACATTTCTGACATTCAAAAACAAAACAAAAACAAATCAGTGACCAATATAGCCACCTTTCTTTGCAAGGACACTCAAAAGCCTGCCATCCATGGATTCTGTCAGTGTTTTGATCTGTTCACCATCAACATTGCGTGCAGCAGCAACCACAGCCTCCCAGACACTGTTCAGAGAGGTGTACTGTTTTCCCTCCTTGTAAATCTCACATTTGATGATGGACCACAGGTTCTCAAGGGGGGTCAGATCAGGTGAACAAGGAGGCCATGTCATTAGATTTTCTTCTTTTATACCCTTTCTTTCCAGCCACGCTGTGGAGTACTTGGACGCGTGTGATGGAGCATTGTCCTGCATGAAAATCATGTTTTTCTTGAAGGATGCAGACTTCTTCCTGTACCACTGCTTGAAGAAGGTGTCTTCCAGAAACTGGCAGTAGGACTGGGAGTTGAGCTTGACTCCATCCTCAACCCGAAAAGGCCCCACAAGCTCATCTTTGATGATACCAGCCCAAACCAGTACTCCACCTCCACCTTGCTGGCGTCTGAGTCGGACTGGAGCTCTCTGCCCTTTACCAATCCAGCCACGGGCACATCCATCTGGCCCATCTAGACTCACTCTCATTTCATCAGTCCATAAAACCTTAGAAAAATCAGTCTTGAGATATTTCTTGGCCCAGTCTTGACGTTTCACCTTGTGTGTCTTGTTCAGTGGTGGTCGTCTTTCAGCCTTTCTTACCTTGGCCATGTCTCTGAGTATTGCACACCTTGTGCTTTGGGCACTCCAGTGATGTTGCAGCTCTGAAATATGGCCAAACTGGTGGCAAGTGGCATCTTGGCAGCTGCACGCTTGACTTTTCTCAGTTCATGGGCAGTTATTTTGCACCTTGGTTTTTTCCCACGCTTCTTGCGACCCTGTTGACTATTTTGAATGAAACGCTTGATTGTTCGATGATCACGCTTCAGAAGCTTTGCAATTTTAAGAGTGCTGCATCCCTCTGCAAGATATCTCACTATTTTTGACTTTTCTGAGCCTGTCAAGTCCTTCTTTTGACCCATTTTGCCAAAGGAAAGGAAGTTGCCTAATAATTATGCACACCTAATATAGGGTGTTGATGTCATTAGACCACACCCCTTCTCATTACAGAGATGCACATCACCTAATATGCTTAATTAGTAGTAGGCTTTCGAGCCTATACAGCTTGGAGTAAGACAACATGCATACAGAGGATGATGTGGTCAAAATACTCATTTGCCTAATAATTCTGCACGCAGTGTATACACAGATACTGGCTGGTGGCTGGCCCATACAGCTCTATGGAGGAGATTTGTCTTTGAAATCTCCTGTGCTGCAGGCCTCGTCATTAATTAGGCGCATCCTCCAGCAGACCATGCACCTGCATGAGCTGCCATAGATTTCTGTCTTTATTTGCACCAGAAAACTGGCACAAATAAAGAAAAATGTGCAGGGCCCACTGGCCCCACCCATGCCATGGCTTCTTTTTTGGAACGTAGCAAGGGAGGTGTAAAAATGGCACTTGTGACTAAGTTTGTTGAAAATCGAGTTTAAAAAGTCAAACACATAGTCTGCTGCTTTTTTTTTACACCAGAAAACTGATACAGGGAGATGATAAATATCTCCCTATATGTACTCCCCTATCTAGTTGAAAAGGGCCATTCCCATCACAGACAATGGGGGCATATTGCTAGGATATGCCCCCATTCTCTGATAGGTGCGGGTCCCACCACTGGGACCCGCACCTATCTCATAAAGATAGCTGGAAAAGTCGCTGGGGGCTCACTGCACGGGCACAGCTGCCCTCCATTCATTTATATGGCCAACGAAAATAGCCAAGCGCTGACTCGGCTATTTCCATTGGCCCCATAGAAATTTATTGGAGCGGTGGCCATGCAAGCGCGGTGCAATGCCATTCACTTCAATGGGGAGAGCGTTTGGTGGTGGCTGGACCCGGGGTCTTCCAGCCACCATTTTCCCGCTCCATTCTCAATATAGGTGCAGGTCCCATTATTTTTTATATAATAGGGGTGCAGCTTTGTGTGCATTTCTAATACTTAATAAAAAGCTGGGCACTCACACTTATCTGGAGTAGGTGGTAATTTAATTCAACATAAAATACAGATAAAATAACATAAACTTTAAAATGCATGCATTTACATATAAAATCCCTTAATAAAAGATCTAATGGTAGTCTGGTCAGACTTGTAAGGGCTATCAACCCACCAGACCCAGAGACTAGACACAGAGAAACAATTGTATGACCAAACTAGTCCACTATGTGACGAATCACATTGATCTAAAATCGAAAAGATTCATAAAATTCGTCCATCCGACTATTGCAAAATCGCAACTCAGAACATATACCACATGTAGTGAGTCAGTCTATCTATTATGGTTCAACACTACTTGTGAAAGGGAATTGTCCATAGTATTCCAAGTTATATACTTGAGAACTTTGACCACACAATAGTAGACTCCGTTCCAAATTGGTAAGGACATTTGAAAAATCGAGAATCACAACAAGCAAATCACTAAAGCCTTCCTTTGAATCGTGCGTTTGTGTGTTTTATCTAGGCCTCTAGGGAGACGCTTGCTTCCTCCTGGTTTGAAGAAGCAGTTTGCCTCTTCCCTTTTACCTGCTGCTTAGGGTTTGCCCAGGGAGTTTAGGTTTAGGCACAAGGGCATGTGCATCTCCACCATAAGGTTATGCACATGGGCACAGCAGTTAAGGGAAAACTTTTAGGGATCGCTAGGAAGTGACCCTTTTCTCCCTAGCTTTTGGGCCTAGTCGTTTGTTCTGTCTGTTTTCCTGTGTTTGGTTATTTCCCCCCTTACCTACCTATCGTGACATCCATATAGTCCTTGCCAACGTCTGTCGTATGCAAACAATTTCGTAATTAGCGTCGATATTTGTGCCAGTAACTTCAGGACACGAATCAACATCTTCGACTTCCACCTCTGACAAATTACATCGGCACTCACGTGAATAAACAGGAGCGGGGGGCCTGGCGCAGTATACCATGCGGGACGCCGCAAAACACGCACCGAATCCCGCCCATGCAAAAGCCTGTGAGTATACCGCACAATTCAGAGGAATGCTTTAGTGATTTGCTTGTTGTGATTCTCGATTTTTCAAATGTCCTTACCAATTTGGAACTATTGTGTCTACTATTGTGTGGTCAAAGTTCTCAAGTATATAACTTGGAATACTATGGACAATTCCCTTTCACAAATAGTGTGGAACAATAATAGATAGACTGACTCACTACATGTGGTATATGTTCTGAGTTGCAATTTTGCAATGGTCGGATGGACAAATTTTATGAATCTTTTCGATTTTAGATCAATGTGATTCTCACACGGTGGACTGGTTTGGTCATACAATTGTTTCTCCGTGCCTAGTCCTTAGTTCTGGTGGGTTGATAGCCCTTACAAGTCTGGCAGACTACCATTAGATTATCTTTTATTAAGGGATTTTATATGTAAATACATGCATTTTAAAGTTTATGTTATTTTATTTTATTATGTTATTTTATCAGTATTTTATGTTGAATTAAATTACCACCTACTCCAGATAAGTGTGAGTGCCCAGCTTTTTATTCATTTTGTTACTTATATTATAGATTGGGTGAATCTGTTTGCTGTGAGCACCCCTCTTTGGAATCAGACGCGGTAGTGCTACCATTATACCTTTTCATTTATAATACTTGTGCTTTCTTATGTGGCAGAGGGGCTTGTGAGCCCAGGTGTAACTGTTACCTATGCACCCCCTATCATACAAAGGGTTTGGGGATCAAATGTAAAATATATAGGATATCTTGTAAATATGCAGAAATGGAAAATTCCTTAACATGACTAATTGTTTCTGTTTTCATTCTATGATTGCCTCCATGCTTCTCTGCATTAAAAGCATAACTTGAAGCTTCCAGGCTCCAATGCTAAAAACACTCCTCAACATACTGTAGACATTGCAAAACCAGATACAAATGTGTGAATAATATGCAAAGGATAATAAAATGGAAGCAAAATATTCAAAACATCTCGATGTATTCAGTATTTAGTATGAGCACCACACGTAGAAATACAAGCACATTCCCGTCTTTGCATGCTATTAGTGAGGTTATTAACTGTTATCTGAGGAATGTTCTGCCACTCTGAATGCATTTGGGCACACAAATCATCAAGATTCACTGCTGGCAGCTCCCTTTGTAATTACCAACCAATGGCATCCTAGATGTGCTCAATGGCAGACAAGTCTCGAGATGCTGCAAGCCATAGTAGCATGTTTGAGCAATGCAGACTGCTCACAGTAACACAAGCAATATGAGGCCTGGTGTTCTCCTGTTGAAAAATGGCTTCTGGGGCATTTTGGAGAAAAGGCGGTACATCTGGTTCCATGACCAAATCAATGTATAGCCAGGCTGTTAGTGTACCTGAAATAAAGACTAGAGTGCTCTGGCCACTGTAGATTATGCCACCCAACATCATAATCCCAGGAGCAGGACTGGTGTAACGTTCCCTTAGGAAGGCCTTTTCATGGAGTTGTCCAATGTGGTCTCCAGACCAATCTCCAGCTATCATTGTGTCTGAGACAAAAGTGTGACTCATCACTGAAGAGGGTAGACCTCCATTCCAGCTTTCATTGCCTTCTTGTTGTGCATCATGATAGCCTTTGAGAGCGGCGGTGTGAGGTCAATGTAGCTGGTGGTGTACCTGGACATCTGGCTTATTTCCCAGTGTTGTGCAAACACCTTCTGATGGTTTGTGTAGACATTGTTTGCCACCCTAGGCTTGGTATGTGACATCCAATTTCACTTGCAGTACAGAGCAGATTATTACGAGTTTTTCTGCTCAGACAATCCGTCTGTGCAAAGGTTCGCCTTTGCACCTCTTGCTGTCATTCTAGTTCCTTGTTGTTCTCCCAACCACTGGGATATGTACCAATAAACAGTGCTGACATCTCGTCCTAGGCATGTAGCGATCTGCCGGAGTGATAAACCAAGGTCTCTCAGGATTTTGTTCCTCTCATTTTGAGATAACTGGCACCGAGATGAACAAGAGGCATTGCACAATCATCCCACGCGACTTGATCAAATTTTACGGTTTCATGTGAATAAAATACTTTTGTTTTCATTCTGGCTTTTATGTCTCTCCCACATGCTTCAAAGCTAGGGTCTTGAATATTTGATCATTTGCAGATCTTAAGCAATACCTGCTACTTCCTCAATTCACATGTTTGAATATTTAGGAGTGTATATTACAAGGCCTCCTACCTACAATTCCCTTTTATAATACTTGTGCTTTCATATGCGACAGAGGGGCTTGTGAACACTCTCAGGCACCTGGGCCCAGGTGTGACTGCTACCACAATTTAGGTCTCCACACAACACAGCTATTATTATTATTTACAGATGAAACAAAGTTCATATACTAGTTTTTAACAATTCGGGAAAGTTATTGAAACATGCTTCACACCCACTCTTGCTTTAGTGGCCATGATGTTCTTACATAACCTAGAAGATCGATGCATTTCTCAGCTTGCTGACAACTGTGACCTTTTCTTTGAAATTGTAGATGCTGAGAAGAGTAATTGACATTCCTAAAATCCTGCTTCCTATAGATTGGACATAAAGAACCTTGTGCATGATATAAGTAATATTAGGAGGTGTACATCGTCTGCTAACATTGAGTATGATCATAAATGTAGTTAATGGTGACTCATGGACTTCAACTACAGAAGCTCCTGCATTGCATGCTCCAGGCAATGTCCATATTACCATAGTTAATGGAAAAAATTTAATAACAGGACAAAGGGATGATAAAAAATAATAATTGAAGGTAACCACATATGCTTCCTACCGTTGGTCTTAAGAAATATCTGAAGACTTTCTGGACAATAGACAGTCATAGTCTCTCCTAATAAAGCTGCATTCCAACAGTTAACACCATCCCACTCAGTAGGACATCCTATAACAGAAAAAGAAGTGTGTTTGATAAATCATAAGACCATGGCTATTAAAGGAGTTGTACAGGATTACAGAAACATGACTGCCTCTTTCCAGAAACAGTGACACAACTGTCTATGGGTTCTGTTCTGCGGCATAGCTCCATTGGTGTGAAGGAAGCTGACCTACACCATGCATAGCCTGTGGATAGGTGGGGCGCTACTCTTGTAAAAAAGGAGCAATGTTTTCCTAATACTGGACAAGTTCTTTAATTGTTCTGGTTATTTTTCTTTTTTTGGAGGGGAACGACAATCTACACGGTCACTTCTCTGAAGGGAGAGCAATTGCCTGCCAGGAAGACATTACTATGATCTAGACATATAGGTCTCTCTCCTTGGGCACTTAGGGAACCACTTTTTTTCACTTGGTATGTCAAGTACAATGGCTTGCTTACCTTTGGGTACGGCCACGCAGTCTAGTTTCTTGATGCGGTTTTGGAAGCCAAAACCAGGAGTGAATTAAAAAAGGAGGAGAATTCAGTTCTTTATGCTTTCTCTCTATTTATGATCCTCTCAAGTTTAGTTTCTAAAGTTGCATCAGGAGACCTGAATGAGCGTCCGTCCACTTATAAATTTGGACTGTTCATTAGACAAATTGAGTGAGCAAATCTCCACTTGTACAGATTTTGATGAATTTCACTTATGGCTTAAAGAGGACCTTTCACTAGAATAGAAAATCTAAACTAAGTATACAGACATGGAGAGCGGCGCCCAGGGATCTCCCTGCACTTACTATTATCCCTGGGCGCCTCTCCGTTCTCCCGTTATAGCCTCCGGTAGCTTCATATGTTCGGCTCCACCCAGTGGAACCTGCCAGCGTCTCCTTCTCCCATGCTGTAGCGCTGGCCAATCGCAGCGCTCAGCTCATAGCCTGAGAGTTTTTTTTTCTCTCAGGCTATGAGCTGAGCGCTGCGATTGGCCAGCGCTACAGCCTGGGAGAAAGAGACGCCGGCAGGCTCAACTGGGTGGAGTCGAACATATGAAGATACCGGAGGCTATACCGGGATAACGGAACGGCGCCCAGGGATAATAGTAAGTGCAAGGAGTTCCCTGGGCGCCGCTCTACATGTCTGTATACTTAGTTTAGATTTTCTATTCTAGTGAAAGGTCCTCTGGCACTCAACTGGTCAATCAGTTGTGTGTCACGCATTAAATTGTCACTAAAACAAAATAAAACAAAAAAAGCAGATAGCGTTTTTACCTACTAGTCAATTTGCAAGACGTTATGTTTTGAAGATATCTGGTAGTGAAAAGAAGAGTCCATATTTTCTTAAACAAGCTTTCCGGGATTCATATTTTGATGACTTACCTATCCTCAGGATAAGTCATCAGTATCTCATTGGTGGGGGTCCGACTCCAGGACCCCCTGATTATCTGCTGTTTGAAGACTCCAGTGATTGCTTTTTCCAAGCTCCAGTGATTGCTAAGGCCCTTTCATAATCCATGTGACATCACATTAATCGGTCGCATGGCCTAGTTGCAGTTCAGTCTCATTCAAGAGAATGGGCCTGAGCTTCAATACCAAGCATATCTGCTATACAATGTGCTTGGTTTGCTGTGAGGGTGCAGCGCTCCCCTGATTGTTGGGATGTAGTCTGCCACTAATTAGATATTGATGACCAGTCCTGAAGGTAGTTTGTCAATACAGGTTTCTCCCAAAAAATTACATTGTGTGGGGGGGCACAACAGCTGTGTGGGGGGGCACAAATAACTTGTTTTCACTGCAGTGGATTCAAGAGTCTACTACTCTGTCAGTAATTGGTCAGAATGCTTTTAAAATTGGGTGAAAGTAAAATTAAATCCTCCTGGGCACAAGGAGGTAGAAATATTGAGGTAGATTTATCAAAATTGGCATAAAGGAAAACTAGCTTAGTTGCCCAAAGCAATCAGATTTCATCTATTATTTTTCAGAGCTCCTTTGAAGTCGAATTGGTTGCTATGATTTTCCTTTACACCAGTTTGATAAATCCCCCAATTGTTTATAATCCATAGCCATTCTTGCATACACAGTACTAATTACAAAAGGTGATCATGTGACAAAACACAGAATAGCCAAAACTGGACAATTCATTTAAAGGGCTTCTGTCACCCCCCAAAAGTCATTTTTCATTTATGGGCTAATTAAAATCCTTATAGTGCGATTATTCAATATATAGTGCTCTTACCTTTTTCTGTGGCTTAGTTTCTTTAAAAACCGCACTTTTATAATATGTTAATTACCTCGCAAGTACCAGCAAGTAGGGCGGTTGCTTGCTGGTAGCCGCCGCATCCTCCTTTCAAAAATACGCCCCCTCCTCCTGTTGATTGACAGGGCCAGCGAGCGCTCTCCTCCTCCGGCTGGCCCTGTCTGTGTTCCAAATCTCGCGCCTGCGCCGTACCGGTCTTCAGTCGGCGCAGGCGCACTGAGAGGAGGACGCTCGCTCGGCACTCCTTCATTAGTGCGCCTGCGCCGGGTGTAGATGTGATGTCATCGGCGCAGGCGCACTGAGGAATGAGCGGCCGAGCGAGCGTCCTCCTCTCAGTGCGCCTGCGCCGACTGAAGACCGGAACGGCGCAGGCGCGAGATTTGGAACACAGACAGGGCCAGCCGGAGGAAACTTTTACTGCACAATAGTTTTACAGTCTTGTCAATTTTCAGGCACATACGACTTTTAAGTCATCTATACACTTATGTGGGACTTATTTTAAATGCTAATAACTAAAAGTTAAGTTTTAGTAGGACAACTATTCAGTGACATACAGTTTTTTACTTCTACATTATATATATCTTCTTATACTGTGAGTTATTACACATACGACTTTTACCTTCATCTGTGGGTCTGTGTAATGTCTCATTTTCTGATCGCATTCTCTTATAACATTCAGCCTCCTGCTCTAGAACCCGAAGGACAAGTTCACATTCGGGGTGTGTACAGTTGACCTAATGGAGACAGGTAGAAAGCACACAGGTGATATACTACTAATTTTATAAGACAAGTTCTCCAGTATTAATTATAGATCTCTACCTTCAACAGCAGCAAGGACCTTCCTTCAAGGTGGAAACGAGGTTGGTGTAAGAAATGAGCCCAAAAAAAACGTTGTGCCTCCAACCTCCCAGTATCAGTGCAATATAGCAGGTGGCTAATAAACGTATAATACACATTATATAAGTATTGTCAGGGTTCACTGTGGTAAACAATCCGCTTATTTTTAAGTGGCCCTTTTGTGTTCCCACCATCTCTTGGCAATACCCACCTCAGTTATGGCAAGTAGCTATGTCTACAGAAGTTTGTATTGTCCAACCACAAGAAAAGCCAAATGTCTACTAAAGGCTACAATGATCTGTCCACCTCTATATAAAGTTCTCATTGCCAGGTAAATACTGCAAATGTTGATAATATGCAGAAGGTTAGATGTGCCCAAATATGTGTCGGAAAGTGAACTTTAAAGTAGTAGTAGGCTTCCAACACATACTGTAGGCTCATGTGCAATGAGCTCTAGAAGAGGTACAGCATGGAAATCTATGATCCTTGTGTAAAAGCTATACCAAGATGCTTCAACTAACTGCCAATGGCTTCACATGCCGGTCCATCTAATAATGGCTGTCTATACAGAATCTGAGACCTCCAGTTATCACCTGTAATCTGCAGAGTAAACCGACAGCAAGCTTTTAGATCCCTTGCAGTGCCACTATGGGGGATATTAGGAGATCAATAGGTTGCCCTTGTAATGCCTGGAAATGTAACATTCATTTTTGCAGCAGTTTTTTCTCCAGCTTATTGACGGAGGCTTATTGGTTTAGAAAACCCGTATTAAACTACCTTTTTAGAAAATTCAGAGTTATTTTGTGGGGTCCCTTGTTCTCTGGGGTATCTGGCTTTTCTGTGCACTACTTGGACAGCTCATTAATTTCAATGGCCACGTGTAAGGTGTCAATTCTCTTGTAGTAGTGAACAAGGAACATGCATATGCTGGCAGAAAACTCCAGATAAGACTGATTACTGGGGGTTCCAGCACCTGAATACCCAAATCAGGGGATCCTTCAAACAGAAAAGGATTGTACAACTCAGTATGCCCTAATAGAGTAATATAACCCTGTCAATATGACCATGTATGGAAAGGTGGAATGCCCCTTTAAATATTAGTAATGCTCTATTTGACTTACCCTGTACCCCCATTTGGTGCAGTTGATCCGCATTTTCACGCAGACACAATTATACATTTATAGGTTCTTGTTTTGCTTGTCATGCTGGGAGTTGTAGTATGAGAACGACATGTTGTACCTGTTCAAGTCTGAACTATAGTAATTTGAAGGGAATTAACATCTTGCCTGGTTGCACAGTGTGGGTGGTATGCTAAAGAGGGTATATTAAGACCATTGAGCAGTCACTTAAAAAGAAGGAGAACAGTGATGAAATAATTATAGGGTCTGACAATAACGTAAGAAGCGCAGTGCATGAAATTATAGCTCAGGCTGTAACAATTTGTTCCAGGGGTGTTCCCCACCTACTTTTTATCTAATGTGGAATATGATGGGAGCTGTCAAAATTGATAACATTTAAATTAAAATGGATTTACTCCAAGAAGTGATGGAATTAACCCATTCAGTGTGCAATGTATTTTAAGGGGTATTATAGTAACAACAAGTTACTCCCTATCCAGTGGACAGGTGATAACTGGTAGGGGAGATCAATTCCTTGGCTATCTCTAGCAGTACCATAGCATTTGACTGGGGTGGCAATGAGCATGCTCAGCCACCGCTCCTTTCAAACAGCGAACATGGCATAGCCGGTCTCATAATTGGACCAATCAGTTGAACCCCCATCGATCTAATAGTTATCACCTATTCAGTAGATAGGAGATCATTTGTTGTAACCTGAATACCCCTTAAATGTTATTGCCGTAGATATGACAATTGACCAGTAAAACACAATGTAAAACAGAGGAGTAACCACAGTAAAGGTAGAGAGGTAGCAGCTGCACCACAGCCCTGGTGTCTCAGGGGTCCTAATGACCCATGTGCCATATAAGCAGACACCAACATTATAAATAGCAAGTGGGAGGTGGAGGAAGTACCACTTTAAAGGAATTGTCCAAAATTAAAATCTAGGGTCTGCTTTTTTTCACAAACTTGTCTATAGGTGTCATCTGGTACTACAGCACAACTAGGGGTGGACATACCTTTGGTGCCCAGGAGCCCTGTAGCTAAGGAGGGTCCAGGCCCATGCCACTATAACAAAGTGCACTAAGCTTCCTTTCAGAATTACTGATAGCTTACTCATAGCTTCTGATTAGGTGATAGTCATAGTAAGGACAAGGAGCAAAATAATGATCCCCTCACTCTTGATAAATTAGATGTTAAATAGCAAGACGCCCTCATACTATTTTTGCACAGAGGAGGACCTGTTACAGCTTATGTCCATCCCTGACCACAGCCATTCTTAATGATCCATAGTGTTCTCCAAAGCCAGCAGAAAATGGGCAGATAACATTTTCTTCTGGGGGTAGATGTATCCATGACGTACTAATTTCATAGATGAGTGCCAGGACACAGCTTAAAAAACTTGTGAAACAATTGAATGTCAATAACATCGCACTAAGTTTGACCTCCAAATTCAACACTGTCAAAACAACCTTATTAGAAAGACCGTGACAAGGATGTAAGAAACATTTCATCAGCAATCTACTACCATAGATTCCCTCTTGAGGTGGGAGAAATAACATTCACATCAGGAGGTGTATCCCCAGTGGTAAATTTTTCTATAGTCACAGAAATTGTTCTGCACTCAAGAACTTTGAGGAAGAAGCTTCTAAACTGACAGATTCAGAGAAAGGGGCTACCCTAAAACTGTTGACAGGAAAGTATATGATAAGGCAAAAAGTAGCAACAGGAATGACTTCCTTATCCCCAGGAATAGGGACGTGAGTGACTGGTCCATCATAATAATAGGTTCCTATGATGACTGGGATGTTTTACTACTTGATAGAGACCTTACAAAGGTTATCCATGCCAGCCCTCCCATCACCTACCACTTAGGATAGAAACTTCAGGATCGCCTGGTCACTTTTCATTAAAACCCCAAGAGACAATGCTTAAACAAAACCCAGGCATAAACAAATGTGGCAAGTGTACACGGGTTAAACAAGGCAAGACCTTCCAGCACAGAATAGGACTTCCAGATTCAGGAATACATCAACTTAATGATCTTAAGTTCACTTAATGATGTTGAGCTGCAATACAAGACACTATCTATTGACATGAGTGGCACTGTTTCCTGGAAAAGAAAAAAATTATTTTCTGATCTAATACATAATTTAATATGAACTCTAAACAAAATCATTTCACACTATAGCAAATATTTTATGCATAAACGGCAGTTCCCTTTTAAGGCACCTTCAGAAAGTTAATAATCTCATCAGAGTTCTATGAATACGCTATTCAGGTTTTCTCTGTGTCTAACAGATCCTGGGCTAATTTCACAAGTTCATAGTAGCTTACCATATTTCCTGGGCGTATTTAATACATGTATGAAAGGGTTAACAGATGCTGAACATCTACACATACAGTGAATGAATACAAACATATCACACACTTACCACTCCAGAAAAAAAGCAACAGAACAAGAAAATAGATATTTCCATGGATTATTCTGAAGGTGGTTGTTGGCAGAGGGCTATACATGTCAGGACAATATGGTCTTCTACAGATAAGGGTTCCTTCAATTCCTTAGAGTAGTAGAGCTGTCACCCAAGACTGTAAAAAGCTAAAGCACCAAGTGCCTTTGTCCCGGTGAAGGCAGAATGTTCTACATAAAGTACATTTAAGGGACATTAACTGGTTCTCTTTGAAGATGTACTTGTCAGAGTGCAATCCCCATTCAAGAAAGCTTTAGGTGCTGCTCCATATACATCTCTCCTGTGCTTGGTCCTTCCTTGAAATGCTTTTACTGTCATCTCAGAAACCCAGGTATCTCCTCCTCCCTGGATGCAGGATTCTCTCCTCCTTCATAATCCTTCTCAACTAAATGTATGTGCTCTCTGGTCACACTATCTCAGAGCTCCCCATCTGGCTCTTTATGTCTGACTGTTTCTGGGGGCTAAAAGCTAAGCAGATGTGAGAATTCACAGTGATATCACCTTGTATGTGGTATAGATAAGTTGTGCATCCTAATAACCAATTTCGGTTACACAATGTACAGTACTTGACCACTTTGATTTTCTTCATCTAGAATACATGTAGCTATAGTTGAAGAATGCTGGTTAAACTATGAAGATAGAGGACGGAGGGAATGGATTTTTGGATTTTGCCTGCAGTATCATTTTAAAAGTCTTTCCACAACTGTGATCTAGCATTGTATTCAGATCTACAGTGAAGACTGCAACACAGGTATGGAAGCTGGGCAAAGATAGAGGAAATGTAAAAAATTGGAATTACAAAACTCCAAATACGCTTCACAGACATAGGAAAACTTATCAAGCCTAATGTGTGTGCAAAAGTTTCAAATCTTTGCGCAAGCGAGAAAAAATGTAAAAGAGACTGGGGTTCAATAGGAGGGGGGCTTGACATCCAACAGCCCAACATTTACTACAGTTTACTCCAGAAACTAACATAAATCATTACACAGATCCTTCTATTTGATCTTCAGCCTCTTGGACTTCCACAAGATGCACCAAATTTTTAGGAGACACCTGCTTCTTAACAGATTTGGGACATCTCACTGTCAGACACACCCGCACCCCTGTCCCTGCCTACTTGTCTCACAAGTCCTAGCGACAAGGGACAACTGGTCGACAAACCCTTAGCTAGGATAGTGCAGGGAAGACAAACAACAGAAGAAACAGGAAAGTCAAACAATCCGCGTCAATAACCAAGAGAGCAGAAAGGTACCGGAGGAGCAGGCAGAGAATCGTCAGGACAAGCCGAATTCAAAACCAGGAGGGAACATCAAGACCAGAGGATGAGACGGACGGGAAATCAGAAGCCAAGCAGAAACAAAAAACCAGGTGAGTATCTCGCAGAAAGGACCTCAATAACAGGCAATCTGTGGCCAGCATATTGCCTGTTTAAATAGGGCACTGGTGGAGTCATGTGACGTGGCCAGCGTCACATGACTCCTGAGTTCTAATGCGGCTGAGCGCTGAGTGAGCCGCTCGGCACTCAGCCCTATTGTGGTTACCATGGGAGCGGGCGACTCCGGGCGCCCTGATGACGCGAGAGCGCCCCGGCCGTCCCCGCTTCCGCACAGAGCGCATCGTGACAGTACCCCCGCCCTCCACGCGGGGCCACCGGACCCAAGGCCCCAAGCGACAGCTTCTCAGGATGTTCCACATTAAATTTTTTAGAAATGAAATGAAAAGTCTAGTGGCGTGAACATCCTTAGCTGGTACACAGGACCTTTCCTCCAGTCCATAGCCTTTCCAGTGCACCAGGTACTGTAAGGAATTACGGACTCTCCTAACATCCAAGATTTTGGAAACCACAAATTCCTCAGAATTATTAAACAGTACCGGCGGTGGAACGGACTGTGAAGGAACAACAAGAGTAACATGTTTTTTCAGCAGAGATTTGTGGAAGACGTGATGGATGTGGAAAGATTCAGGTAACTTCAATCTAAACCACACTGGATTAATTACCTCCGTAATCTCGTATGGACCTACAGGGAGTGCAGAATTATTAGGCAAGTTGTATTTTTGAGGATTAATTTTATTTTTGAACAACAACCATGTTCTCAATGAACCCAAAAAACTCATTAATATCAAAGCTGAATATTTTTGGAAGTAGTTTTTAGTTTGTTTTTAGTTTTAGCTATTTTAGGGGGATATCTGTGTGTGCAGGTGACTATTACTGTGCATAATTATTAGGCAACTTAACAAAAAACAAATATATACCCATTTCAATTATTTATTTTTACCAGTGAAACCAATATAACATCTCAACATTCACAAATATACATTTCTGACATTCAAAAACAAAACAAAAACAAATCAGTGACCAATATAGCCACCTTTCTTTGCAAGGACACTCAAAAGCCTGCCATCCATGGATTCTGTCAGTGTTTTGATCTGTTCACCATCAACATTGCGTGCAGCAGCAACCACAGCCTCCCAGACACTGTTCAGAGAGGTGTACTGTTTTCCCTCCTTGTAAATCTCACATTTGATGATGGACCACAGGTTCTCAATGGGGTTCAGATCAGGTGAACAAGGAGGCCATGTCATTAGATTTTCTTCTTTTATACCCATTCTTGCCAGCCACGCTGTGGAGTACTTGGACGCGTGTGATGGAGCATTGTCCTGCATGAAAATCATGTTTTTCTTGAAGGATGCAGACTTCTTCCTGTACCACTGCTTGAAGAAGGTGTCTTCCAGAAACTGGCAGTAGGACTGGGAGTTGAGCTTGACTCCATCCTCAACCCGAAAAGGCCCCACAAGCTCATCTTTGATAATACCAGCCCAAACCAGTACTCCACCTCCACCTTGCTGGCGTCTGAGTCGGACTGGAGCTCTCTGCCCTTTACCAATCCAGCCACGGGCCCATCCATCTGGCCCATCAAGACTCACTCTCATTTCATCAGTCCATAAAACCTTAGAAAAATCAGTCTTGAGATATTTCTTGGCCCAGTCTTGACGTTTCAGCTTGTGTGTCTTGTTCAGTGGTCGTCTTTCAGCCTTTCTTACCTTGGCCATGTCTCTGAGTATTGCACACCTTGTGCTTTTGGGCACTCCAGTGATGTTGCAGCTCTGAAATATGGCCAAACTGGTGGCAAGTGGCATCTTGGCAGCTGCACGCTTGACTTTTCTCAGTTCATGGGCAGTTATTTTGCGCCTTGGTTTTTCCACACGCTTCTTGCGACCCTGTTGACTATTTTGAATGAAACGCTTGATTGTTCGATGATCAAGCTTCAGAAGCTTTGCAATTTTAAGAGTGCTGCATCCCTCTGCAAGATATCTCACTATTTTTGACTTTTCTGAGCCTGTCAAGTCCTTCTTTTGACCCATTTTGCCAAAGGAAAGGAAGTTGCCTAATAATTATGCACACCTAATATAGGGTGTTGATGTCATTAGACCACACCCCTTCTCATTACAGAGATGCACATCACCTAATATGCTTAATTGGTAGTAGGCTTTCGAGCCTATACAGCTTGGAGTAAGACAACATGCATAAAGAGGATGATGTGGTCAAAATACTCATTTGCCTAATAATTCTGCACGCAGTGTATAAAACGAGGTGCAAACTTTTTGGAGGCCACCTTAAGAGGCACATTCTTAGAGGGTAGCCACACCTGATCCCCAACCTGAAAATCCATCCCACTAGAACGGTCTCTTATTTGCTTTGATATTTTGATTATTTTGAGCCTTCTCTAGGTTCGACTGAACCCGGGCCCAAACTGTGCACAGTTCTGATTAGAACTTATCCGCCTCAGGGTTATACGAGGAGACATATGACCCAGAATGAAAACGAGGATGGAAACCGTAGTTACAAAAGAATGGGGAGACACCAGCGGAGGAATTAACATGGTTCTTTATAGAAAATTCTGCCAACGGAAGGTATCTAACCCACAACTGTTGATCACCAGAGACATATGACCTGAGAAATTGTTCCATAGACTGAATAAGTCGCTCTGTCTGCCTGTTACTCTCAGGATGATAGGCAGATGAGAAGGACAATAAGATTTGGCACCTCTGACAGAAGGCTCTCCAAAACCTAGACACGAACTGGACACCACTATCAGACACAATGTTCTCAGGGACACAGTGCAAACGTACAATTTGTTCCACAAATATAGAGGTCAGAGTCTTAGCATTCGGAAGTTTAGCAAGGGGAACAAAATGTACCATCTTGCTGGATCTGTCGATCACTACCCAAACCACAGTTTTAACCTCAGCAGGTGGCAGATCAGTGATGAAGTTCATAGAAATATGGGCTTAGGGTCTACTGGGAATGGGTAAGGGTCGCAGTTCACCAGCAGGACGAGTTCTAGGGGTTTTGGATTTGGCACACACCTCGCAGGCCAACGCGTAGGACTTGACATCCCTGAATAGGGTGGGCCACCAGTAGGACCTAGATACCAGCTCTTTAGTACTCTTGATACTAGGATGTCCACACAAAACAGAGTCATGACACTCACCCAACAGTCGTAGACAGAATTGTTCATGAACAAACAACTTATCTGTTGGTGTGAGTTCCAGGGCCAGATGTTGTTCTGCTTTAATAAGAGCCGCAAGATCTTGGGACACGGCTGCTAAAAAGACACTGGCTGGCAATATGGTTTCAGGCGGTGCATCCGTAGGCTGAAATGCACAGAAACTGTGGGACAGGGCGTCTGCCTTTATGTTTTTACTTCCTGGCCTGAAAGTGATGGAGAAATTAAAGTGTGTAAAAAATAATGCCCATCTGGCTTGACGGGGATTCAACCTCTTAGGGGATTCAAGAAACATCAGATTTTTGTGATCAGTAACAACAGTAACACAATGTTTAGCCCCCTCAAGAAAATGTCTCCACTCCTCAAACGCCCATTTAATGGCCAGCAATTCACGATTCCCCACGTCATAATTTCTCTCGGTTGGAGAATTTTTTTTTTTAAAAGAAGGCACAAGGCCTTAAATTGGCAAGACTAGCGGGACCTTGAGAGAGGACCGCCCCCACTCCGTCCTCAGAGGCATCCATCTCCACAATGAAAGGTCTCTCTTGATCCGGCTGAATCAAAACTGGGGAGCAGCTGAAAGCCTTCTTAAGTGTCTCAAATGCTTCAGTAGCCTCCACAGACCAGTTTTCCAGGTCCGCCCCTTTTTTGGTGAGGTTGGTCAAGGGCCTAGCAATTACCGAAAAATTATTTATAAATCTAGGGTAATATTTAGCAAATCCTAAAAAACTTTGTAAGGCCTTTAAGGATGATGGCCTTACCCAGTCCAAAATTGCTAATACCTTGCTAGGATCCATTTTAAAAGCGTGAGGAGAGAGAACATACCCAAGATACAAAATTTCTTGTACCCCAAAAACACATTTCTCCTGTTTGGCCGCCAATTGATTCTTTCTCAAAACCTTCAACACCTGTTTAACATGAGACACGTGACTCTGAAAATCAGGGGGAAAAATCAAAACATCATCAAGGTAGACAATTACAAATTTACCCAAGAATTCTCTAAAAATATAATTCATAAAGTTTTGAAACATAGCTGGCGCATTGCTGAATCCAAAAGGCATTACAAGATATTCGAAGTGTCCAGCTGGCGTATTGAAAGCTGTCTTCCACTCGTCTCCTTCCTTAATTCGAATTAAGTTATATGCCCCCTTCAGATCAATTTTAGAGAACTAGGAGGCCCCCATTACCTGATTAAACAAATCAAGAATCAATGGAAGGGAGTATTGATTCTTGATCGTAATCTTATTTAACTCCCGGTAGTCGATGCAAGGTCTGAGGCCTCCATCTTTCTTTTTAACAAAGAAAAATCCCACCCCCATAGGAGATACAGAAGGCCTAATGTGTCCCTTTTTGAGACTCTCCTCAACATAATCCTCCATGGCCTTACGTTCAGGTCTGGAAAGATTATTGATATGTCCCTTGGGATACCTGGCCCCCTCTACCAATTCAATGGCGCAATCATAAGATCTATGGGGCAGTAGCGACTCGGGGTTCGAGGAGGAGACTACATCAATAGATTCCTTTAAGAGTAAAGGCAATGTCTTGGATTCTGCTTGCACTATAGACAAGCACGAGTCGCACTCAACCCCCCATTTCACCAATTCCCCCTTGGTCCAGTCAATAATGGGGTTTAGTAACTGAAGCCAAGGCATTCCCAGTACCACCTCTACTGGTAAGTTTTCTAGAACCAACAGAGATCAAATTTCAGAGTGACACCCCCCCACAGTCAAGGATATCTCAGAGGTAGAATACTTCACAGTACCACCCACCAGGGGGGTGGAATTGATAGCCATGATGTGGATGGGAGTGGGTAGTGTCAAAATTGGAATACCCAACTTTAATGGAAATCTCATATCAATAAAATTGGCAGCAGAACCTGAGTCAATGAACGCATTACCAGAACATTTGTTATTACCCATGGAGACAGTAATGGGCACTAGTAACTTATTCTTGACCACATTAGGGAATACCTGGTGCTTAAGCTCCCCCATCTTGGTATTTTTGCCGGAAGAAGGTTTCTTGGAGCATTGGTTGATCCAATGGCCTGACTCGCCACAGTAGAATCAAGCCCCTTGTAGGCGAAGCTGATCTCTACGAGTCATCCCAACCTGCATGGGTTCCTCAGAAGAGAAATCAGCTCTGCTCACAGGACAGACTTCTGACTGAAGCACCTCCTGGGAAAAAAGCAAACGTTGCTGCCGTATCTCCCTAACATGCCTGTAAAGTCGAACAGCAAGTGTCATAGTCTCCTCTAATGTGTCAGGAAGCTGGTAGTTTACCAATAGGTCTTTAAGATTTTCAGACAACCCTGACCTGAACTGGCTTTTAAGGGCTGGTTCATTTCAGCCAGAAGGAACACACCATCTCCTGAACTGGGTACAATACTCTTCGGCAGGTTGGTCTCCCTGTACCAAAGCCTTAAGAGCGGTCTCGGCTACCATGGCCCTGTCAGGTTCATCATACAAGGTTCCCAGGGCCTGGAAGACCCCCTCGACAGAACTGAGACAACCAGCGTCAGCAGGCAAGGAAAAAGCTCAATCCTGGGGATCTCCCTGGAGGTGGGAGATTACTATGCCCATGGGCTGGCTCTTAGAACTGGATGACAAGGGGCGTAATCTGAAATAAAGTTTACAATTCTCTTTGCAAGAAAGAAACTTTTTACAGCCACCTGAAAACGGTTCAGTTTTCTCCCCTAATTCCTGAACCATCTAAGTCAGATTAGAAACATGCTCTGTCAGGGTAATCAAAGGATTCATGATAACAGTGGTAATTTGGGCCTGTTATTCTGTCACACATACAGGGGGTGGGGTAGTGATCACTGAACTCCACCCGCATTCCTGTCCCTGCCTACTTTCCTCGCAAGTCCTAGTGACAAGGGACAACTGGTCGACAAACCCTTAGATTTAATAGTGCAGGGAAGACAAACAACACAAGAAACAGGAAAGTCAAACAAGCCGAGTCAATAACCAAGAGATCAGAAAGTTACCGGAGGAGCAGGAAGAGAATCGTAAGGACAAGCCGAAGTCAAAACCAGGAGGGAACGTCAAGACCAGAGGATGAGACGGACGGGAAATCAGAAGCCAAGCAGAAACAATAAACCAGGTGAGTATCTCAATCTCGACCTCAATAACAGGCAATCTGTGGCCAGCATATTGCCTGTTTAAATAGGGTGCTGGTTGAGTCATGTGACTCCTGACTTCTAATGTGGCCGAGTGAGCCGCTCGGCGCTCAGTCCTATTGTGGTTACCATGGGAGCGGGCGACGCCTGGAGCACTGATGACGTGAGCGTGCCCCGGCCGTCCCCGCTTCCGCAAAGAGCGCATCGTGACACTCACTCCAGCACCTTTTTTTTTTATTAACACTGGTGTATAAAACTCGAGCCTTAATAAATTCCCCCCACTGAGTTAAAAGGGTTCTGTCACTACCAGAGCTTTGGGACGTTCTCACAGCTCTGTTTCTCCACCCCTGTGATGATGTCACTACTAGAGCTGGGAGGAGTTCTCACTGCTCTGTTTACTTTTGGTTTCCTTCCTCCCAGCTGTTCCTCATGCGTTTGATTTCCCTCTCTTTATATCACCCCTCCTCCTATTGTAGGGCGTGGATTATAGTTCTCATTTCAGTTGTAGCTCTTGCTTTAGTATCTTCACTTGTAGCTATCAGTTCACTGGACCTGTGTTCTGCTGCAGCAAGCACTCCGGATATTACCAGCTGTCCTTGGATCCGTCTTCTCTGCGGCTGCAACACCTTCAGCTAAGTGTACAGACATTGTTGTGTACATGATTATTTTCTGACTGGATCTGAGGTGGCCACGGTTTCCTCCATATACTGAGTAGGGCACCGGTGGCCGTGCCCCTTCCACTATTGTAGGGGTTACAGTGGTCATCAGTCTTAGGCACGTGGGCATGCCTCGTTCCGCCATTTGGATCCGGGCATGTGCTTTAGCAGCATAGGGAGAGCTTTGAGGGTCGGACAGGGGTCACCCTTTATCCTCCCTAGTTTGGGTCCGGTCAGTAGCTCTTTTACTGTGTATACTATTGTTGCTCACATACAGCCGTGACATTATAATCCACCAAAACCGTCCTTTTTTGACATGGATCCGCTTTCTGGCCTGGTTGACCGCATGCAGGGTCTTGCTTTGGAAGTAGCGGATCTCCGTCAATCTATGACTCAGCTTCAAGCATTGGGCTCTGCTCCGGCTCATGGAGTCTGTTGCGAGCCAAAGGTCTCACTTCCGGAAACGTTCTCCGGGGGCAGTGAGAATTTTGTTCGCTTCAGAGAGGCATGCAAACTCCATTTTTGCTTGTGTCCCCACTCCTCTGGTAATCAGGAGCAGAGGGTGAGGATTGTCATCTCCCTGCTCAGGGGTAATGCTCAGACTTGGGCTTTTTCGCTGCCATCAGGGGATCCCTCCCTTCGATCCGTGGAAAGATTTTTTGTGGCCCTGGGGCAGATTTATGATGACCCGGATCGTGTTGCTCTGGCCGAATCTAACTTACGTGTTTTATGCCAGAACAAACTGTCTGCGGAGCTTTATTGTTCTGAATTTCGGAGATGGGCAGCTGATTCGGGTTGGAATGATGCTGCACTCCGGAGTCAGTTCTGTCATGGTCTCTCAGAGAGATTGAAAGATGCGTTTGCTTTCCATGAGAGACCAACGTCCTTAGAGTCTGCCATGTCATTGGCGGTACGCCTTGACAGGCGTCTAAGAGAAAGAAACGAGACCTCTCTGTCCAGCCATTGTCAGTCTAGGGGCAGTGGTGCGGACTCATTCAGTGTGCAGGGGCCTCATCCTGTCTCGCTCCCCTCTGAGGAGGAGCCCATGCAGCTAGGTCGACTTGCCCCTGATAAAAGAGGATTTAGTCCTCAGAGTATGGTGTGTTTTTGTTGTGGGGGCATAGGTCATTTGGCAAATGTTTGTCCGTCTAGGAGATTCTTGAACTGTACTAAGAGCGATAATAAGAGAAAAACCTCAAAAGGTAAATCATCAAATTCTGCTTCATCTGCTACTTTGGGCAAAGTTGATGTAGGAATTGATGCTTTTCCTCTGACCTGCAGTTCCCGTTTTCTCCTGTCTGCCAGGGTGGCGCTAGAGAGCAAAGTCATTTCTTGTGAGATTTTTGTCGATAGTGGAGCGCCCGTCAATCTTATTGACACTCAATTTGTAGCCATGCATGGTTTTCAGGTTTGCACATTAGAAAAGGATATACCTGTTTTTGCTATTGACTCTGCTCCACTCTCACAGAGATCTCTGAAGGGCATTGTTCACAATATCCGGCTAGCTGTAGGTGACACTCATGTGGAGGATATATCTTGTTTTGTCCTTACGGATTGCCTTCTCCTCTAGTTTTGGGGTTACCCTGGCTCACTAGACATAACCCCACTATTGATTGGCAAGGAAGGCAAATAAATTGGTGGAGTGACTTTTGTAGAGAGAATTGTCTCACAGCGACTTTTGCAGAGGTGTCTACTAAAACTGTGCCATCATTTCTCTCTGATTTCTCGGACGTGTTTTCCGAGAGCGGTGTTCAGGAGCTACCTCCTCACCGGGAGTTTGACTGTCCCATTAACCTCATTCCCGGCGCCAAGCTGCCAAAAGCACGCCTCTGCAATCTCTCACAACCGGAAAGAATCGCAATGCGAACTTATATCTCCGAGAGTCTCGAGAAGGGGCATATTCATCCCTCAAAGTCACCTGTGGCCGCGGGTTTTTTTTTTGTTAAAAAAAAAGATGGCTCTCTGAGACCTTGCCTAGATTTTAGGGAGCTGAACCGTATCACGATTCGCGATCCCTATCCCCTTCCTCTGATCCCGGACCTCTTCAACCAAATTGTTGGGGCCAAGGTGTTTTCCAAATTGGATTTGAGAGGCGCGTACAACCTGGTCAGGGTCAGAGAGGGGGATGAATGGAAAACGGCCTTTAATACCCCTAACGGGCATTTCGAGAATCTCGTTATGCCTTTCGGCCTGATGAATGCTCCGGCCGTCTTTCAGCATTTTGTTAATAGTGTTTTCTACCATTTAATGGGGAAATTTGTATTGGTGTATCTTGATGATATTTTGATTTTTTCCCCTGATGTTCAGACCCATCAGGATCATCTTTTTCAGGTTCTGCAGATTCTGCGGGAAAATAAATTGTACGCCAAGCTGGAGAAATGTCTTTTTATGGTATCGGAGATTCAATTTCTGGGTTTTCTCCTCTCTGCTTCTGGTTTTCGCATGGATCCGGAGAAGGTCCGTGCTGTACTTGAGTGGGAGCTTCCTGAGAATCAGAAGGCATTGATGCGCTTTCTGGGTTTTGCGAACTATTACTGAAAGTTCATTTTGAATTATTCCTCTGTTGTCAAACCCCTCACTGATATGACAAAAAAGGGGGCGGATTTTTCCTCTTGGTCGGAGGAGGCGCTTGCAGCCTTTTCTAAGATTAAAAAGAGTTTTGCGTCTGCTCCCGTCTTGGTGCATCCCGATGTTTCCTTACCTTTTATTGTTGAGGTGGATGCTTCCGAGGTGGGTGTGGGTGCGGTTTTGTCCCAGGGCCCTTCTCCTGCCAAATGGCGACCCTGTGCCTTTTTCTCTAAAAAACTCTCCCCGGCAGAGAGAAACTATGATGTGGGAGATAGGGAGTTGTTGGCCATCAAGTTGGCTTTCGAGGAATGGCGCCATTGGTTGGAGGGGGCCAGGCACCCTATCACCGTTTTTACCGACCATAAGAATCTGGCATACTTGGAGTCGGCCAGGCGTATGAATCCGAGACAGGCCAGATGGTCTCTGTTCTTCTCCAGATTCAATTTTGTTGTTACATTCCGACCTGGGATAAAAAAATTTGAAGGCTGATGCTCTCTCTCGCTGTTTTCCGGGAGGAGGAAACTCCGAGGACCCGGGTCCCATTTTGGCGGAGGGGGTAGTTGTTTCTGCTCTATATTCCGATTTGGAGGCCGAGGTCCAGGCTGCCCAGACTGAGGCACCTGCCCGTTGTCCTTCTGGGAAGTTGTTCGTGCCTCCTGAGCTACGTCACAAACTCTTTAAGGAGCATCATGATACGGTTCTTGCTGGTCACCCCGGGAGTAGAGCCACGGTAGATCTCATTACTCGGAGATTTTGGTGGCCGGCTCTTCGTAAGTCGGTGGAGGGTTTTGTGGCTGCTTGTGAGACGTTCGCTCGCGCTAAGGTCCCTCGTTCACGGCCTTCAGGTTCCCTTCTCCCGTTACCCATACCTTCCCGTCCTTGGACACACCTGTCCATGGACTTTATCACGGATCTTCCTCGTTCCTCGGGGAAGTCGGTGATCCTGGTGGTGGTGGACCGTTTTAGCAAGATGGCTCATTTCGTACCTTTCCCTGGTTTACCCAATGCTAAAACGTTGGCACAAGCTTTTGTCGACCATATTGTTAAATTGCACGGCATTCCCTCTGATATTGTTTCCGATAGAGGCACGCAGTTTGTGTCCAGGTTCTGGAAGGCTTTCTGTTCTCGCCTGGGGGTTCGGCTGTCCTTCTCTTCTGCTTTTCACCCGCAGTCGAATGGTCAGACTGAGCGCCTCAATCAGAATCTGGAGACATATTTGCGCTGTTTTGTGGCAGAGAACCAGGAGGATTGGTGTTTATTTCTCCCTCTTGCTGAGTTTGCTCTGAACAACCGTCGTCAGGAATCTTCTGATAAGTCACCATTCTTTGGTGCATATGGGTTCCATCCGCAGTTTGGGACATTCTCGGGAGGGGCTCTTTCTGGTTTACCTGAGGAGGAGAGATTTTCTTCGTCTTTGTCTACCATTTGGCAAAAGATTCAGAGTAATCTTAAAAAGATGAGTGAGAGGTATAGGCGTGTGGCTGATAAGAGACGTGTGCCTGGTCCGGACCTGAATGTGGGTGATCTGGTGTGGTTGTCTACAAGAAACATTAAACTGAAGGTTCCCTCCTGGAAATTGGGTCCCAAGTTTATTGGGCCTTATAAAATCTTGTCAGTCATTAATCCTGTTGCCTTCCGTCTTGATCTTCCACGGGTTTGGAAGATACATAATGTATTTCACAGATCTCTCTTAAAACCATATGTCCAGCCCACGGTACCCTCCTCTTTGCCTCCTCCTCCGATTTTGGTTGATGGCAATCTGGAGTTTGAGGTTTCCAGAATTGTGGACTCTCGCATTGTCCGCGGTTCTCTTCAGTACCTCGTTCATTGGAAGGGTTATGGTCCTGAGGAGAGGATGTGGGTTCCGGTGTCGGACATTAAAGCCACTAGCCTCATCAGGGCATTTCATAGGGCTCATCCTGAGAAGGTGGGTCCTGGGTGTCTGGAGTCCACCCGTAGAGGGGGGGTACTGTCACTACCAGAGCTTTGGGACGTTCTCACAGCTCTGTTTCTCCACCCCTGTGATGATGTCACTACTAGAGCTGGGAGGAGTTCTCACTGCTCTGTTTACTTTTGGTTTCCTTCCTCCCAGCTGTTCCTCATGCGTTTGATTTCCCTCTCTTTATATCACCCCTCCTCCTATTGTAGGGCGTGGATTATAGTTCTCATTTCAGTTGTAGCTCTTGCTTTAGTATCTTCACTTGTAGCTATCAGTTCACTGGACCTGTGTTCTGCTGCAGCAAGCACTCCGGATATTACCAGCTGTCCTTGGATCCGTCTTCTCTGCGGCTGCAACACCTTCAGCTAAGTGTACAGACATTGTTGTGTACCTGATTATTTACTGACTGGATCTGAGGTGGCCACGGTTCCCTCCATATACTGAGTAGGGCACCGGTGGCCATGCCCCTTCCACTATTGTAGGGGTTACAGTGGTCATCAGTCTTAGGCACGTGGGCATGCCTCGTTCCGCCATTTGGATCCGGGCATGTGCTTTAGCAGCATAGGGAGAGCTTTGAGGGTCGGACAGGGGTCACCCTTTATCCTCCCTAGTTTGGGTCCGGTCAGTAGCTCTTTTACTGTGTATACTATTGTTGCTCACATACAGCCGTGACAGGTTCGCAGAGATTGCGAACCCCTCTTCACATGTGAAGCTGAGCTCCCTTCTCTTCCATTTCCCACTGGACTGAAAGTGTGCTTGCCGTCTACGAGGATGTTACTCCTGCCAGCCAATCAATGGCCTTGATGTGCCATGCCTGCACACATCACTGCTAAAGCCATTGATTGGCCGCAGCGGTAACGTATGTGTACATGGCACATCCCACTTCCAGTCCAGCAGGGCTGGAAATGGAGGAGAGGGGAGCTCAGTGCCAGTGAAAGTTGAGTCTTTTTTTTTTATCCCTGCCTTAACATATGAAAAGGGATTCTTGGTCCGGTAGAACCCCTTTAAATATTACAATTCTCGCTGCCTGTACCCACCACTAAGGGGACAGTACGTATGTACAGATGTAGTAGATTTAACACTCATGTTTTATGAGACGTGTTATCTAAACTAAATGCGTTAAGAAAACACCTTCAATTGCTTTTCAATGGATTTTGTTTCAAGATAACATGATGAGTTAAGAAATTTGAGTTAAGAGTTTGAGTATTAACTCTGCTACATCTGCACCACATACTGTTTATACATTAAATTCGATAAGAAAACAGTATGCATTAAGCTACTTAGCTCCCCCTAGTGGTGACTGCAATCAGCTACAATATTATAGTTTTTTTCTCTGTCTATTCACAAGATTGGGAGCTCTGTACCAAAATAGAGCACCAACTCCTATAAAGATATATGAAGAAGTTAATCACCATAAAATGTTGTTAAGGATAGACCATCAATGTATAACAGGTGACCCTTCCCCCCTCATCCCCACAATCAGCAGAGCATTGTGGTATAAAATGAGGTTGCAGTAACATATTCTTTGTTAAACTACAGAGCAGCGTTCTACAGCAATTGGCAATGTTGCCACAGATTAAATACTATAGACATAGGGGTAAATTTGGCATTTTATACAGGCCTCTTAATAAATTTTTCACATCTTGTGGCTGCCCATGAGCCTTAAAATCAAATCTACACCAGCTATGAGTTGATTTGAGATATTATTTACTCCAGTTTCTGACGTAAATTACAGTAACTTTGCCGGGCAGTAGGAAAAGTTGCCCCCCTTTGCCAAGCTCCACCCAGACCACACCCATTTTTTAGGAAAGTGTGTGGCAAAAGTAGTTACACAAGGATGCACCAAAATGTATGACTTTTTTACACCAGTTTTCTGGCACAAAGCCAATCATAAATCCCCTCCATAACATTTTGCAAAAGCATGAAAATGAAAAATATATATGCAGTAAAGATGTAAATTTTACAACTACTGAGAAAAGCAATTAATATTTGAATGTTTTCTAATGTGGCTGGGACACAGAATGAAGGCACGCATATAATATATATAAATGTATTATTAAAACTTAGTGAAACATGTGAAATCTCTCAGGCAATTAATAGCTATTTCCAGACATTTAATAAAACAGGGCATGAATTTTATATTGGCCAAGGAATCACTTTACGCCTCATCTGCATAAACATTATAAACAACGCACAATGTGATCATCATCGGGGAGCGAGTGCAATCTCTTTTTTTTATATTGATTTTATGCAGTCCACAGCATAAAGAAGCAGCACCAAACCACTTTTGTGATACATATTCCAGAATGGTATTACTGGCCCTCAAGCAATCCTGCCATGAATTTACGCATATAGATAAAACTCAGTAGAGATGAGCAAATCCCGCAAAATTTGATTTGGCCCAATCAGTTGACTGATTTCATTCCGGTCCATATTAATTCTACATGAAAATTTAGCACTTGGCAGACTGGGCAAAAGATACCACTTAACAGAAAGTTTCACCCTAACTACTGTTTCTCATCCTGACCGACAATCAAAATGGTTACCCCCATAAGGCCTTCTATATTTGGCATTGAGGGAGCATATACTTAAAACAACTTGTGAACATGGAATCACACAAAATCTTTTCTCACCCTGACCTCCAAGTTCAATTTCTCCATGTTCAAAGAACATTCTTCCATTATTTACAATCATACTATATCTAAGATATTTCCTCTTCCCTCACAACATGAGTGGAATACAGCTCTACACAAGGCACTATCCCAACTATCCTATGTCTAGTCTCAATATTACATATTCCTACATGTCTAACTGGATTTCACTAGCGTCCTTTAATAAATGAATAGCTGATATCCCCATCCTGACCACTTCCACTTTACTTATTACTATCGAGCACAGCAATAAATACCAACCATCTAGCAGTTACATGGAAACGGTTCTCCAGGTTATTCATAGGGCATATATCACTCCAGTGAGGGGTTATAGAATGAGAATATTTCCAACGAGCCAATGTTTTCTGTGCCATGCTAAAGCAGTGATATAAGGGGGTCAGCACACCAGGAGGAGTCTTACGGATTCTCTGTTCATCTTCCCCACTAAAGCAGGAGACAACTATTTGTTAGGGTTGGACAGAGGTATCGTTTCTCCTTTTTCTGTTCTTTTTTTCTTCTTATCCTGGTGTCATTGTCCACACCAAGATAGATGTTTTTATTACTGTAAAACTGGTATTCTTGATTTAAAGGGATTATCCCATGAATAATGTAAAAAAATTATAATCATAAATAACATGACAACCTCTTTCTAACAAAGCTAGAACCAGCTCTGTACTTCACATGGACCCAGAGATCTCCACATTCATTTTTCCAATTGTTCAGCTAGATTTATTTCAGTAATAACAGTACTATACCAATATCACCCTATATGTGACAAACATCCATTATCTGAGATTTTGACTTCAATAATTTTTGTACATGTAAGTCCAGGAATTTGTTGTTTGATGTTATTTTAATTTTTTTTTAAATGTAATAAAAACATTGTAAATAAAAATAATAATATCTAAAACGCAATGTAATGACATAAAATGAAGAATTTCTAAGTTGCACAAGCCTGGCCCCTGTAAGGTGTGTAGTGATGCCCTCGCGATCAGCACTTAATTAAAATTAGCAAAGTAAAATAGATATATCCAGATAGATCATCGATACCAGATTACTGGGGTCTGACACTCCTCACCCATCACTAATTAGCTGTTGTGGGCAGCTGCCCAATCCGGAAGCTATACAGTTGGCGGAAGGCTCTGTACAGTATGTAGTTTCCAGTGTCGGCATACTGCAGCTTGGCTCTCATTCACTTGAATGGGAACTGAGCTGCAGCGTCCCAGCATGACCACTACACGGTGAATGGAGCTGTCTGCTTTCAGATCTGTACACTGTATAGTTTCTGGCTCCAGCGGCTTCCTGAAAAAGCTGATTAGTTGGTGGCTGGGTGTCAGACCCACACTGATCTGATATTGATAACTTATGCTGAAGATAGACCATTAATATCCAAGTCCTGGAAAACCCCTTTAAAAATTCTACTTTCCAAAAATTAACTAATAATAATAAGGAATCTGTGTAAATTTTATAAGTTATTATAAGTAAAATTCTTATTAAAACTCCTTTAATTCCTTTAATTATCAGAGATTCTGAATTATTGGAGAAATATCTGTTAGCTAAAAATGTATTTCCAAGGGTAGCGTCAACCCTTTTATAAAAGGAAGCCATTCTCCAATCATCGGATCACTACCTGCTTCTGGAAATGCTGCCAATTAGCTAATATCTGCAGGACACGCATTTCCCCTATAGTGGCCACTAGCGGGAAATGTGGTATTACATAAAACCAATTTAAATGCAATATACTGTATGGTCAGACTGAGTCCTCCAGGGTGGTAGAAGTTCTTTTTTTTAGCAGTTTACCACTCTTGCTAATAGACATGGAATATCAATATGCATAATAAAGCATATTGATGGGGTCATCTTAATTGTTTAGTAATCAGAGAAGTCTTCGAACTACTTATCTCTGCTTAGTCTCCCCCTGTTAGACCTGTGAGATTCCAGATTGTCATGTATTTTTTCACTGGCAACAAGAGCTGGAATATTAGAATTAGGTGACAGGAGGAATAATTCCTTAAAGTGTAACTGTCATTCTTTTTTTTATTTTTGTATTGTATAGGGGCAGTGATGCTGACCATTTTTATAATATACTTTAATTACTGAAATCCTACATTTCTTTTAGAAAAATAACTCTAAAGTGGCCCATTTTGGGCCTTAGCAACGCTCCTCTGTCTTCATTTTACATAACTCAGACTGCAGAGTTTTGCTAAGGCTCAAAATTGGCGACTTTAGAGCTATGTCCGATTTCAGTAATTAAAGTATATTACAAAAACAGTCAGTATCACTGCCCCTATACATTACAAAAATAAAAAAAAGAATGACAGTTACACTTTAAAATTATATTTAAAGTATCTCCTAAGGTGGAACTTTTTTACTGTGGTTGATATGCAATGCTGAGCAGTAAATTCACTATGGAACAAGAAGTCAGTCCTGCATTCAATTCTGACATTTTCTGGTTAATCTAATCTAATACAACTCAGATGTCACATCACCAATAAACATAACATGACAATTTAGAATGAACATAAAGAAGCAAAGGGGCAAAACCCTACCAATGATACCAAATGTATTATAATAAAAGAAAGCAAGGAGAACTAGGAGTATAAAAACAGCAAAATCAGCATCCGAAAGGAGTTGCTCCACGATAACCCCTTACTATATGCTCTGTAAGTGTATATGGGATTATATGATCAGTTCTTGATCAGAAAAGGTCTGACTCTCAGCTGAATGAAAGGTCTTTTTCATTGCCTTCCTAGGCACAGGTGTGCTGTTCCTTTCATATTGAATTTCTGCACTGTATTATTTCTTGTTTTACCTATGTTGTTTAAGTCTATTGTTCTCTGCTGCCATCTGCTGGCCGGAATTCGTATGCTGCACGCCTTCGTTCTTGTTAAATAAAGTTTTATCTCTGGGCGTGGTTTTAGCAGCCTTGGGCCTGGTCACTTCCTGTAGCCTTTCGCAGTGCTGCATCCTTTGTGACTGGAGACACACACCTTGGCTTGTGAGGGCATCAGTTTTTGACCAGCAGTTGCCTCAGCAGTTAGCCTCAGCAAAGACATCCACATGACAGCATCTACTGCATTCCTGTATTCCATCACCGTATGTCACTGCTCTGGATCAAATAAACCCACGTTTGATTGCATCCTCATGTCTACGTCTGGATCCATCTAACCTGAGCGTCTGCCGGTCCGGTCTGCTCCACTGCTTGGATACGAAGGTAGGACAGTCACAAAGTCATTATCAGTTACACCTTCAATCGCCTTCATGTGGGGACAGAACAGTCAAAAACTGCCTTAAAGCCTTATACCCCAGTCAATATCCGTCTGAATGTCCAATGCCCGGCTGCAGGTTCCCTCAGAGCCCAGTGCCACACTCAGGAACCTCCCCTGCAACAGGCCCACTCGCAGCAAATCTGCCCAGCAACAGTGCACGTCCCATAAGCCCAAGGGGAAGCACGGCGTGTCCGCAGTAGATATACTCTCGCCTGGAAGTCCTCCACTACTCACCAAGCCCCTTATTACATCCTATATTAACCCTTGCTTGCATGATATAAGAACTGTTCACGCACGCGGGGCCTCCCTTAAACCAAAACCCCGCAATTCACTAAAAGGACTTTGGGAAACTCATCGGGGTGCCTCATCTGAGCCGCACTGCAATTTTCAGCCCCCAATTCAAAAGTTCAATTTCTTAAAGAGACAGCGCACCTTAAATCAAAATGGCCGAAAAGGACCTCGTACAGTTCCCCAGTGATGAAACAAAGCAAATGCTACCTGATACTGATCATTATGAAGAGCTGGAGGTAGAACCCACACTTCCAGCAGACCAAGTCACGCGACCAAGGCGCTCTCTCAAACCAACAATAAAGATCACAGAAAATTATCACACCAGGAAAGATGAGCTATGTGACGACCTGGAAGATCTATGGGAGCGATTTTCCTCCTTCATATCAGGACTTAAGTCCTCCTCAGGCGATGCCACCAGTTTACAAGTTGCCGTCGGGCAGCTGAACGCAGCCCATGAAAGATACAAGAGACTGTCCACAAGGTATATAACCTTTCTAAAAGACTCTAATATTGAAGAAGCCCCGTCAGAGTTGTGCAAGGCAGAATCAATAGACAGACAAAGAGACGCCATGGTGCTGGACGCTAAAGATAAAGTGGAACTCCGCATCTCTCATTTACAAGAAACCAGATCACACAGATCACATTCGTCCAAACATTCCTCACGGTCCTACAGATCATCATGCTCTAGAAGCTCCACCCTGAGCGACAGATTACTAGAGGCCCGCATAAATGCAGAGCTATCCAAAGTGAGGCGTTCCTTCACCGAAAAAGAAGTCCTTGCGAGAACAGAAGCACAGACGGCGGCGGCCAAGAGGGCAGAAGCGGAGGCAGAAGCCAAGAGGGCAGAAGCGGAGGCAGAAGCCAAGAGGGCAGAAGCGGAGGCAGAAGCCAAGAGGGCAGAAGCGGAGGCAGAAGCCAAGAGGGCAGAAGCGGAGGCAGAAGCCAAGAGGGCAGAAGCGGAGGTAGAAGCCAAGAGGGCAGAAGCGGAGGCAAAAGCCAAGAGGGCAGAAGCAGAAGCAGAGGCTCGAATAAAGATCCTTGAATCAGAGAGGGAAGAGGAAATCGCATTAGCAAGAGTAAGACTACTTGAGCAAGCATTGAGCCAAGGCCTTGATTCAGTCTGCTTACCACCAGAGGAGATAGACGATCCAGTTGATCGCACCAGCGACTACGTACTGAAACAGTTATCTGCAACACCCCCAGTGTGCAGTACCGTCCAAGCCAACAACACTGAAACCTCCAAGTCAGCTCTACCTGCAGTGGCAGCGATACCCACAGCACCCGAGCAATCCAATAACAGTTGCCCAGACGCGCCCTCTCAAGGGCAGTTATTACAGCAAGATGGCTACCAGGTGTTTGCTGGCCTACCTCCACAGCTCAAGCAGCAGTCATCAGAATCTACAGAGGCTAGACCACAGCTCAACCCTGCAGCAACATCATTCTACCCGGAAGCATCTCACCCTTTCACGCCACGCAGCCTATACGCCCCAGGGGCATCACAAGTTGTCATGGCAACAAGCAGTGAGAAATCAGATATGTCTGAGTTTGCCAGGTTTATGGTGAGCAGAGAGCTAATTAACACCAGTCTCTCAAAATTTGATGACCGTGCGGAGAGCTACAGAGCCTGGAAGGCAACCTTCAAAGCCGCCATCGCCAACCTCAACCTAACCGCAGAGCAGGAGCTCGACCTCTTGATCAACTGGCTGGGCCCAGGCTCCACAAATCGCATCAAGAGCCTTAGAACTGTCTATGTGGGACAAGCAGAAGCAGGTCTCGCTGCAGCCTGGCAGAGACTCGAACGCACCTTTGGCAGCGCAGAAGCAATAGAGAAGGCACTATTCAGGAGACTGCAGAACGTCCCCAAGATCAGTCTCAAGGATGTCCATAAGCTTCAGGATTTAAGTGATTTGCTCATGGAACTGGAGCTTGCCAAAAGAGACCCTCGTCTGTCCGGGCTGTGCTACCTGGATACAGCCCATGGGGTGAACCCAATTGTCGTGAAGTTACCATACAGCCTGCAAGAGAAGTGGGCGGCATCAGTCTCAAGGTACAAAAGAGTGCATGACGTCACTTTTCCCCCATTTATTCATTTCTGTAGATTCATCGATGAACAGTCCCAGATGAGGAATGACCCCAGCCTCGACTTCCTGGAGTTCAATACTACAGCCTCAGTGACACCATCATCAAGGTATGAAAGTATTGTACATAAACACAGAGACTTTAAGAGCAGCGTGAGTGTTAGAAGGACTAACCTACCATCATCTGCAGTACCCACTGGTAGACAGTACACTACCTCATCAGGGGACAAGGCCTTCAATCGTGAATGTCCCATTCATAAAAAACCACACTCACTGAACAAATGCAGAGGATTTAGATCCAAAACCATACAGGAGCGGAAGAAAGTCCTCACCGAGCTTGGGGTATGCTTTAGGTGCTGCGCTTCATTGGAGCACATGGCTAAGGACTGTAAATCCATTATCAAATGTGAGGAGTGTCATAGTGATAGACATGCCTCAGCTATGCACCCAACCCCACTCACAAGGGATTCACCTGCTGCTGTCACCACCAGTCCTGCTCAAAGTCATGGCGGGGAGCCCCAGAACTACGCTAACACAGCCACTGCTGTTTCCTGCTCATGCTCGGACGTATGTGGGGAGGGCCAGAGTGAGAAATGTTGTGCCCGCATATGCCTAATCAAGGTCTACCCGGAGGGGCTACCAGAAAAGGCAGTAAAAATGTATGCCATCATTGACGACCAAAGCAACCGCTCCCTAGCAGGACCTAAATTCTTTGAAGCCTTTGGAATAAAGGGACCGTCAGAACCCTACATCTTAAACACCTGCTCGGGTCGCATAGAGACTAGCGGCAGGAGGGCACAAGGATTCATCGCTTGTTCCGTCAGTGGAAATACGGAAATACCTCTACCGACGCTGATCGAATGCGATCAAATACCCAACCATAGGGATGAAATTCCTACCCCGGAAGCTGCATTTCACCATCCACACCTAAGGCACCTAGCCAACGTTATCCCAGCTATGGACAACAACGCCGAGATTATACTCCTGCTTGGCAGAGACAATCTAAGGGTACACAAGGTGCGTCAACAGTGTAATGGTCCCGACTATGCACCATACGCCCAGAGACTGGACTTGGGATGGGTGGTCATAGGAAATGTATGCTTAGATCAACTAAGAATCCGCTCTTTCAAAACGTACGTGCGTGGAGATGGACGCACAACTTGCATTAAGCCTTGCCCTCATCACTATGAGGTGAAAGAGAAGCCTCCAGACCTCATACAACCACCTGACGACATTCCTCCCTTTGCTGACAACTTGGGAAGATTAGTCTTTCACACAAGCAAGGATGATGATAAAGTAGCTTTGTCAGTAGAGGACAGAGAATTTATCAAGATAATGGACAATGAGTTCTTTAAAGACGAAACCAATCACTGGGTTTCTCCATTACCCTTCCGAGCTACCAGGGTGAGACTCCCGAACAATAGGGAACAAGCTCTGTCTAGATTTAACTCTCTTCAGCGTACCATGAACAGTAAGCCTGAGATGAGAGAACACATCGTTGCCTTTATCGACAAAATATTCCGCAACAACCATGCAGAACCAGCTCCATCCTTAGGGAAGAACGACGAGTGCTGGTACTTGCCTTCATTTGGAGTGTATCACCCACGGAAACCTAATCAAATTAGGGTTGTTTTCGACTCAAGTGCCAAACATCAAGGTGTATCTCTTAATGATGTCCTCCTCACAGGTCCTAATCTGACGAATAACCTAGTTGGAGTGCTGATGAGGTTCAGAAAAGAGCTCGTTGCCATCACCGCCGACATTGAACAGATGTTCCACTATTTCGTAGTCAGAGAGGACCACCGGAATTTCCTCAGGTTTCTGTGGTACAAGAATAACGACACCAACGCAGAGATGGCAGAATATCGAATGAGGGTACACGTATTTGGAAACAGCCCTTCACCTGCCGTGGCAACTTACGGCCTTCGGCGAACTGCATTAGAGGGAGAATCCGAGTACGGTAAAGACGCCAGAGACTTTGTAGAAAAGGACTTCTACGTAGACGATGGACTCAAATCACTACCTACTGAAGAAGCGGCTATCGATCTGCTAAAAAGGACTCAAAGTATGTTGTACCAAGCTAAACTTAGACTACACAAAATTGCTTCAAACAGCCTGGCCGTTATGAGGGCCTTCGAATCAGGCGATCATGCACCAGGTTTCAAGGACATTAACTTGGGACTGGACAGTCCACCTGTGCAGAGGAGCTTGGGCCTCAGATGGGATCTCTCGGCTGACTCCTTCGGTTTTCAGATAAGTTGTGCAGACAAGCCATTCACAAAGCGAGGAGTCCTATCAGTAGTAAACAGCCTATTCGATCCGCTGGGATTTGTAGCGCCCATTACCATACAAGGTAAATCTCTACTGAGACAGTTTTCTGAAACAGTCAAGGATTGGGATACCCCACTTCCCTCCGTGAAAGAGCAACAAACCGAAAGGATTGACTGGCCTATCGGACTAATTTCAAAGGTTTTCCCTAGCAAGGATGGCAAGGTCCGGAAGGTGGAGTTGAAGATCTTCAGGAAAGGCGAGCTTAAAACGTTCTCAAGATCAATCAACGAACTCATTTTAATATTACCCATCGAGAACGTCCCTGCAGGGTGAACAGGACTGTATCAAGCTTCGCAGATCTTCTCCATTCCAAGTTGGAAAACAGGACTATCTATGTTTGCATTCTAACATGTTTTCTTTTACAGGTTGTTTATATTTTATGGACATTTGTCATAGTGAAATCCCCAAAGTGAATTTCAGACGGGGAGTGTGCTGTTCCTTTCATATTGAATTTCTGCACTGTATTATTTCTTGTTTTACCTATGTTGTTTAAGTCTATTGTTCTCTGCTGCCATCTGCTGGCCGGAATTCGTATGCTGCACGCCTTCGTTCTTGTTAAATAAAGTTTTTTCTCTGGGCGTGGTTTTAGCAGCCTTGGGCCTGGTCACTTCCTGTAGCCTTTCGCAGTGCTGCATCCTTTGTGACTAGAGACACACACCTTGGCTTGTGAAGGCATCAGTTTTTGACCAGCAGTTGCCTCAGCAGTTAGCCTCAGGAAAGACATCCACATCACAGCATCTACTGCATTCCTGTATTGCATCACTGTATGTCACTGCTCTGGATCAAATAAACCCACGTTTGATTGCATCCTCATGTCTACGTCTGGATCTATCTAACCTGAGCATCTGCCGGTCCGGTCTGCTCCACTGCTTGGATACGAAGGTAGGCCAGTCACAAAGTCATTATCAGTTACACCTTCAATCGCCTTCATGTGGGGACAGAACAACAGGATCATATATACAGTTATCGCTGTGCCTAGTACTGCAGCTTCATCCCATTCCACTGCCTGGGCCTGAGGTACAGCGAGGTGTAGTACCAGGCACAGTCACAGCAATATGTATGTCAATGTTCCTGAATGGGTATACCACGAAGAGGAGCTCTGTGATCCTTTATTCAGCTGATTGTCAGGATTTTTGTTACTTCCATCCTATTCTAAGAATATCCCATCAATATAAAAGTCCTAGAATCCCTTTAAAGGGACACTGACAGGCCAAATCAGCATATATAGTTATATATATGACATTACAGGTCTTATACAGTCTATTAAAAGCATCTAAGTATCCCCCCTGTCCACCTTATAAATACCGAAATATAAAGTTTTATAACCTGCCTGTCTCGTCACCAATCTGCCCAAGGGGCGGCGTTTCATCTCAAAATGCGCCCAGCCAGCTGCTCCCAACTGCCGTTCTGAAGCCCAGGATCGTGACTGTGGAGAGTTGTAGCCGCCGCCCAGTGAAGTGAATATTGATGAGCTGGGCGGGGCTTCAGAACGGCAGTTGGGGAGAGGCTGGCTGGGCGCATTTTGAGATGAAACGCCGCCCCTTGGGCAGATTGGTGACGAGACAGGCAGGTTATAAAACTTTATATTTCGGTATTTAGAAGGTGGACAGGGGGGATACTTAGATGATTTTAATAGACTGTATAAGACCTGTAATGTCATATATATAACTATATATGCTGATTTGGCCTGTCAGTGTCCCTTTAAAGGTATTTTTATTCTTACCAAACATGCCCCTTAAAATTAAGACACTTTGCTCTCCAGAATTGGAGACTGATGACCAAACTGTGACTCATAATGTATTACAAACATAGACTACATCCTCTCATTAATATCATTCAGTGCTATAGTCATAAAGATCTATTATCCTTAAAGGCTTTGTCCAAGATTTTACAATCAATGGAGTATCTACAGGAAAAGCCATTAACCTTTGGTCAGCAGAGGTCCAACAACCTGCAACCTAATCAGCTTTTTGAGGTATCTCCAATACCGGAATTATATTGCTCCATCCACTCCGAAACAGCTAATTGGTTGGGGTCTGGAGTGTCGGACCCCCGCTGATCAGGTATTGATGGCCTATCTTGAGGATAGCTTATCAATAGTAAAGTCCTCTCAATTATGTTTCTGCACTCTGGAGTCCTCAATATTCAGGAGCTCCTCTCACTGACTAGCTGCTGATTGATAGCTTTCTTCTTATGCAGAATAATGGGGAGAAAGCAGTCAATCAGCCACTGCAGGGTGGGGAGGGGCGTAACCGGCAGATACGATACAAGGACTCTGGGCTCAGCCTGTACTATACCTAATGAAGTGGAATTTCAAGGAAACTACTGCAAAAAAAGGAAGTGTCAACCCCCTAGCATTAAGTTGTCTCTCAGATATGCTAGCATAAACCTGGTGACAGATTCCCTCAGGGCTTAGTGTAATATATCACTTTTTAAATGGCAATTTTTAAAGTCTCAAGCACATACTGTATAACTAAATGGCACCCATAGCAATCTGTGGGGCTGTACCGTACCTCCTTATGTCTCCAATATTATATGGAGGCATGTTCTGAAGGACTTGGGAAAAGATCTTTGTAATTTTCCACTCCAATTTGTTTGAGGGAAAATTGGGCAGAAACATTAAGAATTGATTCCTTTTTCCATCAGTCTAAAAACTCTGAAAAATAAACCATGAGGAAGATTACTGTACAGGGACATCAAGGGCTAAATACATACATATTTCATGATAGGATTACAGTAAACCCAGTAATTTTTCTTCTCCATTTCTCAGATCCAGGCTATGAATGTAATAATAGCAAGCATCCCTAGGATTAGAAGTCATAGGACACACGCTATTTGTCCTCAGTGGAGGTTGTCCAGATGAAGAAGGTCTGCAATTTCAATCAGGCAGATAGACGAATTACATACAGTATGTGTTGCTAGCCTGTGAGCCTGCAATATGTTTATTTCATTAGGTTTTAGGTTTTGCAAGGTCAATGGGATAACCCTAAACTATGGCAGCAAGATTGCTTGTGACATGCTGCAGTGGGTACTCATGTGTTTTGATACAATGCCTTGGAAAGCACTGACATGGCCCATAGACTAACATGTTGCACCAGTGGAGAAAATAGAAAAGTGAAGAGTACATAGCAAAAGGAAAATGAAACCCAAATTATGATGCAAGTTTTTGCCACCGAAGACAGAAGGGCGTCGGGCCAATTCCCTTTCACCTAGCTAGCTGGGAATTAAGTATTCTGGAAACGGATGTCCTGAACAGGTTCTGTAAAAGGTATGGAACTAACCATGGCTGTCCCCCTCTCTTCAAGGCTTGTATAGCAGCCACATGGTCTTCCTGTATGGTTGGAATGATCTTGCTGGTAACAACTTAAAGAGGTTGGGCCATCTGGGACATTAATGGTATTTTGCTAGAATATTTCACGAATGTCAGAATGTCCTCCTCTGGGACCCTCTACCTCCATAATGGGCCCCCAAAGTAAACAGAGAGCAGCCATGCATGCACGCCCACCCTCCGTTGACTGCTATGGGAGTTCCAAAAACTGCTCAGCTATTTCCGGCAGTCCCATTGCAGTGATTGGAGAGGTGGCCACACTTTTGCTTTCTGCTTTCCATTCAACACCTTGAAACCTGTGAGAATATCTGAGCAATCTCACTCGCTTTTTTTCGGAACTCCCATAGCGATGAATGGAGAGCCCGCCGCACATGCCCGGTATGTTCTCCTTCACTTCGGGAGCTTGTTCTGAACATAAGAGTGAGTACTAGGAGTGGGACCCACACCTATCTGACATTCTAGCATATCCTAGCAATATGCCATCAAATGTCCTAGATAGGCCAACCTCAGGTATGCACCTGAAAGTCAAATAGGAACTGAGTTAATGGCATCAGGTTGTTTTGTAGCATTGCATAGTTGGTGGCATCTATAGTAGCCACGTGGATATCTGAAAGTCCAAACTGTGAATGAAGAACTTCTCTTATTACAGACGAAGTCTCAGCACAATCTCAAGCACCATTCAGCAGCTCAGTTACTTTAATTTAGTACTGCTTTGGGAAACTACAATTACTGAATAAGCTGCCATTGTGATAAGTCAACTAAAATGGTGGAATGGGAAGTTGTGGTTTTGATTGAGTAGGGAAGGAGACTGACTTCCAATCACCTACAAATATTAAAAGTTCTAGTCTCGCTGGAGTCAGTTTCAAAAGTTTCATGTTTACAACCCCTTTCAAACAAAACCTTTTAAAAGCAGTGAATTCTCCATCTGTCCAAAAACAAACTGATAGGGAACGTAGACTGTGAGCTCCATTGGAAATAGCAAGCAATGATTATATCTGTAAAGTGCTGCAGAACATGTCTGGACTACCGCTGAATACAGTCACTGCAAAAAGGTTGATTGTTCTAATGTTGTATTGCAAAGTGAAATGTTGAGATTTATTGTATTTGTGTACTCAGTAGTATTGTATGGTTAGGTCAGGATTGACCTTGACTCAGCCCCTTTAGGTTGCTAGGAGATGTACCTGGGTCTGCCACAAGTCAGTAGAGAGACTCTATGCCTAGCTGTGCTACTGAGAGCATACGTCTGCTTGTTCCTCTAGGCCTGAGTCCCAGAGAATCTCTGAGACAGCTACAGCTAAGAAAACAGCTTTATTCAAAGTTCTCCAGAATGAAAGAGAAGGAAGATTAGAAGATCCAGAATTTATAAGGCCATGCATTGGAGTCAGTCAGCATGGTACTATGCTCATTTAAGGCTAATAAAGACTTTGGGCCAGATTTATCATTACTCTGACAGCTCACTCCACTTTCACATATGGCTAAAGTCAGTTTTAGCCAAGTCAGATTTATGATCGGCCCTTTAAGATTGTAATAAATGTGGTTTGACGGTAGTAGTTTATCCGTCAGTAAGCAGCTTTACAAAAGTCGCACATCTATACGAAAAAGTCGCACATCTTTACGAAAAAGTTGCATGTTCTATTAAAAAGTCTCATAAGATAAGCATGGTCCTCACTGGAGTGAAATTGCGCATTTTTTTGCAACTTTTTTGCGACTTTTTAAATAGTCCCAATAGTAAATCTGTCTAGAAATTTGTGCGCATTTTTTTGCGCCTTTTTACTACATTATTCTGACTTGAGCTAATGATAAATCTGGCCCTTTGTTTCTTCCACACTTTGAGATGTTTTGGCCACCAATATCTTTATTCTGTACTGCTCCTCCTGGGAATTATAGAACCAAGATCAAAAACCTCAACTGCATTCCTGAGGTTCTGCAGAGAAACTTTAGATGGACAGAGAGAAGAAGTCCCACAAGCCCCATCATTGCTGCTATCCATACATTGCTAATAGGATGAATTCCATTGTGATGTGCTTGGAACTGTGGATACTGTTGGATGTACTAATACTCCTACTCTGAACTTTAATAAAGAGATTTATTTACTACAGCTAAGGCTACTTTCACACTTGCGGCAGGACGGATCCGACAGGCTGTTCACCATGTCGGATCCGTCCTTCCGCTATTTCGCCGTGCCGCCGGACGGAGCGGCGGTCCGGTGGCACGGCGAAATAGCGGAAGGACGGATCCGACATGGTGAACAGCCTGTCGGATCTGTCCGGCCGCACGTGTGAAAGTACCCTAAGGCTACTTTCCCACTTGCGTCAGAGGATCCCAGCAGGCAGTTCCGTCGCCGGAACTGCCTGCCGGATCCGGCAATCCGGACGTAAACGGATGCATTTGTCAGACAGATTCCGGATGCGGATCCATCTGATAAATGCATTGAAATACCGGATCCGTCTCTCCGGTTTCATCCGGAAAATGGATCCGGTATTCATTTTTTTCACATATTTAAATGTCTGCGCATGCGCGGATGAGAAGAATAAATCCAGCAATTTTAATGCCGGCAGCATTCTGCTGTATTTTCTCCAGCCAAAAAACGTAAGAGGGACTGAACTGATGCATCCTGAACAGAATGCTCTCCATTCAGAATGCATTAGGATAAAACCGATCAGTTTTTTCCCAGTATTGAGCCCCTAGGATGGAACTCAATACCGGACAAGAAAAATGCTAGTGTGAAAGTACCCTAACCTGGCTATTGCACCTGCATCAACACTCCTGCCTTGCACTTTGCAAAGACACCTAACACCAAGGGCACCCCAACCTACCGCCAGGCAAGAGCCCCAACATCAGGGAGTGCTCTGATGGAGGAAAGGGTGCACCTTCCTGTCCTATCCTCCACTCGCTCCTCATGGGTTTGCTGCGTGTCTGCAATATATAAGTGAGTAAAATAAATAAAAATAAATTAAATAAATCTGTTATTTGTATCTGACAGCCTATAATGAGCTTTTAGCTAATATCTCAGTGCTTATTAAAGAGCTGTGGCTGGCGCACCTGATAAAGTCTGTGCATCTATTTCAGGTTAGTTATGAAAGCTTTCATTTAAATAATCTCCTCCGCCTCATCCTCCCCAGAGACTTAACATAACAAGCAGCAGATACTGAGGCAAACGTCGTGCATGCACAACGACCAATGCAACGCCATCAATTCACTGAAGACATATTGTCGGAATTACACAGGAGACTTACAGGATGAGCAAATGAATACATAGGCTTGGATATTAAAAAAAACTATTTAAGTCTGCCAGGAGATGTGAGGTGCTGTGCCCAGGAATTTAACTTGGTGAATCAATGTCTTATTGCACTATAAGCTCCACATTGGAGGTAGAATCAAATATATTTTTCAGCTGGGGGGGGCATCCGTGATTGGGGGACATTATCTGGCAACATATATATACACATATACAGAGAGTATATACATAGATATATTAAATAGCTATATCTATCTATCTTTCAGCCACTTTAAAGGGGTTGTCTACAGCAGTGTTCCCCAACTCCAGCCCTCGGGGCCCACCTTCCGGTCATTTTTTGGGGATTTCCTTAGTATTGAGCAGGTGATACAAGTGGCATTCATTCTGTGGGATATTCTCGAATCATGACCGGTAGGTGGGCCCTGAGGACTGGAGTTGGGGAACACTGGTCTAGAGGTTGTCTACTTTTAGAGCTGTCCTTAAAGGAGTTGGCCACCTTCTGGTTATTGTTGACCAATGTGTTTGTACAATTATTATATGACACTTACTAATATAGTCTTTGTTGAAATTCTACACCATTTTCTATACAAGTGGTCCCTCAAGTTACAATATTAATTGATTCCAGGACGACCATTGTATGTTGAAACCATTGTAAGTTGAGTTATTGGTTCCAAAGCCCCAAAATGTCATCCAAGATAAGATAAAATGAAGATTGAAGAAAAATAAGTAGATAACTAAGACAGATAAAACAAGTCCTTACATATAACAGCCAGGAATAGCTCAAAAACAAAAAACAACAGCAGCACACTCTCTTTAACCCCTTCCTGACCTATGACGTACTACTACGTCATGGGAACCACTGTGTTCCCGCAATTTAACGTAATAGTACGTCATGGTGATTGTGCGGGCACTGGAGCGGTGCACGCACGATCATTGTAGGGGCCCGGTAGTCCCTGGTAGCTTGGCCACTGCTGTATCCGCCGGCATCGCTGTAAAAGCCGATGCTGGCGGATTAACACCTTCTATGCCGCAGTCGGCGCTGACCGCGACATAGAAGGGGTTTGTGTCGGGTGAGGGATCGCATTGAGTCCCCGCGCTGCTGAGGCGGGGAGCCGATGCGTGACAAGGCAGCCCGATGCTGTGAAAAGGCTGCCCAATGCATTGCAGGGCATAGGGAACTGCCTTCTACGGGTGCCGAAGAGATCCAGCCTCAGGCTGGGTCTACTAGGCAACCTGTTAGTGTATGACTCAGTGTCATACACTAACAGGCAATGCATTACAATACAGATATATTGTAATGTATTGCAGAGGGGATCAGACCCCCAAAAGTGAACATCAGAAACAAAGTAAAGAAAAAAAAGTTTAAAAAAAGTATTTTTAATAAAATTAATAAAGCAATAAAATTAATAAAGTAAAAAAGAAAAAAAACGCCCCTTTCCCCTTATTTTATAATAAAAAATAGAAAAATAAAACCCACACATATTAGGTATCGCAGCGTCCATAATGACCGGCTCTATAAATATATCACATAATCCACCCTGTCCGATAAACACCATAAAAAATTAAAATAAAAACGGTGTAAAAAAAGCAATTTTTGTCACTTTACATTACAAAAAGTGCAACACCAAGCGATCAAAAAGGTGTATGTCCCACAAAATGGTATCAATAAAACCGTCACCTCATCCCACAAAAAATGAGCCCCTACCTAAGACAATCGCCCAAAAAATTTAAAAAACTATAGCTCTCAGAACATGGAGACACTAAAACATCATTTTTTAGTTTCAAAACTGCTATTATTGTGCTAAAGTGAAATACATTTAAAAAATATACATATTAGGTATCAACACGTCGTAACAACCTGCTCTATAAAAATATCACATGACCTAACGACTCAGGTGAACACTGTAAAAAAAAAAATCCTGTGTAAAAAAAAAGCTATTTTTGTCACAGTACATCACAAAAATTGCAACAGCAAGTCATCAAAAATGCGTATGCCCCCCAAAATAGTACCAATCAGACCATCACCTCATCCCACAAAAATTGAGACCCTACCTAAGAGAATCGGTCAAAAAATAAAAAGGCTATGGCTCTCAGACTATGGATACACTAAAATATCATAATTTTGGTTTCAAAAATGCTATTATTGTGTAAAACTTAAATAAATAAGAAAAAGTAAACATATTAGGTATTGCCACGTCCGTAACGATCTTTTCTATAAAAAAGTCACATGACCTAATCCCTAAGGTAAATGCTGCAAAAATAAATAAATAAAAACTGCGCCAAAACAACCAATTTTTGGTCACTTTGCCCCATAAAATGTAATAAGGAATGATCAAAAAATCATATATACCCAAAAATGGTACCAATAAAAACATCAACTCTTCCTGCAAAAAACGAGCCCCTGCACAAGATGAACGGCAGAAAAATAAAAAAAATAGGGAGTTCAGAAAATGGAGATACAAAAACCTAATTTTTGTTTTCAAAAATGCTTTATTATGTAAAACTGAAACAAATGATCTAACCTATCAGATGAATGTTGTTAAAAAATGTAAATAATAATGGTGCCAAAACATCAATTTTTTGGGTTAACTTGCCTCACAAAAAACGTAATATAGAGCAATTAAAAATCATATGTACCGCAAAATAGGACCAACAAAACTGGCATGTTATCCCGTAGTTTGCCGCTCTACAGAGCACTAGTGAGACCTCATTTGGAGTATTGTGCGCAGTACTGGAGACTATATCTCCAGAATGATATTGATACTTTGGAGAGAGTTCAGAGAAGAGCTACTAAACTGGTACATGGATTGCAGGATAAAACTTACCAGGAAAGATTAAAGGACCTTAACATGTATAGCTTGGAAGAAAGACGAGACAGAGGGGATATGATTGAAATTTTTAAATACATAAAGGGAATCAACAAGGTAAAAGAGGAGAAAATATTTAAAAGAAGAAAAACTGCTACAAGAGAACATAGTTTTAATTTAGAGGTGCAAAAGTTTAAAAGTAATATCAGGAAGTATTACCTTACTGAGAGAGTAGTGGATGCATGGAATAGCCTTCCTGCAGAAGTGGTAGCTGCAAATACAGTGAAGGAATTTAACCCCTTAAGGACTTGGCCCTATTTCACCTTCTGGACTTGGCCATTTTTTGCAAATCTGACCAGTGTCACTTTAAGTGCTGATAACTTTAAAACGCTTTGACTTATCCAGGCCATTCTGAGATTGTATTTTCGTCACATATGTTACTTCATGACTAAAATGAAGTAAAAAAAAAATCATTTTTATTTATTAAAAAAATATCAAATTTACCAAAAATTTGTAAAAAATGGAAAATTTCCAAGTTTCAATTTCTCTGCTTCTATAATACATAGTAATACCTCCAAAAATAGTTATTACTTTACTTTCCCCATATGTCTACTTCATGTTTGGATCATTTTGGAAATCATATTTAATTTTTTGGGGATGTTACAAGGCTTAGAAGTTTAGAAGCAAATCTTGAAATTTTTTAGAAATTTTCAAAAACCCAATTTTTAGGGACCAGTTCAGGTCTGAAGTCACTTTGCAAGGCTTACATAATAGAAACCACCCAAAAATGACCCCATTATATAAACTACACCCCTCAAGGTATTCAAAACTGATTTTACAAACTTTTTTAACCCTTTAGGTGTTCCACAAGAATTAATGGAAAATAGAGATACAATTAAAAAATTTCACTTTTTTGGCAGATTTTCCATTTTAATATTTTTTTCCAGTTACAAAGCAAGGGTTAACAGCCAAACCAAACTCAATATTTATGACCCTGATTCTGTAGTTTACAGAAACACCCCATATGTGGTCGTAAACTCTTGTACGGGCACACGGCAGGGTCAGAAGGAAAGGAATGCCATACGGTTTTTGGAAGGCAGATTTTGCTGGACTGTTTTTTTTTACACCATGTCCCAATTGAAGCCCCCCTGATGCACCCCTAGAGTAGAAACTCCAAAAAAGTGGCCCCATTTTAGAAACTACGGGATAGGGTGGCAGGCAAGATAACAAGAAATAGCTGTTTTGGCACCGTTTTTATTTTTTGAAATTTACAACATTCATCTGACAGGTTAGATCATGTGATATTTTTATAGACCAGGTTGTCTCGGATGCGGCGATACCTAATATGTATACTTTTTTTTATTTATGTAAGTTTTACACAATAATTTCTTTTTTGAAGCAAAAAAAATCATGTTGTAGTGTTTCCATAGTCTGAGAGCCATAATTTTTTACGTTTTTGGGCGATTACCTTGGGTAGGGTATTATTTTTGCGGGATGAGATGACGGCTTTATTGGCACTATTTTGGGGTGCGTGTGACTTTTTGATCGCTTGCTATTACACTTTTTGTGATGTAAGGTGACAAAAAATGGTTTATTTAGCACAGTTTTTATTTTACATTTTTTACGGCGTTCATCTGAGGGGTTAGGTCATGTGATATTTTTATAGAGCCGGTCGATACAAATGCGGCGATACCAAATATGTATACTTTTTTTTTATTTATGTAAGTTTTAAACAATAACAGCTTTTTTAAAACAAAAAAAAAAGATGTTTTAGTGTCTCCATATTCTGAGCCATATTTTTTTTTATTTTTTGGGCGATTGTCTCAGGTAGGGGCTCATTTTTTGCGGGATGAGGTAACAGTTAGATTGGTACTATTTTGGTGGGCAAACGCCTTTTTGATCGCTTGCTGTTGTACTTTTTGTGATGTAAGGTGACAATTTTTTTTTTATTTAGCACAGTTTTTATTTTTTATGGTGTTCATCTGAGGGGTTAGGTCATGTGATATGTTTATAGAGCCGGTCGATACGGACGCGGCGATACCTAATGTGTATACTTTTTTTTTTCCCTATTTTTTACCAATTTTTTTTACTTTATTTGGGGAAAATTAAGTTTTTGTTTATTTTTACTTGAAATTTTTTATTTTTTGGGGGAAAACTAAATTTTTTAAACTTTTTTTCACTTTATTTTTTGTCCCACTTTGGGACTTGAACTTTTGGGGGTCTAATCCCCTTTACAATGCATTCCAATACTTCTGTATTGGAATGCATTGGCTGTATGAGTAATATAGTGTGTATTACTCATACAGCTTCCGGCCTGTGAGATCCAGGAGGCTGGTTCTCACAGGCTCATCACCGGAAGGCAGCGCAGATGCCTAAGGAAGGCATCGCGCTGCCTTCCATGCCATAGGTTCCCCCCTACAGCCCCATGGGGACCCGATGGCACCACCACCGCCGCCGCACCAGGTAAAAGCCGCAAACCGCAGGTCTGAATTGACCTGCGGTTTGCGGCGATCATAGACACGGGGGGGTCACGGGACCCCCCCCCGCGCATTTAGCCGAGGTGCCTGCTCAATGATTTGAGCAGGCACCGGGTTCCGATCACCGCCCGCCGGGCGGGGGTGATCGGAACTATACATGATGTAGCGGTACGTCATGGGTCCTTAAGGACTCGGGAAACATGCCGTACCGGTACGTCATGGGTCCCTAAGGGGTTAAGCATGCATGGGATAGGCATAAGGCCATCCTTCATATAAGATAGGGCCAGGGGCTATTCATAGTATTCAGTATATTGGGAAGACTAGATGCGCCAAATGGTTCTTATCTGCCGACACATTCTATGTTTCTGTTTCCAAAATGTGGTCACTTTTTTGAGTTTCTACTGTAGAGGTGCATCAGGGGGGCTCCAAATGGGACATGGCATCTAAAAACCAGTTCAGCTAAATCTGCCTTCCAAAAATCATATGGCGCTCCTTTTCTACTGCACTCTGCCGTGTGCCTATACAGCAGTTTACGATCACATGTGGGGTGTTTCTGTTGTCGGGGGGTAATAATTCAATTAAGAATTATTAATTATGGTCATAAAAATAATTAACCATAAAAAAATAAAATTTATAAAAATTGTCATAAATTCTTAAAATCATGGTGAATTGTAGACAACCTAATTGATACAATTCACATCTGAGTCCGACTATTTCCTCAGATAAATAAGTTCTTTTGACGTGAGATGACGTTAATGATAAAATGTAGTTCTACATTATACAATAATACACAGATATTATAAAAAATATGCTGATTTATTGGTTACAAGGTTATAAGCATATATAAGTAAATAAACACAATGATCCATGCAAATGAATATATATAGCGTTAATATAAAGCATTACAAGCTTAACAATACATGTGAGTGGAAATAACTTGTCACATTATAACCAAGCTGTTATAAGGTTAGGATATCAAAATAGGAACATAAGTTATATACATTACTTCTGTTCAGAGAAAACCTCATGATATCAGGATGGGCATGTCTAATCCTAGACATCAATATAGAATGCTAAATACATTCTGCCCCCCTAACCAACTACACATCACATGACTTCAAGATGGGCAAATCCATCCAAGGATATAACTTAGAAGAGACAACTGTATCCTTCCGCCCCATCCTGGACTATTTTCACATATATAACTTTGGTAAGACTATTAAGTCAAATAACAGGGATCTAGGATCTTAAATGGGAAGGACTTGACGTCTTTCCGGTGGGAATCCATCACTTAGCTTGGCGAAGAATGTTCTATCAATATCAATATATATATATAAGCAATTATTTAATGCTTTGCTAGATTATGAGTCTAGATTCTTCTGCAGGTAGAATGAAGCCTCACAATATCCTAAGACTACATCTCAATATGGAGATGATCAATTTATTTAATCATTTATTTATTCGCCAATCTAGATGGTATAATTTCACCCACACTATCAAATTAGTCTTAATAAAATGAAATATCATTTTCTGTGTCTCTTACCAAGTCCTAGCAGGAATCTCACTTCTGCTCCTAGGAAAGCTGGGTGGTCCATCATAGCGCATCTCATTATGGCTTCCATCTTGATACACCTCAACTTCTCCTCTACCAGCTAGCTTTCTTTTCTCTTCACCCCCATCATGCTACTCCGCACACGAGTAATTATTCCCCCCCTTATCTAAGAATCATCCCCTTTAGATTATGGATTCCCAATCAGGTAGGGTGGGTGTATTCGCATGCTAATAACCTCATGACGTTATCTCAACTCCTAATATGGTATTAGAACAAATAGTGAAATAATATAATGTTGTCCATCTGCCTCCAGATGGCACTGCGGTATTGTAGATGAACATAACAACTTTTAAGCATTAAAATTGAATATCTAATAATACGTTCTCAGGACTTCTTTGACCTTTCCATATAAATCACTGAGGAAGGTCTTTTCCTTACACTTTTAATTACCTATATCCTGGACTTGTTGGAGTTGACTGTCTTCTCCTATCTTTTTGAAATATAGATTGACTTGATGAAAATTTTATGTAGCGGCTTTGATGCTTGGTATCGGAACTTGTATATTTCACTTATCTACATCCATGAATAACTATTATTTTGAAATGGCATTTACTTCTCCCAGAAACCCAATTAACTTAAACTTACTTTGTTTCTGTACCTTCTAAATGGTAAATACATGGTATAACATATATATAAATCGATACATTGTTACACATAGATAACACATTATGTGAATTATTGATTAACATATGTTGTAAACTAAATATATCATGCAGAGATATATATATAATATATGAATATATAAATTGAACCTCATACAGCAGGTGTGCTCCAAGGACATGAGTCCTTATCAAGTAACCATGTCCCCTCCAGACAGACATGTTTTAGGGAGTTGGCATACTCCTTACCAGATGGTCTCATATCTTTAGTAATAACTTTTAAATACAATGTCCATCTATGTTCACAATTATTATATATTTTTTTTTATATAGACTGAACTTGCCATGAACTCATCTTGGCCTCCTCAGCCACATAATATAATTTTGGTTCAGGCTGATCTTATTCTTAAAGGCAATGAGATGAGCATTCATTTTGATTATAATGTCATTAGATAATATTGTATACGTATGAAAATGCCCAACACTGTAAACCGCAGAATCAGGGTACAAAATATTGAGTTTTATTTGGCTGTTAACCCTTGCTTTGCTGCTTGAAAAAAATTATTAAAATGTAAAATCTGCCAAAAAAGTGAAATTCTGAAATTTCATCTCCATTTTCCATAAATTTTTATGGAACACATAAAGGGTTAACAAAGTTTGTAAAATCAGTTTTGTATACATTGAGGGGTGTAGTTTCTAAAGTGAGGTCATTTTTAGGTGGTTTCTATTATGTAAGCCTCACAAAGTGACTTCAGACCTGAACTGGTCCCTAAAAAGTGGGTTTTGGAAATTTTCCGAAAAATTTCAAGATTTGCTTCCAAACTTCTAAGCCTTCTAACGTCCCCAAAAAATAAAATGTCATTTTCAAAATGATCCAAACATGAAGTAGACATATGGGGAATGTAAAGTAATTACTATTTTTGGAGGTATTGCTATCTATTATAAAAGTAGAGAAATTCAAATTAGGAGATTTTGCAATTTTCCCAAATTTTTGGTAAATTTGGTAATTCACGGGTGACATCAGACGCCCAAATCAAAAGCAGCTGAGATTGCACCAATCAACATCTTAGTTTCACTATATGCAAATAAAGAAACACAAATCCTGACGATTCAGTGAATAATTCAAACAAGTGAACAAACAATCAAATAAATGAGGATACCGTATCCATCCGCAGCATCAACGAGAAGATGTCTATAAAATAATATAATACAATGATAATACGCTTCCAGGTAGGACAGGTTCCCTTATTCTAAATTTGTCATCGAAAAGTCTAAACCCCGAACAGATGAAAACATTACAGAAGGGTCTGACGTTTAGTACGACTTCTGTTTTTGATACTTTTCAACTCGATATAGATCTGCAACAGTTTTTTCGGAGGATCAGACTGAAAGCCCATTTTGCAGAACCTGAAGTGAGGGACATGACGTCCAAAAGATTAGGAATGATCAAAAAATCATATATACCCAAAAATGGTACCAATAAAAACATCAACTCTTCCTGCAAAAAACGAGCCCCTGCACAAGATGAACGGCAGAAAAATAAAAAAAATAGGGAGTTCAGAAAATGGAGATACAAAAACCTAATTTTTGTTTTCAAAAATGCTTTATTATGTAAAACTGAAACAAATGATCTAACCTATCAGATGAATGTTGTTAAAAAATGTAAATAATAATGGTGCCAAAACATCAATTTTTTGGGTTAACTTGCCTCACAAAAAACGTAATATAGAGCAATTAAAAATCATATGTACCGCAAAATAGGACCAACAAAACTGGCATGTTATCCCGTAGTTTGCCGCTCTACAGAGCACTAGTGAGACCTCATTTGGAGTATTGTGCGCAGTACTGGAGACTATATCTCCAGAATGATATTGATACTTTGGAGAGAGTTCAGAGAAGAGCTACTAAACTGGTACATGGATTGCAGGATAAAACTTACCAGGAAAGATTAAAGGACCTTAACATGTATAGCTTGGAAGAAAGACGAGACAGAGGGGATATGATTGAAATTTTTAAATACATAAAGGGAATCAACAAGGTAAAAGAGGAGAAAATATTTAAAAGAAGAAAAACTGCTACAAGAGAACATAGTTTTAATTTAGAGGTGCAAAAGTTTAAAAGTAATATCAGGAAGTATTACCTTACTGAGAGAGTAGTGGATGCATGGAATAGCCTTCCTGCAGAAGTGGTAGCTGCAAATACAGTGAAGGAATTTAACCCCTTAAGGACTTGGCCCTATTTCACCTTCTGGACTTGGCCATTTTTTGCAAATCTGACCAGTGTCACTTTAAGTGCTGATAACTTTAAAACGCTTTGACTTATCCAGGCCATTCTGAGATTGTATTTTCGTCACATATGTTACTTCATGACTAAAATGAAGTAAAAAAAAAATCATTTTTATTTATTAAAAAAATATCAAATTTACCAAAAATGAAGTAAAAAATGGAAAATTTCCAAGTTTCAATTTCTCTGCTTCTATAATACATAGTAATACCTCCAAAAATAGTTATTACTTTACTTTCCCCATATGTCTACTTCATGTTTGGATCATTTTGGAAATCATATTTAATTTTTTGGGGATGTTACAAGGCTTAGAAGTTTAGAAGCAAATCTTGAAATTTTTTAGAAATTTTCAAAAACCCAATTTTTAGGGACCAGTTCAGGTCTGAAGTCACTTTGCAAGGCTTACATAATAGAAACCACCCAAAAATGACCCCATTATATAAACTACACCCCTCAAGGTATTCAAAACTGATTTTACAAACTTTTTTAACCCTTTAGGTGTTCCACAAGAATTAATGGAAAATAGAGATACAATTAAAAAATTTCACTTTTTTGGCAGATTTTCCATTTTAATATTTTTTTCCAGTTACAAAGCAAGGGTTAACAGCCAAACCAAACTCAATATTTATGACCCTGATTCTGTAGTTTACAGAAACACCCCATATGTGGTCGTAAACTCTTGTACGGGCACACGGCAGGGTCAGAAGGAAAGGAATGCCATACGGTTTTTGGAAGGCAGATTTTGCTGGACTGTTTTTTTTTACACCATGTCCCAATTGAAGCCCCCCTGATGCACCCCTAGAGTAGAAACTCCAAAAAAGTGGCCCCATTTTAGAAACTACGGGATAGGGTGGCAGGCAAGATAACAAGAAATAGCTGTTTTGGCACCGTTTTTATTTTTTGAAATTTACAACATTCATCTGACAGGTTAGATCATGTGATATTTTTATAGACCAGGTTGTCTCGGATGCGGCGATACCTAATATGTATACTTTTTTTTATTTATGTAAGTTTTACACAATAATTTCTTTTTTGAAGCAAAAAAAATCATGTTGTAGTGTTTCCATAGTCTGAGAGCCATAATTTTTTACGTTTTTGGGCGATTACCTTGGGTAGGGTATTATTTTTGCGGGATGAGATGACGGCTTTATTGGCACTATTTTGGGGTGCGTGTGACTTTTTGATCGCTTGCTATTACACTTTTTGTGATGTAAGGTGACAAAAAATGGTTTATTTAGCACAGTTTTTATTTTACATTTTTTACGGCGTTCATCTGAGGGGTTAGGTCATGTGATATTTTTATAGAGCCGGTCGATACAAATGCGGCGATACCAAATATGTATACTTTTTTTTTATTTATGTAAGTTTTAAACAATAACAGCTTTTTTAAAACAAAAAAAAAGATGTTTTAGTGTCTCCATATTCTGAGCCATATTTTTTTTTATTTTTTGGGCGATTGTTTCAGGTAGGGGCTCATTTTTTGCGGGATGAGGTAACAGTTAGATTGGTACTATTTTGGTGGGCAAACGCCTTTTTGATCGCTTGCTGTTGTACTTTTTGTGATGTAAGGTGACAATTTTTTTTTTATTTAGCACAGTTTTTATTTTTTATGGTGTTCATCTGAGGGGTTAGGTCATGTGATATGTTTATAGAGCCGGTCGATACGGACGCGGCGATACCTAATGTGTATACTTTTTTTTTTCCCTATTTTTTACCAATTTTTTTTACTTTATTTGGGGAAAATTAAGTTTTTGTTTATTTTTACTTGAAATTTTTTATTTTTTGGGGGAAAACTAAATTTTTTAAACTTTTTTTCACTTTATTTTTTGTCCCACTTTGGGACTTGAACTTTTGGGGGTCTAATCCCCTTTACAATGCATTCCAATACTTCTGTATTGGAATGCATTGGCTGTATGAGTAATATAGTGTGTATTACTCATACAGCTTCCGGCCTGTGAGATCCAGGAGGCTGGTTCTCACAGGCTCATCACCGGAAGGCAGCGCAGATGCCTAAGGAAGGCATCGCGCTGCCTTCCATGCCATAGGTTCCCCCCTACAGCCCCATGGGGACCCGATGGCACCACCACCGCCGCCGCACCAGGTAAAAGCCGCAAACCGCAGGTCTGAATTGACCTGCGGTTTGCGGCGATCATAGACACGGGGGGGTCACGGGACCCCCCCCCCGCGCATTTAGCCGAGGTGCCTGCTCAATGATTTGAGCAGGCACCGGGTTCCGATCACCGCCCGCCGGGCGGGGGTGATCGGAACTATACATGATGTAGCGGTACGTCATGGGTCCTTAAGGACTCGGGAAACATGCCGTACCGGTACGTCATGGGTCCCTAAGGGGTTAAGCATGCATGGGATAGGCATAAGGCCATCCTTCATATAAGATAGGGCCAGGGGCTATTCATAGTATTCAGTATATTGGGAAGACTAGATGCGCCAAATGGTTCTTATCTGCCGACACATTCTATGTTTCTGTTTCCAAAATGTGGTCACTTTTTTGAGTTTCTACTGTAGAGGTGCATCAGGGGGGCTCCAAATGGGACATGGCATCTAAAAACCAGTTCAGCTAAATCTGCCTTCCAAAAATCATATGGCGCTCCTTTTCTACTGCACTCTGCCGTGTGCCTATACAGCAGTTTACGATCACATGTGGGGTGTTTCTGTTGTCGGGGGGTAATAATTCAATTAAGAATTATTAATTATGGTCATAAAAATAATTAACCATAAAAAAATAAAATTTATAAAAATTGTCATAAATTCTTAAAATCATGGTGAATTGTAGACAACCTAATTGATACAATTCACATCTGAGTCCGACTATTTCCTCAGATAAATAAGTTCTTTTGACGTGAGATGACGTTAATGATAAAATGTAGTTCTACATTATACAATAATACACAGATATTATAAAAAATATGCTGATTTATTGGTTACAAGGTTATAAGCATATATAAGTAAATAAACACAATGATCCATGCAAATGAATATATATAGCGTTAATATAAAGCATTACAAGCTTAACAATACATGTGAGTGGAAATAACTTGTCACATTATAACCAAGCTGTTATAAGGTTAGGATATCAAAATAGGAACATAAGTTATATACATTACTTCTGTTCAGAGAAAACCTCATGATATCAGGATGGGCATGTCTAATCCTAGACATCAATATAGAATGCTAAATACATTCTGCCCCCCTAACCAACTACACATCACATGACTTCAAGATGGGCAAATCCATCCAAGGATATAACTTAGAAGAGACAACTGTATCCTTCCGCCCCATCCTGGACTATTTTCACATATATAACTTTGGTAAGACTATTAAGTCAAATAACAGGGATCTAGGATCTTAAATGGGAAGGACTTGACGTCTTTCCGGTGGGAATCCATCACTTAGCTTGGCGAAGAATGTTCTATCAATATCAATATATATATATAAGCAATTATTTAATGCTTTGCTAGATTATGAGTCTAGATTCTTCTGCAGGTAGAATGAAGCCTCACAATATCCTAAGACTACATCTCAATATGGAGATGATCAATTTATTTAATCATTTATTTATTCGCCAATCTAGATGGTATAATTTCACCCACACTATCAAATTAGTCTTAATAAAATGAAATATCATTTTCTGTGTCTCTTACCAAGTCCTAGCAGGAATCTCACTTCTGCTCCTAGGAAAGCTGGGTGGTCCATCATAGCGCATCTCATTATGGCTTCCATCTTGATACACCTCAACTTCTCCTCTACCAGCTAGCTTTCTTTTCTCTTCACCCCCATCATGCTACTCCGCACACGAGTAATTATTCCCCCCCTTATCTAAGAATCATCCCCTTTAGATTATGGATTCCCAATCAGGTAGGGTGGGTGTATTCGCATGCTAATAACCTCATGACGTTATCTCAACTCCTAATATGGTATTAGAACAAATAGTGAAATAATATAATGTTGTCCATCTGCCTCCAGATGGCACTGCGGTATTGTAGATGAACATAACAACTTTTAAACATTAAAATTGAATATCTAATAATACGTTCTCAGGACCTCTTTGACCTTTCCATATAAATCACTGAGGAAGGTCTTTTCCTTACACTTTTAATTACCTATATCCTGGACTTGTTGGAGTTGACTGTCTTCTCCTATCTTTTTGAAATATAGATTGACTTGATGAAAATTTTATGTAGCGGCTTTGATGCTTGGTATCGGAACTTGTATATTTCACTTATCTACATCCATGAATAACTATTATTTTGAAATGGCATTTACTTCTCCCAGAAACCCAATTAACTTAAACTTACTTTGTTTCTGTACCTTCTAAATGGTAAATACATGGTATAACATATATATAAATCGATACATTGTTACACATAGATAACACATTATGTGAATTATTGATTAACATATGTTGTAAACTAAATATATCATGCAGAGATATATATATAATATATGAATATATAAATTGAACCTCATACAGCAGGTGTGCTCCAAGGACATGAGTCCTTATCAAGTAACCATGTCCCCTCCAGACAGACATGTTTTAGGGAGTTGGCATACTCCTTACCAGATGGTCTCATATCTTTAGTAATAACTTTTAAATACAATGTCCATCTATGTTCACAATTATTATATATTTTTTTTTTATATAGACTGAACTTGCCATGAACTCATCTTGGCCTCCTCAGCCACATAATATAATTTTGGTTCAGGCTGATCTTATTCTTAAAGGCAATGAGATGAGCATTCATTTTGATTATAATGTCATTAGATAATATTGTATACGTATGAAAATGCCCAACACTGTAAACCGCAGAATCAGGGTACAAAATATTGAGTTTTATTTGGCTGTTAACCCTTGCTTTGCTGCTTGAAAAAAATTATTAAAATGTAAAATCTGCCAAAAAAGTGAAATTCTGAAATTTCATCTCCATTTTCCATAAATTTTTATGGAACACATAAAGGGTTAACAAAGTTTGTAAAATCAGTTTTGTATACATTGAGGGGTGTAGTTTCTAAAGTGAGGTCATTTTTAGGTGGTTTCTATTATGTAAGCCTCACAAAGTGACTTCAGACCTGAACTGGTCCCTAAAAAGTGGGTTTTGGAAATTTTCCGAAAAATTTCAAGATTTGCTTCCAAACTTCTAAGCCTTCTAACGTCCCCAAAAAATAAAATGTCATTTTCAAAATGATCCAAACATGAAGTAGACATATGGGGAATGTAAAGTAATTACTATTTTTGGAGGTATTGCTATCTATTATAAAAGTAGAGAAATTCAAATTAGGAGATTTTGCAATTTTCCCAAATTTTTGGTAAATTTGGTAATTTTTTATGAATAAAAAAGTTTTGTTTTTTTTACTCATTTTTACTCTTGTCATGAAGTATGGTATGTGATGAGAAAACAATCTCAGAATGGCCTGTATAAGTAAAAGCGTTTTAAAGTTATTACCACATAAAGTGACACATGTCAGATTAGCAAAAAATGGCCTTGGCAGAAAGGTGAAAACAGGCCCGGGGTTGAAGGGGTTAAATGCGCTTTGAGTCCTATGGGAGAAAAGCGCTTTAAAAATGTTTCGTTGTTGCTGTTTAAAAGTGAAATTAGGTGCAAACCCTTCTGGATTCCAGGCACGAATCCACAATGTCCAAAGAGGGTGATGGACCCACTTATTACCCCAATCGCAATGTTTCAGCCCAGCTCAATGGGGCCTTTGTCAAGTCAGGAATAGCTGCTAACTAGCAACTGATACAGCTATTTTACCAGAGAAGTGGCCTTGATTGGTTGGATCTGAGTCTGAGGCATTGTATGTTGAGTCTGGTTTCAACTTACAATGGGTCAGAAAAGACCATTGTATGTTGAATATTGTATCCTGAAGCCATTGTATCTTGTGGGATCACTGTATTTCATAAGGTATGCCGCCTTGTTTACCAAGTCTTTTGTGCTGTCCACACACAGGTCAACCCAGCAGTCGTTAATTGTAGATAAAGATAATCTTTTTATTCAGTCATAATAATGTATCTTATGACGCATTTTGGCTATAACAGCCTTCATCAACAAAGGTTACATACAAGTGTTTAATGCCATCTTATATAACAGGTATACAGGTGATTCACGGGTGACATCAGACGCCCAAATCAAAAGCAGCTGAGATTGCACCAATCAACATCTTAGTTTCACTATATGCAAATAAAGAAACACAAATCCTGACGATTCAGTGAATAATTCAAACAAGTGAACAAACAATCAAATAAATGAGGATACCGTATCCATCCGCAGCATCAACGAGAAGATGTCTATAAAATAATATAATACAATGATAATACGCTTCCAGGTAGGACAGGTTCCCTTATTCTAAATTTGTCATCGAAAAGTCTAAACCCCGAACAGATGAAAACATTACAGAAGGGTCTGACGTTTAGTACGACTTCTGTTTTTGATACTTTTCAACTCGATATAGATCTGCAACAGTTTTTTCAGAGGATCAGACTGAAAGCCCATTTTGCAGAACCTGAAGTGAGGGACATGACGTCCAAAAGATTAGATGTTGCGATTGAAGGGGCGTCTGAACCTTGCTGATTTAGGCCTCTATTTAAAAAGCACATTTATGCCACCGAAGTAGTATCACCCAATAGAGACATATGTACAATTTGTTTCAAGAGAGGCTGATACATTGTTGCATTCTATTAAACAGGTTGCAGATGACACATAACATAACTGTTCAGGAGAGGTTAGCAATCAAATCACTGATGGAGTACAAAACCCTGGCCTTAAAACCCGCTGACAAAGGGGGCTCCATAGTCATTATGGATATATACACTGCTCAAAAAAATAAAGGGAACACTTAAAAAACACAATGTAACTCCAAGTCAATCACACTTCTGTGAAATCAAACTGTCCACTTAGGAAGCAACACTGAGTGACAATCAATTTCACATGCTGTTGTGCAAATGGGATAGACAACAGGTGGAAATTATAGGCAATTAGCAAGACACCCCCAATAAAGGAGTGGTTCTGCATGTGGTGACCACAGACAAATTCTCAGTTCCTATGCTTCCTGGCTGATGTTTTGGTCACTTTTGAATGCTGGCGGTGCTTTCACTCTAGTGGTAGCATGAGACGGAGTCTACAACCCACACAAGTGGCTCAGGTAGTGCAGCTTATCCAGGATGGCACATCAATGCGAGCTGTGGCAAGAAGGTTTGCTGTGTCTGTCAGTGTAGTGTCCAGAGCATGGAGGCGCTACCAGGAGACAGGCCTGTACATCAGGAGACGTGGAGGAGGCCGTAGGAGGGCAACAACCCAGCAGCAGGACCGCTACCTCCGCCTTTGTGCAAGGAGGAACAGGAGGAGCACTGCCAGAGCCCTGCAAAATGACTTCCAGCAGGCCACAAATGTGCATGTGTCTGCTCAAACGGTCAGAAACAGACTCCATGAGGGTGATATGAGGGCCTGACATCCACAGGTGGGGGTTGTGCTTACAGCCCAACACCGTGCAGGACGTTTGGCATTTGCCAGAGAACACCAAGATTGGCAAATTCGCCACTGGAGCCCTGTGCTCTTCACAGATGAAAGCAGGTTCACACTGAGCACATGTGACAGACGTGACAGAGTCTTGAGACGCCGTGGAGAACGTTCTGCTGCCTGCAACATCCTCCAGCATGACCGGTTTGGCATTGGGTCAGTAATGGTGTGGGGTGGCATTTCTTTGGAGGGCCGCACAGCCCTCCATGTGCTCGCCAGAGGTAGCCTGTCTGCCATTAGGTACCGAGATGAGATCCTCAGACCCCTTGTGAGACCATATGCTGGTGCGGTTGGCCCTGGGTTCCTCCTAATGCAAGACAATGCTAGACCTCATGTGGCTGGAGTGTGGCAGCAGTTCCTGCAAGACGAAGTCATTGATGCTATGGACTGGCCCGCCCGTTCCCCAGACCTGAATCCAATTGAGCACATCTGAGACATCATGTCTCGCTCTATCCACCAACGTCACGTTGCACCACAGACTGTCCAGGAGTTGGCAGATGCTTTAGTCCAGGTCTGGGAGGAGATCCCTCAAGAGACCATCAGCCACCTCATCAGGAGCATGCACAGGCGTTGTAGGGAGGTCATACAAGCACGTGGAGGCCACACACACTACTGAGCCTCATTTTGACTTGTTTTAAGGACATTACATCAAAGTTGGATCAGCCTGTAGTGTGTTTTTCCACTTTAATTTTGAGGGGGGCTCCAAATCCAGACCTTCATGGGTTGAAAAATTTGATTTCCATTTTTTTATTTTTGTGTGATTTTGTTGTCAGCACATTCAACTATGTAAAGAACAAAGTATTTCAGAAGAATATTTAATTAATTCAGATCTAGGATGTGTTATTTTTGTGTTCCCTTTATTTTTTTGAGCAGTGTATATAAAAATTATATCGATGAAGTGATGCGACAATTGTCTGATACAAACACTTATGAGGCATTACAAAGAGATCCTGTCTTCTCCATTAAGGAGAAGATTATTGCTCTGGTGGATCGATACAGAGATATTGGCATATTAGATGAACGTTTGCAAAGCTTCCTAATCAATCAATCACCTGTGACTCCGGTCCTATACATACTACCGAAAGTACACAAAACTTTGATTAAGACAACTGGACGCCCCATAGTCTCTTCGATGGATTTGATTTTATCCCCATTATCGTTCCTTTTGGACACGTCCAATTTTTTGAGGACAATTGCAGAATTGGGCCCCATTCCCTAAGATAGCTGGCTAGTTACTATTGATGTTGTAAGTCTCTACACATCAATAGACCATGAACTAGGGGTAATAGCAGTGACAGATTTATTGCGAACCAGCGATTATTCTGATGTTCAGCAAGAATTTTTCATTCAGTTGTTACGCTTAGTATTGTTTGAAAATTACTTTATGTCTGAAGACACTTATTATTTGCAGCGCGTGGGACCGCGATGGGGTTGAACGTGGCCCCGCCCTACGCTAATGCATTTATGTCGTCTTTTGAAGAAGCACATATTTACAAAACAGAATACTTCCGGAAAAATGTTTTAACATGGAAAAGATTCATTGATGACATTTTTTGCGTGTGGGCGGGGCCACGTGAGACCATATTTGCATTCTTTGACTATCTTAATGAAGCTTGTGAAGGCTTAAAATTCACTATCACGGTGGATTAATCTAAAGTAAGCTTTTTGGATAAAACTGTCATAAGAAATACAAATGGCCACCTCACCACAGATCTATATAGTAAGGACACAGATAGGAATAGTATATTGCACTACACTAGTGTTCATCCTCCTTCACTAAAAAAGGCGATACCTAAGTCTTAATTTCAGCGTATCAAGCGCATTGTCACTGATTCTGAGAAACTTACTGCAAGGATGGATGAAATGACTGATAGATTTATTGAGAGGGGATACCCCAGATCAGTTTTGGTTGAAGTAAAATCAGATCTACAGTCCCCTGCTACAGCAGGGGTTAAATAAAAAAGGATTCCATTTGTGCGGAAATTTTAGCCATTCAATGCAGGTTTTGACAGAATAGTGAGGAAACACTGGCATATATTGTCTGAAGCATACCCGGGATTGGAGGAATTTAAAAATCCTCCCCTGATTGGCAACAAAAAAAAACTAGTTTTCGTGACAAATTGGTACGCGCAGACTTGGGCAGTCCTAGAACAACTATGAGACAAAGCAGGTTGGGAACAGTGAAGAGGGGTACATTCCCCTGTCTCCACTGTTTCCAATGTTCTAATACAGTCCTGATCCAAATTTTAGGCCCAAATGCCTTTTAAAAGGCAAAATCTGTGCAAAGATGTGGATTCATTGTCATTTTCTGTCAGGTAGTCACACATTGTGATGGCAAAGGTAAAAAAAACTCTCCCTTTTTGAACGTGGTCGGGTTGTTGAACTGCATAAGCAGGGTCTCTCACAGCGCGCCATCGCTGCTGAGGTGGGACGCAGTAAGACAGTCATTTGGAATTTCTTAAATGATCCTGAGGGTTATGGAATAAAAAAGTCAAGTGAGCCGGAGGATCCAATTGGCTGTCCGTCAAGACACTGGACGATCCTCGACCCAAATTAAGGCCCTTACTGGTGCTGACTGCAGCCCCATAACCATCAGACGACATCTGAGACTGAAGAGCTTCAAAAACAAAAAACGTCTTCAAAGACCTCATCTCCTTGAACGCCACAGAACTGCTCGTTTGGACTTTGCAAGAGAGCACCAAACATGGGACATTCAAAGGTGGAAGAAAGTTTTATTCTCTGATAAGATTTTTTTTTTTACGTTGATGGTCCTAATGGTTTCCAGCGTTACTGGCATGACAAGCAGATCCCACCTGAGATGTTTTCTACGTGCCACAGTGGAGGGGGCGCCATAATGGTCTGGGGTGCTTTTTCCCTCAGTGGAACAATGGAGCTTCAGGAAGTGCAGTGGCGTCAAACGGCCGCTGGCTATGTCCAGATGTGTCACAGATGGTGTTGCAAAAAGCTGGAACTTATAAATAAACATCCGACTGGCTTGATCCCAAACTAAGGAGCATATGGGTGAGCCCTATAAAACCCTAAGAGCTCTCCCTGACTGCTATGCCCATGCAAAGATCTTTATGGTAGACGATTGCATGCCCTCGTACCTTATACTATGTGACACCTGAAAACCCTATAATAGTGAGGGGACACGACCACCGGCTCCCTGCACTTAATACGGACGGAGTCAGGGTCACCTACAATCAAGCCAGCAAGAAACACAAATAAAGGAAACAGACTTATCTGAGGAATCAGGAGAAGCAGCCTCCAGCAGTGAACACAATCCAGGAAGAAGTATGAACCGCAAAGTGTGGCTGTATGGGAGGGAATATAAAGGGAGACAATCAGTGCAAATAGGTGACAGCTGGGAGAAGGAACAGAGATGAGAAAGTGAAACCAAAACAAAGAACATCATACAACAGGTAGAGAAGAACGTCTGCCAGATCTTCTCACAGAGCTGGCAGTGACAGTACCCCTCCCTCTACGGGTGGACTCCAGACACTCAGAGCTAACCTTCTCAGGATCAAACCTATGGAAAGCCCTGATGAGACGAGTGGCCTTAATGTCCACCACAGGAACCCACATCCCCTCCTAATGAACGAGGTACTGGAGAGAACCGCGGATAATGCGAGAATCCACAATCCTAGAGACCTGAAATTCAAGATTACCATCAACAACAATCGGAGGAGGAGGCAAAGAGGAGGGTACAGTGGGTTGAACATAAGGTTTTAATAGGGACCTGTGAAAAACATTATGGATCTTCCAAGTCTGAGGAAGATCAAGACGAAAGGCAACGGGATGGATGACGGACAAGATCTTGTAAGGCCCAATAAACCTAGGACCCAACTTCCAGGAGGGAACCTTCAGTTTGATATTCTTTGTAGACGACCACACCAGATCCCCCACATTCAGGTCCGGACCAGGCACACGTCTCTTATCCGCCACACGCTTATATCTCTCACTCATCCTCTTCAGATTACCCTGAATCTTTTGCCAAATAAATGACAAAGACGAGGAAAATCTCTCCTCATCAGGTAAACCAGAAGACCCCTCTCCAGAGAATGTCCCAAACTGCGGATGAAACCCATATGCACCAAAAAATGGTGACTTATCAGAGGACTCCTGGTGACGGTTATTTAAAGCAAACTCATCAAGGGATAAAAAAGAACACCAATCCTCATGATTCTCCGCCACAAAACAGCGCAGATATGTCTCCAGATTCTGATTGACGCGTTCGGTCTGACCATTCGATTGCGGGTGAAAAGCAGAAGAGAACGACAACCGAACCCCCAAGCGAGAACAGAAGGCCTTCCAGAATCTGGAAACAAATTGCGTGCCCCTATCAGAAACGATGTCTGAAGGAATGCCATGCAATTTAACAATGTGATCAACAAACGCTTGCGCCAGTGTCTTCGCATTGGGTAACCCAGGAAAGGGAATGAAATGTGCCATTTTGCTAAAACGGTCCACTACTACCAGAATCACAGTCTTCCCCGAGGAATGAGGCAGGTCCGTAATAAAGTCCATGGACAGATGCGTCCAAGGACAGGAAGGAATGGGTAACGGGAGGAGAGAACCCGATGGCCGTGAATGAGGGACCTTGGCACGAGCACAGGTCTCGCAGGCTGCCACAAAACCCTCCACCGTCTTACGAAGAGCCGGCCACCAGAATCTCCGAGCAATGAGAGCCACTGTGGCTCTGCTCCCCGGGTGCCCAGCAAGGACAGTATCGTGGTGCTCCTTAAAAACCTTGTGTCGTAAAGCGAGAGGCACAAACAACGTCCCAGGGGGACAAAGATCAGGAGCCTCTGCCTGGGCTGCCTGAACCTCTGCCTCCAAATCAGGATAAAGAGCAGAGACGACCACCCCTTCAGCCAAAATGGGACCCGGGTCCTCAAAGTTCCCCCCTCCCGGAAAACAACGTGACAGGGCATCAGCCTTCACATTTTTAACCCCAGGGCGGAACGTAACAACAAAATTAAACCTAGAAAAGAACAAAGACCATCTGGCCTGTCTCGGGTTCAGACGCTTGGCCGATTCCAAGTAGGCCAGATTCTTATGGTCTGTAAACACGGTAATAGGGTGTCTGGCTCCCTCTAACCAATGGCGCCATTCCTCAAAAGCTAATTTGATGGCCAACAACTCCCTATCTCCCACATCGTAATTTCTCTCTGCAGAGTTTCCTTGAGAAAAAGGCACACGGTAGCCATTTGGCAGAAGAGGGACCCTGAGATAAGACTGCACCCACACCCACCTCAGAAGCGTCCACCTCAACAATAAAAGGTAGAGAGACATCAAGTTGTACCAAAATGGGAGCGGAAGCAAAACTCTCTTTGATACTAGAAAAGGCTTTAAGCGCATCTACCGACCACAAAGAAAAATCTACCCCCTTTTTAGTCATATCAGTGAGTGGCTTAACAACAGAGGAATAATTCAAAATGAAGTTTCTGTAATAATTGGCAAAACCCAAAAACCGCATCAGCGCCTTCTGATTCTCAGGAAGCTCCCAATCAAGCACAGCGCGGACCTTTTCAGGGTCCATGCGAAAACCAGAAGCGGAGAGAAGAAAACCAAGAAATTTAATCTCCGGAGCCGCAAACACACATTTTTCCAGTTTAACGTACAATTTATTATCCCGCAGAATCAGCAAGACCTGACGTAGGTGGTCTCGATGAATCTTGAAATCAGGAGAAAAAATCTAAATGTCATCCAGATACACCAGTACAAATTTCCCCATTAAATGATGAAAAATGCTGTTCACAAAATGTTGGAAGACGGCCAGAGCATTCATCAAACCAAAGGGCATAACCAAATTCTCGAAATGACCCTCAGGGGTATTGAAGGCCATCTTCCATTCGTCCCTTTGCCTGACCCTGACTAGGTTGTATGCCCCTCTTAAATCCAACTTAGAAAAACCTTAGCCCCAACAATCTGGTTAAACAGGTCCAGGATCAGAGGAAGTGGATATGGGTCACGAACCGTGATACGGTTCAGCTCCCTGAAATCCAGACAAGGTCTTAAAGAACCATCTTTTTTCTTAACAACAAAAAAAACAGCGGCAACAGGTGACTTCGAGGGTCGGATGTGTCCCTTTCTCAGGCTCTCAGAGATATAAGTACGCATAGCGACTCTTTCAGGTTGGGAGAGATTGTATAAACGTGATTTTGGCAGTTTGGCGCCTGGGATGAGATTAATAGGGCAGTCGTACTCCCGGTGCGGCGGCAACTCCTGGACACCACTCTCGGAAAACACATCCGAAAAGAGAGAAAAGATGGCACAGTCTTGGTAGAAATCTCTGAAAGAGACGCCGTGAGGCAATTCTCTCTGCAAAACTCACTCCAACCATTTATTTGCCTTGCTTGCCAATCAATGGTGGGGCTATGTTTAGTGAGCCAGGGTAGCCCCAACACTAGAGGAGTAGGTAATCCGTTTAAGACTAAACATGACATATCCTCAACATGAGCGTCACCCACAGTCAAACGGATATTGTGAACTATGCCCTTTAACGATCTTTGAGAAAGCGGAGCGGAATCGATAGCAAAAACAGGTATATCCTTTTCCAAAGTGCATACCTGGAAACCATGCGTTATTGCAAATTGATTATCAATGAGATTGACAGCTGCTTCACTATCTACAAAAATCTCACAAACAATGTTCTTGCTGTCCAGCGCCACCCTGGCAGGTAGGAGAAAACGGGAACTACAAGTAAATGGCAAACCTTCAATTTCCGCATCAACCTTGCCAATAGTAGCAAATGGAAAGTTTTTAGAGGGTTTTTTTCTTTTTCTTTTATTACCCTCAGAAAACTCCATGAATCTCCTAGAGGGGCAAACATTAGCCAAATGATTTATACCCCCACAACAGAAACAAACCCTCTTTTGAGAGTGGAATCCTCTACTATCAGAGGCAAGCAAACCCAGCTGCATGGCCTCCTCCTCAGAGGTGATTGAGAGAGACTGAGACCCCTGCGCACTGAATGAGACAGCCCCACTGTCCTTGGACTGAATATGACAGGAAGGAGTAGTGTCCTCTCTCTCTCTAAGACGCCTGTCAATGCGAACAGCTAGAGACATGGCTGACTCTAACGATGCTGGTCTCTCATGAAAGCAAATGCATCTTTCAATCTTTCCGAAAGACCATGGCAAAATTGACTTCGGAGTGCAGCATCATTCCAACCAGTATCAGCTGCCCATCTCCAAAATTCTGAACAATATATCTCTGCGAACTGTTTACCCTGGCATAAAAGACGCAGTTTAGATTCAGCCAGAGCAATACAATCCGGGTCATCATATATCTGTCCCAGGGCTACAAAAAAGTCATCCACTGATCGGAGAGGCCGTGCCCTGACCGGCAGCGAAAAGGCCCAAGACTGAGCGTTATCCCTGAGCAGCAAGATGATGATCCCCACCCTCTGCTCCTCATCACCAGAGGAATGGGGAAGTAGGCGAAAATGAAGTTTGGAAGCCTCTCTAAAGTGAACAAAATTCTCACTACCCCCGGAAAATGTATCCGGAAGCGAGATCTTAGGCTCGGAACAAATTCCATGAACTCAAGCAGAACCGGTCACCTGAAACTGAGACACAGTTTTACGGAGATCTGCTACCTCCAGTGAAAGACCTTGCATGCGGTCAATCAAGGCTGAAACCGGATCCATGCTTAAGATGGTTATGGCAGTTTATAATGTCACGGATGGTGTTGCAGAAAGCTGGAACTTATAAATAAACATCCGACTGGCTTGATCCCAAACTAAGGAGCATATGGGTGAGCCCTATAAAACCCCTAGAGCTCTCCCTGACTGCTATGCCCATGCAAAGATCTTTATGGTAGACGATTGCATGCCCTCGTACCTTATACTATGTGACACCTGAAAACCCTATAATAGTGAGGGGACACGACCACCGGCTCCCTGCACTTAATACGGATGGAGTCAGGGTCACCTACAATCAAGCCAGCAAGAAACACAAATAAAGGAAACAGACTTATCTAAGGAATCAGGAGAAGCAGCCTCCAGCAGTGAACACAATCCAGGAAGAAGTATAAACCGCAAAGTGAGGCAGTATGGGAGGGAATATAAAGGGAGACAATCAGTGCAAATAGGTGACAGCTGGGAGAAGGAAAAGAGATGAGAAAGTGAAACCAAAACAAAGAACATCATACAACAGGTAGAGAAGAACGTCTGCCAGATCTTCTCAGATGTTGCAGAGAGCATTCCTCATGACTGAGGGCCCTCGTCTGTGTGGTAACGACTGGGTTTTTCAACAGGACAATGCTACAGTACACAATGCCTGCAGGACAAGGGACTTCCTCCAGGAGAATATCATCACTCTTTTGGCCCAGCCTGCGTGTTCCCCTGATCTAGATCCAATTGAGAACCTTTGGGGATGGATGACAAGGGAAGTTTACAAAAATGGACAACAGTTCCAGACAGTAGATGGCTTTCGTGCGGCCGTCTTCACCACTTGGAGAAATGTTCCCACTCACCTCATGGAAACGCTTGCATCAAGCATGCCTAACAGATTTTTTAAGTGATAAACAATAACGGTGGAGCTACTCATTACTGAGTTCATGTTTGGAAGTTGGATTTCTGTTTTGGGGGGGTTTAGTTTTTTTTTGGAGGTGTGGTCCTAAACTTTTGATCAGCTGAAAAACAGCCTGTTTCAGTTCATTCGTTGTTTTCATTAAATTGAATGCTCAAAAAATGTTTTGTCTCACTCCCATTTCTTCTTGTTGCATGTTGAAGCTCTACTTGGAACCTTGTTAAGATCCAGCCATGCTAAATATGATTTTTTGCCATTTTTCAAGTGGTCTTAAACTTTTGATCAGGACTGTATTATCAAGGGAACAGAGTTTTATCATCCACACACGGGACAAGCATTTAAAGCCAGGGGCTTTTTTACATGCGAATCAACTAATGTTATCTATATGATAAAATGCCCTTGTGGTTTAGCCTACATAGGTGAAACTATACAGGCGGTTAAGGATAGGATAGGGAAACACAAGTCCACAATTAGAACGAAGAATTTATTGTTACCATTACCTTATTATTTCGATAAATGTGGACACACAGTATCACAATTGAGGTTCCAAGTTTTAGAACAGATCAAGAGACCTAGGAGAGGTGGTGACATTAAAAAGCTCCTTTTACGGATTGAAGCTTACTGGATTCATACCTTACAACCTCAGGGTTTGAATCGTGACTATGAAGTTATGCGCTTATATTATTTGTTTTGATCCCTGATTATTATCATTGTATTATATTATTTTATAGACATCTTCCCGTTGATGCTGCGGATGGATACGGTATCCTCATTTATTTGAATGTTTGTTCACTTGTTTGAATTATTCACTGAATCGTCAGGAATTGTGTTTCTTTATTTGCATATAGTGAAACTAAGATGTTGATTGGTGCAATCTCAGCTGCTTTTGATTTGGGCGTCTGATGTCACCAGTGAATCACCTGTATACCTGTTATATAAGATGGCATTAAACAATTGTATGTAACCTTTGTTGATGAAGGCTGTTATAGCCGAAACGCGTCATAAGATACATTATTATGACTGAATAAAAAGATTATCCTTATCTACAATTGACGACTGCTGGGATTTCCTTTTGAATTAGACGTGGAGTTTCACTCCTTCCCGCTGCAGCGCATACACAAGGTCGAGTGCCGGCTGATTCACTATACTGAATACCCACACACAGGTCATGTCCATAAAATGACCGCTGGTGGAGGGTCATGTGACCAGGGGAATCGCCTCCATGTGATGTCTCTTCTGTTCAAACACACTGCACCTGCCAACACATGGAGGTGATTTCCCTGGTCACATGACTCTCCATCAGCAGCCATCATATGGACAGGACCTGTGTATGAGCAGCACAAAAGACTTAGCAAGGGAGCATACCTTATGAAATATAGAAAATGATGCAGAATGTCAACAAAGACTATATTGGTAGGTTGTGGTGGCTCACTAGCAAGTAGTTAAGGTATGGTGCTGCAAGCTCATATAGAGGGAATCACCCCACCCTCTCTTAAAGGCAAATGTAGTAATAGGAAAATGAGCGAGCACTCATACACTTGGCAACCAAATTGAGATGTGCAGAAAATATTTATTAAATCCCCATAAAATAAAAGTAATAAAATTTATAAGAACAATGTAGCAATAATATACAACATTACAGTCACATATATTGTGGTAGATATGATACTATATTCATATGACTCAATAGTGTCGATAAATTCAATAATATATATCACACCAAAAAACTTCAAGTATATGCTGTTATTTGGGAAGAGGAAGTATTATCTTCTAGCGCTCTATCCCAATTTGGGAAACTGAATGTCACTGAAAATGTTGTAGGTGTAGTCACTGGGAGCGCAACATGTTCATAAAGTGTCCACAGGAATCCTGATAATGTGAAAAGTCTCTTATAGCATATCCTTTTAAGGTCGATATGAGCTTTGAATTGTAGAAAACTTTAAATCGATATTTGGCTTACCGTCTAGCGTCTGCTGTCTCCCTATTGCTTCAATGGAGCTTTAAATATTTGCCGGCTTATTCAGTCGCTCCATACAGCAAGCTGGTTTAAATTTCGCGGGAGTTCCAAAGATCGCAGGAGTTGCCACTCTGTTCCGCAATTTCCTTTGGTGCAGCTTTCGACGATAAGAATAGTTAATCCTTTACTGTAGAGATTTTCTTCTTTATGGCCATACAGTATTATCGGACGCTTCTCAATGCAGGTACATCACTTGTTTCACCATACGCGTTACGGGTAGATTCACTCTCCCTTCCTGAGGAAGGGAGACAGCAGACGCTAGACGGTAAGCCAAATATCGATTTAAAGTTTTCTTCAATTCAAAGCTCATATCGACCTTAAAAGGATATGCTATAAGAGACTTTTCACATTATCAGGATTCCTGTGGACACTTTATGAACATGTTGCGCTCCCAGTGACTACACCTACAACATTTTCAGTGACATTCAGTTTCCCAAATTGGGATAGAGCTCTAGAAGATAATACCCCCTCTTTCCCAAATAACAGCATATACTTGAAGTTTTTTGGTGTGATATATTATTGAATTTATCGACACTATTGAGTCATATGAATATAGTATCGATCATATCTACCACAATATATGTGACTGTAATGTTGTATATTATTGCTACATTGTTCTTATAAATTTTATTACTTGTATTTTATGGGGATTTAATAAATATTTTCTGCACATCTCAATTTGGTTGCCAAGTGTATGAGTGCTCGCTCATTTTCCTATTACTACAAAGACTATATTAGTAAGTGCCATATAATCATCTCACAAACACATTGGGCACAAGTAGCCAGAATGTGGCCAACCTCTTTAAGATTCTTCTTACCCACTTGAATACAGAGATCTCTCCCATCATCTATTTATCCCCAGGACTGTGACTGTGACGAGGGGACATCCTCTGCGTCTGGAGGAAAGAAGGTTTGTACACAAACATAGAAGAGGATTCTTTACGGTAAGAGCAGTGAGACTATGGAACTCTCTGCCTGAGGAGGTGGTGATGGTGAGTACACTAAAGGAATTCAAGAGGGGCCTGGATGTATTTCTGGAGTGTAATAATATTACAGGCTATAGTTATTCTGATTGCCTGATTGGAGTCAGGAAGGATGTTTTCCCCTTAAAATTAAGAAAATTGGCTTCTACTGCATGGGATTTATTCCTTCCTCTGGATCAACTTCACAAGATAACAGGCTGAACTGGATGTAGGTCCTTTTTCAGCCTTAGAAACTATGTAACTATGTTGAATGGAACTGGGACAGCCAGTCAAACAGATGAAATATCAATGATTGAAGGGGGTTGTGCCATCACAAGATTTATGGCATATTGCTAGGATATGCCACATATGACAGATACTGTAGGTGTAGGTCCCAGCTCTAGAACCTACTCCTATCTGCAGAACAAGGTCCCCAAAGTGAAAGAGAGCACACTGTGCATGTGCATTGTCCTTTCCATTCACTGCTATGGGACTGTTAGAAGTTGCCCAGCCAACACTATGCTATTTTCAGAACTTCCACATTGGTGAATGGAGTTGGGTCGCGAATGAACAACTATTCTCCTCTCACTTCAAGAACCCGTGAGATCCGGGACCTACACCCAACATATGTGGTATATCCTAGCAATATGCCAGAAACGTTGAGATAAGACTGTCCTTTTACAGGATTTGCTCCCTTCATCATGTAGACAAAGTTAATACAAGGCACTTACTAATGTACTGGGATTGTCCATATTGCCTCCTTTGCTGGCTTGATTCATTCTTCCATCACATTATACATTGCTCATTTCCAGGGGTTACGGCCACCTTGCAATTCAACAGTGGTTGCTACGCTTGCACACAATAGGAAAAAGCTTTGGCCTATGCATTCTCCCACAGTCGCGGCCACCAGAGAGGCAGGCAGCTTTTTATGCAAGTACAACTACCTGCTGGATTGCAGGTGGTCGTAACCATGGAAATGAGCAGTGTATAATGTGATGGAAAAGTGAAACGAGCCAGCAAAAGAGGCAATATGGGCAATCACAATACATTAGCAAGTGCCCATTTAAGTCCCAGAGAACATTTGTAAGTTTCATATAATTAGAAGTCAAAACTGCATTAGATTACACAACTTCTACATCCTAATTCGAGCCTGCAAGGTACAATGCAAATTAATGTGACTTCAACCGCTGAGAAACTTTGTCAATATCTATCCCTGGGTTAAATACATTTCAAATACTCATCATCCACTTAGAAAATGAGATTCAGTGTGGACAAGTGTAGAGTTAGCATCTGGGTACTAATAATCTACATGCATCATATGCCCCAGGGGGAGTAACACTGGGAGAGCCACTTGTACAGAAGGATTTTGGTAGACCAGTAGATCAATATCAATCATCTGCTTCTAAGGGAGGCATGCACATTCAATAGCTGATCGTTCTGCCGACAGCTACAGTATCTCTCCCGACTCCCTCATACACATACATGTTTGGCTTTGCCAAATGTGTATTCATTGGGGAGAAGAGAGAAAGCCACTGCCAGAGAGTTCTGGTGGCAGCTTATCTCCTGGAAAAATTAAAGCATTGGATGAAAACATTCACTTTTGGAGCTCCCCACAAACATGACAGGGGTATGGGTTACCTGCCGTCTGACCTCTTCAAATATTCACCCGCCCCTTTTTCCCTTAATCAACCCCCTCCCTCCCGATACATCTCCAACCAAGTGCTTAATAACCCCTGATCCCCCTTAATAAACACTCAGACACCAGGCTGGAATGAATCGGCCACAGCAGCCGTTTATTAACATACAACATATAAATATATAACCATAAAACACTGATAACTATTTCCTTGCAAGGGGAGGTCCTTGAAGCCCCAAACAGCTGAATTGCCCCATTGGGGTGCCATCTTGCCTCCAGCTGTTGCCCGCCAGCTCAGAAGCACCACTGAATAACCCCCTTTACTTTCGCCCCAACTTGGAGTCCAGCCCCAACCGCGGAGCCTTCCCATCACCTCCTTCTCCTACAAGCGATTTAAACGGATATAGGACCTGAATCGCACAGACTCCCAACGCCCAATCCGTTTTATAATCTCATCACCTAAACCCCACCGAGCTGCCTCTGTCGCCGCTCCAATCCTAAACGTGGCTGAATACCCTGCTTGACCTAGCCCCAATCGAACCAAACATTTAGAAAAAAACTGCCATAAACTGGAAACGGGACAGAAAGGACCCGTCCTCATGTACTAACAACGGTTGAACCCCCAACTTCACATCTAACCCATAGTCACACATACATTGCAACGGGCACATTGTACACCCCGGAATACTGACCAACACCATCCTCCACCCCCTTTCTTCCACATCCGTCTTTGAACGGCGAATAACAAATTCCACCCTGTCGTGAAACAACTTTATGTCATTCCTAAGCAAACCCCCAACCCGACTGGTTGTCGGACAGACCAATTCCCCCAAACGTAACGCCCCAAAAACGCCAAAGAAAACGCCAGTTTAAACAACCGCTCCTCCCAAGCCGAACTGTAAACCATCCTTAACTGTCCTCCTAAACCCAAAAGCAATTCAAAAGACACCGGCATTAAGTTATCCTCACTCGCCTCTAACCGCCGCCAGGCCTTTAAGGCCCTCGTGACCAAAAAGGACTTGGTAAGTCCGCCATCTTTTTCAATTTAAACCCAAAGACCAACCCTGCTATGCAACTATTGATTTTTGCCACCGACCACCCTTCCTCCCTACAATGCCCTACAATCAACAACAGCGGAACTTCCAACTCCCCATTCCCAACACCCAGCCTACTACACCACTCCTCCCAATACCTCCATGCTTTCAAATATGTTGCCCATGTACCGGCTGCCAGAGATGCCTGAACGAGCACCTCTACGGTCACATAGACTGATCAGACACTCCCTCCCAAACTCGTCTGCCTCCGGGGCTAGTTGCCAGGAACGATCCCACTGTGAACAAGAGAGAGCATCAGCGACACAGTTGTTAACTCCCGGCACATGCACCGCCACCACCCAAGCATTAATTGACAAGCACTACCACTAACGGAGACAATGCTGACAATCCATTTATCGCCTGAACCACACCCAAGTTATCACAGTGAAACCGTACCTTTTTATTTCGAAAAACCTCCCCCCACAACATAACTGCCACCACAATGGGAAAAAGCTCCAGCAAAGCTAAATTTTTTAACCATCCCTTCTCTACCCAACTCTCCGACCACCTCCCAGCACACCAATGCCCCCCCCCAATAAACCCCCAACACCCCACACTCCCAACCCCTTCTTAGAACAGCTCACAATCAAACGAGTTCACCACCTCACCCATAAATAGCGAGCGACCATTATACTTCTCCAAAAAGGAACTCCAAACCTACAAGTCAGCTCTCAATTCCTTGCCCGCCGTCGCTCCCGCTAACCTCCTGCTAAAAACCCTCCCCATGGGCATAATCCGGCATGCAAAATTGAGTTTTCCCAGGAGTGACTGGAGCTCACACCTTTTTATCTTTTTTACCCGAGCCGCCCTTGCTACCTCCCTTTTTAAGTTCTCCAACTTGTCCCCCGGCAATCTACATTCCATCCTAAGGGTATCAATGACAATCCCCAGAAAACTCAATTCAGTGACCGGCCCTACCGTCTTCTCTGTTGCCAACGGAACCCCGAACGCCGCAAACACTGTATACAATGTATGCAACAATAGTGCACACACGTTCGAATCCGGGGGGCCGATACAAAGGAAATTGTCCAAGTAGTGAATGATAGATTCACACCCAGACGAATCCACCACCGCCCATTCCAGAAATGAGCTAAGCGTTTCAAAATATGCACATGACAAGTAGCAACCCATCGGCAGGCACCGATCCACAAAAAATCCCCCCTCCCAAAAACACCCTAAAAGATGCAAACAATCTGGATGTACTGGAAATAACCTAAATGCCGCCTTGATGTCTGTCTTCGCTAGCAGCGCCCCTCTCCCCAACTTCTTAACCCAAGCAACTTCCGCGTCAAATGAGGTATAAACCACCGAACACAAGGCCGGATCAATACCGTCATTGACGGACGAACCCTTTGGGAAAGACAGATGGTGAATAAGTCTAAACTTATTCACCTCCTTCTTCGGAACCACCCCCAGTGGAGAAACTCGCAAATTATCAAATGGCGGGACCAAGAACGGACCCGCCATCCTGCCGAGCCCGACCTGGCCAACCTCAAATTTCTTTTGAACAAAACCGCATTCCCGGGTACGAACGGAATTTTAAAACCCCACAAAAAACCCGCCCACAACAAAGCCGCGGCCTCCTTATCCGGGAATCTATCTAGGAAAGGCGTCTCCCCCTTTGCTATTACCGTCACCCTTTTTGCCTACTTCCCTTAAAGCACCGTGCCGCTCCATGAGATCCCCCGCAAGTGGAGCATTCGTGCTTAAATTTGCACTTAGCTCCGAATTTACAGTTCCCATCATTAAATGAGAAGCACAAACCCTTTGCGGATGCGACGGCGACACTGGATGGACCCCACTTCCTGAATCCCCTCGAAAGGACTGCCCTGACCTAACGGGCGCAGTCACCTTCAACCACAAGGCTATATCCTTATGGTCCGACCTCATTTCTGAACGCACCGCCTTCTGCTGCCTGAACTGCTCATCATACCGCAGCCACGCTATCCCCCCATACACCCGATACGCCTCACTAATGGCATCCAAATAACAAAACAGCGCCGAACAGCACTCTGGAACCTTCTCCCCTATCACACTTCCCAAACGCCTGCAACCAGTTCTGAAAGGTTTGTGGTATCAGACGATATCTATGCTGTTCTGATTAAACTTATCCAACGGAAGCAAAAAAAAAAATCTCCACATATTCCCCTCTCCATACACGCTCCCTCACCTCCTGCTTTAAATGGGCCCCCAATGGGCCCTCAAAGCAGACGTAAACTTCCCCTCTAGCTTTATCATCCAATCGCACCGTTTCATCCTCCGCCACCCCCCGCCTGCGTTTTCACCGACACCACAGAACTCCTGATCCCCAAACTTCTGCTCCTCACCAAACTAAACCCTACGGGGCGCCCCGCCACCCCCCACGTCGGCAACAGGGATGTCCCCATACCCCAACCTGTTAAGCCCGCCAACCCCCCAACAATTGCCCCAAACCCCTACCCAAGTCTGCCAGGGGCCATCGCTAACTGCGCTAAGGGCCCCCACGAAGTCTCACCTGGCTGCCTGGGTGCTGTGACCCCATCAGCCGAAGATCCTGTGTCCAGACGTCCAGTCCTCTGCGCTGATCCTACAGGTTCAGGCCAAAATGCCTCCACGTGCTGTTCCCTGGCTGCGCTCCTGCCAGGAACGTTAGGGTTGCTCTCCGCCATGGAATGGTCAAAGGGGGCGGAGCTTCCTCTTGACTGCAGCCTCGGTGATGACGATGGAGGCCTGCTGCTTGACACACCAGGACACACAGCAGCCCCGTTCCTCCTGGCCTCTTGATCACGCTGGGGGGCACCCATCTGTAGAATGAGGTGACCAGGCCCAGCCACCTCGCGGGCTCCACCTGCACACCGGATTCCTCTGAAGGGCTCCGTCTCTGGCGCTAAGCCTGGGGGGGAGGGGGAAGGACTGTGGGCTAAAGTGCGCCGGCGGTCTGGTCCGCCGTGGCCGGGTCGCCGAGGGCTGAGGTGGTGTTGAAGCCTCAGCCGCCCCCCTTAACAGTTAGTGCAATTGGTCCTGAACCAAGCTGGGGACCCGCACCTCCGCAGCCTCCCTCAACCCCCGAATCGCATCCTCCAATTGCTCCATAACGGTAAGCTCGTCTCACACTCTTTTACTCTCTTCTGTCTTTCCTAAAATGGCACTTTTCTTCTCCCTGTCCCAGCCTTTTAACCCCTTGTTCCCCCACCCCTAAAATCAAATAGGCCAATCCCTATCCCCCCATGGTCACCTTAAACCCACCCCTCTAACTAACTATCCTATCCCCAACTCCTGGGGTCTCCCTGAACCCCACCCCCTGTAATGCTGGCTTCCCCTAAGGCTCTCCCTCCAGTACAGCCATAACTTTAAACTGCTGTTCGAAACCTGCCGTTCTCAGGGGGTTCAGCCAACAATAGAGGATCTCAAAACCGGGGCAAAACACTTCCCTTTTGTACCCATTCATTGTCAATGGGGACAAACAGAACAAACCAGATCAGGATGCATTCCGTTCCGGTTTGTTCAATTTTTTTGACTTGCAGTGGTTTTGTGTCTGGTCTGTGAAACTGAACAAACCGGAGCCAGCATGAAAATCAATGTAAGTCAATGGTGGAGGATCCGGGACCCATCCGGTTAGTTTGGTTTCTGTTTAACCCCTTGAGGACTTCCGCCGTACATGTCCGGTCTCTAAACACAGTGCCACTGCATGTGCAGCAGGCGCCATAGCCGCTGGGTTTTTGCTATTTTAAACAGCAGAGACCCGTGGCACATGTATGCGATCAGCCATAAGGCTGATCACATACATTTTCCCTTTCAGTCCGGATTTAGAAGCCACGCGCTTCCGCTCCAGTAACAGCGTTCCCTGGCTGAGATCGGGTAACCTGTAACATTGATCTAATAGACGAAAGGCTCAAGTAGGCTTCGGAGTCTATTACATGAATATACCAATACAGGCCACGAGGTGGCAGCACTGTATTGTTATATTGAAAATGAAGTGTTTAATGATGGCTATATATCTAATGATTGCCAACTATAATCACCCAAAAAAAGTAAAAAAAAAGTTTTACAAAGTTTTTAGAAATATAAAAAAAATGTAAAAGTTCAAATCACCCCCTTTTCCTTAAAATAATCATGGGGATTGCCACGTGCAAAAATGCCCATACAATTAAATTTAATAATATTGATGGCATATGGCAAATGGTGTAATGGAAAAAAATTAATAAAATTACAATTTGCAATTTTTTGTCACTTCAACACCCTAATAATTATTTTAATAAAAAGTGATCAAAAAGTCACAGACACTTCAAATTCACTGAAAAGTACAGATCGCCCTGCAAAAAATGAGCCCTCACACAGCCCAGTACACATAACTACAAAAAAGTTATAGGGGTCAGAATATGGTGATATTTTTTTTTCAGTATTAAAACGCAAGAAAAATTGTACAAGTGTGGTATCGTTGTAACCATACTGACCTGGAGAATGAAGATAACAGGTCAATTTTATCGCATAGTGTACAGTGTAAAAAAATAAAAACCTTTGTCAGAATTGTGTTTTTTCCCAATTCTAGCCCATTTGGAATTTTTTTCCCGCTTTCCACTACATGGTATGCAGCTGTAAATGGTGCCATTAAAAAGTACAACTTGTCCCGCAAAAAATAAGCCCTTATAATGCTATGTGAACGGAAAAATAATCCTGACAAAACGGATACCGTGGAGGAGATCACTGGAGAGCTAGATGTAAATATAGCTGTCTCCTCTGCTGACAAGCAGGTGATCATCGAGAAGGAACAATTCCTTTCTGACAATCGCCTGCTGTGTTGTACCGTGCAAAGGGACCTTTATCCTCAGGATATGTAATCAGTATTAGATCGGCGGGGGTGCAACACCCAGGACCTTTGCTGATTAGCTGTACATTGGTCATGTGGCCTAGTTGCAGCTCTGCCCTATTCAAGTCAATGGGGCTGAGCTGCAATACCAAGCACTGCCACCATACGATGTATGGTGCTGTTCTTGGAAAGCTACCAGGAGCCAGCATCACTCACCAGAGCTCCGATGAGAGCCGTCTCTCACTGAAACTGGCTGCTGGGACTGATGTGATAATGATGACCTATCCTGAGGATAAGTTATCATTATCTTTTTTTTTTTTACAGAAGCACTCCCACAATTTTTTTTATTCTCTGTCCTTTTAGAAAGGTACCTGATGTAAATTGTAGTGATAGTAATCTTACCAGTGACTGTATTTGTGAGTTACAACCTCCCTTCTGATCCTCAGCTATGTCATATGACCAACACTCTGGCTCTCCAACTGACACAGGACAGGAAGTCAGTTACTTCTGTATTCATTCCTTTGAGATTGACATTGAGGCTACCATAGAATTACATAGAGAAATTGGCTTTCTGTCCAACATAAGATGCTGGTCAGAGTGCTGGTCACATGACACAGATGAGGAACAGAAGGCAGGTTATAACTCACAAATATAGTAAATGATAAGAAAATTATCTTTACTACAGTTTACATCATGTACCTTTCTAACAGTTCTGAGAATAAAAAATGTTGAAGGAGTTATTCTTTAACCTCACGGGAGGGAGGAGACTATCAGCACAAGCAGCTCAGTTGAGAAGCATATTTGATTTATTTTTATATTTTTGCTCAACACCCAATAGGAGGTTAGATCTCATCTTGCATTATTGAAGGCGTATTCTCATCTTAGACATTTATGTTGTATCCATATAATATGCTACAAATGATGGACAGATGAAGAGTCCAATTCGAGCACCTTGACCCCCAACTCACTGGCTGCTACATGCAGGCTGCGGATGTATGAAGAGGCGATCACTTATCTCCACATCTCTCTACGTTCACACATGCATTCTAGAAATGAATAGACAGACCCTCAGACATGTGCCAGGAGAGCTCTCACAAAGCCAGATGCGGTCAGGACACTCCTATTCTGGAGATAAGTACGAATCCCAGAAGAGGCACCAATATCTACAACACGTGGCCTAAATGTCTAAGATGGGAATACCTTTTTAGCCATTTAGAATGTGTTCTGTTTTTCTTCTTGTTGATCATTATATTTCGCAATTTTTTTTAATATACTTGGATCTGCAATTATAAAAATGTGTTAAAATTAGAGGTGGGACGAATCCAATTTTTTTCAAATCCGAATCCGAATAGGTTCTCGAATCTTTCGAATCTTTCGAATCTCGAATGCTACGAATCCTACCTTGGCATTAGGCATGTATAAAGTTATTGGTTTGGAGGGGTTAATGGAAACACCTTGGCATTAGGCATGTATAAAGTTATTGGTTTGAAGGGGTTAATAACTTTATACATGCCCATTGCCAAGGTGCTTACATTAACCCCTCCAACCAATAACTTTATACATGCCTAATGCCAAGGTGTTTCCATTAACCCCTCCAAACCAATAACTTTATACATGCCCATTGCCAAGGTTCTTCCATTAACCCCTCTCCAAACCAATAACTTTATACATGCCCATTGGGTTTGGAGGGGTTAATGGAAGCACCTTGGCATTAGGCATGTATAAAGTTATTGGTTTGTAGGGGTTAATGAAAGCACCTTGGAGGTGCGTTCATTAACCCCTCTCTAAACCAATAACTTTATACATGCCAAGGTGGTGCCTGCAGCCTCTCTCCATCTGCCTTTCATTTCAATATCAATTTACAGTGACTCAGTGCCCCCGATTCCCCCCTGGCGTGCCTCAAGTGCTGTTAACTTAAATTACCTAATGGCACTGGCACTAGTAAGGAGGGCGCAGCCGCAGACACATGGGGTCCGAGACCGTCTTCATCCCAGCATGCACTGGGACCTTACGTGACGTCAGACACACATTGTTAGCCGGCGTGATGACGATGTATGAGCGCAACTGCGCATTACGCAAAGTCCTGCCTCTCTGGCCTCCGGAGGACACGGAAGCGGTGAGTGAGACGCTTAATTTCACTCCCACTCCGTGATCATGTGATGTAACGATTGCTCGATGCAGGGAAACTGCATTGATGAATTTTTTGACTCGATTTAATCGAGTTATTCGAATAATCGTTTCAGCCCTACTCGGCGGGATTCGTCGGATTCGAATTACGGAAATGACGTCGGGATTCGAGTCCACGAATCCCACGAATCCAGCAAGATTCGATGGATTCGACGAATCCCCCATCCCATCTCTAGTTAAAATCATCTACACACATGTTGTCTATTTGTCATTGTGATCAGTTGTCATACACCTCCCTGTGTTGCACCCCTTCATACTGGGTAATGTCTGAAACCAGTGTGGTGTATACTATTAGTGCACCTTACTATGGATTTTAATATTGCCCAAATAAAAGACATGATTTTAGTCCAGTGGCTGCTGGAACTACGCTGGACTTTCTATTTGTTTCATCCATCCGAAGACATAATAATGCTAAATAAGTGCTATTAACCTCCTAAATGGCTCTCTAAACTCTCCATGGCTCCCCCATTAATTAGAGAATGGAAAATGCATTCTAATTAGTATATGTCCATTGGCTGATTGCTGAAGAAGGATTGTGTGGCCCACTCCACAACTCTTTCATCTTCAGTTACCTCACTGGCTGTGATGCTAACAGAGACAACTACTATATCTGCCCTAGAAACTGTATTACATGGATGGCCATTCATCTGAATGGTTGTACTGTTATACTGTACTACTGTATCAGCTGGGGCGCCCTCCAGAATAATCAGCTGTTTGCCATGGACGTCAGGAACCACACTAGGGCCATGATTCCCATGTTATACCACCCATAAATGGACACTTAGAGGCTTCTCTGCTTTAGAACACCAATTAGGTACTCTGCTTGGGCATTTTGAGTTAATAGCGGGGAGTGCTTTATTTGGGATTTCCACTAATTACCTGATGGAGGACCAAGTAGGTCAATGGAACTGATGAATAATCAATTGATATCGGTTGGCTCCATACTGTGCTTCTTAACCCTGTGTGGCGATGAAGGAGAACTCAATATTGCAGATAGGTTCCCTAGTAGATTATAGGTAATTGATGACAATTTCAGCACTGGGGCACCTTATTTTTGAGTCTTGCACATGGCCGTAGCTGTTTTTGCTGTCCGGATACTGTCCGTGTGCGTTCCACATTTTGCAGAACGGAATGTCCTACCTTCTATAGAACTGTCCTATCCTTGTACGTAAAATGACAAGAATAGGACATGTTCTATTTTTCAGCGGGGCCGCAGAATAGAAATACACTGTGTGCTGCCCACATCTTTTGCGGCCTAATTGAAGTAAATGGGTCCGCATCTGACCCACAAAAAATGCAGATCGGATGCAGACTATAACAACGGTCGTGTGCATGAGCCCTTAGGATGTTGAAATTAAATACACTTAATAGTTCTCAACCCCAACATCATCTGTTGGAGGTGACTTGGGAGCACCCCAGTGTTGGGGAGGACTGACCACATGAGTTTCCTGCCTTTTTTTCCTAGCATCCAGTAAGAATTCAAATTCAAGGCCCCAAATGTTTTATCCCTTAATATCTGAATCTGCTTTGCCAAAGGGGCAGCTACCAGGGGTCTTCATTCAAGGCGATTTTCCTCTCGCTGAAAATCAGACATCATATAGTACATGACAATTTTTTTTTCGAACAAAGCTAGAACCAGCCCTGTACCTCACATGGATCCAGAGATCTCCCCATTTATTGCTTCAGGCTGGCAGCTACGGGGAGTGTCTTTTCTCGGGAGATATGTCCTTTCTGAGGCAGCTTTTTCCCTTTCACATCTCTGGGGTGTGTTCTTTCTCAGGGGGCATGTCCTTTCTGCTGAAACTCTTGCCCTGTAACTGTCACAGCTTCTAAAATTAGATACAGCTGATGGCAGCTGATGGATGTAACTGAGCATGTGCGTCCACCTCAGTGAGGTAGACAGAGAGACAGAGAAATCAGGAAAATAACAAACAGCAGATAGCCCCATTTTATTAAATAACTCAGTGGCTATACTAAATGTTTAATTACTTGTTATTACAGAAGTATTCAGAGCCAGGTGCTGGTTTTAAAAATGTAGAAATTGTTTGGTGGGACAACTCCTTTAAGGCCCTAGACACTATGTGGAAAAAGAGTCCCTGTTAGGTACAGCTTCTGTTGCAACACCACATGTCCACTTTAACTGGATGTGGAACCCCAGAGGCTGTCTGAACAGTTGGCACTAAAGTTTAACTTTTTGATGGTATCTTGATATAGAAGCCTTTAGAGCATCATAACAGTTGCCCATTATGAACTGTGTATATCATAAAATTATACCAGAACAGCAAGCTTATAGAGCATAATATTGAACAGAAAGTTCTGTTCCTCAGTAATAGGAAATAAATGAAAGTGGTTCCATCAGCATACCAAGCAAATGTAATGTACCTGTTGTGTAATAGGAACCAGCTGTGAAGTATGTTGAGATATGGAGCATTACTGTAGATTTACTGGGTAGGAAACACAGCAAACATAATATTATATGGCAGATGCCTTGTGCACCCAACTAAACTAAAAACACTGAAACACAATGCAAATTGCTACTGATAACTTTGATACAGAAGATGTTTCCCTGAATATTTCTTGGCCTTCAGGCCTCATGCGGCTCCATACTATGCTGCTTATCGGTTACTCCACACAGCACTGTATTAATGAAAACTGGGAAGAATGCCTTCATAATATGGAATCTAATGGACCATGCCATAGCCCCCTTCTCCCTTCTGTTTATGGTCTGAGGCATATGAAAGTGCAGTAGGGTCTTATACCATGGTATAGGTTAGTGATGGCTAACCCCGGCCCTCCAGCTGTGGTGAAACTACGACTCCCAGCATGCTCCATTCATTTCTATGGAGTTCTGAGAACAGTCAAGAAAGTCTACATATTGGGAGATGTTGTTTGACCACAGCTGGAGTTCCGGAGGTTAGCCATCACAGGTATAGGTGCTATGCTATGACTATGTTGAGGTAGGGCCCTATACATCTCTACGTGCTCCCTGTTATGGCTAAAGTCAAACATAGCCCCATCCATCTCAATTGGAGGCTCATGATAACTCCATACTAGTATGCCCCTAAACATTTGTACAGTCAGGTCCATAAATATTGGGACATCAACACAATTCTAACATTTTTGGCTCTATACACCACCACAATGGATTTGAAATAAAACGAAGATGTGCTTTAACTGCAGACTGTCAGCTTAAATTTGAGGGTATTTACATCCAAATCAGGTGAACGGTGTAGGAATTACAACAGTTTGCATATGTGCCTCCCACTTGTTAAGGGACCAAAAGTAATGGGAAAATAGGCTTCTAAGCTGTTCCATGGCCAGGTGTGTGTTATTCCCTCATTATCCCAATTACAATGAGCAGATAAAAGGTCCAGAGTTCATTACAAGTGTGCTATTTGCATTTGGAATCTGTTGCTGTCAACTCTCAAGATGAGATCCAAAGAGCTGTCACTATCAGTGAAGCAAGCCATCATTAGGCTGAAAAAACAAAACAAACCCATCAGAGAGATAGCAAAAACATTAGGCGTGGCCAAAACAACTGTTTGGAACTTTCTTAAAAAGAAGGAAAACACCGGTGAGCTCAGCAACACCAAAAGACCTGGAAGACCACAGAAAACAACTGTGGTGGATGACCGAAGAGTTCTTTCTCTGGTGAATAAAACACCCTTCACAACAGTTGGCCAGATCAAGAACACTCTCCAGGAGGTAGGTGCATGTGTGTCAAAGTCAACAATCAAGAGAAGACTTCACCAGAGTGAATACAGAGGGTTCACCACAAGATGTAAACCATTGGTGAGCCTCAAAAACAGGAAGGCCAGATTAGAGTTTGCCAAACGACATCTAAAAAAGCCTTCACAGTTCTGGAACAACATCCTATGGACAGATGAGACCAAGATCAACTTGTACCAGAGTGATGGGAAGAGAAGAGTATGGAGAAGGTAAGGAACTGCTCATGATCCTAAGCATACCACCTCATCAGTGAAGCATGGTGGTAGTAGTGTCAACTGCAAAAAAAGGGGGTTAGTCAGCACCTCCCAGTGCGCAGGTGCACGCTGCCATGGCAAAGACCTAGAGGAAAAAAGAGACAATGCAGCAGCACTCTGCAAATCAGACAAAGTACAACAATGCTTACAAAAATTTACGCCTATTTATAAAAGCGAGATGCTTGGACAATGCATTTTGTACAAAACCATCTAAGCCCGTCTGCCGAACGTCAAGGCGATCTCTGTTAGACGGGTCCTAACACTAAATACTACCTGTTATACGCCATAATGACCGCCATAAAATTCAGGGAGTCTAACAGAGATCGCCTTGACGTTCGGCAGACGGGCTTAGATGGTTTTGTACAAAATGCATTGTCCAAGCATCTCGCTTTTATAAATAAGCGTAGTATTAGCACCATAATTTTTGTAAGCATTGTTGTACTTTGTCTGATTTGCAGAGTGCTGCTGCATTGTCTCTTTTTTTTCCTCTAGGTCTTTGCCATGGCAGCGTGCACCTGTGCACTGGGAGGTGCTGACTAACCCTCTTTTTTTGCAGATTTACAATGCTGGAGATGTGGCACTCCAGCGAGTCGTGCACTCCTGATTAGCCTGTCTGCCCCATAGGCTGATTTTAATTATTTTCAGTATAAAGCTGTAGCCTGCTCTCACTACATTCATTGGAAGCTGTCTAGCACCAGGAAGGGTATAGAGTGGGCTCAGCATGCATGTTGGTACCTGCATCCCTTGTAATGGAGGCCATTTTGGCACAAAAAAGGGAAAAAGGCAGAGTGGATCCAACATGCATGTGGGTCCAACACTCCTTGAATTTTATGGCGGTCATTATGGTGCATAACAGGTAGTATGTAGTGTTAGGACCCGTCTAACAGAGATCGCCTTGACGTTCGGCAGACGGGCTTAGATGGTTTTGTACAAAATGCATTGTCCAAGCATCTCGCTTTTATAAATAAGCGTAATATTAGCACCATAATTTTGTAAGCATTGTTGTACTTTGTCTGATTTGCAGAGTGCTGCTGCATTGTCTCTTTTTTTTCCTCTAGGTGGTAGTGTCATGGCGTGGGCATGTATGGCTGCCAATGGAACTGGTTCTCTTGTATTTATTGATGATGTGACTGCTGACAAAAGCAGCAAGATGAATTCTCAAGTGTTTTGGGCAATATTATCTGCTCATATTCAGCCAAATGCTTCATAACTCATTGGACAGCGCATCACAGTGCAGATGGACAATGACCCAAAGCATACTGCAAAAGCAACCAAATAGTTTTTTGAGGGAAAGAAGTGGAATGTTATGCAATGGCCAAGTCAATCACCTGAGCTGAATCCGATTGAGCATGCATTTCACTTGCTGAAGACAAAACTGAAGGGAAAATGCCCCAAGAACAAGCAGGAACTGAAGACAGTTGCAGTAGAGGCCTGGCAGAGCATCACCAGGGATGAAACCCAGCGTCTGGTGATGTCTATGCGTTCCAGACTTCAGGCTGTAATTGACTGCAAAGGATTTGCAACCAAGTATTAAAAAGTGAAAGTTTGAGTTATAATTATTATTATGTCCCATTACTTTTGGTCCCTTAACAAGTGGGAGGCACATATGCAAACTGTTGTAATTCCTACACCGTTCACCTGATTTGGATGTAAATACCCTCACATTAAAGCTGACAGTCTGCAGTTAAAGCACATCTTGTTTGTTTCATTTCAAATCCATTGTGGTGGTGTATAGAGCCAAAAGTTTTAGAATTGTGTCGATGTCCCAATATTTATGGACCTGACTGTATGTGTGCCCTGTTATGACTCCAATCAGAGAGAGCCCAACTCAGTTGAAGGCCCATGATAACTCCATAATAGTATGCCCGTAAACATGTCTATCCGTGCCCTGTTATGGTTCCAATCAAAGAGAGCCCCATCCATCTCAATTGGAGGCCCATGATCACTCTATACTAGTATGCTTAAACATTTGCATGTGTGCCCTGTTATGGCTCCAATTGAAGATAGCTCCAACCATCTTAACTGGAGGCCCATGCTAACTCCATAATAGTATACCCCAAAACATTTGTATGTGTGCCCTGTTATGGCTCAAATCAAAGAGATCCCCACCTAACTCAATTGAAGGCCCATGATAACTCCATAATAGTATGCCCCTAAACATATCTATGTGTGCGCTGTTATGGCTCCAATCAAAGAGAGCCCCATCCACCTCAATTGGAGCTCATGATAACTCCATACTAGTATGCCCCTAAACATATGTGTGCCCTGTGATGGGTCCAATCAAAGAGAGTCCCATCCAACTCAATTGGAGGCCTATGATAACTCCATACTAGTATGCTCCTAAACACTTCTATGGGTGCCATGTTATGGCTCCATACTAGTAGCACTCCATGAATCTCTATAGGTGGCCTATTATAGATACATACAAGTATGCCTCTATACATCTCTATGGTAGCTATGGTTCTATACTAGTAAGTTCCCATGCATAATTTTGGCATTTCTTTAGTATTTAATCTAGAATTCGGGTATATTCTTGATGTTAGTATCAAGGATTACCTGAACAGCTCCTTATTTCTTTCTTTCTTTTTTTTTTTTTTTGTTCATGGCTCCTGCCATCAATTGCCCACATCACCGTTGCCCGCTCTGTTACAAAGGAATCCTATTACTTGTTAGATTCCTCATTTGTACACTCAGGGATCTAAAGTGGATAGTCAATCACTTATAATGATAAATGATTTGTTCTTGGTGGAGAGACGAAATAGTGCAGCATTTATTCCATAGCATAAATCTTTGTCATAAAGAGTTCACAAGCAGAAACCTTGTGTAAAGGTCTACTCATGAGCTGAGGATTTTCAATATCTTACAGATTATGGTATTCCTCCTGCACGCCGCGTCTTACACTGTTATTACGGATTTATAAATGGATCAGGATGATAGGGGAGTATAAAAATATTTCATTGTGTGCACACACAGAATATGTCAAAGAATATAAAATTCAAGAAGATTAAAAACCAGATAGAAGATTCATCAATGTATAATGGTGCCTCACAAAGTTATAAACTTCAGAATATGCAATTAAGTCGGAGCACATTGTGACCATTCTGCTGCACAATTTCAGGGTAATTGGCTACGAGAAGGAAATACTAAAGGGCACTGCGAATTTTAAATTTGCTACTAATGGTTTAGTGTCTATTGTTAATGTTAAGGCTACTTTCACACTCGCGTTTTAGCTTTCCCTTTATGAGATCCGTTCAGGGCTCTCACAAGCGGTCCAAAACGGATCAGTTTTGCCCTAATGCATTCTGAATGAAAAAGGATCCGCTCAGAATGCATCAGTTTGCCTCCGATCACTCTCCATTCCGCTCTGGAAGCGGACAACAAAACGCTACTTGCAGCGTTTTGCTGTCCACTTGACGAAACTGAGCCAAACGGATTGGTCCTGGCACACAATGTAAGTCAATGGGGACGGATCAGTTTTCTCTGTCACAATCAGGCACAATAGAAAATGGATCCGTCTCGGCTATGTTACAGATAATACAAACGGATCCGTTCATGACGGATGCATGCGGTTGTATTATTGTAACGGATCCGTTTTGCAGATCCATGACGGATCCGCCCAAAACGCGAGTGTGAAAGTAGCCTAATGCACTATTTCTATGTAATGTTTGTAATCCAAGAACTGAAATGAGAAAGCCGTTTAGTTATTTGGCCCTACTCAGCGGGATGAGGTGGCCCTTCTCCTCTGGGTCACAAGCTTGGTAGTTCAAACAGGTCAAGTGAGAGGAAGCATTTGCAGGTGCCTGTGCAGAAGTAAGATCTGCACCATCCTCATCCTGGCATCCCAACAACTACCACCATCCGCTGAAAGAGATGGAAGTACATAATATACAGACTGTGGAGCACCAATTTAATGGACTGGTGCAAAGGACAGGCAGTAAGTGAAAATGCTCTACTATAGCTACAGGGATTACTACTAGTGAAAGAGTACATCATTTCAAATGCCCACCATGTTTTAACTACCTGTTGGAGGATCTACATCTCGCTGTGGGAATTAGGCTACTTTCACACCTGCGGCAGTGTGATCCGGCGGGCAGTTCCGTCATCGGAACTGCTCGCCGGATCCCCCGATTTGGATGTGACTGAAAGCATTTGTGAGACGGATCCGGATGCGGATCCGTCTCACATATGCATTGCAAGAACGGATCCGTCTCTCTGCTTGTCATGCGGACAGACGGATCCGTCTTGTATTTTTTTTTCACATTTTTACCAGTCTGCGCATGCGCAGGCCGAAAGGACGGATTCGGCATTCCGGTATTTTGAATGCCAGATCCGGCACTAATACATTCCTATGGGGAAAAAATGCCGGCAAGTCTTCAGTTTTTTTCGCCGGAGATAAAACCGTAGCATGCTATGGTTTTATCTTTTGCCTGATCAGTCAAAATGACTGAACTGAAGACATCCTGATGCATCCTGAACAGATTACTCTCCATTCAGAATGCATGGGGATACGCCTGATAAGTTATTTTCCGGTATAGAGCCTTTGTGACAAAACTCTATGCCGGAAGCGTTAATTTTAACGTAAATTTGTTTTCCCTTAGTCCTAACAGCAGCACAAGTGGGGAGTTCTCCCCTGTGAAACTGGTAGGACAGGTGGAATTTTTATGGATTAAAATTGCTACCAAGACAATTAAACCAGTGCTTTATCAGCAAGTACACAAACACAAATAGGGTGGGAAATTTGTGTGCTGCTGTTAGGACTAAGGGAAAACAAATTTACATTAAAAATAATGCTTCCCTTACGTCCTAACCAGCAGCACAAGTGGGGACCTAGCAAGGAGTGACAGACAAATTGGGAGGGTTCCCCTTTTTTTATTTTATTTTTATGAGAGGGCGGCATTGAGAATGGTACGTCCAAATGCCACTCCCTCAGAGCACCTAGAATCTAGGTAATGCTTCATAAAGGTGCTGTGGGAGCTCCAAGAGGCTGTAGCACAGATTTGTTCTAGCAGGACCAAACTTTTCTCTGCGTACGAAGTAGATACTGCCATTGTAGAGTGGGCAGTGAAAAAGGATGGAGGAGCCAACCCCATGGCTAGAAAAGCTTCATGGATTGCCTCTTTTACCCATCTACTCAAAGAGAGTTTAGAGGCCTTTAGACCTTTGTTTTTCCCCGACAAGGACAGCAGGAGGTGTTCGGATATTCTGAAGTCCGCAGTTCTGTTCAGGTAGATTCTGAGATTTCTTGAAATGTCCAAGGAATGGAGGGCTTCTTCCTCTGGAGATGAGGGAGAGGGACATAAAACCGGTAAGGTGATGGTCTGATTAGTATTTCTAAATGATGGTACCTTGGGGAAAAAGGTCGGTAGGAACCTCAACAGAACTCTGTCCTGGAGGAAGAGGGTATAAGGCTCAGCGGCCGCTAAGGGCTGCAGTTCTCCAATCCTCTTGGCCGAAGTTATGGCCAGTAGAAATGTGACCTTCAAAGATAAAAATCTAAGGTCCACATTTTCCAAGGGTTCAAAGGGGGAAGAGGATAGCCGCTTCAGAACCACAGATAAATCCCATTCAGGGATAGGTCTCAGGATTCTAGGTTTTAGTCTTTCGGCTCCTTTGAGGAACCTCCTGAGTAGGGGATCTTGAGCTAAAGGTCTGCCTAAACAGGCAGAAAGGGCACTGGTATGAACTCTGAGCGTTGACGGGCTTAGACCGTTGTCCAGGCCATCCTGCAGAAACTGTAGAATCGCTGAAAGAGGAGGATCTGACGGTACAACCTCTTTATCAGCACACCACTGAAGGAAGATCTTGTATATCCTTGAGTAAGCTTTTTTTGTAGACTCCGCCCTGGAGTGTGAAATGGTTCTCAAGACCTCCACAGAAAGCCCTCTAGCTTCTAGTAGGGACCTGTCAATCTCCAGTCTGTCAGATTGAGTTTCCTCAGATCTAGGCAGGGGCCTGTGTCCTGATACACAAGGTCCTGCATTAGGGGAAGTCTCCAATATGTGCCCTGACTCATCTTCATGAGCTGGGTGAACCAAGACCTCTTCGGCCAGAATGGTATTATTGCAATGACCGGGGTCTGGTTTTGCTTGATTTTCGTCAATACCCTTGGTATCATGGAAATTGGAGGGAATATGTAAGCCAGTCTGAACCTCCATGTTATGGACAGAGCATCTATCGCCAGAGGATTGTCCTCCTTGTAGAGGGAGCAGAATCTGTCCACCTTGGCGTTCAAGCGGGTCGTCATCAAGTCGATCTCTGGAGTACCCCACCGGTGAGTGATCTGGGTGAAAACGTCTCTGTTCAATGACCATTCGCCTGGAACTGGCAGATCATGACTCAGCCGATCTACAACTACGTTGAGATTCCCTCTGATGTGAACAGCCGAAAGGTGTGATAGACTGGTTTCTGCCCAAGCAAGAATAAAACCAACTTCCTGGAGGAGAGGTTGAGATCTTGTGCCTCCCTGTCTGTTGATGTAAGCGACTACCGTCGTATTGTCCGAGCGGACTCTTACCGCCTGGACAGAGCATCTATCGCCAGAGGATTGTCCTCCTTGTAGAGGGAGCAAAAGTGGCCTTTTATTGTGGGCAGTCTAAGGCACACCTGTGCTATATTCATGCTGTCTAATCAGCACCTTGATATGCCACACCTGTGAGGTGGGATGGATTATCTCGGCGAAGGAGAAGTGCTCACTAACACAGATTTAGACAGATTTTTGAACAATATTTGAGAGTAATGGGTCTTTTGTGTATGTAGAAAATGTTTCAGATCTTTGAGTTCAGCTCATGCAAAATGGGAGCAAAACCGAAAGTGTTGCATTTATATTTTTGTTCAGGGTACATGGACATTGTCCTGTGTACTGGGAGGGAAACATTTACTAATCTATTTACCCCACTATTGTGGCATAAATAGGTTGCAAATTTTGTAGCACAAAATTTGTCCGGTAAAATTTGCAACATTTCCCCCTTCAGGGCATTTTTCCAAAGCGGTGAGAAAAGAAGGTGCAGCGTGGGCACGCCGAGAGGCCCAGCTCATTTATCATTTTTCACACCGGTTTTTGGTGTGAACAATAACTTAAATCTACGCCAGCAAGAGGCCTTGTGCAAACTTAGGTCTGTCACATGGCCTTCCGGACGAAGCACCAAACTTATGTAGAGGCCTGCGCCTGTACATAACTTTGGAGCCTCCTCCAACAGAGCAGAGGGACTGCACATGCATAGTTCCTAGGTGTATATATCAGTATCTGCTTTCGGTATGTATGGACAGTGCACAGTACAGTACTACTTCTTTTCTCCTGTGTACCTAGGTGTATATATCAGTATCTGCTTTCGGTATGTATGGACAGTGCACAGTACAGTACTACTTCTTTTCTCCTGTGTACTTGGTATATGTATCAGTACCAGCAGTTATTCTGTATGTACAGACATTGCAGTGCAGGGTTGCCAACCCTCTGTAATTTACAGAAATTCCACAAAAAAAAATGTTCTTTTTTTTGCATCCGCAGAGTCTGTGGTCTTACTTTTAAAAAAAAGTGCCAATACATGACATGCACAGTGCGAACAGTGTTCTCAGCCTTTACTGTTACCAAGTCTAAACTAAAGTGATTTTCGAGAAGCAAGAACAATACAAAAATACTCACCTGTTATATTCTCTGCGGATCTAAGGGTATAGGGACGCTGTCAGGTTTCTTGATTCAGTTTTGGAAACCAAAAAATCTGAAGTGGTTTACAAAAGGAGAGAAAGTACAAATGACAGCTATGACTTTGCAAATGATTCTGCCAGATTCTTTTTACTGCTGGACAACTTCTTTAAGTTGGAGTTTTTGTGATTCAGGAATGTCCATGATTTTTTGTTTAGTTTTCAAGAAAAAATTGAAGAGGAGGTTGGCAACTCTGTACAATATATATATATACACACACCGTATATAAATTAGAATTTCTTCTATATTTGAATCAGGTGATTTTGTCAGAATCCATATCATTATATTCCTTGACTCTATTTTTCTTGAGATATTTATATATATATATATATATATACACACCCTTACGCACAGTCCCAGCGATGCTTCTCCCATCCCGTTTTTGGTCTGAGGGACGCATTATCACATTGTTCAAGGGACCGCAAGAAAAAAATGTCGATTGGTGCTTATTTGCATTGACCTATTACACAGGTGGATACAAAGTGAATAGGGAAGAATGATCACTACTACAGTTGTTCCTTTCTCCTTCGGTTCTACTGGTTATTGGCAGCACATCCCTGATTACATAGGGAGATGTGGTGCCTAATAGTCATTTATGTTTCATCCTATTATCTTTTATCCTGGTGAAAGATGCAAATCAGCCATCAAACAATCATCTAAAAGAGGCCCTGAATACACGGGAAAGCAGACCTCTGTTAGGATATTATATACCTATAATTTTGATCCATCGGCATAGACAGGGGTTCTTTACTGTTCAGACAGTAAGACCAAGGAACTCTCTACAACAAGATCTACAAGATGATTTGTATAAAGAACTCATGGGGCGCCTCTCTTGAAAGATTATTTTATTTAATCTCCCTTCCAACATATTCCTCAGTGCTGTACAGAGATTGTCTCCATTCACAATGGTTCCTATTTCTGTGAAGCTCTCAATCTAATTTCCCGATCTTAAACACACTAGGGTAGATTTCTATCAGTATGTGTGCCCAGATACTGGGGAAAACCCATGGAAACACAGTGAAAACATACAGACTCCATGCAGATGTTTGACTTTGGTTGGATTCAAACCCAGAACCTCTTAATATGCCTCTACTAGGTTGCTGAGATGGGTTATTGATTAAGGGATTCATTCTGGCTGCTTTATTTAAAATCAAGCAATTCACTTTATAGTGGTTGTTTAGCCTTCCCCTGATTCAACACTATAAGATTTTTGGGATTTTCAACCTTACTATGTTATTTTTAAATCTTGAAAATTAGCCAATTCTCCAGAAATAAGAATGGCAAGAAGGCCTCGAAACACCATGCCAATCACAAAGGAAAGCAGGTAAAAGGACCTCCTACAGACTTGAACTGACCATAGATATGACAGGATTGGGTTGGTTGAAATCCAAGTAAGGTATCCCTGAAAGACATGAGATTATCAGCATACCCAGCTGAAGTTGGTGGATCCACAAAGAATCTTCTGTCAACAGACAAAAGAAGGAGAGAAGGTCTGGGCACTAACGGCCACGAGATCCTTACCAACCACCATAGTTGTAATGCACCTGGTGTAACACAGTGGCCCACATTTATCAATCAACTAAAGCTAGTTTTTGGTGTAAAATGAACAACAAAAAGTTGCAAATTGTGCAAACATAAAAAAAAGAAAAAGTGCATGTAGTTTACTGGGTAGGAGGGGCGTCCCCGAATCTTTAGACAGATTTATTAATAGAAAAGTGGCAGCAATTTTTTTTCACTCTGCTCTCGCCTCCTTTGAGAAAATGGGTGGGCTAAGCAGAGGGAATGTGGGCTCTCACGGGCTGAAATATTTGCAATAGCATCATAGGGGTTGTGAAGTGTCATAATACTGATGACCTATCCTCAGGATAGGTCACAAATATCAGAGAGGCGGAGGTTAGACTCCCAGACCCCTGCCAATCAGCTGTTTGAAGAGGCCACTGTAGACATGCAATCACTGTGTCCATTTCAGTGTTTACCTCCATGTCGTCTGCCTTGTGGCAAAGGTGCAGGGTAACACTTGAATGGGAGAGGAAGCTATGATTACAGTGCACCACCACTACAATCTAGACCAGGTGTGCACAACCGACAACCCACAGAGCCACAGTTTGTGACCCCCGTCCTCCTGGATAGAAACACAGCTGATTGAATGATCAGCTGTGCGTCTGACCTCAGAGCTGGATTAAAGGTCCTGTTCCTGCATTCTAGTTGGAGAAGGTCAGGTCCTCAGCTATAAGTGATAGCTGGGAACCCAACGGAAAAGAATGAAAATAAGATTCTGCCTTCTCCACACATTGGTACAGAGTATTCAGTGGGCGCTATATAGTGAATAGAGAAGTGGTCGTGCTGCTTCCTTTACTGGATCAGGTGATCAAGTGATTGCTGGGTGTCTCGAGGCAGATCAAAGGTGCCGGGTCTTAGCAGACCCTGCTGTGTACAATGCCCCCAAAGTGGAAAATAATTATGGAATAATAGAAAAAGAATGCTTGGCCCTTAAGTGGGCCATTGAGTCCCTTAGGTACTATCTGCTGGGGACACAATTTAGGCTGATCACTGATCATTCGCCATTAAAATGGATGGCACGAAATAAAGGCAAGAATGCAAGAGTAACTCATGGTTTTTGGCGTTGCATGACTTCAAGTTTTTTGTTGCAAGGCAATGCGGAGGCATTGTCATGGGCCCACTGTCTAGGGGCACAAGGTGCTCTTCCCCACAGGTCTGACCAGAGGGGCAGGGTATGTTAGGTGGCAGCAGGTTAAGTGTTAAATGGCGTATATATTCCATGCTTTGAAACCTTAAAGTCTGTCTGGGTCTCTATAGCATTGGACTTGCTCGGACCAGTGAGCTAAATAGAAAAGCCCACATTAGATATGGAGTAAAATTCAAGTGGTATAAGCCTCATATTATTTTAGGGGAGATGTATTCTATGGAAGGTCTCTTTGATTACTACTACACATGTTGCACGCTTCACTTTCACAGCATGAAATATAATGACGGACCAACAGATAAGGTCATCTGTGTTCTTTATTACTGCCAGAAAGAGATGTGTGAAAACACCTTTGTACCTAACAGCTGTCAGATTATTTGTATTATTACACCGAGGACCACTACTGCTGGATTGCAAGACACAGCTCCGCTGCGTACAACCCCTGACTAATACATGGGGACCTTTATTGTATTGTTTTCTACAGCAAGTGCCAGAGGGGAGGAGGTGAATGAAAACGAGTAGTACAAAAGAAAGCAAAAGCCATCTATTTCCAGGAGAAATCAGGGTATTCACACACTAGATTCCTCCCAATACATGGCAGAAGAGATGTCAGGCCCATTCCCAGGTAACATCCACACCTCTACTTCCGAATAGCCCTGTAAAACGTACCTAACCTAACAAATTCTGCATTATTCAACAGTACAGAGTGTGTACATGAGGGATAACACTATTTCTGACTAGCAGTTTTCCTCTGTACACGGTGAACATCTGGATTGCAGTTCTCTCAGACATGGTGGGTGGAGACTAAATGCCATCCACTGCACACAGAAAGTAGAGGAGAAGTAGCTTCCTCAGCTTCTCTTACTCATTCAAGATCATGAAGGACATAACAGAGAGGTACTGACCTGTATTGGTTGTAAATTTAGCACTTGTCCTGAGTTAGGCCTCATGCACACAACCGTTTTTTTTTTAAGGTCCGAAAAAACGGGGTCCGTAGGTCCGTGATCCGTGTCCATTTTTTCTTCCGTGGGTCTTCCTTGATTTTTGGAGGATCCACGGACATGAAGAAAAAGTAGTTTTGGTGTCCGCCTGGCCGTGTGGAGCCAAATGGATCCGTCCTGATTTACAATGCAAGTCAATGAGGAAGGATCCGTTTGACGTTGACACAATATGGTGCAATTGCAAACGGATCCGTCCCCCATTGACTTTCAATGTAAAGTCAGGAGTCCCTATTATACCATCGGATCTGAGTTTTCTCCAATCCGATGGTATATTTTAACTTGAAGCGTCCCCATCACCTTGGGAACGCCTCTATGTTAGAATATACCATCGGATTTGAGTTAGATCGTGAAAACTCATATCCGACAGTATATTCTAACACAGAGGCGTTCCCATAGTGATGGGGACGCTTCAAGTTAGAATATACTACGAACTGTGTACATGACTGCCCCCTGCTGCCTGGCAGCACCCGATCTCTTACAGGGGGCTGTGATCCGCACAATTAACCCCTCAGGTGCCGCACCTAAGGGGTTAATTGTGCGTATCATAGCCCCCTGTAAGAGATCAGGTGCTGCCAGGCAGGAGGGGGCACACCCTCCTCCCTCCCCAGTTTTAAATTCATTGGTGGCCAGTGCGGCCCCCCCTCCCTCCCCTGTATTACTGTACATTCATTGGTGGCCAGTGGGCCCCCCTCTCCCTCCCCTGTATTACTGTACATTCATTGGTGGCCAGTGGGCCCCCCTCCCTCCCCTGTATTACTGTACATTCATTGGTGGCCAGTGGGCCTCCCCTCCCTCCCCTGTATTACTGTATATTCATTGGTGGCCAGTGGGCCCCCCTTCCTCCCCTGTATTACTGTACATTCATTGGTGGCCAGTGGGCCCCTCCTCCCTCCCCCTCCTAATTAAAATCCCCCCCCATCATTGGTGGCAGCGGAGAGTTCCGATCGGAGTCCCAGTTTAATCGCTGGGACTCCGATCGGTAACCATGGCAACCAGGACGCTACTGCAATCATGGTTGCCATGGTTACTTATCAATTTTAGAAGCATTATACTTACCTTCGCTATCTGTGACCGGCCGGGTGCTCCTCCTACTGGTAAGTGAAAGGTCTGTGCGGCGCATTGCTTATAGCACAGACCTGTCACTTACCAGTAGGAGGAGCGCCCGGCCGGTCACAGACATCGCAGGTAAGTATAATGCTTCTAAAAATTGCTAAGTAACCATGGCAACCAGGACTGTAGTAGCGTCCTGGTTGCCATGGTTACCGATCGGAGCCCTATCGATTAAACTGGGACTCCGATGGGAACTCTCCGCTGCCACCAATAATAGGGGGGGGATTTTAATTAGGAGGGGGAGGGAGGGGGGGCCGCACTGGCCACCAATGAATGTACAGTAATACAGGGGAGGGAGGGGGGCCCACTGGCCACTAATGAATGCACAGTAATACAGGGGAGGGAGGGGGGGCCCACTGGCCACCAATGAATGTACAGTAATACAGGGGAGGGAGGGGGGCCCACTGGCCACCAATGAATGTACAGTAATACAGGGGAAGGAGGGGGGCCGCACTTGCCACCAATGAATGTAATACAGGGGAGGGAGGGCACACTGGCCACCAATGAATTTAAAACTGGGGAGGGAGGGGGGTGTGCCCCCTCCTGCCTGGCAGCACCTGATCTCTTACAGGGGGCTATGATACGCACAATTAACCCTAACCCCTTAGGTGCGGCACCTGAGGGGTTAATTGTGCGGATCACAGCCCCCTGTAAGAGATCGGGTGCTGCCAGGCAGCAGGGGGAAGTCATGTACACAGTTCTTAGTATATTCTAACTTGAAGCGTCCCCATCACTATGGGAACGCCTCTGTGTTAGAATATACTGTCGGATCTGAGTTTTCTGCGATCCGTCTGTGTGAAAGTAGCCTACGGCCACAGATCACGTACGCGGATGCCAATCTTGTGTGCATCCGTGTTTTTTCACGGACCCATTGACTTGAATGGGTCCGTGAACCGTTGTCCGTCAAAAAAATAGGACAGGTAATATTTTTTTGACAGACAGGAAACACGGATCACGGCCGCGGATGAACAACAGTGCATTTTCCGAGTTTTCAATGGACCCATTGAAAGTCAATGGGTCCGCAGAAAATCACGGAAAATGGAACAACGGCCACGGATGCACACAACGGTCGTGTGCATGAGGCCTTATACTGTAAATCTCTGTGCAGTCTTTCTAGTGTCTCTCTTTAACCGCCTCCGGACCGCCTAACGCAGGATCGTGTTCCGGAGGCGGCAGCTCTGCGCAGAGTCACGCATATACGCGTCATCTCGCGAGACGCGAGATTTCGCTCAAAGCCGGCCCGCGCATGCGCATCGCGGGCCGGCAAAAGTTTAAGGAGTATTTCGTCAGCAACCTGCCAGCCAATGATCGTTGCTGGCAGATTGCTGATTTTTAAAAAATCAAATCAGAAGCCATCTAACACCTTATATTTATAAATATAAGGTGTTAAATGGCTTCTCTGCTCCTCTGCTGGTCCTTTTGGTCGGTTGGTTCCAGCAGAGGAGCAGACATTACAGTGAAGGATCTGTAATATATGTTGATCCGAAACATGTTGATGAAATGAGCCTGATGTTTGGTTTTTAAGCACGTTTCCTAATAAAACACGCACTGCGAGGTGAAGCTGGACAATCAATTTTTTTCGCTACTTCTCAGCCTTGGTTCCGGTTCTGTGTCCGTGCTCCTCGGTGGTGTATGGTGAGGTGAACTCCAACTTGGTGTTTTTACAGACATCACAGTGAGTACACCCAACACCACACTTAGCCCCCAGATCACCCCCCATCACCCCAATTAACCCCTTGATCACCCCTTAATCGCCCCTGTCAATCACTAGTGAAAGGGAAAAAAGTGATCAGTGTAAACTGTCACTTTTTTTTTTCACTAGTATTGACGGTTAGGTTTAGGATAGTTTAGGTCCCTTGGTTAGGTAGTTTAGCGTCAGTTAGCGCCCAGCCCACCGCACCGCAGTCACTGATTCGCTGATTAGCGTATCGCTAATCAGCATTTGTGCTTTTATAGTATCTGTAAGTGACCAAAACTGATCGCAGTCAGATCTATAATTGTATTAGTGTCACCTTAGTTCACCCTCCACCCAAAACGCAGTGTTTGCCCGAACAGGCCTGATCGGTCGCCCACACGTGCGTTCACCCACGCACCCATTTTTTATCAATCGCAGCGGCCTCCGGTACTTCGCTAGCCTCCCATTTGTAAGACAGGCTTGCTTTTTTTCTTGGGTAGTCTCAGGGAATACCCCTAAATTTAGTAGTCCAAATGTCAAACAGGGGGTATTCTTCTGAAGAGGCCTACAGGATTCTGACCCAGTCAGATGAGAAATGGGAACCCTCATCTGACGAATCTAGCGGGTCAGAATATGAACCTGTAGAAAGCAATGGCAGTCTGACCCAAAGTTCGGACGAGGAGGTTGATGTCCCTGATAGCACCAGGCGTACCAGGCCCCGTGTCGCTAGACCACAGGTTGCGCAGAATCCGCTTCAAGAGCAGCAGAGTGGGGCTGGCGCTGTCGGATTACGTGGTGAGGCTCACACCAGTAGCGCAGCCCTCCCTGGACCTAGTACCAGCACTGCCGTACAACATGGTGAAGTGGCGAGCACCAGAAGGGCAGTTGAAGCTGGTACGGTACGGTGGCACGTGCAGTAGTTACCCCGTCGCAGCCACAGCACAGACAGTCCCGTAGAGCCCCTAGAGTCCCTGAGGTGCTGGCAAACCCTGATTGGCAGTCCCCAACTTCAGCCGCACCTGTAGTTCCCCCTTTCACCGCCCAGTCTGGAGTTCGGGTTGAGACAGCTCAGATCGGTTCGGCACTGGGATTTTTTGAGCTGTTCTTGACTGTGGAGCTCTTGGACTTAGTCGTGGCAGAAACAAATCGGTATGCCACTCAATTTATAGCCGCCAACCCGGGAAGCTATTATGCCCAGCGTTTCCAGTGGAAACCAGTCCAAGTTTCCGAATTAAAAACTTTTCTGGGCCTTCTCCTGAACATGGGTCTAACCAAAAAGCATGAATTGCGGTCATATTGGTCCACGAACCCGATTCATCACATGCCCATGTTCTCTGCTGCTATGTCCAGGGCACGTTTTGAGACCATCCTGCATTTCCTGCACTTTAGCGACAACAGCACCTCCCGTCCCAGATGCCACACAGCTTTTGACCGGCTCCACAAAATTCGGCCCCTCATAGACCACTTCAACCAGAAATTTGCAGATTTGTATACCCCTGAGCAAAACATCTGCGTAGACGAGTCCCTTATACATTTTACCGGGCGCCTTGGCTTCAAACAATACATCCCAAGCAAGCGCGCCCGGTATGGGGTCAAATTGTATAAGCCCTGTGAAAGGGCCACAGGCTATACCCACAAATTTCGGATCTATGAGGTAAAAGATTAGACCCTGGAGGCGGTCGGTTGCCCTGACTACCTGGGGAGCAGTGGGAAGACAGTCTGGGACTGTGTGTCACCCTTATTTGGCAAGGGGTACCATCTTTATGTGGACAATTTTTACACAAGTATGCCCCTCTTCAGGCATTTGTTCCTAGAACAGATTGGCTGCTGTGGCACCGTGCGACCTAGTCGCCGGGGCTTCCCCTAACGGCTCATTACCACCCGTCTTGCAAGGGGGGAGAGGGCTGCCTTGTGTAACGAAGAACTGCTCGCGGTGAAATGGAGAGACAAGCGTGACGTTTACATGCTCTCCTCCATTCACGCAGACACGACAATACAAATTGAACGGGCAACCCTTGTCATTGAAAAGCCCCTCTCAGTCCACGACTATAATGCGCTCATGGGAGGGGTGGACTTCAATGACCAGATGTTGGCTCCCTATTTAGTTTCCCGACGCACCAGATGCTGGTATAAGAAGCTGTCTGTATATTTGATTCAATTGGCGATGTACAATAGTTTTGTTCTCTACAGTAAGGCTGGGAGAACGGGATCCTTCCTCAAATTTCAGGAAGAGATCATCGCGAACCTCCTGTATCCAGGAGGTTCCGTGGCCCCATCCACCAGTGTAGTGAGCCGTCTACACGAGCGACATTTCCCCAGTGTCGTTGCTGGTACCTCAACCCAACCGTCACCCCGAAAAAGATGTTGTGTCTGTAGCAGGAGTGGAATAAGGCGTGACACCCGCTATTTCTGTCCTGACTGCCCTGACCACCGTGCCCTATGCTTTGGAGAGTGTTTCCGAAAGTACCACACACAGGTACACTTAGCATAGGGATTGCATCTCACAGGACAGGCACACAGGGCTATTAGGGCCCTTTTACTCACAGCTGCTGCAAACCTCTCCTTTCACCTGGGATAAAGTGCATAATGTACTTCGCCACATCTTTGGGCGATTTGCGCTTTGCACATTGTCCCATGGGGAAGGAGAGGTTTGTCCTATAAAGGTAAAAAAAAAAACACCGGTAAGCAAAAAAGTTAACGTTCAGTTCAAAAAGTTAAATAAAGTTTATATGTTCCGTTCAAATTTTATTATAAAGTTGATAAATTTATTGCGTTGCGGCCTGGTTTTTTCTTCTTTTTTTTTTACCTTCCAGGTGGACCAACCGATGAACCAGCTGCAGCACTGATGTGCTTTCTGACAGAAGCATTGCGCTACTGTCAGATTACACAAAAGTCAGTGTATGCGGCGCTGCAAGACGAGATTTCTCCTCTGCAGTAAAAGATACGTTTGCCGAGGCATATGAGCTGAGGAGGTGGCGGTGTTCATATACTTTGGCAAACACTTTGTATATAAAAAAATAAAAATCCCGGCAATGATTTATTCATCCACATCGATTGATGTGAATGGAGAAATCTGGTTTGCCAGGGCATACGAGCTAAGTGGGTATGGATGTTGGGCGGAGCTCCTATGTCCTGGCAGACGCCTTTCCCCTCCTTTTTTATTTTTTGGCAGAGATTTTTTCATTCACATTGATCGATGCGAATGAAGAAATCTGTGCCGTTCATTTTTTCTTTCAGCCCAGAGGCTGAACAGAAAAAAAAAAATCTCATTACCCGTATGCTCAATATAAGGAGAATAGCAGAAACCCCTAATGCTGGCCATACATGTAATGATTGCGGAGACCCTCAAATGCCAGGGCAGTACAAACACCCCACAAATGACCCCATTTTGGAAAGAAGACACCCCAAGGTATTCACGGAGGGGCATATTGAGTCCATGAAAGATTTTAATTTTTGTCCCAAGTTAGCGGAAAGGGTGACTTTGTGAGAAAAAAAAAAAAAACAATTTCCGCTAACTTGTGGCAAAAAATTTTTTTTTCGATGAACTCGCCATGCCCCTCATTGAATACCTTGGGGTGTCTTCTTTCCAAAATGGGGTCACATGTGGGGTATTTATACTGCCCTGGCATTTTAGGGGCCCTAAAGCGTGAGAAGAAGTCTGGGATCCAAATGTCTAAAAATGCCCTCCTAAAAGGAATGTGGGCCCCTTTGCGCATCTAGGCTGCAAAAAAAGTGTCACACATGTGGTATCGCCGTACTCAGGAGAAGTTGGGGAATGTGTTTTGGGGTGTCATTTTACATATACCCATGCTGGGTGAGAGAAATATCTCGGTCAAATGCCAACTTTGTATAAAAAAATGGGAAAAGTTGTCTTTTGCCGAGATATTTATCTCACCCAGCATGGGTATATGTAAAATGACACCCCAAAACACATTGCCCAACTTCTCCTGAGTACGGCAATACCACATGTGTGACACTTTTTTGCAGCCTAGGTGGGCAAAGGGGCCCACATTCCAAAGAGCACCTTTCGGATTTCACCGGCCATTTTTTACAGATTTTGATTTCAAACTATTTCGCACGCATTTGGGCCCCTAAAATGCCAGGGCAGTATAACTAGCCCACAAGTGACCCCATTTTGGAAAGAAGACACCCCAAGGTATTTCGTGATGGGCATAGTGAGTTCATGGAAGTTTTTATTTTTTGTCACAAGTTAGTGGAATTTGAGACTTTGTAAGAAAAAAAAAAATCATCATTTTCCGCTAACTTGTGACAAAAAATAAAAAGTTCTATGAACTCACTATGCCCATCAGCGAATACCTTAAGGTGTCTACTTTCCGAAATGTGGTCATTTGTGGGGTGTTTGTACTGTAAAAAAATCGTTAAATTTCGATTAATAACAAAAAAAGTTAAAATGTCAGCAGCAATGAAATACCACCAAATGAAAGCTCTATTAGTGAGAAGAAAAGGAGGTAAAATTCATTTGGGTGGTAAGTTGCATGACCGAGCAATAAACCGTGAAAGTAGTGTACTGCAGAAGTGTAAAAAGTGGCCTGGTCATTAAGGGTGTTTAAAGGGCTTCTGTCACCCCACAAAAGTCTTTTTTTTTTTTTGGATAGTTACATTCCTTATAGCGCGATATAGGAGAATATAATCTTATCACTTACTTTCATGCGGCCGTTTCTTTAGAAAACAAAGTTTTATAATATGTAAATCCGGTCTCTACCAGCAAGTAGGGCGTCTACTTGCTAGTAGCCGCAGCAGAAAACCGCCCCCTCGCCGTGTTGATTGACAGGGCCAGCCGTGATCTCCTCCTCCGGCCGGCCCTGTCAGTATTTCAAAAACCGCGCGCCTCTGTTCATTCGGCGCAGGCGCTCTGAGGTGAGGAGGCTCGTCTCCTCAGAACTCCCTCAGTGCGCCTGCGCCGATGACGTCTTCTCTTTCGGTGATGTCATCGACGCAGGCGCACTGAGGGAGTTCTGAGGAGACGAGCCTCCTCATCTCAGAGCGCCTGCGCCGAATGAACAGAGGCGCGCGATTTTTGAAATACTGACAGGGCCGGCCGGAGGAGAAGATCACGGCTGGCCCTGTCAATCAACACGGCGAGGGGGCGGATTTCTGCAGCTGCTACCAGCAAGTAGCCGCCCTACTTGCTGGTAGAGACCGGATTTACATATTATAAAACTTCGTTTTCTAAAGAAACGGCCGCATGAAAGTAAGTGATAAGATTATATTCTCCTATATCGCGCTATAAGGAATGTAACTATCTAAAAAAAAAAAATGAGTTTTGTGGGGTGACAGAAGCCCTTTAAGCTAAGGGGGCTGAAGTGGTTAAAGGGGTTGTCTCACCTCAACATTTGGTAAGCATGTTGTGTAAAAAGTAATGTGACTTACCAAAGTACATTCTTTATCAGTAATGCCTCTAGTGCTTAGTATTGATCATTTTTAGAAACTGCTTGTCTCTAGGGGTTACGGCAACCGCCACGATGCAAAACAAAAACAGCAAACAGATCATGGCAACTACTAACCTTTGGTTGTCACAATCTGCAAAACGCTAATGATTCTGGTACACGAGCAGCCTCGGGAGCATGCAAGCACAGGCAAGAGGCAGGATTACATTATCCCAGCACCGCATAGCTGTACCATCAGTCAAACAAAGAGCTCTTGTAATAGCACCTAGAGACAAGCAGGGAAATGTTGAAAGCTGTAGGTGAGACAACCCTTTTAAGGCCTGTCTTACTCATGCTGATAAACAGATAACTGCAGTAAAGAGATCTGTACAGACCAAGAAGTGGCACTGATTTTTAGGCCTAGTGACCAGAGTAAAAACTGGAGAAATGTATGTGTTTTTTTTTAATACAGATACTAATCTGGAAAATTAAAGGTAAGATCACCAAAAATACTTTAAAAAAAATGTTTAACATAAAGGCATGATTTAAACAATAGATCATTTTCTGATGACACATTTTAATTGCTTAGCAGCATAAAACAACAGTGAATAAAGCATAAAGGATAATTAGATACTCAGAAATGTATCTGTTGTAATAGGATATGGAGTTCACTGGAGGAGATTAATCAGCGTATTTATTCTAGTTATAGCATAAATAAAGTGAAAAATATGATATTTACGATGAGCAACAAACTTTTTCTACACATTAATATTTGTCACTATAACTGTGGTTCGCCAATGTTAACTTCAAGTCAATAGGGAAATATAAAATGCACTACAAACAGTGAATAAAAAGTGGTATAATATTCCGACACTATAAAGCCCTATAGACCATTGTCTTGTATCCTCCCTTTAACACTTTATAAAACAGCGTCAAAGATTTCGGGCTCATGCAGGCGAACATGTGCTGGCCTAGCCAGCGCTGCGGACCGCAAAATGCGGTCAGCAATGCACAGGCACCGACCGTGTGCCCACCGCCCACAGACCCGGACCCATTCACTTGAATGTGGTCCGTGATCTGCATCCAATGTTCCGCACCGCAAAAAAGTAGTTCCTTCATTCTGCATGCATCTTCCTGATTGCGGACCAATTCAAGTGAACGGGCCGCTGTTTGCGGGGCGCAATACAGGTCCAGCCGGCATACATTGTTGTGCATGAGCCCTTAAACATATTTAACAATCCAAATCATACATTTGGCACAAACTAAAAATGGTGCAGACACAATGAAGGAGATTTATAATGACTGGCACTTCGCTGACGGTGGATGCACCTAAACAGAAATCTACGGCAGCTTTACCTGTGATAATATTTTGTTAAAATGGCATCTAAAAAAAGTCACAAACACAATATTTGCAACTTTTTACACTATAAATCAAATGCAGGGAGATAAATTTCCCCAAATATTCTGATGCAAATCCTAAATGCTTCCATATTCTTTATGATGAGCAAAATGCAGGGACGGTGCAAGGATTTCTGCCGCCCTAGGCAAGATAAAAATTTCCGCCCCCCCCCCTTATCAGATCATCTGCCCATATCATGACATCACATATGTTCCACCACTTTCTCAGCATTTACATTAAAAGAACTGCTATGTTTCCCTTAGGCCTCTTTCACACGACAGTATGTCTTTTTCAGTGTTTTGCGGTCCGTTTTAAACGGATCCGTTGTTCCGTTTTTTGTTTCCGTTGTGTTTCCGTTTCCGTTCCGTTTTTTCCGTTCCGTTTTTCCGTATGGCAAATACAGTATACAGTAATTTCATAGAAAAAATTGGGCTGGGCATAACATTTTCAATAGATGGATCCGCAAAAAACGGAACGGATACGGAAGACATACGGATGCACTTCCGTATGCATTCCGTTTTTTTGCGGACCCATAGACTTTAATGGAGCCACGGAACGTGATTTGCGGCCAAATATAGGACATGTTCTATGTTAAAACGGAACGGAAAAACGGAAAAACGGAAACGGAAAGCATACGGAGTACATTCCGTTTTTTTTGCGGACCCATTGAAATCAATGGTTCCGTATACGGACCGTATACGGACCGCAAAAAACGGCCAGTAAACGGGGAAAAAAAAACGGCCGTGTGAAAGAGGCCTTAGGGTTAATCAAGCTTCTTGTAGCTGCCTCCTGACAGCCGCTAGAGGTGCTTCCGCGATTCTCACTGTGAAAATTACAGTGGGAAGATGCGGAACATAGTTTTGAATGCGTGCGCATTCGCAGCTGAGAGGAGGATCGGGGAGAAGAGTTCCCAGTGACGGCGCTGGAGAAAGGTAAGTGGCTGAAGGGGTTTTAACCCCTTCAGCCCAGTGGGAGGGGGACACGAGGGTGCCCCACTCCTAACAACTATATAGTGCCAGGAAAATGAGTTTGTTTTCCTGGCACTATAGTGCTCCTTTACCACCAGTACTGCACAGTGTCTGTTCTCTGCAGGAACAGGCTATAGACACCAGTACCACTACATTAAACTGTACTGGTTCTGGGACTATAGTGTCCTTTTAGGCTCCATTCACACGTCCGCAATTTCGTTCTGCATTTGGCGGAACGGAATTGCGGACCCATTTATTCCTATGGGGCAGCACAATGTGCTGCCTGGACACGGAATTGCAGATCCGCACTTCCGGGTCCGCACTTCCGTTCCGCCAAAAAATAGAACATGTCCTATTCTTGTCCGCAATTGCGGACAAGAACATGCATATTCTATTAGTGCCGGCAATGTGCGGTGCGCAAAATGCAGAACGCACATTGCTGCACGGTCCGCGGTACAGGAGCATTTGTTTCCTGTACCCGGCCGGACTGACAGGAAGTGCACACTTAGTGTGCACTTCCTGTCAGTCCGGCCGGGTACAGGAAACAAAAGCTCCTGTACCGCGGACCGAACATAGCTTGGCCAAGCTACATTAGAGGCGCTTCCCTCCTGTGACTGAGTCCCTATCTTCAGGCTGCGCCTGGGCGGCGCACAATCATAGACGCACCGGCCCAGGCAGTGCGGCAGCCGACCGGTGTGGGGGAGGGCCCGCCGCCATACTTAAAAAAAAAATAAACTTGCGGCAATGCTTTTTTTTTTAAAACCGCACGGGCTTGCGCCCCCTGCTAAATTGCGCCCTTACAGGTGGCGCCGGCCCTGGCAATATGCATTTACTGGTCTTATGCACAGTAGAAAAAGCCTGCTCCACATAAAGTATATTCTAGCACAGGCAGGAGGTGCCTCAGGACATTTCTTTTATAATACCGTATCCAGTCCTATGAGCAATAACAGTAAATTACCTACGACAACCCCCCCCCCCTCCAATCCTCTACATGAAAGAAACCTCTGCAGATTGTTTTGATCATCGCCATAATGCAGCATATCAGCTTAATAACCCCTCCACTGACGGTGCATGTAGGTGATCTTATTCCTAGAATAGAAGAGAAATCTCATATGTTCTGTAGGGCTTTATTTGAAGCCATAAATGCATTCTGAATCTCAGTCATAAATTATCATAGATAGTAATATTGATCTTATAATGACTGGTATGATGCCAGTTTGATGTAAGGTCATCGGTGGAAAAGAGTTTATCATTAGGACTCATAACTGCATTGGACAGTGAAGTATTTAGAAGAGTGTGTGAGCATATACAAGATCACCTACACACACATCCGTACAAATATAACAGATATTATAAGGACGCTCACCAAAGACTGTTACAGGGAACACAAATGCACAGTCTGCTATATAACCCCTAACAACAAGTTACAATTTCACACAAATGACTGGCTCTCAGTGTAATTTACCAAATTTAATTCTAAAATGACATTAAATCCACTAAATGTAACATAAAATCATAAAATAAAAAATATTATTACAAATAATAATAATGGACAGTGATTGCATGTTATATTTAATATTTATTTTAGCTTATGTTATGATTTTATGTTAGCAAAGTCTGAATGGCTGTAGTAGCAGGTTAACTTGCTGACTCCAATGCTTTGATTCTAAGTTCTCCAGTTCTGTCCTTTGTCTTTCTCCTTCTCTCTTTCTGTTGACCTTGCAGTAATTCTCACAGAGATCTGAAGCTTTCCGGGCCTAAGGAGAAAGAGCATAAGTCACAGCTTCCTATCTCCATCAAACTCTTTCTGGAACTGCCTGAGTTGGGGGCAGATCCTGAATCCTCACCCAACCTCCTGAGCAAAAATTATTAACCATGGTTATGTCATCCATACATGGGTATGTTAGGCATAATATATTAACATGACAATACATAGTCCAACATTACATATCAAAACATTTGCAGATACTCCCTAGTCTGGGGTACTCCACAAGCAGTCTGCAATAAAGGCCCAACTGGATATTACCAGTTGGGTGGTGCCCCTGCGCAGTCTGACCCTGGCTGATTGGGTAGTGTCAGTCTGTGCAAAGACACACCCTCAGCTGGTAACCCCCAGTTGGACTTTTATTGCTGACTCTTTCTGGAAGGAATAATAAAGGAATGATATAGTCATAAGAATAGGTGCTTCAGAATTGTTATTTTATGGTCTCTTAACTGGGTTTCCAGGGTTATAGGTGAGAAAAATCAAGAGGAAGAATAGGTTAAAAAATCAATACCGACCTTCATAGAACCTCCCACGACTGCTGTTCCAAAGCTGCACTGGTCCCAACTGTTCTCCACTTCCAGGTTCAGATCTTCACACTCAAGAAAATAGCATGGACTTTCCACTCAGCCAGTCAGTGGCTAAGGTGGGTCACCACTGCCGAACCTGTTTAAAAAAAATCACTTGAGAAGCTCTTGAGGATCCCTTTACATGGGCCAATCATTGGCTAACAAATGTCCTTACAAACATCCAACAATAATGTAATGCTATGAGGTGGGGTTTGAATGACTGATCGCAAAAATGATAATTGCCCTGCGGAAATGGAAGTAAATACGAGCACTGGTTGACTTCCTTTATATCGTCAATCAGTGTCCGTTCAGGCACTGCCCATGTTAAAGGACCCATACTGAGAGGCACAGCCAGATATGCTATAAATCTTTAAAAGAGTCAGAGTCTGAGACAGTGTCTCTGTTAGAACATATACATGTGTGGATCTTCTGGCCAGTCATCGTGGATTATAAAATGGCCTCAATATCTGATAAACTAGTAAAGAGTCTACAGTATATAAAGGGCTCAGTGCATCCCTAGAAACAGGTCAATCTCATCTATTCAGCTTTTAAGGTCTGAGAGACTCTGTGACATTTCTCATCTCACTCCATGTTATTAATCAGATTTTTCTAAAATTAGATTTAGGCTGTGTTTACATCTGCAATGTAAGCTCCGGCAGCCTGGTCCAGCAGAGGAACAGACTGTCACGGTATCCAGCTTAAAGCTGGCATTTATGCCGAAAAGCGTGCAGATCCCCGTTGGATCCCATTGTAGTCAATGAGGACTCAGTGGTGCGTGGTCCTATCCGGCTACAGTGAACTCTGGTAGCAGGACCATCTTTAACGGGCCCAGTTGCTCCTGGGGGCCCAAGGCAGCTCCATGTCCCGACTACCGATCCTACCCTTCACTATGTGAGCGGCATGGCTCGCATAGTGAAGGACTTACTTGCTCCTCCTCCTCCCGACCTCCCCGACCCCTGCCCTTGTGTATGCCGCACCCGCGCCGCACCCGCGCCACATCCTCCCACCTCACTTGCAAAGGTAAGCAAGGCTGCATCACCAGTCACCTCTATGGAAGTCGCTGGAGTGCAGGCAATGGCAGGGCGCGCTTTTAGGAAGGAATGGAATGGCTGTAGTGGCATATACTGCGTCTGCTGGTAAAGACCTCTGTCATCTCTCATCTGACTGCCATATGTGCACATACTGTTCCTGTGAGGCTGCGAGGCAGGGGTGTCGACTCCTGAGAGCATGTGCATCATACAGTCCCTAAAAAATACTGCCGAATAGCCACCATACACTACTGCTGCACAATGTCCACATATAACCCCATACAATACTGCCATATTTATAACACAAACATAATACTGCCACATAGTAGGTACATAATGCTGCTATGTAATACCCACATATTACTGTCTCCATTCCATACCGTGTTCACATGCTATACTGACCGCCACCATCCCTATTGATCTAGACTAGGGAATGGGTTTATGGTGTTTCCCAGCTACAGGCGTTTATCACCGATCCTCAGGACGACTGTGGCTTGGAAGAGCTTAAATAGAGTAGGGGTAAAGCATGCTTCCTGCACCTCCATTTAAATATCATGATGCTGATGGAAACACATAGGGCCCTGAAAGGGTGAATAGTTAAATCACTGGAGGTCTAGGGCAGTGATGGGGTTAAAAGTGAAGATCACAGATATCATACATCCTGACTGATAGTGGCTCCTGTTACTCTCCTGCATGCTGTGTACTGCCCTCTACATGTACCAGGATGAGCAGCACCTTTGTATCCTGGATAATCGCGCGACACATAGGGCACAACTACACTGCGACATTTTGTCGCACCAATGTCGCGAGACAATGTTTATAATGATAGTCTATGGTGATAGTCTACTCTACGAGGTGTGTGGATTTTTTTTTTTTGTGTGTGTCTTGTGGTGGTGAGCGTGATTGCATGCTAGGGTGTGGGAAGGCGGGATCCAGGGGGCCCAAGTAAATTCTTGCCCAGGGTCCAATCAATATTAACGACGGCCCTGTCCGGCAGTTTGTTCCTCTGTCAGATCCGGCTGGAGTTCACATTGCATATGTGAATGTAGCCTTAGGGTTCATGCACACGACCGTTTCCTGATCGTTCAGTGGATTGGGGACTGCATTTTGCGGTCCCTAATGCACTGGCAACGCTCATGCAGTTGCTGCAGACGGATCCAGACTCATTCAACTTGAATGGGTCCATGATCCGTCCACACCCAAAAAAATGTAACATGTTCTATTTTTTTTGCGGTGCTCAGGTACAGAGATAAAGTACTCTGTAGAGGTTCCGTGCCTCCATTCCGTACCACACCTTCCGGTTTGCAGACAACAACCATGAGCATGAGCCCTTAGGCCGAGTTCACACGAACGTGTGTGACCCGTGCCCGTGCTGCAATGCACGATCGCCGGCCGTAGGTTAGCCACATCGGATCGCGGACCCATTCACTTTAATGGGTCCGCAATCCGCCCGTTCCGCAAAAAATTTAGGACATGTTCTATCTTTTTGCGGAATGGAAGTATGGGACGCAACCCCACGGAAGCACTCCGTAGTGCTTCCAAGGGGTCCCGTTCCGTGCGGCCGTTCCGCAATTCCGGATATGCGGAATGCACACGGAACTGTGGCCGTGTATTGCGGCCCGCAATTTACGTTCGTGTGAACTAGGCCTTAGGCAAAGAATTTCTTTGAGTGAAATAAGCCAACCAAGCAATATCCTTGTTGTATTTAGAAACCGCTGTCCATGTTTTTCTATGTTTGACTGGCTTTCTAGCAGATTTTGGATGATTTCAGTACTGTCAGTGTTACTGCAAATATTAAGAGATTTGTAGTTTTTTGTCTTTTTTTGTTAAAAAAAAGAATTCAGTGTAGTCTTCACACATAGATTTTAATGTGCACTGAACCTTGTCCTTTAGCGGATTTGAATCTATTAATACGTGGGGGATATTTCTAAACTCTTGCTCTGATAATATGAAGAACTTTACATAAGCACGCTTCAATGGAGAGTGCCCCTAGTGGTCAGATTAGCATATCAGATAAAACAAACTACAACTTTCAGACCGGGTTTTGTTTGACTAACAAATGGTATGGTTTTTAAAGTAAAAGCCAAGTATAACATGAATATTTGAAATATAAAAAGCATGGTTAAAAGAGACAGCACAGAAGATAAAGAATATTAGGCAAAATTAATGGACATTTTGGGGCCATTTACAGTTTAGTCTTAGCTTGAACAATGAGAAATTAAACCATGGAAGAAGTGGTTTGGGTTGCTAGCTACCACGTTGTGTGTGGGCTGTCTTGTGAGTGTTCCTGTGCCAGGGTAGGAGAGCCTCAGCTTTTATACTAATCGCAAGAAAGAATAGCAAACACAGAGGTGTGTATGGGACTAACCTACACACAAGACTGACCAATATGGAGAGAAGAGAGCAGGGATGTGGCGGTGTACATTTATATGCAGGTGCGTCAACTAGATGATTTAGCTTCATTACTCCAAAGTGGTAAATTATACTTACAGCTTTATGTGGGCATAGGGAATAAGCATCTGATCGTGGGGGCCCGATCAGAAAATATGGATTCCGTGTGCCCATATGAATAGAGCAGATCAAGCACATTCTTTAACTCCATTTATTCTCTATGGCGCAGAAGTGCCATAGAGAATGAATGACTCGACAGCACAAACGTTTCACCTGCTGCTCCATTCATAGGGGTTCATAGGATTTCCCTGTTCTTGCAATCAGTGGGGGTTCCAGTTGTTACACCCCTGACAATCAGATCCTTATATCCTATCCGATGGATAGGGGATAAATTGGTATCTTGGAGCAACCCTTTTAACAAGGGCCCAACAGAATAACAAGTCTTGAGCAGTCTCAAGACAGTAGTCTTTTAATAGCTGATTAACCCTAACAGCCTAACAATGGAACCTTTGGTAGGTTCACCTACATGCACTTGCATTAAGACCAAGATGTTACCACTACTGTCCCACTCGTGCCCTCTCTTGCTAGACTCCAAACGTATTCACTGTGGCATCAGCCACACACTGACTTCTTCCTGTTTGCAGCCTCTATATATAGTCTGTGGTACGACAGTGGCATCTAGTGGCAGCAAGTGCAGATGTACATGCAGCCGGTGTACAGTAAAATAAAACACAACAGGCTTTCCAGAAAAACCAAAAATAAATAAAAACATCATTGGACCTGGTCATGCTGCCTGGACATAAACTATGTGGTCATTCAGACTTACAAGACGGTGGACAAACAGACTCGTGGCTGCAGAATCTGGTAACTGATTGAGAAACAGAAAAGGAGTGACTTAGTGCTTTTGCTCAATCAACTACAGAGCTGCAACTACAGGTCAGTGTGTCCACAATCCCGTCTGGCTGACTGAGCACAAAGGTAATATGCAGTCAGCATGACCAGGAACCATCTATTACAGACCCCACCCCAACAGCTGATAACAGTACAGTCTCCCTTTCCACACACACAGAGCACAATCCCAATTGCAGTGTGCCAAGGAGGTATCTCGTATGTCCATTGATTCTGATTTCAGGCTGTGTAAGAGCTGACAATCTCAGCTGTAAATCTAGCCTAGGAACGTGGTGCTAACCACATTAGATTTCAAGTTAGAGCCCTAAGAAGTGGGTCTCAGTGAAAGATGCAGCTTTTACTCATGACCAGATTTCTAAGTGTTCTCTCGATCTTGGTCTTGTTTTAAAGCTGAAAATGTCAGCTTTAAAACAAGACCTGGCAAGATTCTCTAGCTGCTACACAGCATTGGATATTTCAGGAGAAATCAGCCCTTCAGCCAGCTGAGATGTCAGCAGGCATGGAGGAGAGGGGGACTAGTGGGGACTTGCTAACAGGCTGCACAGAGGATAGGCCATCACTTAAAAAACCCTGGACAACTCCTTTAAATATGTTACAGGCCAAACGTGCGACTTACAATGTAAGGAAACACACAGTTTGACTTATATATGGAGATGCATGTTAATTTTATTATATCCATATTGTGTGGTAATTTCCACAGTACAACACACATATGACAATAATAATAGAGTACATAAACAGCACATAGTCCCTTTTCCAGCTTCCTAGGGCAATGCCTCTTTAATGTATCCTATGCTGTGTTACATAGTTACTAATGTGTTAAAAATGCACAGAACAAGACACCCGTAGGGAGACGATGTACTGTAATTTAAAAAATCAGCAGGCAGCAGGGGTTGTCACAGTAGGTGCCCTGAGTGCTTTTTAAATGGATCTGTGATTACCTTTAGACCAGTATATTTTGCAGAATTTCCATATGGTGTATTTTATCTTTGTATAAGTTATGTAATCTAATTCTCGCATATATTCAATATTTTTGGCTGAAAAAATGAATTCATCAGGTCTGTGCATAAAAGCAAGAATCCAGAAATAAATGGAAATTCATTAGAGCTTTCATTGGCAAACACATGGGCTGTCTGAAAGCAATGAACTTGAGGTTTTTTCCTGCCTTAAAGTCCCCATACACGAGACAAAACAGCCAAACCCACCAATTGTGGTAGGAATGACGTACAATCTAATGTTGGGGAACAACTGATTGGACATGTTGGATTTTAACATGCCTGATTCTTTGAGATGAGCTGCTAGCAGAGACACATTAAACTCTCTCCAATGAAATAAAAATGCATCTTTATTGTGGAATTGGGAAATATAGATGTTGGCCGAACAACCTTGCTTGGCCAGCAGTCAGAGTCTTTTCACAATGCGTCTTAATCGTGCACTTACTGTATGAGCCAGGAATGGCCCCTGTGCATCAATAAAATGGACTCACAGGAATCCATTAACCCATTTTGGCCTCCATTTGGCACCATCTGGTGGCACCATCCATTTTATTTGTCCCTTTAATGGATGCATCAGTGCCATCATGGGCAGACTGGGAACTTAATCGGGTTGTCTCACTTGAGCAAATAGCATTTATCATGTAGAGAAAGTTAATACAAGGCACTTACTAATGTATTGTTATTACTTATATTGCTTCTTTAGGCTGGCTGGATTCATTTTTCCATCACGTTATACACTGCTCATTTCCATGGCTATGACCACCCTGCAATCCACAAGTGGTGGCCGTGCTTGCACAATATAGGAAAAAGTACCAGCCTATGCTCACTCCCGTGGTCCCAGCCACTTGAAAGACTAGCGCTTTTTCCTTTAGTCTGCAAGCACTGCCACCACTGATGGATTGCAGGGTGGTCATTAGTGTTGAGCGAGCATGCTCGGCCGAACACCAGTTCGGCTTGAGCATCGCGATGTTAGGCACATCGCGGTGTTCGGCCGAATACCGCGTGTGCTCGAGCGCGATGCTCTAGTCTCCTACCCGAATGTTTGTTGGCTGCTACGCAGCCAATAAACGTTCAAGTAAGTACTACAACTCACTGTAAAGCATTACAATGAATGGCTGGCCGGAACGCGTCATCGGGTTCTATAAAGCACCCGATGACATGTGGTTCGGCTCAGTCTTAGTCAGGGAGAGCTGTGCTGTAGAAGGGACAGATAGTGTAGGGAATTGAATTTTTTATTTTTATTTTTGGCAGGGTTGGTGTTAGAGACCCAAAAGTCCTTTTTAGGACTATTGTTGTATCTGGCAGCAATATATATTTTTAGAGCAACCTGCGCTAAATAGCTTGCAATTGTTTGGCAGCTGCAGACAGCGACATTATCTGCGCTATATCTCCTGTGTAACGTGTGCGCATCCTAAAAATATCTGTGACATCCAGTGTACTTTTTCCGTAGACGGTGTCCGCTGTGGACAGTGACATTACCTGCGCTACGTATCCTGTATAACGTTTGCGCATCCTAAAAATATCTGTGACATCCAGTGTACTTTTTCCGTAGACGCTGCGGACAGCGACATTATCTGCACTACATCTCCTGTATAACGTTTGCGCATCCCAAAAATATCTGTGACATCCAGTGTACTTTTTCCATAGATGCTGCGGACAGGGACATTATCTGCACTACATCTCCTGTTTAAGGCTACTTTCACACCTGCGTTAGGTGCGGATCAGTCTGGTATCTGCACAGACGGATCCGCACCTATAATGCAAACGCTTGTATCCGTTCAGAACGGATCCGTTTGCATTATTCTTTTCAAAAAAATAAAACTGATCTGTCCTGACTTTCATTTAAAGTCAATGGGGGACGGATCCATTTTCAATTGCACCATATTGTGTCAGTGAAAACGGATCCGTCCCCATTGACTTACATTATATGTCAGGACGGATCCGTTTGGCTCCGCATCGCCAGGTGATGCAAGAAGCATTTTGGTGTCCGCATCCACAGCGGAATGGAGGCTGAACGGAGCCAAACTGATGCATTCTGAACGGATCCTTATCCATTCAGAATGCATTGGGGCTGAACTGATCCGTTTTGAACTGTTTGTGAGATCCCTGAAACGGATCTCATAAACGGAATTCAAACGCCAGTGTGAAGGTAGCCTAATGTGTGTGCGGTATGCCAGACCTAGCAGGGGAATTATGTGTGAGGTCACGGTGTGAGCATTAGGTAGGCCGAGGTAAATACAGTTCTGGTTACTCACGGTTACGTCGTCCCTGGGCAGGCTCGCATAAGTGAAGAGGAGAACGGCACAAGAATTCTTTGGGGCACACTCTGGTGCAAGGGACACTGGCCAGATGTTGGTTTGAGGTGCCCTTGATGGTCTGTATTAATGTGCCTATGGCAAGATCCCTTGTAGTCGTGACGCCAGTACCTTTTGTATGGAGGTACAACCATTTACTGTAGTGTTAATGGAGGAACTTGAGACTGAGACAAGAGGGATGAAATCCAGGGTAGAACTTTACTGAAGATAACTCCTGATAACAGTACATCCAAAGTATTAAACAGTCTCTTGGTACAGCCCGGCATTAAGCACAATTCCCATACATATGGGGGAAGGGAAATGCAAATCCTCAGTGAAATACAGGCTATAGTAATACATAAGAAAGCTACTGCTCAGACTAGGCTTATAATATATGAAAGTCTTACACTGGCCAAAACTCCGGCCTGATCCTAATCTAGATTAAAGGTGCTTTTCTAAATCCTGGAACTTCTATTCCAATGTTGTTCTGACAGTTGGCCTGACTGTCCTCAGAGTTTGAACTGGAGGTGTAGATGCATCATGCTATCTCCTACACCTGATACAAAGGTGTCTAGTAAGTCCTGAGGTAATGACTATCTTGCTAATCCTTTGTCTTGCATAAACGTGATAATTCCTTATATACTCGGCTACATACAGGTTTAGACATTGGTCACCCTGGAAGAGCGATCTATAGGAGTGGATTGCTCACCTCTAGGTAGAATAGTTGCAGGCTTTAAACCCTGGGCTATGGAGCCGACAGGGACAGAGTAGAGAGGCTAGGAATGTGCCTCCCTCCAGATATTCAGCTACATCACTGTTGTTTTCTTGTAGGTTCATGAGAGAACTGCTTTTAACTGAACTCTCACTTGGATTGACCTGAGCTCACCTGATCTGGTTTGATCTTGACTCAACTGAACTGAACTGCCTAATAGAATTGAGCGGACACCTGGATGTTGGGGCTCGGCGGGTTCAGCGGAACTTGAAAAAAAAAGTTAGGGTTCGGGACCCGAACTTGAACCCGAACCCCATTGAAGTCAATGGGGACCCGGACTTTTGGCCACTAAAATGGCTCTAAAATAGCCCTGGAAAGAGCTAGAAGGTTGCAAAGGGCAGCAAAATGTGCTTAAGAGCATGGCAAATGCTCTGCAAACAAATGTGGATAGGGAAATGAATTAAAAAAACATAAAAGACCTTAAAAAAAAATAATTAGGAATGATGTAGGAGGAAGAGGTTGAGGAGGCGGTGAATGGGTGGATGTAGCCGTGTAGGCTCACGTGGCGGTCTAGGTGGAAGCGGCGGCGAAGGAGGAATAGGTAGCCAACACAGATGTGTGTTATTTGCATTTTACATAGCGGTATCCCCCAAAATATAAAAAAAGGAATAAGTGCACTTGAGTACAAGGATGGATGGTTGAGGCTGTTAGAACTGTCTATTCTGCACAAGGTACAGACAAGTCTGTGGGATCCAGGCCTGGTTCATTTAATGAACGTGAGCTTGTCCACGTTGGCTGTGGACAGGCGCTGCGTCTGTCTGTAATGACGCCTCCTGCCATGCTAAATACACGTTCAGAGAGTACACTGGCTGCAGGGCAGGCTAGCACCTCCAAGGCATACAGGGCAAGCTCTGGCCATGTGGACAATTTGGAGACCCAGAAGTTGAATGGGGCAGAACCATCAGTCAGTACGTGTAGGCGTGTGCACAGGTACTGTTCCACCATGTTGTTCAAATGCTGCCTCCTGCTAACACGCTCCATATCAGCAGTTGGGGCCGGTTGTTGCGGCGAGGTGACAAGCTTTTCCACATGTCGGTCATGCTAACCTTGCCTTTCTGAGGTGCTGGCGCTGACACAGCTGTGTTGGCGACCTCTTCCTCCTCCCCTGCCTTCGCCTTGTGCTTCCACTTGTCCCCCGGCGTCCCAACTTTGTCCTCTACCAGCATGCGCCTTTAGTCACGCATCTTCCGATCACGCTCCAGTGAGGGAATTAAGGACGTCACATTGTCTTTGTAACGGGGATCCAGCAGGGTGGCCACCCAGAGTCCGCACACGTTAAAATGTGGGCAACTCTGCTGTCGCTGCGCAGGCACTGGCTGCATGTAGTCGCTCATGGTGTCCAGGCTGCCCAGAGGTAAGGACAAGCTGTCCTCTGTGGGAGGCGTATTCGTCTGCGTCCTCCGTATCCCCCCAGCCAACGCACCAGTGATGGGCCCGAGCTGCGTTGGATACCACCCCGCTGTGAACATGCTCATCCTCATCCGCCTCCTCCTCCTCGTTCTCCAGTAGTGGGCCCTGGCTGGGCAAATTTGTATCTGGCATCTGCTGTTGCAAAAAAACTCCCTCTGAGCCACTTCTAAAAGACTGGCCTGAAAGTGTTAGAAATGATCCCTCTTTCTCCTTCTCCTCCTCATCCTGGGCAACATCCTCTTCCATCATCGCCCTAAGTGTTTTCTCAAGGAGACATAGAAGTGGTATTGTAACGCTGATAACGGCGTCATCGCCACTGCCATGTTTGGTGGAGTACTCGAAACAGCGCAACAGGGCACACAGGTCTCGCATGGAGGGCCCAGTCATTGTGGTGAAGTGGTGCTGTTCCGCAGTGCGACTCACCCGTGCGTGCTGCAGCTGAAACTCCGACTATGGCTTGCTGCTGCTCGCACAGTCTGTCCATCATGTGCAAGGTGGAGTTCCACCTGGTGGGTCACGTCACATATGAGGCGGTGAGCAGGAAGGTCGAAGTTACACTTTAGAGCAGACAGCCGAGCGGCGGCAGGATAGAATGCCGGAAGCGCGCACTAGACGGCCCGCACTTTATGCAGCAGCTCTGACATGTCGGGGTAGTTGTGAATGAATTTCTGCACCACCAAATTCAGCACATGCGCCAGGCAAGGGATGTGCGTCAAACAGCTAGTCCCAGAGCTGCAACGAGATTTCGCCCATTATCGCACACCACCAGGCCGGGCTTGAGGCTCACTGCAGCAACCGACTCGTCTGTCTGTTGTCTATACCCCGCCACAACTCCTGCGTGGTGTGGGGCCTGTCCCCCAAACACATCAGTTTCAGAACGGCCTGCTGACGTTTACCCCTGGCTGGTGCTGAAGTTGGTGGTGAAGGTCTGTGTCGCTGAACCGGATGAGGTGGTAAAAGAGGGGAGAGGAAGAGGAGGCAACAGGAGGCAAAGAATGATGCCCTGCGATCCTTGGCGGCGGAAGGACATGCGCCAAACAGCTCCCCGCTGGGGCCCAGCCACCACTACATTTACCCAGTGTGCATTTAGGGAGATATAGCGTCCCTGGCCGTGCTTACTGGTCCACGTATCTGTGGTTAGGTGGACCTTGCCACAGATTGGGGGCGTTGCGCAGTGCACACTTGATTTTACCAACACTTGGTTGTGCAGGGAGGGCACGGCTCTCCTGGGAGAAGAAGTGGCGGCTAGGAACGATGTACTGTGGGACAGCTAGAGCGACATGAGCTGTTTGAAGCTGTCCGTCTCCACCAGCCTGAATGACAGCATTTCAAAGGCCAGTAGTTTAGAAATGCAGGCATTCAGGGCCAGGGATCAAGGGTGGCTAGGTGGGGAATTTTACGCTTCTCTCCAAGGTTGTGAGATGGAAAGCTGAACGCTTCCGTGTGACATGTGGAGATGCTTGGTGACGGAGGTGGGTGGTGTTGGTGGCACATCCGTCTGCTTGCTGGCGCAGGTGCCAACATTCCTCCAGAGGCGGAGGAAGAGGCCGAGGCAGCAGCAGAAGAGGGAGCAGGAGGGGCCCAAGCCCTTTCTTGGTTTTGAAGGTGCTTACTCCACTGCAGCCTGTGTCTCCCATGTAGATGCCTGGTCATGCAGGTTTGTGCTAAGGTTCAGAAAGTCTCGGGCTCTGATGGCACAGCGTGCAAACCACTCGGGTCTTGTCGTCAGCACATTGTGTGAAGTAGTGCCATGCTAGGGAACTTCTTGAAGCTGACTTGGGGGGGGGTGTGCTCGGTCCCTGGTGGCGGTGGCCAGTAGCAGGCAAACTGTTTTGGCGACGGCTGCTCTGCTTTTGCACCCTGCTCCCGCTTTTGCTACGCTGTTGGCTCGGTCTCACCACTGCCTCTTCCTCCGAACTCTGAAAGTCAGTGGCACGACCTTCATTCCATGTGGGCTCTATCTATCCTCATCGTCCCCTGCATCGTGTTCCACCCAGTCTTCCTCCCTGACCTCCTTTTCGGTCCTGCACACTGCAGAAAGAGGCAGCAGTTGGGCACCCTATGTTTTCATGTCCTCATCAGGAAACATAAGTGGTTGTGCGTCATGTGCATTCTATGTCTCCACCCCTGGGGAAGGGCTAGGTGAAATGCCCTTGGGAAACCCTGCCAGCAGGAGTCTTCAAACAGCATAAGAGACTGCTGCATGATTTGAGGCTCAGACAGGTTCCCCGATATGCATGGGGGTGATGGTGACAGACTGTATGGGCATGGGTTTCATGTGCCACCTGTGCGCTTTCTGCAGAGACTAGGTGGGAGATAAGGTGAACCTGCTGGATCCACTGTCGGCCACCCAAGTCGACTAGCGCCTGTACTTGCTCAGGCCTTACCATCCTTAGAACAGCATTAGGCCCGACCAAATATCGCTGTAGATTCTGGCGGCTACTGGGACCCTGAGGGTAGTAGGTTCAGTAGGACGTGTAGCTGTGGCAGAACGCCACGTCCCATCTCCCTGCACCAGAGGCTCCACCAACACCACCACCACTACCATGACCGCGTCCCGTATTAGATGTTCGCCTCATAGTTAGCGTTCACAAAGCAAAGTAAAAAGTGGTATGTGTGGGGTATGTTAAAAATAATTATCCGCCAATAAAAACCTTGAGATGTAGGGTATTGCACTCAAATATATATTTTTTAAACTCTATATGACAGCAGTATTTGTGGCCTAAATTTCACAGTAACATTATGCACCTCTAATCCCAGATGTGCAGTATATCAGAGGGTTTTTTTTAACCCCAGTAAGCAAAAGGCTGTATTTGTGGCATAAATTTCACTGTAATTTATGCACCTATAATCACAGATGTGCAGTATATAAAACCGTGTTTTTTTCCACCCCTGGCTGAAATAATGAACAGTCCCTTATGCACCTATAATCCTAGATGTGCACTATATTAAAAAGAGTTTTTGTTTTTTTTCACCCAGTATGCCCCAGTATGCCAAAGCCGTATTTCTGGCCTAAATGTGACACTCACTTATGTGCAGTATATAAAACAGTGTTTTTTCCACCCCGGTATGTGAAAGCCGTATTTCTGGCCTAAAATGAACAGTCCCTTATGCACCTATAATCCTAGATGTGCACTATATGAAACAGAGTTTTTTTTTCCACCCAGTATGCCCTAGTATATTAAAGCCGTATTTCTGGCCTAAATGTAACACTCACTTATGCACCTATAATCACAGATGTGCACTATATGAAACAGAGTTTTTTTTTTTTACCCCAGTATGCCCCAGTATGAGAAAGCTGTATTTCTGGCCTAAATTGAACAGTCACTTATGCAGCGATAATCCAAGATGTGCACTATATGAAACAGAGGTTTTTATTTTTTTTTATTTTCAATGTCTCAAAGCAGTATTTCTGGACTTGCAGACATGCAGATAGCCTGTGCTGGTGCACTATCGTTGCATAAAATGGCTGCGGATTATGTATTGACTAACTGAAGAAAAAAAAGTTCATTTTCAGTAGTAGTTGGCTCAGGGCAGGCTTAAAACAATTGTACACTGCACCCACAAAACACATTTGCTGTAGATCGCTGAGTAAAGAAGCAGTTCTTCATAAGATTCCTCCCTGATCTCTCCCTCACAGCAGCTGCAGCCTCTCCCTACACTAATCCGAGCAGAGTGACGGGCGGCGCAACGTGACTCCAGCTTAAATAGAGGCTGGGTCACATGCTGCAGTTGGCCAATCACAGCCAATAGTAGGAATGGCTGTGATGGCCTCTTTGGGCAAGTAGTATGATGCTTGTTGATGCCTTTCAAAAAGCGCCATAAAAATCGACGAACACCGAACCCGAACTTTTACGTAAATGTTCGGTTCCGGGTGCCGAAAAACCTAAAGTTCGGTACGAACCCGAACTTTACAGTTTGGGTTCGCTCAACTCTACTGCCTAACTTAGGCTACTTTCACACCTGCGCTAGGTGCGGATCCGTCTGGTATCTGCACAGACAGATCCGCACCTATAAATGCAAAAGATAGTATCCGTTCAGTACGGATCCGTCTGCATACACTTAGTCAAAAAAAGTCTAAGTCAAACGGATCCGTCCTGACTTTACATTGTAAGTCAATGGGGGACGGATCCGTTTACAATTGCACCAATATTGTGTCAATGTAGACGGATCCGTCCCCATTGACTTACATTGTAAGTCAGGACGGATCCGTACGGCTCCACACCGCCAGGCGGACACCAAAAATCTGCAAGCAGCGTTTTGGTGTCCGCCTCCAGAGCGGAATGGAGGCGGAACGGAGCCGGATCCATTCAGAATGCATTGGGACTAAACTGATCCGTTTGGGGCCGCTTGTGAGAGCCTTGAAACGGATCTCACAGGCGGACCCTGAAACGGCAGTTTGAAAGTAGCCTTAGGTCTGAGCTAAGCTATATATACACACTGACACTGCTCCATCTTGTGGAGAAACAAGTGTCGTGCACCCTGACTAGGCCTGTGTAAAGGATATTTGCATATAGAATCACATTGTGACATGGGAGAATATGACAGGAGATAAAATACTAAATGCAGGCATATTACATGACATTAAAGCATAATTAAAACACATTTGCGGTGCCCACGGTCACGTAGGTGGGACACTGCATGTGCACATACAGTCAGGTCCAATAATATTGGGACATCGACACAATTCTAAAATTTTTGGCTCTATACACCACCACAATGGATTTGAAATAAACCAACAAGATATGCTTTAACCAGTCACCTGATTTGGATGTAAATACCCTCAAATTAAAGCTGACAGTCTGCAGGTAAAGCACATCTTGTTCGTTTTATTTCAAATCCATTGTGGTGGTATATAGAGCCAAAAATGTTAGAATTGTGTCGATGTCCCAATATTTATGGACCTGACTGTACTAAAAATATCTGACATCCAGTGTACTTTTTCCGTAGACGCTGCGGACAGCGACATTATCTGCACTACATCTTCTGTTTAACGTGTGCGCATACTAAAAATATCAGAATTGAGAAAGCTCGTTGGAAGAACGAGTGAAACGGTTTCAAGAAATCTACAGTAAGTCCAGTTGCCTTGATTTATTCTTTTACAGATTTAGCGGTTCAGCGGTTTCTCAAAACCTACCCCAATTTGCCTGAGCTACTGGTGATGGTGAGCCGCGTGTGTGCCTATTTACGAAAGTCATCTACAGCTGCCACCGGTCTGCGCTGCAGCAGCTCTTACAATTGCCAGCTCACCGACTGATGTGCGATGTGAGCACGCGCTGGAGCTCCACGTTCCACATGTTGGCCAGGCTTTGTGAGCAGCAGAGGGCTGTAGTGGAATACCAGCTGCAACATGGTCGTCGCCTTTCAAGTCAGCTTCCCCTCTTCACAAGCGACGAGTGGGCATGGATGTCTGACCTCTGTGAGATACAGACGGCGAGCGGCGATGCCGCTATTATCAGCGTAACCAACCCACTTCTGTGTCTACTGAAACGCTTGCTCCTCACAAAGAAGGCGGACGCTTTGCATGTGGAAATGGGGGAAGACAGTACACAGGGTGATAGCCAGACCACCCTCCGTTCGTCTTCTCAGGGCGAATTGGATGATAATGAGGAGGAGCAGGAGACGGTTGCCTCCGCTACAGAGGGTAGCACCCATAGCAGGTTTATTCCATCTGTTCAGTGTGGATGGGCCAAAGAGGAGAAAGAGGATGAGGAGATTGAGTCATCCCCCTGATGAGGACAGCGTAGTCTTGTCTGTTGGGACACTGGCACACATGACTGACTTTGTTATGCTGCCTTTCCCGTGACCCTCGCGTTATACGCATTTTGGCCATACTGGTTGTTCACCCTTCTCGAACCCCCGCTACAAAGAGAAGTTCTCATCTCTCATTCCTGTGGTGGAGAGGACAAGCAAAATGGTGCAATACCAGAAGGTCCTTGTGGAAAAATTGCTCCAGAGTACGTCGTTCCTTGGGCAACCGAGGAGGGGAGATGAGGGGAACACACAGCAGTTCCAACAGAGGCAGGGCAACACTCTCCAAGGCCTGGGACAGTTTCATGACACCCCGCCAGCATCCTCACCCTGATGCGCGGCCTACTGTCACAAGGAGGGAAACATTTTGGAAGATAGTGAAGGAGTACGTAGTAGACCATGTCTGCGTCCTCAATGATACCTCTGTGCCTTACAACTATTGGGTGTCCAAGCTGGACACTAGAGATGTCCCGAACTATTCGCCGGCGAACAGTTCCCGGCAAACATCGCTTGTTTGCGTTCACCGCGGCGGGCGAACATATGCGATGTTCGGTCCGCCCCCTATACGTCATCATTGAGCAAACTTTGACCCTGTACCTCAGTCAGCAGACACATTCCAGCCAATCAGCAGCATACCCTCCCTCCCAGACCCTCCCACCTCCTATCAAAAAGCAAGGACAGCATCCATCTTAGATTCATTCGGAAGCTGCAGTGTTAGTGAGAGCAGGGAGAGTGCAGCTGCTGCTGATTTAATAGGGAAATCGTTAGCTAGGCCAGTGTTCTGTGTCCACTCCAGACCTCAAAGACTCATCTGATCTGCTGTAAGGACAGCGTCCTGACAGCACCCCAAAAAGTCCTTTTTAGGGCTAGTACATCAGTCTGCTTTATTTATTTATTTTTTTCTCTGTAATATAATTGCAGTTGCCTGCAAGCATGTGTGTCAGGCCCACAGCGTGTACTGTGCCCACTACTGCCAGTGCCCAGTGCCACCACTCATATCTGGTGTCACAGTAGCTTGCATTTAAAAAAATAAAACCCATTTTTCACTGTAATATAATTGCAGTTGCCTGCAAGCATGTGTGTCAGGCCCACAGCATGTACTGTGCCCACTACTGCCAGTGCCCAGTTGCACCACTCATATCTGGTGTCACAATAGCTTGCACGCATAGTACAACTAATTGAAAAAAAAATGACAGGCAGAGGCAGGCCACCCTGCAGGGGCCGTTGTGGTCGTGGTGCTGTGATTTCCTTTGGCCCTAGAATAATGCCCAGTGTTCAGAGGCCACGTACTCTGAACTCGAAAAGTTCTGAGGACATAGTTGACTGGCTACCACAGGACACCCAATCTTCTACAGCTTCCGCTCGGAACCTTGACGCACCATCCTCCTCCAGCTCAGCTTCGGGCACCTCTCAAGTTACCACTCGCCCGCCCCGCCTGCCGCCACCATCAACACTAGCACCACAGCTGCTTCACTTGATCTGTCAGAGGAGTTATTTACACATCAGTTGGAAGAAATGAGTGATGCACAACCATTATTGCCAGAGGATGTAGATAACAGGGATATGTCTCAGTCAGGCAGCATTACACACATGGACGTACGGTGTGATGATGATGATGTTGTACCCACTGCTGCTTCCTTTGCTGAGTTGTCAGATACAAGTGTAGCGGTTGATGATGATGCTGTGTCCGTGGATGTCACGTGGGTACCCGTTCGAAGAGAAGAAGAACAGGGGGAAAGTTCAGATGGGGAGACAGAGAGGAGGAGGAGACGAGTTGGAAGCAGTGGGAGGTCGTCGCAAGGAGCTAGTGGCAGAGTCAGACAGCATGTATCGGCACCCAGACAGCCAGACAGCACGCCAATCAACGCATGCTGTTGCCACCACCAGAATGCCGTCATTGCAAAGCTCAGCAGTGTGGCATTTTTTTTGTGTGTCTGCCTCTGATAACAGCGATGCCATTTGCAACCTGTGCCAAAAGAAACTGCGTCGTGGGAAGTCCAACACCCGCCTAGGTACAACTGCTTTGTGAAGGCACATGATCTCACATCACAAACGCCTATGGGATCAACACATGATGAGTACAAGCAGCACACAAACTCAAAGCCACCATCCTCCTCCTGGTCCAGCATCTTCAGCCACGTCAACCACTGCTGTCCTCCTTGCCCCCTCTCAACCATCCGCCACTCCGCCTCTCACCTTCAGCAGTTCCTGCTCATCTGCCCACAGTCAGGTGTCTGTCAAGGAAATGTTTGAGCGTAAGAAGCCAATGTCACAGAGTCACCCCCTTGCCCGGCGTCTGACAGCTGGCTTGTAAGAACTCTTAGCCCGCCAGCTTTTACCATACAAGCTGGTGGAGTCTGAGGCCTTAAAAAAAAATTTAGGTATTGGGACACCGCAGTGGAAGGTACTCGGCCGAATTTTTTTTTTCACAAAAGGAAATCTCCAACCTGTACTCTATTGTGGAAAAGGAAGTCATGGCATGTCTGGCACATAGTGCTGGGGCAAGGGACCATCTGACCACTGATACCTGGTCTGCAAAGCACGGTCAGGGTAGGTATATCACGTACACTGCGCATTGGGTAAACCTGCTGATGGCTGCCAAGCATGGAATGCATGGTTTTGCAGAGGAGTTGGTGACACCGCCACGACTTGCAGGCAGGCCTGCTGCCACCTCCTCTACTGCTCCTACTCCATCCTCTTCGCTAACCTCCTCGGCTGAGTCCTCTTCTGCTGCTGCGTCTTGCTCCACATCAACTGCACCCCCCCCCCCCCCCCCCAGCTCCCCAGGGGCTATTCCACATCCCGGATATGACAGTCTCATGCCGTCTTGGGGTTGACTTGCCTGAAAGCAGAGAGTCACACCGGACCAGCACTCCTGTCCGCCCTGAACGCACAGGTGGATCAGTGGCTGACTCCCCACCAACTGGAGATTGGCAAAATGGTGTGTGACAACAGAAGCAATTTGTTGGCGGCATTGAATTTGGGCAAGTTGACACATGTGCCATGCATGGCACATGTGTTGAATGTGATCATACAACGCTTTGTGCATAAGTACCCAGGCTTACAGGACGTCCTCAAGCAGGCCAGGAAGGTGTGTGGCCATTTCAGGCGTTCCTACACGGCCATGGCGCACTTTTCAGATATTCAGCGGCGAAACAACATGCCAGTGAGGCGCTTGATTTGCGACAGCCCGACACGTTGGAATTCAACACTCCTAATGTTCGACCACCTGCTCCAACAAGAAAAATCCGTCAACGAGTATTTGTATGACGGGGGTGCTATGACAGCCTCTGCGGAGCTGGGTATTTTTTGGCCGCGTTACTGAATGCTCATGCACAATGGCTGTAGGCTCATGCATCCTTTTGCGGAGGTGACAAACCTGGTCAGTCAAACCCAAGGCAACATCATCGACCTCATCCCAGTTGTGGTCACCATCACCACCAGAAGCAGCCTTGTCGTCGATTGCTGGACCTGCGGCAATGCAGAGAGAGGAGTCTGAAGAAGAGGAGTCAGAGGAGGAAGGTGGCTTTGAGGAGGTGAAAGACCAACCACAGCAGGCGTCCCAGGGGGCTTTCGGGGACCCTTGGTGTTGTACGTGGCTGGGTGGAGGAAGAGACCTTCAATGACGTCAGTGAGGACAAGGAACGGGACATGGCTAGCTTGGTATCCAACCTTGTGCAAATGGGGAGTTTGCGGTTGTGCAAATGGACTGTTTGCGGTGCGTTAAACAGGGAGTTTGGTCTGTCACTGTGAAGCGGGCGTAACCCTTACACTACCTGATCGATACAACATCATACCTGATGTTTTAAAGCACGTTATTCCAAACAATTTAGGAATGTTAGGTGATTTATGCCCTTTATGGATTAAAACTCGACTCTGCGTCAACTACGTAAATTTCCATGGGAGTTTTGCCATGGATCCCCCTCCGGCATGCCACAGTCCAGGTGTTAGTCCCCTTGAAACAACTTTTCCATCACTATTGCGGCCAGAAAGAGTCCCTGTGGGTTTTAATATTCGCCTGCCTATTGAAGTCTATGGCGGTTCGCCCGTTTGCAAACATTTGTGGAAATTTGCGTTCGCCGTTCGCGAATGGAAAATTTTATGTTCGCGACATTTCTACTGGACACGTGGCACGAACTGGCCCTCTACGACTTAGAGGTGCTGGCCTGCCCTGCCGCCAGTGTTTTGTCAGAGTGGGTATTTAGTGCTGCTGGGGGCATAATAACTGATAAGCACATCCGCCTGTCAACTGAAAATGCTGACCGGTTGATTCTTATCAAAATGAGCAAGGCCTGGATTGCCCCTGACTTCTCTACTCCACCAGAGGAAAGCAGCTGAACATAAAGGTGTGAGAGGTTTTTATATATAATGTGAACATTCTGACGTACACATTTTTGTCCACAAGGTGGCAGCTAACCAGCTGTGTGAGCATCTGCACTTTTCTTTGTTTCTAAGACAACTGTAGGGAGAAGGTGGAATGCTATTTGCATTTTTCCAAATCTACCTATAAACTCAGAGTTGAAGTTGCTGAAACCACTCCTATTAAGTTAAGGAGCCAATAGTCTTTTCTTAAGGAACACCCCTTTTGTGATGTCATGTCTGCTATTTAAGTGAATGTATCTTGAATAAAGTTCTCTTGCTCACTGGGATGAGAAGATCTATGTATGAAACCAACTTGTCTCTGGTCTCATTATAAAAGCAGTATGGCATGTGCATACTTATACTTCTAATTGATTTGGCACCACACAAAGATGAGAATCGCATCAATTGCAATAAAAAATGCACTTTAAATGTGGCTTTTATGGTGCTATGGAATATACTGTATTCCCATGCACCCCTTCCACCATAAAAAAGGGTATATGGTTCAGTCTTCCCTTTTCTCGTCCTCCTCCTCCATCATATCAACATGCTTATTAGGTTGCCCCTCGCTCCTAATGTTTTAGAGGGTCAGCTCAGCAGCAGGCCCTTGCCTGTTTCTGAGGCGATGTAAGGTATTTCAACAACAACTTTAATCAGACACAAACAATAACAAAGGTTATAAACTGTCATATCTATATAGCCTACAGGTGGCAGTAAACATGTTAACATGTATAACTCCTAACATCCTCCCTTTCTTGTGAAATCAAGTAAAATATAAACATAAGATGATTGTATACCACAATACATTCCAAAGGTGACAATGTTTTTTATAATGTATCTAGCATACAAAATCCTTATATCTTGTTGGTGTTCTAATAACCCTAGTTCTAGTACGTCTTGGTGTGGCAGGAGCTTCACATTGTTGCATATGATCATCCATCCCTGTTTCTTTGGGAGTTGTCTCATCTGGAGATGTTACCTGGTGTAATCACTTCACTTATTTCAATGTCAGATTTGTAATCCGCAGTCCTGTTCCTTCTGTACAACTGTCCATTTGCTTTCCACTTTATAAGATCGTGGAGCAACTTTCTCCAAACAAATACCTTGTCGCCAAATTTCATCTGTTGACGACGGTGATGGTTGTATTCGCACTGGCTGACAATGCTTAGTTCAGGAAGTTCCTTGGCTCCTTTATCATAATATGCCTTTGCTTTTTTGCGTCTTTTAGTTAGGTTCTTGACCACTCCTTTTATAACCTTTGGAAACAGCAGTTTCTGAGCAGTCGGAAGTAAAGTCCTGGTCCTTCTTGACATTAGCCGTTGTACAGGACTACTGCTGGTGCTTTGATGGGGTATTTCTCCAGTCAAGAACCGCTTCCAGATATTCCTTGTCATCTCGTTAGCTTTCTTTATGAGTGTTTTTGCTATTTTTACAGTAGCTTCAGCTTTACCGTTAGACCAACTGTGATATGGGGATGATGTTAGATGTTCAAATTCCCATCTCTACAAAATCGTGCAAACTCTGAGCTGACAAACTGTGGTCCCGTTATCTGTAATTACAGAATCAGGGATTCCATGTCTGCTAAAATGTGCTTTGCAACAATCTATAATTGTTTTAGAGGTGGTATCAGACCATTAAATCCAATTTCCAGAAATCTGAATAATAAATCAACAATTATTAAGTAATCTTGTCCTGTTAAGGAAAATAAATCCATGCCTAGTTTGCTCCAGGGTAGAGTGGGCAATTTGTGAGTCACTCAGAGGTTCTTTTGTTTGTTTACGCATTATACTCATTGCAAGTGTTACAGTTCTTTATTGCCTCTATATATCTCTGGGCCCATGTGTGGCCAAAAGATGACATCCTTGGCCTTGCGAAGGCATGCTTCTATTCCTAAGTGGCTAGAATGAGTCCTCGCTATCATTTCTGGGCGCATGATTTTTTGGTATGATGACTCTGTGTCCTTTATACAGAATTCCATTTTGTATGCTTATCTCATCTCTAAAGCCCCAGTAGTCCCTGATACAAATCAGTATTTTTTCTTTCTGGTCTGGCCATCCTGTAAGAACAGTCGTTTTTAATGCTTGCAAAACTTCATCTTGTTCTGTGAACTTCTGAATTTGTTGTAGGCGCAAATCAGACACTCTTAGATATTCTGCAAAGTTTATCTCTTCCAGTTCCTTAGAAAATGCATCCTTTGATTGCATCAAGAAAATCTCATAATCTGGGGTGTCCTTGTCCATTGTTTTGTGAGGTAATGCTGCTCTTTAGTAACAATATCTTTTATTTGCTTGAGGGCTTCATCATGGCTGGATTGCCAGGCCCACACGCTGTCTTTGTCTGTCAGTCTGCGTAGTGGTTCACATACATCCGAAAGATGTGGTAAGAATTTTGAAAGGTAGTTTACAAACCCTAGCAGTCTCTGAACTGCTTGTACATTGTCAGGCTTTGGTACCTCTAAAATTGCTCTGACTTTTTCTGGATCAGGACGCAGGCCTTCTGCTGTGAGTAAATGTCCCATGTATGGTACCGAAGATAGCCTCAATCTCAGCTTCTTTTTATTGAATTTTAGGTTCAGCTTTCGTACTCTAAGAGTCCAATCAAATTCTTGTCATGATCCTTTGTGGCCTCCTCTGTAGTGTCACCACAGCCATACACTAATATATCATCTGCAATAACTTCCACTCTGTGCAGGTCTTCTACTGCTTCATGTTGTCTACGTTGATATTCTTCTGGTGCAGTAGCAATCCCAAAAGGCATGCGTAGCCATCGGTAATGCCCAAAGGGAGTCCAGAATGTAGTGAGATAACTGCTTTTAGTGTCCAGTTTTACTTGCCAGAAGCCATCCTTAGCATCCAAGACAGAAAATACTTTTGCATTTGTTAAACTTGGCAGGATTTCCTCTATAGTGGGCATTGGATAATGTGAGCGTTTTAGTGCTTTATTTAAGTCTTTGGGATCAATGCATATTCGCAGCTTGCCTGGTTTCTTAACAGCAACCATACTACTTATCCATGTCGTAGGTTCTATGACCTTTTTTATCACTCCAGTGTCTCTAATCTCTCTATTTTTGCCTTAAGTCTGCTTTTAGTGGAGCCGACACTCTACGTGGTTGGTGTTGAACAGGAGGTATTGCTTCATCTATTTCTAGGTGATACTCTCCAGGTAGACACCCTAGTCCTTTGAAAATGTCTCTATATTCAGTTGTGATCATTTCCTAAGAAAAGGGTGAAGTGTAGTTGTTTTGCTGGTCATCATGTAATAATACATTATGTTCTACATTCAGTGTAAGAGGCCCATTTTCTGACATGTTTCTGCTGATAGAAGTGTTTGTGTTTACCTTGGACAACTTGGAATTGCAGTGGATATGTTTTATCTTTATATGTACACTTTTAGATTACATTGGCCCATAGGTATCATATAGGTATCATTGTACATTTTAATTTGACATTACTCTTCTGTAATGTTGGCTTTCCTTCTTTAACAATTTTGCAATAGTCTTTGTATGTCATAAGGTTGCAGGTGCCCCACAGTCTAACTGACAGTGTAACCTTTCTCCCTGCTTCTCTGTCAGTGCTGAGTTCTAGTGGTACAAACCATTGTGATCCTGGACTGCTTACTGCTCTATTTGATGAATAATAGTGATACTGATTCTTCTGAGCTGCTGCTCTTGATCTGTGCAGCATATGTATTCTGGCATTTGCTTTCTGCCTGCATACTCTAGAAAAATGGTTTTGCTTTTTGCATTTACTGCAGGTTTCTCCATATGCAGGACAGTGGTCTCTCCCCCAGGGGTGGTTGTTTCACAGTATCTGCATCTGATTGTATTTACTTTGCTTTCTTTCATGGGCTTTTTATATGTTTTAGCAGTATAATGTACAGCTTCCAGTTTCACTTTTGCTTTCTTTGCATTGCTTGTATTTGCATTTCTGTAAGTTCATGGTTTCTACACATATCAATGGCTCTCTGTAGATTCAGGTCTAGTACTCTGAGCATTCTCTTTCTAGCATTTATGTCTTTTGATCCAGAACTATTCTGTCTCTGATAGTTCATCATGTAATACCCAAACTCAATGTAGCGGCGAGCTGCTCAGCCTAGTCACATACTGATCCATAGTTTCCAATGGGCCTTGGTTTGTGGTATTGAATATGTACCTCTCATAAATGATGTTACGTGAAGGCATAAAATGGCTCTGTAATGCATCCAGAGTTTTCTCTATGTCCTGCTTGTCGGCATCAGGAGTGAGGAGGTGCTGATAACTACGCAGGACCCGTATCTCCCCCCATCACTGAGCGCAGTGTCGCTATCCTTACCTTGGAGTCTTTCTTATCAAGTTCAATTGCCCACCTCATAATCTTCCCACTGGGATTTGAAATCTGTCAGTTAACTGCCAGGTCCCTTTACAGTCCATGGGAGACGGCACAGGGAAGTTGTTTGCAGCCATTTTCTGTAACACGGTGTGTATCTTATTAATAAATTACCAGAGAAACTTTTCTTGTTGATCTTTTGTTCTGATATTAGGACTTTAGTGGTTTCTAAAACACCAAAGCCCTCTCCACTTCTGACACCATGTTTCCTGAGGCGATGTGAAGGTACTTTCACACTTGCGTTCGGGGGGTGTACGCATGTGCGCTGTTTGAAGGCTACTCACAAGCGTCCACGAACGGATCCTTACAGCCCCAATGCATTTTTAGTGGATGCGGATCCGCTCAGAAGCATCAGTATGGCACCGTTTGGCCTCCGTACCGCTCAGCAGGCGGGACCACCCAAACGCAGCTGTGCAGCGTTCGGGGTGTCCGCCAGCGGCTGTGCGGACCCAAACAGATATTCCTGACTTACAAATGCAAGTCAATGGGGACGGATCCGTTTGACGTTGACACAATATGGTGCCATTGCAACAGGATCCGACCCCCATTGACTTTCAATGTAACGTCCTGGAGTCCCTATAATATACCATCGGATCACAGTTTTCTCCAATCCGATGGTATATTTTAACTTGAAGCGTCCCCATCACCATGGGAACGCCTCTATGTTAGAATATACCATCAGATTTGAGTTAGATCGTGAAACTCAGATCCAACAGTATATTCTAACACAGAGGCGTTCCCATAGTGATGGGGACGCTTCAAGTTAGAATATACTGAGAACTGTGTAATAACTGCCCCCTGCTGCCTGGCAGCACCTGATCTCTTACAGGGGGCTGTGATCCGCACAATTAACCCCTCAGGTGCCGCACCTGAGGGGTTAATTGTGCGTATCATAGCCCCCTGTAAGAGATCAGGTGCTGCCAGGCAGCAGGGGCTAGACCCCCCTCCCTCCCCAGTTTTAAATTCATTTGTGGCCAGTGCGGACCCCCCCCCCCCCTCCCTCCCCAGTATTATATTCATTGGTGGCCAGTGCGGCCAGTGGTCAGATCAGCAGCAGGCACTCGCCCCTAATGTTTTAGAGGGTCAACAGCAGGCCCTTGCTCCTAATGTTTTTGAGGGTCACCAGCAGGCCATCAATAATAATTTTTCAAGGGTGTGTATGATGCCCTCCTTTATGTGTAATAAAGGGTGTATTGGAGTGCCGGTTCCTTGAAATTTTTGGCAGCCCTTTCACTTAGTGCATAGGCTTTATGAGTGTAGGAGTCCCACTACCTGAACAATTGTACCACAATGTGAATGAGGCCCTCCTTTATGTGATATACAGGTTGTATCGGAGTGCCTCTTCCTTTTTATTTTTGGCAGCACTTGCACTTTATATACAAGTAAATATACAGGAAAAAATGTTTCCTAACAATTTTTCCTCTAAAATCGATTTTATCTTCGGTTTTGTGCGTATTATTGTCAGTCTGTAAAGCACCCGAGAATCCTGAGGTGTTCTACTTGAGCACCCGAGCACTTTGGTGCTCGATCAACACTAGTGGTCATAACCATGGAAACGAGCAGTGTATAATGTGATGGAAAAATGAATCCCGCCAGCAAAGGAAGCAAAATGGATAACAAAACACGAGTAAGTGCCTTGTATTTACTTTGTCTACATGATAAATGTCACGTGCTGAAGTAAGACAATAAAAGTGGCACCAAGTTGTAGGCGAGTCCAAATTGACATAAGGTGGTGCAACACAAGTAGGCAGGACCAGTACAAGCCATAAGTAGAAATGCACAGCAGAAGTAGGCCAAGCCAGAAATACTGTAGTGCAGCATAAAATACCGCCCCAGCAGAACCAAATACCACAGTGAGGCAGAAAATACTTCCCTAGCACCATGCTGAGAACGGTGACACAGATGAATTCAGGAGGCCACCTGCGGCTGCTGGCCAGGTGCATAATTAATGCTGAGAGCATCAGATCATTATGTACCTGCACAGTGGCAGAGAGGAGGGCTTGGGCGGTCCCCTGGGCATCGGCCCACCAGGAAAATTCCCTGTAAGATGTATGGTCAGTCCGCCCATAAGTACCTTTCCTGACGCATACATTAAATGGATTATTAAGACAGAGTTTGAAAAAAGTCATATTTCATGTGTATGGTCATCTTTATTCTTTCAGATTGTGAGGTCCTTGCTTTTTGCATGGTGTGGTATCATAATCCACCCAATCAAGTATGGAAAAAGCAAACTACTCCTGATATCACACACGTATGGTTTTGTTCTAAGCTTATCATCTACTTAAAGCAGAAATGTAATGTCAGGGCTTTACAAGGTGCCAAGAGAATTGAGTCGGAGGATAGCAGATGCTTACCAGGTAAGTCTTGAAGGAAATTTATCATCTAATTAAGACTACATAGTTGTTGTTTTTCTAAACTTTTGTTATTTTGTTATTGTAGATTTTTTTTTTTTTGCCTGAGCTGCTGTTAACCCTTTCAGCCTGGAGATTTTAGCATTTTCGTTTTTCACTCCCAATCTTACCGGGGCCATAACTTTTTTAATTTTCAGTTCACATAGACTTATGAGGTTTTGATTTTTGCAGGATAAGTTGATCTTTTTTTAATACGAGTATTTAATATTGCATATGATATACTGGAGAGCTGGAAAAAAAAATCTAAATGGGGTGAAATTGGAAAAAACGCAATTCCACAACAGTTTTATGGGTTTTGTTTTTACGGCATTCTCTATACAGAAAACTGACCTGTTACTTTCACTCTCCGGGTCAGTATGATTACAGCTCCACCACATTTGTATGGTTGTTCTTGCATTTTAATACTGAAAAAAATAAAAACCTTGAAAAAAATGTGTTTTTTCTTTTTATTGCGAAATTCTGACTCCTATAACTTTTTTTAGTCAAGTGTATAGAGTTGTGTGAGATTTTTTTGCGGGGCGATCTGTACTTTTCATTGATACCATTTTGGGGTGTGTATGACTTTTTGATGACTTTTTAAAAAAAAAATTGTGGGAGGTGAAGTGGCCAAAAAAATGGCAAATCGACTTTCCCATTTTGCTGTTTTCCATATGGGATAAATATTTTAATATTTTAATAGTATGGGTGTTTTTGCACCTGCGATGCACGTGATGTTTCTTTTTTTATTGTTTATGTATTTTGATTTTGGGGGATGGGGGTGATTTGAGTTTTTATGTTTATTAAAAAAATGTATGTTTTTAAAAACATTTATTTAATTTTTAAATTTTTTTTATAATTCCCATAAGTATAACTATAATAAGCAATTGCCTCTCTTATACACTCCAATGCATTATGTTCCTATGGAGCCATCTGGCTCCCCGATCCTCGCTACGGGGAGCCATTGCACACCTGGAAGCATGTGCTTCTGGGTTTTTGCGCTCCCAGATGCCATGGTCACGTTTAACCACGGCATCTTAAATGTACAACACTGGTCGGGCAGGGGTTAACGATATGCCTAACAGAAGCATGGACAATAAGCTCAATGGACAGAGATGACTCTCTTACTTCTATGTGAGACTCTTTTAGATATCCTCTGTGACCTGCGCAGAGGTCACTATGCAGGGAGGGGAAGTATAAAAGCTGTGATATCCTAAATTGTTAAAGTGTAACTATAATTTTTTCGCTACTGGGTAGGGGCAGGGATAGGGAATATTTTTCTAATATACTTTATTTAGGGAAAACCATTATTTATAGTAGAAAACTAGGGCTGAAATGTCCCTTAGCAGCGATCTTCTATAGGAATGTATATTTATTTTATTAACTATATTATTTATTAACTTTATTTACTATATTTACTATATTACCCCTTCTACCCCGGGCCAGTTTTCACCCTCCCGCCTAGGCCATTTTTTGTGTCACTTTATGTGGTAATAACTTTGGTACACTTTTACTTACCCAAGCCATTCTAAGATTGTTTTCTCGTGACAGATTGTATTTCATGAGAGTGATAAAACGGAGTCAATATTACGGTTGTAGCGGGTATCAAATTATCGATAACCAATCAATACTTTTGTACCGGTATCGATTCGATACCGGGGTTTGACATTTACTGATACTAGGCTGTGCTACTGCGCAGCCTAGTATCAGAGAACATGGCGCATGCTGCTCTTAGCGCGCTCCATGTTCTCCTCAGCAGCACAGGGAAGAAGGAGTCTATCCCTCCCCCTGTGCCGCTACTGTCGCCAATAAGAGGAGAGAGAGGAAGGGAGGGGCTGTGGCCACTGCGCCACCAATGATGATAACTCACCCATTATTACAAATATAGGCGACAGGTTCCGGCGGGAGAATCACATAGCCGGCACCCGACCTCTATGACAGGGCGCTGCAATCCGCGGCAGTTAACCCCTCAGGTGCCCTCAGGCTATGTGATTCTGCATCCGGCACCCGCCTCCTCTATTTGTAATAAATGTTAGGCTATCTTCATTGGTGGCGCAGTGCCCCCCCCCTTCCCCCAGTTCTAAAATCATTGGTGGCACAGTGCGCCCCAATAACCACATCAGTATTGATGGCAGTGGCCACAGGGTCCCCTCCCCTCCTCCTCATTGGTGGTGCACAGAGCAACAGGGAGAGTGTGAAGTCTATTCACCCTAATAGATCTCTATTAGGGGTGAATAGGACAATTTGATGAATAGATCCCAGGTTCTAGCCTAAAAGGGCTACTAGTTATTAAATAAAAAAGTAAAAAAAAAAATAAAAAACAAAATATAAGTTTAACCACCTCAGCCCCCAGTGCTTAAACACCCTGAAAGACCAGGCACTTTTTACACTTCTGACCTACACTACTTTCACCGTTTATAGCTCGGTCATGCAACTTACCACCCAAATGAATTTTACCTCCTTTTCTTCTCACTAATAGAGCTTTCATTTAGTGGTATTTCATTGCTGCTGACCTTTTTACTTTTTTTGTTATAATCGAATTTAACGATATTTTTTTTGCAAAAAAATGACATTTTTCACTTTCAGTTGTAAAATTTTGCAAAAAAATGACATCCATATATAAATTTTGCTCTAAATTTATTGTTCTACATGTCTTTGATAAAAAAAAATGTTTGGGTAAAAAAAAATGGTTTGGGTAAAAGTTATAGCGTTTACAAACTATGGTACAAAAATGTGAATTTCCGCTTTTTGAAGCAGCTCTGACTTTCTGAGCACCTGTCATGTTTCCTGAGGTTCTACAATGGCCAGACAGTACAAACACCCCACAAATGACCCCATTTCGGAAAGTACACACCCTAAGGTATTCGCTGATGGGCATAGTGAGTTCATAGAACTTTTTATTTTTTGTCACAAGTTAGCGGAAAATGATGATTTTTTTTTTTTTTTTTTTTTTCTTACAAAGTCTCATATTCCACTAACTTGTGACAAAAAATAAAAACTTCCATGAACTCACTATGCCCATCACGAAATACCTTGGGGTCTCTTCTTTCCAAAATGGGGTCACTTGTGGGGTAGTTATACTGCCCTGGCATTCTAGGGGCCCAAATGTGTGGTAAGGAGTTTGAAATCAAATTCTGTAAAAACTGACCAGTGAAATCCGAAAGGTGCTCTTTGGAATGTGGGCCCCTTTGCCCACCTAGGCTGCAAAAAAGTGTCACACATCTGGTATCTCCGTATTCAGTAGAAGTTGGGGAATGTGTTTGGGGTGTCATTTTACATATACCCATGCTGGGTGAGATAAATATCTTGGTCAAATGCCAACTTTGTATAAAAAAATGGGAAAAGTTGTCTTTTGCCAAGATATTTCTCTCACCCAGCATGGGTATATGTAAAAGACACCCCAAAACACATTCCCCAACTTCTCCTGAATACGGAGATACCAGATGTGTGACACTTTTTTGCAGCCTAGGTGGGCAAAGGGGCCCATATTCCAAAGAGCACCTTTCGGATTTCACTCGTCATTTTTTACAGAATTTGATTTCAAACTCCTTACCACACATTTGGGCCCCTAGAATGCCAGGGCAGTATAACTACCCCACAAGTGACCCCATTTTGGAAAGAAGAGACCCCAAGGTATTCGCTGATGGGCATAGTGAGTTCATGGAAGTTTTTATTTTTTGTCACAAGTTAGTGGAATATGAGACTTTGTATGAAAAAAAAAATATATAAAAAAAATCCTTCATTTTCCACTAAACTTGTGACAAAAAATAAAAATTCTAGGAACTCGCCATGCCCCTCACGGAATACCTTGGGGTGTCTCTTTCAAAATGGGGTCACTTGTGGGGTAGTTATACTGCCCTGGCATTTTCCAGGGGCCCTAATGTGTGGTAAGTAGGTAAATGACCAGTGAAATCCAAAAGGTGCTCTTTGGAATATGGGCCCCTTTGCCCACCTAGGCTGCAAAAAAGTGCCACACATGTGTATCTCCGTACTCAGGAGAAGTTGGGGAATGTGTTTTGGGGTGTCTTTTTACATATACCCATGCTGGGTGAGAGAAATATCTTGGCAAAAGACAACTTTTCCCATTTTTTTATACAAAGTTGGCATTTGACCAAGATATTTATCTCACCCAGCATGGGTATATGTAAAATGACACCCAAAACACATTCCCCACCTTCTCCTGAGTACGGAGATACCAGATGTGTGACACTTTTTTGCAGCCTAGGTGGGCAAAGGGGCCCATATTCCAAAGAGCACCTTTCGGATTTCACTCGGTCATTTTTTACAGAATTTGATTTCAAACTCCTTTCCACACATTTGGGCCCCTAAAATACCAGGGCATTATACCTACCCCACAAGTGACCCCATTTTGGAAAGAATAGACCCCAAGGTATTCGCTGATGGGCATAGTAGAGTTCATGGAAGTTTTTATTTTTTGTCACAAGTAGTGGAATATGAGACTTTGTATGAAAAAAAAAAAAAAAAAAAATCATCATTTTCCACTAACTTGTGACAAAAAATAAAAAATTCTAGGAACTCGCCATGCCCCTCACGGAATACCTTGGGGTGTCTTCTTTCCAAAATGGGGTCACTTGTGGGTAGTTTATACTGCCCTGGCATTTTCCAGGGGCCCTAATGTGTGGTAAGTAGGTAAATGACCAGTGAAATCCGAAAGGTGCTCTTTGGAATATGGGCCCCTTTGCCCACCTAGGCTGCAAAAAGTGTCACACATCTGGTATCTCCGTACTCGGGAGAAGTTGGGGAATGTGTTTTGGGGTGTCTTTTTACATATACCCATGCTGGGTGAGAGAAATATCTTGGCAAAAGACAACTTTTCCCATTTTTTTATACAAAGTTGGCATTTGACCAAGATATTTATCTCACCCAGCATGGGTATATGTAAAATGACACCCCAAACCACATTCCCCAACTTCTCCTGAGTACGGCGATACCAGATGTGTGACACTTTTTTGCAGCCTAGATGCGCAAAGGGGCCCAAATTCCTTTTAGGAGGGCATTTTTAGACATTTGGATACCAGACTTCTTCTCACGCTTTGGGGCCCCTAGAATGCCAGGGCAGTATAATACCCCACATGTGACCCCATTTTGGAAAGAAGACACCCCAAGGTATTCAATGAGGGGCATGGCGAGTTCATAGAAATTTTTTTTTTTTGGCACAAGTTAGCGGAAATTGATATTTTTTATTTTTTTCTCACAAAGTCTCCCGTTCCGCTAACTTGGGACAAAAATTTCAATCTTTCATGGACTCAATATGCCCCTCACGGAATACCTGGGGGTGTCTTCTTTCCGAAATGGGGTCACATGTGGGGTATTTATACTGCCCTGGCATTCTAGGGGCCCTAAAGCGTGAGAAGAAGTCTGGAATATAAATGTCTAAAAAATTTTACGCATTTGGATTCCGTGAGGGGTATGGTGAGTTCATGTGAGATTTTATTTTTTGTCACAAGTTAGTGGAATATGAGACTTTGTAAGAAAAAAAAATAATAATTCCGCTAACTTGGGCCAAAAAAATGTCTGAATGGAGCCTTACAGGGGGGTGATCAATGACAGGGGGGTGATCAATGACAGGGGGGTTGATCAATGACAGGGGGTTGATCAATGACAGGGGGGTGATCAATGACAGGGGGGTGATCAATGACAGGGGGGTGATCAATGACAGGGGGGAGTCAATGACGGGGGGGTGATCAATGACAGGGGGGTGATCAATGACAGGGGGGTGATCAATGACAGGGGGGTGATCAATGACAGGGGTGGTGATCAATGACAGGGGGGTGATCAATGACAGGGGGGTGATCAGGGAGTCTATATGGGGTGATAACCACAGTCATTTATCACGCGTGTAAGGCTTCATTCAGACGTCCGGATGCGTTTTGCGGATCCGATCCATCATCAGTGGATCCGTAAAAATCATGCGGACGTCTGAATGGAGCTTTACAGGGGGGTGATCAATGAAGGGGGGTAATCAATGACAGGGGGGTGATCAGGGAGTCTATATGGGGTGATCACCACAGTCATGATCATGCCCTGTAAGGCTTCATTCAGACGTCCGGATGCGTTTTGCGGATCGATCCATCTATCAGTGGATCCGTAAAATCATGCGGACGTCTGAATGGAGCTTTACAGGGGGGTAATCAATGACAGGGGGGTGATCAGGGAGTCTATATGGGGTGATAACCACAGTCATTGATCATGCCCCTGTAAGGCTTCATTCAGACGTCCGGATGCGTTTTGCGGATCCGATCCATCTATCAGTGGATCCGTAAAATCATGCGGACATCTGAATGGAGCTTTACAGGGGGGTGATCAGGGAGTCTATATGGGGTGATCACCACAGTTCATTGATCATGCCCTGTAAGGCTTCATTCAGACGTCGGATGCGTTTTGCGGATCGATCCATCTATCAGTGGATCGTAAAAATCATGCGGACGTCTGAATGGAGCTTTACAGGGGGGTAATCAATGACAGGGGGGTGGATCAATGACAGGGGGGTGATAGGGAAGTCTATTATGGGGTGATAACCACAGTCATTGATCATGCCCCCTGTAAGGCTTCATTCAGACGTCGGATGCGTTTTGGGATCCGATCCATCTATCAGTGGAACCGTAAAAATCATGCGGACATCTGAATGGAGCTTTACAGGGGGTTGATCACTGACAGGGGGGTAATCAATGACAGGGGGGTGATCAGGGAGTCTATATGGGTGATCGGGTGATTAGGGGTGATCAGGGGCTAATAAGGGGTTAATAAGTGACGGGGGGGGGTTGTAGTGTAGTGTAGTGGTGCTTGGTGGGACTTTACTGAGCTACCTGTGTCCTCTGGTGGTCGATCCAAACAAATGGGACCACCAGAGGACCAGGTAGCAGGTATATTAGACGCTGTTATCAAAACAGCGTCTAATATACCTGTTAGGGGTTAAAAAAAAACACATCTCCAGCCTGCCAGCGAACGATCGCCGCTGGCAGGCTGGAGATCAACTCTCTTACCTTCCGTTCCTGTGAGCGCGCGCGCCTGTGTGCGCGCGTTCACAGGAAATCTCGCGTCTCGCGAGAGGACGCGCCGGCGCGTCCAGGAGGAATGAATCAACCACCTCCAGGACGCGTCTGTGCGTACAGCGGTCCGGAGGTGGTTAAATCACCCCCTTTCCCAATTTTACATATAAAATATATAAACAATAAATAAATAAACATATTACATATCCCAAAAAAGTGTGAAGTATTAAAATATAAAAATATCTCCTATCTGGCAAAGGCCGTAACAGAAAAAAAAAACTGCACAATTCGCCATTTTTTTGTCACCTTGCTCCCCCAAAAAATAGGATCGGACTGGTCAATTATGGGCTTTTTTGGTGTTTTATTTTTTTTGGCGTGCTATCGAATGGTATCGAGTATCGCAATACTTTTTTATGGTATCGAAATCAAATCAAAATTTTGGTATCACAACCCTAGTCAATATATTTCACCTTTATTTATGAAAAAATCTAAAATTTACAAAACATTTTGAAAAAATTGCAATTTTAAAAATTTTAATTTCTCTGCTTTTAAAACAGAAAGTGATACCTCATAAAATATTTATTACTTAACATTGCCCATATGTCTACTTTATGTTGGCAGATTTTGGAAATGTCATTTTATTTTATTTTTTAGGATGTTAGAAGACTTTTAGTAGCAATTTCTAAAATGTTTAAGAAAATTTCCAAAACCTACTTTTTAAAGACCAGTTCAGTTATGAAGTCACTTTGTGAGGCTTACATAGTAGAAACCACCCATAAATGTCCCCTTTTAGAAACTACACCCCTCAAGTTATTCAAAATAGATTTTACAAACTTTGTTAATCCTTTAGTTTTTCCACAAGAATTTAAGGAAAATGGAGATTAAATTTCTAAATGTCACTTTTTGGGCAGATTTTCCATTTTAATAAATTTTTTCTGTAACACATGAAGGGTTTACTGTGTTCATCTGACCAGGTAGATTATGTGATATATTTATAGAGCCGGTCGTTACGGATGAGGTGATACCTAATTTGTGTGGTTTTTGTTTTGTTTTTTATTATAAAATCGGGGAAACTTTTTTATTTATTAGAAACACTTTTTTTTTACTTCTTTAACTTTTTTTTTTTTTACTTTTTGGGGTCTGATCCCCTCTGCAATGCATTACAGTTAGTGTTGAGCGAACCTGAACTGTAAAGTTCGGGTCCATACCAAACTATACGTTTTTTGTTACCCGGACCCGAACTCGAACCCAAACTTTGCCGGAAAAGTTTGAGTTCGTGTTCGGGCATTTAATAAAGCATGTTGAAAGGCTTCAGGGAAGCCAATCAACAAGCTTTTAAGCTGTGTGCCCTTAGAAGACAAAACAGCCATGCCTACTAATGGCATGGCTGTGATTGGCTGGTGCATCATGTGACCCAGCCTCTATATAAGCTGGATCACGTGTAGCACTGCCCATCAGCTCTCAGTAGTGAAGGGACAGAAATCAGGCAACTGAAGTGAGGGAAAGTGTTAGTGCGATTTTTTTTGTGGGTGCAATACAACATCTTTGCACCCCTGACACAGAAAGCTAATCATAAATCTGGCTGTTAATTCTGTGGGTGACCTACAGCAATTTTTTTTGTGGGTGCAATACAACATTGTACTTTGTACCCCTGACAGACAAATATAATAGTTAATCTGTCTGTTAGTTAGGTGCACGTCATATACCCATTTATTGTGTGACGTACACCTGCACTGCAACGTGACAGGAAAATTAATATAGTTAATCTGTCTGTTAGTTAGGTGCACGTCATATAACCATTTATTGCGTGAAGCACACCTGCACTGCATACATGACAGGGAAATTGATATAGTTAATCCGTCTGCTAGGTGCACGTCATATACCCATTTATTGTGTGAAGTACACCTGCACTGCATACGTGATAGGGAAATTAATATAGTTATTCTGTCTGTTTGTTAGGTGCACGTCATATACCCATTTATTGCGCGAAGTACACCTGTACTGCATGCATGACAGGGAAATTTATATAGTTAATACGTCTGTTAGTTAGGTGCACGTCATATACCCATTTATTGTGTGAGGTACACCTGCACTGCATACGTGACAGGGAAAATAATATAGTTTATCTGTCTGTTAGTTCAGTGGGTGATCTCAAAGAATGAGGAGAGCGTCAAATAAGGGATGTGGCCCTGGTCGTGGTGCTGCTGGTGTTGGTTGAGCTCCTGTTGCAGGGAGAGGATGTGGTCGATCTGTGCCAGCTACATGCCCAAATGAAACACCTTCATCAGGTACACATAGGCTAATGAACATTCAGCGTTATTTTGTTGGCCCGAATACTGGTGTACGAATGGTGAGGCCAGAACAAGTAGAGGCGGTAGTAGATTGGCTTGCTGACAGTGCCTCCAGTTCCTGTCTCCCACCCGGTCCCCTGATGAAAGCACAGAATTGGCACCTGCAGCCCATGGGCATCTGTCTTTCACATCACCCCCTTGCAAATCAGCCAAGCAGTCTGAGCCCCTATTCATGCAGCAGTCTCTTATGCTTTATGATGAGTCTACTGGCAGGGTTTCCGAGGGCCGTCCACAAAGCCCTGCTCCAGAAGTGGAAGAGATTGAGTGCACTGATGCCCAACCACTTATGTTTCAGGATGTGGACATGGGAGGAGCACCACAGCACATTTCTAATGATGACGAAACACAGGTGCCAACTGCGGCGGCTTTCTGCAGTGTGCAGACCGGCAAGGAGGGCAGGGGTGAAGAGTGGGTGGGAAATGATGATGAGGTACTAGACCCTACATGGAATCAAGGTCATGCGAGTGATGTGTGCAGTTCAGAGGAAGAGGTGGTGGTCACACAGCACCAGCCGCACAGCAAAAGAGGGAGCACTGTGCAAAAGCAGAGTGTCCGTCCCCTAGCCAGTACGCCTGCTTCTGCACACCGCACCCAGGGACTGAGCACACCAAAGCCAACTCCAAGTAGTTCCCTGGCGTGGCAGTTCTTCAGACAATGTGCTGATGACAAAACACGAGTGGTTTGTACGCTGTGCAATCAGAGCCTGAAGCGAGGCATAAATGTTCTTAACCTGAGCACAACCTGCATGACTAGGCATCTACGTGCAAAGCACGAGCTGCAGTGGAGTAAACACCTTAAAAACCAGGTGCCTCTTCTGCTGCAGTCTCGGCCTCTTCCTCCTCCTCTGGAGTGACAGTGTCCATCACTGTCACCAAGCATCTCCACAATGTCCCATGTAAGCGTTCAGCTGTCCATCTCCCAAACACTGGAGAGAAAGGGGAAGTACCCCCCTACCCACCCGCGATCCCTGGCCCTGAATGTCAGCATTTCAAAATTCCTGGCCTTTGAAATGCTGTCATTCCGTCTGGTGGAGATGGAGACTTTAAAAAAACTTATGGCGGTGGCTGTCCCACAGTACATGGTTCCCAGCCTACTTTTCCAGGCGAGCCATCGCAGCCCTGCACAACCAAGTGGCGGACAAAATTAAGTGTGCACTGCGCAACGCCATCTGTTGCAAGGTCCACATTACCACTGATACGTGGACCAGGAATCACAGGCAGGGATGTTATATCTCCCTAACTGCACACTGGGTAAATGCAATGGTGGCTGGGCCTGAGGCGGATAGCAGTTTGGCGCAGTCCTTTCGCCACCGAGGATTGCAGTACGTTTCTCTTTGCCTACCCCTCCTACTCCGCTTCCTCCTCTACCGCTTCCTCATCTGGTCAGCGTAACACCTTCACCACCAACTTCAGCACAGCAGGCTGTTTTGAAACTCATCTGTTTGAGGGGGAAAACCCCACACCGCGCAGGAGCTGTGGACGGTGTTGTGCCTTTTCATAAGTGTAAACAGTTATATCTACTTATTTTAATTATAATGGGTATTCATTGCCTTTAAGAGCAATGTTGATTTATATTCACTGTTTTGTAGGCCGAAGTAAGTCCATGGGAAGATTACTGTGCCGTTCAAAAAGCTAGTGTTATTGAAACAATATATTATACATTTAGACAGTTAGAAGATACACGGCACCTGCAGATTTAGAGGCTCATTGTATTTCTTATCTGAAAATGAATTCCACAGTGTGAGAATTATCTAGATGTTCCTCAAAGTATACATTCATGTATCAAAGTTTGTCCCTCGGCTCTAAGACAAGGCCTCCAGATGTCAGAGGTGTGTAGTATTGAAAATATCAGGCATGTATGAGTTAACCCTTAATGGGATGATGCTTATTGCTTATACAACAGTGCCACCTAGATATGAGCAGTTAATACTACATCAGTAGCAAAAGTGCATTCTGGGTAGTATTATGACGTCACGCTCCTTATCAATGCACACACCCATCCAACAATGATTGGAAAGTTCCAAACTAGGAGGGTGTGTTCATCTGATAAGTTTTGGGTTAAGAAACCAGATACCAAAAATAAAAATAAAAAGAGACAGAAAGGAAAAAAACAAAGAAAGAAAGGGAGATCTCTGGAAAAACATTTGGGTTATAGATCTCTGGAGAAACATTTGGATTATTGGGAAAAACTCTTGAGAGCTGATTGCCCCAAGACTCTGCACATCACTTGACCCTTGGGTAATGTATATTTTTGTTTTATGTAGTATTGATCTAAATTAATTGGCTTGATACTTAGCCAGATACCCGCTCATTTGCGGGGCTAGGTGTTAGCCTGAACTTTGGGGGACTCCGCGAGGTCTTGGAATCGACGGTCGCTAGGCCAGAGTCAGGAGGACTTCTGGGCCACAATCCCCCAAAAGGTACTGGACTTTGTTACAGCCTGGAAGTGCTGGATTGTTTGGCTGGGAAAAGCCGCATGTTCTTCAAGTGTGTGAACGGGGCTTTCAGTGAGGTAGGGAGTGCTCATGTTTAGTTAGAGCCCAGCCGGGCAGGTGTTTATTTGTATTGTTTGTTTTGGTTTTGCTGAGGAGCCAAATAAAAGCAATGTTTGGCCCCTAACCCTGTGGTCGATGAAGATCATTATGAGAATGACCCACGAATAAGAGGCGATCCCTTACAATATATAAAGCATTTGCTTTATATACCCGACAACGGGCATAGAACAACAGACCGATGAGTGGTTAGTGCCACTGAGCCTCAAGCCCGGCCTGGTGGTGTGCGATAACGGGCGAAATATCGTAGCAGCTCTGAGCCTAGCCAGTTTGACGCACATCCCTTGCCTGGCGCATGTGCTGAATTTGGTGGTACAGAGGTTCCTGAAAAATTACCCTGATATGTCAGAGCTGCTGCAGAAAATGTGGTCCGCTGTCAGGCTGCGCTTTCAGAGTTCTCACCCTGTTGCTGCTCGCCTGTCTGCGCGTGCAGACGTAACTTCGAGCCTTTCCCGCATTACCGCCTCATATGCGACGGTACCACAAGGTGGAACTACACCTTTCACAAGCTGGAGAGACCTGAACGTGAGCACGACAGCAGGCGATAGTGGAGTTTCAGCAGCAGCACACCACGAGCTGAGTCGCCCTGCGAACAAGACACCCCAATTCACCACCAACGAGTGGGCCCTGCCATGCGGGACGTGTGTGCCGTGTTGTGCTGTTTCGAGTACTCCACCACCATAGGCCAGCTGCCAGATGACTCAGGTCCTCAGCGTTACTATCCCAATTCTATGTCTCCTTGAAAAAAACGCTTTGGGCGATGATGGAAGAGGATGTGCCACAGGAGGAAGAGGAGGAGGAAGAGGGATCATTTCATAGGGTTATCAGGCCAGTCATTCACAAGTGGCTCGGAGGGTGGGTTCCTGCACCAACAGAGGCCAGGTACACAATTGTCCAGCCATGGCACAGTTCTGGAGGATGAGTAGGAGGAGGATGATGAGGAGGAGGAACCATGTTCACAGCACGGTGGCAGCCAAAGCAGCTCATTGCCATCACTGGTGCGTGGCTGGGGGGATACAGAGGACACAGACGATACACCTCCCACAGAGGACAGCTTGTCGTTGCCTCTGGGCAGTCTGGCACACATGAGCGACTACATGCAGTAGTGCCTGCGCAACGACCACCTAGTTGCCCACATTCTAACCAGCACTGATTACTGGGTGGCAACCCTGCTGGATCCCCGCTACAAGGACAATGTGCCCTCCTTAATTCCGTCACTCGAGCGTGATCGGAATATGCGCAAGTACAAGCGCACGCTGGTAGACACGCTGCTGATGGCATTCACACCTGTCACGGCTGTATGTGAGCAACAAGAGCATGCACAGAAAATAGAGCTACTGACCGGACCCAAACTAGGGAGGATAAAGGGTTACCCCTGTCAGACCCTCGAAAGCTCTCCCTATGCTGCTAAGCCCATGCCCGGATCCAAATGGTGGAAGGAGGCATGCCCGCGTACCTAAGACTGATGACCACTGTAACCCCTACAATAGTGGAAGGGGCCACGGCCACCGGTGCCCTGCTCAGTTTATGGAGGGATCCGTTTGGTCGCCTCGGATCAGTCAGAAAAACACACAGATACACAACAATGTCTGCCACACTTAGCTGAAGGGGCTGCAGATCCAAAGACAGGCTGGCAATATCCGAGAAGTACTTGCTGCAGCAGAACACAGGTCAGGTGAAGGATAGCATGCAAGGGAAGTACTCAAGCAAGAGCTACAACCCAAATGAGAAATATAATCCACACCTACAATAGGAGGAGGGGGAATATAAAGGCAGGGAAATCAAACGCAGCTGGGAGGAAGGAAACAGAAAACTCCTCCCAGCTCTAGTAGTGACACTCATCACAAGGGGTAAGGAAGAAGAAACAGAGCTGTGAGAACGTCCCAAAGCTCTGGTAGAGTGACAGTAACCCACCCCCCCCCTCTACGGGTGGACTCCGGACACCAAGGACCCACCTTCTCAGGATGAGCCCTATGAAATGCCCTGATGAGGCGAGTGGCTCTAATGTTCCGACACCGGAACCCACATCCTCTCCCTCAGGACCATAACCCTTCCAATGAACGAGGTACTGGAGAGAACTGCGGACAATGCGAGAGTCCACAATTCTGGAAACCTCAAACTCCAGATTGCCATCAACCAAAATCGGAGGAGGAGGCAAAGAGGAGGGTACCGTGGGCTGGACATATGGTTTTAAGAGAGATCTGTGAAATACATTATGTATCTTCCAAACCCGTGGAAGATCAAGACGGAAGGCAACAGGATTGATGACTGACAAGATTTTATAAGGCCCAATAATTGGGACCCAATTTCCAGGAGGGAACCTTCAGTTTAATATTTCTTGTAGACAACCACACCAGATCACCCACACTCAGGTCCGGACCAGGCACACGTCTCTTATCAGCCACACGCTTATACTTTTCACTCATCTTTTTAAGATTACTCTGAATCTTTTGCCAAATGGTAGACAAAGACGAGGAAAATCTCTCCTCCTCAGGTAAACCAGAAAGAGCCCCTCCCGAGAATGTCCCAAACTGCGGATGGAACCCATATGCACCAAAGAATGGCGACTTATCAGAAGATTCCTGACGACGGTTGTTCAGAGCAAACTCAGCAAGAGGGAGAAATGAACACTAATCCTCCTGGTTCTCTGCCACGAAACAGCGCAAATATGTCTCCAGATTCTGATTGAGGCGCTCAGTCTGACCATTCGACTGTGGGTGAAAAGCAGAAGAGAAGGACAGCCGAACCCCCCAGGCGAGAACAGAAAGCCTTCCAGAACCTGGACACAAACTGCGTGCCTCTATCGGAAACAATATCAGAGGGAATGCCATGCAATTTAACAATATGGTCGACAAAAGCTTGCGCCAACGTTTTAGCATTGGGTAAACCAGGGAAAGGTACGAAATGAGCCATCTTGCTAAAACGGTCCACCACCACCAGGATCACCGACTTCCCTGAGGAACGAGGAAGATCCGTGATAAAGTCCATGGACAGGTGTGTCCAAGGATGGGAAGGTATGGGTAACGGGAGAAGGGAACCTGAAGGCCGTGAACGAGGGACCTTAGCGCGAGCGCACGTCTCACAAGCAGCCACAAAACCCTCCACCGACTTACGAAGAGCCGGCCACCAAAATCTCCGAGCAATGAGATCTACCGTGGCTCTACTCCCGGGGTGACCAGCAAGAACAGTATCATGATGCTCCTTGAAGAGTTTGTGACGTAGCTCAGGAGGCACAAACAACTTCCCAGAAGGACAACGGGCAGGTGCCTCAGTCTGGGCAGCCTGGACCTCGGCCTCCAAATCCGAATATAGAGCAGAAACAACTACCCCCTCCGCCAAAATGGGACCCGGGTCCTCGGAGTTTCCTCCTCCCGGAAAACAGCGAGAGAGAGCATCAGCCTTCACATTTTTGATCCCAGGGCGGAATGTGACGACAAAATTGAATCTGGAGAAGAACAGAGACCATCTGGCCTGTCTCGGATTCATACGCCTGGCCGACTCCAAGTATGCCAGATTCTTATGGTCGGTAAAAACGGTGATAGGGTGCCTGGCCCCCTCCAACCAATGGCGCCATTCCTCAAAAGCCAACTTGATGGCCAACAACTCCCTATCTCCCACATCATAGTTTTTCTCTGCCGGGGAGAGTTTTTTAGAGAAAAAGGCACAGGGTCGCCATTTGGCAGGAGAAGGGCCCTGGGACAAAACCGCACCCACACCCACCTCTGAAGCATCCACCTCAACAATAAAAGGTAAGGAAACATCGGGATGCACCAAAACGGGAGCAGATGCAAAACTCTCTTTAATCTTAGAAAAGGCAGCAAGCGCCTCCTCCGACCAAGAGGAAAAATCCGCCCCCTTTTTTGTCATGTCAGTGAGGGGTTTGACAACAGAGGAATAATTCAAAATGAACTTTCTGTAATAGTTCGCAAAACCCAGAAAGCGCATCAATGCCTTCTGATTCTCAGGAAGCTCCCACTCAAGTACAGCACGGACCTTCTCCGGATCCATGCGAAAACCAGAAGCAGAGAGGAGAAAACCCAGAAATTGAATCTCCGATACCATAAAAACACATTTCTCCAGCTTGGTGTACAATTTATTTTCCCGCAGAATCTGCAGAACCTGAAAAAGATGATCCTGATGGGTCTGAACATCAGGGGAAAAAATCAAAATATCATCAAGATACACCAATACAAATTTCCCCATTAAATGGTAGAAAATACTGTTAACAAAATGCTGAAAGACGGCTGGAGCATTCATCAGGCCGAAAGGCATAACGAGATTCTCGAAATGCCCGTTAGGGGTATTAAAGGCCGTTTTCCATTCATCCCCCTCTCTGACCCTGACCAGGTTGTACGCGCCTCTGAAATCCAATTTGGAAAAAACCTTGGCCCCAACAATTTGGTTGAAGAGGTCCGGGATAAGAGGAAGGGGATAGGGATCGCGAATCGTGATACGGTTCAGCTCCCTAAAATCTAGGCAAGGTCTCAGAGAGCCATCTTTTTTTTTTTAACAAAAAAAAACCCAGCGGCAACAGGTGATTTTGAGGGACGAATATGCCCCTTATCGAGACTCTCGGAGATATAGGTTTGCATTGCGATTCTTTCCGGTTGTGAGAGATTGTAGAGGCGAGCTTTTGGCAGCTTGGCGCCGGGAATGAGGTTAATGGGACAGTAAAACTCCCGGTGGGGAGGTAGCTCCTGAACACCGCTCTCGGAAAACACGTCCGAGAAATGAGAGAGAAATGATGGCACAGTTTTAGTAGACACCTCAGCAAAAGTCGCTGTGAGACAATTCTCTCTACAAAAGTCACTCCACTCATTTATTTGCCTTCCTTGCCAATCAATAGTGGGGTTATGTCTAGTGAGCCAGGGTAACCCCAAAACTAGAGGAAAAGGCAATCCGTTAAGGACAAAACAAGATATATCCTCCACATGAGTGTCACCTACAGCTAACCGGATATTGTGAACAATGCCCTTCAGAGATCTCTGTGAGAGTGGAGCAGAGTCAATAGCAAAAACAGGTATATCCTTTTCTAATGTGCAAACCTGAAAACCATGCATGGCTACAAATTGAGTGTCAATAAGATTGACGGCCGCTCCACTATCAACAAAAATCTCACAAGAAATGACTTTGCTCTCTAGCGCCACTCTGGCAGACAGGAGAAAACAGGAACTGCAGGTCAGAGGAAAAGCATCAATTCCTACATCAACTTTGCCCAAAGTAGCAGATGAAGCAGAGTTTGATGATTTACCTTTTGAGGTTTTTCTCTTATTATCGTTCTTAGTACAGTTCAAGAATCTCCTAGACGGACAAACATTTGCCAAATGACCTATGCCCCCACAACAAAAACACACCATACTCTGAGGACTAAATCCTCTTTTATCAGGGGCAAGTCGACCTAGCTGCATGGGCTCCTCCTCAGAGGGGAGCGAGACAGGATGAGGCCCCTGCACACTGAATGAGTCCGCACCACTGCCCCTAGACTGACAATGGCTGGACAGAGAGGTCTCGTTTCTTTCTCTTAGACGCCTGTCAAGGCGTACCGCCAATGACATGGCAGACTCTAAGGACGTTGGTCTCTCATGGAAAGCAAACGCATCTTTCAATCTCTCTGAGAGACCATGACAGAACTGACTCCGGAGTGCAGCATCATTCCAACCTGAATCAGCTGCCCATCTCCGAAATTCAGAACAATAAAGCTCCGCAGACAGTTTGCTCTGGCATAAAAAACGTAAGTTAGATTCGGCCAGAGCAACACGATCCGGGTCATCATATATCTGCCCCAGGGCCACAAAAAATCCTTCCACGGATCGAAGGGAGGGATCCCCTGATGGCAGCGAAAAAGCCCAAGTCTGAGCATTACCCCTGAGCAGGGAGATGACAATCCTCACCCTCTGCTCCTGATTACCAGAGGAATGTGGACACAAGCAAAAATGGAGTTTGCATGCCTCTCTGAAGCGAACAAAACTCTCACTGCCCCCGGAGAACGTTTCCGGAAGTGAGACCTTTGGCTCGCAACAGACTCCATGGGCCGGAGCAGAGCCCAATGCTTGAAGCTGAGTCATAGATTGACGGAGATCCGCTACCTCCAAAGAAAGACCCTGCATGCGGTCAACCAGGCCAGAAAGCGGATCCATGTCAAAAAAGACGGTTTTGTTGGATTATAATGTCACGGCTGTATGTGAGCAACAAGAGCATGCACAGAAAATAGAGCTACTGACCGGACCCAAACTAGGGAGGATAAAGGGTTACCCCTTTCAGACCCTCGAAAGCTCTCCCTATGCTGCTAAGCCCATGCCCGGATCCAAATGGTGGAAGGAGGCATGTCCGCGTACCTAAGACTGATGACCACTGTAACCCCTACAATAGTGGAAGGGGCACGGCCACCGGTGCCCTGCTCAGTATATGGAGGGAACCGTGGTCGCCTCGGATCCAGTCAGAAAACACACAGATACACAACAATGTCTGCACACTTAGCTGAAGGGGCTGCAGCCGCAGTGAAGACGGATCCAAAGACAGGCTGGCAATATCCGGAGTACTTGCTGCAGCAGAACACAGGTCCAGTGAAAGGATAGCATGCAAGGGAAGATACTCAAGCAAGAGCTACAACCCAAATGAGAAATATAATCCACACCTACAATAGGAGGAGGGGGAATATAAAGGCAGGGAAATCAAACGCAGCTGGGAGGAAGGAAACAGAAAACTCCTCCCAGCTCTAGTAGTGACATTATCACAGGGGTGGAGAAACAGAGCTGTGAGAACGTCCCAAAGCTCTGGTAGTGACAACACCTGACACCGGGGGCTCAGTGGAAGCACAAGGTGAAGGCAGAGGAGGAGGAAGAAATCGCCAACGCAGATGGGGCACCGCCAGAACCTCAGAAGGGAGGGTTAGCGTGGCCGAAATGTGGAAAAGCTTTGTCAGCACGCCACAACAACCAGAACAACCAGCTGATATGGAACGTCTTAGCAGGAGGCAGCATTTCAGCAACATGGTGGCACAGTGCATGTGCACACGCCTACACGTACTGACTGATGGGTTTGCCCCATTCAACTTCTGGGTCTCCAAATTGGGCACATGGCCTGATCTTGCCCTTTACGCCTTGGAGGTGCTGGCCTGCCCTGTGGCCAGTGTATTGTCCAAACGTGTGTTCAGCACGGCAGGGGGGGTGATCACAGACAAGCGCAGGAGCCTGTCCACAGCCAATGTGGACAAGCTCACGTTCATTAAAATGAACTAGGCATGGATCCCACAGGACTTGTCCGTACCTTGTGCAGAATAGACAAGTATACCGGCCACACCCAACCATTGTTATACTCCAGCGCACTTTCTTTTTGTTTTCCTTTTTATATTTCCCAATGTTTTGGGGTCTTCCCGAATTTATAAAAAATTTAAAAATAAAATAAAAAAACTACAAAAATAGTGTTGGCTACCACCTCCTCCTCCACCACCGCTTCCATCTACACCGCCACATCCACTTTGACCTCCGCCTCCTAGTTTAAGATCATTATTTTTTACTTTTTTTAAATTCTATGTGATTTTAATTCATTTCCCTATTCACATTTGTTTGCAGGGCAATTGTCCTGTTCTTAAGCCTATTTTGCAGCCCTCTAGCCCTTTCTATGACTTTTTTAGAGCCATTTTAGTGCCCCAAAGTTCGGGTCCCTATTGACTTCAATGGGGTTCGGGGTCAAGTTCGGGTCCCGAACCCAAACAGGTGTTCGCTCAACCCTAATTACAATACATCTGTATTGTAATGTATTGCCTGGGTAATACAGTAACAGTTGCCTAGGAGACCCAGCCTGGGGCTGAATCTCCTAGGCTTCTGTAGAAGGCAGGTCCCGATGCCTCTGCAAGGCTCTGGGCAGCCTCTGCAAGGCATCAGGTTGCCTTCTCACCCATTGGGTCCCCGTCACCGCAGCGCGGAGACCCGATGGGATCCCTCACCCACCGCAAACACCTTCTATGCCACAGTCAGTGCTGACCGCGGCATAGAAAGGGTTAATATGTCGGAAACAGCGATGCCGGCGGATACAGTAGGGGCCCAGCTATCAGCGACTGCTGGATACCTGCCCTGATTGGGCAGGCACCGGATACAATAGTACGTGAAATGGCGGAAAGTCACCTGCCGCTATGATGCACTATTACGTCATATGTCAGAAAGGGGTTAATATATATTTACACAGTTATCACTTTTTTTGGCATCACTGTATAAAGCAGCAATGTGCGCATACGCACGCCAGCTCCCAGCCCGTCCTCCTAGTCAGTGCAGCACTGTGCTTTTAGGAAGACAAATGTCCCTTACCAGCGGTTCTGAAAAAGATGCTAATGGTCATTTCAGCCCTTGTTTTCTCAAATAAAGGTTTTCCCTAAATAAAGTATATTAGCAAAATGTTCCCTATCCCTGTCCCTACACATTAGCAAAAAAAAAAAAAAAAAAAATGACAGTTATCTATACATATGAGTTATCTTTCATTGTATCCTACCTGTGAAGATAATGAGTTCACTGCTGAAAATTGATCCCTATGGTACAGGAAATGTCAGCCTATTATTAGGCTTATTGGCCAGTATGAAAACTGCAGTATTTTATTTCTGTTATCAGAAAATAACCTATTGTTTAAAGGGAACCTGTCACCTCCTAAATGCATGTAAACCCGCCAGCAGTACCTCATGGTAGCCCGCAGTGTGATACTAATCATTCTTTTCATCCTTCAGTCCGATTCTGCATAAGGTCAGAAAACTATCTTTTATCCTCTGTTCACGCTAATTTGCATGTCAGCTTAACCCCTTAAGGACTCAGCCCTATTTCACCTTAAGATCTTGGCCAGTTTTTGCAAATCTGACCAGTGTCACTTTAAGTGCTGATAAGATAACTTTAAAACGCTTTGACTTATCCAGGCCATTTTTTCATCACATATTGTACTTCATGACACTGGTAAAATGAAGTAAAAAAATATAATTTTTATTTATAAAAAAATATCAAATTTGCCAAAAATTTGTAAACAAAATTGCAAATTTCCAAATTTCAATTTCTCTACTTCTATACTACATAGTAATACCTCCAAAAATAGATTCCCCATATGTCTACTTCATGTTTGGATCATTTTGGGAATGATATTTTATTTTTTGGGGATGTTACAAGGCTTAGAAGTTTAGAAGCAAATCTTGAAATTTTTCAGATATTTTCAAAAACCCAATTTTTAGGGACTAGTTCAGGTCTGAAGTCACTTTGAGAGGCTTACATAATAGAAACCACCCAAAAATGACCCCATTCTATAAACTACACCCCTCAAGGTATTCAAAACCGATTTTACAAACTTTGTTAACCCTTTAGGTGTTCCCCAAGAATTATTGGAAAATAGAGATAAAATTTCACTTTTTTGTCAGATTTTCCATTTTAATAATTTTTTTCCAGTTACAAAGCAAGGGTTAACAGCCAAACCAAACTCAATATTTATGGCCCTGATTCTGTAGTTTACAGAAACACCCCATATGTGGTTGTAAACCGCTGTACGGGCACACGACAGGGCGCAGAAAGAAAGGAATGCCATAAGGTTTTTGGAAGGCAGGTTTTGCTGGACTGTTTTTTTTGACACCATGTCCCATTTGAAGCCCCCCTGATGCACCCCTAGAGTAGAAACTTCATAAAAGTGACCGCATCTAAGAAACTACACCCCTCAAGGTATTCAAAACTGATTTTACAAACGTCGTTAACCCTTTAGATGTTCCACAAGAATTAATGGAAAATAGAGATACAATTTAAAAATGTAACATTTTTGGCAGATTTTCCATTTTAATAATTTTTTTCCAGTTACAAAGCAAGGGTTAACAGCCAAACCAGACTCAATATTTATGGCCCTGATTCTGTAATTTACAGAAACACCCCATATGTGGTCGTAAACCGCCATACGGGCACACGGCAGGGCGCAGAAGGAAAGGAATGCCATACAGATTTTGGAAGGCAGGTTTTGCTGGACTGTTTTTTTTGACACCATGTCCCATTTGAAGCCCCCCTGATGCACCCCTAGAGTAGAAACTCCAAAAAAATTGACCCCATTTTAGAAACTACGGGATAGGGTGGCAGTATTGCTGGTACTAGTTTAGGGTACATATGATTTTTGGTTGCTCTATATTACACTTTTTGTGAGGCAAGGTAACAAGAAATAGCTGTTTCGGCACCGTTTTTATTTTTTGTTATTTACAACATTCGTCTGACAGGTTAGATCATGTGATATTTTTATAGACCAGGTTGTCATGGACGCTGCGATACCTAATATGTATACTTTTTTTTTATTTATGTAAGTTTTACACAATGATTTTATTTCTGAAGCTAAAAAAGCATGTTTTAGTGTTTCCATAGTCTGAGAGACATAATTTTTTCAGTTTTTGGGCGATTACCTTGGGTAGGGTATGATTTTTGCGGGATGAGATGACGGTTTTATTGGCACTATTTTTGGTGCGTGTGACTTTTTGATCGCTTGCTATTACACTTTTTGTGATGTAAGGTGACAAAAAATTGCTTTTTTTACACCGTTTTAATTTTTTTTTTTTTACGGTATTCACCTGAGGGGTTAGGTCATGTGATATTTTTATAGACCAGGTTGTCACGGACGCGGCAATACCTAATATGTATACTTTCTTTTTATTTATGTGTAATCTGATTTTATTTTATTTTTATTTTTCAAGTGACATTTTACAGAAAATAAAATAGCAGAACACATGGTACGGGCAAAGCCCAACAATAGGTCACGCAGGACCCACATAATACAGCCATAGTATAAGTGTGCAATATGACGAGCAATAGCACTTGGCATAGTGTTGTATCAAGTTAATGCCTAAGGCAAACAAAACATATAGGACACAGAAGGAAAGAGGGTAAGGGTGGGAGGGGGGTACAGATGGTATCGAGGCGCACTTGCAGAAAACTGTATAAGAATATCCACAAGATCACAACATATTCTTAAATCCCTGAGAATCCAAAAATAAAGTCAGAGAGGTAACTCTATTCTGAAACAACTCTCTCCTTTCTTGGCTGTCTGCTTTCAGTTCTTCCATTCTCAAGAGGTGTATTAATTCATTTGCCCATTCTATCAGAGTGGGGGGGAATTGGTTTTCCAATGTCTTGGAATTACCATACGCGCCGCAGCCAAAAAGAGCCGTAACGCCCCCTTCTCGACTTGTTCAATGGAACCCGGAAGGAGTGAGAGCAGAGTGATTTGAGGTGCATTAGGTATAGGTTTACTAGAGTAAACAGTGTATATCATTAAAACCTGCTCCCAGAAAGGCTTTATCAACGGGCAGTCCCACCAAATATGAAGCATGGAACCTCTCTCCCGTTCACAATGCCAACATTGATCTGAAACAGAAGGAAACATCTTATGTAAAGTAGTAGGGCAATAGTACCACCTGGAGACAATTTTATAGTTCTTCTCTTTAACTTGAGTTGCCATTGACATTCCATGGGAGAGCGCACACAACTTCCTCACTTCCTCTGCCGAAAAGGTAATTTGTAGATCCCTCTCCTATTTATCAATAAATGGGTCTCTCTCTCCATTTTGGAGATTTAACAGAATCTGATACATGGCTGATATTGTACCTCAACCGTCTGCGGGAGCTAGGTAAAGTTTGTTAAAGTCTGTCAGCTGGCCTATCACTCTGCCTGAAAACGTGAGTCCAATAAATGACCTTACCTGAGCGTAACCCAACCACGAAACTGCTGTGAAGGCTGCATTCTGTCGAAGTGTCCCTATAGAGGATAATTGACCAGAAGTGATCATGTCTCTAACCCTCAGTAAACCGTCTCGAGCAACTTTAATGAGGAATGAGGAGGGGGTTAGGCCCAGTGAAAATTCCGGGTTGCTATGTAATGGAGTCATAGGACCAGGTCTTGCAGATACCTGCGAAGAGGATATCCAGTAATCCCAGATTGCCAGGGCATGCCTCACCAAATATGGCCATCTATCAGTGGATGGTCTGTCAGCCAAAGCAATCTAGGGCAACGCCTGAAGAGACAGAGGAGATAGTGATTGTTCCAGGCCAACCCACAATTTCTGAGAGTCTTTATGTAGCCAGTCCCTCAGTCTGGTGAGCACAGTTGCGCTATGATACATGGACATATCGGGGAGTCCAAAACCTCCTAAAGATTTCTGCTTAGTCAGGACCTGTTTCTGCAGTCTGGGTTTGTTGGCCTGCCATATAAACTTGTTCATCCCTTTTTGTAATTCTCGGAAGTATGACCTAGGCACATGCACAGGGACAGTTTGGAAAAGGTATAGAAACCTCGGTAGGATATCCTATCCTATCTTAAAGGCGGCCATATGACCAAACCAAGATAACTTTTTAAGGGAATACTTTTGCATATCCTCTAGTGTCCTCCTCTGCAGTGGCAAGTAGTTAAGCGGGAAGAGCAAATGCAGTTGCGCAGGGATCTGGACGCCCAAGTATGTCAAGCTTTGCTCTTTCCATTTAAAGGAGAAGTTGTCTCGGAGGGTGGTTACGTCCTCAGGGGCCAGAGATACATTCAATAACTCCGTCTTTGAGAGGTTCACTTTAAAATTGCTCAGATAACCGAATCTATCAAACTCACGGAGTAGAGATGGAATGGAGATGTGGGGGCCCGACACATATAGGAGCAAGTCATCAGCATACAATGCCAATTTATGTGGTTTGTTCTTGATGCTGATACCCCTGACATCTGGATTGAGACGAATGGCCTGTGCTAGGTCTTCCATTTGAAGCACATTTAAGAGAGGGGATAGCGGGCACCCCTGACATGTCCCATAATGGATCTCAAAAGAAGGAGCAAGGATACCATTAATTCTAACTCTAGCTGTGGGGCGGGTGTATAAAGCTGATACATATTCTAAAAATCTGTTCCCTATTCCAATATGCTGCAAGGAAGCCAACATAAATCGCCAGTGAAGCCTGTCGAATGCCTTCTCGGCATCAACAGACATCAGGCACAGGGGACTTTGCTGTTCCTGAGCTTGGTGGATCAATGTGATAGTGCGGATGGTATTGTCTCTGGCTTCTCTGCCCGGGACAAACCCAACCTGATCTAGGCTAATACTCTTCGGCAAAATCATCCGAAGCCTGTTCGCCAGAATTTTTGAATAGTTTTTTATGTCACAGTTTATTAGTGAAATCGGCCTTTAGTTGCCACAAACCGTGGTGTCCTTATTGGGCTTGGGTATAACAACAATGTAGGCTTCTAAGTATTGCTTGGGAAAAGAACAGGCAGGAGAGATGCTATTAAAAATCTTTGTCAGTAAGGGAATAAGCAGATCAAGGAATTTCTTATAGAAAAAGCCAGTAAACCCATCCGGTCCTGGGCTCTTATGCCCTTTAAGAGACTTGATCACCAATCCTACTTCAGATTCAGAGAAAGGTCGATCCATGTCAGTCTGTTGATCTGACGAAATTATGGGCAGGGCCGTCTCATCTAGATAGGATGAGATACGGTTGTCTAATTCAGGAGATGGCATGTCCGCGAATTGGCCTTTTATGTTGTAAAGTGATTCATAATACAATCTGAATGTTTCAGCAATATGAAGAGGATGATATAAAGTCTTACCCCCTGAGTCTTTAATCTCTGGGATATAGGATTGTGTCAATCTAGGATGTAGGAGTTTGGCTAGGGCCAACCCGCATTTATTGGCTTTCTCAAATAAGAAGCTCTGGAAACGTTCTCTAGCATAAGTACATTTCTTGCTGATCTCTTCTTTTAGCTTATTCCTAACCGAAGTCAGCTCTGTTAACAGAGCAGGGGTAAGAGAGCCTTTGTGTAAGGACTCTAAATGGAGTAGTTTCTCAGACAAGCTCCTAATACGTACCTCCCTTTCCTTTTTCAATCTCGATCCATGTTGAATAAACACACCCCGTAACACGCATTTAAGTGCCTCCCACTGCAGAGGAGGGGCCGTGGAGTCATTAGCATGAGTGTCAAGAAAGTCCGTAATGGTCTTCTCAATTGCTTGCCTACATACCATATCCTTCAGTAGATTGTCATTGAGCCGCCACGTCCACTCTTTGGCAACTAAGTCGGGTAGCGCTAGAATAAGTGAAACAGGAGCATGATCCGACCATACAGCCGAACCAATAGCTGCCCTAGGGTGGTATGACAGTGCATGATGGGAGATAGTAAACAAGTCAATCCTGCTATATGTGTTATGGGCCGGGGAGTAGTATGTGTAATCCCGACTTGCCGGATTCAAAATCCTCCAAACATCTACAAGCCTATTATTCTGCAAGACAGAGCGAACTTTGGATAGTGTTGAGTTAGGAACATGAGATCTTCGTAGGGAGGTATCTAGTGACGGGTTAAGAGGTAAGTTAAAGTCGCCCCCCCAGCAGTACAATACCATCCATGAAAGATTCGAGTTTCCACATAATAGCTGCAAACATCTTACCTTCTCCAGAGTTTGGAAGGTATATATTACCTACAGTGTACACTCTCCTATGGATGGCCAACTTGACAAAGACGTTACGTCCCTTGTTGCAGGATCTGGAATCTATAACAGAGCAGGGTAGATTATTATGCAAAGCGATTGAAACACCCTTAGCTTTAGCTTCTGGATTTGTACTGTGAAACCAGGTGGTATAGGTTCTAGACCTAAAGTTTGGGATATGGTGTGTCTTAAAATGTGTTTCTTGGGGAAGCAATATCTGCGGGTTATCCTTTTGCATCCCCGCAAGTATCTTCGCTCTTTTGTCAGGGATATTAAACCCTCTAACGTTTAAGGAGACAAGTTTAATTTCAGCCTGTTGATTCCTTTCTGACTTCGGAGCGAATCTGTGATGTGTGACTCAGGAAAGGCTCAGGGACAGGTGCTGAGGTAGGAGAAACCAATAAGGGGGAAAGAAAGGACCAACAAATAACACAGAGAATAACCAGTGACAAGAGGACCACAAAGACCACAGAGGAAAAATGAAAAGGAGGAGAGGAGGAAGGACACGAACAGGAAAAGGTGGGAAGTAGACGTAGACCACAAACTAAGGATGACACACAAAGTGTATCAAGTAAACCTCGGAACTGAGGAGGGTAACGTGAAACGTTAGTCGGGGACTGTCTTCCAATAGCAGGTATGGAGACCTGTCCGAGAGTATTAATGGTCATTAGTTATCAAAATGAGCGCCCTAAAAAAGAGGATAGTGGACGGAAAGAGTGAATATCAGCCCCATGGGGACCCGATGGCACCACCGCCGCCGCACAAGGTAAATGCCGCAAACCGCAGGTCTGAATCGATGCAGGGGGGTCAATGATTTCAGCGGACATCCTGTTCCGATTAACCCCCGCCGCTCCGCAATGTAGTTTTAAAGTTAGGACTCGGCAAACATGGCGTACCGGTAAGTCCTAAGTCCTTAAGGGGTTAAAGGGAACCTGTCATGTGGATATTTGATTATAATCTAACTAATTATATGCAATCATTAACTACTAAAAAGTGCCTTAGATGTATTCACTTACTGGTGTGACAGATGGTTACCTCATAATATACACACAAAGATGCAACATGCCGCATGCTAATGAGCTGATTTGAGTCCAGCGTGATGTCAGTGAGTCCAGTTTTTTTTTAATTCTGAGATATAGCCACTCCACTGCCCACCTGCTGCTGATTCATATGGAAAAAAACTGTCATTCAGCAGCAGGTAGGCGGGAAGAGTCAGGAGCTCATAAATATTCATGACTCATCATTATCAGTTGGAGCTTTTCAATACAAGATGTTGGCAGATTGATTGGGTCAATTAAAGAAAGTGACCCAGCATTTTGCTAAGAGAATCAGTCACTTATTTATGTTGCCCTTAGTTAGGACACCATAAAACTGGTGACAGGTTCCCTTTAAATCAGATTTAGGTTAAACATATTTTTTAAGAACATTCTGGTGAGTTTTTTTTTTTTTTTTTCCCATGTCACAATTTATATTTTGCTGGCCATTAAGCCTAATATTAGGTCGTGATTTCTTGTTCTCTACTGGTAACTTTTTAGTAGCCATTATGATTATCACCACAGGCAGAATTGCAATGACAAGTAACACCTCTATATAGATAACACAGCATATCACAGCTTATCTACTCCCTTCTTAACTCTGTACAGCTCACAGAGCAGTCGGCTCCTGTCCATTGTGTCTAAGGCTCGTGTAGCTTCTCTCAAAAGACATGAAGTCTTAGTGGCCAGTGTCAAAAATTCAGGATTTTATATTTGTTTGTTAACCCTTTGAAGACATAGCAATTATCAGTTTTGGTTTTTTACTCGCTGCCTTTCCAAAGCCATAACTTTTTTATTCTTCCATTCAAATAAATATATGAGGGCTTTTTTTTTTTTTTTTTTTGTAGGACAAGATGTAATTTCTATTGGCACCATTTAACTGGAAATTCCAAATGGGGTGGAATTGGAAACAAAAACACAATTGTGGGATTTGTTTTTACAGTGTTCCCTATGTGATAAAACTGACCTCTAGGTCAGTTCAACTATAGCAATACCACATTTGTATAATTTTTCTACTGTTTTAAAATGTTGATCACCATATGAGATAAATATTTTTATATTTTAATAGTACAGGTATTTTAGGATGTGACAATGCCTAAGATATATTTTTTAGATTTTTAAAAATATTTTAAATTTTTTTTTTTTACATTTTTTAAAACTTCCCCTAGGTGCTATCACCAGATCACTTCTCTCATAAACTCCAATTAATTAGGATTGAAGTCTATAAGAAATTTGCTATGTTTCTATGGAGCACTGCCTCAGGGTTTCCATAGGAACATAGCTGTGGCAGCCATGGATCCTTAGGAGGGACCAAGGCTGTACCAGGGAATGCTAGGTGGAGCCATTCCAGCCCTGGTAGCACAGTGCTCCCTTTTTTCTGTGCTCAGCTGCTGTGGTCACATTTGTCCATGGCATCTGAGAGGTTAAATGTCAGTGATCGGCGTTATCACTGATTGAGGACATTAGCCCCGGGTGACTACTGTGTGAAAGAGGACGCACCTGGATGACATCCACCATACATATATGGAGGATGTTGTAAAGGGGTTAAGTATAGACAAAGACATGGTAAAAAATAAAAAATAAATCACCAAACATTAAAAAATATGCTTGATTTGTGATATAAACAATAGGTCATTTTCTGATGACACATACTTTTTCAAAGTATAAATAGGAACAGGAGAAACTAAAAATTAACATTAATAGCTATGAAGGCTGAGCACTCACCACCTGGACCACACAGGGAAACACACAAAACTGGGTAGTAATAACACTCAAATAATTTATTGTTACAAAAATTCAGATATAACAACATAAAAATATATAATCATTAAAAGACAACAATAATTAGGGTATAACCAATATATTACAATAACTGTAGTACAATAAATCTAAAATTGTGGCTGAGGTAGTTAATTGGCAGTAATAATGTTGACGGCATAGATGGAGTCACCATTCAAATACGTAACATTATAGATCTTCTAATAGGATATAACGTCAATATTGGATGAGAATGATGATCGTATCTTATATGGCATGTAATGTTACCAACTCGATTAGTGCTGGCAATGAACAATTCGGCAAAACCTTCGCCGATTAAAATTCCCAGTAAATGTTGGAAATGACGATCGTAGCTAGAGTCACATGTATTATTCTCAGTTCGATTATATGTATGTTATGGAAAGTTCGACATAGATTCGCTGACTGAGATGCTGTCATTGCACTTCCTAGTGTGGAATAGTTGTATTGCCGTACGACTTGCACACACAGTGGCGTCCCACGTGGCTAGCAATGTCGAATACAGCGGTACCTGGTTGCGGATTGTCAGCTGGAAAGGCTCGATTGATTCAACGGTCCCTGGTCTGCACAGTCTCCAGTTACCTTCCGAAGTCCATTATTAATTAAAATTTTATAATATAATACTAAGTAATATAGATATGAAATATAAATTATATATAACAACCACATTTTAAAAAATATGATGGACACTTGTAAAATATTAGAGGCATACATAATAAAACATATAAAATCTTAAAATCTGGTGTAGAGTAGATAATCAAATTCATATCCGATTCTAACTTCGTTGTTGAGAAGGAAAGTGGGTGGGGGCCCTCCACCCAAGGGGACCATAGCGGGTAAGAACAGACCACCTCTGGGCCAACGTCGGATGGAGGGCTCCTACCCTAAGATCCAACTCAAAGGAAGCCAAAAAGTTCGAATTCGGAATTTAGGCCCATAGGTATTATTGAATTAAAATCTAAAATAAATCTGGATTCGACACGTGACATTTGTTTAATAAAATCACCGCCTCTCCAATGGGATTTCACCCTTTCAATGGCTGCAAAGGAAAGACAGTTTGGGTTCTGATTATGATGTAATTTGAAATGTCTTGAAATTGTATGATTGTCTGATCCACTTCTGATCTTAGTAAAATGCTCAGAAATTCTTTATTTTAAAGTTCTTTGGTGTGTCCTATGTATTAGAAGTGGATGAGACTTTTATTGTTTTTTTAGGGAAATGTGTCTTTTTACAATTAGGGCAAGTGTTACACCTAAAAAAAACTTTTAAATCGAGCCATTTGTGTATAGAGGTATCCGGGGAAAAAAAATCCGACTTGACAGTGGGAGCAATTTTGAGACCTAAATTGGAAGCTCTAGTGTAAACTGTAGTAGGCATACTTGGCAATAGTGGTCCTATTGTTTTATCTTTTTGGATAAAATGCCAATATTTACGTTTTTCTTCCCATACCAGCAAAACACATTTAGTATTTTTAGATTTAAATATAAGGGTTGAGCAAGATAGATTAATATGCTCCACGTATCAAAAACCCACCGCTAGAAATAGTTTTATTCTCCACTCCAGTTGTCACCTACCCAGGTGGCTCCTCAATATCCCGGGGAGTCAATTTAGATTGTTAAAGAGGAATTGCACTGATAATGACACTTTTGAACAAGAAGCAGAAGTTTTAAAATCACAGTTCATGGAGAAAAAACATCCTATAAGATGCGTTGAAGACTCCCTAAATAGGATAAAACAGTTGGATAGACAGACCTTTTTCCACAAAATTCCAAAAAACACAGAAAATTCCATAATATGTAAAAACACGTCACAATTGGAACATACACATATTATTCTCCCTTTCAATGCACACCATAAAAAGATTGAGGGAATTATTAACAAATATTGGCATTTTATCCAAAAAGATAAAACAATAGGACCACTATTGCCAAGTAAGCCTACTATAGTTTACAGTAGAGCTTCCAATTTAGGTCTCAAAATTGCTCCCACTGTCAAGTCGGAATTTATTTTTTTCGGATCCCTCTATACACAAATGGCTCGATTTAAAAGTTTTTTTTAGGTGTAACACTTTGTCAATGCAACCCTCTTCTCCCACTCTTCACACACTGATAGCAACACCGCAGGAGAAATGCTAGCACAGGCTTCCAGTATCCGTAGTTTCAGGTGCTGCACATCTCGTATCTTCACAGCATAGACGATTGCCTTCAGATAATACGAGATGTGCAGGACCTGAAACTACGGATACTGGAAGCCTGTGCTAGCATTTCTCCTGCGGTGTTGCTATCAGTGTGTGAAGAGTGGGAGAAAAGGGTTGCATTGACAATCCAACACAATGGGCAGCACATTGAACACATTTTATAAGTGGTCAAAAACTTGTAAATGGGGGGCGTGGCCTGCTGCCGACGGAGATGGCTGCTCAGTGAAAGAGCTCCGCTCCACCATCCCTGCAAAGCGACCTCAAGCATCTTGGCAGAGGAGATTTAGAGTCACCGATTCATCTCCTACCTCCACAGTGACATGATGACCAGGAAGAAAGCGTCTCGCCCGGGTCTCAGACGTTTAACTGAATTTTTTTCAGCCCAGGAGCCTGATGGCGGTTTCCCGCCACAAAGACCCGTCTCTCCTCCAGCGCGACAGGAGAAGGAAGACCGCTCAGCGGCAGCGCATGCAACCAAAGGTTCCTCTTCTCCCCCTACGGCTAGCCGGGGAGACACAGAGACGAGCGGTAAGCGTGTGCACACACCGTACAGACCCGATCCCAGAGGGAGGGAGCTCCGTGACGATGCAGACCGAGGGGAAGCCATGATGACCAGGCTGCCGGTGAGTGACTCCATAGCCGGCCCAAGGAGTGGCGATACTTCCCCCGCAAATATAACGCGTTACACCGCAGTAGTCACAACACCCACATCGGGGGTCGCGACATCAGATCCCCTGCAGGACTTTGTATGCTCGGATCAGACTGTGTCTGAAAACGCACTCAAAGCTATGATGACGGCTGTACATCAATCCCTCACGTCACAGCTGCAACAAGTAGCCTCCTCCATTACATCTGCAGTGGATGCCCTGGGCTCCAGGGTGAATCATATTGAGCATAAGATGGGGGAGCTAACCAACTCCCATAATGAGTTAATAGATGCACATTATACCCTGGAAGATGAAGTAGCAGGGCTGAGAGCTAAGTTAGCTGACTTGGAGGACAGAAACAGGCGAAATAACCTGAAGTTCAGAGGGATTTCAGAATCCATTGCTCCGGCTAATTTGCAGCAATATCTGGGTGAAATGCTCAAATTGATATTCCCAGACAAGGATCCACAAATGCTCCTGATTGACAGGGCGCATCATTTGCCTAAACCTAAACATCTTCCAGCTTCTGCGTCCAAAGATGTCATTGCACGCTTTCACTTCTACTGTATTAAGGAAGAGCTGGTCTCCTACATCAGGAAAAATAGTAGCTTACCAGAGCCGTTCCAGGACATTCAAATATTTTCTGATTTGTCACAGGTGACATTACAAGCTCGGAAGAAGCTTTCACCAATAACCAAAGTTCTGAGGGATCTCCAAATCCCATACAAGTGGGGTTTTCCGCTGAAACTCCTGATTCATAAAGATGGGAAAACTTTTATTATCAAGAACCCTGAAGAAGGAGAGTTATTGCTTAAAAAGTGGAACATTGGAAGATCTTCATCGCCGGTTCCAGCTAGACAGAAATCCTCTACCCATGTGACCCCGGATTGGTCCACAGTGGGTGACTGATGCTGAAAAAAAAAAAAAAAAAAAAAAGCACCTAGACTGCATTTATTTCCCTTTAGCCAAGTTGCTATCATTAGAAGGGATGGCGGTGTAAGGCCGGACTGTTCACCCCCAATTTCTCTGGTCCAGGTTTCTTCTAAGAACCTCTTAGACCAGACAGTCCCAGTTATTATTGAATAACCTATGTTTTCTCTACAGGTTACATTGGAATTGTTATTTGATGTTTTTGTCCCCTTCATTTCTATTTTTCTTTTTGCCAATGGTCCCGGGTCAATCTATTGTCCACCACCAAGGTCTTGGGTTGTAGATGTTATAGCATGCAATCAACATCGCAGTACTAGTATTTATGATGGCGGTTAGAATAATGTCCATTAATGCAAAGGGACTAAATTCCCCCTATAAGAGATCCTCACTTTGGAAAGATGTGCGGTCCTCACAGACTGATATAATATGTGTTCAAGAAACACATTTCATGCAGGATAATCATCCAGATCTCTCCAACAAAGGTTTCTCTACTGTTCTACTTGCTAATTCTAACAAAAAGAAAGCTGGGGTAGCTATTGCGATCAGAGATTCTCTGGCTATGCAGGTTGAGAAAGTGATAACTGATGTAGGTGGGAGATACATTATCCTTGTAGCTCTTATTGGATCAGTCGCGCTGACCCTAGTTAACATATATGCCCCCAACAAATCTCCTGTAAGGTTCCTAAACAAAGTTCTGAGGAAAGCGCGTAGTGTGCAAAAGGGTCACCTAATGATATGTGGAGACTTTAACATAGTTCCAGATAGGTGTATGGATTCTTCAAGTTCAGGCAGAACTTTGGCTCCATCCTTGGGGCGATGGCTGAGGGAAAATCAATTATATGATACATTCCGTTGTTTAAACGCGAATTCGAAAGAATACAGCTTTTACTCCGCTAGGCATAGATCGTTCTCTAGAATTGATCTGTTTCTCACGGACAGATCTTTATTATCTAGGATATCTAGATCCTTAGTAGGACTTACATCGTGGTCTGACCACGCACCAATTTCATGTTCGATCTCCCAGGTATTGCCAACGGGTGCTCAAAAAACATGGAGAAATAACACTTTTCTCCTCCGTCACCCGAAATATAAGCCGCGCACAGAAGCTGCTATTCAGGAATACTTCTCTATCAATGATACAGGAGATATCAGTGCTTTTACCCTCTGGCAAGCCCATAAAGCGACTATTAGGGGAGAACTGCTAAAACAGAGCTCACACTATAAAAAAACACGAGAGGCCAAACTTTCATCTCTCCTGGAAGAGGAGGCAAAAATGGAGGAACAAATAAGGTTAGATCCATCTGTCATGCTTCATAGGAAATTAATGTCTTTGAGAAATGAAATTCACGCCACTCTCCAGTTAGAATATGATCGTCAACTAACTTCCATGAGACTGTTATTCTATAAATCCTACAATAAACCGAGTAGGCTAATGGCGAGGAAAGTCAAACCCCTGACTCAAAAAATTAACATTCCCTATGTGCTTGCTCCCGATAAAAAGTCTAGAATCACTCATCCTAATGAGATAGCAGAATCCTTCAACCAATATTACTCAAAGTTATATAACCTTGACAAAGATCCCACCACGTTACAACCATCTATAGAGAGCATTGCTGCCTTTCTACAAAAAGTTAGCTTACCTGCTTTGAATATTGAGCAACTGGAGGGTCTGAACGCCCCAATCTCGGCTTTAGAAGTCGAAACCACAATTAAATCTCTTAAACCAAATAAATCACCCGGCCCTGATGGGTTTTCAAATGAGTATTATCATATATTTGCCCCGATATTGCAACCTTATCTCGTGCAACTTTTCAATAAGGTGTTAAATGGAGATCAATTTCCATCTGAAATGCTGCAAGCTACGATTGTCACTATACCAAAACCGGGAAAACCAACCGATTCACCTGCCAATTTTCGCCCTATTTCCCTCCTCAACTGCGATGTAAAGCTGTATGCAAAACTATTGACCCATAGACTTTTGAAAATTTTACCTGAACTAATTCATAGTGACCAGGTGGGATTTACAAAGGGAAGGGAGGCACCAGATGGTACTCGTAGGATATTGGGTCTTCTACAAAAAGCTGGAGGTTTGACAACGCCTTCTCTGCTTCTTACCCTAGATGCTGAGAAGGCGTTTGATCGAATTCATTGGGGATTTGCATCAGCGGTATTAGAAAAATTTGGCTTTCAAGGTCCTATTAAAAACGCGATCCTTGCTCTTTACTCTTCCCCGTCCGCTAGAGTACTAGTGAATGGATCCCTCTCCTCCCCTTTTCCCATTACTAATGGTACCCGTCAGGGCTGCCCCCTCTCCCCTTTCCTTTTTTTACTGGTAATGGAGCCCTTCGCGGAAATGATACGGATGGCAGACAAGATTCGGGGTATTCCAGCAGGCAATCGACAACACAAGATTGGTTTATTCGCCGATGATGTTATACTGACCATATCTGACCCCTTGTCTTCGCTTCGGGCTACATTGCAGATTATAAAGGAATTCGGAGAGGTCTCCTATTACAAAGTTAATGAATCTAAATCCCAGATATTAGCTATCAAAATCCCCCCATCATTGAGGAGAGTGCTGGAAGACGAATTCCCTTTTCAATGGGCAGCTGAATTTATCACTTACTTGGGTGTCCAAATCTGCTTCCCGCTTTCACACTTAGTCAAAGCTAATTACGATACGCTTTATAACTCTCTTCAAGCCGACCTGAATAAATACTCCAAATTGGACCTATCCTGGTTAGGGAGGGTAGTAATCTATAAAATGATGGTGCTTCCAAAGATTCTGTATCTATTTCGCACTCTCCCTATCCCTATTCCTGTCTCGGTCTTTGCAAGATTTAAAGCCCAAATGCTCTCTTTTATTTGGAACAAAGGCCCTCACAGAATAGCAGCCTCTATTCTTTACAGCCATAGGAGACATGGAGGTTTAGGGGTTCCGAATCTCCAAGGATATTACAATTCGTTTGTTTTTAAGCAGTTGAAGTTTTGGTGCAGTCAGGAACAAACCCCTAGCTGGCAAAAGGTAGAAGTGGATCTTAACAAAGGGAGATCTCTTTACTCTCTTCTCTTAGTGCATGCCATAGACGACGACTTTCCACTACCTACAGCATTGACTCTGAAAGCGTCAATTCAGACATGGAAATTGCTGCTACATGGGGTGGGTCCGACGTCTCCAATGAGAAACATAAAATTACCTATAGAAATCCTACAATACTATATGTCGGATTTCTCGGTGAATAATTGGCGAAAAGCTGGCATACAAGAGTTGAATGATTTTTATGACAATGATGTTCTTAAATCATTTACAAGCCTTCAAACCTCATACAAACTCCCAGACACATATTATTATCAATACACTAGGATTGTTCACTGCTTAGCTAGAGGGCCAAAAAGAATTGCCAAACTTCCAGTAGTTCTTCTTAACGCTATACTTTATATTCAAAGAGATACGCGTATACCTACCAGCTCAATATACAAAACAGTTATAGGTGATGAACTCCTTTCAAAAAGAGCTCATTTTCTGAATTGGGAAAAGGATCTGAAAGTCTCATATCCTACGAATAAATGGCAAACAGCTATTAGAATTACTCTACAGGCTACAAAATGTTCCAATCTGGTGGAGGGTTACCTTAAATTGCTTTCTAGATGGTACTTTACCCCAGCCAAACTTTCCAGATTCTTTCCCAACGTTGAAAATGTATGTTGGCGCTGCCAAAAGACACCTGGTAATCTGTTTCATATATTTTGGGAATGCGCGGGAATCTATCCCTTTTGGGGTGCGGTTGAGGGTCTGGTGAGAGAAGTGACAGGCTTTAACATAACACTTTCTCCAGCATTGGCGCTCCTTTCATTAGACCTTGACTTGTTACCACAGAAATTTAGACTCTTAATCTGTCATATTCTGCTGACAGCTAAACTCCTGATTGCTAAACATTGGAAATCGGTGAAGATTCCCTCCCGTATTGACCTCATTGAAAAAGTGTCCACACATGTTATATTTGAACATCTTTCAGCCCAGAGGACCAGCAGGTTGAAGCATTTCCATTCAGCATGGTCATCTTGGCTCGGTAAATTCCCTATACCTAGTTAATCGAAATTTATCGACTTGTCTCCGAGTAAGCTCTACAAGCTGGATTGGTTCTTCAACAGATATTCCACTAAGGCACACCGATATATATACCTCCTTCCATTGGTATTCCCTTTTATTCATTTTTATTTTGATTTTGATTTTTTTATTATTCTCCCGTGTTATTCATTATGTTTTGTTGTCTTGTTCTTTTTTCTTCTTTTTAATTGTCGCGGTTCTACGTTGGCAGCACCCGAGCGGGTGCCGTAGAACGTCCTTAATATACAAAATTTGTCGATGTATTTTTGTAGGTGGCCGCGACCACTGTATATTGTAGTCTTGTGCATTGTCTTAACTACGCGCTGAGTGGCTGCGTCCACAGAATATAATATTCGTTTGATATGCATATTTGACAATAAAAAACTTTTGAGATTAAAAACTTGTAAATAACTCATGAAAGAATAAAGTTACGTTAAAACCAAGCACACCATTGTTTTTCTTGTGAAATTCCCAATAAGTTTGATGTGTCAAATGACCCTCTTCCTATTGAAAAACAAAAGTTGGATTCAAAATGGCCGACTTCAAAATGGCCGCCATGGTCACCACCCATCTTGAAAAGTTTCCCCCCTCACATATACTAATGTGCCACAAACAGGAAGTTAATATCACCAACCATTCCCATTTTATTAAGGTGTATCCATATAAATGGCCCACCCTGTATATAATTTATATTTCATATCTATATTAGTATTATATTATTTAATTTTAATCAATAATGGACTTAAATATACAAGGTGGCTATATAAGACAAACTGTGTTTTGTAGTTGTTGTCTTTGAAAAATAATGTTTACCTACTGAAATAAGATGGAGCACAGTATTTTTGAAATATAAAACATGTAACTTATTCATTTTGCATTTATAGCAGTGAGGAGTAATAAAACGCATTTTGGGGAAAAACCGCACCTATGGGGAAAAAACCGCATCAATATCTCATGCTACATTTTTGTAGATTAATGACAAAATCCAACAGCATATGTCGAAATGAAAATAATTATAAGAACATTGGTGCAGACTGCTATGTAATTATATATATTTTTAAGGTTTTTTTCCATATGCCCTAAATTTCGAATATTCCATGTCTGAGCTAACTTTTTATTCGACTCCACTCCGCAATTTATGTTCCACTGAATTCAATGAACGCTGGATATAAAAAGGGATAGATTTATTTTGCGGGTCACCACTGAGGAAGGGGCCAGGAAAAGACCCCGAAACGCGTCTGGTTGTTTTAAGACCCGCACATCAGCTGATGGACAAATATCTATCCATTCACTCTGGACTTGGACCCTCATTTATGTAGAGTCCTCTACTATAGAAGTTCGATCTTCACCTGGCACATAAGGAATGTCCCGATTTAAATATTCGGTCCTGATAATTGGGAGACTCCACTTAAATACCCCCCACGGTTGGAGACAGTCCGGAAGGTAACTGGAGACCGTGCAGACCAGGGACCGTTGAATCATTCGAGCCATTCCAGCTGACAATCCGCAACCAGGTACCGCTGTATTCGACATTGCTAGCCACGTGGGACGCCACTGTGTGCGCAAGTCGTACGGCAATACAACTATTCCACACTAGGAAGTGCAATGACAGCATCTCAGTCAGCGAATCTATGTCAAACTTTCCATAACATACATATAATCGAACTGAGAATAATACATGTGACTCTAGCTACGATCGTCATTTCCAACATTTACTGGGAATTTTAATCGGCGAAGGTTTTGCCGAATTGTTCATTGCCAGCACATCGATATTAAATAATCGAGTTGGTAACATTACATGCCATATAAGATACGATCATCATTCTCATCCAATATTGACGTTATATCCTATTAGAAGATCTATAATGTTACGTATTTGAATGGTGACTCCATCTATGCCGTCAACATTATTACTGCCAATTAACTACCTCAGCCACGATTTTAGATTTATTGTACTACAGTTATTGTAATATATTGGTTATACCCTAATTATTGTTGTCTTTTAATGATTATATATTTTTATGTTGTTATATCTGCATTTTTGTAACAATAAATTATTTAAGTGTTATTACTACCCAGTTTTGTGTGTTTCCCTGTGTGGTCCAGGTGGTGAGTGCTCAGCCTTCATAGCTATTTGTGTACAAATTTTTTATGACCGGGTGAGTCATTAGGCTTAGCAGCACCCAATCCATAGCTATCGACAGAGTGAGCCACCATATCCCTATAAAAATTAACATTTCCAAACAATTTCAAAATATTTGTTTAACATAAACTTGATTTAAACAATAGGGCATTTTTTGATGACACAATCTCTTGAAGTGTTGCAAGGACAAGCCCCTCACTGGCTCATCACTGCTCAGCAAAATTCAGTTCAAAATACTAACAACATATAAGGTCACCCATAATCTGTCCACTTCTTACATTTCTGACCTGATACATCCCTACATTTCATTTCCGATCCTCACATGACCTCTTCCTTTGCTCTTCTGTTCTGTTCTTTGCACATTTGTCATCTACAGGATTACTCACGTGCTTCCCTCATTTTCTGGAACTCACTACCCTACCACACCAGACTTTGTCCCGACATCCAAACCTTTAAAAGCAACCTGAAAACCCACCTCATAAGGAAGGCCTACAGCCAGAATGAGCCACCACATAGCCAGATGAGCAGCTCCTTTACCCGCTTGTTATAGATTTTAACCCCTACGGTCAGGGTCCTTGCCACCTCTGTACAAGTCTGTTAATAAGTTCAAGCTTATTATACATGTGTTGTTTGATACCGGGTGGCAATCAAAAAGTAGCCACCTCCAGCGATAGTATGACAAGATGAATGAGAAAGTGGATTGTTTTTTTAAATTACCAACAAGTCAGAACAGATTCTGAAAGTGGTCCCCCATCTTTGGGCATGTCGGATTATGTTTGCTGCTTGTGATGCTGCGGATGGTGATGTTCTCCTTGAGTTCATCCAGGGGATGTGGATTGTGGATTGTTAGCGGACACTTTCTGTTTTACATTTTCCCACAGATAAAAATCGCATGTGCACAAGTCTAGGGAACGTGGTGGCCATAACCCCTTGTTCACAGTTCGCTTCTACGTAAACAGTTCATGAACCCGTGCCGGTGAGTTCCTTGAGGTGTGGCATCTTGTTGGAAAAAGCAGGACGTTTTTTTTTTTCTGCAGCATCACTGCTGAAGAGCTGTGAGCAGTATCAACCAACACAATCCGACCTGCCTAGAGATGCAGAGACCTGAACGGGGACCACCTTCAGCATCTTTTCTGACTTGTGGGTCATACTATTGCTGAAGGTGGCTACTTTTTTGTGGGCCACCCTGTGTTATGTATTGTGACACAGTGAGAGGTTTGGTCTGGGAAAACAGGTATTTTCCTCCCAGAATGTGCTGCTGGGCTGATTTACGGCCAGGTGAGGTCAAATACTGGACCAAATTTTAAATGCCGGTCTGGGTTTTGGCAGCACCTGGCTGTCTTTAAATAGGCAGCTGGGCTCAGAAGCCAGGTCTCTGTGTTGGGATCTGAGAGCCTTGTGTATGGATGAAGGTTTGCTACCTGTTTGGCGTAAATACAGGTTGGTGCTGCTATCAGCAAGGACTCTTTGAGGCAGAATTGCCGCATGGTGTGAATTACCACCAGGTGACTTTTTGTTTGAATATGACTGTTTTGTCACTTGTCACTTGCCTAAAGTGTAAATAAAACACTTTACTGTTTGATGTGTATAAAGATAAAAGAAGGCGGCACTCACCACTGTAGAGTATACGTTCCTTTATTCTTCCATATATAAAAACATCAGGGCGGGAGCGACCTGCAAAGTTTCACAGCAAATAGAGTGGCGACGGCCGTTTTGCGCTAGTTTGCGCTTCCTCTGTTCACTGACATCAGAGCGCACCTATGCGCTGACCTTTGTACATCACGTCGTCAAGTTGCCATGACAGCAATAGACGCTTGCCTTCACTACATTACCAAAAAAATACAAAAAAAGACATTTAGCAACATCACGACATTACACAAATACACTGAGGTCATTTCTATAATTAAGTCCTGAGGGGCCCAAGGCTGCGGTTCTCATTATCCATCTCACTTCTTCTTGTAGAAGCGTACAATGCCTGTCCCCGCCTTGAAACATGTGTGGAACTAAATCAATTCCTGCAAAAGACAGACAACCTACATCTCCTCCATGTTTGGTACAGACATGTTCTATAACCTTTGGGCAACCCTTACCTGTTCTGATTGAATTTATGTGCTCCCTGAACCTTTCAAAGAGGGGTCGTAAAGTCTTCCCTATATAAAAAGCGCTGCATTGGCACTGCACCAAGTAGACAACAAAATTACTTCTACATGTGATGAACTGAGATACCCTATGTGACACTCCTCCAAAAGACAGAAACTTACTATTCTATTAGACAACCAGTTACCCACTTTTGTGTCTCGAATTTTACTCCTCACTAATTTGTCCTTAATAGTATGACACCACTTAAAAGTAACGAGGGGTCTGTTCTCCATAAGCTCTTGTAACCCTTCTTCATTTCTCAAAATATCCCAATTGTCCTGAATGATATGTTTGATTGAATTAGCCATTGGGCTGAACTTAAAGGCAAACGCAAACCTCTCTTCCCCACCCTGTGCCCTAGACTTCTTCCTAGACAATAATTGATCCTGTGTAAGGAGCATGACTTCCGCAAGCTGTATCTTAAAAAAATGTTCAGAGATGTACCCTTTAAGCAACCATTGAGTAAGCAAGGAAAAAAACCAGCTGATATTAATCAGTTGGGGTTTAGTATCACTAATCAGTTAGACAAAATGGAAGTCTCATGTCTAGAGTTACTTACTGATACTGACCTACGAGAGCAGGGTAGTACATTTGAAGGGTTTGACAGATTCAAGGGTGGTATTAAATCCACGTTTTGCCCCCCTCATGCCAGCCGGCTGTAGCATAGACATCTTTCACAAACAGGTCCTTAGGGATATGAAAGCTTTGATTTATCTCAGGGTCCAAGATAACATAACTGCAGGTGAGAAAATCGCCCTTCATTGGCTCGGTAAGTTAGATGATGTCGTAGTGAAGCCGTCCAACAAGGGGGGTAACGTTCTGATGACAAAGGGTTACTACCTGCAGGAGGCACATAGACAACTTGAAGATCTGACTGTGTATGACAAATTGGGAAGTGATGCCACTGGATCTGTTTTCCTGCAGTTAGAAAAACTGTTACTTAAATATGTAGCGGCTGACTTCCTCCCTAGTAGTATCATCAATAAATTGGTACCGTCCCACCCTAGAAAACCCACCTGGTACTTTGTACCCAAGATCCACAAGTCTGACCCGACCACCAGGTGTCACCGCCAGTTCTGTGAGAAGGTCTGACAGACATTCTTCTCTACCTCTTGTATGATGTTGTTTGTTTTGGTTTCACTTTGTCATCTCCTTTCCTTCTGCCAGGTGTCACTTATTTAGACTAATTGTCTTCCTTTATATTTCCTCCCATACTGCCTCACTTTGCGGTTTATACTATTTCCTGGATGAAGTGTTCACTGCTGGAGGCAGCTGCTGCTGTTTGCTCAGATAAGTATTTTCCCTTATTGTGTTTCCTTGCTGGCTTGATTCTAGGTGACCCTGACTCCGTCCGTATTAAGTGCAGGGAGCCGGTGGTCGTGTCCGCTCACTATTATAGGGTTTTCAGGTGTCACACAGTCTTAGGTACTTGGGCATGCAATCGTCTACCATTGAGACACTTGCATGTGCTTAGCAGTCAGGGAAAGCAGGGCTCACCTTTATGCTCCTTAGTTTGGGATCAAGCCAGTCGGTCGTTTATTTATTAGTTCCAGCTATCTTCAATTTCACCCGTGACATTATAAACCGCCAAAACAGTCTTAAGCATGGATCCGGTTTCAGCCTTGATTGACCGTATGCAAGGTCTTTCGCTGGAGGTAGCAGATCTCCGTAAAACTGTGTCTCAGTTTCAGGTGACCGGTTCTGCTGGCGTTTATGGAGTTTGTTCTGAGCCTAAGATCTCGCTTCTGGATATGTTCTCCAGGGGTAGTGAGAATTTTGTTTGCTTTAGAGAGGCTTGCAAACTCCATTTTTGCCTACTTCCCTATTCCTCTGGTGATGAGGAGCAGAGGGTGGGGATCATCATCTCGCTGCTCAGGGATAAAGCTCAGTCTTGGGCCTTATCGCTGCCGTTGGGGGCACGGCCCCTCCGATCGTTGGATGAATTTTTTTTAGCCCTGGGGCAGATATATGATGACCCAGATCGTATTGCTCTGGCTGAATCTAAACTGCGTCTTTTATGCCAGGGTAAACAGTCTGCAGAGATATATTGTTCTGAATTTCGGAGATGGGCAGCTGATTCTGGTTGGAATGATGCTGCACTCCGAAGTCAATTTTGCCATGGTCTTTCGGAAAGATTGAAAGATGCATTTGCTTTTTATGAGAGACCAGCGTCGTTAGAGTCTGCCATGTTTCTAGCTGTTCGTATTGACAGGTGTCTTAGAGAGAGAGAGAGAAGACTACTCTTTCCTGTCATATTCAACCCAAGGACAGTGGGGCTGTCTCAGTCTGTCTCAATCCCCTCTGAGGAGGAGGCCATGTAGCTGGGTTTGCTTGCCTCTTATAGTAGAGGATTCAGCTCTCAGAGGAGGGTTTGTTTCTGTTGTGGGGGTATAAATCATTTGGCTAATGTTTGCCCCTCTAGGAGATTCATGGAGTTTTCTGAGGGTAATAAAAAAAAAGAAAAGAAAAGAAACCCTCTAAAAACTTTCCATTTGCTACTATTGGCAAGGTTGATGTGGAAATTGAAGGTTTGCCGTTTGCTTGTAGGTCCCGTTTTCTCCTATCTGCCAGGGTGGTGCTAGACAGCAAGAACATTGTGAGATTTTTGTAGATAGTGGAGCAGCTGTCAATCTCATTGATAATCAATTTTGCAACAACGCATGGTTTCCAGGTGTGCACTTTGGAAAAGGATATACCTGTTTTTGCTATCGATTCCGCTCCACTTTCTCAAAGATCGTTAAAGGGCATAGTTCACAATATCCGTTTGACTGTGGGTGACGCTCATGTTGAGGATATGTCATGTTTCGTCTTAAGCGGATTACCTACTCCTCTAGTGTTGGGGCTACCCTGGCTCACTAAACATAATCCCACCATTGATTGGCAAGCAAGGCAAATGAATGGTTGGAGTGAGTTTTGCAGAGAGAATTGCCTCACGGCATCTCTTTCAGAGGTTTCTACCAAGACTGTGCCATCTTTTCTCTCTGAATTTTCTGATGTGTTTACCGAGAGTGGTGTCCAGGAGTTGCCCCCTCACCGGGAGTACGACTGCCCTATTAATCTCATCCCAGGCGCCAAGCTGCCAAAATCACGATTATACAATCTCTCCCAACCTGAAAGAGTCGCTATGCGTACTTATATCTCTGAGAGCCTGAGAAAGGGACACATCCGACCCTCGAAGTCACCTGTTGCCGCTGGGTTTTTTTTTGTTTAAGAAAAAAGATGCTTCTTTAAGACCTTGTCTGGATTTCAGGGAGCTTAACCGTATCACGATTCGTGACCCATATCCGCTTACTTTGATCCCGGACCTGTTTAACCAGATTGTTGGGGCTAAAGTTTTTTCTAAGTTGGATTTAAGAGGGGCATACAACCTGGTCAGGGAAGGGGATGAATGGAAGACGGCCTTCAATACCCCTGAGGGTCATTTCGAGAATTTGGTTATGCCCTTTGGTTTGATGAATGCTCCGGCCGTCTTCCAACATTTTGTGAACAGCATTTTTTATCATTTAATGGGGAAATTTGTACTGGTGTATCTAGATGACATTTAGATTTTTTCTCTGGAAAAATGTGTGTTTGCGGTTCCGGAGATTCAATTTCTTGGTTTTCTTCTCTCCGCTTCAGGTTTTCGGATGGACCCTGAGAAGGTCCGCGCTGTGCTTGATTGGGAGCTTCCTGAGAATCAGAAGGTGCTGATGCGGTTTTTGGGTTTTGACAATTATTACATAAAGTTCATTTTGAATTATTCCTCTGTTGTTAAGCCACTCACTGATATGACTAAAAAGGGGGGGGGGGGGATTTTTCCTCGTGGTCAGTAGATGCGCTTAAAGCCTTTTCTAGTATTAAAGAGTGTTTTACTTCCGTTCCCATTTTGGTACAACCTTATGTCTCTCTACCTTTTATTGTTGAGGTGGATGCCTCTGAGGTGGGTGTGGGTGTGGTCTTATCTCAGGGTCCCTCTCCTGCCAAATGGCGACCATGTGCCTTTTTCTCAAGGAATCTCTCCTCTGCAGAGAGAAATTACGATGTGGGAGATAGGGAGTTGTTGCCCATCAAATTAGCTTTTGTGGAATGGCGCCATTGGTTAGAGGGAGCCAGACACCCTATTACCGTGTTTACCGACCATAAGAATCTGGTCTACTTGGAATCGGCCAAGCATCTGAACCCGAGACAGGCCAGATGGTCTTTGTTCTTTTCTAGGTTTAATTTTGTTGTTGCATTCCGCCCTGGGGTTAAAAATGTGAAGGCAGATGCCCTGTCACGTTGTTTTCTGAGAGGGGGGAACTTTGAAGACCCGGGTCCCATTTTGGCTGATGGGGTGGTCGTCTCTGCTCTTTATCCTGATTTGGAGGCAGAGGTTCAGGCAGCCCAGGCAGAGGCTCCTGATCTTTGTCCTCCTGGGAGGTAGTTTGTGCCTCTCGATTTACGACATAAGGTTTTTAAGGAGCACCAAGATACTGTCCTTGCTGGGCACCCGGGGAGTAGAACCACAGTGGATCTCATTGCTCGGATATTCTGGTGGCCGGCTCTTCGTAAGACGGTTGAGGGTTTTGTGGCAGCCTGCGAGACCTGTGCTCGTGCCAAGGTCCCTCATTCACGGCCATCGGGTTCTCTCCTCCCGTTACCCATTCCTTCCCGTCCTTGGACGCATCTGTCCATGAACTTCATTACGGACCTGCCTCGTTCCTCGGAGAAGACTGTGATTCTGGTGGTAGTGGACCGTTTTAGCAAAATGGCGCATTTCATTCCCTTTCCTGGGTTACCCAATACTAAGACGCTGGGCAAGTGTTTGTTGATCACATTGTGAAATTGCATGCCATTCCTTCAGACATCGTTTCTGATAGGGGCACGCAATTTGTTTCCAGATTCTGGAAGGCCTTCTGTTCTCGCTTGGGGGTTCGGTTGTCGTTCTCTTCTGCTTTTCACCCACAGTCGAATGGTCAGACCGAACGCGTCAATCATAATCTGGAGACATATCTGCGCTGTTTTGTGGCGGAGAATCAGGAGGATTTGTATTCTTTTTTGTCCCTTGCTGAGTTTGCTTTAAATAACCGTCGCCAGGAGTCCTCTGATAAGTCACCATTTTTTGGTGCATATGGGTTTCATCCGCAGTTTGCGACATTCTCTGGAGAGGGATCTTCTGCTTTACCCGATGAGGAGAGATTTTCCTCGTCTATCATTTATTTGGCAAAAGATTCAGGGTAATCTGAAGAGGATGAGTGAGAGATATAAGCGTGTGGCGGATAAGAGACGTGTGCCTGGTCCGGACCTGAATGTGGGTGATCTGGTGTAGTTGTCTACAAAGAATATCAAACTGAAGGTTCCCTCCTGGAAGTTGGGTCCTAAGTTTATTGGGCCTTACAAGATCTTGTCCGTCATCAATCCCGTTGCCTTTCGTCTTGATCTTCCTCAGACTTGGAAGATCCATAATGTTTTTCACAGGTCCCTATTAAAACCTTATGTCCAGCCCACTGTACCCTCCTCTTTGCCTCCTCCTCCGATTTTTTGTTGATGGTAATCTTGAATTTCAGGTCTCTAGGATTGTGGATTCTCGCATTATCCGCGGTTCTCTTCAGTACCTCGTTCATTGGGAGGGTTATGGTCCTGAGGAGAGGATGTGGGTTCCAGTGGCGGACATTAAGGCCACTCGTCTCATCAGGGCTTTCCATAGGTCCCATCCTTAGAAGGTGGGCTTTGAGTGTCCGGAGTCCACCTGTAGAGGGAGGGGTACTGTCACCGCCAGTTCTGTGAGAAAGTCTGACAGACGTTCTTCTCTACCTCTTGTATGACGTTCTTTGTTTTGGTTTCACTTTGTCATCTTTCCTTCTGCCAGGTGTCACTTATTTAGACTAATTGTCTTCCTTTATATTCCCTCCCATACTGCCTCACTTTGCGGTTTATACTACTTCCTGGATGAAGTGTTCACTGCTGGAGGCTGCTGCTGCTGTTTGCTCAGATAAGTCTTTTCCCTTATTGTGTTTCCTTGCTGGCTTGATTCTAGGTGACCCTGACTCCATCCGTATTAAGTGCAGGGAGCCGGTGGTCGTGTCCCCTCAATATTATAGAGTTTTTAGGTGTCACACAGTCTTAGGTACGTGGGCATGCATTAGTCTACCATTGAGACCCTTGTATGTGCTTAGCAGTCTGTAGAGCTGTTAGGGATTTAAAGGGCTCACCCTAGTTTGGGATCAAGCCCGTCGGTCGTTTATTTATTAGTTCCAGCTATCTGTAATTTCACCCTGACACCAGGCCGCCCTATTGTAGCTGGCATTCGGTCAGCGACCGAGGCATTATCTAAATATGTGGACTGGCTACTCAGACCGCTATTGCCATTTCGTTGCGGAAGCCCTTGATTTTGTCCTCATTAACAATGCCTTCAAGTTTGGCGATTAATGGTACAAAAAAAGATTTGGACCGGCAATGGGTACTCATGTGTCGTGTACCTTCACCAACTTATTTTTGGCTGCATTTGAGGACAAATATGTTTTTTCTATCACTAACCCCTTTTTACGGTATACGCAGCTTTTTTTGCGTTATGTCGACAACGTGTTCATAATTTGGTTGGGCACGGAGACGCAATGTAGAGATTTCGTAACCCATTTAAATAAGGTCAATGATATAAACATGAGGTTCACGCTTAATTATGGAGGAAAGTCCCTAGAATTTTTAGATGTATCGGTGTCGGTACATGAAGGGAAATTGCGAACATGTGGATATTGAAAACCCTCTGCTTCTAACTCCCTATTGCACCATAATAGCTTTCACCCACAGAGTGTACAAAAAGTCCATACCATATAGCCAATTTGTTCGGTTAAAGCGAATTAATAACACACAGGAAGGGTATGCAAGACAAGCGCAAGAACTAAAAGATAAATTAGTTGCTAGGGGTTACCCTGAACAAGATGTAAATGCAGCTGGGAAACAAGTCTTGCTCCTTACACAGGATCAATTATTGTCTAGGAAGAAGTTTAGGGCACAGGGTGGGGAAGAGAGGTTTGCGTTTGCCTTTAAGTTCAGCCCAATGGCTGATTCAATCAAACATATCATTCAGGACAATTGGGATATTTTGAGAAATGAAGAAGGGTTACAAGAGCTTATGGAGAACAGACCCCTCGTTACTTTTAAATTGTGTCATACTATTAAGGACAAATTAGTGAGGAGTAAAATTCGAGACACAAAAGTGGGTAACTGGTTGGTTGTCTAATAGAAAACCGACAGGGAATCACAAATGTGGTAATTGCTCCTTTTGTAAATATAACAGTCAAAGTAAGTTTCTGTCTTTTGGAGGAGTGTCACATAGGGTATCTCAGTTCATTACATGTAGAAGTAATTTTGCTGTCTACTTGGTGCAGTGCCGATGCAGCGCTTTTTATATAGGGAAGACTTTACGACCCCTCTTTGAAAGGTTCAGGGAGCACATAAATTCAATCAGAACAGGTAAGGGTTGCCCAAAGGTTATAGAACATGTCCGTACCAAACATGGAGCAGATCTAGGTGGTCGGTCTTTTGCAGGAATTGAGTTAGTTCCACACATGTTTCAAGGTGGGGACAGGCATCGTACGCTTCTACAAAAAGAAGCGAGATGGATAATGAGAACCGCAGCCTTGGGCCCCTCAGGACTTAATGATAGAAATTACCTCAGTGTATTTGTGTAATGTCCTGATGTTGCTAAATGTCTTTTTTTGTATTTTTTTGGTAATGTAGTGAAGGCAAGCGTCTATTGCTGTCGTGGCAACTTGACGCCATGATGTACAAAGGTCAGCGCATAGGTGCACGCTGACGTCAGTGGCTAGACGAAGCGCAAACTAGCGCAAAACGGCCGTCGCCGCTCTATTTGCTGTGAAACTTTGCAGGTCGCTCCCGCCCCGATGTTTTTATATATGGAAGAATAAAGGAACATATACTCTACAGTGGTGGGTGCCGCCTTCTTTTATCTTTATGCACAACTGTCGTTGGCATTTTGAATATTGGCTGAGCACCACATATACTGTTAGAAGATAAACAGAGTGTCAGAGGGTTTCGATACGTAACGGATAGACACACGGCAGTGCCACTCATCTCTACATTTTACTTGTTTTGTACTGAACTGTTTGATCCAAATAACTTGTTGTTGCCTCTATACTGCATCCGCTAATCCTGTGTACCAGAGCGAGTCCCCACAATTGGTGGAGAATGCGTGCAGATGCAGTGAGGCTAGCGTGAAGGCTGAAATATTTTTGTTTTTCCGGGCATGGTTGTATGTCTTACATCAAACCTGCGAGATTACAACCCGTGTCTCTCGACAAAATGGAAGCTGTCGTAAAAGCCCTCATGGAGGCTAACTTGCAATATCGGGAGGCTAATAAGCAGCATCAGGAAACCAACCAGCTGCTATTGCAACATGTGATGGCTTTACAAGCAGCAGGAGCATCCCAGAGCATCCACCATACTGTCACGACCATGGTCATGGTCGTGACTCCTAAACCGCATGCTGTTGCCTGCGGTCTCGTGTGGTTGTTTCAACCACAGGTGAGGGCCGCTTGTATGTTGCCTCACTTGTGGTTGCCGTTGGCAACATGTTCTTATGATGTTTTGGCAGTATAGCGGCCTGAGCGGTTGCTAGGCAGCTTGCTGTCAAGTGCATGCGGTTGCACCTGACTTGATGTGTTTGTATGTGTGCACGAGGTTTTGTATGTGTGATTGTTGTTTGTGCACAAGGTTTATTTATGGGTCCACGTCCCCTTTAAGTCTTCCCTTCCCTGGTGTGAGAAGGGTTAATTCCCTTCCTAGTATGTGAGCACTGGGTGTGTCTGTGTGGGTGTGGCTACTTGGGCCTATATAGCCTCTGCTGAGAGCAGTACTCAGAGGGGTACTTCAGCCATGGTCTGCTGGAGTCATCCTCCTACCTAATACCATCTGCCAGTGAGGGCCACCCTTGTGGTCATAGCAAATGTTATGTGATGTTTAGTCGATGTTGTTTTCCTTCTGTTATTTAATGCAGCTATGGATCTGGGTTCCTGTCTGTATGTGTGTTGGCTGTGTCCTTTTACGTATGGTGTGGACGTCAGCATGGCAGCACAGGGATCCAGTCAGCAAGGCTGTGGCAGGTAGGTGGAACTAGTGCAGTTCACCTGCCATATCCATAGGTCTGTTCTTGTATTCCTTTTCCTTGCGGCCAGTGAGACTCCTGTTCCTCCGTGTCAAGGAGGAACGGGCTGTCTACCCAGTTCCTAGCTCAGGGATCGGCGGAGGGTCAGTAGGGATCCGAGGTTCCTGAGCATGAGCCCTCCTACCTTCAAGGTCGGCTCATGCAGCTAGGAGTCAGGGTCAGATTAGGGAAGCTCTAGGAGGTGACCTGCTCCCTATTTCTGTCATCCTGGCCGAGCAGCCACTAACATCTTCTGGCATTGCACGGCTGAGGATTTCCCCCATCCTCAGCCGTGACAAATACCCGTAAAAGAGGTCCGTGCAGTGATCCCTAAGATGACCCCATCAGATGACGTTGAGACCTATCTGGCGGTGTTCGAGAAGGTGGCCGTGAGGGAGAGACTACCCTGAGATCAGTGGTCTGAGGTCATTGCTCTGTTACTGGCATCCGGACCCCAGCAGGTGTTTTTTGATTTACCAGATGATTCAAGCGGCAATTACACGACAGTAAAGGGTGATATTCTGGCAAGACTGGGGGTAAATGTGTTGGTCTGGCCCAGTGGGTGCATCAGTCGGAGTTTAACCCGGCTGAACCCACGAGACCTCCGTATTACGATCTATTACACCGGTTGCAAAAATGGCTGCAGCCTGACGTGCTGAGTTCCACTGCTATGCTGGACCGTCTGTTGACTGATGTATTTTGGAGGGCTTTGCCGTACCCTCTCCAGCGCTGGATCGGCCAGGTGTCTCCTGGTAATGCCCTTGAGATGGTCGACCTGTTGGAGCGCTATGAGGCTACCAGGACTCTACAGGGGGGTTATTTTGGGAGGGGGGCAGTCAAACCCTGGAAATCTCCACCCCAGACCCAGTGACTGGTGTCAGCAATACCCGCCCGGGATATACCCCCTACAGACCTAGCTCCGTTAGTCTGCTGGAGGTGTCAGGAGCCTGGCCACATAAGGGCTGACTGTCCCCATCGGGGCGAACCCATGGATACTAACTATGGCTAACGCCACTCCTTGTATGCCAGGAAGCTGTGTGCAACAAGTACCCCAGAGACTATAGACAATAGCCACCTGTGCCAGGGAGTCTGGTGTCCCTGGTAAGAGCTTCCCTGGTGCAGCCCGCCGAGTATACTGGCCGAAAAGTCGGGGTCGTGTGCATCCATGGAGACTTAAAGAACTATCCCACCGCCCTGGTGTCTCTGTCCAAGGTGGCCGCAGGTGGACTCATAAGGTGGCCATCGCCACCAATTACATTATGAACTCATAATAGGGAGAGACTTCCCAGGCTTCCCGGCACTGTGGCCTGATATGAGAGTGACTGATACCCATGAGACAGAGTGGCCCCGCTCAGGGGGAAGACCAGAACCCTGGGAACCTGAGACCGAAGGGCCATTAGTAGTGGTGACCGCCACATCGGTGGAAGAGGGGGAGACAACCCTGCTAAGTGTGATGGTGGGAGACGTGGAGGACTTGCCGCCGGGTCCTGAATTGGCAGACCTCAATGTCTCCGGGGATAATTTTGGTACCGCCCAACGTCGGGACCCAACCCTATGCCACGCCTGGGAAAATGTGTTAATAGTAGATGGTGAACCACAACAACCTGGGGCAGAGTCAGTGTTTCAGGGTTCATCAAGATATGTTGTATCGGGTAAACCAACTATGGGGTGAACCTATTGAACAGTTGGTGGTCCCCAAGGCTTATCGCAACACGTTCTTGGGGGTCACCTGGGGCTGCAAAAAACTCAGGATCGCATTATACAGTGGTTTTACTGGCCCAGCATATTCAAAGAAGTGGAAGAGTTTTGCAAGTCTTGCCCGACCTGCCAGATAACAGGCCCCCAGCCACATTTCAGTAGTCCCCTAGTTACTCTCCCGATTATCGAAGTACCGTTTGACTGAATAGCTGTGGACCTCATAGGCCCAGTACCGAAGTCCGCCAGAAGGCATCAACACATCTTGGTTATTCTAGACTACATCACTCGGTACCCGGAGGCGGTGCCACTGCAACATACCTCAATAGCCAAATTCATAGCTAAGGAGTTAATGGAGATGTTTTCCCGAGTAGGACTACCTAAAGAGGTTCTGACTGACCAAGGGATACCTTTTATGTTTAAGGTGATGAGGGAACTCTGTAAGTTGCTGCACATAAAACAACCACGGACCACCGTTTACCATCTGCAAACGGACGGTCTGGTGAAACGGTTTAACCAAACATTAAAAAATATGTTGAAAAAGGTAGTGTTTAAAAGATGGGAAGGACTGGGACCTCCTTCTGCCCTATCTCATGTTCGCAGTGCAAGAGGTACCCCAGGCCTCTACTGGGTTCTCGCCCTTCAAAATGCTATATGGTAGACACCCTCGCGGTCTCTTGGATGTGGTCAAAGAGGCGTGGGAACAACAACCCATTCCACATAAAAGCGTCATTGAGTACGTTACCCAGATACAAGAGAGGCGGCTGCCACAGTAAAAATTGCTGACAGCCTCTCCTCTAAACAGACTCAGGAGGCCAGGGAGTTCGTTAGTCGGAACACGGATGTGTTCTAGGACCTCCCTGGACGTACTTACATAATCCAGCATGACATTGTCATTGAGCCACAGGCAAAAGTCCGATTAAAACCATACCGGGTGCCCAAGGCTCGGTGACAAGCCATAAAGGAGGAGGTGCAGCTAATGTTGCAGCTAGACGTCATTGAGGAGTCAAAAAGTGAGTTGGCCAGTCCTATAGTATTGATACCCAAGCCGGACGGGTTGTTGCAGTTTTGTAACGATTTTCGAAAATTTAACGAGGTTTCCAAATTCGAAGCGTATCCCATTCCCCGGGAGAATGAGCTCATTGAGAGGTTAGGACAAGCCCGGTATTTTTCTGTTTTGGACCTCACAGGTGCCCTTAACGGAGGCTGCCAAAGAGAAAACTGCCTTCATCACGCCTGAGGGGCTGTATCAATATAAGATCTTACCCTTTGGTCTGCATGGCGCCCCCGCCACTTTTCAGCGACTAATGGACATTGTGCTTCGTCCACATCGTCGGTACGCTTTGGCTTACCTGGACGATATTGTCATCCACAGTAGCGACTGGGAAAGTCACCTGCCCAAAGTGCAGGCTGTAGTGGACTCTCTTCGGAAAGCTGGCCTAACCGCTAACCCCAAAAAATGTGCGATAGGGTTAGAAGAGACTAAGTACCTGGGGTATGTCATTGGGCGCAGAGTCATCAAACCCCAAGTGAACAAAATAGAGGCGATATGGAATTGGTCCTGATCTGTCATCACTAGGCAAATAAAGTCATTCCTGGGAATGGTGGGCTATTACATGAGATTTGTTCCCCACTTTGCTACTCTAGCCGCGTCCTTGACAGGACTCTTGAAGGGACACAAGTCAGTGATGGTTCGCTGGGATGAGCGGGTGGAAGAGGCTTTTTCCACTTTGAAGTCGGTCGTGTGCGGGTCCCGCTTTTGGTGACGCCTGACTTCAAGAGGGAGTTCGTGGTACAAATGGATGCCTCCGAAGTAGGTGTGAATTACCACCAACACCGCAAGGTGACTTTTTGTTTGAATATGACTGTTTGTTTGTTTTGTCACTTGCCTAAAGTGTGAATAAAACACTAAACTGTTTGATCCAAAGAACTTGTTGTTGCCTCTATACTGCGTCCGCTAATCCTGTCTACCAGAGCGAGTCTCCACAGTATGTATACCCCCTTTTACATTACAGCACCTAGGAATTAATGGAGATTTAAAATAAATAATAAAAGGACAGGCAGTGGACCCTTTGTACCATATCACATTGGTACAGATTAACTTGGGGTACTGAGTTTAAAGGAGTCCTTGTATTCACTTATAATGTTTGCTACAGGGTATTCCCTGGGTTGTGGTCCCTAGGCTAGTCTCGGTTTGGTGGACACTGCTCTACAAGAACCATTAGAGGAGGTTGATGCATAGTTAGAGGCCATGTCACGAGTTGGAGGTCCCAAGAGAGACCACCGCGTCGTCATGCAATAAACAGAAATCAGGTACAGACACATAAGAGTTTATTGCACAAACAAAAACATGGAAAGCAGCACAGATAAAACATGAGCTCTATGTACCGTCAGCACAGTGGGAGAAAACCCCCACTGCGCCACTGTCTAGTAATACTCCAGAGGGGCGTAACTAAGCAACTCCTGGTTTTCACTAGAGCCCTAGATGGTAGGGTTAGACTTAGCCGCAGGAAGTTGCCAGGGTCCACTCTGGAGCGTGACCTAGACAGTGACAGCAGGAGCGAATGGACAACAGGTACCAGAAGGTACCGACGGCACATAGGCAAACATAACAGACAGGTAAATACAAAACAGGGCAAATAATAACACACGCAGGAGTTCATGCAAGGGAGCAGGAGTGGCAATGAGCAGAGAAGGACTTTCCCCACCAGTAGTAAACTGCATGGCCTTGTCATGCCACTCTGCTGCAGAGGTTTGCTGAACACAGACATATGAATACAAAACAGGGGAACTAATAATACGAGCAGGAGTTCACGCAAGGGAGCAGGAGTGGCAATGAGCAGAGAAGGACTTGCTCCACCAGTAGTAAACTGCATGGCCTTGTCATGCCACTCTGCTACAAAGGCTTGCTGAACACAGACATCAGAATAAACACAAAGTAACTAAAACATAACTGGCAGAACAGAAAGACAGGAAAAAGGACGCAAGGACGTAAATGAACAAGTAGGGAAACCCACAGAGCACAGGCAGACAGACACGGATCCCATGGGTCAGCAGCATGGGAGAGAGAGCACAAACCAGGAGCAGGACAGGACAAGACAACACACACCAGGAGAGCTGACACAGAACTGAGGAAACCTCAGCCTTATATACAGGTTCCATGAGTGCAGCAGAGAGACCACACCCATGGAGCAAACAGAGGATTAACTCCTAATAAGCACACAGGGGAGTTAACCCATAAAGAACCACAAATTACACAGGAACGGAACTTCAGCGAGGAGCGCCGAACAAGCAATGACGGAAGGTCACAGCCAGAGATAGTGGCTGTGACAGGCCAGAGCCCAAGTTCAGATGAAAGCAGTATCAGGAAGCAGAAAACAGGCAAAGTCATAAATGTACTGTAGCTAAGATTGGGACCTGAAATCAACTAGAAATGTCCAAACCAGTGAAAAAAATCAGGAACCAGTGAGGAGTGCAGATATGGGTCATCCAAAGATACAATAAATCAGGTCTTCAGGTAGGGACGAGCACAAAGACACTCAGGTAGGGTGTTTGAGAAGACATGAAAATGAGATAAGGCTGGACAGAGCCACTGAGAGAGAGCAGCACAGAGCAGTGATGGGATCAGGCAAGATAATAAAAGGAGTATTAAGATGTGCAGTCCAAGCTAGTAGTTATAGGGAAGGGACTGTTCCTTCCTGATAACTATCTGCTCATCAATGGAGGTAAAGAGCTGCATTTACATGCAGCAATCTCCTCTACTGTATGGGGGAGTGATGCTACTGCCACTGTGCATCCTCATACAGATTCATTGTTTCTGGACAGCAGATCACTGTTTACATGCATAATCAGCTGCCCTGAAACGATCATTTAATGTGCTGCATCAATGATTAATTCACCCCATGAACAACAGTTTGAACAACAGTTGAGTGATCGGCGGCACCATTACATGGGACAATTATTGGGAAGGCCAATTGAGCAGTGTTCATCCGCCTTAACATTCAGCACCAATCCACTGGACGCATAAAGAAGGCCATACACATTAGGCTACTTTCACACTAGCGTTTGGGTGTCCGCTTGTGAGCTCCGTTTGAAGGCTCTCACAAGCGGCCCCAAACGGATCCGTCCAGTCCTAATGCATTCTGAGTGGAGGCGGATCCGCTCAGAATGCATCAGTCTGGCAGCGTTTGTCCTCCGCTCCGCTCAGCAGACGGACACCTGAACGCTGCTTGCAGCGTTCAGGTGTCCGCCTGGCCGTGCGGAGGCAAACGGATCCGTCCAGACTTACAATGTAAGTCAATGGGGACGGATCCGTTTGAAATTGACACAGTATGGCTCAATCTTCAAACGGATCCGTCCCCCATTGAATTTCAATGTAAAGTCAAAACGGATCCGTTTGCATTATCATTAACAAAAAAAAAAAATGTTTTTTTTTTGTTCATGGTAATGCAAACGGATCCGTTCTGAACGGATCTAAGCGTTTGCATTATAGGAGCGGATCCGTCTGTGCAGATACCAGACGGACCCGCTCTGAACGCAAGTGTGAAAGTAGCCTTAGATAGAAGTTGGTTGATGGCTGAACAGCAGTTGAAAAAACATCTGGTGAACGTTTTTTTGCAGACATGGCCATACACATTTTAGTACATATTGGCCATTACAGTTGTTCAAACTGGCCCTACATGTTCAATGAAATGGGCGATGGACTAAAGAACTTTCTAGGAAGATTCTCTCAAAGAAAGATATTTCATCTGGCTATCAACCAGCTTCTTTTCTGACTATGTCACTGGTTGGCTAAAACGGCCATTCATTGTTAAATTTCACAATCGTTTTGGTTAAAATCATCTGTTTTGATCAACGTTTGACTTTTGTACATGGTCACGTTAACAATGAAATCATCACACCTCAAGGGGTAGTTTTGACAGCTTCGTCTTAGTTCTTCAAACATTCTCATCCTCCAGAGGGGTTACAAAGAACGCATATACTGTAGAAAAGAACACCGATGACGTGGAAACATCACATCATTCTTCGTTGCAGACTCATAGTTACTGGAGCTTTTAGATACAACCTGACATCCGGCCTGAACTGTTCAAACAAAATGTGACACAATCTCTAATTATCTGAAAATTTGTGAACAGTAATAACTCCTCAGGTCTTTATTCCCTTGAGCTATTCTTGGTGATGGCTTTGTCATGAAGAGAAACATTTACAAATTGTTGGCTTCTCTCCATGGAAACAGCAGATTACCAGACACAGGCACTGAGATAAAATAGATGTTGACAGACAATAGGTTTCCAGGACTTAATAAGTCCACGCTGGTCATTATTGACAATATTGTAAGCAAAATGTACATTCCTAAAATCTGTTATTAAATTCCACCCTTCTTATGGGAGGTCTATCTAGGTTCTGATTAATAATCCAGACTTTCAACAGCTACTGAAACAGATGGACCCTCACAATATGATGATCTCATCTTAAATCTTCAACTGCCACCAGCCATATCTTCTCTTAAATGCATTGACAGTTACAGAGAAAGAGATACAGCAGAAAGGACATGCCTGCTGATCAAGGACATGCTCAAAAATCTAGCAGAACAATTGGCGTAATGAATGGGGAAACCTCTGGATCCATATGAGGAACAGGGCTGGTTCTAGCTTTGTTAAAAAGAGATTTTCATGTACTGTATATGATGTCTGATTTTAATTTTTTCACATCAATCATGGCATAACCTCTTTAGTTCTTCTAGAAAAATGTTGCTTTTTGTAACTGGCTCTAATCCCCGCCTCATACAAGAGGTTCTAGTCGAACCCAATAGTCATACGGACAGGGGCTGTGTTTATACTCACTCTCCCAGAATTGACCTCATAATCTTAAATGGGGAATGTCTGCCACCGTTGACTAAATCAATTCTGAAAATACTATAGTATGGGTGTAATAGCTGATCCGAGATGGCTCTTACTGGGAGTAGTCAAAGTGCTGGGTGGGTGACTACTCCCCATGTTCCAGGCCAGGTTTTGCTAGGCATAAAAAACAGCCAGCACTGCCAGGTGATGAGGATTACCTCCGTCTGACAGTGAAGCTCAAGAGGTCTGTGTGCTGTGATCTGAGGGCTGTGTTGGGATGGCGGCTTGAGTCGATCTGGAGGGCTCAGACCCCTGTGAGTGCGAACAGGCCGCCTAACGCCTGCCTGTGGACTTGACAAAGCAGAACTTCCAACAGGGTGTGAAGTACCACCCAGGAGAAAAGGTGACTGTTTTGTTTATGAACTTTTCATGTGTGTGAACGATCACCAAGCAACTTGTGTTTTTGTTTTGCTTTCACGTGTGAATAAACACTGATGTTTTGAACTAAGAACTTGTACTTTGCCTCTGTGCTGCACCTGCTAATCCTAACTACCAGAGCGAATCCCCACAACATGTAAAGAAAGGCTCACGTGATCTTTGGCTCCTTCACCTTTATCCTTCCTTATCTCCTCCACAGCTTTGGACTTTGAGGAAAGCAATTTGCTTGAGAACAGGAACCTTGGCTCCATTTACTTAGTGCACCAGACACAAAGAGTGATAAGTGGAGTCCAGAAATCAATTCAGCTTCTCTCCTGCTACCTCATTTGTAGCAAAACAGAATTAAAATGTTAAGTACAGAGGAACGGCCTGGCTGTAATCTCTCTTCCCACCGCTGTACATTGCTTTTCTCCTCAGCGGCAGCTTTTGAAAGGTGTGAATTAAACCTATGCATATTATGTGTAATTATTGTCATTCCAAAATCTCTAGACATGTTTCATCAGCTCCTCATGAAACAGAAAGTAGAGCTTAGACTTTACAAGTGTAATGAATGGTGAACTTCAAGCATAAACCAGAATGTTAATTAGACAGACGTTTCTGGGATTAAAAGTACAAGAATGTGAAATTGAGTAAAATGATGACAAGTTGTAAGAATCATTTTTAACAAACAAATGGATCCCACAGGAGGTTGCCACGCTAAAAATTCAAACAAATGAGAAATAATCATCAGGTGGTCTCTAGGACCTAGCGTGTTTGTGCAGCCTCACCGGCAGTATATTAAAACTAATCTTTATTGTTTTCACTACTAAAAGAACATACAAGTCTAGGGATCAAAAAGATTAAAACTATCAGGAAGCGGTCATGTTCGGGATATCAATCTCTGTGGCTAAGGTGTATTTCACTTCTAACACCTGTGTGACCCTGTGGGTATGGATCCCACACTCAGTGCCAACTTTTCATAATAAGGGATCCCTGCACGACCTTCCTGCCTAAAAACTGAAGCCTGCTTCCCTACATGTTTCGCCGAGCGATTCGGCGTCTTCAGGGGAAACTCACAGGTTCAAATGTTGGGGGCGGGGTCTAGGTATTTGACTCCTCGGTTTTCACAAGCTTTTCTGTAAATATAAAAATTACTGGCTACTATGTCATTATACAGAATTGAGATAATATAAATTATGCTGGTAATGAGTCAAAAATAGGGATCAGATTAATTTATTCCTTAAATCATCTGTCTGGGGGTGGGGAACGTGTGTGCCAAACAAAGGGGATATGAATATTTAATCAGGATAACTGTCTAGACATTAGAACTGTCATTTCTTACCTGGTGCGGGTGGTCTTCTGTTGTTGGATGTGCTGTACCTTGGCTGCAGGTTTTTTGGCGAGACAGGAGTCGACCTGTTAAAGAAAGAAAGTACAGCAATAACTATCAAATCCTGATAGTTTTAATCTTTTTGATCCCTAGACTTGTATGTTCTTTTAGTAGTGAAAACAATAAAGATTAGTTTTAATATACTGCCGGTGAGGCTGCACAAACACGCTAGGTCCTAGAGACCACCTGATGATTATTTCTCAAGTTGTAAGAATGACACAACTATTGTCAACAAGGGATGGATTCCTACATGTCATAATTTTCCATGATTGTCTCCATTCAGCCAGTATATCCAGATGGATGAACCTAAAATAAACAATTGGGAGGCAGGTTGGGCACCTGATCCAGTGGGACAATAGCTGCAACAAACGTGATGGATTCGGCAGTAAGAGCATTTCTCTGAGGGTAGCGCCACCAGTGTCCAGGACAACTAGGGCTCCAAGGGCAGGCGTGCCGTCTAATAGGAAGCAACACTGGCACGACCAGCATGGTCACTTGACTGTCACCTGACTCGGCCCATCTGTTGCCCTCTTTGTCTCTGGTTTTTGGTATTATTTTTCTTCGTGCCTGACTGTTATTTTCACCCTGTTTTTTTCTCCTCATGGATGCCAGCACAAGATTAAGGAGGGACAGTTATCCAGTTGTGGACTGTAGTTTAGGACAGATTGTGCAAGTAGGTAGGGACAAGGGTGTAGGTTTAGTATAGAGTTCATTGATCCTTCCCATGACAATGGGTACAGGAAGAACAATTGATCACTGACGAGGAGGTCCTAGGACTGATGTCCAATGATCCTCTGTTATTGGGTGCCTTGGAAGATTCTGGCGACTGTCGTCAGGTTAAATGGAAAAGATATTTGTCCCAATGACTGGGTAGCTCTCAACTAATAAAATTTTAAAAAAGTAAAAGTGGCAAGCAATGCACAGAGAAAGTACAGGAGAATCTGCTTCCTAACTTTCCTTTACTCAGAAGCAGCCCCAGGATCATGGAGAATATTACAGAGAATTACTGACCTGTATGATTGTGAATAAAGCACTTCGGCTAATATAAAAAACTTCCTATGTAGCTGCAGTAGTCTCTTTGTTATCTCTCCTGTTTCACTCAGTTCCTGCTCACTTCTCCCCCCTCCCCTTCCCATAGACTTGTACTGACATATGTAGTATGATATTTCAGGGGATCTGATACGTCCTGGACAGATTCAAAGCTTATTTCAAAAGAGAAATGCCTTTAGCAAAGGGGTGAGAGGTAATCAACTGATAACTAAGCATTTCTCTCTGAAAAGACATATTACAACGTTTTTATGGTCATTTGTACTATTGATTTATGCAAAGTTGTGTCAACAGATAGTAACCATTTAAGTACTGATCCTAGGTCCCTGGAAAATATTGAAGATTTTAGTTCTAAAGTGTGCAGAATTGTGAATACAGCTCTGGGGATATTATATAGACTTTAACTCAGGAATATGGTAGTATGAAATAAGCAAAGTTACTCAACTTTTCATGAGCATTTACTCCATATAAGGACTGTAAATTGATGTCCAAATGTAATACTGGTGGAATAGGAGATTTTGAGCCCCCTCAGACACCAGGGTCTAGATACAACTCATACCTCTGCATCTCCTATAACAGGATCTAACTATTCATTAGTGCTATGATGGGGTCCTCTTATACATCCAAATGTTCTCCCTCCTATTATAACAGCTATGCATCTATAGTCTTTCCTAAACCGAGCATTACAGATGTGAGATCCAGATGCTACAGAGACTCTGATAACAAATATGTAACACAGTGCAGTGACTTACAACAACCGCTGATTGGTGTAATTAAAATCAGGGTACAGTTTGGTTAATTTGCACAAACTGCTGATTTAATCATTGCTGTTCATAATTAATTACACTGGATGAAAATCAAATCAGTTTACTTGACGTGCGGATCGAATTAGGTTGCAATAGGCAATTATCTAAAAATCACGGGACACTTAAACGCTCATTGACAGATTTATGAGTTTTCTGTATTTTATTTTTTGATTACTTATCAAAAAGGAACTTCTCTGCCCTCTTGACATGTCCTTTTCTTAGTAAATACTTGAAACACCTTTGGTTAGAACTCTAAATTGTGATGTCCCTCTGTTATTCCTCCTGGAAATCTATGAATAAATTGCCATCTGTGTTACCATTTGCCTTGCCAATAGGACACTTACAGTCTAACACTACCAGCACTGATTAAACCATGTAAACATCTGAAAAGTGTGGCATGCATATATATTCAGCCCCCTTAATCAATATGATGTAGGACTAACTTTCTCTGCAATTACAGCTGCAAGTCTTTTGGGCTATGTCCTTTGAGCTTCTGAAGCAATTGGTAACACTGGGTTGTATTTAGGAGTATCAGAATATAGGGGGCTGAATACAAATGCATGCCACACTTTCCAAATTTTTATTTATCAAAAATGAGACCATTTATCGCTTTCTTTTCACTTAACCCATACTTGCTACTTAATCCCAATAAAACACATTTAAATTTAACTTGAAAAAATGTAACATAGTAACATAGTACATAAGGCCGAAAAAAGACATTTGTCCATCCAGTTCGGCCTATCATCCTGCAAGTTGATCCAGAGGAAGGCAAAAAAAAAACTCTGTGAGGTAGAAGCCAATTTTCCCCACTTTAGGGGAATAAAAAATTCCTTCCCGACTCCAATCAGGCAATCAGAATAACTCCCTGGATCAACGACCCCTCTCTAGTAGCCATAGCCTGTAATATTATTACGCTCCAGAAATACATCCAGGCCCCTCTTGAATTCCTTTATTGTACTCACCATCACCACCTCCTCAGGCAGAGAGTTCCATAGTCTCACTGCTCTTACCGTAAAGAATCCTTTTCTATGTTTGTGTACAAACCTTCTTTCCTCCAGACGCAGAGGATGTCCCCTCGTCACAGTCACAGTCCTGGGGATAAATAGATGATGGGATAGATCTCTGTACTGACCCCTGATATATTTATACATATTAATTAGATCTCCCCTCAGTCGTCTTTTTTCTAAAGTGAATAACCCTAATTTTGATAATCTTTCAGGGTACTGTAGTTGCCCCATTCCAGTTATTACTTTAGTTGCCCTCCTCTGGACCCTCTCTAGCTCTGCTATGTCTGCCTTGTTCACTGGAGCCCAGAACTGTACACAGTACTCCATGTGTGGTCTGACTAATGATTTGTAAAGTAGTAGGAATATGTTCTCATCACAGGCATCTATGCCCCTTTTGATGCAACCCATTATCTTATTGGCCTTGGCAGCAGCTGCCTGACACTGGTTTTTGCAGCTTAGTTTGCTGTTTATTAAAATTGCTAGATCCTTTTCCATGTCAGTGTTACCGAGTGTTTTATCATTTAGTATGTACGGGTGTCTTGCATTATTCCTTCCCATGTGCATAACTTTACATTTGTCAGTGTTAAACCTCATCTGCCACTTATCTGCCCAAGCCTCCAATCTATCCAGATACCTCTGTAGTAGTATACTGTCCTCTTCAGTGTAAATTACTTTACACAGTTTAGTGTCATCTGCGAAAATTGATACTTTACTATGCAAGCCTTCTACAAGATCATTAAAAAATATATTGAAGAGAATAGGGCCCAATACTGACCCCTGAGGTACCCCACTAGTGACAGTGACCCAATCTGAGTATGTACTGTTAATAACCACCCTCTGTTTTCTATCATTGAGACAGTTACTTACCCACATACAGACGTTTTCTCCCAGTCCGAGCATTCTCATTTTATATACTAACCTTTTATGTGGTACAGTGTCAAATGCTTTGGAGAAGTCCAGATACACGACATCCATTGATTCGCCGCTGTCAAGTCTAGAACTTACCTCCTCATAGAAACTGATTAAATTAGTTTGGCATGACCGATCTGTCATGAAGCCATGCTGATATGGCGTTATTTGCTTATTTCCGTTGAGATGCTCTAAGATAGCATCTCTCAGAAAACCTTCAAACAGTTTACCAGCAACAGATGTTAAACTTACCGGCCTATAGTTTCCAGGCTCTGTTTTTGGACCCTTTTTGAATATTGGCACCACATTTGCCATGCGCCAATCCTGTGGGACATTCCCTGTCAGTATACAGTCCGCAAATATCAGAAATAAAGGGTCTGGCTATGACATTACTTAATTCCCTTAGGATACGGGGGTGTATGCCATCCGGTCCTGGCGATTTGTCTATTTTCATCTTTTTAAGTCGCTGATGTACTTCTTCCTGGGTCAGACAGGACACTTTTAATGGGGAATTTATTTTTTACATTCTGCATGTCATCTGACAGTTTATTTTCCTCAGTGAATACATTGGAGAAAAAAATATTTAACAGCTTTGCTTTCTCCTCGTCGCTCTCTGCGACTCCCCCCTCATTACTCTTTAACCCCTTAAGGACGCAGGGCGTACCGGTACGCCCTATTTCCAGAGTCCTTAAGGACTCAGGGAGTACCGGTACGTCCTAACTTTAAATGCAGATTCCGGCGCCGCGGGGGTTAATGGGAACGGGATGTCGGCTGAAATCATTCAGACGGCATCCTGTCACAACGCCAGGGGGGGTCATGTGACCCCCCCTATCTGCGATCGCCGCAAACCGCAGGTCAATTCAGACATGCGGTTTGCTGCGCTTTCTGCAGTTTCTGATCCCCGCGGTCACTGACCGCGGGGATCAGAAACTTTAGTGTCCCTCAAACATAGATTTTGCACCCCCCTGCATGATTTTTTGCCGGCGGGTGGTGCAGGGGGGAAAGTTGTGGGCGGTGGGGGCGGTGCGGGAGGCGGGCGGTGCGGCAGGCGGGATCGCGATCCCCCGCCCGCCTCCCCTTGAAAATTCGTTGGTGTAGAGTGGGTATACAAGGGTGGCAGCACATTGCTGGCACCCTGGTATAAACGGCTGACATCGGTGATGCGATGTCAGCCGTTTAACCCTTTCCATACAGCGGTCCGTGCGGACCCCCGATGGAGAGGGAGAGAGCCCCCCGACAGACCCGTCCTAACCCTTCCCCGTCTGCGAAGTTCTGACCAGTACTGAGCAGACGGGGAAGGTTCCCATGGCAACAGGACGCCGTCTCAGGCATCCTGCTGTCCATGGTGCTGAACAGATCTGTGCTAAAGGCAGAGATCTGTTCAGACAAAGTGTAAGTAAAATACAGTACAGTACAATATACAGTACAGACCAAAAGTTTGGACACACCTTCTCATTCAAAGAGTTTTCTTTATTTTCATGACTATGAAGGCATCAAAACTATGAATTAACACATGTGGAATTATATACATAACAAACAAGTGTGAAACAACTGAAAATATGTCATATTCTAGGTTCTTCAAAGTAGCCACCTTTTGCTTTGATTACTGCTTTGCACACTCTTGGCATTCTCTTGATGAGCTTCAAGAGGTAGTCCCCTGAAATGGTCTTCCAACAGTCTTGAAGGAGTTCCTAGAGATGCTTAGCACTTGTTGGCCCTTTTGCCTTCACTCTGCGGTCCAGCTCACCCCAAACCATCTCGATTGGGTTCAGGTCCGGTGACTGTGGAGGCCAGGTCATCTGGCGCAGCACCCCATCACTCTCCTTCATGGTCAAATAGCCCTTACTTTCAAAGTTTTCCCAATTTTTCGGCTGACTGACTGACCTTCATTTCTTAAAGTAATGATGACCACTCGTTTTTCTTTACTTAGCTGCTTTTTTCTTGCCATAATACAAATTCTAACAGTCTATTCAGTAGGACTATCAGCTGTGTATCCACCTGACTTCTCCTCAACGCCACTGATGGTCCCAACCCCATTTATAAGGCAAGAAATCCCACTTATTAAACCTGACAGGGCACACCTATGAAGTGAAAACTATTTCAGGGGACTACCTCTTGAAGCTCATCAAGAGAATGCCAAGAGTGTGCAAAGCAGTAATCAAAGCAAAAGGTGGCTACTTTGAAGAACCTAGAATATGACATATTTTCAGTTGTTTCACACTTGTTTGTTATGTATATAATTCCACATGTGTTAATTCATAGTTTTGATGCCTTCAGTGTGAATCTACAATTTTCATAGTCATGAAAATAAAGAAAACTCTTTGAATGAGAAGGTGTGTCCAAACTTTTGGTCTGTACTGTATATTGTACTGTACTGTATTATACAGACATCAGACCCACTGGATCTTCAAGAACCAAGTGGATCTGGGTAAAAAAAAAAGTGAAAAAAGTAAAAATCAAAAAACAAATTTATCACTGATTAAAAAATAAAAAAATAAAATTCCCTACACATGTTTGGTATCGCCGCGTCCGTAATGACCTGATCTATAAAACGGTCATGTTACTTTCCCTGCACGGTGAACGCCATAAAAATAAAAAAAATAAAAACTGTTAGGAAATTGAAATTTTGCCCACCTTACTTCCCAAAAAAGGTAATAAAAGTGATCAATAAAAGTGATCAAAAAAGTCGCATGTACGCCAAAATAGTACCAATCAAACCAACATCTCATCCCGCAAAAATCATACCCTACCCAAGATAATCGCCCAAAAACTGAAAAAACTATGGCTCTCAGACTATGGAAACACTAAAACATTATTTTTTTTGTTTCAAAAATGAAATCATTGTGTAAAACTTACATAAATAAATAAAAAGTATACATATTAGGTATTGCCGCGTCCGTATCGACCGGCTCTATAAAAATATCACATGACCTTACCCCTCAGGTGACCACCGTAAAAAAAAAAAAAAAAAATGATGTAAAAAAAGCCATTTTTTGTCATCTTACGTCACAAAAAGTGTAATAGCAAGCGATCAAAAAGTCATATGCAGCCCAAAATAGTGCCAATCAAACCGTCATCTCATCCCGCAAAAAATGAGACCCTATTTAAGATAATCGCCCAAAAACTGAAAAAACTATGGCTCTTAGACTATGGAGACACTAAAACATTTTTTTTGTTTTAAAAATGAAATCATAAATAAAAAAAATTGTAACATATTAGGTATCGCCGCGTCCGTGACAACCTGCTCTATAAAATTACCACATGATCTAACCTGTCAGATGAATGTTGTAAATAACAAAAATAAAAATGTGCCAAAAAATCTATTTCTTGTTACCTTTCCGCACAAAAAAGTGTAATATAGAGCAACCGAAAATCATATGTACCCTAAACTAGTACCAACAAAACTGCCACCCTATCCCGTAGTTTCTAAAATGGGGTCACTTTTTTTGAGTTTCTACTCTGGGGGTGCATCAGGGGGGCTTCAAATGGGACATGGTGTCCAAAAAAACAGTCCAGCAAAATCTGCCTTCCAAAAACAGTATGGCATTCCTTTCCTTCTGCACCCTGCCGCGTGCCCGTACAGCGGTTTACGACCACATATGGGGTGTTTCTGTAAACTACAGAATCAGGGCCATAAATAATGAGTTTTGTTTGGCTGTTAACCTTTGCTTTGTAATTGGAAAAAAAATATTAAAATGGAAAATCTGCCAAAAAAGTGAAATTTTTAAATTGTATCTCTATTTTCCATTAAATCTTGTGCAACACCTAAAGGGTTAACAAAGTTTGTAAAATCAGTTTTGAATACCTTGAGGGGTGTAGTTTCTTAGATGGGGTCACTTTTATGGAGTTTCTACTCTAGGGGGGCATCAGGGGGGCTTCAAATGGGACATGGTGTCAAAAAACCAGTCCAGCAAAATCTGGCTTCCAAAAACCATACGGCGCACCTTTCCCTCTACGCCCTGCCGTGTGGCCGTACAGCAGTTTACGGCCACATATGGGGTGTTTCTGTAAACTATAGAATCAGGGCCATAAATAATGAGTTTTGTTTGGCTGTTAACCCTTGCTTTGTAACTAGAAAAAAAATATTAAAATGGAAAATCTGCCAAAAAAGTGAAATTTTTAAATTGTATCTCTATTTTCCATTAAATCTTGTGCAACACCTAAAGGGTTAACAAGGTTTATAAAATCAGTTTTGAATACCTTGAGGGGTGTAGTTTCTTAGATGGGGTCACTTTTATGGAGTTTCTACTCTAGGGGTGCATCAGGGGGGCTTCAAATGGGACATGGTGTCAAAAAAACTGTCCAGCAAAATCTGGCTTCCAAAAACCATACGGCGCACCTTTCCCTCTACGCCCTGCTGTGTGGCCGTACAGTAGTTTATGGCCACATATGGGGTGTTTCTGTAAACGGAAGAGTCAGGGCAATAAAGATACAGTCTTGTTTGGCTGTTAACCCTTGCTTTGTTAGTGTAAAAAATGGGTTAAAATGGAAAATTAGGCAAAGAAATGAAATTCTCAAATTTCATCCCCATTTGCCAATAACTCTTGTGCAACACCTAAAGGGTTAACGAAGTTTGTAAAATCAGTTTTGAATACCTTGAGGGGTGTAGTTTATAGAATGGGGTCATTTTTGGGCGGTTTCTATTATGTAAGCCTTGCAAAGTGACTTCAGACCTGTAGTGGTCCCTAAAAATTGGGTTTTTGTAAATTTCTGAAAAATTTCAAGATTTGCTTCTAAACTTCTAAGCCTTGTAACATCCCCAAAAAATAAAATATCATTCCCAAAATGCTACAAACATTAAGTAGACATATGGGGAATGTAAAGTCATCACAAGTTTTGGGGGTATTACTATGTATTACAGAAGTAGAGAAACTGAAACTTAGAAATTTGCAAATTTTTCTAAATTTTTGGTAAATATGGTATTTTTTTATGTAGAAAAATTAACTTTTTGGACCCAATTTTAGCAGTGTCATGAAGTACAATATGTGACGAAAAAACAATCTCAGAACGGCCTGGGTAAGTCAAAGCGTTTTTTAAAGTTATCAGCACTTAAAGTGATACTGGTCAGATTTGCAAAAAATGGCCAAGTCCTTTATGTGAAATAGTGCTGAGTCCTTAAGGGGTTAAAGGGCCGACACCTTCAGATTTATACTTTTTAACATTTATATAATTGAAGAACATTTTAGGGTTAGTTTTACTCTCTTTGGCAATTAATCTCTCGGTCTCTAGTTTGGCTGCTTTTATTTGTTTTTTACATGTTCTATTTTTTTCCGTTTTTCAGTGCTTCCGTGCTACCCTCCTGTTTTAGTGATTTATATGCTTTTTTTTTGTCATTTATTGCTTTCTTTACTATTTATCCACATTGGTTTCTTTTTGTTCCTTAACCTTTTATTCCCATACGGTATGTACCTCTCACAATGAGATTTTAAGATGTTTTTAAAGATATCCCATTTTGTGGCTGTATTTTTATTTTTGAGGACTTTGTCCCAGTTAGTTAGGCCTATGGCCTCTCTTAGTTGGCTAAATTTCGCTTTTTTGAAGTTTGGTATTTTTGTTCCTCCCTGTAGAAACGCTCTTTTGAATGATAATTGGAAGGTTATTACTTTATGGTCACTATTTCCCAGGTGTCCACCAACCTGCACGTCTGTTGTTCTTTCAGGCCTATTGGTTAATACTAAGTCCAGTATGGCCGTCCCTCTAGTCGGGTCCTGAACCAGTAGGGAGAGGTAATTGTCTTTGGTTATTGCCAAGAACCTGTTTCCCTTATGAGACATACAAGTTTCAGTTTCCCAGTCTATATCTGGGTAGTTGAAGTCCCCCATAATAACCACCTCATTATGATTTGCCGCCTGGTCTATCTCGTTTAGTAGTAGATTTTCTGTGGACTCTGGTATATTAGGTGGTTTATAATAAACTCCTATTAGTAATTTATTGTTGTTTTTAGCTCCATGTATCTCTACCCACAGTGACTCCACATGTTCATGTCCCTCACTTACACTCACCTAAAGAATTATTAGGAACACCATACTAATACGGTGTTGGACCCCCTTTTGCCTTCAGAACTGCCTTAATTCTACGTGGCATTGATTCAACAAGGTGCTGATAGCATTCTTTAGAAATGTTGGCCCATATTGATAGGATAGCATCTTGCAGTTGATGGAGATTTGAGGGATGCACATCCAGGGCACGAAGCTCCCGTTTCACCACATCCCAAAGATGCTCTATTGGGTTGAGATCTGGTGACTGTGGGGGCCATTTTAGTACAGTGAACTCATTGTCATGTTCAAGAAACCAATTTGAAATGATTCGAGCTTTGTGACATGGTGCATTATCCTGCTGGAAGTAGCCATCAGAGGATGGATACATGTTCTCATTCTGTTTACGCCAAATTCGGACTCTACCATTTGAATGTCTCAACAGAAATCGAGACTCATCAGACCAGGCAACATTTTTCCAGTCTTCAACAGTCCAATTTTGGTGAGCTCGTGCAAAATGTAGCCTTTTGTTCCTATTTGTAGTGGAGATGAGTGGTACCCGGTGGGGTCTTCTGCTGTTGTAGCCCACCCGCCTCAAGGTTGTGCGTGTTGTGGCTTCACAAATGCTTTGCTGCATACCTCGGTTGTAACGAGTGGTTATTTCAGTCAACGTTGCTCTTCTATCAGCTTGAATCAGTCGGCCGATTCTCCTCTGACCTCTAGCATCCACAAGGCATTTTTGCCCACAGGACTGCCGCATACTGGATGTTTTTCCCTTTTCACACCATTCTTTGTAAACCCTAGAAATGGTTGTGCGTGAAAATCCCAGTAACTGAGCAGATTGTGAAATACTCAGACCGGCCCGTCTGGCACCAACAACCATGCCACGCTCAAAATTGCTTAAATCACCTTTCTTTCCCATTCTGACATTCAGTTTGGAGTTCAGGAGATTGTCTTGACCAGGACCACCCCCCTAAATGCATTGAAGCAACTGCCATGTGATTGGTTGACTAGATAATTGCATTAATGAGAAATAGAACAGGTGTTCCTAATAATTCTTTAGGTGAGTGTATATATTCCTGGAGAGTGGGCTTTAGACAGGGCTTTACATAAAGGCAAACCCCTCCCCCTCTCCGGTTTTGACGATCCTTTCTAAACAGACTGTAACCTTGTACACTAACTTCCCAGTCATAGCTATCATCCAGCCATGTCTCAGTTATTCCCACTATGTAATAGTCCTCCTCACACATCACTAATTCCAGCTCCCCAGTTTTATTAGTCAGGCTTCTGGCATTAGTATACATAAATTTGAGAGGTTTATGTATATTTTTTACCCTACACCTTTCCTTCTGAGCTGTTCTAGTCCCTCCTTCCATTCCTCCCCCAGTCCTACTACCTTGCCCCGGTCTCTATCTGCACTATCTTCCCCTCCTATAGTGTAATTTCCCTCCCCCCCCCAGTCCCTAGTTTAAACACTCCTCCAACCTTCTAGACATCTTTCTCCCCAGCACAGCTGCCCCTTCCCCATTGAGGTGCAGCCTGTCCCTACGATAGAGCTTGTAGCCGATAGAGAATTTGGCCCAGTTCTCCAGGAACCCAAACACCTCCTTCCTACACGAGTTCTTGAGCCACTTGTTAATCTCCCTAATCTCCCACTGCCTTTCTTGTGTGGCTCGTGGTACAGGCAGTATTTCGGAAAATACTACCTTTGAGGTCCTTGCCCTAAGCTTTTGATCTAAATCCCTGAAATCATTTTTAAAGGACTCTCCACCTACCTCTAACTTTGTCATTGGTTCCGATATGGACCATGACTGCTGGATCTTCTCCAGCCCCTCCCAGTAATCTGTCAACCCGATCCGCGATGTGTCGAACTCTAGCGCCAGGAAGACAACACACTGTTCGGCGATCACGGTCTTTGTGACAGATTTCCCTATCTGTTCCCCTAATAATGGAGTCTCCCACTACCAGCACATGTCTGGCCTGCCCTGCTCTCCTGGTTCCCTGCTTACTGGAGCTGACATTCCCCTGACTGGCAGAGGAAGGGTCCAGCTGCAGCAGTGCCGTCCCTGGACTGACATCCCCCTCATCTGCCAAACGTGCAAACTTGTTGGGGTGTGTCAGATCAGGGCTAGCCTCCCTGGCACTCTTCCCTCTACCCCGCTATCTAACTGTTACCTAGCTACCTACCTCACTTTCCTGAGCCTCCTCTCTGTCACCCTCCCCCTCATCTACCCCAAAGAGTGCTTGCTCGGTGAGAAGCAAACTCTTTTGCAAATTGTCAATGCCTCTCAGTGTTGCAACTTGCCCGTTTAGAGACTCGATTTGCGATTCCAGACGGGTAATTTGCTCACATCTTGAACTATGATATACACCCTTGAACGGCTGTTCCAGGACTGCATACATCATGCAAGATGTGCACTGGACTGCGTTGTCAATTGTGCAACACATACTAAATGGGGATTACAACAGTAAAAAAGTAAAACAGTAAATATGATTTAGAATTAGACCCTGTCTGCTGTAGTTGAAGGACTACCTAGAATTAAGCCAACAACACACAAGGAAATTATATCCAACCTTAGTTTCCAACTCCTTTTTTTTTACTCCACTTAATAAGAATCCCACTTAGTAGAGCAAGCCTCAGAAAGAGCAAGCTCAGGGAGTTTAGTGGTTTAATTTATAGCACCTGGTTGCCCAGGCCACTCCCCTTAATCAAGCAGAGAGAAAAAAAATAAAAAATAATGGGTTTAAATGGCAACACCCATCAGAGAAAAAAAAAAAAGTTTTAAATGGCAGTACTAAAATGCAAAAACTTAACTTTCAAGGATCTCTGCTTCAAGCCACACTCAGCCACCTGCAATCACTCCCACAAAATCACACTCAGCACTAGAACTCCTTTTTTTTTTTACTCCACTTAATAAGACTCCCACTTAGTAGAGCAAGCCCCAGGAAGAGCAAGCTCAGGGAGTTTAGTGGTTTAATTTATAGCACCTGGTTGCCCAGGCCACTCCCCTTAATCAAGCAGGTTTAAATGGCAACACCCAGCAGAGAGGAAAAAAACAAAAAAAAAAACGTTCAAGAGGTATGAATACTTTTTCAAAGCACTGCATTTGATCCTACTGACATACATATAGTAAATATACATTTTTCCCTTGGAAATTAATCAATGTAATAAAAATTGCCATGGGTCAAATGCCTTTATATTACCTTGAGGCTGTGGGTCCACTCCCTATCACTGCTATGGGCCTTCTGAAAGCATGACTCCTTTAAAAGGGTTATCTCAAAGCGTCATGTGCTTTATTAGGGAACATGGACATCATAGAGATGAGTTTTCCACCAATCTGAACCCTCTATGCAAAAACCATATATGGACCCCTTGCTCTCCAACAGCTTACCATAAATAACCCGCTTATGTCTTTCTAAGGCCCCTTTCATATGAGAGAGTTTTCTGCGCACTCGCACTGAATCCTGATCCCATCATTTTAATGGGCCTGTGTACATGAGCGTTTTTTTTTTACGCATCAGTTCTGCGTTGCGTGAGAATTGCAGAATGTTCTGTATTCTGCATTTTTCACGCAGCCCTGGTCCCATAGAAGTGAATAGGGCATCAGTGAAATTTTTGTTGCTAGGAGATTGTTGCTAGGAGATGTTGTTTGTAAACCTTCAGCTTTTTTTTCACATGTTTGAAAAACGCATCAACACTGATTGCACTGGAGCGGAAGCAAAACTGAAACACTGAACGCAAATGCAGACAAAACTGACTGAACTTGCTTGCGAAATGGTTCGAGTTTCACTGAAAGCATCCTGACGCAATCTGTGTCGTTTGTGTGAAAGAGGCCTAACTTTCCACTACTTTATGTGAAACATGAAACTCAATAGTTCTGTCTCTTACATGCGAGGGTGTATAGCAAGGTATTTAGTGGTTCTTTCCCCTTTAATTCCTTGCAATCTGGATGGTTAGTGGTACACAGTGGTACCTGGCATTCCTAAAGTCTTAAGTAACTGTACATGCGTACTGCACACTGAAGACCTTTAGGAGGGGCCAGGAGGCTAGAAAATATCTAGCTATATAACAAAGAGCTCAGCTCCATTGACGACATCCAGGTGCCATGCTGGGAACTGGCCGATGGGGAGCTTACTCATTTGTTTCATGACTTTCAGTGACTGTTACTTTACTTTGTATGTTATATTTTGTATATATATCTTTTATCATAGTTTAGTAAACTCTATTTTTTCCTGAATCTCAGAATTCGCAATAATACAGGGGGGTTTCTGAAGTCGAGTCCAATCAGCCTATTGCCAAGCCAGGTTCAGTTTCAAAAAGCCGCATTGATCAGCCAACCCCTTTAAATTACCCTTGAGTTTTTGGGACAGTTTTTTTTTTATTTTTTAGATATGGCTTTTGGTTTTTCCTCTGCAATATGAAATGTCCAACTACTGAGCTTTTTATGATAGCATAAAAATGTCATCAGCAAAAAAATGTCATCATCAGATTCAAGATTGGCCTCCATCTAGGTGCGTCTCCACATACCTCAATCCTAGTATGGGACAGCCAGGGGCGTGACAGACCTTACATAATAGATCTTGCAGTCCTTGGGCGAAAGTCTGTAACATAATCCCACACCTATCATATGCCATTTATAATGATAATTAACAGCTTTCCAAAATTAACTTCAAGGAGATGCAAGATGGATGAGCTCATATAATGTTGTGAAACATTTTTGGACAAAGGTCATTCTCCCCCCAGACCACTCCTCTTTTACAGACCACTCCCCTTTTTACAGACCACTGCCTTTTGCTGCCCCCTTAATTAACTCCTGCTGACCGCACACACAGCAGCAATCAGTTGCCGCGCAGGTTGAGCTCTCCTACAGTATCTTCTGGTCTTTGACTCACTACAGAGCCATGACCAACAAGAAGAGAAATGCAGTGCAGCCGAGTGAGAAGCTTCTTCATGGAAACAGGACGCTAGATCATCATGACCAGAGTGTTCATCACAAATTGGTGCAGTACTGCATCATGGATAGAAGGAGGCATGCCTTTTTTGATATTCAAACATACGCCCGACACAGAAAGTCTGTTCTCAATTAATGTGATTGCAGTCTAAGAGGAGGCCCTGTATAACATGAGAGAACCACAACTCCCACCATGTACAGACTGTTATTATGGGATATTACAGGAAGAAAATGTAGGAGAACTACAACTCCCCACATGTCAAGGCTGTTATCATGGGATATTAAATTGAGGAATGTCTAGGAACTTATGGGATATCAGAGAACATTAAAGGGGGTTAAAATGGGAGAACTAAAAGTACCAGCATTCTTATTAGTGGATGTCAGAGGACTTTTCAGAGAGGGAGCATAAGAGAAGAGAACTACAACTCCCAGTATGACCAGACTATTACTATGAGATATCAGAGGAAATTACAGGGAGTGGATATAAGAAAAGAGAACTACAACTGAGCATGTCTGGGCTGTTATGACGTGCTCTCATAAGATATTAAACAGAGGAGAGAACTGCAACTCCGACCATTTACCTGGCTCCCAGCTTTCACACTGAACCCATTACTTCTTCTGGTGCATCTCCATACAAGCAGCACACCACAAGAGCTCTGCCTCCTCATTTCACATCACAGGTCCTTCAGTCACTAAGCTCTGTCACTTCATACACTGATCACATGGTGGGGACATCACACAGGTCCTTCGCCCACCAGTTATCCTCTCTACAGCTTAGCACCATCCCTTCATGCACTAATCACATGGTGGAGATACAGGTCCTTCAGCCACCATTTATCCTCTCCACTTCGGGGCTCTGTTCGGCACCCAGAAGATTTGCAAGCCCTTCCAGGACTCCAGGAGGTCTCGTAAATTTTAAGATACCTCACAGAAAATTCAGAAGAGTTGGCAAGTATGTTTATGACACTGGAGTCTGTCTAGTTATGTGGCAGAGAGGCCCATGCAGTAGGGGTAGCATAGCTCCGAACCTGATAGCCCGTCAATTATTTGATCCAGTTGCTGTACCTACAGAAGGGTTTAAGACTGCTAAGTTTCATATTAAGAGACTGTGGAACTTGTCTTGGACTCTGGTCTCCAAGGTCCCATATCATACACTGCTTGTTTCCATGGGTTATGACCAGCCTGCAATCCAGGAGTACGCACGCACAGCAGCTACCATCCCGGCCACCTCGTATCTGTGGCCATCACCCCTTGAAACTAGCAGTGTATAATGTGATGGAAAAATAAATCAAGCCAGCAAAGGAGGCAATATGGACAATCACAGTACATTAGTAAGTGCCTTGTATTACTGGATTTTTCACCCTATAAGACGCATGGGCCCATAAGACGCACCTAGGTTTTAGAGGAGGACAATAAGAAAAAAATATCTTTCATTACACCTCTGGTCAGACCACCAATGTTAATCAGACCTCAGCTGACAGCCCCAATAAGACCCCCAATGTTAATAAGACCTCAGATCAGGCCCCCAATCAGACCTCAGCTCAGACCCTAATGTGAATGACCCCAATCAGACCTCAGATAAGAGCCCCATGCCTCTAATCAGCCCCCCATATGCCTCTCACCAGCCCCCAGCAGCCTCTCTTCAGCCCCCATTACCTCTCATTAGCCCCCAGCAGCCTCATATCAGCCCTCATTGCCTCTCACCAGCCCCCAGCAGCATTATATTGGCCCCCATTGCCTGTCACCAACCCCCAGCAGCGTTATAAGAGCCCCATTGCCTCTCACCAGCCCCCAGACATGTTATATTAGCCCCCATCAGCCTCATATTGAAAAAAATAAAAAAGCACTTACCTTTCCTGCTCTCGGACGCCACCGCTCCTCTCCTCCAGCGCGATCCTCTTCATCATGCTGCCGGCTGTGCTGTGAACCGGCGCGCACAGCGTGAGGTCATAGAGCGCCCTCATGCTGTGTGCAGCCACTGCACAACCGACAGCCGAGGACCAGGAAGCGGCGAGTACAGAGCCTTTACCAGTTTCTGGTCCTCCGGTACTAATGAGCGCTTCCATAATGGAAGCGCTCATTAGTATTTTCCCCACAAGACGCAGGGGTATTTTTCCCCCACTTTTGGGGGGGGGGGGAATGTACCTTATGGGGCGAAAAATACAGTAACTTTCTCTACATGATAAATGCCACTTGCTGAAGTAGAACAACCTCTTTAAATCCACTCCCAAGACTATTCACTAAGCCATTTGCATAACATTAGCAGGTACAACAGAAGACGTTAATGCTTCTTGCACAGACAAGCCTTTACTGATACATGGTGCAAGACAGACGCTGAGATGCTAAGTGTGTTATCCGAGGAATGTTCAAATCAAATGAGAATGGGAAATCAAAAGGGAAAATAATGAATAGAACGGTGTAGACTGCGTTGGCCAATATTTCTGACAGAACTACTAGTCGGTCTTCAGACGTTTCATTTCATTTAGGAGTGGAGAGCTAATGAAAGCTTTAGATTGGAAATTGCTTGTGCGCTCTTCAACCAGCTTTTACTAGGCAGCACACTAGGTCACATTAAAGGGCGTAGATAATCCCAGTTTGGAGATTGCTTCATGAATGTTATGTTTCATATTTCTCATTATTACTGGTATAATAAGTCAGCCTAAATTGTCGTTTTAGTTTCCAGTTTATATGGTTTAAGATAGATTTAAAAAATGCCTATTTTGAATTTGGTTGATGTCCCAGGCCATGACTTTTTAGCAAATGACAATCTGTAACCCCCATTTCCCAAAAGGTTCTCAATGAATGGACTCTTAGAAGAAAGCGGATGGTGAAGCATCATGTTAACCTTCAATGCCCTGGACCACAGGTTCCCCCCTTCACTATTTCGATATACTCGTATATTTCAAATAGCCCTAAATATTGTCCAGGACACATTTTTTTTAACAAATGTACCTGCCTTGCCCAGTTATATGAGTGATCATATAAATAAAAAATTCAACTCCTTTCGTGCCCCATGCAAGTTTCAGTAAAAACTTGGGTTGAAGCTTTCTGCAGGAACATATATGTATTTATACAGTATTATGGCCTACAGCCTAAAGCACTCGCAGCATAATCCATATAGTTCTACCAGTCCCTATGGGCTTGTATTACAGATCTGTAGGCATCTCGTATGCAGTGCAGTTATGTGGTGCATGCTTAGTGTACTGTATTCTCTACTAGCACCATTGCTTACCAATGAATACATGTGTAATACAGCATGCATTGGAATCTATAAGGAAAAAAAATCTGTATGCTTCATATAAAATCAGGGGCATATGAAGGTATAGTATGGACCTATGGGACTCATGATATGTTTAGGTGTTGCACACTGCAGCAAATTGATTGACATTATGCACCACCTCTAACCCATCCCAAACTCTATCAATACATGTGCAATCCAACCTAGTGCTCCCACAAAGTAATAGTGTTCCCACACAGTAAAAATGCCCCCACCACAGTAAAGACACCCCTTTAGGGCCTCCTCATTAGTGTTCCCCTCGCATTAGTGTTGTTCTATAGCACCAAAACACAGGAAGAATATCCCTTTAGGGCCCCACACACAATAAAGGTACCCCCAGACAGAAATAATGCCCCTTTAGTGCCGCTCAGACAGTAATAATGCACCCATAGTGTCAACCAAACGGTATGATGCCCCTTTAGTGCCCCCAACACAGTAGGATACCCCGTTAGTGTTCTCATGCAGTAACATGCTCCCTAAGGGCTTCCCCACACAGTATTATGCCCCCTTAGTGCCTCTGTCAGTACTCACCTATCCCCCTTAGGGGGTCTAAGGGTGAATGGTGTATGGGATATGATGGCTCCCTTCTTCAGCACTGTAGTCAGCAGTATTTGCATCCTGAGGACACAGATAAAGTTGAAATCAGGGCATACAGCAGCCTTCCCGACACCATGGAGCTGTGTCTGAAATCCAAGACTGTCCCGCTGCATCCAGGGAGGCATGAAACATGGATTGATAAGACATCAGTGTGGAGAAGACCTCTCTCTGTTCTCTTATACCTAAGTTATCTACATAAAAATATTAACCCCTTCAGGACTGGGTGATTTTCTATTTTTGCATCGTACTTTCTAATGGCGCCATTTAATCTTACATGCAATGTAGTGAGAAGCTGGAAAAATGTCAAATAGGGTGGAATTGGAACAAAAACTCAATTCCACCACAGTTTTATGGGTTTTGTTTTTAAGGCGTTCCCTATGTGGTAAAACTGACCGAAGTTTTTCTTGTGTTGTAATACTTAAAAAAAAAACTATCACCATATTCTGACCCCCATAACTTTTTTATAGTTATGTTTATAGAGCTGTGTGAGGGCTCATTTTTTACAGGACAATCTGTAGTTTTTAATAATTTATTTTAGGGGTGTATATGACTTTTTGATCACTTTTTATTCAATCATTTTGGAAGCTGAAATGACAAAAAAATGGGGAATCGCTCATTTATTTATTTTTTTCAATTACGCCGTTTACCGTACGGAGCAAATATATTTTTAATAGTACAGGCATTTTCAGACGTGGTGATACCCATGATGTTTATTTTTTGGATTATTTATTTTTCCAAGGGCCTAACAGTATGAAATCTTTAGATTGCCACTTCTTTTTATCAATGGCAATAAATCCATTGATAAATAGAAGATTCAATATACTGCAATGTAGAACTACCACCTGCAGGCCTAGATTGGAATATGCTTGTGAAAGACATCGGTGGCTCAGCAGGCTACGGCCTTTTGAACCAACGAATGGCTCCCTCAATCGCCGCGTGGGGGAGCTGTTCCAGGCCCAGAACCACAGTGCTTCCCTCTGAAGCTGTGGTCACATTTGACTGAAAGGTTAAATGCCTGGCATTTTGGCATTGTTACCAATCACAGTTATTAGCCCCGGGTGTCTACTGTATGAAACAGCAAAAATCTGGCGGCTATGGCGCCTGCTGCATTTGCGAGTGGGCGCCATTTTTCATGTACAGTGGATGTCCGCAAAGGGTTAATAGCAAGATCCTATAAACCTATTTGTTGCCTAGTTTACTGGCTATATTGTTATTCACTTTATTATCAATATTTCCTGCACATTAATATATAAGTGCCAACATTTCCTTCCCTGGTGGGGCTTGCAATCCAATTTCTCTATATCAGACATACATCAGGACCAACCACCTAGGTAGCCAATGGACTGTGGTATATGCTTTTGGAAGTAGAGGAAATTAGGACACACGGAGGTGCTTGACCCAAGCATAGAGAGGGAATACAAGGTCCATGTAGAATGGAAGTCATTTGTACCTTTGTATCTTCTGCAAAACTAAACTGGGTATCAGAAGCAAAATCATCCATAATAAGGCTCAATTAACTTTCTGTCAAGTTTTTCCAATGGTGTCCAACAGACCTCATTTACTTATAATAGAGTCCTTTTGACATAGCCTCCACATAAATGTGAACAGAGCCAACGCAAACTTATTTTCTTATTCCAGAAAAAGGAAAAAACCTTGAACACACTTGGACAATCTGTCACAGGTGATACAATCTCTAATATAGAAGATTTAGAGGTGCTCCACATGGTTCAGCAGTAGGTAATGAATCAGATATTGCTGGTTTAAGACGATGAAGATATTTACAGTTCCTTAGGCTGTTTATAGATGTTGTTGACTAAATCTCAGCAGAAAAGAAGCTCAAACCATGATTCTCTTCATTCCATTACAGATTATAGCCCAGGGTATGGTAAATTCACCTTCCTCCTGAGCTAGTGAAGCAGTCCGGCCATTACAGAGTTTTACTAGGAACACAAGGTACTAATAGTATCATGAATCCTGAAGTGGCAGATGTAAACTCAGTTTCCGACGGTTGCAGACTACAGATGTTTTACCACACATTGGCAATAATTTGTTAGCTAGTGCCATATAGATTAATGGCACAAAATAAATCAAGATGCAGTCCGATGAGTTCATATCACATTGCCAGGACAACGAATTACAGATATTCCGAATGGAAATGGATGCAGCACATCCATAAATTTGTACAATGCATTTAAAGAATGGATTGTTCTCTTCCAGAGGTCCAGCATGAGGTGAATATAAACCCACTTTAAAGGCGCGGTTCACTTTTGCTGTGCTTTGTTTCAGACCCCCCAGTGTGGCCGGACCTGCGGTAGTGAGAATACTTACCTGATCCCTGTGGCTGGGTTCCACCTCCATCACTTCCCCTCAGTCACTGCAGGCCTTGGTCTAACCGTGTCAACAAGTCATGACACGTGACCACTGTGGACAATCATTGGCTGCAGCAGTCACATGATCCACATTAAACTGGATGTTGACACAGCTAGACCCAGGACCTGTGGCGCCCAAGGGGAAGCGATGGAACCATAGGCGTGTGCACGGGGTGTGCCGGGTGTGCCTGGGCACACCCTAATCAAGCCGACTTGAGGTTTACAATGTGCGGCACTGCAGGCAGCAGAGCAATACAGCTGATGCCTGAAAGCTCCAATAACAGAGCTCTGTACATTACAGAGCTCTGTTATAAGGGAGGAGGCTGCTGATTGGCCAGTATCAGCTGGCTGCCCTGCCATTGGCTGATCCTCTCACACCCCCTTCTCTCGGGAGCTGAACATAGCAGCAGTAGCTTCCTTTTCAGTTATTATGAAGACAGGAAGCGCGCCGCCCCTGCTGCTGATGAAGTGCCAGGGACAGCATAGGAATGGAGCCATCACCATGTGCCCAGGTGAAGTGCCCATGTGAAGTGCTGGGTGGGAGCTCCATGTGGAGCTTTATGAATGGAAAAACTAACAGCCAAGACAGAGGCTAAAAAAAAAGCTGCTGTTTCTCTAGATGACATTATAGTAGTGGTAATAGAGTCTCAGGGGTCTATAAAAGCAGCTACACTATTTTTCCAGACCTTTCAGACTCTATTAACACTACTATTAACATAAGGTCATCTAGAGAAAAAGCAGGTTTTTTTAATTCTTTTTTTTTTCCCCCCGTTTAGGTGTTAGAGCAATCTAATGAAAGTTATGTTTTAACACCTAAAGGAATTTTTTTTTTTAAAACCTACTGTTTCTCTAGATGACCTTATGTTGATAGTAGTGTTAATAGAGTCTCAAAGGTTTGCAAAAAATAGTGTAGCTGCTTTTATATACCCTTGAGACTCTATTACCACTACTATAGGGTCATCTAGAGAAACAGCAGCTTTTAAAAAAAAAAAAATTTCCCTTTAGGTATTAGAGCAATCAAATGAAAGTTATGTTTTAGCATAAGGGTCAGAAACAGGGTTTTGTTTAGCCTCTTGGTTATTAGTTTTTCTATGTAAGTTCTCTGGATCAATGAGATTTTTTCCCCCGTATGGTTTTATATGGAGAGCAATGTCCAGTGATCACAGAGAGGACTATACTGTATATTGTACGGGATGGTGCAGGGGTTATACTGTATATTGTACGGGATGGTGCAGGGATTATACTGTATATTGTATGGGATGGCGCAGTGGTTATACTGTATATTGTATGGGATGGTGCAGGGGTTATACTGTATATTGTACGGGATGGTGCAGGGGTTATACTGTATATTGTACGGGATGGTGCAGGGGTTATACTGTATATTGTACGGGATGGTGCAGGGATTATACTGTATATTGTATGGGATGGCGCAGTGGTTATACTGTATATTGTACGGGATGGTGCAGGGGTTATACTGTATATTGTACGGGATGGTGCAGGGGTTATACTGTATATTGTACGGGATGGTGCAGGGGTTATACTGTATATTGTACGGGATGTTGCAGGGGTTATACTGTATATTGTACGGGATGTTGCAGGGGTTATACTGTATATTGTACGGGATGGTGCAGGGGTTATACTGTATATTGTATGGGATGGTGCGGGGATTATACTATATATTGTACGGGATGTTGCAGGGATTATACTGTATATTGTATGGGATGTTGCAGGGGTTATACTGTATATTGTAGGGGATGGTGCAGGGGTTATACTGTATATTGTACGGGATGGTGCAGGGGTTATACTGTATATTGTACGGGATGGTGCAGGGGTTATACTGTATATTGTACGGGATGTTGCAGGGGTTATACTGTATATTGTACGGGATGGTGCAGGGGTTATACTGTATATTGTACGGGATGGTGCGGGGATTATACTGTATATTGTACGGGATGGTGCAGGGGTTATACTGTATATTGTACGGGATGGTGCAGGGGTTATACTGTATATTGTACGGGATGTTGCAGGGGTTATACTGTATATTGTACGGGATGTTGCAGGGGTTATACTGTATATTGTATGGGATGGCGCAGTGGTTATACTGTATATTGTATGGGATGGTGCGGGGATTATACTGTATATTGTACGGGATGGTGCGGGGGTTACACTGTATATTGTATGGGATGGCGCAGTGGTTATACTGTATATTGTACGGGATGGTGCAGGGGTTATACTGTATATTGTACGGGATGGCGCAGTGGTTATACTGTATATTGTACGGGATGGTGCAGGGGTTATACTGTATATTGTACGGGATGGTGCAGGGGTTATACTGTATATTGTACGGGATGGTGCAGGGGTTATACTGTATATTGTACGGGATGGTGCAGGGGTTATACTGTATATTGTACGGGATGGTGCAGGGGTTATACTGTATATTATATGGGATGGTGCAGGGGTTATACTGTATATTGTACGGGATGGTGCAGGGATTATACTGTATATTGTACGGGATGTTGCAGGGGTTATACTGTATATTGTATGGGATGGTGCAGGGGTTATACTGTATATTGTATGGGATGGTGCAGGGGTTATACTGTATATTGTACGGGATGGTGCAGGGGTTATACTGTATATTGTACGGGATGTTGCAGGGGTTATACTGTATATTGTATGGGATGGTGCGGGGATTATACTGTATATTGTACGGGATGTTGCAGGGATTATACTGTATATTGTACGGGATGGTGCAGGGGTTATACTGTATATTGTATGGGATGGCGCAGTGGTTTTTATGCTCTTTGATGTGACAATTATCTTAGGTTTTCCTATCGCCCACCTTTGATGGCACTGTGCCCAGCTCTGAGCCGATCCCGCTCAGCAGCTGCCAAGGCTTAGAGGAAACACTGGTTCTGTCACCCCCGTGCTGCACTTTTTCGCCCCATAAGATGCATTTATGGGGGAAAATGCCCCTGCGTCTTATGGGGCGAATACTAATCAAGTTATTAGTACCAGAGGGCCAGGAAGCGCTATACTCACCTCTTCCTGGTCCTCATGCGCTCCACTGTGAAGGCTGCACACAGTGTGAGGCCGCGTTGTGACCTCACACTGTGCGTGCCCACACAGCATACTGTACAAGAGGATTACCGAGCGCGAGCGGGGAGGGCGGCAGCATCCGGAGCAGGAAAGTGTTTGTTTTTTTAATTTTATATGGGGCACGGGGGATTGATATGAGGCACTGGGGCTCTTATCTGAGGTCTGATTGGGGGTCATTCACATTGGGGCCTGATCTGAGGTCTTATTGGGGGGTCTGATTGGTGGTCTGATTGGTGGTCATTGGGGGTCTGATTGGTGGTCTGACCTGAGGTGTAATGAATTTTTTTTTTCTTATTGTCCCTCTCTAAAACCTTATAGGGCGAATAGAGCGTCTTATAGGGCGAAAAATACGGTGAGTTTAAAAATGATTTCTTCTCCCTTCATTATATTGATAGTGCCGGTCTGTATGTATATAAAGTGTATTTGTGTATATATATATATATATACATATACATATACACATACATACACACACAGGTACGTGCGCTGCGTCTGTGTTTGTGCTTTAGGGTGCACACCGTAATGCAATAGGCTGCGCACGCCTATGGATGGAACCAGAACCAGCAAATAGGAATAACCCCTTTAAAGAGGACCTTTCACATGTTTTACTTATAGGAGCTAAATACCTGTACTTGCAGGGTACCCTCTGCTGATGCTGCCACCCAGTTTCTTTTTTTTAAACATCGCTCATATGCCCCGCTGTGCCCTCCTGCAGTTTTCACGCTCAGTATGCTAATACTGAGCTTCGGAACAGGGAGGAGGAGATGCCATGGGTTTCTCCCTGGCTGTGCCGCGATCCAATCACATCGGATTAGGTTTTTCCTCCCTACACTATACTGAGCACGAGAACTTCAGGCGGGTGCAGCGGAGCGTAGTGGCAATGTTAAAAAAAAAAAAAATGGGTGGCAGCATCCGCAAGTACAGGTATTTAGCTCCTATAAGTAAAACAGATGAAAGGTCCTCTTTAAGATCTTGTCATTGTTGGTCCATGCTAGTCAATGGGTTGATGCAAACATCATTGGTGGTCTAGGGTACTTAAATGGTATAATGACAAAATCTTTGGTGGTCTAGGGTTTGTATCAACCACATCCATATGCTTTAGGAGGTCAGTGTCTGCATCTTTGGTGGTCTAGGGTGGAGAAGGAATCAATGCCAATATCACTAGTGATCTATGGCATTGAGTATTGATTGAGTCAAAGCTGATATTAGTTTTGAAAAGTGGGTGGGACAGTGGGCATGGTTAATTATGTCAATGGGTTTTACTCCAGATTTATCACTGGGACTATTTTAAAAAGTCGCAAAAAAAAGTCTTAAAGAGATTGTCCAATCTCAGACAATGGGGCATATTGCTAGGATATGCCCCCATTGTTTGATAGGTGCAGGTCCCACCGCTGGAACCCGCACCTACAATGAGAACGGAGCGGAGAATTAAATAGAGGGCACACTGCCCATACGCAGCCACCCTCCATTCATTTCTATGAATGGAGGGTGGCTCGGCTATTTCCATCTGCCCCATAGAAATTAATGGGAGCAGGGTCTGCGTGTGTGCGATATGCCCCCCTTATCTGAGATGGGAATAACCCTTTAAAACTGGAGTAGCATTTCTAAACAAAGGTATTAGGTTTAAGATGTGCCAAATATAACAAATAATGTACAACACAGTATAAATTTGGCAGAAAGTATGTCAACCCAGAGTTTAACAAAAGTGACTTCAAATAATACCCTGATGATAAATTCCCCCTATAGAGGCTATGTGATAGCACTATGCATCAACTGAAGCTTGTAATACTCAATTCTCTCATATATAGGAGGCATATATTCATGATTTAGATAAATTTGGCTTTTAGGCCATATATGGGAACTGGATACACGTTTCTTAAGGCCAGTTTCAGACGAACGTGTTCACTGCAAACGTCTGAATTCCTGTAGAAAACTCTGCTCATTTGACCAGACCACGCAGCATTATAATAATTTATAATGCTGTGTGTCTCTGCCTGACCTCAACTCTAATGACGTATACTCACATGATGCTGTCAATGCAAATCATTAGAGTTCAGTTCGATCAGAGACACACAGCATTATAAATCGTCATAAGGCCGTGCGATCCGGCCAAAGAGGCGGAGTCCACTACAGAATTCACACTCCCACACGGAATGTGTTTCATGCAGTGTACACACTCGTCTGAAACTACCCTAACATTAACCCTGTTGGAATGCACTGCAATTCATTTGGTCCTAGGGGTCATAAAAGCAGTAAAGTTGTGCCTTTTCATAATTTGCCATGGTAGAGTTCTTTGCTTCCAGTAGGGATCCATGGTTGCATAGGAGTTTTCGGTAGGTGCGGGGCAAGGGCAACACAAGCAAAGTAACAATTGGACACTTTGCAAAAACTACACCTGTGGGGTTGGGGAGATATACCAGTTCACAGTAGAAAGAGCTTCTTAGCTGAATGATACTGTAAGTGCATTATATAGCCATCTACTTCCAAAGGTTGCCCAGAGGATAGGTCATCAGTAGAAAAGTCTCAAAAACCCCTAAGCACAAAACTACACAATATACAGGTACATTTACAGTAACGTTTTCATAGGATACTATCCAGATTTTTTGATTGACAGGGCATATACGTGCAATACCACAATTTCTAGACAGTCGCAAATAGACTTGTAATAATAAACAAAAATCTAATTTTGGTAGGGTTGATAATCTGCACCATCAGTAATTGGTTAATGGCTGCCTTAATGTATGGCAATGAGTGATTGTCTTCACTAATGATCCCTTTTGCTGCATAATAATATAATTATACAGACGACAAGAATAAAGCTATTAAGAGTGAAGTGTATTGAAAGTCACATTGATTCAAGAGTGTAAATGGGATTTCTAATAATCTTACTGACAGCACTAGAACAGTGCTTACAGCAATGTTTATTGGAATCTATACTCAGAGTACGTGAGTTGCCTATTAGATTATAAAAAGCTCCAGTAAAACACTGTAATATTGTATAAAAAGAAATATGTCCTGCCATTCTCAAATAAACAGGGTTTCCGACAATTGACATTTATCACCTACTCACAGGATAGGTGATGTCTGTTGGTTGGAGATCCTAAGATCACTAGATAGGGATCCTGAGTTCCCATCCCTCCTCACTGCTCTCATCTTCGTAGGGAGGAGTTTGAATGGAGTGGCGGTCAAGCATGCCCCCTGCGGCTCCATTCAACGTCTATGGAGCTAACAGAAACAATTGAGCTCTGTACTACTTGGATGTTTCCATCAGCCTCATAGATATTAACTGGAGAGGCAGGAAACATCACCCACTCCATTCAAACTCACCATTATAGTGATTGTGGGGGTCCCATAGGCTAGGTGATAAATGTCAAGTGTGGGAAAAACCCTTTAAATTAATTTGACTCTGAGGTACAGTTAATCAACTGCCATAGGGTACAACAACAGCACACCCGTAGTGGACAAAAGTTAAATTAAATGAGTAGATTAATTGTTTAACCACCTAACTGTTTTGCCCCAGCTCAGCTCCAGCTGTGGGAAAAGTATATAATTGTTCTGCCCGAGGAGGGGGGGGGGGGGGGGGGGGAGGCTGCTGATATCAGCTGACATTTAGCTGAACAAAATGACAGCATTAGCCCAAGATAATCATAAGATATTACTGTTATCGAGACGGGAATAATTGCTTGTAAAGCCTGCTTTTACTTTCATTTTCAGATGCATTCCCTGCATCCCAATTTCTAACAGTGATATCTTCCCATGTAGTGAAGATAATGCTGTTATTCTGGTTTTGTTTGAGAGCTGCATTGCCAGCTTTCGAACAATACAAAGCCCATATCTCTAGCTGCTACCAAAGCAGAGATATGAGCAGCTAAAGCAGCCGCCCACCTCCCCTTCAGTCTGGAGGAGGAGGGGGAGCAGAGATGACAGCTTGCAGGAGGAGAGAAAAAATACTAAAAATATATAGAAATGTGGCATTATCATCATTAAAGTGACCCACATAATAAAATTGTTATTTTCCCCACACAGTAAACACCAGGGGCGTTGCTAGGTTAAAACATTCGGCAACTGGACAGCAATACAATTGAATCTAACGCACTGGAAGAACTGAAGGACCTGTGGTGACATCACAGGTCATGTGACCAGTAAAACAGGAAGTGGTTGAGAAAGACCTGCGATGATGTCACCATCATGTAACCAGTGCAGGAGAGGATGGCAGTGAAGAGGAGAAGTTCTGGGGGAAGAAGCTGTGGTGAGTTCTGCTATATGAGGAGAGGTAAGTGAAGGGAGAGGCAGCGCAATGCTGGGAGTTGTGGTTATTTATCTGGGACTGTATGTTAGTCCTGAAGGGAGGGATGTTATTTACATGTAACTGTGTGTTGGAGGTGGCTGGGGAGGGGGTTATGTTATTTACATGGGACTGTATGTTGATGGTGGCTGTAGGAGGGAGTGATGTTATTTACATGGGACTGTATGTTGATGGCGGCTGTGGGAGGGAGTGATGTTATTTACATGGGACTGTATGTTGATGGCGGTTGTGGGAGGCAGTGATGTTATTTACATGGGACTGTAGGTTGATGGCGGCAGATCCAGGGGCTGGTTTGAAAACTGTATTATATTTCTCGTGGGACAACCCCTTGCATGCTCCGCCACCGGTCTCTGTTCATCCAGCATTAGTCATGTCAACAAAACAGGTGTTCTCAGTGGTGTCCACACATTGCTGCTACAGTCACTGATTGGCTGCTGTAGTCATGTGTCCACATACCACATTATTGCTAGAAGAGTCTGGCAATGGACCAAGGAAAAACCGCACAAGACCTGCTGGGGATTAGTAAAGTAAGAATAACTTTTTTCGTATACTATCGTAAACTGTTAGTAAAAAATATAATTGTGTTGGAAAACCCATTTAACAGCTCTTTGAATCTCCTCTCATAACTTGTTAATAAGAAGTATAATTGTGTTCATTCTGTTTTCCATAGTGATAAAATTCAATCTAAGGATACAGTATGCCACCAAAAGTTCAGTCAGATGAAAACTAAATAAAATTCAGCTACTGATTGGCACTTGAGATTGTGCTTATATTCAATGCTGAAAGAGAGAAAGCTACCTGATTAACAGTCTGGACACAGAGCTGAGGGCATGGCTGCTGTAAATGATGAAAGCGAGAGAGTTGTCTGATTAACAGTCTGGACACAGAGCTGAGGGCATGGCTGCTGTGAATGCTGAAAGAGAAAGATAGAGAGCTGCCTGATCAACAGGCGGGACACAGAGCTGAGGCTGCTGTAAATGCTGAAAGAGAAAAATAGAGAGCTACACAAGGTTGTATAGGGCTCACCTGTCTGTTGTCATGCAAAGTGCTCAAAGTCTGACTGACTCACCCAGTCAGGAAAAGAGGTATAAAGTAAAAAATTTTAGTTAGTAGACTGGCACACTATAACTGGTGACAATCAGAGAACAGACGTGGGATTGGTGAATAATGAAACTTATTTTATTCTCGCTATTAATATTTGCTGCTGGACATCCATAAGCATTGCATTTTCCTCATAGAAACCTTGTTTCTTCTCCAAATACTGAGGCCATTTTCCTCATAGAAGCATTGTTTCTTCTCCAAATACTGTGGCCATATGAATCCCTCCTTGCAGAGACTGCATTTTATATACCTTTGTATACCCCTTTTAAAATATTTTTATATAATTTTACACATATTGTGACTTATACCGATCATACCCCTTCTTCCTACCACTGTTTTTATTTTTACTATATTTTATTTTAATATTAATAGCGAGAATAAAATAAGTTTCATTATTTACCAATCCCACGTCTGTTCTCTGCTTGTCACCAGATATAGTGTGCAAGTCTACTAACAAAAAAGGTGGTGGTCGTGTCCCCTCACTATTATAGGGTTTTCAGGTGTCACACAGTCTAGGCACGAGGGCATGCAATCGTCTACCTCTGAGACCTTTGTATATGCTTAGCAGTCAGGGTGAGCTCTTAGGGTATTATAGGGGTCACCTTTATGCTCCTTAGTTTGGGATCAAGCCAGTCGGATGTTTATTTATAACTTCCAGCTATCTGCAACATCATCCGTGACACAAATACATATAAGGCCATCCACAATCTGTCCCCTCCCTACATCTCTCAAATGCTTTCCAGATACATCCCCATATGTAATCTCCAATCTTCACAAGACCTTCTTCTCTACTTTCTACAGAGGCAGAGGCACATAGGCTGCCTGTCAGTTTAAAACTGGAACAAAATAAACTGCAATTCAGTGCAAGTGGTAAAAAAATAATAATAACATTAAAAAATAAAAATAGAAAAACCCACACATTGTTTTATTATGTAAAATATTAAAACAACAAAAAACCTACAAATAGTTGGTATAGTTGCATCTGTAACGACCTGTTATGTAATATTATAACCTTATTTATCCTCTGTGTTGAACAACTTAAAAATTTAAATAAAAACAATGCCAGAGTTGCTGTTTTTGCTAGTACCAACCTCTCAAAATGCAAAAAAATATGGAAATAATAAAAACATCAAAATATCTCAAAAAAATATGCTCCCCATATAGCTCAGTTGACACAGAACTAAAATATGATGACACAAGAAGTGTATTGCACAAAAGTAAAACATAACTATATTTAAATATATATATATATATATATATACACACACACACACTCACTTAAAGAATTATTAGGAACACCTGTTCTATTTCTCATTAATGCAATTATCTAGTCAACCAATCACATGGCAGTTGCTTCAATGCATTTAGGGGTGTTGTCCTGGTCAAGACAATCTCCTGAACTCCAAACTGAATGTCAGAATGGGAAAGAAAGGTGATTTAAACAATTTTGAGCGTGGCATGGTTGTTGGTGCCAGACGGGCCGGTCTGAGTATTTCACAATCTGCTCAGTTACTGGGATTTTCACGCACAACCATTTCTAGGGTTTACAAAGAATGGTGTGAAAAGGGAAAAACATCCAGTATGCGGCAGTCCTGTGGGCAAAAATGCCTTGTGGATGCTAGAGGTCAGAGGAGAATGGGCTGACTGATTCAAGCTGATAGAAGAGCAACGTTGACTGAAATAACCACTTGTTACAACCGAGGTATGCAGCAAAGCATTTGTGAAGCCACAACACGCACAACCTTGAGGCGGATGGGCTACAACAGCAGAAGACCCCACCGGGTACCACTCATCTCCACTACAAATAGGAAAAAGAGGCTACAATTTGCACGAGCTAACCAAAATTGGACTGTTGAAGACTGGAAAAATGTTGCCTGGTCTGATGAGTCTCGATTTCTGTTGAGACATTCACATGGTAGATCAAAGGCAAATGGGCGGCACTGTGCTTCAAATAGGGGTCCAGGTGCACGGTCAATAGGTTGATTCCCCAGGTACTTGTAGTAAGAAGACCAGCACTCCGTAATTCCAATAATGAAAAAGGATTTTCTTTATTCGTCACCACATATGGGTGACGAATAAAGAAAATCCTTTTTCATTATTGGAATTACGGAGTGCTGGTCTTCTTACTACAATTCACATTGTAGAGTCCGAATTTGGCGTAAACAGAATGAGAACATGTATCCATCATGCCTTGTTACACCTGTGCAGGCTGGTGGTGGTGGTGTAATGGTGTGGGGGATGTTTTCTGGGCACACTTTAGGCCCCTTAGTGCCAATTGGGCATCGTTTAAATGCCACGGGCTACCTGAGCATTGTTTCTGACCATGTCCATCCCTTTATGACCACCAAGTACCCATCCTTTCAAATTGGTTTCTTGAACATGACAATGAGTTCACTGTACTAAAATGGCCCCCACAGTCACCAGATCTCAACCCAATAGAGCATCTTTGGGATGTGGTGGAACGGGAGCTTCGTGCCCTGGATGTGCATCCCTCAAATCTCCATCAACTGCAAGATGCTATCCTATCAATATGGGCCAACATTTCTAAAGAATGCTATCAGCACCTTGTTGAATCAATGCCACGTAGAATTAAGGCAGTTCTGAAGGCAAAGGGGGGTCCAACACCGTATTAGTATGGTGTTCCTAATAATTCTTTAGGTGAGTTTATATATATATTTGTTGTAATTGTACTGGCCAGTAGAATAAAGATAAATAAAAAGTACTAATAATATATGTAAAATGTAAAAATATATCTAGTATATGATTTATAGTGCACAGGAATCTGACATTGCGAATGCTATTAGTGCTGGCATGTGATTAGCATTGTTCCCATGTGGTTCTTTGTGTCTGATTTTTTACTCTGATGTGCTGCTGATAGAATTCTGCTGTTGAAAGTCACAATTAATTGACTTCATTTCGTGTCTTGTGACTGATGAAGGATAATTATGGTGACATATATGTCACATGTGATGAGTGAGACTCTTCAACCGTGATTTTGTATCTTTGGTTTTTCTCTCCTTCAAAATCGAAAGGAAGAAAGGAAGAAACCTGGAAAGACGAGATAGTAAAGCAGCTGTTTCAAACACAGTGACAGATCAATGGAGCAGCATGCAGGATGACGTCACCAATGGATAAACCTGTACAGTTCTGGACGAAGCAAATGAAAGTATGCCAATTAACCAATTCAAATGTATATCTTCATTCCCATTTTGGGTTTTAAAATTTAGCTCGTCTTCAGCAGTAAATAAAAACTAAAAAAACTTCCTTTTGTATTTAGAATCCATCAACAAGGAGCTGTTGATGGATAATTATTCTTATATCTGTCTAAGACTGGGGCTAGTACACCTAGACTTTTTGTACCACTTTTGATTGATTTCTAAATTTCAAGGGACCGCTACAGTCCAAAGTGGTAAATTTACTTGTTTGCAATTTTGTGCACTGCAGCTGTCAGTCGAAAGTTAAAAATCAATCAAAAGCGGTACAAAAATTCTAGGTGTAGACCCAGTGTATGGCTACCCAGGTGACAACTATACTTGCAGTTCCGTGTCTGTAAACACTATTTGCAACAAACAGCATGTATAGGTGCAGCCTGAGAAGTACCAGTGCGGACCAGCGAATCGCTGTAATCCACATGGATAACCAGCTGCTGAAACACGTATGCAGCAAGTCCCTGAGGAGTTGGAGCAGAGGATAGAAATCGTAGTGGCTCAAGCTGCAGAAAGTCTATCACAAAGGCTTTCCTCACACCGTTGCTCCCTCGGGTCAGTGCAGAGAAAGGAGGACACCCTTTCTTCACTTGGGGCACTCCCCGATGTTAGAGCTCCTGTCTGATGGTAGTTTGAGTGACCCGTGGTGCTAACGTTTGTATAAGTGTGAGGCAGGGTCTGTAGGGTGTGTGATGGATGGCATATGGTGCAGATTTAACAGAATAAATGCCTCTCTTTACTGTAGTGCAAAATGAGGGTATAGTATTCCCAACAGTCTCAACACTCCCAACATGGTTCCAACAATGTACAGTGCAAACCTTCCCCAGATGATTGTGTAAGGGTATAGACTAAGTTTAGATTCAATGCACTCCTGCATTCTTCCTCTGCTGAATCGGAAGCTGACAATAATACTTTTGGTAAGATAGCTGTAATACACTAATGCGGCATACAGATTTAGGAAAATTACCGACCAGGTCGTGTCTAAGTCTGGATGGTGCCTTGGCAATGTTCCCCTCACAGCAGTAATGTCTATAGCTTTTGATAGCAGTGTACCTTACTCACTCCATTTTCTCAGCCATTACAGATTCTGTAATTTTCTCTCTCTCTCTCTGTATCTATCTATCTATCTATCTATCTATCTATGTATCCAGGATTATTTCAATGTAAAGATTTTCTTTTGGTAGATCATGCAGAAATAGTTAGCCTCTGTATCTTGAGGGACAGCTTCAAGGGACAGCTAAAGTACTGAGGAGTGAGGCAAAACATAACCGCTCACTCCCTTTGCTGGAAACAAAATATTTAAGAATAGACTAGAGACTAGGGGTAGAGATAATAGTACAAAGCTCAGCTTCTCCAGGGGACTTGCCGGAACTGGTTAACTTTGTCACTCCCATACATTACCATACTGGCAAAACATTAACCCCTTCAGGACCCTGCAATTTTTCACCTTAAGGACCAGGCCATTTTTAGCAAATCTGACATGTGTCACTTTATGTGGTAATAACTTTAAAACGCTTTTACTTATTCAGGCCATCCTGAGATTATTTTCTCATCACATATTGTACTTCATGACAGTGGTAAAATTGAGTCAAAATATTTTATTTTTATTTATAAAAAAATACAAAATTTAACAAAAATTTAGAAAAATTAGCAAATTTCAATTTCTCTACCTTTTATAATAGATAGTAATAACTCAAAAAATTGTTATTACTTTACATTCCCATATGTATACTTCATGTTTGGATCATTTAGAAAATTACATTTTATTTTTTTGGGATGTTAGAAGGCTTAGAAGTTTAGAACCAAATCTTAAAATTTTTAAGAATATTTCTAAACCAACCCCAATTTTTTCAGGACCAGTTCAGTTATAAAGTCACTTTCTGGGGCTTACATATTAAAACCACCCATAAATCACCCCATTTTAGAAACTACACCCCTCAAGGTATTAAAAACAGATTTTTACAAACTTGGTTAACCCTTTAGGTGCCCCACGAGAATTAAATGAAAATGGGAATGAAAATTCGAAATTTCACTTTTTTTTTGCAGATTTTAAATTTTTATCTATTTTTTCTACAACACAGCCAAACAAAACTCAAAATCTATTACCCTGAATCAGGAGTTTACAGAAACACCCCTTGTGTGCTCAAAAACTGATGTATGGGCGCACAGCATGCTTCAGAGTGGAAGGAGCATATGGCTTTTGGAGAGCGGATTTAGCTGGAATGGTAAATGGTAGCTATGTCGCATATGAAGACACCCTTGGATGGCCCTACAGGGGAAACCCCAAAAAAGTAACCCATTCCGGAAACTACACCCCTCAAGGAATATTTGACAGTGTGTAGTGAGCACTTTGACCCATCAGGCGTTTTACAGAAAAAGTTGCTTTACACCCAAATCTTTCACTTTAACAAGGGGAAACAGGACAGAATGCACCACACATTTTGTTCCCCATTTCCACCCGAATACACCAATGTGCTCAAAAAATGATGTATGGATGCATGGCAGGGTTCAAAATGCAAGTAGCGCCATAGGGCTTTTGGAGGACAGATTTTGCAGGATTGGTTTTTGGGAGCTATGTCGCATATAAAGACACCCTGAGGTACCCCTAGAGTGAAAAAATAAACAAAAAGTGACCGCATTCTGGAAACTATACCCCTCAAGGAATATTTCAAGATGTGTAGTGAGAACTTTGTCATCAAAAGTGATTAATGAAATTTGCTGTGAAAATGAAAAATTAAAATTTTTTCCAGAAAAATGGACTTTAGGCCCAAATTTTTCACTTTCACAAGATGGAACTGGAGGAAATGCCCTCCGTAATTTATTGCCAATTTTCTCCTGATTACAGCAATACCCTATATGTGCTTGTATACTGCTATATGGGCATACCACAGGGGTCAGAAGGAAAGGAGCACCAATTGGCTTTTGGAAGGCAGATTTCACCGGAATAATTGACAGGCGCCATTTTGCAACTGAACACACCCTGAGGTAACCCTAGAGTGGAAACCCCCAAAAAGTGTCCCCATTCCAGAAACTACTCCGCGCTTTGCGGGCAAGAATAGTCATTTATATTAAAGGCTGTCCGTGCCGTTCCGCAGATTTCAGAACGCGCATGGATGCTATCCGTGTTTTGCAGATCCGTGATTTGAGGACCGCAAAACACACCACGGTCATGTGCATGAGGCATTAGGAAACGCTTGGCTGTGAAAATTACAAATTACACATTTTTTCCAGAAAAAGTTGCTTTACACCCACATTTTCACTTTCACAAGGGGTAACAGGACAAAATGCACCCCACATTTTGTTCCCCATTTCCCCCCGAATACGCCAACACCCCATATGCGCTCAAAAAATTATGTATGGGCGAACAGCAGGCTTCAGAGTGGAAGGAGCACCATATGGCATTAGGAAAGCGGATTTAGCTGGAATGGTAAATGGGAGCTATGTCGCATGTGAAGACACCCTGGAAAGGTGGCCCTACAGTAGAAACCCCCAAAAAGTGACCTCAATCCGGAAACTAACCCCTCAAGGAATATTTCAAGGTGTATAGTGAGCACTTTGACCCAACGGGCGTTTCACAGAATTAGGAAACGCATGGCTGTCAAAATTAAAAATAAATAAAAAAAATTCAGAAAAAGATGCTTTACACTTACAATTTTTACTTTCACAAGGGATAACAGGACAAAATGCACCACACATTTTGTTCCCTATTTCCCCACGAATACGTCAATAGAGATGGCCTTGCGGTTTTCCCGGCGGTCATTTCGTGGCAAACTTTGCATGTTCGTGATTCGCCGAACATGCGAAAATATGGAGATATTTGCGCCCGCCATATTCTTTTACATTGTGAGGAACTTTGACCCATGACACATCCATCATATGGTACAGGACAGCCAATTGAGACATTTCAGCACATGGACATACTCCCTATCTTATAAATAAACCTGATCTGGACGCCATTTTACATTCAGTGTTTTGCCAGTGTAGGGAGAGGTTGCTGTGTGGAGCAGGGACAGGCTGTTAGGGACACCAAACACTAGCTAATAGGGCCACAAAAGTCCTTTAAAGGAATGGTATAGGTGTGTTATTGATAGGTGTGATACACAGAGGGGTGCGATATACTTATAATAGACTTTCATAATGAGTCAAAAACACATAGCTCTATATAGTGATCAGCTGGAAGTCAGGGGCTTACTAGGGCCATTTTTATATAGGGTGAGGTTCCGGATGGGGTCGCTCTTAACAGGGCGGGTGGTCTGTGGTTAGGCTATCAGGGCCAGAATAGCACCCCCCTGCAGGGCAATATCAGGGACAGTTCTTTGCCCACCCTGTCCTTCAATACCACATCATCATCTAGCCCAGGGATAGATGTTTTTTGCTTTCCCTCCGGGATTCATGGATGTGCACTGGAACCCCCCGGATTGTGGTAGGAAATATGGTTTCTGATTTGGTGCCGCCGATCACCTGATTTAGTGCCGCCGAGCACTTGTTATTGCCTACCACATCTATGCTTTTTGCTTAACTTTAATAATTTAATTTATTTTCATTTTGAGGGATATCTTTTCTATTCACACGTCCGCAAAATGGTTCTGCATCCGTTCCGCAATTTTGCAGAATGGGTGCAGACCCATTCATTTTCAATGGGGCCGGAATGTGCTGTCCGTATCCGCATTTGCGGATCCGCATTTGCGGATCCACACTTCTGCATCCGTGCTTCCGTTTCCGCAAAAAAATAGAACATGTCCTATTCTTGTCCGCAATTCCAGACAAGATTTGGCATTTTCTATTATAGTGTCGGCGATGTGTGGTACGCAAATTGCGGAATGCACATTGCCACTGTCCGTTTTTTGCGGATCCGCAAAACACTTACGGACGTGAGAATGGACCCTCATAGTAACATTATTAGGCTACTTTCACACTAGCGTTTGGGGCTCCGCTTGTGAGCTCCGTTTGAAGGCTCTCACAAGCGGCCCCGAACGCATCCTTACTGCCCCAATGCATTCTGAGTGGATGCGGATCTGCTCAGAATGCATCAGTCTGGCAGCGTTCAGCCTTCGCTCAGCAGGAGCTCAATTTTCAAACGGATCCGTCCCCCATTGACTTTCAATGTAAAGTCTGGACGGATCCGTCTGAACAACTTTCACACTTAGGATTTTTTCTAAACTATAAAGCAGACGGATCCGTTCTGAACGGATCCAAACGTCTGCATTATACGTAGGAGCGGATCCGTCTGTGCAGACACCAGACGGATCCGCTCTGAACGCAAGTGTGACAGTAGCCTTTACGGTTACGTTTTATCTTTATGTATATTCTAATGGATTGCCTTCCTTGTACAATGTTATAATATACTTTCTATGTTAGAAAGTACACTGCTCAAAAAAATTAAGGGAACACAAAAATAACACATCCTAGATCTGAATTAATTAAATATTCTTCTGAAATACTTTGTTCTTTACATAGTTGAATGTGCTGACAACAAAATCACACAAAAATAAAAAAATGGAAATCAAATTTTTCAACCCATGGAGGTCTGGATTTGGAGTCACACTCAAAATTAAAGTGGAAAAACACACTACAGGCTGATCCAACTTTAATGTTCTTAAAACAAGTCAAAATGAGGCACAGTAGTGTGTGTGGCCCCCACGTGCCTGTATGACCTCCCTACAACGCCTGTGCATGCTCCTGATGAGGTGGCGGATGGTCTCCTGAGGGATCTCCTCCCAGACCTGGACTAAAGCATCTGCCAACTCCTGGACAGTCTGTGGTGCAACGTGACGTTGGTGGATAGAGCGAGACATGATGTCCCAGATGTGCTCAATTGGATTCAGGTCTGGGGAACGGGCGGGCCAGTCCATAGCATCAATGCCTTCGTCTTGCAGGAACTGCTGACACACTCCAGCCACATGAGGTCTAGCATTGTCTTGCATTAGGAGGAACCCAGGGCCAACCGCACCAGCATATGGTCTCACAAGGGGTCTGAGGATCTCATCTCGGTACCTAATGGCAGTCAGGCTACCTCTGGCAAGCACATGGAGGGCTGTGCGGCCCTCCAAAGAAATGCCACCCCACACCATTACTGACCCAATGCCAAACCGGTCATGCTGGAGGATGTTGCAGGCAGCAGAACGTTCTCCACGGCGTCTCCAGACTCTGTCACGTCTGTCACATGTGCTCAGTGTGAACCTGCTTTCATCTGTGAAGAGCACAGGGCGCCAGTGGCGAATTTGCCAATCTTGGTGTTCTCTGGCAAATGCCAAACGTCCTGCACGGTGTTGGGCTGTAAGCACAACCCCCACCTGTGGACGTCGGACCCTCATATCACCCTCATGGAGTCTGTTTCTGACCGTATGAGCAGACACATGCACATTTGTGGCCTGCTGGAGGTCATTTTGCAGGACTCTGGCAGTGCTCCTCCTGTTCCTCCTTGCACAAAGGCGGAGGTAGCGGTCCTGCTGCTGGGTTGTTGCCCTCCTACGACCTCCTCCACGTCTCCTGATGTACTAGCCTGTCTCCTTGAAGCGCCTCCATGCTCTGGACATTACGCTGACAGACACAGCAAACCTTCTTGCCACAGCTCACATTGATGTGCCATCCTGGATAAGCTGCACTACCTGAGCCACTTGTGTGGGTTGTAGACTCCGTCTCATGCTACCACTAGAGTGAAGGCACCGCCAGCATTCAAAAGTGACCAAAACATCAGCCAGGAAGCATAGGAATTGAGAAGTGGTCTGTGGTCACCACCTGCAGAACCACTCCTTTATAGGGGGTGTCTCGCTAATTGCCTATAATTTCCACCTGTTGTCTATCCCATTTGCACAACAGCATGTGAAATTGATTGCCACTCAGTGTTGCTTCCTAAGTGGACAGTTTGATTTCACAGAAGTGTGATTGACTTGGAGTTACATTGTGTTGTTTAAGTGTTCCCTTTATTTTTTGAGCAGTGTATATTATAGTGCATTTGTATTGTGCCGCAGTTGTGTGCGGTTCTGCTGCGATACTGCAGGTATATAGAGGGACAAGCGTTATTGGAACAAATAATTTCTACTGGTGTGATATACCAGTCGCCCCACAAAAAAACTGATTGAAGCAGGGTGTTATATACCAACATACTTTCTTTATAGTGCATTTGGGTACTGTATAATGCATTTGCTCATGCGCGTACGCAAAAATTATATTGCCGATATTTCGCATTGAAAAAAATTATGAATGGAGATCGCAAATTCGAATAATACATCTGGTATGTCACTGTCCATGTTGTGGGACTATTTGTGCACTTCTAGTAATTATTTCTTGGCTGCAAATATGAGCTGAAGGTTTTTCAGGTTCGCCTGCCATTAAAATAAATGGGACCCACCGCGAACTTGCGGTTCGCGAACATTTGATCGTGTTCACGAACCGTCCCGGCAGATGTTTGTCCATCACTATACGTTAACACCCCATATGTGCTCAAAAAATTCTGTATGGGCGCACAGCAGGCTTCAGAGTGGAAGGAGCACCATATGGCGTTAGGACAGCGAATTTAGCTGGAATGGTAATTGGGAGCTGTCGTATGTGAAGACACCCTGAGGTGGCCCTAGAGTGAAAACCCCCAAAAAGTGATCCCATTCCGGAAACTACACCCCTCAAGGAATATTTCAAGGTGAGTAGTGAGCACTTTGACCCATCGGGCGTTTCACAGAGTTAGGAAACGCTTGGCTGTGAAAATTTAAAATTAAAAAAATTTCCAGAAAAAGTTGCTTTACACCCACATTTTTTACTTTCACAAGGGGTAACAAACAGGTCAAAACGCACCCCACATTTTGTTCCCAATGTCCCCCCGAATTCGCCTTCACCCCATATGTGCTCAAAATATGATGTATGGGCGCATGGCAGGGCTCTAGAGTCAAACAGCTAAATATGGATTTTGCTGACCTGAATTGGCAGACATGGATTTTAGGTGCCATGTCGCATTAAATAAATTCCTGAGGTCCCCAAAAATGAAAAACCCCAAGAAGTGACCCCATTTCAGAAAGAGCACCCCCGTACGAACATTTTAAGTGGTGGAAAGGAACTTTTCATCAAACAGGTGTCTCACAGAAGGCAGAAATACTAGAGAAAGGATTTCAAAGCACACATTTGTAAAAATTAAAAATTACTAGCAGACTCTAATTTTTCACTTTCAGAAGGAGTTGAAGGAGAAAATGCACCCCAGTATATGTTCCCCATTTTCTCCCCTTTTTGCAAACACCCCATATGTGCTTGTAGCCTGCTGTATAGGTGCACAGCAGGGCTCTAGAGGCAAACTTCAAAAACAGTTTTTTGCAGACCTGAATAAACAGACATGGATTTTAGCTGACATGTCGCATTAAATAAATTCCTGAGGTCCCAGAAATGAAAAACCCCAAGAAGTGACCCCATTTTGGAAAGAGCAGAAATACTAGAGAAAGGATTTCAAAGCACACATTTGTAAAAATGAAAAATTACTAGCAGACCTCAATTTTTCTCTTTCACAAGAAAAATGCGTACGGACTGATCGGGTGTTCACAGCTCGCACACAGAAAAAGTGGTGCAGAGCAGGATATATAAAAAAGATAAAATTGACAAAAAAAAGTCAAAATTTCTTCGCCGCAGGCAAAAGCGGATGGGAGCGGGGGGGGGGGGGGGGAGAGGGAGGATAGGGACAGGGATTAGGGACCTGGAACTTCTGCTACAGAAAAAATTAATAAATCACTGCAGCAGATGTTCCAGTTCCTTCTTCTTCAGGAGCAGTAAAGACAGTGAAAGCTGTGGTAGAACCACAAATCCCAACAGATTGAGCACAGAGAAGCACAAAATCTCTCAGCATGCAGTCACCAGCTAGAATGGCTGCATGCAGGGAGGTTCTGCCCTTTTCTGTGCAGCTATAGCGCTGCCATTGGATGCAGCGTTGTTCCAGCCAATCACAGCGCTGGCAGGGGACTCCAAACACTGGTGTCCCCTGCCTCACCTCGGAGGTGACCGGTGCTGACCAGTTCAGCACCGGCCACCTCCCCCTGACCCTCCCCAACCCGGCCCACAGCTTACATGTGCTTCTGGCGCTGCGATGTGCCGGTCTTCACTGATAGACCAATCGCAGCGTACGGAGCTACAGGGGGGCCGAAATACCCGATGCTGCCCCCTTACCCGGCATGGCTGCCTGTCGGTAAGAGCAGCCATCGCGCTCCGGTCCCCCAACAATTTTCACCCAGAGACCGATGGAACTCACGCTGTACATGTACGGCGCTGGTCCTTAAGTCACGTCCGGTTGCGTCGTACATGTACGGAGCGGGTCCTCTACAGGTTAAATGATATAACATAAATAAACAAAACAATTTGCACGTACCCTCCTGCTCTGGTACTGCATATCATGTACAGACAGCCTAATACTTTGAAGAGTGGGTTAATTTGCCTCATTACCAAATGAAAGAGGTTTTACAGGATTAGAAAAACATGACTGCTTTCTTCTAGAAAAAGCACGACTGCTGTCCATGGTACGTACTGTATCTGTTATTGCAGCTTTGCTCCATTGAAGTGAATGGGGCTGAGCTGCAATACCACACATGCCATGTGGACAGGTATGAAGCTGGCTTTATCAGAAAGATGCCATTTTTTTATCCTGTAAAACCACTTATGTTCCAATAATGAGTGTTCAATAGTAAGTGCACAGTTTTCCTGCAGGGGCCACCTTGGCGAGGGTAGGTGGACACAGATGTGTTTTGATCAAAATATATTGGCTAAGAGTCTCATATTTTATTATATCAGAATGAGGGCTTAGTCCACATATAATGCTTGCATCTATTGTGTTAGTGCATTAGTGTTTGTTTTTTGTAATTTCATGTTCACTTGTGCATCACAGGCTCCTTTTGGGACCTCCATGATAGATTCCACCAAAAAGATGTGACAGTGGCATGCAGGACTTTTTTCCTCTGAAAAAGCACACTCCCAAATGGAAACCGAACACCATTATGGTCAATAGGGTCTGTTTGGTTCCATTTGGTTTAATTATGTGCAGAATCTGGTACTTCCATTATTCTCATTGTTCGGCTCCTCTACCGGAGCAGAATAATGAAAATGACCACCCCCAGTATGAACATGCTATAAACCGATCTACATCCTATAAAGGAAAGGAAATTAAAACAAGGAATAACTAAATTAAAAACAAAGGACGGAAGGTATGTAGAAGAGAATAAAGGGCTAGCCGACTGCCTTAATGAATACTTCTGTTCAGTTTTTACAAAAGAAAAAGGAGAAGGACCTCCACTAGAAAGAATGACTATTAAATCGTTTGATGCATGTATCTTTACAGAGGAAGATGTTCTAAGTTTGCTGTCTAAGGTGAAGACAGATAAGTCACAGGGGCCTGATGAGATACACCCAAAATTATTAAAAGAGCTTAGTGGTGAGCTGGCAAAACCGTTAACAGATTTATTTAACCAATCATTAGTAACAGGAGTCGTCCCGGAAGATTGGAAATTGGCAAATGTCGTGCCCATTCACAAGAAAGGTAGTAGGGAGGAATCGAGCAACTATAGACCAGTGAGTCTGACATCAATAGTAGGCAAATTAATGGAAACCCTATTAAAGGATAGGATTGTGGAACATCTAAAATCCCATGGATTGCAAGATGAAAAACAACATGGGTTTACTTCAGGGAGATCATGTCAAACAAATCTTATAGATTTTTTTGACTGGGTGAATAAAATAATAGACGGTAGAGGTGCAGTAGACATCGCATATCTAGATTTTAGTAAGGCTTTTGACACTGTCCCACATAGAAGACTTATCAATAAACTGCAGTCATTGAGCATGGACTCCCATATTGTTGAGTGGATTAGGCAGTGGCTGAGTGACAGACAACAGAGGGTTGTAGTCAATGGAGAACATTCAAAACAAGGTAATGTTACCAGTGGGGTTCCACAGGGATCTGTACTGGGACCGATTTTGTTTAATATCTTCATAAGTGATATTGCAAAAGGCCTCGCTGGTAAGGTTTGTCTTTTTGCTGATGACACAAAGATATGTAACAGGGTTGATGTTCCTGGAGGGAAACGCCAAATGGAAAAGGATTTAGGAAAACTAGAAGAATGGTCAGAACTCTGGAAACTGAAATTTAATGTGGATAAGTGCAAGATAATGCACCTGGGGCGTAAAAACCCAAGGGCAGAATATATAATATTTGACACAGTCCTGACCTCAGTATCTGAGGAAAGGGATTTAGGAGTAATTATTTCAGAAGACTTAAAGGTGGGAAGACAATGTAATAGAGCAGCACGAAATGCCAGCAGAATGCTTGGATGTATAGGGAGAGGTATAAGCAGTAGAAAGAGTGAAGTGCTTATGCCGCTGTACAGAACACTGGTGAGACCTCACTTGGAGTATTGTGCGCAGTACTGGAGGCCATATCTCCAGAAGGATATAGATACTCTAGAGAGAGTTCAGAGAAGAGCTACTAAACTAGTACATGGATTGCAGGATAAAACTTACCAGGAAAGGTTAAAGGACCTTAATATGTATAGCTTGGAAGAAAGAAGAGACAGAGGGGATATGATAGAAACTTTTAAATACATAAAGGGAATCAACTCGGTAAAGGAAGAGAGCATATTTAAAAGAAGAAAAACTACCACAAGAGGACACAGTTTTAAATTAGAGGGGCAAAGGTTTAAAAGTAATATAAGGAAGTATTACTTTACTGAGAGAGTAGTGGATGCATGGAATAGCCTTCCTGCAGAAGTGGTAGCTGCAAATACAGTGAAGGGGTTTAAGCATGCATGGGATAGGCATAAGGCCATCCTTCATATAAGATAGGGCCGGGGGCTATCCATAGTACTCAGTATATTGGGCAGACTAGATGGGCCAAATGGTTCTTATCTGCCGACACATTCTATGTTTCTATGTTTCTATATCGTTGATCTGTGCACATTTCAAGCAAAAAATCTGCCTGGGAATACCTACAGACATAAATGCAATAGATGCAACCCATGAAACTGCTATGGGGCCAGAACCTGAAGCTTGAGAATGATTGTTACCTCCACATCTCCTATAGCTACACCTCTGTATGGGGTCCATTATAGAGAGGGGACTCAGCTCAATGAAACCCTATTCCTGTTTTTATGGGTTTTGTGACGCTGCCCACATCTTGTAAACCCTCACAACAACAATAGCAAATAAGTGAAAAAGAACTATCAAGAGGGTAATGATGTTCTTCTCTTCTACAGGGGATATTAAGGGGAGAAAGAGGACACCAAGTGCTAAAAACATTTTTCATTAATTTACAACAGGGGTTGTAGTTTTAAAAACAATTAATTGGGTTTGGTTGCCACATAAAAGTCATAGATGGTGATTTGTACATAAACATAATTAATGAACCTCATGGTTCCCCATTTCCTGAAGTACTATACAATTATTGTTGTCACATACTTCCATTCACTGTTGATGACCACATATGGCACACCACTACTGATCACGAACTTCATGTTGGTTTTCGCACACATAACCCCTCAGCCCTCCATTTCATTAGATGCTATACCCAGCAGGTTATCGGTTTGGGCATCTGCAAGTCATAACATTTATCAGCATGAAAATATCTGAAGAGGTTAATTAAACACTTGCAGATAAGGAACATTTTGTTTCCATAACTCATTAGCGCTCCGCTCTCCTAACTCATTACACAATGCGACAAAGGCAGTGGACAAATTATGTCAAGTAATGGAAAAATACACAGAATGAATCACCAATAAATTCACCTCACTAAAAGAAAAGAAGGGGAGATAACACATGCAACATTAATATTAAAAAGTCTGGAGTGTGAAGTTGCCTGAGAGACTATTATACATGGTTAAGAATTCATTATCCGTCAATGGGAAAATATATTTATTAGGTTTCATGATCTGATTCAAGGCCATTTATAACACCACGCAAAAAAACGTTTTGTCAGCTTATCCTAATTTGAGTGTGCGGATTACAAATCCGAAGTCAGAATTGTTGTAACACGTCATGAAATTTTGCTATGCATAAGTATGCCTAAATTAATTAAGCACTTGGAAAGCATTCAATAATTTTGAACAGAACGAGTTTTACTCCAACAATTACCTGATCTACATCAAAGTTTGTGTAGTAAACAGTGTATGAAAATGTAATGGAATAACAACAATTCAAAAAGTCTTGTTTTTCTGTTTAAAAGTCTTACTTGAGCAAGGCCCAGTACTGTTATAAGTGCTTCAGGTATCTGCTTTTGCGTTTGTGAACGGTCATATTTTCCCATTGCAAAAACCAGCAGTAGTTCCCCATCATGTTAGGATTCCAGCGGCCTTGATACCTGTTCTCCATTGTAGAAATATCTTATGGAACCGCTCTCCATATTTGTCACTTACGTGTCCCAAATTGGGTGGGAAAAAGTCAAGTTGGGAATGTAAGAAATGCACTTTCAATTACATTCAGCAGCCAAGTTGTTCATATGTTGTAAGCATGTTGTCTACTAATTCAGCATAGTTTGCAGCTCGTCTGTTCGCAAGGAACTTCTGCACTACTAGCACAAAGTTCCAGAGGGTTGCGTTTTGTTCTGAATGTGTCATCCTGCATTAGTTTGTCGATTTCGGGGGCATATAAAAATTCCGGCCTTTATTTTAGCATCAGTTTTCAGTGTGCTAAACTTCTCCTTCAAATACTGGAAACCATTTCCATCACGATCAAGTGCAATTAAAACATTTTTCATTAAACCAATTTAAATGTGAAGTGGTGGAAGATAAACTTGAAGTGGATCGACCAGTGATTTGTGTTGTACATTGTAATGACCAACTGTGTGTTCAACTCTGAGAGGCCACTGTTTCATTTTGTAATGATTGTTGTCATCACGACTGTTCCATAGGCACAAGAAACACATATGCTTTGTGTACCCTAACTGTAGGCCAAGCAGCAGTGCTACCACTTTCAGGTCAGCACAAATTTTCCATTTATGTTCTGAGTATTTGATCATTTTCAAAATTAACTCCATAGAAGCATGGGTCTCTTTCATTCCAAATGCATGAGCAATGGAACATATCGTTTTTCGTTACCATTGTGCAACAAGACAGCTTTCAAACTTGTTTTGCTAGAGTCTATGAATAGCCTCCATTCACCGGGAACATGTGTACCATCTAACTCCATCATAAGACCATTTACATCAGTACAGAAACAGACATCGCTTTCCATTGCATAGTATGCAGCTAACTGTGTGTGTCGATGATGAAAGTGTGAAGTTGTGGTGCCTCGTTGTAGCAAATTCCATTCCTGAAGTCTAGAAGCTAGCAGTTCTGAATTTTCTTTAGATAATGACAGATCTCTTACCAGATCATCTAAATCTGATTGGCTCAGCAAGTGGGGCTGACCCTCCAGTTGTTCTGGATCAGGAAATACATTGTGACAATCAACATCTTCTTCATCAGGATCAGAACCGGCAGGCACTGGATTCTCTACATCGTGTGGTACTGGTTTAAGACCAGACTCACAGTCAGGATACACAATTTGTGACTTGTTTCTCTTTGAATATCCGGCGATTTTAGTCATGCAAAAGTAACAGTCTGAATGGTGATTTTTCTGCTCATGCCAAACCATAGGCACTGCAAAAGCCATTCCTTTCCTTTTACCATTCAACCACTGCGTTAGGCCAGAGTAACACACAGTTTAACAAACATAAGGGTGCCCAGCTTTTATCTTGATCTCCAATTTTGCAGTCAAAGCAATACTTGTAAGCAAGACGTACTCACTTTGTCAGATTCTTGCGCTGATCATAAGTAGTGTATTTGCCACATATGTAGCAGAAATTGTCTGGATCGTTAACACATTTGCATTTATCCATCTTAAGTTTCAAAACTGATAGCACTATAACAGATCACTTTATCAAAATCTGTCCAGCTTGCCTTATATACTTACTGCTGACATTAGCCTGAGTGCGTCCGGGCAGGTCTGGACATGTCCATTAGAATATCTCCAATATAATGCATTAATATTATAACTGAATAGGCTTTGCATGTATAACTTAAAATCTAGACAGGTCAGCAAATTCAGAGTTCATATTTGGAATCAGGGCGCTCATTTTAGTATAAATCACATGTTTTTCTCTCAGTAGCAAAATCATTGTTGCGCGGTGTAATTAGACTTTGGGTACCTTCAAACGACCGTATTTTGCGGTCTGCAAAACCCAGATGCCTATTGAGATCCCATGGGACCGTGGTCCTCATCTTTTTGCAGAATGGACACACGGATGCAGAAAGCACACAGATGATCTTTGTGCTTTGCTCATCTGTATGTATGTTCCACAAGAGGTAGAACATGTCCTATTCTTGGCCGCACATACTGATCACGGACCCACTGAAGTCAATTGGTCTGCAAAACAGACGGTATCCATATGTGGCATATCCATGTTTCGTAGACCACAAAATACATACGGTCATGTGAATGTACCCTTAATGTAACTTGACGTCTATAACACTGGAGTGAGAAGGGTGTTCTACCGTTGAGGATATTGGCCAATGGTGAAATAAAAGCCAATTAGAAGCTCCCATTTTGTCAAGTATACGTTCACAAGCATTGCAACGTCATATAACCACATAAGTCAGGCAAGCAGACGCTTTTGTGAACCAAGTAGTTGAGATGGCTCCTCCAACGTGGTATGCCCCAACTTAGGCTACTTTCACACCTGCGTTCGGGTGTCCGCTCGTGAGCTCCGTTTAAAGGGTCCTAATGCATTCTCAGTGGACGCGGATCCGCTGAGAATGCATCAGTCTGCCAGCGTTCAGCCTCCGCTCCGCGAGCGGACACCTGAACGCTGCTTGGAAGTCAATGGGGACAGATCCGCTTGAAGATGACACCATATGGCTCAATCTTCAAACGGATCCGTCCCCCATTGACTTTCAATGTAAAGTCTGGACGGATCCGTTCAGGCTACTTTCACACTTAGTTTTTTTTTCAAACTATAATGCAGACGGATCCGTTCTGAACGGATACAAACGTCTGCATTATAGGAGCGGATCCGTCTGAGCAGACATCAGACGGACCCGCTCTGAACGCTAGTATGAAAGTAGCCTTAATCAGCAGTCATAGCTTGGCGTCATCATCCATAGGCTGTCATATTATCCAACAGTCCCAAATCTGCCAGAATTGTCCTGAATTTTTGAAGACAATCTAGGTTATTTCGCTTGTCTGGGTCCAAACATGGGTGAGTCTTATGTGGAGTTTAGGGGTGTGTCTGGACAGGACTTAAATTCCCTAGATGATGCTCCTAGAGATGATGAAATAGCATAGCCAGATGAGTCAGAACTGGATAAAATGGATAAAACCAATTAGAGGTGTACACAAATGTCAAGAAGAACATAAGACTAGAAAGCCTTTTACAAGGTCATCAGGGATTTAAAGATGATGAACCAAGAGATGATCAAGGAGTGTAGACAGATGAGTCAGAGGTCAGAACAAGATACAATGGAGCAAAGCATGCAGGAGTGTACACAGATTTCAAAGGGGTCCATAGCAAAACGTTTGGATCCCCAGTGAGTTTTCTGAAAAATTTACAAATTATTATTAAGAGGAGTTGTTTTTTTTTTTAAACAAAATGTTTATTAAGATTTTTCAATAAACAAATCTCTCAATTTACATCATGTATGTCATCAGTATCACGGTTGTAACATCTTCACATGTGGAAGATTAATCCTTCAAAACATCCCATTCCCTCCCCTCCCCCCTTTCTCAGGTGATCACTCTTTATTTCCTCATATCTTTTGTTATTTCGAGCCGCCTGTATGTTTGGGTTCGTCTTTATTGAGTTAAGTCAGTACATTTCAACTTCCTTAGTGTGTCGGCAATGTATTCCGTGAGGTACCAGGTTTAACCTTTAAATGCACAAATAAATTGTCTCCATTTCTTGAAAAATGCAGTTGCCTGAGTTTCTTGCCTCCCTTTCAGTCTCGACTCTCTCCAACATCATATACAGTGTTTCACCTGGGCTACCACCTCCGACACATTAGGACATTCTGGGTCAAGCCACCTATTCAGAAGACGTCTCTTGGCTGCCAGAATGAATAGGTGTGCAACCTCTAGCAGGTTATCATTAGTGATGAGCGGCAGTAGTCATGTTCGAATTCGCGATATTTCGCGAATATTTTGTAGAATATTCAGCGAATATTTGCAAATTCGAATATTCGTTATATTCTACGACTTTTTTTACTCAAAAAATCGACAAGGTAATGATCGCGTAATATGCGAATTTTCGTAATGCAAATTTTTATCGCAAATTTTTCAATTGCCGAGCAAAAACATGAGTCACAGCACTATATCGAATATATTTGTTTTTTCGAATATTCGTAATATTCGAAAACAAGAATATATAGCAATACAGCCAATATTAGAAAAAAACGAATGTAGAGCAATTTAATATAGTTTTTTTTTAATAGAAAGGAAGATGAGAAAAAAATTACAACTATTAGACAAAGAAGATTATAGCACAAAATTAGCTAAATTGCTCTATATTCGTTTTTTTTTTTTCGAATATTCGCTATATTGCTATATATTCTTGTTTTCGAATATTACGAATATTCGTTTTTTCGAATATTCGTAATAGTCTAAAACAAGAATATATAGCAATATAGCAAATATTCGAAAAAAAACAAGCAAATATAGAGCAATTTAGCTAATATAGTGCTATAATCTTTTTTTCCATAGTTGAAATTTTTTTCCAATCTGGATTTCAGATGAGAAAAAAATTACAACTATTAGACAAAGAAGATTATAGCACTATATTAGCTAAATTGCTCTACATTTTTTTTTTTTTTTTCGAATATTCGCTATATTGCTTTATATTCTTGTTTTAGAATATTACGAATATTCGAAAAAACTAATATATTCGATATAGTGCTATATATTAGTTTTTTAGAATATTCATCATTTTTCCCATTTAAAGTCATGATTCCTCCCTGCTTCTTGCTTGTGGGCCAAGGCAGCATGGTACTGTGAGGTCACTGTTAAGGCAGCGGGGTACTGTGGAGGTCACTGTCAAGGGAGTAGGATGCTGTGAAACTCACTGTTAGAGGGGCGGGCTGCAGTGAAGGTCAAAGTTAAGGGGATAGGCTGCTGTGGAGGTCCCATTTTAAAGTGGCGGGGCACTGTGGGACGTGGAGGTCAGTGTTAAGGGGTGGGGAACTGTGAAGTTCACTGTTAAAGGGGCAGGGTACTGTAAAGGTCACTGTTATGGGGGAAACTGTCAATATCTTTTAATGACACACACAAACATTAAATGAAATAGATGAAAGATACACGTGCAAAGCCGGGTCCTTCTGATAGTAGTTTTATAATAGGGTCCTATGGTTTTCTTTGGTGCTGTGTAGTGATGTTTAGTATCCATGGGCATTTTTTCATTTATTATGAGGTTGTTGTAGGTTTTCAAGGTTATCATTTCCCCCCGATGCCTGGAAAAGTATCATTTCTGGTGTCTCCTGTGGCATAATCCCCAGTTTAGTTTTAAGAAGCTTATTTATCTGGCTCCAAGGTTCATGATATAGATCAGTATCTTCCAATTGACATTTGGGGCATACAACCAGTCTACCTTGACCCATAGTTGTTTTGCCTTTCTGGAAACCATATACTGCCCTATGTATGATCCTAAATTGTGTCTCCCTCCATACTTCATTAACAGTCGCCTTCCTTACTCGAATAAGGAAGGATGGCGTTATTTAGGGTATCACTTGGGAAATAGGATAGCTAGACTCAGTTTCTCTTGATGGGGTGACAATAGTGTGTCAAATTCATTGACTCGAGTTTCTATAGAATAGTCCTGTAGTTTTGCCCGTAAAGAGCTAATTATTTTGTGGCAGGCTAGGAAAGATGAGTTCTCTACGTTATATTTGGTTTTGAATTTATTAAAAGTATAATATATTTTTTGTATGTATAAAACGGGCGAGTGCCCATTTTATACATACATTCATTTTCTCTTTGTTTATTGGGGTAAACATTAACGTGAGCACCTGATTCCATTCGGTTTGGAGGTGAGCCGTCTTATTTTTACTTTTTTAAAATAGTATATTTTTTCTTCTGGATGCCAAAAGTCAGATATAGTCCTCTTTGTACTAGACATATGAGACATGCTGATTTTGGCCCGTGTCCCACCCACCACCACAATAATTTTCAATGGATCAAGGTATTTGGAGACCTGGTATAGCAGGCCATAACTTTTGCGTATCACTATGGTGTCCCTCAGCAGAAGGCTTTTTTTTTTACTGATTGTGGCAATGTGGAGAATGAGGTATGTACTCTGTAATAGGCTGTTTATTTTCCAGGGATATGCTAGAGCAGATTCCAGTGCATAATTTGAGTAGTTGTTGGATTCTCTTATCCAGTCAATACAGTGGCGTAGAAGACTAGCCAAATTGTATGATCTGATGTCAGGTAGAGCTATCACTCCCCTCTCTTTGGGTAGTTTTAGCTTGTATAGTGATATCCTGCTACGTTTAGACTTCCAGATAAATTCACTAAATTCCTTCTCAACGAGTTTTATGTCTGAGTGCTTCAACAGTAGGGTAATTGTCTGCAGTGGGTAGAGGGGTATCGGAAAGCTCATCATCTTTAGGAGATGGCATCTACCGAAAAATTACAACAGCAAATGGTGCCCTTTTCTCAAGTCTCCCACTATTGACCTGATTAGAGGTGGATAGTTTAGGAAATATATGGTTCCGGTGTTCTGCCAACTTGAATGCCCCAATATCTAATTGAAGTCCTGCTGATATGTATCTGATGGTCTATACCTTTCCATGTGTCTCGGGATGCTCGAGGAGACAGATCCAGGAGCTCACATTTATTTTGGTTAACTTTGAAGCCTGAGAACGTCCTAAATCGTGAGAGCAGTGAAAATACATGTGATAAGTCCCTATGTGGGCGTGCCAGGAAGAGCAAGATATCGTCGGCAAATAGGGCATGTTGGACTTCTTCTTTACCTATCTGTATACCCTGTATGTTGTCTGCTAAGAGGATGGCTCTGGATAGTGGTTCTAATGACAAATTAAAGAGCAGTGGTGAAAGTGGGCATCCCTGTCTGGTGCCCTATTGCAAGGAGAAGGATGGTGATAAAAAGCCTGGGGTGTATACCCTAGCATGTGGGTCTCCATATAGTGTTGTTAGATGGGATCGAAAGGATCCAGAAAACCCCATGTTATCTAGGACTAAATTGAGCCAACTCCATTTGACATTGTTGAAGGCTTTCTCTGCATCTGTCGTCAATATAGATGCTTGTATAATTGTGGGTGTCCCGAGTAGAGTTGTTGCGATACCAAAATTTTGATTAGATTTCGATACCATAAAAAATAAACACCAAAAAAGCAGCGCGCATTCCGCATTTCATGGAACGTCTGGCCCATAATCGAACAGTCCGGTCCTATTTCTTTGGGGGACAAGGTGACAAAAAAATGGCAAATCGTGCGGTTTCTATTTATTTTTTTATGTTACGGTGTTCACCGCATAGGAGATTTTTCAAATATTTTAATAGTTCACACTTTTTTGGGAATGGCGATATGTAATATGTTTGAATATGTAGAGAGAATCTCTAAATCGCACATCCTCATACCTATGCTTCTGATATACAACTGTTTTCAATTATCAGCATTTCTTATGATAAAACATGGCTATACAGCGATGCTATCAATCATTTGCTGTGCACTATATAGAGGCAATTAGTATACAGTTTGATCAAAGCGCATAGGCCCACTTACCGCGACAAGGATGCCTCTTGTTTAAGTGGGAACCTACTCTAACCATGGCGCAGAGCCGTGCGGCGACCGACACGCCTCCACACCGCTCCAGCAGGCAATGGGATCCAGCAGCCGCACAGCGGCCCCACTGTACAGTGAGGCCACATGGGCCCCGGGTCCCATCACTCCACCAGCACGGCACAGAAGCAGAGACGGCCGCCGTCCAGCGCCGCATGTGAACTGGTGCAAATGGCTCACCTGTTCACAGCCTCTCAGGAACTCCAACTGAGATGTGGTAGGAATATATAAACCCTTTGCAGACTTCTGCTAATTAAAAAGCACCTGAGCCACATGGGGAGGAGTGCTGATTCAGGGGAGGGGGGAAAAGAAGTTTATAGCATAAATTGTATGAATATGTAGAGAGAATCTCTAAATCGCACATCCTCATACCTATGCTTCTGATATACAACTGTTTTCAATTATCAGCATTTCTTATGATAAAACATGGCTATACAGCGATGCTATCAATCATTTGCTGTGCACTATATAGAGGCAATTAGTATACAGTTTGATCAAAGCGCATAGGCCCACTTACCGCGACAAGGATGCCTCTTGTTTAAGTGGGAACCTACTCTAACCATGGCGCAGAGCCGTGCGGCGACCGACACGCCTCCACACCGCTCCAGCAGGCAATGGGATCCAGCAGCCGCACAGCGGCCCCACTGTACAGTGAGGCCACATGGGCCCCGGGTCCCATCACTCCACCAGCACGGCACAGAAGCAGAGACGGCCGCCGTCCAGCGCCGCATGTGAACTGGTGCAAATGGCTCACCTGTTCACAGCCTCTCAGGAACTCCAACTGAGATGTGGTAGGAATATATAAACCCTTTGCAGACTTCTGCTAATTAAAAAGCACCTGAGCCACATGGGGAGGAGTGCTGATTCAGGGGAGGGGGGAAAAGAAGTTTATAGCATAAATTGTATGAATATGTAGAGAGAATCTCTAAATCGCACATCCTCATACCTATGCTTCTGATATACAACTGTTTTCAATTATCAGCATTTCTTATGATAAAACATGGCTATACAGCGATGCTATCAATCATTTGCTGTGCACTATATAGAGGCAATTAGTATACAGTTTGATCAAAGCGCATAGGCCCACTTACCGCGACAAGGATGCCTCTTGTTTAAGTGGGAACCTACTCTAACCATGGCGCAGAGCCGTGCGGCGACCGACACGCCTCCACACCGCTCCAGCAGGCAATGGGATCCAGCAGCCGCACAGCGGCCCCACTGTACAGTGAGGCCACATGGGCCCCGGGTCCCATCACTCCACCAGCACGGCACAGAAGCAGAGACGGCCGCCGTCCAGCGCCGCATGTGAACTGGTGCAAATGGCTCACCTGTTCACAGCCTCTCAGGAACTCCAACTGAGATGTGGTAGGAATATATAAACCCTTTGCAGACTTCTGCTAATTAAAAAGCACCTGAGCCACATGGGGAGGAGTGCTGATTCAGGGGAGGGGGGAAAAGAAGTTTATAGCATAAATTGTATGAATATGTAGAGAGAATCTCTAAATCGCACATCCTCATACCTATGCTTCTGATATACAACTGTTTTCAATTATCAGCATTTCTTATGATAAAACATGGCTATACAGCGATGCTATCAATCATTTGCTGTGCACTATATAGAGGCAATTAGTATACAGTTTGATCAAAGCGCATAGGCCCACTTACCGCGACAAGGATGCCTCTTGTTTAAGTGGGAACCTACTCTAACCATGGCGCAGAGCCGTGCGGCGACCGACACGCCTCCACACCGCTCCAGCAGGCAATGGGATCCAGCAGCCGCACAGCGGCCCCACTGTACAGTGAGGCCACATGGGCCCCGGGTCCCATCACTCCACCAGCACGGCACAGAAGCAGAGACGGCCGCCGTCCAGCGCCGCATGTGAACTGGTGCAAATGGCTCACCTGTTCACAGCCTCTCAGGAACTCCAACTGAGATGTGGTAGGAATATATAAACCCTTTGCAGACTTCTGCTAATTAAAAAGCACCTGAGCCACATGGGGAGGAGTGCTGATTCAGGGGAGGGGGGAAAAGAAGTTTATAGCATAAATTGTATGAATATGTAGAGAGAATCTCTAAATCACACATCCTCATACCTATGCTTCTGATATACAACTGTTTTCAATTATCAGCATTTCTTATGATAAAACATGGCTATACAGCGATGCTATCAAGAGGCATCCTTGTCGCGGTAAGTGGGCCTATGCGCTTTGATCAAACTGTATACTAATTGCCTCTATATAGTGCACAGCAAATGATTGATAGCATCGCTGTATAGCCATGTTTTATCATAAGAAATGCTGATAATTGAAAACAGTTGTATATCAGAAGCATAGGTATGAGGATGTGCGATTTAGAGATTCTCTCTCTACATATCCATACAATTTATGCTATAAACTTCTTTTCCCCCCTCCCCTGAATCAGCACTCCTCCCCATGTGGCTCAGGTGCTTTTTAATTAGCAGAAGTCTGCAAAGGGTTTATATATTCCTACCACATCTCAGATGGAGTTCCTGAGAGGCTGTGAACAGGTGAGCCATTTGCACCAGTTCACATGCGGCGCTGGACGGCGGCCGTCTCTGCTTCTGTGCCGTGCTGGTGGAGTGATGGGACCCGGGGCCCATGTGGCCTCACTGTACAGTGGGGCCGCTGTGCGGCTGCTGGATCCCATTGCCTGCTGGAGCGGTGTGGAGGCGTGTCGGTCGCCGCACAGCTCTGCGCCATGGTTAGAGTAGGTTCCCACTTAAACAAGAGGCATCCTTGTCGCGGTAAGTGGGCCTATGCGCTTTGATCAAACTGTATACTAATTGCCTCTATATAGTGCACAGCAAATGATTGATAGCATCGCTGTATAGCCATGTTTTATCATAAGAAATGCTGATAATTGAAAACAGTTGTATATCAGAAGCATAGGTATGAGGATGTGCGATTTAGAGATTCTCTCTCTACATATCCATACAATTTATGCTATAAACTTCTTTTCCCCCCTCCCCTGAATCAGCACTCCTCCCCATGTGGCTCAGGTGCTTTTTAATTAGCAGAAGTCTGCAAAGGGTTTATATATTCCTACCACATCTCAGATGGAGTTCCTGAGAGGCTGTGAACAGGTGAGCCATTTGCACCAGTTCACATGCGGCGCTGGACGGCGGCCGTCTCTGCTTCTGTGCCGTGCTGGTGGAGTGATGGGACCCGGGGCCCATGTGGCCTCACTGTACAGTGGGGCCGCTGTGCGGCTGCTGGATCCCATTGCCTGCTGGAGCGGTGTGGAGGCGTGTCGGTCGCCGCACAGCTCTGCGCCATGGTTAGAGTAGGTTCCCACTTAAACAAGAGGCATCCTTGTCGCGGTAAGTGGGCCTATGCGCTTTGATCAAACTGTATACTAATTGCCTCTATATAGTGCACAGCAAATGATTGATAGCATCGCTGTATAGCCATGTTTTATCATAAGAAATGCTGATAATTGAAAACAGTTGTATATCAGAAGCATAGGTATGAGGATGTGCGATTTAGAGATTCTCTCTCTACATATCGATATGTAATATGTTTATTTATTTATTGTTTATATATTTTATATGTAAAATTGGGAAATGAAACTTTTATTTTGGTGGTTTTTTTTTTAAACTTTTCTTTTTTTTTACTTTAAAAAAAAAAAAACTATTAGATCTCTATTAGGGTGAATAGGACTTCACACTCTCCCTGCTGCCCTGTGCATCGTACACACAGCAGCAGGGAGATTACCATGGCAGCCAGGGCTTCAGTAGCGTCCTGGCTGCCATGGTAACCGATCGGAGCCCCAGGATTACACTGCTGGGGCTCTGATCAGAAGCTGCCACTGCACCACCAATGAGGAGGAGGGGACCCTGTGGCCACTGCCACCAATGATCATAATACTGGGGGGGGCGCACTGCGCCACCAATGTTTTTAGTACTGGGGGAAGTGGGGGGGGGCGGCGCACTGCGCCACCAATGAAGATAAGTAACCTTTTAATACAAATACAGGAGGCGGGTGCCGGCGGCAGAATCACATAGCCGGCACCCGACCTCTATGAGAGGGAGCTGCAATCTGTGGCAGTTAACCCCTCCGGTGCCGCACCTGAGGGGTTAACTGTCGCGGATCACAGCACCCTATCATCCTGTATTTGTATTAATGGTTTAGTTATCATCATTGGTGGCGCAGTGGCCACAGCCCCCCCGCAGAACTGTAGTATCCGCTGTGTTAGATTGTATTGGCATATCTTTTCCCTCCATATATCGCTTTTATACCTGTTGCAGTAAGGGCGAGATTTGCTCATTCAGGATTTTATAAAATTCGCCAATATAGCCAGGTTTTTAATGGTTACCTGAAACAGTTATAGGGCCATTAAGGGATTGTCTTAAATCATTAGTTAAAGAGGACCTTTCACTACAATAAAAAATGTAAACTAAGTATACAGACATGGAGAGCGGCGCCCAGGGATCTCCCTGCACTTACTATTATCCCTGGGCGCCGCTCCGTTCTCCCGGTATAGGCTCCGGTATCTTCATATGTTCAGCTCAACTGGGTGGAGCCTGCGGCGTCTCCTTCTCCCAGGCTGTAGCGCTGGGCGCTGGCCAATCGCAGTGCTCAGCTCATAGCCTGAGAGGTTTTTTTTCTCTCAGACTATGAGCTGAGCACTGCGATTGGCCAGCGCTACAGCCTGGGAGAAGGAGACACCGCAGGCTCCACCCAGTTGAGCTGAACATATGAAGATACCGGAGCCTATACCGGGAGAACGGAGCGGTGTCCAGGGATAATAGTAAGTGCAGGGAGATCCTGGTTTGATATTACTATTGTTAGAGACTTTGACTGCGGGCTGCCAGAAGAGGTGACACAAGGATATAATCTATTCTGGACCAGGAAGCATGGATGTGTGAATGATGTGTATATTCCCTACCCTCAAGGTTTAGAGTTCTCCATAAATCTATGAGGTGGTTCTCAGTCAATAGCTGTAGTGCCTGTTCCCTCCTTCTCAAACACCTGCCAGTGTCCACAGTCTGCCTCCTATCTTCCGCTGGATTGACCACTCTGTTCGTGTCTCCTGCAATCACCTTACATGGTGTCGGATCCTCGAGAACACGCTGTCTAAGATTCTGAAAAAAGGGGGCGTTAGATTCGTTCAGGCCGTACACACTATAGACACTAATTTCAGCTGTTGGTGAACTAAGCATTAAATGGTGCAGCCTAACCATGTCATCTGAGTGTTTAGACTGTGCTGTGTATGGCAGGTTTTTTCGTACCAGTGTGATAACCCCTGCTTTTGATCCAACTGCCGGTGATCCATAGACCTCGCCCACCCACAACCTTTTCATTCTAAAGAAGTCTTGTTGTGACAGGTGCGTCTTCTGGAACAGCGCCACATCCGCTTTTATCCTCACCAAGTGGCGCAGCACCATAAGACCCTTACTAGGGCATCTCAGCACCTTCACATTCCAAGAAACTACTTTTATAAACTAAACATATCAATGTCAGTCCCTGCCTATCAGGTTCAACTCTGTTTTGTGTCCACCTGAGAAAGGTTCCCCTTAACAGTAATCAGCACAAAGAAAATCAAACATAAACATTAAAATATAACTGAAGAAACAGACATCCCAGAGGGCTAAGGTGTCAGGATACACCTCTAGGAATAGATGTCTATGGACTTCACTTTTTTCACAAATTGCAAAGCCATATAGACAGATAAGGTATCGATAGCATTAGTATTTCTCCTCTGCCCTTGTATGTCAGCCAAAGGGTACAATCAAATGATTACTGTAAGTGAGTAGCCATTTAGAGAAAGGAGAGAGGGTATTGGCGTCTCGCTAATAAGTCTATCAGTGACCAAGAGGTTGGGTACATGTTATGTCCTCCATGTGGGGAGTCTCAAACTTACTCCCTTGTCTATAGAGTCTCGCCGTCCCTTTTTGAAGGAAACAATAATGGCTACAAGAGTCGCATTTCACGACTCTGTACACCTATCTGGTCAAGGTCCTCCACCGCTCTTTTCTTTCGTGCACTCCTCCTTTGGGGTCTCCGAAATCCTGGCAGGCGCTGTTATCTGCGTCGTTGCCCCTGCATCCCAGTCATCCATTGAGCCTCGTGGCGACATCTCTGAGCTTCTTGTCGACATCTCCCATCTGTCCAGTGCCTCGGCTGCTTCCTCGGGGGAGTGGTACAATGTCATCAAGCCATCAGATCCAAATATCTTCAATATAGCGGGGTATAGTAGAGCGAACTTTGTCTTTTTGTTATAAAGATCAGTGCAGAGAGGCGCAAAGGCTTTACGTCGCTTTAGGACTTCTGCAGAAAAGTCATTAAAGATGAGTACTTTGCGTCCTCTGATGAGGACGGGCCCCTTCATGTTTTTATATGTCTGCAATATGGCCGCCTTTTCTGAAAAGTCCAGGTATTTGACAATGAATTGTCTGGGGCACTGCCACAGTTGGGGCCCTTGGTTTTGGCGATGTGGGTTGTTTTTCCCCTCTCTGATGTCTGGACCTATCCAATGTGCACGTTCCACCTTGAAAGTTCCCTGGAGGCCTAAAGCCTCCGGTAGTTCCGTTTCACATATGGTCCCCAAATCGTGGAAGGGCACCAATTCCAGGATCCCCACAATGCGAAGGTTAATGCGCCAAGACCGATTTTCAAGGTCGTCCATCTTGTCCCACAGTTTTTTTTACCTCGCTCTCAGCCTGTTGCAGTTTTTTGCAAGAGACATTTAGATCAGCTTCCATCTTGCTGGTGGTGGACTTTACCGCATCGAGCCTGTGTGCATGCTGCGTCACCTCTGCCGGAAGTTGTAAAAATTACTGCGCTACAGTAGATGTTAGCGACTCCTGCAAGTTCAGTAGGATCCTCGTTGCCACCTCCATAGCCAGGCATTTGTATATCTGTAAAGAATAAATCAAGGCAACTGTAGATTTCTTGAAAAAATTTCACTCGTTCTTCCAACGAGCTTTCTCAATTCTGAGTAACTGTACAAGAATTCTCTGGGAATAAATATGTAACTGAATCAACATCTGGTAATTATACCCAGCATGGGGTCAGAGGTTATTATACCCAGCATGGGGTCAAAGATGTTGATGCCATTATCCTAATTGGAGTCAGTAGGTGATAATGACCTCCCAGAAAAAGGTGTCAAGACAGCATTGTATGTGGCAGACAATAGATGTCTAACCCCCCCCCCCCCCCCCCCCCGCCTCTATTCAAGCTTGGCTTCTCTATTTTTACCTAGATGGCCTCCTTCACACCTCGTTTGTACCAATCGGCCTCCTTATCCAAAACACATACTTGACTGTCTGCAAAGGTGTGTCAAGTCACGTACTTGACTGTCTTCAAAGACAGTCAAGTACGTGTTTTGGATAAGGAGGCCGATTGGTAAAAACGAGGTGTGAAGGAGGCCATCTAGGTAAAAATGGAGAAGCCAAGCTTGAATAGAGGCGGGGGGGTTAGACATCTATTGTCTGCCACATACAATGCTGTCTTGACACCTTTTTCTGGGAGATCATTATCACCTACTGACTCCAATTAGGATAATGGAATCAACACCTTTGACCCCATGCTTGGTATAATGACCTCTGACCCCATGCTGGGTATAATTACCAGATGTTGATTCAGTTACATATCTATTCCCAGAGAATTCTTGTACAGTCACTCAAAATTGAGAAAGCTCGTTGGAAGAACGAGTGAAACATTTTCAAGAAATCTACAGTAAGTCCAGTTGCCTTGATTTATTCTTTACAGATATACCATGACCTGGATAAATGAGAACCTTCACAGACAGGCATGTGTAGTCGACCTGAGCTTGTTCATCGGTTTCCTCTCCTTTAGACGCCCTCGGTGTGTCAGAGCGTGGAGAACTTGCTGAGCTCACCTCATCCACCATTGCAGGCGATGATGTGCATGCCGCAGTCTTCACCGCCTTTCCAGTACCCTTTGCTTTGGTCTTACTCCCCATGGTGGTCAGATATTTTTCCATGTATATGGAGGGTTGTGTATAAGCCTACGTGATGGGGACTGAATGTCCCTCTATGGCGGGGGTATTTGGGAGACAGCTCTCACCACGCGCTGCCAGCTATGATGGTGGCGGAAACAGAAGTCTCAAGTGGAGGTTTTTGATTAAAACAAAAAATGGCACACTCCACCTTACCCACTATACCCAGCCTCTATGTTGGAAAAATTAGAACTGGTGATTTATATATTTCTGAAGGTATGTACACCAGACAACTGGAATGAATACACTAACAAATCTCCCCTATACTGTTCTCAGTTCCTCACTTCCCTTCACACAGTATATTATACTCTCCCTAGTGCCATGGATCTATGTCAGAAAGCAGAAAAAGGAGTTCAGCGCTTGATCGGGACTCAGCAAAGTCTATGGTCTAACTCCATGTGAAGTACATCACTGTAACCAAGTCAGTCAGAATATCAAACCAATACTAGGAGGCAATGGATTAAGACAAAGTCAGACGAATCTGCTTTGAACTATAAATCCAGTCAACCAAGAATAAAGAGACAAGCCTCAGCGGAAACAGCAATGGTGGCAATGGGTTGTCCAAGGTATTTTTTGTTCTTTCTATGTTTCTTACTAACTAAATGTAAGGGGTTTACAATTCACTTACTTCTTCTGCAGTGGCCCCTTTCTCAGATTTCACTGAGGGTCACATGACCTGTGATGTTAGCTTCTCTCCCTGCTCTGATGATGTTTTGTGCACAAGGAGCAGGTCTGTATCTGTGCACGCGAAACGTCACTGTGCTGGCCACACACCTCTGTACTGGCTAAGCTGCTAATGTCTGCCCTGTGTCTCCCTCCTACTGAATTCTTCAGGAAAGTTTAACCCCTTCTACCATCAGCAGCACAGACTCAGGGTTTGAGGCTTTGCTGAGCAGCTGCAGGGCTTCTCCAGGCAGTGAAGAGACAAATGCTGGGCACAGGATCTTCCCTCCTTACCCTGCAAACACAGAGCTGACAGACTGGAGGAGTTCTACAGAGCATTGCACAAGAACAGGTAGGGATAAGATCCTGTGTGTATCAGTGTTCATCTGGGATGTGTAGTCCTACACATACAACATGAGTACACCGGCAGTCACACAGTTCACTCAGGGCAGCAATTTTATTCAATACATTTGCAGAGCAGGGGGAGGGGCAGTCTTTGTTGACGGCCACAAATATTCATGAGGAAAACCTCAGAGAATGTTGTTACTGCGTGTAAACAAGAGGCCAGAACAGACCTAGGGAAATAAGTAAATAGAATTTTTTTTGCCTAAAACTTGCTTAGCTTATGTATATATTGCTGACCATCAGATTTACAGTGCTGTAATTTACTTTTACATAACTGACAACCCCACTCAAGGTATTGGCATTAGAAGGACACTCACTATAAGTTAAAAAAATTGCTTGTTTTTTTACAGAGATGACCAACAGAGTGATCAGAATACAATGCTGTAAAAAATGATCTACAAGTGCCTCAAAGGGCTCAACATACAGTAGGTTTAAATTATCCAAATAGCTTTCATGCATGTAACATGTTTTTTTTTTTCATATATGAAACAGAGGATGTTCTTTTATTCATTTTAACTAAAGCAAAGGGGAATGTTAGCTCTAGAAAACGACACAACAAACTCAATCAGTTGAAGCTCAATTCCACAGACTGTTATGCATGACCGCTGCAATATTTGTGCTTATTCACATATCCATATTCATAATTGTCCGTATTGCAGCAGCAGTACATGGAAAAAATGGAAGTATGGAAAGGAGGTCTGTATGTCCATGTAGGACATGGACCTGGTGCCATGTATAGACAATTGTCTCCTGTGGTGCCCAGGTCCGTTTTCTATGAGACACAGGCCAAGATAGGACCTTTCTCAGAGGTGTAAATAGCACAATTTACTTCTATGGTTTCATGTCCTATGTGCAGTCTATTGCGCACATGTATAACACATTGACAAAAAAAACGGTTGTGTGAATAGACCGCATCACTGTGTAGGTTCGGGACGAAGGTGTAAAATTGAGTTGTCCACTAAATTCAAACATATTCAATATGGTTATAGGACTTCCCTTTCAAAATGTAAAGATAACTCCCTCTAAAATACATATGTCCATATAATTTCACCATTTCTTCCTCATTCCCTCTTTAAGTCATTTTAAAATTGAATGTGGAGGTGAATTTATGAAAGGCAATATCGCTCTTTTTTTGTATTACAGAGTCTATAGAATGCATCTATCAAGGCCAGAAATGACTCAAGGCACAATAGGCCTCTGCCTATAGGCATCTCTGAGGGAGGGGTCTGTATATATATATATACAGTGTGTATATATATATATATATATATATATATATATATATATATATTTTTATAAATATTTTCTTCAATAGTAATTACAAAAACTTTTAAACAGAGCGGGGAAAAAAAAGAAAAAAAATGAAGGCTTATAAACATATAAAATAAATATTACTATAATTTCAACATCATCGCAGACAATAACGTTAAATCCAGCTCTGTAAGCTCAAGCCTAATACCTTTAACCCCAACTATTCCGCCCCCTTCCCTTAGCTGCTGTCGCTGGTAGCCCGAACCCCATACCCCCCCCCCCCCCCCCGTACCCGTCCACATACTCCACCCATCAAACCGACGTAGTCAGTCCACCTCACTTCTACAAAACAGAAAAAAATCGCGTGCCTCGGCTTCTCCGCCTCTCAACCTCCTCATAGAGCTTTATTTGGGACATAATCCGTCTCCACTCCTCAAATACAGGAGAAATGGGGGATCCCGATCTCTTGACTATCAGAACCTTTGCTATCAGGCAGCCTTTCAACCAGATTAATTGATGTACGGAAGAGTTAGGATTTTCTGGTATATAGAAACCCAAAATTACAGAAATCATATCCGGTGCACAAGATTGGGGAAGATCCCCCTGCTATGCTGTAAATACCTGCTCCCAAAAGCGCTTTATCACACTACATTCCCATAAAAGATGAGTATATCCAACATTGGGACTGCCGCACTTTTGACAGAAAAATTCACGACCTCTGTTATTAGCAAACTTAGCCTGCATTTGCGGTGTATAGTATAACCTGTGCAAAATCTTAAACTGAATCAATCTATAGCTGGAAGCAGATACTACCTTTTTCATATTTTTGAAAATCTGTGGCATGGGGAGGGGGGAGGTTTTCAGTTCCTGCTCCCATTTATGTATACTTTTAAAAAGGAACACCATGGACAGTGAATCTCGCATTTTCGAATAAATCTGTGCCATTTTATTCTTTTTCCCTAAGTGAGAAAAGCAATAATCACAGAATAAATGTTGTTGAGTAATCATATATGTTTTATTAAATGTAGCTTCGTATGTATGTTTTAAACGTGCATACATAAAATCGGTCTAAGAAAGTGTTTGTGAAATGAAAGTCCCCTAAAACTTTAAAACAATCTGCAACAAACAAATGTGCCACTCTAGTAATACCCCTACAACTCCAATAAGTGTAATCAGTTATTTTCAAAAATTCCAATAAATTCCGATTCTCCCATAACGGGGTAAAATGAAAAACATGTGACACCTGCAAAGTCGTTTTCAATATATCCCAGACCCTCTGTAGAGTTCTAGGGATTAAACATCTAGTGTCCAAAGCACCAAACTGTGCTGTTTCTAAGTGCATAAAAATATTATCAAGTGACCTACCCTAGTTAAATACTGCCCTAGTGCATTCTCTCCAAAATTACAACATCTTTGTAGCTGCGCAGAAAAAAAATACCCTTGAAAAAAAGGGAGTAATAGTCCCCCGTCTAACTCAGCCAGCCACAGATACCTCTGCTTTATACAGACCCTCTTCCTCCCCCAAATTAGGTCATTTATTAAAGGGTTTCTACCACCACATTTTGACCTAATTAGCTGTCAGACACTAGCGATCTGCTAGTGTCTGCTGTACCTAACCATGCTATTGTAATTCATTTCTCTGCAGCGGTTACCCTAAAAAACGTAGTTTTATTGGTATGCAAATGAGCCTTTAGGTGCTATGGGGGCGTCTTTTCAGCACCTAGAGGCTCCGTCCACTCACCATTTCTGCCGCCCAGCGCGCTCCAGCCCACCCCTCTCCTCTAGATTGACAGCCTACTCGCGCCTGCGCCGTGTGCTTCTGTATTTGGCGCAGGCGCAGTGACTGTGAAGATGCCGGCGCAGGGAGACAGACACTGCGCCTGCGCCGAATACAGAAGCACACGGCGCAGGCGCGAGTAGGCTGTCAATCTAGAAGAGGAGAGGGGCGGGCTGGAGCGCGCTGGGCGGCAGAAATGGTGAGTGGACGGAGCCTCTAGGTGCTGAAAAGACGCCCCCATAGCACCTAGAGGCTCATTTGCATACCAATAAAACTACGTTTTTTAGGGTAACCGCTGCAGAGAAAGGAATTACAATAGCATGGTTAGGTACAGCAGACACTAGCAGATCGCTAGTGTCTGACAGCTAATTAGGTCAAAATGTGGTGGTAGAAACCCTTTAAAGGGTTTCTACCAATTTGTTTTCACATAATTAGCTTACAGACACTAGCGATCCGCTAGTGTCTGCTCTACCAAACAATCCTAATATAATAGCTTTTGGTGCAGCCGTTTCGCTAAAAAAAGAACTTATATTGATATGCTAATGAGCCTCTAGGTGCTATGGGGGCGCATTAGCACCTAGAGGCTCGGTCTACTTTCACAAAATGCCGCCGCCCAGCGCGTCCCTCCAGCCCGCCCATCTCCTCCGGAATGCGATCCTCCCTGTGAGCCAGCGGACTAATTCTCGCGAATGCGCCGTGCACGTCTGTATTCGGCGCATGCGCAGTGAATGTCTGACCGCTTTCTGCACAGACATCTCCACTGCGCCTGTTCCTTGAGCACTATGACGTCATCGGCGCAGGCGCAGTGGAGATGTCTGAGCAGGAAAGCGGTCAGACATTCACTGCGCATGCACCGAATACAGATGCACATGGCGCATGCGCGAGAATTCGTCCGCTGGCTCACAGGGAGGATCGCATTCCGGAGGAGATGGGCGGGCTGGAGGGATGCGCTGGGCGGCGGCATTTTGTGAAGGTAGACCGAGCCTCTAGGTGCTAATGGCGCCCCCATAGCACCTTGAGGCTCATTAGCATATCAATATAAGTTCTTTTTTTAGCAAAACGGCTGCACCAAAAGCTATTATATTAGGATTGTTTGGTAGAGCAGACACTAGCGGATCGCTAGTGTCTGAAAGCTAATTATGTGAAAACGAAGTGGTAGAAACCCTTTAAAGGGTTTCTACCACCACATTTTGACCTAATTAGCTGTCAGACACTAGCGATCTGCTAGTGTCTGCTGTACCTAACCATGCTATTGTAATTCCTTTCTCTGCAGCGGTTACCCTAAAAAATTTAGTTTTATTGGTATGCAAATGAGCCTCTAGGTGCTATGGGGGCGTCTTTTCAGCACCTAGAGGCTCCGTCCACTCACCATTTCTGCCGCCCAGCGCGCTCCAGCCCGCCCCTCTCCTCTTCTAGATTGACAGCCTACTCGCGCCTGCGCCGTGTGCTTCTGTATTCGGCGCAGGCGCAGTGACTGTCTCCCTGCGCCAGCATCTTCACTGCGCCTGCACGGATTACGGCGCAGGGAGCAGTCCAACAGTCACTGCGCCTGCGCCGAATACAGAAGCACACGGCGCAGGCGCGAGTAGGCTGTCAATCTAGAGGAGAGGGGTGGGCTTGAGCGCGCTGGGCGGCAGAAATGGTGAGTGGACGGAGCCTCTAGGTGCTAATGACGCCCCCATAGCACCTAGAGGCTCATTAGCATATCAATATAAGTTCTTTTTTTAGCGAAACGTCTGCACCAAAAGCTATTATATTAGGATTGTTTGGTAGAGCAGACACTAGCGGATCGCTAGTGTCTGAAAGCTAATTATGTGAAAACGAAGTGGTAGAAACCCTTTGAAGCTTCTAATCTATAAAAAAAAAAAGCATCATCTATCCAGATGGGGGAGGCACAGATCGGATACAAAACCAGAGGTAGTATGATCATTTTTACTAATGCCAGTCGATCAGATTGCGATATTAACAATTTTTGCCAGGCTCTAATTTTCCCCTTTACTTTGTCCATTACCGGGGAAAGATTTAACTCATAGAATCTACCTATAGGGACACCTAACTTTATCCCCAGATAGTCCAGAGAATCATCCAAAGATAATATCCGGATCCGGGAGCCACCATCGGGGGCATTTCGATTTAGCGGGAGGAGTGAGGACTTAGCCCAGTTGATTAAATAACCAGACAGTTGACTAAACTCCTCTATCACCTGCATAACATAGGGGACAGCGTTCCAGCGCTGATCCAAAAAGTTTTCATGGAATATAGTGGCTCACCCCACTTGTCACTATGGTAATGGTGCCCTGCTGTAAGTGATTCACCTAATCTCTTGATTTGACAATTATATATTAATCAGAAGGCACTCACCATCTGTATTTCACATATAACACATTTATTAAAAACATTTATTAAAATTGTTAAAATTTATATGTAATAGTGTAAAATATATATGACCCTAAACTTTGTAATCACTTTACATACAACATATAGAATTATACATTATTGGCATAAATCATGACCATAAGTAACCAACTTCAAAAAGAGTAGAATCTTCAATATTGAAAAAAATCGAATGATAAAAAGAATCAAATAAAATATTGAATAAAATATTGCATAGAATTATTCAGATAAAATAATTTTTTCGGGTAAAATTCAAATAAGATTTCAAGCATACATTTATCATCAAAGGTATATGTTATCTATATGTCCTTGTTAAGATTGCTGGTAAGTCAATACAGAGTTCCATACAAAAAAGTGCGTGGTTGCAATGATTATAATAATCCGAAAACTATATAGTAATTTAACGTTGATAGTTTTGGTTTATGCACTGAAGTATCTGTTATTTTCAATTGAAACAGTCTGGCTGTAAAATTGTGATCAGTAAGTGTCTTTCGAATTAACAGTATGATTTTACTTGTATATGACTAAATAGTCGATTGTTTATACTTGTATAGGATTTGATGGTGCTTACTGCAGAGGCGTCCCTCCCGCAGTACAGCTACTCACCCAAACCAAGACCTTTTGTCTTTTCTTTTCGTGCGATGCTGTTATGGCACTCAGCTGTTGGCGTCCCACGTGGTGGTATGTGGACACGTATTTTCTCTATGGAAAAGATGCTGGAGAAAAGACGAAGTTGTAATATTTGTCTTGTATAGTTCCAACTTTTTCGAATGTGCACTTCTTGATCCTGCAGGATATATTTCTATGGTAGTTTGGTTCCTTTAGCCCGCCAGACGCGTTTCGAGGTGACCTCACCTCTTCATCAGTGGCTTGATCCAAAAAGAGTATAATATCATCGGCATAGAGCCTGATTTTGTCACTCTCTCCCGCTACCCCGAACCCCCGAATCTGACCATCCAAGCGAATCCTACAAGCCAACGGCTCCATAAATAGCGCAAATAGGGGAGAAAGGGGACATCCCTGTCTCGTGCCACGTTGAAGCTCAATAATGGAGGAATTAACCCCATCAATATTAACTCGGGCTATTGGTTGAGTGTATAACAGTTGAGTCATTGCAATAAAAGTAGTCCCCAATCGAAAATGTGCCATGGTCCGCCACAGGAAGGACCACTCCACCCTGTCGAACGCTTTGGCAGCATCCAAAGACAGGATGGAGTGGTCCGGTCCCCCCCCTACCGACAGGTTCAAATACACCCCATACAGATTCGCCTGAATCTGTCTCCCAGGTATAAATCCTGTTTGATTAGAATGAACCAGGGCTGCAATTACCCGTTTAAGACGGTGTGCTAAAGATTTTGCAAAGACCTTATAGTCTGTATTAAGGAGTGATATGGGCCTATAAGGCCTCTTTCACACGGGCGTTGCGGAAAAATGTGCGGGTACGTTCCGGGAACACCCGCGATTTTTCTGCGCGAGTGCAAAACATTGTAATGCGTTTTGCACTCGCGTGAGAAAAATCACGCGTGTTTGGCACCCAAACCCAAACTTCTTCACAGAAGTTCGGGCTTGGGATCGGTGTTCTGTAAATAGTATTATTTTCCCTTATAACATGGTTATAAGGGAAAATAATAGCATTCTGAATACAGAATGCATAGTAAAACATCGCTGGAGGGGTTAAAAAAAAATATATATTTTTTTTAAACTCACCTTAGTCCACTTGTTCGCGGCCCGGCATCTCCTTCTGGCTTCATCTGATCTCTGTGCAGGAACAGGACCTGTGGTGACGTCATTCCGGTCATCACATGGTACGTCACATGATCTTTTACCATGGTGATTCACCATGGTAAAAGATCATGTGACGTACCATGTGATGACCGGAGTGACGTCATCAAAGGTCCTTGACCTATAATTAATGCTCACCACAGGTCCTATTCAGTAAAGGGGACAGAAGTGATACCGGGCTACGCGATCAAGTGGATTAAGGTGAGTTAAATGATTTTTTTATTTTTTTTTAACCCCTCCAGCGCTGTTTTACTATGCATTCTGTATTCAGAATACTATTATTTTCCCTTATAACCATGTTATAAGGGAAAATAATAATGATCGGGTCTCCATCCCGATCGTCTCCTAGCAACCATGCGTGAAAATCGCACCGCATCCGCACTTGCTTGCGGATGCTTGCGATTTTCACGCAACCCCATTCATTTCTATGGGGCTTGCGTTACGTGAAAAACGCACAAAGAGGAGCATGCTGCGATTTTCACGCAATGCACAAGTGATGCGTGAAAATCACCGCTCATGCGAACAGCCCCATAGAAATGAATGGGTCAGGATTCCGTGCGGATGCAATGCGTTCACCTCCCGCAACGCATCCGCGCGGAAAACTCGCTCGTGTGAAAGGGGCCTAAGACCCAACCTCACTACCATCCTTATCTTTTTTTTTTATTAAAGTGATAATTGCCTCCCTAAAAGATGGTGGAAGAGAACCATATCTATATGATTCATTTAAAACCTGCAACAAAATAGGGAGGAGTACCTTAGCAAGCCATCCGCCCCAGGGGAAGAGTTATATTTAACGGACCGAAGGGCATCCTCCAATTCTGCCTGTTGTATAGGGTGATCAAGCTTTCCGGTTTCCTGAGGCGAGAAAAAAGGCATTTCTAATTGGTCCAAATAGTCATCAATTTTAGAAGGACTACATACCGTTTCAGATCTATATATAGTAGAATAATACTTGACAAATTCCTGTCTGATCTGATCTGGATCCTTAACTATCTGGCCCCGAGTATTTCTAATATACCTAATTTTTGTCCCACCCCTTTGATTGGCGACCAGTGCAGCTAACAATTTACCTGTTTTTCCCTCCTCACTAAAACGTCTCTGTCCTTGAAAAAAAAGTTTATGTTGGGCCTTATTTACCATAAAAGTCCTATATTGTTGATTAGCTTCTTTCAGTTGTATGCGAAGTGAATCCGTACCGTATTTAGTCAACTCGCCCTGCAACCTCCTAACTGTCTCCTTCATTGCATTTTCCTGCTTATGGAACTCCACTCATTGTCTTTTTATTTTACCGCAATAAAGGCCCCTAATGTAGGCCTTCAAAGCGTCCCATACAAAATGGATATGGGTGGAGCCCTCATTACGATGCCAAGATTCAAGAATCTCCTCATTGATTAGATCCCGCTCACCAATAACCTCCAACCAATACGGGTTCAGTCTAAAGGCTCTATTGGGGCCCGCATTTAACCCCACTCCCCTGAGCAGAAGCAGAACCGGAGAATGGTCAGAAATTCCGTGCAGTTCATATTTCATCTTCACAACTTGATCAACTTGATAGCCCCATTTGCAAACGTTAAGTCGATTCTTGACATTGACCTGTACGTCCGGCCAAAGCATGAATACGCTCTTTTTGCTCCATACAAATAGCGCCAAACATCGACCCATGCAAGCTCCTGAGTAACGCTGCCCAGAAGAGACCGAGTCTGCCTCTGCTCAGAGGAGAGAGATATCCTATCCAGTTTCGGATTCAAAACCGAATTAAAATCCCCTACCAGCAACAGCGGACACGGGGGTTTACTGCAAATAAACGTAGACAACAAAGATAGAACAGTGGACGCAAAGGGGGAGGCACATAAACAAAAGCTAAAATAGTCTCCTGTCCACTCCACTGACCGTGGAAAAAAACAAATCGACCCGCCCTATCCACCCTAACAACCAACGGATGAAAATCAACCCCGTGATGAATATACACACTCACACCTCTCGAATATGATGAGAGGCATGAGTGGTATTCCAGTTTCACCCATCGCCTCTTTAATTGGGGGAGCTTCTCAACCGTTGCATGCGTCTCCAATAAAGCCACTATTGCCGGGAGGTGCCGAGCCACAACATCAAACACCACTGTCCTTTTAATTCTATCCCCCAGCCCTCGCACATTCCAACACAGAACCCTACGCGTCATTATAAGCTATCACAAGACAAAGCATTCCGCAGACCGGCAGGAGGGGGAAGAGAGGTCCCCTAGGCCCAGCGACAGCAGCTAACCCCCCCCACCCCTTCGCATTCCCTAATACCCACCCCCCACCCATAACCACTACCCGAACCTACCATTTGGCTCACAGAGAATATTATCCCCATCAACCTCTTCCACTTTGCCAACCCCGCTCCCGATTAAACCCCACTCCTCACTCCACACCACCATGTAGCCAACGCATAGAAATACAGACACTATCAAAAAAATGAGAGATCCCAGCAGGGGCTACAAACCGGCCAAATCAAGCCACTGTGCGGCCTCTGTAGGTGTAGAAAAAAATTGCACAGAATCGTTATAAACAACCCTGAGTTTGGCCGGATACAACATCGCGTAATTTATGTGTGCAGAGATTAAGCTTTTTTTAACATCATAAAAAGAACGCCTTTTATTTTGAGTCTCACTACAGAAATCGGGGTATATTTGAATGTCGTTCCCATCAAAACCAGTTTTAAGGAGTTCTCTTTTGCGTCTGAGTACCCAATCACGGTCCTTGGAGCAAACTAATCTAGCTAATAAAGCCCTAGGGGGTGCACCTGGGGGGGCTTCCTCAAAGGGATTCTATGAGCTCACTCTACACAAAACGTAGAGAGATCATAATCCGATCCCAATGTTTGCACCAGCCACTTTTGCACAAAGTCCGCTGGGTTCTCTTGTTCCACCCCCTCAGGGAACCCCACCAGTCTTATGGTATTCCTCCGAGATCTATCCTCCAGATCTATCAATTTGTTTTTCAACCCAAGACATTCTTGCTCCACACCCTCAAATTGTTTTTTTGTTAAACCCAGCTCCTTTTTCACGACCACTGTCTCCAACTCCAAATATTTCACTTTTACTCTTAGTTTTGTAATTTCATCCCTAATTATGGTGATATCCCCCTGTAACGCCGCCATTGTGGTTGTTAATTGAGATACTGTGCTATTAGTCATATTCACTGCCCCCAAAATTTCAGCTAATTTATTATTAACACTATCCAGGCCTTCCCTATCAAACTCCTTAGCATCCGTGGAAACCAACATTGTAGCGGTAGGCTTATTTCCTCCCAATTCAAGGTGGCCTCCCGCTTTTTGGGATCCCCCGCTGGTTTTGGGTGTTAGCGACCGCAAAAATTTATCTAGGCGTGCTTGGGGACTAGTACTGGGGCCTCCTTTCGGGGGAGTTACCCCCCCCCCCCCCCCGATTCGGAAACTTAGGGGGCATTATAACTAAGTATGTTACCACACTATATCAAAAAGCGCGGGAGAAAAGAGGAGTTCAATTCATGCAAAATAGATCAAAGGCGTACAACTATAACCGTATTTTCAGAACATAATAGAAAATCGCATATTACAGAGCAAATAGAGATTAAACTGGGTTGAAACTTAAATGTTATTATAACAGAGATATGAACACTCCATTCAGTCCAAGTTAATCGAAGTTAGTCTCTGTTAGTGCGCATAATATGTTTAAAGTTAGATAACTGAAAAATATGGGTCATACATCCCACACTAAAGCAGGGCGACCCCGGCGGATCTCACCAATCTTCAGCCCTTTTCTCTCAGTTTTCAACGAAGGGACAGCATAGAGACTGCCAACCTTGCCTGAAAGGTTCCAACAATATAAATCAGTACAGTTCAGTGCAGTGCAAGAAAACACAGGCAAAGGCACATAAGCATGCAAGTCTCTCCCTCTCTCAAAGGGATCCGATCTTCATCCCCATCTGGGGTAGTGCAGAGATCAAGTCGGCCTATTAATTACACAGCCGCACCAGAACCGGGGGCAAGTACGAGGCCGTAAGCGGGCTTGGGGCACTCTTACTCTCACCAAGTGCGCCCTTCAGCACAGGACACCAACAACCTCAGGGACCCAAAGGACCCCTACTCCCCACACCCGCACCACACACCAGTGCTGAAAGAGACGAAGCAAATCTGCCCAATGTCTATGTCCTCAAATCACCACGGGTTAGCGCCACCCGAGAGCATAAAAGAGCTGCGTCTAAGTCCGGCTATGTGCCCCCATCTGTATCCAGACCACCACGAGGACTCAGATCACTCTGGCACGCAGGCCCTATAAACCAGCCCCACATGCCTCCGAGAATGCTCCTCTAATCCGGTGCCTCAGAGTCCCCCGATGTTAAAGCTCCACCTCATAGGATTGCTTACAACGGCAGAAGATAAACGAATAAGGCAATGCTAAAGTCACCGGAGAGAGGGCACACAGCCGCAAACCAAGCTTCACCCAGTCATCCAGCCATCCCTCAGAAGACTCACGGGTGGTGGAACTGCAAGCGGCAAGAAGTCACCTGGTCACCTGGACATCAGCGAGCTGCAACGGGGGTTAAGGCGGCAATGGAGCGATAAACCCGCCATGGAGGGTGCCGCACAGCTTCGTCTGGTCATCCGGCATCCCACAGAGGCTAGCGGTAGAGCGTCAGAGCAAGAAGCGAGGCTAGGGGGCGGGGCGCAGCACGTCCTACGTCATGCCGCTACGCTGATGACCCCACAGTGTTTATGTGATTGTAACATGTTAGTTCAAGTGTTATGTTTCCCTTTAAAATACAGACCAATACTTTTCTTTTTAAGCTTAGGGGCTACAATTCACAAAGTGGCAATATTTGTTGAACATTTCAGAATAAGGCATAAAGGGGTTGTCTCATTTCAGCAAATGACATTTATCATGTAGACCAGTGGTCGGCAAAGCGCGGCCCACGAGCCACAAGCGGCTCTTTAGACCCTTCAATGTGGCTCTTTGGTGCGGGCTCCCACGGCGAAACCAACCCATCCTGCACTACAGAGTTCTTGCCTGTGGGACGCATTTGCGTTCCGCAAAGCAAGAGAGGGCGTGTTCGCTAAGTATTAAGCAAAAATATTGCTGCATTTGTGGGAGGGGAGGCTGATTACAAGGCTATTTATACGTACCTGTGGGCCCAGGCTGGCTGAATACTAGGCCATTTATAGGCACCTGTGGGCTCAGGCTGACGCTGATTTCACTACCTCTGAGTCAGCTCTAGGATACAGCAGCATGGTGTGGAGGCTCCTTAAGGCTGGGTGACAGCAGAATGTCTCAGGAGGGTGCTGGTATTCATGGTAGGATCGGAGTTGTTTGCACGGGACCCACGTTGCGGTCCGCGACATGTAGCGCTCTGGGATGAAGCAGAGTTTGGGCACTAATGGTCGAACGATGGTTGTTAGTATTGTTTGTCCGGCTATTCAGAGGCCTGGTGGGGCCATTGCATACAGTTATTGGGGTAGCATGTGCTTAGAGTAGGCATGGTTGTATGTTTTCTGATACCTGGTTTACATGCGGGGCGCGTGTCGGCATTTGGCTCAAGCTATGCATGCTGTGTTTAAGTGATGGTAAATGTGGATCAACGGTCGATTTAAAAAAAAATTTAAAAAAATGCGGCAGCATCATGCGGAGGCTCGTTCACGCCTGGGCAACAGCAGAAAGTGCCAGGCGAGTGCTGGTGTTCACGGTAGAATCAGACTTGTTTGCACGAGACCCATATTGCGGTCTGCGCATACGCTGGGACGAAGCAGAGTTGGGCGCTAATGGTCAAATGACTGTTGTTAGTATATTTTGTCCGGCTGTTTAGGGGCTTGTTGGGGGCTATTGCATATTGTTATTGGTGTAAGCATGTGCCTAGAATAGGTATGGTCGCATGTTTTCTGATACCTGTTACATACGGGACGCGTGTCTCCAAGCTACGCACGCTGTGTTTTAAGTGATGGTATTTTATTAATTTAGTTTTTGGAAGGGTCATGGATCAATGGTTGTTACAAAACAAAAAAAAAACCTGCAGCATTGTGTGGCAGCTCGTTCACGTCTGGGTAAACAGCAAAAGGTGCCAGGCGAATGCTGGCGCTCACGGTAGGATCGAACTTGCTGCACAGGACTCACACTGCGGTCCGCGATTTTCAGTGTTCTGGGACGAAGGGGGTTGGGAGCTAATAGTCGGATGATGGTGGTTAGGATTGTTGCCCGGCCGTTTCTATAAACATTATTTTATGGGCAAGCATGTGTCAGCGGTTCCGTGCTATGTTTATAGGTGCACTATGTCAATTAATTGGCATTGCATCAGGGTTTATGTTTCAACCACGTTTATGTTTTTCTTAGGCCAACACGAGGTGGTGTTGTGGTGACCATCGATATAAAAAAAATAATAATAATAAAAACACTCCTGCAGCATCATGTGGAGGTTCGTTCGCGCCTGGGCAATGGCAGATGGTGCCAGGCGAGTGCTAGCATTCACAGTAGGATCGGACTTGGTTACACGGTCCGTGACTTGTAGCGCTCTGGGGCGAAGAGGGTTGGGCACTTTCAGATTGCATTCATATGGCTGCTTTATACCATGCTCTTCATGCTCCTACTCAGAGCTGTGCCCATACCATGTTTTTAGGCACCACTCACATCCAGAGCTGCATTCACCCACTTGTTCTTACATCATGTGTTATACTCTGCTTCCACTTAAAGCTGCATTTCTTTTCATTGCTACATTATAGTTACTCAGTATTCTTACTAGGGCAATCAGCACACTGCTCTGATACTGCTCTTCCGATAAACATAGCTGCTTTCTTTTCAGGCTTACGTTTCTTTCCTCGGTGGTTTGTTACATTCCATAGGCCTACCTTTTCTGTTCACTTCGAAAAGAAAAAATAATAATAAATGTTGTGGTTGTTCTTTAGTCCTGGTTTGCATTCACTCAGATTGGTCTCCTGCCCCAGTTAACCAAATAGCTTCCTAGCGGTCAGTGGGCCAATAGGAGTAAGTTCCTACTATGTTTTCACAGTTGTTCATTCGTTTGTCACGACAAGGGTCTTCTCTTAGCGAACTACAATGCCTCTGGCTCTTGTTTTTCTCCCATCTGTTTCAATTTCGCGGTTCGCGGTTGGTTTAATGTTTCGTTTATGCACGTGGTTCGGATCACTAATGTCTATGCATTTTCCATTAGGTCTGGCTCACGTTTTAAATACTTATCGTCACTGTAAGGTCATCCAGTTCAGTCTCTTGGCTTCGGGGGCCCGATGACCGTTCTTTATGTTGTTCGTTAGGGGTACAATATGGTTGTAGGCTGGTTAGCGTCCTAGGTTCATTGTCGGAGAGGGTCATGGTTATGCGAGTCCCCAAGTCATACTGGTGCTGCATAAGTGGTTTATATTTTTTTTAAAAAAGAGTCTCTCACGCATGGCTTCTCCGTTTTAGTTTTACACATATGACTCCGCCATTAGAGTCTCTCACGCATGGCTTCTCCATTTTAATTTTACACATATGACTCCGCCATTAGTCTCTCTCGCATGGCTTCTCCGTTTTTAGTGTTACACATATGACTCCGCCATTAGAGTCTCTCACGCATGGCTTCTCCGTTTTTAGTTTTACACATATGACTCCGCCATTAGAGTCTCTCTCGCATGGCTTCTCCATTTTAGTTTTACACATATGACTCTGCCATTAGTCTCTCTCGTATGGCTTCTCAGTTTTAGTTTTACACATAGGACTCCGCCATTAGAGTCTCTCACGCATGGCTCCGCCATTAGTCTCTCACGCATGGCTTCTCAGTTTTAGTTTTACACATATGACTCCGCCATGAGTCTCTCATGCATGGCTCCGCCATTAGAGTCTCTCACGCATGGCTTCTCCGTTTTAGTTTTACACATATGACTCCACCATTAGAGTCTCTCACGCATGGCTTCTCCGTTTTTAGTTTTACACATATGACTCCGCTATTAGTATCTCACACATGGCTTCTCCGTTTTAGTTTTACACATATGACTCCGCCATTAGAGTCTCTCACGCTTGGCTCCGCCATTAGAGTCTCTCACGCATGGCTTCTCCGCAAATAGCGGTCCACAATGCACAGACACAGACCGTGGGGCAGCTGCATGAGGATTGTGGACCCATTCACTTGAATGGGGTTCGCGATCCGCATCCGACTGTCCGCACCGCAAAAAAGTAGCGCATGCGCTACTTTTCTGCGGTGCGGAGGCACAGCCAGAAGCACCACGGAAGCACTCTGTAGCACTCATATCCCGGATCCTGGACCCATTGAAGTGAATGGGTCCATGATGCGGGCTGCATAATTATTGCGTCAACAGTACCAGTGAGGACTATTAGGGCTCATGCACATGACCGTGTGCCCGCCGTTGCAATACACGGGCACTGGCCATGTGCAGCCCACATCATGGACCCATTCCCTTCAATGGGTCCAGGATCTGGGATATTAGTGCTACAGAGTGCTTCCGTGGTGCTTCTGGCTGTGCCTCCGCACCGCCAAAAAGTAGTAGTGGATCCAAAAACTGTATTTCATGGTAGATATTACGTCCCATCTAAATCAGCTTAATCATAAACTACAGGGGAAAGGAAACACAATTTTTTCGATGTTAGAAGAAGTTATTTCGTTGAGAAACAAATTATCTGTTTTTGCTCAAGATTTTGACAGAGAAAATTTGATTCACTTTCTAAGCCTGTTGAAACATCGCCAAGAAAATAATTCTGATATTGATATTTGCTATTTTAAAACATCACTTTTAAATATGAGGGAAGCTTTTCTCAAGAGGTTTCAGGAATTCAGAAACAGCAAAGCGACGTTGTCCTTTGTTAAAAAAAAAACTCTGGATGCTACTGTAACAGAATAAAAATTTTCTCCCTTTAATATCGACATTGGCAACTTTGAAATGCAATTGCTGGATTTAAAAAACAAAGAACTGTGGAGCTTGAAATTTGAACGTCTTTGTGCTGATTTAGAAATATTGGAGAAAAACAAATGTGAACTTAGTTCACAGCACAAGTGGTCTGCCTTGAAAGACCTGGAGAAGGAAGATATGTTGATTTTTTAACACCTGGAATAGTATTCCTGACTCATATAATCAACTGAAAAAAATAGCGTTTGCTGTTCTTTCCTTATTCGGGTCTACATATTTATGCGAACAATCATTTTCAAGCATGAACCTTATCAAGAGTAAATTGAGAAATCATCTCAACGATGAGAACCTGGAATCGTGCCGAAAATTAAAAACATACAAACCTGACTTACTCAAACTTTCCAAGGAGATGCAAGGCCATTGTTCATAGTGTTTGTGACTTTGTTAGTGTTTGTGACTTTGTCAGTCATTGTCAGGATGTAATTTTCTCTACATTATAAGGCAAATTTTATGGAATTTAACGTTATCGATAAATAATATCGTTCTAAAGTCTTTGTTTTATTAGTTGTTATTTGTATCCTCCATGTGGATACTTACATGCAGAATATTCTCAATAAAAACTTATTGAAACTAAAAACAATGTACCTTCCTATATATTTTAGGTTTTAAAAATGTGGCTCTCAAAAGAAATTTCAATCGTGGTTTTGGCGATATTTGGCTCAGTTGACAAAAAAGTTTGCCCACCACTGATATAGATCAAGTTATCCAGCGGTTACGACCACCCTGCAATCCAGCCTCAGTGGCAGTGATTGCACACTATAGGAAAAAGGACTGGCCTTTCTGGTGGCCGGGGGTAACCATAACCCTTGAAACAAGAAGTGTATAATGTGATGTAAAATTGAATCAAGTTAGCAAAGGAGGCAATATGGACAATCACAATACATTAATAAGTGCCTTGTCTACAGTCGTGGCCAAAAGTTTTGAGAATTACATAAATATTGGAAATTTGAAAAGTTGCTGCTTAATTTTTTATAATAGCAATTTGCATATACTCCAGAATGTTATGAAGAGTGATCAGATGAATTGCATAGTCCTTCTTTGCCAAGAAAATTAACTTAATCCCAAAAAAAACTTTCCACTGCATTTCATTGCTGTCATTAAAGGACCTGCTGAGATCATTTCAGTAATTGTCTTGTTAACTCAGGTGAGAATGTTGACGAGCACAAGGCTGGAGATCATTATGTCAGGCTGATTGGGTTAAAATGGCAGACATGACATGTTAAAAGGAGGGTGATGCTTGAAATCATTGTTCTTCCATTGTTAACCATGGTGACCTGCAAAGAAACGCGTGCAGCCATCATTGCGTTGCATAAAAATGGCTTCACAGGCACGGATATTGTGGCTACTAAGATTGCACCTCAATCAACAATTTATAGGATCATCAAGAACTTCAAGGAAAGAGGTTCAATTCTTGTTAAGAAGGCTTCAGGGCGTCCAAGAAAGTCCAGCAAGCGCCAGGATCGTCTCCTAAAGAGGATTCAGCTGCGGGATCGGAGTGCCACCAGTGCAGAGCTTGCTCAGGAATGGCAGCAGGCAGGTGTGAGCGCATCTGCACGCACAGTGAGGCGAAGACTTTTGGAAGATGGCCTGGTGTCAAGAAGAGCAGCAAAGAAGCCACTTCTCTCCAAAAAAAACATCAGGGACAGATTGATCTTCTGCAGAAATTATGGTGAATGGACTGCTGAGGACTGGGGCAAAATCATATTCTCCGATGAAGCCTCTTTCCGATTGTTTGGGGCATCTGGAAAAAGGCTTGTCCGGAGAAGAAAAGGTGAGCGCTACCATCAGTCCTGTGTCATGCCAACAGTAAAGCATCCTGAGACCATTCATGTGTGGGGTTGCTTCTCATCCAAGGGAGTGGGCTCACTCACAATTTTGCCCAAAAACACAGCCATGAATAAAGAATGGTACCAAAACACCCTCCAACAGCAACTTCTTCCAACAATCCAACAACAGTTTGGTGAAGAACAATGCATTTTCCAGCACGATGGAGCACCGTGCCATAAGGCAAAAGTGATAGCTAAGTGGCTCGGGGACTAAAACGTTGACATTTTGGGTCCATGGCCTGGAAACTCCCCAGATCTTAATCCCATTGAGAACTTGTGGTCAATCCTCAAGAGGCAGGTGGACAAACAAAAACCCACTAATTCTGACAAACTCCAAGAAGTGATTATGAAAGAATGGGTTGCTATCAGTCAGGAATTGGCCCAGAAGTTGATTGAGAGCATGCCCAGTCGAATTGCAGAGGTCCTGAAAAAGAAGAGCCAACCCTGCAAATACTGACTCTTTGCATAAATGTCATGTAATTGTCGATAAAAACCTTTGAAACGTATGAAGTGCATGTAATTATATTTCATTACATCACAGAAACAACTGAAACAAAGATCTAAAAGCAGTTTAGCAGCAAACTTTGTGAAAACTAATATTTGTGTCATTCTCAAAACTTTTGGCCACGACTGTACATGATAAATGCCATCTGCTGAAGTCAGACAATCCCTTTAAATGGTCTTTTATGATACAGTGGTTTTAACTCTCTCTCTAAGGTGACTATTGACTTTGCAGGAGCTTCTGTACAGCGTTGCCTTCATACAAACCGCTGGGAGAGTGTTAGCTTCACACCACTAACAAGAACCAAGTCACAACAGTATTTCATACACAAAAGACGCTTACCTTCAGTCAGTCAGGCAAGTATTTATTTCACTGAAATGGCTAATCAATGTTAGGTTGGGATCATACCACGCATTTGTATCCTGCGGCGTCTGGTAAGAAGAACTTATACATTAACGTATACTTTTTTTTTTTTTTTTTTTACAATGGAACTCTATCGTGAACGTGTGCCAATGTATGGCATCAGTCTGAGGCATCTGTTTAATGTATATGATTTTTGAATACGTTAAATGGATGGCAAAAACATGATGTGAACCCAGCCTAAGTTTCACATCGACCACTATACAAAAACTGGTAAAACACAACAACTGTTTATAGCAACTTTCCACACAGGGGTCACTCTAACCACCCAGTTCTATTTCTGACAACGTTCTTTAAGTCAACCCCCACCAAACACCCATTTAGTTCACCAAATTACTGAACTAACCAGGACAGATTTCAGGCCTCATGGCAGCCAACCTCTCACGAAGTACCAGTCACAGCTCTAGCCTCCTGGGGTATGAGTCTAAAACCACCCAACCTCCAGATCGAAAAGCACCAGCTGACTCTTGAGAACTGAGCTATCCCCAGGTTGACAATGTGCTCAACTATGTCGCCTCAACGTCAGTCTGAGGTAGATCTAAGGCAAAAATTCCCCCAGATTAACTGTCTAATTCCAAAGATATTCAAGCAGGGCCATATCTGCAGGCAACCACCACTACATTTCATTGGCCACCCCAGTAAGCAAGACCCCTCTAGCCTACCATCCCCTAACCCTCACTGATGGACAAGTACAGGCCTTACCATTACACAGGCCAACCATTGGTTCTCTAAGCAACGCAAATGGTCTAACCACAGCTCCTTATCTTGGTGCCAAAACCAGTCTCTTCTTGAACACCACCTCTTGAATGTCAGTGCCACTACAAAGCTCCCGTCCACTCAACCTCCCAAATAAACAGGCACACAGACGGTGCAGGGCTAAGGACAACAAGGTATAGCACAAACACAAAACAGCCAAAACACATCACATACTAACATGCTCTTAAACAGGTTCTGTCACTAAATTTCTCTAAACAAACTGCAGACATTACTTAATAGACCTCTTGGACCCGATGAGGCTGATGTACTTACTTTGAAGTTCCATGTCAGAATGACTGTATAACCCTTGTAAGAAGGTACAAGGAATCATCGTGTCACCGAGGTTCCTGGCCTTGGTGGAGTAAGAGCCGGTTTTTATGTGTCAAGGAGCAGTTGCTGTTTGACACCTTGATACTTAGTGTGGCTGTAATAGCTGATCCGGGATGGCTTTTACTGGAAGTAGTCAAATTGCTGGGTGGGTGACTACTCCCCATGTTCCAGGCCAGGTTTTGCCAGGCATAAAGACCAGCCAGCACTGCCAGTTGATGAGGATTACCTCCGTCTGACAGTGAAGCTCAAGAGGTCTGTGTGCTGTGATCTCAGGGCTGGGTTGGAATCCGCGGCTTGAGCCGAGCTGGAGGGCTCAGACCCCTGTGATGGCGAACAGGCCACCTAACGCCTGCCTGTGGACTTGACAAGGCAGAACTTCCAACAGGGTGTGAAGTAACACCCAGGAGAAAGGGTGACTTTGTATAGGAACTTTTCATGTGTGTGTGAACGATCACCAAGCAACCTGCTTTTTCTTTTTTTTGCTTTCACGTTTGAATAAACACTGATGTTTAGAACCAAGAACTTGTACTTTGCCTCTGTGCTGCACCCGCTAATCCTAACTACCAAAGCGAATCCCCACATTTGGTGGAGGATGCGGGTAAGCACAGTTAGGCTGGCATGAACGCCGATATATTTTTGGGTTTGTATTTTTGGGCACAGTTGTATGTCGTACATTAAACCAGCTGTATATCAACCCGTGCCCCACGACAAAAAGGAGGCTGTTGTGGAGGCCCTCATGGAGGACAATTTGCAGCGAGAGACCAACCTGCACCAACGGGAGACTAATAAGCAGCAGCAAGAGACTAACCAGTTGCTGCTACAACACGGGATGGCTTTGCAGACAGCAAAAGCAACCCCAAACGTCCACGATGCCCGGAAAGCAGATCCCTAAGATGACACCCGCAGACGGCATTGAATCCTACCTGGCGATGTACGAGAAAGTGGCCACCAGGCAAAAGCTACCCCCAGACCAGTGGGCTGAGGTCATCGCTCCTTTCCTTGCATCAGAGTCCCAGCGCATATATTTCGACTTGCCGGACGACCAAGCGGCCGACTACCCAAAGGTAAAGGGTGAGATTTTGCCAAGACTGGGGGTAAATGTGTTGGTTCAGGCCCAGCGGGTACATCAGTGGGGGGTTTAAACTGGCTGACCCCGCGAGACCCCAGTATTATGAATTACTCCACCTTTGGCAAAAGTGGCTACAGCCTGATGTGCTGAGTCCCACGGCTCTGCTGGATAGACTATTGGCTGAGTGTCATGGCGAACAGGATACAATAAACACAGAAAATAAAAAAACATGTGTCTAGGCAAGAAGCTGGGGATAAAGGTCACCTCCTGACAAATCCCTACCAGCTCTCCCTAGACTTCTATGCCCACGTTCAGACCCTGAAGGTGGGAATAACGTGTCCTCGTGCCTAGGCTGAAGATTCCCTAAGATGGTGAAAGGGGGAAAGAGGCAGCCTGCTCCCTCAGGACCTGGAGGGGGCAGGCGTCTCTCTAACAGCCTAAACAGACAACCACAAGAAAACGAAAACAACTTATCTTTTACTGAGCAGGAACAGCAAATCCTTCCTTCCTTCCTCAAAGCCAGACCGAAGCTATAACCCGCACAGGACACTGGGAGTGGACGTAATTTAAACTCAAACCAACGACCCCACCCAGTGCACCTGAAGGGAGGCGGATATAGCTCAACTCCAAAACAAAAACAAAAGGCTACACACGTGCTGCTAACCTGGCAGACCTCCGCACATAACCTGAGCAGGGCATGACAGTACACCCCTCTTCTACGGGTGACCTCCGGACACCCCGGCCCAACTTTATCTGGGTGGGATCTGTGAAAAGCCCTCACCAGTCGGCTGGCACTAACATCCACAGCCAGAACCCACATCCTCTCCTCAGGGCCGTATCCCCTCCAGTGTACCAGGTACTGAAGGGAACCCCGAAGAACTCATGAGTCGAGAACCCTGGAGATCTCGAACTCCAAATTTCCATCAACCAGAACAGGGGGAGTAGGCAATGGCGATGGTTCCACCGGTTTCACATATTTCTTCAGTAAAGACTTGTTGCACACATCATGGATCCTCCAAGTCTGCGGAAGATCCAGACGAAACGCTACTGGATTGACCACCGCAGATATTTTGTAAGGTCCAATAAATCTTGGACCCAGTTTCCAAGATGGTACTCTCAGTTTAATATTTTTAGTAGATAACCACACCAGATCACCCACACACAGGTCCGGACCAGTCATACGTCTCTTGTCAGCCATTCGCCTATACCTCTCACCCATCTTCTCCAAATTCACTTGGATCCTCCGCCAGATAGAAGACAAGGCAGAATAAAATCTCTCCTCCTCTGGCATCCCAGAGGAACTAGTCCCAGAAAAGGTACCAAACTGAGGATGAAAAACCGTATGCGGCAAAAAATGGCGACTTACCCGTAGACTCCTGCCTACGGTTATTCAAAGCAAACTCTGCTAGGGACAAGAATGAGGACCAGTCCTCCTGATTCTCAGCCACAAAGCACCTCAAGTAGGTCTCCAGGTTTTGATTAGTACGCTCTGTGTGCCCATTCGACTGCGGATGAAAAGCCAAAGAGAACGAAAGTTGAATGCCAAGCCGAGAGCAGAACGCCCTCCAAAACCTGGAGACAAACTGGGTGCCCCTATCAGAAACCACATCCGAGGGAATGCCATGCAATTTCACAATATTATCAACAAAAATCTGAGCAAGAGTCTTGGCAGTGGGCTGACTGGCTAACGATACAAAGTGAGCCATTTTACTAAAACTGTCAACAACCACCAAAATTACTGTTTTCCCGGAGGAACTCGGCAGATCCGTAATAAAGTCCATAGACAAGTGCGTCCAAGCACGAGACGGAATAGACAAAGGAAGAAGTGAACCAGCAGGTCGAGTGTGAGCAACCTTTGACCGTGCACAGGTTTCACAAGCTGCTTCGTAATCCTCAACACTCTTACGTAACCCGGGCCATCAGAACCTCCGGGACACAAGATCAAAGGTGAACTTACCACCAGGATGTCCAGCAAGGACAGTATCGTGAAGTTCCTTGAATACCTTGTATCGCAGTCCATCAGGAACAAACAACCTCCCTGGGGGACAAGAACCAGGAGCCCCCTCCTGGGCTCCCAACACCTCCATCTCCAATTCGGGGTACAGAGCGGAGACCACCACCCCATCAGCCAAAATCGGAGCAGGATCCTCTGAATCACATCCCCCAGGAAAATTGCGAGACAACGCATCTGCCTTGACGTTTTTAACCCCCGGGCGAAAAGTAACCACAAAATTGAACCTGGTAAAGAACAGTGACCATCTGGCCTGTCTAGGATTAAGACGCTTGGCAGATTGCAGGTAAGCCAAATTCTTATGATCCGTAAATACTGTAACGGGATGAGATGCCCCCTCCAACCAGTGACGCCATTCCTCAAAGGCCAATTTGATGGCCAGCAATTCCCTATCTCCTACATCATAATTCCTTGCGGCGACCGAGAGCTTCTTGGAAGAAAAAAAAAAGCACAGGGAACCCATTTGCCAGGAGATGAACCCTGCGACAGCACTGCTCCAACCCCCACTTCTGATGCATCAACCTCCACCACGAATGGCTGAGACACATCGGGCTGCACCAGAATGGGAGCAGACGCAAAACATTCCTTAATAGCCGAAAGGGCCTGCAATGCCTCATCCGACCAGACAGAGACGTCGGCGCCCTTCTTAGTCATATCGGTCAGAGGTTTTACAATGGTAGAATAGTTCAAGATAAATTTTCTATAATAATTAGTAAACCCCAAAAACCGCATCAAAGCTTTCTGATTCTCCGGTCGGTCCCATTCCAGAACCGCCCGGACCTTTTCGGGGTCCATACGAAAACCAGAGTCAGAAAGCAGATATCCCAGAAACGGAAGCTCCTGCACAGAAAACACACATTTCTCCAATTTGGCATATAATTTATTCTCCCGAAGGATCGTCAAAACCTGTCTCACGTGATCCAGATGGGTCTTCAGATCAGGAGAGTAAATTAGAATGTCATCCAAGTAAACTACCACGAACCTCCCCACAAAATGATGGAAAATGTCATTGACGAATCGCTGAAATACCGCTGGCGCGTTAGTTAACCCAAAAGGCATAACCAGATTCACGAAATGACGCTCGTGCGTGTTGAAGGCCGTTTTCCACTCATCCCCTTCCTTGATTCTGATCAGATTGTAGGCCCATCTTAAATCCAACTTGGAAAACACCTTAGCTCCAACAATCTGATCAAAAAGATCGGAGATCAAAGGAAGGGGATAAGGATTTTGGACCGTAATACGGTTCAATTCCCGGAAATCCAAACCAGGTCTCAGTGATCCATCCTTTTTCTTTACAAAGAATAAACCCACTGCCACCGGAGACTTAGATGGCCTAATATGACCTTTTGCCAAACTCTCTGCGATATACTTCCGCATGACCTCTTTCAGGTTGAGAAAGATTGTAAAGCCGAGACTTTGGCAACTTAGCCCCTGGGATGAGATTAACTGGACAATCATAGTCACGATGAGGGGGCAATTCCTGAGCCCCACCCTCCGAAAAGACATCCGCAAAATCGGAGAGATACTGAGGTAAAGCCGTAGTAGACACACCAGAGATAGATGTGCCAAGACAATTGTCCGAACAAAATTCACTCCAACCAATGATCTGTCTTGCTTGCCAATCTATAATTGGGTTATGTTTTGTCAACCACGGTAACCCTAAGACTATAGGAGCGGGCAAGTCCTTCATGACAAAACAAGACATGATCTCAACATGTGAATCACCCACCCTTAACAGAATACCATGAGCAATATGAGTGAAACACCTTTGAGAAAGAGGGGAAGAATCAATTGCAAAAACCGGAATCTCTCTTTCTAAAGTGCAAGTACTTAGACCCAGATTTTGAAGAAAAAGAAAATCAATAAGGTTTATCCCAGCACCACAGTCAATGAATACTTCAACAAAAAAAATTCTTGAGTCTAGCGCCACCATAGCTGGAAGGAGAAAACGAGTATTACAGGGAGCTTGCATACCTGCTTGCTCCACCACTCAATTCACACTACCAAGAGTCATGGATGTTTTTTTTCTTTTCTTTAAGTAAACCTCTTTGTGATTCTTTCTCATCAACATGCGGTTTAACAAAAGGACAAGCAAAAATAAAATGACCACTTTTTCCACAGTAATAACATAGTTTATGCAACCTCCTAAAGTTCCTACTACCAGAACGGAAAGATACCTGACCCAGCTGCATGGGTTCCTCCTCTACCCCAGAGTTACATGTCATATCACCCTGGGGAGCACTGAGACGAAACCACTCACAGAAGGGATCCCTTGCGTGGAGGGAACCTTACACCTCTCTCTAATACGTCTATCTAACCGTACTGCCAAAGACATAGCATTCTCCAATGTATCCGGGTACTCATGAAAAGCAAGGGCATTTTTCAATCTCTCAGATAACCCCTGACAAAACTGACTATGTAACGCGGGGTCATTCCACTCTGACTCTGTAGCCCATCTCCTAAACTCAACGCAGTAAGCCTCTGCAGTATGTTCACCTTGTAATAAATTACGCAATTTAGATTCCGCCATCGAGACCCGATCTGGATCATCATAAATTAATCCCAAGGCTTTAAAAAATTCTTCCACCGACCGGAGGGCCAGAGAACCGAACGGCAGAGAAAAGGCCCAGGATTGTGCGTCCCCTTTTAAGCAGGGAAATGATTATCCCTACCCTCTGACTCTCATCACCAGACGAAGATGGACGCAGCCGAAAATACAACTTGCAAGACTCTTTAAAGCGGATAAAGTCATCCACACCCCCTGCAAATCTATCAGGGAGAGCGACTTTAGGCGCCCCATAAATTTGACTTCCTCCTATTGCACCTGATGCCAGAGCATTCTGACACTGTGTGACCGAATTACGCAGATCCGAAACCTCTAGGGATAATCCCTGCATGCGATCAACTAGCGCATCAATTGACTCCATCTCAAAACAGCTGAGCAATGGCAGTCAAAGTATTGGCGGGTTATAATGTCACGGCGGACAGGATACAAGATACACAGAAAATAAAAAAACAAGTGTCTAGGCAAGAAGCTGGGGATAAAGGTCACCTCCTGACAAATCCCTACCAGCTCTCCCTAGACTTCTATGCCCACGTTCAGACCCTGAAGGTGGAAATAACGTGTCCTCGTGCCTAGGCTGAAGATTCCCTAAGATGGTGAAAGGGGGAAAGAGGCAGCCTGCTCCCTCAGGACCTGGAGGGGGCAGGTGTCTCTCTAACAGCCTAGACAGACCACCACAAGAAAACGAAAACCAACTTATCTTTTACTGAGCAGGAACAGCAAATCCTTCCTTCCTTCCTCCAAGCCAGACAGAAGCTATAACCCGCACAGGACACTGGGAGTGGGCGTAATTAAACTCAAACCAACGACCCCACCCAGTGCACCTGAAGGGAGGCAGATATAGCTCAACTCCAAAACAAAAGCAAAAGGCTACACATGTGCTGCTAACCTGGCAGACCTCCGCACATAGCCTGAGCAGGGCATGACACTGAGATATTCTGGAGGGCGCTGCCACCCCCTCTCCAGCACTGGATCGGCCAGGTGTCTCCTGGAAATGGTGGACCTGGTAGAATGCTATGAGGCCACTAAGAATCTTAAGTTGCATTATTTCGGGAGGGGGGCAGGTAAACCCCAGAACGCCCCACCTAAGGCCCAATGGTATGAGCCGGTCAAACCCACCTGGGAGGTTTCCACTATGGGCCGGACCCAGGTAATCTGCTGGCTGTGTCAGGAACCTGGCCATATAAGGGCTGAGTGTCCACATTGGGTTGAGCCCATGGACACTAATTGTGGTTACCGTCAGTCAGTGTATGCCATGAAACGGTGTGCCACAGGTACACCAGAGGCTCTAGACCAGTGATGCCCAACCTACGGCCCGCGGGCCAAATGCGGCCTGCGAAGCCGTGTCATGCGGCCCGCGCAGTAACAAGACTTTATCAGCGCAGGGCGCGCTGCGAACGCCTGCAATGTCCCCGCCCAGCGCCGCCTCCTAGCTAATTTATTCACTGCACTTGCCTCTGTGAAAATGCGCCGTAATCTCGCACTGGCAGAGGCATCGAAGTGCGCATGCACAGTCTTCCTGGCATCTGCCAGTGCGGCCCTTCTCTTCAATTATACAGAGGCAAGTGCAGTGAATAAATTAGCTAGGAAGCGGCTCTGGGTGGGGAGGATATCTGTGGATGACACTGAAGGGGGGATATCTGTGGATGACACTGAAGGGGGGATATCTGTGGATGACACTGAGGGGGGATATCTGTGGGTGACGCTTACGGGGGGATCTGTGGATGACGCTTACGGGGGGATCTGTGGATGACGCTTACGGGGGGATCTGTGGATGACGCTTACGGGGGGGATCTGTGGATGCCGCTTACGGGGGGGATTGGGGATGACGCTTACGGGGATATCTGTGGATGACACTGAAGGGGGGATATCTGTGGATGACACTGAGGGGGGATATCTGTGGGTGACGCTTACGGGGGGGAATCTGTGGATGACGCTTACGGGGGGATCTGTGGATGACGCTTACGGGGGGATCTGTGGATGACGCTTACGGGGGGATCTGTGGATGACGCTTACGGGGGGGGGGATCTGTGGATGACGCTTACGGGGGGAATCTGTGGATGACGCTTACAGGGGGATTGGGGATGATGCTTACGGAGGGATCTGTGGATGACACTTACAGGGATCTAGGGAGGGGTGTGGGGATGTTGGGGTGTGAGGTCCTGGAGGGGTGTTTGGGTGGGAGCTCTGGAAGGGGTGGGAGGTCCGATAGGTATGTGGGGGTGGGAAATCCGGGAAGGGAGGCCCATAAATTTTTTTGCTATGGGGCCCAGTCATTTCTAGCTACGCCCCTGATTGGTAAGATTGGGCGGGCACTTGAGCGATAGAGCGCCCTGCTGTAGGAGAAGCCGGCGGGAGATGAAAGGAGGAGGGTCCAGGTCCTGGTGGTGTCGGGCACACGGCGCAAGCATGGCGGTGGAGGATCTGACTGAAGCCTAAAGACCAGACATCAAGGTAGACCTGCAGAAGAAGGTGACAGCGCAGTATGTGATGTATACATGTGTGTAATGTATGTAGTGCAGTGTGTGATCATCACATACTGCACTACATACATTACACACATGTATACTTCACATGCCCCCTCACAGTAATAATGCCAAGATATGTGCCCTCTTCACAGACGTAATGCTCACACATGCCCCCTCACAGTAGTTATGCCCAGATATGTGCCCCCTCACAGTAGTTATGCCCAGATATGTGCCCCCTCACAGTAGTTATGCCTAGATATGTGCCCCCTCACAGTAGTTATGCCCTGATATGTGCCCCCTTCACAGTAGTTATGCCCAGATATGTGCCCCTTTCACAGTAGTTATGCCCTGATATGTGCCCCCTTCACAGTAGTTATGCCCTGATATGTGCCCCCTTCACAGTAGTTATGCCCTGATATGTGCCCTCTACACAGTAGTTATGCCCTGATATGTGCCCTCTAAACAGTAGTTATGCCCCGATATGTGCCCTCCTCACAGTAGTTATGCCCTGATATGTGCCCTCTACTTAGTAATGCTCACACGTGCCCCCTCACAGCCTTTGCATTTCTTTCTGGCAAAGCTACCTGGTTCCGGCCCGCAAAATTTATACCAAGTCTAGTGCGGCCCTCAGACGAAAAATGGTTGGGCACCACTGCTCTAGACCACTTGTGCCAGGTGGATGTGGCAGACACTCAAGCTGAGGCGCTGCTGGACTCGGGGAACTTGGTGACCATAGTAAGGGCTACTCTAGTGCGGTCTGCAAAGTATACTGGCCGGAAGTCGGCCCTGTGTGGGTCCCCAAACTTTAAGCGGGAATTCATAGTACAGACGGATGCCTCCGAAGTAGGCCTTGGTGCTGTATTGTCTTAGGAAGTCAATGGGGAGGAGCATCCAGTTGCTTTCCTAAGCTGCAAGCTCACCACAGCCGACACCAGGTATAGTATAGAGAGAGAGTGCCTGGCTATCAAGTGGGCACTCGAGTCTCTCCACTATTATTTGTTCGGGAGAAAATTCTGCCTGGTGACTGACCACTCCCCTCTCAAGTGAATGAGCCAGGCCAAAGAGAGAAATGCCCGAATCACCAGGTGGTTCCTGTGCTTACAAAACTTTAAGTTCTCCGTAGAACACAGGGCAGGCCGGTTGCAGGGAAACGCGGATGCCCTTTCCCGAGTATACTTTATGGCATGTATTCACCTCCTCAGGGTTGAACAAAGGGGGTATGTATGTAAGAAGGTACAAGGAATCATCGTCGATGATAGGTATGTGTCACCAAGGTTCCTGGCATCGGTGAAGTAAGAGTCAGTTTTTATGTGTCAGCAGCAGTTGCTGTTTGACACCTTGATATTTAGTGTGGCTGTAATAGCTGATCTGGGACGGCTCTTACTGGAAGTAGTCAAAGTGCTGGGTGGGTGACTACTCCCCATGTTCCAGGCCAGGTTTTGCCAGGCATAAAAACCAGCCAGCATTGCTAGGTGATGAGGATTACCTCCGTCTGACAGTGAAGCTCAGGAGGTCTGTGTGCTATGATCTGAGGGTTCAGACCCCTGTGAGGGCTTGACAAGGCAGAGCTTTCAACAGGGTGTGAAGTAACACCCAGGAGAAAAGGTGACTGTTTTGTATATGAACTTTTCATGTGTGTGAACGATCACCAAGCAACCTGCTTTTCTGTTTTGCATTCACGTGTGAATAAACACTGATGTTTTGAACCAAGAACTCTTACTTTGCCTCTGTGCTGCACCTGCTAATCCTAACTACCAGAGCAAATCCCCACACCCTTTATGAACGTTTTCATTCCTGATATTAAAATGAGTATTTTATGAGTCCATCTCGTGTCACTTTAATAATAGAAAAATGAAATAAATTATTCAATTATTCAAACCACAAGTTATTCACTTGCCTACTTACCCAGTAGATAGGGGTGGCCTGTGCATAATGTGGTAACTCGTGTTAGCACAGTGGTTTACCTGTAATAATACTCGACAGAGTAATAACTTATCTTTATTGTTGTGGTGTCATTTACCTCTCATAATGCACCAGATGTTGAATGTAAATATATGAAATAAGATAACTAAATTGTGAGAAGTCATCACATGTGTTTATATCATTGCATTAACCCATTAAGGACTAGGTCTAGTTTGTGATGTAAAGGGGTTCTACAAGATTTTTGTTAAATTTGCAGGGAGCCAGGCACTGTGTACAATTAAAGAAACCCTCACATAGTTATTTTTTTTACCTCTAAACCTAAAGATATGTCTAAAAGTATGTAAAAAAAAAACCTGTTCTTACTGTTGCTTGATCCCTGCTACAAGTCTCCTTTCTGGTTTTCCCGTGCTGGTCCGCCCATCTTTATCTGCCTTTTCTCTCTACTACATTCATTAAAAATTGCAGCTGCTCTTTCAAAATCCCTTCTTATGTTGTTGCAGTCTTGCCTAAATGTCCCAATCCCAAATACTGCTGTCCTAAGGGGGAGAGTGTAAATGAGGGTGGGAATTTCCTCCATAATGTTTCCACCCACTGATCCTCCTCCATGCAGTCTGTATTATCATCGCCCCATTAGGACCTTATGATGATACATCGGTCATGTGAACCCTGTTCTCAGACTTCCAAACATCAAAATACTTATTTGTTTAAATTATTATGCTTAATTTCTTATAGAATAGCTAACATAGATCTATGCATTTGCTGGTTATTTCAATTTTCTTTTAAGTGTAATTCATGTGACTTGATCTGGTGGCATGACCATGTGATGTCAAAAGGTTCTTGAAGCTTAGAGATTCTAAGCATTCTATGCTGGTGTGAAAGAGGAGGAGGTGAGGGCTGTAGTGGGAGGAATGAAGAGCTTCTGAGGGGGTGGAGATACAGCAGAGGACAATCTTCCTTCAGACTCTTGTAGCTTGTAGCTTCCATCTGCACAGGAAGGAGAGAAATTGGCTTCCTGGGGAACACATAAGTAAAAGGACAGAATGCTTAGTCCTATCTAAGTGAACACTGCAGCCATTCACCGGCCTCAGCAGTCAAGTGCAATTCATGCAAATGTGCAAATGATGCTGCAGCAGTCATGTGAACGATGAATGTGTGGTTGCCCAGTGCTGATCAGAGTTTTGTAGACCCAAGCAGATTAAAGAGTTTCTGTCATCAGTGTGCTGTCTACATCCGTTGGTCCGTTCCGTGGCCCCGCTAAAAAAATATAACATGTCCTATTCTTGGCCGCACTTTGCGGACAAGAATAGGCAGTTATAGGTAAAGGCTGTCCGTGCCGTGTGCATGCGGCCTAATACTAAAATGGACGGCGCAGGATTTGAGGGACACAGAGGAGACCGAGGATATCAATCACCTTTACAAGGGCGTGCCAAACAGTGAGAGGACAGAGCCTCTAGGTGCTGCAGCAACGCCCCACTAGCACCTACAGGCTCATTTGCACATTATAAAAGTAATTATTTAGCACGAACGGCGGCAGGCAGGGAGATATAAGTCATACAGTTATGTTCTGCTGACATTAGCACATCGCTAATGTCAGCCAGCTACATAACGATTTTTCTGATGACAGAAACCCTTTAAGGCAGTGGTCCCCAACCTTTTTTGCACCAAGGACCAGTTTCATGCAAGACAATTTTCCCAGGCACCGGGTGGGCGGGGATGACTGATTCACGCGCATAGCAAAACACAAGGTGCATATTAAAATATATAACGACTATATAAACTGACTATGGTCTCTGCTGCACTGTACCGTATTTTTCGCCCTATAAGATGCACCTAGGTTTTAGAGGAGAACAATAAGAAAAAAAAAAATTTCATTATACCTCAGGTCCGACCAGCAATCAGACCCCCAATGGCTCAGATCAACCGCTGTCGGTGGGTAATAATTCAATTAAGAATTATTAATTATGGTCATAAAAATAATTAACCATAAAAAAATTAAATTTATAAAATTTGTCATAAATTCTTAAAATTATGACCTGGTGAATTGTAGACAACCTAATTGATACAATTCACATCTGAGTCCGACTATTTCCTCAGATAAATAAGTTCTTTTTGACGTGAGATGACGTTAATGATAAAATGTAGTTCTACATTATACAATAATACACAGATATTATAAAAATATGCAGATTTATTGGTTACAAGGTTATAAACATATATAAGTAAATAAACACAATGGTACATGCAAATGAATATATATAGCGCTAATATAAAGCATTACAAGCTTAACAATACATGTGAGTGGAAATAACTTGTCACATTATACACAAGCTATTAATAGGTTAGGATATCAAAATATGAACATAAGTTATATACATTACTTCTGTTCAGAGAAAACCTCATGATATCAAGATGGGCATGTCTAATCATAGACATCAATATAGAATGCTAAATACATTCTGCCCCCCTAACCAACTACACATCATATGACTTCAAGATGGGCAAATCCATTCAAGGATATAACTTAGAAGAGATAACTGTATCCTTCCGCCCCATCCTGGACTATTTTCACATATATGACTTTGGTAAGACTATTAAGACAAATAACAGGGATCTAGGATCTTAAATGGAAAGGATTTGAAATAAATCTTTCCTGTGGGAATCCATCACTTAGCTTGGCGAAGAATGTTCTATCAATAAATATATATACAGTGGGATGCGAAAGTTTGGGCAACCTTGTTAATCGTCATGATTTTCCTGTATAAATCGTTGGTTGTTACGATAAAAAATGTCAGTTAAATATATCATATAGGAGACACACACAGTGATATTTGAGAAGTGAAATGAAGTTTATTGGATTTACAGAAAGTGTGCTATAATTGTTTAAACAAAATTAGGCAGGTGCATAAATGTGGGCACTGTTGTCATTTTATTGATTCCAAAACCTTTAGAACTAATTATTAGAACTCAAATTGGCTTGGTAAGCTCAGTGACCCCTGAACTACATACACAGGTGAATCCAATTATGAGAAAGAGTATTTAAGGGGGTCAATTGTAAGTTTCCCTCCTCTTTTAATTTCCTCTGAAGAATAGCAACATGGGGGTCTCAAAACAACTCTCAAATGACCTGAAGACAAAGATTGTTCACAATCATGGTTTAGGAAAAGGATACAGAAAGCTGTCTCAGAGATTTCAGCTATCTGTTTCCACAGTTAGGAACATATTGACGAAATGGAAGACCACAGGCTCAGTTCAAGTTAAGGCTCGAAGTGGCAGACCAAGAAAAATCTCGGATAGACAGAAGCGACGAATGGTGAGAACAGTCAGAGTCAACCCACAGACCAGCACCAAAGACCTACAACATCATCTTGCTGCAGATGGAGTCACTGTGCATCGTTCAACCATTCGGCGCACTTTACACATGGAGATGCTGTATGCGAGAGTGATGCAGAGGAAGCCTTTTCTCCGGCCACAGCACAAAAAGTGCCACTTGAGGTGGGCTAAAGCACATTTGGACAAGCTTCATTTTGGAATAAGGTGCAGTGGACTGATGAAACTAAAATTGAGTTATTTGGCCATAACAAGGGGCGTTATGCATGGAGGAAAAAGAACACAGCATTCCAGGAAAAACACCTGCTACCTACAGTAAAATATGGTGGTGGTTCCATCATACTGTGGGGCTGTGTGGCCAGTGCAGGGACTGGGAATCTTGTCAAAGTTGAGGGACGCATGGATTCCTACTCAGTATCAGCAGATTCTGGAGACAAATGTCCAGGAATCAGTGACAAAGCTGAAGCTGCGCCGAAGCTGGATCTTTCAACAAGACAACGACCCTAAACACTGCTCAAAATCCACTAAGGCATTTATGCAGAGGAACAAGTACAACGTTCTGGAATGGCTATCTCAGTCCCCAGACCTGAATATAATTGAAAATCTGTGGTGTGACTTAAAGAGAGCTGTCCATGCTCGGAAGCCATCAAACCTGAATGAACTAAAGATGTTTTGTAAAGAGGAATGGTCCAAAATACCTTCAACCAGAATCCAGACTCTCATTGGAACCTACAGGAAGTGTTTAGAGGCTGTAATTTCTGCAAAAAGAGGATCTACTAAATATTGATTTCATTTCTTTTTTGTGGTGCCCAAATTTATGCACATGCCTAATTTTGTTTAAACAGTTATAGCACACTTTCTGTAAATCCAATAAACTTCATTTCACTTCTCAAATATCACTGTGTGTGTCTCCTATATGATATATTTAAATGACATTTTTTATCGTAACAACCAACGATTTATACAGGAAAATCATGACGATTACCAAGGTTGCCCAAACTTTCGCATCCCACTGTATATATATATATATATATATATATATATATACACACACACAATCATTTAAGGCTTTGCTAGATTATGAGTCTAGATTCTTCTGCAGGTAGAATGAAGCCTCACAATATCCTAAGACTACATCTCAATATGGAGATGATCAATTAATTTAATCATTTATTTATTCGCCAATCTAGATGGTATAATTTCACCCACACTATCAAATTAGTCTTAATAAAATGAAATATCATTTTCTGTGTCTCTTACCAAGTCCTAGTAGGAATCTCACTTCTGCTCCTAGGAAAGCTGGGTGGTCCATCATAGCGCATCTCATCATGGCTTTCATTTTGATAGACCCCTCTAGAGAGCTCCACTTCTCTCTTTTTCTCCTTCTTTCTTTATGGCTTATGATCACAAACTTATCAGTTAGACACACCTTCCTAGTTTGGAACTTTCCAATCATTGTCGGATGGGCGTGACCATTGATAAAAATTGTGACATCATAACCTTACCCAGAATGCAATTTTGCTACTGTTGTAATGTCACCTACTGATACCTAGGTGGCACTACTGTATAAGCTATTTGCATCATAGTATAAAGGGTTAACTTATGTAAGTCTGAATATACATTTTGACCTTAGAAGCTTTAATTCAAAGCTATAGGGATTAATTCTGACACTTGTAGCAATTAGAGACAGACCTCTAGGCGTCTCTCTGAACGTTTCTCACACTTAATTTATGGATCGTAAATGGCTTTGTTTTCTCACAGAGATATCAGTACCTCCTCTGTCATACCAAAGATGTGATTAATTGTTACAAAACACACATCTTCACAGACACTCTTCTAATGAGAAATATATACAATATACTGGATACATGTTGTCTTCGTAACATATAACAATATAATATAAACAAATATATATATGTCCTACTGATTGTCTTATGCTAAGGACTAACTAAGGATCATTAAATGAATACATGAATTATATATTTTGCTTCATTAATAAATGCCTAATTGTATAGGTAATTATCACCAGCTGCATAGAGCTCATCCTTATCTCCCGTCATAAATTTAAAAGTAAACAAGGAGGCCTCTTCTCAGACTGGTACATTCATGAGAAGAATAACACTAAAGCTTTGTGTGACCTTAATTTGGCCTACTCAAGACATACAAAATTGCAACTATAGTCGAGCATGGCTCTTAAAGGCAATGAAGATCCATCTTAACAATAATGAATTGGATATGAATGTATTTACCTATGAAAAGGCACAACACCCCCAAACCTTTAGCCATCTATCAGCCCCCCATGTCAGCCATCAGCCCCCCATGTCAGCCCCCAGTGCAAATAAAATTAAAAAAAACACTAACCTCTCCTGCTCCTGGTCACCATCGCGATCCTCTTCATTCTGCTGTCGGCTGTGTATAGCGGCGCACAGTGTGAGGTCACAGAGCGACCTCACTCTGTGCGCAGCCCTGCACAGCCGATAGCCGAGCCGTGGACCTGGAAGCGGTGAGTACAGATCCTTCACCGCTTCCTGTTCCTTCTGTACTAATGAAGCGCTTCCATAATGGAAGCGCTTCATTAGTACAGCGTTAAAGACTGCCCTGATCTCCTCCCGGCAAACCATCTTCCAGGGCCCGGTCCTGGGCCGCGGCCCGGCGGTTGGGGACCGCTGCTTTAAAGGGACTGGTGGGACTTTTGAAGGTAAGGTGTGTTTTTTTTTTTTTTTTTTTTTTTGTTACACAGCTCCTTGTTATCTGCCGAATCTTAAAAAAAAATGGAAAAATCCTTTAAAGGTCAAGCTATTTTTGTCTTCTATTTATGCGTTTCTACTTTTGCACAATTAAGATGCTTTTATGAAATAAAATAAGTTAGTCATTTTAATAATAAAGCATATCACTGCAGATCCATAATATTTTTTGCTTTTCTGTCAATATATGACAGCTTTTTCTTTTGCGGGGTAACTTGTAGTTTTTGGGGTACAAATGGCATCGTTATCACTTGCCAACAAAACCACTTGCCACTTTTGCCATTTTTGCGAAGTATGGACCTGGCCCAGGCCTTACCTCTATCGACTGCTGAAATGCTATAACTGCATATCTTACTGCCCATGGCACCTTTGCATATATAATTCAATAAGTAAAAACACCACAGATGGAAAAAAATTTGGAAGGGGTTCAATCACAGCTTTATAAAAAATTTTGTAAAACCATTATTATCAAATATCAAGATTTTGAACTGTTATGTTCAAACTTATTTGGAAGTAATTTGCCGGTAAGTGCACTCCCAGCAAAAAGCCCACCCTCTGGACTTCACCAGAAACAGAACATTGGCCAAACCACCAGCAGTGACCTGAAAACAACCATAAAGAACAGCAACTATAAAAGAGAAAACTGAAAAAAAAAAAAAAAAAAAAAAAACAGCCCACATAATCCTACACACATTACATATCCAACATACAAAAAGAGGTAGGTGAATGAAGCCTTCAGGACCTCACCAAGAGGGGAAGAGGAAGAAGGAGGGGTAGGCTGAACACTTTATAATCCCCAATGAATGATGGGAAGAAGGGTGCCTGGAAGAGACCAACACAAAGGGAAAAGGGTGAGAGCCAGTAACCATAGTTGCCAACAGTCTCAAATTTTCACTGAGAGTCCCTGTAAATTTGCCCTGTCCCGGGCCATAAATAGGTGGTTGCTGTGGAAGCCCCATCTATAAATGGGTGCTCCCAATCGGGTTGGGGTCATTCTTGGGGATGGAGTCTAATTGTCTCAAATTTGCCAACGGCGATGTTAATAAGTAGTGTTGAACTTCAGCGAATCGAGCTTTGGATCCTAGATCCGAAGTCGATTCGCTCCAAACTTCGTTTTAATGTATGGGCTCCAGCTAGGCGAAGTCTCGCGAAACTGGTTAATAACTTAGGTCATCGATTTCTAAATCATGGATCTAAAGTCGACTTCGATAACAACAGGTACCTTGGTACCAAAGCCGACTTCGGATCCATGTTTTAAAATGGTTTCAAAGTTTAAAAATCAAATCCCGAAGATATTCACCGAAGTCCCGCAAGACTGTGAATAACGAATTTGCCTCGAATCTCCATACAGCATTCAAATGAAGTTTTGACCAAAGGAACCTTGGATCTAGGATCCGAAGCTTGCTTTGTTTAACACTGTTGATAAGTATGCAGTGACTAGGTTTTTCTCAAGCAGTACAACTCCCAATCCTTACTTAATAGTACTAATTAGGAGAAAACCAAAAAAACACCAGATATTATGTGCACAGTATACAGAATAATCCATACATTTCTATAAAGTGCCCAATCTCATCAAAAAACTTCACCAGGTAACGAAGAGAAGTCAAGAAGCTGAATACACAAACTTCTATGTTACAGGATTAGTTTAAATCCCCTCCTAAAATCAATTTCCAAGAAATGAATGTAGAATTCACTAGGATCAGTCACAATCCCGGGGAGGTCGCATGGCTTTATTATATATAATTCTACCGTATTTATTTCCATAATGGAGAAGATTTGATTTCTTGCAGGACACATTTGGTTATTTATCCATAAAATGCAGCAGATTTCCTCTTCATATACTGCACCAAGATACCACATCTCATAGTAATGTATTTTGATGGGATGTGAATTTCCATGTAATCTTGGAGATAACGTTGTTATCGTCTCTGTAGTTCAGATCTGGCCTTTATTCTGGCTGATGTGACTAAATGACTGAGACTTTTTTTTTTAACCCCAGACAAAAACTGTTTTATCTTTAAAGGAGTTATACGGGTTCAGAGCTGAACCCGGACATATCCCCATTTTCACCAAGGCAGCCCCCCTGATATGAGCATTAGAGAAATTCATGCTCCGATGCTCTCCTTTGCCCTGCGCTAAATCCAGGAAAAAGCCTTTTTTAGGAGATCCGGATAAAGCTAGGAGGAGGCTTCCGCATAGCAGTGAGCCCGGTGACATCAACAGCACTGATGGGCGGGCTTTAAAGCCTGCCCATCAGTGCCGGTGACGTCACCAGGAACACTGCCAAGCGTAAGCCTCCGCCTAGTAGAGTTAAAACAAGCAATCAGCCCTTGCCCTGCACGATCCAACGCAGGGCAAGGAAGAGCATCAGAGCATGAAATCCTCTGATGCTCATATCAGGGGGGCCAGAGGGGTGAAAATGGGGATATGTCCGGGTTTAGCTCTGAACCCAGACAACCCCCAGGGGCCTCTTGGTCAGACCCCCAGTGTGGTCAGATCTGCAGAGGGAATAATACCTGACCCCCAACAATGGGTTCCGTCTCCTTCGCTCCCCCCAGGCTGCTGCAGCACTCAGATCACCCCACATCAACATCCGGCTGACTGGCTGCAGTGGTGATGTTCCTTCCATGTGTTATGTCACTGGGTCACTTCACACATGGGAGACTCGACACAACTGCAGCTAGTCATTGGCTGCAGCGACCACGTGACCCCCTGGAACCGGACAAACTGACACAGGGAGACCTGAGAGCTGCAGCAGACCGGGGGGAGCGAAGGAGCAGGAACCTAGCGCTGGGGATCAGAGGAATATGATTCCGTTCAGGCAACACTAGGGGAGTCTGTCCAAGAAGCCCCCAGGGGTGAACAACCGCTTTAAAGGGATTATCGCATGCAATATTACAAGTCAGTCATTCAAATAACCAGTTTAGTACCAGGGTAATACCAGTCTTCAGGACCAGAGACAGTTTTTGTAATTTTTGGATGCATGAGTCTAAGGCCACTTTCAAACAGTCAGTGATTGTGAACCAGAAACATGGGTGAAACCTACACGGAGATAAGGTATAATGGAAAGATTTTTACCTGTTCTGTGTTTTAGGCCTCGTTCAAAATTATTTTTTTCACTGTGTGTGGTCCACATTTTCTGTGCACAGCACACATACCACTTGATTTTAATGTGTTCACACATCAGTAGTTTTTACTGACTGTGGGTCAGTCAAAAAAAATCATGGAGACATGCACTACTTTGGTCAATGATGCAGACCAAACACAGCAAAAAAACGGACACACAGGCCAAACACAGATCCATGACGGGCCACTTCACAGATGAAACACAGACAGATTTTTTCATGGACGTCAAAAAGACATGGAAATGTGAACAAGGCCTAAGGCTGGGTTCACACTTGAGCGTTTTACAGCGCGTTCAAACGCGCTGTAAAACGCTCAACACATGAAAACCAATGCTTCCCTATGGCCCTGGTTCTCACTTGAGCGTTTTACAGTGCTGAAAAACGCGCTGTAAAACGCCCTACGCTCAAACAAGTACTTGAGCTTCTTTGGGGCGTTTTGACGCGCGTTTGTGGCCATAGGACATTGCAGTCAATCACACAAACGCGCGTCAAACGCGCGTTTACTATTGCAAAAAACGCTCGTCAAAAACGCGCGTCAAAAACGCGCGTTAAACGCTCATATCAAAGACGCTCAGGTCTGAACCCAGCCTTACTGATGAAAATCACTGATCAAACACTGAGGCTGGGTTCACACTTGAGCGTTTTACAGCGCGTTCAAACGCGCTGTAAAACGCTCAACACATGAAAACCAATGCTTCCCTATGGCCCTGGTTCTCACTTGAGCGTTTTACAGCGCGTTTGAACGCGCTGAAAAACGCCCTACGCTCAAACAAGTTCTTGAGCTTCTTTGGGGCGTTTTGACGCGCGTTTGTGGCCATAGGACACTGCAGTCAATCACACAAACGCGCGTCAAACGCGCGTTTACTACTGCAAAAAACGCGCATAAAAACGCGCGACAAAAACGAGCGTTAAACGCGCATATAAAATGCGCTCAAGTGTGAACCCAGCCTGAATGTTTGAGAGTGCTCTTATGGCTTTAACATTTTTCTTTGTTTGGCTAGCAACATGATTTTTTTCTTTTAGGCTGGGTTCACACTTGAGCGTTTTACAGCGCGTTCAAACGCGATGTTAAACGCTCAACACATGAAAACCAATGCTTCTCTATGGCCCTGGTTCTCACTTGAGCGTTTTAGGCTGGGTTCAGACCTGAGCGTCTTTGATATGCGCGTTTAACGCGCGTTTTTGACAAGCGTTTTTTGCAATAGTAAACGCGCGTTTGACGCGCGTTTGTGTGATTGACTGCAATGTCCTATGGACACAAACGCGCGTCAAAACGCCCCAAAGAAGCTCAAGTACTTGTTTGAGCGTAGGGCGTTTTACAGCGCGTTTTTCAGCGCTGTAAAACGCTCAAGTGAGAACCAGGGCCATAGGGAAGCATTGGTTTTCATGTGTTGAGCGTTTTACAGCGCGTTTGAACGCGCTGTAAAACGCTCAAGTGTGAACCCAGCCTTACAGCGCGTTTGAACGCGCTGAAAAACGCCCTACGCTCAAACAAGTTCTTGAGCTTCTTTGGGGCGTTTTGACGCGCGTTTGTGGCCATAGGACACTGCAGTCAATCACACAAACGCGCGTTTACTATTGCAAAAAACGTGCATAAAAACGCGCGACAAAAACGCGCGTTAAACGCGCATATCAAATACACTCAGGTCTGAACCCAGCCTTAATATAATTTTTATACACAAATTTATGAACTTTTTTTTTTTTTAAATGTTAGGCTTCTAGTTTGAAAAAAATAGCACAAAAAAGTTGCTTCAGTACAATATAGCAATCTTTTTTCTGGTAATAAAATAGTATTACCCTAAAATAGTTTTTTTATTTGCATTCATTATTATATACTGTAAATTTTAATACATTACATCCACAGTTTCAGGTCATCAGGTCTTGGCTAGCTACCGGAAAATAATTGGGGTGAGGTTTTTTTTCGTTTACATTGTTTATATTTTTTTTGTACCCTGCAACTCAAAGGTTAGGCTACTAGGGGACTTTATTGTTATATTATTAATAATAATAATAATATTATTATTATTATTATTATTATTAATAAAATATGCCACTGTAACTCAGCCTGTTAAAGTGCAGGGAGCGCGGCAGTTGCAGAGAGAGCAGAGCCTCTAGGTGTAAAACTTTTTAAAAAATTACTCACCACTGTTCCAGGATGTGTCTTGATGCTGCAGTCCCCACTGGTCCTGCACTGATGTCATTGTTATGGTGGCGGTTGGTGTCCAGCACTGCAGGGCTTCGGTGGTTCAGTTCCGCTGGAATCTTCCACTTTTTGCTTGTCAGTCCTGATGGCCGGAGTAGTGATTCTCTTTCCACGCAGGCCAAGGTCCTCTTGCCGGCAATGCCCCTCTCTACCCATAGTGCTCCCCCTGGCTATTAAAAAGGGCTAGCATGCACACCCTAATCTTCCCCAGCCAATCGGTGGTGAGTATTTTTCTATTATATATAGTTCCTGTGCCAGCTCCCCTGGATGACCACATTATTAATCTTGCTACCAGCATGGATATCCGGTTCAGAGAGAATCCCAGGGAAAGTGCCCCTAATCCCAGAACTATTTTATAGGCTTAGTGGAGCTAGGATGTTCACAAAACTATCTCCTTGGGGTTTACCACCTGATCTACATACACAAGGGTGACCGCTTTCAACACCTTTGATGATCACTACGAGTACCCCTTCATGATTTTTGGCCTTTGCAATGCTTTCCCTATTTTTCATTCGTCAGTGATGTCTTCTTTATGTCTGTGTTGTGGGCTATCTGGACAATATCCTAAGTTTCTCTCCTGATCTGACATCACATCTGAGAAACAGTTACACTGTTCCACAGCATCAATGGAAGAACAGACTGTATGCCAAGTTAGAAAAATGTGTTTTTGAAAAACCTCCCTACCCTTTCTGGTTTATATAATCTCTTATCGCTGTCTTAAAATGCACCCTGAGAAGCTGAGTGCAGTTCTGAAATGGCCTTGTCCCTTGGGACTGTGTGCTATACAGTGGTTTCAAGGTTTTGTCAATTACTACACGCAACTTCTCTCACTCCAGCCTTACTGCTCCCATATCTACTCATACCCAGAAAGGGGTGTAGCCGAGGAACAGGCCTTTTCTTCATCTTCCATTCTGCACTGTTCAGATGTCCCCAAACAATTCTTCCTGAAGGCGGATGCATCCTTCATGGGAGCTGTGGCTGTCGTTAACCAGAAAGATTCCTCCGATAAGATGGCTACCTGCATCCTTCTCCCCAGCAGAACCAAAGTACTCTATTGGGATCATCTCCTGAAAGATGCCTGTCACCCTGTCAATCACAAAAATCTCACATATACTGTATCTCCAGATTGCTCAGCAACTTAATCCTCACTGTACCCGATAGTCGTTATTTTTGCTTTCATTTTATACTTCCAACCTGCTGAAAAGAATATCAAATTGGATACTCTCCCTCATTTATTCGATTCTGCTGACCGAGTGAAAGAGCCCCAACATATTGTTGATCCCACCAGAATAATTTCTGTGGCAATTTTCCTAGTCAGGAATATTCTTCCTGGGAAGACATGCATTCGTTTGGCCAGCAGAAAGCAGATTCTCACCTGGGGGCTGTGGGGTTTCGCTCTGGTAGATAGGGTAAACGGGCGCAGTACAGAGGCAAAATTTTCTTAAAGTTCTTAAAGAGGACCTTTCACCCTGAAAAACATCGTGAACTAAGTATTCTGACATATACAGCGGCGTCCAGGGATCTCACTGCACTTACTATTATCCCTGGGCGCCGCTCCGTTCTCCCGTTATGTCCTCCGGTATCTTCACTCAGTAAGTTATAGTAGGCGGTGTCTGCCCTTGTTCTGTGGGCGTCTCCTTCTCCTAGGCTGTAGCGCTGGCCAATCGCAGCGCAGAGCTCGCAGCCTGGGAGGTTTTTTTTCTCCCAGGCTGTGAGCTGTGCGCTGCAATTGGCCAGCGCTACAGCCTAGGAGGAGGAGACACCCAGCAGAACAAGGGCAAAAATAGCGTATCCCTGTTAGATTGTAGGAGCTATAGAGCCCATAGGATTAGTGATGTAGCAAAGTCCTTGTTTTGAGTGGACACCCCTCAAATCATATGGCGGCTCTACATATATCATAAGTCAATTTAGAGTCAGAGTCAGTTTGGGTTACATTGCAGCTTGATAATCATAAGGTAACTCGTGTAGGTGTGATATATAGACCACCTAGCCAAGTCAAAGAATTAGATGATCTACTAGTTGAGGAAATAGCTAAAATGACATTGAAAGGGGAAGTTATCATTATGGGAGGCTTTAATTTTCCTGATGTAAACTGGAAAACCAAAATAGCTAGTTCTGCCAGGAGTACAGATATTCTAAATTCCCTACTGGAATTATCTCTACAGCAAGTAGTTGAGGAGCCAACCCGGAAGGAGCCATGTTAGATTTAGTATTCACAAATGGGAATTTGGTATCTGATATTACTGTAGGGGAAAGCTTGGGATCTAGTGATCACCAGTCAGTGTGGTTTACTATAAGTACAGTGACTGAGTCACACCACACAAAAGCAAAAGTTTTAGATTTTAGAAAAACGGACTTTTCTAAAATTAGATTAGTGGTATACGAGTCCCTATCAGATTGGAACAGTTTTAATAAAGTCCAGGAGAAATGGGACTACTTAAAAGTGGCACTATTGAAGGCAACAGATAATTGCATTAGGCTTGTCAGTAAAAGCAAAAAAAGGAAGAGACCACTGTGGTACTCAGCAGAAGTGGCCAAAATCATTAAAAACGAAAAGATAGCATTTAGTAATTATAAAAATAAAATAAAAATAGGATGACAGGCAAATTTATAAGATTAGGCAGAGAGAGGCCAAATAAGTTATAAGAGCTTCTAAAGCACAGGCAGAAGAGAAATTAGCTCAGTCAGTGAAAAAAGGCGATAAGACATTTTTCAGATACATAAATGAAACTAAACAAGGAATTACCAAATTAAAAACAAAAGAAGGTGTAACGGGGTAGCATCACGGGTATAAAGATAGAGCGGAGGTGCACCCCCTGAGCTGCCACCCGGTCCCCTGTCCCTGCCTACTTGCACCACCCTCCCTAGGTGACGGGGCGCAACTGGGCGACAGTCCCTGACCTGAGTAAGTGCAAGCAGAGAGATAGAGACAGCAGGGAAGTGGACAGCCAATGAGAGGTAGCACTCGAGTGGACAGAGAGGTGGAACAAGCAAGGTACCACCAAAAACGAAAGGGCGAGGCGGGTCAACTAGCCGGGGTCAGTCCAGGAGGTCACGTCAGTACAAGGGAGGAGACAGAGACAGATCTGAGAGCGGGCCAAGGTCAAAATCCGGGAGGTCACGTCAGTACAAGAGAAGAGGCAAAGACAAAATCCAAAAGCAAGCGGAGGTCAAAATCTGAGAGGTAGCGTCAAGGTTCAGGGAGCAGGCAGAAGAGGTGTCAGGAAGCAGATCAAGGGTCAAATTCAAAAGTAAGCTTAATAACAATAATAATACACAGCCTAAGGGACCAAAATCACAGGCAACCTGTAGCCAGCAGGTTGCCTGTATTTATAGTGGGGAGTGAGGGTCATGTGAAGTGGCCAGCGTCACATGACCGACATACAGACAAGTCGAGCACCGAGTGATCAGCTCAGCGCTCAAGGCAGACCTAGGAGCAGGGAGCCTCCCAGCTAGCAAAAGCCGCCCTGGGAACGAGGCCGAACACAGATCCTCGCTCCCGAAGCTAAGCAGCAGGTCTGCGGCTGACGGGAGACAGAGTGCGCCTTCGGCGCCCCGTTACAGAAGGAAGGTATATGGAAGAAGATAAAGAACTAGCTGACTGCCTCAATGAATACTTCTGTTCAGTTTTTACAAAGGAAAATGAAGGAAAAGGACCTCAGTTAGGAAGGAATACTAATGAATCTTTTGATGCAGGTGTCTTTACAGAGGAAGAGGTTCTAAGTCAGCTGTCTAAAATGAATACAAATAAGTCACAGGGGCCTGATGGGATACACCCAAAGCTATTAAAAGAGCTTAGCGGTGAACTAGCAAAACCATTAACAAATTTACTTAAACAATCACTGGTAATAGGAGTCATCCCAGAAGATTGGAAATTAGCAAATGTTGTGTGCCCATTCACAAGAAAGGTAGTAGCGAGGAATCGGGCAACTATAGGCCAGTAAGCCTGACATCAATAGTGGGGAAATTAATGGAAACCATACTTAAGGAGAGGATTGTGGAACATCTAAAATTCCATGGATTGAAAGATGAAAAACAGCATGGGTTTACTTCAGGGAGATCATGTCAAACTAATCTTATTGATTTTTTTGATTGGGTGACTAAAATAATAGATGGCGGAGGTGCAGTAGACATCGCTTATCTAGACTTTAGTAAGGCTTTTGATACTGTCCCACATAGAAGGCTTATCAATAAATTGCAGTCATTGTGCTTGGACTCCCATATTGTTAAATGGATTAGGCAGTGGCTGAGGGACAGACAGAGGGTTGTAGTCAATGGAGTATATTCAGACCATGGTCTTGTTACCAGTGGGGTACCTCAGGGATCTGTTCTGGGACCCATATTGTTTAATATCTTTATCAGCGAAATTGCAGAAGGCCTCGATGGTAAGGTGTGTCTTTTTGCTGATGACACAAAGATTTGTAACAGGGTTGATGTTCATGGAGGGATAGACCAAATGGAAAAGGATTTAGGAAAACTAGAGGAATGTTAAAAAATCTGGCAACTAAAATTTAATGTTGATAAGTGCAAGATAATGCATCTGGGACGTAAAAACCCAAGAGCAGAATATAAAATCAGTGATACAGTCCTAACCTCAGTATCTGAGGAAAGGGATTTAAGGGTCATTATTTCAGAAGACTTAAAAGGTAGACAGACAATGTCATAGAGCAGCAGGAAATGCTAGCAGAATACTTGGGTGTATAGGGAGAGGCATTACCAGTAGAAAGAGGGAGGTTCTCATGCTGCTCTACAGAGCACTAGTGAGACCTCATTTGGAGTATTGTGCTTAGTACTGGAGACCATATCTCCAGAAGGATATTGATACTTTGGAGAGAGTTCAGAGAAGAGCTACTAAACTAGTACATGGATTGCAGGATAAAACTTACCAGGAAAGATTAACGCCTGGTTCACACTTGAGCGTATTTGATATTCGCGTTTTAGTCTGACGTTTTCGAGGCGCATTTTTGGAAATAAGAAACACGCGTCGTACGCGCGTTCTTGCGATTGACCACAGAGGCGTCCAATGAAAAACAGAGGTGTTTATGTACAGAACGCGCGACAATACGCCCCAAAGAAGCTCCTGTACTTCTTTGGGCGTAGGGCGTTTTACAGCGCGTTCGTACGCGCTGTAAAACGCGCCGGTGAGAACCATGCCCATAGGGAAACATGGGTTTTTGCCAGTTGAGCGTTTTACAGCGCGCTGTAAAACGTTCAGGTGTGAACCAGGTCTAAAGACGAGACAGAGGGGATATGATAGAAACTTTTAAATACATAAAGGTAATCAACAAGGTAAAAGAGGAGAGAATATTTAAAAGAAGAAAAACTGCTACAAGAGGACATAGTTTTAAATTAGAGGGGTAAAGGTTTAAAAGTAATATCAGGCAGTATTACTTTACTGAGAGAGTAGTGGATGCATGGAATAGCCTTCCTGCAGAAGTGGTAGCTGCAAATACAGTGGAGTTTAAGCATGCATGGGGTAGGCATAAGGCCATCCTTCATATAAGATAGGGCCAGGGGCTATCCATAGTACTCAGTATATTGGGCAGACTAGATGGGCCAAATGGTTCTTATCTGCCGACACATTCTATGTTTCAATTAACACTGAACATGTGTAGGTGCACTGTATTGACTCGACGCGTTTCCCTGCCGATATTTGTCGGTATTTCTTCAGGAGCAAAACATACTGACGGTCTAGTTTAGATATTGCGCTACAACACTCTGGTGGTGAGTGTGTAGCAATAGCGCCAGCCTATTTATACTGTGCATAGAGCTGTCTAATATACAGTATATTACTACGACACTCTAACAATGAGTGTGCAGCAGTGAAACCAGCCTATCTATATAGTTGATAAGAACGCTGACTTAGTATATAGAAACATAGAAACATAGAATGTGTCGGCAGATAAGAACCATTTGGCCCATCAAGTCTGCCCAATATACTGAGTACTATGGATAGCCCCTGGCCCTATCTTATATGAAGGATAGCCTTATGCCTATCCCATGCATGCTTAAACCCCTTCACTGTATTTGCAGCTACCACTTCTGCAGGAAGGCTATTCCATGCATCCACTACTCTCTCAGTAAAGTAATACTTCCTTATATTACTTTTAAACCTTTGCCCCTCTAATTTAAAACTGTGTCCTCTTGTGGTAGTTTTTCTTCTTTTAAATATGCTCTCCTCCTTTACCGAGTTGATTCCCTTTATGTATTTAAAAGTTTCTATCATATCCCCTCTGTCTCTTCTTTCTTCCAAGCTATACATATTAAGGTCCTTTAACCTTTCCTGGTAAGTTTTATCCTGCAATCCATGTACTAGTTTAGTAGCTCTTCTCTGAACTCTCTCTAGAGTATCTATATCCTTCTGGAGATATGGCCTCCAGTACTGCGCACAATACTCCAAGTGAGGTCTCACCAGTGTTCTGTACAGCGGCATAAGCACTTCACTCTTTCTACTGCTTATACCTCTCCCTATACATCCAAGCATTCTGTTGGCATTTCGTGCTGCTCTATTACATTGTCTTCCCACCTTTAAGTCTTCTGAAATAATTACTCCTAAATCCCTTTCCTCAGATACTGAGGTCAGGACTGTGTCAAATATTCTATATTCTGCCCTTGGGTTTTTACGCCCCAGGTGCATTATCTTGCACTTATCCACATTAAATTTCAGTTTCCAGAGTTCTGACCATTCTTCTAGTTTTCCTAAATCCTTTTCCATTTGGCGTTTCCCTCCAGGAACATCAACCCTGTTACATATCTTTGTGTCATCAGCAAAAAGACAAACCTTACCATCGAGGCCTTTTGCAATATCACTTATGAAGATATTAAACAAAATCGGTCCCAGTACAGATCCCTGTGGAACCCCACTGGTAACATGACCTTGTTTTGAATGTTCTCCATTGACTACAACCCTCTGTTGTCTGTCACTCAGCCACTGCCTAATCCACTCAACAATATGGGAGTCCAAGCTCAATGACTGCAGTTTATTGATAAGTCTTCTATGTGGGACAGTGTCAAAAGCCTTACTAAAATCTAGATATGCGATGTCTACTGCACCTCCACCGTCTATTATTTTATTCACCCAGTCAAAAAAATCTATAAGATTTGTTTGACATGATCTCCCTGAAGTAAACCCATGTTGTTTTTCATCTTGCAATCCATGGGATTTTAGATGTTCCACAATCCTATCCTTTAATAGGGTTTCCATTAATTTGCCTACTATTGATGTCAGACTCACTGGTCTATAGTTGCTCGATTCCTCCCTACTACCTTTCTTGTGAATGGGCACGACATTTGCCAATTTCCAATCTTCCGGGACGACTCCTGTTACTAATGATTGGTTAGTTGTATCACGCTGCACGCCTCTGATGGCATGCGTGCAGCACATTCAAGCCTCCGGCACTATGAGGGCCGTAGTGCGGGCGATGTCCGCACTGTTTAAATGGAGGACACTTTTGCCCTTTTGATACATACCTTTGTAATGCAGGTGGTAGGCGTCAAACTAGATTTTTTCTGCAAAATCACTATGTTATATTTATATACCACATATTGTGTTGTACACCATATAGCCATTGTGGTTGGGATATTGGGGATTACAGTTCTATGTACCTCAATGTCCCCTTAGCCACGTGTGACTATCCAGCCTCTATTCATCTGTGATGTGCAGACGATTTTGATGTGCAATATCGTTATGATCCAGCATAGCACGGCGTCTATTCATCTTTGGTGTGTAGACTATTTTATGTGCATATATACAGTATATGGTATATATCTGAAAAAGCTTCATATCCCCCCTAAAATTCAAGAGAACCCTTTGAAGCGGAGATCACAATAACCATGGCATCCCCGATGCCGCAAGCACAAGATGATTGACAGGAGTAGGCGCGGCGATCTCTATGGTCGCGCCTGATTGGCTCCTGGTCTGGAGGCTTGGCAATCTGGTGGGAGGAGTGTTCTCCATTTAAACAGTGCAGACATCGCACGCGCCACGGCCCTCATAGTGCCAGAGACTTAAATGTGCTGCACGTGATACAACTGGCGTGCAGCGTGATACAACTGAATATACTAAGTCAGCCTTCTTATCAACTATATAGATAGGCTGGTTTCACTGCTGCTACACTCATTGTTAGCGTGTCGTAGTAATATATATTAGACAGCTTTATGCACAGTATAGATAGGCTGGCGCTATTGCTACACACTCACCACCAGAGTGTTGTAGCACAATATCTGAACTAGACCGTCAGTATGTTTTGCTCCTGAAGAAATACCGATAAATATCGGCAAACGCGTTGAGCAAATACAGTGCACTTAGTCAATACAGTGCACCTACACATGTTCAGTGTTAATTGACTTATGATATATGTAGAGCCGCCATATGATTTGAGGGGTGTCCACTCAAAACAAGGACTTTGCTACCTCACTAATCCTATGGGCTCTATAGCTCCCACAATCTAACAGGGCGACGCTATTTTTGGTGGTGTAAATACAGGAGGTAGTATTTCTATATATATTCCCTATGCTCCTGTTCACACCACTAGCCTGATAACTAGGGGTGCACCGAAATGAAAATTCTGGTCCGAAACCGAAACCGAAAATTCAGGATGCCCTTGACCGAAAACCGAAACCGAAACTGCCTTTTTGCCCAAATACTTTTAAAATACTTTTTTTTTAATGATTTTATTAATAATTCTTTTTCATGAATGAAATTCATCTGTGGGTGGCGCTGTTATGGAGAGGGGGATCTGTGGGTGGCGCTGTTATGGAGAGGGGGATCTGTGGGTGGCGCTGTTATGGAGAGGGGGATCTGTGGGTGGCGCTATGGAGAGGGGGATCTGTGGGTGGCGCTGTTATGGAGAGGGGGATCTGTGGGTGGCGCTGTTATGGAGAGGGGGATCTGTGGGTGGCGCTGTTATGGAGAGGGGGATCTGTGGGTGGCGCTGTTATGGAGAGGGGGATCTGTGGGTGGCGCTGTTATGGAGAGGGGGATCTGTGGGTGGCGCTGTTATGGAGAGGGGGATCTGTGGGTGGCGCTGTTATGGAGAGGGTAATCTGTGGGTGGCGCTGTTATGGAGAGGGGGATCTGTGGGTGGCGCTGTTATGGAGAGGGGGATCTGTGGGTGGCGCTGTTATGGAGAGGAGGATCTGTGCACTGTTATGGAAAGGGGATATGTGCACTGTTATGGGCATAACAGTGCACAGATCCCTTTCCCCATAACAGTGCACAGATCCCTTTCCCCATAACAGTGCACAGATCCCCCCTCCCCATAGCAGTGCACAGATCCCCCCTCCCCATAGCAGTGCCATAGACCGATCCCCCTACCCATAACAGCCCCGGCCCTGCTGCTCACAGCATCACTCACTGCATCTTTATTTTACCTTACAATCGTGACGCTCCGGTAACAACTCTGCAGGCAGAGCGGAGGGCGGCGTAACGTCACTTACTCACGTGACGCACCTGCTCCGCCCACTTTATGAATGAAGGAGGCGGAGCAGGCCCGTCACGTGAGTAAGTGACGTTACGCCGGCCTCCGCTCTGCCTGCAGAGTTGTTAGTTACTGGAGCCTCACGATTGTAAGGTAAAATAAAGATGCAGTGACAAAGTAAACCGCCCGCCCGGCGCCCGCCCGCAGATGGTGGGTGACAAATCCCACACCCCATATTTTCGGCCGATATGTAACAATATCGGCCGAAGTGGATTAGGTGCATTTTCGGCCGCCGAAATTTCGGTGCACCCCTACTGATAACCAGAATTGGTGGAGAACCGAATTTTAATAATTGAATCAATAAAGATGCTTTTAACGTACCTTTCAGGCAGGGGCGGACTGAGAAGCCTCAGGGCCCCCGGGCAAAATAAATCAAGGGCCCCCTTACAGGCCCCACCCATGTTCTGCTGCAAGCCCCACCCACGTGTACAGGACCAGGCCCCTCCTGAGTCCTATCCTATACAGGTAAGTATTACGATTCGCGACTAGGGTGGCCACTTGCTTCACCCCAAAAAGGAGGACATTCTAGGCCACACCCTCAACCTGATAAACCACGCCCCTCTCCCAGTAAGTGCCCGGCAAAAGAAAAAAAATACGTCACTATAGCGCTTTTGCTTTACTGGACTCTGTGAAATGGAAAAGCGCTGTATTATTAACCTAGTTCAGCAGTCCTGTGTCCCCCATTCACAGTAGTTATTAACCCCTTTCACTAGTCCCCTCTTCAGTGAAGAGGGGACTGCTGAAGGGGTTAATAAATACTGTGAACAGGGGACATTTGAAAGGGGTTAATAATTACTGTGAAGGGCCTTCAATAGTTATTAACCCCTTTCAGCAGTCCCCCATTCACAGTATTAACCCCTTCAGCAGTCCCCCATTCACAGTATTTATTAACCCCTTCAGCAGTCCCCCTTTCACTGAAGAGGGGACTAGTGAAAGGGGTTAATAAATACTGTGAATGAGGGACTGCTGAAACGGGTTAATAACTACTGTGAAGGGCCTTCAGTAGTTATTAACCCCTTTCAACAGTCCTTCATTCACACTGGTATTTATCAGACTTTTTTATAACTAATATTTCTCCGCTTTTCACCCCAGCCCTGCCACAGCCCACAGCCCACAGCAGCGCCGCCAGCCCAGCACAGTCTTTCAATTTCTTTCAGACCAGACACAGCTGAGACGTAAAGCTGCCTCGGCTACCACTTAACCCAAAACCACTACCTCAGCAAACTCTGTGCCCACGCTCCTCAGAGTTCCCTTCCTTCTCCTGCGAATCCTGCAGCGCCAATGAGTGCGCGAACAGCGCTGCGGTGTGTGTGTGTGACGTCAGTGCGGTGCAGAAGGAACACAGTGACGACTGACGTTATGTGCACTGCTGCGGCGGGCCCCCATCCCGGCCGGGCCCTCGGACCACGTCCGAAGTGCCCGACCGCTCAGTCCGCAGTAACCTGCTTTCAGGCGGTTAAGAGAGTTCTATAGCAGTACGTTTATTTTATATTTTATTTTTTATCGAGTAACAGTTAACCGGTGGGTCCAGTAGGCACACGGCGAACCCAATAGAAGACTTCAAGCAAGGATACCGGTTACACTCTACGTGTTTTGTAGGGTACTGTGACCACAGATTTCTCTTTATCCCTTGCTATCTTTTTGTGGAACTGTATCCTGCATATACCGTACTAACGCTGGTCTCAGGGGGGGGGACCTGGAGGATGCACTTCCCTTATTTCTTTCTTGATATATTTTGCTGTAATGTGACATGTTTTGTTGTCTTTCAAACAATAAAAATAAAGATTTTATAAAAAAAAAAAAAAGAGGAAAGCCGACTATTTAATGGACTGGAAAAGTTATGGACCAGAGGAGAGATTCTGGGAACCTGCTGAAAACGTTAATGTATCAATCCTGTTAAAAAATGTTTCCAACAGTCTGGACCTAAAAAAAAAGGGGGCGTAAGGAGGCGTTAGGCTACTTTCACACTAGCGTTCAGAGCGGATCCGTCTGCTGTCTGCACAGACAGATCCGCTCCTATAATGCAGACGTTTGGATCCGTTCAGAACGGATCCGTCTGCATTATAGCTTAGAAAAAATTCTAAGTGTGAAAGTAGTTCAGACGGATCCGTCCAGACTTTACATTGAAAGTCAATGGGGACGGATCCGTTTGAAAATTGAGCCATATTGTGTCATCTTCAAACGGATCCGTCCCCATTGACTTACAATGTAAGTCTGGACAGATCCATTTGCCTCCGCACGGCCAGGCGGACACCCGAACGCTGCAAGCTGCGTTCAGGGGTCCGCCTGCTGAGCGGAGCGGAGGCTGAACGCTGCCAGACTGATGCATTCTGAGCGGATCCGCATCGACTCAGAATGCATTAGGGCAGTACGGATGCGTTCGGGGCCGCTTGTGAGCCCCTTCAAACGGAGCTCACAAGCGGAGCCCCGAACGCTAGTGTGAAAGTAGCCTTACTGTTATAGTGGTGGTCAGTGCCTGCTGTTGCTCCTCTCCTGCTGGTGGGCACAGCCACGACCTTGCTCACCTGCTCCATAGCTGCAGGGCTTTGGCGGTTTGGTCTTATTGGAATCTTCCGCTTCCGGCCTCACAGCCCCAATCACCAAAGTAGAGATGCTGCTTCCATGCAGATAACGCCTCCTTCCTACCTACAATACCTCTCTTTGCCCATAGAACATGGGAGTTCCCTTCTATGGAACCTTCTGGAATTCTGGAACCTTCCCTTGTAGGAAAGTGTCACAGCAATAGGTTCTAGTTCACTAGTTTCTTGCTAACTTCTGCCTGTTCTCTGTTCTGACCCTAAGCTGACCATCCTTACCAAGGCCTATTTATCGGATTGCTGGTACTCTGTTTGCCCTGACCTCGGCCTGTCCCTGACTACGGTTTTTGCCTAAACCCTTGGTGCCTTGCATCGGTGTCTCCTGACCCTCATGGGTCAGAAGTCACATGAACCAAGACTACTCCTGAGGTAACAACCTAGTGGTTCACCTGCAGCTAAGGCCAGATCCCTGTATAGGGGTTAAAGAGTGAACAGCTTGGAAGCCACTTTGAAATTTCCCTTAGGAGTAGCCCAAGGCCAAATCTGTTCAAGTGACACGATGGGCCCATAAAAAACATTGTCATAGTCATATTTATTGTCCACCTGACGGATACAGCCAATCACTGGCCTTAGCTGTCACATGCGATTCATGCACACGCTAAAGACTGTTATTGACTCAACCATTAATGGCATGTGATCATTACAGGATCAGCAGAGAACGAAGCAGCGGTGGTGCTGGAGCAGTGGGTGAGTAATGTTTTTTTTTTACTTTATTTTATACAGATTCCTGTACTTTTGTAATTTTGAAGAAAGAAAAAATCTGACAACCCTTTAATCTTCTCTACATGTTGTTAACAGAAGATTAAACTATTTGTCTTACAAAACAATTAATAAGATTGTATGGAAGCCATTGCAGATATTACAAGAGACTTGTTGAGTCACCTTGTTTCTGGATGGATTTCGGCTCACGTAATTAAACAAAAGTCTACAGGGTGAACATACTCTGTGACATTTGGGCTGCACTTTTCTTTATGTTTATAGATGGACACACTTGACCTATGCGATTTACAAGTTGCAAGGAAATTGATAGATCTTGTAAGTGATTCATGTTTCCTATTTGATGGGAGTTACTGTAAAGTGAACATTTCTTGAAGGTTATAACATTGAAGGGCCTCTCAGATTAGCCTTTCACGCATCATGACCATAGACTGATTCTAAGAATATTCTTTTAATGATGACTTTTAATTTACCTTTTGAGTTTTTTAATGAGTTATTTCCTCAACCCAAAAAGTGAATAGTAACATTGAGGAGCCTTCTTCTGTTGTCAAGTATGGACAACCTCTATCTGTCAGCAAGCCCTATGACACTAAAATCCTTAGTGAATTTCCTCTCAGGTAGAGTGGTGTCCCAAGAAGAGAGATTCTACTTTCTTAAATGCACATGACCTAAAAGGATATATGGACAGCAGTTTTCATCTGATAACTTCTTTGTAAATATCCTTTTTTTTAAGACCCAATAGAGAAACCTGAACATTGACCTGATTGTGTTCGAAAACCGTAAACTGTATTTCCTGTTTTATGGATTTCTATTAAAGTCTTTGGCTTTTAAGAAACGCTGAAGTTTTCTCTACTGGATTGTTGTATGAAGTTGTCACTGTTTTGAGTGTGTTTGCTGTGGGCATTCATCTGGCCTAAAGGGGCTTTCGGGGCCACTTAGGCTACTTTCACACTTGCGGTAGCCTTTTCCAGCAGGCTGTTCCAGCGAGGGAACAGCCTGCCGGATCCGTGCTACCGCTAGTCCACCGTGCCACCGGAAGTCCGCTCCAGCCCCATTCACTATAACGGGGGCGGGCCGGAAGTCTGGCCGCAGCACAGCAAACATGCCGAGCGGCTGCCAGACAAAAACTGCCGCATGCTGTAGTTTTATTCCGGCCACCTCTTGGCATGTTTACGGTGCTGCGGCCGGACGTCCGGCTCTGCCCCATTATAGTGAATAGGCCGGAGCGGACTTCCGGCGGCACAGTGGACTAGCGGTGTCATGAACCAGCGGGTGTGAACCCACTGTGCCACGTGTCCTACCCCCTCTATGGGCATTGTCTAAGTGAACCCCTCGATTCTTCACAGTACCCCTGATGGTGGGGATAGACTTTCCCGAGGGGAACACCAGGTCAGCTGGTTCAGGCGGACCAGGAGGTACCAGAGAAAGATATCAGCAGTAACCTGAGACTACGCTCCCTAGAGCGATTGAAATAGGAAAATTTGGCGAGTACTTGGGTTTGCACATAATTTGGTCGAAATCTGCAATTATGCCCCTATGGGCACATAAGTGGCCCTCACAATACTGTAATTTACTGGTTGTAGATCGCTTCAAGTATCTGGGAATTGTAATCACCAGGGGTCCCCAATTGTCGCATTCCCTAAATATAGCACCGCTGGAACCCCTATTCACTGATAAATTTAGAACGTGAAAGTCCCTACCGTTGTCAATCATGGGGAGATTAAACCTGGTCAAAATGATTTTTGCCTAAGGGTCTATACCTCCTGACACATGCATGCACACCGGTACCGCAGGGATTCTTTGGTCGCCTTCATTCACTGGTGGCTAGCTTTATCTGGGGAGAGTCTAGACGGAAACTTTCCCTTAATGTTCTGCATAGATCTAAGCTAGAGGGGGGCGCTGCCCTGCCTGATTACCTGGCTGGTCAGTTGAAATTCTTAACTCCTTGGATCTCAGCATCAGAATTACCAAATGCAGAATATTATCCCTCTACATAAATTAGCTCATCAGATATGAAGTGCTGCCAAGATGCAATCATTTAGAGATCTCCCGGATGATATTCCAATATGGGATAATCCCATGTTTGCTCATCTGAGGGAATTGGAAGGAGTAAATTTGTGGAAATCCCATAGTGTCCTTACCCTACGAGACCTATATGTTGGGGGCACTCTGCATTCCTTCTGGCAGATGCAGGAGAAATTCGAGTTACCTCATAACTTTTTCTTTAGATATCTGCAACTGAGACACGCGTTAGAGGCTCAGTTTGGGGAAAGAGAACAAAACATCTCAAAATACCCTTTAATAGGTATACTAAGATCGCAGGGCCCGAGGGGTATCATTTCTGTACTTTATACACACCTGCTCAATAATCGAATGCTGCTGAACCTTCTTGCCATTGAAGGAAACTGGAAAATCTCAATACCTTCTCTGACGGCTGATGACTGGAATGAAGCCTTAATGGCTCCGGTGAAGGTCTCTCTATCAATTAACAATAGGTTGATTCAGCTGTTTATTCTGCACAGAAGTTACCTTACGCCCACTAGACTACACAGAATGGGTAGACTACCACACAATAGATGCCATAGATGCTTAGTGAACAACGCTGATTTTTGGCACCTCAAGTGTGATTGCACATACTTAAAAAGCTTCTGGAGAGAAGTGATTGGGGTATTGACAACTATGGTTCCTTCTGCAGTACCGCTTTGCCCTAAAGTTTGTGTTCTGGGTATATTAGATGAGGAGATCTGGGGACATTATCACAGGGTATTCTTGAGTGAGACTATTCTTTGCTAGAAAAGCCATTGTCTTGAGGTGGATGGCCGATAGAGCACCCACACTAGGTCAATGGAAATCACTGGTCAACCACGCTGTGAGTATGGGAAAAATTGTATTTATTCACAGAAAATGCCCACAAAAGTTTCACAGGGTGTGGGGAGAGTGGTGCTCATCTTCTTTAACTTTACACAATGCATGCATGTATTCTGTGGCCGATATAGTTTATACGCCTGCTGTATAATATTGTGCGTACCTTGAGCTCTGGATTATTGCTTCATTATAGCTGCTGATCACTTTTCTCTGATCAAGAATGGATCTTTCTTCATGTCTGATGCAAGATTCTAGAGATATATCATGCTGTCAATGTATCCCCTGCGTGGGATTTACCCCTGCTTTGTCCTGCTGTAACATGCCTTACTTGTTAAACTTCAATAAAAAGAAATTCAATAAAAAAAAAGAAAAAAAAAAGAAAAGCAGTACAGGCGTAGTCAGGCTGGCGGAATCGTAACCAGGAGCAAGAGTGCAGGACCGAAGGATGAGGCAGAGGCATAGTCAGATAGGCGAAAGGTCAGTCAATCCGGATCGGCAACAGGAGAGTCAAGGCTAGCAGGCAGGGGTCAGATGGGTAGAAGAATTCAATAACACAAATATGAGTCGGGAACACAGGAACACAAGTGTTTATCAGGAGCCTTAGCAGAGCACAAGGACCTTGATGCTGAGGCATCTGCGAAGGGGTCTGAGCCACTTATATATGCACAGGAGGGCTAGGATAGGTCAGCGAGGTCACATGACCTAAGCCACAAAGCCCAGGAAGTGACATGCCGGCCATTAAGGAAATGCAGCAGGAACAAACAGCAAGCATGCTGTGGCCAGGGCTGAGAGCAAACTGTGGAGTGGATCCAGAACAACAGCACCCACACAGACAGACCCCTGGACTGCAGCGGTGAAATGAGAAGCACCGGCTGCAGACCACCGCTGAACACGATGCCTGGAAGCGCGGCTGTGCAGGGGAACAGCAGCGCACAGTACCCCCACGCCCCCTCTTCTTGAACCCGCGACGAGACAGAAACTTTTTAATCAGGCTCGGAACATGAATGTTCTGTGGTTCCCAAGACCTCTCCTCAGGACCAAAGTCATTCCAGTCCACAAGATAGTAGGTCTTCTTGATGTCCAAGATGTCTTTGACCTCAAATGTCTCGTCAGAATCTTCAGATACCGGAGTTTGGGTAGAAGGAGCAGTCGAGAAGCGAATAAGGACTACTGGTTTTAGCAAGAACACGTGGAAGGCATTAGGAATACGCAGAGAGAGTTAGACAGATGTAACTTGTATGTCACTTTGTTGATCCTCCTCAATACTTCGAAGGGTCCAAGGAATCTAGGTGCAAACTTGCCACTGGGAACCCTTAAGCAGATTTTTTTAGAGGAGAGCCATATCTTAACTCCAGACGAGAACTGAGGTGGTTGTCTTCTTCTCTTGTCCGCATTCGTTATCATTCAGGTCACCGCTTTGTTGATACAGTCCTTGGTGTCACGCCAAACCTTCAAAAAATCCCTAAAAGAGGAATCCGCAGCTGGTACCCCAGAAGATGTAGGAACAGGAAGAGGCATACGAGGGTGTTGTCCATAAACGACAAAGAATGGAGAAGATCCAGTAGACTCACTAGAGTGGTTGTTATAGGAGAATTCAGCCCAAGGTTGCAATTGAACCCAGTTGTCGTGTTGGGCTGAAACAAAATGCCGGAGATAGTTCTCTAATATTTGATTAACCCGCTATACTTGCCCGTTGGTCTGTGGATGGCAACTGGAAGAGAAGTCCAGCTCAATTTCGAGCAGCCGGAAAAGAGCTCTCCAGAGCTTAGAGGTAAACTGGACTCCGCGATCTGAAACAATATGCAAAAGGTAGACCATGCAAGCGGTATAAGTGTCTCACGAACAGTTTAGCAAGTTCAGCAGCCGAGGGCAGACCAGCCAAAGGAACGAAGTGCGCCATCTTGGAGAAGCGGTCCACGACCACCCAGATAGCTGTACATCCAGCAGAAGAGGCCAGATCAGTAACAATGTGTTGCCATGGGGCATCAGAAACTGGAAGGGGTAACAGCCCGGGTGGTTCGGTCCTGGAAACTTTATTCCAAACACAGACAGTGCAGGCAGACACAATCACACACATCCTTACAGTGTGGGCCACCAGTAGTGGCGAGACAAAAGTTCTGTGGTCTTGCGGATCCCTGGGTGACCAGCCAATTTGATATTGTGCCCCCAAGCTAGAATACATTTTCTCTTGGCAAATGGCACGAATGTCCTCCCGTGAGGGATGTCTTTTACCAGGACAGGAGCCACTGATCAAGCGAGCAGGATCTACAATGTACTGGGGCTCCTCCTGCTGGTTGGAGAAGTCAAATGACCGAGACAGAGCATCCGCCTTAATGTTCTTCTTGGCCTGCCGAAAGTGAAGTTCAAAATCAAAACAGGAGAAGAAGAGTGCCCATCTGGCTTAGCGAGAGTTCAGACACTGGGCCGTCTGCAGATATGTAAGGTTCTTGTGGTCTGTGAAGATTATCACTGGATGCTGGGCCCCCTCCAATAGATAACGCCACTCCTCCAAGGCAAGTTTTATGGCCAGAAGCTCTGTGTCTCCTATACAGTAATTTCTCTCAGCAGGGGAGAAGAGCTTGAAGAAAAATCCACATGTAAACATCTTGCCCTTGGAACCTTTCTGTAGTAAAACACCACCGACTCCTATGGAGGAGACGTCCACTTCTAAAAAGAATTGGCAGGAGACATCAGGATGACGCAGAACAGGTGCAGAAGCAAAGGACCTTTTTAATTGGACGAAGGTGGACTCCGCCTCAGGAGTCCAGACTCTGGCATTCACCCCTTTCTTAGTAAAAGCGGAGACCGGAGTTGTAAGAGATGAGAAATTCGGGATGAACTGACAATAGAAATTAGCAACTCCAAGAAAGCGCTGTATAGCACGAAGACCCTGTGGGCGGGGCCAGTCCATTACTGCATTAAATTTTTCAGGATCCATCTGCAACCCGGGATATGAGATTATGTATCCGAAGTAGGGGTGGGCGATATGGCCTAAAATCTATATTGTAAAATAATTTGAAGCATGTGCGATATGCAATATATTATTTTCTTCCGTATGAATACAAAAAATACAAATTACAAAACTTGGCCCAGAGCCGGTGCCATCAGCCCCATGGCATTTGCCATCATCATACATGATTGTCCCTCAGAGCCAGTGTCATCAGCCCCAAGCCCCATGGCATTTGCCATCATCAGACATGTGTCCCCCAGCAGTGAGCCAGTGCCATCAGATCAGCCCCATGTGGCATTTGCCATCATCAGACTCCATGTGTCACCCAGTGAGCCAGTGCCATCAGATCAGCGCCCCATGGCATTTGCCATCATCAGACATGTGTCCCCCAGCATTTGCCATCATCAGACTCCATGTGTCCCCCCTGCTATATATTCATACAGAGCAGCCGGTCTCAGTGCCATCAGAAGATGATCAGGTTCTGGCCATCTTTTGCAAAAAGATCCTTTCCTTATCCACTTCACCCCCCCCCCCCCCCCCCCCCCAACCGCGATCCTCCAGCAAGGAGTCCCATTCCCCCCACAAGAGTTGCTGTTATTATACTTACCTTTCCTGCAGGGTGCTAGTCTTCTTCAAGCACTGGGCGGGACCTGACTGACGTCACATACAGCGTCAGCAAAGCGGGCTGATGCTGTGTGCACGCCGGCCCTAGCCAGTACAGCGCGGTGCGGAGTCGGGAGGCCAAGGAGCGGTGAGCCAGAAGCTTCTGCGCAATCATTCACTACCGCTCCGTGGTCATATTGCGGGGCGGCGATATACACAAAATCCTTATTGTGGCACATATCATATCGCCAATATCGCCCACCCCTAATCCGAGGAATGGTATGGTAGATTTTTCAAGGATGCATTTCTCGAGTTTGGCATAAAGTCAATTCTCTCTCAACCGCTGTAAAACCAAAACGTACATGCTTCCGGTGAGTGGTCAAATCTGGAGACCAGATCTGTATATCGTCCAGGTACACTATCACGCAGACATAGAGCAGGTCCCGGAAGATATCGTTTACCAACTCCTGGAATACTGCGGGAGCATTGCACAGACCGAAGGGCGTGATAAGATACTCGTAGTGTCCATCACGAGTGTTGAAAGCAGTCTTTCACTCATCACCCTTTCGAATGCGGATAAGGTTGTATGCGCTGCTCAGGTCGAATTTTGTGAAGACCTTAGCTCCCCGGATCCTGTCAAAGAGTTCAGAGATTAGCGGAAGAGGGTATCGATTCTTGACAGTGACCTTATTCAGACCTCAATAGTCGATACAGGGCCGTAAAGATCCATCTTTTTCTGCACAAAAAAGAACCCGGCGCCGGCTGGTGAAGTAGATTTCCGGATAAACCACCTTTCGAGATTCTCCGTGATGTAATCAGACATCGCTTGGGTCTCAGGAAGTGAGAGTGGGTAGACTTGACCACGCGGAGGACTGGCACCAGGCAGAAGGTCAATCGGACAATCATAAGGACGATGAGGAGGTAGGGTCTCGGCTTACTCGTCTCTTTCTTACTGAAGACATCTACAAAACTGACATACTGCTGCGGAAGTCCAGGCAGGTCTTCAGGTAAAGTAGGCAAGGAAGCATGTTGGACCTCTGATAAGCAGGTAGACTGGCAGGAAGAACCCCAACGCAGAATCTGACCGGAGTGCCAGTCCAGGGCAGGCGGTACAGGAACAGGTCAGGCAATCAGGATCGGCAATAGGAGAGTCAAGGCTAGCAGGCAGGGATCAGACGGGTAGCAGAATCCAATAACACAAATACGAGTCAGGAACAAAGGAACACAAGTGATTATCAGGAGCCTCAGCAGAGTACAAGGAACTTGACGCTGATGCATCTGGGAAGGGGGCTGAGCCACTTATATATGCACAGATAGGTCAGCAAGGTCATATGACCTAAGCCACAAAGCCGAGAAAGTGACGCGTGCCTGCCCTTAAGGAAGTGCAGCTGGAACAAACAGCAAGCATGCTGTGGCCAGGGCTGAGAGCAAACTGTGGAGCGGATCCAGAACAGCACCCACACAGACAAAACTCAGGACTGCAGAGGTGAAATGGGAAGCACTGGCCGCAGATCACTGCTGAACATGGCGCCCGGAACCGCAGCAGTAAGCACAGCCACTATGTACGGCGCTGTGCTTGGTGAGCTGAGAGAATGCTGTGGCGCTACTACGAGCGCTAATGCCTTTTCAAACAGCTGATCTACAGGGGTCCCGATTGTCGGACCCCACCAATCAGATACTGAAAACTGGAGGATAAGGCTACTTTCACACTTGCGGTAGACTTTTCCGGCAAGCTGTTCCGGAAAAGTCTACCGCAAGTGTGAAAGTAGCCTTATCCTCCAGTTTTCAGTATCTGATTGGTGGGGTCCAACAATCGGGACCCCTGTAGATCAGCTGTTTGAAAAGGCACTAGCGCTCGTAGTAGCGCCACACCATTCTCTCAGCTCACCAAGCACAGCGCCGTACATAGTGGCTGTGCTTTCTATTGCGCTCAGCCCTATTCACTTTAATGGGCCGGAGCTGCGCCTAGGGCATGCAACCAATGAACATGACCTCACATGGTCTAGGTAAAGCTGCATGCTGATCAGTGTATGTATGTGTGGATAACTTTGTTGTGTATGTATGTGTACATCTATGTGTTCATGTATGCATACATTGCTGTATGCATGTATCTGTGTTTGCATTTGTATATATTGTGGGGATTTGTTCTGGTAGACAGGTTAGCGGACGCAGTATAGAGGCAAGGAAGCAGGTTGTAAATCAAACTTCAGTGCTTTATTCACACTCAGCAAAACATAACAGCCTTGGTGCTTGTTCACACACAGCAAAAACAAAACAATGTTCACCTGGATTCTGGAATCCTAGGTGTCTGTTCACACCTGGCTGAATGCTCAGTCACAGAAAAGTTTAATGGCAGGCTTCCAGGCGACCTGCACGCCTGTTTGCAGTCTTCAGCCTAGAGGACTCCACAGCATCACTGTCAGATGGAGGAAAATCCACACCACCTGATAGTGCTGACTGCTTTTATAAGCCTGCCAAGACCTAGCCTGGAATGTAGGGAGTAGCCACCCACCCAGCACTTTGGCTACTCCCAGTAAGAGCCATCCCGGATCAGCTTTACAGCCATACTAAACAGCTGAAGTGTCAGACTGCAATCTGCAATAATGACACTTCAGGAAAAAAAACAAAAAACGGCTCTTACCTCACCGAGGCCAGGAACCTCGGTGACACGTACCGACCATCAATGATGGCCCCTTGTTCCTTCCTACAATATGTATGTTTGTATATAAGTGCTGATGTTGTGTGTGTATGCATCTGTATATGTGTATATATATATATATATATAATATATGTAGTTATGTATGCATTGTTGTGGTAAATAATAATAGTTCATCATTATTAGTAATAATATTAGTGATAGTAATCAATCGCATCAAAGTTTGTGTAAGGAAAAAGGTGAATCCCCTCCCTCAGCCCCAGTCAGAGAGAGACACCAATGTTACCATCTTGGTTGAAAATTCTGAGCCACTCCTCCCGCCCTGCTCAGTCTGCTCACCTTTTATTTACTAACAAAAGGTGTAAAAGGGGCTGGCCCAAGACAAGGATACAGGAAGTTATAACATGCAGGAAGTGATGTCAAAGGACAGGGCGGGGCAACCAATGTGGCCGGGCAGACAATGCACACGCCCCATCCCTGTATAAGGAAGGATGAGTCATGTCCATTGTCCGATCAGCCAGATGGCCGCCCACCCCCCATCACTGTCAGCATGGACCTCATTCAATACTGCTCAAAGGTGATCAGTATCTAATAAAGATCATTCTACTGGTTCCCATAGGTTTGAAATTATCTGCGAGGCATTGCTACGGCTATTGTCAGTATATGGTACTAGTATACCGACAAGGCAGATATGCATGTCTTAAAGGCAGATATGTCTCTAAGCCCACGGGAAGGTTTTCATACTGACAGTTTTGCCACTGGTCCTGATTCAGCCAAAGTACCCTCTGCTAGAGCGCTCCCTGGCTAAATCAGACACCGGGAGACAGATGACAATTTATGAAAACACACACACACACATCCTAAAGTAAAATGTCTGCATAATAAAATTTCCACAACAGTCCCACCTCTTTGTCATATGCTCCCTAATGTCCCTTGACTGATCTCGATCTTCTTCTTTGAAAAAAAACTGTCTTGTAAAACCTAAAGTCAATCTTGACACGTCGCGTTGGTCGCCGGCTGGTTTGGGATCCTCTGCATCTGGTCCATGATTGGTCTTCAGGGTGTCTTGTCTGTTCGGGATTAGACATCAGGAACATCTCACTCCGGCGTATAGAAGGAATGGAAACAAAAAACATAAGTACATGTCCCATTTCCTTTCACCCGGATCCAATGGAAAACCAGTGAGCCCCAAGACCTCCCAAAGCTTTAAAAAGGATTCTGACCCTCACTAGTCATAGCTCCGCCTCTGTCCTGCTCCTGTCAGTATGGGCCTGACCCTTGTCAATGGTGTCTGCTAGCCAGGCATAACCTTCCTCACAACCAAGGGATCCCACATCTACGGGTCGCCTAGCTGCCCGGACACCCATACAGGATTAATAAGCAAGGAGCAGGAGCCAGAGCTAATATTAATAATGTATCGTCTATCAACAAATGCCTCCTTGTAACAAATAAACAAAAGTGATACTCTGCATTCTTTGACTTAGTTGAGCAGCTTCTTGCAGTGACCAGTGTGGATCCAGTTGTCTCGTCCTTCGAACTTCAGAGAGGTTGGCGTCATCAGCAGCACCTGGAATGGCCCAAGATATCTCGGCTCTAGTCCCGTCCTCGGATGTTTCTTTAGCACGACCCAATCACCTGGTTGACTAGAATGAACACTGGTTATTGAGTCTGGGTCCGGAAGAGAACTCCCAAACCCGGTGGTGGACATCGGGTGATAACCTGTGGGGCTGCCTGGGGGCATACCTGATGGAATAAAAGGGTTACAGTGGAACATTCAGGCCATGGATCGGCCGTGATTTTTACCTTCTTTGCAAAAATCGGACCCAAGTACCAGCAAAGAAAAGGATTGACATTTGAGAGGTTAGAAAGTTTGAAGATCGTTGTTTTCTGCACCACTTTCCCCCCTTCTCATCGTCCTTAAAACCAGGATGAAGAGAAGCTGGATTAATCATGGTGCATCGTCTCAAGGTTAGATGGAGAGATGACGAAGGGATGAGAGAGAGAGAGAGATAGAGAAAGAGAAAAGGAGAAAGAGATAGGGTGCTTCTCTTGGACTCTGCAGTCTTTGCGGGACGGGAGTACATGACAGTGTTAGTTCGCACTGTCTGGGACTTTTGAATGCCCTGTTGCTGGAGCTCGATGGATTTGTGCAGCCACAGTTCTGCCTTCTGGAGGGAACCATGGCTTTGGAGTCTAGTGGGAAATTCACGGACAAACTTTTCCCAAATCCAGACCTCAAAGGTCCCTTCGTGGTCGCCAACTGTTGTGGCAAATAATAATAGTTGTAATCAATCGCATCAAAGTTTGTGTAAGGAAAAAGGTGAATCCCCTCCCTCAGCCCCAGTCAGAGAGAGACACCAATGTTACCATCTTGATAGAAAATTCTGAGCCACTCCTCCCGCCCTTCTCAGTCTGCTCACCTTTTATTTACTAACAAAAGGTGTAAAAGGGGCTGGCCCAAGACAAGGATACAGGAAGTTATAACATGCAGGAAGTGATGTCAAAGGACAGGGCGGGGCAACCAATGTGGCCGGGCAGACAATGCACACGCCCCATCCCTGTATAAGGAAGGATGAGTCATGTCCATTGTCCGATCAGCCAGATGGCCGCCCACCCCCCATCACTGTCAGCATGGACCTCATTCAATACTGCTCAAAGGTGATCAGTATCTAATAAAGATCATTCTACTGGTTCCCATAGGTTTGAAATTATCTGCGAGGCATTGCTACGGCTATTGTCAGTATATGGTACTAGTATACCGACAAGGCAGATATGCATGTCTTAAAGGCAGATATGTCTCCAAGCCCACGGGAAGGTTTTCATACTGACGGTTTTGCCGCTGGTCCCGATTCAGCCAAAGTACCCTCTGCTAGAGCGCTCCTTGGCTAAATCAGACACAGGGAGACAGATGACAATTTATAAAAACACACACACACATCCTAAAGTAAAATGTCCGCATAATAAAATTTCCACAACAGCATGTATGTTTGTGTACTTTTTATGCATTTGTGTAAATAAGTACTTGTACATTTATGTACATATGCATGTTGGTGTTTGCGTGCATTTGTTGCTTGTGTGTGTATGTACCTATGTATATGTGTGTGATTGTGTACGTGCCTCTATGTGTGAATAAGTGTTTGTTTATATGTGTGTGTAGGTTCGACAATCTGAGTGCACTGCTATACGTAACATGAAACAGCCCCAGGCCTCCATTACTGCAGCGTTAGTGCGGTGGGCTCTCCTCGCCTCTGCTATATGGCGCACTAATCTTTGGAAATGGCTTTGCTGTGAACAAATAATGAAGGAAGATCCATTACTGGTCCCGATTTTCTGCTGCTGACAGACGCTGGATGAAAGGAAGGGTAGGAATAAGTTTGGTGCGTTGCACATCAAAGCTTCCTTCCACTCACTCGTATTGTCATTTCCAGCAGTCTGCTGCTATCGAGGTCACAGGAAAAACTGGGGGAAAGGTAAATTTCACTAACTATAAAGTTTTTCTATGTAAATTTCTACTAAGTTTAAAGATTTTGTTGACCAGATCAGAGGTGGTGCCACCATGTACCAATGAATTACGCCTGGCACAATACTAGATCTGACTAGGTATTGTTTTAATCCTATGGCAGATTACTCAGCAGAGTGACGGTCATAGATAGGCCATGCTGGGTAATGTTGCTTGGTTTTCTAGCTCTGCTCCATAAGCACACTTCAGCTTAGGTGAATATTTTAAAGGGAGTCTGCCAGCAGCTTTGTTGATGTAAAACTGCTGACATACATAGGTAATGATCTTATTGTTAGAGGGTACAGCTGTTACTGAAAGATGTAGGTCTACTTTACTATGTTACTATGTTGCTTTATAGGAGTTTGAAATCTACCGTCGTACTCTACAGTTGTCCAGGGTGCTGCTGTCTTGGTCGGATTAATACGTTGTTAACCCCTTAGTGACCACCCATACGTGTTTTTACGGCGGTCACTAAGGGGCCTTAGGCTGGGCCGCCGCGTTTTTACGTCGGCCCAGTTTAAGCGCCGCGCTCCCCCCGTGCAGCGGGGAGCGCGGACCTGGCTCTCACATGAGAGCCGGGTCCCTGCTCTAACAGCCCGGAACGGCAGGAGTGCCGATCCGGGCTGTTTAACCCTTTACATGCCGGGCGCAATGGCGCCCGCTGCATGTAAAGTGGTGACAGAGGGAGCGGACTCCCTCTGTCTCCCATCAGCACCCCGAAAATGCGATCGCGGGGTGCTGATGTGCTGGGAAGCTTACCTTGCTTCCGATGAGAGCCCGAGCCTGTCTTCAGTTACTTCCAGCAGGCTATGCCTCTCTGGCGCAGCCTGCTGGTCAATGTTCGAATAGCATTGCTATTGAAATGCAATGCATTATAGAGATAATGCATTACATTTTAAAAGCAATCAAAATACTGTATATTATAGTCCCCTTGTGGGACTATTAAGTAGTAAAAAAAATTGAAAAAAAATACACATTTATTAATAAAAAAAATTCCATAAAATAAAAAAATATGCCTTTTTTTCCATTGAAAATACGCTTTTCAATGAAAAAAATTGCAAAAAGAAAATATCCCCCATATGTTTGGTATTGCCGCGTCCGTAACGACCGGGACTACATAAATATTACATAAATTATCCCCTATGGTGAACGCCGTAAAAAATAAAAAATAAAAAAAGACAGAATTTTGAATTTATTCTTAGTTTCCACCGAAAAAAAACGTAATAACAAGCGATCAAAAAGCGGCATTTACTCCAAAATCATACCCATGAAAAATACAAGTCGTCTTTCAAAAATCAAGCCCTCACACAATTCCATATAAAAAAATAAAAAAAGTTATGGGTCTTGTGAAGTGGCAATGCAAAATAATTTTTTGGGTTAATAAAAGGTGTTTTATTGCAAAAAAAGTAGTAAAACGTAAACAAAATTATAAGTATTTAGTATCACTGTAATCGTACTGACCCAGAGAATAAAGATATTATGTTATTCGTACCGAAAAATGAACGCCAAAAAATGTATAATGTAAAAACGCAGTGGCAGTATTGCTATTTTTCCCCATCTCCCTCCCAGAAAGAGTTAATAAAAGTTAATCAGAAAGTTATGTGTACCCCAAAATGGCGCCATTAAAAACTACAACTTGTCCCGTAAAAAACAAGCCCTCATAAAGCTATATAGATGAAAAAATAAAAAAGTTATAGCTCTTGGAACGAGACCATAAAAAAAGGAAGAAAAACGCTTGGTCATAAAGGCCCAAACAGGCTTGGTCACTAAGGGGTTAAAGGGCTTCTGTCACCCCACTAAACTCTTATTTTTTTTTTTGTGTACTTATAATCCCTATCCTGCCATATTGCCATCCATTATGTTATTAATAATTTTCGTTCAGTAGATTTAGCAAAAAACATACTTTTATGATATGGTAATTACCTTTCTACCAGCTAAGGAGGCTCGCCTCCTCAGCACTCCCTGAGGGAGTGCTGAGGAGGCGAGCCTCCTTATCTCAGAGCGCCTGCGCCGAATCAACACAGGCGCGCAATTTTTGAAATGCTGACAGGGCTGTCCGGAGGAGGAGATCGCGGCTGGCCCTGTCAATCAACAGAAGGAGGGGGCGGTTTTCTGTGGCTGCTACCAGCAAGTAGACGCCCTACTTGCTGGTAGAAAGGTAATTAGCATATTATAAAAGTACGTTTTTTGCTAAATCTACTGAACGAAAATTATTAATAACATAATGGATGGCAATATGGCAGGATAGGGATTATAAGTACACAAAAAAAAAAAGTTTAGTGGGGTGACAGAAGCCCTTTAAGGCGTATGGTCAGTACAAACAGGATACTCTAGAACTGTGATGGCTAACCTCTAGCACTCCAGCTGTGGTAAAACTACAACTCCCAAGATGTACTCTGGCTTGGCTCTCCTCAGAACTCCAAAGAAATGAATAGAGCATGCTGGGAGTCGCAGTTTCACCACAGCTGGAGTGCCGAAGGTTAGCCATCACTGTCATCATCAGTCAATCACTGCGATGTTGGGGCTTCACCACTGAACAAATACTACAACATAGTGCAAAATAAATGCTGCCTTGCAGCACTCATATGACCTACAGCAGTTCTAGTTGAATACCACCATGAAGCACAAAACTCCTCAGAAGCGCCAAAGAATACATCCGTGCACCTTAACATACCTCTCCATAAGTGCCAAATACCCCAGCACAGCAAAACTGGCAACAGCATTCTCACCCTTTCTACCCCCTTCCGCAATGGCAGCTTTGGAGCATTGTCCCCTCCCCACCACTGGCAACAGCATTGTCCTCATTTCCACCCACTCCCCCCATTGGAATCAGCATTGTGTCCATTTCCACCCCCAACTCCCCACTGGCAACATCATTTTCCTCTTCCCATCCTTCCTATATAACACTGACAGTAGCACTGTAGCCCTTCCCACCACTCCCCTACTGGCAGCAGCACTGTCCCTCCTCCCATCCCTCCCATGTAACACCGACAGCAGCACTGTCCCACTTTCCAATTCTCCCCTATTTGCAGCCGCATTGTCCCTGTTCCTACCCTTGCACTACTGGAGTAGCACTATCTCCCTTCCCCGCCCTCCCCCCCTCCCAGAAGCATGGTCCCCCCTTCAAACCCCTCCCCTACTCATTTAACATTAACCCCTGCCCCAAAAAATAATAAATATAATGTACTCAAAATAATTGTACCGATCAAAACTACATCTCGCCCCACAAAAAAAAGCAAGCTCACAGGGCGACATCAATGCAAAAATGAATGAGTTCTTGCTCTTGGAATGCAGTGACAAAATGAGACGCGCTATCATTGTGCAAAAGTAGAAGAAAAAAAAACACACATAAAAGTACATATCTTACATTATATCATACAAAATAATCGTACTGGCCCACAAAATAACAGTAACACACTAGTTATGCCATACAGCGAATTTAAAGTGCAAAAAAACTATGGCAGAACAGTTTTTTCTATTACCACCCAAAAAAAGGTATTAAAAGCTAAAGGGGTTGTCCGGGTTCAGAGCTGAACCCGGTCATGCCTCCATTTTCACCCAGGCAGCCCCCCTGACATGAGCATCGGAGCAGTTCATGCTCCGATGCTCTCCTTTGCCCTGTGCTAAATTGCGCAGGGCAAAGGCATTTTTGGAGTTCCGGTGACGTACCAGGGCTCTCCATGGGGCTGCCAGAAACCCCGGCTGCCAGTAAAACAGCTAGGGCAGCGGTAAAGCATACTGCCCCTCAGAGCCGGTGAAGTCACCGAACACACTGCCGGGCGGAAGTTACCGCCCGGCAGTGTGTTATTGAAAACAAAAGAGCATGTGCCCTGCGCGATTTAGCATGAGATGCTCCGATGCTAGCCTCAGGGGGGCTGTCTGGGTGAAAATAAGGTATGTCCGGGTTCAGCTCTGAACACGGACAACCCCTTTAATAGGTTAAGTGTGCCCCAAAATGGTATGACAAAAAAAAAATAAAAAATTGTCTCACAAAAAAAAAAAAAAAATGATATAAAACTATAGCCCTCACATGACTACATCAGCAGAAATAAAAAAATTATTAAAGCCAGAAAAAAATTGCCAAGCGCTGACTTATTTGGTACTCCTCCTTTGCTGGAATATATTTAATTCTTCCAGAAAAAATTTAGTATGACCTCTGTTGTGTGCCAAAACAAGACAGAATTTTGATGCAAAGTAAGCCCAGTATCAGGTGGTATAAACACTGAGGGAAAACTGGTGTAAAGTAGAACTGGCCTAGTTGCCATTAGCAACCAATCAGATTCCACCTTTCATTTTCCAAAGGAGCTGTCAAAAATGATAGGTGGAATCTGATTGGTTGCTATGGGCAACTAAGCCAGTTTTCCTTTACACCATTTCTGATAAATCTCCCCCTTAGTGCTCTTGCAGAAAACCGTGTTTTGTTTTTTTTGGATGCAGACCCAGTCACTTCAGTGGGGATGCAAAAGATGCAGACAGCACACCGTATGCCCGTTCCGTTGCACGCCCCAAAAATATGGAACGTGTCCTATTGTTGTTTTACGGACAAGGATAGGACAGTTCTATAGAGGGGAAGACGTTCCGTTTCGCAAAATGCGGAATGCAGGCGGTCAATATCTGTGTTTTGCGAATTTGCAATTTGCGGACCATTTGTATGAGCCCTTAGACTAGACAGACTTGGCACAGCAAGCATGTAAAACTTCTGATGCATCTTCAGACTGCCTACTCCAAATTTACACTGTTTAGTTAGTAAAGTAACCCAAAGACCCGCTAAGCATCAATCAGGAAATGTATTCAATATGTGAGAGAATCTAAATCGCACATCCTCATTACTATGCTTTTGATACAACAACTGTTTTAAATTGCAGCATGATAAATCATGGCTATACAGCACTATTATCAATCTATTGCTGTGCACTATTAGGAGGCATTAGTATACAGTTTGATCAAAGAGCATAGGCCCACTTACCGCGACAAGGTCGCCTCTTCAGGTGGGGACCTACTCCAACTTTGGAAATGAACAAAGAAAAACATGGGACACTTGCAGAATGTCCAAAAGGATCAAGTTCTAAACTGCTGCAACATCCTGTAACATTTACACAAGTGCGCCATCTAGTGGAAAATGCTTTGAAAACTGCCCTATTTTTCTAGTGAATGGAAGCTCTTATGTTAAAAGGTTTGGACACTTTCTGGTTACTGGTGACCGATGTGTTACAAGATGATTATATGGCACTAAAGGTCTCTTTCCATGGGACGACACAGCAGCAGATTGTCGCGAAACAACCGTTCCTTCCCAGCAATCACCTGCTCGTCATTTAAAAAGACAGTATGGGGAGGAGTGATCACTCGCTTGTCCCCATACTGACTTATTGCTAATTTTTGTGACTGCACAAATCATCCATTACCTGAAGAACGAGCATTTTGCTAATTCATCGGGTAATCGGGGGCACCTTTACACCACCAGATAATCGCTAATGAGTGTTTTTAGGAATGCTCGTTAGAGATTATTTGCAGGATTCTTGGCCCGTGTAATGGGCCTTTTACTAATATGGTCTTTGTTGAAATTCTGCACCATTTTCTATATTTCATATGGTTTTCCCTCTTGTTTGCCAAGTCTTTTGTGCTGTCCACACAGTGGTCTTGTCCATAAAATGGCTGCTAATAGAGGGTCATGTGACCAGGAAAATCATCATGTGAGTGCAAATTATTCCTGCCCTGTGATGGGGGAGATCTGGTCTCTCCTGCCCTGTGATGGGGGAGATCTGGTCTCTCCTGCCCTGTGATGGGGGAGATCTGGTTTCTCCTGCCCTGTGATGGGGGAGATCTGGTTTCTCCTGCCCTGTGATGGGGGAGATCTGGTCTCTCCTGCCCTGTGATGGGGGAGATCTGGTCTCTCCTGCCCTGTGATGGGGGAGATCTGGTCTCTCCTGCCCTGTGATGGGGAGATCTGGTCTCTCCTGCCCTGTGATGGGGGAGATCTGGTCTCTCCTGCCCTGTGATGGGGGAGATCTGGTCTCTCCTGCCCTGTGATGGGGGAGATCTGGTCTCTCCTGCCCTGTGATGGGGGAGATCTGGTCTCTCCTGCCCTGTGATGGGGGAGATCTGGTCTCTCCTGCCCTGTGATGGGGGAGATCTGGTCTCTCCTGCCCTGTGATGGGGGAGATCTGGTCTCTCCTGCCCTGTGATGGGGGAGATCTGGTCTCTCCTGCCCTGTGATGGGGGAGATCTGGTCTCTCCTGCCCTGTGATGGGGGAGATCTGGTCTCTCCTGCCCTGTGATGGGGGAGATCTGGTCTCTCCTGCCCTGTGATGGGGGAGATCTGGTCTCTCCTGCCCTGTGATGGGGGAGATCTGGTCTCTCCTGCCCTGTGATGGGGGAGATCTGGTCTCTCCTACCCTGTGATGGGGGAGATCTGGTCTCTCCTGCCCTGTGATGGGGAGATCTGGTCTCTCCTGCCCTGTGATGGGGGAGATCTGGTCTCTCCTGCCCTGTGATGGGGGAGATCTGGTCTCTCCTGCCCTGTGATGGGGGAGATCTGGTCTCTCCTGCCCTGTGATGGGGGAGATCTGGTCTCTCCTGCCCTGTGATGGGGGAGATCTGGTCTCTCCTGCCCTGTGATGGGGGAGATCTGGTCTCTCCTGCCCTGTGATGGGGGAGATCTGGTCTCTCCTGCCCTGTGATGGGGGAGATCTGGTCTCTCCTGCCCTGTGATGGGGGAGATCTGGTCTCTCCTGCCCTGTGATGGGAGAGATCTGGTCTCTCCTGCCCTGTGATGGGAGAGATCTGGTCTCTCCTGCCCTGTGATTAGGGACTCTGGTCTCTCCTGCCCTGTGATGGGGAGAACTGGGTCCTTTTGCCCTGTGATGGGAAGATCTGGTCTTTCCTGCCCTGTGATTAGGGACATCTGGTCTCTCCTGCCCTGTGATGGGGGAGATCTGGTCTCTCCTGCCCTGTGATGGGGGAGATCTGGTCTCTCCTGCCCTGTGATGGGGGAGATCTGGTCTCTCCTGCCCTGTGATGGGGAAGATCTGGTCTCTCCTGCCCTGTGATGGAGAACATCTGGTCTCTCCTGCCCTGTGATGGGGGAGATCTGGTCTCTCCTGCCCTGTGATGGGGGAGATCTGGTCTCTCTTGCCCTGTGATGGGGGAGATCTTGTCTCTCCTGCCCTGTGATGGGGGAGATCTGGTCTCTCCTGCCCTGTGATAGGGGAGATCTGGTCTCTCCTGCCCTGTGATGGGGGAGATCTGGTCTCTCCTGCCCTGTGATGGGGGAGATCTGGTCTCCCTTGCCCTGTGATGGGGGAGATCTGGTCTCCCCTGCCCTGTGATGGGGGAGATCTGGTCTCCCCTGCCCTGTGATGGGGGAGATCTGGTCTCTCCTGCCCTGTGATGGGGGAGATCTGGTCTCTCCTGCCCTGTGATGGGGGAGATCTGGTCTCTCCTGCCCTGTGATGGGGGAGATCTGGTCTCTCCTGCCCTGTGATGGGGGAGATCTGGTCTCTCCTGCCCTGTGATGGGGCAGATCTGGTCTCTCCTGCCCTGTGATGGGGGAGATCTGGTCTCTCCTGCCCTGTGATGGGGGAGATCTGGTCTCTCCTGCCCTGTGATGGGAGAGATCTGGTCTCTCTTGCCCTGTGATTAGGGACATCTGGTCTCTCCTGCCCTGTGATGGGGGAGATCTGGTCTCTCCTGCCCTGTGATGGGAGAGATCTGGTCTCTCCTGCCCTGTGATGGGGGAGATCTGGTCTCTCCTGCCCTGCGATGGGGAAGATCTGGTCTCTCCTGCCCTGTGATGGAGAACATCTGGTCTCTCCTGCCCTGTGATGGGGGAGATCTGGTCTCTCCTGCCCTGTGATGGGGTAGATCTGGTCTCTCTTGCCCTGTGATGGGGGAGATCTTGTCTCTCCTGCCCTGTGATGGGGGAGATCTGGTCTCTCCTGCCCTGTGATGGGGGAGATCTGGTCTCTCCTGCCCTGTGATGGGGGAGATCTGGTCTCTCCTGCCCTGTGATAGGGGAGATCTGGTCTCTCCTGCCCTGTGATGGGGGAGATCTGGTCTCTCCTGCCCTGTGATGGGGGAGATCTGGTCTCCCCTGCCCTGTGATGGGGGAGATCTGGTCTCCCCTGCCCTGTGATGGGGGAGATCTGGTCTCCCCTGCCCTGTGATGGGGGAGATCTGGTCTCTCCTGCCCTGTGATGGGGGAGATCTGGTCTCTCCTGCCCTGTGATGGGGGAGATCTGGTCTCTCCTGCCCTGTGATGGGGGAGATCTGGTCTCTCCTGCCCTGTGATGGGGGAGATCTGGTCTCTCCTGCCCTGTGATGGGGCAGATCTGGTCTCACCTGCCCTGTGATGGGGGAGATCTGGTTTCTCCTGCCCTGTGATGGGGGAGATCTGGTCTCTCCTGCCCTGTGATGGGAGAGATCTGGTCTCTCTTGCCCTGTGATTAGGGACGATCTGGTCTCTCCTGCCTGTGATTAGGGACTCTGGTCTCTCCTGCCCTGTGATGGTGGATCTAGTAACATGAACTCCAAATCTCTTTAATGGGTTTCTGTCATGGGAAAAATCGTTATGTAGCTGACTGATATTAGCGATGTGATAATGTCAGCAGTACATAACAGTATGTTTGTTAACTCTCTGCCTGCCGGCGTTCTCTTAAAATAAAGACTTTTATAATATGCTAATGAAGCCTCTAGGTGGCTAGAGGCTCAGTCTACTCGCCTTTTGGCACGCCCACGTTCACATGATTGACGTCCTTCTCCGCATCGTCCTAATCATCCCGCGCCTGCGCCGTCCCGTTTAGTGTTCGGTGCAGTGAGTGAAGGACGCTCGGCTGCTGCCAGCTTCCTCACTGTGCCTGCGCCTATTACGTCACAGGCCTCCCCAGCAGGCCTGCCTGGCAGCAGCCGAGCGTCCTTCACTCACTGCGCCAAATACTAAACGGGACGGCGCGGGATTATGAGGACGATGCGGAGAAGAAGGACGTCAATCAAGTGGACCTGGGCGTGCCAAAAGGCGAGTAGACTAGGTGCTGCAGCCACGTCCGCATAGCTCCTAGAGGCTTCCTTAGCATATTATAAAGGTATGTTTTGTAATAGAACGGCGGCAGGCAGGGAGTTAACAAGCATACAGTTATGTAGTGCTAACATTAGCACATCGCTAATGTTAGTCAGCTACATAACGTAATTTCTCATGATAGAAACCCTTTAAAAAGTTATTTTTGAAAGAACTCCTGTTGCAGCGTCCCACTACATGTGTGTGGGCACTGCTTAAAAGCACTTTTTTATATTATTACAAGCATTTGGTTGCTATGTGTAACTTTGCATTTGTGTGACTGCAAAATCCCTGTTTACAGGCCTATTAGGTGCAATTTATACATCCCGCCACTAGATGGGGATGAAGTGCAGGTCACATATATATTCAGGTCAGGCCTAGTGAGATGGATTAGTCAAGGCAGAGCAGATTAACTAGGATGTAGTCAGCAGAGAGCAGATCTGAGGTAGTCAGAGCAACTTAGTGGGAGGAAAGATAGAGTGAAGACTTCGCAACACAGATTAGTGAGTGGAGCCAACTTCGCTAGGAGGTATTACTCAGATGTTAGGCGCAGAAGAGCGTTTTCCTTCTGTGGCCGGACTATAGACTTGCATCCCTGACCAGTAGGAGAAGAGTTTGCCTCCCTGGAAAAGAAACAAGCAATCCTAGGAATTCATCCGTGATAAGAGCCATTATTGAGGGCCACAGACACCTTTGCATGGTGGAGGTTTATAGCTTCTGGCAGCCACACCAACCTTCTGAGGGACAGTTGAGTTTTCCTGTCTCCACATATTTAGCTTGTAGGGAAAGTCAAGGAATAGGATCCAAGGCATCTAAAGGAATCGGGTACACCTAACCCGCTGCTCCAAAACCAACCAAGCACCTGACAAGCCCTAAACAGTGGATTTGCAGTATCGTCTCTGTACCATCTAAAGACTGCATAATTGTACCACAGCAACTGAAAAGCCACTAAAGTAAAAGTTGTGAGTTGCATCTTACCACTGTCTACCTCATTATTACCACCTATGGTTGTACCACCAATAACGGTACTGGCGTCACGACAAATTACATCAAGGGACTCAGCCGCAACAAGCACACTAAGCACCCCTAACATCAAGGGCACCTCAACCACCATCTTGGCTGATGCTTCCTACCACAGAGCGTGCCCCGGAGGATTTCGTGCTGTCCACCTCAACACTGTGCTGCCAGCCCAGGGAGGCTATCTGCTAACGTGAGTAAACTGATGAACTGTGTGTTATACCATTTGACCCCTCATCGGTCTACCGTGAACCTCACGTGTACCCCCTGCGACTGGCTGGCTGCACTGTTAATGGGTATCATCCTAGTTTTAAAGCCTTCTTTTGATACTATAAATGAAGCAGGTTATTAATATTAGGAGTATTATACCTAAAGATGTACATAACGTGATAACACAAGCTGTTTACATTTCCATCGTACAACTTCTGAGAGATGAGGAGACCCCAGGGATCATAATACAGCCGAGCAACTAATTCATTATAGCCATGTACGGTAATTACCTCTCTACTCTTCTAATTACATATGCAGACGCAGTGTATTGTCTGAGGGAGTTTCATGAAGGTCATAATTGGCGAGTTACATATTTCATAAATACAGTTATTATATTGCAAAAATGCATCATTTAAATATCTATTTAAAGGGTGTGAAACAAACATGTCAGGGCACATGATGGCTCACGGGGCTGTAAAATCTGGAATGTATATATCCACCGAATACACCAGATGTCTGATAGGCTACCCTCCTATTAGGGGAACAGGTGTCCCCTGATCCCAAGGCAGCCGTCGGCCTCCAAGGTGGAGAATAAATGGGGAAGAGTCTATCAGAGATAAGGAATTAGCCAAGTCGTCTTTATCCCAATAGGCTGAGGTCCCAGAGGTGAGCCCCAATCTAATAGGTTTTTATAGTATATCCTAATAATTCGGAATGATCCTGACCTTACACCAAATGTCTCCCCAAATCAGGTTATGCTAAAGTGACTGGCACTGAATGGTTTAGGCCTCATGTACACAACATTTTTTTTCATCCATGTTTCTATGGGGCACGCATTTTCTTTATAGTATTTGTGGATCTGTTTTTCTATTACACAAATTATGGAATATGTCCTATTGTCCGTATAGCCTTTTCTATTGACGGGAGTGAGAAAAATGCAGAATGCACAACAAAGGAATCCACTTTTCCGCATCCCTTATTTGCGTACCAAAATACGGACACGGACACGTGCATGAAGCCTTAAAGGGGCAGGAGCAGGCCAAAGCACTCTCCCCATAGAGAGGTCATACATGAGTCGGAGAGGAGGGGGGACTGGGACCGACGGATTCTCCAAAGGGAATCTGAATGGATTTATAGTCTTCGGTCCCAGTCCCCCAACGGCCTCAATGAGAGACTGACATTCTCATGTTTCTTATGAGACCCTGTCTCCCTGGTGCATTGACGATTAGGGCATGGTGTTGTTTTTATAATAAACCTTTTTCTGCTCTTTGACTCTCAAATTTTTTTTTGTTGGGGGGGGGGGATTATATCTGGCCTTTGAATCGACACGGGAAGTGTCTTTATATGTATATTCATATTTAATATATCATCTAATTCTAGGTTTAAGAGTGGCGGCGTTATTTGAATCATATAGCTGCCAATTGTAGAATGATCCATCTATGCCCAATTTAGGTGGTCCATTATACAATAGCCGGAGTTATGCTCAAAATCGAGATCATAACACCTAATTATATATTACATATATTATTACTAGGGGTAGATCGCCCCCCTATACTTGAGGTATAAAGAACGCAGGGCTAATATGTCCAAAAAATTTATTAATAATCAGATTTCCCCCTTCCCTGACTCACTACACCATCGGCATCGCTGTGGAACGCACGGTGCGTTCCATTGACAGGAAGTCAGCGGCAGGTGGAATGCAAGATGCGTTCCAATTACTGGAAGTGAAGCGAATGCATCACAGAGGGGAAGAGCCGGTGTTCTGCCAGATCTCTATAGATTGCCGAAAGTCTATAGCAGAAGTCACGTGGTGCGCTGCGCAAGCGCACAAGCGCACTTCCACAAATCATCAATGCAGCCTCCATTGAAGTACTTCACGCACCGCACGTGCTCACAATTAAGGGTATAGAGACGTTTTAAAGTGACAGCCATCTCCAGTAAAATACAGCATCTACATTAATTTGTACGCTCGCCACGCATCGGGCTCGGCCTCGCTGCGCTCGGCATTTAGTAAAACTAACTCTATGCCGCCATTGATAGTAAAGAAGGAAATGGATGGTAAAGAAAGAGACTATCCATCTCTTTCTTTACCATCCATTTCCTTCTTTACTAGGCATAGAGTTAGCTTTACTAAATGCCGAGCGCAGCGAAGCGAGTCCGCGAGGGTACAAATTAATGTAGATTAATGAGCGCTGGGGGGGGGGATGTGTCGGCGGAGCTGTATTTTAATGGAGATGACTGCAGTGGAGGCTGCAGGAATGATTCGCGGAAGTACGCTTGTGTGCTTGCACAGCGCGCCACGTGACTTCCGCTATAAACTTTCGGCAGAACACCGGCAGTGGACGCACGCAGGTGAAGTCAGCGTGCGTTCCACTGACCGGATGAGGAGACAATGGCACAACTACTCAAGCCCTATAAAAAGGAGACCAGATCTCTGTCCTAACAGCAATTCTGCTCGAAGGAGGCAGTGGCATATCTACCGGGGAAGCGGCTGCTTTGGGGCCCGGGCTGCCAAGGGGCCCGGCGCCCCGGCAGCGTGTGTTTATTTTCAAGTTAGTTAAATATGATCGATTCTTGTCTTAATGTTCAGGGACCCTTCACAGCAGCAGCGGACCGGGCCCCCTTGCTAATCTTACTGTCTCCTGAAGTCTCCTGATGTGTCAGGGAGTCAAACTCACAACCTTCATGTATCAGAGGCAAAGCATTTACCCACACAGCCATAAGAGCTGCCTTGCCACTGACTGAAAAAATATGAGACTTCTACTGTTATAGCTGGCTAAGTGTACATCTATACACATGACAGCCTCCCCAACACACCCAGCACTGCTATATCTCTATATGACAGCTGTCCCAGCACACTCAGCTCTGCTATATCTCTATATATGATAGCTGCCCCAGCACACCCAGCTCTGCTACATCTAATACACATGACAGCTGCACCAGCACACTCAGCTCTACTATATCTCTATATATCACAGATGCCCCAGCAAACCCAGCTCTGCTACATCTATACACATGACAGCTGCCCAAACACACCCAGCTCTGCTACATCTATACACATGACAGCTGCCCCAGCACACTCAGCTTTGCTATATCTCTATATATCTGTCTACTGTATAGCAATACTTAGAGATATATAGCTGTAGCAGAGCTGGGTGTGCTGGGGCAGCTGTCATATATAGAGATATAGTAGAGCTGAGTGTGCTGGTGCAGCTGTCATGTGTATTAGATGTAGCAGAGCTGGGTGTGCTGGGGCAACTATCATATATAGAGATATAACAGAGCTGAGTGTGCTGGGAAAGCTGTCATATACAGTTGCAAGAAAAAGTATGTGAACCCTTTGGAATGATATTGATTTCTGCACAAATTGGTTATAAAATGTGATCTGATCTTCATCTAAGTCACAGCAATAGACAATCACAGTCTGCTTAAACTAATAACACACAAAGAATTAAATGTTACCATGTTTTTCTTGAACACACCATGTAAACATTCACAGTGCAGATGGAAAAAGTATGTGAACCCTTGGATTTAATAACTGGTTGAACCTCCTTTGGCAGCAATAACTTCAACCAAACGTTTCCTGTAGTTGCAGATCAGACGTGCACAACGGTCAGGAGTAATTCTTGACCATTCCTCTTTACAGAACTGTTTCAGTTCAGCAATATTCTTGGGATGTCTGGTGTGAATCGCTTTCTTGAGGTCATGCCACAGCATCTCAATCGGGTTGAGGTCAGGACTCTGACTGGGCCACTCCAGAAGGCGTATTTTTTTCTGTTTAAGCCATTCTGTTGTTGATTTACTTCTATGCTTTGGGTCGTTGTCCTGTTGCAACACCCATCTTCTGTTGAGCTTCAGCTGGTGGACAGATGGCCTTAAGTTCTCCTGCAAAATGTCTTGATAAACTTGGGAATTCATTTTTCCTTTGATGATAGCAATCGGTCCAGGCCCTGACGCAGCAAAGCAGCCCCAAACCATGATGCCCCCACCACCATACTTCACAGTTGGGATAAGGTTTTGATGTTAGTGTGCTGTGCCTCTTTTTCTCCACACATAGTGTTGTGTGTTTCTTCCAAACAACTCAACTTTGGTTTCATCTGTCCACAGAATATTTTCCCAGTACTGCTGTGGAACATCCAGGTGCTCTTGTGCAAACTGTATGCGTGCAGCAATGTTTTTTTTGGACAGCAGTGGCTTCCTCTGTGGTATCCTCCCATGGAATCCATTCTTGTTTAGTGTTTTACATAGCGAATCTACGATAACAGGGATGTTAGCATATGCCAGAGACTTTTGTAAGTCTTTAGCTGACACTCTAGGATTATTCTTCACCTCATTGAGCAGTCTGCGCTGTGCTCTTGCAGTCATCTTTACAGGACGGCCACTCCTAGGGAGAGTAGCAGCAGTGCTGAACTTTCTCCATTTATAGACAATTTGTCTTACCGTGGACTGATGAACAGCAAGGCTTTTGGAGATACTTTTATAACCCTTTCCAGCTTTATGCAAGTCAACAATTCTTAATCGTAGGTCTTCTGAGAGCTCTTTTGTGCAAGGCATCATTCACATCAGGCAATGCTTCTTGTGAAAAGCAAACCCAGAACTGGTGTGTGTTTTTTATAGGGCAGGGCAGCTGTAACCAACACCTCCAATCTCATCTGATTGATTGGACTCCAGGTGTCTGACACCTCACTCCAATTAGCTCTTGGAGAGGTCATTAGTCTAGGTGTTCACATACTTTTTCTTCCTGCACTGTGAATGTTTACATGGTGTGTTCAATAAAAACATGGTAACATTTAATTCTTTGTGTGTTATTAGTTTAATCAGACTGTGATTGTCTATTGTTGTGACTTAGATGAAGATCAGATCACATTTTATGACCAATTTGTTCAGAAATCCATATCATTCCAAAGGGTTCACATACTTTTTCTTGCAACTGTAGAGATATAGCAGTGCTGGGTGTGTTGGGTCAGCTGTCATGTGTATTAGATGTAGCAGAGCTGGGTGTGCTGGGGCAGCTATCATGGTTGTGTGGTTAAGTGCTTCGACTCTGATACAGAAGGTCGTGGGTTAGAATCCCAGCAGAAACTTTTCTGAAATACAAGCACTGACTCCATATATGGACATACAGGGTGGGACACAGGAAGAGACTGCATCGCATCGCTGACATGGAGGTAAGTATAAGTGTTTATTATTTATTTTTTTAATACCCGACTGTTACTGCCATAGGGGGAGCGGGAGGCACTTGTTACTGGCACATGGGGGGAGGGGGGTTGGCACCTGATACTGGCACATGGGGGGGGGTTGGCACCTGATACTGGCACATGGGGGGGAGGGGGAGAGGCACCTGATACTGGCACATAGGGGGGGGAGAGGGGTTGGCACCTGATACTGGCACATGGGGAAGAGAGGCACTTGATACTGGGACTTTTTTGGGGGGGGTGTGGCACTATGATACTGGCACATGGGGGGAGGAGAGAGGCACTTGATACTGGCACGTGGGGAGGGGGTTGGCACTTGATACTGGCACATGGGTGGGTTTGGCACTATGATACTGGCACATGGGGGGAGTGGCACTTGATACTGCCACTTTTTTGGGGGGGAGATGGCACTATGATACTGGGACATGGGGGGAAGAGAGAGGCACTTGATACTGACACATGGGGGGGTTGGCACTATGATACTGGCACATGGGGGGTGGGAAGGAGAGAGGCACTTGATACTGGCACATTGGGGGGGGGAGATGGCACTATGATACTGGGACATGTGGGGGAGAGGAGAGAGGCACTTGAAACTGGCACATGATGGGGGGCATCTATGGGGACACTTACTGGCACATTATTGGGGGGCATTATGGGGGACACTAGGCCGGCAGCCTATCAGAGGCCGGACACTGAGGGGCATCTACTGGGGCACTATATAGGGGGCATTTTATACTGGTACATTATGGGGGGCACTAGCAGGAAGGGGGGAGAGGATCACTATGGGGGAATTTACTGGGGGCACTATATGGGGTATTTTATACTGGCACATTATGGGGGCACTATGGGGACATTAGCTCAAGTGGGGGCATTACAAGGGGGTATTTTTACTGGGAGGGGGGCATTATGGTGGGCTTTATTACTCCCCATGGTATGACCCCCTAGTAGCAGCACCATCCTCTCCCTGCTATGCTATCCCTCTGCCCCTTCTCCAAATCCTTATTATGAAATCTTTCTCATTTGGATAAAACACAACATCAGCTCCGCCGAGCCCCCGGCCAAAGTGTTGAAGTGGCGTCCGAGATCCCCAAGGGCCAAGCCAAGTAACTGTAAGTTTTCATATGAAATATGTTTATGTTATACACACATAGCCTACACTGTGCCCCACAATATACAGTATACCGCTACACTGTGCCAAAGGAGTGGGGTGTACACAGGAGGAGGGAGGTGCGAAGCGCGCTGGGGGGCCCTTACAAATATTTGCTGTGGGGCCTAGTCACTTCTAGTTACTCCCCTGCCAGGAGGTCAGGCTCTGCACCAGGTTCCCCTCACCAGCGGCGGCCATACAAGCGATCTGTCACCTTCCTCACCCAAGGATAAGTAAGAGGTCCTTTGGACCGTGTTTGTTACCTCTGCTTAAAATATGTACTCCTTGGGTTGTGATTAGGAGTAGCATATATCTGAGGCACAATCTGTGGCATAATTAATGGTGATAATGAGATCTGCAGTTTTAGTCCTATGTATGGTGATTGGAGGTATTTGCATTTAAAGTAAGGCTCACAGTATATGACATCGTTATTCTTATACATGTGACTTTGGGGAACTAGTATCTGAGCGATTTATCAATTGTGACATCTGTATATTTAGTCCCTTCAGGTAGGGGGGACCCCTGGATTTATCGTATCATTGTATATCTGCTATAACTATATAGGCTGGTGCCATAGGTGATCAATTATCTAATTTAGAAGCCTCTGATCAAGAATGATTTGTGTACCCGGCATTGGGTGATTCATCGTAGTTTTATCTATGACTTATATGTTTATTCTGTGTGTTTATATGTTTCTTCACCCATTATCTCTCCCCTGATGAACCATTTCTAGGGGAAACGCGTTGGTAGGTCTTAGGGTCTTTCTAGGGAGAGTCAGGGCAGGTACGGGACCACAGGCCGTCGCCATCAGGGTGTTCCTGTGGGTTGAGGTGATAGTGAGGGTTCCCATAGAGTTAGTGGGGTCCCTCGCGTTTGTCCTCTTCCTCACTCTGTCCTTCTCCTATATTTCTTTATACATGTTTGCTCGTATCGTAGTTTGTCCTAAATGGGTGGATCATTAATTATTTAAAAATTAATAATAAAAGTTATGTTTTATTCATGCTTACTGTGATCCCGAATCACTCTCCCCATAGAACTGAATGGGAGCGCATGACCAGCCACCGCCCCCATTCACTTCTATGGAAATATCGGAGCTAGTGCTCGGCTATTTTCAGTGGCCCCATAGAAATAAATGGAGGCCGGCTGCACATCACAGGTACTGCAAGATCTATCAAAGGAACTGCACCAAAAATGGTGTAGTTCCCAAGGTTTGAAAGGTAAATCTGCCAGGACCTGTGATGACATCATCACAGGTCCTTCAACCCCTAACAGCAAATATTAGAAGTTCACAATCAGCTCTGCATTGATCTATACAGACTGGAATGGAGTGGTAAGAGGAGGTCCTCCACTTCTCGTCATTTACACACCCCCCCCCATGCCCTGTTTTTACTCATTGATCACTCATGTATAATACTTCAGACAGTTAGTGACCACTACCTCATGTACCTCACACCACAGTGACCATAATATATAACTGACCACATATTTCTGTAAACACTGCATCTACAGTATTATACCTTGTATGTCTCACATTAATACACTGCTCTGTATATATATATATATATATATATATATATACACACTCTGCATATATTACACAGTATTATAGATGCAATATATATAGTATATATTGCAGTGTACTGATATGTGAGGTACGAGCTGTAATTTATACCTCATACCTCACATATCAGTACACTGCTGTATTTACTATATACCTGTACACACTGCATCTATTATACCTCGTACCTCACATATTACACTACTGTATATACTATATACCTGTACACACTGAATATATTATACTCTGTACCTCACATATCAGTACACTACGGCATATACTATACACCCGTACACACTGCATATATTATACCTCGTACCTCACATATTAGTACTCTGCTGTATATACTATAAATCTATACACACTGCATCTATTATACCTTGTACCCCACATAACAGTACACTGCTGTATATACTATATACCTGTACACACTGCATCTATTATACCTCGTACCTCACATAACAGTACACTGCTGTATATACAATATATCTGTACAAACTGCATCCATTATACCTTGTACCTCACATATCAGTACTCTGCTGTATATACTATATACCTGTACACACTGCATATATTATACCCTGTACCTCACATATCGGTACACTACGGAATATACTATATACCTGTACACACTGCATGTATTATACCTCGTACCTCACATAACAATACACTACACATCTGTACACACTGCATCTATTATACCTCTTTTGTGTGCCAGGGCTGTTTTGTAATGCCAATCCGGCCCTGATGGCATAAATTATAAAACGCAGCAGCAAGAATAGTTCATGGAACAAAGGGAGAGGCCTGGAATGGGTAGTGGGAGGTGCTATAAAAGGGGAATGGGGGCCCAATTTAGATTCTTGCTATGGGGCCCAGTGATTTCTATGTACGCCCCTGCCCAGGACCATACACAATAAATATATGGTCACCATATATTTACTATATATATACTGTGGACACCATCCACAGTAGCTGTCACCCAGTTTTCTAAGAGACCTGAAAGATACGTGACCCAGAGATACAGATATATAATGGCACGGCGTGTATAAGGGCATAGCCAGGCTGGTTATGGGAAAGCTAGGTGACAATCTCAGTGGGATAGTTGCCAACCCATCACCCCCCAAAAAACGAGAAGCCTCAAATACTAGAAGGACAGGCTATCCAGCTGGGAATCTGGAGCGGTCAGCCCCTGACCATAAATTCACAGTATGCGTGGTCTGATGGACTTCTGGCCATGGCGAGCACAGTTTATTTTTTACATTTTTATATAACATATTGCCTGACATTGTTATGGGGACGCTCTGGCTGGAAGTGTTCAGGTATGGCCACACATGGTGTAAATGCTATGGATTTTCTGCACCAGAATTGCATGTGGGAAAATCTAAGAAGAAGAAGAAGAAGTGGATGCACTGTTAAAACTTCTCATCCACAGACATCCATCAGCTCTAAACAGTGGACCTGTCATCAAGGGCATAACAAGTAACCGTGTGGCCCCATATCAAAACTTGAAATGGGGCCCCTGGCCCCCTTTAGCAGCAAGTTCAGAATATGGAAAGTTTAATGATTATTTTGGTCTCCTTAATGCACACCGTGATGGTCACAGTTAGAGTAGGTTCACACTTGTATTTATCGGATCCGGCAGGCTGTTCTGGCAGAGGAAATACCTGCTGGAGTTCACTGGACCCGGCCGGACCGGATACTGCTGTTTACCACTGGACCCCACTGACTATATCGGGATCTGGATGTGCACAGTGATGTTACTATAGTGGGATAATGCTCACAGGAATGTCAAAATACAGGGTTAATGCACACAGTAGTGTCACAGTAGGGGATTAATGCTCACAATAATGCTTCAAATAGTGAAATAATGAGCAGTGATGTCACAAAAATGGGATAATGCTCACAGTGATGTCAGAGTACATAAATAATGCATCCAGTGAAGTCACAGTCAGAGGTCGCACTACATTTTTTCAGGAACTGTAAAAATATTCCTCTTACCATTTTTGAGGAGTATTTTTAGCCGAGGAGGAGTATGAAAGTTGCTGTAATAGATTTGATTCTGTCAAAATGACTGGACAAAAACGCCTTACATGCAGGACTTTTTTGTTAGCTAAAAAGACAGGATCCTAAACAGAAACTGAACGGACTCCATTATAGTCAATGGAGTCTGTTCAGCTCTGTTCATCTCAGTTATGTGTCCGATCCAGCACTTTCGTTATTTTCATTGTTCTGCTTATCTAACGAAGCGGAACAACATAGCTAAATAGCGATGGTGTGAACGTGCCCTAAGAGGTGGGTATTTATGCAAGGGATCCATTACTTGTCTTAATAACGGCAGGCAATTATTGGCAAGTGATAAAGTCCAGTCCAATGTAGTAGATCTTCCCTGTACTTTATCACAGGTCAGACAGATCAGCCATAAAAGTGACGGCTCTCCTGACAGAAGGAGTAGGTGTAAGCCGTGTATCGGGGAGGGCTCCCCAGGATACAGCGAAGTCACAGACAAGGAAAGCGACACTGACACCAGCTTTATATGCAAGAATAGGACCTTCTCAGATTGAGGGTCTCAGAAATACTGGGGACATCAGGCATATCTGACGAGAGAGGAGCTGTTGACTGTTCAGCATTGCACCTGTGTGGCAAACCTGTCACAACCGGAACCTCTGTGGACACCTGGGCAGGGACAACCCACCATTCCTCCTCTTCTTCATCTGAGGGACTTTCCTCCATACTCGGAGCGTGAGGAGGCACCCTCTCCACGCACACCGGCTCAGTAAAATTGCAATGTCTCAACATATTACGGTGTAAGTTCCGTGAGGGTCCCCCTGTCCCTACTGGCTCTACCTCATAGACCGGAATAGTGGGGTCTACCCTTCTCTTCACCGTGTATGGAACTGCCTCCCACCGTCCATCCAACTTCCCAGATGGCCGTTTGGCTTTGACCATCACCCGATCACCCGGGACATACCCATCTTTCTGCACTGGTCTTGGGTTAGGGTGTACCACCTGTCCCAGGCGCTCCCCCACAACCTTGTGGACCGCTCTCAGCTGGCGGCAGTGCTCCTGCACCCATGCTGTGGTACTTCTCGGTGGGGGCTCCATCGGGTTGGGCATGTGGAGATCTTCAATCTCCCGTCCGGCTCGTCCAAACATGAGCATATATGGAGAGTATCCGGTGGTGATGTGTACTCTGTTGTTATAGGCCCACATCAACTCAGGTAGGTACGCGGGCCACTGGGCTATTTGACTGTCTTCCAGAGTCCGCAGCATCTGAAGCAAGGTGCGATTGAAGCGTTCGCACGCCCCGTTTCCTTGTGGGTGATATGGAGTGGTGCGGGAGCGTTCAATCCCATACAGTTGGTACAGTTCATTCATTAGAGTACCCTGAAAACATGCTCCCTGGTCAGAATGTATCCTCCGTGGACACCCAAACACCTGTTGTCACGGCGGGGAGTGTGGGAAACCCCCCACCATGCGGTGTCAAAGGGAAAAGGGGATCAGCCAGGCCAAAAAGGATTGATAAGGGAGCAGGTCACCTCCTACCGCGTCCCTCATCCTCTCCCTGACTCCTCACCATATGAGCGGACCCCGATGGTGGGACGGCTCATACACTGGATACCTAATATCCTGAGTCGCCCTGGAAATCCCTCATTTAGGAGCAGGGGAGAGACTACCTGTTCATCCACAACACAGAGGAACAGGAGTCTCTAACTAAGGCCAGGCTGCAAGGAGGGGAAACACATAGGAGGCCGCAAGAAGATGACAGTAACACACTTACCTGCCACAGACACACTGACTGGAACCCGTGCACATGTGCTAGTGTCCACACCAACATTAAAGGACACAGCACACACCAGGAACCACACAGGAACCCAGGACACCATAGCTGCAATAACTAGAGACAGGGGAATATCTAGTAAACATGACACCAAACACAACCAAACTAGACATTCAAACTAGACATTCAAACACCCTGCACATAACCCACTCCATACACATAGGGACAGGAAGGAAAGGACACATTGGGATGACATAGAACATCTATGACCACAAGGGTGGCCCTCACTGGACAGATGGAATAACCAGACAAGGAGCTTAACTCCAGCACACACCAAGGCTGGAGTAGATCTGACTCCTGACCTAAAGCCACAGGTATAAGAAGCCCAAGTGTCCACACCCACACACACATAAACCCAGTGTTCACAAAACACTAGGAAGGGAGTTAACCCTTCCAACACCAGACAAGGGTAGGAAGCCACTTAAAGGGGAAGTGCACACACAAGCATACCAATCCACATGTTACCACCGGCAACAGCATGCGTGGCAACCATGTCCCGGCAATCACCCAGAAGGCCGAGACACTGCCACCGCATGGTCTAACAGCAACACGTTGCCGTGGGCAACCGCAAGTGTGGCAAGAGTGTCACAGCGTTCACCATAGGCCGTGACACCTGTATAAAGTGTTTACAGACAGCTTCAGCGGCCGACTCTGTGGTTTGGTCTCTGGTGGGCACAGCCACCGCATACTTGGTAAAGTGATCTGTCATGACTAGCTAGACAGTACGAGTGTCCCGAGGTAGAGTACCCAATCTGTACATAATCGATCATCAGAAGTTCTAGGGGCGCTGAGGTGCGGATGGTCTGCACAGGAGCCCGCTGTTCAGTACTCTTACTCAACCCACAAGATCGACACTTAAGACATGCCGCGGCCACCATGTCGGCCAGATCTGGACAGTATACCAGCTGTTGGAGCCACTTGAATGTTTTGTCGCTCCCAAAATGAGCTCCCTTTTCATGAGCTTCCCTGTCGGCCTCCGGTCCCAATGACATGGGAATGACAATCTGTTGCCGGTACTGCAGCTCTGACTGGAAGTATATGATCCGGCACAGGAGGCCCTGAGTAATTGTCAGCTTGTCCCACTGCCTTAACAACTTCTAACCCTCTGGGGTCAGGAGGGCTCGTTCTTCTGGCCGAGGCCAGATCTTGCTCTGAACCCATTCTTTCACTTTCCACAAATCCCGGCAGCTATCCTGGACTCTCTCCCAATCAGTCAATGTTTTCCCCAGCACCAGCGTCATTCCAGACGCCACCCAACTTGAATGTGCCACATCCGGGAACAGAGGTAAGCGACCAAGGTCAGGAGTTTCAGTATCCTCTAACTCCTCATCGGCTCTCTGAGTCGACTGTCCTACTGGAACGAGAGAGAGTGCATCGGCGTTGCCATTCTCCCTACCGACCGGAACTTGATGCGGTATTGGTACTTAGAAAGGCGGGCCAACCATCTTTGCTCGAGTGCACCGAGCTTGGCATTCTCCAGGTGTGCCAACGGGTTGTATTCCGTCATCACGGTCACTTATGCACCAGTTAGGTATTCTGCAAACCTTTCGGTCATGGCCCACACCTGTGACAGTAGTTCCAGTTTAAAGGAGCTATAGTTATCAGGGTTGCATTCTGACTCTCTTAGGGACCAGCTCCCATAGGCGATGACTCTCTCCTGTCCATCCTGGACTTGGGACAATACGGCCCCCAGACCATGTAGGCTTCCATCAGTATACAGCAGGAATGGGGTATCAAACCGCGCGTAAGCCAGGATTGGGGTATTGGTCAGTACCTCTTTCACCGCTTCAAAGGCCTCTTGTTGCCGGGGCCCCCAGCCGTGCCTCTTAGCAACTCGTTGAACGTGCCCACCAGATGAGCGAATTTGGGTATAAACCTCCTGTAGTAGCCAGCCAGTCCCACGAATGCACGTACCTCCCGTAGCGTACTTGGCCGGGGCCACTTCTGAATGGCCTCCACCTTGCTGGGGGCCGGTTTTACCCCCTCCTGGGTGACCACATGTCCTAAGTACTCTATCTGCTGTCGGAACAGCTGGCATTTTTTTGGCTTGATCTTGAGCCCATGGTCTCGTAGCCGTCCCAAGACTTGTTGAAGCTTCTGGAGGTGATCTTCAAAGGAAGCCCCGAACACTACTATGTCATCCAGGTATATCAATACTGATTCGAAGTTGAGGTCCCCCAGACAGAGTTCCATCAATCGCTGGAATGTCCCCGGAGCATTGAAGAGGCCGAAGGGCATCCGGTTGAACTCGTAGAGTCGCATAGGTAGAATGAAGGCCGTCTTGGCTTTGTCCTTCTTGGCCACCGGCACCTGCCAGTACCCATTAGCCAGGTCAAGAGTTGAGAAGAACTTTGCTTGGCTTAGGGCTGATAATGACTCCTCAATCCGTGGAAGGGGGAAGGTATCCCGGACGGTCTGAGCATTCAGCTTCCGATAATCCACGCAGAACCGGAGACTCCCGTCTTTCTTCCGCACCAAGACTACCGGAGCAGCCCACGGACATTGACTCTCCTGGATCACCCGGTTCTCCAACATGCTGGCCACCATATCTTTCACCTCCTGATACATCTTAGGTGGGATCTGCCGGTAACGTTCCCTGATCGGCGCGGCATCGCCAGTTGGGATTTCATGTTCGAAGGCAGTAGCACACCCAAAGTCCTCATCATGTCTTGAGAAGGCCATCTGAAATTCCCAATGGGTGTCTTCCAGCAGCTTTTGTTCCCCCGGGGTCAGGGTTCTGCAGTCCACCCCCATACGGGCCATGATCACTCGACCGTTCCACTCCGCTGTCAGGGTTTCCCTTGAATGGATCTTCACAGCATAGGTCCAGGCTGATCTCCTATTTGGCTGCAGCGTGAAGCTCCTTCGTCAAGCGATACCCCCTTCAGACACATAAACTTTGGCCAGAAGGGTGTTTGCGGGGACGGTTAATTCGCAGTCCTCAACATTACAGCAGCGTATAGGCACACATCCGTCTTTCACAACGGCGAGGGCCCGGGCAACCAGTGGGCGAACCTCCAGTCCATTCAGTCGTCGTCCAGCCCCCACTGGCAGCATCAATATTCACTCCTGTCAAGGTGGGATCTTCAACGGAGTCCTCCGTAGCACCCTCACGTCTCCAATGGCCCGTCCGGACAGGTTACTCTTTTGCAGGCTACAGCTCCTCACCATTTCTTGTAAGACCTTCTGGGTAGGCCGTTGTGCGGTGGCCCGTTGCCAGTACTTCGGCCCTTCCTTGGCATAGAGTTGATGGTCTAGGTCTCTCAGTATATTCATGCCCAGGGTCACGTCCATTCCTTTCCGGGACGAATGGTCCACCAGCACGACCCCTTTCTTGCCGATGTCTTGCCCAAACAGTCGGACCCGCATCCAGGCTATCCCTCGAACATGCATCTCTCTATTATCGGCAGCCGGCAGCCTAATGACGCTCCCGTCTTCGGGCTCCATCATATGCCCGAAGTGCCTCTCTAAGAACTCCAGAGGCATTAGGGTGCATTCTGACCCTGTATCAACTAGGCAGCAAACCTTTTGGCCTTCCAACTCGGCTTCTAATACGGGGCTGCTGGCATACAGATCACGTTCTTCACGCAGAGGGCTTAACTTCTGGTGCACCGCCGCAGGACGCCCAGCTACTGCAGCGGTCGGAAGTTTAACGTTGGCTCAGACACTATCTGTTCTGGGCACTCTCTGGCCATATGGCCGTACTTTCGGCAAGCCCAACAGAGGGGCCCTCTTCTGACTTGCCCCCTCACCAGGGTTGTTCTGGGTGGAGTGGCATGAGGTGCGGGGACCGTTTCCGAAGGCCGGGACGGTTCTGCCTTCATCTGGGACACTTCCAGCCGAAGCTCTTTCAATTCCGCCGGCAGGGCCTGGACCACATCCTTTAAGGACTCAGATTCTTCAGATCCCGGCCGATCCCTTGTAACATGCGTGCTATTCACCACTCTTGCTGCCACAGGTATGGGCTCTTCCTCTCTCTCTACGGCGGCTAAGTAGACACTATAGAATGTTATATCGGCCATTGTTCGGGTCATCTCTTGTAATTTATCTTGTAAGAATTTATTGGAGAGCCCCACTATGAACTAATCTCGTAGAAGCCGGTCCACCTCCCGGAAGGTGCCCATGGCCTCAGGGTCTCGTTGTTGTATCTCATTCAGCGTTTCCTGTAGAGCATTGGAATATTGCATCAGGGTCTCGCCTTCTCGCTGGGGTCGGTTAAAGAAGTGACTCCGTAACTGTACCACTTTGGCCCGCCCCCCTTGGGCTCTCTCTAGCAGGGAGAATATCTTCTCTAGGGTATCTCTCTCTGAGTCAGGCCTTACCATCACTGTCCGCCTGACGTCACCCTCTAGGGCTCCCAACGCAACCTCGGCCCGCAGTTCGGGGGTCAGGTTACACATTTTAACCGCACTTCGCACCCTTTCAGTACAGTCCTGCAATGTCATGTTTCTACCGTCATACTTTGGCAGATGACGAAGCAGTGCCCCTACAGGGATGTATCCCACTAGGGTAGCCATATTGTTGGGGGCAAGCTGGACTTGCGCCTGTGCACCCTGGGCTGGGTCCTGATCCGACACCAATGGCGCCGGGGGATGATCCCCCGCCGCGTTCCCGTCCATAACGGTCGCTGTATCCTGCCGACTACGCCAACTTGTAAGCCATGTACCGGGGTGGGCTCCCCAGGATACAGCGAAGTCACAGACAAGGAAAGCGACACTGACACCAGCTTTATATGCAAGAATAGAAACTTTACTTTGGAAACAGTATTAACACAAGTACAAACAGTATAAGTAATACCCCAGGCCCACAGTCACCATCCCTGTCCGAGGGACAGGCATAGCCCGTTGGCGCACACAGCAGAGCCTACAAGTCGTACTGTGCCGCTATAGAGGACACACCTAACCGGTGGCAGACGCAGCAGAGCCTGCAAGTCAATTACTGCGCTGCAGTACAGTACAGTAAGGCCTAACAAAGCTATAACCCTATCTAACTAGCTAATACAATGCCTAGGCTAGTCTCTGTTACTTTAGGCGCTAAACAGTAAAGTACAATTGGTAATCAGGTGTACTGACATGCGTCCGTTCTGGGCCCTAGGATGCCGCTTACCCGGGACGGCCACCAAGCTCTCAGCAACCATGCGGCCTTGCTTGATGATAAGGTTTTCTGTCCATACACTGGAACTGGTCTTCCTGGGACAACCTCCCTTTCAAAGAGCTAGATCCAGAAAGGGGACAACAGATACTCTCCTTCCTTTGAGTGTCCATTCACTGCCGGACATCCGCAAGCCAGGATGGAATCGGATTCAGTCCCTCACAGCACAATCCTTCCACCATGTTAGATCAACACTTCCTGGTTCACTCCAAAGCAGCCAGCATGAGCAGGGTGGATTTGATTTAAATCTGGTCAGAGGCGTGGCTAAAGGCTCATGGGCCCCCTTCCCTCAGTGCTTTGTGGCCAGGGTCAGGGGAGCACATAGCCTTCATGCTGCCTGAGGAAAAAATTGAAACTGCACCCCTCCCCCCCCAGTGCCAAATTCTTGACCCAACCTCTTCCCTCCAGCCAGAGGTGTAACTAGATCAGCATGCACTTTCTATAATACTGGTGTCTTCTTATGTGTCACAAGGGTCTTTGGGCCTCTCAGGCTCCTGGTCCCGGTAGTGACTGCTACCTCTGCACCTCCTATAGCTACGCCCCTGCCACTGGTTATACCGTATTTTTTGCCCCATAAGACACTTTTTTGGGGGGGGGGGGGAAGCTCCAGCGTCTTATGGGGCGAATACTAATGAGCACTTCCATGATGGAAGCGCTCATTAGTACCGGAGGACCGGGAAGCGATGAAGGCTATGTACTTACCGCTTCCTGGTCCTCGGGTGTTGGATGTGCAGGGCGCTCTGACCTCACGCTGTGCGCACCGGTTCACAGCACAGCCGGCGGCAGCATGAAGCCAGAGCGTGGGCGGTAAGGTGCGGCGGCGTCCGGAGCAGGAGAGGTAAGTGGTTTATTTATTTTATCTGGCATGAGGCAATAGGGGCTGATCTGAGGCAATGGGGGTGATAAGAGACATAAGGGCTGATAATGGGGGTTATGAGAGGCATAGGGGCTTAGATGTGGGCTGATGAGAGGCATGGAGGCTGGTGAGAAGCATGGGGCTCTTATCTGAGGTCTGAAGGGGGTCATTTACATTGGGGTCTGAGCTAACGTCTGATTGGGGGTCTGATCTGAGGTCTTATTAACATCGGGGGTCTGCTTGGGGCTGTCAGCTAAAGTCTGATTAACATTGGGGGTCTGACTGGTGGTCTGATCTGAGGTGTAATGAAAAATATTTTGCCCTCCTCTAAAACCTAGGTGCGTCTTATGATCCGGTGCCTCTTATAGGGCAAACAATACGGTAGGTGGTATACAGCTGCACATAGATCCATGGGAGCTACAGGAATCTTTGGGTGATCTGACTCCATTAGTGCTGGGACCCTGTCGTTGCCCAATTCTATGACATATCACACACATACATGTATGACCTGTAACATGGGAGTGAACCAGCGCTTTGGAGAGTGACTAGCTCCAGACTGTGCTTTCCCTTCCAGCCTAAGTTCGGCCAGAGCACAGGCCTTTCTGCCACTGTCAGACTCTCACAAACCCCACTGCCCTCCACATGTACTTAAGAACACCAGTGCCAGGGGCATGCCCCCTCCTCTTCTCCGAGCATACACACACTGGATGCTGCAGTGCCACAGCGCCTTCTGTGCCCATACACCATGTATGAACCACATACCGTAGGGATGATACCTGGTCCCCCCTACCCACAGCGCCCCTCACCACAGGAGAAGAGGAGCTAACTTACTGGGCTCATCCTGAGCAGCAGCTGGGACCGGAGGGAGAGCCCTGCTCTAGTTCCTGCGCATGGTGCTCCGAGTGCTATTAGTTGTTTCAGGCAGCGTCGCTGCGCTGTCTGTGCCGTTCACAGTGCACCCTGCGCAGATGAAAGGCAGGGGAAAGTCTAAGGGGTAATGGTCCACTTTAGACTTTTTTCAGGGAGTAAAATGGCCTGAAGAAGCATCTATGACCCTTGTACAGGCGTTATTGAGACCTCTGGCAGGGATAATGCACACAGTGATGTCACAGTACAGGAATCATCTACTCCATGATGTTACAACACAAAAATGATACAAACATACAAGAATAATGCACAATATGATATAGCACAGCAATAACACAGAAAAGTCACCACGTACCTATGACCTCACAGCAAAGCAAAAAAATGATAATGATGTCACATTCTGGAATAATGTATATATGATAGTAGAGAAATAATGCAAAAAGTATAACGCACAAGGCTACATTCAGTTTTACACAACCTTTTCCATAGATAAAGCTTGATGTCTGAGGAGAAATGGGCCCCGGAGCAGCTTCTCTGCCCGCTACTCTGGTAGTGGTGTCCATGCCTGTGAATTTAAATCTCTAAATTTATGCTTCGGTGTCCCCCTTTACAATGCAAAGCGTGAGATCTGAGTAAAATCCGAATTTACAAGCTTTGTACAGGAGGCCGAGGAGCGATGAGTGTAGCGCTGCTAGGGCTCCCTGGTCTCATGCTCCGGGTGCTGTGTCCTGACAGCAGTCAGTGTGAGGACATGGTGCGCACAGGAGCGATGTGAGGTCAGTACAGAGCTGCAAGAGGAGCGTGCCTGATCTCCACAGTGCCGGTGACTTCCGGAGCAGGGGAGGCAAGTTTCATTTTTTTTTTTTGCCTGATACAAGGTCTTTTTTATGGGAGGGATATTATAAGGGCCATTACTTTGGGGTCTGTTATGAGATCTGATTGATGGAGGGGGGCAGGGAGGTGTTATATTGGGGCCATGACTTTGGGGTCTGCTCTGAGGTCTGACTGATGGAGGGGGGAGTATTATAGGGGCCATGACTTTGGGGTCTGATCTGCGGTCTGATTGATGGAAGGAGTGTTATAGGAGTCATTACTTTGGGGTCTGATCTGAGGTCTGATTGATGGAGGGAGTGTTATAGGGACCATTACTTTGGGGTCTGCTCTGAGGTCTGACTGATGGAGGGGGGAGTGTTATAGGGGCCATTACTTTGGGGTTTGATCTGAGGTCTGATTGATGGAGCGAGTGTTATATAGGGGCCCTTACTTTGGGGTCTGATATGAGGTCTGATTGATGGAGGGAGAGTTATAGGGGCCATTACTTTGAGGTCTAATATGAGGTCTGATTGATGGAGGGAGTGTTATAGGGGCCATTACTTTGAGGTCTAATATGAGGTCTGATTGATGGAGGGAGTGTTATAGGGGCCATTACTTTGGGGTCTGATCTGAGGTCTGATTGATGGAGGGAGTGTTATAGGGACCATTACTTTGGGGTCTGATTGATGGAGGGAGTGTTATAGTGGCCATTACTTTGGGGTCTAATCTGAGGTCTGACTAATGGAGGGGGGTAGGGAGGTGTTATATTGGGGCCATGACTTTGGGGTCTGCTCTGAGGTCTGATTGATGGAGCGAGAGTGTTATAGGGGCCATTAATTTGGGGTCTGATATGAGGTCTGATTGATGGAGGGAGAGTTATAGGGGCCATTACTTTGAGGTCTAATATGAGGTCTGATTGATGGAGGGAGTGTTAAAGAGGCCTTTACTTTGGGAGTTTGTTCTGAGATCTGACTAATGGAGGGGGTGTTATATTGGGGCCATGACTTTGGGTCTGCTCTGAGGTCTGATTGATGGAGCGAGTGTTATAGGGGCCATTACTTTGGGGTCTGATATGAGGTCTGATTGATGGAGGGAGTGTTATTAGGGGCCATTACTTTGGGGGTATGATATGAGGTCTGATTGATGGAGGGAGAGTTATAGGGGCCATTACTTTGGGGTTTGATCTGAGGTCTGATTGATGGAGCGAGTGTTATATAGGGGCAATTACTTGGGGCCTGATCTGAGGTCTGATTGATGGAGGGAGTGTTATATAGGGGCCCTTACTTTGGGGTCTGATATGAGGTCTGATTGATGGAGGGAGAGTTATAGGGGCCATTACTTTGAGGTCTAATATGAGGTCTGATTGATGAAGGGAGTGTTATAGGGGCCATTACTTTGGGGTCTGATCTGAGGTCTGATTGATGGAGGAGGGAGTGTTATAGGGACCATTACTTTGGGGTCTGATTGATGGAGGAGTGTTATAGTGGCCATTACTTTGGGGTCTAATCTGAGGTCTGATTGATGGTGTTGTGTTATAGGGCTGTTACTTTGGAGTCTAATCTGAGGTCTGATGCATACCTCCCAACTTTTGAAAATTGCAAAGAGTGACAATATGTGCTGGCATGCATTGTGGCAATTTTTTTCAAATGCATTGCAAGAACGGATCCGTTTTGATTTTTTTTTCACATTTTATCGGTCTGCGCATTTTGAATGCCGGATCCGGCACTAATACATTCCTATGGAAATTTTCACTGATCAGGCAAAAGATAAAACCACAGCATGCTACGGTTTTATCTCCGGCGAAAAAGACTGAAGACTTGCCTGAATGCCGGATCAGGCATTTTTTTCCATAAGAATGTATTAATGCCGGATCTGGCATTCAAAATCCTGGAATGCCCGATCCGTCCTTCCGGTCTGCGCACGCACAGACCAAAAAAAAAGGTGAAAAAAATAAATGCCGGATCCGTTTTGCCGGATGACACCTGAAGCACGGATCCGGCATTTCAATGCATTTTTCAGACTGATCAGGCATTTTTCAGACTGATCAGGATCCTGATCAGTCTTACAAATGCCATCAGTTGGCATATGTTTTGCCGGATCCGGCAGGCAGTTCCGGCGACGGAACTGCCTGCCGGATCACTCTGCCGCAAGTTTGAAAGTAGCCTAAAACCATAGCATGCTGCGGTTTTATCTTTTGCCTGATCAGTCAAAAAGACTGAACTGAAGACATCCTGATGCATCCTGAACGGATTGTTCACCATTCAGAATGCATGGGGATAAAACTGATCAGTTCTTTTCCGGATTTGAGCTCCTAGGACGGAACTCTATGCCGGAAAAGAAAACCGCTAGTGTGAAAGTACACCAAAAGTCCTTCAATGGCTTTTAGCAGCGACTTATCTCCAAGTGGCAGGTGACCACAGAGGCTCAGCGCTGGAACAGAGCGGAAATGAAAAGGTACATTTTTAAATTTATGTTATTTTACAGGGCTTAACCGATTTCTGAAAAAGAGATAAAACTAGCAGCAAATGTTCTAAAATAAAATTAAAAAAACACTACTCGCACATTTGACTTATGTTACCATGACAGCAGCTTCGTGTGACATACGTCTTGTGACGTCATATGTGATACTCGGCGTGTCATAAACGGTAATGCTAGACAGTCCGTGTCGTCACACATCTCTGACTCGACTTCTCTGAAAGCTCGGCATAAGGGAAATCGCATGTGGGCGTTGTGATTGGAGGAAGTAAGGAGGCGGGAACTGAGGTTGCCTGGCAACGCGCATTGTGATTGGCGCGCGACTTCTTGTTGCTAAGTAACGGTACACACGGGAGGAGGGAGTGATTGGTCGTTGCCTAGGAAATATTGCTTCTTTCAGGATGGCTTCCCGGGGCAGGGTGAAGCCCCTACAGCCGGGGACCAGCAGTCCTCATGATGGACACTTCACTGTCAAAGTCCGGCTGCTCGAGACCGGGGAGAGGTTCTCGGTAGCCGGGTGCAGCCAGCGTATGAAGGTGGGAGAACTGAAGGAGAAGCTGGAGCTGCTGGCTGGGATCCCTAAGAACCTCCAGACACTGTCCCACCTGGATGATGGTGAGTGACTGCCTCTACATCTGCTGGGGATCACATCAATGGGCTGATCTGCAATACCAGACATTGCCCACAGACAAAAGTGGCGCTGTTTCTGGTCAAGAATAAAAATGGTTCTTTTGCCGAATCTTGTACAATCCCTTTCATTTGGAACATATATGTAAAGCCATAAAAGCTAACACTAAGCTCATGGGGTCATACTGACCCCAAACCTTTAGCCAACGAGGGTGTAAGGAACCATGTGGCTCCTGCAGGGGATCACTCTCTGCCATATACATGCAACTTTAGAAAAATCCAACAGCGGTGCCTATCTATACATGCCCAATCCTGCCAGTCCCCTTTGTGCCCCCTCACAGTAAGGATACCTGCTTAAATGTCCCTTTGGTGCCCCTCAGACAGTAATAATGCACTCAGTGCCCTTGGCACAGTATGATGTCCCTTTAGTGCCCTTGGCACAGTATGATGTCCCTTTAGTGCCCTTGGCACAGTATGATGTCCCTTTAGTGCCCTTGGCACAATATGATGTCCCTTTAGTGCCCTTGGCACAGTATGATGTCCCTTTAGTGCCCCTGACACAGTATGATGTCACCTTAGTGCCTCCCTACGCAGTATGGTGCCCCCCTTAGCATCCCCCATGCAGTATGCCACACCTAAATCCCCCCTCACAGTAGAATCTTCCCATAAGTCCCCCACCCAGTGTAATACCCATGACTAGTGCCCCCTCCACAATAGAATGCCCCCCTCACAATGTGATGTCCCCTTAAAGGGGTTGGCCCATCTGGGACATTGATGGCATATCGCTAGGTTATGCCATCAGTGTAAGAGATCCCATCTCCAGAAAGGGGCCCCCGATGTGAAGGAGAGCGCACCACACATGCTCATCCGCCCTTTGTTCACGGCTATGGAAGTTCCAAAAACAGCCAAGCGAGTGCGCTCAGCATTTTTCGGAGGTCCCATAGCAGTGAATGGAGAGCGCACCGTACATGCGCAGCCGCCTCTGTATTCAAAGGTATGGGACTGCTGGAAGTATTCGAGCTGGCGCTCTGCCATTTTCAGGACTCCCATAGCGGTGAACTGAGGGTGACTGTGCATGCGTGTCTGCGCTCTGTCCACTTTGAGGGCCCGTTCTAGAGATAGAAGCGGGTCCCAGAGGTGACATTGATGGCATACCCTAGATATGTGCTGTCAATGTCCCAGAAGGGCCAACCCCTTTAAGTGGCAAAACAGAATATAGAATATAGCAGCACTATGTACAGTATGCATGATCTATATATACACTAATACCACATGACATACAAAAAGACATAAAATAAATCTATTTTGATCAAAAATATCTGTGCCCGTCCACAACAACAGGGTGACCTCAGTCTGGACGGGAACCTACTCGATCACTATGCCGTATGGGCATCTAGATTCATGGAGAGTAGAACCCGCATATCTACTGTGTCTGCTACAATGGTTACCTCTCCAGCAGGCCACGACTTGTTACCTCGCTCTATGCCAGAAGACCAACTTCTGCTGAAAAAACCCATTGTGTGAACAGGCCCTAAATGAGGCACTGGGAGCAGCAGCATGTGGATAGTCACAGAAATCTCGGGCATAGAAATGGGCCGTATACATGAACCAAGAATAGGGGTGCCCAGTGTCAGACCCGCTGGACTTCATATTTTCTGTGTAGTCTGATGTTCTCTTCTCTTGTAGGGGACCTGCCAGATAGTTCCACATTCAAGTTCAATGGCATTTTTCCTGGAGCCAAGCTGTCTCTGAGCGTCTGGCCATATGATGGTTTGACTGATCTGATACAATTTGCAGCGACGGGAAACTTGGCAAAGGTATGACTCCTTGTAGAGGGTGTTCTAGGGAGTCGCTCAGCTATTTACCTGGCAGTATACAGCTAGAATGACATCACGGTTCACAAATGGTACCTTTCTCAGTGTTGTCTGCGGCTGTGATGTGGAAAAAAGAAGTTTTCAGAGTAATGAAAATGATCTGCAAGTGCCCGGGGGCGGTTCCTATTGCTGCAAGTGCCCGGGTGCGGTTCCTATTGCTGCAAGTGCCCAGGGGCGGTTCCTATTGCTGCAAGTGCCCAGGGGCGGCCCCTATTGCTGCAAGTGCCCGGGGGCGGCCCCTATTGCTGCAAGTGCCCGGGGGCGGCTTATATTGCTGCAAGTTCCCGGGGCGGCTCCTATTGCTGCAAGTGCCCGGGTGCGGCTCCTATTGCTGCAAGTGCCAGGGGAAGGCTCCTATTGCTGCAAGTGCCAGAGGGCGGCTCATATTGCTGCAAGTGCCCGGGGAAGGCTCCTATTGCTGCAAGTGCCCGGGGGCGGTTCCTATTGCTGCAAGTGCCCGGGGAAGGCTCCTATTGCTGCAAGTGCCCGGGGAAGGCTCCTATTGCTGCAAGTGCCCAGTCCCCCTTACTGGTCAGTAGCTGCTCCCCTGGCTTTCTGTAAGCCAGCCAGCGTCCTGCTTATGTCACTCTCTGCTCTCGAAATCCCACGCTACCACACATCACTGCCGGGCATACGGAGTCCGATCCGTGATGAAGGTGCCCACAGTGGAGGATCGGACTGCAATTCTAGAAGTTTATGGTGAGGAAAACAGCTGAGACTCCCTATTAAAGGGGTATTCCAGGGGTCGCATTAGGCACTGATGGTCTATTACCATATAGTCTCTGCAGCTATATAGTACCATTATTCCATTCTTCCACCAGCTGATCGGTGTGGGGGTCTCCCCTGATTCTTCATTCAACACAGAGAATTCCTTACGTTTAAATATGAAGCAGAAGAAGGAGTGGTTGGCTGCTAGGTCAGGGCTAGCCTTGTACGTCGCATCCCATCGAGGCCACCTCCATGTCATACGATTCCTTCTACAGAACGGTAAGAGGATTGTTTCACCCTTGACCTCCGCAGTTGGCATGCTATTCATTCATATTGTTATATCGATGGCCTATCAATATCAGATCGGCCTGGGTCTGACACCCTGCACTCCCTAATAGTCTGTTTTGGAGTAGCTTTGGCACTACAAAGGTCCATCCACCGTGTAGTGGACAGAGCTGGTTTACTGCATGGGAGTAATGCTGCAGTAACCAGCTCCGTCCAATACACATTGATGGAGTTGTATCCTTCTGGTGCCTATTTCCAGCATCAGAGCTAGTCCTGAACAGCTGATTGGAGGGTGTGGGGTCGCAGAACCTCGCTGATCTGATAATGGTGGCTTATCCTACTGGAAAACTCCTTTCAAGGAGTTGTCTACCTTGGACATCTTTTTGTTAGACTAGTTTTATTATCAGAGGGTCTCCTGCTTCTGGAAACCCCAGCAATCCACTGTAGTCTGCCGGAGAACCCAGCAGCAAGTGTTCATCTTCCCTCAAGCGCCTCTACAGGGGAACTGAAGCATTACACTTTTCCTACTGCAATCAGTAATACATAGTCAGGTCCATAAATATTGGGACATGGACACAATTCTAACATTTCTGGCTCTATACACCACCACAATGGATTTGAAATGAAACGAACAAGATGTGCTTTACCTGCAGACTGTCAGCTTTACTTTGAGGGGATTAACATCCAAATCAGGTGAACGGTGCAGGAATTACAACAGTTTGTATATGTGCCTCCTACTTGTTAAGGGACCAAAAGTAATGGGACAATTGGCTTCTCAGCTGTTCCGTGGCCAGGTGTGTGTTATTCCCTCATTATCCCAATAACAATGAGCAGATAAAAGGTCCAGAGTTCATTTCAAGTGTGCTATTTGCATTTGGAATCTGTTGCTGTCAACTCTCAAGATGAGATCCAAAGAGCTGTCACTATCAGTGAAGCAAGCCATCATTAGGCTGAAAAAACATAACAAACCCATCAGAGAGATGGCAAAAACATTAGATGTGGCCAAAACAACTGTTTGGAACATTCTTAAAAAGAAGGAACGCACTGGTGAGCTCAGTAACACCAAAAGACCTGGAAGACCATGGAAAACACCTGTGGTGGATGACCGAATAATTCTTTCCCTGGTGAAGAAAACACCCTTCACAACAGTTGCCCAGATCAAGAACACTCTCCAGGAGGTAGGTGTATGTGTGTCAAAGTCAACAATCAGGAGAACACTTCACCAGAGTGAATACAGAGGGTTTACCACAAGATGTAAACCATTGGTGAGCCTCAAAAACAGGAAGGCCAGATTAGAGTTTGCCAAACGACATCTAAAAAAGCCTTCACAGTTCTGGAACAACATCCTATGGACAGATGAGACCAAGATCAACTTGTACCAGAGTGATGGGAAGAGAAGAGTATGGAGAAGGAAAGGAACTGCTCATGATCCTAAGCATACCACCTCATCAGTGAAGCATGGTGGTGGTAGTGTCATGGCGTGGGCATGTATGGCTGCCAATGGAAGTGGTTCTCTTGTATTTCTTGATGATGTGACTGCTGACAAAAGCAGCAGGATGAATTATGAAGTGTTTCGGGCAATATTATCTGCTCATATTCAGCCAAATGCTTCAGAACTCTTTGGACGGCGCTTCACAGTGCAGATGGACAATGACCCAAAGCATACTGCAAAAGCAAACAAAGAGTTTTTTAAGGGAAAGAAGTGGAATGTTATGCAATGGCCAAGTCAATCACCTGACCTGAATCCGATTGAGCATGCATTTCACTTGCTGAAGACAAAACTGAAAGGAAAATGCCCCAAGAACAAGCAAGAACTGAAGACAGTTGCAGTAGAGGCCTGGCAGAGCATCACAAGGGATGAAACCCAGCGTCTGGTGATGTCTACGCGTTCCAGACTTCAGGCTGTAATTGACTGCAAAGGATTTGCAACAAAGTATTAAAAAGTGAAAGTTTGATTTATGATGATTATTCTGTCCCAATACTTTTGGTCCCTTAACAACTGGGAGGCACATATGCAAACTGTTGAAATTCCTACACCGTTCACCTGATTTGGATGTAAATACCCTCAAATTAAAGCTGACAGTCTGCAGGTAAAGCAAGTCTTGTACGTTTCATTTCAAATCCATTGTGGTGGTGTATAGAGCCAAAAATGTTAGAATTGTGTCCATGTCCCAATATTTATGGACCTGACTGTAAATGTGCCAGGTCCTCCATAAAGAGGTTCTCTACGTAGCTACTTTCCATGAAGGGATATTCCCATGTCATAAACTTATTGCATATAGGTAGAACATGCCATCCCTGTATAATTGGTGGGAACCTGCCATTCCTCAGAAGGAGTGGAAGCAGTCCCGATTCAGTGCTGTGGCCCTTTTCCCTGAACAGCAGTGCCCTGTCCACCCGACTGTGCAGTGAACCTCAGCACAGCTCTCTATGTGAATGGGGCTGGTATCTGTTCCCTGCACAATGCCTATGGGGAGCTGCAGCCACCAGATTCTCAGAAGTTGGAACCCCACAGATCAAAAGAATATGTAATAACACCCTAATACATGAGGGTCCTGAATGGCGGACCCTCCCCTCTATGAACTTCTAATTCTCTAATAGGGTTTATCTTACCCCCTTTAACCCCTTGCTGACACAATGATTTTCCATTTTTGCGTTTTTCGCTCCTGCCCAGAGTCATAACTTTTTTATTTTTCTGTTGACATAGCCGTATGAGGGCGATTTTTTTTTCATCACTTTTTATTAAATGATTTTTGAGAAGTTCTGGAAAAACTGCGAATTGGCCATTTTTTTCCCCCTTAACGCCATTCACCATATGGGATACGTTTTTAATGTTTTAATATTACAGGCGTTTTCACATGCGCCGATGCCCGTGATGTTGTTTTTGTTTTTAATTATTTTTATTTTGAGGAAAGGGGCATTTGATTGCAATTTGTATAGAACAGGGGTACTCAACTGGCAGACCGCGGTCCAAATACGGACCACGGCCGCCAGTTGTCCGGACCCCGCCCATCCTTCAGAGCGCTCCTCCTCTCCTGCACACTGTACCGTGCAGGAGGAAGAGCTTACCAGCGCACTTTTTCCTGTCCCAGAGCGCAGTGAGACAGGGCTCCCTCCACATGTAGCGCTTTTCTTCTCCTGCACACTGTACCGTGCAGGAGGAGGAGCTTACCGGCGCACTTCTTCCTGCCCCAGGGGCGCAGTGAGAGACGGCTCCCTCCACATGTAGCGCTCCTCCTCTCCTGCACACTCTGGTACGTGCAGGAGGAGGAGCTTACCGGCGCACTTCCTCCTGTCCCAGAGCGCAGTGAGACAGGGCTCCCTCCACATGTAGCGCTCCTCCTCTCCTGCACACTCTAGTACGTGCTGGAGGAGGAGCTTACCGGCGCACTTCTTCCTGCCCCAGGGGCGCAGTGAGAGACGGCTCCCTCCACATGTAGCGCTCCTCCTCTCCTGCACACTCTGGTACGTGCAGGAGGAGGAGCTTACCGGCGCACTTCTTCCTGCCCCAGGGGCGCAGTGAGAGACGGCTCCCTCCACATGTAGCGCTCCTCCTCTCCTGCACACTCTGGTACGTGCAGGAGGAGGAGCTTACCGGCGCACTTCTTCCTGCCCCAGGGGCGCAGTGAGAGACGGCTCCCTCCACATGTAGCACTCCTCCTCTCCTGCACACTCTGGTACGTGCAGTAGGAGGAGCTTACCGGCGCACTTCTTCCTGCCCCAGGGGCGCAGTGAGAGACGGCTCCCTCCACATGCAGGCACCAGCGCTTTCTCCCTCAGTGCGCTCACAGGTCCCTCCTCCCCTGCAGCAGCGGCAGCAGGTAAGGGAGCTTCAAGCTCCAAAGGACACTTACGTGCTGCTGGAGAGGGGAGGGACATCACCACTGCCACCAATGAAATAAATGTCACATTTGGGAAGGAAGGGGGGCGTGGAGAGGGTTACCTAGAGGCGGGAACACGTCACTGACTGCAGGAAAGGACTCCAGTCAGTGTCGTGTTCCCATCTCTCCTGGGCCATCTTCTTTAAAATTAACGGTAACCTGGGGCATTGGATGCGGACCCCTTAGTTTCAATGGAGCGGAAAAAGATGCAGACAGCACACAGTGTGCTGTCTGCATCTCTTGTGGCCCCATTGTAATTAAGGGGTCCGCATCCAATCCCCCAATAATGGGAATTGGATGCGGAACAAAACTATCATATGTCTGTTCTGTGGCTTGGGTTGCCACCCGGCCAGTAGTTCACCAGCAAGGCTGGTATTTTAGTTCCCTTGCTGGTGACAGAATTTTCCTGTAAGGACTGTTAGGGTACTTTCACACTTGCAGCAGGACGGATCCGACAGGCTGTTCACCCTGTCAGATCCGTCCTGACGCTATTTCGCCGGACTGCCACTCCCCATTGACTATAGCGGGAGTGGAGCTACAGCGCAGCATGGCAGTGCACGGCGTGAGGCCGCCAGACGAAAAAGTCGGACATGTAGTACTTTTAGTCTGGCGGCCTCTCACCGTGCTGCGCCGTAGCTCTGCCCCCATCCCCATTATAGTCGATGGGCACAGAGCAGCGGCACGGCGAAGTAGTGGCAAAATGGATCTGACAGGGTGAGCAGCCTGTCGGATCCGTCCTGCTGCAAGTGTGAAAGTACCCTTACTAATGAGCGCTTCCATCATGGAACGCCCATTAGTACAGCCTTTACCTCCACCACTACTTGTGCTAGTAAAAAAATAAATAAAATTACGGTACCTCCACCTCCATTTGCTCACGCTGTGGAGAACACTCCCTGCTGACTAGAAGCTCAGGACAGGACCTACAAGACGCCATCACGTTAGAGCCCCGGTCCTGAGCTTGCAGTCAGCAGCGAATGTTCACCGCAGCCAGGTGAATGCAAATTTATTTGTATTTTTTTGCAAAAGCAGAGAAGGGGGGCACTACTCTTACTGGGGGCACTAATGGGGACATTATTCTTACTGGGGCACTAATGTGGCCATTACTAATTCTGGGACTTACCCGGGGCGCTCCACTATAACGTCAGAGCGCCCCACGCGCATGGATCACATGATCGCATGGCATCTTTACTGTTGGCGTTCAGCTCGGACCTTCACCTGACTGCAGACCCAGGTATGTGGACCTTTAATAAAACTAGTTGAGTACCCCTGGTATAGAATAATGGAATCTCTATTATTCTATATAGAATTAGGTATATTAGTTCAGTTCAGTGCTGCCACCTGCTGGCCTGAACTGTAATATATAGGTAATGAGCTTAGGCTACTTTCACACTTGTGGCAGAGTGATCCGGAAAGCAGTTCCGTCGCCGGACCTCCCTGCCGGATCCGGCAAAACGTATGCCAACTGATGGCATTTGTAAGACTGATCAGGATCCTGATTCCGGTTTTTTGAATCATTCCTATGGAAAAAAATGCCGGATCTGGCAATCAGGCTAGTCTTCAGTTTTTGGACGGAGATAAAACCGTAGCATGCTGCGGTTTTATCTTTTGCCTGATCAGTCAGAAAGACTGAACTGAAGACATCCTGATGTATCCTGAACGGATTGCTCTTCATTCAGAATGAATGGGGATAAAACTGATCAGTTCTTTTCCGGTATAGAGCCCCTAGGATGGAACTCCTCTAGTGTGAGAGCCTAGTACAGGCTCAGACTCATTACCAGCATAGAATGCTTTCTCTGCTGGGGGAAACCTGACCACGTCATCTGAGGGGTTAAAGGGGTTGTCCAGACATACTCACATTTTCACCCAGACAGGCCCCCTGATAATAGCATCAGAATATTTCATGCTCCAATGCTCTCTCTTGCCCTGCGCTAAATCGCACAGGGCAAGGGCTTCTTTATTTATGTTTTTAGACTGCTAGGCGGAGGCTACCACCCAGCAGTGTATTCGGTGACGTCACTGGTTCTGATGGGCGGGCTTTAGTGCTGCCCTAGCCATTAGCCACAGGTGTTTGCTGTATAAAACAGCAGTCACCTGGTGGCTATGGCGCTCACTCCACTCAGGAGCAGACGCCATCTTTAAAGACCCAACATCCGCCATACATGTACGACGGATGTCGGGAAGGGGTTCAGTACTTTAATACCACAGACAGACAACCAGTGTTGTTGTTGCAGTTGTTGAGTGGAGCAGTTAGGTAGCTGGGTGATACACTGTGAAAGGTGGGCAGTATCTTAATAAAGGGGAATTCCCATATAGCAACCAAAGGGTTAACCTGCAATACTGTGCAGATAAAAGGGTATTCCCATCTCTGACTTTTCTGCAGATATACCTTAAATTTCTCATAGATGAGGACTCTATCTCGAGAACAGAATTACTGTATATCTGCCTACTGCAGTGTATGGAGAGGTGGCTCCACATGCGTGGCTATCTCCATTTACTTCTATGGGAGAATGGGACCCATGGTGGGGCCTGCATCTATCAGTCTTGTGAATGTCTTGTGAATGTGCCGTAAAAGTCTTACCTGCAGTCCTATGTAACACCACAGATCACACAATGATAGCTCTCTGAGTACAAATAATGTTGTAGATGTTACTTTCAGTCCTATGTAACACCACTGATAACTTAGTGATAACTCGTGGAGTACAGATGATGTAGTAGATGTTACCTGCAGTCCTATAAAGAAAGGGATGCAAATGAGCTCTTAACAAGCTTTGTAAGTCAATGTTCAACCCTTTAACTAGGCCTTGAGACATGACATGACTCTAGATATTAAATAAGCCAGCACCTCATCTGCAGGGAGCTGTTTTGGGGTGATTGCCCTCATCAGAGCAGAGTGTACTCACTTAACTGGGTGAGAGGCCTAAGTCAGGATTTGGGGGGTACTATTTCTCCTTGGGACCGAACGCCTTAATCGGTGGCAGCTGTCTGCAGATGAGATGCTGGCTTATTTAATATCCGAGTCATGTCTCAAGGCCTAGTTAAAGGGTCGAACATTGACTTACAGGATAGCTGCCTTACATCTGGTGGCATTAAAGGTAGAGTTTGCTCATGCTCATTTGCATGCCTTTCTTCCCAGAATTCCAGAGGAGCATGTATCGACTATAACTCTCCTCATGCCGATGAAGGCGCTCTCTCCCCAAGAAGAGATAATACTTCCCCCAAATCCTGCAGTCCTATGAGACACCACAGATAACACAGTGCTAACTCTCTAAATACAGATACTGTAGTTGTGGTACCTGCAGTCCTATGTAACACCACAGATAACACAGTGCTAACTCTCTAAATACAGATACTGTAGTTGTGGTACCTGCAGTCCTATGTAACACCACACATATCACAGTGATAACTCTTTAAGTACAGATAATGTAGTAGATGGTACCTGCAGTCCTATGTAACACCACAGATAACACAGTGCTAACTCTCTAAATACAGATACTGTAGTTGTGGTACCTGCAGTCCTATGTAACACCACACATATCACAGTGATAACTCTTTAAGTACAGATAATGTAGTAGATGGTACCTGCAGTCCTATGTAACACCACAGATAACACAGTAATAACTCTGTGTACAGATAATGTTGTAAATGGCACATGCAGTCCTATGTGCAGGGCTGAAAACTGGCTCTGCTGCCTTCTTGCTGCGCTGCTGCTGTGACTTGCTCCTCTTCCGGTAGCAGCTGCGCAGCAACGTCAGAACCTTATCAGCATCACTCTGGGGCCGGGCTGCAGCGGTGAGTGGGGCTTCAGAAGACTTGAGCGGGGGCGGCGTGAGGGAACACTGTAGACAAACCATGGATAAGCGTGGCGCTGTTTCCGGTAGAAAGTAGCCATGTTTTCCAACCTCATAAGCTAGTTATGTCATGGGAAGGTTAAAACCTTAAAGGTGCCAGAGTAAAACTGCCTAAACCCCTCTGAGCATTGTATTGACGATCTACTCGACTACATTGAATGTGGTTATCTTTTCTTCAGGATGCAACGTGCGATACAAGACTCATCTTGGAAATACTCCTCTTCACGCGGCAGCGGCCACAGGCAAATACGACTGCATAGATGAGCTCTTGGCTAACGGCGCGCAGATGCAAGACACTAACGGGGAAGGACACACAGCGCTGGATGTGGCTCGCGTCTGCGGTCACAAGAAGGTGGAGCGTAGGCTTTTCTTTTTCCAGTGGGAAGAAAGAGCAGCCAATTTGTCAATCAAGAGGCACCTTGACCCATCTGAACTCTTCGCTCATCAGAAACATGACTCAAAACTAAAGACTTGGTTGAACGGGTCTCATGCCAAACGTTACATGTCTAATCTGATCCCATTTCAAGAATTCCAGGGGTCGCACTTAAGTGCCCCCCCAAAGAGGAACCCAGTCTGAGGGGGCATTCACATGACCATGTGTGTTTTGGGGCCTGCAAAACGCAGATCCCGCAAAATACAGATGATGTCCATGTTGCATCCGTTTTTTCTTTGCTGACCCATAAACTTCAGTAGGTCCGTGAGCCACGTTTTGCAGCCAAGAATAGGACATGTTCTATCTTCTGCAGAACGGACATACGGATGCGGAAAGCACACGGAGGTCTTCTGTGTGCTTTCCACATCTGTATGGGGATAAAACATGGACTATTCTTGGCTGCAAATGTGGACCACGGACTCATTGAAGTCAATGCGTCTAAAAAAGGATGGACGTCATCCATATTTTGCGGACCGCAAAATACATACGTCGTGTGCATGCACCCTTAAAAAGACAAAAACATGAAAGCGTGGAGGATGAAAATGGTGGAGCCAAAAGACCGATAAGCAGGATAAAACCTCAGAAGGAAAGGACCAGGATAAGGTGGTGCCCAGAAGAAGAGATGATGTGGTGCAATAAGACCACGTCTCAGGGTCTGTATAACCATCTTCAGATCCCAACAAACGTGTAGCACAAAACAAACCCGTGCCATCCATGCAAATAAAAAAGCCCAAGTTTTTGGGGTCAAAGGTGCTCAGGCCTCCTGGAATCTAGAATAGAGGAGGGCTAGGCTACAGATATATAGGAGACGGCAGTCATGTGCTTCCTGACAATGGTATAAAAACGAGAAGCCCGGTGGTTATTACTAGAAAGGTTGCTGTATTAAAGGGGTCGTCTCACGTCAGCAAATGGCATTTATCATGTAGAGAAAGTTAACATAAGGCACTTACTAATCTGCTGTGATTGTCCATATTGCCTCCTTTGCTGGCTGGATTCATTTTTCCATCCCATTATACACTGCTCGTTTCCATGGTTACGATTACCCTGAAATCCATCAGCGGTGGTCGTGCTTGCACAATATAAAAAAAAGCACCAGCCTGTGTGTACTCCAACGTTCCCGGTCACTACAAAGGTCGGCATTTTTTTCCTATAGTGTACAAGCACGTCCACCGCTAATGAATTTCAGGGTGGTCGTAACCATGGAAACGAGCAGTGTATAATGTGATGGAAAATTGAATCCAGCCAGCAAAGGAGGCAATATGGGCAATCACAATACATTAGGAAGTGCCTTGTATTAACTTTCTCTATGTGATAAATGCCACTTACTGAATTGAGACAACCCCTTTAATGTGGGGGATTACACTGTGCATATATGGCTTAATAAATTTGAATTTAAAAATTGTTAAATTGTGAATGGATTTCATTGTGAACTATGTAGGGATGGAGAGGAAGTAATAAATGTCTAATATCCATAAACAGATGAATAAAGAAATCTATGCAGTAATTGTCACTTATGACTAAGGTCCTGTTCACACCTCCATCAAGTTTTCTGTTCTGTCCTAAGAGCAGAATAATGGATCTGTCGTACCAATCGCACCTGACAGGCACCAGGTATGACGGATTCCCTGACAGAAGTGTGAAGACAGCTTAAAGGGGTTCTGCAGTTTTTTTAAACTGATAATCTATCCTCCGGATAGATCATCAGCATCTGATCGGCGGGGGTCCGACACCCAGGACCCTCGCCAATCAGCTGTTTGAGAAGGCAGTGGCGCTGGCAGTAGTGCCGCGGCCTTCTCACTGTTTACCGCAGGCCCAGTGATGTCACGACTAGTATCAACTAGCGTGGGCGGGGCTAAACTCCATTCAAGTGAACAGAGCTTAGCCCCGCCCACGCTAGTTGATACTAGTCGTGACGTCACTGGGCCTGCGGTAAACAGTGAGAAGGCCGCGGCACTACTGCCAGCGCCACTGCCTTCTCAAACAGCTGATTGGTGGGGGTCCCAGGTGTCGGACCCCCGCCGATCAGATGCTGATGATCTATCCGGAGGATAAATCATCAGTTTAAAATAACTGCAGAACCCCTTTAAGAAAGTAAGATTAAAACATGCATATGAAATAAAGAACTATATACCATATTTTTTCGCTTTATAAGATGCACGTTTTCCCCCAAAAAAGTGGGGTTAAAATGGCAGTGCTTCTTATAAAGTGATTACTTATAAGAGCTTCCATTACGGATACACATACATACAGTTGCAAGAAAAAGTATGTGAACCCTTTGGAATTATATGGATTTCTGCACAAATTGGTCATAAAATGTGATCTGATCTTCATCTAAGTCACAACAATAGACAATCACAGTCTGCTTAAGCTAATAACACACAAAGAATTAAATGTTACCATGTTTTTATTGAACACACCATGTAAACATTCACAGTGCAGGTGGAAAAAGTATGTGAACCCTTGGATTTAATAACTGGTTGAACCTCCTTTGGCAGCAATAACTTCAACCAAATGTTTCCTGTAGTTGCAGATCAGACGTGCACAACGGTCAGGAGTAATTCTTGACCATTCCTCTTTACGGAACTGTTTCAGTTCAGCAATATTCTTGGGATGTCTGGTGTGAATCGCTTTCTTGAGGTCATGCCACAGCATCTCAATTGGGTTGAGGTCAGGACTTAGGCGTATTTTCTTCTGTTCAAGCCATTCTGTTGTTGATTTACTTCTATGCTTTGGGTCGTTGTCCTGTTGCAACATCCATCTTCTGTTGAGCTTCAGCTGGTGGACAGATGGCCTTAAGTTCTCCTGCAAAATGTCTTGATAAACTTGGGAATTCATTTTTCCTTTGATGATAGCAATCCGTCCAGGCCCTGACGGAGCAAAGCAGCCCCAAACCATGATGCCCCCACCACCATACTTCACAGTTGGGATGAGGTTTTGATGTTGGTGTGCTGTGCCTCTTTTTCTCCATACATAGTAGAGTTGTTGCGATACCAAATTTTTGATTCGGTTTCGATACCATGAAAAAGTATTGCGATACTCGATACCATTCGATACCACGCGAAAAAAATAAACAAAAAAAGCCACGTGCATTCCTCATTTTTAAAAATGGCGAATCGCGCAGTTTTTATTTTATTTTTTCTGTTCCGGCATTCACCACCTAGATTTTTTTTTTATATTTTAATAGTTTGGACTTTTCTGACGTGGCGATGTAATATGTTTATTTATATATTTTATATGTGAAATTGGGAAAAGGGGGGTGATTTATACTTCATATTTTAGTGTTTTTTTTTTTTTCACTTTTTATTTAATAACTATTTCCCCCCTTAGGGGCTAGAACCTGGGATCTTTCATCCCTTTTCCTATTCACCCTGATAGATCTCTATCAGGGTGAATAGGACTCCACACTGTCCCTGCTGCTCTGTGCTTTGTGCACACAGCATCAGGGATGTTACCATGGCAACCAGGGCTTCTGTAGCGTCCTGGCTGCCATGGTAACCGATCGGAGCCCCAGGCTTACACAGCTGGGGCTCCGATCAGAAGCTGCCACTGCACCACCAATGAGGGGGAGTGGAGAGGTCCCTGTGGCCACTGCCACCAATGATTTTAATACTGGAGGGTTGAGAGGGGCCGGCGCACTGTGCCACCAATGATTTTAATGGGATGGGGGGATTGAGGGGGAGGGGGTGCACTGCACCACCAATGATTTTACCCCTTTATACAGGAGGCGGGTACTAGCAGATCAGCGGCAGTTAACTGCCGCTGATCGCAGCTCCCTGTCAGGGACAGGGTGCCGGCAATGCGATTCTGCTGCCGGCACCCGCCTCCTGTATGTGTTAAAGACTGACTACTGTATATGAGTCCAGACTTTCACTATTAGGCCACACAGAGCGGCGCCCAGCGATGTCTCAGCACTCACCATTTAGTCCTGGGCGCCGCTCCGTTCGCCCGCAGTGCCCCATTACTGTCTCCTCTCCTGCTCCACATGCTGCTGATTACTATCGGAGCGATGGGAGGAGACATCAGCTTCACTAGTGGGCGTTCCTTCTCCCTGGCTGTAGCGCTGTCCAATCGCAGCGCAGGGAAAAGGAACGCCCACTAGTGAAGCTGATGTCTCCTCCCATCGCTCCGATAGTAATCCTATCATTGGTGGCGCAGTGCGCCCGCCCCTCCTCCGCCCCTCTCTTCTCATTGCCGCCCCTCCTCCACCCCCTCTCTTCTCATTGCCGCCCCTCCTCCGCCCCTCTCTTCTCATTGGTGGCAGCGGCAGCAGCACAGGGGGAGGGAGGACAGCTTCCTTCTCCCCGTGCTGCTGAGAGAACATGAGCGCGCCGATAGCAGCGCGCTCATGTTCAGAGATACTAGACTGCGCAGAAGCGCAGCCCAGTATCGAAAAAACGGAAATCCCGGTATCGTATCGATACCGGGACAAAAGTATCGATTGGGTATCGAAATTTCGATACCCGCAACAACCCTAATACATAGTGTTGTGTGTTTCTTCCAAACAACTCAACTTTGGTTTCATTATTTTGCCAGTACTGCTGTGGAACATCCAGGTGCTCTTGTGCAAACTGTAAACGTGCAGCAATGGTTTTTTTGGACAGCAGTGGCTTCCTCTGTGGTATCCTCTCATGAAATCCATTATTGTTTAGTGTTTTACGTATTGTATATTCGCTAACAGGGATGTTAGCGTATGCCAGAGACTTTTGTAAGACTTTAGCTGACACTAGGATTCTTATTCACCTCATTGAGCAGTCTGCGCTGTGCTCTTGCAGTCATCTTTACAGGACGGCCACTCCTAGAGAGAGTAGCAGCAGTGCTGAACTTTCTCCATTTATAGACAATTTGTCTTACCGTGGACTGATGAACAGCAAGGCTTTTGGAGATACTTTTATAACCCTTTCCAGCTTTATGCAAGTCAACAATTTTTAATCGTAGGTCTTCTGAGAGCTCTTTTGTGCGAGGCATCATTCACATCAGGCAATGCTTCTTGTGAAAAGCAAACCCAGAACTGGTGTGTGTTTTTTATAGGGCAGCTGTAACCAACACCTCCAATCTCATCTCATTGATTGGACTCCAGTTGGCTGACACCTCACTCCAATTAGCTCTTGGAGATGTCATTAGTCTAGGGGTTCACATACTTTTTCCACCTGCACTGTGAATGTTTACATGGTGTGTTCAATAAAAACATGGTAACATTTAATTCTTTGTGTGTTATTAGGTTAAGCAGACTGTGATTGTCTATTGTTGTGACTTAGATGAAGATCAGATCACATTTTATGAACAATTGGTGCAGAAATCCATATCATTCCAAAGGGTTCACATACTTTTTCTTGCAACTGTATATACTAACACTAAACCCTCTTAGTGCCACACACTGTGCCCCTGAATATAATCATGTCACATAGTATGCCCCCTGAAAATAAAGTGCCACACACAGTGTCCCTGTGTATAGTGCCACAGAGACTGTGCCACCTTTATATATGGTAGTGCAATATGTTCTGTGCTCCTGAATATACTGGCTCATGCTCTAACTAGTGCTATACAGTTCTGTGCCCCTTAAGTGCCTCATGCTATGTGCCCCCAATATATAGTGACTCATGTTCTGCACTCCTTGTATATAGTGACTCATACTCTGTGCCCCCTGTACATAGTGCCACAGACTGTGCCCCTGTATATAGTGTCTCATGCTCTGTGCCCCTTATATATAGTGTCTCATGCTTTGTGCCCCCCTATATATATTACCTCATGTTCTGTGCCCCCTGTACATAGTGCCTCATGCTCTGCGCCCCCTGTATATTGTATCTCATGCTCTGTGCCCCCTCTATATAGTGTCTCATGTTCTGTACCCCCTCTATATATATAATACCTCATGCTCTGTGGCCCCTGTACATAGTGCCTCATGCTCTGCGGCCCCTGTACATAGTGCCTCATGCTCTGTGCCCCCTCTATATATATAATACCTCATGCTCTGCGGCCCCTGTACATAGTGCCTCATGCTCTGTGCCCCCTCTATATAGTGCCTCATGCTCTGCGGCCCCTGTACATAGTGCCTCATGCTCTGTGCCCCTGTACATAGTGCCTCATGCTCTGCGGCCCCTGTACATAGTGCCTCATGCTCTGTGCCCCCTGTATATAGTGCCTCATGCTCTGCAGCCCCTGTACATAGTGCCTCATGCTCTGTGCCCCCTGTATATAGTGCCTCATGCTCTGCGGCCCCTGTACATAGTGACTCATGCTCTGTGCCCCCTGTACATAGTGCCTCAAGCTCTGCGGCCCCTGTACATAGTGCCTCATGCTCTGTGCCCCCTGTATATAGTGCCTCATGCTCTGCGGCCCCTGTACATAGTGCCTCATGCTCTGTGCCCCCTGTACATAGTGCCTCATGCTCTGCGGCCCCTGTACATAGTGCCTCATGCTCTGTGCCCCCTGTATATAGTGCCTCATGCTCTGCGGCCCCTGTACATAGTGTCTCATGCTCTGCAGCCCCTGTACATAGTGCCTCATGCTCTGCGGCCCCTGTACATAGTGCCTCAAGCTCTGCGGCCCCTGTACATAGTGCCTCATGCTCTGCGGCCCCTGTACATAGTGCCTCATGCTCTGCGGCCCCTGTACATAGTGCCTCATGCTCTGCGGCCCCTGTACATAGTGCCTCATGCTCTGCCGCGCCTGTACATAGTGCCTCATGCTCTGCGGCCCTGTACATAGTGCCTTATGCTCTGCGGCCCCTGTACATAGTGCCTCATGCTCTGTGGCCCCTGTACATAGTGCCTCATGCTCTGTGCCCCCTGTATATAGTGCCTCATGCTCTGTGCCCCCTGTACATAGTGCCTCATGCTCTGTGCCCCCTGTACATAGTGCCTCATGCTCTGTTCCACCTCTATATATAGTATCTAATGCTCTGTTCCCCCTCTATATATATATATATATATATATATAGTGTCTCATGCTCTGTGCCCCCTGTACATAGTGCCTCATGCTCTGTGCCCCCTGTACATAGTGCCTCATGCTCTGTGCCCCCTGTACATAGTGCCTCATGCTCTGTGCCCCCTGTACATAGTGCCTCATGCTCTGCAGCCCCTCTATATATAGTGTCTCATGCTCTGTGCCCCCTCTGTATATATATATATATATATATATATAGTGTCTCATGTTCTGTGCCCCCTGTATATAGTGCCTCATGCTCTGCGGCCCCTCTATAGATAGTGCCTCATGCTCTTTGCCCCCTCTATATATATATATAGTGTCTCATGTTCTGTGCCCCCTGTCTATAGTGCCTCATGCTCTGCGGCCCCTGTACATAGTGCCTCATGCTCTGTGCCACCTCTATATATAGTGTCTCATGCTCTGTGCCCCCTCTGTATATATATATATATATATATATATATATATATATATAGTGTCTCATGTTCTGTGCCCCCTGTATATAGTGCCTCATGCTCTGCGGCCCCTCTATAGATAGTGCCTCATGCTCTTTGCCCCCTCTATATATATATATAGTGCCTCATGCTCTGCGGCCCCTGTACATAGTGCCTCATGCTCTGTGCCACCTCCATATATAGTGTCTCATGCTCTGTGCCCCATGCTCTGTGCCCCAATGTCATCCTGCGATACGGACCTCGCCTCTTTTGGTCAGTCCTGGTGCTGGGGAATGTTGCAGATGGTGTGATGACGCCTGCATCACAAAAAAAAAGCGCCAAATGCAGACAGGTTCCTGTCGCACCAGTCATGAAGCTGCTCAATTGTGTCCTGGGAACCCATATACATGTAGGGAACTCTGGGAGAGTTGACATATATGATACCGGTTCAGCATCCTCCTGCTAATGAAGGTAACCTAGGCATGCTAGGCCAAATGAAGAGTCCGACTTTGTGACTGAAGATTCGTAACATTTTCTGCCAATTAGAATGTGTTGGAAAAAATGAAGCAGAGTCTTCACAAAGATGGCATTAAAGGGCTGTCTCACTTCAGCAAATGATGACATTTATCATGTAGAGAAAGTTAATACAGTGCACTTGCAGCAGCCCACTGCCAGCGTCTGGGAAATCCCTTGCCCCTTAGGAGGTTTCTACGAAATATGTCCATCTTATAGATCAAGTAAACGAGACACCAGCTGCGGTGAAGCAACAAGGACATGGAGTCCCTTTTGTAGATGGTAATGTTGGTACCCAGGGTAGGATTGCCAGAGTGGTGTAGAGTGGCCTACAGTCTCTGCAGATGTTGTATACACGTCTTACAGTGTTCCTACCTGGATATCCTTGGATCCCAGACGTGGTGTAGTCCGTAGCAAGTGCAAAAAGGGTAGTTAAACTTGGATGATGAATAAGTAGAATAAATGGAGTCCAGACTTGTAGTAACGTTGAACACAGCTTTACTTGGCATAAACGGTAATCCAAACAATTTCCAAACGGTATCAGCAGTTATTGGCTTAATCTGGCAGGCAAATACTTCTCTGCAAGAATCTCAGCTCTGCTATGCTGTAGCTTCCTTAGCTCTGCTATGCTAGCTGGAGTAAATAGGAACTTTTCTCTTCTGCTGGAACTTAGTTTAGCTGTAGTATGTCTCTTACTTTAATCCTAGGACCTTCTTGTCCTGGCTTTGGAGTACCTCAAGCTCACTTATGCTTGGGTGTGCACAACCTCCAGTGATAAGGCTGGCGTAGGGCTAACAGAACTTGTCCAGTCAGGACCAGGCCTTCTACCTTCCCCTAGCAGGGGTTAAGTCAGGCGAACTCCTCACACAACCTCTCCCCACTAGGGGGTAGGGTAGACTAACTTACTCACAAACTAAACTCCTCCCTCTCTAGAGAGGGCTGGCATGGAGCTAGAAGGTTCCTCTCGAGGGAAACTAACCTCGCCAATGTTGCCGCCATCTGCTGGTAAACCAGGCAATTACATGAACATAACCAGTTACATGAAGATAAATATGCACATTATGAGAAGATGACATGAAGCACATTAGGTGATATAAATTAGCACATAGGAGAAAGTAGCAAGGCCCCAAAAGGAGTGGTAATGGCACTCCGGGACATTACACACTTACTAATGTACTGTGATTGTCCATATTGCTTCCTTTGCTGGCTGGATTGATTTTTCCATCACATGATACACTGCTCCTATCCAGGGGTTATGACCACCCTGCAATCCAGCAGCAGTGGCCTATGCACACTCTCATGGTCCCGGACAATAGAGAGGCTGGAGCCTGGCGCATTTTTCTATAATGTGCAAGCACGACCACTGCTGTTGAGATTGCAAGGTGGTCGTAATCCCTAGAAACGTCTAGTGTATAATGTGATCGAAAAATGAATCCAGCCAGCAAAGGAGACAATATGGACAATCGCAGCACATTAGTAAGTGCCTTGTATTAACTTTGGCCACATGATAAATGCCGTTTGCTGAAGTGAGACAACCAGAAAACTGAAGTGTCGGTAAATCTGACCCAAGGACTGAAATAGTCAGTGTTGCTCAACTTGCTCATAGCAACCAAATTCCAGCTTTGATTTGTTGCTATGGGAAGGCCATGAACACTTTATGCCGGGGGCACGTTCCTATATATCTAACTCAGTACACACGCCCCTTGTACTTGGTAATTACATGTCCCTAACCAACAAAATGGCTGACGAACGTAACTGGCGACAAATGACAGTGTTTATGTCACCCGGAAGTACTATGTGTGACCCGGAAGCGGCGTTGTTTTCTGCCGTACCCGCCGTGCCTTGGCTACACGTCTGCTGCACATGTGGATGTTATCAGCCTGCGCTCTGGGGTTACTGTGATACCGGCCTCATAAGGGCCACTAGGGGGCGCTGTATTAATGTAAAGAGCGCTCTGTACTCTGCAGGCTCCATTCTCATAGAGTTCTATTGCCTGCATATATACAGTGTCCGCAGTGTGAACAGACGCGGGGACTGCAGAGGATTCCGAGGCGGAAGAGCCATGCTTGTGAGTAATGTACAATGTATAGATGTGAAGGCGGCAGCAGGTATGGGGGAGAGACGTCACCTTACAAAGCTGACCATCTGTCAGCAGGATTAACCGAGCTATAATGCTTGATAGGACTGACCCTGCTGACTAAACCATTGCCATACCTTTCTTTGCCTGATCCATTGCTGCGGTTTAGGAAAAATTAGTGTTGCAAAAGATATGCAAAAGTGCACCGAATCCGCAAGACACCTTTTTTTTTTTTTTTAACTTCTATAAAAGTATCCTATCCTTGTCAGCAAAATGGACAAGGGGCCGCGGAACGGACGTGCGGAGGCGGACAGCACTTGGGATGAATGGATCCGCATCCGAGCCACACCGAATCCACAGCCATGTGCACTTTAATCACCTCCTTTCTCTTGGTCCTATATTCACCAATCTCATGTTGCAATTACAACAAAAAAATACATAAAGAATCTCTTCGTGTCTCGGAGGGTTGTGGAGTCAGAGTCAAAGCTAGTTTTGGGTGGAGTCGGTACAAATGTATCGACTCAAGCTTTAAAAAAATCTGTCGTTATTATTGTGTAATTAACTGTCATAAATTTTAGAAAAGTTTAAAAATGTTAAGCATAAATATATTTTATGTTCTATCAATATAAGATGATATGTTTCAAAATCAGTGCTAAGCAGGGTGTTCTAGTGGTGATAGATATTCAATTCTCACCTCTCCTGTGTTCTCTACTGTCCTTATACTATGATCAGTGCTAAGCAGGGTGTTCTAGTGGTGATAGGTAATCAGTTCTCACCTCTCCTGTGTTCTCTACTGTCCTTATACTATGATCAGTGCTAAGCAGGGTGTTCTAATGGTGATAGATAATCAGTTCTCTCCTCTCCTGTGTTCTCTACTGTCCTTATACTATGATCAGTGCTAAGCAGGGTGTTCTAGTGGTGATAGGTAATCAGTTCTCACCTCTCCTGTGTTCTCTACTGTCCTTATACTATGATCAGTGCTAAGCAGGGTGTTCTAGTGGTGATAGATAATCAGTTCTCTCCTCTCCTGTGTTCTCTACTGTCCTTATACTATGATCAGTGCTAAGCAGGGTGTTCTAGTGGTGATAGATATTTAATTCTCACCTCTCCTGTGTTCTCTACTGTCCTTATACTATGATCAGTGCTAAGCAGGGTGTTCTAGTGGTGATAGGTAATCAGTTCTCACCTCTCCTGTGTTCTCTACTGTCCTTATACTATGATCAGTGCTAAGCAGGGTGTTCTAGTGGTGATAGATATTCAATTCTCACCTCTCCTGTGTTCTCTACTGTCCTTATACTATGATCAGTGCTAAGCAGGGTGTTCTAGTGGTGATAGATAATCAGTTCTCTCCTCTCCTGTGTTCTCTACTGTCCTTAAACTATGATCAGTGCTAAGCAGGGTGTTCTAGTGGTGATAGGTAATCAGTTCTCACCTCTCCTGTGTTCTCTACTGTCCTTATACTATGATCAGTGCTAAGCAGGGTGTTCTAGTGGTGATAGATAATCAGTTCTCTCCTCTCCTGTGTTCTCTACTGTCCTTATACTATGATCAGTGCTAAGCAGGGTGTTCTAGTGGTGATAGGTAATCAGTTCTCACCTCTCCTGTGTTCTCTACTGTCCTTATACTATGATCAGTGCTAAGCAGGGTGTTCTAGTGGTGATAGATAATCAGTTCTCTCCTCTCCTGTGTTCTCTACTGTCCTTATACTATGATCAGTGCTAAGCAGGGTGTTCTAGTGGTGATAGATATTCAATTCTCACCTCTCCTGTGTTCTCTACTGTCCTTATACTATGATCAGTGCTAAGCAGGGTGTTCTAGTGGTGATAGGTAATCAGTTCTCACCTCTCCTGTGTTCTCTACTGTCCTTATACTATGATCAGTGCTAAGCAGGGTGTTCTAGTGGTGATAGGTAATCAGTTCTCTCCTCTCCTGTGTTCTCTACTGTCCTTATACTATGATCAGTGCTAAGCAGGGTGTTCTAGTGGTGATAGATATTCAATTCTCACCTCTCCTGTGTTCTCTACTGTCCTTATACTATGATCAGTGCTAAGCAGGGTGTTCTAGTGGTGATAGGTAATCAGTTCTCACCTCTCCTGTGTTCTCTACTGTCCTTATACTATGATCAGTGCTAAGCAGGGTGTTCTTGTGGTGATAGGTAATCAGTTCTCACCTCTCCTGTGTTCTCTACTGTCCTTATACTATGATCAGTGCTAAGCAGGGTGTTCTTGTGGTGATAGATAATCAGTTCTCTCCTCTCCTGTCTTCTCTACTGTCCTTATACTATGATCAGTGCTAAGCAGGGTGTTCTAGTGGTGATAGATATTCAATTCTCACCTCTCCTGTGTTCTCTACTGTCCTTATACTATGATCAGTGCTAAGCAGGGTGTTCTTGTGGTGATAGGTAATCAGTTCTCACCTCTCCTGTGTTCTCTACTGTCCTTAAACTATGATCAGTGCTAAGCAGGGTGTTCTAGTGGTGATAATCAGTTCTCTCCTCTCCTGTCTTCTCTACTGTCCTTATACTATGATCAGTGCTAAGCAGGGTGTTCTAGTGGTGATAATCAGTTCTCTCCTCTCCTGTGTTCTCTACTGTCCTTATACTATGATCAGTGCTAAGCAGGGTGTTCTAGTGGTGATAATCAGTTCTCACTAGGGATCGACCGATATTGATTTTTTAGGGCCGATACCGATAATTTGTCAACTTTCAGGCCGATAGCCGATAATTTATACCGATATTCTGGGTATTTTTATTTTTGAGAAAAAAAAAATTTTCCTACACAAATCTGCTGAAAATTAATATGTTTATTGTTAACGTGTATTATTATTTTATTTTTTTGTAAATCTTTTTCATTTATACTTAATATTTTTGTGTGTTTCCTTTTTTTTTTTTTTTACTAACTTTTAGCCCCCTTAGGGACTAGAACCCTTGTCCTATTCACCCTGATAGAGCTCTATCAGGGTGAATAGGATCTCACACTGTCCCTGCTGCTCTGTGCTTTGTGCACACAGCAGCAAGGTTACTGACTATGGCAGCCAGGGCTTTAATAGCGTCCTGGCTGCCATGGTAACCGATCGGAGCCCCAAGATTACACTGCTGGGGCTCCGATCGGAGGAGGAGGGGAGAGGGGATCCTGTGGCCACTGCCACCAATGATTAATACTGGGGGGGGCTTGGGGGGGGGGGGGGCGCACTGCGCCACCAATGAAGATACCTCTCTCATTCACATACAGGAGGCGGGAGCTGGCTGCAGAATCACATAGCCGGCTCCCGACCTCTATGAGCGGTAGCTGCGATCCGTGGCACCTAAGGGGTTAACTACCGCGGACTGCAGCTGCCGTTCATAGAGGTCGGGAGCCGGCTATGTGATTCTGCAGCCAGCTCCCGCCTCCTGTATGTGAATTAATGAAAGACTCATCTTCATTGGTGGCGCAGCGGCCACAGCCCCTCCCCTCCTCTTGTCTTCTCCCCTCTCATTGGCGGCAGCAGCACAGGGGGGGAGGAGACGCTGCTTACTTCTCCCCTGTGCTGCTGAGGGAACACAGAGAGCGCTGAGAGCAGCGCGTTCTGTGTTCCCATTACGTTATCGGTATATCGGCAAAATAGATGCCGATACCGATAACTGTGAAAATCCTCAATATCGGCCGATAATATCGGTAAAACCGATAATCGGTCGATCCCTAGTTCTCACCTCTCCTGTGTTCTTTAATGTCCCTTATACTAGAAACTATGGTAAGCAGGGTGTTCTTGTGGTGATAGGTAATCAGATCTCACCTCTCCTGTGTTCTCTACTGTCCTTATACTATGATCAGTGCTAAGCAGGGTGTTCTAGTGGTGATAATCAGTTCTTACCTCTCCTGTGTTCTCTACTGTCCTTATACTATGATCAGTGCTAAGCAGGGTGTTCTAGTGGCGATAGATAATCAGTTCTCACCTCTCCTGTGTTCTCTACTGTCCTTATACAATGATCAGTACTAAGCAGGGTGTTCTTGTGGTGATAGATAATCAGTTCTTACCTCTCCTGTGTTCTTTACTGTCCCTTTATACTAGAAACTATGGTAAGCAGGGTGTTCTTGTGGTGATAGGTAATCAGTTCTCACCTCTCCTGTGTTCTCTACTGTCCTTATACTATGATCAGTGCTAAGCAGGGTGTTCTAGTGGTGATAGATATTCAGTTCTCACCTCTCCTGTCCTTATACTATGATAAGTGGGATGTTCTAATGGTGATAGATTAGGCTACTTTCACACTAGCGTTTTTGCTGCATCTGGCAGAGTCCAGCAAAAACGGTTCTGTTACTGATAATACAACCATCTGCATCCGTTATGAACGGATCCGGTTGTATTATCTATAACATTTCTTTAACATAGCCAAAATGGATTTGTCATGACCCCCAATGCAAGTCAAAGGTGACGGATCCGTTTTTCCCAGGAAGGTAAGCAAAATACAACATGTTGCGGTTTGCTCTCCAGTGTGGGAACTCAACTAAACGGAACGCATTTTGGAGCATTCCATTCTGTTCAGTTCAGTTTTGTCCCCATTGACAATGAATGGGGACAAAACTGAAGCGTTTTTTTTCCGGTATTGAGCCCGTATGACAGCTCTCAATACCATAAAACTTTAACGCTAGTGTGAAAGTACCCAAATAAGTTCTCACCTCTCCTATGTTCTTCCCTGTCCCTTATACTATAATCTGTGGTAAGCAGGGTGTTCTAGTGGTGATAGATATTCAGGTATCTTTATGCTGCGCCAAGGCCCTTAGTTACAATGCCTGAAACTGTGCAGCACATGCTCAGTGCTGAAGAGCAGGAATTTCTCTGCTGGGCATGCCTGCAGTCAACTCCGAACAGGAAGACAGCGTTGGGGTCCATTCACACATCCGTTCCGCAATATAGGCAACGGGTGCGGACCCATTCATTCTTAATGGGGCAGGAATCAATGTGGAGAGCACACAGTGTGCTCTCTGCATCTGCATTTCCGGAGCGCGGCCCCGAACTTCCGGGTCGCGGCTCCGCAAAAAAATAGAACCTGTCCTGTTCTTGTCCGCAATTGCAGACAAGAATAGGCAGTTCTATGAGGGGTGCCGGCCGGGTATATTGCGGATCCGCAATACACCATGGACGTGTGAATGGACCCTTAAATGGGTTATCAGGAAATAAGTCACTTTTCACAGGAGCCCGCATCCTGCCTCTGCTATGGAAGGAATCATACTTCCCGCCGCTTTGGTTTTGTTTGCTGGCATTCGTGTGTCCATCTTCCGGCCTGCACCCGTTTTAATTAGGCACAGGCATAATCCTCTGCAGCCGATGACTGGCTTTAGTGGTCATGTGGTCACCAGTTATTGGCTGCAGCAGATGGTCATGCCCGTGCTGGGGACAAATGACAAGAGCCAGTGTGCAGGACCGGAGCTGCGGATAGCGGGCACGTATGACTCTTCGAATAGCGGAGGCAGGCAGTGGGCACCTGTGAAAAGTTACTTCCTCCCAGACACCCCTTTCATGGCAGCACTAAATACAGCAGCCCCATTTTTTACATGTTTCTTTTATTCCCATTTAGACTTGCACGTGATTCTCTACATTTCCAGGACACGCACATAAAGCTTTTCTAACATTTTCTGAGGACAAATCCATAGATTTTTTTTTACAATTAAGTGTATAACAGTGTTTTCTAGTTATTAAATGCATATTTTATTACAGGAATTTAGAACATTTTAGAAATTGTATTCCAATAAATATGTTCTAAGTAGCTTGATTGAGAAGAGAAAGCCCAATGTCACCATTTTACTACAGGAAATTATTTACTAAATTATCGGCCATTTATAAAGGAGAGTCAGAACTTTGGCTTAGGCTACTTTCACACTTGCGTTCGGGGTTCCGCTTGTGAGCTCCGTTTGAAGGCTCTCACAAGCGGCCCCGAACGGATCTGTACTGCCCCAATGCATTCTGAGTGGATGCGGATCTGCTCAGAATGCATCAGTCTGGCACCGTTTGGCCTCCGTTCCGCTCAGCAGGCGGACACCCGAACGCAGCTTGCAGCGTTTTTGTGTCCGTCTGGCCGTACGGAGCCAAACGGATCCGTCCAGACTTACAATGCAAGTCAATGTGGACAGATCCGTTTGACGTTGACATAATATGGTGCAATTTCAAACGGATCCATCCCCCATTGACTTTCAATGTAAAGTCAGGAGTCCCCTATTAATATACCATCAGATCGGAGTTTTCTCCAATCCGATGGTATATTCTAACGCCTCTATGTTAGAATATACCATCGGATTTGAGTTAGATCGTGAAACTCAGATCCGACAGTATATTCTAACACAGAGGCGTTCCCATGGTGATGGGGACGCTTCAAGTTAGAATATACTGAGAACTGTATACATGACTGCCCCCTACTGCCTGGCAGGTGCTGCCAGGCAGCAGGGGGCAGACCTACCCCCCTCCCCCCCCCCCCCCCCTGTATTTAACTCATTGGTGTCCAGTGCGGCCCCCCCCTCCCTCCCCAGTATTAAATGTGACCAGTGCGGCCCCCCTCCCTCTATATTCATTGGTGGCCAGTGCGGCCCCCCCCTCCCTCCCTCCACAGTATTAAATGTGACCATTGCGGCCCCCCTCCCTCTATATTCATTGGTGGCCAGTGCGGCCCCCCCCTCCCTCCCCAGTATTAAATGTGACCAGTGCGGCCCCCCTCCCTCTATATTCATTGGTGGCCAGTGCAGATTCCCAGTATTAAATGTGACCAGTGCAGCCTCCCCTCTCTCCCCCCCATCATTGGTGGCAGCGGAGAGTTCCGATCGGAGTCCCAGTTTAATCGCTGGGGCTCCGATGGGTAACCATGGCAACCAGGATGCTACTGCAGTCCTGGTTGCCATGGTTACTTAGCAATTTTTAGAAGCATTATACTTACCTGCGAGCTGCGATGTCTGTGACCGGCCGGGCGCTCCTCCTACTGGTAAGTGACAGGTCTGTGCTATAAGCAATGCGCCGCACAGACCTGTCACTTACCAGTAGGAGGAGCTCCCGGCCGGACACAGACATCACAGGTAAGTATAATGCTTCTATTTATTGCTAAGTAACCATGGCAGCCAAGACTGCAATAGCGTCTTGGCTGCCATGGTAACCGATCGGAGCCCCAGCGATTAAACTGGGACTCCGATCGGAACTCTCCGCTGCCACCAATGATGGGGGGGGTGATTTTAATTGGGGGGGGGGGGAGAGGGGAGGCCGCACTGGTCACATTTAATACTGGGAATCTGCACTGGCCACCAATGAATATAGAGGGAGGGGGGCCGCACTGGTCACATTTAATACTGGGGAGGGGGGGCCGCACTGGCCACCAATGAATATAGAGGGAGGGGGGCCGCACTGGTCACATTTAATACAGGGGAGGGAGGGGGTCTGCCCCCTCCTGCCTGGCAGCACCTGATCTCTTACAGGGGGCTATGATTCGCACAATAATTGTGCGGATCACAGCCCCCTGTAAGAGATCGGGTGCTTTCAGGCAGCAGGGGGCAGTCATATACACAGTTCTCAGTATATTCTAACTTGAAGCGTCCCCATCACCATGGGAACGCCTCTGTGTTAGAATATACTGTCGGATCTGAGTTTTCACGAAGTGAAAAATCAGATCTGTAATGCAGACGGATCCATTCTGAACGGATGCAAGCGTTTGCATTATAGGAGCGGATCCGTCTGTGCAGACACCAGACGGATGCGCTCCAAGCGCAAGTGTGAAAGTAGCCTTACTTACGCCACAGCCCTGGTGTCTCAGGGGATCTCACTGTCCTGTGACTGGCTGGAAGACAGCTGGCTGCAGTAGGAGCCTCCCCCTCTGCCTTATCTGCAGTAGGACCAAAAGATTACTAAGCCCCATCCTTCAGGCAGTCCCCAGCCAAAAATGGAACAAATCAGCAGGGTTTCTATAAGACGTGTTTGCCTCAGGAACATGCATAACATCCTACAGACTAACAACCTGTGCGGGCAAGATTATCTGCTGTTTTAATTAAGGTCTTTAATACCTCCTTAGATCCCGGAGCTGAGTAAAGAGACAGTCCGCATGAAGGACCCAGAAAAAGTCAGACAACTGATCCTGGCATTAAAGAATGGAGGCGATAAGAAATTACAGGTCGGTTACAAAGTTCCATAGTTCAGCATTAAAATGGTTTTCTGAGATTTTTATACTGATGACCTATCCTCTGGAGAGGTCATTAGTATCTGATCGGGCAGTCTGACACCCGGGACCTCCACCGGTCTGCTGTTTGACAAGGCACCAGCACTCGCGTCCCTCGCTCTGCTTTTCCTAGGTCAGTGATGACATGTTCATTGGTCATGTGGCCTAGTCGCAGCTCACTTGAATGGGGCTGAGTGCGATACCAAGCACAGCCGCTATACCAGGGATCAGCAACCGTCGGCACTCCAGCTGTTGTGAAACTACAATTCCCAGCATGCTCCATTAATTTCTATGAGAGTTCTGAGAAGAGCAGAGCAAGTATGCATGCTGGGAGTTGTAGTTTCACAACACCTGGAGTGCCGGAGGTTGCCTACCTACCCCTGCGCTATACAATGTATTGCGCTGTGCTTAGTGAGCTGCAAGAAGGCCTTCTCAAATAGCTGATCGGTGGGAGAACCGGGTGTCAGACCCTCACTGATCAGTATAAAAATCTCGGAAAACCCTTTTAACATTATAGTGTCTAATTTTTTGTCCTCCTCATGCCGCTAAAATGGCAGTGAACAGTGGAAACATGGACTCCACAAGATCTCTGAAGGTGTTCTGTCATATACGGCACCAAGTCTTGAGCACCAGATCTTTTAAAGGGGTTGTACAGCTTTTCTACATACTCCACAGCATGGCCAGACCCAAGGTTGTAATCATACTTACATGATCCCCGCTGCCATGTTTCAGTTCGATCGCTGCCTTGTCGTCTCTGTGCGGCCGAGTCTCTCCTTGTCAACGTCCGGTTTGTGGTCACATGCCATATGGGTGACGCGTCACGTTGTGGGGTCTGTAGAAAAGCTGTACAAAGGTGAACAACCCCTCTAAGTCCTGTAAATTGTGAGGTATAACCTCCATCGATCAGACTTGTTTTCCAACACATCCAACAGAAGGATTGAGATCTGGAGAAAGTGGAGGCCAAGTGATCACCTTGAACTCATTGTCATGTTCCTCAGACCATTCCTGAACACGTTTTGCAGTGTGGCAGGGTTTATGATCTTGCTGAAAGAGGGCCCTGCCATTAGGGACTATCTCTGCCGTGAAGGGATGTGTTTAGGTAGGTGATACGTGTCATAATAACATCCACATGAAAGCCGGGCCCAAGGTTTTTCAGCGGAACATTACCCAGGGCATCATACTGCCTCCACCGGCTTGCCAACGTCAGATAGTGAATCAATCCTGGTGCCATCTATTTCCCGGGTAAGAGACACACACCTGAACTTGCACTTAATGTAATTGGTCCAGTTCTGATGCTCCCATGTCCATTGTAGATGCATTCAGTGGTGGACAAACATCAGCATGGTCACTCTGACCTGTCTAGCTCATGGCCCCAAGCTGTGATGCCCCGTGTGTTCTGATACCTTTCGGTCATAGCTAGCATTACATTTTTTAGCCATGTGTGCCTCAGTAGCTCTTCTGTGAGATTGGACCAGATGTGCTAGCCTTCACTCCCCATGGGCATCAATGAAACTTGGGCGTCCAAGACCCTGCACTGGTTTACCACTTATCCTTCCTTGGACCTCCATTAGTAACCACTGCATACCAGGATCACCCCACAAGCCCTGCTGTTTTGGAGATCCTCTGTCAAGGTCATCCTTATGCTTGACCATTATTCCGGTCAGCTGTTTTAGGCTGGGTTTCCACATAGCAGCCGCAATGTGGCTGAAACACTACCTTCCTGTTGTAGCCAATGGGCGCCTCTAAACTGTGTATATAGCGCTGTGGGAGCAGAACGTATACATTTTAGGTCCTATGGAGAAGACTTCATGTATCTGCACAGCTAGTATTTGCTCTTTGTATACATTATGAGCCTCATTTGTCCTCCCATTCATTTCTATCATATTCCATATTTCAGGTGATCTCTGATTTTGACATGACACTGAGCCGGTTCCAATATAATGGAGAGAGGAGTCCCACATGCTATAGTGAGTATATATGCCTATCGCCCCCTGCTGGCCTCCTGTGACATTCTGTGGTTTTTATACCTGCTGCACATCTCATGCCATCTCTCCTACACAGATATTATTGACAACAGCAAGATGATTAGTGAGGACTGCAGGAAGAAGGTAGGTCATGAGTTTATCTGGAAGTTTAGGATTAGTTATACTTGGAATTCCTCCCCATAAATACCTACATGGCAGTTACAGTGGTTTTAGAAGCTTAAAAAGGCATCTCCTAATGCAGGGCTGGCTGTGTCTGGTTTTGCAGTTTAGTCAAGCTGCAATATCTGATGCAGCCTGTGAACAGGAGTGGCGCTGTTTCTTAAAAGTTGGAACGTTTTTTTTTTGTTTGTTTTTTTAATCTTGCACAACACATTTAAATGTCTTGTGACTCGGCACATTTTGTTATGACTACATGCGGTCCTGTGGATGTGACTGTTGACTTAAGACAAAAGTCGCTGCCCCTGAGGTCCTTTTCTCAGCCTTTTAGTCATAGGCGTAGTGATGACAGTGTGTAAAATATAATGCTATGCCTCTTGGGTACAGTGAAGCTCGAGTCTTATTAGACAGGTGACCCTATAGGTTTTCTTAGACACCTTTCAATGGGGACATGTTTTTAACTGTTTTGATATTTTTGGTGTCATTTTTTTAGATGTGTATTCCAAATGTTTTATCCTTCCTGTAGTTGAAGGATCTCTTCAATACCTACTACCCCCTTGAGATCGACCCAAATCGGACCAGTCAAGAAAAGTTCCCGCTCATGGTGGAATGGTGAGAGGAACGTCGGATAAATGTTATTCTGTTAATCTGTTTTACAGGACAGTGAGACCATTGCTTGAATAGCAGTTCCCTAATATATTGTTCTCTGTATCACTACTTTGTGTTGCACTGAAAACCCCATTGGGGCTGTGGAGGAACATGTATCTTCACCAGTGTATCTGTAGACCTTAACCCTTTGGCAGTCATTTGGTGTTTTGGACATTTTACACCTCCGGTAACCAGGACAGTTTTTGCAGTTTTGACATGTACAAATAAAACCTAAATTACAAAATAAAAAATCGTACTTACCCCCATACCCATATATTTCTTCAAAGTAGACACTCGGCACACTGTCAAAATGCCGCTCAGAAATGTATACACACAGACACAGCTGTAATTTTGAACTGGAAAGTTGATATTGGTGGGTAAAAGTGTGATCCAAGCAGAAAGTTATGTGCAGAGTTCATGTATACCAAATAGGCCTAACATTACATCTCTTCATAAAATCGCCAAAATATGGTTTTATGCTGGAAATGTTTCATAAAGGAGCTACCTATAAAATACAGGGATTACAGTCCTTGAAAAGTAAGTGCACCCCCCTGAAAGCAGACAACTTGACAATTGCAGTTCCCCTAAAGGATGAATGTGTCCACCTTCAGGTAACTTTGTGACAAACAGGAATAATAAAATAAAAAAATGCTTCAAAACAAACATTTGCACCTAAAACGCAGAAGTTTACACATAAAAACAACGCTATGTATACCACAAGTGTATATACGTCAACAAGAGCTTGTGGTTTTAACCCCTTGGATACCGGATAATTTTTTTTTATTTATTTGTATTTATTTTTTTCATTTTTCTTCCCTATCTTCCTTGAGCCATAACTTTTTTATTTTTCCATTCACATATCCATATAAGGGCTTATTTTTTGGCGAGACAAATGGGGTGGAATTGGAAGGAAAAAAATGTATACGTATATTTCTTCCAGTGCAGGGAAAGAAGACCACTAAACCAATGTAACCCCCGGAATAATATCCAGTATGTTATGTATTTAACCCTTGACCCTCAGGGATACATTGGCTGGGAGTTGTGTGCCCTGACCTGTCTGTGTTTTCCAGGTGGAGTAAAGCTCACACTCTGCTCTGTGCACAGAAGATTGAGAAGCAGATGCTGTCACAGGTTGTGAAGGAGTCACAGGCGAGGCTAAGGTAAAGAAATGCTCTGCTATATGGATGACGTCCTCTTCCACTGTCTCCCCTTCGACATATCTCTTTCCTCCAAGTGTCTGTGTTTTTCCAGGGAAGGGTTTGAGGCATTTTTTGACACCTTGCACCTCAGTGAGATCCCTCTTTTTATCTTCTCCGCTGGGATCGGTGATGTTCTGGAGGAGATAATTCGCCAGGCCGGGGTGTATCACCCCAATATAAAGGTCGTCTCTAACTACATGGATTTTGATGAGCAAGTAAGTAACCTGTGGGGCTGAGAGGGGTTTGTCTTAAAGAGGATCCATTATCTTGACATGTATGGTTTTGTAAGTGCTTTTATTCTCCATAAGAAAACCATTATGGAACTCGGTATGGTGCTGACAAGAATGACAAAGCCCAGTTGTAAATTTAGTTGCACATTTTCAGGAGGAATAGCAGAGGATTAGCGCGAGATAAAAGATGCACCAGAATAAAAGTATTTATAAAAACGGAGTCAGTAGAGCCAAGTCAGGTGCTATTTAAAGGGGGGCTTCCAAGATGAGTAAAATATAGGCTTTGTAACATAGCAATTCTCCTCTCTTCGTTCTCCTCAGTCTAATCTCTGCCACCCACGGTGATGTTTTTACCAGGTAACATGTCCCATTGGTGTCGGACATTGCTGTGTCATGTAAAAGCACTATGGATGAAACTCCATGATGCAGTTTTTGCACTCCATGAAGGCGGAGAGGTTGGGTAGAGCAGAGTTGATCTGAGGGTTAGGAAAGTTTTGTGAATTTGGAAAAGGTGAGTGTTACATGCCCCTCTACATGTAGACATGTATTGGGGAGTGAAGTATAGATACTTATAGCTGTGTATTGATTGTGTTTTGCATAATGCAGTGCCTAAGGGGCAGAGCACGGCACAGAGATTCAAAGAGCACCAAAAAATAACCTCGGTCATGTTCTACCCTCTCAGGTCCAGCACTTGACATAATACATGGTAGGGGTTTTGCCAGATGTGTTCCTTTTTATTTGGATGTCTTGGCACCTGGAGGAGGAGAACACATCTTCGTGCTCATATATGAGGAATTCAGATGTACATATCCTGTATATTTAGTACTAGGAGAAGAAAACACACACGTTTTTGTGTATCAGGTCATGTATACTCAGGACAGGTGATGAGAATGTATGTATTCTGGTGGCTTCATACTGGGATAGGATTGATGTAATTCTGTACATTTAAAGGGAGTCTGTCAGCAGGTTGGACTGTGCTAAGTTGCTGACGGCAATGCGAAGGGCCTGGGGGAAAACAGTATAAACATGGCTTTTGTAAGCGTTTATCATCAGGAGTAGTGTAAATATGAAGTTTTTATTCTGGCAGGTTCTGCTACTGCAAGTGCCAAGGTGGCAGAGCTTTCACAGCTCTTCCCCTCTGCTCTGAGTGACAGCTGTAGCATCCAACCAGGAGACATAACAGCTGTCACTTAGAGGAGAGGGGCTGTGAAGCAGATCAGTGCAGAGAGCACTTAACAGAGAAGCTCCGCCTCCTGGGCCCTTGCAGGAGCAGAACTTGGCAGAATAAAACTTTATATTTACATATAAGTCTTCACAAGAGATGTTTATCTTGCTTTCCGCAGTTCATACCTAGTGCTGTCAGCAGTTTAGCATAGTCAGTACTGCTGACAGATGCCATTTAATCATTTCCTTCTAGGGTGTCATGACCGGATTTAAGGGTGAAATAATTCATACCTATAACAAGAATAACTCTGTCCTAAGAGATACTGAGTATTTCCAGCAAATCAGCCATCGCAGTAACATCCTGCTCCTGGGAGATACTTTGGGCGACCTCACAATGTCTGAAGGAGTCACAGCTGTGGAGAACATTCTTAAGATCGGCTTCCTGAATGACAAGGTGAGGATCAAACAGTAGAATTATAGATGGTAAAATGACCACCTGCATTAAAGGGAACTTGTCACCGGGATTTGGGGTATAGAGCTGAGGACATGGGTTGCTAGATGGCCGCTAGCACATCCGCAATACCCAGTCCCCATAGCTCTGTGTGCTTTTATTGTGTAAAAAAAACGATTTGATACATATGCAAATTAACCTGAGATGAGTCCTGTCCCTGACTCTTCTCACGTACAGGACTCATCTCAGGTTAATTTGCATATGTATAAAATCGGGTTTTTTTACACAATAAAAGCACACAGAGCTATGGGGACTGGGTATTGCGGATATGCTAGCGGCCATCTAGCAACCCATGTCCTCAGCTCTATACCCAAAATCCCGGTGACAGGTTCCCTTTAAAGTCGTGTGTCACGAAAGTTGTAGGGGCATCAATCCAGAAATGGTCCAAGAAAGTTTTTCAGCACCATGACTTATCATCAAATCCGAGTTTGTTTTTTTCAAAGCACTTTAAATGGCATACAGTGGGTAAGGACATGTTTCAGGCTTCAGACTGGGCTCTGACTAAGGCCTCATGCACCCGACCGTTTTTTTTAAGGTCTGCAAAAACGGTGTCCGTGACCGTTTTTTCGTCCGTGGGTCTTCCTTGATTTCTGGAGGATCCACGGACATGAAAAAAAAGTCGTTTTGGTGTCCGCCTGGCCGTGCGGAGCCAAACGGATCCGTCCTGAATTACAATGCAAGTCAATGGGGACTGATCCGTTTGACGTTGACACAATATGGTGCAATTGCAAACGGATCCGTCCCCCATTGACTTTCAATGTAAAGTCAGGAATCCCTTTTATACCATCGGATAGGAGTTTTCTCCAATCCGTTGGTATATTTTAACTTGAAGAGTCCCCATCACCATGGGAACGCCTCTGTTAGAATATACCATCGGATTTGAGTTAGATCGTGAAACTCAGATCCGACAGTATATTCTAACACAGAGGCATTCCCATGGTGATGGGGACGCTTCAGGTTAGAATATACTAAAAGAACTGTGTACATGACCCCCTCCCCCTCCCTCCCCTGTAGTTAACACATTGGTGGCCAGTGCGGCCGGCCCCCCCTCCCTCCCCTGTAGTTAACACATTGGTGGCCAGTGCGGCCGGCTCCCTCCCCTGTAGTACTGTAGATTCATTGGTGGCCAGTGGGCCTCCCCCTCCCCCTGCAGCACCTGAGGGGTTAATTGTGCGGATCACAGCCCCCTGTAAGAGATCGGGTGCTGCCAGGCAGCAGGGGGCAGTCATGTACACAGTTCAAAGTATATTCTAACTAGAAGCGTCCCCATCACTATGGGAACGCCTCTGTGTTAGAATATACTGTCGGATCTGAGTTTTCACGAAGTGAAAACTCAGCTCTGAAAAAGATTTTATGCAGACGGATCTGCGGATCAGTCTGTGTGAAAGTAGCCTACGGCCACGGAAGCGGATGCCAATCTTGTGTGCATCCGTGTTTTTTCACGGACGCATTGACTTGAATGGGTCCGTGAACCGTTGTCCGTCAAAAAAATAGGACAGGTCATATTTTTTTGACGGACAGGAAACACGGATCACGGATGCGGCTGCAAAACGGTGCATTTTCCGATTTTTCCACGGACCCATTGAAAGTCAATGGGTCCACGAAAAAAAAACGGAAAACGGCACAACGGCCACGGATGCACACAACGGTCGTGTGCATGAGGCCTAAGGCTACTTTCACACTAGCGTTTTTATTTTCCGGCATAGAGTTCCGTCACAGGGGCTCTATACCGGGAAAGAACTGATCAGGTATATCCCCATGCATTCTGAATGGAGAGTAATCCGTTCAGGATGTCTTCAGTTCAGTCATTTTGACTGATCAGGCAAAAGAGAAAACCGTAGCATGCTACGGTTTTATCTCCGGCAAAAAAAAACTGAAGACTTGCCTGAATGCATTTTTTTCCATAGGTATGTATTAGTGTATTAGTTCAAAATACCGGAATGCCGGATCCGTCCTTCCGGTCTGCGCATGCGCAGACCTTTAAAAATGAGAAAAAAATAAATACCGGATCCGTTTTGCCTGATGACACCGGAAAAAACGGATCCGGTATTGCAATGCATTTTTCAGACTGATCAGTCAGAAAAAATGACATGCGTTTGCATACAGTTTGCCTGATCAGGCAGGCAGTTCAGGCAATGCAACTGCCTGCCGGAATCAAACAACGCTCTGGTTGAGGCCCGAAACGCGTCATCTCCTACTGTGTGCCATTTTAAAGTGCTTCAAATAAACTCTGATTTTATAAAAATTTGGGGAACAAAAAGTAGACCTCCACTGGCCAAGACATTACATTTCATCAAGAATCGCACCACAACATTTTATTGTAAAACTGCAATTTTATGAGTGTTAGGCCTGTTTCACACTTGTGCTGTTGCTTTCCGGTTTTGAGATCCGGCAGAGGATCTCAAAACCAGGCCAAAGCAGACCCGTTTTGTCCCCATTCATTGTCAATAGGGACAAAACTGATCAGGATTTATTCTGTTCCACTTTGTTGCTTTTTTGTGACCGGACACAAAACTGCTGAAAGCTGTGGTTTTGTGTGTGGTCTTTAAAACGGAACAAACTGGATCCGCCATGAAAATCAATGTAAGTTAATGGTGCCAGATCCGTGTTTAGTTTATTTTATTTTTTTTGTGAAAAAAAACTGGCTCCCATTGACTTACAAGGATTTTCATATTGGATCCGGTTTGTTCAGTTTAAAATTAATACAACCGAATCCGGCCGAAACGGATTCATCCGAATGTATTAAATGGCACAGATCCATTTAATTCTGGTTTTGAGATCATCTGCCAGATCTCAAAACCAGAAAGCCAAAGCCAGTGTGACACTTGCCTAAAAGTACAGGGTAAAAATGAACTTTAATAGCCAATGCTAGGCAGCTGCTGCTAAAGCCAATGCAAAATTGTGATGCACATAAAGGGGCCAGGATGAGAACATAGCAGAACAGTATCTCTTTCTTCTACGTACTACTCATTGTGGGTCATTTGTCACTACAGGTTGAGCAGCTGACAAATCAGTTTTTACAGTCCTATGACATTGTCCTGGTCAGGGACGAAACCCTGGATGTGGCGAACGGTATTCTCAACTTCATTACTGCCACGAACTGATCGATTCCAGCACACTAGAACTCCATTAATCCTCAAGCCGGTACGGATTCCTTCCATCATGACATAGGGATGTCGTTGACTTCTATTGTTGTGTTACCAAGACCCTTCTAAAATGTGCAGTACTAAGCGGGGGGTGGGGATGTCACTGTCATGAAGATGTACAAGAGGTTTATCACTTTGGACGTTTATGTTGTATCTGATGTTCTACATGAGAAGAGGCTGAGTCTGCACCATTGCGCCACCTTGTGGATGCTCAGATAGCATGTCCTGTACGCAGTGTATGAGATTTACAGGATCCATTATCTCTGCGGCAGATTTGCTAATCCTATAGATGGCATAAAGGTAGGACGTCTAGACCTGCACTAGATTTATTACATTGCCTGAGGCTGCTTTCACATCTGTGCTTTTGCTGTCCAGTTTTGGGATCTCAAAACCACAGCAAAATCCTTCCATTATAATAATACAACCCGCCGTATCTGTTCAGAACGGATCTGGTTGTATTATATTGAAATTGAAGAAACCGTATCCGGCACTAAAACCATTTAAAGTCAATGGGGGGCTGGATCCGGTTTTTTCGTGTCCGAAAAAACCCCAGATCTGGCACCAGTGACTTACATGGTTTTTATTGATGGATCCGGCTTCTTCGGTGTCCCATGCCGCACACAAAAATACTGCTTGCAGCGATTCTGTGTCCGGCATGGGAACGCAACAAAACGGAATGGAATGCATTTTGGTGCACTTCGTTATGGTTTGTTCAGTTTTGTCCCCATTGACAATGAATGGGGGCAAAACGGAAGCGTTGTGCTGCGGTTTGGAGACCCTCTGCCGGACAACACAACGCAAGTGTGAAAGTAGCCTAAATCTGGAGCAGGGATTGACGCCTTTCTCTGATGCTATACCAGCCCTCGGTTGGCTTACTTTGAGACAGAATTGTGGGACAATTTTAGAGCATAATGTCACTCACAATATTAGTCCACGTCCCACCCCCTTTTCAGGCAAGATGAAAAGGGTGTAGGAACCCTAGTGTCATGCATACAGCCACTGCCATTTTGCAGTCCACAAACCGCGGATCCACAAAAAACAACAGGTACTGGCCGTGTGCATCCCTTACTTTCCTTGGTCCCGATTATAGAACAAGAATAGGATGCTCTATAACTTGCAGAACTTCCACATGGATGCAGACAGCACATGGATGAGATCCGTGTCTGTGTGCTGTCCACGTTTTGCGGCTCCATATGAATGAATGGATCCGCCTGCAAGCCTTAAAAAATGCCGATGAGCCATGGACCCAAAATACGGTTGTGTCTGGGAGACCTAATTGTGTCAATTTGCACTACTTTTTAGACAGATTTTAGATGCAGACACATTAGTAAATCTGGGCCGATGCGTTATAGGGAGGGAACAGACTTCCTTTATAAAACCCCTGCCGTACAATGATAGATGTAGGTGTACGCACACAGGAAACCTACACTTATAGACAGACCAAAGAAACGCATAAACAGCAGATGGCTTCTAACTTCTTAGGTGATGTTTTCCCAGCTTGCTGTATGGCAGCTCCATTACCCACCAAAGATTTGGGAACTATAAACCTACCTCTGTGCCCATGTGTGAGGACAGAGAATACTGCAAGGCAACCAATGTAGAGATGTAGCGGTGCTCATCTTGATTTCTAACTGGTTAAAGGGGTTTTCCGAGATTTTAATACTGAGGCCCTATCCTCTTGATAGGTCATCAGTATTTGATCAATGTGCTTCTTTTCCACCCAGACGACAAGGCCTCATGCACATGAGCATATTTTTGGTCCAGCTAGAACAGCCCCACAGATGCAGACAGCATATACATCAAATACATGTGCTGTCTGCATTTTTTGCCACCCCCTTAGAAATTAACGAGTCCGCATCCTTGGGCCTGTTCTGCAGATTACAGAACACGTCCTTTTCTTGTCTGTTTTGCAGACAAGAATAGCCATTTCTATAATGGGAACCAAGGACAGTGTGGGATGCACACGGCAGGTATCCATATTTTTCAGATCCGCAGCTTGCGGACTGGGAAATACAGTTGTGTGCATGAGGCTTAAAAGGGGGTCCTGGGCTATCCCTTTAATTCTGCAGGTATTCTTTATCACAAGAAGGTAATCTGAAACAGGACTTCTTTATCTTTTCCTCCTGGGGCCCCACCAGCCAAAAAAGGACTATGCCTGGACCTTACCGTTGGCTGTCATTCATGCCAACATGTATAGTCTGTTATGAGATCACTGTACCATATGATCTCTTAGGCTGAGTTCACACGAGCGTGTCAGGATAAGGTCCGGATGCGTTGCGGCAAACCCGCGCGAGTAGGTACCCAATTGCAGTCAGTTTTTACTGCGATTGCGTTCCGTTGTTCAGTGTTTATCGCACGGGTGCAATGAGATTTGCACGCGCGTGATAAAAAACTGACTGTGGTACCCAGACCCGAACTTCTTCACTGAAGTTCAGGTTTAGGATCGGTTCTGTGTAGATGTTATTATTTTCCCTTATAACATGGTTATAAGGGAAAATAATAGCATTCTTTAATACAGAATGCTTAGTAGGTGGTCAATTGAGGGTTAAAAAATAATTAACTCACCTTCTCCTCTTGATCGAGTAGCTGCGCGATCAAGAGGAGAAGGTGAGTTAATTTTTTATTTTTTTTAACCCTCAATTGACCACCTACTAAGCATTCTGTATTAAAGAATGCTATTATTTTCCCTTATAACCATGTTATAAGGGAAAATAATACAGTGAATAGACTGTCATCTTAGCAACCATGCGTGAAAATCGCACCGCATCCACACTTTATTGCGGATGCTTGCGATTTTCACTCAGCCCCATTCACTTGTATGGGGCCTGCGTTGCGTGATAAACGCACAATATAGAGCATGCTGCGATTTTCACGCAACGCATAAGTGATCCGTGAAATTCACAGCTCATGTGCACAGCCCCATAGAAATGAATGGGTCCAGATTCAGTGCTGGTGCAATGCGTTCACCTCCCGCATTGCACCCGCGCGGAAATCTCGCCCGTGTGAACTCAGCCTTACTGTCTCGCTAACAACTGGGGGCATTCTGAAGGTTGTGTTTACAGGTGCTTCACTCAAAGGGGTTTTCCCACTTCAGACAATGGGGGCATATACTGCGCATGCGTCCTCCGAAAATAGCTGAGCTCTGGCTCGGCTATTTCCTTCAGGCTCATAGAAATGAATAGGAGCAGTGGCCACTCAAGCGTTGTGCGCTCTCATTCACTTCTATAGGGAGACCGCTTGGTGGTGGCCGGGGTCCTCCAGCAACCACTTTCCCCGCTCCGTTCTTGGTATAGGTGTGGGTCCCACCGCTGGGACCCGCACTTATCAGACAATGGGGACATATCCTAGCGATATACTTCCATTGTCTCAGATGGGAATACCCCTTCAATAGATTTTTGGTCAGTGTTACGTCCTTGTATAGAAGCGGATTCCATCATAGGAAAACTTATCTCAAAATTTCCTACTTTTCCACTTCTTGTTTTTAGTTAGGTTCTCCATGCTGGTGGAAGGGGACCATCAACCAGCACTAGCATCCAAAAGCCACCATGTATGACTAGCCTTATACTGAGACCCTTTCACCAGCTGTTCATATCATAGCTCCCACGATTCATCCTGTCCATCCATCTCTTTAAATTGAGGCATAGACCAATTTCCCATCCCCCACAGTAGGATAATCCTTTGTTATCTGGTTTTAAAGTCTATCAACTATATGTCCCATGTAAAGTGTTAGGGTGTAGGTACAGTCACATTCTAACATCTCTGTACATATTGGACCTCTAACCCCTATCTTGTTGTCCAAAATGCATTGCTTTTAATAAAACTGATTACTATCTTTGCCCTGTCTGTGTCTCTTGTAACAGCATGGTAGTCAAATGCTGACCGTAATAAAGAAAAAAGAAGGGTCAATTTTATTGTAAAATTCAACCACTGGTTTTAATAGTCAAAAATTTCATTGCAAAAATACAATTTATGTCCTGTTGTAAAGGGTAACACTGGGGTGTTGTAGATGTGGTTTGGGGGCTGAACCACTATATCAATGGGATTCAGGAATTCTTTGAAATATGAAAAATGCAATAGAAAACAAAAAACCTAATAATACATACAGTCTGCTGCCTTAGCAATTACATGGAGTCTCTTCCCCATCTGATCCGTCCTTGAGATCAGGACAATAACCACAGTTGTGGATTGTATTGTGCAGAGGTGTCTAATAACGCACTAGAAGAGCCTGTTACCCCCATGATCTGCAACGGGTCACAGTCGCCCCTGGCTGGAATAGGGTTCCAAAAAGTTGCAGTCTATACCAGCATGCTTGCAGTGCACAAAGGACCCAGATGGGGATGGTAGGACTGTCCTCTCCCCTGACTTTTAAGCACCGTGCCTCCTATAATTCTTCATGAACATTCTCTGCTTCCTCTTCAGTCTTCAGTTTCAGTTCATCCGCAGTGATTTTCTCATCCTTGTTTCGGTCCTGATTGACAAACATTTCAGAGATGGAATTTTCACGGTCTACACCAGGAAGGAACCGGCCTTTTCCTTCTTCCACCTGAGCTTTCAGGAATGTGGAAAACTGGAAATATAAAATGATTAGACTAAATGGTTTATTCTGCGTAATTACAGATCTATTTTTTCAATCACATGGAAGGGAAACCAAGAACCAATTTTGCCCCAACAGTTATCTGTGGTTTCTCACTCAGATTCCAGCCCAGGGCGATAGTTGGATACCAATAGCTGCTATGACAAAAAGAGGTCTAATAATGTCCTCCACGTCTGCAAAGTACGGAAGCCTATTAGGCCCTGCCAGAGGCTGACAGGCAGATATAATACAATTCACTATATAAATATATACAAATCCTCTTGTGGGACTAAAAAAAATAGTCCCAAAGTATCAATTTTAACAAAAAGAGGCTTTATTATGTTTAGAAAAACAACAAGAAAAAAAACTTTACAGTAGTGGTATTGCTGCATCTGTAACGGTCTGTACTATAACATTATTGAGTCATTGAACTGAAAGGCTGTTTTTTTGTTCATAAAGTAATCAAAACTTTATACGTACACACCTACAGCTGCACTGATGGAAAAATGAAAAAAATTACTTCATTCCAAAGGCCCAAAATAGGCCGGTCCTAAGGGATTAAAGGGAAATGCAAAATGCAGTAGGAAGCGGCAGTTTCCTACTGAAACTGTTCATTAGAACTAAACTGTCGTTAAGGAGCAGCACCCAACTATGTTCAGCCTACTTTATGGCTAGATATGATAAGTTACCAGGTGACACATCAGGGCCCCAGCAAGAGGCGAACTATAAAGAGAAGTGACATTAACTCACCTCCTCCAGCGGAACCTCTCCATTTTTATCTAAGTCCATTGCTTCAAATAGATTCTCAGGAGTATCTCCAAGCCAGATAAACAGATACCCATCTGGGACGCCTTCTTCTCTATGGAGCAGCTCTATGTCGAATTTTATCACCGCACTTGCAGGTACTCCACGAGCTACGGTAACAAAACAAAGGTTTCAATCAGCAAGTCGAGAGACCATGTTATGTGCTTCAACAGGGGACAGATAAAGATTCTTTCTTTTCTCAGTCATTGGTGCTTAACCCCGATGTATTAGGCTTGCCTGTAAAGGCAAGGTCTATCCACATCATATTCCATATAGAATTCATTTACATGACAACTTGAGTAATTGTGTAAATCCCTTGTAATTAGCTCACCAATCTGTGCATAGGGGTAACTCAAGAACCACCCAATGGCAGGCATTAGCGTAAATCAGTATCGCGAATCTTGGTCACAACATGCTCTTGGGAGATGGAGCCAGACTTTTTTTTTTTTCTGGCGCAACATTGCCTGAAATTACTTGAGTAAACCAAGTACAAATTTGGAGAGCTATACTCGTAACCAAAGGGAAGGGCAGAATTATCTACATATTTGCCAATTTACTGCTCAGACATTGGAACTTCTAACACCATGGACCAGCAGGATGTGTTGTCATGTATGCAAAGGAGGAGAAATGTTCCTGAAACATCTCAAACTGTTTGGCCAGCAGGGCATTCTACATGGTGCCCATCTTCCCTCACTATGTAATTAACCACAAGTAACAATATCCTGTTCAACAAGACTTGTTTCGCTGTCTCTGGTAAAACACACTGTCTTAGAAGTCAGCAAACTGGAGCTGGAAACATCTGGTTTTAAGATTTTGAGTAATAAGCCAGGAAACCGTATGTTGTCATCAGAAGAACTGGTCTTTGACCAGCTTACAAGTAGAGCACTTATTCCTTCATAGACCTGTTCGGACACTAGTCATTCTGTTCGGATAGCCAACAGGTTGTTGGTTCCAAATAAAGTTATTGCACGTTTCTGCCCATCTTTGTGACAGGTCAGCAAAACAAAGTGGCACAGTAAGGACTAATATGGATGTGGTGACTCCTTCCAACTGTGTTGAAAGTGTCAACCGAAGCATCCAAGGACTAAATGGGCAATATGATTGTGACTGTCCTATAAAATAGGATTAGGTGTAAGGATATGCATGGAAGCCTTTGTGATTTACAATACAATGATGAGATTCAAATCTAAATCTAATTTCAACAGGTCAAGTTTTGTAAAATCTTCTTGCCATGTATGTTGAGTTGCTGCCCTGCCCACATCATGTTCTTCAGTGAGATGCATTGCCTATGTTTGTCCAACTAGCCACTTGGCCACTGCTCTGTTGATTATCATGCTGAATGATCAGACCACAGTGCACCATCTAACTAGCTTTAGACCAGATATAGATATGTGTTGTGTGAGGGACAATCTCAGTGGGGCACCCATCAATTTCCCACCTCCTCAGCCTGTTTCAAGAGGTATTAAATATTTCAGAGAATATTCACCTCCGCTTTCTCCATGTGCCAAGTGGGGAGGCACAATGACCGTCCTCCTCTCTCCTACACACATTCCTGTTAGACCGATATCAAGACCATCAATGACTTTGTTCATGCCAAGGGAGATCTGCTGTGGATTTTCATAGTTGTTTCTGAAAGACAATTGAATAAGATTTAACTTTTCCATTAGCCTTAGTTCACAACAGAGGGGGCTATGATGAGACCTAAACATGTGCTTTGTACACTAACACTCTGTTTCTTAAGAGAACATTATTTAGGCTGCGTTATTGGTTTTCAGTTTCAAAGAGTACCCACAGTGTATGTAAACAGGTCACAGAAACATGTCAGAAAATGATATTGGTGGATGTCGTGTCTAGGTCCTGAGATCCCAACCAATCGCAGTGATGAAGAGGAAGAAGGTCTTGGCTGAGAAATTTGCCCCTTTGGCTTACATCAACATTTTTTTGACTGTCCTCAGAGGTGAAGTTATATATATTTATATAGATCAATGGTTATAAATATATATATGCACACACCACAGTACAGCAATACAACACTACACTAGCAAATTACACAATACACAGTTCCAATTCCACCCCAAATGTACCTAAATAATACACTTACATGCACACATATATTTAGCAGCAACCCACCCACCTGACTCTATACGCTGTCCCTATCAATACCAGCAATGCACACTGCAAGGGTTAACACCAATACCAGCAATGCACACTGCAAGGGTTAACACCAATACCAGCAATGCACACTGCAAGGGTTCATGGTGGCACTGCAAGGGTTAACACAGATGCAGTACCGGGGTACAGCAGGGGTTATTGCACTAGGGGTGTTTGGTGACAGGCAGCAGGGGTAGGAAAGGGTTGAGGGGAATTATTGCAGGGGCTGCTGGGCAGTGAGATCAGGGGTTATGCTGGGGTACAGGGCATTTGATACATATGCAAATTAACCTGAGATTAGTCCTGTCCCTGAGATTAGTCCTGTCCCTGAGATGAGTCCAGCACCGCCCCGCATCCTTAGAATCTCCTCCTTGCTCCCCGACGTCAGAAAGCTAGAGCGCCGTAATCTTGCAATGCGCGAGCTAGCGAATGCGCAGTGTCGTCATAGTGTTCCTTCCCTGTGCTGGCATCAGCCTCAGGGAACGAACTGTGCATGTGCTAGCTTGCGCATCACGAGATTACGGCGCTCTAGCTTTCTGACGTCAGGGAGCAAGGATGAGATTCTGAGGATGCGGGGCGGTGCTGGGCTCCTTCACGCTGGACTCATCTCAGGGACAGGACTCATCTCAGGTTAATTTTTTACACAATAAAAGCACACAGAGCTATGGGGACTGGGTATTGCGGATGTGCTAGCGGCGATCTATCAACCCATGTCCTCAGCTCTATACACAAAATCCTGGTGACAGGTTCCCTTTAAGGAGGAGGCAGGGCAGGGAAAGCGATACTTAGCCATTCCAGGGTTCAGGGGCTGCCTGCTCTTTCCTTCTTCCCCCACCCCCTCCCCCCCTCCTGTCTGGGGATGGCGGGGTCCTCTGCCTCCCTCCTACTCCTGAGCGCTGGCTGCCTCCTTAGCTATTCTGTCTCCCAGCGCAGCGCCGACTGCGCTTTCTTCCTGGAGGGGGGAGCAGGTCTTGTCTGAGCACTGTCTGCGCTCTTCTGGGGTTCTTCTGGGAGGTGGGTTGGGATTCACTCAATTGGAGCGCAGTGCCGCCGGGGTATTTAAACCCTGCGGCGCTCGCTCCCGTCCTCTCACGCTGCAGGAGTGCGCATGCACGCCTGCTGAAAAGGACACGTGGGCTGGCGCGGTGAAATGACGTCACCACACCAGCCTGCGCATCCCTGCATGCGCATCTAAGGACCACTTCCAGGCGGGGATCTCTTTCATCCTCCCGCCTGTGAAGCGCCTGCATATCCCAGGTGCTGTAATTACCGCCCCAGGGATATGCAACAAACAGAGGGAGGGGAACTCCCCTATCTCTGTTATGTTAACCATCTCCAGCCCTGCTGGGGATGTTTAACAAAAGGCAGCGGAATCTATTGATCCCTTGCCTTTTGAAGTCACCAGAGACTGGACATAATTGTCTGGCCATCTGGTGCCATCTCCACCTCCAGGAATGCAGGAGGGGGGGGGGGGGGGGGGCAGTGACTGGGGGACATTACTGGCCACATTTAACCATATATATCTATATAGATGCTTGGGGCACAAATGGGCAGCTATAAGCCCACACACACACACACACATTATATATATATTAGACCTGCATGCTGACAAAGGGACATACATACATCTCTCTCTCTCTCTGTGTGTGTGTGTGTGTGTGTGTGTGTGTGTGTGTGTGTGTGTAAACACATATATACACACACACACGACCCCCCCAACCTCGATAGGCCCATGTACTGGGCTCACACTGTTAATATATATGCATATATAAGTAGGCAGGCATATATATGTTTAAATCTAACACTTGCCTCTACACACAACTCAGGAGGCAGTTAAAGGATGAAACTGAGCATGTGCAGCCATCTCAGTGAGCTGGGCAAAGAAATAAGAAAATAAAACAGCAGGTGGCGCTATACAGATAGATTTTATTGAAGAACTCTGTGGCTAAGCTACATTTTTAATTATACACAATTACAAAAGTATTCAGATCCGGGTGCTGGTTTGAAAACTGTAGAAAATAATTTGTGGGACAACCCCTTTAAAGCAGGATGTTCAAGACCACAATGATAACTTTCATGTACAACTATGTGGATAAAGATACTTACGATGAGAAGAGCAGGGTTCCATCCAAGAGGGAACAGTTGTAGTGATACAGGATGAATTCGCCCTTCTTAGAGGTAACATTACACACTTCTGGCTTGTACGTCACCTCTATATCAACTGAGTCTTTGGGATTGTGGAAGTCAATCACATGAACATCAAAGATCAATACAGCAGATCCAGGAATACTGTTTCCTATTTGTGGTAAATAAAGTTCATATAATTCGAAATGATATACAGCTGTCAAATGATTGGTGGTCTGAAAAATAGTGCTCAATGTACTGTGCTGCACGTAAAGCAATGCCTGGGGTTTTAGGCATTTATTTAGTAGAAGTGTTCATTGGGTCCTGGTTAGAGGCACTTACCTGCTCCTTTTTCTCCATACCCAAGATGAGGTGGGATAATGATTCTTCTCTTTTCTCCTATACAAACGCCTTGAAGACCAGCATCCATACCCGGAATAATGTAAGACATTCCAATATATGTGTTGTATGTGTTATTTCTGGAGTAGCTGCAGAGAAGGTCATAAGACATATGTTAAGATTAATAATAATTTAAATAATCTTACACATCTCTTGGTGGTTATTGGGGGAACATCAGAGAGCCAACAGTCTACTGAGGTCTTCTCATCAGCAAGCCTCCCTTGTTACTGGAGCTCAATATAGGTAGAACGGAACTGGAATCCATTTAAACCCACAGACCATAGGGGTACATGTGTGCTATACATGGTATTCTGCAGAAAGCTGTTTCGTTACGTTAATGCACTTGGTGTGCATTCAAGAAGGTAGCTTGCATGGTCTTCAGTGCTGAAAGTAAGTCATCCAAGACAACCATTGCAGTTTTGGTAATATATGAGGAGCATCCTGAGGAAGAACAGTTTATTATAGGCAACTTACTGACCTGGAATCGAACAACACTCCATCCATGAGGGTGCCATTGTAGTGATAACGGACATAGTCTCCTGTAACAGCCCTGCGCTTGCAGTTTTGGGGGATGACTTGGTCCTGCACTGTAATCCCATCTTTGGGGTTGTGAAAGTCTATCAGAAAAACGTGGAACACCAGAGAAGATTGTGGAGGGATGATTGTTCCTATAGAGAAGGACAAACAAGTTACATATGGAAGTATTTCATTAGAAGGCACTCTCTAATATATTATTAAAGGGATTAACCCCGGTGTTCTCCTTTGTAACATGGATGTTGTCTAATTTCTTAATGTAGCCTTATAGCATTGTCTTCCTGATACAGAGCTTCACATCCCCTACATAGCCATAGATTTAGGAGATAACATACTAGTGGCCTACAGGCACCACTAGAGAAAGCATGAGTGCTTCCTGCATACCATCTTATCATTGAGTCCAATGTATTAAGGGTTCATTCCCATCTCAGCCATTCATGACTTTGATCGGAATACCTGTAATATGCGGCAGCAGGAGTGGCCAGAGTTACGGATACAGCTAAATGGCCTGTGCTACACTGTTTTTGTAAAGGTGAAGAGGAGCAACTGAAACGGCAAAGCACAGTCCGTTTGGCTTTGGACACCCTTGCTACTGTATAAGACAAATATTCCATTCTCAGCCACAAATGGCAGAGATAGGAATACCCCTTTAACATTAAGCAGTGAACAGCTAAGCTCCCTCTTATAGTGGCTGCAGTCAGCATGTTGTGTTACATTTATGGCTATGACAGGAATTTGGAGATGTCCCCTATACGTATATATTAAGAAATTAATCAGTACAGAATTCTGAATCTGTTAAGATAAACGGGTGGACATTGTCCTTATGGAAATTAGTGAGACTATTCACAATACTTACCATATCCCTTTTCTCCATAGGCTAAAAATGGTGGCACAATAATCTTCCTCCACTCTCCAGCACACATGCCTAATAGACCTTGATCCATGCCTTTAATTAGCCACCCTGACCCCACATAGGTATCATATGAGCTTGAACGACTATAGCTGTAGGGAAAGTTCAGATATATTGCTTTACAACATGAACAATTTCCAGATGCATAGTCAAAACTCAATTTATATGATAATAAATGCAAGTGCATTAAAGACCGAATTTACAATTCATTAGACAATACATTTTTGTTAAAAAGGTCCAGTGATATTAACCTGATCGGGGGTGGACACCTCTTGATCTGTGGTGGGACCAAGCAGTTAATATTCAATTCCCTGTGATGCCACCACAGGCAAATATAATTCCTTGTTTACTTGTTGTATGCATGCTTGTGCCCCAAAAACTTTTGCCCTTCATATCAGTTCTCCAAGCACAATGAGACCTAAATCAGTTCTTCATTCTAAATACAGAACTTATAAAAAGCACTATAAGTCTCAGCTTCACAAACCCTTGTGAATATGACTTGGGCTAGGCTAGAAATAGGCCTTTCTCTATAAAGGTCGTCAGCTCTGTCTATAACCTCATCTTTAGTCCATACTGGTTGCCTCCATGTTGTGGTTCTTCAGCTTTTAGGAGACTAGAACTTCCAGAATGGTCTAACAAGCCATAAACTATACCCTATAACATCTTCAGATATAAAAACTGTGTACACTGATGGACTTTAAAAAAATTAATGAATGCTCTAAAGCAGATTGTTACCTTGAGTCAAAATATGTCCCATCCAAAAGCGTACCATTATAATGGTATCTCACAAAGTCTGAATTCTGTACGGTTCTGTTACATTGGCTGGGCTTTTCTAGAGTTATGATCTGCACCTCATCTTTCTTATTCCACACGTCCACCAGGATGATGTCAAAGTAGAGAGTAGCATCGGCAGGGATCATCCCGGCTGAGAAAGATCAAATAACGAGTTAGGAAACCTAGATCCGGTTTACTCCTGCGTCATATCAGAGTAGTGGTCAGCACAATCACACAGCGGCATACTAGAGAACATCAGTGTCACTTACGAACTCCTATGCTTCCATATCCCAGATGTGGAGGTACAATCAGCTTCCGTATCTCGTTCACGCACATACCCAGAATCCCTCTGTCCAAACCAGTGATCAGGCGACCTATTCCCACAAATCCCGCTACTGCATTTCCTCTGTCATAACTGCAAAAAGTGTAAAGAGACAATAAAGAATGTGTTTAAAGGGCAGGTTCACTTTAAAAAGGTCATAAACAGCTGGTGAAAGTGAAAAGAAATACACTTGTAATACATATTCATTTTTTTAATTGGTTTATCTAGAAGAAGATAAAGGGAGGAAATCCATTAGTTGTTTTCTGGTTATGTAGTTTGTGTAGTCTGGACCGCCCCTCTATTTCCATGTAACAGGCTCAGAGGGGGCAGCCCAGACTACATAGCCAGACAGCAACCAATGGGTTTCTCTCCTTCAACATTTTCAAGTTTTGACAGACAGATAGCTCTGTGGCAACCAACTGATTTAGCACCATCTGTCCCTGTAAAAGTGATCACACCGCAGCCGGGAAGAGAAAACATGAAAAGTCATAGAAAGTCAGCGATGTGTGCTGCCCCTGCATCGGTTTCTGGTAGTAGGTGCCAATGTACAAAGCTACACAAAGCAGCCATCAATATATTGCTGTATGTAGCTTCTTGTTAACACTGGGCACATGAGGTATGAGTACAAAGAGAAGAGCACTGCTGTGACTGTCTACTGAGGTAGGACGAGCGGCCCTGGAGTGACTACTGGGAAAGTGGTAGGTACAATTGCTTTTCTACTACTAGCAGGGCACTGCTGTGACTACCATGGATCTCTAATTTACAGCAACTGCTCCTTAAAGAGGACCTTTCACTTGTAAAAACAATGTGAACTAAGTATGCTGACATATAGAGCGGCGCCCGGGGATCTCACTGCACTTACTATTATCCCCGGGCGCCGCTCCGTTCTCCCGTTATGCCCTCCGGTACCTTTGCTCTGTAAGTTATAGTAGGCGGTGTCTGCCCTTGTCCTGTGGGCGTCTCCTTCTCCTAGGCTGTAGCGCTGGCCAACCGCAGCGCACAGCTCACAGCCTGGGAGAAAAAAAAATCCCAGGCTGTGAGCTGTACGCTGTGATTGGCCAGCGCTGCAACCTAGGAGAAGGAGACGCCCACAGGACAAGGGAAGACACCGCCTACTATAACTTACGGAGCAAAGGTACCGGAGGGCATAACGGGAGAACGGAGCGGCGCCCGGGGATAATAGTAAGTGCAGTGAGATCCCCGGGCGCCGCTCTATATGTCAGCATACTTAGTTCACAATGTTTTTACAAGTGAAAGGTCCTCTTTAAAGGGATTGTCTCACTTCAGTAAGTGGCATTTATCATGTAGAGAAAGTTAATACAAGGCACTTACTAATGTATTGTGATTGTCCATATTGCTTCCTTTGCTGGCTGGATTCATTTTTCCATCACATTATACACTGCTCGTTTCCATGGTTACAGACCACCCTGCAATCCATCAGTGGTGGCCGGGCTTGCACAATATAGGAAAAAGCACTGGCCTATGTGCACTCCCATGGTCCCAGCCACCAGAGAGGCTGACTCTTTTTCCTATAGTGTGCAAGCACGACCACCACTGATGGACTGCATGGTGGTCGTAACCATGGAAACGAGCAGTGTATAATGTGATGGAAAAATTCATCCAGCCAGCAAAGGAAGCAATATGGATAATAACAATACATTAGTAAGTGTCTTGTATTAACTATCTCTACATGATAAATACCACTTACGGTCCATTTACACGTCCGCAATTTCGTTCCGTAAAATAATTGCGGACCCATTCATTTCTATGGGGCAGCACGATGTGCTGCCTGGATCCGCACTCTCGGGTCCACAATTCCGATCCCGAAAAAAATAGAACATGTCCTATTCTTGTCCGCAATTGCGGACAAGAATAGGCATTTTCTATTAAGTGCCAGCGATGTGCGGTCCGCAAAATGAGGAACGCACATCGCCGATGTCAGTGTTTTGCGGATCCGTGGATCCGCAAAACACACACTGACGTGTGAATGGACCCTTACTGAAGTGAGACAACCCCTTTAGGGTACTTTCACACTAGCTTTAAAGTTTTCCGGTATTGAATTCCGTCCTAGGGGCTCAATACCGGAAAAAAAAAACTGTTTTATCCCAATGCATTCTGAATGGAGAGCAATCCGTTCAGTATGCATCAGGATGTCTTCAGTTCCGTCCCTTTTACGGTATTTGACCGGAGAAAATACTGCAGCATGCTGCGGTATTTTCTCTGGCCAAAATTCCGGAACACTTGCCTGATTCCAGATCCGGCATTAATTTCCATTGAAATGTATTAATGCCGTATCCGGTACCAAGTGTTCTGGAAAACCAGATCTGGTTTCCCGGTCTGCGCATGCGCAGATCTTTAAAAATATGAAAAAAATAAATACCGGATCCGTTTTTCCAGATGACACCGGAGAGACGGATCCGGTATTTTAATGCATTTGTCAGACGGATCCGCATCCGGATCTGGAAACAAATGGGATCTGTTTGCGCACGGATTTCCGGATCCGTCTTACAAATGCATTCAAATACCGTTGCCGGAACTGCAGCCGATTCCTCTAACGCAAGTGTGAAAGTGCCCTTAAACATGCTTTGTGGGCACAAACCTACGAGGTATTTGGCTGGTTTCTAAATTTTGTGGATGGCATCTAGACCAGGCGAGATATATCAGGACTATGTAACTTTATGGTACCCCAGGTTACAGTCATGCAGATTACCGTGGATTGTGGGAATCTGTCAGCAGAAAATTACCTACGTTTTTATGAATGTAATTTTTTGGGTATTTTTTAGGACACTTTCTATATATAAAAAAAGGCCTTTAGTTTTCACAAGAACCACTGATACATCCTGTTCTGTACAGACCGCTTTTCAGGAGTCATGTCATTATCGTCACAGATAGGAATAAAGTAAAACTGATAACACCAATGTATAGATAACACACAATCCACTATTCACAGTAGATGCTCATTATTGCTTATCCCCTCCCCCTTCCTGTACAATTTTTTGACTATGGTCAACTTTATTGACTTTATTCCTTGCCATATAAACTATGGCCCTCACCACATTAGCTCTCTTGTAGAGACCTGCATTGACCCATCATTTACATTGACTCATACTGCCCCCAATCCTTCCGCCTCATTTTAGATTTCTGCTTGGGGATACTTGTGGCTGGAGGTCAGAGAAGAGGTTATCAGACTGCATTCCCCCTCTGGCAGAAGTTCTCTAATGATAATGAAATCATTACTTGTAGGCTGTACAGTTCTGGACATGTTCCGATGATGAGACTGTGTATGAAAGAATCAGGTTTTTACACGTTCACCACTCCTCAGTCATTCCAAGACATTCTTGGTGAAGTGTAGGTCCTAGTGTAATATCAATATGAAACAAGTATGAATGACCAGGTGGGGTTCTAAAGAAAGGGTGGTTTTAGACATCCATCAGGAACATGGTTTAGTACTACTCTTCCATTTGGTATGCGAGTGTTCCTGGGTGGGTCGAGGGGGTGGCTTATATGATCCGCAAATGAGGATTCAAAAGTTTGGAGATAGTTGCATACTTTTAATTGTACATATTCTTTAAGATTGATTACATCATAGGATCTTGGATGCCTACAATTTCTAGGTTATAGGCAGGGGTAGACTGAACAATCTTACATTTTAAAAAAGGTCAAGGATATATGACCACTTATTTTACACTCCAGGCAAAATCCCCCTTGTGCTGCCAGAGGATTCGCCTAATTTATGACATGGCGGCCACCTCGTCATAAATTAGGCGCAACTCCGGCAGTCCATCAGCTTGGAGTACAAACTACGCCTGCCCTTGACTGGAGTAGTCCTTTATGCCTGTAAATTTGCCGGAATCTAAGTTCCGGCCCCCGCCACGCACTCATCACTCTCAAGTGGCAAGGACAGTGTAAAAATGCCCGAACGATGGATGTTTAAAAATCACAAAAAGGGGTTGTTCAACTATTTTTACGCCAAAAACTGGCGTAAATATGTTTGGAAATGACCCCCTATATGCACAATTTATCTACATATTAGCTTCATCAAGTTGTAATTTCTTGCCAGGTTGTTAAAATCTCTCTCATGGATATATCACGATCCACAAAAGATGGCTAACAACCAAACTGGTCACCAACGCAGCTACACATAAACGTGACTTGTTAACACTACCACACCCTAGCTTGAGGTCCTAATGCTTGATTGACCCTCACCCCCCCCCCCCCCCCCCCTCCCTCCCCTTCCCCCATCTCCTTTCCAGGATCCTTGGTAGAATCCATGATACTGCTGTTAACATTGTAGGGTCTATGGAGAAGGGACCCCTGCTGTACATCCCACCCATTAAAATAAGAGATGCAGACATGGCTTCCCTCTTCAGGAGTACTATAGCAGCTACATGGGCTTGAATTGAGAAGTCACCCAGCTTCCCTTGCTTTCTGAATGGCAAAACTACCTAATTTTGAGGCGGGGGGGGGGGGGGGGGAGGAGAATACAACTCTAGAGAGGAAAAGCTTATTCAATTGGTGCAGTATGCATGCAACTATGGTTGAATAATAATTTGGCATCTGATGGAAAATGGCAGGGTTGTTGGAAATTGGTGGCATGTGAAGGGGCAGGAGGGACTTCTATGGTGGTTGTACAAAGCCATCTTACGCCTGTGTGATTAAGGCCTTAGGATTCTGGAAGATGGAATTAAATAATTGTGCCGGTAGTGCTAGAATTTTCGACAGGAGATGATCCAAGAAATTTAATTACTGTTAATTTGTGGTGGTAATGCTCATTGGTATTATACGCAGTAGCTGCGTGGAGCATCATACAAACCACCATAGCTCATGTAAGGGGACATCTACAGGCAGCCAGCTGCAGGCAATGCTTGGCTCAGCCACGTCTACAAATAGAAGCCTGAATCCCACCCACCACACAGGCACTCCTCCCTAAATCCATTTACACAGCGGCATCATCTGCTAGGCCCAGCCATCTAGTAACGGTACACTGTGCTGTGCAACAACTGGAACAAAGACAATGAAACATTTACTAGTACTCCAACCTTCAAATATAGAGCTCTGTGGTGTGCTGCAGGATATAGCTTCCTCCATAAGGAACTAGAAACTATCCAAACATGCAAATAAGAGGTCCAAAATGAGCTGACAATCTCTCCCCCGACCATAAGAACGATCTGGTATCAAAATGTGCATCTCATAATTCCAAGATGTTTCCAATGCAAACTTTCTAAAACTGAATTTGTGCATTGTCCTTCATGGGTGTTCCTATAAAGGGTCTTATTTGCACAAGCAATGCGTTTTTACACCACTCACTCCACCTTTGAAAGGTCGGAGGGAAAGTCGGCGTGGTTAGCCTATCAGGCTGATTTAGACCAAATGTATCTACGTGTGACTTTGAAAAAAGTCTGAAAAATTGTTGCAGTTGTATAGGAGTGGCAAAGCAAGTGGAGTAAAATCTCATGACAGCTGTTAGATTTGAGGATGCATCAAATTTATCATCATGTGGCATTTGATCAATTTGGCACAAATTATGGCAACACAGACTCCTGCAAAACGGTCTTTAAATATACCCCTCATGATAAAGATGTAGATGAGGGACAATCATTTTTAGCACGGCAGAACAGATTTCCATCACGTTTGGTTACTATAGAGATGAGGTCCATCACTCTGAACGTCACCTCTATGGTTGTCTCATTACAGATAGTAAGTAATGCCATATTGGTAGGATATTCCTTCAATATCCAACTGCTCTGACCCCCAATAATCATGGCAGTGGTTCTAGGAGTGGGCTAGGCCACTTGAGGTCCTGCTGGTTCTTCTGCATGGCTTTTTTTTTTTTCAAGATCCCCCTCCCCCGCAAAAAAAAATAAAAAATCAGCATAGCTATCACCTTCCTGCCACTGCTTCTGCTTCATGCTAGTGAGTGTTGGGGCTCAACATAATGATCTAACTGTCCCCTCCCCCCTTCCCCACAATGAATGGCACAGAGATATTACATCAATATCTAGAGATAGACAATCCATTTAAATGTTATAGACTCAGGAATCAGAAACCTTCTGCACTCCAGGTGTGGTGAAACTACAACTCCCAGCATGCACACTTGCTTGGCTGTTCTCAGAACTCCCATAGAAGTGGATGGAGCATGCTGGGAGTTGTAGTTTCACAACGGCTGGAGTGCCAGGGCTTGCTGACCCCTTTTATAGTCCCTACAAATTCTTCTAACCTCTTTCTTATTCTAACGCTTACATATTTGTAGAGAAATGTGTGCAGGAAATGGTCGCCTCCATCACAAATCCCAAAAGCAGAGTCTAATGTTGTTCCTTCACATAAAACATACCTACGGAGAGAATTATCCTGCCTTTTATAATACAGTAAGGGTAGTTCTACTACTTTTGCCTATTCTGATAAAATTATCATTGGTCTTCCACCACTAAAACATCTAATGAAGGTTCTGAAGTCACCACAAAGGCTTGCCAGATGTGGATCACCACTGACCTCCTGTTTTTATAAGCATATATATATATAAGATGGTTCAGTACTGTACCTGGCATCAAACTTCACTCCGTCTTTAAGAGTCCCGTTGTAATGGTATCTTACAAAGTCTCCCATCTGAACTTCCCTGGGACATGTCTTGGGAATGTCGTAGCGGTCAATTACAACATCTTCCAAGGGTCCAGATTCTGAAGAGACGCACAAGATTAGGAACTGTAGCCACAAAACAAGGCTATTGAAAATCATATTTGCTGGAGGTTCTCTGGCCTTGCAGACTGTCACTGCTGCCTCTGCCTTCTCTCTACTGTTCCTTCATTGACTGCCAAGTCTCTGGTTATAAAGGAATTTTTGTTAACGTGGAAAGCGGGGCTTCAGGCTGGATATTTAGTTGGCTGGGGATATTTGAGCCGGGGGAGGAGACTGAACTTCCCAGAGAGAAGAGAGGAGGCAGAATTCTCTACTATGCCCTGTCCTAAAAACTTACACTTATCACAGAAAGTTACAATTACTGCTCCATATAAAAAGGTCCGCAACACTAGAAGAACAGGCTACATAATAAGGGAATAGAGAAAAGGTGGAACTCGTCCAAATATAGGAGTGACGGAGTGCAAGCTTCAGGGTCCTAGTACAGATTCTATCAAAGACAACAAGTAGCTGAGTGGAAGGCAGCCATTGTGAAACTACCACTCCCAGCATGTTGTGGAAGATGTAGCTTCAGGCAGGTTGCAGATGGCTAATGAGACTTTACAGTTGAGTGGACGACTACAAGTCACAGCATCACCTACAGCACCATTGATGCTTTTAAAGATGACCTTTCACCAGGATACATGTATTGAAATAGTTATATTACCTTACAGTGCAGCCCCCAGTGATGTCTTTCCGTTTTGTTTTGTTTTTCAAAGGACCCCCCCCCCCCTTCGTTCGCTGTGGTCCCCGTTTGTTTTGGCGCCTCATATGCTAATGAGATTGGGTTCAACTAGGCGGGGATTTAAATTTGTCCTGGGCGCGGTTATCTTCTCCCTCGCTGCGAACACATCCAATCAGAGCGTCCCGCTCTTAGCCAAGGAGAAGGAGCTCAAGTTCTCGCGAGATTCGCGAGAACTTCAGCGTTTACACATCCTGAGCCGTGCGCCATCTTGGAGTCCCCGAATCTCGCGAGAACTTGAGCTCCTTCTCCCTGGCTCAGAGCCGTGCGCTCTGATTGAATGCGCTCGCAGCCAGGGAGAAAATAACCGCGCCCAGGACAAATCCAAGTCCCCGCCTAGTTGAACCGAATCGCCTCATTAGCATATGAGGTGCCAAAACAAACGGGGACCACAGCGGACGAAAGTGGGGGGGTCCTTTTTAAAAAAAAAAGCAGAAAGACATCACTGGGGGCCGCACTGTAAGGTAATATAACTATTTCAATACATGTATCCTGGTGAAAGGTGTCACAACCAGACAGTTGAGAAGCTCTGACAGGAGCTTTCCAGATCCTCCTCCTTGAGTTTCTTTGTTTTGGTTAAGTTCCTTATCTCGTTAGTCTTTCTCAGCTGTCATGCAGTTGGACTGATTGCTTCCCTTTAAGTTCCTCCCCAGGATGCATTAGGTTGCGGCTTATACAACTTCCTGGAGTGTGTGTGCATGCTGTTTCTATTCCTCAGTCCTCTGCAAGATAAGTGCTGTTCCTTTATTTGTGATTTTCTGTCTGCTGGATTTTCAGGTGACCCTGACTCCCTCCGTGTCTTGTGTAGGGAGCCGGTGGTCGTGTCCCCTCACTATTGTAGGGTCATCAGGTATTAGATAGCCGAGGTACGTGGATATGCGCCCATCCACCTTTGGGGTGTTCGCATAGGCTGAGCAATTAGGGAGAGTGGCAGGACTCATGTAGGGGTCTCCCTTTTGTTCCTTAGTTGTGGATCCAGTGAGTCATTAATTGTATTGCATTGTCTTGTTTCCTGTACACCATCTGTGACATTATAAGCCGCCAAAACCGTCTCAAGCATGGATCCGGTTTCACTTTTGGCTGAGCGCTTCCAGGGTCTTTCATTGGAGGTAGCTGATCTCCGTGAGACTTTTTCTCAGTTTCAAGTGACCGGTTCAGCTTGCGTTCATGGAGTTTGTTCTGAGCCTAAGCTCTCGCTCCCGGATACGTTCTCCGGGGGTAGTGAGTATTTTGTGCGTTTTAGAGAGGCTTGCAAACTCCATTTTCGCCTTCTTCCCCATTCCTCTGGTGATGAAGAACGGAGGGTGGGGATCATTATATCGCTGCTCAGGGGTAACGCTCAATCCTAGGCCTTTTCGCTGCCGGAGGGGGCACGGCCCCTCCGTTCAGTGGATGAATTCTTTTTAGCCCTGGGTCAGATATATGATGATCCGGATCGTATTGCTCTGGCTGAGTCTAGACTAGGTCTGTTATGCCAGGGTAAACAATCCGCAGAGATATACTGCTCAGAATTTCGGAGATGGGCAGCTGATACTGGTTGGAATGATGCTGCACTCCGAAGTCAATTTTGCCATGGTCTTTCTGAGGGATTGAAAGATGCATTTGCCTTTCATGAGAGACCTACCTCCTTGGATTCTGCTATGTCTCAGGCCGTTCGTATTGACAGGCGTCTTAGAGAGAGAGGAGAGATCTCTCCTTCCTGTCATACTCAGTCCCGGGACAGTGCAGCGGTCTCTTTCTGTGCGCAGGGGTCTCAGTCGCTGTCAGCCCCTTCTGAGCAGGAGCCCATGCAGCTGGGGTTGATTGCCTCTGACAATAGTAGATTCAGCCCGCATGGGAGGGTTTGTTTTTGTTGTGGAGGTATAAATCATTTAGCAAATGTTTGTCCCTCTAGGAGATTCAGGCAGTTTTCTGGGAGTAATAAAGAAACAAGAAGGAAAAAATCTTTTAAAAATGTTCCGTCTGTTACTATTGGCAGGGTTGAGGCGGAAATTGAAGGTTTTCCGTTTGCTTGTAGTTCCCGTTTTGTCCTGCCTGCTAGGGTGGCGCTAGAGAGCAAAAGCATTTTTTGTGAGATTTTTGTGGATAGTGGAGCAGCTGTCAATCTCATTGATAATCAATTTGCAATAACTCATGGTTTCCAGGTATGCACTTTGGGAAAGGATATTCCTGTTTTTGCTATTTATTCCGCTCCACTTTCTCAGAAATCATTAAAGGGCATAGTTCACAATATCCGTTTAATTGTGAGTGATGCTCATGTTGAGGATGTGTCATGTTTCGTCCTTAGCGGTTTGCCTACTCCTCTAGTGTTGGGGCTACCCTGGCTCACTAAACATAACCCCACCATTGATTGGCAAGTGAGGCAAATAAATGGTTGGAGTGACTTTTGCAGAGAGAATTGCCTCATGACATCTGTTTCTGAGGTTTCTACTAAGACTGTACCACCTTTCCTCTCTGAATTTTCGGATGTCTTCTCTGAGAGTGGAGTTCAGGATTTGCCCCCGCACAGGGAGTACGATTGCCCTATTAATCTCATCCCAGGCGCCAAGCTGCCTAAATCTCGTTTATACAATCTTTCCCAACCTGAGAGGGTCGCTATGCGTGCTTATATCTCTGAGAGTCTGAGAAAAGGACACATACGACCCTCAAAGTCACCTGTTGCCGCTGGTTTTTTCTTTGTTAAGAAAAAAGATGGTTCTTTAAGACCTTGTCTGGATTTCAGGGAGCTGAACAGTATCACTATTCGTGACTCTTATCCGCTTCCTCTGATCCCGGACCTGTTTAACCAGGTTGTTGGGGCTAAAGTCTTTTCCAAATTAGACCTAAGAGGGGCATACAACCTGGTCAGGGTCAGAGAAGGAGACGAATGGAAGACGGCTTTCAATACCCCTGAGGGCCATTTTGAGAATTTGGTTATGCCTTTTGGTTTGATGAATGCCCCAGCCGTTTTTCAGCATTTCGTGAACAGCATTTTTTATCATTTAATGGGAAAATTTGTATTAGTGTATTTGGATGACATTTTGATTTTTTCTCCTGATTTCAAGACTCATAAGGAACATTTACGTCAGGTCTTGCTCATCCTGCGGGAGAATAAATTATACGCGAAACTGGAAAAATGTGTGTTTGCGGTTCCAGAAATTCAATTTCTTGGGTTTCTTCTCTCCGCTTCTGGTTTTCGCATGGACCCCGAGAAGGTCCACGCTGTGCTTGAGTGGGAGCTTCCTGAGAATCAGAAGGCGCTGATGCGTTTTTTGGGCTTTGCCAATTATTACAGGAAATTTATTTTGAATTATTCCTCTGTTGTTAAACCACTCACTGATATGACCAGAAAGGGGGTAGATTTTTCTTCCTGGTCGGTAGAGGCGCGTAAGGCCTTTTCTAATATCAAGGAGAGTTTTGCTTCCGCTCCCATCCTGGTACAACCTGATATTTCGTTAACCTTCATAGTTGAGGTTGATGCTTCTGAGGTAGGGGTGGGTGCGGTCTTGTCTCAGGGTTCCTCTCCTGCCAAATGGCAACCATGTGCCTTTTTCTCGAAGAAACTCTCCTCCGCAGAGAGAAATTATGATGTGGGAGATAGGGAATTGTTGGCCATCAAGTTGGCTTTTGAGGAAGGGCGCCATTGGCTAGAGGGAGCCAGACACCCTATTACCGTGTTTACTGACCATAAAAATCTGGCCTACTTGGAGTCAGCCAACCGTCTGAACCCGAGACAGGCCAGATGGTCTTTGTTCTTTTCAAGGTTTAATTTTGTTGTCACGTTCCGCCCTGGGGTTAAGAATGTGAAGGCAGATGCCCTGTCACGTTGTTTTCCGGGGGGTGGGAATTGTGAAGACCCGGGTCCCATTTTGGCTGAAGGTGTGGTGGTCTCTGCTCTTTTTCCTGAATTGGAGGCAGAGGTGCAGGAAGCCCAGTCAGAGGCTCCTGATCTTTGTCCTCCTGGTAGGTTGTTTGTGCCTCTCGCTTTGAGACACAAGATTTTTAAGGAACACCACGATACGGTCCTTGCTGGGCACCCGGGGGCAAGAGCCACACTGGATCTCATCGCTCGGAGATTCTGGTGGCCTGCGCTTCGTAAGTCGGTTGAGAGTTTTGTGGCAGCTTGCGAGACTTGCGCTCGTGCCAAAGTCCCTCATTTACGGCCATCAGGTCCTCTCCTTCCCTTACCCATTCCTTCCCGTCTTTGGACACATCTGTCCATGGACTTCATAACGGACTTGCCTCGTTCCTCGGGGAAGACTGTGATTCTGGTGGTGGTGGACCGTTTTAGCAAAATGGTGCATTTCATCCCTTTTCCTGGTTTGCCCAATGCTAAGACGCTGGCGCAGGCATTTATTGACCACATTGTCAAATTGCATGGTATTCCTTCAGACATAGTCTCTGATAGGGGCACGTAGTTTGTTTCCAGATTCTGGAAGGCTTTCTGTTCTCGCTTGGGGGTTCGGTTGTCATTCTCTTCTGCTTTCCACCCGCAGTCGAATGGCCAGACAGAGCGCGTCAATCAGAATCTGGAGACATATCTGTGCTGTTTTGTGGCGGAGAATCAGGAGGATTGGTGTTCTTTTTTGTCCCTTGCTGAGTTTGCTTTAAATAACCGTCGTCAGGAGTCCTCTGATAAGTCACCATTTTTTGGTGCATATGGGTTTCATCCGCAGTTTGGGACTTTCTCGGGAGAGGGGTCTTCTGGTTTACCTGATGAGGACAGATTCTCCTCGTCTTTGTCATCTATTTGGCAAAAGATTCAGGATAATCTAAAGAGCATGAGTGAGAGATATAAGCGTGTGGCAGATAAGAGACGTGTGCCTGGTCCGGACCTGAATGTTGGTGATCTGGTGTGGTTGTCTACCAAGAATATCAAATTGAAGGTTCCCTCCTGGAAGTTGGGTCCTAGGTTTATTGGGCCTTACAAGATCTTTCTGTCATCAATCCTGTTGCCTACCGTCTTGATCTTCCTCAGACTTGGAAGATCCATAATGTTTTTCATAAGTCCTTATTGAAACCTTATGTTCAACCTATTGTACCCTCGCCTTTGCCTCCTCCTCCGATTATGGTTGATGGAAATCTTGAATTTCAGGTCTCTAGGATTGTGGATTCTCGTCTTGTCCGCGGTTCCCTCCAGTACCTCGTTCATTGGGAGGGTTATGGTCCTGAGGAGAGGATGTGGGTCCCAGTGACGGACATTAAGGCCACTCGTCTCATCAGGGCTTTCCATAGGTCCCATCCTGAGAAGGTGGGCCCTGAGTGTCCGGAGTCCACTCGTAGAGGGAGGGGTACTGTCACAACCAGACAGTTGAGAAGCTCTGACAGGAGCTTTCCAGATCCTCCTCCTTGAGTTTCTTTGTTTTGGTTAAGTTCCTCATCTCGTTAGTCTTTCTCAGCTGTCATGCAGTTGGACTGATTGCTTCCCTTTAAGTTCCTCCCCAGGATGCATTAGGTTGCGGCTTATACAACTTCCTGGAGTGTGTGTGCATGCTGTTTCTAGTCCTCAGTCCTCTGCAAGATAAGTGCTGTTCCTTTATTTGTGATTTTCTGTCTGCTGGATTTTCAGGTGACCCTGACTCCCTCCGTGTCTTGTGTAGGGAGCCGGTGGTCGTGTCCCCTCACTATTGTAGGGTCTTCAGGTATTAGATAGCCGAGGTACGTGGATATGCGCCCATCCACCTTTGGGGTGTTCGCATAGGCTGAGCAATTAGGGAGAGTGGCAGGACTCATGTAGGGGTCTCCCTTTTGTTCCTTAGTTGTGGATCCAGTGAGTCATTAATTGTATTGCATTGTCTTGTTTCCTGTACACCATCCGTGACAAAAGGTCCTCTTTAAGGGTCCATTCACACGCCCGCAATTTCGTTCCGCAATTTGCGGAACGGAATTGCGGACCCATTCATTTCTATGGGGCAGCACGATGTGGTGCCCGGATATGGAATTGCGGACCCGCACTTCCGGGTCCGCAATTCCATTCCCGAAAAATATAGAACATGTTCTATTCTTGTCCGCAATTGCGGACAAGAATAGGCATATTCTATTAGTGCCGGCAATGTGCGGTCCGCAAAATGCGGAACGCACATTGCCGCTGTCCGTGTTTTGCGGATCTGTGGATCCGCAAAACATACACGGATGTGTGAATGGACCCTAAGTCTCCCAACAGACTTCCACCTGACACTGGGCAAGGAGAGGCAGTAAAGCATGTTGGGCAGTATAGTTGCCAAGGTAACCATATCACACCAACCAAAATATCATGCGCGGGTCCTAATTATGCACTCACTGACATAAAAAAATCATGCACCAAGAAGAAGTTGGAATCCAATTAAACATTCTGTGTGTGAATGTAATGATGATATATGTAAGTGATGATATATATTAAAGCGAAAGGATACGTTTATCGGAGAAAACTGTACAATTGAAAGGTGGCTCTAGTACCTTGTTGGGCCTGGGTACAAGATGAGATGGATGGGCATGGAGGCATACAGGTTCTGTATTGTATCCTGTGGCACATTTTCACAGCAATGTTGCAGCTGGGCCTGTAGATCCTGCACACTCATGGGTATGCTGCCATCCCAGCTGGTCCCATAACTGCTCGACTGGGTATAAATCTGATGACCGGGCAGACAAGGAAGTGTTGTAATCTGGTAGAAATTCCTGGGAAACGCCTGCTGTGTGGGCGAGCATTATTCTGCTGAAAAGTGCCAGCTGGAAGCCCTGCCATGAGAGTGGCCGCAGAAAGTCCTGCACATATCTCTGAGCTGTGAGTGTCCCTCATATCACTACTAGGGGTGACCAATTGTGGTATGCGATGACCCCCCCCCAGATTATCCCACCAGTATTTGGGACACTGTGTCTCTCCATAGTAAAGGCAAGAATGAAGCACTGACCACAAGGGCTCCATACTCCATTGGTCGTCCATACTCCATTGATCCCAAACAGAACCTGGATTTGTTGTTAAAGACAATACGGTTCAAGTCCATAGCAGTCCAGGTTTCTCATTCACACCACAGTGGCTGGATGTCAATGACAGGATACGTAATGGGCGTCGTGACACCAAATTTCCTTCTGCTGAGCAACTGGAAAGAGTCCGGTTAGAGACAAGGGTGTGTAATGAAGGTGCCACCTGTGTTTGGATGGTGGACAATGACAGCTGCTCACACTTTGTGGATCAAACAATCCTTTCTGCTGGTGGTCTTTCTGGGTTGTCCAGAGCCTGTTTACTGTGTGTGCCATCAATGCTCCCGACACCTCCTAACAGCTAGGTCAAAATGGGCTAGATATTGTCAAAATGACCATCCTGCATCTCTCAGTCCAGTGAAGCACCCCCTCTCAAAGTTTGTCAACTGGACAAACTCTCTTTGAGTGCATCGTAGAGGCATGTCTCACATTCAAGGATCTCTCACCAAGAAGTACAATACCCAAAAGTAGCCTCTGAGAGCCATTTATGCCGGATCCGTCCCCATTGACTTACATTGTGTGCCAGGACGGATCCGTTTTTTATGACACAGTCTGGCACAATAGAAAACGGATCCGTCCCCCATTGACTTTCAGTGGTGTTCAAGACGGATCCGTCATGGCTATGTTACAGATAATGCAAATGTCTCCGTTCTGAATGGATGCAGACGGTTGTATTGTCTGAACGGATCAGTCTGTACAGATCCATGACGGATCCGCACCACACGCGAGTGTGAAAGTAGCCTAAGGCTATGTTCAGTAGTGTTATGAAATCTGGCAGCTGTTCTGACAGAGAACAGCCTGCCAGAGTTCACCATATCCAGCATTGCCGGGCACTACCGGATCCCCATTGACTATAATGGGATCTGACGGTGATTCATCCGTTTTTCAGCGTAAATGGCGGCTTTCAGCTGGACAAACACTGCTGCATCATGTAACGTTTTTTTGTCCGGCTGACAGCAGACATTTGTGCCAGAACAGGCATAAAGCTAATGTGAACCTAGCGTAACCGTATACCAACTATAAGAATTGTATGCCAGAATTGTGGCAGAAAACGGAGAATGATAGGTTACGCCCCTTTACCGTGATGTCCCACCTCTAGATGCAGTAATTTGCACACTTTTTATACAGATTCCAGGCGCAGACACATTAGTAAATCTGGACCCGTGTATCAGTTTTGCTCGGAGTGCTCTTGCAGGCTGCTTTTACAAGTAGGTTTTTAATAGCGTTTTTCTGCACCTTTGCGTTTTTAGTGGCATTTTTTGCACCTAAATTTTTTGCTTAGTTTTTTTTGGCAGTTACAACAGCAGCTCAAGATATTAGCGGAAGGTCAATGGAAATATGAAACGCAGGACGAACATTTTTTGTGTTTGCTCCTGGTTGTTTAGGTGGCATTTTTTGTCTTTTAGCCTACTTTTCAAAAATTTGTTATGCAGGAGCTCTGTTGAGGTTTTTTTTTTTAGACATTTTTACCTCTCTTTCACTATAGGGAAAAAAGCTAGAAAAAAATACTAAACAAAATTGCAGTAAAAAAAACAAAAAAAAATACAGGTGCCCTATAAACACATGAGCATATGCTGCCATTTTTTTGTTGTAAAAAAAATGCCAGATCAAAATTCATAAGTGTAAGTACCCTTAATCCCTTAAAACATCCACACATCACAACAGATTGCCCCGTGGACCACAAAAAACAGCAAATTGCCAGAACACAGTCCTGATCAAAAGTTTAAGTTTAAAAATCATATTTTACATTGTTGGATCTTAACAAGGTTCCAAGTAGAGCTTCAACATGCAACAAGAAGAAATGGGAGTGAAACAGAACATTTTTTGAGCATTCAATTAATTGAAAATAACAATTAAACTGAAACAGGCTGTTTTTCAGCTGATCCAAATTTTAGGACCACATGCCTTTAAAAGGCCAAATCTGTGCAAAGATGTGGATTCATTGTCATTTCCTGTCAGGTAGTCACACGTTGTGATGTCAAAGGCAAAAAAACTCTCCCTTTTTGAACGTGGTCGGGTTGTTGAACTGCATAAGCAGGGTCTCTCACAGCGCGCCATCGCTGCTGACGTGGGACACAGTAAGACAGTCATTTGGAATTTCTTAAATGATCCTGAGGGTTAGGGAACAAATAAGACTGAAAAAAATTTCACCAGCACTGAGCCGGAGGATCCAATTGGCTGTCCGTCAAGACACTGGACGATCCTCGACCCAAATTAAGGCCCTTACTGGTGCTGACTGCAGCCCCATAACCATCAGACGGCATCTGAGACTGAAGGGTTCAAAAACAAAAAACGTCTTCAAAGACCTCGTCTCCTTGAACGCCACAGAACTGCTCGTTTGGACTTTGCAAGAGCGCACCAAACACGGGACATTCAAAGGTGGAAGAAAGTTTTATTCTCTGATGAGAATTTTTTTTAACCTTGATGGTCCTGATGGTTTCCAACTTTACTGGCATGACAAGCAGATCCCACCTGTGATGTTTTCTACGCGCCACAGTGGAGGGGGCGCCATAATGGTCTGGGGTGCTTTTTCCTTCAGTGGAACAATGGAGCTTCAGGAAGTGCAGGGGCATCAAACGGCCGCTGGCTATGTCCAGATGTTGCAGAGAGCATTCCTCATGACTGAGGGCCCTCGTCTGTGTGGTAACGACTGGGTTTTTCAACAGGACAACGCTACAGTACACAATGCCCGCAGGACAAGGGACTTCTTCCAGGAGAATAATCACTCTTTTGGCCCATCCTGCGTGTTCCCCTGATCTAAATCCAATTGAGAACCTTTGGGGATGGATGGCAAGGGAAGTTTACAAAAATGGACAACAGTTCCAGATAGTAGATGGCCTTCGTGCGGCCGTCTTCACCACTTGGAGAAATGTTCCCACTCACCTCATGGAAACGCTTGCATCAAGCATGCCGAAACAAATTTTGGAAGTGATAAACAATAACGGCGGCGCTACTCATTACTGAGTTCATGTTTGGAAGTTGGATTTCTGTTTTGGGGGGGTTTAGTTTGGAGGTGTGGTCCTAAACTTTTGATCAGCTGAAAAACAGCCTGTTTCAGTTTATTCGTTGTTTTCATTAAATTGAATGCTCAAAAAATGTTTTGTCTCACTCCCATTTCTTCTTGTTGCCTGTTGAAGCTCTACTTGGAACCTTGTTAAGATCCAGCCATGCTAAATATGATTTTTTGCCATTTTTCAAGTGGTCTTTTTGATCAGGACTGTATGAGTTCTCCTCCTATATGAAATCCTTTAATAATCTATTCAGCCATACCTAAGTAGTATCTCAGATTTTCGCAGAACCTAAATATCATATAAATCAGTATTGTTATGTAGAATTGCATCCTCCCATTCCCTCACACCTACTGCTCTGCCAGTGTCAGTCTTCACTGCCATTCTAGTATTCTATTCATGAGTCAGGACAAGGACAATCAGGATGAACACTAACAAGGCCGCATAGGGGACAGCTGTAACGCAATGTAAACGTCATTTAAATAGTAAGATGAATTCAATTTACTATGTAAGACATAACCCTGCAGTAAATTGAGTCCTGTGCAGTCTGCATAGTATTTCTGTTGCTCTCCATGGAGTTGTTCAAATATTTGACAAAATAGTTGGCACATTTGTCACCGTGATGTTATTTGGAACCCTGGGGACATGGTAATGGTTCGTGAAGGGAAACAGGAAGGGGTTAAACACACAGACTACCCATTGCAGCTGCACCAATACGATGCATTCACACTTGGCGGATTTTCTGCCAAAATTTTTGCGACTGAAATCAGCTCCATTCACTTGAATTTGCAGAAATCTATGTGTTTGCTGCCCAGTTGAAATGAATGAAACTGATTTTCAATTGGGGAAATTTCAGCAACAAAATCAGCAGGATGTCTAGCAGAGCTTGTACTGTGTGTATTGGGGGCAGTGATAAGGTATTACCAACTCTATGTGGGGACCATAAGGGCCAGATCTGGGGATCAAATGTCCCAGGGTCTCAATCAAATACAGTAGTGTGTTTCAATAAGCCCCAACTAAGGGCTCATGCACACGACCGTTCGGTGTTTTGCGCAAAACACGAATACCGTGTGCATTCCACATAATGCAGTATGGAAGGACCGGCCCCTAATAGAGCAGTCCTAGTCTCATTCGTAATGTGGACAATTATAGGACATGTTCTATTATTTTGCGGAACGGCCACGTGGGCATACCAAATGCACACAGAGTCGTTTCCCTTTTTTTGCCTCTTTTTTTTTTTTTGTCCGCAAAACTGACAAGAATAAGTCACATTCTTGCCACACAGGTCTGCATTCGATCCACAAAAAATACGGGTCAGATGTGGACTAAAAATATGGTCGTGTGCATGAGGCCTAACTGCAAGGCTCTGCACTAACTAAAAGCACAGCGTGAAGATAGTGGGTTTCCCCCTCGAGATGTGACGTGCAGATGATGTTTTGGGAAACTAGGACCTAGAGGAATCCATCACTTGATTACCAACTTAGGCTACTTTCAAACTAGCGTTAAAGTTTTCCGGTATTGAGTTGCGTCATAGGGGCTCAAAATCGGGAAAAAACGCTTCAGTTTTGTCCTAATGCATTCCGAATAGAGAGCAATCCGTTCAGTATGCATCAGGATGTCTTCAGTTCCGTCCCTTTTGCGGTATTTGGCCGGATAAAATACTGCAGCATGCAGTGGTATTTTCTCTGGCCAAAATTCCGGAACACTTGCCGAAATACCGGATCCGGCATTAACCACCTCCGGACCGCCTAACGCAGGATCGCGTTCCGGAGGTGGCAGCCCTGCGCAGAGTCACGCATATATGCGTCATCTCGCGATGGGCGAGATTTCCTGTGAACGCGCGCACACAGGCGCGCGCGCTCACAGGAACGGAAGGTAAGAGAGTTGATCTCCAGCCTGCCAGCGGCGATCGTTCGCTGGCAGGCTGGAGATGTGTTTTTTTTAACCCCTAACAGGTATATTAGACGCTGTTTTGATAACAGCGTCTAATATACCTGCTACCTGGTCCTCTGGTGGTCCCCTTTGTTTGGATCGACCACCAGAGGACACAGGTAGCTCAGTAAAGTCCCACCAAGCACCACTACACTACACTACACCCCCCCCCGTCACTTATTAACCCCTTATTAGCCCCTGATCACCCCTGATCACCCCATATAGACTCCCTGAACCACCCCCCTGTCATTGATCACCCCCCTGTCATTGATTACCCCCCTGTAAAGCTCCATTCAGATGTCCGCATGATTTTTACGGATCCACTGATAGATGGATCGGATCCGCAAAACGCATCCGGACGTCTGAATGAAGCCTTACAGGGGCGTGATCAATGACTGTGGTTATCACCCCATATAGACTCCCTGATCACCCCCCCTGTCATTGATTACACCCCTGTCATTGATCAACCCCCTGTAAAGCTCCATTCAGATGTCCGCATGATTTTTACGGATGCACTGATAGATGGATCCGATCCGCAAAACGCATCCGGACGTCTGAATGAAGCCTTACAGGGGCGTGATCAATGACTGTGGTGATCACCCCATATAGACTCCCTGATCACCCCCCTGTAAAGCTCCATTCAGATGTCCGCATGATTTTTACGGATGCACTGATAGATGGATCCGATCCGCAAAACGCATCCGGACGTCTGAATGAAGCCTTACAGGGGCGTGATCAATGACTGTGGTGATCACCCCATATAGACTCCCTGATCACCCCCCTGTCATTGATCACCCCCCTGTAAAGCTCCATTCAGATGTCCGCATGATTTTTACGGATGCACTGATAGATGGATCCGATCCGCAAAACGCATCCGGACGTCTGAATGAAGCCTTACAGGGGCATGATCAATGACTGTGGTGATCACCCCATATAGACTCCCTGATCACCCCCCTGTCATTGATCACCCCCCTGTAAAGCTCCATTCAGATGTCCGCATGATTTTTACGGATCCACTGATAGATGGATCGGATCCGCAAAACGCATCCGGACGTCTGAATGAAGCCTTACAGGGGAGTGATCAATGACTGTGGTGATCACCCCATATAGACTCCCTGATCACCCCCCTGTCATTGATTACCCCCCTGTAAAGCTCCATTCAGATGTCCGCATGATTTTTACGGATGCACTGATAGATGGATCGGATCCGCAAAACGCATCCGGACGTCTGAATGAAGCCTTACAGGGGCGTGATCAATGACTGTGGTGATCACCCCATATAGACTCCCTGATCACCCCCCTGTCATTGATCAACCCCCCTGTCATTGATCACCCCCCCTGTCATTGATCACCCCCCTGTCATTGATCACCCCCCTGTCATTGATCACCCCTCTGTAAGGCTCCATTCAGATATTTTTTTGGCCCAAGTTAGCAGAATTTTTTTTTTTTTCCTTACAAAGTCTCATATTCCACTAACTTGTGTCAAAAAATAAAATCTCACATGAACTCACCATACCCCTCACGGAATCCAAATGCGTAAAATTTTTTAGACATTTATATTCCAGACTTCTTCTCACGCTTTAGGGCCCCTAGAATGCCAGGGCAGTATAAATACCCCACATGTGACCCCATTTCGGAAAGAAGACACCCCCAGGTATTCCGTGAGGGGCATATTGAGTCCATGAAAGATTGAAATTTTTGTCCCAAGTTAGCGGAACGGGAGACTTTGTGAGAAAAAAATTAAAAATATCAATTTCCGCTAACTTGTGCCAAAAAAAAAAAATTTCTATGAACTCGCCATGCCCCTCATTGAATACCTTGGGGTGTCTTCTTTCCAAAATGGGGTCACATGTGGGGTATTTATACTGCTCTGGCATTCTAGGGGCCCCAAAGCGTGAGAAGAAGTCTGGTATCCAAATGTCTAAAAATGCCCTCCTAAAAGGAATTTGGGCACCTTTGCGCATCTAGGCTGCAAAAAAGTGTCACACATCTGGTATCGCCGTACTCAGGAGAAGTTGGGGAATGTGTTTTGGGGTGTCATTTTACATATACCCATGCTGGGTGAGAGAAATATCTTGGTCAAATGCCAACTTTGTATAAAAAAATGGGAAAAGTTGTCTTTTGCCAAGATATTTCTCTCACCCAGCATGGGTATATGTAAAATGACACCCCAAAACACATTCCCCAACTTCTCCTGAATACGGCGATACCACATGTGTGACACTTTTTTGCAGCCTAGGTGGGCAAAGGGGCCCATATTCCAAAGAGCACCTTTAGGATTTCACAGGTCATTTACCTACTTACCACACATTAGGGCCCCTGGAAAATGCCAGGGCAGTATAACTACCCCACAAGTGACCCCATTTTGGAAAGAAGACACCCCAAGGTATTCCGTGAGGGGCATGGCGAGTTCCTAGAATTTTTTATTTTTTGTCACAAGTTAGTGGAAAATGATGATTTTTTTTTTTTTTTTTTTTCATACAAAGTCTCATATTCCACTAACTTGTGACAAAAAATAAAAAGTTCCATGAACTCACTATGCCCATCAGCGAATACCTTGGGGTCTCTTCTTTCCAAAATGGGGTCACTTGTGGGGTAGTTATACTGCCCTGGCATTCTAGGGGCCCAAATGTGTGGTAAGGAGTTTGAAATCAAATTCTGTAAAAAATGACCTGTGAAATCCGAAAGGTGCTCTTTTGAATATGGGCCCCTTTGCCCACCTAGGCTGCAAAAAAGTGTCACACATCTGGTATCTCCGTAATCGGGAGAAGTTGGGGAATGTGTTTTGGGGTGTCATTTTACATATACCCATGCTGGGTGAGAGAAATATCTTGGCAAAAGACAACTTTTCCCATTTTTTTATACAAAGTTGGCATTTGACCAAGATATTTATCTCACCCAGCATGGGTATATGTAAAAAGACACCCCAAAACACATTCCTCAACTTCTCCTGAATACAGAGATACCAGATGTGTGACACTTTTTTGCAGCCTAGGTGGGCAAAGGGGCCCACATTCCAAAGAGCACCTTTCGGATTTCACAGGTCATTTACCTACTTACCACACATTTGGGCCCCTAGAATGCCAGGGCAGTATAACTACCCCACAAGTGACCCCATTTTGGAAAGAAGAGACCCCAAGGTATTCGCTGATGGGCATAGTGAGTTCATGGAAGTTTTTATTTTTTGTCACAAGTTTGTGGAATATGAGACTTTGTATGAAAAAAAAAAATAAAAAAAAAAATCATCATTTTCCACTAACTTGTGACAAAAAATAAAAAATTCTAGGAACTCGCCATGCCCCTCACGGAATACCTTGGGGTGTCTTCTTTCCAAAATGGGGTCACTTGTGGGGTAGTTATACTGCCCTGGTATTCTAGGGGCCCAAATGTGTGGTAAGGAGTTTGAAATCAAATTCAGGAAAAAATGAGGAGTGAAATCCGAAAGGTGCTCTTTGGAATATGGGCCCCTTTGCCCACCTAGGCTGCAAAAAAGTGTCACACATCTGGTATCCCCGTACTCAGGAGAAGTTGAGGAATGTGTTTTGGGGTGTCTTTTTACATATACCCATGCTGGGTGAGATAAATATCTTGGTCAAATGACAACTTTGTATAAAAAAATGGGAAAAGTTGTCTTTTGCCAAGATATTTCTCTCACCCAGCATGGGTATATATAAAATGACACCCCAAAACACATTCCCCACCTTCTCCTGAGTACGGAGATACCAGATGTGTGACACTTTTTTGCAGCCTAGGTGGGCAAAGGGGCCCATATTCCAAAGAGCACCTTTCGGATTTCACTGGTCATTTTTTACAGAATTTGATTTCAAACTCCTTACCACACATTTGGGCCCCTAGAATGCCAGGGCAGTATAACTTCCCCACAAGTGACCCCATTTTGGAAAGAAGAGACCCCAAGGTATTCGCTGATGGGCATAGTGAGTTCATAGAACTTTTTATTTTTTGTCACAAGTTAGTGGAATATGAGACTTTGTAAGAAAAAAAAAAAAAAAAAAAAAAATCATAATTTTCCGCTAACTTGTGACAAAAAATAAAAAGTTCTATGAACTCACTATGCCCATCAGTGAATACCTTAGTGTGTGTACTTTCAGAAATGGGGTCATTTGTGGGGTGTTTGTACTGTCTGGGCATTATAGAACCTCAGGAAACATGACAGGTGCTCAGAAAATCAGAGCTGCTTCAAAAAGCGGAAATTCACATTTTTGTACCATAGTTTGTAAACGCTATAACTTTTACCCAAACCATTTTTTTTTTACCCAAACATTTTTTTTTTATCAAAGACATGTAGAACTATAAATTTAGAGCAAAATTTCTATATGGATGTCGTTTTTTTTGCAAAATTTTACAACTGAAAGTGAAAAATGTCATTTTTTTGCAAAAAAATCGTTAAATTTCGATTAATAACAAAAAAAGTAAAAATGTCAGCAGCAATGAAATACCACCAAATGAAAGCTCTATTAGTGAGAAGAAAAGGAGGTAAAATTCATTTGGGTGGTAAGTTGCATGACCGAGCAATAAATGGTGAAAGTAGTGTAGGTCAGAAGTGTAAAAAGTGGCCTGGTCTTTCAGGGTGTTTAAGCACTGGGGGCTGAGGTGGTTAAAGGGACTCTGTCACCACTTTCTAACCCCCCCTTTTAAAAGTATTGTTATCTCCATGGCGCCCCTGTGATTACAAAGGTGTTGTTAGAAGATAAATTCGCCGTCTCCTTTTGATAAAAAGAGCTTTTATCTAACCTGTCAATCTTCTTGATAAGGTGCCCAGGGCGTTTCTGTTGGTCTCAAGCTGCCGCCCGCCGCTGCCGCCGTTGGTGCCCAGCTCCTCCCCTGATCCTTTCAGCGCCGCCTGAATGTAATGAAATACGCCTCCGGCTCTCGCTCAGTGCCCCCTCCTCCTTTTCAAAGATCCCGCGCGTGCGCACAAATATGGAGTGGAGAAAAGGGGGATATGATATAGTCCTCTGTGGGTCTTTGAAATCAGCTGTGGGCAGACGTGTGGCTCCATACAGCGCTTGGCAGGCTCTGAGTGGCTGGCTGCAGTGCTCGTCTGATGAGGCCGATTCTAAATGTCCGCACGGGCGCATCAGGCACAGGCCTGTGCGCACGCGCGGGATCTTTGAAAAGGAGGAGGGGGCACTGAGCGAGAGCCGGAGGCGTATTTCATTACATTCAGGCGGCGCTGAAAGGATCAGGGGAGGAGCTGGGCACCAACGGCGGCGGCGGCGGGCGGCAGCTTGAGACCAACAGAAACGCCCTGGGCACCTTATCAAGAAGATTGACAGGTTAGATAAAAGCTCTTTTTATCAAAAGGAGACGGCGAATTTATCTTCTAACAACACCTTTGTAATCACAGGGGCGCCATGGAGATAACAATACTTTTAAAAGGGGGGGTTAGAAAGTGGTGACAGAGTCCCTTTAATTTCCATTGAAATGTATTAATGCCGCATCCGGTACCAAGTGTTCGGGAAATGGCCAAAACTAAAATAGAGGTGTTCGAGCTGCCAACAATTGTCAAGACTAGTCAGGAATCGGTTCTCCAGGTCAAGAGTTCCTCACAATGCAACCGCGCAATCAGAATCCAGACGTAGGGCGCACTTTCAAACGCCCAAATCCTGGAAAGACGTTAGGTGCACAATAGTGAAGTTCTACAAGGGAGTAATTCCAAAACATATTTATTAGGCCTCATGCACACGGCTGTTGTTTTGGTCCGCATCCGAGCCGCCGTTTTGGCGGCTCGGATGCGAACCTATTCACTTCAATGGGCCCGCAAAAGATGCGGACAGCACTCCGTGTGCTGTCTGCATCCGTTGTTCCGTTCCGTGGCCCCGCAAAAAAAATATAACCTGTCCTATTCTTGTCCGCACTTTGCGGACAAGAATAGGCATTTATATTGAAGGCTGTCCGTGCCGTTCCGCAAATTGCGGAACGCACACGGATGTCATCCGTGTTTTGCGGATCCGCGATTTGCGGACCGCAAAACACACCACGGCCGTGTGCATGAGGCCTTATACTTACAAGATGAACAATAAAAACTGCATATAAAAAGTAGCTTTTCTCATGCATCCCCCCCAACCTAGGTTTCGCCATTCAGCTTAGTCAGGGGCGATAATACCACCCCTCTCGGGAAATGGCCGCATTGACGGATCCGGTTTTCCAGTCTGCGCATGCGCAGACCTTTAAGAATGTGAAAATAATAAATACCGGATCCGTTTTTCCAGATGACACTGGAGAGAAGGATCCGGAAACAAATGATCTCCGTTTGCATATGGATTTCCGGATCCGGCAGGCAGTTCTGGCAAAGGAACTGCCTGTCGGATTCTTCTAACGCTAGTGTGAAAGTACCCTCACATAGAAGGCCACTTCCAAAATGGGCATCCATATTGAAGATCAAATGGATCATAATGGGTTGGGGGAAGGGACAAACCGCAGGTCCAGAACTTACCTCTTGCTCAAGTTTCTCCAGAATTTACAATTGTTGGGCGACTACTCATATACAGTGATGGTCAGTTCGCAGTGTTCGCCAGCTGCCATCTTTAGTAAGGTAGACTCACCCGTCCGGCGATGCACAGGTAAGCCCTCATCTGTGCCTGTGCCAGGAGCCGGTCTGAAATCAAATGCAGTCACCGGGAGCAGGCAGTTCCGAGAACAGCCCGACGAAGGCCCCTGGCGGCTGTTCTCGGAACTGCCTGCTCCCGGTGACTGCATTTGATTTCAGAACGGCTCCCGTCACAGGTAAGAGTTTACCTGTGCATTGCCGGACGGGTGAGTCTACCTTACTAAAGATGGCAGCTCATATGGACAATTTGGACGCCTTTGGGATATTATAATAGACATATAGATGCACCCCCGATTCTGCAGATGCTGAATACTGAAAATATATCAGTGAAGAAAACTGCCATACCTGTGTTGATGATGCAGTTTGTGTAATTTATAGCATGGATGTTGCACATGGCAAGCAAATGGCAGCTGCAATCCTTTGATAAGTGTGAACACAAGCACACAATCCTGCTTTATACATTTGGGGTCACGGGAGGGCAAATCTGCCTAGTTATGTAGTGCTAATTCCCCATAGACTTGAGGCATAGCTAGGGGGAGGACTGCCATGGCGTACATACTGCACCAAGCAGAAGCCTACATTGAAGAGACGGCGCCCTGCAGCAAACATCTAAGGCTACTTTCACACTTGCGTTCGGGGTTCCGCTTGTGAGTTCCGTTTGAAGGCTCTCACAAGCGGCCCCGAACGGATCCGTACTGCCCCAATGCATTCTGAGTGGATGCGGATCCGCTCAGAATGCATCAGTCTGGCAGCGTTCAGCCTCCGTTCCGCTCAGCAGGCGGATATCCGAACGCTGCTTGCAGTGTTCGGGTGTCCGCCTGGCCGTGCGGAGCCAAACGGATCCGTCCATACGTACAATGTAAGTCAATGGGGACGGATCCGTTTGAAGTTGACACAATATGGTGCAATTTCAAACTGATCCGTCCCCCATTGACTTTCAATGTAAAGTCTGGACGGATCCGTCTGACTAACTTTCACACTTAGAATTTTTTCAGAACTATAATGCAGACGGATCCATTCTGAACGGATCCCAACGTTTGCATTATAGGAGCGGATCCGCTCTGAACGCAAGTGTGAAGGTAGCCTAAATGGCCACCCATTAGGGTACGTCTTTACGGCGATTTTGTGCACGACACATGTTGCATGCCCGTGTTGCGCTCAAATATCGTAGTGTAGGGGGCTGCTGTAGGAATGAAGGGGGACACAGAGTGACCGTGACACACAAATCACAGAAAATCCACCACAGATTTTTAACGATTTGTGTGATGCAGTTGCAGGAAACCTGAGTCACGGTGCAACCCCATTCATTCCTATGGCAGCCACGCTACACTGGGATCCTTGGTTGCGCGACAAAAGTTGCGGCCAAAATTGCTGTGTATACGTATCCTTAGGGTACATGCACACAACAGTGTAGTTTGTGCAGTTTTTGCTGCATTTCTGCACTAAATCAGCACCAAAATCCACGCGTTACTTGCAGATTTGGTCTCAGATTTGCCCCGCATTTCACTTTCTGCATTGCAAAGGGTGAAATCTGCACTTAAAATTGACATTAGTAACTTAAAAATCTGCATAACAAGTCGATTTCCAATTTCCGCACCGTGTAGAGGAGATTTTGAAAAATCTCATCTCCTTAGCTGGTACTGTATTAAGCCTCATTCACACGTCAGTATTCCATGTATGTGCGCTGTATGCGTACTCCACGGACAGCACACATCCCCATTCGTTTTAATGTCTGTATTCACACATCAGTGTTTTACAGCGGTCCGTGTTTTTAGTACGGATGCATGATCTATTTTATTTCTTCACGGATCTATCACACCCATTATAGCTTATGGGTCTGTGAAAGCCACAGATGCATCCGTGTTTGGCCTCTTGCCCATGACGGTATGCCCTCTGAGCTATACAGTCCGTGGGCAGGCCATATGTCCTGGAGCGGCATTGATCGTGCGCACGGCAGCGCACAGCATCATAGATTACAATGATGCTGTGCACGTCGGGCCGCTCATGGGGCTACTGTCCTGTACTCATAAGATCATATGAGTACAGGACAATAGTCCCGCGGGCGGCCTGACTTGCACAGCATCATTGTAATCTATGATGCTGTGCGCTGCCGTGCGCACGATCAATGCCGCTCCGGGACATATGGCCCGCTCACGGACTGTATACCTGAGAGGGCATACCGTCGTGGGCAAAAGGCCTTTCACAGATCATTAGTAGGAGATGCTTTGAAAAGTATTTTTCAGCTGTTTAGTGTCAGTGAAACACGGATGGCACACAGACAAAACACGGAGCTTCACGGAGGCATCACTGACCACCTTCGCACGGACTTGTGTATGAGGCTTTAGGGCTCGTTCACACGACCGTCGGTGTCCCGTGCTGTGAACCACAAACTGCGGTCCGCAATGCATGGGCACCTTCCGTGGGGCAGGCGCATGGGGATCACAGACCCATTCACTTGAATGGCTCCGCGATCCTTCCGTTCCACAAAAAGATAGAGCATGTTCAACCTTTTTTCGGTGCGGGGTCACGGAACGGAACCCCAGAAAGCACTCCGTAGTGTTCCGTTCCGCATCTCCGGATTTGCAGACCCATTGAAATAATTGTGTCCGCATCCGTGATGCGGAATGACAACGGAACGGTTCCCTTGTATTGCAGATCCGCAAATGCGGTCCGCAATACGGGAACGGGACACCAAGGGTCGTGTGAATGAGCCCTTAGGCTGTGGATTTACTGCAGGAAAATCCAGCCCGGAAATCTGCGTGTAATACACATCGTCTGCCTGTAGCCTTATTCACACGGTGTCGTCAAATCATGAATTACTGAAAAATCGCTCTAAAAGTCACTTTGATGAGATTTTGCGGTAATCATAACCTTTAGACGCTAATTTTGGAGAAAAACTGAAGGTGTTGCCCATCACAGCCAATAAAATCGCTGCTTTAATTTTTGCACTAGAAAAACGTATGGTGTCATTTGATTTGCTAATAAGGGGGAAAACCTCCTGCTGCTGCCAAAAGCTCAGATAACTAGCTCATGAACAGCGTGACCAGTGGTAACTATATTGGTTGTCACCCAGCGAGAAGACATCTCACGGTCTGATATTTTTGATAAGCGTTCTTTAAAGGGTTTTTCTTTCTTTACAGGGTAATCCATTTCCTGAGTTTCGCCTGCACATACCACTTGCTCTTTAAGACCCTGTGGATTCCAGCTTCTGACTACAGAGAGGGCTGTGAACATCCAGATCACATTACTCAGTCTGGATTCCCCTGTAATACTACATTGTATTTTGAAGATGGTGGCAACTGTGAGAGGAGTAATGTTTGCTAGGGATCTACTGAGGACGACTATGTGATCTGTACAAGATCTGATGCATCCAAATCAGATCCTACAAGGAGCTCAGACTCTCTGTATCCCAGTGCATGGCCTGGAAGGAGCTCCTTTGAGTGTCACCGCCAACCTGGCAGTAAGCAGACCCTGCAGCCCCCCTGCTTAAAATTTCCTTCTCCTGGCTGAGTCTTCCTCCTGTTCTTTCATTCCTCTCTCCCTCGTCTTGTGGCATAAGTTTTAGCCTGCCTTCTTCCCTATTTGCTAAAACTTTTGTGAGTTTATCCTTAATTTCTAAACTTTTTCTGGGACGCTTATTTTCTCCTGGCTTCTCCAGCTGTTGCCATCATGCTGCTGGTCCTTTTGGACATATTGGTCCTATTGGTGTCCCTGAGCCATTCCCAGTATGAGCAGTACAGTTTTCGAGGCTTTCCTCGTTCTGAGATCAAACCTCTAAAGCCCACCTATGCCAAAGCCATGGAGCTGTATGAGGCGCAGTCCTGGAGGGAGGCTAGCCGTATGCTAGAGGCTAGCCTGAGACTTCACCGGCTGCTCCAAGACAGCGAAGCCTTCTGTGGTCAGAGTTGTATTGAAGAGTCCCAAATTCCTGGCCTGGAGGAACTACAGAAGGAAGAGAAACATGGAGACTGGAAGCTGGAGATGCAGTTATTTGGTCAGGTCCTGTCCCGGGCAGTGTGTTTGAGAAAGTGTAAGGCCACCCTGCCGATGTTTCAGCAGCCATACCCTGACAAGGAGACCTTGAAAGCCTTTCAGAGACGGGACCCTTACCAATACCTGCACTATACCTATTTCAAGGTGAGACATGAAAGTGATGATTTTCTTATTTCCTAATATTTCATAAGAATTGGTCATAGGCAGAAAGTTATGCATTCAGTCTCAGGCTCCAATTCTCGTGCTCCTATTCAGGAGCTTAAGAGAGCCAGGTGACAACCCTTATTTGTCCAATTGTCACTGTTTTCATAGATGATACAACTAAATACCACCTGAGTAGAAAGAACTCCATAATTCTTGAGATTGTGTGGGTAGAAAGTTTCAAACCATCAGACCTCCATCAATCTTTCAGGATTGATATGTGATAAGAGTCTGGGGCTCCATCATCTCCTTGCTGGCACCATGGTAACATCAGGGGCAAGCAATGCTATCTCATTGAAGGACATTGCACTGAATTTAGGTTGCCCCAGGCACTGACATTGATGGCCACTGCACCTGTGATGACCTAACATATAGCATCCACATATTGCCACATTATACAGCGGGACACAAAGTATTTATGGGTCCATATACTGGAGCCATGGGCACTACACATGTTGCCCTATTCTTACCTAAGAACTTTAATATACACAAGGTAAAGCACAGGATAATATAACTGTTTTGGGAATCGTATTACAATATGTGCTACAATTATTCATTGTACAACAAGTGGATGGGTCCTAAAATGGGTCAACTATCACACCTTGTTGTGCTTTACTGGCTGGCTCATGCAACAGCAATAAGTCCTCTGAAGAGCTGAAATTGCTAGATACAAGCTGGTCTACTCGATGCCAAATGGCCCCTTGAAATTTCCTTTCCCCATCCCATTAATAAAATTAAGCAACCCAAGTCCTTTTACTCCAGTCTGGTGTCCACTGTCAGGCTACCGTAAACAGCAGCTATAGCCTAATAACAGGTCTGCAGGTATTCAGATAAGATTGTACAGTGACCTCTTCGACTACTTATTATTGTAAGGAAACGTGGTCTTCTAGGGGAGCGGTCAATAAAGATGACCAGTATGCATGATGTATGGTGGACTGAAAATCTGTCACAAGAAAGCTTTGGGAACAGGCATAGTCTTCTCAAAGAGGTGGTCATTTGGAGATGTTTCACTATATTTGGGAACTGTCATTTTAAGAAGATCTTTAACCCAAGCGGTTCTAATTAGAGATGAGCGAATTGATTAGTATAAACCAATTTCTTTAATCAACAAGAGTTCTTCACCTGCAAGGTGCTATCCTACCTGCTGAAGCGGCTCCCCCTGCCACTTGATTGACAAGGCCAGACATCTCACCCAGCCAAGGCAATCTCGCTCCTGCGCTGCATCTCTGAGTAATGGCGCAAGCGCAGTGGCACTGTTCATGTGCTGCTACCTGGAAGTGTAGTGGCTCATGCACATTCGCTGCTCCAGAAGCAGAGCCACTGCGCTTGCGCCATTACTCAAAGTTGCAGCGCAGGCATGAGAATGCAAGATACCGGCCCTGTCAATCAAGCAGCAGGGGAGCCTCATCAGCAGCTAGGACGGCACCTTGCAGATGAAGAACTCTTGTTGAAGAGACAAATAGTGTTGAGCGAACTTCTGTTTTAAGTTCGGCGTCTTAAGTTCGGCTTCCGGTTAGCGGAGAATCCCGATATGGATTCCGAATTCCGTTGTGGTCTGTGGTAGCGGAATCAATAATGGCCGCTTATTGATTCCGCTACCACGGACCACAACGGAATTCGGAATCCATATCGGGATTCTCCGCTAACCGGAAGCCGAACTTTAGACGCCGAACTTAAAACAGAAGTTCGCTCAACACTAGAGACTAATCGATTTGCTCATTTCTAGTTCCTATGTAGAGTTGTGTCATTGCTTATTCTACTGACATCATATATGACCCATGATTGTGTGAGATTAAGGACGTTGTAGGTCTCATGCAAATCAGTACTATGAAGATGCAGAAACTTTGGCATCTGACAGAGCATGGTATGGCTCTATTAACCTCTAAAAGCAATACATACATGCAGCGTCCAGTGGTGATTTGCGTATATCCATATAGGTGAGTTGGGCCAAACTGTACCTACATGCTCCTCTGATTTCATGGTATATGGAAGTACAGTAGGGTCCCATGACCCTCTATGGATGCTTTATTATGGGTCAGTACAAAATGAAGCCATTATACGGCAGTGTGCATGAGACAACATGCTATGCCATCTACTGCCTGTGGCAAATGTAGTGGAAATAGAAATACCGGCATACCCTAAGGGTCCATTCACACGTCCGTAAGTATTTTGGGGATCCGCAAATTGCGGATCCGTGAAACACGGACACCTGCAATGTGCGATCCACAATTTGCGGACCGCACATCACAGACACTATACTAGAAAATGCCTTTTCTGGTCCGCAATTGCGGACAAGAATAGGACATGTTCTATTTTTTTCAGGAACGGAATTGCGGATGCCGAAAAAACGGATGTGGATTCCGTAAATACGGATGCAGATCCCGGAAATGCGGATTTGCATCCGTTCCAGCCACATTGAAAGTGAATGGGTCCGCAAATTGCGGAACGAATGCGGACCCAAATCACGGACGTGTGAATGGACCCTAATTAATGGGTTTGTTTTTAAGATCTTTTTGAAAAAATAAATAAAATTCATAAAGAAATTGGATGAAAGTGATTGCAGCGAACGTATGAACTTGCCCCTAGAAGCATGTGCTCGTCATTGCCAGCAGCACATCTGATTTTGTGCTTCAGTGATCTATCATCTGAGGTTGGGGACTGCCACGTCTCCAGACATGCCCTGACTCTCTGCCTTCACACTTCATATCCTACAAGCAGTGCAATTTTCCAGATGTTTTAACCTGCAAACTCCATGTAGAAATCCATCTGGACTGCATATTGCTCCTTAAAGGGACCCTTAATCTGAAATGTGTAACCTCTTGTTCAACTAGTTCAAACCAGCCATTTCCGGTTTGGAAATAACCAGGCGTTTGTTTTAAGCAATGACTACTCCTGAAGGGTGGGCAGCACTGACCACCACTGATCTCTGCACAGATCAGGAAGTGACGTGATGTTTTTTTTAAGATGTGGAAAAACATGGAGCATCTGTGTCCTTTTATTTATTTCGTTATTTAATTTTTTATGTATTGTAAAACGTCATTCCTGTCCACAGGTTGTGTCTGGTGCTGCAGCTCAGCCCCATGCATTTGAATTTCCAACTTGGAAACATCCGAAGTCGATTCGCATAAAACTTTGTTTGAATACTGTACGGAGCAGGAGCTCAATACAGTATTAGAATGTATTGGCTCAGATGAGCCGAAGTTATTACTTCGCAAAGTCTTACGAGACTTCGGGTAATAAGTCCAAAAGTGAATTTCTACTGTTAAAAACCTTTTCCCGAACTCGGGTTCAGTTCTAAGGTACACGAGTTTGGGAAAAGGTTTTTAACAGTAGAAATTCATTTTTGAAGTTATTACCTGAAGTCTCGCAAGACTTCGCAAAGTAATAACTTCAGCTCATCTGAGCCAATACATTCTAATACTGTACAGAGCTCCTGCTCCGTACAGTATTCAAACAAAGTTTTATGCGAATCGACTTCGGATGTTTCATCTGAAGTCGATTCGCTCATCCCTATTTCCAACCAAAAGCAGAAGTTGGAGCAGCAACCAAAGTGTAGTAATTTTATACACAAAAAATAACGCACAAAGAAGTTGTTGGAATCGAATGAAACTTTCTATGTGTGAAAGTAATCATGATATATGATCATGATTATGAAGATACTACCTGTGTCTGGATGGTGGACAACAAAACTGTAAAAGCTGCTCGTGCTTATTGGCCGATCAAACAATCCTTTCTACGGGTGGTCTGTCTGGTTTGTCAGGAGCCTGCTCACCATGTTTGCATGCCCTCATATAACCACTGCTCCCAACACCTCCTAACAGCTAGGTCAGAATGACCAAGATGGCAGGCAGTTCGTTGAAATGACCATCCTGCTTCTCTCAGTCAAATGATGCTCCTCTTCTTAAAGTCTGTCAGCTGGGCAAAATGTCTTTGAGTGTGTCATAGAGGCATGTCTAGCAGATCACATTCTTTCACTAAGAGGTGCACTACCCAAAAGATGCACCTGAGAGCCTTTTTATAGGGCAGTGGGTGAAGCACTTTTACGTCCCCATATAGCAAGACCCACTGTCTAATCAGACCACACCTTTAACTGAGATATTGGCATTTTTCTATTTTGCTTTGGTGGCCATATTTGTTACTTTTGAATTAGCCCTAAAGTAGCCTTGATAGAACAAGCTGGCAAAATAAGTGAATAAATGATTATCGCCAAACTCTGGCTTTTGGTCTTGGCTGATGCAAAGAATGTCTCCTTGTCCTTGGAATGAATAAACCATGTGCCAGTTGTATGCATTGACCACACACGTATTTGCATGTGCAAATGAGATCTCATCAAATACGTCTTTTTTTCAAGCTAAACAAGTCAGATTTTTAGGTCACTCATTATAAGAGAGACCTTCCACCCCAAAACCCTTACCAGATCTCCTATATCCTTTATAGTACATGGAGCCCAAAACTGAATCCCATATTCAAGATGTGACCTTATGAGGGATTTATAAAGGGGTAATACTTTATTGAGAAAACAGGTTTATATACCCTTTTGTACACCCTAAAATATTATTTGCTTTTGCAGCTGCTGCCTAACAGTGAGTACTGCTACTTAGTTTACTTGTAACCAGAATACTCAAGTCCTTTCCTTGTTCTGGACAAAGCTATGTAGATCAGTCATCTTCTGCTGGATACAAGGAAACAGCTGACTGGGGTGGTGTTTGACCCACCTGATAATTAGATATTGATGGCCTTTCCTAGGATAGGCCACCAATATCAAAATCCTGGACAACCTCTGAGTGGCCTACATACGGTAATCCTTCACATCAATTCTCATGTGTTACCAAGACACTAAATAGGTCATTTTATCTTGGAGTTCCCATTATCGGATTTATGTAAGATATGGAGGCCCTGGGCATTTGTCTAGATTGTTTTCTCCTAAAAATGGGCCAGTACAAATGTTACAATGATGACATAAAATACATGATTCCCAACATTTTTTTTCTAGATTAATGAACTGGAAAAAGCAGTATCTGCCGCCCACACCTTCTTACAGAAGAATCCCACTCATGAAATGACGCTGAGGTACATGAATTACTACAAAAGCCTACTGGAGGTTGAAGAGTTTCTCATAGATCTGGAGGCTCAACCATATGAGGTAAGAGGTTCCTCAGGTTAATCAGTCATAGATTACCAAGATACACATGGTGCTACTCCAACTCAAAGAGGTGGTGGAATATGCAAGGTTGACTCTACTCCTTTGCCTATGGCTCTTACTCCACTGCTTTACCTAACTAGCCTATCTGGATGAGGTTCCATCTATCTGTAGGACACACAGATTAGGATGTTAGCCATATTTGTATTTTATGTATGTGTTATTAGTATGTCCCTGTGCATGTATGTGTATTTATATATGTTGTATGTGTGTGCAGTATAGCAGTTTTACAGTATTTGTGTGTACAGTATAGTATTAGGTATGAACCACTATACTGTACATATAGCGGTACTGTTTATTTGTATGGTATTATACACCTCCATAGAAGTGATGGGATAGTCATACATATGTGGATGCGGCGGTTAGAAACTGCCTCACCAGATGAGACAAGGGACAGGGGAACCTCTATTCTGGAGGTTAATCCAGTTACACCCACTGGGACTTGGAACTATCAGATATTTATGGCACATCCTGCGAATGGAAATACCTCTATAATATCTAGGTGTGTGTTACACAAGGAAGAGTGCACCACACTGACTCTTGTCAGGACAGCTTATCTACAGCTCTGCCTTCCTTACAAGGAGCAACCAAAAGTAGACCCTAATACCTACTAATGGTGTTAGATCTCGTTCAGATATTTCCTGTTTTGGTATACTTCGTTCTACTGAGGATCTCACTCTCCACAGGGAGTGTTTGTCAAAGCAGTAAAGTCCTACAATGCTGGAGACTTCCGGCGCAGTATTGAGGACATGGAGCAGGCCTTGCCCTTGTACTACAAGGCATACAACAATTGTCTGACCGGCTGTGAGGGTGTCTACGAGATGAGGGAGTTTAAAGACTTCTACCCGGCTGTTGCAGGTAAGAGAAAGCCAATGTATTTTTCCAATAATAAGGAGTAGAGCTGGCACAACATTGTAATAATACGTGGCTGTCACCATTAAAGAGGATTTTCATCGAGACAACCTCTGCCTGCTGTTCACATACCCTATCGTAGCATATGAATGTCAGAGGGGAGTCCTCCTCTTTGAACCAGATAGGGGAGGTGATTAGTAAGAGAAGATGATGCCCCGGCTTCCATCCATGCTCAGTCATTCATTTCAGTGATGACCATGTATTATTACACCTCTCTGACAGTGGCTAGCCAGGCCACTGTTATTATCTCCATGAGCCAAACCCACAACGATTACCAAGGCATTTGTTTTTTGAGTAGTAAATTGTCTTGATGAGCGAACATGCCATTTTTCAGTTTAAGGGTACTTTCACACTAGCGTTTTTCTTTTCCGGCACTGACTTCCATCACAGGGGCTCTATACTGGAAAAGAACTGATCAGTTTTTATCCCCATGCATTCTGAATGGAGAATAATCCATTCAGGATGCATCAGGATGTCTTCAGTTCAGTCGTTTTGACTGATCAGACAAAAGATAAAACCGTAGCATGCTACGGTTTTATCTCAGGCGAAAAAAACTGAAGACTTGCCTGAATGCCATTTTCCCCATAGGAATGTATTAGTGCCGGATCCGGCATTCAAAATACCGGAATGCCGGATCCGTCCTTCGGGCCTGTGCATGCGCAGACCGGTAAAAATGTGAAAAAAGATACAAGACGGATCCGTCTGTCCGCATGACAAGCGGAGAGACAGATCCGCTCTTGCAATGCATTTGTGAGACGGATCTGCATCCGGATCCGTCTCACAAATGCTTTCAGTCACATGCAGATCGGCGGATCACACTGCCGCAAGTGTGAAAGTAGCCTAACACTGTGTGTTGATTAATTTTCTAATATATCTTTATACTGGCAGCCACCACTAGGAGGAGCTTAGATGCGTACAGTATACAACATACATTGCATTCAATAGTAAACACAGTCTGCAATAAGCTCCCTCTAGTGGCAGCTGCAAGCAGACAGAATTTTATGTCTATGGAGGGGATTTGAGCACACACAGCTATAAATATATATTTTTGAAAGTAATCATTACAGATGTTGACTCTAAAAACAATATACTGTGAAACTGCAGAGTTTCACTTTATCTGTGTATTTAGTCTATATTTCTCCATTTCAGATCATCTTGCTGATGTCCTAGAGTGTAAGGTGGACTGTGAGACTAACCTGACCCCTAATGTTGGGGGCTACTTTGTTCATAAGTTTGTGGCAACCATGTATCACTACCTACAATTTGCATACTATAAGCGTAAGTAAACAGTTTATTTGTATAAGAAAAGAGTATTGGTTATCGTTATCTACTGTATAACAATATCAATATAAAATATATTAAAAACATATACAGTTAGGTCCATATATACTTGGACAGAGACAACCTTTTTCAGATTCTTGTTCTGCACATTACCACAATGGATTTTGAGCAAAACATTTCAGATGCAGTTGAAGTTCAGACTTTCAGCTTTAATTCAGTCGGTTGAACAAAATGATTGCATAAAAATGTGAGGAACTAAAGTATTTTTTTAAACTCAATCCCTTCATTTCAGGGGCTCAAAAGTAATCGGACAAATTAAATAATTGTAAATAAATTGTTAATTTCTAATACTTGGCTGAAAACCCTTTGTTGGCAATGACTGCCTGAAGTCTTGAACTCATGGACATCACCAGACGCTGTGTTTCCTCCTTTTTAATGCTCGGCCAGGCCTTTACTGCAGCGGTTTTCACTTGCTGTTTGTTTCTGGGCCTTTCTGTCTGGAGTTTAGTCTTTAACAAGTGAAATGCTCTGTTGGGTTCTGTTTGGTTCACATCAGGTGACTGACTTGGCCATTCAAGAATATTCCACTTCTTTGCTTTAATAAACTCCATCTGTATTATGAAACGCAGACCAATCAGTGTGGCTGGATTTGAGCACACAGTATGTCTCTGAAAACCCCATAATTCATTCGGCTGCTTCTGTCCTGTGTCCCATCATCAATAAACACTAGGGACCCAGTGCCACTGGCAGCCATGCATGCCCAAGCCATCACACTGCCTCCGCCATGTTCTACAGATGATGTGGTATGCTTTGGATCATGAGCTGTACCATGCCTTCGCCATACTTTTTTCTTTCCATCATTCTGGTAGAGGTTGATCTTGGTTTCATCATTTTTAAGATTTTTTTTTAGCAAAGTCCAATCTAGCCTTCTTATTCTTGAAGCTGATGAGTGGCTTGCCCCATGCAGTGAACCCTCTGTATTTACTTTCATGCAGTCTTCTCTTTATGGTAGATATGGATATTGATACGCCTATATCCTGGAGAGTGTTTTTCACTTGGTTGGCTGTTGTGAAGGGGTTTCTCTTCACCATGGTAATTATTCTGCGACAGGGCCATGTTTAACGCGGGGCAGAAGGGGCAGCTGCCCCGGGCCCAGTTGCTCTCATAAGACGCAAAAGTGGGGGGGGAAATGCCCCTGCGTCTTATGGGGTGAATACTAATCAGCGCTTCCATTATGGAAGTGCTGATTAGTACCGGAGGACCGGGAAGCGGTGAAAGCTCTGTACTCACCGCTTCCTGGTCCTCGGATGTCGGCGTTGCAGTGGCTACGCACAGCGTGACCTCATGCTGTGCACAGCCTGCACAGCCTTCACAGCCGACAGCCGAGGACCAGGAAGAAGAGAGAGAGCGCTGATGGTGAGGAGCGGCGGCGTCCAGGAGCAGAAGAGGTAAGTTATTTATTTATTTTATTTGCGCTGATGGCTGGGGGGCTGATACATGAGGCTGGGGGGCTGATACATGAGGCTGGGGGGCTGATACATGAGGCTGGGGGCTGATACATGAGGCTGGGGGGCTGATACATGAGGCTGTGGGGCTGATACATGAGGCTGTGGGGCTGATACATGAGGCTGTGGGGCTGATACATGAGGCTGTGGGGCTGATACATGAGGCTGGGGGGGATGATATATAGCATTGGGGGGCTGATATGAGGTCTGATTGAGGGTCTTATTAATATTGGGGGTCTGATTGGGGCTGTCAGCTGATGTCTGATTAACATTGGGGGTCTGATTGGTGGTCTGACCTGAGGTGTAATGGGAAATATTTTTTTCTTATTGTCCTCCTCTAAGACCTAGGTGCATCTTATGGGCTGGTGCGTCTTATAGGGTGAAAAATACAGTACTTGCTTGCTCTTCCTCCCGACCTCCCCTGCCCTTTGCGTACGCCGTGCTCCATGACGTCATGTGGAGGCACTGCAACGCTAGGATGAGCCCAGTCTACTTTCTGAACTGAAGAGCGGTGCCCACTTCCAGCCCTGGGCCCAGCTGCCCAGAGCACTGATCCTGAGCAAAAAGATGCAAAAAGACCTGGACGCCCATGGAAGACAGTGGTGTCTGGAGTCTTCAGAACTGTAAGTATTTACAGTAATTCAGTGTAAGCTATATTTTATATATTACATTTTATTTTTGTGTGTCTGTTTTGTGGTGGAGGGCGTGATTGCATGCTAGGGTGTGGGAATGCGGGATCCAGGGGGCCCAAGTAAATTCTTGCCAAGCGTCCAATCAATATTAAAGTCGGCCCTGTTCTGCGATCATCCACCACTGTTGTCTTCCATGGGCATCCAGGTCTTTTTGCATTGTTGAGGTCAGCTGTGCTTTCTTTCTTTCTCAGGATGTACCAAACTGTAGATTTTGCCACTCCTAATAGTGTAGCAATTTCTCGGATGGGTTTTTTCTGTTTTCGCAGATGAAGGATGGCTTGTTTCACCTGCATGGAGAGCTCCTTTGACCACATGTTTACTTCTCAGCAAAATCTTCAAAATGCAAGCACCACACCTCAAATCAACTCCAGGCCTTTTATGTGCTTAATTGAGAATGAAATAATGAAGGAATTGCCAACACCTGCCCATGAAATAGCCTTTGAGTCAATTGTCCAATTACTTTTAGTCCCTTTAACCCCTTAAGGACCTAGGACGTACCGGTACGCCCTATTTCCCGAGTCCTTAAGGACCTAGGACGTACCGGTACGCCCTATTTCCCGAGTCCTTAAGGACCGAGGACGTACCGGTACGTCCTGACTTAAAATCGGAACTCCGGCGCCGCAGGGGTTAATCGGAACGGGATTTCGGCTGAAATCATTCAGCCGGCATCCCGTAACAATGCAGGGGGGGGTCATTTGACCCCCCCGTATCGGCGATCGCAGAAAACCGCAGGTCAATTCAGACCTGCGGTTTGCTGCGCTTTTTGCAGTTTCTGATCGCCGCGGTCCCTGACCGCGGGGATCAGAAACTTTAGAGTGGCTAAAATCATTATTTTTCACCCCCCCCTGCACCCCTGCACGATTTTATGCCGGAGGGTGGTGCGGGGGGGGTGTCGCAGGCGGTGGGGGCGTTGCGGGAGGCGGGCGGTGCGGCAGGCGGGATCGCGATCCCCCGCCCGCCTCCCCATGAACGATCGTTGGCTTCTAGTGGGTATACCAGGGTGCCAGCACATTGCTGGCACCCTGGTATAAACGGCTGACATCTGTGAAGATGTCAGCCGTTTAACCCTTTCCATACCGCGGTCCGTACGGACCGCTGTATGGAAAAAGTTAACTGTCATCGGTCAGGGAGCTCCCTCCCTCTCCATCGGGGGGCTGCTGTGGCTTTGCAGCCCCCCGATGGAGAGGGAGAGAGCCCCCCTCAGCCCCGTCCTTACCCTTCCCCGTCTGCGAAGTTCTGAGCAGACGGGGAGGGTTCCCATGGCAACAGGACGCCTGCTCAGGCGTCCTGCTGTCCATGGTGCTGAACAGATCTGTGCTAAAAGCACAGATCTGTTCAGTGTAAGTAAAATACAGTACAGAACAATATATATTGTTCTGTACTGTATTATACAGACACCAGACCCACTGGATCTTCCAGAACCAAGTGGGTCTGGGTCACAAAAATGTAAAAAAAAGTGAAAAAAGTTAAGATAAAAAAAAAAACATTTATCACTGAATAAAAATTAAAAAAATAAAATAAACTACACATATTAGGTATCGCCGCGTCCGTAACGACCTGATCTATAAAATGGTCATGTTACTTTCCCCGCACGGTGAACGCCATAAAAATAAAAAAATAAAAACTATGAGAAAATTGAAATTTTGCCCACCTTACTTCCCAAAAAAAGTAATAAAAGTGATCAAAAAAGTCGCATGTACGCCAAAATAGTACCAATCAAACCGTCATCTCATCCCGCAAAAAATGAGACCCTACTCAAGATAATCGCCCAAAAGCTGAAAAAACTATGGCTCTTAGACTATGGAGACACTAAAACATGATTTTTTTTTTTTCAAAAATGAACTCATTCTGTAAAACTTACATAAATAAAAAAAAGTATACATATTAGGTATCGCCGCGTCCGTATCGACCGGCTCTATAAAAATATCACATGACCTAACCCCTCAGATGACCACCGTAAAAAAATAAAAATAAAAACAGTGTAAAAAAAGCCATTTTTTGCCATCTTACGTCACAAAAAGTGTAATAGCAAGCGATCAAAAAATCATATGCACCCCAAAATAGTGCCAATCAAACCGTCATCTCATCCCGCAAAAAATGAGACCCTACTCAAGATAATCGCCCAAAAACTGAAAAAACTATGGCTCTTAGAATATGGAGACACTAAAACATTTTTTTGGTTTTAAAAAGGAAGTTATTGTATAAAACTTACATAAATAAAAAAAAATGTATACATATTAGGTATCGCCGCGTCCGCGACAACCTGCTCTATAAAAATACCACATAATCTAACCTGTCAGATGAATGTTGTAAATAACAAAAAAAAAAACGTGCCAAAAAAGCTATTTCTTGTTACCTTGCTGCACAAAAAGTGTAATATAGAGCAACCAAAAATCATATGTACCCTAAACTAGTACCAACAAAACTGCCACCCTATCCCGTAGTTTCTAAAATGGGGTCACTTTTTTGGAGTTTCTACTCTAGGGGTGCATCAGGGGGGCTTCAAATGGGACATGGTGTCAAAAAAAACAGTCCAGCAAAACCTGCCTTCCAAAAACCGTATGGAATTCCTTTCCTTCTGCGCCCTGCCGTGTGCCCGTACAGCGGTTTACGACCACATATGGGGTGTTTCTGTAAACTACAGAATTAGGGCCATAAATATTGAGTTTTGTTTGGCTGTTAACCCTTGCTTTGTAACTGGAAAAAAAATATTAAAATGGAAAATCTGCCAAAAATGTGAAATTTTGAAATTGTGTCTCTATTTTCCATTAAATCTTGTGCAACACCTAAAGGGTTAACAAAGTTTGTAAAATCAGTTTTGAATAGCTTGAGGGGTGTAGTTTCTTAGATGGGGTCACTTTTATGGAGTTTCTACTCTAGGGGTGCATCAGGGGGGCTTCAAATGGGACATGGTGTCAAAAAACCAGTCCAGCAAAATCTGGCTTCCAAAAACCAAACCGCGCACCTTTCACTCTACGCCCTACTGTGTGCCCGTACAGTAGTTTACGGCCACATATGGGGTGTTTCTGTAAACGGCAGAGTCAGGGCAATAAAGATACAATCTTGTTTGGCTGTTAACCCTTGCTTTGTTAGTGGAAAAAATGGGTTAAAATTGAAAATTAGGCAAAAAAATGAAATTCTCAAATTTCATCCCCATTTGCCAATAACTCTTGTGCAACACCTAAAGGGTTAACGACGTATGTAAAATCAGTTTTGAATACCTTGAGGGGTGTAGTTTCTTAGATGGGGTCACTTTTAGGGAGTTTCTCCTCTTGGGGTGCATCAGGGGGCTTCAAATGGGACATGGTGTCAAAAAACCAGTCCATAAAAATCAGCCTTCCAAAAACCATATGGTGCACCTTTCACTCTACGCCCCGCTGTGTGGCCGTACAGTAGTTTACGGCCACATATGGGGTGTTTCTGTAAACGGCAGAGTCAGGGCAATAAAGATACAATCTTGTTTGGCTGTTAACCCTTGCTTTGTTAGTGGAAAAAATGGGTTAAAATTGAAAATTAGGCAAAAAAATGAAATTCTCAAATTTCATCCCCATTTGCCAATAACTCTTGTGCAACACCTAAAGGGTTAACGACGTATGTAAAATCAGTTTTGAATACCTTGAGGAGTGTAGTTTCTTAGATGGGGTCACTTTTAGGGAGTTTCTCCTCTTGGGGTGCATCAGGGGGCTTCAAATGGGACATGGTGTCAAAAAACCAGTCCATAAAAATCAGCCTTCCAAAAACCATATGGTGCACCTTTCACTCTACGCCCCGCTGTGTGGCCGTACAGTAGTTTACGGCCACATATTGGGTGTTTCTGTAAACGGCAGAGTCAGGGCAATAAAGATACAGTCTTGTTTGGCTGTTAACCCTTGGTTTGTTAGTGGAAAAAATGGGTTAAAATGAAAAATTTGACAAAAATATGAAATTCTCAAATTTCCTCCCCATTTGCCAATAACTCTTGTGCAACACCTAAAGGGTTAACAATGTATGCAAAATCAGTTTTGAATACCTTGAGGGGTGTAGTTTCTTAGATGGGGTCATTTTTGGGTGGTTTCTATTATGTAAGCCTCGCAAAGTGACTTCAGACCTGAACTGGTCGCTAAAAATTGAGTTTTTGTAAATTTCTGAAAAATTTCAAGATTTGCTTCTAAACTTCTAAGCCTTATAACATCCCCAAAAAATAAAATATCATTCCCAAAACAATTCAAGCATGAAGTAGACATATGGGGAATGTAAAGTCATCACAATTTTTGGGGGTATTACTATGTATTACAGAGGTAGAGAAACTGAAAATTTGAAATTTGCTAATTTTTCAAAATTTACGGTAAAAATTGTATTTTTTTATGCAAAAAAATTAACTTTTTTGACCCAATTTTAGCAGTGTCATGAAGTACAATATGTGACGAAAAAACAATCTCAGAACGGCCTGGGTAAGTCAAAGCGTTTTAAAGTTATGAGCACTTAAAGTGACACTGGTCAGATTTGCAAAAAATGGCCTGGTCCTTAAGGTGAAAATGAGCCTGGTCCTTAAGGTGAAAATGAGCCCGGTCCTTAAGGGGTTAAAAACAGGGTGCCACATGTAAAGGAGCTGAAACTTTTAAACCCTTCATCCAATTTTATTGTGGATACCCTCAAATGAAAGCTAAAAGTCTGGACTTGATGTCCATGTCCATTAAATTATTATAACTTGAATATGTTTTAGTAAACGGGTAAAAAAATAAATATTGTGTCAGTGTCCAAATATATATGAACCTAATTGTATATTAAAAAAACCTCCTCATGTAACATTTATGTTTCAGTTAATGATGTTAAGAACGCGGTTCAGTGTGTGTCCAGCTATATGCTCTTTGACCCTACTGATACTGTGATGCAGCAAAATTTGGCATACTACAAGTTTTACAAGGAGAAGTGGAACCTTGAAGACATGGATTTCAACCCTAGAGAGGTAGCATTAACTACTTAAAAAAATAATAATAATTATATACATTTGGTATCACCTTGATCGTACTGAATAAAGGTAAAGGTATTTCGTAAAAGCTGTAAATGCAAAACAATAGCAGATTTTCTGTATTTTTCACCCACCTCAAAAGATTTTATTTTATTATGTATAGCATACATTATATGAATCCCCAAAATACAATTCATTCCGCAAATTAAAAACTAAATTACTGGGCTATATCAACAGAAAAATAGAAAAAAGTACTGGGTCTGGAAATGTGGCAAAGAAAAAAAAATGAAGCAACCTTACTTTCCCCCAAATGTTGCCTGCATCCAACACTAGAGGGAGCTTGAATATGTATTGATATTTCTCCCATTGTTTTCAATGGCAATTGTATGCAGCATGTATTTGAGCTCCCTCTAGTGGTGAATTTTGTAATGCAATTCTACAGCTGTAATGGGAAGCAGAGAATTTGACCCTCTGTATTAATATATAAATAGTTTTGTACCTATTTATTTTATACACTTATATAGCGCTACTATATTCCGCAGCACTTTACAGACATTAGCATCCAACTGTCCCCAATAGGGCTCACAATCTAAGGTCTTTGGAGTGTGGGAGGAAACCGGAGAACCCGGAGGAAACCCACGCAAACACAGGGAGAACATACAAACTCCATGCAGATGTTGTCCTTGGTTGGATTCAAACTTAGGACCCCAGTGCTAACCACTGAGCCACCGGGCTGTCCAAATTTACTGTAAATACTATGCATTGTGATGGTTTGTGAGCGGGTACTTTGCTGAAACAATTATTTTTGAGGTAACACTGATGGGACTATTAAAGGGGTTGTCTGAGTTGGGCAAAAAACTGCCCAATGAGGGGGAAATATGATGAAAAAAAAAACAGCATTACTTACCTGTTTAATTGCTGTAGCGGTTCCAGCGCCAGCACTTGTTCCTACTTAGCTGCCTCTTTTTAGCTGCAATAGTGGCATGTCCTTATGCCCATGTGATGCCAGTCATTGGCCTCAGCACTATACAGCACAAGATCGCTGAGGGCAGGGACTGGTTGCAGCTGCAAATATTGGGCGTGGAATGTATTTGTTAGTGGGGTCATGCCAGACTAAATGAACATTTCAGTTAAAGCGGCTCTGTCACCAGAATCAACCCTATACAACCAGGCATATAGCCTGGTAGGTTTGATGAAGCTGATTAAAAGGATACCTTTTTTTTCTGTAGGAACATGCATTCTTGAGAAATTTGAGGTTTTAGTAATATGAAAATGAGCTATTGAAGCACCAGGAGGTGGGTTTATGCAGTTTGAGCACCACTCCAGTGACCTCCCTGGTGCTCCATACTGACGCCCCTTTCTTTCAAAACACACCCTCCTCATTCCAGATTGACAGCGCTAGACCAAAGGCACAGGCATGATGTTGCTACTGTACATTATGATATCACTGGTGGCAGTGTGCAATAGCAACATCATGCATTGCGATCCTAATGCATCTACTGTACTGTGGTAAAGTGTTTTAAATTATGTTCTCATTGGTGGCAGTGGGGGCTTAGGGGGAAGAGACAGGGGCAGAGAAGGATCACAGTACAGTAGATGCATTAGGATCGCAATGATATCACAATGTACAGTAGCATCATGCATGCGCATCTGGTCTAGTGCTGTCAATCTGGGGGGGGGGCATGTTTTGAAGGAAAGCGGCTTCAGTATGTAACACCAAAGGCGTCGCTGGAGCAGTGCTCAAATCACATAAGCCCGCCTCCTGGGGGTCCAATAGCTCATTTGCATATCAATACAAGTTCTAATTTCTCAAGAATGCATGTTCCTACAGATGAAAGAAAGGTATCCTTTTAATCAGCTTCATCAACCCTACCAGGCTATATGCCTCTTTGTATAGGGTTGATCCTGGTGACAGAGCCGCTTTGAAATAAGCTAAGGGATAACTGTCAGATTTGTGGGAGTCTGACCATTGTAACCCCCATCGATCACGAGAATGGGGTCCTGTCTTCCTTCATGTGAATGGAACGGCAGTCAAGCATGAGCGCTGATGCTCCATTCATCGCCACATGGCTGCTGTTACGATCCCTCCTGTGACAGAGGTTAGAAGATCTGACTTGCATCACGTGAGGTTATCTGACAGCCTCTCGGTTTTCACATTGCAGTGTGGTTGTTGGTAATGACCACACCTCTCATCTCAGGTGTAGCTTGTGGTCATTACTGCTCCTCTATTTAGTCTGGACCCACACTTCTTACCATGCGGTTGATATTATCTGCCTGGAGTTGGAAGAGCTGGTGTGTTGTCCTCTTCTGAGTTCCTGCTCATCCATTTTCTACGGAAGAAAAGTGTACTTCCCTTTGTATTTTGTTGTCCCCTTTTGTTCATTGTTTCCTAGGCTTCAGGGAGACGCAGGTTCGTTCATCTGGAAAGGCACCAGTGGTCTCAGACCCTGTCACTACACCTAGGGATTTTCAGGGTTTCCAGGGCCTAGGTTTACGGTGTATGAATATTCCCACCTTCAGGGTCTATTCATACTGACAGGAGCCAGGGCTAGGTTTAGGGTTTCCTACGTGGTGACCTTTTTCCTTTCCCTAGCCGTGAGGCATAGTTTCGGGTAATTTACCTTCTGTGGTCATTCTGGTGTTCCTCCATTCCCCCTACATTATGACAGCTGCTGGCGATAGCTGAGTACAGTCCTCAGCAGTCCTATACAGTTTGAATGGCGAATCAGTGCTCGTGCTAAACCGTCACTCCATGCAAACTGGGAATACGGGACCCCAATTCACGTGATCAGAGGGGATACGAGTGGTCACGTCTCCACCAATCTAACAGTTATCACCTTGCCAATAGTAATGGAATCATTTGTTACTGGAATGCCCCTTTAAGGGAACTGTACGGTATATAAACTCATATGACTTTCTTTCATCCTATGGGGACAATGACAGGAAGCCCTGAGGTACCATAACCAGACGACCCGGCATAAGGACCTGTTACAGTATGCCCAGGATTTCCTTCACAGAGATGATGATGAGGTAAAAATTATTTATGATTAGGGTAGTAAGGTACATCCAGCTCCAGCAATTAGTGTAACCCTTAAAATTAATAAACTTTAATTGAATATCCTTAAAATAACGCGGATCACAATCACTGAACAAAAATCACTGAGAATAAACTCAGATAGTTCCACAGCAGGCAGCTATAAAGATATCCTGAAGGGTGGGGAGAACTGTCCTTATAGTCTCGCCCTAGTCTAGTGCTCAGCCCAGGGATGACCCCTGATGGTGGGGACTCCCTGTCCTCGAACCTGGACTAAAAAGATCCTACAACAGCCCTAACACAGTGGTAGGGGTTGAATAGGTGCCTGTAAGTGGAAATGAAAAAAGAAATACTATACATATACTCTCCCCTATAAAGATAGGGTAAATTGATGGACTCTGTATACAGCCCTAGTACTGTGTTATGACAGTCAAGGTACACAGTGCATCAAGGTATATGTTGTAAATTTCACCCTATAAGTAGATAGACGTAAAAAAAATACCCCAACGCATTTCCCCCACTATGTGGGATCATCAGGGGGTAGGTAAACTCAATTGATATCATAGATATCTGATACCAATATTGATATAGTGATATCCGCAATTTGGGTGCGGACCACCAATAATGATATATTAGTGTCCGTTATACATTAATATTGATAATGAGGGGGCCATTAGATAATAGCAGGAGGAGATCAATCTCATTTGGACATAATGCAGACCATAGCATAAAGAAGTTGATATCCCATGAGGTTACAATTCCATAGAGGCATCTGTGGAGGAGAAAAACATCATAATATGGTATAGAACACAGCAGGTTCCAAAATTTCACCTCCACCAGTGACCACCAATATTAGAAACCGAAACTGACAGTCTCCACAAACATCAGAAAAGTCCAATGAGTAGCAAGATGGCATCGACACACTTAGATGTCCTAAGTCATAAAAAATATAAACTCAGTATCACCAGAGATAGTCAGAATAATGAACACTCCTGGGGGATGTGTGTCCCTACTTACGATTAATCGTCCATCTCTAAGATAGAGCGTCCCAGCTCCTCCAGAGGCCCGCTACCGTATGTGCCCCATGTCCCCCTTTTAAATACACTCCTAATAGTCAGGGTTCCCGTTCACAGACAATACGTCCGCGTCGCCTACCAATTGTCGTCACTTCCGGTCTATGAAATGAGTCATTTCCGGCCGATGGAACGCAGACTCGTCCTAGGTACGTATGCGCATTTCCGGTCACATGTTTCCGGTACATGGAACGCAGTGGACCGCAGATGCAATTCCGGTCACGTGATTCCGGACAGTGAAGCACAATGGACTGCAGGTACAGATATAGTGAAAAAAACGCTGTCTGGAACATCGAGATACTGATTGACACCTAGACTACCCTTATCTTACTAGAACATATACATAACAGCCACAAAAACCGGATGGAGAGCCCTAGGGCAATAAATGGATGTCACTGTCAAAGATGACCAATCTCGATGGTATAAGGTAAAGGGAAGGAACTCAGTACAGTTAGGAGGTACAGTGATTAGTGGAACCATAGTCTAGTACTGTCAATGGGCACCCTCCTTAGATTGTAGAGGGTGTCACACCTAGCTATGAGACGGTCAGATTCATTGATCAAGATAATGTTCAAGTTTAAGATGCTTCCCGCATCTGGCCAGTAAAGGGATACTGAATTTTACAGTGGGCCCAGCCATATCAGACAGAGACAGCCAGGACAGGGCACCGGCTACCTTAATGGTAACAGTCAGAGAAAACAAGAGAAGGTCAATCTCTCATTAATCCCGCGGGGGGACTGGGACCGGAACCGGTGTATCCATTCACATTCCTTCTGAAGGATATTCCTGTCCCCGTCAACTCCTCAGGGAGATGGAGGTACCAGTTCAAGAACCGAGAATCTTAAACATCTCGGGTCTCGCCCATGATGATCATTAACATGCAGTGCCACCGGTGTTGCATTCTTCTTCACTATGTCATTAACATGTTCAAGGATCCTCCTTCTCACCTCTCTCACTGTTTTACTTATATAGTCCATTGGACACGTACACTGGCAGATATAAATTGCCCCTTTACTCCTGCAGTTGATGAAATCCCTGACCTGAAAAGTCTGTTTAGTCACAGAGCACGTGATAACCTTAGATGTTGAAATAAATTCACACGCCTTACAAGAGCCACATCTAAAAACATCTATAGGTTTCCGATCCAGCCATGTGCCAGTTTTGGCTGGGGGTGTAAAGTGTACAAGGCGATCTTTAATACTTTTACCACGCCGATACGTGATGGCGGGGTGCTCAGTGACAACATCCGATAGATCAGAGTCCATCTGGAAAATAGGCCAATATTTCTTCAAAACACTCATAACCTCTTGGTTGGCCACATCAAAGGTGTGGACTAGGATTTAGTTATTGCTGGAATGGCCAGTTTCCTTTCAGGGACCATATTTACAGAGGCCTTGATAAATGAAGCCAAAGATGTTTTTTCAGATAGAGATATTCCGGGACTAGGCCTCACGACCACGTGTAAACAAGTTTTCAGTGACCTCTATAATTGTTATAAGGACAACATCAAATCTTGGTGGGAGGTTAGGTCCTTTGAAAGCTATTTAAAACACAGGATAGTCCCTAAGGGACTTCGTCTGCGGGTGAGACCTGCGGATAGGATCTCCTCACCTACATTGCTAACCAGGTGGGAGGATGAGCTTACCCGCAGCTCTCTGACCTTGATGGGTATGCTGTTGGAGGAAGAAAAACAACAGTTTGAATTGACCTCCACCAAACTACAGGAACAGATAGTTGTAGCTCTTAAACATAAGGACGATCCGGACTTTGCTAGACGTGAGGCGTCATTAGAGACCTCCGTTGAGAAATTTCAGAGCCTGATCAAGGAACGGAAACGCAGGCAATTTGTCCGTGACCTTAGTGAGCTTAAAGAAAACAGAGCGTTTATACAACATCAAGAACCTGTAGCTGGATCTAAGATCTCGACGTCAGACGTTGACTCCTCGGACACAGATTCATACCCTAGGCCATACGGGGGCCCATCCTATAGGGGTTCGTTTGGGCCTAGGAGACGAGGGGGAAGAAGGGGGTTGGCAATCGGGACTGGCTATCCAAATGCCTCCTCTTCTTTGTCTCCTTCCTTTGCCTCCAACAGCGTCCCGCCTCTACAACAGCCCTCTTTTTTAGAGAAGAGCCAGATCCCTTATCAGCTACGGGACCGGGGCAGGACAGACAAGGGGCAATAAATGATCTTCAGATCATCAACTTGACCTCTAGGTCTCTTAGTGCGGTGGAGATGGGGGTTCTTAAGAGGGCACTCCCGTTCGTACCTACCACGAACTTTAGTCTCTTCACATGGACTAAGGACCTCCATCTCTTCTGCAGGAAACTTAAATGGCACTAATTCTTTAAGAACTCGAACAGACAGACATGTGAAAGCCTCGGGCTGGATGAGGGGGACTTCATGGACCTCCAGATCCTTACTGAACTAGGTGAGGAGAGTGCACGTGATCCAGGCAAGGGTCCTTTCACTGCATTAAAACCTAAAAGAAAAAGAATGCCACTACCCTCTAACTACGAGTATGTGGACATCTCCCTCCAGATGGTCGTCACTGACCTTGATCGAATGGGTAAAGTCGATCCTAGGACCTTCAATCTTTCTCTTGCTGAAATGCAGGCATTGAGGTCACTAGAGAAAGATGACTCCATTATCATCAAACCGTCCGATAAAGGCGGCAATCTGGTCATTCTTGACCAGGATATCTATCTACACATGTGCCTTGACCTTTTGAAAGATAGGGATGGATATAGGATATTATCTACAAACCCTACTCCATCCTTTCTGGAGGACCTAAAACGGTTATTATTGGGGGGTCTTAACAACAAGGTCATTAGTCCATCTGAATTTGAGTTTCTCCTCCCTGTAAACCTGTATATAGAGACTTTCTACAGATTGCCTAAGATACATAAAGGTACAACACCACTCGGGGGTCGCCCAATTGTGGCACACACTGTGGTTTACACAACATCTTTACCTTACAGTTGTTGGAATTTACGCTTACTCATAACTTTTTTTGTTTAATGCACGTTTCTACCACCAGCTCAGGGGGACAGCAATGGGTAGTCCCTGTGCCCCGACCTATGCCAATCTCCTCCTGGGCTGGTGGGAAGATACATGTGTGTTCCCTGACCAAACGGTCTGGTGGGCCGACAACATTTTATTTTGGACACGCTACATTGACGACATCTTTGTGGTGTGGAAAGGTGGATCGGGGGATTTCAAAAGGTTTGTCGCTAACCTTAATAAAAACGAAATTGGCCTCCGATTTACCTTTCAACTGAACCTTAACACAATCACCTTTTTAGATGTTCGGGTGACCAAGGAGGGTGATAGGCTTGATACGAACATACACAGGAAAGCCACAGCCACTAATTCCTTGCTCCACTGGAATAGCCACCACCCTGTCTCCCTGAAACTGGGTATACCCAGGGGCCAATATCTCTGAGTTAGGAGGAACTGCTCTGAGGGCGAGTACTTCTTCAGTGAAGCAAGAGGATTACAGGACAGGTTGAGGGCCAGGGGATATCCGCAGACGGTTTTGAAGGAGGCCTTCACACATGCCCAGGGAAAGAATCGGGCTGACCTTTTGGTCTTCAGACAGAGAGCCCTTGAGAGACATCAACCACTGCGGATTATCTCCACCTTTGATGTGGCCAACCAAGAGGTTATGAGTGTTTTGAAGAAATATTGGCCTATTTTGCAGATGGACTCTGATCTATCGGATGTTGTCACTGAGCACCCCGCCGTCACGTATCGGCGTGGTAAAAGTATTAAAGATCACCTTGTACACACCCTTTTTACACCCCCAGCAAAAACTGGCACATGGCTGGATCGGAAACCTATAGGCGTTTTTAGATGTGGCTCTTGTAAGGCGTGTGAATTTATTTTGACATCTAAGGTTATCACGTGCTCTGTGACTAAACAGACTTTTCAGGTCAGGGATTTCATAAACTGCAGGAGTAAAGGGGCAATTTATATCTGCCAGTGTACGTGTCCAATGGACTATATAGGTAAAACAGTGAGAGAGGTGAGAAGGAGGATCCTTGAACCTCCCGCGGGATTAATGAGAGATTGACCTTCTCTTGTTTTCTCTGACTGTTACCATTAAGGTAGCCGGTGCCCTGTCCTGGCTGTTTCTGTCTGATATGGCTGGGCCCACTGTAAGATTCAGTATCCCTTTACTGGCCAGATGCGGGAAGCATCTTAAACTTGAACATTATCTTGATCAATGAATCTGACCGTCTCATAGCTAGGTGTGACACCCTCTACAATCTAAGGAGGGTGCCCATTGACAGTACTAGACTATGGTTCCACTAATCACTGTACCTCCTAACTGTACTGAGTTCCTTCCCTTTACCTTATACCATCGAGATTGGTCATCTTTGACAGTGACATCCATTTATTGCCCTAGTGCTCTCCATGCGGTTTTTGTGGCTGTTATGTATATGCTCTAGTAAGATAAGGGTAGTCTAGGTGTCAATCGGTATCTCGATGTTCCAGACAGCGTTTTTTTCACTATATCTGTACCTGCGGTCCATTGCGATTCACTGTCCGGAATCACGTGACCGGAATTGCATCTGCGGTCCACTGCATTCCATCGGCCGGAAATGACTCATTTTATAGACCGGAAGTGACAACAATTGGTAGGCGACGCGGACGTATTGTCTGTGGGCGGGAACCCTGACTATTAGGAGTGTATTTAAAAGGGAGACATGGGGCACATACGGTAGCGGGCCCCTGGAGGAGCTGGGACGCTAATCGTAAGTAGGGACACACATCCCCCAGGAGTGTTCATTATTCTGACTATCTCTGGTGATACTGAGTTTATTAACCCTGATTTAGACTGTATCTCTACTTGCTGGACTAGGATATAGTAAGGTACATACAGGATTTAAAGCAAGGCCCTTAGCAACTAGGCCACTTACTATGATAAGTGCACCACTTTCTTGGTTTCGTTTGTGCCAACATCTTGATGCACCTCATTTTAGACACATTTTTATTACTGAAAATACCAAAAGGAATGACTTTCTCAACATTTTCTGGTTTTAAACTAGAATGTTGACACGGCCAGCTTTTGTCTATCTTTTAGATACATTGATGAAGCTGAAATCCAAGAGGGGAAAATTTGACCAACTTAGAATTGGTTTAATGTTTTTGGTGGACAGAATTGGGGCACATTTTCTGGGCACATGGATAAATTTTCTGCGTAAATAGGTGGTACAAATTAGACTACAGATGAGCCAGATTTATCATCTACCACCCTTCACTATGATAAATTTGGCAAATTTAAAATTTCCTGTGTATACAAATTAGGCAGGATTCTGGGCCATTGTACATAGCAACTATTTAGATTGCCGATTAATCAATTTTGCACTCCAGGAAAAACCCACCCTAGCTAAATGTCAGGGCTTCAGCTTCTCTAACCCCAAGTGATCTGCTGGTTGGATCTTCACACTCATGGTAGCATTTACATGCTCACCATTCAAATAGACAACCATGTAATGTATGGATGGGTCTGGTTCTCCATTGTGGCTCATGAAGTTGATGTCTATATCCCGTAACAGGGCATATGGATAGGGGCTGACTTTAAAGGGGCTATGCCATGATTGATGTAAAAAATTTAAATCTGACATCATATAGTACATGACTTCTAACAGAATATATGGCTGGTGACAGTTGAAGGTTTAAACTGAGCATGTGTGACCACATCAGTGAGGAGGATGGAGGTGGATGGAGAAATAATCAAAAGACCAAGCAGCAGGTGGTGCTGTACAGATAGATTTTATTGAATAGCTCAGTGGCTATACTATTTTGTTTAATTATATGAAGTTATGAAAGTATTCAGATCCATGTGCTAGTTTGAAAAATGTAGAATATTTTTCATGGGGCAAACCCTTTAAAGGGAGTCTTTCACGCAGATTCACCCTTACAACGGCCGGTGCCGAGGCCCCTGGGTCCTTTTCATACGAAGCCACTCCCCCCTCAGCCGCGTCTGCCCGCCCTTAGTCTCTGCTCTAACCTCCCTCCTCCCGTCCGTAATCCCGCGCATGCGCCGATGAACGTGATAACGCACGGTAAACTGCGATGCCCCAGCCCGACTGTGCTCGTTCATCTGCGCATGCGCGGGATTACGGACGGGAGGAGGGAGGTTAGAGCAGAGACTAAGGGTGGGCAGAAACGGCGTAGGGGGAGTGGCTTCGTATGAAAATGACCCAGGGGCCTGGGCACCGGCTGTTGTAACGCCGCCCCTGAGCACCTTCACAGCCTCATTTGCATTTGAATTAAAAGTGTTTTTCTGCACAACGATGCTAGCAAGGAACTAACGGTAAGCACAGTTTTAATAAGGGGGATGCCGTGGACATAACACTGTTATTAGGTTAATAGGGTGAATCTGCGTGAAAGACTCCCTTTAAGGAGTGATCTGACTGGTTGCTACAGGCCAAATTCCATTTGTGAAAAAGAAAATTGAGCCTGAAAAGATATGGATGACCAGCCACTGGGCAAGAACCAGACCACGACTGCTACACCTTTAGAATTTTCTCTTGGTGGAGGTGTTGATAGATCACTGACATGCAAGAAGTTTTGCATAGGAACGCAAGAGCTTCAACCTTCTCCTCTGTTCACAGGTAACCTTTCAAGGAAACCTGACCCACTGATATTTTGCATGCATCAAGTAAGCAAGCAGAAGGAGCTGAGCACTGATTGATACATCGGAAAAGATTCAGTATAATTTGTCACTCACTGATCAGTTTTTTCTAGGTTTAGAAGTCCAGTGGGTCATTCTTTTCATGATTGACAGCCAGCTCGGAAGGCTGTCAATCACTGATAAGACCACCTACTGGACTCCTAAGCCTAGAAGGAGCAGAGATTTACATCAATAAATGACAAGTTTTACTGGGTCTTTTCCCATAAAACTATATATCTATTAATCTGCTCAGCTCCTCCTGCTCCGTCACATGCTGCTAAAATGTTCTGTGCAAATATCTTATGGGAAGGTAGACATTTTAAAGAAGCACTCCCACAAAACGTGGGAGAGTCAGAGTGTCGGTCACATGACACAGATGAGGACCAGAAGAGCTCCAGCCACCGGTATGAAGGTTACCTTCAGTACAATTTAAATCATGAACCTTTCTACCAGGCCAGAGAATACATTTTTGTGGGAGTGCTTCTTTAATAAAAAGTGTCTACATAAAGTATGTAGACTAGGACTGTGTATAAGTATGTAGACTATGACTCACTATGATGATCCTCAGAAATATGCAGGGGTTGAGTTTATAGAATTACAGAAAGATGTAAAAATGAATAACGGCGCTAAAAGGAACAGTATCTACAGGACAGATAATACTCTGCCCCGAGTCTTCCATTATCTGAGAAGATAACAAACCTGCCTTTATGGACAGGACTTTGTTCGTTGCTTCTTGTCCTGATCTAGCAGTGAGCCATCTGCTGACATAGTAACAGTATTTATAATGATGAGTCAGGGTGAGATATGGGAAAGGACCTCATCCACTAGTCATGGAGCTCATCAGCACCAGATCTCATGCATACCGACATACTCTGCTAGGTAATACTGAGTTTTAGTTTGCTAATGAGTTTCATGTCTGCAGAGGCCATGGGCAGTTGCCTAGTTGGCCTCTCCTTAAAATGCTGCATTGCTGACTCTCTCCATATTTCATTGTAGATTGAAATTGGAACATTGCAAGACATAGAGCCACCTCCATCTGATGCAGAATTCGAAGGGGATGGTGATTATGAAGAAGGAATATATGCCGAATGGTGGACACAACCCAAGTCTAAAGGGGAGGTGGCAGACAAATCAGAGTGAATGTAGATGAAGATCAACACTGAGTCATGAGATGGCTCGTAGATGGTTAGAAAAACGTGGCTGCTCTCTTCCAGAAAGCACCACTTTCATCCATAGGCCATGTCTGGTATTGTAGTTCAACTGTATTGACTAGAATGGGTCTGAACTGCAGTACCTGGCACAGCCTATGGGCAACAGAGGCACTATTTCTAGAAGAGAGCAGCCATGTATCTCATACACAGTTCATTGATGGACCCCATGAATGCAATTTTGGACGTTTGCCAGATTGTAAGAAGATTCCATACCTGTCATTGTTGTATGAGTCAGACTAATCTGAAGACAACATTATATTCATCATACCCAGGCCCTGGGGGCTCATGCCGGCATTTTGGCATAATGCAAGATATGGACACACCCAACAGTATTGTGTAAAAATAAAAGGAGAAAATGTGTTAAATTGATATGGAAAAAAACATGAAGCAACTGGAATGCGACTGGTTTTGTGCTTTATTTCCCCCTGATATATGCAGTGGGATGGATTCCTGTGAACGCCACCTATACCCTCACTTGTCTCAGTATTTAAAGGGGTCCTCCAACTTTCTGTAAATAAGGCTTAGTCGTTGTATAATGGTCACCAGATTTCTAATGTAAAAAATTCCTCACCATTTTCAAGATCTCTCCGTGCTGTTTGAACATCCAGAATCTGAACCCTTTTTTTTTTTTAACAGCTGAGGTTTTGCTGCAATTGCTTTTCTGTTGCCATAAACAACCTGGACTTCAGACTGATACATTGTAGCAAACAGGGTGCTGCTGATGCAAGTAGTATTGTCTAGACCAGATGCAAATGTAGCAAAATCTTAGCTGTTTTACATCTGTATGGCAATCCTCTTTATTAGGCCTCCTGCACACGAACGTATCTGTTCCGTTTCCGTATTGCGGATCCGCAATAAACTGACACTGTTCCGTATGCATTCAGCATCACGGATGCGGAGCCATTCACTTGAATGGGTCCGGAAATGCGGAACGGAAGCACGGAACAGAACCCTACGGAAGCCCTACGGAGTGCTTCTGTGGGGTTCCGTTCCGTACTTCTGTTCTGCAAAAAGATAGAACTTGCTCTATCTTTTTGCAGAACGGGCGGATCATGAACCCATTTAAAGTTGAATGGGTCTGGATCCGACCCGGAGGCCGCACTAACGTTACAATCTGGCAAACGTCCAAATTGCGGTATCCAATGCACGGAACAGAACACATACGTTTGTGTGCAGGAGGCTTTACCGTGTATCAGAGGCATGCATAAAAATCATTGGGCCTCAAAGCAAGAATCTGAATTGGGCCCCCATGCCCTGTACCCTCCCACTACTTACTCCTAGCCCCTGCCACTTCCTCCCCTCACTACACTGGAACAGAATCTGATGGCAAGTATGCACCAAGCCTTACCTGATAAATCATGCCCTCTGCCTTTTCTATAGTATACAATCCTTTCTGCATGGACTTTGCCAGTTGCTGCTTATTATATAGTGTACCATCCCCCCCCCCCTGCGGATCCGCAAAACACGGACATCAGCGATGTGCGTTCCGCATTTTGCTGGCACTTAATAGAAAATGCCTATTCCTGTCCGCAATTGAATGGGTCCGCAATTCCGTTCCGCAAAATGCGGAACGAAATTGCGGACATGTGAATGGACCCTTAGCTGCTACAGAACCTCCTAATACATACCTCAGCTGCTGCAGATCATAGTACACACCTCAGCTGCTGCAGAACCTCATAATGCACACGTCTATGCTGCAGAACCTCATAATACACACGTCTATGCTGCAGAACCTCATAATACACACCTCACCTGCTGCAGAACCTCATGATACACACCTCAGCAGCTGCAGAACCTCATGATATACATCTAAGCTGCTGCAAAACCTCATAATACACACCTCAGCTCCCGCAGAGCATCATAATACACACCTCAGCTGCTGCAGAACCTCATGATACACATCTGAGCTGCTGCAGAGCATCATAATACACACCTCAGCTGCTGCAAAGCGCCATAATACACACCTCAGCTGCTGCAAAGCCCCATAATACACACCTCAGCTGCTGATCCTCATAATATATACCTCAGCTGCTGCAGAACTTCATAATACACACCTCTGCTCCTGCAGAACCCCAGAATTAGAGATGAGCAAAGTTTTAAAAAATTTGATTCAGACGTTTTGCCAAATTTCTCCCAAAAATTTGATTCAATCTGAATTAATTTGTCACGAAGCATGGTAGATGTCAGCTATTTCCCGCCCTGCAGGGAGAGTGTACCTCAGTATACATCACTGTGCAGCGCATATACATGCATGGCTATTCTGTTGTGGTAGTGAAACGGTTAGGCCCCTTTCACATGACCGAGAGTTCCGCGTGGGTGCAATGCGTAATGCGAACGCATTGCGCCCGCACGGAATACGGACCCATTCATTTAAATAGGTCTGTGTACATGAGCGGTGGTTTTCACGCATCACTTTTGCGTTGCCTGAAAAATCGCAGCATGTTCTAATTTCTGCGATTTTTCACGCAATGCTGGGGATGCGTGAAAATTGCATCCGCAAGCAAGTGCTGATTCGATGTGACTTTCACGGATGGTTGCTAAGAGATGATGTTTGTAAACATTCAGTTTTTTATTCCGCGTGTGCAAAACGCAGTAAATCGCATTGCACCCGCGCGATAAAAACTGATCAACTGAACGCCATTGCAAACAAAACTGAATGGCTTTGTTTGCGAAATCGCGCAGTTTTCACTGAACGCATCCACAATGCATCCGGACATAATCCGGACACGCTCGTCTGCAAGGGGCCTTAATGTGCGTCAGTATGACAGGCAGGTGACAGGCGTCACTCTAAGGCAGGGGTGCACAACCTTTTTTGCTCTGGGGGCTGCATTGTCACATCGCACTTCAATGGGCCGCAAAAAAAAAGTTAATCAGCGCTTGTTTGCATCAGCCTATTACACAGGCTAAGTGACTGGGGAGGAATGATCACTACCACAGTCATTCCTCCTTCATTCACTTCTATCGATTCGGTAGCACATTCCTGATTACACAGGGAGATGTGCTGATGATAATTGCACATCTTTCATCCTGATAAAATATGCAAATCTGTAAGCCGTGTACCGGGGTGGGCTCCCCAGGATACAGTGAAGTCACGAACGAGGAAAACAACTCCACCAACAGCTTTTGCCAAAACAGAATTTTACTTAAATGTGGTAATGAACACAACCACAAATGCTGGGAGCATACAATAAATGTACATACACCCAGCCCGAAGGCTGAGACCCTTGTGCTGGCGGGCACATCTAAACTGACACACCTTACCTGTTATTACCCTAAAAAACATCACAGGCGTATTTTCGAGTCGCTCACCCCCTTAACCTCCCCTTCCCAACCCAAATAATGACAGACTCAGCAAGTGAATTTATTGGCCACAGCAGCCTTTTTATTAATAACATAAATACCATAAATATAACTAATATAATATAACTAACCCAAGGCCTTCCCACCTGAAGGCCCCCGCCCCAAGAACCTTACCAAGAACCACCAACTCCAAGGACCCACCACCGCCCACGACACAAGAAGGTGAATACCTCACCTCCTTGCGTCCCGCCACACCCGTAACGCCAATTCTATCCCCGTCCTGTAAACCGGAACACCAGAGATCAATCCCTACTGCATTCAGGTGCAACCCATCACTTCTCCAAAATGCCCCCTCACCTGACTCCAGCTCCTTATGCCGAACAGCAATGCCACCGTTCCTCGCTACAAACCTACCTACAGCCCTGTTCACCTTTATCCTTGCCTTTTTCAGGCGTTCCACAGACCTCACGTCCCTCCAGTGCTTACTTGTCAAACTTGATATCCTTCACAAGCTCCCGGAAGGGGCGCGCCCCCAAATTGTTTCCCCCTACATGCAACACCAAAACTCCGGGGGGCATATCTAACCATGCAAACCTGTTAAACTCAGTAAGGACCCGACTCCACAGCATGCCTCTCATCCCCAACCATCGGATCAACGCCACCTCTCTCGAAAAACCCAACTGCCTTCCATCGGGCCTGACCTCTGTTCGTAACGCTCCCCAGAACATGTAAGAGTGTCCCATAATCCACACCAGACACTGCGAACCACCTGTAGGGAACACAAAAATAACACACATCAATCCCTGACCGCCGGCAAGACCCAACTCCCACCCCAAACAATCCTTCCATTATACCCACGCGGGTCTAACATATGACCGGAACCGAATAGACTCCCAACGGCCAATGCGTCGAATAACTTCCTCCCCCAACCCCCTCCTAGCCGCTTCCATGGTCGCGCCTATCCGAAAAGAATGACCCCCATATAACGAGGGGTCCTGATCCAACCCCTTCAAGCAGGCTCTCATAACAGCTATAAACTGGAAACGAGAAAGAAACGACCCATCCTCATGAACCAACAACGGGCCAACCCCCCCAAACTCTCTCCCTCCACAAAATTCCCTAAGGCATCGAACCGGGCACACATTCGTCCCTGCCACCTGGTACAACACCACCCGACAACCCCGCCCCAGTTGGTCCGTTTTTGACCTCCTGATGCATAACTCCAACCTATCATCAAATAACACCACATCCTTTTCGCAAAGGCCCCCGGCCCGACTCTTACTCGGACTAACCAACTCCCCACTCCTCAATGCCCCAAAAAAGGCAAGCAAAAAAGCAAGCTTAAACAGCCTGACCTCCCCTGCCGACCCACAAATCCGCTCTAGCTGTCCCATCATATCTACTAACAAAGTGAACGAAACCGGTCGACGTTGATCCACCCCGATGAACGCTTCCTCCAACCCCTTAGGGCCTGCGCAACCCAAAACGATTTGGTCACATCGGCTGCTCCCCGGCACCTACAACCAAAAGCCACCCCAGCCATAAACTTGTTCAATCTGGAAAATGACCATCCCTCCTCCCTACAGTGCCCCACCCAAAGCAACATCAAAGCTCCATCATCCAACCCACTTCCGTGAAAACGCTGCCTCCAAGCCTCCCATAAGCCCCATGCTCTCGCATACGCCGCCCAGGTCCCCGCCGACAAGGAACCCTTCACCACATCTTCAACCGACCAAATGGCAGATTCCACAGCTCCTGGGGAAAACTCGTCCCTTCCATCTCCACCTCCAGTGCCAACACCCGAAAACGCTCCCACTGGAAACGAGACAAAGCATCTGCAATTGAATTACTAACCCCAGGGACATAAGACGCCACCACCCATGCGTTCAAGGATAAGCAACCCAAAATCAAATGCTGAAGCAAACGCACGACCCACGGAGATTAAGCTGAATTGCGATTAATGGCCTCAACCACCCCCATGTTGTCGCAATGAAAACACACTTTCCGATGGCGAAAACATTCACCCCAAATGGACATCGTCACCACAATGGGAAAGAGCTCCCGTTATACGTCTCCAAAAATGACGCCTACACCCTCAAGTCATCTTGCAACTCACGATTAATCTGAACAAAGTGATGGGGAGCCCGCACCCCCGCCATCGCCTGCGCCAACTTCCTACAAAAGATCCGCCCCATGGGCATTATACGGCACACAAAATTAAGCTTACCCAATAGGGACTGCAACTCGCAAAGCCGCATTTTCTGTCGGCCACACGCCGCAGACACCACCCGCTGTAGATCTATGACTTTTTCCTTTGGCAATCGGCACTCCATAGCCACCGTATCAATGACTATACCTAAAAATCTCAACTGTTTCGTAGGGCCCTCCGTCTTCCCAGAAGCCAAAGGAACCCCGAAAAGGCGAGACATGGCCTCAAACGAATGCAAGATTACGGAACAGCCATTCGAACTTGGCGGCCCGATAAACGAAAAATCATCCAGATAATGGATGATGGAACCCCAACCTGACCACTCTCGTACCGCCCACACCCAACGAACCGCCTCATCAAACGACGCATACACGACAGAACACAATTCCGCTGCAATCACGCCGCCCTGCCATGTGACCTAACTCCACCTCTTTCCGCAATTTTTCCATTACCACTTCAGGATGCTCCATTGCTGACTTTAAATTCTTCCCCCCTTGCCAAACGACCCCCTCCACAAACGGTATACGAAAACCTTCCCTAAAACCTGTCAACAAGAATTCCGCCGCCATCGCATTCGGGTACCTATTTAGAAAATGCTCCATCTCGGTTACCCGTATAGGCATCCGCCCCTTTTCCCGCCGCATCACCCCAAGTTTTTCCTTTTCACCCCCTGAAGCACCTCTGTGCTCCGTGATTCCCACCGCATTAGGAACACTCGTGCTTAAATTTGCACTTGTCCCCATACATGCATCCTCCCACATTGAACAGAAAACATAACCCCTTAAGCGAGGCTGCCGAGCGCTCCGATTGTCCAGAACCCTCGCGCCCCCCGGAAAGGGCTGCCCTGCCCTGACCGGAGTCATCACCCGCATCCACAGACAAATGTCCTTATGGTCCCAGCGCATACTAGGCAGAACCGCTTTTCGCTGTTGAAACTGTTCATCGTACCTCAACCACCCCTGCCCCCCATACACACGGTACGCCTCCCCTATTGCGTCCAGGTAACAGAAAAGCGCCGAACAATTGTCCAGCGCTTTTTCCCTGGACAGGATCACAAATGCCTGCAACCAGTTAGAGAAGGACCATGGAATCAAACAGTACCGCCGCTTGTCCTTCTCTTCCTTCTTCCTATCGTCCCGCCTTTCCCGATCCAAACTAAAACGTTCAAGCAGGAGTAGCGAAAATATGTCCACGTACTCACCTTTCCAAATTCTTTCCCTAATCTCGTGCTTCAAGAGGGCCCCCAGGGGCTCCTCGAAACACACATAAACCTTTCCTTTAGCCGCGTCATCCACTCGCGGCTCCTCCCCATACCCCTCTTTAGTCTCTTCCCTCACCCTATCCCCGTCCTTATCCGCCAATCCATGCTGCGCTGCCCCAAGCACCCCCCTCAGCCACAGTATCCACGTCCCTATCTCCCTTCCCACCTGCCCCCCCTGCCGCGCTTGTACGCCCCACGCCGCCACTGGCGAAAGGGTCACAGACCCCATACCTACCAACCCCGTCACCAAATTCCGTAATCCTACCAATAACTCCCCCAGCCCTCCCGATACGGACACCCCGGACCCCCCCCCCCCCCACCCCGAGAGCCCCCCGACTACAAGCCACCGCTAATGAGGAATCGCCGCATATCTCACCTGGCTGTGTGGACGCTGTGATTCCACCAGCCGGAACGTGAGCAATTGAGACTTGACTGGCGACACACTCTCTTCCGGCTATCCTCCGGTCTTCGGCACCTCCTGTGCCCCTTCTTGCTTCCCCTGACTCCAGAGCCTGCAGTTCTGCAGCCGTGCCACTGGAGGTCGCCCTTGTCTCAATTGAAGACACCAAGGCCTGCAATTCTGCAGCCTCACCAACAGAGGTCGCCCTTGACAGGATTTGAAACACCAAGGCCTACAGTTCCTCAGCCTCCAATTGGAGCCGTCTCCGAGCCAGCACCGCGCTGCCCAGGTAAGTCACTAGGCACAGGGCCGCCATGTTGACCCCGCCGTCCTGCTGCATCTCTCCCACGCTGGGCAATGGGACCACGGCCTGGCCCCCCCACCGATCCAGGTCCGGACTCCCTGCCGCCTGCCTCTGAGGAGGGGGCATCCCGCAGTCCCCTCCTAGGGTCCCGCCCCGTACCAGGATTCCTCCCGCCACGTGACCGCCTAGATGCCCCGCTACTCACTGCGGCGCGTGCCGGAGCGGCTCCTTACCTGGCACGGGACCCTCGGGGTCACTTCAGGGCTAAGGCGCGCCGGAGGCCTGGTCCTCCGCAGCCGGTTGATGGGGAGAGCAGATGGCGCTGAATCCCCAGACCCCGGCAGCAGGCCTTGAACCGAAGCCTGCAGCCATCTCAATCCTCTACTCTCCGCTGCCGCACGGAGCTGAGCCAGCATCAAATCCACCTCCAACATCGTGGGACAGGAACAGCGACACAAGAGGTACTGCAGCAGCTCTGACACGGGCTGCCACACTGCTTTTCCTACAAAATGGCCCTTTTTCCCGCCCTAGATGCCCCGTTTAAGCTCTAAACCCCACCCCTAGCACCCTTCCATCACTATTCCTCCTCCTTAACCCCTTACGTCCCAGGATCTATTCCCTCCAAGCCCCCATCATGCCAGGCCTCCACCCAGGCTTGCAGCCCTAATTCTGGCCTGTACTAGAATAACTGTATGGATGTCTGGTACGGACAGCTTACAATCTTACAAAGCTGTACAGGATTACCCATCCCATAACTGGTGTTGTAGCACGTGCCTGAGTATTCCTCCTGAACAAAACGCCAACCTGGCTTGAGTTTGTGGGAAATTTATCAGCTCTCCAGTGTGAAATGTCCCTTTAAATTATGGAGTCCTTGCAATGAACAATAGCAACACTTGTGGCCTGACACAAACAGAGACCCTATCTAACTAACTAAAGGCCTGGTCTCAGTCTCTAGGCGCCAACACTGTAATGAGGTGCGTGCACGATCTTACCAACCCGGGTCTGCTCTGCCTTCGCTGGGGACTCTGAAACGAACAAATGCCTCTCCCACAAACATGCGATCCTGCAGTGTATGTCGCTTTGCTCCTCAGCTATTATCAGCGTTCCTGAAAGCAATCCTCGTTCCTCTGGACAGGATCAGGGTCTTGGACACAATCAGCTTCACTTAGCTGCCGCTCTGGTCACTGAGGTATGCCCCCACACCTGGATGCTGTCGGATCCTCTGCTGACACAGTTCCTCAGTCTCAGCTTCCTCTAAGATGGCTGATGCCTTTCTCTTCCTCTCCAGGCTCTGTGTAACTCCACCTCTCATGAATATGGAAATATAAGCAGTCTGTAGCTGTGTTTAGGAAACAGCGGCATCTTGTGGCCAAACAGCACAATGTCAGTCCAGGTCATTTAATTTAATCTACACAGTGTTCAGACAAGGAGAGCTGTTTCCCCATCTCACAAATCAGCCCAAAAACTAGTGATTCCTTGTTTATCAGCTGATCAGCAGCATGATTACACCAGCCAGATATCAGGAATGAGCATTTCCACGAACACTTGTTCCCAGTAATTGTCCTTCTGTAGCTGGTCTCCCTAAGATCAGCTACTGTTTTGTTTGTGTAGTCTCCAAGGCATTGCTCCCAGTTAGCCAGAATCCTACTCCACACTGATGAGGGGCAAAACCCCGAAATAGCTGTCTGTGGATGGATAACTGGCTTAGGTCCAGGGCCGGCTCTATAATAAGGTAGACCAAGCGACTGCCTGAGGGCACAGAGAAGGGGGGAAAGGGCAACATGACGGAAATTTTTTACATTTTTTTTTAAATACATAACTTGCGGACTTGCCCCACCGGCCCCGGTCGCCCGCCCCAGCCTGCAGGTGTGCCGTGCAGCCCCGGCCCTCACCTCCTCACAGAACGGCATGCAGGCTCAGCAGCAGCCACGGCATCGGCAACACAGACAGTCACGGGTCAGGGGGGTGTGACTGCCATGTGGCGCTGCGGCGGGCGGCAGGCAGCAGCAACTGGTGTAGACTGGAGAGCGGAGGTCTGGAGACGGAGCTGTTGGTGGTGAGTAACTGTGTGGACAAATGTCTCTGAGTAGTCTGTCTGTGCGGCCCGCAGGGAGAAATGTATATGGCATGGGGGGGGGGGGGGTGAAATGGACATGATGGAGGGGGGAGAAATGTGACAACATGGATGGAGGGGGAGAAATGTGAGGACTGATGTGACATAGGTGATTTGACATGTAGGGGGAGAAATGTGACATGGAGGCCTTGAGGGGGAGAAATGTGACATGGGGGGCTTATGGCTGACATGGGGGTATGATGGCTGACATGGGGGAATGATGGCTGACATGGGGGCATAATGGCTGACATGGGGGGTTGATGGCTGACATGGGGGGCTGATGGCTGACATGGGAGGCTAATGGATGGGGGCTGATGGCTGACATGGGGGGCTGATCTGAGGCATTGGGGGTCTGATCTGAGGTCTGATTAACATTGGGGGCCTGATTGCTGGACTGACCTGAGGTGTAATGGAAAATATTTTTTTCTTATTATCCTCCTCTAAAACCTAGGTGTATCTTATGGGCCGGTGCGTCTTATAGGGCGAAAAATACGGTCCTCAAACCAGTGATTGTCTGAAGCAGAGCGAAGATACCAGGACCACACAGAGGAGAAGCCAGCTGATGCAGACGGGACCCGGGCCAGATGAGCTTCAGGGGGGGGGCGCCAAAATGTAGCTTTGCTTGTGTTGGCAAAAATCCTTGCACCGGCCCTGCTTAGGTCTTCCCCGTCACATCCTTAAAGGGAACCTGTCACCGGGATTTTGTGTATAGAGCTGAGGACATGGGTTGCTAGATCGTCACTAGCACATCCGCAATACCCAGTCCCCATAGCTCTGTGTGCTTTTATTGTGTAAAAAAAACGATTTGATACATATGCAAATTAACATAAAAAAGAGTCATATCTTACTTGTGTGACCAGAGAAGAGTCATATTTTCAAGCTCTGACTCATCTCAGGTTAATTTGCATATGTATCAAATCCGTTTTTTTACACAATAAAATCACACAGAGCTATGGGGACTGGGTCTTGTGGATGTGCTAGCGGCCATCTAGCAACCTATGTCCTCTGCTCTATACCCAAAATCCAGGTGACAGGTTCCCTTTAAGGCTTGTAAAAGAGCGGGATCTTGACATAGGGGCTACTTAATATGGTGGATCTGGTGATCTCTGTAATGTAGACACCCATTTGCTCGGTTTTCCTTCCTTTGAGGCTTTTACTGTGTTGAAGACCCATAACTGGGGCTCCGCAGTTATTTTGCATATTACTGTTTCCCAGGGAGCTTTGCACTTTGGATTGTTGTGTTGAGACTCGTAAATGAGGCTCCACAGTGTTTTCTGTAGCTGGTCTCCCTAAGATCAGCTATTGTTTTGTTTTACTAGCCGGAAAAGCACTTTTTGGTTAACCCTTTAATGACCAGGCCTGAAAAGGCTTTAATGAGCAGTCACTTTTTTGTGATTTAGCACACGTGGTTCAAACACTTGTAACTTTTTAATTTTTTGGACTATCAAAATAACTTTTGCAGCTTTTTATTAAAAAGTCATTTTTATTCAAACTATAGCTCATAAATATGCAAATTATTATAATTAGTTCCCTATATGTGTTGGATCGTTTTATTATGCAATATGTATAGTTTCACATGAATGGGGTGATAATTGTAATGGTTTTAGTTGGTGTGGACTTTTTTCTTTTATGTATTTTACTATTTTTTCTTTTTTTTAACTTATTTTTTATATATATTTCTGCTACAAAAAGACCTTTGCGGACACAGACTTTTTTATTTTGCACATTTTCCTTTTCTTTCCTTTTATTTGTATTTTTTATTTATTTTTTATTTTTTATTTTTTTATAACCACGTTATTATTTATTTTTAAATATATATTTTTGCCACATAATATGACTGAACAATATTATTTTGCACTTTTTCCTTTTTATAGTTTTCTTTTGCTTGTATTTTATTTATCTATTTATTTTACATCTTTTTGCTAAAATTTTCTTTTCTTTTTATTTTTTTAAATATATTTTTGCAGCACTGTATGTCCCCCAAGAGGTCTTTAAAAGATTTCTGGGGGACATAGACTTTTTTTAATTTTTTTATTTTGCACTATTTTTTCCCCTTATTTGTATTTTTTTTAATTCTGTTTTCAATTTTTTATTTTTATTTTAATATATATATTTGCCACATAACTCCATAAAAGACCTTTGGAGACACAGACTTTTTTTGCACTATTTCCACTGTAACTGGAGCATCCAAAGGAGCCCCAGTTATAGGGAAAACCAGCCTGCTGAGTGGTGCTTTGTACAGGGCAGAGCTGGTGAGGCTCTGCAGTCCTCTGCCCCTGACGTGATCGCCGGGTCTAAACTGCACAGTGCACCACTCACCTGTGTGAGGAGAAAGCAGAAGCGCTAATGCACTGCCTCTGCCTTTTCCTCGGGCCTCGTGCTGTCTCTGACAGCTGGAGACCCGTCCTGCTCCTGCTACAGTGTAGGAGCTGTAACCCTGCAATTGTGCAGCTCCGGGCAGAAACACAGCAGATCGCATGATCAGCTGTGTTTCTGGCCAGCAGGATGGGGGCTGCAAACCATGGCTCTGGGGGCCGCATGCAGCACCGTGTGCTGTCTGCATCTGTAGTTCTGTTCCGTGACCCCGGAAAAAATATAGAGCATGTCCAATTCTTGTCTGCAACTGCGGACAAGAATAGGCATTTTCTATGATAACGGTGGCCATGTGCGGTCCGCAAATTGCGTAACGCACACAGGCTGGTATCCATGTTTTGAGGATCCACAAAACACTACGGTCGTGTGAATGCGCCCTTAAACTGTAGTAATTTGGTCAGTTTTTGACCCGTAACTGACCAAATAAGTGAAGTGTGAACTCAGCCTTACAGGTCAATGTTTGCGTCAGGTATAATGTACTGCAGTGGCCCAAGATTCTACTATACAGTGAAAGAGCGCACTCCTTTTACATCATTGTCAGCTGATTCCACATAGATTTCTGTACAACATTTCACATACAAACAATAGAGCTGAGAAATGGGGATCATTCTAAATTAAAGTGGTATTATACCTACTATAAATGGAAAAATAGAAGCTCTTTGCGCACATTTTTGATCAAACGTGTGTCGGGCCCATCTACCAGGTGTCAAGGTGGCTTCCGCAGATGGGTGCCTGTGACGAATACCGTACCCTGACTGACGTCGGACGTCAACTACGTAGAGCCAGCGAGATACGGTAGGGTCACGGGTTACCAGGGCGTGAAGTTACGCCCTCCTGGAGGAGCAAGTAAGGTCAGCTTGATACAGTTTACACAGACACCTCCTGTTCACGCGGGCACAGAGAGGCAACGAGTTGAGAGAGCCTATTCACTGCCCCAGTGAAACAGCGCTTTCTCAGCCCGGGTATACTGCCACCAGCTTCTCGTTTGATATAAGCCCAGTCCGCTAACGGGATCATATAGGGTGAGAAACCAACCTGTGGTAGCGTATAACTATGCCGAAACACGGACAAGGGGATTCGTGATCGAGATACCAGAACAGCACACGATTAAATTATATATTTAAATGCCATAATGGCTCACTAGACATAACACAATATACACAGAAAATATATACAGTAGTCTGAGTGGTAAATACAGATGGCGTGGTATGAACAGGGTTAAGCAGAACAAAAGTCAGTTTACCAGGTATATGAGTCCTTTGGGTTGTGATGAGTTCTTAGCTGTAGTCACATGGAAGGCAGTGATGTCAGCTGGTTGCAGGTCCCTCTAAACACATGGCACGATGTGACCTCCCTTCAGAGAAAGACACGTCCGTTTGCTGGCACAAGCCTTTTAATCTGTAGTCGCTCCCCCTCTGCTGGGCTGGCAGCACTTGAGCCACAAAACCTATCAGGGCTCATGGCTCCAGACCAGAATGTCGCAGGGAGGTGGTTCTGGGACCAATGGATTCCCCTCGGTTCCGGCTACCAGTAGAGTCAAAGCATGGTACTGTTATTTGGTTTCTGTGGGGAGATATGTATATCTCCCCTCCCTGGCCTCCCACCACCAAACTATGACCACGGGCCTGTTCATCATGACCACAGCGACACAAATATGCATCTGGTTTATGTCTGTGATGGACGGGCGATTCATAATTCCTTATGAATCGCCGGTTCCATGATGTCTGATAATGTTCATTGAACTGGGGAATGGCCTAGACCCCCTGCAGGAAGCTTTCCTGCAGGATCCATGCGGTCTGAATGGAGGTGTAAGATGTAAACAAAGGTGGCCTGCTTGGCCAGGACCTCCTGTGGAGTTCTCTGACCTTTGCTATCTGGCTGCGCTTTGAAGCAGGGCCCCCATGTGGAGCTTGATTTCCTCTGCCCACTCCTGGAGCATATGGCAGGAATGAAATCATACTCCATATTCCTCACAGTACCTAATACTAATATACCACCTCTCTTGGACTTACCTAAACCTACAATTTTCAGGGCAGTGTAGGAACCAGCTACATTTATACTCTGCTCAGAAGCCCCAGGCAGATGGGAGTTGCTCAGTCTAAGGTTTTTTGCACACTAACGTGTGCGCTCCGTGGCCATATTGCAGACCGCATTTGTGGATCCGCAATACACGGGCACCGTTCCATGTGCATTCCGCATCACGGATGCGGACCCATTCACTTCAATGGGTCTGCAACTCCAGAGATGCGGAATCGTGCGGAACGGAAGCACGGAACAGAACCGTACAGAAGCACTACGGAGTGCTTCTGTGGGGTTTCGTCCCGTACTTCCGTTCCGCTAAAAGATAGAACATGTCCTATCTTTTTCTGGAACAGGCGGATCACGGACCCATTAAAGTGAATGGGTCCGCGATCCGCTGCGACTGCCCCACAGTGGGTGTTCGTGCATTGCTGCCCGCAATTTGCGGGCCGCAGCAGGGCCACGGGGTGCAGAGAGGCCTAAAAGAGGTGCTACCCTCAATATATACTACAAGAAAATTTAGACTAGCACATTCATATTCATAGTCACAGGTGCATATCCATCAAGCATATCGTCATGATAGCGTGTTGAAGGCAGTTTTCTCTTTGACAGCCTCCATTAAGGGCACCTGCCAGTACCTTTTCGTGAGGTCCAAAACAGAAAAATACCGGGCTTGTCCTAACCTCTCGTTGAGCTCATCCACCCGGGGCATGGAATACGCATCGAATTTGGAAACCTCATTAAGTTTTCGAAAGTCGTTACAAAACCGCAACGTCCCGTCCGGCTTGGGTATCAATACTATAGGACTGGCCCACTCACTTTTTGACTTCTCAATGACGTCTAGCTGTAACATTAGCTGCACCTCCTCCGATATGGCTTGTTGCCGAGCCTCGGGCACCCGGTATTGTTTTAATAGGACTTTTGCCTGAGGCTCAGTGACAATGTCATGCTAGATTATGGAAGTGCATCCAGGGAGGTCCGAGAACACATCCATGTTCCGACTAACGAACTCCCTGGCCTCCTGAGTCTTCTTAGAGTAGAGTCTGTCAGCAATTTTTACTGTGGCAGCTGCCTTTTTTGCATCAGACAGAGGGGCCAGTACCTCTTCTCTTAGAAAACCCGGCCGCGGGCTGTCTTCTGTACAGGTTTCCCTATCTTTCCACGGTTTGAGTAAATTCACATTGTATGGCTTCCGCCGCCCTGGCTGGTGTACCTTGTAGTTTACAGCTCCAATTTTCTCGAGTACCTCGTAGGGCAGACTATATATATATTGCAACATACACTCACCGAAAGAATTATTAGGAACACCTGTTCTATTTCTCATTAATGCAATTATCTAGTCAACCAATCACATGGCAGTTGCTTCAATGCATTTAGGGGTGTGGTCCTGGTCAAGACAATCTCCTGAACTCCAAACTGAATGTCAGAATGGGAAAGAAAGGTGATTTAAGCAATTTTGAGCGTGGCATGGTTGTTGGTGCCAGACGGGCCGGTCTGAGTATTTCGCAATCTGCTCAGTTACTGGGATTTTCACGCACAACCATTTCTAAGGTTTACAAAGAATGGTGTGAAAAGGGAAAAACATCCAGTATGCGGCAGTCCTGTGGGCAAAAATGCCTTGTGGATGCTAGAGGTCAGAGGAGAATGGGCCGACTGATTCAAGCTGAAAGAAGAGCAACGTTGACTGAAATAACCACTCGTTACAACCGAGGTATGCAGCAAAGCATTTGTGAAGCCACAACACGCACAACCTTGAGGCGGATGGGCTACAACAGCAGAAGACCCCACCGGGTACCACTCATCTACACTACAAATAGGAAAAAGAGGCTACAATTTGCACGAGCTCACCAAAATTGGACTGTTGAAGACTGGAAAAATGTTGCCTGGTCTGATGAGTCTCGATTTCTGTTGAGACATTCAAATGGTAGAGTCCGAATTTGGCGCAAACAGAATGAGAACATGTATCCATCATGCCTTGTTACCACTGTGCAGGCTGGTGGTGGTGGTGTAATGGTGTGGGGGATGTTTTCTGGGCACACTTTAGGCCCCTTAGTGCCAATTGGGCATCGTTTAAATGCCACGGGCTACCTGAGCATTGTTTCTGACCATGTCCATCCCTTCATGACCACCATGTACCCATCCTCTGATGGCTACTTCCAGCAGGATAATGCACCATGTCACAAAGCTCGAATCATTTCAAATTGGTTTCTTGAACATGACAATGAGTTCACTGTACAAAAATGGCCCCCACAGTCACCAGATCTCAACCCAATAGAGCATCTTTGGGATGTGGTGGAACGGGAGCTTTGTGCCCTGGATGTGCATCCCTCAAATCTCCATCAACTGCAAGATGCTATCCTATCAATATGGGCCAACATTTCTAAAGAATGCTATCAGCACCTTGTTAAATCAATGCCACGTAGAATTAAGGCAGTTCTGAAGGCAAAAGGGGGTCCAACACCGTATTAGTATGGTGTTCCTAATAATTCTTTAGGTGAGTGTATATTCCCACTTGGCCATTCAGGGCCAATAAATATATATATATATATATATAGATAGATATACATATCAACAATGGGGCATATACATATATATACGCCTACCTGCCACTTCCCTCTACAGCGACAATGGTAAGAACATTGTGGCCGTGCTGCATTTGGGGGAAATAACATACTCCCTTTATGGTGCATTTGTTCAATTCAGTTGTGCAATACTTTCAGAGGGTGCTTGCCATGGTCAGGAGACTATTCTCGCATTTCAGCCATTCCTATGTGGCAAGGAGCAGCCATCTGGACTCACACTGACAGAATGGGCTGCCATTGCACCTCTTGATCTACAGTGTTCCAACTCGCTGGAATTCAACCTTGCAGATGCTAGAGCGCCTGTACAAGCGTAAAGTGGTGAATGATTTCGTCATGCACCAGACCACCTCAGCAAGGAGGATGTGTTGTTTTATGTTAGTGGCAGCTCATCAGAGATGCCTGTCGTGTACTCAGGCCCGTCAAAGAGGCCATCAGATTTGTCTGTAGGGACAACTGCAACATCAACGATGACTTCCCTCTTATATTCATCTTAGAGCAGATGCTCATGCTGATGCAACAAGGGATGGCGGAGGAAAAACAGCTTACAAATTTTGCTGGCCACCTTGCAGCTGTTGGGGACCTACATAGAGAAACTCCCATGGAGGAGGAGGAGAAGTCGTTGGTGGAGGAAGAGCAGGACTTGGCTGATGATGACGATCACAACACCCAGTCACCTCAGTGGGGGACAGAACCGGAAAGAACTGGGTCCTTGGCATGCTGGCCAGAATTGCAAGCTGTATGCTTGCTTTTTTAAGCAATGACAGCCGTATCCTTACCATTAAAGATTACCATTAAGGGTCCATTCACATGACCGTATGGCTTTGCGGATCCGCAAAAATGCGGATCCGTTCTTCCATAAAAAACGGAACGGAATATGTTCTGTTTTTTTGTGGATCCACAAAAAAACGGAAGTTGTATTTTACATTTTATATAAAGATTTGAGTGTTGAATAGAAAAAAAAAGGTGAAAATGTGTATAAAATAATCCTGTCAGATTGCTTTAGCGCTATTTTGTCTGGCTTTGATTGCACAGAGAGCTTAGTGTGAAACTTGTGCTTGGTCGGCATCGATTTTGGGCTATATTTCTTGTGTATCATGGCTAATGAACGAGAGCTTTTCCTGTACTGGCTAGTTTCTCAGAGATTTGGACGGCAGCCAGCTATGTTGTCTAAAGAAAGAGGCGGTGGGTTCATCCCATTGTCTCCCAGCGCCTACAGAAGGGCCACTTTCACACTTTGTACTTCGACTTGCGGCAGCACCCTGATAAATTTATGGGTTATTGCCTTATGACAGTAGCTACTTTTGATATGTTGCTGGCGTCTCTCCGTTCTAGACTGACTTTCCTGGACACTAACATGAGGCGCAGCATTTCTCCTGAAGAAAGACTTCTAGTCACGTTGAGGTAAGTTTATTAGTCTATCGTTAATTATAACTGTAAAATATTTAGATTTTAGAAATGGGAACTTATAAATGTATTTTTTCTCTTCACAGGTTCCTTGAAACTGGGAACTCTTTTGCCTCCTTGCATTATGAGTATCTGCTGGGAGTCTCAACTATACCTGGAATTGTCTGTCACACATGTCAACTTCTCTGGCAGCAACTCAGAGATGCAGTGATGCCCCAACCCAAGGCAGAAGATTGGCTTATAATTGCTGATGGGTTTTATCAATCTGCGCAGTTTCCAAACTGCATAGGGGTATTGGATGGCAAACACATATGTGTTAACATACCGCCTCACTCAGGGTCCCAATATTTTAATTTCAAACAATATTTTTCTATAGTGCTGTTGGCCATAGTTGACAGTAATTATAGATTTATTATTGTTGATATTGGGGCCTATGGAAGCACAGCAGACACCCGCATCTTCTGTTCCTCTAGAATGGGTGAACAGCTTCACGCCAAGCAACTTGCCTTGCCAGAGCCCAAACGACTACCCGGATCTTCTGCTTCATCCGCTCCATTTGTAATCATGGCTGACGAAAGGGTTTGCGTTATCTCCACATGTAATGCGACCTTTTCCTAGACGCGATTTGGATGACCGAAAGCGCGTATTCAATTATCGTCTGTCTCGTGCACATCGATATGTTGAATGTGCTTTTGGAATAATGTCCAATAAATGGAGAGTGTTCATGTCATCCTTGCAAATGAGTCCGCAAAATGGCACCGTGGTGATACAGGCTTGTGTGATTTTACACAATTTCACCTGGATTCATGATGCACCCTCCGAACCTGAAGTGGCCCCTTCTCCGACAATCACATCTGTTGGATTAGACCATAATCCGCATGGAAGACCTGGATCTGCTGGGCTAGCAGTTCGAGAACTCTTTGCGGATTACTTCATTAGTAGAGAGGGTGCATTATCATGGCAGCTGAACAGCATTTGTGGTAGTCGTAGATAAAACTTGGGTTATGGTTATCTAAATTTATCTAAATTTACATTTTTAGTTAGTTAGTTCCCATATTGTTAGATTAGATTAGGGACTCGCAAGACAATGAGGACCCTTGACGTGGGCTTGCAGCTTAGGTTTATTTGAAAAACATAATTTTTTTTATTTTAATGTCTTTTCAAAAAAACTGACTAATGCCTTATTTGAAAAATACATTGTATGTATATATATAATATATATATATATATATATATATAGAAGAAAAATCCAGCGGGAGCACCACCAGGAGTCGGGTGCAAAATCCACAGAGGCAGCGGCAGTACCCCAACAATATGGCTTGAAAAAGATAGGACTGCACTCCAGATAAAGTGAAAAATCAGTGGAGCTTTAGCTGGAAGAAGGCTCTTGTGAGCCGAAACGTCGCTAAGTTGCCAAAGTTATGGGTGAATAAAGCTCCACTGATTTTTCACTTTATCTGGAGTGCAGTCCTATCTTTTTCAAGCTATATATATATATATATATATATATATATAGTAGATTTTTCAAAGAAGAGGCAGCACTCCAGGATAAGATGAAAAACGACCCGCTTTATTCCCCTGTGCAACGTTTCAACGTTTCAAAAGCTCATTGCAGTCTTTCTCAAGCATAACAATCGGTGTCACAGCATCTACATTTATACCCATGATGCTTAGTGGGTCAATTAACAGACTAATTGGTAATAGCATAATTAACAATATACAAATAGTGGAAATAGTGAATTTACATTAAAAAGTTTTTCATGATCATATGTGCATTCATTTATATAACATGTATCAAGATCACAGTCTTTTCATACATAGTGACATCTCATAGGCAGTTTTCAAAATTCACAAATAAACAAACCAACACTGCCCAATATATAAAGTGCCTCGTGCTTTGTGTTTAATTATAGTGAACACCTGTAAGTGCTAATTGTGCGGTCAATAGCCGCATGGTTAAAAAAACTTACATCGTGGAGTGTCAGGATGGCAGGCGTCTCGGCGTCCCTGGGGTCCCACAGCGCATGCCCGGTATCCCGGATACTGGCGTACACAAAGAGAAGACGCAACCGGAAGTGACGTCTATCCCGATGTGCACATCAGCATCCCGGCACCTCCCCCAAGGCATGATGAGATGGAGGGCGGCGTCTCCCCGTTCGGCCTCCCGATCATGTGACACAGTCACATGAATCGTTGCCTGACAACCAGGAAGCGCTTACCCTCAACACCACGTCACCCCCAGGTTCGGTCAGAGCACGGCAATTGGGAACAAACCAACGCAACAGGAGAATGATTGGATCAAAAACCCATTTACATGGTTATTACAGATAATTAGAATATAAAATATAAATACATAAGGATGTCAAATCGTGGATATCGGAGGGTTGTGGTCCTTAAAGAGGACATAACATATATTGTATATCATGGAGAAAAGGGGGTATGGTCCATGAGGATGCACCTTTCAGGTGATCATCCCCATACACCCAAAGGATCATGGGGTATAGAGTGTTGTCCACACCCCGCATCCCCACATTCCTCTCCTACCCCCTATACATCTCCCATAGCCATAATTTCCTCCATTCACAATTTATCCGTTTTTCTTTCAATGTGAAGCCATGATTTTGAATGTGGATCCCATTCTCCTGCTCCGGACCTATACCGCCAAGGTAACCGCCGCCATCCTCCTCCACCATGAAAATAACTTGAAGAATAGATAAATCCCTTTTGGATCCCAATGATCCTAAAAAGGAAATTAAAATATAATGGGTGAAATATAGTTATTAAATTAGACACCAAAAGGTGGTCACATAACCAATTTGGTAAAAACAGAATCCCACAAAGGCACAAGAAAACCCAGCATTCTATATAATGTTCCACTTAAAGTCCACATTCAGACCCTTAGGTTTGAGTGACTGTAGGCGATGTATCCACCGCAGTTCCCGTTGTTTGGGGGTCACTGTACGGTCGCTACCTCGTCTACCCCTTTGGACCTGATCTATAATCATACATTTGAGGTCTTTCTCAGTATGGCCAAGCTCCACAAAGTGTTTAGGGACCGGTAGGTCCAATCTTTTGCATCTTATCGAAAACCGGTGGTTATTTAAACGCGTTTTCATGTCACATGTGGTCTCCCCCATATAGAGGAGACCACATGGACATTTCAACACGTAAATAACGAACGTACTATCACACGTCAAATAATGACGGATGTCATATTGTGCTCCAGTTTCCGGATGTGTGAACACATTCCCTCTAATCATATAGGTGCAGTTTACACATGTAAGGCACGGGAAACATCCCGTCCTCCTTGCACCAAGAAATGTTTGTACCTTCTTTTTAATAGGAACATCGGCCCTCACCAGCCTATCTCTCAGGTATATATCTCATATAGACGGCCCACCAACCTGAGAGATAGGCTGGTGAGGGCCGATGTTCCTATTAAAAAGAAGGTAGAAACATTTCTTGGTGCAAGGAGGACGGGATGTTTCCCGTGCCTTACATGTGTAAACTGCACCTATATGATTAGAGGGAATGTGTTCACACATCCGGAAACTGGAGCACAATATGACATCCGTCATTATTTGACGTGTGATAGTACGTTCGTTATTTACGTGTTGAAATGTCCATGTGGTCTCCTCTATATGGGGGAGACCACATGTGACATGAAAACGCGTTTAAATAACCACCGGTTTTCGATAAGACGCAAAAGATTGGACCTACCGGTCCCTAAACACTTTGTGGAGCTTGGCCATACTGAGAAAGACCTCAAATGTATGATTATAGATCAGGTCCAAAGGGGTAGACGAGGTGGCGACCGTACAGTGACCCCCAAACAACGGGAACTGCGGTGGATACATCGCCTACAGTCACTCAAACCTAAGGGTCTGAATGTGGACTTTAAGTGGAACATTATATAGAATGCTGGGTTTTCTTGTGCCTTTGTGGGATTCTGTTTTTACCAAATTGGTTATGTGACCACCTTTTGGTGTCTAATTTAATAACTATATTTCACCCATTATATTTTAATTTCCTTTTTAGGATCATTGGGATCCAAAAGGGATTTATCTATTCTTCAAGTTATTTTCATGGTGGAGGAGGATGGCGGCGGTTACCTTGGCGGTATAGGTCCGGAGCAGGAGAATGGGATCCACATTCAAAATCATGGCTTCACATTGAAAGAAAAACGGATAAATTGTGAATGGAGGAAATTATGGCTATGGGAGATGTATAGGGGGTAGGAGAGGAATGTGGGGATGCGGGGTGTGGACAACACTCTATACCCCATGATCCTTTGGGTGTATGGGGATGATCACCTGAAAGGTGCATCCTCATGGACCATACCCCCTTTTCTCCATGATATACAATATATGTTATGTCCTCTTTAAGGACCACAACCCTCCGATATCCACGATTTGACATCCTTATGTATTTATATTTTATATTCTAATTATCTGTAATAACCATGTAAATGGGTTTTTGATCCAATCATTCTCCTGTTGCGTTGGTTTGTTCCCAATTAAGGTCTCATTGCCGTGCTCTGACCGAACCTGGGGGTGACGTGGTGTTGAGGGTAAGCGCTTCCTGGTTGTCAGGCAACGATTCATGTGACTGTGTCACATGATCGGGAGGCTGAACGGGGAGACGCCGCCCTCCATCTCGTCATGCCTTGGGGGAGGTGCCGGGATGCTGATGTGCACATCGGGATAGACGTCACTTCCGGTTGCGTCTTCTCTTTGTGTACGCCAGTATCCGGGATACCGGGCATGCGCTGTGGGACCCCAGGGACGCCGAGACGCCTGCCATCCTGACACTCCACGATGTAAGTTTTTTTAACCATGCGGCTATTGACCGCACAATTAGCACTTACAGGTGTTCACTATAATTAAACACAAAGCACGAGGCACTTTATATATTGGGCAGTGTTGGTTTGTTTATTTGTGAATTTTGAAAACTGCCTATGAGATGTCACTATGTATGAAAAGACTGTGATCTTGATACATGTTATATAAATGAATGCACATATGATCATGAAAAACTTTTTAATGTAAATTCACTATTTCCACTATTTGTATATTATTAATTATGCTATTACCAATTAGTCTGTTAATTGACCCACTAAGCATCATGGGTATAAATGTAGATGCTGTGACACCGATTGTTATGCTTGAGAAAGACTGCAATGAGCAGTTGAAACGTTGAAACGTTGCACAGGGAAATAAAGCGGGTCGTTTTTCATCTTATCCTGGAGTGCTGCCTCTTCTTTGAAAAATCTACTACTTATTTGACCTTACCGCCAGAGGTCAGATGATTTTGCACCCGGCTTCATCTACAAGTAGTGCTGCTGCTCTCTCTTTGTATTTTTATATATATATATATATATATATATATATGTATATATATATATATATACACAAATGGCAAACCCAGAACCCACTTCTTTTTTTTTCATTACAAGGTACTAACACGGCAATTCAAACCGAATACCAATATACAGTCGTGGCCAAAAGTTTTGAGAATTACATAATTATTGGAAATTGGAAAAGTTGCTGCTTAAGTTTTTATAATAGCAATTTGCATATACTCCAGAATGTTATGAAGAGTGATCAGATGAATTGCATAGTCCTTCTTTGCCATGAAAATTAACTTAATCCCAAAAAAACCTTTCCATTGCATTTCATTGCTGTCATTAAAGGACCTGCTGAGATCATTTCAGTAATCGTCTTGTTAACTCAGGTGAGAATGTTGACGAGCACAAGGCTGGAGATCATTACGTCAGGCTGATTGGGTTAAAATGGCAGACTTGACATGTTAAAAGGAGGGTGATGCTTGAAATCATTGTTCTTCCATTGTTAACCATGGTGACCTGCAAAGAAACGCGTGCAGCCATCATTGCGTTGCATAAAAATGGCTTCACAGGCAAGGATATTGTGGCTACTAAGATTGCACCTCAATCAACAATTTATAGGATCATCAAGAACTTCAAGGAAAGAGGTTCAATTCTTGTTAAGAAGGCTTCAGGGCATCCAAGAAAGTCCAGCAAGCGCCAGGATCGTCTCCTAAAGAGGATTCAGCTGCGAGATCGGAGTGCCACCAGTGCAGAGCTTGCTCAGGAATGGCAGCAGGCAGGTGTGAGCGCATCTGCACGCACAGTGAGGCGAAGACTTTTGGAAGATGGCCTGGTGTCAAGAAGGCCAGCAAAGAAGCCACTTCTCTCCAAAAAAAACATCAGGGACAGATTGAACTTCTGCAGAAAGTATGGTGAATGGACTGCTGAGGACTGGGGCAAAGTCATATTCTCCGATGAAGCCTCTTTCCGATTCTTTGGGGCATCTGGAAAAAGGCTTGTCCAGAGAAGAAAAGGTGAGCGCTACCATCAGTCCTGTGTCATGCCAACAGTAAAGCATCCTGAGACCATTCATGTGTGGGGTTGCTTCTTATCCAAGGGAGTGGGCTCACTCACAATTTTGCCCAAAAACACAGCCATGAATAAAGAATGGTACCAAAACACCCTCCAACAGCAACTTCTTCCAACAATCCAACAACAGTTTGGTGAAGAACAATGCATTTTCCAGCACGATGGAGCACCGTGCCATAAGGCAAAAGTGATAACTAAGTGGCTCGGGGACCAAAACGTTGACATTTTGGGTCCATTGCCTGGAAACTCCCCAGGTCTTAATCCCATTGAGAACTTGTGGTCAATCCTCAAGAGGCGGGTGGACAAACAAAAACCCACTAATTCTGACAAACTCCAAGAAGTGATTATGAAAGAATGGGTTGCTTTCAGTCAGGAATTGGCCCAGAAGTTGATTAAGAGCATGCCCAGTGGAATTGCAGAGGTCCTGAAAAAGAAGGGCCAACACTGCAAATACTGACTCTTTGCATAAATGTCATGTAATTGTCGATAAAAGCCTTTGAAACGTATGAAGTGCGTGTAATTATATTTCACTACATCACAGAAACAACTGAAACAAAGATCTAAAAGCAGTTTAGCAGCAAACTTTGTGAAAACTAATATTTGTGTCATTCTCAAAATTTTTGGCCACGACTGTAGTATATCATCTAAGCACTTTATCATTTAGCTATAATAGGCAGCCTACTGCTAGTTCGGCTGTTCATAATGCACCCTCTGCTGATAAATTGCAGAAAAAGTCCAAAGGCATATTGATATACCATAGAATTTGTTTCCTTGGGCGTTGGTGCCCACAGAGTGGGCTCTGAGTGCTACCTCTGGCACACGTGCCATAGCTTTTCCACCACTGTGCTATTCTAACACATGGTATTATACCTTTTTTGATTATACCTTTTCTGAATAAACCTTTTTTCAAAGCAAAACATACAATTTTTTGAGTTCATTTTTTTTAGATAACTGGAAAAAAGAAATAAATCATTCATAAGTCATAAAGGTCCCGAGAGTACGAATACTGGTCCGAAGAGGAGGTAGTGGGCTGCTGGAAGACCCATGTAGCACTTGGACCTTGGACTGGAGGAGGAAATGAATGATGCATCAAAGACATTGCAGGCTGATGCAATTGTTTCCGAGCATCATTGATGAAGTCAAACACTCTCATTGGCATAGTTGGGCCTGCAAATATCTCCAAAACAGCTGTCAAGGACGACACGCATATATACTGTCTGGATTTGGGTACCCTTTGTAAGAAAGGCCCCAGGCCCAGCACAATGCTGTCCTCTGGAGTTTCTGGCTTGTTTCGGGATAAATACTCAAGAACCTGACAATCAATCAGGTCTCGAGTACTTGTACCTGAAACAGGCTGAGGAGGATTCCTTTTACGTTTTGAACCCCTTGTGGTAATGTCTGCCTGTGGATGTGGGACCTCGGGTGTTATGATCTCTGGTGGTGGTGTCACAGCCATTGGTGGAGTGTGAGCTGCAGAGGAGGGCTCCTGTGGTGACATCACTAGAGTGCTTCCTGCAGACTGTTGGCTTGCTGCGGGCTCATCTTCAAGGCTGTCGATGAACCTTTATAAGAGAATAAAATTCATAAAATTAATATAAATATATTTAAGTGGATTGGCAATTAGTAAATGTATAATCCCAAAAAATGACAATATTCCAATTTACGGCTGCAAAAATAGTAGTTGCTGTGTGTAGAGATAGGGCTTCTTTTTCTTTCCATCGCTATCACCACTTTTGCCTTTACGTGCTGTTTCTTCGCGCCGGAATTGATCACGGCAGGAATGCCATCAAGTCTTTAGATTTTTTACTGTAATTTAAATAAAAAATTAATTAAAAATGTTATGTTTTTTTTGTTAGGAGATAAAAAATAAAATAAAAAGAGGATGTCAGTTTACATCATGCTCGTGCACTAAGAAAATAAGTGCAGGATGCTCAGAGAAGATTGCAAACTTCTATGAGCATGCTGCACATGCTAGAAAACCTAAACCCAATTTCATTCCAAATAAAAATTAATCTAGAAAGATTAAAATATAAGTTTACTTACTAATCCTTTTATGGACTTTGGCATCTCCCTTTGCCTACTCGTCCGGCATAAGGATTTCAGCAACTTCGCACCATGACCTATCCTTGCGGACACGGTCGTGGTACAATTCTGAATGAGTGTCCCACAACTCAATTCTCTCCACAGAGAAAGCCATGTGAGACAACTCATAAACTGACAGCCAAGTCACAAAATGGTTTTTCTCTGTCTGAATTTGCCCAGACAGACCTGTCTGATAATGTATACATTTTTGATTGGGGCTGGGTCAATAAAATTGCGGACATTGATCCGCAAAAATGCGGATTACATACGGAAAAATTGCGGAATGGATACGGATCCGTACATACAGTCGTGTGAATGGACCCTAAGTTTGATGATTATTAGATAGCCATGCTTTTAGATCCTCGCTATCAAATCAAAATGGAGGAATGTTTTCCTGTTGCTGAAACACTAAAGGAAGGCCAAATTGCTATATTACCATGCTGCAGTTTTCTTTCCATCCTGGGATTGCGGACATTGATCCGCATATGCGGATTACATACGGAAACATTTCCGTTGTAATCCGCATTTTTGCGGACCCATAGACTTGTATAGGTGCACGGAACGTTTTATGCGGACAAGTATAGGACATTAAAGTTTATTTTTGGGGACCCGCAGTACATAATAACAGGTGCGTATTTCAGCAAAATAAGAAAAATATAAACGCACTGCACTGTAGCAGTTATTTCTGGTGAAAGCGTATAGGGGTGTATTTCAGTCCAACAAGGAAAATATATACGCACTGTACTGTTGCAGTTATTTCTGGTGAAAGCGTATAGGGGCGAATTTCAGTAAATTACAAATAAGAAAAATATATACGTACTGAACTGTTGCAGTTATTTCTGGTGAAATGTATAGGGGCGTATTTCAGTAAAATAAGAAAAATATATACGCACTGCACTGTTGCAGTTATTTCTGGTGAAAGCGTATAGGGGCGTATTACAGTAAAATATATATGCACTGCACTGTTGCAGTTATTTATAGTGAAAGCGTATAGGGGTGCATTACAGTAAAAAAAGAAAAATATATACGCACTGCACTGTTGCAGTTATTTCTGGTGAAAGCGTATAGGGGCGTATTACAGTACTACTAGAAAAATTTATTCTCAGTGAATTTCTGCAGTTAATTGTGGTGAAAGCATTTGGTGGACTATTTTAGTACAAAAAGAAAATAATATTCGCTTTTAGAGGTGTTTTAATTTCTGTTTAATTTGTGCAGTTCAGCTACAAGTATGTCAGGCAAAGAAGTGCCAGACCATGCACAGAGGCCTGAATGTTTTGGGCGCAAGCAGAGGTCGCAGCAGAGTAAGGGGGCGTAGCAGCAGGAGTCACAGCGAGAGGTCTGAGCTCCCAGTGTCATCTAGCAGTCCTGTCTTGACCAGCAACCCAGCAGGTCTTGATTGGTTAACTCGGTCATCCACGTCATCCCAAGTGACATCAGACACCCCCAGCCAACAGTCGGTGGGTTCGTCAGACACAACCCTTAGTTGACATGGCCCAGGAGCAGGCACTGTGCCCTCACCTGTCCTCAACCTGCCTATGTCCTTTTCTGTTCCCTCAGCCACAGAAGTATTGTATGCTGTGGGCTCAGCTCCACTATACAGCGAGGACGAGCTACTAGAGGACAGTCAGCAGCTACTGCCCAGCCAAGATCTGGAGGAGACATCCATTGCTTCCTCCGCTAGGCGGGCAAGTAGTGATGAAAGTGGTGCAGGAGCTTGTGTTGCGAGCGGTCAGGCTACTGACCCAGAGACCTTTGAGGAGGACATCAGTGACGTGCAGACACTACTTGATGATGGTAAAGCCAATTGTACTTGGGAGCCAGGTGCAGAAGGGGCTTTATTATTATCAGGAGAAGAGAGTGGCAGCTTGCCTGCGGGGCAGCGGCTGAGCCAGCTGTGTGGTAGCATGGCTGGGAGTCAGCAGGGTGGCAGCCAGTGGCGTAACTACCGGGGAAACAGGGGAAGCGGCTGCTTCGGGGCCCGCGCTGCCAAGGGGCCCGACGCCCGGCAGCGTGTGTGACAGTTTATTTTCAAGTTAGTTAAATAGTTAATCATGATCGATTCTTGTCTTAATGTTCAGGGCCCCTTCACAGCAGGCGCAGCAGCAGCAGCAGCGGCGGCGGAAACCCCTCCCCCCCCGTCCAATCCTCGCTAATGTGATCTAATCTTACTGTCTCCTGAAGTCTGAGCAGCGCGCAGGCTGTATTAAGCCCGCCCACATACTGATGATTCAGAGCAGGGACCGGCAGGCGGCAGCAGTACGTGACAGGAGGCGGGACAAAACAGCCAGGAGGACAGGAGGAGCTGCGCTGCAGGCGGCAGCAGTAGAGAAGAGGCAGAGCAGCAGCACGTCAGGTCCAGCACCAGCGCCCATCCCAGCGCAGAGTGTGGTACTGGTAGCTAGTAACTACTTTGTGAGGTACTAATGGAAAATGTCTACTCTGTGGGGCAATAAAGGGGCATAACTAGTGTGTGGGAGTGTGGACACTAATGGGGAATAATACAATTTTACTGTGTGGGGGCAATAAGGGAGCATAACTACTGTGAAGGGGAAATAATGGAGCATAACTACTGTTTGGGGGCACTAAGGGGCATACCTACTGAGTGAGTGGGACGTCCGACGTGTGGTGAGTGTAGGTGTCTTACAAGCCGCTGCTGAGGGAGGGGTTGTGGGGAAGTTGCTCTGGGCATTCATAAATTTGCTCTGGCTGGGGCCCATACATTTCTAGCCACTGTCTGCGCCTCCCTGGCCACTGTCTGTACCCCTGGGTCCTGTCCCTTGTCTGTGCCCCCCTGCCTTTGTCTGCGCCCCTGTGTGCACCTCCCTGGCCCTTATCTGCGCCCCCCTGGCCCTGGCCTGTGCCCCCGGCCCTTGTCTGTGCCAAAGGAGTGGGGTTTACACAGGAGGAGGGAGGTGCGAAGCGCGCTGGGGGGGGCCCCTTACAAATATTTGCTGTGGGGCCCAGTCACTTCTAGTTACGCCCCTGGTGGCAGCAGTTGCAGGTCGGGAGCCAAACGTGCCCGGCATAGACCACCTGCTTCGCAGCAGCCTACCTGCCCGGGAAGTAGTGGTGCATGGTTTCATGGAGACAACGGCGGTAGCAGTCAGTCTGTGCGGACTGTTGGGGGAAAAATCACGTACTCGGCGGTGTGGCAGTTTTTTATTAAACTGCCAGAGGAGGTTAACGTGGCCACATATAGAATATGTGGGCAGAAGATGAAGCGTGGCCAGTGTTCCAATGTTGGCACTACGGCCCTGCGTCAAGATATGCAGTGTTGCCATGCAGTGGCCTGGGAGAACCGATGTGGTGATCCAGCCTGCCGCAGCTACCGCTGCATCACCCAGTGGCACCGGTTTCAGCAAGTCAAGGCTCCACCACCTCAGCCGAAGGGAGCTGTCTTCTGCTGGTCCAGATGCTCCTACTTCTACTCCTCGTCAGTCATTCCGTCAGCAATCGATCACTGAAGCGATTGCCAAGAGACAGCAGTATGCGTGCACGCATCCAACGTTGCAGAAGCTAAACGCGCTCCTGTCCAAGTTGCTGGTGCTGCAGTCCCTCCCTTTCCAAGTGGTGGACTCTGCACATTTCAGAGAACTGATGGCTTGTGCCGACCGAGCCGAGGTGGAGAGTCCCAAGCCGTCATTTCTTTGCGAAAAAGGCAGTACCAGCCTTGCACAAATATGTAGAACAGAAGATGGGCCAGTCCTTGAGCCTGTCGGTGTCTACCAAAGTGCACGGCAGCGCCAACGTTTGGAGCTGTAACTTCGGTCAGGGACAGTACATGTCTTTTACGGCCCACTGGGTGAATGTGATTCCTGCACAGCCACACCAGCAACTTGGCCAGGTCACGCCACATTGTCACGCCCTTGGTCCTGCGACAATGTCCGCCTCTGCCTCCTCATCCACCATGTCCTCAGCCTCCCCTACAGGGACAAGTCACAGTGCCCCTCCAGCATACCACATGTGCAGGGCTCGGCGGTGTCACGCTGTTCTGCACCTGGTTTGCCTTGGCGAACAGAGTCACACAGGGGAGGAACTGCTCTGTGTGATGCATCAAGAAATCGAATCCTGGCTTTCTCTGCGTCAACTGAATATCGGAACCATGCTGACCAAAAAACGGGAAGAACATGGTTTCGGCGCTGCGTCAAGGAAGGCTGAAGCATGCGCCCTGCATGGCACAGGTGTTCAATCTGGTTGTCAAGCGGTTCCTGAAGTCTTCCACCCATTTGCAAGACATCCTAAAAATGGTCAGGAAACTTTGCATGCACTTCAGCCACTCGTACACCACAAAGCACAACCTCCTTGAGCTGCAGCGGCAGAACAGCATCCCCCCAACATAGGCTGATATGCGACGTTTCCACCTGTTGGAATTCCACCCTCCATATGTTGGACCGACTATACGAACAGAGAAAGGCCATCAACGATTTCTTGATGATGCAAGCGGATAGGAGTACTCCACTGTGTAACTTCGATGTCAGCCATTGGCAGCACATGTGTGACACCTGCCGTTTGCTCAGGCCCTTTAATTGTCAATCGCCAGGACTATGGAATGAACAACGTCATTCCACTGCTTCATGTCCTGGAACAGATGCTGGTAACTATGGCTGGTCAGGGGACAGGAGACGTGGCGCCTCGATCTCACGGCCACTTGAGCCCTGTGGGGGCTGAACTGGAAGAGGAGGAGGAGGGGGAGGAGAACATTGGAGCACAGGCAATGTGTATCCAAATAGGTGGTTTTTCTACTCAGCTGACAGGAGAGGAGGAGCAGGAGCATCCAGAGGAGCTACAGGATGATGAGGAAGATGAGACAGAAGACCCAAACACACCGTGGCAGTATGCAGTGGAGATGTCGGCAGAGAGTCCCTCCGAGTCACTTGCACAAATGGCATGATGCATGCTCACTTGCTTGCGTAGTGACAGCTGAATTGTCACCATTCGGCAGAGGGATGACTTCTGGCTCTCCACCTTGTTGGACCCTTGCTACCGGTCCAGAATGGGGGCCTTTTTTTACACCCACTGAGAGGGAGGACAAACTGAACTACTATAGAGACATCCTATGTAGTCAGTTGGCCGCTGCCTATCTGCACCATCGTCCATCTTCTCGCAGGTATGACCGGGGGGCCCTCTGTGCTCACGTTCCACTGCCATGGCTGCTGGGGAGGGGTGGGGTGGCACGAGCAGTACCAGTTCTATCAGCAGCAGCCTGAGTCTACAGTCGCTGATGAGTAGCTTTCTTCATCACAAGCAGCAGCAGGTAGACCTGTAGCAGGACCTGAACCAGCAGGTGGTCACATACTTGGACAGCACCCTGTGTAGCTGGCCAGCTAAGACCTGTCCTGGGTTGCTAATATAGCTTGTGTGCTTATACAGCTAGACCTGGCAATAACCTTAATACAGTTTCTATGTTTGTGTGTTAAAGACAAAAGCAGAGTTATTTACAGTGACTTCATGTTTGATGTCATATAACTGTTATATTTTGTGTTCACAGAAGCAAAAAAGATAGTATGCCTTTAAGAGTCATTATATAATGTAAGGTAAGCTCAATGACACAGCAGAAACAACAGAAAGCATAGAGTTAAACTGTTGTTGCTGGGCAGGAGTCTTGACCAATCACAGCCAGCCTCACACACAGCAGGAGTTTTGACCAATCACAGCCAGCCTCACATACAGCCTGTGTGGGAAATTCAACTAGCAGGAGCTGCTAGAATCATTACACCAGAGGAGAGAAGCTGAACAGACATTCACTCCAAGAGCTGTCTTTTATGGAAGCAGAGATGCCAAAATAGGTATTTAAAACAGTTATATAATATTCATACTATTAATATAGTGATTAGAACTGTATACTGAACCAGTTATATGTGTGTTTACTTACAGTTCCACCAATTGAAAAATACAAAGTTCACAATTCAAATTCCATATTGCAATCCAAATTGCATACAACCATGCCAGATCATAATCAATATACAAATAGTTACTGCTAAATGCATACTCCAAATTGCAACCAAATTCAGCAAGTAGAACTATTAGTTAGACCTCAGATATACTTCTCAGAGAGATCATAAAGTGCTTAAATAACATAAACTGAGAGTACAGATACTGAAGAGAGAAATATATCTACCATTTTATGTTGAATGACAAGACTGAACAGTTGAACCACCATCTTATGCATACCGCCATTTTATGAATCTTTATCAACACGTGTTTTCTACATGGACTATCTGCTGCGGAGGCGGCAGTGTTATATATGAAGAAAAGTTGAAGTTGTCAAGATGAATCAGGCGTGGATCAGCCAGGATTTCCAACCACCAATTACTGATGCATCAGACTAGATCATCCATGGTGCCACACCAACACTTTGATAAAACAGACAGGTTTCTACTGGCTACCTGCCTCAGCTACTACTCTGATGCTGCAACCCACCTGATGCCACACATGTGATGCCAAATGCTCCTTATTTCAACCACCTTCGTCAGCGGGTACTGGTATTGCCACCCACCGCCCCACTCTGTTACCGGGTCACTTTATGGTGTCCTGATGCAGCTGCTGCTGCCATCTCCAAACTATGTCACATTGCCACTCTGTGGTCTCCTGCTGCTGCTGCTGCTACTGCCATCTCCACACTATGTCACCTTGCCACTCTGTGGTATCCTCCTGATGCTGCCAACTCCACACTATGTCACCTTGCCACTCTGTGGTATCCTGCTGCTGCCATCTTCACATGATGTCACCTTGCCACTCTGTGGTCTCCTCATGCTGCTGCCAACTCCACACTATGTCACCTTGCCAGTCTGTGGCCTCCTGATGCTGCCGCCACCTCCAAACTATGTCACCTTGCCACTCTGAGGTATCCTGCTGCTGCTGCCATTTTCACATTATGTCACCTTGCCACTCTGTGGTCTCCTCATGCTGCTGCCAACTCCACACTATGTCACCTTGCCACTCTGTGATCTCCTCATGCTACTGCCATCTCCACACTATGTCAGCTTGCCACTCTGTTGTCTCCTCATGCTGCTGCCATCTCCACACTATGTCATCTTGCCACTCTGTGGTCTCCTGATGCTGCTGCTACTGCCATCTCTACACTATGTTACCATACCACTCTGTGGTCTCCTCCTGATGCTGTTACTTTCGCCACCTCCAGACTCGGTCATTAATTGTGCCACCCTGTGGCCTCCTGATGCTGCCGCCACCTCAGCTACTACTCTGATGCTGCAACCCGCCTGATGCCACACATGTGATGCGAAATGCTCCTTATTTCAACTACCTTCGTCAGCGGGTACTGGTATTGCCACCCACCGCCCCACTCTGTTACTGGGTCACTTTGTGGTGTCCTGATGCAGTTGCTGCTGCCATCTCCAAACTATGTCACATTGCCACTCTATGATCTCCTGATGCTGCTACTGCCATCTCTACACTATGTTACTATGCCACTCTGTAGTCTCCTCCTGATGCTGTTGCTGTTGCCACCTCCAGACTTGGTCATTAATTGTGCCATTCTGTGGCCTCCTCATGCTGCTTCCACCTCACCACTATGCCATAGGGCCACTCTGTGGACTTCTCATGCTGTTCCCACCCTCCCCACTTCATGACTGGGCCACTATTTTGCCTTTCGGCCTGGCTGACATAATGATTTATTTGACCTTCCTTCTGATCTGACAGAAGGAAGGAAAAATGAGACGCACAACTGATCCTGTCTATGTAGCAGCTGTAAGGCCTGTATGATCCCATCAGAATTGGCTTATGATTTGGTAGACAAAAGCAGGAGTGGCTACAAAACACAGAAGACATGCAAATATTCCATTCATGTTATCTCTGTTTTGGATCTACTCCTGATTTTTTGGCATTAGCAATACTGATGGATTATTGAGCAAATGCTGACCGAGTGAAGGTGTATACTCCACAGACTGGATCCGTTTTTTGTGGGTTATTGTTCTGACGGATCAGAGGAAGGGCAAAATAATCAGTGACGTCAACACAAACTTACTGCTGACACCCTCTCCACTCTGTCCGGGGGGGGCTCTACTTGTATACGCGTTTAATAGAACAGGTTCTTTAGACATCTATGTGGAGTCAGCTGACGACGGTGTAAACGGAGTGCGCTTCTTCTTGGCGCTAACATTGACCTGTAAGGCTGAGTTCATACTTGAGTTATTTGGTCAGTTTGGGCCCGTGACTGCCCAAATAAGTGAAGTGTGCAGTGATTCTAAGAGCGACGCCTGTCACCTGCATGTCATACGGACTCACAGTATTGTTTCACTACTAAAGCAGACTCCCTATGCGTGTTACTACAAGGCACAGTGTTCTACAGCACTATAAAGGCTCTCTGCAGTCAGGAAATAGCCGTTTTGTAACGCCATTCACCGCAAATAAATTCAGATCAAATTTTTTCGACAAATTCGTCGAACCGGTGGAATCGAATTTTTGAAACATTCGCTCATCTTTAGTGGTATTATATGGATTGTATATGCTGGTATCAAACTGGCACTATATGGGAGGTATTATGTGTGCTGAAATAACATGAACAAATTCTAAAATGGCAAGAAGACAGTGCCTTTCCTTTTTGCTCGGGGCTCCATTTTTGATACAACTGTCTATGTTGTAAAGGTTCTCACTCAGTACTGGAAATAGGGGAGATAAGTGATCATGGAGGCAAGGATTTTATGGACTTCCTGGATTCTCAGGTTGGTGCCCTAGTATAAGCATGGTATATGGAGGCACCTGGGCATAACATTTCATAATTGCTCCCTGCATTTTTTCGTTTCTTAACAGCTCAGAAAAAAAAAAAAACAGTCTTTAAAAGAAGAAAATTATACACTGAAATAACACCGCCATACAGTGCTCAAATATCTGCCTATACAGTACAGTACCGCGAAGAAAGGTTTTGGTTGCTCAGTTGTGGCTGTCAGTGAAGTAGGACGTTTTCTGCACTATATTTAGGGCCAGAGTGGGACCTCAGGGGCCCGGTCACATGTTGGGGAAGGTGTGATTGATTCTTTTAGCCCACATCAGGCCATCCATTAGACTGTACTTCCTGAAATAAAAGTAATTCATTAATATGACCACTAGGTGGCAGCACATCCCATAATTCCCATTGTTTGCATAGCTTCCTAGAGTCTAAAATCCAAACAGGAAAAGTAACCAAAAAACAAACACAACTCAGCCTGTACACAGTCCAGCGCAGGTTCAGCTACTGAACACTGATGACTGTTCAGCTGCTTGATTACTGTGACAGGGGATGATAAGCGGTCACCGCACACCACCACTGACGCTGCTCATATTGGACAGAAACAAAAACATTAAATAGGAATAATTCTTCTTGTGTGATCGGCGCTTTACCTGACACCACTCAACAAGACACTTTGCAGTGATCCTCACAGAAATGAGGTAGTTGAGGAATCTGGTTAAAATCAGCTGAATTTGTCACTTAACTCAAGTGGAAAGAATAATACATTCCACTGGGTAACTAGAAATGACTGGGCCTCCCATAGCAATTTCTTTGCAACCCCCACTCCTGTGGCTAGTCAAGATCAAGATGTATATAATGTATAATACCGTTTAGTCCTCCTCCTGGGTGTGCCCTTTCTGAGTTTGGGCCTGAAAGCAGCCGCTGATACATTCGACATATGCCCTGTCATAAATGAAGCGCATCTTCCGGCCAGGGCTGGCCTTAGGTTACATAGCACCGTGTGCGAGAAGTCCGTTTGGCGTCCGCAACCATCATAGGGTATTAAAGGGGTATTCCCATCTCAGACAATGGGGGCATATTGTTATGATATGCTTCTATTGATAGGTGCGGGTCCCACACCGGCCACCCCTTTGCTGCCTTCATCTTTGGCAGGAGGCGTGATGGCATCACCACATCGGACCTCCTGCTGGGAAGGGCAGATGGCTCCCTTCTTCACCATAGCATTCAACTGTATCTACAACAAGACACAAATGTGGTTGAAAAAGAAACATAATCAGAGTCGGAAGGTATTTTGGTGGCCTACACAGATTATGCTAATGGACCCTACCTTTGTAAAATTAATAAAAAATTACCTCCATACAGCATTAAAATGTATGTGCTTCGCGGAGGCAAAATTTATTAAGTCCAAAGTTGCGCGAGACTTAGGTGAATAACTGGGAGTCAATTCTACGACTTTAAAAACATTTTAAAACAGAAATCTTGCGCAACTTTGGACGAATTTTGCCTCCACGAAGCACTTACATTTTATTGCTGTACGGAGACAGGTCTCCGTACAGCATTAAAACTGAGTTTTGCAACAAATCGACTTCAGATCTTGGATCAGAAGCTCGATTCACCCACCCCTAATGGAAACCCATCAGATATCCTTAAAGTGAGCATCAGGTATTGTCTGTGAAGGGGGAGAGAGGGGCATAAGAGGACAGAACTGCAACTCCCAGCATGCCCAGACTGTTATTATGGGACATCAGTGGTCATTACTTGGAGAGGGATATATTCGGACATAACTACAACTCCCAACATGCCCAGACTGTTATTATAGGGCTGCAATGGGAATTACATGAGAGGGAGAACTACAACTACTAGCATTTGTAGGATGTTATTATGGGCTATCAGAGGGCACTACAGGGAGGGAGTATAACGAAAGAACTACAGCTCCTAGTATTTGACAACTTATAGAGGATGAGAAACCACTCGTCTCTCACACACGTACACAGCACAGGAGCTCTGCCCCCATACATCATGACATCAAAGAGGTCCTTCACCACTTCTCCTCTGCACTGCTGTGCTCTCTCTTCCTGCACTGGTCCCATGATGATAACATCACACAGGTCCTTCTTCACCCAGTATCATCTCTGCCTACCCATCAGTCCAGCCTATACCTGCCTATACCTACCCATCATTCCAGCCCTGAACATACTGCAGCCTGTGGAAACCAGGTGAATCTACCTGGTGACTAGTGTTGATTGCGAATATTCTAATTAAGGATTTTTATTGCAAATATCGGCACTTTGAGAATTTGCGAAGATGTAGAAAATAGTGCTATATCTTCGTAATTGCGAATATTCTAGATTTTTTTTCATCAGTACCCTCCCTGCTTCTTGTTTGTAGGCCAATGAGAAGGCTGCAATATCTTTGTCAGAGCTTAGCAACATCCCTAGCAACCAATAGGAAAGTTGCCTACCCCTTACTATATAAAAAACTTTTCTGCAGTTTTTTTTTTTTTTTGCAGTTCTGAGAGAGAGAGAGAGAGAGAGAGAGAGAGAGAGAGCAGTGCCATTGCTGTGCTCTGTGCTTTGCTGACTCATCTGGATCCTTATTCAATTACATTAGATAGTTAGTTAGCTCATATATATAATACAGATAGTTAGTGGGAGATAGTCAGTGTAGGTTAGATAGTGATATAGTGTAGCTGATAGGTTCCAGTGCAGGGTGTTAGGTAGTGTGATAGGAATTACTGTATTGTCCATTTTCTCCAGTCTCAGGAAACTTTCGCAAAAGTGACCCACGCCTGTATTGCGCACGCAATACGCGCATATTACATTGCCGATTTTCGCAATCAAGAAAATAATGACTGTAGATCACGAATTCTAGAATTTGTGAATTTATGGAGAATATTAGGCCAAAAATTCCCGAGACATCGCGAAAATCAATATTGCCTATGCTGCTCATCACTACTGGTGACTGGGTGTCCAGCAAAGGGGACCGTCTGGCACCGCCTTCAGGAATCTGGGGTGATGCGCCCTGTGCGGTTCCACAGGACTCACACACCTAAGGCCGGCCCTGCTTCCGGCAGTCCATACATCTAGTATGAAAGTTGTCATGGATTTCAGTCATCTTTTGCAGCAGATTTCCATGTACCTTCTTATCACATAGAGAACCCATACATTTCTATAGATGCAGTATTACTGTTCTGCACAACTGTACTAAACCGTAATATGGTTATGTATGGTGTAAGATCATTTACAACACATTTATGCACATGCCCCAGAGTGCTGTAGCTTACTCCACTAAACACATAAATTACAAAATACCTAAAAGTGTCCAGAATTATGAAGCTTCGAAACCCACGCTGTCATCGTATTGTTGTCCTCATAAACAAGATTCATGTTATGACTACCATGAGAGTTTTTTCCAGTGAAACTTGACTGATGGTGAATGATGTCCTTATCTGCTGATCCAAGTCACGGCTAGGTGTAGATGTGTAGGAGGCTGAAAAATGCCATGACTTAGGCTCAAAGTGATTATTAACTTGTAATCATATGACTCACTCAATCTTATAGAGCGAGAGGGAGACCCATACATCAAGACAGACATGCTAAAAAAAATGAAAGGGGTTATCCCATGATAAATGTAAATTAATGTACAGGTGAAACTCGAAAAATTTGAATATTGTGCAAAAGTCCATTTATTTCAGTAATGCAAATTAAAAGGAATTGCATTAATTTAGCTAAAAATTTGAATTTTGTGAAAAGGGTCAATATTCTAGGCCCAAAGTGTCACACTCTAGTCAGCTAATTAATCCATACCCCCTGAGCAAAGGGGACCTGAGATTGTGACTTTGGGGTTTCATAAGCCATAATCATCCAAATTATAACAAATAAAGGCTTGAAATATCTTGCTTTGCATGTAATGAGTTTATCTCATATATTAGTTTCACCTTTTAAGTTGCATTACTGAAATAAATGAACTTTGCACAATATTCTAATTTTTCGAGTTTCACCTGTATTTCAAGCTAGCAGCACAAGGGGGGCGTACTCTATTTTTGGGGGAGTGTACTTTCTGCAGCAGCGGGCTGCAGTTGAAGGATGGAACTGAGCATGTGCGTCCCCCTCAGTGAGGTGGAAAGAGAATTTAGAAAAATAAGTTTTATAGCAATATGTGGAAATCCATTTAAGAGGACATGTCTAACTTTGCAACCGTTTTTTCTCTTTGTTCCAATGCCTCATAAATGAAAAATGAAACAACTTTGCAATCATTTTGTGTCGACAATTCTATGCAGACCCATGTGTCTCTTTGGTAACAGACTACATGCCACCAAGAAGTAGGGGGACAGATGATGGCAGAAACAGACTACGCTGGGTTTGTCTAGTCTGTTACAATGGATACATATAGCTCTATATAGTAAAGCTACTTTCACATCTGCGTTTTCCTTTCCGTTTTTGAGATCCGTCATAGGATCTCAACATCGGAGGAAAACGCTTCAGTTTTGTCAACCATTCATTGTCAATGACGACAAAACTGAACAGAGTTTCGTTGCGTTCCCATGACGCACACAAAAGCACTGCAAGCAGCAATTTTGATTGCGTCATGGGATATTGATCAAGATGGATCCATCATGAAACACAATGTAAGTCAAAGGTGACGGATCTGTTTTTTCGGACACGAAAAAAACCCCGGATCTGGCACCCATTGACTTACAATGGATTTAGTGACTGATCCGTCTTGTTCATTTGGGATGTAATACAACCAGATCCATTCTGTACGGATGCAGATGGTTGAATTATTCACCGGCTGTGTTTTTGCCGAACCCATGACGGATCCAGCAAGAACACAGATGTGAAAGTAGCTATTTGCAATGTTGCTTCATTTTACATCTCAGATTCACTGTGTCAGAAACGTGGCTAAAGCCTATAACCACAAGAGCCACCAGATGCAGCCACCAAATCCATGGGTTCTGAGATATTGAATGCACTCTCGACACTACTATTGTACCAAACAGCATCCCTGTTGTGGCACATTTAAAAGCTCTCAACAAAAACTTGTATTTCATGTACGCATATCTAAGGCTATGTTCATGTGGAGGCTTTTAGCCATGGATTTCATTCTGGATTCTGTGCCAAAACTGTCTCCCACTGTTTTCAATGGCAGTCTACGCTGCCATTCATGCGGCTATGGATTATTTATTTATGTGGTTTTCCAGATTGTGTCAAGTATGGACCTGTCCATTCTTGATGTGAACACCATGGGAAACCATGGTGGGGGTCTGTTCGTAGTTTAGCGCAATTGAATGGGCCTAACCATAGCAGCTTCTACCACGGAATACTTAGCGGATTGTGAACTAAAACTCACAGCCAATTTCCTGGTACTGACAACCATAACAGTTGATTCTAGGCATAAAGATCAGAAGGCTGAGAAATTACCCATGTAATCACACAATATAGATAGGAGATTGGTTCTTATGGTTACATTTCTCTATAGTGTACATGTATTTTTCATAGTGGAAGATGGACACGGAACACGGCTTACATACAAAGGCAAATATGCTTAAAAAAAAAATAGTTCTCAATGATTTTGTCTTGCATTGCTGCCTACTTACAGAACCCATGTGTTACAGGAGGGACATTTCACAGCTACTGTTTTGGCCTCCACCCATTGCCATCTGACTCCTCGCTTCTGGGACACACCTGGATGAATAGAGACAGCACCCTGCCTTAGAGGCCTATACATGTGCTGACGAGGCAAGATGAAGGCTACATGCAACACAAGGCTCTTCTCAGTCACAGATGCCTCTCAGATGCATAGAATTCCACCACTGTGAAATGGAAAGGAATCGTCTGCTCTGAAACTTTCTTAATGCAATGTGATCCAACTTCTTATCCATCTGGATATGTACTTTAATTCACCTGGGTCTTAGCTCTCTCAAATCCTTATAATCTACATCTCCTGTGGAGTAATACCTGCCAACAGATAGCTTTAAATCCCTGTAGCACCATCCTACCCTATTCAAAACCAAAGAACAAAAACAACAAATCCTGGTCCAAACATCTGAGAAATTGACAGTGGCAATCTACGAAGGAATGGTTGAAATAATGATTGTTCATTAAAATTCAAACCTTATGATAATTGCCCTGTGAAAATTAAATAAAAAATGAGAACCAATTGACTTCATTGATTGACATTCATTTGAGCAACTCATCTGTTTGTTTAAAAGGACCTTTAAGGGTACTATCACACTAGCGTTTTTGTTTTCTGGTATTGAGTTCCGTCACAGGAGCTCAATACCAGAAAAAACTGATCAGTTTTACCCTAATGCATTCTAAATGGAGAGCAATCCTTTCAGGATGCATCAGTTCAGTCCCTCTTACGTTTTTTGGCCGGAGAAAATACCGCAGCATGCTGCAGTTTTCTCTCCGGCCAAAAATACTGTACACTTGCCGGAATGCCGGATCCGGCATTAATTTACATTGAAGTGTATTAGTGCCAGATCCAGCATTAAGTGTTCCAGCAAAACGGATCCGGCTTTCCGGTCTGTGCATGCACAGACCTTTAAAAATGCAAAAAACACCGGAGAGACGGATCTGGTATTTCAATGCATCCAGATCTGTCTTACAAATGCCATCAGTTTGCGTCTGGATCTCTGCCGGAATCCTCTGTCGCAAGTGTGAAAGTACCCTAAGTATATCTGGTTTTGGTTTTGTTCAGTCTGGTGCAGAGTTTGAGAATAGGATAAAATGATCCACGTTTACATTCCAATCTGAAATTTAAGGTGGAGATTGTTAATCAACAACTTTTTGCTCATCTGGATATGATGTCCAGGTTTTTAACAATATTTTGTTTTCCAGTCTCAAATCGTGATTGCCAACATAGGTCAATACTCCTATCTAACAAAGCTTGTTAAAAAGTCATTCTTGTAGCATCATCCAACCTCATTCAGAATCCAAGAACAAAAAGCCAAAAACAATAAAGTATTCTGATCCAAACTCACCATATTTTTCGGACTATAAGACACACTGGACTACAAGATGCACCTAGGATTTGGAGGAGGAAAATAAGAAAGGCGAGAGGGGAGATCTAATAACTAAAATTGGCTTCTACCTCACAGGGTTTTTTGTGCCTTCCTCTGGATCAACTTCCAGGAAAACAAACTACTGTATTTTACTATGTTACTAAGATATTTTCCAGCAGATCTCAAAGCAGACCCCAAATGAAACCCCCATTCTTCATCAGACCTCAGATCAGACCCCAAAATCAGACCTCCAAGCTTTATGAGCCTCAGTCAGACCCCTTAACCTCCATCAGCTTCAGATCAGACCCCCACAGCCTCCCATCAGATCTCCCAGCCTCCATTATCCTCAGATCAGCCTCCCATTAGAACCCCCCAGCTTCCATCAGCCTCAGATCAGGTCCTCCCAGCCTCCATTAGCCTCTGATCAGCATCCCCTCAGACTCAGATCACATCTCCAATCAGCCACAGATAGGACTACCCAGCCCTAATCAGACTCAGATGGGACCCCACAGCCCCCGTCAGACTCCTAGTCCCCATCAGACTCAGATGAGACCCGCAATCAAACCCTATCAGCCTCAGATCAGACCCCCACAGCCCCACTCAGCCTCAGATCGGACTCCAGTCCCCATCAGCCTCAGATCAGCCCCATCAGACCACCCAGCCCCCATCAAACTCAGATCAGACCCTCAAACCCCCAATCAGACCCTATCAGCCTCTGATCGGACACCCCAGCCCCACTCAGCCTCAGATCGCACCCCCCATCAGACTTCAGATCAGACGTTTGAAAAAATAAAAAATAGAAAACCTACAGTAGCTTGCTTGTTACCCTATGGCAGGCATGCTCAACCTGCGGCCCTCCAGCTGTTGCAAAACTACAACTCCCATCATTCCCTGACAGCCTACAGCTATCATCCTACAGAAGGGCATTGTGGGAGTTGTAGTTTTACAACATCTGAAGGGCCCCAGGTTCAGCATCCCTGCCCTATGGGGTTGAAAAATGTCAATCCCTACCCTGTGTTCTGTTGCAGAATAATATTCTGCAGCGTAAATAATCATGTGTTGCAGCTTTTTAGAAGCAGAATGTCTCTTGATTTCAATAATCCGAAGAGAAATCTGCAACAAAATCGCTGATTTTTCCGCCATATGTGAAGGCAGCCTATGCAATTGTTTTGCAGATACGTATTACATATTGGGTGTTAGAGTTCAAACCAGCCATACATGTTCAATGACCTAGATAGAGCAAAAGATGAACAATCTTTCTTGGAACATTCTCTCAAATAAAGATCTTTCATCCTCAAACTCTGTTTCTTTGAATTTAAATTTTTTTGTCCGAATTTTCGGACAAAAATTTCAAGTATGTCTGACCTCTCTACAGTCGGTGTGTCATTGGTTAATTAAAACGATCATTTACTGTTGAATTTCAACCCAAGAACAATCACTTTGGTGAACTAGTACCTTAAAATGGCAGAGAGATTACAGTTTTTAAGGAGAGATTACAATTTTAGGGACCTAATAAACTGCAGGGAGATTTCCTTCTTGCAGTGATGGCATTTCAGTATTGGACAGATAGTCTTGAGACAGTAGAAAACGTACTTCATCTAGACATAGTGAAGGTCACTCATCACATGTACATTTTCTCTCAGCTTACTTAATGAAAGGAGACATTTCTTCTCAAATCACCTTGTGTGAAGAACTGCAGAGGCATTATAATTGACAGCCACTAAACATCTTTGGTTTCAAGAGAATCAAATTTCTTCCTTAAGCAAAAGCTGATGTTATCAAAAGTGGACATGAAGAGGAGGACTGTTTGCAGATTAATTTTTTCCACTCTGATTTTACTATTTGCAAATGCACACACATTTAGAAGAACATTCATGGGGAATCCTACATCAGACATTGTACTATAAGGAGTATTCTACCCGAGAAGAAATACGTTTAGAGGGAAAAACCTCCATAATATGGCACAGTACAGATACCATTCAGCAGAAAATGCTTACAACTTCACAGTAAAAAAACACATCAGCCTGCATGCACATACAGTACAGACAAAAAGTTTGGACACACCTTCTCATTCAAAGATTTTTCTTTATTTTCATGACTATGAAGGCATCAAAACTATGAATTAACACATGTGGAATTATATACATAACAAACAAGTGTGAAACAACTGAAAATATGTCATATTCTAGGTTCTTCAAAGTAGCCACCTTTTGCTTTGATTACTGCTTTGCACACTCTTGGCATTCTCTTGGACTGTCTTTTTATTCATGAAAGTTTTTTTTCAGTCCGCTGTAATATAGCTGCAAGTTTGAGTCTACAGGGAGTGCAGAATTATTAGGCAAATGAGTATTTTGACCACATCATCCTCTTTATGCATGTTGTCTTACTCCAAGCTGTATAGGCTCGAAAGCCTACTACCAATTAAGCATATTAGGTGATGTGCATCTCTGTAATGAGAAGGGGTGTGGTCTAATGACATCAACACCCTATATCAGGTGTGCATAATTATTAGGCAACTTCCTTTCCTTTGGCAAAATGGGTCAAAAGAAGGACTTGACAGGCTCAGAAAAGTAAAAAATAGTGAGATATCTTGCAGAGGGATGCAGCACTCTTAAAACTGCAAAGCTTCTGAAGCGTGATCATCGAACAATCAAGCGATTCATTCAAAATAGTCAACAGGGTCGCAAGAAGCGTGTGGAAAAACCAAGGCGCAAAATAACTGCCCATGAACTGAGAAAAGTCAAGCGTGCAGCTGCCAAGATGCCACTTGCCACCAGTTTGGCCATATTTCAGAGCTGCAACATCACTGGAGTGCCCAAAAGCACAAGGTGTGCAATACTCAGAGACATGGCCAAGGTAAGAAAGGCTGAAAGACGACCACCACTGAACAAGACACACAAGCTGAAACATCAAGACTGGGCCAAGAAATATCTTAAGACTGATTTTTCTAAGGTTTTATGGACTGATGAAATGAGAGTGAGTCTTGATGGGCCAGATGGATGGGCCCGTGGCTGGATTGGTAAAGGGCAGAGAGCTCCAGTCCGACTCAGACGCCAGCAAGGTGGAGGTGGAGTACTGGTTTGGGCTGGTATCATCAAAGATGAGCTTGTGGGGCCTTTTCGGGTTGAGGATGGAGTCAAGCTCAACTCCCAGTCCTACTGCCAGTTTCTGGAAGACACCTTCTTCAAGCAGTGGTACAGGAAGAAGTCTGCATACTTCAAGAAAAACATGATTTTCATGCAGGACAATGCTCCATCACACGCGTCCAAGTACTCCACAGCGTGGCTGGCAAGAAAGGGTATAAAAGAAGAAAATCGAATGACATGGCCTCCTTGTTCACCTGATCTGAACCCCATTGAGAACCTGTGGTCCATCATCAAATGTGAGATTTACAAGGAGGGAAAACAGTACACCTCTCTGAACAGTGTCTGGGAGGCTGTGGTTGCTGCTGCACGCAATGTTGATGGTGAACAGATCAAAACACTGACAGAATCCATGGATGGCAGGCTTTTGAGTGTCCTTGCAAAGACACTGATTTGTTTTTGTTTTGTTTTTGAATGTCAGAAATGTATATTTGTGAATGTTGAGATGTTATATTGGTTTCACTGGTAAAAATAAATAATTGAAATGGGTATATATTTGTTTTTTGTTAAATTGCCTAATAATTATGCACAGTAATAGTCACCTGCACACACAGATATCCCCCTAAAATAGCTAAAACTAAAAACAAACTAAAAACTACTTCCAAAAATATTCATCTTTGATATTAATGAGTTTTTTGGGTTCATTGAGAACATGGTTGTTGTTCAATAATAAAATTAATCCTCAAAGATACAACTTGCCTAATAATTCTGCACTCCCTGTATGTAACAGCTGCAAAACCAGGTACCCTGTGGCTCTTGTGAACAGAACTTAGATCACCCTTGTTTGGTTTGGTAGAAACCTGGGACATCTGGCATAGTTGTCAACAGTCCCTAATTTGCAGGGGCTGTCCCTAATTTTCAGAAAGAGTCTCAGCAAATTCGGGCTGTCTAGGGCCAAGAGTGAGTGGGTCATTATGTAATCCTGGCCCATAAATGGGTGCTCCCTGTTGAGTTTGGCCATTCCCACAAGGCGCGGCTTACATGCCTGAAATTTACTAACAGTGTTAGTAAATATAATCTGAGTGTTACAACCATAATAAAAATATATATGGTTGAACTATGGCAACTAAAACTGGCCAAACTGACAAAGCTGTGTGCATGAAGCATGTATGGTGGCAGATGAAAACACTACAGACTTTTACTTGATCAGTAAGAATTTTGCCATTGTGTGGTGCCTCTATCTCATAGTTTATTATCCCCTAGAAGCAATGGCACTTTCCAAACTTTTTAATCAACAAATCTTACAAAATTGGGGAGTAAAAACTCTTTGTGAATTGAGCCCCTTAAAGACTATGAAGAAGACCATGGCAGCAAAGCTAATGCTTTTTGTGGTTGACTGTCCCAAAGCATTGGCACTGTTACTGTACTTTGCAGTAGGTAACATTTTCAATTCAGAAAATAAAATAAAATGAAGTCTCTGTAGAAAATACTCGTCCTCTCTAGCGCTGCAAATCCAAAGACAATGTGGGAAAAGTCCGTTGTATAGGAGTATATAGAAGGATTGCGCTGCAGGAGAGAAATCTTATTTGTGTGAATAAATGTTCCTTTTATCAGTCTTCAACCAGTGTGAACACAGGCCAACCTCACAATCCGACACTGGTATGGAGACCTGTGGTGTAATAAAAAGCGCACTATGGTGTAGCAAATTCCAAGCACTTAACGCACCATGTGAATAGATTATACTCACAGGATTTCCAGTGGGTAAATGCGTGTAGAAAACTGGATGGTATCTTCAATTGGATTCTGCTGAAAGAAGAGAACTATAGCGTAGTATGTAGTGACACTTAATGCGCCTGCAATAAAATTCTACTCACAGAACTTCACTGCAATGCACTTTACCAGTGAAGTTCTGTGAGTAGAATTTTGTTGCAGGCGCATTAAGATTGAAACAGAGACCAATGATGAAGATCTGGTAACATAATCTGATCTCGTAAAGGTGCTCATATGCAGCAACCCCGAGGGGAGGCGAGGATGAGAAGAGTGGTAGTGGCTATGCTGTTGGCAGTAGTACTCACAGTTCATGGTGGCAATCTTCCCTCTAGTGCTTGTTCCCAATGAACGGCGGGCTCACCCTTTCTTCCTTTAGGGCACTCCCTGACTTTCTGGGGTTCCTGCCTGGTGGTTGATGGAGTGCCCTTGATTGTGGATATGTGGCAGGAAGCAATGATCAGGCCCAGTTTGGTGATTATAAAGAACAGCCTCTTTACTGAGGATGATGAGCTTTGGAGTTCTGACAGCAATGGGCAAAATTCTGAGGTATAACACAGCGCTTACTTTTCCCAATGCCTGTGTATAGGCAGCGGCATTAATGGTAGTCGTACTCCCTGAGTCTTCCTCTAAACATACTTTGTAATCTTCTCAAATTGGTCAAGGTATATAAGGCTCTCAAAAATGTGCTAGAAGCCAGAGGCTATATACCCTCTCCAAAAGCAGTAAAGTCCACAGCCATAAATAAGCATTACCTCTGCTATAATACACAGACCTTTGTGGTCCTAAACATTCTATAGATGTCTGTTCTCTTTGTCCCCATGAGTTTAGCATTTGTCTTGAGCATGTACTGATGAAGAGACCTTGTAGTAGGCCTCACACTGCACAGACCCATGCAGTTCCTCACACTTCAGCTGCTTACGCTACACTCGCTGACTGATGCAATGAAACTATATAGCTTCTCATATCTGTAAGGAATAAATCAAGGCAACTGGACTTACTGTAGATTTCTTGAAAACGTTTCACTTCCAATGAGCTTTCTCAATTCTGAGTGACTGTACAAGAATTCTCTGGGAATAAATATGTAACTAAATATGTAAATAGTAACTAAATATGTAATAAATATGTAAATATGTAATATGGAGGAGGACATCTACGTAAAAATGGAGAAGCCAAGCTTGAGTAAAGGCGTGGGGGGTTAGACATCTATTGTCTGCCACATAAAATGCTGTCTTGACACCTTTTTCTGGGAGGTGATTATCACCTACTGACTGCTGGGTATAATTACCAGATGTTGATTCAGTTACATATTTATTCCCAAAGAATTCTTGTACAGTCACTCAGAATTGAGAAAGCTCGTTGGAAGAACGAGTGAAACGTTTTCAAGAAATCTACAGTCCAGTTGCCTTGATTTATTCCTTACAGATATACCATGACCTGGATAAATGAGAAACTTCACAGACATATATAGCTTCTCCCTCAGTTCTAGCCTTCCTCCTGCTGGGTAGGGCATGTTCACTAAGCTGTGCTACCTATATACAGCTCTTAGGATCACACTCAAAGCATGGAAAATACATGAATGCTTAATGGTAGATATGGACCCTTTGAGTAGTCCTCTTGGTTACTGCACATACACCTTCAATAGCTGTCGTGTACGCCAAGTGCATATGTGATTTCAATGGAGAGAGAGGAGAAGCTGCTGCCAAACACCTCTGGCACTGGCTTATCTCCTGGGAGAACAAAAATTCAAGGGCTGATCCTTCTCTCATTTGTTGGGGTAGAGTCAGGTGCTCCCTATACACATTGGATTGTCAGTCGGCCCTGCTGGGTTCGGCTGTCAATAGTGTAATGTATAAGGGGCTGGGGTGGGAGTGGGCTTCTTCAAATGGCAGATCCCTGCACTAACCTGTTGTAGTGCACACCAGGTTCACATATACAGTTTCCCTAAATTATTCACCACTTAACTATTTAACAATTATTTTTTAATAGTTTCATAAAATGAGTCTGGTCAGGGTGGGGAAAGGCTGGGTTGCTACTGACATGACTTATATATGATGAACCTCTCGTGTTTTCCTGACTATAGCAGAAGGTGATATAGGGATATCCATGGCTTTAAATGGAAAAATTATGTAACCTGTATTTCAGTGACGGCTATAACGTGCAGGCAATCTTCTAGGCTTGGTTTAAACATGGGATCCTGATGTAATTAATGTAGATTAGAATACATTATGTAGTGCACAAACAATAACAAAAGACAGCCCCCAATGCCACCCAGCACGTATTTTGCTCAATTCTATAGTTTTTTTTTCAGGATATCAAGGTGTGGTGTTTTCCTCTTCTGAGTCCTGTCAATCAATGAATTTCAGTATCTGACAATCAGAGCGCTAAACCTTTCTTCCATTGATGTTCCCAATGAAGTATGCACCTTTAAAGGGATACTTCCATCAAAAATGTTTTATCACTAGTGTTCAGCAAATCGAAGTTAAACGAATTGACTTCGATCAGAATTTCAGGAAAAAAATTCCAGAAATGACGGTAAAAACAATACATACTCACCTCATCCATTTACTCACGGACAGGCCATCGCGGCCATCTTAATTGAAGAAAACAGGCCAAATCTCGTGACATCACCACATCATCACGCTAGCTGGGCGAGGTGACGTCATCAGTGATAACGTCACTGTGTCCAACCAGCATGATGACATCACATCAGCATGTGCAAGATTTGGGACGTTTTCTTCAATCAAGAAGGCCGCAACAGCCTCTCTGCGAGCAAATGGATAAGGTAAGTATGTTTTTTTTTTCAACCCCTGATTAACCCCTGAAAGGCCTCAATGTACCTGTCAGATGCTGCAAGCAGTGATGAACACGGCATTTGAGGGGTTCAAAGGCGGGGGGGGGGGCGGCGCGATCACCATTCCCTGTCATTGCGCCCACCACATACAATGGAATGCGATTCGTGACTAAATAATTCGTAATGAATTAAATTTCTTTGTGAACTTCGTTAAGCAATTATGTATGACTGAGTGACTCAATTAGAGCATTACACGGATAAATGCAATGCTCTTCTGTGGTCATCTTTCTCTAGGTCTATCAAGATAACAACAGAGCTGCCATACTGTTAGCTCAAGTCTAAACCTACTTTTATAATGAGGATTACCTTCCAGATATAATCCCCTCACAGCAGCAGTAAACTGAGAATGGGGTACCCATGTATCTAGGAGTTTTATCTCTCTGTGTTGACTGCTACAGAAGGAGAATATTTAGTGCTTAATTTTCAATAGTGTAGCGCTGCCAAAAGAATTGAGTCTAAAAAATGACCCCTTTCTGGTGGACGTGTTCCTTTAAGGTGACCATATACATTAGATAAATGTTTGCTGAAGTCCCCAGATTTGGAGGGACTAGCTGTCTGTATAAGGGTCTCTCAACAGCAAATATCAGGTAAAGGAAGGATAAGAATGCTGTATTTCAATATTACTGATCTTTTGTACATGCACAAGATATTCCACTGTCAGAGCCAACAGAGCCTACTGATTAGTATGGGGTCCCAAGCCCTTCGTTCCTCCTCACTGCACAACCGAAGTGAGTTGTGTGAATAGAACAGTGGTCAAGCAAGCACAGTACTGCTCCATCCAATGTCTATGTGAGTGACGGAAATAGTCAAGTACAGTGCTTGGCTATCACCATCAGCCCTGCAAATCTTAAATGGAGTACCAGCCGTGAGAAGGAATGTGGGGCCTGGAACCCCTGTTCCAATGATTTGTGTGGGTCCCAACAATGTGGTACCTAGTAATCTAAGATCCTGTTGATTTTTTTGTGGAATAATCCCTTTAAAGAAGCTGTCCACAATTAGACAGACATTCAGCCACACTTGAAGCCGCTGTGGCTCTCTGCTCATGGCTTATCTCCAACGAATGGAGCCAAGTCACGAGCAGGTCCACAGCATCTAAACAACCATGCAAAAACTCAAGAACGGAGATGTTTGGGTGGCGTTGATCAAACAACATTAGTTTATGTATGTATGCATTTCAGAAATGTGCATATCTTGACCACCGGGGTGCACCTAGCTTTTCTGCTTCTTGAGGCGAAAACTGATACTGCGCCCCCCCCCCCCCCCCCATGCCAATTTATTAACCTAACCCCTTTGCCATAATGAAAGAGTTCATTGCCCATGGCTCTTCTGCTGCCCCCTCTTGCCCCTGCCTGAGGGAATCGCCTTACCTGGCCTCATTGGTGGTGCACCCCTGCTTGACCAGTCACATGGTGTGCCTTGTTAGGCTTAGAGACCCTCCATTCTTGGGGATATATAATAGCTTATTTCTATGCTCAATTGCCTTGCAGCCCTGTACGTTATTCTAAGGTCACTCATGAAATGTGAATCTATACTTTAACTGTCTAATAAATGTGACTATACATAACCTGAGTAGGAATAACGTTCCATGAAATCATCCATTTACTGCTCTGTAATTTGGGATGAGCGGCCTGATTCATCCACGTGGCCCAGCAATATAACTTGTTTGGAGTCAGTTAGAAGCCAGACATATTCTCCCAAAATTCTTTGAGCTTTCACCAGTCAAGGAATCATGGCCTAAGCTTCCCAAACGCCATTGTATTCTTTATCTGTAACAAGCCGAGCTACCTCCCCCAGGACATCTATGCCGTCTACCTTGATTTATCAATTTACACTGGAACTTAATTACAAGGCGTTCTTCTACCCTGTAATGGACACTCCGCTCTGTATTCAGTTACATGTGGATGTTGGAGAGCTCTGCGATTTCTTGCATTGATAAATTTGCAATCTAGTGAAAGAGATACAAAGGATGCAAGCACACTAAATAATAAAGGTATGCAGATACCTAATGGGTCTTGGCCTCCCAATTCATTCCAAAGATGTCTCACATAGGACATGTATCACCTATCTACAGGATAGGTGATAAATGTCAGATTGATAGGGGTTCCACTAAGGTGATGTCAATGGTACCAAGCTCTCCTTATCACTGCAGGACGGTCGGACCCTAGTGATGGGGAGTTTGAATGGAGCCATGGTCTCACGTGTGCTCTGCCGCTCCATTTAACATCTATGAGACTGATGGAGATAGAAGACCACTGTACTTAGAGGTCTCTATTAGTCACATAGACTTTGAATGGGGCAGCACTGCACATGCCTGACCGCTGCCTCATTCTTGCACCTCCTGAGGACCCCCATTCTAGTGATCGGTAGGGCCCTCAGCAGTATCCCCTTTCTTGTAAGACAACCTTTTTAAAGGACTAGCCAGAGAGGACAGCTACAAAGGAACTGTCTTCTCGGAGGACCCAACAAATCTTTGCATTATGTGACAGCCCACTGATTTCAATGGCAACTGTCTAAAGCATCGCTGATCATTATTTTATATGCAAACCCTTGCTACCCTCGATAAGAGAAATATGGATGCCTGGTATATGTGTTTGGCTATGCACTAAACAGGGAACAAGTGGCTGTATGTACTAAAGAGCAAACTATACGTCTGCTATATGTCTGACCAGGATGACAGCCATGGTGGGTGGCGAGAACCTGTGACCTTCTCCAGGGTTTCTCCATTATTAGCAATCAAGGTTGTGGTCAATAATACATGGAAAGGAAATTGGAGGGAAAACAAGCACCAAGTCCTCCTGATTCCAGTGTTATTGGGTGTGGTGGTGTTAACCAGCACCAGAATGTGGCTCCATTTTAAGTTCTGCCATGAGGACTCTTTCCGTTATGTACTCTATATAACATGAATCAAAGACATTATTTAGGATAGTGTCTCTGGCCCATTACAGCATTAGGGGCATTCAATTGTGGCGTATTTACCCCCACCCGCAAAGTCCACCTAAACACATGCAGATTTTGTGGTGGATATGTACAGAAACAATTATGCCACATAAAAAATCCTCATATATTGGGTTAGAAACACCATGATGAAGGTGTGGCCAAAATGTACCACGCTGATTCTCCCCTAAAAGGACAACAGGGGGCGACAAGCGGCAGTAAAGAATGAGGAATGTATACTTTCCCTCTAGGGCATAATGTGAGGGAAATTAAGAATATATGAAAATAAAATATGTGGAAAATATGGATAGGTTTAGATGTATTTGCTACTGAGCTTCAGGAGGCCTACTAAACTAGTATAGCTGAATGGATCCATTAACACCCAGTCATAAAGAGGACTAATCTAGACTTGGAATGATTGATTTTCACAGGCTTCACTCTCCTTCCTCACCCGGCACATGATAACTTTCTGTGGGAACGACTGGCAGGACCAGAAGAGTAAGGACGTGCTCAGACAAGACATGAATCTCAGACACTCATGCACACCTCTGGGTGTAAATGAACCTGTGGGTGGGAGAGACTCTGAAACATATGGGATACTGTACTATGAGATCCAGTAGCAATTCTAAACCTGCATCCAGTGGGCAAAAACCCCACATTTAGTATTTTCCTATAGGGGTTGTCCGGGATTAGAAAAAAGGTCTGCATTCTTCCAGGAGCGCCACATCTGTCCATGGGCTGTGTGTGGTACTGCAGCTGGTCCACGTTAAAATGAATGAGGCTAAGCGGCAATACCAGACAAAGCCTGTGGACATGAGTGGTGCTTTTCATGGAAATTTACAGACCATTTTCACATTCTGGGCAACCCTGTAAAGAGAATCCATAAACTGACTCATATTACAGCACATGGACATTGGGCACAATGAAAATGCTTCCTAACATACTGTTTGTCCCAGTCTGAATGGAAACACGCTGGTTTACATTTATAGTGTAAAAAAACGTAATTAAAATGGCCATCTAACACAAGTACATGGGTTGTTAGATGAGGAGGGAACAGGAAAACGAGCTGCAGGACCCGCTGCATCCTATTACTCATAGGTGGTTGGGTGGCCAGTTGGCACCGCTATGGGTTGCACACATGTGTACAGGAGATGGGAGAGAATATGAATTATCGGGATTGGTGGGAAAGGGGGGGGGGGGGATTAAAGGTATTTTTTGGAAGTACAATACTGATGACCTCTCCTAAGGATAGGTCATCAATATCTGATCTGTGGGGGTATGACTCCTGGCACCGCTGCCGATCAGCTGTTTGAAGAGGCTGCAGCACTGTGGCCTACTGACAGCATACCAAGTACAGCACTGTACACTGTATAGTCGCTGTGCTCAGTATTGCAGCCCAGGGCCATCACACGAAAGAGATTGAGCAGCACATAGGCCATGTAACCGGTGAAGATGATGTCACTGACCTAGGAAGAGACTGGAGCACCAAGGCCTCTGTAAACAGCAGATCAGTGGGGGTGCCAGAAGTCGGACCTTCTCCAATCTGATATTGATGATGTATCCTGAGGATAGGTCATCAATATTTTACTCCTGGAAAACATCTTTAAAAGGGTATTCCCATCACATACAATGGAGGCATATCGCTAGGATAGGTGTGGGTCCCTCCACGAAGCGGGGAGAGCTGTGGCAGGATTTCCCGGGGTTCGTCCACTACCAAGCGCTGCTCCCCACTGCTCCCATAGAAGTGAATGGGAGTGCACCGTGCACGTGTGCCCCCTGCTCCCATTCATTTCTATGGGGCAGATGGAAATAGCCGAGCCAGTGATCGGCTATTTTCGGCGGCCCCATAGAAATGAATGGAGGGTGGCTGCGCATGTGCTCATTGTAGGTGCTCCGTTCTCATTGTAGGTGCGGGTCCCAGAGGTGACCTAGAAATATGCCCCCATTGTCTGAGATGGCAAAACCCCTTTAAGTTCAGCAATTATACTGGACATCAGGGATTGAATGTGAGGGTCTCCAAGACAGTTTTTTCTGGTGTATGAAGACTTGAGGAACGCTGAAAACAGCACCTCCACACTTAGTATTTCTATACAGATCCGCTCAGCAACTGCACATTGTGAAAAATAGTCAAATTAATTCCTAAATTTTACCAATTTTGGAAGTTCTTCTGACCTTCATGGAGAAGAAGCTACCTATAATAAAAAAAAAAGAACAGGTTTAGGACCATTTACACAGGGCAATTAGTACCAGCATAAAGATGCCCAGTGAGGGAATAACAAAGGATAAAACACTTGTTTGTTGGCTATCACATCTCTTTTGTGAGCATACAAATTATAGTTTGTCAGTGGCATGTCCTCATGTAACTAGGAGATGAGCTGCCAACACTAATGTAACTGGATGAGGAATAAGGATCACACAATCAAGTGATCAAGTACCTCCCGATGATTGTAACTATGAAAGTAAAAGGAACTGAGAACCACCTGACTTTCTACGGTAAATCGCCATTTGGTGCTCATTATGGGCAGTTTATCTGCAAAAGTAAAAAGGCCTAAGATTGCCATGGCGTGGGTACATATTAGCGTTACAGCTGCAAATCCTGGCCTGACCGCCGTCTAATGATCCGAACATACAGCATCATAGAAGCCTATGATGCAATTAGTCTTGATCATTAGGCCCGCAGTTGGGCCGGGACTTGTGGCTGTAACGCAAGCGCTAGAATGTGCCTACAGTACTTCTGAATGAGGCCTTAGTGAATGCAGTCCATCAGCAGGCATACAATTAAAGGCTGGGAACAGAAGAATAGACTCCAGGCTGCCCCCAGTATGGGGCAAGGGTCTGAGATCTGTAGAGGAGAAGGAGCAGGCACCTGGGTGTTGTCTACTCCTGGATGGCTGCTGTACTTAGCAGGATAGGTTATGTGTGGGCAGCAGACAGCTGCGGGGAAGATTGATGGATATCTCACAGGACATCTGCAGATAAATGCACATTACAAATACATTTCATCATCCTGAATAAATAAACCGCTCTATGGCACAACAGTCCCTGGCCGGGGTGTAATTTATTGTGTAGACTGAGATGTCACCGAGATGTCAATGCTATGAGGAGAAGACAAACAGCCACAATGGGTCACTTACAGACTCGCAATCAGGGATATAATATGGAGGCACATTTTCAGAGGTGTTCAAACCTCCCTCATTACATCTTCTCACTCCTGTTTGAAGGACTTCTCCTGTGCTGCACTCATTCTAGGGAACTCACTGCCTAAACAATTAGACTTTCTTCTTAAGGTAGGGTTGCCACCTTTCCCAACAAAAAATACCGGCCAAGTTAAGCCACACCCCAGAGGGGCTGTAGGTTGTGGGGGCATGGCTTAACACCGGATGTTAAGTCGCTGTCATACTGTGGCTCCCAGTAATATTAATGCCGCCATTAGCACCCCCAGAATTAATAGTGCCTCCATTAGTGCCCCCAGTAATAGTAATGCCCCCATTAGTGCACCCAGGAATAGTAATGCCTACATTAGTGCCCCCCAGTAATATTAATGCCTCCATTAGTGCGCCCCAGTAATAGTAATGCCCCCATTAGTGCACCCCAGTAATAGTAATGCCCCCATTAGTGCCCTCCAGTAATAGTAATGCCCCCATTAGTGCACACCAGTAATAATAATGCCCCCATTAGTGTGCCCCAGAATTAATAATGCCCCCATTAGTGCCCCCCCAGTAATAGTAATGCCCCCATTAGTGCGCCCCAGTAAGGGCTCTTTCACACGAGCGGATGCCGTGTGGGTAATCCGCTGCGTTAAAGAGAGCCAAGCCCCGTTCCGAACAGCAGAGACACGGAGCATTAACATGATTAAATGCTCCGTACCTCTCTGTGACCTTTTTACTACAAATTCACGGTGACAACTTTATCTCACTGGGATTTTGTAGTAAAAAGAGCAGAGAGAGGCACAGAGCATTATCAATCATGTTAATGCTCTGTGTCTCTGCTGTCCAGAGCTCGGCTTGGCACTCTTTCACGCAGTGGATTACCTGCACAGCATCCGCTTGTGTGAAAGAGCCCTAATAGTAATGCCCCCATTAGTGCATTCCAGTAATAGCAATGCACCATTAGTGCGCCCCAGAATTAATAATGCTTCCATTAGTGCCCCCTCAGTAATAGTAATGCCCCCATTAGTGCACCCCAGAATTAATAATGCACCCATTAGTGCCCCCCAGTAATAGTAATGCCCCCATTAGTGCACCCCAGAATTAATAATGCCCCCATTAGTGCCCCCCAGTAATAGTAATGGCCCCATTAGTGCACCCCAGAATTAATAACTCACCTCATCCTTTTGCTCTTGCCCCTGTGAACACTCGCGCTCCAGTGTGATGACGTCTCACAGGTCCTGTCCTGCACATCCACAGTCAGCAGCGAGTGTTCACAGCGGTGCGAGCAAATGGAGGAGGTGAGTGCTTTTTTTATTTATTTATTTTTATCCTTAACACAAGAGGCTGTACTTGAGCCCTCCACAATGGAAAATACCGGCAATATTGCCAGTAGAAAAAAATTACCGGCAGTGACAGGGCACTAAAATACCAGCCGGTTGGCAACCCTATCTTTAGAAGGCCATACATATTAAATAAATGTCAGCTAAACTTGCTAATTTTAGCTGAACGAGCTTACCACATTGTATGGGTGAGACATTTTGAATTTCAACATGCCTTTTGTTCTCAGGGTAGATAAAATGTCCCTGGAGGTGTCTGGCAGCAGCTTAGTCTCCTCTCCCTACTGAGAACACATGCATTCTTAGCTGAGCTCAGTTTGCATGTTTATGGGGGAATCTGGTGCAACAGCAGTCACTAGAGATGAACAACTTGATTCAAATTGAATTTGATCCCAGTATAGGCACCTTTACGTTCTCAGTTGTAGGAATGCCTGGAAAACCCATCTCCATGGTCCAGACACAGGCCTGGTCAACCAAGTACTCGACTTGTTACCCTCGTCTCCTCGATCTTCACTTTATATCTGTGTTGGATCAGATACTAGGTGAGTGACAGGTTCATGTAGCTTTACTTATATATCCCCTTACCAACACAAGGGGCTCATCCTCTGGGCAAAATCAGCATCATGAACCTGTGTCACTTCTGCCATTCCGTTTAGATTTTAAGCTCCTTTCTTGTTACACCTCCAAATGTAAGGTGCTGTGGAATATGTTGGTGCCATATAAATAGTTCTTATTTAAATAGTTATTGACTGGTGGGGACAGACTATAGCAGGGTTCCTCATCTCCAGTCCTCAGGGCCCACCTGCCGGTCATGTTTTCAGGATTTCCTTAGTATTGAACAGGTGATATATTTAGTGTCAGTGGATCAGGACTTACCACAGGTATTCATTCTGTGGGATATTCTCAAATCATGACTGGTAGATGAGCCCTGAGGACTGGAGTTGAGGAACACTGGTCTATAGGACCAGCCACCAACCAGGTTTTAAACCCAGGATGCATCTGCTGGGAGGGTGTTCTATAGACAAATTGATAGGCAAATTTTATAGGCCATTTAGGCAGTTTGGTCACATATAAGAAGAAACTAAAGCTGCAAGAAAAAGTATGTGAACCCTTTGGAATGATATGGATTTCTGCACAAATTGGTCATGAAATGTGATCTGATCTTCATCTAAGTCACAACAATAGACAATCACAGTCTGATTAAACTAATAACACACAAAGAATTAAATGTTACCATGTTTTTATTGAACACACCATGTAAACATTCACAGTGCAGGAAGAAAAAGTATGTGAACACCTAGACTAATGACCTCTCCAAGAGCTAATTGGAGTGAGGTGTCAGCCAACTGGAGTCCAATCAATGAGATGAGATTGGAGGTGTTGGTTACAGCTGCCCTGCCCTATAAAAACACATACACCAGTTCTGGGTTTGCTTTTCACAAGAACGAATTGCCTGATGTTAATGATGCCTTGCACAAAAGAGGTCTAAGAAGACCTACGATTAAGAATTGTTGACTTGCATAAAGCTGGAAAGGGTTATAAAAGTATCTCCAAAGGCCTTGCTGTTCATCAGTCCAAGGTAAGACAAATTGTCTATAAATGGAGAAAGTTCAGCACTGCTGCTACTCTCCCTAGGAGTGGCCGTCCTGTAAAGATGACTGCAAGAGAACAGCACAGACTACTCAATGAGGTGAAGAAGAATCCTAGAGTGTCAGCTAAAGACTTACAAAAGTCTCTGGCATATGCTAACATCCCTGTTATCGAATCTACGATACGTAAAACACTAAACAAGAATGGATTTCATGGGAGGATACCACAGAGGAAGCCACTGCTGTCCAAAAAAATACATTGCTGCACGTTTACAGTTTGCACAAGAGCACCTGGATGTTCCACAGCAGTACTGGCAAAATATTCTGTGGACAGATAAAACCAAAGTTGAGTTGTTTGGAAGAAACACACAACACTATGTGTGGAGAAAAAGAGGCACGGCACACCAACATCAAAACCTCATCCCAACTGTGAAGTATGGTGGTGGGGGCATCATTGTTTGGGGCTGCTTTGCTGTGTCAGGGCCTGGATGGATTGCTATCATCGAAGGAAAAATGAATTCCCAAGTTTATCAAGACACTTTGCAGGAGAACTTAAGGCCATCTGTCCACCAGCTGAAGCTCAACAGAAGATGGGTGTTGCAACAGGACAACGACCCAAAGCATAGAAGTAAATCAACAGAATGGCTTAAACAGAAGAAAATAAGCCTTCTGGAGTGGCCCAGTCAGAATCCTGACCTCAACCCGATTGAGATGCTGTGGCATGACCTCAAGAAAGCGATTCACACCAGACATCCCAAGAATATTGCTGAACTGAAACAGTTCTGTAAAGAGGAATGGTCAAGAATTACTCCTGACCGTTGTGCACGTCTGATCTGCAACTACAGGAAACGTTTGGTTGAAGTTATTGCTGCCAAAGGAGGTTCAACCAGTTATTAAATCCAAGGGTTCACATACTTTTTCCACCTACACTGTGAATGTTTGCATGGTGTGTTCAATAAAAACATGGTAACATTTAATTCTTTGTGTGTTATTAGTTTAAGCAGACTGTGATTGTCTATTGTTGTGACTTAGATGAAGATCAGATCACATTTTATGACCAATTTGTGCAGAAATCTATATCATTCCAAAGGGTTCACATACTTTTTCTTGCAACTGTATGTTCTAAATTATTATTTCTTTTTCAATTTCTAAGATATTTTGCTTGAATCCTCTGTAGAAATACACCCCCTGCACTTTAATAGGAGAATGAAGGGGTTAAAGCTTCTCAAGTTCTGGAGCTATGATTTTCAGTATGTGCAATGCCATCATTTTGTTGTCAGTTCCCTGTAGCCCTAAAGAGGGAGTAATTCTGCCCCCCTTGGCTTCCTGAACCAGTGGCTGAAAATCCATTAGGAACACAGGAGATACAATGACCTTGAGGCTCCTTCCTCTGATAACACTTAGCTAATCAGTTGAAATCAGTCATCCCCCAGGGAGGAAGGGGTTTGTACTGATCCCTGTGGAAAACTCCCCATTGCTTGCTATCCACTACAGGGTTAGGCCTCATGCACACGACCGTCTTTTTTTAAGGACTGCAAAAACGGGGTCCGTAGGTCCGTGATCCGTGACCGTTTTTCCTTCCGTGGGTCTTCCTTGATTCTTGGAGGATCCACGGACATGAAAAAAAAGTAGTTTTGGTGTCCGCCTGGCCGTGTGGAGCCAAACGAATCCGTCCTGAATTACAATGCAAGTCAATGGGGACGGATCCGTTTGACGTTGACACAATATGGTGCAATTGCAAACGGATCCATCCCCCATTGATTTTCAATGTAAAGTCAGGAGTCCCTATTATACCATCGGATCAGAGTTTTCTACAATCCGATGGTATATTTTAACTTGAAGCGTCCCCATCACCATGGGATCGCCTCTATGTTAGAATATACCATCGGATTTGAGTTAGATTGTGAAAACTCATATCCGACAGTATATTCTAACACAGAGGCGTTCCCATAGTGATGGGGACGCTTCAAGTTAGAATATACTTTGAACTGTGTACATAACTGCTCCCTGCTGCCTGGCAGCACCCGATCTCTTACAGGGGGCTATGATACGCATAATTAACCCCTACGGCCACAGACCACGGACGCGGATGCCAATCTTGTGTGCATCCGTGTTTTTTCACGGACCCATTGACTTAACTGGGTCCGTGAACCGTTGTCTGTGAAAAAAATAGGACAGGTGCATATTCTGATTTTTCCACGGACCCATTGAAAGTCAATGGGTCCGCGAAAAAAAAGCGGAAAACAGAACAACGGCCGCGGATGCACACAACGGTCGTGTGCATGAGGCCTTAAAGGCAATGGGGCTGGTATATCTATACAACCGTATGTAAGGCCAGGCTTTGCTTCATAATAAATACTTGTCACGATACCAACATTTTTATTCGATTTCGATAGCATAAAAAGTATTGCGATACTCAATACCATTTGATACCACGCAAAAGAAAAATTAAACACCAAAAAAGCCACGTGCATTCTGCATTTTATGAAACGTCCGGCCCATAATAGAACAGCCCTATCCTATTTTTTTGGGGTGACAAAAAAATGGCGAATCCCATGTTTTTTCTATTTTTTTCTTTTACGGCGTTCACCGCATAGGAGATTGTCACCGCCAGCTCTCTGAGAAGGTCTGGCAGATGTTCTTCTGTACCTCTTGCATGATGTTCTTTGTTTTGGTTTCACTTTGTCATCTCCTTTCCTTCTCCCAGCTGTCACCTATTTACACTAATTGCCTCCCTTTATATTCCCTCCCATACTGCGTCACTTTGCGGTTTATACTTCTTCCTGGATGAGTTGTTCACTGCTGGATGCTTCTTCTCCTGATTCCTCAAGATAAGTCTGTTTCCTTTATTTGTGTTTCCTTGCTGGCTTGATTGTAGGTGACCCTGACTCCGTCCGTATTAAGTGCAGGGAGCCGGTGGTCGTGTCCCCTCACTATTATAGGGTTTTCAGGTGTCACACAGTAAGGTACGGGGGCATGCAATCGTCTACCATAAAGACCTTTGTATGGGCATAGCAGTCAGGGTGAGCTCTTAGGGTTTTATAGGGGTCACCTTTATGCTCCTTGGTTTGGGATCAAGCCAGTCGGATCTTTATCCATAACTTCCAGCTATCTGCAACATCATCCGTGACAGAGATATTTTTAAATATTTTAATAGTTTAGACTTTTTCAGACGTGGCAATACCTAATATGTTTATTTTTTTACTGTTTATATATTTTATATGTAAATTTGGTAAATGGGGTCACTTTTATGGGGTCATTTATCAAACTGGTGTAAAGTAGAACTGGCTTAGTTGCCCATAGTAACCAATAAGATTTCACCTTTCATTTTCCAAAGAAGCTGTGAAAAATGAAAGATGGAATCTGATTGGTTGCTGTGGGCAACTAACTCCGTTCTACTTTACACCGGTTTGACAAACGACCCAATTAAATTTTTTTTTTTTACTTTTTATCTAATAACTAATACCACCTTAGGGGCTAGAACTCTTGTCCTATTCACCCTAATAGAGCTCTATTAGGGTGAATAGGACTTTACACTGTCCCTGCTGCCCTGTGCACACAGCAGCAGGGAGCTTACCATGGCAGCCATGGATGGCTTTAGTAGTGTCCTGGCTGCCATGGTAACCCATCAGAGCTCCGCGATTTTACTGCTTGGACTCCGATCAGAAGCGACCAATGAAAATATTTAGGGTGGGGGCCCCTGCGGCCATTGCACAACCAATGAATATAATTAACCCCTAAATACAAATGTACGCACAGATGCCAGCTGTATCACACAGCCAGCACCTGGCCTCAATGACAAGTGTGGCACATTTGTATTTAGGGGTTAATTATATTCATTGGTGGTGTAGTGGCCAACAGGCCCCCCCCCCCCCGTCAGTATTATATTCATTGGTGGCCAGCCCCCTTGTAATGGTGCAGAACCCCAAGAAACCAGACAAAGATTTGTTAAATAAGCGGCAGTACAGTCCAAACAAGTAAGCATATACAGGTAACCAACCCGAATAATAACCTGTGCAGGGGTCAGCCAGTGATCAGGCCAAAGTTCTTATGCGCAGTATTAGGGTCCATGCACACGTCCGTAATTTGGGTCCGCATTCGTTCCGCAATTTGCGGACCCATTCACTTTCAATGGGGCTGGAACGGATGCAAAACCACATTTCCTGGATCCGGATCCGCAAAACACTTACGGACGTGTGAATGGACCCTTAGTCCGTGTAACGTGGTACCTAGGGATGAGACGTCAGAATTTCCAGGGTCCAATCCAAGGTCATACACGAGACAAACTGTTCAGCAAAGATGAGATATCCAGAGTAGGGATCGACCGATATTGATTTTTTAGGGCCGATACCGATAATTTGTGAACTTTCAGGCCGATAGCCGATAATTTATACCGATATTCTGGGAATTTTCATTTTTGAGAAAAAAATAAAAATTCATACACAAATCTGCTGAAAATTAATATGTTTATTGTTAATGTGTATTTTTTTGTTTATTGTTAATGTGTATTTTTTTTTTATAAGTCTTTTTCATTTATACTTAATATTTTTGTGTTTTTTTTTTTACTAACTTTTAGCCCCCTTAGGGACTAGAACCCTTGTCCTATTCCCCCTGATAGATCTCTATCAGGGTGAATAGGAGCTCACACTGTCCCTGCTGCTCTGTGCATAGTGCACACAGCAGCATGGAGCTTACCATGGCAGCCAGGGCTTCAATAGTGTCCTGGCTGCCATGGTAACCGATCGGAGCCCCAGGCTTACACAGCTGGGGCTCCGATCGGAGGAGCAGGGGAGAGGGGATCCTGTGGCCACTGCCACCAATGAGTAATACTGGGTGGGGGGGGGGGGGGGGGCGCACTGCGCCACCAATGTTTTTACTATTGGCCGGGATTGGGGTGGGGGCGCACTGCGCCACCAATGATTAATACTGGGGGGCTTGGGGCGCACTGCGCCACCAATGAAGATAAGTCTCTCAATCATTCATATACAGGAGGCGGGAGCTGGCTGCAGAATCACATAGCCGGCTCCCGACCTCTATGAGCGGTAGCTGCGATCCGCGGCACCTGAGGAGTTAACTACCGCGGATCGCAGCTATCGCTCATAGAGGCCGGGAGCCGGCTATGTGATTCTGCAGCCAGCTCCCGCCTCCTGTATATGAATGAATGAAAGGCTTATCTTCATTGGTGGCGCAGCGGCCACAGCCCCTCCCCTCCTCTTGTCTTCTCTTCTGTCATTGCCGGCAGCAGCAGCACAGGGGGAGGAGACACTGCTTCCTTCTCCCCTGTGCTGCGGAGGGAACACAGAACGCGCTGAGAGCAGCGCGTTCTGTGTTCCCCATACGTTATCGGTATATCGGCAAAATAGATGCCGATACCGATAACATTCAAAATCCTCAATATCGGCCGATAATATCGGCCAAACCGATAATCGGTCGATCCCTAATCCAGAGACAGTCTCTAGAGATAAATCGAGGAAGGCAGAGGTCATGCACAGGTAAGTCTGGGAGAATATGAACTGCAACATACACCCGGGTTTTCAAAACAGTGGGCACTGACCAGCCAGTGAGATCATCTTTTAAGTACCTGCTAGCCAATCTCAAAGTGCCATGTGTCTATTCCTCATAGGTCATATAATGATCCTAATCCCTGACACTTGTGCGGCCTAGGCTGGTCCTTAGCCAAGGGAGCACCCTCATAGGGTATATTAGGGATTCCGCCCCTACAGGGTCAGGCATCCTAACGGGGACGCCCCTTGCGGGGCAAGTTCCTCGTGTAGATAGGTAGGGCGTACTAGCCCCTGCCCCCCACTTAGGGTTGTCTAGGGTTAACCTACCCCGCCACCCTACCACGCAAAGGGGCATTTACGCTTGTTACCTTCCAGTATGGTGATCCACTAACACAGGTCCGTCTCCAATCTCAACAACCTCTGAGAGAACCCTTGGTCTACATCGACAATCGGGTGAGAACATTCTTGTTTGTTTATCTATACCAGGGATCAGCAACCTTCGGCACTCCAGCTGTTGTGAAACTACAATTCCCAGCATGCTCCATTCATTTCTATGAGAGTTCTGAGAAGAGCAGAGCAAGTATGCATGCTGGGAGTTGTAGTTTCACAACACCTGGAGTGCCGGAGGTTGCCTACCCCTGATCTATACCATCCTTCCCATACTGTTTGTGTGTGTTCAGTCTAGGCCCCAAGGGCTGTTTTTTATGTTGTATGTTACAGAGGCTCATCCTCTAGTGTCCATTTATTTTAGAATTGACCATATTAAATGTTAAGTCTTACCCCTCTGTCCCCTAGGGGATCAGTACATTTGCCACATTAATTTTTGGGAGCAAATCCCGGCCGGCCTCTCTGTGTTTTCAAACCCGGCCTCTCTGTGTTTTCTTATATGTTTCTCCACTTAAAGGATCCTGTTGTGATCGCCAAATGTTCTTGAAAGAATCATCTGCTTTAGACAGTCCCCTTTTATTAGAAGGAATCCCCCAAAATAAGCTGATCATAGGGTGTTGGGAACCTCAACGATCAGCATTGAGCTGACAGCACATATTCAATTCCACTGCAGTGCCACCTCAGGGGAAGTGACTCTCTCTGTTCACTTTAGATGCCCTAACAGGTTTCCTCAACCAAATAACCCCATTATTTCATGCTGTTTCTTTTCTTCACTATTAAAATGACCATCACATCTATATTCTTAGGGGGTCAAAGCAGTGCTGGTACAGGTATTCAAACTTTGATCAATAGTCCCATCGCCCATGTAACATGAGATGCAATGTTGCCAATGTTGTTCTTTATCAAAGAGTTTATACATTCTGGATAAGCTTCGATGACCTAACAATGGAAAGTCAGCCTAACCTACCTGTAGAAAGTCAAAATTCTACAGGTGCACCAGCAGAACCTTCATCTGTGGTCCAAAAGCCTAATAGAAGATCTCATTATTTTGCCCATAGACAACCAGGTTACGTTTTGTATCATAATCTGATGGATTGCAAGTGTGGGCAGTTGCATAATGTGTGTTCTCCGTGTGTTTTTTTTGTACTACCAGAATCTACCATCTTCATCTGCAGACTCATAGAAAAATCCACTTGAATACAATGAACATAAATCTGATAAACCCCCAAATACCTATATACGAAGTGGCCAAAAAAAAGGACATGCTAGTTTTTCAGCTACCAGTTATGAGTTCATCTCAGTAAATATGACTCTTAGGCCTCTTTCACACGGGCGTTGCGGGAAAATGTGCGGGTGCGTTGCGGGAACACCCGCGATTTTTCCGCGCGAGTGCAAAACATTGTAATGCGTTTTGTACTCGCGTGAGAAAAATCGCCCATGTTTGGTACCCAAACCCGAACTTCTTCACAGAAGTTCGGGCTTGGGATCGGTGTTCTGTAGATTGTATTATTTTCACTTATAACATGGTTATAAGGGAAAATAATAGCATTCTGAATACAGAATGCATAGTAAAACAGCGCTGGAGGGGTTAAAAAAATAAATAAAATAATTTAACTCACCTTAGTCCACTTGATCGCGTAGCCCGGCATCTCCTTCTGTCTCCTTTGTTGAACAGGACCTGTGGTGAGCATTAATTACAGGAACAGGACCTTTGATGATGTCACTCCGGTCATCACATGATCCATCACCATGGTAAAAGATCATGTGACGTACCATGTGATGACGGGAGTGACGTCATCAAAGGTCCTGTTCCTGTAATTAATGCTCACCACAGGTCCTATTCAACAAAGGAGACAGAAGGAGATGCCGGGCTACGCGATCAAGTGGACTAAGGTGAGTTAAAATATTTATTTTTTATTTTTTAACCCCTCCAGCGCTGTTTTACTATGCATTCTGTATTCAGAATGCTATTATTTTCCCTTATAACCATGTTATAAGGGAAAATAATAATGATCGGGTCTCCATCCCGATCGTCTCCTAGCAACCGTGCGTGAAAATCGCACCGCATCCGCACTTGCTTGCGGATGCTTGCGATTTTCACGCAACCCCATTCACTTCTATGGGGCCTGCGTTGCGTGAAAAACGCAGAATATAGAGCATGCTGCGATTTTCACGCAACGCATAAGTGATGCGTGAAATTCACCGCTCATGTGAACAGCCCCATAGAAATGAATGGGTCGGTATTCAGTGCGGGTGCAATGCGTTCGCATCCGCGCGGAATACCCGCCCATGTGAAAGGGGCCATAGTCCTTCGAGTGCAGACACTGTATAGTTGTATTACACATGTCTGAGGAATGCAGTTGGGCCGCGTTTGCTTTTTTGCTCCAGGTGGTTAAGGTGAATGCTTCAGAGTGTATGATGATCCACCTCCTCTTATTACAAGAGAAAATACAACACAGTCAGTGATGTCTAGCTGGATCATCTACCTTGTCTGGGGCGTTAATGTTTATTAGCTGTACACTTCTGGCAGAAGTCTACATTCACAGGACCATATCCATTTTCTGGTCTGTGTGCATCCTGCATTTTTCACGGACATTATTGAAAGAATGGCTATTCTTGCCCGCAAAACAGACAAGACTAATGCCTAATTCACACGTCACTGTTTTGGTCAGTAATTTCCATCAGTCACTGTGAGCCAAAACCAGGATTGGAGCTTCCACAGACATAAGGTATAAGGGAAAGATCTGCTCCTGTTCTGTGTTTAGACCCGCATCTGGTTTTGGCTCAAAATTACTGATGGAAATCACTGACCGAACACTGTGTGAATGAGGCATGTTCTATATTTGCTGCTCGGCCACATGAATGGGGTCAGCACACGGATGACATCCGTCTGTTGTCCTTATTTTTTGTACACCTATAGAAATGATCGGGTCTGCAAAAAAATGCTGATCGGATGTGGACTGAACATACGGTTGTGTGAATACAACCAAAGTAGAGGAGATTCTACGGAATGTAGAAACCTGAATTATCTAAAACCTTATTGGAACACTACAATACCATCTCTGCTAGATCTAATTCCTCAGAGCATGCCCCCTCCAGTCAATGACCTATCCACAAGAAAGGCATTTACTTCATATAGACAGAGAGGAGAGGGGGGCCTCCATTAGGATGCTGTGATCTGCATGGTGTTTATTTCCCCCTACACACTGTTTCCATGACTCTTGTGCAAATTGCTTAAAGGGAATGTGTCACCAGAAAGTGACCTTTTATTTAACCACCTGCTGCACACGTAACGCCGATAGGCGTCCGGGCGGCAGAGCTCTCAGGACTCAGTGACGCCTATTGGCGTCATCTCGTGAGACCCGAGATTTCCTGTGAACGAGCGCTCACAGGAGCGCGCGTTCACAGGATCGCGCCGTTCACAAGTTGATCTACAGCCTGCCAGCGCTGATCATTCGCTGCCAGGCTGTAGATGTTAAAAAAATCGCATCAGAAAGGTATATTAATATATGTTTTGTTAACAGCGTCTGATATACCTGCTACCTGGTCCTCTGGTGGTCCCTTTTGCTTGGATCGACCACCAGAGGAGACAGGCAGCTCTGTAAGTAGCACCAAGCACCACACTACACTACACACACACCCCCTGTCACTTATTAACCCCTTATTAACCCCTGATCACCCCATATAGACTCCCTGATCACCCCCCTGTCATTGATCACCCCCCTGTAAGGCTCCATTCAGACGTCCGCAAAACACGGACACCGGCAATGTGCTTTCTGTATTTTGCAAATCCGCACATTGCCAGAACTGTGTAGAAAATGCCTTTTCTTGTCCGCAATTGCGGACAAGAATAGGACATGTTCTATATTTTTGCGGAAAGGAAGTGCGGACCCGGAAGTGCAGATCCGCAATTCCGGATCTGAGCGGGACAAAGTCTGTCCCCATAGAAATGAATGGGTCCACAATTCCGTTCCGCAAAATGCAGAACAGAATTGCGGACGTGTGAATGGGGCCTAAGGGTCCCTTATCACCGCCAGTTAGTTAGCTACTTGTTAGGTAGCTAGCGCCCAGCCCACCGCACCGCAGTCACTGATTAGCGTCATCGCTGTCGCTAATCAGCACTAGTACTATATAGTATCTGTAAGTGATCAAGACTGATCGCAATCAGATCTACACTCACCTAAAGAATTATTAGGAACACCTGTTCTATTTCTCATTAATGCAATTATCTAGTCAACCAATCACATGGCAGTTGCTTCAATGCATTTAGGGGGGTGGTCCTGGTCAAGACAATCTCCTGAACTCCAAACTGAATGTCAGAATGGGAAAGAAAGGTGATTTAAGCAATTTTGAGCGTGGCATGGTTGTTGGTGCCAGACGGGCCGGTCTGAGTATTTCACAATCTGCTCAGTTACTGGGATTTTCACGCACAACCATTTCTAGGGTTTACAAAGAATGGTGTGAAAAGGGAAAAACATCCAGTATGCGGCAGTCCTGTGGGCAAAAATTCCTTGTGGATGCTAGAGGTCAGAGGAGAATGGGCCGACTGATTCAAGCTGATAAAAGAGCAACCACTCGTTACAACCGAGGTATGCAGCAAAGCATTTGTGAAGCCACAACACGCACAACCTTGAGGAGGATGGGCTACAACAGCAGAAGACCCCACCGGGTACCACTCATCTCCACTACAAATAGGAAAAAGAGGCTACAATTTGCACGAGCTCACCAAAATTGGACTGTTGAAGACTGGAAAAATGTTGCCTGGTCTGATCAGTCTCGATTTCTGTTGAGACATTCAAATGGTAGAGCGTAAACAGAATGAGAACATGTATCCATCCTCTGATGGCTACTTCCAGCAGGATAATGCACCATGTCACAAAGCTCGAATCATTTCAAATTGGTTTCTTGAACATGACAATGAGTTCACTGTACTAAAATGGCCCCCACAGTCACCAGATCTCAACCCAATAGAGCATCTTTGGGATGTGGTGGAACGGAAGCTTCGTGCCCTGGATGTGCATCCCTCAAATCTCCATCAACTGCAAGATGCTATCCTATCAATATGGGCCAACATTTCTAAAGAATGCTATCAGCACCTTGTTGAATCAATGCCACGTAGAATTAAGGCAGTTCTGAAGGCAAAAGGGGGTCCAACACCGTATTAGTATGGTGTTCCTAATAATTCTTTAGGTGAGTGTATATCAGTACATTAGGGTCACTTTAGGCTCTACAAAAAACTTGCGTTCAGTCCGCCCCACCGCAGTGACAGAATTTTTTTTTTCTGATCACTGCAAAAACACCGTAAAATCGCTGCGGCGCTATAAAGATCACTTTTGAGCTTTTTGGATCTTTATTAGCGATCGCAGCTTTACTTCGCAAGCACTCCTATGTCCTTTCCCCTCTTTTTTTTCTTTTCACATTTTTTAGCAGAGATTTTTTCATCCACATTGATCGATGCGAATGAAGAAATCTGTGCCGTTCATTTTTTCTTTCAGCCCAGAGGATGAACGGAAAAAAAAAAAACTCATTACCCGTATGCTCAATATAAGGCCTCATGCACACGACCGTGCCATTTTTTGCGGTCCGCAAACCGTGGATCCGCAAAAAACGGAAGGCGCCCGAGTTTCCTTCCGCAATTTGCGGAACGGAACGGGCACCGGCAATATAAATGCCTATTCTTGTCCGCAAAGCGCGGACAAGAATAGGACATGTTATTTTTTTTTTGCGGGGCCGCGGAACGGAGCCACGGATGCGGACAGCATACGGACCCAAACAACGGTCGTGTGCATGAGGCCTAAGGAGAATAGCAGAAACTCCTAATGCTGGCCATACATGTAATGATTGCGGAGACCCTCAAATGCCAGGGCAGTACAAACCCCCCACAAATGACCCCATTTTGGAAAGAAGACACCCCAAGGTATTCGCTGAGGGGCATATTGAGTCCATGAAAGATTGAACTTTTTGTCACAAGTTAGCGGAAAGGAAGACTTTGTGAGAAAAAAAAAAAAATCTATTTCCGCTAACTTGTGCCAAAAAAAAAATCTTCTATGAACTCGCCATGCCCCTCACGGAATACCTTGGGGTGTTTTCTTTCCAAAATGGGGTCACATGTGGGGTATTTATACTGCCCTGGCATTTTAGGGGCCCTAAAGCGTGAGAAGAAGTCTGGACTCCAAATGCCTAAAAATGCCCTGTGAAATCCTAAAGGTACTCATTGGACTTTCAGCCCCTTTGCGCATCTTGGCTGCAAAAAAGTATCACACATGTGGTATCGCCGTACTCAGAAGAAGTAGGGCAATGTGTATTGGGGTGTATTTTTACATATACCCATGCTGGGTGAGAGAAATATCTCTGTAAATTGACAACTTTGTATAAAAAAATGGAAAAAGTTGTCATTTCAGATATTTCTCACACACAGTATGGGTATATGTAAAAATACATGGTGATGGATCATGTGATGAGCGTAGTGACGCCATCAAAGGTCCTATTGCTCACAGTTAAAGACAGAAGAGATGCCTCCAGCCCTATTTTACTTAGCATTCTGTATTCAGAATGCTATTATTTTCCCTTATAACCATGTTGTAAGGGGAAATAATAATGATTGGGTCCCCATCCCGATCGTCACCTAGCAACCGTGCGTGAAAATCGCACCGCATCCGCGCTTGCTTGCGGATGCTTGCGATTTTCACGCAACCCCATTCATTTCTATGGGGCCTGCGCTACGTGAAAAACGCACAAAGAGGAGCATGCTGCGATTTTCACGCAACGCACAAGTGATGCGTGAAAATCACTGCTCGTGTGCACAGCCCCATAGAAATGAATGGGTCAGGAGTCAGTGCGGGTGCAATGCGTTCATCTCATGCATCGCATCCGCGCGGAATACTCGCCCGTGCGAAAGGGGCCTTAGGCTACTTTCACATATGTGTTTTGGCTTCAGGTTTTGAGATCCGGCACAGGAGCTTAAAACCTGACCAAAACCGCTCCATCTTGATTACACATCAGGATGCATCTGTTCGGTTAGGATGCGGTTGTGTGAAATCGAAATGGAACAAACCGGATCACTAAATACATTGAAAGTCAATGGGTGACGGATCAGTTTTTTTAGGATCCTAAAAAACTGGATCTGGCATCATTGACTTACATTGCTTTTATTGACAGTTAGGCTGGGTTCACACTTGAGTGTTTTACAGCGCGTTCAAACGCGCTGTAAAACGTTCAACACATGAAAACCAATGCTTCCCTATGGCCCTGGTTCTCACTTGAGCGTTTTACAGCGCTGAAAAACGCGCTGTAAAACGCCCTACGCTCAAACAAGTACTTGAGCTTCTTTGGGGCGTTTTGACGCGCGTTTGTGGCCATAGGACATTGCAGTCAATCACACAAACGCGCGTCAAACGCGCGTTTACTATTGCAAAAAACGCTCAGCAAAAACGCGCGTCAAAAACGTGCGTTAACCGCGCATATCAAAGACGCTCAGGTCTGAACCCAGCCTTACTGATTTGGTTCAGTTTCGATGACCGGACACAAAACCGCAGCTTGCAAAAAACTGAATGCTGAACGGATCTCTTTCCATTCAGAATGCTTGGGGATAAAACCCAGTTTTGTGATCCTCTGCTGGATCTTAAAACTGGAATGCCAAAATGCATATGTGTAAGTAGCCTTAACTGCCTTGTCTCAGATAAAAGCCTTTGATCGTAGACAGCGATGTATCCAGCATTTTATTTTCTTCTTTGCCTTTTCCATGCCTGGTTTCTCCATTGGAAAATCTCCTAGATGGTGACCCCTGAACTTCAGCAATAGCTCTACAGAAGGCCCAATGTGAGCCACATGCTCGTTCAGTTGTTGTGGCTTGAAATCACACTTTGCCTTTTATTGATTATCATCCCATGCTTTCTTTGCACATTAGAGGTTCAGTGCACGAAAGCCTTTTTACATATTGAGAAAAAGTACTATAACTCAGGACTGGATCCTCATTCACTTTTTTTTTCTTCTCCGTTCACCCCAGACCGCCATGAAAAGTTCTCTCAAAGACTGCAGGGGATGGCTTGTGGTGTAGCTATAGGTAGTTAAGAGGCAAAAGTTGCATCAGACCTCTGGGCCCAAGGACCCTCTGTCATATATAAAGACACCAGTATACCAGAATTATAATTAGGGATGAGCGAATCGACTTCGGATGAAACATCCGGAGTCAATTTGCATAAAACTTCGTTCTAATACTGTATGGAGCAGGAGCTCCGTACGGTATTAGAATGTATTAGCTCCGATCAGCCGCAGTTATTGCTTCATAAATTGCGCAATAACTTCATAAACTAATTTGTACTGTAAAAACAACATTTCCGGAACTCGGGTTCAGTTCCTGCTCCGTACAGTATTAGAACGAATTTTTATGCGAATCAACTTCGGATGTTTCATCCGAAGTCGATTCGCTCATCCCTAATTATAATAGTACCTTAAGGACCTGTTACAGATTTTGCATTGGGACAAAATCATCTCCTGCAGAACCTCAGTTGCTACAGAACCTAATATTACACACCACAGCTGATGCAAAGAATACTCACCTCAGCAGCTGCAGAACCTCATAATACACACCTCAACTGGTGCAAAACATAATAATACATACCTCAGCTGCTGCAGTACATAATACAAACCTCTGTAGCTACAGAAAATTATAATTCACATCTCAGCTGCTGCAGAACATAACAATACACACCTCAGCTGCTGTAGAACCTCATGATACACACCTCAGCTGCTGCAGAATATCATAATACACACCTGAGCTACTGTAGGACATAATACACACCTCAGTTACTGCAAAATATCAAAATACACACCTCAACTTCTGTAGAACCTCATAATGCATGCCTCAGCTGCTGCAGAACCTAATAATAATCACCTCAGCTGCTGCAGAACTTCATAATACACACCTCAACCGCTGCAAAATATCATAATAAAAAACCTCAGCTGCTGCAGAACATCATAATACATACCATGGCTGCTGCAGAACATCATAATCCACACCTCAAATGCTGCATAACATCATAATACACAACTCCGCTGCAACAGAATATCATAATACACACCTCATCTGCAGCAGAACATCAAAATACACACCCCAGCTGCTACAGAAGCTCATAATACACACCTCAACTGCAGCAGAACCTCACAACACACACCCCAACTGCTGTAGAACATAATACATACCGCAATTGTTGCAAAACATCATAATACACACCTCACCTCAGCTGCTGCAGAACATCACAGTACACATCTCAGCTACTGCAGAACATAATACACACCTTAACAGCCACAGCACCTCATAATAGACACCTCAGCTGCTGCAGAACATCATAATACACACCTCAATTGCGCAGAACATCATAGTGCACATTTCAGCTGCTTCAGAACATAACAATACACACCTCAGCAGCTGCAGAATGTCCTAAGGAACTGCTACAGGGAACTGCTTTAAGCACTACAAAAATCCCTACCTACAGCACCACAGGTAACTCAAAAAGCATTCCAGCACACAATCAGAATGCTGTCTGCCCAACAGAAATTTGTAAACCAGAAAGGTGAAATATGTTGTATCCACATCAAAGATGCGCAACCAGTAGTACTCATGGCACCAGATGATAGAGAAAATACTGCCTTCACTATTCCCATGGGCTTGTCCAAGGTCAGTTACATGCTGTTTGAACTCTGCAATGCACGTGGTAGAGATGCCTTGGATGCAAAAACTTTTATATACCGTAGTCCTATTGTACCTAGACAATGTGATTGTCTACTCCAAGTTGTATGAAGAACCCCTACAACACCTAGCAAAAGTGTCCAGACCGTGATCAAGCATGGACTAAAGACCAAACCATCCAAGTGTAACCTGCTCAAGCCTCAAGTCAAATATCTGGGAAATGTTCTAAGTGCAGAAGGTGTGAAACCAGATCCAGACAAAGTAGCTGTAGTTCAAAGCTGGCCAACTCAAACCACAGTAAAAGAAGTATGAAGTTCTCTTGGCTTCGCCAACTATTACAGGAAATTCATATCACACTTTGCTCAAATTGCAGAGTCAAGAACTTCTGAAGTGTCATCCTAAGGCCTACCAGAATACCAAGATGCCAGTTGAATGGAATTAAGATTGTGTAATAGCTTTTCAACTTCTCAAGAAAAAGCTCACAGAACCACCAATCCATGGCTATCATGACTACAACCAGATATTCCTTCTGTATACAGACTCAAGCAAATAAAGGCCTAGGAGCTGTATTATCTATAGTCCGAGCTGGAAAAGAAAGAGTCTTCGCTTACGCTAGCTGATGTTTGAGAAGAATCACCAAAATTACAGCTCTTTCAAGTTGGAGTTCCTTGCTTTAGTATAGGATGTCACAGAAAAATTCAAGGATTATCTGGCGGCCACACCTTTTACTGCCTCCAAGGACAATAGTCCACTTGCTCATCTGAACACTGCTCGACTAGGAACTCTACAGCAAAGGTCGGCCTCCAGGCTCGCAAACCTTGACTTCACCATCTAGTACTGTTCTGGCAACTTGGAAAATGCCAACTCTCTGTTCAGATTGCCTGCAAAAGGAGATCCTACTTCTTAAGTTGACTACTGGGAAGATGAAGAAATGCCAGATTCACCCAGCAAAATACTAATCACATCAAGACCAAAACTCCAAGATTCAAGCCACCCTTAAATCAATGGCCTGTGTGAGAAGATGAATCAGACCCTAATCAATATGCTGAAAGCTATACCATGCCACAAAAGAAGGCTTTTACTACTTCAAGAGTTGGAATACCTATACAACACCACTCATTGTTCCACCTGGTATAACCCTTATTACCTATTGTTTAGATGTCAGGAAAAACTGCCTGCTGACATAGCTCTTGACATAGCCACATTAGACACCGAAAATCCAAGAACCTGTTCCAGATTAGCTAAGGAATGTGGACAAGACACCAAGCTATCACCATCACCAGTTCCTGCTACAAGAACAGAACTAGCTCCCATTCTTGATCCGTTACAGTGGTTTCTGAGAGCCCCTATGCCTTTCATGGTCCCTGTGGAAAGTACTGCTGCAGTTGAACCTGCTGAGGCCAGGTCATTGTAGAAACTAAAGGACCAGTGCCTGGAGTTCCTGATAATCTGCAAGTGAGGGGATCAAATAGATCCACTAAGGGTAAGCTGCTTGCCAGATACCAGGACTAATCAGTTTGTGCAACATTTAAGACCCTTTGCCACGAACTCTCATGTACTTAAAGAGGACCTTTCACTAGAATAAAAAATCTAAACTAACTATACAGACATGGAGAGCGGCGCCCAGGGATCCCCCTGCACTTACTATTATCCCTGGGTGCCGCTCCGTTCACCCGGTATAGGCTCCGGTATCTTCATATGTTAGGCTCCACCCAGTGGAACCTGCTGGCGTCTCCTTCTCCCATGCTGTAGCGCTGGCCAATCGCAGCGCTCGGCTCATAGCCTGAGAGAAAAGAAAACCTCTCAGGCTATGAGCTGAGCGCTGCGATTGGCCAGCGCTACAGCATGGGAGAAGGAGACTAACATATGAAGATACCGGAGCCTATACCGGGCGAACGGAGCGGCGCCCAGGGATAATAGTAAGTGCAGGGGGATCCCTGGGCGCCGCTCTCCATGTCTGTATAGTTAGTTTAGATTTTTTATTCTAGTGAAAGGTCCACTTTAAGCCGCAATGTGTCCTGGTCTTGCAGTATTTAGGACATTTAACATTTACCAGAGCTGTAAAACCAACAGTGAGCCAAGTACCAATCCGAGGACAGCTTGCCTTTCAATAGGGGGTGGTGCAGTACCCCAAAGCATGGGGGTATCTGCATTTTGTTCATTTTATTATGTTATGTAATGTAATATTATGTCATGCTATTGTGGGGATTAGCTCTGGTAGTTAGGACTAGCGGTTGCAGTATAGAGGCAAAGTACACAGTTCTTGAATCAAACAGCGCTGTTTATTCACACATTGGTGTATAACAAAATGCAGATAAGGTGTATCTCAAAACGCAGGTGGGCTTGGTGTTTGTTCACACACAAGGAAAGTCCATAAACAATAAAAGTCACCTTTTTTCTTGGATGTTAATTCACACCCTGTTAGCAGTTCAGCCTCATTAAGTCCATAGGCGGCATGTTCGCCTTTAGAGGGGACAGAGTCCTCCAGCCCGGCTCAAACCTCAAATCCCAGCACAGCCCTCAGTTCACAGCACACAGACTCCTGAGCTCCACTGTCAAAGGGAGGTAAATCCACACACCTGGCAGTGCTGGCTGGTTTTTATGCCTGCCAAAACCTGGCATGGAGCATGGGGAGTAGTCACCCATCCAGCACTTTGACTACTCCCAGTAAGAGCCGTCCCGGGTCAGCTATAACAGCCATGCTAAATCTTTAGGTGTCAATTAGCAATAGCTGCTGCTGACACATAAAATACCGGCTCTTACTTCACCGAGGCCAGGAACCTCGGGGACACATACCTTCCATCCACAATGATTCCAGGTACCTTCTTACACTAAGTATTGCACCCAGTATGACCAGGTATGGATGGCACATCCATCTTATCAATCCTGGTCAGTAAGATAACCTGCTACCAAAAGCTGTTAATACTTTACTGCAGTGAGAGACACTGTTAAGACACCCTTCACACCTGGACACGACCTGGCCAGTCATATATCTAAAACCCTATATCCCTCGGTGGACATTACAGCCACTGTCGAAAGAGTATGATTGCCTGCCATCGATTCTGCAGAAAGAGACTTCATCTCAAGAAGAGGGCCATAACTCTCACCAGTACCTACATCATTATCTGGGAAGAAATGCACTGTGTATGGTTGGAACTGTGTTTTCCTATCGTTAGATGTACTACAACTTGTATTTTGCACTTCAGTGAAGAGAGATGTTTATTCTGCTACATCAGGACTGGTTACTGACTCCTGCACCATACATCAGCCATTGAACCCCATACGCCCTGCCTTGCATCCGTACAAACACTTAACATCACGTTCACCCCCAACTACCATCAGTCAGGAGCCCCAGAACCAGGGAAGAAAAGGCGCAACCTCCTTTCACCGCACGGCCGTAGGGAGCAATGGTGTGAGAAAAGCCACCGTGATTGACTGACAGCCAGAGCTGCTACCACTCTTATCCTTGACTCCAGCTTCTCCTTGGACCTGCTACAGTAGCAATGGTTCTTCCCACAATTAGTATGCATCAGCCTGTGTAATCAGGCTGGTGAAAACGAAGAGGGCTGATGGATATCTTATCTTCTATCTGAGCTCGCAATGCTCGAAGATTGGGCAGCGTAATAACGCCTTAACATTTGGACCCTCACTGACCTCTAAGAATGGGATTGTAGCTGCTTTCTTTACGGTGTATGGAAAGTACAAAATCATGCTTGACCTGTTTATTGCCTGGGACAACCCTTTAAGCTGTGTGTCCTCGTCTTCCCACCCCCCGGGTCCCATAGTAGCTGCAAATACTTGGTTACATTTTTGTCATCCATTTAGGTTTATCTGCAGTTGTTATGCGAAGGAAATATTACACTGTACTGCCAGTAAAACAACCGCTATCTGTATTATATAGTTAATTAAAAGGTTTGTGCTTTCATTGGCAGCTTGGAAATATGTGAATAAATAGAAAAAGATGTATGATCAGATGAGATGACCGCACGATGCTGAAGTCATATTATATCAAAAATGTCAAGCTTGTCCTAGAAAAACAAAAACATTAATGGCTCACAGTCTACCCTCCGTAAAGGCCTCCATACATAATCTGATGATTAACCCCTTCATGCGATCCACCACATGCATACAGTAAAAGGCAGGCTTTAAACAATCCTAAGCAGGCACCATAGCGAGCCGGTGAATGATGTGTTATATAGCACACGCCTAACAGCAGTGCCCATGATCGGCGATAACTCTGATCATAAACATTTAACCCCTCAAATCCCATAGTCAATTGCAACCACGGTATCTGAGGGTCATTTACCGGGAGCAGGCTGCTCCCATGACTGAATGGTTCCTCCGTAGTTGGGTGAATTTTTGTGGAAGAACTTGACTGGCCCGCACAGAGTCCTGACCTTAACCCCATCAAACACCTTTGGGATAAACTACAACAGAGATTGCGAGCCAGGCCCTCTCATCCAAAATCAGTGTTTGACCCCACAAATGCTCTTCTGGATGAATGGGCAAAAAAATCCCACAGACACACTTCATCTTCAAATCTTGTAGAAAACTTTGCCAGAAGAGTGGAGCTGTTTTAGCTGCAAAAGAGAGAACCAACTCCATATTAATGCCTATAGATTTATATAAAAGCTCCTGTAGGTGTAATGTTGTGTCATCCTTCCATAGGGTGAAACAGGCAGAATAATCTGCCCTTGTGTCAATATCCTAAACTTGTCCGCAAACACTCAAAAAACGAGCAAGCACTCATTTTTGGGTTGATCACATCTTTTATGCACCAGTTGTCGGGACCACATTGCCCTGTATAAACAGGGATGTGCTGCCAGAAACCATGGAACTGGATGTACTAAATGATAATTCGGGTAAATACAGTGCCAATAATTGCTCCGGTGCAAATGACGCTAAATGAGCACCGATCGACTTGCTATATCGTCAGTCGGTGTTCATTGTGGTCAAAAAAGATCTGACTGTATAAAAGGACCCCAAAGGTGTGGCCTCTTTATTTCCAAACTTTTACCCCTGAGGCTTGATGAGCAGTCCCTGGCTTTCTTCCCCCACATCACATTCATAGAAGTCGTAGAGCCGAGTGCTATACACAGCATGCCCATTTATAGGAAAAAGAACAGAGTTATAAACAGAATATTTTGTGGTCGCAAAAAATAACAAACATGTGGATGAGAAAAAGTTCTAAAAATACAGTATATAAAGAATAATAAGCCGAGAGGTCACCTCCATTCATGTTAATGAGGTTGTCCCATCTGGACATTTATCGCATATTTATAGAATCTGGCATAAATATCAGATAGGTGCGGTTCCCACCCCATCTCATGAATGCGGCCCCGCAGTGCCCTCTCAATTCATTGCTATGGGATTTCTGAAAATAGCCAAGCTAGAGTATAAACTGAATGGAAAAAATGCAGCCTCTCCATTTACTGCAAGCCCCCCGTTCTTCAGATAGGAGTGGGTCCCAGATGTGGGAGCTGCACCTATGAGACATTTCTGGCATAGTGATATGCCATAAGGCAAGGGCTACACGCGACACCTGTTTCGGCCAGGATCGCTGAGTGGTGGTGATCCCATAGAAATGGAAGGGATTGCCTCGGCAGTCGCAAGAAATCCAAGGGCTACATGGTGTTGCCTAAATGTTCGTATGGGACAACCCTTTTAAAGGGCATCTGTCAGCAGATTTGTACCTATGAAACTGGCTGACCTGTTACATGTGCGCTTGGCAGCTGAAGGCATCTGTTCATATGTGCCCGCATTGCTGAGAAAAATGAAGTGTTAATATATGCAACTGCCGCGCCCTCTGCACTTAGACTTTAGAAGTCAGGGACAGGAGAGATGACGTTTACATGATGGAGGCATTGATTACCTTCCGCTCGACCCCCCTTAACACTTAACTGACTTCTTAACATCAACCCAACCCATACCTTCCTAGACCACACGTCCCGGACCAGACTTACCCCAATAAGACACCGACACCAAATTAGATTAAATCGGCCACAGCAGCCGTTTTATTAACCAAAAAATCTATACCTTAATTTAATACCATAACTGTAACATAACATATGTATAACATATACTAATTAATTAACAGGGGAAGGTCCTTGAAGCCCCAAACAAATGAGTTACCCCTCCGGGGTGAGCCATCTTGCCTCCAGTCGTAGAGCGGCAGCTCGGAGGCACAACTGATGGCTCCTACAATTCAGCCACAACCGACCACCAACCATGGGAGTCCAGCCCCAACCGTGGAGCCCTCCCATCATCCCCACCTGAGAATCTCTCCAACTTCAAGGACCTCCCACCGCCACCAACACGCGGGCTTGACCCCTTAAGCATGCGCGTCCCTCCACATCCGTAAAGCAGTCTCGATGCCCTCCTGTAAGGCCAGACACCACATATCCAGCCCTATCGTGTTCAAGTGCCCTACCGTGTTCAAGGTGTTGAAGTGAACGCCATCAACCCGCCAGATACCCCAACACCTTTTTCAAGTTCCACGTGCCTCACCACCACTGCCCCAGTCCTAGCCATGAAGCGCCCGATTGCCTGATTAACCTTCACCCGAGCCCTATTCAAACCTTCCACAGATCGGGCATTCCGCCACACCTTCCGCAGAACTATATCCAACCAAACAGTCACGAGCCTCGGGAACAACGCCCACAACCAAAGTATATCCAATTTCACATCCCTCACTAATTCCCGAAAAGGCCGTGCCCCCAAATCGTTGCCCCCTGCATGCAACACCAACACGTCTGGAGCCCTGTCTTGCTTGACAAACCTGTGGACCTCAGGCAACACCCTGCCCCATACCATCCCCCTACAACCCAGCCATCTTATCACCGCTACTGAACGAGCGAACCCAAGCTGTTGACCATCCGGCCGAACCGCTGACCGAATGAATCCCCAGAAGACATACGAGTGTCTCAAAATCCATACTAAAGCTGGTTCCGAACCTGCAACGAGAAAACAAAACACCAAGAAGCAACTCCACTGGAAATACACTTTTTATTTTTATTTTACATCCGCTCCGGACGGATAGATGACCGAAAACTAATGGATTCCCACCTCCCGATTCGTTTTATCACTTCATCCCCCAACCCCCATCAAGCCGCCTCCATCGCAGCCCCAATTCTGAAGGAATGGCTAGAATAACCTGCTTTCCCTAACCCCAACTGAACCAAACACCTCCTGAAAACCGCTGTAAACTAAAACCGGCAAAGGAAAGAACCATCAGCATGTACCAACAAAGGAGAAACTTTCCTCAGTACCTCTGCTCCATACTCACCCAAACATTGCACCAGACAAATCGAGCAGCCTGGGATTGCAAACAACACTACCCTACGCCCTCTTCCCTCTACATCCGTTTTTGATCTCCTAATGATGAATTCCACTCTATCTGGGAACAATTCCATATCTTCCCTAAACAACCCTCCCAATCTACTTCCCGTCGGACAAACCAATTCTCCTAAATGCAACACCCCAGAAAATGCCAGTGAGAAAGCCAGTCGAAACAGCCGCAGCTCCCACACCGAAATACACACCTTTTCAAGCTGTTCCCCCATCCTTAGAAGCAAGGTAAAAGACACCAGACGCCTATTGTCCTCTCCCGACCGCAACCGACACCAACCTTTCAATGCCCGAACGACCAAAAAAGACTTTGTGAAATCCGTAATTTTCCTCAGCCTAAAACCAAGGGCTAACCCCGCAATATACCTGTTTATTTTTTAAACTGACCATCCCTCCTCCCTACAATGTCCTATAAACAGCAACAATGGTATCTCCAACTCTTCATTCCCAACACCCAGTCTAGCACTCCACTCTTCCCAATACCGCCAAGCTTTCGAGTATGTCTCCCATGTACCGGGCGCCAATGATGATCGAATGATCCCATCTACGGTGCCTCCAGAAGGACCCATAGGCAACTCGGGCAGTCCCGCCGAACCTCCTCTGCCTCTGGCGCCAGCTGCCGAAAAACGCTCCCACTGTGAACGAGAGAGAGCATCAGAAATATAGTTATCGACCCTGGTTACATACACTGCCACCACCCATTGTAAGAAGGTACAAGGAATCATTGTGGATGATAGGTACGTGTCACCAAGGTTTCTGGCCTTGGTGGAGTAAGAGTCGTTTTTTATGTGTCAGCAGCAGCTGCTGTTTGAAACCTTAATAGATAGTATAGCTGTATAGCTGATCCGGGACGGCTCTTACTGGGAGCAGTCAAAGTGCTGGGTGGGTGACTACTCCCCATGTTCCAGGCCGGGTTTTGCCAGGCCTAAAAACCAGCAAGCACTGCCAGGTGCCGTGCTGAAGGGCTGAGACCCGTCTGTAAGGGAAACGGGCCCTCTTAAAGACTGCTATGGACTGCTGGAGGCAGAATTGCCAACAAGGTGATTTTTGCTATGTGGACTTTCCATTGTGTGTGAACTAACACCAAGACTGCAAAGTGACATTTTGTTTTTGCTTTATGTGTGAATAAACACAGAAGTTTGATTTAAGAACTGGTAATTTGCCTCTGTACTGTGTCCGCACACCCTGTCTACCAAAGCGAATCCCCACAATTTTTGGAGGATGCGTGCAAAAGCAGTAAGGCTGGCCTGAATGCCGATATTTTTGGGTTCTGCATTTTTCCAGGCACGGTTGTATGTCGTACATTAAACCAGCTGTGTTACAACCAGTGCCCCACAACAAAATGGAGGCTGTTGTGAAGGCCCTCATGGAGGCTAATCTGCAGCAGCGAGAGACAAACCTGCACCAACGTGAGGCTAATAAGCAGCAGCAGAAGACCAACCAGTTGCTGCTACAACACGCAGGGCTTTTTTTCCGGCGGAACGCACCGGAACGGCGTTCCGCCACCTTTTGACATCGCAAGCTGCGATGTATCAGCGGGGAGGGACTGGGAGGAGGAGCTGGGGGCCGGTGCGTTCACTGTGCTCCGGCCCCGCAGCTCCAGTAGAGACTTATAAAATGTTTAATTAAATGAATAATGATTCCTGCTGCCCCTCAGTAGTATAACATTCAATGTATTTGTACTCACAGCCGGCTACTGACATAGTAATCCAGGCCTGCCGGGTAGACGAGCGGCAGCGTCACTGACTGACGTCAGCTGCCTGGACCGCCTGCTTCATTCATAAAGTAGGCGGCGCACTCACGTGACGTCAGTCAGTGACGCTGCCGCTCGTCTGCCCGGCCTGCCTGGATTACGATGTCAGTAGCCGGCTGTGAGTACAAATATATTGAAAGTTATACTACTGAGGGGCAGCAGGAATCATTATTCATTTCATTACACATTGTATAACTGTACTGGAGCGGCAATGGGGGGTCTGTGGATGACACTGTTATGGGGTGGGGGGGGTATATGGATGGCACTGTTATGGGGTGGGGGGGTCTGTGAATGGCACTGTTATGGGGTGGGGGGGGTCTGTGGATGGCACTGTTATGGGGTGGGGGGGGGTCTATGGATGGCACTGTTATGGGGTGGGGGGGTCTATGGATGGCACTGTTATGGGGTGGGGGTGTCTGTGGATGGCACTGTTATGGGGTGGGGGGGTTTGTGGATGGCACTGTTATGGGGTGGGGGGGTCTCTGGATGGCACTGTTATGGGGTGGGGGGGTCTGTGGATGGCACTGTTATGGGGTGGGGGGGTCTGTGGATGGCACTGTTATGGGGTGGGGGGGTTTGTGGATGGCACTGTTATGGGGTGGGGGGGTCTCTGGATGGCACTGTTATGGGGTGGGGGGGTCTGTGGATGGCACTGTTATGGGGGGGGGGTCTGTGGATGGCACTGTGGGTGGGGGTGTCTGTGGATGGCACTGTTATGGGGTGGGGGGGTTTGTGGATGGCACTGTTATGGGGTGGGGGTGTCTCTGGATGGCACTGTTATGGGGTGGGGGTGTCTGTGGATGGCACTGTTATGGGGTGGGGGGGTCTCTGGATGGCACTGTTATGGGGTGGGGGGGTTTGTGAATGGCACTGTTATGGGGTGGGGGGGGGGGGTGTGGATGGCACTGTTATGGGGTGTGGGGGGGTGTGTGGATGGCACTGTTATGGGGTGTGGGGGGGGTCTGTGGATGGCACTGTTATGGGGTGGGGGGTCTGTGGATGGCACTGTTATGGGGTGGGGGGGTCTGTGGATGGCACTGTTATAGGATGGGGGGGGGGTCTGTGGATGGCACTGTTATAGGATGGGGGATCTGTGGATGCCATCCCCAGATCCTCCACCCCATAACAGTGCCATGCTCAGATCCCCCCATTAACAGTGCCATCCCCAGATCCAGTGCCATCCCCATCTGGGGGTTTTCTTTGCTGGGCTGGACTTTTATAGCCCCCCCTCCCCCCCCAAATTTTACTTGCGGTCCAAGGGTTGGGTAGAGGGGGCGGTCCTAGGGGTGGGTAGGGGGCGGTCTTAGGGGCGGGTATGGGGGGGCGGTCCTAGGGTTGGGTAGGGGCGTGGCCAGGGGAGGGGGGGTGAGTTCCACCACCTTTTCTCTGAGAAAAAAAGCCCTGACAACACGTGATGGCTTTGCAGACAGCAGGAACAACCCTGAATGTCCACGATGCCCGTAAAGCAGTCCATGCCGCGATTCCTAAGATGACCCCCGCAGACGACATCGAAATCTACATGGCGATGTATGAAAAGAAAACAGTCTCCAATTTTAGTGATGTATTTATCGGCGCTGCAGATCCACCAAGCGACGTGAGGATAAATCGCTTCACAGTTAAAATATCCAAAGAATGTTGATCGCGCTGCCTTCTGAGTGTAAAGTTCCAATCCCGGACCCTTCTTTTCAATGCTCAGGTTATTCCACCTTGTAGCCAAACAATTGGTTACCAGAGGCTAGGTGCACTCACGTACACCTGCACCCGAGAGAGAAGTATTAGTACAAATAGTGAAGTTCCACCAGGTAATATCGCAAACAGCAGGTTTTATTCTACTTACAAAGGTCTTAAAATCTCAGTCATAAAAACAAATCTCTTTTCATCACAAATCCACCCGACCCGGGTTTCGCAAGTCTAGCTTCGTCAGGGGCGATGATATCCTGCCTCACAGGTGCAGTATTTATTGAGCCACGATCCCTCCCAAGGGCCGCCCATTCATAAACATATATCTTTTTTCTCCTTTTAGATGTTCACATAATACAATTAATAAACGCAATTCCCAAAGCCCACTCAGGCTAACGGTATTCTGATATAAAATAACACAATAACAACAATGAACAGAGCATACAATACAAAAACATTACACTCCCTCTAATTTCATTCATAAATAAGGGGTTGCCGGCATTTGAACCACATGACTCCCCTCGAGCCAATAGCAGCCCACTATTTTCACTTCATTCACAGTCGAGCATCCAAGGACAGCGTGGACAGGGTGGTGTATTGCCGCTGTAATGGCGATGTATGAGAAAGTGGTCGTCAGGTAGAAGCTACCTCAAGACCAGTGGGCTAAGGTCGTCGCTCCGTTCCTGGCATCCGATTCCCAGCAAGTGTATTTCGACTTGCTGTCACGCCCATGTTTATGGTCGTGACTCCTTGGGAGCCGCATGCAGCTGCCCGCGGTCTAGGTGTTTTGTCAACCGCAGCTGGGGGCTGTTAGTAGTTTGCCTCTAGTGCGGTTGCCGTGGACAACAGGTGTTTGTTGGCAGTGTAGCAGCCTGAGCTGGTTGCTAGGCGCCTCACTGTTGATGCGTGCGGTTGCCTCTGGCTATGTGTGTGTGTACATTGTGACACTTTTCGTCACTTGCGGTTGTCTGTGGCAACGTGTCGCAGGGCTGGGACAAGGTCCACCACCAACAGAGGCTGAGCTGCCCAAGTGCCGGGGCGTTCCTTGTAATTTTACCCCATCCAGAACCCCACCAGGCCTCAGATCAGACGGAAAAGAATATTATCTTTATTTAAGAACTATCTTACTTCACTTCAGGGCAGACTCTCACGCTCTATCCCTGCTGGGGTCTGTGCTGCTGCCTGCGTTGCTCCTGGTCTCCAGAGGGCGCACATGTAACCTGACTGCGTACAGCGCGGCAGGTCAAAGTGCGCGCTGTACGCAGCCAGTCAGGCAAGCGACTGAGCAGAGACCAGAGCAGCGGAGCGGCCGAGCCAGGAGGCGGAGCGGGGAGGGAGCACGTAAGTCAGTGCCAAGTGCTCACTACTCCCTCCGTCCTCCAGCGCGGCCAGCAGCCCGGCAGGTGCGGCGGCAGCAGCGACGTGGTCAGTGGCCTGCCTGCCGCCCAGAGGCCGGGGAGCTGGCCTGCGCCCTGAGGCTGGAGCCTCCCCAGCCTCGGTGTCGGCCCGGCCCTGACGTGTGGTGTTGTGTACATGTGGTGGCAGTGTCTTGGCCTTCTGGCTGTTTCCCAGGACATGGTTGCCACGCATGTCGTTGCCGGTGGTAACAGCTGCAGTTTGATAGTTATTTGTACACTTCCCCTTTAAGTGGCTTCTTCCCTTGCCTGGTGTAGGGTTAACTCCCTTCTTAGTGTGTGAACACTGGGTGTGTCTGTGTGTGGGTGTGGCTACTTGGGCTATTTAGCTTCCGCTGGATGCCTGTATATGAGGGGTACTTCAGCCATGGTTAGCTGGAGTCATCCTCCTGGTTATATACCATCTGCCAGTGAGGGCCACCCTTGTGGTCATAAGTTATGTTAGACATTATTGTCCTTGTATTGTTATACAGTACAGACCAAAAGTTTGGACACACTCTCTCATTCAAAGAGTTTTCTTTATTGTCATGACTATGAAAATTGTAGATTCACACTGAAGGCATCAAAACTATGAATTAACACATGTGGAATTATATACATATAAATATATCATATTCTAGGTTCTTCAAAGTAGCCACCTTTTGCTTTGATTACTGCTTTGCACACTCTTGGCATTCTCTTAATGAGCTTCAAGAGGTAGTCCCCTGAAATGGTTTTTACTTCACAGGTGTGCCCTGTCAGGTTTAATAAGTGGGATTTCTTGCCTTATAAATGGGGTTGGGACCATCAGTTGCGTTGAGGAGAAGTCAGGTGGATACACAGCAAAAGGGCCAACAAGTGCTAAGCATCTCTGGGAACTCCTTCAAGACTGTTGGACGACCATTTCAGGGGACTACCTCTTGAAGCTCATCAAGAGAATGCCAAGAGTGTGCAAAGCAGTAATCAAAGCAAAGGTGGCTACTTTGAAGAACCTAGAATATGACATATTTTCAGTTGTTTCACACTTGTTTGTTATGTATATAATTCCACATGTGTTAATTCATTTTGATGACTTCATAGTCATGAAAATAAAGAAAACTCTTTGAATGAGAAGGTGTGTCCAAACTTTTGGTCTGTACTGTATGTCTAGTGGTGTCTTTATCTTTATTGCAGCTTACGGTCCTGGGTTCCTGTGTGATGTGTGGTGTGGGCTGTGTCCGTTTGTGTTCTTGTGGACAGCAGCTCTCGTGCATGGGTTCCAGGCTGTGTGTCTGTGGCAGGTACGTGTAATACTTGTTTACTTACCTGCCATTGCCATATGCTGTACATGTGCCTCTTTCCTTGCAGCCTGGCCACTGAGAGTCCTGTTCGTCTGTGATGTGGAGGAACGGGTCGTCTTACTCTGCTCCTAGTCCAGGGTCACCCTGAGGGCTAGTAGGGATCTTAGGTTCCTGAGTATGAGCCCTCCTACCATCAGGGTCGGCTCATACGGCTAGGAGACAGGGTCAGAATTAGGGATGTGATAGGAGGTGACCTGCTCCCTGATTCCTGTCCTGGCCTAGCAGCTATCTTTCATATTGACATCCCACGGATTAGAGTTACCCCCATTCGGATCCGTGACACTTGCCAGACGATCGCAGACTACCATAAAGTAAAGGGTGAGATTTTGGCAAGACTGGGGGTGAATGTGTTGGTCCAGGCCTAGCGGGTACATCAGTGGGAGTTTAAGCAGGCGGAGCCTGTGAGACCCAGTATTATGACTTATTCCACCTCTCCTGTCTCCTGGCAATGCCCTGGTGGAGCGCTACAAGGCTACTAACAATCTTACGGATGGTTCTTTTGGGAGGGGGGCAGTCAAACCCCGTAAATCTCCATCCCAGACTCGGCGACTTGTACCAACTAAACCCACCCAGGATGTACCCCCTACGAACCTGCCATTTACTACAATAGTCTGCTGGCAGTGTCAGGAGCCTGGCCATTTAAGAGCTGACTGTCCACATCAGGTGGAACCCATGGATACTAACTATGGCTACCGTCAGTCACTATATGCCAGGAAGCTGTGTGCAGCAGGTACCCCAGAAACTCTAAACCACTTGTGCCGGGAGAAAGTGGGAGACACTCCAGTGGAGGCTCTGCTGGACTTAGGGAGTCTGGTGTCCCTAGTAAGGGCTCCCCTGGTACGGTCCACGGAGTATACTGGTCGGAAAGTTGGGGTCATGTGCATTCATGGAGACTTAAAAGACTATCCCACCATTATGGTGTCTCTAACCGCGGGGGCCGGCTGGTGGACTCACAAAGTGGCAGTTGCCACAAACTTACACTACGAACTTATAATAGGGAGAGACTTCCCAGGCTTCCCGGCACTGTGGCCTACTACGAGAGTGACTGATACCTATGAGACAGGGGTAATCCCATCAGAGTGGCCTGGCTTCAGGAGGAGGCTAGAACCCTTGGAACTCGAGGCCGAAAGGTCAGTGGTAGGGGTGACCGCCACTTCGGTGGAAGAGGGGGGGACAACCCCACTGAATGTAATGGTGGGAGATGTAGAGGACTTGCCGCCGGGGCCTGAGCTGGCCGACCTTAATGTCTCTGGGGATAATTTTGGTACTGCACAACACCGAGACCCATAGTTAGTGGTGCCCCAGGCTTATTGCAAACTCATGTTAGAGTTAGCCCACCAACATGTTCTCGGGGGGCATCTGGGAATAAAGAAAACACAGGACCGGAAACTACAACGGTTTTACTGGCCCAGTGTGTTTAGAGAGGTGGACGAATTCTGTAAGTCTTGCCCGACATGCCAAGCAACTAGCCCCCAGCACCTTTTCCGCAGTCCCTTGGTACCTCTCCTAATCATCGAGGTACCGTTTGAGCGAGCCGCAATGGACCTCGAAGGCCCAGTACCGAAATCTTCTAGAGGACACCAACACATCCTGGTCGTCCTAGATTATGCCACTCGGTACCTGGAGGCGGTGCCACTGCAACATACTTCGGCTAAACTGATAGCTAAGGAGCTAATGGAAATGTTCTCCAGAGTAGGGCTACCTAAAGAGGTTCTGACTGACCAGGGGACCCCTTTTATGTCTAAGGTCATGAGGGAGCTCTGTAAGTTGCTGCATATCAAACAGTTACGGACGTCTGTTTTCCATCCGCAAACGGACGGTAGTTGAAAGGTTTAATAAAACATTAAAAACCATGCCCTATCTCATGATCGCTGTGCGAGAGGTGCCCCAGGCCTCTACTGGGTTCTCGCCCTTCAAATTGCTATATGGCAGACATCCTCGCAGTTTGTTGGACGTAGCTAAAGAGGCGTGGGAACAGCAACCCACTCCGCATAGAAGTGTCCTTGAGTATGTTACCAAGATGCAACAGCGGATAGAGACCATTTTGCCTCTTGTCAGGGAGCATATGAAGGCCACTCAGCGAGCTCAGAGTCGGATCTATAATCTGCCGGCTCGGGTCCGGATCTTTAACCCGGGTGATCAGGTTTTGGTTCTGGTGCCAACCGTGGACAGTAAGTTCCTGGCCAGGTGGGAGGGGGCCCTACGAGGTACTTGAAAAAATTGGAAAGGTAAATTACAAGGTACACCAGCCAGGGAGGCAAAATCCGGAGCAGGTGTACCATGTGAATCTTTTCAAACCGTGGAGAGATAGGGAAACCTGTACTAAGACAGCCCGCGGCCAGGTTTTCTAGGTTTCGGCCCCTCTGTCTGACGCAAGGGAAGCAGCTGCCACAGTAAGAATTGCCGACAGCCTCTCCTCTAAGCAGGCTCAGGAGGCCAGGGAGTTTATTAGCCAGAACACGGATGTGTTTTCGGATCTCCCTGGACGCACTTCCACAATTCGGCATGACATTGTCATTGAGCCTTAGGCGAAAGTCCGGCTAAAACCATACCGGGTACCCGAGGCTCGGCGACAAGCCATCTCAGAGGAAGTGCAGATGATGCTGAGGCCAGACATCATTGAGGAGTCTAAAATTGAGTGGGCTAGTCCTATAGTGCTAATACCCAAGCCGGTATTTTCGTAAACTGAACGAGATTTCCAAATTCGATGCGTATCCCATGCCCCGGGTGGATGAGCTTATCGAGAGGTTAGGACAAGCCCGGTATTTTTCTGTTTTGGACCTCACGAAAGGGTACTGGCAGGCGCCATTAACGGAGGCTGCCAAAGAGAAAACTGCCTTCATCAGACCTTAAGGGCTGTATCAGTAGAAGGTGCTACCCTTTGGTCTAAATGGTGCCCCCGCCACTTTTCTAACGGCTTATGGACATTGAGCTACGTCCACATCGTCGGTACGCTTCGGCTTACCTGGACGATATTGTCATCCACTGTACCGATTGGGAAAGTCACCTACCCAAAGTGCAGGCTGTAGTGGACTCCCTTCGGAAGGCATGACTGACCGCTTACCCCCAAAAAAATGTGCGATAGGGTTAGAAGAGACTAAATACCTGGGGTATGTCATTGGGCGCAGGGTGATCAAACCGCAAGTAAACAAAATAGAGGCGATAAGAAATTGGCCCCGACCTGTCACCACTAAATTAGTAAAGTCATTCCTAGGAATAATAGGCTATTACATGAGATTTAATCCCCACTTTGCTACTGTAGCCGCGCCATCGACAGGGTTATTGAAGGGACGCAAGTCAGTGATGGTTCACTGGAATGACCGGGCGGAAGAGGCTTTCTCCGCTTTGAAGTCGGCCCTGTGTGGGTCCCCGGTTTTGGTGACGCCCGACTTCAAGCGGGAATTCATAGTGCAGACAGACGCCTCTGAAGTAGGCCTCAGTGCTGTACTGTCTCAGGAAGTCAACGGGTAAGAGCATCCCGGGTTTGTTTTTGCTTTATGAGTGAATAAACACAGAAGTTTGATTTAAGAACTGGTAATTTGCCTCTATACTGCGTCCGCACACCCTGTTTACCAGAGCAAATCCCCATACCATGTATGGAGCGACAAACACTCCAATACCAGCCCCTGTAACAGCCCACTACTAACGGCAACGAGGCCGACAACCCATTAATTGACTGAACCACTCCCGAATTGTCACCGTGGAAACAAACCTTTTTATTTCGGAAAAACTCTCCCCACAACATTACCGCCACTACAATAGGAAAGAGTTCCAACAGTGCCAAATTCTTTACCCAACCTTTCCTCACCCAACTATCAGGCCATCCACATGCACACCATTGACCTCCGCAGTAAACACCATAGCCACATCCCCCCGCTGCGTCGGAAAGCAGCTCGAAATTGAACAAATCCAACACTTCACCAATAAACAGCGAACGACCATTATAACTATCCAAAAATGAACTCCAAACTTGCAAATCCGCCCTCAACTCCTAACCTAATGTAATGATGCGGTGCCACTATACCCGCAGTCGCCCCTGCTTACCTCCTGCTAAAAACCCTCCCCAAGGGCATAATCCTACACACAAACTTAAGTTTTCCCAGGAGTGACTGAAGCTCCAGCAGCTTAATCTTCCGCAACTGTCGTGCCCTTGCAACCTCCCCTTTTAAATCCTCCAACTTATCAAGGGGCAACCTACATTCCATCCAAACCGTATCAATCACTATCCCCCAAAAACTAAATTCCGTCGTCGGCCCCATCGTCTTTTCTAACGCCAGAGGAACTCCAAACGAATCGAACAGTACACTCAACGTGTGCAGCAACAATGAACAAACACGCAAACCCGGGTGCCAATACACAGGAAATCATCCAGACGAATCCACTACTGCCCATTCCAGAAATGAGCTGAATGTCTCAAAATACACGCAGATCAGAGAACAACCCATCAGCAAACATTGATTCACGAAAAAATCCCTGTTCCAAAAACACCCCGACAGATGCAAACTATCCAGATGCACTAGCACAAAAGTTGCCTCAATATCTGTCTTTGCCATTAACGCCCCTTTTCCAAATCTCACCCACGCCATTGCCGCATCAAATGAGGTATAGACCACCGAACAAAAAGCCAGAGCAATACCATAATTGACCTACGACCCCTTCGGAAAAGACAGATGATGAATAAGGCGAAAATTATTCAACTCCTTTTTGGGGACCACCCCCAATGACAACAAACGCAAATCCACTAGTGGAGGTTCCAAAAACGGGCCAGCCATCCTAACTTGACCTCTTTTTCCAATTTCTCCGTAACTACCTCCGGGTGTTCCATCGCTGACTGCAAATTCCTTTTAACTAACACCGCGCCAGACAGAACAAACGGAATCCGAAAGCCAAACGAAAACCCATCCCGCAAAAAATTTGCGGCCCTACTATCCGGGTATCGAGGCACGGTTCCATCCTTTCCAGATGAACTCGTGTCTCCCCCTTTACTATTGGCATCACCTCCTTTCTGTCTGCTTCCCCTGAAGCAACGCGTGGCTCCGTGGGACCTGCCACAAGTGCAGCACTCGTGCTTGAACTTGCATTTGGCTCCAAATTTACACCCCCCTTCATTGAATAGGAAGCACAATCCCCTTGTGGACGCTGCCGCAAAACCGGATTGTCCCCCACTGCCTGATTCGCCCCGAAAGGACTGACCTGACCTAACTGGCGCCGTCACCTTCAACCACAAAGTGATGTCTTTGTGATCCCATCTAATATTCGGGCGTACCGCCTTCCGCTGCCTAAACTGCTCATCATAACGCTGCCATGCTAGTCCCCCATACACCCGGTAAGCCTCGCCGATAGCATCCAAATAACAAAAAAGTGCAGAGCAATACTCCCCGATTCCGCTTGCTAATATCGTGAACGCCTGTAACCAGTTCGGGAACGTACACGGTATCAAGCGATGTCTACGCTTTTCCTCGTCCTCTTTCTTACCCTCATCCTTCCTTGTTCTATCCAAGTTAAACTTTTCCAAGGGGAGAAGGGAAAAAATATCCACATACTCCCGTTTCCAAATCCGTTCCCTCACCTCCTGCTTCAAATGTGCCCCCAACAGGCCCTCAAAGCAAACATAGACTTCTCCCTTCGCTTTATCATCCAACCTCGCCGCTTCCTCCTCCACCGAACCACCCGCCTGCGTTTGAACTGATGCCGTGTTCCCCCCTAATCCTAAGATGGCCCGACCTGAACCCCCGGTCCCACTAGGGCTTCCCGCCACTCCCCACGCTGGCAACGGGGACACCCTCCCCCCCCTCCACCTCCTGCTGCCTAGAAGACAAGCACCTGCTGCCTCCTGCCACGTGGTCTGCAGTAGCCCCGTTCCCATCGCGATACTGCTCACGCCGAGGGGTGCCTTTCTTGCCTGGTCCTAGAAGGGGGCCCGCCGTTCCTGCTCCTGCCTCACTGCTGGCCCTCGCTGCTGACTGGGGAGGCCTGACATGGCCACCTCGTGAGCTTCGCCTACTGGCCGGATTCCTTCCAGGCCTGTGCGTGCGGGATGAGGCTTTACCCGCCACCGACAGGCATGAAGGGTCCTGGGAAGGGCTCCTTCTGCGGCGCTGAGCCTGAGGGGGGGATAGATCCGGGCTGAGGCGGTGTAGATGCCTCTGCTGCCGCCCTCAGCAACTGCTGCACCTGCTCCTGCAGCCAGCCTGTTCCACGGACCGCTGCTGCTGCCTTCAACTCTCCTAACACCGCATTAAGCTTCTCCATTGCACTGTGAGTAACTGCCTATCTAAGCTCTGGTTTTACACCAAAATGGCCCCTTTCTTCTCCAACCTAGCCTATTTAACCCCCCAATTCCCGCCCCCCTGAAGTTGAAGTGCCCAATCCCTAACCTCCGGGGTCTCACTCAACCAACCCCCGTCATGTTAGCCTCCACTTAAAGGCTACCACCCCCGAGTCTGGCCCTGTCTATCAAAGTACAGAGGGGTCAGAGCCTCTAGGTGTAATTGCAAGGCCCCGTTGCTGCTAGAGACTCATTTGCATATATTAAAACATCATTTTTTTCAGCTTTGCTGCCACATATGAATATGGGACCAACACAGATGCCCTCAGATGCCAAGTGCACATGTAACAGGTCAGCCAGGTTCATAGGTACAAATCTGCTTACAGATTATAGAAACGGGTGAGGAGAGAAAAGGTTTGTGCTCTGTATGTAGATCTCACAATGGCTGTTGGAGTAGAATATGACATCAGGAAAGGGCAGCAGACTGGCCCCAAGCAGGGTAACATCTGTATTGGGTTTTCCTAGTCTCATATGTTCTCTGAAGCCACCAGCATTCAACAGCTGACCATATATTACCTCTGCAGCCAGGTTATAGGAAGGGCACACCAAGAGAGATGAAGATAAGCAGCTGCCAGACACCTCTAGCTCCACTTATCTCACGGATGAACAAACAACCCGATGTCCAGTATAAAGGCGAATTTACACTGTGCCGATGAGCGTTCCTTCCTGACAACTCTTTAGTGGAGGTGAAGAGCTGCACTTACATGTAGTGATCACCTCCACAGTATGAGGATGAGCGATGGCTGCTGCTGTCCCTCGTCTTCATACAGCTGCATTGTTTCTGGGCGGCAGATTGCTGTTTAGACAGCATGATCTGCTGCCCAGAAATGATGATGCATCTCAGACGATGAACAAGCGTTTAGCTCATTCATTGGGTCATCAGTTGTACCTTTAGACGTCTCAATAATCTGCCTGACAACTGGGCAGTCTAAAGGGTTTATCCCATGATTAATGTAAAAAAGTTAAATCAGACATCATACAGTACATGACAATCTCTTTCTAACAAAGCTAGAACCAGCCCTGTACCTCACATGGATCCAGAGCTCTCCCCATTCATTGCTCTGCTAGATTTATATCAAGCTGACAGCTCAGGAGACAGTTGAAGGATGAAACTGAGCATGTGCGGCCTTCTCAGTGAGCAGGTCAAAGAAATAAGAAAATAATAAACAGCAGGTGGCGCTATACAGATACATTTGATTAAATAACTCAGTGGATATACAAAATTTCTAATTACATGCAATTAGAAAAGTATTCAGATGCAGGTGCTGGTTTGAAAACTGTTGAATATCTTTTGTGGGACAACCCCTTTAACCTGTTGGAGACACATGACGTACCGATACGTCATGACGTACCGGTACGTCATGTGTATTTACGATCGGAACAGAGTGCCGGATGAAATCATTCAGCAGGCACTCTGTCACAATGCCGTCGGCGATCGCAGTGGTGTGATAATACACCACCAATCACCATTCTGTGATCCTGAGGGGTGATGGTGACATCACCTCACAGGATCGCTTCCTATTGGCTGCAGGGCGGGCGGGAGTTTTAACTTACTGGAGCTCTGCTCTCCTCCTCCATTCTGGATCTGTGCCCAGCACATCTTCTGACCCTCAACAGTGCCATCTGGCACTAAAAGGTACTTTAGGGACAGGTTACGGAAAGGTTAGGTTAGGCAGGGATATTCAGGGAAAGTTTAGGGGTCCACAGCACAGCACATTTTTTTGGGGCGCAAGCGAGTTTTTTTTGCGTACGCTGACTGTGGCCGGCACTCTTAGCGTCCAGCCACTGTTAGCGCATCGCCCACCCCACCGCTAATCAGCTTCGGACGGCTGATCAGCGAGTTTGAATCTTCTTTTTTGGGGTTTTCACTTTTTTTATTTAGTTTTTTTTTCTGTTAGGTTTAGGACAAAGTCCACGAACACCCGTCCCCCCACGCACACTAAATAAAGTTTTTCATGCACACACACGCGCGGTGCACACACACACTCCCCTATGGCCCGCCGGATGTTCCTGGCCGAGGAGGCATACGCCCAGCTTGCCTCCGACTCCGAGAGCCCCAGTGAGGACGAGGATGACCCCACTTTCCTCTTGTCATCCGCGTCCTCCTCATCATCTAGTGATGATGATGAGCCCCCAAGGCGGCGGAGACGCAGCCAGACGGAGCAAGGGAACCGCCATGCCAGGGACCCTGTGGTTCACTCTAGTACGAGCAGCTCTGGGGCTCGAGTTTTCCAGCCCACCAGATAAGTCCACCTGAGCCCCCTACCGGTGAACTTGCATGGTATGCACATGGGCCTAGTCAAAAAAAAACAGTGTCAGGGTGTCCTGGAGTGGGGACGTCCTCTAACAGACCTCACTGTACTGTATGGCCATGACACGCTCCCGTTTTGAGGCCATTCGGAAATCGCTGCATTATGCAGATAATGTAGCATGTCCCCACCCCCAAGGTGATCCTGCCTATGACCGCCTCTACAAAATCAGGCCGGTCATCGATCACTTTGGGGCCAAGTTTTTGGAGGCCTATGTACCTGGAAGGGAAGTCACGGTTGATGAGTCTCTCATTGCTTTCAAGGGGAGACTCATTTTCCGCCAGTATGTTCCCTCTAAGCGGGCGAGGTATAGAAACATAGAAACATAGAATGTGTCGGCAGATAAGAACCATTTGGCCCATCTAGTCTGCCCAATATACTGAATACTATGGATAGCCCCCGGCCCTATCTTATATGAAGGATGGCCTTATGCCTATCCCATGCATGCTTAAACCCCTTCACTGTATTTGCAGCTACCACTTCTGCAGGAAGGCTATTCCATGCATCCACTACTCTCTCAGTAAAGTAATACTTCCTTATATTACTTTTAAACCTTTGCCCCTCTAATAAGGTATGGCGTGAAGCTGTACAAATTTTGTGAGAGTACCTCAGGGTACACTTACAAGTTTCGTGTGTACGAGGGGCGAGATTCCCGTATTCAACCCCCAGAATGTCCCCCACTCTGGGTGTTAGCGGGAAACTTGTGTGGGACCTTATGCACCCACTGCTAGATAAGGGTTACCACCTGTACGTGGATAACTTTTATACCAGTATCCCCTTGTTCCAGTCCCTCGCAGCCAGATCCACGTCCGCTTGTGGGACCGTGTGGGAAAATCAACGCGGCCTCCCTATCCTCCCCCTCCAGGTACCTTACCAGTGGAAACCTGTTGCTGGTCAGATGTAAGGACAAGAGGGATGTCCTTGTACTGTCCACAATTCACGGTAACAGTGGTCCTCCATACTGGAAAGAAGGGACGGTCCCAAAAAAGGTGCAGAGTGTGTCACAGGAGGGGGATACGGAAGGACACCACCACTCAGTGTGACACGTGCCCCGATCATCCGGGCCTCTGCATTATTGGTTGCTTCAGGGAGTACCACACTTCCATGGAGTACTAAATTTATAATCCCCTTCCCCAATTTTAATTTCATTTAGCCACTGACTATCGAAAAAAAACTATGGTTCTCAGACTTGAGACACCAAAAAAAAAAATTGTTTTTTTCAAAAATGATATTTTGTAATACTAAAATAAATAAAAAAATAGACATATTAGATATTGCCGCGTCCGTAAGAATCTGCTCTATAAAAATACCCCATGACCTAACCTCTCAGATGAACACGGTCAAAAAATAAAAATAAAAACGGTGCAAAAAAAGTAATTTTTTGTCACCTTACATCACAAAAAGTGTAATAGCAAGCGATCAAAAAGTCATATGCCCCCCAAAATAGTGCCAAAAATGAGCCCCTACCTAAGAAAATCGGCTAAAACCCCCCAAAAAAACTGACTATTAGACTATGGAGATACTAAAATATATATTTTTTTGTTTAAAAAAGGATAATATAGTGTAAAACCTAAATAAATAAATAAATAAAAAGTAGACATATTAGGTATCGCCGTGTCCGTAAGAATCTGCTCTATAAAAATACCCCATGACCTAACCACTCAGATGAACACAGTCAAAAAAATAAAATAAAAACGGTGCCAAAACTGCTATTTTTGGGCTAATTTTCCATTTTAACCCATTTTTTCCAGTAACAAAGGGTTAACAACCAAACAAAACTTAATATTTTTTACCCTGATTCTGCAGTTTACAGAAACACCCCATATGTGGTCGTGAACTGCTGTATGACCAAACGACAGGGCGCAGAAGGAAAGGAATGCCATATGGTTTCTGGAAGGCAGATTTTGATGGCCTTTTTTTTGGGCACCATGTCCCTGATGCACCCGTAGAGTAGAAACTCCATAAAAGTGACCACATCTAATAAACTACACCCCTCAAGGTATTCAAAACTGATTTTACAAACTTTATTAACCCTTTAGGTGTTCCTCAACAGTTTATGGCAAATGGAGATGAAATCTCAGAATTTATATTTTTGGTAACCTTGCCTCACAAAAATGTAATATAGAGTAGGGGTGGGCGATATAGCCTAAAATCTATATTGCGATATAATTTGAAGCATGTGCGATATGCGATATATATTGCAATATATTATTTTCTTCTTTATGTATACAAAAAATACTAATTAATAAACTTTGCAAGAAATTTTTAGAGGGCGCATTTTTTGGCTATCTTCATATTCCAAAACGTGCTTCACTTTGAGGTGATGAAACAAATTGGTTGTATTCCCTCTCTTTGCTATTATTGTCGCCCGGCATAGTTTGCAGATTATATTTTTCTGTTCCACATCCGACCCAAACCAGGTCCATATGACCGACGTCGCACCGGTCTTCTTTATGAGCACCTCCTCCTCTTCCTCCCCACATGTAAGCTCCTCCATGAAGTTGACCAAAACAGGCACAGCTTGATGACATCTAGGGCGCCTGCAGGAAACGATTATTTTAGCAATGGAGTACTCGTCTCTAATAAGACAAACCTTCTCTTAAGACTTAAACTATTACTAACGTATTTCTAATTGCTTTCTAAAAACAATATTGTTCACACAATATTTTTATGTGCCTGTGGTATAGCAAATCATCAGCTCCATGCCATTTGCCATCAGTCAGTGTCAGCCCCATGGCATTTGCCAATTGCCATCAGACATGTCCCCTAGAGCCAGTGCCATCAGCCCCATGGCATTTTCCATCATCTATCAGACTGTCTGAAGATGGCAAATGCCATGGGGCGCTGATCTGATGGCACTGGCTCACTGCTGAGGGACACATGTCTGATGATGGCAAATGCCATGGGGCGCTGATCTGATGGCACTGGCTCACTGGGGGACACATGTCTGAATAAGACATGTGTCCTCCAGTGAGCCAGTGCCATCAGATCAGCGCCCCATGGCATTTGCCATCATCAGACATGTGTCCCTCAGCAGTGAGCCAGTGCCATTAGATCAGACCCATGTGGCATTTGCCATCATCAGACTCCATGTGTCCTCCAGTGAGCCAGTGCCATCCGATCCGCGCACCATGGCATTTGCCATCATCAGACATGTGTCCCTCAGCAGTGAGCCAGTGCCCTTAGATCAGACCCATGTGGCATTTGCCATCATCAGACTCCATGTGTCCTCCAGTGAGCCAGTGCCATCAGATCCGCGCACCATGGTATTTGCCATCATCAGACATGTGTCCCTCAGCAGTGAGCCAGTGCCCTTAGATCAGACCCATGTGGCATTTGCCATCATCAGACTCCATGTGTCCTCCAGTGAGCCAGTGCCATCAGATCCGCGCACCATGGCATTTGCCATCATCAGACTCCATGTGTCCCCCCTGCTATATATTCAGACAGAGCAGCCGGTCTCAGTGCCATCAGAAGATGATCAGGTTCTGGCCATCCTTTGCAAAAAGATCCTTTCCTTATCCACTCTCCCCCCCCCTTCCCCAACCCCGATCCTCCAGCAAGAGTCCCCGTCACCCCACAAGAGTCGCTGTTATTATACTTACCTTTCCTGCAGGGTGCTCGGCAGCGGCCGGCTAATGGAGTCAGCAGATGTGGCGTCTTCTTCAAGCACTGGGGGGGGGGCCTGACTGATGTCACATACAGCGTCAGCAAAGCGGGCTGACGCTGTGTGCTGTGTTCTGGCGCAGATTTCATCCCTAGAAATGCAGAGGGGGAAATCTGCTGCAGATTTGCACCGTTTCTGCACTGAAATTTGCAGGAAAATCTGCACTACTGGACGCAGGATGTGTCGCTGCAGAAATCCACAGTGGGCCCGCTACACGTGACCGTACCCTAAGGACAGCTTCGAAACTCAGCGGACTCCACCCTCTACACAGCAAAGGCAAGATACCACCCCAGCAGAACCAAATACCACAGCGCAGCACAAGATAATGCCGCCCTGAGGACGGCGATACAGTTGCATTCAGGAGGGTACCTGCGGGCGCTGGCCAGGTGCATAAATGCCTGATCTACATGAATTAAGGGCTCATACACAAGAACGTTGCCAGTTTAACGGTTCGCAAATTGCGGATCCACGTAACCGGCTGTGTGCCTTCCGCATTTTGCAGAATGGAACGTCCTGCCCTCTATAGAAATATCCTATCCTTGTCCATAATGCGGACAAGAATACCACACGTTCTATTTTTTTGCGGGTGCCGCGGAACGGACATGCGGATACAGACACGGGTGTGCTGTCCGCATCTTTTGTGGCCTCATTAAAGTGAAAAAACGGGGATCGGATGTGGACAAAAACCGCAGTGGTGTGCATGAGCCCTCAGGCTCCTTTTACATGAGCAGATAATTACCCATAACGATACAGAAGTCTATTGGCGCTTGTTATCCTTTCGCTTGTTAATAGCGCATTTGCTCGACTGTTCTTAGGGCGCATTCAGATGAGCGATTTCCAACCCATCCGGAAACTGACCGGAAAAAGGTCTATTTTTTAAACAGACATCCATGTGCAGTCAGTTTTTCTTGTGCCCCCATTCACTAGGTCTGGGAGGAAAATCGTACATGTGAATAAGCCCATTGCCCATAACAGGTCCGTGTTCAGTCCGGGTACTGCCCATTCTGTGCCCAGACGTGAACATCGCTCCTCTGAATGAGACCTAAGGAACGGTGGTTCGGCTTGTGTAAAAGGTCCTCTCTCCTGATAGGTCTGTTTTAGTACCTACTTACTCCCATATAATAATAATTCAGAAGCATCTATTCTTATGACCATGTTGTGCCATTCCATTATTATTCCTGCTAGAAGTTATTAATGAAACTAGCAGTTTGCAATGAAGGGTCTGCTGGGTGTTACTAGTTGGGGGGGGGGGGGGGTGTCCCTGCACAGTGTGACACTGGCAGCACTCATTAGATAGCATCAGATTGTGCAGGGACACACTGGTAACACCCAGCAGACCCTTCATTGCAAACTGCTAGCAATTCATTCATATTTTCTAGCAGGAATAATAAAGGATGGCAGAACATAGAGCCATAACAATCGATTCTCCAGAAGTGTTATTACATGGGGGTGTCAGGAAAGGTGATAGTACTACTGGGGAGGGACCACCATCATGGGGACCATCAAAATGCCCAATTATTAGAAATGACCACATTTAATATCTATTTCAGAATAGTGCGGACCCATTCATTTTCAATGGGGCCGGAATGTGCTGTCCGCATCCGCATTTGCGGATCCACACTTCCGTTCCGCAATAAAATAGAGCATGTCCTATTCTTGTCCGCAATTGCTCTATGAGAGTGCCGGCGATGTGCGGTCCGTAAAATGCGGAACGCACATTGTCGGTGTTCGTGATTTGCGGATCCGCAAAACACATACGGACGTGTGAATGGACCCTTATCCTCTGGATAGGTCATCTGTATCTGATTGGTGGGGGTATTAAAATCTTGGAAAACCCTTTTAAATGGGTTATTCAACTTCTATAATGCCCCCCCCCCCCCAATGCCCGGGCCCCTCACACAGATTGTACTTACCTCACTGGGGGGTTAGCCAATAACAGGCCTCAACGGGGACGAGCTTTCCTAGCATCGCAGGTGACGCAAGGGAGGCTCGTCTCTGTCGCACCCTGCCATTGGCTGCCCCCCCCCCCCATCGCTGGGTGTTGGCGGGGGGGGGGGGGGGGGCATTATAGATCTTGGATGACCCCTATAACACTGATAATGAACCCATGTGCAGACTGGTTACTCCGTGTGCATTCCGTTTCTGTAAAAAAAATAGAACATGTCCTATTATTGTCCGCATTACGGACAAGGATAGGACTGTTCTATTAGAGCCCAGCTGCTCCGTTCCGCAAAATACTGAATGCGTCATCCGTATTTTTTGCGGATCCGTGTTTTGCGGACCACAAAATACATACAGTCTTGTGCGTGAGCCCTAAAGGATTATTAGGTCAGAGTTTCTGTCATTGGAGTGGACCTTTGTACACTGTAATGCCAGCCATGTCGCAGACATACCCAGCACACATGGTATACAGCTGCTATAACATAAACCAGCCACTGTCTGCAGGGGCAGCAGCCCGGCCGCGCCATGACTGGACCTGGCCTATGTCTGCACATAATGACTAATCCCTGACTCACAAGCCTTTACCTGCCCAGGTGAAACCATCACGTCATCCCTGGGCGGAACCTATATAATTGTATCTAGGCGGCCGAAAGCCCCTTACAGGCGCAACTTGGTTTGAATGATAGGAGTCCTATCCAATCGTAAGCCAGCCTTTGAACTTGTAACCAATGATAAGTCGGCAAGGAAGACGAGCGTGCTCCTTAACCAATCCAAACCAAAATGGGCGGGCATAGAAGGGAAGGTCGTATAATAATTGACGGGCGTGTTGTTCAATGAGATTGCAGAGAGGGGCGGTAGGTGGGCGGGGATAGAATAGGGGCGGCTCCTCATTGGCTGGGAGGGGGGTGTCGCTGTCAGCTAGGTCTGTGCTCGGGTTAGTTGTCGGAGCGCTGAGGTCTGGGTGAGTCTGGAGTAGAGTGAGAGGACAGAGGCGCTTCTTCCAGCGACTTTCACCGCAGGGTAATAACCGCAGCCGTTTTTCTTTGTGGGGAGGGTGGCGGCGCTTCACCTTCTACTTGCTTCCTGAATATGGCCATCGATGCGCTTGGTGGAGCACTACAACTCCCAGCATGCCGTGAATGCGTGCAATAGGCAGGGCATGCTGGGAGTTGTAGTCAGTAGCATGCTGGGTTTGTGTGGTTTATTTCAATCCTAGACTGATATGACATACCTGTTTAAAATGGGTGTGGTTTGCTACAGATGTAGCAGAGCTGGATTTGTCATTTGCAGCCGCTTTGTTTCATGACTTCTGTCTGGATAAGCTGTGCCCATTTTCCCCAGCTCTGCTACATTTACTCTAGGCTTTTTACAGGTAGCCCCATTCCCTGGCAATGTGAAGGTGTAGCAGAGCTGAATGGGTTCTTTCCGCTTTGCTTTGTGTCAGGACTGCCCAGTGGCAGTCCTATGTAAAACCACCAGTGCGGTTCAGCATTACCTGACAAACTTGGCTCTGCGTCTTCTATGACCTCATTGTGGGCAGGCGTTGCTTCCTTTGTGACGGCTCCTTACCTGTCCTCCCATTATTCCTGTACTATGTGGTGCAGTTTTTGGGGGGTCATTGTAGCAGCCGCTATTTCCAGTCAGGGCCCCATCCCTGGGTCTGTCAGTGTAGGCTGTACCCCCCTCTGGTGTCAGGATAGCAGCGCATCCCCTTTTTGTGCTCTGAACTTTGCACATTGTGTTTGGGCAGGGCGTCCGCCCACCTACCCGCTGCCCCTGTAGGGAATATTCAGTAAAGTAACCAGCTTTTATTTGCTGATGGAACAGGACAATGGCCGCCTGTGAGGGGGGAATTTCTGCCTTTGTCATCAGTCGGAGCATGATTTAGGTTGCTGGATGGCTCCGGGCAGTGTGTTGTGTGTGAAGGACATATGTGGGGCGGGCATCGCATTTGGAAACATGTAGGGTCTGTAGGCTTTGGGTTTGTTTAGTTTGGATAACCCCCATGGCACGACGGTCAGCTAATTGCTTTGGAGACCCCCTGCGAAGAAGGCTGGCAGCTGCACATGTCCCCTGAAAAATGTAGTATTATGTGACGCCCGTTCAGATGGTAGTGTCAAGTCTGGCGAAGGGCTCATGCACACGACCGTATCAGTTTTGCGGTCTGAAAAATCGCCGTTCCTTTTTTTTTTTTAGCTCCTGCAGAAATGTAATTTTCTTGTCTGCGAAACGGACAAGTATAGGACTTTTTTTCTTTTTATTTTTTTTACGCAGGGCAGCGACACGGAGGCGGACAGCGCAAGGTGTGCTGTGTGCATCATTTACAGCGCTATTGAAATGAATGGGTTCTCGTCCGATCCGCAAAAATACGCTCATGCGCATGGGGCTTAAGTGCTCACGCGCACGACCGTATGTATTTTGCGGTCCACAAAACATGGATCTGCCAAAAAAAACGGTTTGCATCCGTGTTTTGTGCCGCAAAAGGAACGGACACAGACAAAAAATAAGTTTGTGTGCATGAGCCCTAATACAGGGGAGTCCCAAGCAAGGGTCCCCGCACCCCTCTTTCAATCCATGACATTTATATGTTCACTCCTTTAAAGACTGCCGACCAGCAGGATCAACCCTATTAAGCCAGGCATACTGTAGGTAGGGTGGATCTGGCTGAATAAAACAATACCAGTCTTGTGAAAATCGGTTGCAGAGTTCCTGAGAATAAAACAAAAAAAAACATATATTTTTTATTTTATTTTTAGAAAACAAAGACTTTAGTGCACTGAGGGGCGGGGCTTAGCTTCTCAGTGCACCTCAGGTTTCCAGGGCCGCTCACGCCCCTCATTTTATAAAGAACAGTCTGTCTTTCTCAGGAAAAACGGGTATAAATTGAATCAGCAGGACCAACCCTATCAGGCAGTAGACCTGGTTTAATAGGGTTGACCTTCCTGATGGTTGCTTTTTAAATGCTTGTTGCGTAAATAATTCAGTGGCGACCTTCATTGTGTTCCCCCTTTAAATGATACCCTCAGCTTGGGCTGCAGTAATAACCAGTAGCAGTTAATGGGGGAGCTTTCAGGGCCCACCATTTCCAGAGGGAGGCAGTCTGTACTCTGACAGATTCCCAGGACTGTTATATGAGCACTTCCTACTCAAGCACCTTGGTTAATAGTATGTCCCTAGGGCAGGGGTCATCAGTGGTGAAACTACAACTCCCTGCATGCTCCATTCACTTCTATGGGAGAACACCCAAGCAACTGTGCATGCTGAGAGTTGTAGTTCACCACAGCTGGCGAGCCGGAGGTTACTGATTCCTGCCCTGGGGAGTTGTTAGGCAGTTTTTCTAATAGGGTTACCAAAGGTGAACTTCCGTTTTGTAACCGCTATGACAAAGTCTGCAGGACAATATGGACAGATGCCAGTACAAGGTGAGGGCTAGACCCCCCACCCTTTCCATATGCTCTATGTAAAGGGGTGACCTGACCTGCTCATTTAGTCACCAGTGATCATCCACCCCCCAGATCATGCTCTGATATATAGACTTTAGGAATCTAAATGGGATGACCTTGGGTTTTATAGACTCGCTGTGCTCCTGGAGGGGTCCTGCCTTACTCCTGTATGTGTGCAGATGCTGCCCTGGTATCACAGGGCTATTCCAGAAACGCGTGTGGTTGCGTACAAATGGGGACCAAATGTGGAGCTTGGTTAATGAGGTCACCGGAGTTGCATTTTTTTTATTTTTTTTTCCCTTCCCTCGCCATGTCTCCAATGTGGAACCAATTGTCCACCGATGACAACATAGAAACTAGTTTGGTTTTCTTGTTTCGGTGCGCGGCTGCCTATAGCTTGTCGCCAGCAGTGCAGGGGTTAACTCTTTCTATATCTCATGCATGTGATAAATTTCAGGGTTACTCCCTAGTTTAGTCATGGGAAGGTTTCTCCCTACAAAGAGTAATCAGACAAGGGCAGGGCCTGGGGCGAGGCCGGGACGCCACCAGGTTATAGCAGCGCTATAGGAAGCTGAAGACAGCTGGGCGTTGCTGGCTTGAGGTAGACTTGTCTGGGGTGACTACCCGTAATCGCACACACTGCCTTTACCTGCAAGGAGAAGCTGAGTAAACACTTTGACTAGAGTTTCTGTTGACACGTTGGACTTACCTGTGGGAGTCCTCCTTGTTTCTCCATGGGTGGAAGCCAGATGTTGTCCAGATGTATCAACCCAAATACTAGTCTAAACCTATCATCCTCTGGGCACAGGGCTTGTTGTCCATTTTGGCCAACTCCGGTGACCACATGGTGCACCTTTGGCATATTGGGAAAATCCAGAGTACAATTTACTAGTGATCCTAGGTGGTGCCTAAAGTTTTTGTCATGATGCCTATCAAAGTTCTGCCTGACCTGAAGGTTTCCAATGGGGAACAGTCTTGAAAAAGAAGCCATATTTCTGTGGTTTAGGGTTACCTTGTAGAAAGGTCTCTAGTAAGATGGGAAGCCCTAGATCTGCACAGGGGTGCGTTAAGGGGTTCTCGGCTTTTATACTTTGATGCTAGTAATGTATCGGATTCAGTGGCAAGTTGAAGGCATTTGCTGCTGTAGCCACCCCATCACAGGGTGCTATCGCTGGTGCCCTTGTGCCTAGAAATTTGTTGGTGGCACCTAACCTTTTGTTTGTGGTTTCTATCGAGATCCAACCCAATAGTGTAGTTGGAAAGAGTTTTCCAAAGTGGGGCAATCCTTTTAAGTAACTGAGCTCTTGGCATAAGTGATCGTCCAGTTTAAAAAAAAAAAATCTCCTCTTCCTATGCTTCCCCCAGTGGTTTCTGTCCTAGTCCTTCTCGACCTCCTGGTCGAGGCCGACCAGGAAGAAGATACTGTTGGGGTTCTTGGGGAGCTGTGAGCCGTTTGGGGGTTTATAACCTTTTTCTGAGCCTTTTACTCTCTGGAGAGCCCCTTTTAACTTTGTAATATACAGTACTGGAGGCCTCATCTGTGGGAAGGGTGCACACTGACAGTATCTGCCACCCTTTCCACTAGCTCTGGATGCTCACGTTTCTTGAAGATCCCCTTTAAGACTAAGTAGAAGTCAACCTTAACACTTGGTTGTCCACAACTCAATGGAAAATCCCTGTATTACCGTAACTCACATTTCAACTCCATTTTCTCCTATGTGGGGAAAGTTCTGCCACTGCTGCAAGTGTCGGCATATGCCTAGCACTAGACTTTATCCCACAGGACTACTTCCCTCAATGGGAGCATGCTCTAAAGCAGGGATCAGCTGTTCTGGAACTACGATTGGGAATTGTAGTTTAATAGCTGGAGTGCCAGAGGTTGCTGACCACTGTTCTACAGGTCCGTTCTTCTAGAAACAGCTCCACTTTTGTCCAATGGCTATGCTTGGTATTGCAGCTTAGCCTCATTCACTTGGATGGAGCTGACCTGCAATGCCAGACACCGCCTATAGACAAGTGGGGTCTGTAAGAAAACCGCCACATCTTTCCAACCTTTGAAACTATATTTATCCTGGGAAAGCTGAGTGACCACCAATCTCCCATGGTCTTGGATGGCAGGCCTCCTCTAGACTTCCCACTCTTTGCATACCTACCTTATTGGGCTTACTGTACAACTGTAGGAAAGTTGAGTGACACCCCTGATGTATTGAAGGCCATACTGGTTGCCCCCGGCTTTGCCGTTCCATTGCACCTAGCAGATAATGTAGCAGTAATATTGGAGATCAGCGAGCTATAAACCATATTGACTCCCTATTGTTTTGTTGTTATTAGTCGTCCCTCCGTATGCTCACGGCCTCCCGTTTTGGCAGCCGCGGTACCTTTGCGCTGGCTATTTCTGGCACCGCCGTCCTGCCAGTTGGAATCTTTTTGTTTTGCTTTTCAAACAAATGGAAATTCTTTTCCTGGCAGCTTCTGCTGCGCCTGAAATCTGATTTCATTGTGTTCGGCGTGATGCACTTCCTCCACGTTAACCTCTACCATGCCCCAGCTCTGAATGTGCCATGTTCACATGTAAAGCACATGGGCAGAGTTATTACCTTGGTCTCTAAGCTACGTTTCTGGGCACCAGTGAACCTCCTCTTGGGGCTCGCTTGGGAAACAAAATGGTCATAAAATATCTTTGCAAGGTGCCCCCCCCCCCCCACCCCACCTTCTATTTATCTTGAGATTTATGGTAGCTGGGTCAAAAGGCTAGAATGCTTTTGCTGAGCTTCTGTCAGCGGTCCGACACAATGGCCACAAAAGTTGCCAGCGGATATGTTGGCCATAACCCTATGTGTGAGAATTTCCTTTCTTCGCAGTCATTGTTGTACTAATCCTTAAAGGCTTTACTGTATAAGGGTCCCAAAGATGAAGATCTCCATCCAGAGTGAGACCATGTGGTTGCTTGGTTTCTTCTTCCCACCTCCCAGTGGAGGTATGTGGGCACCTCATGATCCACATTTATATAGGACCATTTATTAGATGGCCACATGGTACACCTTCGGCAAATCGGGAAAATTTAGGGTGGGTTCACACTAGCGTTAGGGATTCCGTTATGGCTTTCCGTTATAACATGGTAATAACGGAATCCATAAGACGGAAGGACGGATCCGTTCTTCTGCCTATAGACTTGTATTATGACGGAATGCAAAACGGTGGGAATCAAAACTGATCCGTCTTTCAAGACGGAAAACAAAGTCCTTTTGAAGGCTTCCGTTTTGCATTCTGTCTGGGCATTCCGTTATAACGGAAAGCCATAACTGAATCCCTAACGCTAGTGTGAACCCACCCTTACTAGTGATCCAAGGTGGTGTCTAATGTTTTGTTATGATGCCTATCAAAGTTCTGCCTGGCTTAAGACCTGACAATTTCCCATGGGGAACAGTCTTGAAGCCATATTTCTGTGGTTTAGGCCTCATGCACACGGCTGTTTAGGTCCGCATCCGAGCTGCCGTTTTGGCGGCTCAGATGCGGACCCATTCACTTCAATGGGGCCGCAAAAGATGCGGACAGCACTCCGCGCTTTTGCGGACAAGAATAGGCATTTACATTGCCGGTGCCTGTTCCGTTCCGCAAATTGCGGAAGGCATCACGGGCGGCTTCCGTTTTTTGCGGATCCGCGGTTTGCGGACCTGCAAAAAAACGGCACGGCCGTGTGCATAAGGCCTTAGGGTTACCTGGTAGAAAGGTCTCTAGTAAGGTGGGAAGCCCTAGATCCGCACAGCAGTTAAGGGGTTCTCAGCTTTTATACTTTGATGCCAGTGATGTATCTGATTCAAAATATCTCTCTCGTTCCATATCTTACAGTTTAGATCTACACTAAACATTGAGTTGTCACTTTTTGCTCCAATCACATCCAAAGCAGTAGCAGTTTGTAGTTGGATATATAACCTAACAAGGTAGTTGCCATTTGAACTACCTTGTTGCCCGCCCCCACAGTGCACCAGTAGGATTGGTGAGGTAAAGCGTGAAAATGGAGTGCTGGGTTATCTGAAAATTCTGTGTTCTTAGGCTACTTTTACACTAGCGGCAGGACCGATCCGACAGGCTGTTCACCCTGTCGGATCCGTCCTGCCACTATTTCGCCGTGCCGCCGGACTGCCGCTCTGTCCCCATTGACTATAATGGGGGCGGAGCTCCGGTGCAGCACAGCGAGAGGCCGCCGGACTAAAAGTACTGCATGTCCGGCGTCCTCTCACCGGACACTGCCGTGCTGCGCCGGAGCTCCGCCCCCATTATAGTCAATGGGGACGGAGCAGCGGCACGGCGAAATAGCGTCAGGATGAATCAGACAGGGTGAACAGCCTGTCAGATCCGTCCTGCCGCTAGTGTGAAAGTAACCTAAGGTGGTAAAAAAAAAGTAGAGTGTGAGAGAGCCTAAGGGAAAAACTTCCAAAAAAGAGCTACTGTCCATATTACTATGGTTACATCTGTTCGCCAGATTATGTTTCAGTTGCATGCTGGATTATCCACATCTCTGTACTATTGGATAAGTGGCAGATTGGCAGGATCCCGAACATTAAGGAGGGATCCACATGGGATTAGAGTCATCCCTATGTTGGTTCCCTTGATAGTTTTTTGGCGGGAATATTTCCCGCCATTTTTAGTGTTGCCAGGGTGGCCCTGGTGTGCCAACCTTTATTCAATTGGTTAAAAGTTTGGCCAATGACAGTGCTGGATAGTCTTATTCTTTTGCCTTGGTGACAAGGCTGTGGTTGGTTATGGCATAAGGGCTTGAGGGAATAAATATGCGGGTACAGCAGAAGCTGGCACGGTATCTCATCTGAGAAGAGAAGATTGTCGCTGCCCAGCCCGCCCTCCCAATAGGTTTAGTTTTTTTGGGTCACGGCTTGTTTTAAAGTTATGGGATATGAGTTGTTGATAAATCTTCAATTTGAGCTTATGGCTGAGCTCGTGTAGTGTTTTATCAGAGTTTATAATGAATGTTCAAATTGAGTTATGAATGTTCTTTATTAATTAAGGCTGTGGCCAATTTATAAAAAAAAATATTTCCAAACAAAAGTGATTGGTTTCAGTGCTTTTATTTATATTATGACCTCTTTATCCCATACAGTAGTCTTGCCGTCCTTGTATGTGGATTTTGCCTACGCCATGTTATCTTGAGAACCAGCTTCTCCTGCATAGTTGCCAGCAGTCCTGAATTTGCAGAGACAGTCCCTGCAAATTTGGTCTGTCCAGGCCCAAAAATGGGCATAGCTTGTGTAAGCAGCACCCATAAATGTAGCGTTTCCTGCTGTTTGGGGGTTAAAGGAGGCGGGGTCTTTTTGTCGCTAATTTACTATCTGCAATGTTGGTAGGTATGCTTCTGTCAGATTTGACTGGAACCACTAGGCCTCATTTATCAGCACTGTATTTGTTGCCGATGGCAACCAATCAGGGCACAACTTTCATTTCTGTACCTGTCCTGGAAAAATAAGATTGCTATAGGCGACAAAGATCCACTGTGTGCAGGCCCGCTGCTCCTATCTTTTTTTGTATACTTGGTCTCCATTGTTAGGAGGCTTTTTGGATGTTTTTACCACTCGTGGGCCCCTGCGGCTCTATAGACTGCACCCATTGCTCACGTTTGGTTTTTGTTTCTTGTAATCTGGTGGGGGGAGGCTGAAGGCCCCGACATCAACCTGTTTTCAGGCAGCGTTCACATTCCTCACATTCTGACAGCAGGGGCCCGGCCTCCCTCTACCCTCCAGTGTCAACAAGCAAAACTGCCCGGCCTGGAATTTGCATCCAAGCAGCGATATTAGAGATGCTGTAACTCGTGAGGGCTGCGGAGACGGCGACATGTTTCTCTACGTCTATCCAGCGTTCCGATATTTCCTTCCAATTACTGTTCCTGTGCATCCCCGCTCATATATTGTTTATATGCATCTTTTCAGCCTCAGTCCCTGACTGCAAGCAGAGAGCTTGAAAAGGGTGAATTTATTGCACACTAATTAGAGGTTGTCTCATAAGAGGCAACCACTTTCAAAAATGTGGCCCCCGGATTGATCATCTGATACCCCCTACCTCTTGACACCCCTGATTTTTGCCTGGGGAAGCTCCTACAGAGCGTCTCATAGAGCGGGGGTGATGTCCATATGTCCGAATAGGTGGTTTTACGAGACAAACCTGTTACAGGTCATCCTCTGCTTCATTGACACCCCTTCGCAGGTGCAGAACTCTACTTGATGAGAGAAAAACATCAATTTCTGATGGCCGTTGACCATGGCGGTGACTTGTGTCCAGTGTGGCATGTCATCACATTGCCAGTCTAAACAGGACTCCCTCGTAAGAACTGCGCCATTCTTGTTTGCAGGCCGTGCGTGGTATTGCAGCTTAGTCTGGGGCTGAGCTGTAGTACCAGATACCACCAATGGATAAGTGTGCTGCTGTTTTAGGAACGGAGCAGCCATGTTTTTCCACAAGTCTTTAACCTCATTTTGTGATGCTTCTGGCCAGCCTTATTCTGTTTCTTGGTTTGTATGTTCAGCCCTGATAGGACACAGTAGGCGTATTTGTCATGATTTGTGTCCGCGGCAAGGTAGCGATGGTGCTGCTTTCTGGTGCCTACATGACCGTGCCGAAGGCTATGCTGACCACTACTATTTTATGTTGGGACTGACAAATTGTCATTTAAATTGCTCATATTGACCTCTGCGTGTAATTGCCGTCGATACCCTACACCCAGGCTGATATGAATATATGGATTTTTGAATCGTGCCGCCTCCACCTACTTCTCAAATAACAATTCATAGATTTTGGGAGGTGGCCTGATGTAAGTCATGGGAAACTGCACAATCATCAGAATGCTTATCTGAAACGCGTCTAACCAGAGCAGTTACATCTTCAGGCCTCTTATTGGCGTCTCAAGCTGACAGCAAGTATCTAACCGGTATATTGTATGAAAAATCCACAAAATGGGTGCAAAAAGGATGGTAGCCTGACATAAGTGCCCAATTCTGTGTCCTATAAATAACCACCTCTATAGAATGTAAAAAAGTTACAAAAATGTTGATCAAAATTCAGATTTTCAGATTGCTGGGAGTCGTAGTTTCACCACAGCTGGAGTGCCGGAGGTTAGCCATCGCTGCCTTAGGCTATCCCTTCAAGCCAAAGATGATATTTTGCAGCTTTCCCAGAAACCTGAATGGCAGTCCTGATTGGCTATTAAGAGTAACAGGAGTGGAGGATGTATCCTTAAAGCAGTTGTCCCATGAAACATATTCTGCACTTCTCAAACCAGCACATGGATCTGAATATTTTCTTAATTGCATGTAATTAAGAATGTAGTATAGCCGAATCCTTTATTTTTAGGTACTGCATCAATGATGCTGTAAGCAACGAAAGATGGCATTAGAGATGAACGAAACGATTTGCCCCCTTAGGTAAGAAATGCCCACTGCCAATTGATTGACTCGGCTGGCCCTGACAATTTTGTCCCTGTGTCACTGCCCCGAGTAGTGACGCAAGTGCAGAGGCTGTTAATGCGGCTCAGTCACTGCTCCACTAGCGGAAGCAGGGTCTGTGTGTTTGTGCTGCTGCTCGGACTAGGGGCACATGCGCGAGATGTCCAGCCCTGGCAGTCAAGTGGCAGCGGGAGCATCCTCTACTTTACCTTCGCAGGTGCAGAACGCTACTTGATGAGCGACTCAATTCTTACAAATCGATTCGCTCAACTCTAGGTGGCACCTTTTTATATGGGCCAATTATCGGGAATGAGCGTTTGTACGAATGGTTGCTTCCCGACAATCAACCCATGTAAAGGGGTCTTTAGGCTCCTGCATACAGCCGAATTCCAGCCCCTCCATGTATGGATCCATAAAATGACACCATGCACATATAGGTGCCCATAATGTAGCTGAATATGCCTCATATTTCAGGTGTGGCATGCTCTTACAGAAGTGCTGTCTCCCGTAAGCATTTCTTCTGGGGAATATCGCGTACTGTAGCAGCGCCATCTGCCACCGTGCAGGCTCCCTCCACGAGGCCTCGAATAGAGTGTGACTGGGAAAGCTAGGACCTGCCGATAGGTTGTCGCCCAGTTGATCTCCAATTTGCTACATGTATCTGGGGCTTCTATACTGAATAATGTGTCGATGACGACCAAATGACTTTTACATAGTGACGTTTCTGACGGCCCGTCATATAATTCTGTCTTGTAATGAATAATTGACACAGATGACTTACTAGGGCCTCTGACCCGTACAGTAGTAGCTATCATTGCCGCTGCCCTCTGTTTATCGCTGGCACATTGGCTGCTTCTGGATGACATAATGCCTTTAATAGCAGTATATAAGCAGTTGTTGTCAGATGCATTGTGCACTAATGGATTAGGAATGGTATGAAGGTCTAGCAGGGGCTCTCCATCTCCACAAGAGCAGAAAGCAAAACACTAGCGTCCAATTAAATAGTTTTGCTATGCTAAAGACTGTAATTCTTCTGCACATCTGAGGGACCATTATCCAGATTTATGGACGTTTCTCACCATGTACTTTACTGCTGGGGGGGGGGGGAGATTGCTCAAGTGTGTCTGTGTTGCATACTTGCTTGATGTAGACCATGCAAACATGCACTAGCTCTGCACGAAAACATTTCTCTCCCTGACGTTGGCCAGACTGACAAAGTGAGATGGTATCACCTTGTGGACGGCCATGTGGTACTTTTGTCTGCTGTGGTGTTGAAACTTTTGAAAGGTAGGCCCAACACATTGACTGTCTGCTTGGCAAATATTATGGAGTAGGGGACAGGAACATGTCAATGGCTGAGGGAGCTTTGTTCCACCTTTTCTTGGATGGCAGTTGTAGGGTCCTGGGTCAACACCTTGTGATGGTCCATGTTGTGTTTTTTTTTTTTTTTTTTTAATTATCCATGACCCTTCACTTGCCCATGAGTGTGTACCCATCATTGCGTCTTTGGCTTTAGTTCTTACAAGGGCTCAGTCTGAATGTAACTATTGTTGGAAAAATATTTGGCCAGCCACGTGTTCCTCTTGGTTTGTTGGTATGGTTTGACTTTTTTTGCCTCTGGCTCACCATTTGGGAGGGTTTACAAACCTTAACGTAATAATTTTCTCTTTTGCCAGTCTTTGTAGAGCATTAACTATCGGTTTTGTGCACTGAAGCTCCAGGAATGTCCTAGGACAGTGATGGCGAACCTATGGCACGGGTGCCAGAGGCGGCACTCAGTGCCCTCTCTGTGGGCACCCACACCCTGGAAGAAGTCCAAGGTGTAACACTATGCCTTAGACTTTTTAGGGCATGCTATGAATGGCACAGACAGCTCACTGAATGTAGGCAAGCTATTATAGATAAATGATAAAGTACATGGAAGATATGTTATATTAGTATTCAGGGTAAATGGCCATGTCGGCACTTCGCAATAAATAAGTGAGTTTTGGGTTGCAGTTTGGGCACTCAGTCTCTAAAAGGTTCACCATCACTGTCCTAGGACATTGAGGCCCTTGGGCATCCGGTTCAGGCCAGTAAGCTAGGTGTGCCATCTCTCCTAGGCTACTTTCACATTGGGGTTTTGGTTTCCGTTTGTGAGATTCGTTTCAGGGCTCTCAGAAGCTGTCCAAAACTGATCAGTTTTGCCCTAATGCATTCTGAATGGATAAGGATCCGTTCAGAATGTATTAGTTTGCCTCTGTTCGCCTCCAGAGCGCAATGGAGGCGGACACCAAAACGCTGCTTGCATGGATTAGAACAATGTACTCTGGGAACAGGGGAAGGCAGCTTGGTAGTCTAGTTGTGGCAGTCCCATGTCATGCATTCATAATATGGTTAATTGTTCTTAAAGGGGTTCTCTAGGAATTAAGAAAATCAAAATACTTAAATATTAATTTATAATAAATATATTCCCAAATACCTTTCATTACTTAAAATGGCTTGTTTTGTCTAGGGAGGAATAATTAGGAGAAATAAAATGGCCGCCGTACTATCAGTACACACAAAACCTGTCCTAATCACACAGGAGGACAAGTTACTTCACCACAATGAGCCATAGTGCTGCCTCATCTGCTCTGCTTGTCAAGAATCATGATCCTGAATATAGGTGAATCTCTGTGGGAATGGAGATGATGAGACATATGAGGTGTGGCTAATGAGCAGCAGCACTTGTACGCAGTCTTCATTACCATAGCTTGTCCTGTCCATCCTCTCTGTACTTCATGTCTCCTCATGAACTAAATTCCCCAGAGATTCAGCTAAAGTTATGTGTATTCAGGATCATAATCCCTGACAAATAGAACAGAGAGGAGCATAAGGCAGCTCTTTACCTCAGTGTTGTAAAGTAACTTGTCCTCCTGTGTGATCAGGACAGGTTTTGTGTGAACTAATGGGATAGCGGCCATTTTGTTTCCCCTGATTGCTCCCCAGACAAAACGAGCCATTATAAATAATAAAAGGTATTTGAGAATATATTTATAATGGTAATATTTAAAGGGTAACTGTCATTTTTATTTGCTAGTTTATTAGAGCTAGGCAGGTATACCTGAGTTAGTCTGTCAATGATTGTCAAAAGATCTGTAATTACCTTATAAGAACAGCTTTCATTAATGTCCTCTGTCCCTTTCCACTGCTCCCTTAAAAGACCATTACAAAGGCTTGTCTGTCTCCCAACTTAATGTAAACAGAAGACGGAGGGGCGGTCCTTCACACTGCATGCCTGCATTAGACTTCAGAGTGAGGAGGCGTGTCTCTCAGTAATCCAATCTGATTGGCTGGCAGGGAGCTGCTTGCTACAGCAAGTGTGTATGGGAAGTGAGGGAAAGCAGTTTTGGCCTCAGAGAACCAGCCGTAACTAAGGGAAAAACTCAAGGAAAACCGTGGTATGTGAAGAAATTAAAGATTGCTTTATGCATTATGCTGCTGCAGCAAGTAACATATGCTAAAATTGACTTTTATATTATTTTTTTTATGAAAACGTGACGGCTACCCTTTAAGTATTTTTATTTTCCTAATTCCTGGAGAACCCCTTTTAATCTGTAAGAAAGCCAATGGTTTTATTGAACCGAAGGTGCTAGACCATGTTGTTCGGCCAGAGAATGATTCAGCAGTAGGTTCTTACAACCCATTTTGAATAGGAGGACTTGTGGGTAGTGGGAACTATATAGTCGTGGTCCCCAGAGTGTTTTTTATTTTATTTATTTTTTTATTTACTGTTTGTTCTTCCATTGGCTATATCTATATATTCATAATTTTTTTTTTTTCTTCATTGATTCAGCACCAGACCAGAAAGCTCAAACACCATTTTGATTATTCCAGGGACACACTAGAGCATGGTACAATTCATTAACCACTTCCCTCCCACCAGGTCCATTCGCAGATTGAATCCATCACTCTAATTAAAATATCTTGCAACCGCATGGGCACAATTTAGACTTGCTCTTGGTTTATTCCCAAACATCTGTAGCTTGGCATCTGTTTTAGCCGCACTCCACTGCCTTAATCTCTTGCAGCAGGAAAGGTGGTGATTGTACTGTAATTGCTGATCACTGGCGTGGAAGAATGGCTCGAGTGACCTTATGAGACCTGAACGTACACAGGACTTTCTATAAAGTCACAAGAACCCCACTACAGATGGTGGATAGAGATTCATTTCATCAAATGTTAACTGTGACATCTAAAACAAAGTGGAAGGAGGGTGCTGCCCATAGCAATCATTCCAGGGCCAGGCTTCTTATGTCTTTATAGCTGTAGAGATTATTCAGAACAAAATTGTCCAGAAGACTTCAGTTTTGAACTTCTAATTTTCTGTAGTTCCCAAACATAAATTTTTCTTCTAACGGAAAATACGGTGCCATAACTTTTGCGCCATTAATACAGGTCTTTAAGTACTACACACGCTATCTCTTCTATGGCCTTTAACTTGAATATTAGTGGAACCGCAATACAAAAAACAGCCAATGGATGAGTTTGGCGCTGGTGCTGGGGGGAACAAAAAGCAGACCTGTTTTTCTATTCTGGACTACCCAGCTTGTCTTACACTAGTGATTTCTGTCATCCATATTAGGCCTCCTGCACACGACCGTTTTTTCCCCCCGTTTTTTGCGTTCCGTATACGGAACCATTCATTTCAATGGTTCCGCAAAAAAAAACGGAATTTACTCCGTAAGCATTCCGCATTTCCGTTTTTCCATTCCGTTTAAAGATAGAACATGTCCTATTATTGCCTGCAAATCACGTTCCGTGGCTCCATTCAAGTCAATGGGTCCGCCAAAAAACGTAACACATACGGAAATGCATCCGTATGTCTTCCGTTTCCGTTCCGTTTTTTGCGGAACCATCTATTGAAAATGTTATGCCCAGCCCAATTTTATCTATGTAATCACTGTATACTGTATATGCCGAACGGAAACAAAAAAAAAAAAACGGATCCATAAAAAACGGACCGCAAAACACTGAAAAAGCCGTACGGTCGTGTGCAGGAGGCCTTAATGATTTTGACTACTGACATCACTCCATTTTTCAGTATACAGATGCCAGTGGCTCTTCCTCAGCCGTGTCATCCACTGCCTGTGGCGTCTGTTGGTACACAATGGTTGGAACATGCAAAGTCCCTAATGAGGCTGGAGTTCCTTTTTTATCAGTTAATTATAACTGGGTGGGTTATAGATTTTACCTGGGTGGGTCATCATCTGCCTTCAATATCGGGGAGTCAAAGGGTCAGTCCCAGATGACACCCTTGAGACCTGTATTCAAGGAATATCCATCGTCCATATCCATTTTCTCTACTTAGCTGAATTGTATTCACTACTTCTAAAAGCCTGGGGGAAGCGAGCCGCTCCAGTTCTGTACAATTCACACAATGCATTTGTAGAGTCAGTTCTCAGCTTTATCCAAGGCCTCTTGCCCACGAAATGATTTTTTTTTTTTCAGTTTACGTTCCGTTTTTTGCGTATCGTATACGGAACCATTCATTCAATGGATCCACAAAAAAATAAGGAAGGTACTTCATATGCCTTTCGATTTTCTGTTCAAAGATAGAACATGTCCTATTATTGCCCGCATAACGGATAAGGATAGTACTGTTCTATCAGGGGCCAGCTGTTCCGTTCCGCAAAAAACAGAATGCACACGGACGTCATCTGTATTTTTTTTGCGGACCGCAAAATACTGAAAAATCTATACGGTCGTGTGCAAGAGGCCTAAAGGATACAGGGAATGTCTGTGCATATTCTGAGTCATCCTTTTCTTACTCTGCTTTCCTTTATTGTCCTTTAGGACAAAAAAGCCCCAGAGCTTGCTCAGCCGCACGTACAATGGTAGCCCTGCACACTGACCCGTGCTTTCCCCGCTGCTTTTGATAGCCAGCTAATTGCTGTAAAATCTCAGTGCTGACTTTTTACAGTAACGGGGGCTTTAGGGTATGTGGTCACATGCAAAGATGGTTCCAATGAACACCTTTATGAGTCCATGGGGCTAGAATTCCTCTGCCCGTACATTCAGTGCTCATTTCCTTCTACCTCCACGTATCGTATTAGTTAATTTACCATGCATCCTTGTGTAACTTTTCTGTAAAAAATTTAAAAAGGCTTTCCAGTACCAAGGGTAGACTGAGACTGTACTTGGTCCAGTGATGACATCATAACTGGGAAGGTGTCATCACTTAAAACAATTGTCCAGCCTAGTAGGCAACCAACTGAATCCTTGGAACCTGAGCAAAAAAAAAAATTAAATTGGGAACAGCTTTTGAGGATTGAGTTGGTCAACTCTTAGATCGAACCACACTTGGACCAGTCAGCTGAGTCAGTAGAACAGAAAGTAATCCTCTCCACGGGCAGCCACAGTCATGGATCCACCATTAGGCCTTGTATGGGGTAGGACTACACGGCAATCTTGGTCACGTGATGGCTCTCATGCTCTAGTATCTTAGCGTAGCAGGGCAGCTATAGAAATGAATGGGTTCTCAGAGAAACTTGCACATTTGCCGAGACCTCAGAATTGGAGAGGACCAACATTGTTGCATTTTTTGTTGTTCTGGGTTTATGGTCATGACAAATGTGAGTCCTGCTGCCACCCCATTCATTTCTATGGCTGCCCTACAGTACTGAGATACTTGGGCACAACAGCTGTTCAGTGACTAAGATGACGGTTTAGCCCTACCCCAAAGGGGGAAAAAAAGGATCCCTTATTGGGTTCCCTTAGCTGACATTCTTATGTTCCACCACCATCCATGTCTTCTTATGGTCTTCAATAGTTAATTGCTCTTAACTAGGAATCTGTTGCGTATTCTAGTTTAGGAATGGACAAAATGCCACAGACTTCTGGAGCCACCCTAGATGACAAGAAATTGCCCTATAATGGAGCCTGATAGCCAACCAATAAAAAATACTAGAATTCTGTTGTCCTGGGTTTTTGATTATAGGTACGCATCGAGAGTGAGGTCAGTGGATAATTATGACTCTGCTGCAGTTGCCTACAGCATAACGAGTGAACCAATGTGCCAAAAATATGCCAGCTGGGGACATGTGAGCTTGTTAAATGTTTGCTTATGTTCTATAACCGTTGATGTTTTGATCTGCTGATGGGAGTTGCAGACTATTAGGCCCCTTTCAAACGACTGTTTTCCACGTGGGTGCAATGCGTGACGTGAACGCATTGCACCTGCACTGAATCCTGACCCATTCTTTTCAATGTGTCTGTGTACATGAGCGTTGTTTTTCATGCATCACTTCTGTGTTGCGTGAAAATCGCCGCATGTTCTATATTCTGTGTTTTTCACGCAGCCCTGGCCCCATAGAAGTGAATGGGGCTGCATGAAAAACGGATTGCATCTGGAAGCAAGTGCGGGTGCGATGCGTTTTTCACTGATGGTTGCTAGGAGATGTTATTTGTATACCTTCAGGTTTTTTTTTATCACACGCGTGAAAAACTCCTCAAAACGCATTGCACCCGCGTGGAAAAAAAAACTGCAATCACAGACAAAACTAACTGAACTTGCTTTCAAAATGGTGGGAGTTTCACTGAACGCATCCGGACCTAATCCGTCACGCTCATGTGAAAGAGGCCTTATGTGTGTATATACACTCGCATAGCCAACATCCTCTTGTATGAGTGGTTTGCATCAGTAGGAAGAACCACAGTTAGGCCTCTTTCACACGGGCGTTGCGGGAAAATGTGCGGGTGCGTTGCGGGAACACCCGCGATTTTTCCGCGCGAGTGCAAAACATTGTAATGCGTTTTGCACTCGCGTGAGAAAAATCGCGCATGTTTGGTACCCAAACTTCACAGAAGTTCGGGCTTGGGATCGGTGATCTGTAGATTGCTATTATTTTCCCTTATAACCATGTTATAAGGGAAAATAATACATTCTGAATACAGAATGCATAGTAAAACAGCGCTGGAGGGGTTAAAATTATTATTTTTTTTAACTCGCCTTAGTCCACTTGTTCGCGGCCCGGCATCTCCTTCTGGCTTCATCTGATCTTTGTGCAGCAACAGGACCTGTGGTGACGTCATTCTTGTCATCACATGGTATGTCACATGATCTTTTACCAATGGTGATTCACCATGGTAAAAAGATCATGTGATGTCATCAAAGGTCCTTGACCTATAATTAATGCTCACCACAGGTCCTATTCAGTAAAGGGGACAGAAGGAGATGCCGGCATCGCGAACAAGTGGATTAAGGTGAGTTAAATGATATATATATATTTTTTTTTAACCCCTCCAGCGCTGTCTTACTATGCATTCTGTATTCAGAATGCTATTATTTTCCCTTATAACCATGTTATAAGGGAAAATAATAATGATCGGGTCTCCATCCCGATCGTCTCCTAGCAACCATGCGTGAAAATCGCACCGCATCCGCACTTGCTTGCGATTTTCACGCAACCCCATTCATTTCTATGGGGCTTGCGTTGCGTGAAAAACGCACAAAGAGGAGCATGCTGCGATTTTCACACAACGCACAAGTGATGCGTGAAAATCACCGCTCATGTGAACAGCCCCATAGAAATGAATGGGTCAGGATTCCGTGTGGATGCTGTGCGTTCACCTCCCGCAACGCATTCGCTCGGAAAACTCGCTCGTGTGAAAGGGGCCTTAGGGCTCATGCACATGACGTGCCGCAAATTGCGGATCCGCAAAAAACAGATGCTGCCCGTGTGCCTTTCGCAATTTGTGGAATGGAACAGGGGGCCCATTATTGAAATGCCTATTGTCCGCAAAACGGACAAGAATAGGACATGCCTCATAATTTTTGCGGGACCCCGGAACAGAGCAAAGGATACGGACAGCACACAGAGTGCTGTCCGCATCTTTTGCGGACCCATTTAAATGAATGATTCTGTATACGGAATCAAAATACGACCCGTATACGGAACGCAAAAAACATTTGTGTGCATGAGCCCTTACTAAAGAAAGTCATGAATGGCCAAAAAGTCTCTCACTCTGGAGAATCTACCACCTCTGTGCATTCTTGTACAGCCTCTTCATTTCAGTGGGCACTGGATGATATTTCATTTTTTCCAGTGGCAGCATTGAAAGCAAATTGAACACTCCAGGCTGATGGTATTTGTAATCAAAATGGTTAAAATTGGACAACCCCTTTAAGGATTCTGGGTAATTGGAACGTTATTTGAAAAATATGTACAAAGCCCTTGGTTGTCACTTAGCAATGAGAACACTCCCTTGTGGTGTTTTGACCTAAAACTACAACATACTAAGGGCTCTTTCACACCTGCGTTGTTGTGTTCCGGCATAGAGTTCCGTCGTCGGGGCTCTATGCCGGAAGAATCCTGATCAGGATTATCCTAATGCATTCTGAATGGAGAGAAATCCGTTCAGGATGTCTTCAGTTCCGGAACGGAACGTTTTTTGGCCGGAGAAAATACCGCAGCATGCTGCGCTTTTTGCTCCGGCCAAAAATCCGGAACACTTGCTGCAAGGCCGGATCCGGAATTAATGCCCATTGAAAGGCATTGATCCTGATCCGGCCTTAAGCTAAACGTCGTTTCGGCGCATTGCCGGAGCCGACATTTAGCTTTTTCAGAGTGGTTACTATGGCTGCTGGGACGCTAAAGTCCTGGCAGCCATGGTAAAGTGTAGTGGGGAGCGGGGAGCAGTGTACTTACCGTCCGTGCGGCTCCCCGGGCGCTCCAGAGTGACGTCAGGGCGCCCCAAGCTCATGGATCATGTGATCACATGGATCACGTCATCCATGCGCATGGGGCGCTCTGACGTCATTCTGGAGCGCCCGGGGAGCCGCACGGACTGTAAGTATACTGCTCCCCCGCTCCCCACTACTACTATGGCAACCAGGACTTTAATAGCGTCCTGGGTGCCATAGTAACACTGAACGCATTTGGAAGACGGTTCCGTCTTCAAATGCTTTCAGTACACTTGCGTTTTTCCGGATCCGGAGTGTAATTCCGGCAAGTGGAGTACACGCCGGATCCGGACAACGCAAGTGTGAAAGAGGCCTTAGCTTCTATACCCTGACTGAGAATTTGTTGGCACAACACACAATGGTTTTGGAATTCCTTTTCAGTCTGCTCAGTTGTCCATAGGTATGGAAGTTCTGTCGGGTAGAAAGGTAACACCACTGTTTGGCTTCAGCTTAGCCCTTGTAGACATTACCTGATGAGCGTGTGATAATTTCCAAGTGACACCTCGCAGGAGTGTTTTCCCTCACACTTTGTACAGTAAATTTTATTTTCCTGCTCCTCAGAAGCTAGAAGTTTTGAAATCTCTCCTGTTGCACACACAGACGTCAGACATTTTATGCATTCTCTTGGTGAATGCAACCATTTTGTGTTTTCCGAAAGTCCAGCCTTTAACTTGCATGGTTGGAATTATTGCACAGGAGTTGAAGGAAACTAGCAACAAGACGGATACCATCTGAGAACATGTCATTGAGAAGAGGGAAGGCACAAACAAGACACAGGATGTCCTGCAGGAGCTCTAATTACAATTATTGTATGGTCACTGGGCTTAGCAAATATGTTGTAGTTTATTGCCTAGAAAGAAAATGGCATGCAGTTTTTATTAGAGGGATTACGTGTGTCCTAGTCTAGGACTTCTAAGAAGTGACTTAACCAAAGATGTGGCCGGTCACGCCAAATATATGATTATGGCCCCCAACTTATGAATAGCAATAAATTGAATAATGGGAAAACCTTAAAACAATCTTTAATTCATCATGTATTAAAATAATAGGCCCAAAAATTAGTCAAACAAAAACTACCTAAAAAGATAGTCATCTACTGCCAACCAGAGTGATATGGTAGAGAGTTTTAAGCAGCCAAGAGGTGTGTTCACGGGCTTACTCAGAGGGTGAGTTAGGAAACACAGGGAGACAGATACTGGGTCTCTCCCCCTAGAACATCCCTCAATCCTCACATGAACCAACACCCCTCTGTCTGTCCCTAGGTGTCCCTTATAGGCAATATGGTGACTGCCCAGCTTCGTCAGAATTTAAAGATGAATCACACCCTGGGGTAGACAAACAAATATGATACAAACTGACCTGACGCGTTTCACTGGCTATGGGCCAGGTCATCAGGGGACTAATGAATACCTGGAATTCAATCAAAACACATAGTGGGCGCTATTCCAGCATCAGGCACTACCAAGTATGCCGGCGCCAGCAAGTAAAGAACAATCCTATTGGTAAAACAGAGAGTACTTGGCTCGCCATCTGTGAAGGATTCCTGGGTCCGCTCCTCTCCTGCGTACGGCAGTGGGGAGCGATTACTCACGCTGGCATTCTTTTTAAAGCCGCGCGGGTATAATTGAGTCCGCCCCTAAGATCACATGATCGGTCACGGGGGTCGTGGCGTAACTAGTCACAGGATGCCCGCGTCACAGCCCGGAGTCACATGATCGGGATCAGCACCGTCAGTGCCGCCCATTCGCTGGGGCCAGCGCTCTACAATAGGAGGTAGGTCCAGCGATGATGAGAATGTAGAGACCTAGAGATGGGCTATCTCCAGATCCCACAGACCACCATCTAGACTGGCAAAAATCGCCAGATGAGGTGCGTCACTTCCATACAGTCACGGAAGGCGCTACCAGGCCATTTAAATAGCAGATTCAATAGGTAACAGGGCTGTTGGACAATAATCAGTGAATACAATATTTTTTGTATGTTCATTTAAAACCAGTCAAACCCACAAGTACATGGATTATATGCACAGGTGAGAATCTCAGAAATGTTAAGGTCAGATACCTGTCAAACGACAGATCGAACCACAAAGCATATATAGAAAACAATCACCGAAAACACACAGATTTGCGTTCACATTTAGTGATCCTATGGGATGGAGAGTACCCTATATAGTGACATACTCACTCAGTGTACATAAGCATACACGAACAAAGGATAAACTGAGACTAGACGGGTATAGTAGCAAAAATGTACATATACTTTATTAGACAATAGATAAAAAATTAATTTATATGCGATGTGTCACATCAGATAAAAAGGTGGACTACACCTGAGGGGACATAACATAATTACATACAAAAAGGGCAATGAGGTCAACACTCGACTCAGCTGCGACTCGCAAATAGCCAAAGAAAGTGCAAATGCGCGTCTCAAAATTTGTACATACATATATACACACATAGGACATATTATACGTGTAGAAAAGTTCTTTATATACATCAAAAAATATATATCCACAATTTTACTGATATACACGCAAGTATCTCCGCTATCAATGCATCAAATTAGGACACACATGTATAGCAGCTGGGTAAACACAGGGACCCATCCCCTTGTGAGAAGAGAGGGCTAGTACCTTAATCTCAGCAAAAAAGTGCATATGTGTATGGTATCATTCATTATAGAAATAGAAATTCAACTTAGTAGGTCCCATAAAGATGTGTGAACATGAAATCGCTACCAGTGCCCCAAAGGTAGAGCCATATGCGGACATGCATATACGAACATACACAGGAGTCGATCAACTAAATAACCATATCTAAAAAGATACAATCAAAACATCACAAAGATCGATCCCTGCACTAAATGTAGAAGTAACTAGATTATGCTACGGAATCATTGGCTAACAAAGCAAAGAGTGGCCTCACAATTTTAAATTACATACCCATATAATAGAAACAGTCCAAACTCAGGTGAGCCTCCTATTGTAGAGGGCTGGCCCCAGCGAATGGGCGGCACTGACGGTGCTGATCCTGATCATGTGATGCGGGCATCCTGTGACGATCATGTGATCTTAGGGCCGGACTCACTTATACCTGCGCGGCTTTAAAAAGATTGCCAGCGCGACTAATCGCTCCCCACTGCCATACGCAAGAGAGGAGCGGAACCAGGAATCCTACACAGATGGCGAGCCAAGTACTCTCTATTTTACCAATAGGATTGTTCTTTACTTGCTGGCGCCGGCATACTTGGTAGTGCCTGATGCTGGAATAGCGCCCACTATGTGTTTTGATTGAATTCCAGGTATTCATTAGTCCCCTGATGACCTGGCCCATAGCCAGTGAAACGCGTCGGGACAGTTTGTATCATATTTGTTTGTCTGCCCCAGGGTGTGATTCGTCATTAAATTCTGACGAAGCTGGGCAGTCACCATATTGCCTATAAGGGACACCTAGGGACAGACAGAGGGGTGTTGGTAGATAAGTGAGGATTGAGGGATGTTCTAGGGGAAGAGACCCAGTATCTGTCTCCCTCTTATTGTATCCTGTGTTTCCTAACTCACCCTCTGAGTAAGCCCGTGAACACACCTCTTGGCTGCTTAAAACTCTCTACCATATCACTCTGGTTGGCAGTAGATGACTATCTTTTTAGGTAGTTTTTGTTTGACTAATTTTTGGGCCTATTATTTTAATACATGATGAATTAAAGATTGTTTTAAGGTTTTCCCATTATTCCATTTATTGCTAGTCTAGGACCTCCTAAGGTGCAGTATCTAAGGGTACTTTGATCTTTTGGTGAAATTCTTAGGACTTAAAACCCCATGAAGTGAGTGACCGAGGTGGGGTTAGCTTTTCATTGTAACCAACTCTGGGCTACTGAACAATGTCACTTCCTGCCTCTTTCAGGAAGGATCATGCTCATTTCCATCTGTCTGTCCATGGAACTGTATCCTATTTTAGGTTAACTCCAGTAATCTCATAACCTGTTCTTGACCCACCAGTGAAAGGAAAAATATTCTTCCTAGAATAATGTATCTCTTTTGTAATTAATGCTATGCATACAGACTGACTATGCAGTTACTACGGGTTCCTTGGAAAAGGGGGGCCTGTCCTGGTGGCTTCCCTTCCCTTTGCTTCTTCATGGTGTGAACCTGTGCAGGATGAACTGCATTGTTGGCAGGAGAGTGGGAAACAGAACCACAGGTTTTGGAAAGGGATTAGAGGGGTACCTGGGTGGCAAAAACCCCTCTGACGAGTGATCGCTGGAGTGATCACTCCTCCCCATAAATATTCTGTGACCCAGAAAAGATGATGCAGGTGACCACACCAGAGATGCTTTCACCTGATGAACAAGTGTTTGCTTGTTCATTGTAGGGTTTGGCGGCATCTTTAGGCTGGGCAGTTATTGAGAAGAAGCAGTATTTTGCATGCAGTGGTATTTTATCTGTCATGCCATTACGATAATGCCAGTATTCTGTTCTTTTGGCAGAACAGAATGCCGACACTTCAGGTGCATGCACGTGGCCTAATCATGTCGGGTCTTTCCATGTAAAGCTCTTCTAATTGGCAGATTTGACACTTCAGTTTTTTTGGAAACTAATTTCTGTAGGTTCAATTGCAGACTTTATTATTTATTTATTTTTTTCGACCCCCAAGAGTATTTTTGAAGGTTGTTAAAGAACATGTCCTGGATAAAAGTGTCTCTTCTCCCACCATGCCCTGCAGATAGGCTCATTCGGTTCCCATTAAGTAGATAATTGTAACAAGCAGCAGTGAGTAGAGGCACTCGGGGCCTGTTAATCAGAATTAGCCTGACATCTTTTGGGGTTTTCAGAATTACAGCTCATGCCGGGCTGTCACATCCACAGTTACTGGAGCTGTCAGCGGTGCTGGGGGGACTTGCTTCTTTTCAGTGTAAACTCATCAACTGCTGAGGTTGAGAAGACCAATTTGTCTTGTAGTGGAGTGGGGGGAGGGATAGTTCAGGCAGAATGAAGAACCTGGGAGCTAGAGAGTCAAATTCAAGATGATATTTTAAATGCACATTTCTAAATGGGCAATTTTAACAATACTTTTTGCATAATTAAATAAAACTATTGGTTTGGAGCCACATCCTAGCAAGTAAATAACTTACACAAAAAAGTCTGAAGAACTAGAGAGAAACCAAAATATGCATCCATAAAAAGAAAATGTCTGTTTATGGTTTTACGTGTGTGTGTGTGTATATGTATGTGTGTGTATATGTATATATATGTGTGTGTGTGTATATATATATATATATATATATATATATATATATAAATATTTTTTCTATTTATTTTTTCTTAATGATGGTGGATTATGCCCAATGAACACTGTTAAACCAGCATGGCAGCCCACAGACTCCCTATAGTTCCTTTGTAAAGAACCACTTTTTACCATATATCTCCATAACAAAGGAACATGAAACGCGCTACATTTTTGGGCTGTAAGTTGGCCATGTCCATGAGCTCGGTGCTATATATTAAGTTTTGGAGCCCTCAAAAGATTTCTTTGCATTATTGGTGTGCAATGCAAAGGAAAGTGTGTGTCCACCATGGGTCTTGTCCCTGGTCCATGGATTAGCACTGTCCCCTTGTAGTACTTTGGTCCTTGAATTGTATATTTTAGGGCTGTATTACACCAGCAGACTGTGACAAATTTTCTGACCAATCATTGGTCAGATGGCCATTTAGTCTTTCACAAACACACAAACCTCTTGTTGTACACACCAACTATTGGTCTAATTGGACATAAATTGGTCAGATAATGTGATGTAATACAGCCCTTACAGCTAAATCTCCTTTCCAGTTGCCTTCTTTGTCTCTTTTAATCGCCCGGCATCAGCTGTGTGTCTCTCACTTGGTTTCAGCAAAGATCAGTGCAATCTAACGTGTCCTCTCCAGGGAGTAGCACCTCGTCTTCTATGTGGCAACTTTCACTCAGTGCTATAATGAGCAGAAAATGGGATTTTTTCAGTCTGCAGCGTCCGTATGTTGGACGATTCAGGATGGAGCTGTCTGCAAGATGTTTTACTGCCAGATGTTGAGTAGGACGGTTTGGTTTTTTCAATCATGTATGTTGAATGTTATCAGGGTATGGTTGAGCCTATGTAGACGATCATATCGGACACAATAAAATGGACTGGACAAGCAAATTCTATTTTGTTGAGGTGTCTTCAATAAATTTCCGGATGTGTGAATGGACCCTTAGGGTGAATAGGACTTCACACTCTCCCTGCTGCCCTGTGCATAGTGCACACAGAAGCAGGGAGATTACCATGGCAGCCATGGCTTCAGTAGTGTCCTGGCTGCCATGGTAACTAATCAGAGCCCCAGAATTTTACTGCTGGGGCTCCGATCAGAAGCTGCCACTGCCACCAATGAGAAGGGGAGGGGACCCTGTGGCCACTTCCACCAATGATTTTAATACTGGGGGGGCGCACTGCGCCACCAATGATAATTAACCTTTAATACAGGAGGCAGGTGCCGGCAGCAGATCAGCGGCAGTTAAGGGAGGGTTAACTGCCTGAGGGGTTAACTGCCGCTGATCACAGCTCCCTGACAGAGGCAGGGTGACGGCTATGTGATTCTGCTGCCTGCCGGCACCTGCCTCCTGTATTAAAGGTTAACTATCATTGGTGGCGCAATGCGCCTGCCCCTCTCTTCTTATTGACAGCAGCAGCACAGGGGGGAGGGAGAGAGTGACTCCTTCTCCCCTTCTCTTCTTTAAAAGAAGAAAAACTGCTACAATAGGACATAGTTTTAAGGGGCAAAGGTTTAAAAGTAATATCAGGCAGTATTACTTTACTGAGAGAGTAGTGGATGCATGGAATAGCCTTCCTGCAGAAGTGGTAGCTGCAAATACAGTGAAGGAGTTTAAGCATACATGGGATAGGCATAAGGCCATCCTTCATATAAGATAGGGCCAGGGGCTATCCATAGTATTCAGTATATTGGGCAGACTAGATGGGCCAAATGGTTCTTATCTGCCGACACATTCTATGTTTCTGTGCTGCTATGGAAACCTGAGCGCGCTGACTCCATGTTCTCTGATGCTAGGCTGCGAAGTAGGGCAGCCTAGTATCTATAAATGTCAAATCCCGGTATCGTTATTTATTCCATCATAATAGAAGTCTATAGCCTGCAAAACGGATCTGTCCCGTTTCCGTTATGCAAGGGAGTCCTCTAAAGGTATTTCTTTATGCATTTCGTTATAAACTTGCGTTATGGTCCGTGGTAACGGAATCCATAACGCAATTCACCTTTTACCAACAAATGAAGTGTGAACAAATTAAAAAATATGAAATCTCTAGTAGATACCTAGCCATCAAAATTGTATATTGAGAGGTCCTTTAGCTCATGGTCCACTTCATGCCCCATTTTTTCAGGGTTTGGACATAAGTGAATTTTTACTTGTAGTCCAAAAAATTTTTTACCAGTATAAAGCAGGCAGAATATGTGTGGTTTTTTTTTTTTTTTTTTTTTACATTTATTTATATATTTTTTTTAGTTGAAGTTTTTGCAAAAAAAGACACCACCTAATTAACAAAAACACCAGTAGCAAAAATAAAACAAAAAACTGGAAAATAAACTCTAGGATTGTAGTGTTTGTGTCTTCCCCCCATGCTGTGTGTGATCAGAGTTTAAAACGCCCCATTCACTTGCATTGGGTGCAGAGTATTGGTGGATTTGATGAGTATTTAGAAAAGGAATCCTCATCAGATCCTTAATGTGTGAACAGAGCCTTACAGGTGTGGCAAGCATTTCACGTCTTCCCATGGGTTGTGATTCACTTACCATTAGCATGAACATTACTGAATTACTAATTGTATAGCTGACCTGACAGATGTCACTGTGGTTTAACAAATGCCTTCATAATGTCACTGTGGTTTACAGCGCATACGCAGTGGGGGCGCTGTCCACTAAATTGATGCCGCCACTCATTTTTAACTTGGGGAATTTGCTATACTTTAGTATTCAGAGAGACAGTTCCCCTCTGACTGTCGTGGTCTCCCGCCTCCGATGGGAAGCGAATGTGTCACTTGCTGCATTATTTAGCAGGCCTGGCAGTGCAGGATAATACGCTTGACAGGAAGCCCTAGTTTTATCGTGGCGGAGGAGAAGCACGCAGTTGTCGTGAATCACTGGGCAAACAATTTCCAAAAGACCTAGCTGCATGTACAGTGCCACCATGCCGGTCTAAAAAAAAAACATGGTGTACCGGGGGCGAGTGTCTGCAGCCTGAGCCACGTGTGAATTTGTAGCATGTGGTTGGGTTTCTCCTCGCTGTTATCTGTAAAGGAATTTCTGATTAATAGGACATCTGTATGAACTTGTTATTGACACCCCCACCAGCCCTGATAATGGCATTCCTGGTTAATGTCACAGTTACAGGCTGGGGGAGGGTCGGCACATGGCAGAACCCATTACCCCTGCCTTATATCATCCTTTGCTCCTGGAGTGGTGTCACGTGCAAGTCTCCGAGCAATGAACTTCTAGTTGACAGCTTGCACTACAGTCTAGACCTGCACGTACAGAGCAAGAGGGAATAGCAACCTTTGGGTAAGAATGCCAAATTTTGAAAAGCTGGGTGACAAACTACTGACGCTGTAATCGTGACCATTAGTGGTTGTGTCCTTCATCTAACATATAAGAAAAACTCTTAGCTTCTAATCATAAATGCAAGATCTGCAGCAACCCCCACCTACCATGTGGCATATTTGCCATCTTACTGCTACCTTTTGCACGCCCTGAACTAAGAGGAATAGAACTCATCATATTATCCCATGTGTCATTAATGAAGCTGGTGTGAACAGTGGGAAGTTCTGTCCTGTTATACCAGCTGTAATAGTCCAGTACATCTAGCTCTCACGATTGTGGCACACAGATAAGTGCCCCTCAAAACTTGGCATCAAGCGTGCCCTTTCTGTTCCTCTGTATACTGGCAGCACATCCGCATTTCGCAGTCTAACAAAACCTTGCAACGGGTCATTGTCGATACGTTGTGTTGACACACACTTAACATTGTGTGGCCCTTTGTCTCCCTGTCCCGTGGGGCGGCAGAGGGCAGAGAAGATTCTCCATCCTATCCCTTCCCTGCCTTTTTATTTTCTAGATAAACCTGCTTGTCCTCTTCTCCCCGCCCTAGAACTCCAGAGGAAACCCTAAGCAGGGACTGTGTGACAGGCTGACATTCCAGCTCAGGGTGTGCCTCCCTTGGACGAGCAGCTGGCTTTGTCTCTGCTTGTTTATTGTCTTCCTTATTTTTCTTTTTTCCGCACCCCTATTTGGATTTTTATTTTCTAAGAAGGCGTCTTTCCGCTGGTCAAAGAATGATTCGTGCTTCCTTGCTGTAAGCTGATATTATTCTTGATGAGTGACGTAATTTGTCTGAAGACCATCTTCAAAGGATTAGGGTTATGAGTGCTGTACCCAGCCCTACCTAACTTTTTTGATTATTTTTCAGAGGGTAGAGGAGGGTGAATCACTTGGTTGTTTCTATGGCTCATGGTACATTGGACAGTCCTTACATTGATGGCATTATTCCTCGATCTGTTACTACTTTCTATCCCCAATCCACAAGTTTATACAGTGAAATGTGTTTTTTTTTTTTTACCCAACTCGTGTGCAATCTCCAGCATGAACACTGAAGAAGCCTTCAAAGTTTCTGCTCCACAGGCTGTTTGGGTCTTTCCTTTACTAGTGCTATATATTGGATTGCGTTATCTGACCCAGAAAGACTTTGAGTTGTCTGGAGCTTTAGAAAACGAGGTGTTAGATCAGCTCCATATTGGTGGAATGGGGTAAATTGTCAACAAGAACTTTTTTTTTTTTTTATAGGGTTCAAGATAAAGGACAAGCACATTTATATTGGCTTAGTCACCTAATAGTTATTTCTCCTTCATACGTATAACTTATAAATCTTGTTTGTGTGATATGGTTCAGTTGTAGAGTGTCCATGGTGGTCTTCTAGCTTCTTACTACTGTATTGCATTGCTACTATTCTTGAATATCTTAGTCACATTTTTGTAGTATGGCTCTATAACTGTTTGATAGCTGCAAGGAGTTAGAAAAAGATCTTTTGGCTTCTGTACAAACAGACCTTCTCAAGGTTTCATGAAGTTAGCCAAACATGGTGAGAGGTCTCCCCAAGAAACATGGTCATTGAGGAATATTCCAGTCCTCCTACAAGGAGTTCCTTCAATCCCTCATTGCTAGATGAACAGGTTACAGTTGTTTCCTTTACTATGAGAAAGGTGACAGTTTTTTTGATTGGAATGAGAACACTTTGGGTCACCTTGAACTTCTTGATATTTCCAGTGTATGGCTACAGAAATGGGACTATGTATGAGCAGCATTCAAAATAACTTTTTAGAGGTTTAAACTGCTATACATCACGTCACTGTAAAGTTAATCATTCCTATGAAATATTACTTGACAGCTTTAGCAAATGTTGGGGCATTTGCTAACGATCCAAAGTCTACTGCACACCAAAAGTTCTGACTACTAATATCTGACCTTGTCTAACCTGGTATTCTTTTGTCCTAACTTGGCTTGAGTGGCAGCCAACTACTCTGCTCTTTTATGTGGATATAGTAATATTTTTATGTTCATTCACACTGAAGTCTTCTGCTATGACGTGTTTCTCCACCGAGGGAAGAGGGTAAGGGGTGTGATAATGGGATTTTTGGCTTGCTAATTCCTTTGAGCCTTGAGACTGCTCAGTTTCTTCCCAATTCCAAGACCATGTTTAAAAATGCATTTTGCAGAGCATCTGCTGATATCAAACTGGGAATAATCTTCTCCAGCATCTGTTCTTTCGAGACCACTCGTCTTGAGCAGTAGCAACCCAACTGTCTATTTAGCCATTAGTGGCACTGTTTAATGACTATATAGCTATTCGCCCAGTCCTGTTGAAGATTGTATAGTATGCCGTCTGTGTTACTCCACTTTATCTAACTTTATGTTGTAGTATAGTATATTCTTTGCATTTGGGTATGCGCAGAGGACACCCACACACCTATGTGGAGAATTGCTGCTGCTTACTTCCTGTTCCATGACTATATGCCAGCTGTCTCTTGCATAAAACATTTTCACCATGGACGCCAGCTGTAAATGTCTTTTGAGGTTTTTGTTTTTTCCACTCTAGAACAGCTGACTGTTTCACTAATGCCAGATCTCTCCATAAAAAGCGCGAGCGCATATATCTTTAGCCTCTATTACATACAAACCCTTTATTATATCTATAGATTTTTGAGGGCGATGTTGTCCATTTAGTGTATTGTTTGCTTCGTACATGACCTATCCATATGGATTTAGCATTCTTGTGATTACGTTCAGCTACTGGTTATTCTGCAGACAGATGGCTTCCTGTGGACTTGGTGCGCTCTGTGCATTGCGGGTAAATTAATTGAGCAGACGGAACTGATTCTCGCTGTTTTCTTCTTTACAGAAGTAGAATGGAGTTAATTGACGTAGCGGAGCGGCCTATGAAGGTCACAGAGTGGCAGAAAACTTACACCTACGATTCTGGGATCAACTCTGGCATGAACACCTCTGCACCATCGCTGAATGGCAAGACCGTGCTGTTGGAGGATGACGACATGGGCTACACTAAACAGTACACAACTGTGAAGACCACCACCTATACACAGCAACAAGCACCAGGTATGTTTTGTAGGAGGAATTGTGAGTTTTCCAAGTGCAGCGTTCCCCTCTGCAAAGAGAACATGAGTTAATAAACGGAAGCCAAGTAAGGATGTAGAGCACAAGCGGTGAAGAAAAAAATAAAAAATCCCAGCCCGCCACTTTTAGTTTAAAGGCTATGTACACCTTCAGGAGCATATTATTATTTTTTTATATAATATTGCATTTTTTTTTTTTAAACTAAAAATCCTTTTTTTAATTAGTAGTTATGAAAATATTCAGCTGTTTCTGAGATACAAGGTTTAAAAAAAATCAGTTTGCAAGCTGTCACTTTGTGTTTGTAGCTCTCATTCCTGATCTCCTAACCTCCATAAACACTTATTTAAGCCTTAGGCTACTTTTACATTAGCGTTTTTGCAGATTCATCATGGATCTGCAAAAAAACAAACTCTTCCATTACAATAATACAACATGAATGGATCCGGTTCTATTATGTCTTCTATAGCCATGACGGATCCGTCATGAACACCATTGAAAATCAATGGGGGACGGATCTGTTTTCGATTGTCAGAGAAAACAGATCCGTCCCCATTGACTTACATTGTGAGTCATGACTGATCCGTCTTGCTCTGCACCACATCGCAGACAGAAAAACGCTGCTTGCAGCAGCGTTCTGTCTGCGGTGGGAGCGCAACCATATGGAACTGAATGCATTTTGGTGTGTTCAGTTTTGACAATGAATGGGGACAAAACTGAAGTGTTTTCTTCCGCTGTTGAGATCCTATGATGGATCTCAATAGGGGAATTGGAAACGCTAATGTGAAAGTAGCCTTATTCTTATCAGTTTGAAACAAATTGAGCTACAATGAGTGTTTCAGGCCAGAAGGTCATAGATGCTACACATGAGCCATGGAGGGAATTTGGAGAAGGCACAGTGACGGCTTACAAACAAACTGATTTGTTAACCCTTGTAACTCAGAAACGGCTGTGAATGCGCCTGCTTTACTCCAAAGAAGCGATCTTCTCACTAACAATGTAGGCACTGTCCTCTTACTAGTCTCCTCGTAGCATCCTTGTCGACATTCCCTCCTGTATGGATCACTAAAAGTTGCTGTAGATGGCCACACTTCAGCCCCCTCACACTTTCAGATCACTGTTGCCAGCTGGCACTATGCATCTTGGATCGCAATCCTCCAGTCACAGGAATATGGAGACACAAAGAGAGAACCTTGTGCAGAGTCATTTAAGGTAAAACAATCTGCTGTATTGTTTCAGGTCAGTCAAAAGATGAACATCTTGTGTAAATCATATAGTAAAATGGTAGAAAAGATCTGGAGCTCATAAGTACCAAACTAATGTCCCCTTACAAGGCTTCTTCAGGTGTTCCTATTCTGAGCTAGCGTCCACATTTTTAATTTCATAAGCACCAACATTTCCAGGTCACAAGTCACTTCACTTAAAAACCTCATAAGGGTGCATTCACACAGTGTAGCTCCTAACTGCAGTAGCTACCAGCCTGTATGAAGTAGGACTCAGCAAACCCATTATAAAATGCATTCCCAGTCCCAAAATGAAAAAGGAGGGGGGTAAAAACTGCATCGAAACTGCACCATGTGAATACGGCCCGAAATTGTCAATTTCAATATTTCACCTACTTGGCCAAAGGGTGTTAATTTAGGTTAAAATATAGAGAGAAATAAATAAAAAAAAATACCAGATCCCTATTAGTGTATCTGATATATCAAATCGATCATACTGGTATATTTGCCCTGCATGGCTCTAGCGCAGCCTCCAATACAATCATGGCCATCTCAGTGCACCAAGTAAACTACTCATTCGGAGAATCCGTTTCCCAGCCAAAGAGAAAGGAAAATGATGCTTTAAGACTGCACTCTGTGAACACAGCCCAAAAAATTGACATTAAGCAATTAAATGTAAATTTCCACATTCAATTTTATCAGAAAAAAAAAAATTATTTTTTTTTGTCTTTTTGCAACCGTTTTAATGATGTGACCCCCCCACTCTCCACGGTGGGTCAACCCGACAAATACCACAGCATACAGACCTTTTGGATTGTATTCATGTTCTTGTTTGAAATGCTGGTACACGTTGTGAGTGATCAAACCCTTTCTAATGTTTCTAATATGTCCAGCCAATCCTGTTTTTACTCCCCGCCCATCCTACCAATGTACTGGTCACCACACATACACATCAGTACGACTACAACATTCCTGCTCTGGCAATTTGTTTCTTTATCTCAAATTGGTTATTTGGATTATATTCTGAACTGAATTTAGTTGTTAATTTAAACTAACTTGTGCTTCGGGTCCTTACTTGGAGATCTGGCTGCTGGCACTGACTGCAAAAATGGGGGTCTCGAGTTCCCTGGATGAGTGGTGGTTGAACATGCGCACTGCCACTCCATTTATTCTTTAAGACTGCCAGAGATCGTGGTAGAACAGTATACTCCCATCTCTGCAGTGCCATAGAGAAGAGAGTGTAGCACCCATAGTCGACCGCCACTCTATTGATCTGGGGAAATCGTGACTCCCATACTTATGATTGGTGGAGGTCCAACTGCAGGGATCCCCACCGATCATGAGAATGGGAGTCCCAGTTTCTCCAGATCAATGGAGCAGCAGTCAGATTAGATCCTGAAGATGGGCGAATACATTTATATCTTTGGGTAACCCCTTTAAGCTGGCACCATCTTTCCTCTACTTGACACAGAGGAAGCAGTTATGGTTTTCTTTGGCCCTCAAGCTGGAGGAGTGTCCACAGATAGCACATACCATAGAAGGCTGTTGTTTGGCTGTTCACGCACTGTCTCGTTCATGTGAATTTCCAGGGGGGAACTGTTTCTTTTTATTGCAGCTGGCACCGGCAGCCTAGTGTGGCAGCGATTCAGACCTTGGGTGTTGGAATAAAGGCTTCATTGTTACTCTGCACTTGTCTGCAGCATATTTAAGCAACCTCTTTAGAAGCTGTTTGCGTCTTTATGGCAGCTTCCCATGATGCCAGCCTTGGCTGCAGCCTTAAACTGGTTTAGAACACCAGTATCATACACTCATTGTGGCTTTTGGGACACCATTTGCAGCTTTCACTAAGAACTATGATTGTTACGAATGTATCAGTTGCCTTGACACAAGTTTTAGCCCTGTGGCAGTTACCGTACAGGAATATACGGTAACCACCCATGCTATTCATATTGAGCAGTCACGGCTCTGCAAGGAGAATGTTAATGGACAGCTTTTCCGTAATGCATTGTATATTTGCCAAATGCGTTTTGTTAGCCATTTTCTTTGTTGCCTCTAATTGACTCCCAGGTTTTCCTGTCTGTAAAAGTTTTGTGTAATTGGCCAACTGCACTGTAAATAGGCTGTGGTGGAAATGCTGCTTGAGGAGCCCCTTAGTCCCTTTCAGGATGGCAAGCAATGGCTGTACTGTTGGCCGAGTGGCTTCTTCCTTTAAGCTTGGTGGTTGGGCATTGGGATCTGTTGCATGGGGGAGTAAAATTGGGGTCTTCTGATTGATATGGCTGCGGCAAGGCCCTATATGCTTGGACTTAATAGTATGTAATAAAATCAAATGTCACCAGTAGATATAGTTGACCTTCCGATTCCATCTTTATTAAGCCGATACATTTTTCTTTGAGAACTGCGTGTCAACCTATAAGAGTTGTTCTCTGCTAATTCCCCTAGTTTTCATAATGAGGCTATGCTACATATCAGGGTGAAGGGTACAGAAAGCGATCCTTCACCAGCTAAGTCCTCAATGGTTTCATTGGTCCTGTCAACATTTTGTACCATTTATGTTTATTTTAGGGGTATTATAATCAGGACTGTAAAAGGTACCATCATTCAGTTTGAGGAATTGAGGATTTTCGATTTGTGGTTTTCCTTCTTTGTCTTGACTGATATTCCTTTTATGAACCTAATCCCATGAGGTAACCCTCAATGTAGGCTAACCAAGTGGGTTCTTGAGATTCTGCCAGGGGCGTAACTATATCAGAAGCAGTTAGTATGGGGCAAACCCAGGAGGAGGACTAAAAGAGATTTTGTCAAGGACCCCTCAACAGTAGTATACAATTACATTATATACAGTGACACTATATACAATCAAATGACATATAGTATATGCATGTAGGAAATGGATTGAGCGGCTGCTGGGCCTAGCCTTAGAGAGCCATCTTGACTAGGCACAGGAGTGGGGGTTGCAAAGAAATTTTGCATTAAAAAATTTGCCGTGTGGCCCAGTCATTTCTAGTTATGCCACTGGTTTCTGCCAATATTTCTTTATCAATTTCTGAATGTTTACTTATCTATCTTCACATAGATATGGAGTCTCAGCTTGCCATGACACGAGCCCAGCGTGTTCGTGCAGCAATGTATCCAGAAACGGTGGAAGGACACATCTTACCCTATTGTCAACACAATTTGATGGACAACAGACCAATGTGCAAAAAACTTGCAGAGCCCTCACAAATGCTGAAATCTGCGTTTGTCCACCTCATCAATTACCAAGATGATGCTGAACTGGCCACCCGTGCTATCCCTGAATTGACTAAACTCCTGAATGATGAGGATCCGGTAAGGCTTTGGTGAACCTTTTAAGTTGATTGATCTTGGGTGATAAAAAGGTGCAGTTTAAGGTTCATGAAGGACCTAAGTGACACAAGCTCCATCATTTTTGTTCTATCAGGTGGTAGTGAACAAGGCTCTATGATCGTTAACCAGCTCTCCAAAAAGGAAGCATCCGTAGAGCGTTGATGCAGTCCCCGCAAATCGTTGCAGCTGTTGTGCGTACCATGCAGAAGCACAAGTGACATGGAAACTGCCCGCTGTACCACTAGCATTTTGCACAACTTGTCCCCACCATCGAGAAGGGCTCCTGTCCATTTTCAAGTCTGGAGGAATTCCTGCTCTCGTTCGTATGCTTAGGTAACTAACTTCCCCACCATTTGTTATCTTATTACTGTGTCTAGTGTCTCTTGGTCTCATTTAGACCGTAATACATTATTTTTTTACTTTTTGTTTTGTGTTTTTAGCTCTCCAGTGGAATCTGTGCTATTTTACGCAATCACAACTCTACACAATCTCTGCTGTACCAGGAAGGTGCCAGATGGCTGTGCGCTTGGCCGATGGACTGCAGAAAATGGTGCCACTGCTTAACAAGAATAACGCCAAATTTTTGGCCATTACAACAGACTGTCTGCAGCTCTTGGCATATGGCAATCAGGAGAGCAAGGTGAGCCAATATGTTGCACTGAGACTCTTTAGTTACCCAAGTTTAGCTTTGTGTCATTCTCATAGAGCTGTGATGGCTAATCTCCGGCACTCCAGCTGTGGTAAAACTACAACTCCCAAGATGCACACTTGCTTAGCTGTTCTCGGAACTCCATAGATATGAATGGAGCATGCTGGGAGTTGAGGTTAGCCATCACTGTCATAGAGATTTAGCATATTATAATTGGTTTGCACGGTTATCTTGGTGATCAATGAACTTGAATGGCACCATGTGGTTTTTAAAAATGGCCTTAATCATAAAATCTGAATAATCATCCCAAATATGAACAATTTTTTTTCCCATGGAGAAATACTGTTAAGGTGCTCATACACATGGGGCCTCTTGCACTTGACCATATGTATTTTGCAGTCCGTAAAATGTGGATCTGTGAAATACGGTTGACGTCTGTGTTGTCTGTTGACTTAAATGGGTCTGTGGTCCGCATTTTGCCTTATGTTCCATCTTTGTGTAACAGACATACGGATGCAAAAAGCAAATGGATCATCTGTGTGCTTTCTGCATCCATACGTCTGTTTTTCAAAAGATAGAACATGATGTATTCTGGCCGCAAAATGAAGTCCATGGACCCATTTGAGTTTATGGGTATGCAAAAAAAAAATGGCTGCAACATGGACGTCATCCATATTTTGTGGATCTGCGTTTTGTCCGTTCAGTCCAGGAAACATGCTCTGACGGCTGTATATCCTGGACTGAACCCTGCTCCTCTGACATGCTGAACTGTACGCACACCATTATGTGTGTACAGTACAATAGATATGCGGTGAGGCAGGAATACACAGCTAGCTCATGTCAGAGGAACCGTGCTTGTTTCAGGAACTACAGCCTGGACTGAACATGATTGTGTGGAACTGGCCGTAGCGTTGAGCACTTATTGCTGGAGGAAATGGGTAGACAGACCTTCTCTTATGCCCATAAGAACTAATAGATTTGAAGAATAGAAATTATTCAAATGGAACACCCCTTAAAGGAACATGGACAAACTTGCTGGTTAAAATTGAAAATGTTTGACCTTTATACTTCGGAAGTTGTCTTAGGATTAAAAATTAAAACTCTGAACTTTGTCTTATTTTACTAAACACCTTTTTCGCAAAGTTTTCTCAACTTTTTTTCTCCTTCTATAAATACCAGTGCAATGACATTATTTCTGTGCGTTTTGCTTTGTCCTTGATTTGTAACAAGCTGCCATCCAAACCACATAATAAAGCGTAAAATGGTTTGAGATCTGTGCTTCGGGGAAGCTTTGCAAAGTCAAATAAACCCGGAAAGAACCCCCCCCCCCCCCCCCACCTCCTGCTCAAAAAACATTCATATTTAGAAATGGAACAAGATGGCAAGGGCAATTGTGGATTGGTTATCTGTAAACGTGTATCAACCTAGACCTAATCCTCTATCTATGAGTATGTAGATCGATACCTCCAGTGTACGCATACTGAGCAGAACATTCTGCATTATCATTTGCCTTTGCCGCTTATAACTTCAGGTCGATCTTGCAGTAAATATGGTCTCGACTTAAAGGGGCTACTTTATTCCAAAATCAGTACCAACCTGCGTCAAGATAAACTTGTTTAAAATTAAGAGAAGGTTCTCATGATCGTGAAAATGGTGGTCCTGTATTGTCCACCCCCCCCCCCCCCTTCCCCCTCATATGAAGTTCAGCATGACAACTGTTCTCGTGTTCAGGGGTCCCAGCGGTCGGACCCCAACCGATCAGGCACAAACCTCCGAAGAGGAAGGAGACTCCAAATAAAGAATCTGTTTCTGATTTGGCCCTATGATGCTCCCTTGCTAAGTGGTATCTTGCAGTGTCAACTGAGCAACCGCATTGTAGGGGGCACTTAATATGTTCGGTATTGCAGTCCGTGTTGTATTAACCTTCAACAAAGCTCTATCTAAGCTGAAACCTTGCATCTTCATAGCTCATCATCCTGGCCAATGGAGGACCTCAAGGTCTAGTGCACATTATGAGGACCTACAACTACGAGAAGCTTTTGTGGACCACCAGCAGGGTGCTGAAAGTCCTGTCTGTGTGCCCCAGCAACAAGCCAGCCATAGTTGATGCTGGTAAGTACATTGTGATCACCCAGCTGGCGTATAAATCTGAGTGGTGGAGCAGCCTACTTTTCCTTTTCTCTTTCTGTGTTTCACAAAGCCCATTGTGAAGGTAGTTGATTATCCCGGAGGAATTCATTGTAGATACAGCTGCAGATGTTATATCCCATGTTTTCCGAGCTGAAGCCACAACATTTCCTCTTTTTTGTCCAGGCCCGTTGATAAGGTCACAGTTGTAATGTTTGTTCCCCTTTCCTTTCCATGAGGATTCTCATGAGCATGGCTCAGAATTATATTCCAATCGCGTGTAACGGTACAAGCTCTAGATTTTATTTAATTTTTTTCACCCTAAGCTGGTTACTGTATGGTGGCCTTGTCCTAGGGGGACTTTGGGGCTTTTGGTGATGTATGACTGACATTTCTGCATTCTTGTGAAGGAGGAGGATAGATTTCCTTTAGTCTCAGCTATATAGTATGTAATTTTTGTCCATTTCCTTCACCACTACGGTAATTCCACTGATTTCCACTCAGTGGGTCAGCTGCTAGTCTGTCTGTCTGAGCAAACTTTGTGATGTACTTGAAAGCTCCATGTGTAAAATAAAATAAAAAGTGCTCCATAACCTGTCACACATGTCTGCGTGCCATGCTGGTCCACAAGGGAACCTCAGCCATGTACTATATCCCCATGGGTACAGATCCTAGTAGTCATATGTTATGGAGTGGAAGTAATTGCCCTCCTCAGTTGCGCAGCTTTAGTACAGGTCACCAAAGTTCGATTTTTCCACATTATGCATCCATTTGTTGTAGTATATATATATTTTTTTAACTAAGTAAGACCCATTTTCATGTTTGGACATCCTACCTCGAGGTTGCAATGGCTTTATATGCTCTGTCTTCATCATGGTCCGTGGCTGATGGACTGATCTAATCGACTTTCTAACCTTGCCTGTTGTAAACTTTTTGGATATGCCCAAAGCCTTGTGATATTAGATCTCTTTGGGGAGACTATGCGTGTAGTGGGACAATTTAAAAAATTTCTCTTAAGTCTCTTTACGATCAAAGATGAAGGTGAAAATTATCATTTAGGTATGTTAATAGCTGAATGTTTTGCAGCCTGAAGGGCCATCTCACATTTTAGGCTGATGAGACACTGGGACATGTTATATCATGCGTATTATGGTTGCCTTGGGTCTCCTCAGTCTTTTTTTTTTATTTATTTTTTTATACATTTCTAATCATCCTATGTTCAAGTAGCTCTTTAATAGTCATCTTTGTTTCTAGGAGGAATGCAGGCTCTGGGAAAACATCTCACTAGCTCCAGCCCTAGGCTTGTACAGAACTGCTTGTGGACTTAAGAAACTTGTCTGATGTCGCCACTAAACAGGTGAGGAACTTGACCATCATTGTAAAAGACTAAGATGTATGTTCAGTTGATATCTGCTTGTTGCCATTTTTTGGTCACTAGGATGTCGGCCAGGCAGAACTTAATGTTGTAGTACATGGCTACTCTTCACCCAGTCTGTTATTAGCTGACTTTTAAGATGGTTGGTGGTTCCCAACTGTCTATTGAAGGCTCTGAATGGTGTCGACATTAATACTGAAGAAAATGCTCAGGTTTCTGACCAGTCATTTGTTGTCACGTCTGAGAAGGTCCATACAGAAACCATATTAAGGTTTTCTTTGAAGATGTGATGTCTTCAGAGAATTAAATGGTTTCCCTGTCTTACAGTAGTGAAATGTTCTGACAAATTCTGGCTATAATAAATTACGCAATATTGTATTATAAGGAAGTGGTCAAGGCAGCGCTGTACACTTGTGTTATCAGCTCTGTCACCTCTTTTTGGGGGACTGCATGTGACATATGGACCTTTTGTGTCATGACAAGCTGTCATAAGCAGATTCATGACACGTACAGGGAATAATAATGACTCGCAGCTTTTTTTTTAAGCTGAAATTCCAAAATGGTAAAAATGCCTAATAAGTCACATTCGTTGAATAGGTTAAGTTTTCCAGAAATAACATCTTGTTCATTTTCATTTGTCCCTCCCAAACTTGGTCCGACATACCAGTGGGTTACAGCTGAATTTATGCTGATTGATCCCTTTCCCACCTTTAATCAGGTCTGAAAGAAATTGCTAGCAGCAGACTGGTTGCAGCTCAGCTGCTGGATCCAAAAATTCACTTGTCCAAAACATCCAAATTTTGGATCCACAGTCCAGGCAGGAAAAATTTGACAGCGTCCAGATGTGAATTAACATAATTTATTCACCAATCCCACTCTCAAAAAAATGCAACATTTTCTACTTCACTAAGGCTACTTTCACACTAGCGTTTTACTTTTCCGGCATAGAGTTCCGTCACAGGGGCTCTATACCGGAAAAGAACTGATCAGTTTTATCCCCATGCATTCTGAATGGAGAGTAATCCATTCAGTTTGCATCAGGATGTCTTCAGTTCAGTCGTTTTGACTGATCAGGCAAAAGAGAAAACCACAGCATGCTACGGTTTTTTCTCTCGGCGAAAAAACTCAGGACTTGCCTGAACGCCGGATCCGGCATTTTTTCCCATAGGAATGAATTAGCTCCGGATCCGGCATTCAGAATGCCGGATCCATCGTTCCGGCATGCGCAGATCGGTAAAAATGTGAAAAAATATACAAGACGGATCCGTCGGTCCGCATGACAAGCGGAGAGACGGATCCGTCCTTGCAATGCATTTGTGAGACGGATCCGCACCCGGATCAGTCTCACAAATGCCTTCACCCTCAGTTCAGACCTGAGCGTTTTACAGCGCGTTCCTATGCGCTGTAAAACGCTCACAAGGAGAAACCAATGCTTCCCTATGGGAATGGTTCTCACCTGGGCGTTTTACAGCGCGTACGATCGCGCTGTAAACGCCCGACGCTCAAACAAGTACATGAGCGTTTTTTTTTTGGGCGTTTGTCGCACGTTCCCGTACATAGACTTTCGGGAACACGCGACAATGTGTGTTCACTTGTCTCTGTATGCGCGCTTGTAAACGCCCGTACAATCGCGCAACAGAGCGCTCCTTTCAGAACGCTCTGGTGTGAAACCCAGCGTCAGTCAGCGGCAGATCGGTGGATCGGCGGGCAGTTCCGACGACTGAACTGCCCGCGGATCACACTGCCGCAAGTGTGAAAGTAGCCTTAGGTCATTGTCAAATAATATATAATCATATTAATTTACATCTGGATGCTGTCACATTTTTATTTCTTAGACCATGATGTAAAAATGAAAATCGCCCATTCTATAGTAAATGGCAATCTCTTTCTAGAAAGAAAAGCTAGAACCACATGGATCCAGCGATCTCTCCATTCATTGCTCCGATTTGTTCTGCTAGATTATTTCAGACTGGTAGCTCGGGGGCATGACTTTTTCTGCTGCAACTTTCTACCCATTACAGCTCATAGGGTATGTCCTTTCTGCTGCAGTTTCTGCAACCTGTAAATGTCACAGCATCTAACAGAAGAAGGAATAAAACGGAGCATGTGTGACCACCTCAACAAAAATAATTTATTGAATAATGCAGTAGTTATACAAAAATTTTAATTACAAGTAATTACATAAGTATTCAGTTCCAGTTGCTAACTTGAAACATGTGAAATATTTTTCATGGGATAACCCCTTTCACCAGATCTACTGGCTATGTGTAGGTCATTCATATCTCTTAAGGTGCCCATGATGTTGGTTAAGTGTTCATTCGGCTGACAGCGATTCCTCTGACTTCCCTCAGCTGTTTTCAGAGTGGTATATCTTCTGTGGGAGAAAAAGATCAGGCGTGCCGAAATCCAGAATTCCCGATTCTGCTTTCCCGCAACCTTTTATTTCAGGAGTGTTGGGACAACCCTCATGCCAAGATCAATGGGTTGGGCCAACTGTCCCTTTGGTGTATGGGCACCTATAGGTTATGTTCACATACAGTGGAAATAAATCTGTTGTGATTGGCTATTCCGCTGCTAACCCGCATGGGTTCCGTTCACATTATGCAGCAGATTATGACAACCCTGTGAAAGTCTTCAGCTTTTCCACAGGATAATGAGCACGCTTCGGATTATTGCTGTGTGGGGATAGGGTTTTACTAACCCAATCTGCATGTATTGTACTGTTAATTGCTACAGATTTGGACTGCAGAATTGGTACTGCAGATGTGCAACAATTCTACCGCATGTAAACATGGTCTTGGGGTCGAATCATGCAATCCTGATAAGATCTCACCAGTTGTGGAAAGGATGAATGTCTTCTCTGTATCTGGTTTGACCATGCAGTGCTCCAGACAAAAAAAAATAAACAGGAGCCATTGGCCTCCTAAATTGAAAAATTTAGGAGCCAAATACATTTTTCGTCTACAAATTGAAAATATATAATTATAGTAAAAAAAAAAGACTTGGAGAAGTGAGACGCAGTCATAATAATGAGCGAGCACTACATATTAGGGGTGTCACAATACCAAAAAAAACATTCCGCATTTTATGGAATGTCTGGCCCTTAATAGAACAGTCCTATCCTACTTATTGGGAGGACAAGATGACACGGGTATTTTTTTTTTTTTTTCCTTTTACAATGTTCACTGCATAGAAGATTTTTAAAATATTTTAATAGTTTGGACTTTTCGGACGTGGCGATATGTAATATGTTTATATATTTTATAAGTAAAATTGGGAAAGGGGGTGATTTATACTTAATATTTTGGTGTTTGTCTTTTTAAACTTTTTTTTTTTTTTTTTTTTTTATACACTTTTTATTTACTAACTATTAGCCCCCTTAGGGGCTACAACCCTTGTCCTATTCACCCTAATAAAGCTCTATTAGGGTAAATAGGACTTTACACTGTCCCCTGCTGCCTGGGCTTTGTGCACACGGCAGCAGGGAGCTTACCATGGCAGCCAGGGCTTCAATAGCGTCCTGGCTGCCATGGTAACCGATCGGAGCCCTCGCGATTACACTGCTGGGGCTCTGATGGGAACTGCCTCGGAGGGGACCTGTGGCCACTGCACCAATGATTAGATTACATGGTGCGGGGGCGCACTGCGCCACCAGTGTTTTTAATATTTAATACTGGGGGAGGGGGGGGGGGCCCACTGCGCTACAAATTATATTAATCACCCACGCGGGGCAGCGGATTGCAGCTACTGTCATAGAGGTCGGGTGCCAGGCTATGTGATTCTGCAGCCAGCCTCCGCCTCTTGTATTTGAATTAATGGGTGAGTTAACATCATTGGTGGAGCAGTGGCCACAACCCTTCCCCTCCTCTTCCCCTCTGTATTTTTATTGATGGCAGCAGCGGCACAGGGGAGGAGGGACTGCTTCCTTCTCCCCTGTGCTGCTGAGCGAACGCCTGCGCTGGGGCTCCCATGCACCGCCGCAATATTCAGCGGCAGCCCGGTGCATTGGCGACCAGGCTAAAAAGCCTTGTCGCCATCTGCAATTTGAGGCGCATTGGCGACCATTTTGGTCGCCATCTCTAGCGCTGCCATGAAGTTAGTCTTTTCCACCTGCACTACCTAAGGGTGCATTTACACAACTATATGTATTTTGCGGTCCACAAAATGTAGATGACGTCTGTGTTGCATCCTTTTTTTGGAATGGACGTACTGATGTGGATACAGCACAATGTGCTGTCCACATATTTTGCGGACCCATTGAAATGAATGTGTCCACATCCGATCTGCAAAAAATGTGGATCGCTTGAATACGGATGTGTGAATGGGGCCCAATTCTCATCTGATCATAGGTATCAAGCTATAGACTGGGGTCATGGCCAGAATTGTGTGTGTTTATATATATATATATATTTTACCCCAACTGGATGACTACTTTTAATGGGAGTTGGCATCCATATACACTGACAGTCAGGGTCCATAAATATTGGGACATCGACACAATTTCTAACATTTTTGGCTCCTATACACCACCGCAATGTATTTGAAATGAAACTAACAAGATGTGCTTTAACTGCAGACTGTCAGCTTTAATTTGAGGGTTATTTACATCCAAATCAGGTGACGGTGTAGGGAATTACAACAGTTTGGCATATGTGCCTCCCCTTGTTAAGGAACCAAAGTAATGGGACAATTGGCTTCTCAGCGGTTCCATGGCCAGGTGTGTGTTATTCCCTCATTATCCCAATTACAATGAGCAGATAAAAGGTCCACAGTTCATTTCAAGTGTGCTATTTGCATTTGGAATCTGTTGCTGTCAACTCAAGATGAGATCAAAGAGCTGTCACTATCAGTGAAGAAGCCATCATTAGGCTGAAAAAACAAAACAAACCCATCAGAGAGATAGCAAAAACATTAGGCGTGGCAAAACAACGGTTTTGGAAACATTCTTAAAAAGAAGGAACGCACCGGTGAGCTCAGCAAACACCAAAAGACCAGAAGACCACGGGAAAACAACTGTGGTGGATGACCGAAGAATTCTTTCCTGGTGAAGAAAACACCCTTCACACAGTTGGCCAGATCAAGAACACTCTCAGGAGGTAGGTGTATGTGTGTCAAAGTCAACAATCAAGAGAAGACTTCACCAGAGTGAATACAGAGGGTTCACCACAGATGTAAACCATTGGTGAGCCTCAAAAACAGTAAGGCCAGAGTTTACAAACGACATCTAAAAAAGCCTTCACAGTTCTGGAACAAACAATCCTATGGACAGATGAGACCAAGATCAACTTGTACCAGAGTGCTGGGAGAGAAGAGTATGGAGAAGGAAAGGAACTGCTCATGATCCTAAGCATTCCACCTCATCAGTGAAGCATGGTGGTGGGCAATGTATGGCTGCCAATGGAACTGGTTTCTCTTGTATTTATTGATGATGTGACTGCTGACAAAAGCAGCAGGATGAATCTGAAGTGTTTCGGGCAATATTACTTGCTCATATTCAGCCATATGCTTCAGAACTCATTGGACGGCGCTTCCCAGTGCACTATGGACAAGGACCAAAGCATACTGCAAAAGCAACCAAAGAGTTTTTTAAGAGAAAGAAGTGGATTGTTCTACAATGGCCAAGTCAATCACCTGACCTCAATCCGAATTGAGCATGCATTTCACTTGCTGAAGACAAAACTGAAGGGAAAATGCCCCAAGAACAAGCAGGAACTGAAGACAGTTGCAGTAGAGGCCTGGCAGAGCATCACCAGGGATGAAACCCAGCGTCTGGTGATGTCTATGCGTTCCAGACTTCTGGCTGTAATTGACTGCAAAGGATTTGCAACAAAGTATTAAAAAGTGAAAGTTTGATTTATGATTATTATTCTGTCCCATTACTTTTGGTCCCTTAACAAGTGGGAGGCACATATGCAAACTGTTGTAATTCCTGCACCATTCACCTGATTTGGATGTAAATACCCTCAAATTACAGCTGACAGTCTGCAGGTAAGGCTACTTTCACACTTGCATTCAGAGCGGGTCCGTCTGGTATCTGCACAGACGGATCCGCTCCTGTAATGCAAACGCTTAGATCCGTTCAGAACGGATCAGTTTGCATTACCATGAACAAAAAATATATATATTTTTTTTTTGTTCATGATAATGCAAACGGATCCGTTTTGACTTTACATTGAAAGTCAATGGGGGACGGATCCGTTTGAAAATTGAGTCATACTGTGTCAACTTCAAACGGATCCATCCCCATTGACTTACATTGTAAGTCTGGACGGATCCGTTTGCCTCCGCACGGCCAGGCGGACACCTGAACGCTGCAAGCTGCGTTCAGGTGTCCGCCTGCTGAGCGGAGGACAAAAGGAGCCAGACTGATGCATTCTCAGCGGATCCGCCTCCACTCAGAATGCATTACGACTGGACGGATCCGTTCGGGGCCGCTTGTGAGAGCCTTCAAACGGAGCTCACAAGCGGAGCCCCCGAACGCAAGTGTGAAAGTAGCCTAAAGCACATCTTGTTAGTTTCATTTCTAATCCATTGTGGTGGTGTATAGAGCCAAAAAATTTAGAAGTGTCACTGTCCCAATATTTATGGACCTGACTGTACCTGCATTACAATCTTGAGTCAGTGATGACAGCCAGTGTAGATGATCCCATAAACTGCTGGCTTTTATTGAACCGGCCTCATTTCCAGTGACGGGTTGAAGAACAATATTCCAGGCAGCAATTAAACCAAACATGGGTGTGTAGACCTGAGAGACTGCACACACCTCACATGTAAGCCTGCAGAGGTGTGCAGTTTATGAGCAGACCACACCTCAGCGTGTGTTGGAACTCTCGGCCTTTGTGTCCTCTCCCATTTGTCACCACTCACGCCTTATTTCTTACTGCATAATCCGGAAGAGCGGATACATATATGTATTATTGGCATCATCTGTGATTTAAAAGGAGGGATTACTTCAAGAACTAGACAGCAGCTTAATACCATTATTCCTCTTTAATATCCTTCCTGGAGTATCTTGGTGTTTTTAGACAGTTTTTGCCATGCTTATATTGAAATTCATTCCATGAATAAAATTGACTTTTTCATCTAGAAATGTAAATTGTAATGTAGAATCCTTATAATGCGTCTGCATTTCTTCCAGAATTATCAGTTCACATTTTACTTGGTGCAAAGAAAAAAAGTTGATAAGTTTATCTGGAAGCAATCAGCAAGCAGCTGTTATCGGATCTGATTCAATGGATTTATATAACTTGCAGTGTATTTGTTTCATGAGCATGGATGCTGGTATCATTTGTGCGTTAATGAGCAAATGAGATCCTCAGCCCGCTCAGGACCGTAACCGTTTTCTGTGAATGCTGTGGCATACTAGGAGAATAAAAAAAGAACTGTTAGAAGTTGGCCTTCTTGTTGATGGCATCCAGACCCCATAAGGCTAACATTAAAAACAATTGATATTAAAAACAGACACTGGAGATTTATCAAAACTGATATAAAGGAAAACTGGCTTAGTTGACCATAGCAACCAATCAGATTGAGCCTTTCATTTTCCAAAGGAGCTATGACAAATGAAAGGTGGAATCTGATTGGTTGCAATAAGCAACTGGGCCAGTTTTCCTTTGTACCACTTTTAAAAAATCTGCCCCACTGTTTTTTTTTTTTTTCTTTTGTGTGGCCATTCTGCATTTGTCTGAATCCATTTTCTGGCTGTTCTCCTGTTTTTTTTTATTGGCCATTTTGCATCCGTTTTTCATGGCCATTAAAAAACATCCCAACCCCAGCAGTGCCCTCAATATAAATTATACACCGCCACAATGGCCACAGTTTAAATAGCCACCATAATACATAATGAACCCCTGTAGTGCCCCCAGTGTCTATAATGCCTCCCCCATGTCTATATATTGCCTCTCACAGTATCCATGTATATAAAATGACCCCAATAGTACCCTTCAATATAACTATTGGCCCAGTAGTGCCCTCCATTCTGCAGGGTCCTATTTAAATAAATAACTCCCCTCAACCATTTGAACGTGAGGGAGCTTAACCTGAACCTCCCAGCTTTGTGATGTCACACTATATATACTGAGGACACTGCAGGGGTTGGGATGTTTAAAAAAAAAAAAAAAAACTCACCCGCTGTACCAGTGCTGACACTTAGGCCCCTTGCAGGTGAGGGGATTAGGTCTGGATGCGTTCAGTGTAAAAAAGGAAGCAAGGTCATTCAGTTTAGTATGCGATGTTCAGTTTTTATCGCGCGGGTACAATGCGATTGTATGCGTTTTGCACGCGTGTGATTTAAAAAAACTGAAGGTATGCAAACAACATCTTTTAGCAACCATCAGTGAAAAACGCATCGCATCTGCACTTGTTTGCAGATGTGATTTTCACGCTGCCCCATTCACTTCTATGGGGCCAGCGTTGCATGAAAAATGCAGAATATAGAACATGCAGTGATTTTACACGCAACGCACAAGTGATGCGTTAAAACCAACGCTCATGTACAGTCGTGGCCAAAAGTTTTGAGAATGACACAAATATTAGTTTTCACAAAGATTGCTGCTAAACTGCTTTTAGATCTTTGTTTCAGTTGTTTCTGTGATGTAGTGAAATATAATTACACGCACTTCATACGTTTCAAAGGCTTTTATCGACAATTACATGACATTTATGCAAAGAGTCAGTATTTGCAGTGTTGGCCCTTCTTTTTCAGGACCTCTGCAATCCGACTGGGCATGCTCTCAATCAACTTCTGGGCCAATTCCTGACTGATAGCAACCCATTCTTTTCATAATCACTTCTTGGAGTTTGTCAGAATTAGTGGGTTTTTGTTTGTCCACCTGCCTCTTGAGGATTGACCACAAGTTCTCAATGGGATTAAGATCTGGGGAGTTTCCAGGCCATGGACCCAAAATGTCAACGTTTTAGTCCCCGAGCCACTTAGCTATCACTTTTGCCTTATGGCACGGTGCTCCATCGTGCTGGAAAATGCATTGTTCTTCACCAAACTGTTGTTGGATTGTTGGAAGAAGTTGCTGTTGGAGGGTGTTTTGGTACCATTCTTTATTCATGGCTGTGTTTTTGGGCAAAATTGTGAGTGAGCCCACTCCCTTGGATGAGAAGCAACCCCACACATGAATGGTCTCAGGATGCTTTACTATTGGCATGACACAGGACTGATGGTAGCGCTCACCTTTTCTTCTCCGGACAAGCCTTTTTCCAGATGCCCCAAACAATCGGAAAGAGGCTTCATCGGAGAATATGACTTTGCCCCAGTCCTCAGCAGTCCATTCACCATACTTTCTGCAGAAGATCAATCTGTCCCTGATGTTTTTTTTTGGAGAGAAGTGGCTTCTTTTCTGCCCTTCTTGACACCAGGCCATCTTCCAAAAGTCTTTGCCTCACTGTGCGTGCAGATGCGCTCACACCTGCCTGCTGCCATTCCTGAGCAAGCTCTGCACTGGTGGCACTCCGATCCCGCAGCTGAATCCTCTTTAGGAGACGATCCTGGCGCTTGCTGGACTTTCTTGGACGCCCTGAAGCCTTCTTAACAAGAATTGAACCTCTTTCCTTGAAGTTCTTGATGATCCTATAAATTGTTGATTGAGGTGCAATCTTAGTAGCCACAATATCCTTGCCTGTGAAGCCATTTTTATGCAACGCAATGATGGCTGCACGCGTTTCTTTGCAGGTCACCATGGTTAACAATGGAAGAACAATGATTTCAAGCATCACCCTCCTTTTAACATGTCAAGTCTGCCATTTTAACCCAATCAGCCTGACCTAATCATCTCCAGCCTTGTGCTCGTCAACATTCTCACCTGAGTTAACAAGACGATTACTGAAATGATCTCAGCAGGTCCTTTTAATGACAGCAATGAAATGCAGTGGAAAGGTTTTTTTGGGATTAAGTAAATTTTCATGGCAAAGAAGGACAATGCAATTCATCTGATCACTCTTCATAACATTCTGGAGTATATGCAAATTGCTATTATAAAAACTTAAGCAGCAACTTCCAATATTTATGTAATTCTCAAAACTTTTGACCACGACTGTACACAGACCCATTGAAATGAATGGGTCCGGATTCCGTGCGGGAGCATCACGCGTTGCACCTGCACGGAATACTCGCTCGTGTGAAAGGGGCCTTAGTGTACCTGCTGGTCTCTGCTTCTCATTTTCATCTTGGCCACACTAGGTACCTGTTCAGCCTGATATAGGTCAAAGTGATTACTGAAGTAAAATTTTATGGTGTATTCATATGGGACTGATAGCTGCAATTTTGCAGCTAATCTGCACCATCTAGAGCAGGGATGCCAAACCTGCGGCCCTTCAGCTGTTGCAAAACTACAACTCCCAGCATGCACGGATGGCTATAGGCTGTCAAGGCACAATGGAACTTGCAACAGATGGAGGGCCGCAGGTTTGGCATTCCTGATTTAGAGTATCTTAGAGCCACATCATGTCTGATTTCAATGTGTAGACTGAAATCCACTGCGAAATGCACAACGTATCCTCATGTGAATGGGTTATTCCCCGTGTGGACGTACCCTTAGGCCTCTTACAGAGGAGCGAGTTTTCCGTGCAGGTGCGTTGCATGAAGTGAACACATAGCAATCCTGTCACATTCATATCAATGGGTCTGTGCACATGAAGGTTTTTTTTATTTTTTTTCTCACGCATCAGTTCTGCGTTGCGTGAGAATCGCAGCATGTTCTACATTGTTTTTCACACAGCCCTGGCCCCATAGAAGTAAATGGGGCTTCAGTAAGAAAACGCATTGCATCCAGATTTTTTTTTTTTTCCCACTTTTTTCAATGAAGGTTGCTAGGAGATGTTTGTAATTCTGTGAAAAACGCATCAAAACTGATTGCAGCCGCGCGGAAAAAACTGAAACACTGAACGCAATTGCAGACAAAATTGACTGAACTTGCTTGCGAAATGGTGCGAGTTTCACTGAACACATTCTGACACGATCCGTATCGTTCGTGTGAAAGGGGCCTTAGTATTGCGTTTTATAGGCTAGCATAAGCAGTATTTGTCCCACGTCACAGGGAGCGTTGTACTGAGGAAGGATAGTACACTGCACGTAGCCTTCACCTCGCTGGCTCTCTGAGCACTGTATGGCAGAGTAATAAGTCTGTAGATTATATTCCGAGGCTCCTCATGTTGGTCACAGGCCAAAGTTCACATTTGCTAACTTTCTATTCGTAGTTACAGTATTTGCTTATCACTTTCATTTGCAGGAGGGCCTGGACAATGTGCTGAAGATTCTGGTCAACCAGCTGAGCTCAGATGATGTCAACGTCCTGACCTGTGCAACTGGCACTCTGTCCAACCTGACCTGCAACAACAGCCGCAACAAAACTCTGGTGACCCAAAGCAATGGGGTAGAGTCGCTGATCAGCACCATCCTGCGGGCAGGTGACAAGGACGACATTGCTGAACCTGCCGTCTGCGCTCTACGGCATCTCACCAGCCGTCACCCTGACGCAGAGGTGGCTCAGAACTCAGTGCGACTTCACTATGGCATCCCGGCCATCGTCAAACTGATCGGCCAACCTTTCCAGTGGCCGCTGGTCAAGGTAAGATGAGACAGACTTGTACAGCTCCTGTTTAACACAGTCATTGGTCTTCAGTGAGCTCTCCCTAATGGTGGCTGTGGGCAGCAAGAACTACATTGCCCGAATGTTTCAGTCTCTTGCCTCTCTTCTGTAATATAACTGTTTGCTTAATTAATAGGCAACCATTGGCTTGATCAGAAACCTGGCACTGTGCCCTGCCAATCACGCCCCACTTCATGATGCTGGGGTCATTCCTCGTCTGGTGCAGTTGCTGGTTAAAGCTCACCAAGATGCCCAGAGACACGCAGCTTCAGGAACCCAGCAGCCATACACGGTGAGTCTTAGATGAGAAATCATGACATGGGGGAACATGGTTTAGGAATTTCAGTCAGTAGGACTGCATTTGTTTTGCTTATGTGGTGATGGTCGGTGGCCATTTCTGAGCTATCTCAAGCTTAATGTTCTTTTTAAGGGCTCATGCAGATGAATGATTTTACTGTCCAGGTGTTATCCAGGCGTAGTGTAGACCGCACCTGGACTGAACGCTCATCCATTAAAGTCAATGGGCCAGTTCCCTTTTCCTGCATCACTGGTCCATGCAGACAAAATGGCAGCATGCACCATATAGCGCCAATTTTCTCAAGACTCAATCAAGTGAGAGTCTGTGAGGAAAAAGGAGCAGCACACCGACGCCATCTTTGTCATCTCTCAGAACTTTTTTCCGATCGCTCATCTGAATAAGCCCTAAAATATGGCTTAATGGACAAATCATAAGCACAACCCAGTAAGTAAGGGGGACAACTTTGTAGCCTTAACGCTGGGTTCACACCTGAGCGTACTGTATGGAGCGCTCTGTATGCGCGATTTTATTGGGCGTTCCTATTCGCGGCCGGCAACAAGCAAACGCCCATTGTCGCGCGTTCCCGGAAGTCTACGCGCTGTAAAACGCTCAGGTGAGAACCATGCCCATAGGGGATCATTGGTTCTTGCCTGTTGAGCGGTTTACAGCGTGTAGGAACGCACTGTAAAACACTCAGGTGTGAACCCAGCCTAAAGGTGGAAGTTTTTTGTTTGTTACTGCATTTTATTCATTTTGGGCAATTTTTTTTAAATCACCACTTTCTATTTTACAGCCTTCATGTTTAGTGTATTCGCAGACTTTTGAACTTTTTTTAATTTTATTTTTTTCAGTAAAAATTTTTTTAGTTTATTTTTTTTATCCATCAGGGAGCTGCTCTGACAGCTCTATGTGTAGCCCTCATCTCTGAATTCCTGACAGCTCATAAACATTCACTTAAATGGGTAATATTGGTAAAGATAATGATGACCTATCCTCTGATAGGTCATTGTTATCACATTGGCGGGGATCCAAGTCCTGACAATCCCGGCAGCTTTCAAAACTGTGTACATCGTATAGCAGCTATGCTTGGTAATGCAGCATTATTGACTTCAACAGGGCTGTGCTGCAACTGCTTTGAATTCCAGGAGGCGGTCCTATCAGTGATTGACAGCTCTCTGTATTCACAGTCATAGGAGGAAGGCTGTCAATCGCTGATAGGACCGCTTCCTGGACATCAAAGCCCGGAATGAGCAGGAATTTAAATGTATGACAATGTTTTACTGAATCTTTTCCCATAAAACTAGATATTGATCTGCTCAGCTCCTCCTGCAGATTATACTGAATAGTCATGGTGATAGGTTTCCTTTAATACAAGGCACTTACTAATGTTATCGTGCATTATACATATATTATACACTGCTTATATCCAGAGCTTACATCCACACTGCAATCCAGCAGCAGTGGCTGTGCTTGCACACTATTCTTTCCTATGTCATTTTCTTATACTGTGTAAGCACGGCCACCACTGCTGGATTGCAGGATGGTCGTAACCCCTCGATACGAGCAGTGTATAATACAAAGAAATGAATAGAGCCAGATACACTAAGACTTAAGGTTATAAAACTGTTAAAATTTTAAGAACAAGTGAAAAAAATGACACTCAAAATGAGTCAAATGCGATGAAGAAAAAAATTGCCTCTGAAGGTATTCATAGCTTTCAAATCAGATTGTTACTGTGCATTAGATTTCTTTTGAAGTCGTGCTTGGATTGTTCTAGACTTAAAGTGGTTGTGTTTGATTGGAAAAACATGCCAGGAGAAAGGATTGTGCTTGTTGGAATCTCCGCATGCCCTATCCTTTGTTACTGCAGGAAATGAGGCAGCGGCTTATTCCCTCCCATTGAAAAAACATGCATGCAATTTAGGAGTTTTACAGAATTCGAAAAACATGGTGGTTTTCTTCCAAAAATGGTCCTGCAGCTTAGTGCCATTGAGGAGCTGCGCACAGGTGTGGTGCGATCTATGGGAGGAAGTTCATGTTTTTGTACGCCTGGAGGGTTGCAAGAAAGTGGCCATAGACTGGTCTCGCGTAGAAGAGGCTCGCCTGCAGTTTTGAGTCCACCCCTGGCATAGTCGTGGGGGGGGGGGGGGGTTGAGGGAATTCCAATCTGCGTTTCCTTGTTTCTCGTTAATCATTTCCGCTGGCTCCTTCCTCATGCATGCTGCACCTTTTAGTTCAGCAGCGACCCGTGTTGCTTGCCCTTGCTGCCCGCTTTCATTTACACCGCTGTTAGTTTAGTTTGTTTCTAAATGTTTTATTCAGGGACAGGCAGAAAGTTCCTATCGTGTCCCTAACTCCAGTCACCCTGAATGTTGTCACCATCCTCTAGATCTGACAACATGAATTTTTCATCATCAGCCGTTCCCTCGATTCATTGTGCTAAGTAGAGTGGAAAACAGGCCAGTTAGTCGTCATCTGCTGTCACATACTATTTCCCCAGGATGGTGTCAGAATGGAGGAGATTGTGGAAGGCTGCACCGGAGCCCTGCACATCCTGGCCCGAGAGCCCATGAATCGCATGGAAATCTACAGGCTCAACACCATTCCCTTGTTTGTACAGGTAAGGACTCTATACACTGCCTTCTGCAGGATTCATTTGTGACGGGAAGGATGAGTGGTGGTGTAGGCCTCCTATGTGCATATCCTGTGGGTGGGTGGTTGCTTCAGTTATGGGATCACATATTAAAGGGGTGGTTTCATGAAGACCCCTTTCCATCCCTTCTCCTTAATGAGCTGGGCACAAAGACCCAGTGGAGGCAGAATACTTGCCAGAATAGCTGGAATTACAAGCTAAGGGGGAGGGGGGGGCTCACATAGGCGTTTTTAATTCCAGTATAGCTTTCTGTTATAACATGCTTATAATGGAAAATAATGGAATTGATATACTGGAAACCAAACGGAAACCTTTCCGTATTATTCCATCCTCGTATACTTTAATGGATAATAAATAACGGAAACCAGCATTCTGTCTGGTTACCGTTATTTTGTTAGGGGGGAAAAAAAGTCATGTCCTTTCAGTTTGGTTTTCGGTAAATCAAATCTGTTTTTTTTTTTTTTTTTTTTTTTTTTTATAAGCATGCTATAACGGAATGGAAAACGTCTGTAGATCTCCCCCCCCCTCTATCCTCATCGGCTTGCCATCTCTGTGTTGGTAGATGACTATTACAATATTATAATTTTTAAATAATTTAAATAGATAATTCTGCAACTTTGATTTTCTTTGGCCCCTCCCATAACTTCAAGGGCATGTATTAGCAGATTTGTACCTGTGAAACTGGCTGACCTGTTACATGTGCACTTGGCAGCTGAAGACCTCTGTGTTGGTACCATGTTCATATGTTGCTAAGAAAAATGAAGTTTTTTTTTTAGATATGCAAATAAGCCTCTAGGAGCAACAAAGGTGTTGCCATTGCTCCTACAGGCTCATTTGCATATATTAAAACTTCATTTTTCTCAGCAATGCCAGTTTCATAGGTACAAATCTGCTGACAGATGCCCTTTTAAGTAAAGGACTTGTCTGATTTTTAGGAAAACGGCACCATTCTTGTCCATGGCTGTCTGGTATTGCAGCTCAAGTTGCAATACCAGACGCTGCCCATGGTGGTGCTGTAGCTGAAACCACCCCTTTGTTGTCTGAAGTTAGATGTTTGGCTATGTAATATTGCAGGAAGGTGTATGTCACGTTGTTGTGACCACACGCTATATAAAACTAAAAGTTGGCTGTTATAGCCCATTAAAATATGTGGTCTTCCTCGGATGGTGATTTATTACTCTACAATATAACTTGCATCCATCACTCTGTGGATGCTGTATCCTTGGTTATATTAGTCGCCTCACTGCGTGCCCTCTTCCTGACCTTGGCCATTAGGCCTTTGTGATGGGTGCTGGATGTAAGGAATAAGTGCTGACTAATGTGGCAGCCGCTCTGCAGAGGAAGTGTTGTGCGGCAGCCGTGCCTGGATCTTCCAGAACTAGCCTCTGCACGAGGTCATTGATTAGTCGGGAATTTCTGCGCTGGGAGCACACCGCCTCATTAATTAGTCATTTGTACATCTAATTGCTCCATTAACTTGATCCTTATTTCCGGGATGTTGCTGGGCAGGGTCATTGTTAAAACAGCGATGACTGATCAATACAAGGTATAGTGGATCTGCTTCTAGGATCTTTAGTGTAGATATCCCTTAATGGTCCGCCTGCAGCGGGGGATGGGAAATGGGGTAGCTGCCTCTAGAAATTAGGGATTGGTCAAGGAGAGGAAACTACTGCGTTATTGCTGGTCTGTTTAGGTAGGCCCCATACATGAATGGACTGTATGGCTGTAACAGACCTGTCTACACAGGAGGCAGAGGCCATAATGGAGTGGATGCTGAGAGGCCTAGTAGGGTCCGTAGTTGGTGGGACCGCACCACTATCTAAAGCAGGGGTGCACAACCTGCCGCCATCAATGCTATCTTGGGCAGCCCCTAACCAACTGGTAGAAGACACATGTCTGTCTTGTGGTTGCTCACATGTATTTTTTCATGTATTCTCCCATTTAGATGGGAGCCCCGGAAGTGTAGCCGGACATTTATGGTATATACTGTATGTTCAATATGGCAGAAATACAGTATTTCAGTTGGTCATACCCATTTATTTTATTTTTGGACCTAAGGATTGGTTCAGTCTGACAATGTGGCCCCCAACCAGAAGGTTGCGCACCCCTGAATCTAAAGTGTACTAACATGCACACTTGGCTGAGATGGGAGGAACATCTGTCGGCTGAACGCTCTAAGGCCTCATGTACACAACCGTATCAGTTTTACGGTCCGCATATCATGGATTCACAAAATTCGGGTGTGATCGGGGTTTTTTTTTTTTTTTTTGTGGACCCATAGACTTCAATCAGTCCGTGGTCTGCCTCTTATGGACATATTCTATCTTTTTGTGAGATGGACACACTGATGCGGAAAGCACATGGATAATCTGTGTGCTTTCTGTCTGTATGTCTGTTCCGCAAAAAGATAGAATATCATGTCCTATGCTTAGCCACAGAATGCGGACCATTGAAGTCTGTGTGTCTGCAAAACACGCAGATGCAACACGGACGGTGTCTGTATTTTGCAGATCTGTAAGTTGCAGACCACAAAATACATACTGTCACGTGCATGAAGCCTAAAGAGTATGGTCGGCTTTACACAGGATGAGAAGAACGTCTGTGGGGAAATATTTTATTTAATTTTTTTCAGAAAGGGAAACTAGCAGAAAGTTCTAGAGCTATATGTCAAAATAACGCAATACAATGCCTTTATACCGCCACGTAGTGCTCAGATAAAGGTGATCAGGTCCCAGGTTTTTAAGCCAAGCATTGGAGACTAGTAGTTAGCTTCTACCATGAATTCTCTCCAGGAAGTGTGGTGGAACCAAAGGGCATTTGCCCCTTTTGTCCTCCCTAAAATCCAGCCCTGTTTCTAAATAAAAGCCTCATAAACTGGAAGTAGGAATGCATAGTCCAGTACGCATTGTATTCCGGTGAATGACTGACTGTTCTCTAACATATTATGTTTTGCCCCTACAGCTCCTGTACTCTCCAGTGGAGAACATTCAGAGAGTGGCGGCAGGAGTGCTGTGTGAGCTGGCACAGGACAAAGAGGCGGCGGAGACCATAGATGCTGAGGGAGCCTCTGCTCCGCTTATGGAGCTCCTGCATTCCCGCAATGAGGGCACGGGTAATTAGTTCAGTTTCCCCCACATATGGGGAGGGAGTGGTCTGTGGGTCCAGATCGGTTAACCATGGTTCTCCGTCTTGCTCTCCAGCCACCTATGCTGCCGCTGTCCTGTTCCGTATCTCCGAGGACAAGAACCCTGATTACAGGAAGCGAGTGTCTGTGGAGCTAACTAATGCAATCTTCCGCCAGGACCCCGCAGCCTGGGAGGCGGTAAGTAATCAGCGCTCCGTTGGATTAGCTATAATGACTTTGCTATTTATGTGCCTACTCTTAGGTTTCCCAGGCACGTTCCATATCTGCAGATCATCTGACCTAATTCCTTTTTATTTGTTGTAGGCTCAAAGCATGATCCCCATTGGAGATCCTTATCCAGACGGTAAGTTGTAGAACCTACTGTTCCTGGCTGTTGTCATTCTTTAAGATGTAACAGAGCAGAGTTTGTTGTTTAACTCTTTCTTGTATTCACCAAGACATGTCGTTAAAAGGGTTAGTTGATTTAGAAAACCTGTTTTCTGATACCCTATAAGGGAAATATTATTCCTCTAACTCCTCACGGCTTGCCAAGCACAGTGCTGTATAGGGGCTGTGCTTGGTATTGCAGCCCAGGGCCATTCATTTGGACGGACCTGCATATAGACCATCAATTTATCATGAGGGTATTGTCTGAAGTCTGTTTTCCTTGAGTTTATGCTGAAGTACTTTATCAAAATGGCATATCTTTAATTCTTGGTTTTGTCTGGAAATGCTACTATAGTTTTCTATATTCAGTTTCCTTTTCTGATAGCTTTTCATTTTCAGGGATGAAATTTCCTTGGGCCACGTCTAGTAGTTTACAGCTCATTAGGCATGTCCACACTCCAGCTCTGCTGGCTAGGAACTCACTAACTAGCGGGTAGGACCATCACATCGCCAACTGCACTAAGGCTGCCACTTAACTTTTGGCTGCCTATAGAAAACCAATTTGGATGCACAAGAGAAGCATACATATATCACAATGTTAACTCTTTCAACATACAAATAACTCCATTAGCAGTGATCCACTGGGTCACTGCCCTATTGAATTTTTCAAAGTCATTGACCCTTTAATATGCAAATGAGGCCAACAGAGCGATCCACAGAGTGTCGAGTGTTCAGGCTCTTGGCCATAATCCCTGCCTAATGCCTCCCTTTGTCTTGATTGATGGCTCCTTTGCTCTGATATCCATGATCTTAGCACTGTAATATCGTACATGTGCAGTGTCTTAGCGGAATGGTGCATGCGCAGCACTCTCCAAGCCATTTGCATTGATTTTAGCTCTAGAATCAGTGGTTTTGAAACGGTGGTAGCAATATCGACCGCTCATTGGGCAATTAGGCCCTTATTTGCAAATTTAATAAAACTTCGATTTATTGATGTGTATTTAGACCATGGTCCACATGAATACATTTGCTGATGTCATTCTCACTTTGAATGACCCTGTACATATCTGTATGGCAGACTTATTTGATTATGCAGCATCTGTATGTCAACAGTACAGTTTTGCATGATTGCACTATGAACAGGACTATATACAGATGGGGACTGTTTGCATAAACAGATCTTCCTATGCAAGTTGGACAGCACTTAAACGCTATGTACAACTTCGGCGGCAGTTTTTTTTATTTTTGTTTGATTGCATTTCACTCATTTTGGGCTAAAAAATATGGGCCTTTATTATGAATATATTGAGTGTTCTGTCACAAAGGGTTAAGCGTTTTTCTAACTATTTGAAATCCTACTTACATATAAGATAAGAAACTGAGCTCTATAGTGTTTATAAGGTGAGAGAGCAGAGTGGAGCCATCAGCTCCCTGCCTGAGGGAAAGAGAGAAAATTCAAATCCTGGTAATGGAGCATCTCAGCTCTGTACAGAGAAAAGGACTCCATATTTTTTTATCAAGAACCAATTGAAAAAAATAAGTTTTACCTCATGAGTACAATGCAACAATGAAAATCAAAATCCCCCCCCCCCAAAAAAAAAAAGTGTACATGGCCTTTAACCACCTCAGCCCCCAGTCGCTTAAACACCCCTGAAAGACCAGGCCACTTTTTACACTTCTGACCTACACTACTTTCACCGTTATTGCTCGGTCATGCAACTTACCACCCAAATGAATTTTACCCTCCTTTTTTCTCACTAATAGAGCTTTCATTTGGTGGTATTTCATTGCTGCTGACAGTTTTTACTTTTTTTGTATTAATCGAACAGATGTGGATTTTTTTTTTTTTTTTTCTTACAAAGTCTCATATTCCACTAACTTGTGACAAAAATAAAAGTTCTATGACTCACTATGCCATCAGCGAATACCTTGGTCTCTTCTTTCCAAAATGGGGTCACTTGTGGGTAGTTATACTGCCCTGGCATTCTAGGGGCCCCAAATGTGTGGTAAGGAGTTTGAAATCAAATTCTGTAAAAAATGACCTGTGAAATCCGAAAGGTGCTCTTTGGAATATTGGGCCCCTTTGCCCACCATAGGCTGCATAAAAAGCTGTCACACATCTGGTATCTCTGTATTCAGGAGAAGTTGAGGAAAGTATTTTGGGGTGTCTTTTTACATATACCCATGCTGGGTGAGATAAATATCTTGGTCAAATGCCCAACTTTGTATAAAAAAAATGGGAAAAGTTGTCTTTTGCCAAGATATTTCTCTCACCCAGCATGGGTATAGTAAAATGACACCACCCAAAACACATTCCCCAAACTTCTCCTGAGGTACGGAGATACCAGATGTGTGACACTTTTTTGCAGCCTACGGTGGCAAAGGGGCCCCATATTCCAAAGAGCACCTTTCGGATTTCACAGGTCATTTTTTACAGAATTTGATTTCAAACTCCTTACCACACATTTGGGCCCCTAGAATGCCAGGCAGTATAACTACCCCACAAGTGACCCCATTTTGGAAAGAAGAGACCCCATGGTATTCGCTGATGGGCATAGTGAGTTCATGTAAGTTTTTATTTTTTGTCACAAGTTAGTGGAATATGAGACTTTGTATGAAAAAAAAAAAAAATCTGCATTTTCCACTAACTTGTGACAAAAAATAAAAAATTCTAGGAACTCGCCATGCCCCTCACGGAATACCTTGGGGTGTCTTCTTTCCAAAATGGGGTCACTTGTGGGGTAGTTATACTGCCCTGGCATTTTCCAGGGGCCCTAATGTGTGGTAAGTAGGTAAATGACCTGTGAAATCCTAAAGGTGCTCTTTGGAATATGGGCCCCTTTGCCCACCTAGGCTGCAAAAAAGTGTCACACGTGGTATCGCCGTATTCAGGAGAAGTTGGGGATTGTGTTTTGGGGTGTCATTTTACATATACCCTTGCTGGGTGAGAGAAATATCTTGGCAAAAGACAACTTTTCCCATTTTTTTTATACAAAGTTGGCATTTGACCAAGATATTTATCTCACCCAGCATGGGTATATGTAAAATGACACCCCAAAACACATTCCCCAACTTCTCCTGAGTACGGCGATACCAGATGTGTGACAGTTTTTTGCAGCCTAGATGCGCAAAGGTGCCCAAATTCCTTTTAGAAGGGCATTTTTAGACATTTGGATACCAGACTTCTTCTCACGCTTTGGGGCCCCTAGAATGCCAGGGCAGTATAAATACCCCACATGTGACCCCATTTTGGAAAGAAGACACCCCAAGGTATTCAATGAGGGGCATGGCGAGTTCATAGAAATTTATTTTTTTTGGCACAAGTTAGCGGAAATTGATATTTTTAATTTTTTTTCTCACAAAGTCTCCCGTTCCGCTAACTTGGGACAAAAATTTCAATCTTTCATGGACTCAATATGCCCCTCACGGAATACCTGGGGGTGTCTTCTTTCCGAAATGGGGTCACATGTGGGGTATTTATACTGCCCTGGCATTCTAGGGGCCCTAAAGCGTGAGAAGAAGTCTGGAATATAAATGTCTAAAAATTTTAAGCATTTGGATTCCGTGAGGGGTATGGTGAGTTCATGTGAGATTTTATTTTTTGACACAAGTTAGTGGAATATGAGACTTTGTAAGAAAAAAAAAAAAAAATTCTGCTAACTTGGGCCAAAAAAATGTCTGAATGGAGCCTGACAGGGGGGGTGATCAATGACAGGGGGAGTGATCAATACAGGGGGAGTGATCAATGACAGGGGGAGTGATCATTGGACAGGGGGAGTGGAGCAATGACAGGGGGAGTTGATCAATGACAGGGGGAAGTGATCAATGGTCAGGGGGAAGTGATCAATGACAGGGGGAGTGATCAATGACAGGGGAGTGATCAATGACAGGGGAGTGACAATGACAGGGGGAGTGATCAATGACAGGGGGATTGATCAATGACAGGGGGGTGATCAATGACAGGGGGGTGATCAGGGAGTCTATATGGGTGATAACCACAGTCATTGTCACGCGTTGTAAGGCTTCATTCAGAAGTCCGTATGCGTTTTGCGGATCCGATTCCATCTATCAGTGCATCCGTATAAACTCATGGGACATCTGAAGGGAGCTTTACAGGGGGTTAATCAATGAAAGGGGGGGTGATCAGGGAGTCTATATGGCGGTGATAACCACAGTCATTGATCACGCCGTGTAAGGCTTATTCAGACGTCCGTATGCGTTTTGCGGATCCGATCCATCTATCAGTGCATCCGTAAAAATCATGCGGACATCTGAATGGAGCTTTACAGGGGGGTAATCAATGACAGGGGGGTGATCAGGGAGTCTATATGGGGTGATAACCACAGTCATTGATCATGCCCCTGTAAGGCTTTATTCAGACGTCCGGATGCGTTTTGCGGATCCGATCCATCTATCAGTGGATCTGTAAAAATCATGCGGACATCTGAATGGAGCTTTACAGGGGGGTAATCAATGACAGGGGGGTGATCAGGGAGTCTATATGGGGTGATAACCACAGTCATTGATTATGCCCCTGTAAGGCTTCATTCAGACGTCCGGATGCGTTTTGCGGATCCGATCCATCTATCAGTGGATCCGTAAAAATCATGCGGACGTCTGAATGGAGCTTTACAGGGGGGTAATCAATGACAGAGGGGGGTGATCAATGACAGGGGGGTGATCAGGGAGTCTATATGGGGTGATAACCACAGTCATTGATCATGCCCCTGTAAGGCTTCATTCAGACGTCCGGATGCGGTTTGCGGATCCGATCCATCTATCAGTGCATCCGTAAAAATCATGCGGACATCTGAATGGAGCTTTACAGGGGGGTAATCAATGACAGGGGGGTAATCAATGACAGGGGGGTGATCAGGGAGTCTATATGGGGTGATCAGGGGCTAATAAGGGGTTAATAAGTGACGGGGGGGGGTGTAGTGTAGTATAGTGTAGTGGTGCTTGGTGCTACTTTACTGAGCTACCTGTGTCCTCTGGTGGTCGATCCAAACAAAGGGGACCACCAGAGGACCAGGTAGCAGGTATATTAGACGCTGTTATCAAAACAGCTTCTAATATACCTGTTAGGGGTTAAAAAAAACACATCTCCAGCCTGCCAGCGAACGATCGCAGCTGGCAGGCTGGAGATCAACTCTCTTACCTTCCGTTCCTGTGAGCGCGCGCGTTCACAGGAAATCTCACAGGACGCGTACGGCGGTCCTGAGGAGGTTAAAGGGAACCTGTCACCTGGATTTTGTGTAAAGAGCTGAGGACATGGGTTGCTAGATGGCCGCTAGCACATCCGCAATACCCAGTCCCATAGCTCTGTGTGCTTTTATTGTGTAAAAAAACGATTTGATACATATGCAAATTAACCTGAGATGAGTCCAGCGTGAAGGAGCCCAGCACAGCATCCTCAGAATCTCCTCCTTGCTCCCCGACGTCAGAAAGCCAGAGCGCCGTAATCTTGCGATGCGCGAGCTAGCGCATGTGCAGTTCCTTCCCTGCGGCTGATGCCAGCACAGGGAAGGAACACTATGAGGACACTGCGCATGCGCTAGCTCGCGCATCGCAAGATTATGGCACTTTAGCTTTCTGACGTCGGGGAGCAAGGAGGAGATTCTGAGGATGCGGTGCTGGGCTCCTTCACGCTGGACTCATCTCAGGTTAATTTGCATATGTATTAAATCGTTTTTTTTACACATAAAAGTACACAGAGCTATGGGACTGGGTATTGCGGATGTGCTAGCGGCCATCTAGCAACCCATGTCCTCAGCTCTATACACAAAATCCGGTGACAGGTTCCCTTTAAATCTCTGATTTGGAGGTGAGATATTGGAAGGTGTGGTATGTAAAAGTGTGAGTTCATGAAGTGTTTCAATATGGATGCATTAACAAAATGTAGAAAGTCTGATTTTCTTATTTTGCTGGGGACCTCTGCTGCTGACCTATGGTAATCCAGCAAAATCACATTTTTCCTGTCAGTGCTCCGAAAACATTAGCATATGTTTTTATGATCTACAAGATTCTGTAGCATATATTTATTCACATGAAGATTCTTGCCTTGCAGAAATGGAGAATTATCGTGGCATGTACAATGAGGATATTCCACCAGACCATATGGGTGACCTTGACCCTGAATATGGAATGGATGGCTACAGTGACCATGGAGGCAGAATGGTATACAGTGATAACATCTGTCCTGAATCCATCCGTCAAGGTATGCCGTCAAGTTTGATTCCCCAATCCTCAGTAGTCCACACGAGGTGGTGTTTCTCATAGGTTGCCATTTTGAGATTGTTGTTTTTCATAATCTTTAGCAGGAATTGATCTAATTTGAGCAGGGCCAAATTAGGGATGTGTAAAGAGCCCTTTATGCAGGCCAATAATTGGCCAGATAATCACTGACCAGCGTTCATAGGAACTCTCTTTAGTGATTATCTGGCGGTGTAAAGGTGCTGCCGATTACCTGATGATCGTTGTTTGCCGGCAGCGATTGTGCCGTCTTTACAGCCTCTGTAAACCTGCAAACAATGTTCATGTATGAGGACGAGAGTTGGCAATAGCGATTGCTCCTCCATACTGTGGAAGAGATCGCTGCATGTAAATGCAGGCGCTTGCCAGGAAGGAACACTTCCTCCAAAGAATCTCTTGCAAATTGACCCGTATAAAAGGGCCTTTAACCTGTGCAGAAATAAGTTGTCCTCCAGGTTTCACATAAACCATTCCCCCTTTTTCCAGAAGAACATGTCCTTCATACTTGGCCACGTCTTTTTAGTGCACTGTTGAATGCTGGGGCTAATGGTGGATTAACATGGGGTGAGGAGCAACTGGCTTGCCATTCGGGGGGGGGGGGGGGGATTTACATGCAACAATCACCTCCACAGTATGTGAATGAGCGATCGCTCATGCCCATACAGCTGTACTGCTTTTTGGCAGCAGATCACTGTTTAGACAGCACAGTCTGCTGCCCAGAAACGACAGTTTCACCCGATTAAACTAGCGTTTTGCTTCTTCATCGGGTGATTGGCTGCACCTTTTAGAGTCGTCCCCAATAATCTGCCTTATCATGTAAACTAATCCCGTGATGTCTTTTTCCCCCCTTCAGCTCCTCACTGTGGAAGAATACAATCCAGACAGAAGTGCCTAACAAATCCACTGTCCGCACCTCGACTTACCCCTACATCTCCCTTTTAAAAGAAGCTTTTATTTGATAAACTTTTGCATGGGGTCATTTTTTTTTTTTTTTTTTTTTTTCATTTTATATCTTCTGTATGGGAATTTGCTTTAGGATGCAGTCTATTAACCCCTTGTCTCTTGGGCGTCGAGTTTAATGCACTGCTCTGCTCCATGCTACTTTTAATTCTTTCATGTTTGCCTTGACTTTGAGTTTTTGTTTCTAGAGATTTATAAATACATAATTTTTATTTTTATTAGTAATTTTAATACGCAAGAAGCTTCTACACGCAGTTTTATTTTTGCAGTATACCGCCAACTATTTAGGAGCTGTATTAAGAGGTTTTTTAATTTGCCTAGTTACCCATCTACTATAGTGCTTCATGCCCTGAGTAGTGGCACGTATAAGACTAATTAATGTTCCTCTTGTCTATAGACAGCCATGCACTGTCACCAATGTCACTACAGTGATTGAGGATTTTGTTATTACTATATTTTTTTATTACTCTGTGGTAATCTGCTTTTTGTGAATAAAATCCCACCAAAAATGAAGTTCGAATTTGTGGTTTTCTGTTGATTTTGTCTGCAGGCTTTTCTATTTGGAGGACCCATCATTACACCATGTGAACATTTTGTGGGGGGGGGGGAGAATCATTTGAATCCATTTCTATAATTTTTTTTTTAATCTATAAATCGAACTATTTTTAGAAATCCAGAATATCTCAATCACATTCATGTTGCTTGATGGTTTAAAGCGGCAAGTTGACTACCATGGGAGCTATTTACATTCTTTTGTTCCTTTTTTTTTTGGGGGGGGGGGGGGGGGGCTAGCCACAAATTTATTTCATTTGCAGTATTTCAGTTTAGGCAGATTGAAAGTTTCAGGATTATTGTCCAACATGGTCGTCTTTCATTAATATGCCAAATATTTTACTTGTTGAAAGACCGCTACATAAAAGTACCCCAATACCAAATGGTTACACTATATATCAATTTTTTTATTTTATTTTTTTAACTCGTGCAAGTGCTACTGCTTATCTTACCATGGTGGAGACCTTAGATTTTTCCAATTTATTTTTACATTCTTTTTGTTCCTTTTTTTTTAAAAACTTAATAGTAATTGAAAAATATGTATAGTAAATAAAAATATTAACTCTTAAATGTGCAAGTAATAGAAAGGTTTTCTTTTCTGAACGTCATGTGAAGCCTAACACCCTGCACCTTGGACAAAAAGTCAAATACCAAGGTGGTTGTCTCTTGTGGGCAAAAGGTGCACTTTAAAGTTATATATTTTTTTTATATATTTTTTTTTTTTCATTAAGAAATATCTGGACTTTTAAAGTATTTCCATTCTATCTACAAGCATTGGTGTTTATGATGGAGACCAGATGGCGAAATGCACAGTAACTTGTGGAAATGTTTTTGACAATGTATATACATTCCCCTATTCAGTTTCGTATGAATCTGTTTTGGCAATAAATCTAATCTGCTGCTTTGTGTTTTCACTTTTTTTTTTTTCCATGTTTAGGGATGAATAAAATTGGAAAATGCTTACCTTTATACTGTAATATTTGTATAGACTCAAAGCAGCTAATAAAACAAATTTCAAAAAATGTTTATTTCATTATTATCTCCATTATTGCTTGGGTTATCCAAATTTAAACTACTCTGTAAACTCCAGACTGGCCCACCAGAGAATTAAGGGATCCTATCCTATTAATTATAGATTTATTAATTTCCTGTTTACTCCGTTCTACTGAATTCTGTAGCATTGTACAGAGATGGTCACCATTCACATTTTTTCACATCCCTAATGGGCTTAGAATTTAATTTCCCTTTTACAAATAGATCATTTAAAGTGACAATCCGGTTCAAGAAAAAATTCAGATTAACTGCGATTCCATCATAAGAGGTGTGAAGTTTGAGGAGAATGGTGTTGTGAGATGTCTCCCTGGTGCTACCGCTAGCAGGGATAGACGACGGATCGTTAATATTGTTAGGCCAAGCAAAGCAGGAAAGGGAAGTGGATGTTATTCTCCATCTTGGGACAAACGATCTGGCTTGCAATGAGGTTTCAAAGGTGAAAGAAGCTTTTCACACACTTGGAAAGGATATACAGGAGGTTGCATCAACTGTTTCATTCTCTGCAGTTTTGCCTGTGCATAACCTTCAGCATGACAGGAAGATGCGCATTAAGGAATTCAATGTATGGCTTGGTGAATGGTGTCTGAACCAAGGGTTTGGCTTTGTGTCTCATGTTAGCTCTTGTTGGAATGGAAAAGAACTGTACAAGAAAGATGGTTTGCACCTTTCTCTCAAAGGAACGAATGTCCTCGGTGAACAGTTCCAGGTATTTGCTAAGAAGCATTTAAACTAGGAAAGGGGGGCAAAGAGTGATAATCCAGCAGTCCAACTGCCCCCCGAAACAATGCCAGAAAAGGGCAGTAGCACAAAGGTTAAGAAATGACAAGCTCAGAGTCTTGTCTACAAATGCTCGCAGTCTAGGAAATAAGATCAATGAACTTGAGGCTATAATGGCATCTGAGAATATAGATGTAGTGGCTGTTACTGAGACGTGGTTCAAGGGGAGTAATGACTGGGATATATCAATACCAGGGTTCTCTCTATACAGGAAAGACAGAGAAGGCAAGAAGGGGGGAGGGGTGGCCCTGTATGTGAAAGATAACCTAAAATCTAATTTGATACAAGTTAGTGAGAACAATTTAGAGTCAGTTTGGGTTACCGTGCAGCTTGATAATCATAAGGCAACTCGTGTAGGTGTGATATATAGACCACCTAGCCAAGTCAAAGAATTAGATGATCTACTAGTTGAGGAAATAGCTAAAATGACATTGAAGGGGGAAGTTATCATTATGGGAGACTTCAATCTTCCAGATGTAAACTGGAAACCAAAATAGCTAGTTCTGCCAGGAGTACAGATATTCTAAATTCCCTACTGGGATTATCTCTACAGCAAGTAGTGGAGGAGCCAACCCGGAAGGAGGCCATTTTAGATTTAGTATTCACAAATGGGAATTGGTATCTGATATTACTGTAGGGGAAAGCTTGGGATCTAGTGATCACCAGTCAGTGTGGTTTACTATAAGTACAGTGACTGAGTCACACCACACAAAACAAAAGTTTTAGATTTTAGAAAAACAGACTTTTCTAAAATTAGATTAGTGGTATACGAGTCCCTATCAGATTGGAACAGTTTCATTGGAGTCCAGGAGAAATGGGACTACTTAAAAGTGGCACTATTGAAGGCAACAGAAAATTGCATAGCTTGTCAGTAAAAGCAAAAAAAGGAAGAGACCACTGTGGTACTCAGCAGAAGTGGCCAAAATCATTAAAAACAAAAAGATAGCATTTAGGAATTATAAAAAAAAACAAAACGAGGATGACAGACAAATTTATAAGATTAGGCAGAGAGAGGCCAAACAAGTTATAAGAGCTTCCAAAGCACAGGCAGAAGAGAAATTAGCTCAGTCAGGAAAAAAAGGCCAGAAGGCATTCTTCAGATACATAAATGAAAAAAGGAAACTAAAACAAGGAATTACCAAATTAAAAACAAAAGAAGGAATGTATATAGAAGAAGATAAAGAACTAGCTGACTGCCTCAATGAATATTTCTGTTCAGTTTTTACAAAGGAAAATGAAGGAGAAGGACCTCAGTTAGGAAAGAAGACTAATGAATCTTTTGATGCATGTGTCTTTACAGAGGAAGAGGTTCTAAGTCAGCTGTCTAAAATTAATACAAATAAGTCACAGGGGCCTGATGGGATACACCCAAAGCTATTAAAAGAGCTCAGCGTTGAACTAGCAAAACCATTAACAGATTTATTTAACCAATCGCTGGCAACAGGAGTCGTCCCAGAAGATTGGAAATTAGCAAATGTTTGTGCCCATTCATAAGAAAGGTAGTAGGGAGGAATCGGGCAACTATAGGCCAGTAAGCCTGACATCAATAGTGGGGAAATTAATGGAAACCATACTTAAGGAGAGGATTGTGGAACATCTAAAATCCCATGGATTGAAAGATGAAAAACAGCATGGGTTTACTTCAGGGAGATCATGTCAAACTAATCTTATTGATTTTTTCGATTGGGTGACTAAAATAATAGATGGAGGAGGTGCAGTAGACATCGCTTATCTAGACTTTAGTAAGGCTTTTGATACTGTCCCACATAGAAAGCTTATCAATAAAGTGCAGTCTTTGGGCTTGGACTCCCATATTGTTGAATGGATTAGGCAGTGGCTGAGGGACAGGCAACAGAGGGTTGTAGTCAATGAGTATATTCAGACCAAGGTCTTGTTACCAGTGGGTACCTCAGGGATCTGTTCTGGGACCCATATTGTTTAATATCTTTATCAGCGAAATTGCAGAAGGCCTCGATGGTAAGGTGTGTCTTTTTGCTGATGACACAAAGATTTGTAACAGGGTTGATGTTCCTGGAGGGATACACCAAATGGAAAAGGACTTAGGAAACTAGAGGAATGGTCAAAAATATGGCAACTAAAATTTAATGTTGATAAGTGCAAGATAATGCACCTGGGCCGTAAAAACCCAAGAGCAGAATATAAAATCAGTGATACAGTCCTAACCTCAGTATCTGAGGAAAGGGATTTAGGGGTCATATTTCAGAAGACTTAAAGGCAGGCAGACAATGTCATAGAGCAGCAGGAAATGCTAGCAGAATGCTTGGGTGTATAGGGAGAGGCATTACTAGTAGAAAGAGGGAGGTGCTCATGCCGCTCTACAGAGCACTAGTGAGACCTCATTTGGAGTATTGTGCTCAGTACTGGAGACCATATCTCCAGAAGGATATTGATACTTTGGAGAGAGTTCAGAGAAGAGCTACTAAACTGGTACATGGATTGCAGGATAAAACTTACCAGGAAAGATTAAAGGACCTTAACATGTATAGCTTGGAAGAAAGACGAGACAGAGGGGATATGATAGAAACTTTTAAATACATAAAGGGAATCAACAAAGTAAAAGAGGAGAGAATATTTAAAAGAAGAAAACTGCTACAAGAGGACATAGTTTTAAATTAGAGGGGCAAAGGTTTAAAAGTAATATCAGGAAGTATTACTTTACTGAGAGAGTAGTGGATGCATGGAATAGCCTTCCTGCAGAAGTGGTAGCTGCAAATACAGTGGAGGAGTTTAAGCATGCATGGGATAGGCATAAGGCCATCCTTCATATAAGATAGGGCCAGGGGCTATCCATAGTATTTAGTATATTGGGCAGACTGGATGGGCCAAATGGTTCTTATCTGCCGACACATTCTATGTTTCTATGTAACACTAACCGGTGCCCATCTTTTCAGCTTCATTTCCACCCCAGGTTCCTCTTCTGTTATCCAAATGGCTATACTGCTTCTCAGACTACCTGATGCACACAGTAGTCCAAGACACCTCCTGCTTGTTCAGCCCTGCTCATGTGAGTGGTGCTGGCCAATGAAAGGAGAGCAGAAAGTGTTCATCGGGCAGTCTGAGAAGCAGTGTGCCCATCTTGAATGGCAGAAGAGGAGCCTGGGAACTGGAAGATCTGCAGCTGAAAAGATTAAAATGACGGCACCATGTAGTGTTCATTCCCCAGTTAGGGCTCATGCATACAAACGTATTTTCATTCCTTGTTCGTAATGTGGACAATAATAGGACATGTTCTATTTTTTTGCGGAACAGAAACGGAATGCACATGGAGCACCTTCCGTGTTTTTTTTTTTTATAAATTTTTTCGGATCCATTGAAATGAGTGGTTCGCAAAAAAAAAAAACAAAGGTACTCCATGTGCCTTCAGTTTCCGTATTTCCGTTCTGCAAAAACATAGAACATGTCATATTATTGTCCACATTACGGACAAGGATAGGACTGTTCTATTAGGGGCCAGCTGTCGGAATGCACACGGATGTCATCTGTATTTTTTGCGGACTGCAAAATACATACGGTCATGTGCATGAGGCCTTAAGATTAAGGGTTCATTCAAGTGTATGTAGAATGGGTCCGGATCCATTCCGCAATTATGCAGAACAGGTGCGGACACATTCATTTTCAATGGGGCTGGAAAAGTGTGCTGTCCACATCCGCATTTCCGGTCCGCGGCTCCAGAAAAAAAAATAGAGCCTGTCCTATTCTTGTCCGCAGCTGCGGACAAGAATAGGAATCCTCTAAGTACCGGTGATGTGCGGCATCAGTGTTTTGTGGTCCGCAAAACAATACGGATGTCTAAATGGACCCTTAGATTTATTTATTTTTTAATGGAGGGTCAGATTACACAGGTCTGCAAAAACATTTTTTTAAAGAGCTGTTCTGGTTATTCCACGTAATCTTTGTTTTTTGGTGCGATGTCATAGGACATCACGTTTCCTGACAATTGAGGTAACTATGTTTAAATAAGGCAATACCTCAAAATAAATGGAAATAGACTTATAAAATTTAAGTTTTAGTACGATTTTTTTTTCATAAATCCTCTTTTGAACTGAAATGAGCTCACCTACACACACTAAACTCGATTCTTCCCTGTGAGGCTCCTCTTGGTGCATTTATGCTTGTGAGTAGCATCTGGAATGTCTCTGAAGCATCCAACAATAGTCTGCCATCATTGTAATGCTCCTTTTTCCCTGGTATCTCTTTTCCATCCCTTTAATGTCTTGGTGGAATCGTTCACCTTATTCCTCACTCACAGCTCCCAAATTATCAGGAAAGTAGTCAAGGTGGGACTAGAGGAAATGCACCTTCAAACTCATCAGGCAACTTAAAGCTTGAAATGCTTTCAGCATTCATCCGACGATCTTTTTGTAGTGAGGATCTTTATTGCCTAAAAATTTCTGTACGACTTCTTTAAATGCAATCCACCCTTCTTTTTGAGGATCCTTCATGGTATTAACAAACTGTTGATCAACTATAAGCCTTCTAATGTCTGGTCCGACGAACACACCTTCCTTCAATTTTGCCTCCGACAGGCCTGGGAACTTGGTGACCAAGTATTTGAAGCATTCTCTATCTCTTGGAAGTGATTTTACGAATTGCTTCATCAATCCCAATTTTATGTGGAGAGGTGGTAGAAGAACTTTATGGAAAGGTACGAAAGTTTTTCGGAGGACATTTTTTTTCGCCAACTGTTAGCACCCTCGGCTGCCAACTCTTCTTGGTCCAGTGATTTTTGTCGGTCTCGACTGTCCCATAGACACAGAAAACAAGGTTATTTGGTATACCCAGCTTGTTGGCCGAGCAGCATGCACAAGACCTTCAAGTCCCCACACACTTGCCAACCATGGTTTTCATATTTAAGTTTGCGTAGAACCAATTCCAAGTTCTCATAGGTTTCCTTCAAGTGTACGGAATGACCTACAGGTATGGAAGTGTAAAAACCACCGTTGTGGAGTAAAACTGCTTTGAGACTTTTTGAAGAATCTCTAAAAAGGCACCATTGCTTTGAATCATATTGGATTTTAAATTGACCCATCAGACCTTCGACATCGATGCAATAAACCAACTTGTCTTCCTGGGCGAAGTAAGGAACAAACTCCTTTTCACAATGTCTGAACCATGAAGATGACACTCCTGGTAACAATAAATTCCTGCTTTTCAGCCTTCATCCGAGTAACTCAGCGGCATCTTTGGGAAGATTCAAGTCTCTTACCAAATCATTCATCTCCTCCTGAGAAACAATTTTGGTCTTGTATCATCTTCAAAGTCAGATTCTCCAGGAAAGATTAACCCCTTATACCATTAGAAGCACAGACTCAGGGCTGAGGCTTACACATACAGCATGCTGCTGAGTATCCCATTAGTCAGACATGTCACTCAGAACAGCACTTGTATTCACCCCCTTTGCAGGGGGGGGGGGGAGGGGCAGAGATTGTTTACCTGCAAATAACAACAAAGGGCCAAGAAGAGAACTAGGTAAATGAGGAAATATAAAAAAAAAATTCCCCCTAAAACTTGCTTAGCTAATGTATTTATTGCTGACCATCAGATTTACAGTGCAATATTTTTTTTTTTTACATAACTGACAACCCCTTTAAGTTTTTTTGGGCATTTTATATCTTTTAAATGCACTTATGTGAATTAATTAATAGTAATTTGGACTTAAAATTTGGTTAAAAACCCATAATATAAAAAAATACCAAAAATATAAAAAATTGGATAAATTTGAAGATTATTTTGCATTTTGTGGCAAATCATGACATGTAGGAGTTTTTGCAATATTTTATTTGTTTTCAGCACACCAAAATACATGGAAATTAGATGAAAATAATGAAACAGCTTTTTAGTCGCAGACCTGTGTTATCAGTTTGTTTTTGTGTGGGGAAATAAACCAGGGTTCCTAGAGGAAATCAACACACGGAAAGAGAACATGAAATGTCTGTGCGGATGTTGCCATTGTTGGGATTCAGACCCAGGTCCCCAGTGCTGCAAGGCATTAGTGCTAACCCCTGATCCTCATGTATATGTATACAGTGAAACATCTTTGCAATGACCAACCCAAGCTACGGTTGAAATGGCCTTCTGGGGGGCAGGGAAGTCCTCCTAAAGAGGCAGACATACATAGAAGATAAGAAAATCCATTCTAGAACGTGGGGTGATATTCTCAAAGAGGTGGTCTTTTTTTTTTTTTTTTTTAAAAAGGTTTCCCTTTATCCAGTCCAATATAAATGAGCAGCTGACTGCTACTATGATATGACCTTACGTTCACCACCTTCTGGAAAGCATCAACAAGCAGATCTGGAGATGACATATTAAACATTATATTCTAATTAACGTGTGATATGTCAGCAGCCACTTGTTGATGATTTACAGGGAGAAATGGAAGATTCTCCTAAGTTAGTATTTTTTTTTAAGTAATATCCAGTGTATGTGTAAATGTGTGTTTCTGTAGGTACATTAGAAAGCGGGGATTGATATTGCCATTCCTCCATGCTATTTCATCATCAAGTTGGATAAAAAATGGTGCCAGTACTGATAAAGAAATGGTTCGCTGCCAGTATAACATCTCTGACATCTATTATCATAGAGAAATCAGACCATAAAGTAGGAGCCATCTGTGTCCTGAAGATTAATCTAGACAAGTGCAGCTGTGATGTCACACCCACACATATCAAAATGGCCTCCTGTCTTCTCTATACTATCCAGCACATGGTCTTACCTACTTTCACTGACCTTACTGAAGGTTTGATTGTTGGGTCTGAGGTCACCATCATCACTGCTTTCCATATACTCATCTAATGGAACCCTGGACTTTTGCACCCCTGTAGCATGTCAGTCCAAGCCTATGATTCAGAATCCATAGAATAATCTGAAAGACTCAAGGACTGTACCATACATCTGCTCTCCTTTGTCACTCCTTTATTCTGTACTTTCCTTTTTGTGTCCCTACACAATGCTTGTTGGTTTCAAATGGGTTATCTCATGACTAATGTAAAAAATGAAAATCCGACATCACATGACAACCACTTTCTGAGCCTGATGCACACGACCGTATGTATTTTGCGGCCTGCAAAAAATACGGATGACTTCTATGTGCATTTCGTATTTTGGGAACGTTGCCACTAATAGAAAAGTCCTATCCTTGTCCATAATGCGGACAATAATAGGACATGTTTTATTTATTTTTTGCGAAACGGACACAGAATGCACACGGAGGAACTTCCGTTTGAAAGCTCAAGGGGAGTGTCTTTTCTTCTGCATCTAAGGGGGTGTGTCCATGATCTCCCTATCACAGCTCAGGAGGCAGTTGAAGAATGACTGAGCATGTGCGGCCATGTCAGTGAGCAGGACAAAGAAATAAGAAAAAGATCAAACAGCAGGTGTGGCGCTATACAGATAGATTTCATTGAATAATTCAATGGTTATGCAAAGTTTTTAATTGCATGCAATTACAAAAGAATGCAGATCCAGGTGCTGGCTTATAAAATGTAGAATATTTTTCGTGGGACAACCCCTTTAGCATAAGATAAGAGAGGAAATAATTTTTATTTATATAGCTATCATAAGTGAGCAGGATTACTCCATAGGTGATGGACACAGCTCAAACCCTCTCTCTCCCTGCATGTGTTACAAAGCATGCCCACAACACTCTCCTATCAAGATGGTGGACCGAAGCTTGATTAGTGGGCTCTTTCACACTTGCGTTGTCCGGATCCGGCGTGCACTCCACTTGCCGGAATTACACTCCGGATCCGGAAAAACGCAAGTGTACTGAAAGCATTTGAAGACGGAACCGTCTTCAAAATGCTTTCAGTGTTACTATGGCAGCCAGGACGCTATTAAGGTCCTGGTTGCCATAGTAGGAGCGGGGAGCGGGGGAGCAGTATACTTACAGTCCGTGCGGCTCCAGGGGTGCTCCAGAATGACGTCAGAGCGCCCCATGCGCATGGATGACGTGTCCAATGCGATCACATGATCCATGCGCTTGGGGCGCCTTGACGTCACTCTGGAGCGCCCCGGGAGCCGCACGGACGGTAAGTATACTGCTCCCCCGCTCCCCGCTACACTTTACCATGGCTGCCAGGACTTTAGCGTCCCGGCAGCCATGGTAACCATTCAGAAAAAGCTAAATGTCGGCTCCGGCAATGCGCCGAAACGACGTTTAGCTTAAGGCCGGATCCGGATCAATGCCTTTCAATGGGCATTAATTCTGGATCCGGCCTTGCGGCAAGTGTTCCGGATTTTTGGCCGGAGCAAAAAGCGCAGCATGCTGCCGTATTTTCTCCGGCCAAAAAACGTTCCGTTCCGGAACTGAAGACATCCTGATGCATCCTGAACGGATTTCACTCCATTCAGAATGCATTGGGATAATCCTGATCAGGATTCTTCCGGCATAGAGCCCCGACGACGGAACTCTATGCCGGAAGAAAAGAATGCAGGTGTGAAAGAGCCCTTAAAAAACAAGATAAACTGATCGTGCATATTAGATAGCTGACAGTCTCATAAGTTTGCTCTTCTGGCAGCAACATGTTAGAAGCGCTCCAGCAAGATGACCACCAGCTAATATCCTAAGTAACTGCCGTGTACAGCACGGACAGCAGCTAGACAGGCTGGGAGTGACTCAGAGTCCTGGTGGGTTGTCGCAGGTTCCTGTAGTGCATCCCACAGCTGCTGGAGGGTGGGTGAAGGAGGAACTCTACAGTGAACATGACGATCACGTTGGTCCCTCAGATGCTCAATTGGTTCAGGTATGGGGAATTGATCTGTAAGGATGGCTTCATACCCAAATCAGTTGAGAGTGCCTTCCACATGACCATAACACTACCACCACCAGCTTGTGTTCTTCCAGCAATAGTTGCAGGGTGTTTGTTCTCTGATGTTTCTCGCCTGACACGCCAACATCCATCTGTTCGATGAAGCAGAAAAAACGCGACTCATTGAAAAAGGCAAACCTTTACCAATCAGCAGAAGCCCAATTCTGATACTACTGCGAAAATTGAAGCCTTTTCTGCCAATGCAACATTCTTAGTAGAGGTATAGTGACCATCCATCTGCTTCGGGGTCCCTTACACAGTAGGGTTCGCTGGACTGTTGTTCTAGACACACATCTGGTAGCCCCTGGTTCATTTTGGCGATGAGCTGCTCCACTGTAGTGTGCCGGTCTGCACTCCCGCAACATCATAACTGACGTTCACCTCTCACATCAATGGCACGTGGTACTCCGCAGTTTCCATGTCGCTTATTCACAATGGTGCCATTTGTTCACTCACCATAGACTTTCACCACAGCATCACCCTGAGGACTCGTTGCATCAGTTGCTCTGTTCCGTGGCCCCGCAAAAATTATAAGTCATGTCCTATTCTTGTCCGTTTTGCACAGTCGTGTAAACAAGCCCTAACAGTTCACAAACTGCGCTGTTTCAGATATACTGCTGACCTTGGTCAGATAATCATCCCAACTCTGATAAGTCACCCCTTTTACCCATGACAGCCTATCACACACCTTATATACCCACCAGGCCAGTTCACAAGACATGACATGTCAGCTACACTCGAAAGTAGGAAGGGGTGAAAATAATGTGACTTGACTGTGTATTTTAACACACTACATACAATTAGGGACTTTTATGATGATGATGATGATATGTCTTGTGTACACGCAATCTTACCCTTCGGGCCTCGATGCGCTGTAAGTATGTCTTTGGAGTGTGGGAGGAAACCGGAGGAAACCCACGCAAACACAGGGAGAACATACAAACTCCATGCAGGAGTCCTTGGGGTCCTTGGTCGGATTCGAACCTAGGACCCCAGCGCTGCAAGGCAACAATGCTAACCACTGAGCCACCATGCTGCCCATAATGCCACTATTGTGACAAGGGGCGGGGATTTGTGCAGACGGATTTCCTATAACTTATACCAGAAACTGGCGTAAGGTCACAACTGAAGTATATGACAGTAGTGATGGACGAACATCTGCCGGGGCGGTTCGCGAACGCGATCAAATGTTCGCGAACCGCAAGTTGGCGGCGGGTCCCATTCATTTTAATGGCAGGCAAACCTGAAAAACCTTCAGCTCATATTTGCAGCCAAGAAATAATTACTAGAAGTGCACAAATAGTCCCACAACATGGACAGTGACATACCAGATGTATTATTCGAATTTGCGATCTTCATTCATTTTTGTTTTCAATGCGAAATATCGGCAATATAATTTTCGCGTACGCGCATGCAAAAATGCACTATACAGTACCCAAATGCACTATAAAGAAAATATATTGGTATATAACACCCCGCTTCAATCAGTTTTTTGGGGGGCGACTGGTATATCAGACCAGTAGAAATTATTTGTTCCAATAACGCTTGTCCCTCTATATACCTGCAGTATCGCAGCAGAACCGCACACAACTGCCGCACAATACAAATGCACTATAATATACTTTCTAACATAGAAAGTATATTATAACATTGTACAAGGAAGGCAATCCATGAAGATAAAACGTAACCTTTAATAATTTTACTATGAGGGTCCATTCACACGTCCGTAAGTGTTTTGCGGATCCGCAAAACACGGACACCGCCAATGTGCATTCCGCAATTTGTGGACCGCACATCGCCGGCACTATAATAGAAAATGCCTAATCTTGTCTGCAATTGCGGACAAGAATAGGACATGTTCTATTTTTTTGAGAAATGGAAGCACAGATGCGGAAGTGCGGATCCGCAGATGCGGACAGCACATTCCGGCCCCATTGAAAATGAATGGATCTGCACCCGTTATGCAAAATTGCGGAACGGATGCGGACCCATTTTGCGGACGTGTGAATGGAAAAGATATCCCTCAAAATGAAAATAAATGAAATTATTAAAGTTAACCAAAAAGCATAGATGTGGTAGGCAATAACAACTGCTCGGCGGCACTAAATCAGGTGCTCGGCGGCACCAAATCAGAAACCATATGTCCTACCACAATCCGGGGGGTTCCAGTGCACATCCATGAATCCCGGAGGGAAAGCAAAAACCATCTATCCCTGGGCTAGATGATGATGTGGTATTGAAGGACAGGGTGGGCAAAAAACTGTCCCTGATATTGCCCTACAGGGGGGTGCTATTCTGGCCCTGATAGCCTAACCACAGACCACCTGCCCTGATAAGAGCGACCCCGTCCGGAACCTTACCCTATATAAAAATGGCCCTAGTAAGCCCCTAGCCCCTAGGCCCCTGACTTCCAGGTGATCACTATATAGATCTATGTGTTTTTGACTCATTATAAAAGTATATTATAAGTATATCGCACCCCTCTGTGTATCACACCTATCGATAGCACACCTATACCAGTGCTTTAAAGGACTTTTGTGGCCCTATTAGCTAGTGTTTGGTGTCCCTAACAGCCTGTCCCTGCTCCACACAGCAACCTCTCCCTACACTGGAAAAACACTGAATGTAAAATGGTGGCCAGATCAGGTTTATTTATAAGGTAGGGGGTATGTCCATGTGCTGAAATGTCTCAATTGGCTGTCCTGTACCACCTAATGGATGTGTCATGGGTCAAAGTTCTTCACAATGTAAAAGAATATGGCGGGCGCGAATTTCTCCATATGTTCACATTTTCGGCGAATCGTGAACACGCAAAGTACGCCGCGAAACGACCGCCAGGCGAACCGCAAGGCCATCTCTATATGACAGCACTTGGTTGGCAAAGACTTCAGTTTCTGGAACACGGACTGCCAGAGATGCGCCTAATTTATTAAGAGGCATCTCACTCCAGCACGGGAAGATCAAGACTAGCGTATGGGAACGGCAGTCTGGATAAATGTCCCTCAATAAGTTTTGTGGCACTTGTAGAGCAGAGCAGGCCCTATGGCGTAGCCGTAAGGTATGTTATGTTCATGTGCCACTTTCTGAGGTCTTTGATTTGTAATGTGAAAAAAAAATGCTACAGAAAAATCACAAAAAAGCATGTGCCAAAAAACATTCCATAAAAAACTTGTCATATTTAAAAATGCTGGCATTTTAAAATAGATTTTTTTTCATGAATAGTAAAACACCAGAAATAAATATTAGGGAAGATTTTTGATCTGGTATAAAATGTAGGCATTCTGTCTAAAGATGCCCCAAATTTATCACAGTGCCTCATGCTGAAATTTGGTGCACGGCTTTACACTCTTCTCTTACTTTATGCTAATTATTATTTGTCTTTGTGCCACAATTTGGACGTTGTTACATCTTCGGAGTCCGCGCGAAAGACGGGATCGAGTGCCGAATGAGGAGGACGGCGCATGCGCAGCCTTGACAAGCGCGGTCCCGGCGACTGAGCCGGCTGTCAATTACAGTGCATAGAGGCGGGGTTAGGGCAGGGGAGGTACAGCCAGAGGTACTGTTGGAGCAGGAAATGATAACTTTATAAGACGATTTTTTCAGGCAGATACAGCGCATGAAAGCGGCACAAGGATGTATAAGAACACACTGAAGATGATCTATAAGGTACTGTTGCTAGTTTATAAAGTGAAAATGAGGTGAAAGGTTCGCTTTAATAAAAAGGTATAAAACTCAATGTGACATTTTCTACAAGGCCTTAGGAGCACAGACAGTAAATTTACCTCACTGTTTGAAGGAGCCTTGAAGGCCATCTCAGACATTGATGGCATATACAGTGAGGAACAGAAGTATTTGAACACCATGCTATTTTGCAAGTTCTCCCACTTAGAAATCATGGAGGGGTCTGAAATTTACATTGTATGTGCATTCCCACTCAGGAAATCACATTGTAGGATTTTTAAAGAATTTATTTGTCTTGCACTGCTGAACATAAGTATTTGAACACCTGAGAAACAGCAAGAATTCTGGCTCTTAAAGACCTGTTACTGTGCCTTTCAAAAGTCCACCTCTACTCCACTCATTAATCTAACTTAGCAGCACCTGTCTGAGCTCTTTAAAGACACCTGTCCACCCCACAGCCAGTCAGACATCAACTACTACCATGGGCAAGACCAAAGAGCTGTCAAAAGACACCAGAGACAAAATTGTGGACCTCCACAAGGCTGAAAAGGGCTACGGGGCAATTGCCAAGCAGCTTGGTGAAAATAGATCAACTGTTGGAGCAATCACTAGAAAATGGAAGAGGCTAAAGACGACTGTCAGTCTCCCTCGGACTGGGGCTCCATGCAAGATCTCACCTTGTGGGGTATCACTGATGATAAGAAAGGTGAGGAATCAGCCCAGAACTACAAGGGAGGAGCTGGTCAATGACAGGAAGAGAGCTGGGACCACAGTTTCAAAGGTCACTGTCGGTAGAACACTACGCCGTCATGCTTTCAAATCATGCATTGCACGGAAGGTTCCCCTGCTCAAGTCATCATATGTACAGGCCTGTCTGAAGTTTGCCAATGGCCATCTGGATGATCCAGAGGAGGCATGGGAGAAAGTTATGTGGTCAGACGAGACCAAAGTAGTACTTTTTAGGTCTAAACTTCACTCGTCGTGTTTGGAGGAAAAAGAAGGATGAGTTGCACCCCAGAACACCATCCCTACTGTGAAGCATGGGGGTGATAACATCACCCTTTGGGGGTGCTTTTCTGCGAAGGGGACAGGACGACTGCACTGTATTAAGGAGAGGATGAATTGGGCCATTTATTGTGAGATTTTGAGCAACAACCTCCTTCCCTCAGTCAGAACATTGAAGATGGGTCGTGGCTGGGTCTTCCAACATGACAACGACCCGAAGCACACACCCAGGATAACCAAGGAGTGGCTCCGTAAGGCCCCATTCACACGTCCGCAATTTCGTTCCGCATTTTGCGGAACAGAATTGCAGACCCATTCCCGTATCCGGAAATGTGGACCCGCACTTCCGGGTACGCATTTCCGTTCCCGAAAAAAATAGAACATGTCCAATTCTTGTCCGCAATTGCGGACAAGAATAGGCATATTCTATTATAGCCGGCAATGTGCGGTCCGCAAAATGCGGAACGCACATTGCCGGTTTCCGTGTTCTGCGGATCCGTGGATCCGCAAAACACACTACGGATGTGTAAATGGACCCTAAGAAGCATATCAAGGTTCTGGAGTGGCTTAGAACGTTTCCAGACCTAAATCCAATAGAACATCTTTGGAGAGAGCTGAAACTCCGTGTTGCTCAGCGACAGCCCCGAAACCTGACAGATCTAGAGGAGATCTGTGTGGAGGAGTGGGCCAAAATCCCTGTTGCAGTGTGTGCAAACCTGGTCAAGAACTACAGGAAATGTTTGACCTCTGTAATTGCAAACAAAGGCTTCTGTACCAAATATTAACACTGATGTTCTCAGGTGTTCAAATACTTATGTTCAGCAGTGCAAGACAAATAAATTCTTTAAAAATCATACAATGTGATTTCCTGAATTTTTTAAAAATTTTTCTGTCTCAGATTGGGAATGCACCTACAATGTGAATTTCAGACCCCTCCATGATTTGTAAGTGGGAGAACTTGCAAAATCGCAGGGTGTTCAAATACTTCTGTTCCTTACTGTATCTAAGACGGGGGTCTGCAACCTCCGACACTAGAGCTGTAGTGAAACTAAAACCCCCAGCATGCACCGTTCACTTCTATAGGAGTTCTAAGAATAGTCAAGCAAGTGTGCATGCTGGGAGTCATAGTTTCAGCACACCTGGAGTGCCGAAGGTTGCTCATCCCTGATCTAGGATATGCCATCAAGGTCAGATAGAAGCTGGTCCCAAATCTGTGACCCGCTCCTATTTCCAGAAAGTGTGCTGACTCGGCTATTTCCAGCAATCCTGTATCGGTGAATGGAGAGACTGCAGTACATGGACAGTGCGCTCTTCATTCACTAATATGGGACTTCCCAAAATAGCAGTAAATAGAGAGCATGCTGCGCATGCGCAGTGCGCCCTTCTTCACTCCTTGGGCCCCATTCTGGAGACAAGAGGATGTCCCAAGGGTAGGACCCGCACCTATCTGACATTTATGGCGTAGCCTAATGAACTGCCATCAACGTATGAGATGGAAATATCCCTTTAAATATACTATTTGTAACTAGTGTTGAGTAGAGTTGAGCGAACCCGAACTGTAAAGTTCGGGTTTGTACCGAACTTTAGGGTTTTCGGCACCCGGACCCAAACCCAAACATTTACGTAAAAGTTCGGGTTCGGTGTTCGCTGATTTTTATGGCGCTTTTTGAAAGGCTGCAAAGCAGCCAATCAACAAGCGTCATACTACTTGCCCCAAAAGGCCATCACAGCCACAGTGGCGTCTGTAGCTTTCAAATTTTGGGGGGGCACACTGGGGGCCAGGACAAAAGTAGGGGGGGCAGCTATAACAACGATACATTTACACAAGTACGCTTAGAAATGCTGCGATACTTTACCCAATACCTAAAACCGCAACAGGGAAGAAAAGTCCTGCTGTGTGTGGTTTAAAAAAATAAATAAAAATAATGACTCAGATTTCAACATGTCCTAGCTGCCTGTGGATGACACTTTTATAGGGAGGGGGATCTGTGGATGACACTGCTATGGGGGGGATCTGTGGATGCCACATACCGTATATAGCATCTTATGCTATATGTGTCATCCACAGATCCACCCCATGACAGTGTCATCCCCATTTCCCCCTCCATAACAGTGTCATCCAGAGATCTCCCTCCCCGCCTCTCACAGGAGTGTACATTTGACATTTCTAAACTGTGGCGGATCCAGAGCCTGGTCTCGAGAGGGGCACTTCCAGATTATTTTCTGTCCGCCGCCACAGAACAAGGGTGCTTATAGAACAGACTACACAGTGTAGAGGTATACTATGCATTGTGTGGCACAGTGTAGAGGTATACTGTACATTGTGTGGCACAGTGTAGAGGTATACTGTACATTGTGTGGCACAGTGTAGAGGTATACTGTACATTGTGTGGCACAGTGTAGAGGTATACTGTACATTGTGTGGCACAGTGTAGAGGTATACTGTACATTGTGTGGCACAGTGTAGAGGTATACTGTATATTGTGTGGCACAGTGTAGGCTATATGTGTATAACAAACATATTTCACATGAAAACTTACAATAACTTGGCTTGGCCCTTGGGGATCTTGGACACCACTTCAACACTTGGCTGGGGGGCTCGGCGGAGCTGATGTTGTGCTTTATTTTAATGAGAAAGATTTCATAATAAGGATTTGGTGAAGGGGCAGAGGGGTCAGAGAGCAGGGAGAGGCTGGTGCTGCTTCTAGGGGGGTCATACCATGGGGGAGTAATAAAGCCCACCATAATGCCCCCCAGTAGAAATAATTTTCCTTATAATGTGACATCGCAAAAAATACCCCCTTGTAATGCCCCCAGTTGAGCTAATGTCCCCATAGTGCCCCCATAATGTACCAGTATAAAATACCCCTATATAGTGCCCCCAGTAAATGCCCCCATAGTGCTCCTCTCCCCGCTTCCTCCTAGTGCCCCCCATAATGTACCAGTATAAAATGCCCCATATATCGTGTCCCAGTAGATGCCCTCAGTGTCCCCCATAATTTGCAAGTATAAAATACCCCTTCTTAGTGCCCCCCGTAGATGACTCAATAGTACTCCTCTCCCCCTTCCCCATAGTACCCACCATGTGTCCCAGGATAAAATGCTATTGTACAGAGCCCCCCATATTAAATACCCCTTCTTTGTGGCCTCAGTAGATGCCCCTATAGTGCCCACCAATAACGTGCCAGTAATAAGTGCCTCCCATCACGTGCCAGTAATAAGTGCTTCCCATCACGTGCCAGTAACAAGAGCCCCCCATCACGTGCCAGTAACAAGAGCCCCCCATCACGTGCCAGTAATAAGAGCCCAGCCCCCATCACGTGCCAGTAATAAGAGCCCAGCCCCCCATCACGTGCCAGTAATAAGAGCCCAGCCCCCCATCATGTGCCAGTAATAAGAGCCCAGCCCCCCATCATGTGCCAGTAATAAGAGCCCAGCCCCCCATCACGTGCCAGTAATAAGAGCCCAGCCCCCATCACGTGCCAGTAATAAGAGCCCCCCCCAATGTTGCAGTAAGAAGAGCCCCCATCATGTGCCAGTATTGTAATAAGCCCCCCATCATGTGCCAGTAATAAGCCCCCCAATGTGCCAGTAATAAGCCCCCAATGTTCCAGTAATAAGCCCCCCCAATGTGCCAGTAATAAGCCCCCCCAATGTGCCAGTAATAAGCCCCCCCAATGTCCCAGTAATAAGCCCTCCCCCCAATGTGCCAGTAATAAGCCCTCCCCCCAATGTGCCAGTAATAAGCCCCCCGATGTGCCAGTAATAGGCCCCCCCCAATGTGCCAGTAATAAGCCCCCCCAATGTGCCAGTAATAAGCCCCCCCAATGTGCCAGTAATAAGCCCCCCCAATGTGCCAGTAATAAGCTCCCCCAATGTGCCAGTAATAAGCCCCCCAATGTGCCAGTAACAAGAGCCCCCCTTATTGTGCCTGTCAAAATATTGCCAAAAAAAACAACAGTTATACTTACCTCCATGTCAGCGATGCGATGCAGGCCTCTTCTGGCCTGTGTCCCGCGCTGTATAGCTCAGGCGGCACGGTGACGTCATCGCGCCGCCTGCGCCGGCCTCTGATAGGCTGCCGGCCTAGTGCCTGCAGCCTATCAGAGGAAGGGGAAGGGACATGCCTCTCCCTCCCCTGCACCGCCGCAGCACAGGCAGATTACTATGGAGATGAGCACAATGGAAGCGCTCATCTCCCTGTACCCGACTGCGGCAGTGCGGCGGCTCACTTGGGGAAGGGGGGGCATTTTAGTTGGGGGGGCACAGCGTGATGTAGGGGGGGCCGTGGCCCCCTCTGGCGACGCCACTGCACAGCCATGCCTACTATTGGCATGGCTGTGATTGGCCAACTGCAGCATGTGACCGAGCCTCTATTTAAGTTGGAGTCACGTAGCGCCGCCCGTCACTCTGCTCGGATTAGTGTAGGGAGAGGCTGCAGCTGCTGTGAGGGAGAGATCAGGGAGAAATCTTATCAAGAACTGGTTTATGTACTCTGCGATCTACAGAAAAATTGTTTTGTGGGTGCAGTGCTCAATTTTTTTAAGCCTGCCCTGAGCCAACTACTGCTGAAAACAAACTTTTTTTTCTTCAGTTTGCCAATATCAATACATGATCGGCAGCCATTTTATGCAACGATAGTGCACCAGCACAGGATATCTGCAAGTCCAGAAATACAGCTCTGGCATACTGGGGTGAAAAAAGCCTCTGATATACTGCACATCTGGGATTAGACAAGCATAAGTGACTGTCACATTTAGGACAGAAATACAGCTTTTTGGTTACTGGGGTGAAAAAACACTCTAATATACTGTGTAACGGCATACAAGGGAATGCTCCAAACTCCCAAACGGAACCTCACGAATAGCTGCTAGCAGACGAATAGGAAACGCACCCAAGCGGCTTACACTCCTAGCAATCAGTCTCTAACAGCATACAGTGAATCCCCCCAAGAACGAGACGAGGATCCGTGTTGAGAGTCAAGCAGTGGTCACCCAGAGCTGTGCGTTTTATTGATCTTATATAACATTGGTACACATCAGTACCACCCACAGGGTTTTGTAAAAACAACCAATAACCACAATACAGTAAAACACTCCCACACAAAATCCTCCCCTCTGCCTGTGATATAATTATGGTACAATGGGTTGATGTAATTATCACAGGCAGGAGAATACACAATGTCCTCTGTCCTGGAGACAACCGAGGAGTAAGTCAATTATCTCTCAGGACAAAGGGAAATCGCCAATACACATGTGGAGACAATAGGACAGACATCACCACTCAAACATACAATGTCTCAGCCTTTACAGTACACATAGACATTTAACATATCCAAAAATGGCACGAATTAGACCAGGGGTTTAAAAGTTAGTAAAAGTCCTTTGTGAACAAAGGAAGCATGGCTGATGAGAGGGCCCATAATCCTGGGGCAAGATGCTGGCAACCAGGCCCCTCCAAAACCCAGTGGCGAGGTTAGTTTCGCCACATACTGCACATCTGTGATTACACGTGCATAAGTCACTGTCACATTTAGGCCATAAATACCGCTTTGGCATACTGGGGTGAAAAAAGCCTCTAAAATACTGCACATCTGTGATTACACGTGCATAAGTCACTGTCACATTTAGGCCATAAATACGGCTTTGGCATACTGGGGTGAAAAAAGCCTCTAATATACTGCACATCTGTGATTACACGTGCATAAGTCACTGTCACATTTAGGACAGAAATACAACTTTATGGTTACTGGGGTGAAAAAAGCCTCTAATATACTGCACATCTGTGATTACCCATGCATAAGTCACTGTCACATTTAGGACAGAAATACAGCTTTTTGGGTACTGGGGTGAAAAAACCCTCTAATATACTGCACATCTGTGATTACACATGCATAAGTCACTGTCACATTTAGGACAGAAATACAGCTTTTTGGTTAGGGTGAATAAACCCTCTAATATACTGCACATCTGTGATTACACGTGCATAAGTCACTGTCACATTTAGGCCATAAATACGGCTTTGGCATACTGGGGTGAAAAAAGCCTCTAATATACTGCACATCTGTGATTACACGTGCATAAGTCACTGTCACATTTAGGACAGAAATACAGCTTTTTGGGTACTGGGGTGAAAAAACCCTCTAATATACTGCACATCTGTGATTACACATGCATAAGTCACTGTCACATTTAGGAGAGAAATACAGCTTTTTGGTTAGGGTGAAAAAAGCCTCTAATATACTGCACATCTGTGATTACACGTGCATAAGTCACTGTCACTTTTAGGCCATAAATACGGCTTTGGCATTCTGGGGTGAAAAAACCCTCTGATATACTGCATATATCTGGGATAAGACGTGCATAAGTGAGTGTCACATTTAGGCCACAAATACCGCTGTCATATAGAGTTAAAAAAAAAATTAGAGTGCAATACCCTACATCAGCGTTTATATTGGTGGTTAATTATTTTTAATATACTTAACCACTTTTTACTTTGCTTTGTGAACGCTAACTATGAGGCAAACATCTAATAAGGGACGCGGTCATGGTGGTGGTGTTGGTGGAGCCTCTGGTGCAGGGAGAGGACGTGGCTGTTCTGCCACAGCTACACGTCCTACTGAACCTACTACCTCAGGTCCCAGTAGCCGCCAGAATCTACAGCGATATTTGGTCGGACCTAATGCCGTTCTAAGGATGGTAAGGCCTGAGCAAGTACAGGCACTAGTCAATTGGGTGGCCGACAGTGGATCCAGCACGTTCACATTATCTCCCACCCAGTCTTCTGCAGAAAGCGCACAGGTGGCGCCTGAAACCCACGCCCATCAGTCTGTCACATCAACCCCGTGCATATCGGGGAACCTGTCTGAGCCTCAAGTCATGCAGCAGTCTCTTATGCTGTTTGAAGACTCTGCTGGCAGGGTTTCCCAAGGGCATCCACCTAGCCCTTCCCCAGGGGTGGAAGACATAGAATGCACTGACGCACAACTACTTATGTTTCTTGATGAGGATATGGGAATACCACCTCAGCACGTCTCTGATGATGACGAAACACAGGTGCCAACTGCTGCGTCTTTCTGCAGTGTGCAGACCGAAAAGAAGGTCAGGGAGGAAGACTGGGTGGAAGACGATGCAGGGGACCATGACGTCCTAGACCCCACATGGAATGAAGGTCGTGCCACTGACTTTCAGAGTTCGGAGGAAGAGGCAGTGGTGAGACCGAGCTAACAGCATAGCAAAAGCGGGAGCAGGGTGCAAAAGCAGAGCAGCCGTCGCCAAAACAGTTCGCCTGCTACTGGCCACCGTCAACAGGGACCGACACACCAAAGGCAGCTTCAAGGAGTTCCCTGGCATGTCACTTCTTCACACAATGTGCTGACGACAAGACCCGAGTAGTTTGCACGCTGTGCCATCAGAGCCTGAAGCAAGGCATTAACGTTCTGAACCTTAGCACAACCTGCATGACCAGGCATCTACATGCGAGACACGGGCTGCAGTGGAGTAAGCGCCTTCAAAACCAAGAAAGGGCTCAGGCCCCTCCTGCTCCCTCTTCTGCTGCTGCCTCGGCATCTTCCTCCGCCTCTGGAGGAACGTTTGCACCTGCCGCCCAGCAAACAGAGGATGTGCCACCAACAACACCACCTCCGTCACCAAGCATCTCCACCATGTCACATGGAAGCGTTCAGCTCTCCATCTCACAAACCTTTGAGAGAAAGCGTAAATTCCCACCTAGCCACCCTCGATCACTTGCCCTGAATGCCAGCATTTCTAAACTGCTGGCCTTTGAAATGCTGTCATTCAGGCTGGTGGAGACGAACAGCTTCAAACAGCTCATGTCGCTTGCTGTCCCACAGTACGTCGTTCCCAGCCGCAACTACTTTTCCAGGAGAGCCGTGCCCTCCCTGCACAACCAAGTATCAGATAAAATCAAGTGTGCACTGCGTAACGCCATCTGTGGCAAGGTCCACCTAACCACAGATACGTGGACCAGTGAGCACGGCCAGGGACGCTATATCTCCCTAACTGCACACTGGGTAAATGTAGTGGCGGCTGGGCCCCAGGCGGAGAGCTGTTTGGCGCACCTCCTTCCGCCGCCAAGGAGCGCAGGGCATCATTCTTTGCCTTCTGTTGCCTCCTCTTCCTACTCGGCTTCCTCCTCCTCTTCTACCACCTCCTCATCCGGTCAGCGACCGACCTTCACCACCAACTTCAGCACAGCCAGGGGTAAACGTCAGCAGGCCATTCTGAAACTGATGTGTTTGGGGGGACAGGCCCCACACCGCACAGGAGTTGTGGCGGGGTATAGAACAACAGACCGACGAGTGGTTGCTGCCAGTGGGCCTCAAGCCCGGCCTGGTGGTGTGCGATAATGGGCGAAATCTCATTGCAGCTCTGGGACTAGCCGGTTTGACGCACATCCCTTGCCTGGCGCATGTGCTGAATTTGGTGGTGCAGAAATTCATTCACAACTACCCCGACATGTCTGAGCTGCTGCATAAAGTGCGGGCCGTCTGCGCGCGATTCCGGCGTTCTCATCCTGCCGCCGCTCGGCTGTCTGCTCTACAGCGTAACTTCGGTCTTCCCGCTCACCGCCTCATATGCGACGTGCCCACCAGGTGGAACTCCACCTTTCAAATGCTGGAGAGACTGTGCGAGCAGCAGCAGGCCATAGTGGATTTTCAGCTGCAGCACGCACGGGTGAGTCGCACTGCGGAACAGCACCACTTCACCACCAATGACTGGGCCTCCATGCGAGACCTGTGTGCCCTGTTGCTCTGTTTCGAGTACTCCACCAACATGGCCAGTGGAGATGACGCCGTTATCAGCGTTACAATACCACTTCTATGTCTCCTTGAGAAAACACTTAGGGCGATGATGGAAGAGTATGTGGCCCAGGACGAGGAGGATGAAGAGGGGTCATCTCTAACACAGTCAGGCCAGTCTTTTAGAAGAGGCCAGGTACAAACTTGGCCAGCCAGGGCCCACTACTGGAGGAGGAGGAGGAGGAGGATGAGGAGGAGGATGGGGACGAAGCATGTTCACAGCGGGGTGGTATCCAACGCAGCTTGGGCCCATCACTGGTGCATGGCTGGGGGGATATGGAGGACTCAGACGATACGCCTCCCACAGAGGACAGCGTGTCCTTACCTCTGGGCAGCCTGGCACACATGAGCGACTACATGCTGCAGTGCCTGCGCAACGACTGCAGAGTTGCCCACATTTTAACGTGTGCTGACTACTGGGTGGCCACCCTGCTGGATCCCCGTTACAAAGACAATGTGCCGTCCTTAATTCCCTCACTGGAGCGTGATCGGAAGATGCGCGACTATCGGCGTACCCTGGTAGACGCGCTCCTGAGAGCATTCCCGACTGACGCCGGGGGACAAGTGAAAGCACAAGGCGAAGGCAGGGGAGGAGGAAGAGGTCGCCAACGCAGCTGTGTCAGCACCTCAGAAGGCAGGGTTAGCATGGCCGACATGTGGAAAAGCTATGTCACCTCGCCACAACAACCGGCCCCAACTGCTGATATGGAGCGTGTTAGCAGGAGGCAGCATTTGAACAACATGGTGGAACAGTACCTGTGCAAACGCCTAGATGTACTGACTGATGGTTCTGCCCCATTAAACTTCTGGGTCTCCAAATTGTCCACATGGCCAGAACTTGCCCTGTATGCCTTGGAGGTGCTGGCCTGCCCTGCAGCCAGTGTACTCTCTGAACGTGTATTTAGCACGGCAGGAGGCGTCATTACAGACAGACGCAGCCGCCTGTCCACAGCCAACGTGGACAAGCTCACGTTCATTAAAATGAACCAGGCTTGGATCCCACAAGACTTGTCTGTACCTTGTGCAGAATAGACATTTATACCACCATCAAACATACATTCTTGTACTCAAGTCAAGTGCAATGATTCTTTTTTTTCTTTTTTTTTATTTGTCCCAAAATTTTGGGGGCTACCTACCCCAATAAAAAAAATAAAAAAACATTGTTGGCTACCACCTCCTTCTCTGAGTTGCAGGTTAATAATTTGTAATTTTTTGTTTTTTTATTTCATTTTAAGTTATTTCCCTATCCACATTTGTTTGTAGAGCAGTTGCCATGCTCTTAAGCACATTTTACTGCCTTTTACATCCCTCTAGCCTTTTCAAGGACTATTTTAGAGCCATTTTAATTTTTTAAAAAGTGCCAATTTTAGCGCCCTAAATTGAAAGAATTCTTATTTTCAATTGTCGGGTGACATTTTACCATTTTTGGCGTATACAAACCCCTGCTGTGCCTGGGTGACAGGGGCCTAAATCTCTCAAAATCCTCTGTTGTATTGCTGGGTGTAATGAACCCCCTTTTGCCGTGAATGAACCCCTGCTCTGCATTGCTGACAGGGGCCTAAATCTCTCAAAATCCTCTGTTCTATTGCTGGGTGACAAGAACCCCCTTTTGCCGTGAATGAACCCCTGCTCTGCATTGCTGACAGGGGCCTAAATCTCTCAAAATCCTCTGCTGTATTTCTGGGTGACATGAACCCCCTTTTGCCGTGAATGAACCCCTGCTGTGCCTCGATGACAGGGGCCTAAATCTCTCAAAATCCTCTTTTGTATTGCTGGGTGACATGAACCCCCTTTTGCCGTGAATGAACCCCTGCTCTGCATTGCTGACAGGGGCCTAAATCTCTCAAAATCCTCTGTTCTATTGCTGGGTGACATGAACCCCCTTTTGCCGTGAATGAACCCCTGCTGTGCCTGGGAGACAGGGGCCTAAATCTCTCAAAATCCTCTGTTGTATTGCTGGGTGACATGAACCCCCTTTTGCCGTGAATGAACCCCTGCTCTGCATTGCTGACAGGGGCCTAAATCTCTCAAAATCCTCTGTTGTATTGCTGGGTGACATGAACCCCCTTTTGCCGTGAATGAACCCCTGCTCTGCATTGCTGACAGGGGCCTAAACCTCTCAAAATCCTCTGTTCTATTGCTGGGTGACATGAACCCCCTTTTGCCGTGAATGAACCCCTGCTCTGCATTGCTGATAGGGAACAAAATTTTGTGAAAACATCTGTTACTGATCGGAAGATGCGCGACTACAAGCGCACGCTGCTAATGGCATTCCCACCTGACAGCAGGGGCACAGTGGAAGCACAAGGCGAAGGCAGAGGAGGAGGAAGAGGTTGCCAACGCAGCTGGGGCACCGCCAGCACCTGAGAAGGCAGGGTTAGCATGGCCAAAATGTGGAAAAACTTTGTCAGCCTTGGAGGTGCTGACCTGCCCTGCAGCCAGTGTATAGTGTGAACGTGTGTTTAGCACGACAGAGAGCATTATCACAGGCCGCAGCCAATGTGGACAAGCTTACGTTTATTAAAATGAACCAGGCATGGATCCCACAGGACTTGTCCGTACCTCGTGCAGAATAGACATTTATACCAGCCTCAACCATCCATTCTTGTACTCAAGTGCACTTATTCTTAGCTTTATTTTGTTATATGTTAAAAATAAAAAATAACACAAATCAGTGTTGGCTACCTATTCCTCCTTCACCTCCGCTTCCACCTACACCGCCACGTCAACCTACACCGCCACATCCACCCATCCACTGCCTCCTCAACCTCCTACTCCTAGATCCAGATTGTTATTTTTAATTTTTCTGTATTTTATGTTAATTTAAGTCATTTCCCTATCCAGATTTGTTTGCAGAACAGTTGCCATGCTCTTAAGCACATTTTGATGCCTTTTGCAGTCCTCTAGCCCTTTCCAGGACTATTTTAGAGCCATTTTAGTGCCCAAAAGTTCGGGTCCGCATTGACTTCAATGGGGTTCAGGGTCAAGTTCGGGTCCCGAACCCGAATTTTTTTTTCAAGTTCGGCCGAACCTGCCGAACCCGAACATCCGGGTGTCCGCTCAACTCTAGTGTTGAGCGAACTTCTGTTTTCAAGTTCGGCATACAAGGTTCAGGTTCTGGATATTTAAGAATCCTATTATGGATTCTGCTACGACGGACCATAACTTATGGTCCGTGGTAGCAGAATCCATAACTGAATTTTTAGATAACCCGAACCTTGTACACCGAACTTGAAAACAGAAGTTCGCTCATCCCTATTTGTAGCTACTATGCATTTGAGAAGTGTCCATGATGGTTTCTGCAATTCTAGAGCTGTCCACTAAGGGGCAGGCTTGATACACATTCAGACAGCTGATAGCTAGACAGCAGGCTTCATTTCTGCTGCAGTGGCGCTATGGGAGAACCTGAAGCATTTCATAGTACTTACCGAATTCAAGCTGGGGCACCCAGAGCGCCATCTGCCTGGCTAATAGAGGGGAGATGCCCAAATGAGGAAACCCCTTCTAATATATATGATGTACCCAACCACATTAATCACTAAATTCTGCAACTTTCTAATACGCTTTTTATTTCCTACCATTTTTTAGGTTCTCTGTTTGCTGTCAGTGAAAGAAAACCTAATTGTTAACGTCTAGAGACTTACAGCTGAGAATGTACCTCAGAAAAAAGATTTTTGTAAGTCCCTTTAGAGAAATGCTTCAGCAGCACAAATCTCAGTTCTGGTAGTTTGTTACAATGTGTCAGTACAGGTATAATGTATCAGCCTGAAGAGGGTTGTCTAGACTGGATCCAACTGTCTCAAATTATCAGGTGTGAAAAGTAGTCAGGACAGATTTTTAGCCCCTGGCTGTGAACAAGAGTGTTACCATTCACTGACAGCAAGTAAAGATCTTCACAGAAATCACAGCCCATTGAACGAAATAACAAACATGTCCTTACTACATCTGGAAATAGAATACATCTGTAAACGGAATTTACATCCTTATATATGAAGAGGGCGGAAGCGGGGATGACGGAAAAAGTGACTATTGCTTATTGCGTAGAGAAGTTTTTTATGGGAAGGAAACAGATAACATTGAATGAAGATCACAAGGTCCAAGAAGGAAATGGCAAGAAAAATAGCTGCAGCCGTCCAGAATGACATGCCGCCTGACATCCTGGTTTCATAAGGACATTCACATTGACAACATGTTTTCTGTTGAGGTAAGAAGATAGTAACCAGTCACTGACAGCAAGCACAGGTCTTGAAACATAAGTTTCAATTTTCATTAGATCACTATGCCATGCTTTATACAGAACCTAAAGCCCGCTTGCATGTCATTACAGGGGCTGTATGGGAATAGAGCAAAGGGTCTGCTTTTTATTTCAAATACAGTGCCTGCAGTACCAAACACAGCCAGTAAACAAGTGTGGCACTGTTCCTGGTAAAAAAAATAAAGAAGCTGAGCTCAGTTGTACTGTATTAGGGCTATGAGGCACCCTATAGCGGCACATAGACTGTAATATGCCATATTTATGGTCCTTCATTTGTATTTTGGCATCCCAACACGGTTCGGCCATGTTGGTTTACAATATGCTTCTCCTCCAGACGGTAAGTGGTTCTGGCTAGTCCCATCTCCCCATTTAAATATAAATGCAAATGGCTGCCATATTAGTGGTCACCCAGCTTTCCTAGAGTCCTGAGTGGCAAGATTGCTTAGTTATGCAATGCATGTGTGCCGGGTGTGGCACTTCCGTGGCATTTAGGTCCGTGCCTCCGTGGCACTGCATCCGTCAGCACCGTGCACACGGACGGTGCATATGCATTAGAGACCACAATTTGCAGTGCCCGTTCGTATGCATGAGCCCTTAACGGAGTTCTCCAAGAGTATAAAATGTCTCCTCATGTGTTGGGCACCGCCGCTGCTGCTTCTCTCTGCACACGGATGAAAACATCCGGTGTCGGGGGGAAGCAGCCAATGGCAGACGGGGATGAGCCTCCCTAGCATCGCCGGTGAGGTTACGGAGGCTTGTCTCCGTCCCCGCCTGCCACTGGCTGTTCCCCCGACACCAGATGTTTTCATCCGTGTGCAGGGAGAAGCAGCAGCGGCGGTGCGGGGACCGAGGTAAGTATATTCCATGTGGGGAGCCCAGCACATGAGGGGACATTTTATACTCTTGTACTCTTGGAGAACCCCTTTAGGCCTCTTGCACATGAAAGTGTGCGCACCGTGGCCGTGCTCCGGCCCGCAAATTGCACGAACACCAACCGTGGGGCAGCCGCAGCGGATCGCGGACCCATTCAATTTAATGGGTCCGCGATCCGCCCATTCCGCAAAAAGAAAGTTCTATCTTTTTGAGGACCGGAAGTACGGGACGAAACCCCACGGAAGCACCCCGTAGTGCCTCCGTAAGGTTCCGTTTGCGTGTTTCCGTTCCGCATGTCTGGATTTGCGGACCCATTCAAGTGAATGGGTCTGCATCGGAGATGCGGAATGCCCACGGAACGGCGCCCGTGTATTGCGGATCCGCAAATGCGATCCGCAATACGGCCACCGAGCGCACACGTTTGTTTGAAAGAGGCCTTAAAGAGAGGGGTTCACTGAGCTATAAAGATTGGTGCACATGTAGGTTTTTTTTTTTCTCCAAAACTAAGCACTTTTTGTCGTTTTTATGGGGCAATAAATACTGCGGCCAGATGTTACATTATAAAATGTCCTTCAAATGCTGTTTCAGTTTTTTTTTGTTTTTTTTTTCGCTCTGAATGTGGCCTTATTTCCGGCATTTTCCCATCAATTGCTTTATCGGAAAAAAATATATGAAAAAAATGCAAGGAAAATATGTGACTAAAAGAACTTCACCCAAAAACCCAACACGAGTTTCATGGTGTTTTTACAAGACTAAAAAAAAAAAAACAGTGGAAGCATCCTGCCTAGGCAATAGCGGTTGCCACCTCTCTTACCAAAGCGATGTGCGTAGAGATGAGCAAATTGATTCGTTCTTCAACAAGAATTCGTCACCTACGAGGGGCTGTGCCCGCTGGTGGAGAATCGCCTTCCTGCTGCTTCATTGACAAGGCCGGACATCTGACAGTCTTGAGCCTAGCACGAAAAAATCACTGCTCCATAAGTGGAAGAGCCTCTGTGCTTGTGTCACTACTCGAAGCAGCAGCACAGGCACAAGATCGTCAGTGCTCGGCGAGATGTCTGGCCTGGTCAATCAAGTGAGATTCTTCACCAGCTAGCACACCACCTCCCAGGTGAAGAACTCTTGGTCATAACTGTTGGCATGGAACAGCAGTCCTGACTGTGTTTCTGTTCTGACAGTGGGGAAATGGGGGAGGGGGACAGTAGGAAAAAGGCGATGGAGTCATAATAAACGACTCTTTATGTGCAGCACTACTCATCTATGACTGCAGATAATAGGCCAGAATTGTGGAGACAGATTCCCTTTATTATGAGATTAGCAGAAATTGGGGCGGCGGATGACGAAAAAACATCTAAATCATGGAAGCCCAAAATGGCAGTGCTGGAATAGCAGGCGATTCAACAGGTAAGTAATGCGTATTTTGTTATTTTACACCATTCCCTACCTGTGTCCACTTTGGGCAAATCTTGGACAACCCCTTGAAAAGGAAAATTTTAGGCCCCTTTCACACGAGCGTGACGGATTAGGTCCGGATGCGTTCAGGGTGCGTTTAGCGAAACTCGCACCATTTTGCAAGCAAGTTCAGTAGTTTTGTCTGCGATTGCGTTCAGCTTTTTTCTGCGTGAGTGCAATGCGTTTTGATGCGTTTTTCACGCGCGTGATAAAAAACGGAGGGTTTACAAACAACATCTCCTAGCAACCATCAGTGAAAAACGCATTGTGCCCGCACTTGTTCCCAGATGCAATGCGTTTTTTCACTGAAGCCCCATTCACTTCTGTGGGGACAGGTCTGCGTGAAAAATGCAGAATATAGAACATGGCAGAACTGATGCATTGAAATGAATGGGTCCGGATTCAGTGCGGGTGCTATGCGTTCGCGTCATGCATTGCACCCGCGCAGAAAACTCACTCGTGTGAAAGGGGCCTTACACTTTCCTCCATTACCACAGAAAGTCAGGACACAGGGTCAGTCGGCGACTGTCACACCTTCCTACAGGAGTAACTCATTTCCCTGTTAGGAGGCACAGGACATCCCTGCAGCAGCGGTGGATTCTGGGAGTTGTAGTCATCACTCAGCACTTCCTCTCTGCCCTCGGTGGTTTCAGGACTACATTTCCCAGTATGCACTGGGTGAGCTCCACACCTGCCTGGAAGTTAGGGCTGTTTAATGATTGTCACAGTTGTGAGGTAGAATGAGATGTGTCCTGGGACTCACTGACACTGACAGACATTGAGGGGTGAGTACAGTCCTCTGCATTCACAAAATAGGTCACTGTCAACAATTTGGAGTTGTAATACTAGCAAATACAACTGCCAGCAGGAGGCTATCAGGCATACTGGGAGTTGTAGTCCTCCAGGAGCCTTAGCTTGCAGACTATCAGCTTTTCAAGTTTGCTTTGCTTTTTGTCATTTCCTGCGTATTAATGATAAATGTTACTAGTTGTGACTACTGAGGTATTAAGTGTTTTGGAGACTAGGAAGCAAATTATTGCTTGTGCACTCTTATGCTGGGGTCCAACATGGCAGCCATTCTACTCATTGGTGGTCTTTAGTAAAACTGTTGTGGAGCTGTTGTCCATAGCAACCAATCAGATTCCTGCTGTCATCTCTCAGAGACTTGTTTGACAGTGAAAAAAGCCATTTGATTGGTTGCTATGGATCAGTGCAGGGTGTACTCAGAGATCTAGTCATCAATATCGGCCTTCATCTTGTGGCTGGCTACACACAGAATTTGCAAAGCTGACCGAGGACGTATGTGCAGCTTTCATATGAATTTCATACACCGACATATCGGGTGGCACAAGGTTGTCTACGTGTTGCGGTAGACAACATTGAGCTGCCCTGTGGCCCACAGCCTAATAAAGATATGGGGTAAAAATATATCAAATAGTGATGGACGAACATCGGCCGGGACGGTTCATGAACGCGCGTTTGCGATCAAATGTTCGCGAACCGTGCATTCGCGGTGGGCTCCATTAACTTTAATAGCAGGCGAACCTGAAAAACCTTCAGGTCATATTTGCAGCCACCAAATACTTACTAGAAGTGCAGAAATAGTCCCACAACATGGACAGTGACATACCAGAGGGGGATCATTGGCAAAGATAAAAAAAAATATGTATTTTAATCAGGGGCCATTTTTATGCGTCTTAAAGGGAAACTCTCAAAAAAATTTGCCCTGCTGGAGCCTAGAAAATTTATATTTTAGGCCATGGGAGTACAGGCACCAAAAATGAGGCATTCATCTGACATGCCGCTGTATATACATAAGACAAGGACCATTCTTTGTTCTGGGTGGTGGCGGATATGTGTGGGCTGGAATGAGGAAATTCAATTACACGTGGTCATCACAGGTGTTGAATTCCTCGAGATCCATGTCTCATTAATTTTTAGAAATGTGAGGTAGTCCACACTGTTGTTAGCTAGGCGAGTGTGCTTATCGGTGATCCCACCTGCTGCGCTGAACGTCCTTTCGGACAGGACACTCAACGAGGGGCAAGCCAAGAGTTCCATGGCAAATTGTGCCAGCTCTGGCCACAGGTCAAGCTTGCACACCCAGTAGTCCAGGGGTTCCTTGTTTCTTAGAACGTCCACATCGGCCGTTAACCCGATGTAGTCAGACACCTGTCGGTCTAGGTCAGTGATGGCGAACCTTTTAGAGAATGAGTACCCAAACTGCAACCTAAAACCAACTTATCGTAAAGTGGCAACACGGCAATGTAACTTGAATACTACAGTCTAATGTAGTATATCTTCCATGTACTTTATCATGTAGCTATAATAGCCTGCCTACATTCAATGCGCTGCCTGTGCTGTTCATAGTACGCCCTGCGCTGATGATGGCAGAAAACATCTAAGGCAATTTGGTACACAATAGACTTTTTCCAGAGTGCGGGTGCCCACAGAGAGGGCTCTGAGTGCCGCCACTGGCACCCATGCCATAGGTTCGCCATCACTGGTCTAGGCCAGGGATGCTCAACCTGTGGCCCTCCAGCTGTTGTAAAACTACAACTCCCACCATGCCCTTCTGTAGCACGATAGCTGTAGGCTGTCCGGGAATGATGGGAGTTGAAGTTTTGCAACAGCTGGAGGGCCGCAGGTTGAGCATGCCTGGTCTAGGCATTCCCTGAGGCTGGATCCGGAGGGTGGCTGTTGATGGGTTGGTTGCAAGAATGATCTCGTATCCGAAGTGACCAACACATCTTCAAACCGCCCTCTTCTTGCAGATGCGGTAGGATTGGTACCTGCACCTGTTTCGCTGTGGGTGAAAACTCCTCTGCCAGCGCCCGCAACAGCAGAATGCAGTATCTCTCGCAGCAAGGCCTGGAAATGCTGCATTCTGCCAGCTCTCTGTGATGCTGGTAACATGTCTGCCATTTTGTGTTTGTACCGGGGGTCTAAGTACGTTGCCACCCAGTACTGATCCTTGCCCTTTATGCTTTTAATACGGGGGTTCCTCTACAAACACAGGAGCATGAAGGCCCCCATTTGCACTAAATTGCACTGCTCATCGCCCAGGAGAATGTCGTCCTCGGTCTCCTCCACCCAGCCATGGACAATACCAGGGATCCCCAAAAAGTTTAAAGTCTCCCTCAAAGCCTTCTCTTCTTGCTCCTCCTCCTCCCCCCAGCCACCATCCTCCTCTGACTCCTCTTCAGACTCCTGCTGACTTGTCTCAGATGGAGTAGCCCCCCTGGGAATTCATTCAGCATTGCGACTTCCTCATCTTCCTGCTCCTGCTCCTCGATGGCTTGATCAATGACACGACACAATGCAGAAGGCGTAAGGTACGATGTCACTGATGGCGTCCTGGCTGCGACTGACCAGTTTGGTGATCTCATCAAATGGCCGCAGAAGTCTGCATGCGTCGCGCATGAGCAGCCACTGGCACGGTGAAAAGAAAACAAGCTCCCCAGAACCTGTCCTGCTGCAGAGTTCGTACAGGTAGTTGATAATGGCACATTGCTGCTGGAGCAGCCTATCGAGCATATACAAGGTGGAGTTCCAGCGCGTCGGGCTGTCACAAATCAGATGTCTGACGGGCAAGTGGTGTCGCCGCTGAATGTCAGCAAGGCGAGCCATGGCCGTGTAAGATCTTAAGATCTTCTAAAATGGCCAGAGATTTTCCTGGCCTGCCGTAAGATGTCCTGGACCCCGGGGGTATTTGGCAACGAATCGCTGCACAACTAAGTTCAGGACGTGTGCCATTTTGCCCTGTTTCAGCGCGCTCGGCAGATTGGCACCGTTGTCGCACACCACTTTACCAACTGTCAAACTGAGCGGGGTTAGCCACTGATCGGCCTGTGACCGCAGAGCTGAAAGCGGTGCAGGACCGGTGTGGGTCTTGGCTTCCAGGCACAACAGCCGCAGCACAGCATGGCAACGTCTCACCTGGCACGTCGAATAGGTTCTGAGGAGCTTGGGGGGCGCAGTGGGAGACGGAGGATGAAGTAGGAAGAGAAGAGGCAGGCCTGCATGCAATCCTTGGCGGTAAAACACCAAATCCACACGGGAGCCACGGGTTACATGCTTGACGGCTGTCAGAAGGTTCACCCAGTGGGCAGTAAAATTGATGTATCTTCCCTGCCCGTGTTTGCTAGATCACTTGTCTGTTATCAGATGTATCTTGGCACTGACACTGTGTGCCAGAGATATATTTACTTGCCGCTGAACGTGGCCATATAGCTCTGGGAGTCCCTTCCGGGAGAAATATTTCCTTCTGGGGACCTTCCATTGCAGTGTGCCAATGGCCAAAAATTTTCTAAAGACCTCAGAGTCCACCAGTTTATATGGAAGTAGTTGGCGGGCTAGCAGTTCTGACAAGCCAGCGGTCAGCCGTTGGGCAAGAGGGTTATCCGGCGTCATCAACTTTTTATGCTCGAACATTTGGGCCACGGATGCCTGCCTTCTGCCAGATGAACGCGATGACGGCATGGTGGAAGGTGGAGTGGAGGACAGAGAGGAGAAGGAGAAGAGGCAGGATGTGGAGCGCCGGAAGTGTGGCTTTGTGGGTTCTGATGGCATTGTTCCCACTGGGCTCGGTGATGGGCGGTCGTCCCTAGGTGACTGTTGGGCTTACCGCGACTTATGCGTTGACAGCACAGGCTGCAGATGGCAACACTATTGTCAGCAGTTGACACGTTAAAAAAAAGCCCACACTGCGGAGCCATGTGCCGGCGTCCTGGGAACGCCAGAAGTGACGGCATGGTGAATGGCTCGCTCCAGATACATTTGTAGTCTGCTTTTTGCCTCTTGTGCCCTGCGAGCTCTGCCTGCTTCTCCTCCTTCTCTGCTGTTCCGTCTCTCCCTCTAAACTCCCCTCCTCTTCTTCTCTTGTGGGCACCCACGTGACGTCCATCGACACGTCATCATCGTCACCTTTACCACCACTGACATTTGAGATCTCTGAGTAGGCAGCAACAGCGGGGACTTCCTCCTTGGGCTGATCTGGGTACTGTCATCAGACTGCTAAGTGGCGGCCGTTGCTACCTCCTCTTCCTCATCCGATGTCAAGAATAGCTGCGCCTCGGTAAGGTCTGGGAATGGATGGGAAAATAATTCCTCTGACTCGAGTGGCGGGGCTATAGTGGTGGTGGTGGTGGTGTATTTTGGGGTGCACAAAGCAGAGAGTGAGGAGGGTGCAGAAGCGGAAGGCTGAGTGAGCCACTCGACCAACTCTGGTGCGCCCTTTGAAGTAATCGCACGCGCCTTCTCCAACTTCCCACTTAGGCTCCAGCCTGGTGCACCTGCCCGACCCCTACCACCCCTGTGGAACGGTCTGCCTCTTCCTCTGCCTGTCATTTTCAAAATGACCCTGTGCCTAAGTCCCTAGAGAAGAGCAGTATTTGTGGAAGCAGGTATATTGCAGCCCTCAATCAGTATTTTGCGGAAGCAGGTATATCGCACCCCTCAATCAATATTTGGTGGAAACAGATATATCGAACCCCTTAATCAGTATTTTGTGGAAGCAGGTATATCACACCCCTCAATTACTTTTTTGGGGGCAACAGGTATATCACACCTGTTGCAAATAGTTGTTCCAATAGCGCTTGTCCCTCTATATAGATGCAGAACCGCACACAACTGCTGCACAATACAAATGCACTATATACTTTCTATGTTAGAAAGTATATTATAAGTATATCACACCTATTGATGGCACACCTATACCAGTCCTTTAAAAGGACTTTTGTGGCCCTATTAGCTAGCGTTTGGTGTCCCTAACAGCCTGCCCCTGCTCCACAAATCAACCTCTCCCTACACTGGCAAAACACAGAATGTAAAATGGCTGCCAGATCAGGTTCTTTGATAGGGTGGGGTGTGTCCATGTGCTGAAACGTCTCAATTGGCTGTCCTGTCCCACCTGATGGATGTGTCATGGGTCAAAGTTCGGCGCAATGCAAAAGAATATGGCGCCGGCGGACATTGCCATATGTTCGGCGAATCGCGAACGCACAAAGTTCACCGCGAAACGACCGCTGGGCGAACCACAAGGCCATCTCTACTAAAATATGTATATATTAGCAGAAGTACTAGGCTTCGCACGGGTATATTTAATCTATTTCATTTAATGTTTGTGTGTGTTGTTAAGATATCGACAGTATCTCCCATAACAGTGACCTCTACAGCACCCCGCCCCTTTAACACTGAACTCCACAGTCCCCCACCCCTTAACACTGACCCCCCCCACAGTGCCCTGCCACTTTAAAATGGGACCTTCACAGCAGCCTATCCCCTTAACTTTGACCTTCACAGCAGTCCGCCCCTTTAACAGTGAGTTTTACAGAACCCCACTCCCTTGACAGTGACCTCCTCAGAGGCTCGTCCCCTTAATAGTGACCTCCACAGCGCCCTGCTCCTTTAATGCTAAGGCTACCCGACGACATGTGTCGCGCGACATTTTGTCTCCAAAATTTTTATACTGATAGGCTATAGTGTCGCATTTCGACATGAGACATACTGTGACACGACAGTTGCAAAAAATCCATCCAAGATGGATTTTTCTGCGACTGTCGCATCGCAGCATGTCACATGTCGCAGTGCAACACCATAGACTATCATTATAAAAAATGTCGCGCAACACCTGTAGCAGTGTAGTTGTGCCCTATGTGTTGTGCGATTTATTGTCGTGTAGCCCTAGCCTAAAGCTGACCTACAGCAGTGAAGAAAAATGGCTGGGTTGTTATGGAAACCTGGAGTAAAGCTGTGTGTATGTGGAGACTAAGGGCCTGCGAGCTTCTATTGGCTGATAAGGGACATGTGACCGTGTGTATGGCAGTTGGGATATGAAAAGAAAGACTTGCAGGCTTGTATTGGCTAATGAAGGTAATTTTTGGGGAATATCTCAGGAACGGTACATCCTAGAGAGCTGTGACCCCACAAGATTTATTTTCAGGTAGCAAGGGATGTGTATACCAAGGGGCAGATATATCATTAGGCTAAGTCACTTTTGTGGCGTCAAAAAGTCGCAAAAAAATGCGCAAATCAAAATTTTGCGACTTATATGCGACTTTTTGATGGCAAGCGCTAAGCACTCCAGTTTTGAGAAAATGGGCGGTTTGGCTTATGCAAATGATTGGCAAGACAAATTTACTATTGCGACTTTTTAATAAAGTCGCAAAAAAGTCCCAATTTCACTCCAGCGAGGACCATGCTTATCTTATGAGACTTTTTAATTGAACATGCGACTTTTTCATAAAAACGTGCGACTTTTTCATTAAGATGTGCGACTTTTGTAAAGCTGCTTACTGACGGATAAACTGCTACCGTCAAACCACATTTATTATAGTCTTAAAGGGCCGATCATAAATCTGACTTGGCTAAAACTGACTTTAGCCATATGTGAAAGTGGAGTGAGCTGTCAGAGTAATGATGAATCTGGCCCCAAGTCTTGTTGAAATTGATGGTTGTGTATTTGAGTGATCGCAGAACACACACACACACACACACATCTACGTCCTCCTTCATATATATATATAAGGACGTAGATGTGTGTGTGTGTGTGTGTGTATATATGAGGCAAGCTGTTTTGCCAGCAATTCACTCCTTCTCTGACTGGCTGCAGAGGTCATGTGGTGTAACCACCAGCCAATCAGTGGTGAGGCAGCCATACATAGCGCTAACTGTAACTTTGGAGTCACGGCTTCTCAGCCTGCCCTCATCTCCCTGCATGGACTGTTCTAATAAATGTGCTGGTTTATATGTAAACTACTTATATGTAGCTAAGGGACAGTGATGGCATACTTGCGACAGCGTGATGGCATGCAGGTGGCAGAGTGGTGGCATACCCACGGGACAGTGGTGACATACAGGGGACACAGTGGCAGAGTGATGGCATACTGGGGGCAGAGATTTCTAGAGCTTTTTTTTTTTTTCCCGCACAATGGGCATTATTGCTAATGATGATAGAGCCTTCAGGCAGATCTTATGGGGCATTCATGAATTGGAGGTGCAATAGGTGATCTCATGTCCATGGACAAGTACATGCAAACCAGCGCTGCCCTCCTCCCATCTCCTGCTTGTATAGTCTCTAAAGGTCCGTGCACATGACACATACAAATCTACGCCTGACCTTTTGATTTCTACCACAGATTTGCGGCTGGATGTGCAGCATATCCAGACATGGATAAGCCCCTGGGGCTAATCTCTGCATGGTAGCCTGCCACATGCATAGTGCCCCTAGTTCCCCAAGGTGGTGGAGGGATGTGACCCTTGCGGCCTCGCTATAATCCCATTACAATGCGTATAAAGTAAACTGCGCTCAGATGATGTCATGATGAGATACATAAACAATTGGAATATGATCAGATGAAGCAGATTATGGGCGGCCTGTAATCTGAGAGGGTGGATGACACATCATATGCCTTCATTATACCGGAGAAGCAGCAGGTCGTCCCATGACAATCCCCCTCGCTGGATTCCTCCTGATTTAGGGTGACTGTCACAGCTCCGTGTTTTACAAGGCGAGCAGCCGGGACACGTGCACCTTTTTATAGTCTAGGGAAAGGGATCCTGGCACGGAGCCATGGTGTGCCGGTATCAGCTGCTGTGCACACCGGCGTTAACCCTTTACTTGCTGGTAGTGTTTCCCCACCTCTGGCTTTCCAGCTGCTGCAAAATTACAACTCCCATCATGCCTTGTGGAATTGGACATATTTTTTATTTATTTTTTTGGTACAGGACTGCCAGTTCTTACCTTTTACACTATTTTCCTAAATGTAATTTACGAAGTGAAGATCATGTCCGCCTGGAACATAAATTTCACTTGACACAAGTAAAGTGTATGTCCCCTGACAATATTTTTTGTGATTGTTAAAGGGTCTGTCTCACTTCAGTAAGTGCCATTTATTATGTAGAGAAAGTTAATACAAGGCACTTACTAATGTATTGTGATTGTCCATATTGCCCCCTTTGCTGGCTGGATTCATTTTTCCATAACATTATACACTGCTCGTTTCCATGGTTACAACCACCCTACAATCCAGCAGCGGTGGCCGTGCTTGCACACTATAAGAAGTAGTGCTGGCCTCTCTGGTGACCGGGACCATGGGAACTCACATTGGCTGGTGCTCTTTTTCTATTGCAGCGGTAGGCAACCCCCGGCACTCCAGCTGTTGTGAAACTACTACTCCCAGCATGCATTATTGTTCTGATCTTTTCACAATTCACATAGAGATGAATGGAGCATGCTGGGTATTATAGTTTCACAACAGCTGGGGTGCCGAAGATTGTTGACGCCTGTGTTAGGCTACATTCACACGTCCGTGGTGTGTTGCGGACCCGCAAATTGCGGGTCCGCAACACACCAGCCCGTCACCCCCATAGAAATGCCTATTGTTGTCAAGAATAGGACATGCTCTATCTTTTTGCGGAGCTGCGGACCCAAAATCGGGGCCGCGCTCCGCAATTGCGGCTGCAGACAGCACACTGTGTGCTGTCCGCATCCATTCTGTCCCCATAGAGAATGAATGGGTCCGCACCCGTTCCGCAAAATTGCGGAACGGATGCGGACACATTTTGCGGACGTGTGAATGGAGCCTTATAGTGTGCAAGTACGACCACCGCTGCTGGATTGCGGGGTGGTCGTAACCATGGAAATGAGCAGTGTATAACCTGATGGAAAATGAGGCAGCAAAGGGGGCAATATGGACAATCCCAGTACATTAGTAAGAGCCTTGTATCAACTTTATCTACATGATGAATGTCATTTGCTGAAGGGACACAAACCCTTTATTAATGATTGATACACATTAAAGGGGTATACTGGTTCTTTCAAGTTATCCTCTATCAACAAGAATATTAGATCGGTGAGGGTACTACTGCTGGGGCCCCAACCAATCAAGAGAACAGGGGCCACGTATCCTCTACAGCCCATGTGCAACCAGCCGCTCCATTCATTTCTATGGGTGTTCCGGAGATAGTGGGGCATTGTACCTCCGGAACTCCCATAGAAATAAATGGAGCGGACACGCACATATGTGACCCGCCAATCCATTCATTCCAGGGGCCTGCAAGGGGTTCGTTCTCGTGATCGCTGGGGGTCCCAGTGGTAGGACCTTCACCGATCTAATAGTTATATCCTATCCCAGGGTCGGTAACCTCCAGCACTCCAGCTGTTGTGAAACTACAACTCCCAGAATGCAAACTTGCTCTGCTCTTTTCAAAACTCTCACTGAGATGAATGGAGCATGCTGGGAATTGTAGTTTCACAACAGCTGGAGTGCTGAAGGTTTCTGACCCCTGCCCTATCCTATGTCTCTCCCTGTCCTGCAAGCTATTTTTTACCCTCTCAGCTCTGTCTCCTCTGCGCTCTTTCCTGTATGGTAATCTTCACCCTCTCTCTGCTCTGCACTTTCTAGCTCTCTCCTCCGCACTCTATTCTTTGCCCTTTCTCTCCTTTCTGTATGCTATTCTTCACCCACTCTTTCCTCTGCACTTTCTATTTTGCTCTCTCGTGCACTTTTTCTCTTCTGCACACTATTCCGTGCTTTCTATTTTCTGCTCTCTCCATGCTTTCTATTCTTCACCCTCTCTCTCCTTTCTGCATGCTATTCTTTGCCCTCTTTTTTTTTTCTTCCTGCTTTCTCTCCTTGCTGCATGCTATTCTTGCGCTCTCTCATCTGCAAGCTATCTACATACCTCCCAACTTTTTGGACGGTCAAAGAGGGACACTTACGGTTCATTGTGTAAAAGTCCATTTTTCCTGCATATTTATACACTTTAATCGTTTTCTTAGCGCACAATAATTATATAAGAATTATATGAATATAGAAATTTCTAAAATCCAAATGGCATCAAATAATGAAATAATATACAAGGTGGGGGTCAAATATAAAGAGAGGAACCAGACAAACACTTTCTTGATCAATATTGTAAATGAAACAATGCAAATCTATACCTCAGATCAAAGAGAGGGACATTTAGGCTACAGGCACACGAACGACGTTTGTTTCCGTTCCGTTTTTTTTTGCGGATAGGATGCAGACCCATTCATTTCAATGGGTCCGCAATAAAATGCGGACAGCACACCGTGTGCTGTCCGCATCAGTATGTCCATTTCGTAGCCCTGCAAAAATAGAACATGTCCTATTCTTGTCCGTTTTAGGCATTGTTACAATGGATCCGCAAAAAAAAAAATAACGGATGGCATACGGATGTCTTCCTTTTTTATTTTTGCGGACCGCAAAACACAGTTGTGTGCATGTAGCCTTAAGGACAAAAGAGGGACTTGGGTCAAAAAATAGGGAATGTCCCTCCAAAAGAGGGACACTTGGGAGGTCTGTATCTATTCTGCACTAGCTCCTGTTCTCTCCCTTACGCCCTATTTTTTGCCCCTCTCTTCTGCATGCTTTCTATTTTTCACCCTTTTCTTTCTGCACGTTATTCTTCGCCATTTCCCTCCCCTGCACTTTCTTTCTTGCTCTCTCATCTGCACTCTCTCTCCTGTTCTCTCCATCTTTCTTGCTCGCTATTTTGTGCCCCTTCTCTCTCCTGCAAGCTTTCTATTCTTCACCCTCTCTCTCTCTCTCCTGCATGCTTTCTATTCTTCACCCTCTCTCTCTCTCCTGCATGCTTTCTATTCTTCACCCTCTCTCTCTCTCCTGCATGCTTTCTATTCTTCACCCTCTCTCTCTCTCCTGCATGCTTTCTATTCTTCACCCTCTCTCTCTCTCCTGCATGCTTTCTATTCTTCACCCTCTCTCTCTCCTGCAAGCTTTCTATTCTTCACCCTCTCTCTCTCTCCTGCATGCTTTCTATTCTTCACCCTCTCTCTCTCTCCTGCATGCTTTCTATTCTTCACCCTCTCTCTCTCTCCTGCATGCTTTCTATTCTTCACCCTCTCTCTCTCCTGCATGCTTTCTATTCTTCACCCTCTCTCTCTCTCCTGCATGCTTTCTATTCTTCACCCTCTCTCTCTCTCCTGCATGCTTTCTATTCTTCACCCTCTCTCTCTCCTGCATGCTTTCTATTCTTCACCCTCTCTCTCTCCTGCATGCTTTCTATTCTTCACCCTCTCTCTCTCTCTCTCTCTCTCTCTCTCTCTCTCTCTCTCCTGCATGCTTTCTATTCTTCACCCTCTCTCTCTCTCTCTCTCTCTCTCTCTCTCTCCTGCATGCTTTCTATTCTTCACCCTCTCTCTCTCTCTCTCTCTCTCTCTCTCTCTCTCTCTCTCTCTCTCTCTCTCTCTCTCTCTCTCTCTCTCTCTCCTGCATGCTTTCTATTCTTCACCCTCTCTCTCTCTCTCTCTCTCTCCTGCATGCTTTCTATTCTTCACCCTCTCTCTCTCTCCTGCATGCTTTCTATTCTTCACCCTCTCTCTCTCCTGCATGCTTTCTATTCTTCACCCTCTCTCTCTCCTGCATGCTTTCTATTCTTCACCCTCTCTCTCTCTCCTGCATGCTTTCTATTCTTCACCCTCTCTCTCTCTCTCTCTCTCTCTCTCTCTCTCTCTCCTGCATGCTTTCTATTCTTCACCCTCTCTCTCTCCTCACTGTCTCTTTTCTGCTCCCTCATGTCTGCTGCCCTTGTGGTCAGAATGTCTTACACTGTCTCTTCTGTTTCTGTACAGTCCGACTTTCAAATATCACAGTTTTTGTTGTCAGGGATCGTGTTTCCCTCTTTATTGAGAAGTAGATCCTGGCGTTGAGATCAGTTCTCACAATGATGACATGTTCTTCAAGTCTCATCTTGTCTGCCTGCCTATTGGGTTGGCAGCTCTGAAAGAGGTTTGGATTCCACTGGTATAATCCACAGACCTGTAGAAAGGAGACATTTCCAACAGAATAATTCCATAATTAGGGTGGTACATGTGCTACGTGACCTCCTTGCTGTAATTACAATGGCTGTCGGTTCTCACTAGCTTGTGTGTAACCTAACAATTTGTAGGGTCTCTGAACTCAGGCCCAGTACACAGCCTCTAATGCTATACTTCAGGGATGATGGTAGACCCCGAAGAGGAAAGTGGGAATTGCTGGCACCAAGAGAAATGAGCAGGGGAGGGCTGGCCATAGACCCTACAGGGAACTATAAGGGTCATTATTAGAGGAAGTCCAGGCAGATTGCTGAAGGTAGGGTTGGCTTGGACCCTACGTCCCCTGCTCCATATCCATATTTAGACAATTGGAGGACAGAACATGGCAGCTATTGATGGCCACCACAGAGGCACAGCTTCTGGGTAGGTGTTTTGTGCTGTACTATGGTATTACTGACCCTGCCAACTTGTATGGGCCCTATCTACTTGTGTTGCCCCACATACAACATTGGGGCCACATTTGGGTTTTTTCTAGGGCCACTTAAAAGTTCGCAGTCCGCCACTGCTAGTGCCAGGTGCTAACAGTAGGTTTTATCCCACAATGCCAAGCACTGTGGATGGTTTATGTGCTATGCTAGATCTGAGGAAAGCTGGTGTGGCACCCCTATTGGTGCTGTAATGGCCATCTACATCTCCTCTGATGGAACCACAATCTATGAAGTCTTCATTGAGGCCTCATGAGTGAGAGTGGTTGCAGCAGGTAAGATAGACAATCACATCACTGCTTCATGTTCTAAACTGCTCTAGTAGATGGAGACTGAACTCTGATAACCGTGGACCAGAGGCCCAGTGAGCTACTATCCATTAACATTAGGTAGACTACAATAGACAGGATATTTTAAAGGGGGATTTGCTAAGAATTCTCAAATGTCTTGAGGAAATCTGCCAGACTCAGCTCCATTATGAGATTAATAGGATGCTATGAAGCTGTGTATTAAAATAAGTACGGCCATTTACAGTTGAGGGCCCTGGAGCCATTTGTCAGTAGTTTAATCTGCCCATGATGGTAGGTGTGGCACAGTACACCTTCCTGTGATTCAACAGATGCCCAGGTGTGGGCTGTCTAGGCTTGTTTGGCACATCTGCCAACTAATGATTTTACACAACTTGAGTTGCTCATGATTATTATAAAAAAATCACTTATGTCTGTAGAACTACAAGGACATTAGGTTCTGTACTTGCCATAAGGCAGTAGTTCCATCACACGTTGTGCGGGTTTACTCTGCCAAAGTGCTCTAAATTGGTGAGTATAACTGAAAATGTATTGATGATGTGCTGCTAAGATGGATACCAGGTTAAGACTGGCCCCCCTCTGGTGGGCCGAAGTTCTAAAACAATGATGGACCCCTAATAAAACAGGGTCCCAAAGGTCAATGTAAGCTGAATTTGGAACCAATAGCCAGATTAAGGTGTAAATATCCCATATGTACAGTCTGAGCTCAGCAGGAAAAGGGCCTACCACCATTTTATCAAGAAAACCCCCAATGCTTCCTAATGTCTACTTCACTGTATGTAAACTATTGTAATAGCTGCTACTGGTGAACTCCCTAGAAAGAACCTCTATGAGGAGAGCCTCACTCTCAATAAACTAGCTGTTACATAAAAGGGCTCACATACTTTTCTTGCACAGGGGCTCTCTACTGGCTATGTTCCCCTCAGAAACAGATAACCTTTTTGATGATAGGTCCATGTGCAATAATAGCAAAATGTATGGTGGACATGCACATATCCTGGACACAAAGAGTGTAGACTTTGTAAGGGATCGCTCTCTCTCAGGGGGTCGCAATCACAGACGTCTCCTCTGACAACGGGGTTCAAGTCCAAAAGGTGCTTTATTTTGGCATTTCAGCACCATCGCACACATAAACATCGAAAATAAACACCTGCCCGTCTGGGCTCTACCTAATACACGTGTTGTCTCTACCTCACCTATAGAGCGCCGTTCACACACTCAGCCATATACGGTTCCAGCAGCCTCCAGGCTGTGACCACACCAGCACCCTTGGGGGAAGATGGTCCAGAAGTCCCCCCAACTCTCACCGTGCGACTCTCTTTCCGTAGGCGTCGCTGGGCCCCCCAAACTTCAGGCTTTACAAAGCCCCGTGGCCCCTCAGTCCTCCTGGCTGAGACCACACAGAGCCTCTCAGGCTTCCCCAACCTTTCTCCCCATCCCATCCCCATGTCATACACAGAGGGTTGTTTTATCCCTCCTTGATTACAGCAGCAGGCCTCACCTGCGATCACCTTCAGCAAAAGACAATACATGTAGTGGAAGGGTGTGAACTGGCAGATCCCACTACCCAACCTAACCCACAGTCCACATGAAATCCAGCCCAGAACATCTAGACAAAGCTGTCTCAGCAAACTACACTTTGCAGCTTTCTGTATTTCAGTTATCTCACCCAGCTGAGGTATCTGGTGGGATATACACGCCTCCCAGCACTTATACTGTACACATCACCACAACCTTCAGAATCATTTCCATATACGAAAGCATTCATTAGAATGGATTTGCAAAAAAACGAAAGGTACTCCGTATGCCTTCCGTTTCCATATTTCTGTTCAAAGATAGAACATGTCCTATTATTGTCCGCATAACGGACAAGGATAGTACTGTTCTATCAGAGGCCAGCTGTTCTGTTCTGCAAAAAAACGGAATGCACATGGACGTCATACATATTTTTGGCCGATCCATTTTTTGCAGACAACAAAATACTGAAAAAGCCATATGGTCATGTGCAAGAGGCCTAAGGACAAAATATGCAACCCCCTTCTAAGGTATTGACTATTTAGCCATAACTAGTAGTTAAAATGAAGCATGCAACCAGGCAATCACAAGAGCTCAGCACAGGACCTGACTGGCCCTTTGGAACTTGGGACAGAGCCCAGACAGGTCTCATAGCCCATTAGCCACTTAAATATAGGTGGAAGGCTTGCAAGGAAAATTTTTTTTTTTAAATAAGTGCTCCTTAACAATTTTTTAACTCAAGTGTATCATAGTTCTAGTGGTTAGGAAGGGGCCCACCGCCTTTAATCCTTGGGGGCCCAGAATACTGTAAAGTAACTTGTACTATGGTTCTGACACCGCCTTCCTAACCAGGCAGTAACATTACCAAATTCTTGCCTAGAGCTGCCCTGGTCATCTCCAAATGCACATCATATAGATGGCCTTGTGCTGAAGTAAGGAGAAATCATCTGCCTTCAGTGGTAACCTCATTAGTGTTGAGCGAACTTGTGTTTTCAAGTTCGACATACAAGGTTGGGGTTATCTAAGAATTCCGTTATGGATTCCGATATCACGGATCAGAAGTTATGGTCCGTGGTAGCGAATCTATATCGGAATTCTTTTTTTTTTTTTTTTAACTCGTTTTATTGAAGTTTAACAACAAGCATGGTTCATCACATTCCGGAGCAATGGCAGCCCGCGCAGGGGAGCCACCAACTCCATATAATACAGTCATGATACATAGTGCGTCAGGTAATTATCGGGAACATTACCACAACTTGACATCAAAGGTACTGTATATTTACGTTCTGATATTCAAACACCCAACGCAGTGGGGTCCTCCGACACAGAGTGCAAATGCCTAGGTTGTAAGGAATAAGTTGAAGAGCTCCACTCTCCCCACACTTTCTGAAATTTCCTTGGGCACTTTCTATGTATGTATACCACCCTCTCCATACTCATCGCATGATTCTTCAAGGTCTTCCATTGGCCTACTGTAGGAAGTCTTTCCGCCATCCACCTCAGCGCCACAGCCTTCCTAGCCAAGAAAAGAGCCTCCCCCAAAAATATTCTCTGATGATGTGTCCACTGTTCCTCCTCTAATATCCCCAGTATACATATTTTAGGGCAGACTTCTATCGAAACAGGCAACATTGTGGAGAGAATTTCTACAATTTTACCCCAAAAAGCTTGTAGGTATCTGCATCCCCACATCAATTGCCAGAAATCAGCACTCTCCTCTTGACATCTATGACACCTGCTGCTGGGCATTCTCCCCATTTTATACAACCGAAGAGGTGACAAATAGCTCCTATGCAATATGAACAATTGTATCAGTTTATTATTTACCGATGGGGAAACCTTAGTAGGTACTAACATAGCCTCCTCCCAGTCTTCAGCATCAAGAGTTGGAATATTAGCCTTCCATTTCGCTTCTACGTCCAATGGTTGTAGAATCATGTAAAATGTGTATACAGTACAGAAATAACGCACTTAGGTCCCTGTGATCTCAGCACCCCTATCAAAAGATATTTAGAAATACTGCGATTCGTCCCCCTAAATTGAGCATTCAGGGCGTGCCGTAATTGAAGGTACCTATAAAACAAAGAATGGGGAATCTCGAATTTCTCCTGTAGTTGCTGCATAGTCCGCAATACGCCCTCATCATATAACTCAGCCAGTGTCAGCACCCCGTATCTTTCCCATGATTCGGCACCCTCCAAGGCCATCAAATGCGGCAACATGAGATTATCCCAAAGCGGAGTTGCATCTGGTAAGTCTACATACGAATTGAATTTGGCAGCTTTCCATACTTGGTTAGCCAATCTATGAGCAGGAAGTAACCTCCTGGGGACTAAACTCGGAGACTCCAGCACAAGCCATAGAGTAGAAAGATTAAGATATTCCCTCAACCAATATTCCGGTCCTGGTAATTCTCCCTGTCCAACCCATGCAGCCACATACTTCAGCTGACCTGCCAGATAATATATAAAAAAATCAGGTAGAGCCACCCCCCCCCCTTGTCTTAGACCTCTGTAGTACTTTCTGTGAAAGCTTCCTCCTAGCTTTGCCCCACACAAAAGCCGTAACCAGGGAATGTAGCCTATCAAAAAAGGCCTTTGGTACCGGGGCACATGCGTGCGACAGGAGATATAGACCCTTGGGAAGCAAAATCATTTTTACTAAATTCAGTCTCCCCATCACTGAAATCGGCAATGCCTTCCATGTTTTAAATTTATCAATGAATAGGGATTCCATCGGTTCTATATTTCTCGCCACAGACACGCAAGGGTCCTTTGTGATCACAATACCAAGATATTTAAACTGGTCTACTACCGGTAAATTATGTATACACTCCGGCCATCCATGATCCCAAAGAGGCATAATAGCTGATTTCGTCCAGTTTATGAGCAAGCCCGAGTATGTGCCAAATTTCTCTATTACCTCAATTGCACTGGGGAGGGTCCGCTCAGGCTCGTCCATAAACAGAAGGAGATCATCTGCGTACAGACCTATTTTCTCCTCTCTATCTCCCTTAGAAATCCCCTTGAAGGACCTATCCTGTCTGATCCGCGACGCTAAATGCTCAATTACCACCGCAAACAAGAGGGGGGAAAGGGGGCAGCCCTGTCTGGTGCCTCTATGCAAAGTAAATGAATCCGATAGGGTACCATTCACTAGTATATTTGCCTTAGGTCTCTGGTACAAAATCTCTACCCACCGTATAAACCCCGGCCAAAACCCAAATTCCCTCAGGATCCGCAACAGGAAAGGCCACTCCACAGAGTCAAAGGCCTTGGCCGTGTCAAGTGACGCCAAAGCCCATTCACGACCCTCCGCTACTCCTACCTGAGCAATGACCTGGGCTCTCCTGATATTGTCAGAGGTGGTCCTCCCCGGCATGAACCCTGCCTGATTCTGATGAACTATGGACGTAATTACTTTATTTAAACGGGAAGCTAACAGCCTAGTCAGAATTTTGTAGTCTAAATTAAGCAATGAAATCGGCCTGTAAGAGCCACACGCAGTTGGATCCTTATCCGGCTTTAATATAACGACTATAGTTGCATCATACAAGGTCTCAGGTAGCTGATGGCCCCGATATGATGCCGAGTACAGCCTAAGGAGTTGGGGACTAAGAATTTCGCTATACCTGGAATAAACCTCAATTGGAATCCCATCCGGGCCCGGTGCCTTCCCAGTTGGTATATCATGAATGGCTAACTGGATTTCTTCCAGGGTTATGTCCTTATCCAGGAGGGCCACTCCCGCCGCGCTTAGAATAGGGTGTTCCACCTCTGAAATATGGCCTTCAGGGTATCCCATAATAACAAACCCTCCGTCTCATCTCCCTGTACGTCTAAGAAAACTCTCAACTGATCGGGAATCCTATCATTTTGTGTCAATAGGGAAAGCCAAAATGGATGGATTCTCATCTTCCCCCCTCTAGAAGCCACCCCGGGAATATCAAAACGTGCCACAACCGCAGCATGATCTGAGGGGCCCTGCGGCTCATAGGTAATTGCTACCAAATCCGTATAAATAGCAGCGTTTCCCAGGACATAGTCGATTCTCGAAAGTGCCCCCCTAGCGGGAGTAAAACAGGAATATTCCCTCAGCTGCGGGTTCCTAAGTCTCCACAAATCCACCCAACCCATTTCTGCAGCAATTCTAAACAAAGTAGTTGTCGAGTGAATCCCAACTCCCCTCCCCTCAGGTGGTCGAAATCTGTCTAACTCCTCCTGCATGACCATATTAAAGTCTCCCATGCAAATCAGCCTGGCCGAAGGATATTGCGCCGCGAATCCCAGAATAACGTGAAGTAGTGAAAGACTAGCCGGGGGGGGGTTATATATGTTAATTATAACATACGGGATGTGGTCAATAAAACCATATGCCAGTAGGTATTGTCCCTCTGGGTCAGCAACTGACTGCTGCGGTTCCCACAGGAGTCCCTTGCGCACTAGTATGGCCGTACCTCTAGAATTTGATGTACCATATGATTGAAGTGACCACTGCACCCATTGTTTAACAATTCTGTGCCCTGTATCAGCCGTCAGATGAGTCTCTTGAAGTCCCAGAACATGAGGGCAATAGCGTCGCACATGCGAAAAATCCCTCAGCTGTTGCACGTCCTGTCTCAGCAGGCCCAGGTCGACACGCACCTCCTCTATCTTGCAGGTAAGGGAGGATTGGCAGGAGGATATCGCTGTAAGGAGCTGCTCAGAGACCGCTTTCAGCGTTATCTCCGGTTCCCCAGCATCTTCGATCTCTGTCTGCTGTGCGGCCTGCCCACGCGTCACCGCTGCACGTGGAGTAGCGGGAGCCGCGGCGCCATGTTGGTTTTCTTGGCGTGCATATTCTTTAAGTTTATCGGCCGCGGACTGCGCCTTACTTGGACCCATATCGTGGTGTCTGGGTTTCCTCCTTCTCCTCTGCACTTGCCACTCTGAGTTTGAGTAATGCAGCTTGGCAGGATTAGTCAGGATTGATTCCAGGGACCCGAGCCGCTCTCAAGTGCGTGCGGTCATGTCGGCAGTTAGCCACGCCCCCTATATCGGAATTCTTAGATAACACCCAAACCTTGTACATCGAACTTGAAACACAAGTTCGCGCATCCCTAAACATCATCCTATTCCAAACTGCCTTGTCATAAAATTTGGTGGAGAAAGGACATTAGGCTGAGTATGGCTGGCGCCATGTGGGCACATGGGCATTGGAGTCACTATTGGATCCCCGTACCCTCTTCTTTTTTTTTTTTTTCTTTCCAAGCATAGAGCAAGGGCGTATCTATAGGAGGTGAAAAGGCAGCAGACCCCGGAGACACAGGTGTTATGAACAACATATGGTGGGTGGATAGCCTGTTGCATGTTGTGTGTAGAGGAGCTCAGGAGCTTCACGAACGTGTGTGACCAGTGCCCGTGCTGCGGGCCGCAATGCACGATCGCCAGCCGTAGGTCAGCCGCATCAGAACGCGGACCCATTCACTTTAATGGGTCCGCAATCTGCCCGTTCCGCAAAAAGATAGGACATGTTCTATCTTTTTGCGGAACGGAAGTACGGGACGCAACCCCACGGGAGCACTCCGCAGTGCTTCCGAGGGGTCCCGTTCTGTGCGGCCTTTCTGCAATTCCGGATTTGCGGACCCATTGAAGTGAATGGGTCTGCATCCTGAATACCGGAAAACGCTAGTGTGAAAGTGCCCTAAAATATAGCATGTGTATCCAGATCCCCATGTGTCATATCGATTTGATATGTCAGGGTCTGACCACTAGAAATTTTTCACTGATCCCGAGAACAGCGGTGTACAAATCACTCTCTATGGAGGATATACAGGGCTGCCCACGAAAAAGTAGCCGCCTCCAATATCTCCAAATCAAACTGCCTAATAGTAAATCTGTCTTAGTTGCCCATAGCAACCAATCAGAGCTCATCTTTCAGATCCTACAGGGCTCTGAAAAAATGAAAGCTGAGCTCTGACTGGTTGCTATGGACAACTAAGACAGATTTACTATTAGGCAGTTTGATTTGGAGATGTTGGAGGCGGCGACTGTATGTTCTGTAGGCTGTTGTATAAGAGTCGTGTGCTGATATAGGATCTTCTTCTCACTTTCATTTTTAGTTTGTTCCCTCCATCCTGCAGTGTGGCTGTGAACCTGAGTCCTCAAGCAGCAGCTGGGCGGTTGCGTGCATACTCTCAAGAGTTAAATGTGCCAGGAGGCTGGGACTGGGGAAGTGCAGACTGTGCACTTGGAGACCCAGAGCGGGTGATCCAGCGTCTGTACAGGGACCTGCCGCAGAGCATTGCACTGTTGCTCCTAACCACAGTAAGTCCGCTCTGCCTTTCTTTCTTCATATTGTACCCAACTGTCCGCTTGGAGCGAAGCAAACTCTGCAGGTGCTTGATGACTTCTATAGATGTCCCCTAAAGCTGCACCCTGGATAGGTATCGTGCCCAGTGCAGGTTCTATCCACCTACAGAGTATTACGGTATATACACACCGCTGCAGGACCTATACCAGTATATCATGGTGACTGGACAATTCTGCAGATCCCGATTTCTGTGCTGTCCATTTACCAAGATCCCAAACAAACCAATTGCCAAGGTCCCATTTACTATGGGGGCCTCCAGAGGATGTGAGCCCCAGAAGCAGACTCAAACCACCCACAATGTATAGTGGTGTTATTTGTAACTATATGGCAGTAGTGTGTCTGCTTTTTAAGGGACTATAACACACGTCGTAGTATTGGAGCACTATATGGTGGTATTATGTGTGATTTTTATTTTTTTTGTTTGTTTATGAGGTGGTTACAGGATGCAGTCAAATTATTAGGGCACTATATGACGGTATTATGTGGGAGTACTATTAGGATATGTTATATTATTTATGCTCTATACGGCGGTGTTATGTGAGCTATAATTGATAGAAACGCTGTCTAAAAGTGGGGGCTTGTTTCCGACAGATGGTTCTCTAGGATCGGCATATCTTTATCTGGTTTATTTATTGGTATTACTGCAGCGTTTGATTCTCTTATTATGCAGTGCTGAGAAATATCCTCTCTAACGTGCTCCTTTTTAAGGGTTAAGGCAGCCGTCCAGCCAGGACAAAACTGCTGGCATCTCAGTCCTGTTGGGTAAGTTATGTGCATTCCTCCAAAGCACTCAGTGTAATGGGCTCAGACGTGCCCTGCATCCTCTTCCCATCATTACGCCAGCTAATAACAGGGGAGGGGACGTCTGCTTTCACCCTAGGTGATTACAGCCGCTTCTCGCTTCTATCAGCCTTTACAGGGCATTATTTGGCAGATATGACGGCACGCTTGCTATGTGTATTGAGGTCCAAGCACCTGGAAAAAGTGGAAGTGCCAATAGTTGTACTGGGTAAAATTACCGTACACGATGGCGTATGACGGTAACATGATGAGCAATTTCTATTGAAACGTATATAGGGGAGGGGGGTTCTTATCCCTTTATTCCTTCAATCACCTAACTGTCTGTGTGGCTAGACCTGACTGTCTATACGTCACCACCTCATTTTGCACTACCTCAGTCACTTTTTGGCTGTCACGCTTTTTTTTTTTTTGTTTCATTTCTCTTTACTTTTTAGGCCCTATTTTTTTTTATTTTGACTACTGCTTTATTTTATTTTTTTGGGCTTTACCTCTCATTTATTTATTTTACGCACTTATATAGCTCTGACATATTCTTCAGCACTTTACAGTCATTAGCATCACGCTGTCCCCAATGGGGCTCACAATCTAAGTTCCCCATCAGTATGTCTTTGGAGTGTGGGAGGAAACCAATGCAAACTCCATGCAGATTTTGTCCTTGGTCGGATTCGAACCTAGGACCCCAGCCCTGCAAGACAACAGTGCTAACCAGTGAGCTACCGTGCTGCCCCAATTTTTTTATTTATTTTTTGCTTTATGATGTTTTTTATGGACCTCCTTTTTTTTTTTTAACTCTTTTGCCTATTTGGCTCTACCTCTCTTGCTTATTTTTTTGCTCTTGCATTTATTGGCTCCATGACTTTTTTTAGGCACCTCTTTATGACTCGACCTCTTGTCCTTTTTAGGACTCCACCCCTAAGCTTTTTATGACCACTTCTCGTGCTTTTTATGACTCCACCTCTCGCGCTTTTTATGACTCCACCTCTCGCGCTTTTTGGCTCTTGCATTTATGGTCTCTGCCTCGCTCACTTTTTATGGTATCTACCTTTCACTTTTTTGGCTCCACATCTCTGCCTTTTCAGGCACCTCTCTTGCTATTTTGTCTGTCTCTTTTATTTTCCGCTCCAATTTAATTGGACAGCACTGTCAGGTAAATAAATACCTGTAGTAGTAAGTTCCCCAGTGTACCCAGGTTTGCTCGACAAGTTTAAGTTCCATAGTTTATTATTATTTATTATTAAAACGCCATTCATTTCATAGCGCTGTACATATGAAAAGGAGTATACATACATAATACAGACAATTGTACCTGAACAAGACGAGTTACAGACTGGTACAGAAGGAGAGAGAACCCTGCCCATGAGGGCTTACAATCTACAAGGTATGGAGGAAGGACACAGTAGGTGAGGGTATAGATTAGGGTTATTTTGGGTATTGAACTTTCGATACCCAATCAATACTTTTATACAAGTATCGATTCGGTATCGGGATGTTCGTTTTTTCGGTACTATACTGCGCTCCTCCTATATGACAATATGGCGTGTGCTGCGCTCGGCAGACAGTGGAGAAGGAGGGAGGGAGGGACAGAGGGAGGGATTCCCTCCCTCCTATGAAGCGGCCGCTGTGAGAACCTGCCAGCATAGGAGGTACTCCGCACAGTGCAAGTCTAGAGTGATTAGCTTGCCTCAAAATAAAGGCAGGCAAAAAACCATTTGTATCAGGCAGCCAGCAAGATTGGGGATAATGTGACTCATTAACCCCAATTTTGCCACTGCCATGTTTTAAACATGATGAAGGTCACTTATTTTTAATGTCAGGCTGGGCAACATGGGGTTAATGTTGGGGTTGAGTTTGTAAAACATAGAATAAATGCTCCAGAATTATTTGCCTATAGAGGAGTCGGGCAGGAGAGGTGAAGGCTCCTCGTTAGCATTGTAACATTGTCAAATTCAATATCGAACTCTGACAATCTGATATCTGGTGCAGGTTTTTCTGTTTAATTCAATAAATGTTTTACGTTTAAATAATCAAAAGGCTTTTTTGAGTTTTTATTTAATTTTTGCGTGGTATCGAGTATCACAATACTTTTTTATGGTATCGAAACCGAATGAAGATATTGGTATCGAAACAACCCTAGTATAGATGACATTGTGCACAGTTTGTGCTTCTTATTCCTTTGCTGTCTTTCAGTTTTTAATCGGTGGGGACCACGTGAACTATGGCTTGATAACTGGGAACAGGTGTCTTTCCTGGATAAGAGATTTATGGCGTTTCCTATCAGTTTGCATGTAGTCAAACTGCACGTATCCCTTTATTGAGCAGTGTACACAATGAGGTTATTCGTAGTATAGAAGTGCACTCCTGTATATCCAGTAAAGACACGAACAGGACTAATGCTGTCATGCCTATACAATGAGTGCTACCCACTCATCTGAACAGGGCCGACTACACGTATATCCAGGCCTTGGTTCCCTATCTACTTCATGCTTGGCTACAGAAGTGTAAACTCTAATTTCCCACCATGGCCATGCCCCTTATGACTATGGGGGCTAAATACATTCTCTATAGCTCAGTGGGCCTTGGCATAATTCACATCTGACATTACAATCTACAACCATGGAGAATTCTACTGCAGTGCACTCCCTCTGATGCCACTTCTCCCCGCTGCTTATTCATCTACTCTTCCCTTCCATCGTCCACCCTCGTAGCTCTGTTTCTCTGACCCGGCACTATAAACCTTTACTTTTAATTTCCTTATCTCACAATACACAAAAGTCATTTGAAAGCCAAGGGTTAAAAGATGTATAGTCCATTACTGGATATAATGAAGTCACAGGACAGTCTGTGGGACAAAGTCCATTAGAGGGCAGGGAAGTGGAGGTGTGTGAGTACATAGAGGACGTGCAGTAAGAAGCAGCGCCTGATCTCCATGGAGTCTGTGTTCTGATAACAGGCCTGCAAGTTTCCTATAGAAAGCAACTTGTCTTGATTTCCATGTACCCATCTTTCTATTGTAGTGTCCCACTATGTAAGGGTGGGCACTACTCAAGGGTCAATTGGGTCACGTTTGTTCTCCACCTCCTTTGGAACATGGTTATTGTATTTTATATTGCATTTTAATGTATATAGTCATGCTATTTATGTTATTTCCTGTATACCAGGCCTGTTAGGGGTGTAGTTCTTCCTCCTAGGCAGTAGAGGGAGCTAGGGAACCCCCTTATATACAGTTGCAAGAAAAAGTATGTGAACCCTTTGGAATGATCTGGATTTCTGCACAAATTGGTCATAAAATGTGACCTGATCTTCATCTAAGTCACAACAATAGACAATCACAGTCGGCTTAAACTAATAACACACAAAGAGTTAAATGTTACCATGTTTTTATTGAACACACCATGTAAACATTCACAGTGCAGGTGGAAAAAGTATGTGAACCCCTAGACTAATGACATCTCCAAGAGCTAATTGAAGTGAGGTGTCAGCCAACTGGAGTCCCATCAATGAGATGAGATTGGAGGTGTTGGTTACAGCTGCCCTGCCCTATAAAAAACACACACCAGTTCTGGGTTTGCTTTTCACAAGAAGCATTGCCTGATGTGAATGATGCCTCGCACAAAAGAGCTCTCAGAAGACCTACGATTAAGAATTGTTGACTTGCATAAAGCTGGAAAGGGTTCTAAAAGTATCTCCAAAAGCCTTGCTGTTCATCAGTCCACGGTAAGACACATTGTCTATAAATGGAGAAAGTTCAGCACTACTGCTACTCTCCCTAGGAGTGGCCATCCTGTAAAGATGACTGCAAGAGCACAGCGCAGACTGCTCAATGAGGTGAAGAAGAATCCTAGAGTGTCAGCTAAAGACTTACAAAAGTCTCTGGCATATGCTAACATCCCTGTGAGCGAATCTACGATACGTAAAACACTAAACAAGAATGGATTTCATGGGAGGATACCACAGAGGAAGCCACTGCTGTCCAAAAAAACATTGCTGCACGTTTACAGTTTGCACAAGAGCACCTGGATGTTCCACAGCAGTACTGGCAAAATATTCTGTGGACAGATGAAACCAAAGATGAGTTGTTTGGAAGAAACGCACAACACTATGTGTAGAGAAAAAGAGGCACAGCACACAGACATCAAAACCTCATCCCAACTGTGAAGTATGGTGGTGGGGGCATCATGGTTTGGGGCTGCTTTGCTGCGTCAGGGCCTGGACGGATTGCTATCATCGAACGAACAATGAATTCCCAAGTTTATCAAGACATTTTGCAGGAGAACTTAAGGCCATCTGTCCACCAGCTGAAGCTCAACAAAAGATGGGTGCTGCAACAGGACAATGACCCAAAGCATAGAAGTAAATCAACAGCAGAATGGCTTAAACAGAAGAAAATATGCCTTCTGGAGTGGCCCAGTCAGAGTCCTGACCTCAACCCGATTGAGATGCTGTGGCATGACCTCAAGAAAGTGAATCCCACCACACATCCCAAGAATATTGCTGAACTGAAACAGTTCTGTAAAGAGGAATGGTCAAGAATTACTCCTGACCGTTGTGCACGTCTGATCTGCAACTACAGGAAACGTTTGGTTGAAGTTATTGCTGCCAAAGGAGGTTCAACCAGTTATTAAATCCAAGGGTTCACATACTTTTTCCACCTGCACTGTGAATGTTTACATGGTGTGTTCAATAAAAACATGGTAACATTTAATTCTTTGTGTGTTATTAGTTTAAGCAGACTGTGATTGTCTATTGTTGTGACTTAGATGAAGATCAGATCACATTTTATGACCAATTTGTGCAGAAATCCATATCATTCCAAAGGGTTCACATACTTTCCACTGTATATAGTCAGGTCCTGTTCAGGGTGAGGGGGGAGTGTTTAGAAGCCAATTGTGCACCTTAGCCAGAGAGTAGCTGAGGAGCAGCTTCTGACATGCAGCTAGATAGCCCAGGCTTCTAGTTTGCCTTCAGGGGAAGAGTCTGCCTCCTGAGAAACTAAGTTCCTATAAAAGTACAGTGCAGAGCCAAGTTGATTCCAGCCAAACAGAGAGAGCTGAAGGGCAGAAGGATATATTTGCAGCAAGGAGATACAGTACAGACCAAAAGTTTGGACACACCTTCTCATTCAAAGAGTTTTCTTTATTTTCATGACTATGAAAATTGTAGATTCACACTGAAGGCATCAAAACTATGAATTAACACATGTGGAATTATATACATAACAAACAAGTGTGAAACAACTGAAAATATGTCATATTCTAGGTTCTTCAAAGTAGCCACCTTTTGCTTTGATTACTGCTTTGCACACTCTTGGCATTCTCTTGATGAGCTTCAAGAGGTAGTCCCCTGAAATGGTTTTCACTTCACAGGTGTGCCCTGTCAGGTTTAATAAGTGGGATTTCTTGCCTTATAAATGGGGTTGGGACCATCAGTTGCGTTGAGGAGAAGTCAGGTGGATACACAGCTGATAGTCCTACTGAATAGACTGTTAGAATTTGTATTATGGCATGAAAAAAGCAGCTAAGTAAAGGAAAAACGAGTGGCCATCATTACTTTAAGAAATGAAAGTCAGTCAGTCAGCCGATAAATTGGGAAAACTTTGAAAGTAAGGGCTATTTGACCATGAAGGAAAGTGATGGGGTGCTACGCCAGATGACCTGGCCTCCACAGTCACCGGACCTGAACCCAATCGAGATGGTTTGGGGTGAGCTGGACCGCAGAGTGAAGGCAAAAGGGCCAACAAGTGCTAAGCATCTCTGGGAACTCCTTCAAGACTGTTGGAAGACCATTTCAGGGGACTACCTCTTGAAGCTCATCAAGAGAATGCCAAGAGTGTGCAAAGCAGTAATCAAAGCAAAAGGTGGCTACTTTGAAGAACCTAGAATATGACATATTTTCAGTTGTTTCACACTTGTTTGTTATGTATATAATTCCACATGTGTTAACTCATAGTTTTGATGCCTTCATAGTCATGAAAATAAAGAAAACTCTTTGAATGAGAAGGTGTGTCCAAACTTTTGGTCTGTACTGTATATACCAGAGGAAGTTTTCCCTACCCAAGGATAAAGCCAGCAATAGGGCATACGGGCCTTGGAGAAAGTCAGACAGGATTCTGAGAAAGTGTAGCCTGATCTGTAAGTGTTTAACCCTCTGAGTATCTTGCAAGAACATTGCCTGCCGTGTTATATAAAGCCTGCCTGTCACAACCCTTTTACACGTGGAACTGACTAAAGACTGTAAATAGTTGAACTGTTCAGTAAAAGGAAGTTTTGGTTCACTGCAACGTGTGTTCCTCAATTATTACTACAAGAAATCGGTGTGCCACCGTTACCGGCACTGGCGTCACGAACTTAAAGGGATCTAGCCACCGACACATTAAACCTGCAACACCCAGGGCACCTCACATACCACCTGGCCTGGTCACTATACACAGAGAGTGCCCCAGAGGATCCATGTGCCAGCCTCTCCATCACTGCTGTACCCCTGCCCAGGGTATATAAAAACTGTGAGTACCAAGAACAACCCTCGGTTTAACTACCCCTGTGACCTCACATTCGCTCACCATGCAGGGCTGCGTACTGCACTGTGGAGGCAATACATAGAGTAGAAGGCACTGTAAAGTAAAACTCTAAGTTCTCCACCTTCCCATAGCTCATTCACACGTAAAAGCCTTCATTCTTGTCCTTGAAGAGCAACGTGACCATTGGGCTAGTTCCAATTTTTTGTGCACACCTGAATCTTGTACAGGTTTATTCTAACCATGAGTTAAAAGACATCGGGTCTAGCTAAGCCTGAGTTCTCCTTTACAAGGGTCCACAGTGGCTACAGTATAGTAGCCGTCCCTATAGTATGTTCTCCACTACTCATATACTAATACCTGAGCGCTTTAGGTTTCCCACAGGAAACCAATGTCCTATAGATTATTATTCCTATGTTACAAAATACCTAATGTGAATGTCCATCCTTGACTATGATTTTTAGTACACTATACAGGTTCAAAGTATTGTGCTGGGTAATTTCTTAATGTATCTTGATAGTAATCAGAGCTCTATTTTTGCTCCAAATCCCCACATAAATATAGATTTAAGGGTACTTTCACACTAGCGGCAGGATGGATCCGACAGGCTATTCACCCTGTCGGATCCGTCCTGCCTGCTATTTTGCCGTGCCGCTTGACTATAATGGGGACGGGGGCGGAGCTCCGGCACAGCATTGCACGGCGAGAGGCCGCCGGACTAAAAGGTCGGACATGCAGTACTTTTAGTCCGTCGGCCTCTCGCCGTGCTGCGCCGGAGCTCCGCCCCTGTCCCCATTATAGTCAATGGGGACGAAGCGGCGGCACGGCGAAATAGCAGCAGGACGGATCCGACAGGGTGAACAGCCTGTCGGATCCGTCCTGCCACTAGTGTGAAAGTAGCCTAAAATAGGAGGCTGAGGAGCCTTGCGTATACTGTTTGTATACTGTACATTTGGACTCCATAATAACGTAGAATGCAGCAAGCTCATAAGCTCCCTCTATTGGTGGCTGCAAGCGGAATAGTTTGGTATTGATGATGGTCTGTCCTGAGGATAGGCTATAAATATCAGATTGGTTGGGGATCAGCTGAAAGCACAAGGTCCACCTTATTGTCTACCCTGTTTCCCCGAAAATAAGACAGTGTCTTATATTAATTTTTGCTCCCAAAAATGCGCTAGGTCTTCTTTTCAGGGGATGTCTTATTTTCCATGACACAGGGGGATCAGAGGGGGGAATCAAAATGGCACAAGAGAATCAGAGGGGAGGGGGATTACTATTTTACGGTAGTACCCCCTTCTGATCCTCCTGTGTCATTTTAAGTGATCCCACGCCCCTGTGCCAGTGGACAGTGGATTATTTAGTCTCTCTCCCCCCTCCCACCTTCACCAGACATCCCCCACTACTTTATCAAACATTTCCCCCCCACCACCTCAGTCACCCCTGTGTGTCTGTGCCAGCCAGATTCCACACAATGTGCCCAGCTCCTGCCCCGTGCGACTCACTGTCTAATCGCGAGTCAGCCAGATTCCGTCAGGGCAGAGCGAGCAGCAGGCGGCAGCTTCTCCTGGCGGCAGCGCAGGCTCTCTGATTTAAAGAGACCTCGCACTGCCTGAACAGCTCTGGATGCGCTGCCAATCAGTGAGCTGCGCAGCGGCAGCCGCCGCTACAGTCCAGAGGATTCAGACGCCCTACGGTAGCGTCAGGGGCCTTATATTCTGGCGGGGCCTTATTATCGGGGAGGCCTTATTTTCGGGGGGATGCCTTATATTACAGGGATAGGCAAAAGTAGAGGTAGGTCTTATTTTCGGGGGATGTCTTATTTTCGGGGAAAGACGGTACCAGGCACAGCTCTAGACGTTTTGTAGTGACTATGCTTGGTATACTGCAGCTCCGTTCCATTTATTTGAATAGTATTGACTTGGTGTTGAGCGAAGCGAGCCTTGGATGAAAGATCCGAAGTCGCTTCGTTCAAAACGTTGTTTGAATGCTGTACGGAAATCCGTCTCCGTACAGCATTGAAATGTATGGGCTCTGTGGAGGTGAAATTCGTTATCTCCGAAGTCTCACGAGACTTAAGTGAAAAACTGGAATCGAAGTACAGCACAGGGATCAGTACAGAGATGACATTTTTGCCTCAAGCGATGACCTACTAAGTGCCATAGTCTCTTCTGTTGACTGATCGGTGAGGGTGCCCTGAAGTCAGAATCCCTCCAATGTGATAATGATGGCTTTACCAATATTAGGCTATCAATGTGGAACCCCTGGAGAACCTATATATTAGAAAATCTGAGCTTTTGACCAATATAAAGATACATTAAGAAATTAATCACCACATAATTTTGGGCCTAAACATTACATGATGAGGAAAGGTGGGTGTTCCATAAAGGAACAATGGGTATATGGTAATGATGTTTGGTCAGTCTGCTTGTGATCCATAAACTTGCTTTTCCCTGTCTTTACTGGGAGTTTAAGTACATTCAGGTTGATCTGTAACTAACAAGAAATGGCAGCTGTCAACCAGGCAAAACCAGAAGAATCTGTAGTTTTATGTAACCATTAATGCTACAATGTCCTTTGTATTTCTTTAGGGAGTCACGGTTTTAGGTTGTCAGAGGATCCATGTACATATTAAGCTATGTTAATGAGAACTGAGACCTTTAGAAAAACCTGTTAGGCCTCATGCAACCAACCATATTCTGGATCTATAACATCGGTATGTGTTCTAAGTGAGACCCTCAGAAAAGGCTGACACTGGTGTGTTTCCATGAGGTAACCCTTGGAGGAGACGAGCTGTTCTTTAAAGGGGTTCATTGGAGGTGATTCCTGAGAAAAGGCTGATTTGGTCACTAATGGACCTCTTCAGAAGAGGCTGGATGTGACAGAGGGATGTATATGACCTTGGCAGATAGCCTAATGTGAGTCACGTCTCAAGGACTGTGTCACTGTATTATTATTTTTTATCACCAGGTCTATATAAGGCCAGGGTGGAGGAGATATTGTCTGCATTTCATCACATTATGGTTTTACTACAATACTGGATAAGGTTTATACCCTGAACTAGGCAACTGTATTATCTGCTGTGCTTTGCTTCCCATGAAGGTCATACACAGAAATAATCAGGTCCCAAAGCTAAACTCAAAATGATGTGCACTTTTTTTTATTATTAAACTGCACTAGAAAAGCAGTTTTAATTCTGAATATGATATGAACGTGATTGGCATTAACTTCAGAAGGCCACTTACCTACTCAGTGGTGCGTTGTTCCAGCATCAAGGGCCTCATCCCTGTTGCTTCTGGTCTGCTGTGGAGCAGAAGTGTGACATCCCGTCATCGCGTGCACCGCTGCAGCCATCCGCTGGCCTCAGTGGTTACTTTCTGCTTGGGTCACGTAACCACTGAGGACAGTGAATGGCTGCAGTGGTGCACATGACAACGCCTGGGACATCACTTGTCCTGTCCACGGGGACAAGACCTTTGGCACTGAAAAGGAGAATGGGTAAGTAGGTGCGTGACTTTCTTTATGCTAATCACTTTCAGGGCCATAATTTAAATTGCTTTGTAGGTTGGGCAACTTCTTTAAGAGCTAGTTTGAAAAAAAACTTTTGCTACCTGCAGTAGACACTAGGGGTGCTCACTATTGAATTTAATGGGCAATGTACAGTGCTCCATAGTGATGGCTGTAGGACAATAATGTCTGTATTTCAGGAAGCAAGATAATCATGGTCTTCCTCTATAGAAGGTGTGCTACTGTCACTGCATACCAAATGTACAGTACTATAGACATGAAAGGTTCTCAGTGTCTTTCCCCAAATAAATGACTTGACACTGTATCCCTATATATAACATTGATACATTGGATATAAAAAGTCTACACACCCCTGTTAAAATGTCAGGTTTCTGTGCTGTAAAAAAATGAGACAAAGATAAATCATTTCAGAACTTTTTCCACCTTTAATGTGACCTATAAACTGTACAACTCAATTGAAAAACAAAGTGAAATCTTTTAGGTAGAGGGAAGAATAAATATAAAAAATATAATTGCATAAGTGTGCACACCCTTAAACTAATACTTTGTTGAAGCACCTTTTGATTTTATTACAGCACTCTTTAGGTATGAGTCTATCAGCATGGCACATTTTGACTTGGCAAGATTTGCCCACTCTTCTTTGCAAAAACACCCCAAATCTGTCAGATTGCGAGGGCATCTCCTGTGCACAGCCCTCTTCAGATCACCCCACAGATTTTCTATCGGATTCAGGTCTGGGCTCTGGCTGGGCCATTCCAAAACTTTATTCTTCTTCTGGTGAAGCCATTCCTTTGTGGATTTGGATGTATACTTTGGGTCGTTGTCATGCTGAAAGATGAAGTTCCTCTTCATGTTCAACTTTCTAGCAGAAGCCTGAAGGTTTTGTGCCAATATTAACTGGTATTTGGAACTGTTCATAATTCCCTCTAGCTTAACTAAGGCCCCAGTTCCAGCTGAAGAAAAACAGCCCCAAAGCATGATGCTGCCACCACCACGCTTCACTGTGGGTATGGTGTTCTTTACTGACACACCTCCTCACTCTGAAGACTAATGCAGGCATGCAGTGTGAAGGACCGCCCCTCTGTCTTCTGTTTACATTAAGTTGGGAGACAGACAAGCCCTAGTAACAGTCTTTTAAGGGACATTAATGAAAGCTGTTATTCTAAGGTAATTAAGTTGATCATTTGTTTCTAATCTTGGACAACCCATTTAAAGGCTGTATCACTCTCACGGTAAAACGGATCCGGCAGGCTGTTCAGGCTGCGAACGGCCTGTCGGATCCGTCCTTGACGGGCGCAGCCGCACGCTGCTGGCAATCCATCTGGCCGCATTGACTATAATGTGGTCCGGTGGAGATCCAGCTGCAACCCCAAAAATATGTCTGTGCTGCAGCTGGCAGCAAGTGCTCCGTTCAGTTAGAGCGCAGAGATCGAAGGGTTGTTCTTATAATGCATGGACATGCTGGGTCCTTTGAAGGATGCTCTTTGTTGCTGTTCTCCAGTTTGGCTAATTGAGAGGGTTGCAACTGCTGATGTCTAAGGGTGGCCATAGTGGCCTCTGCCACATAAGAAGACACGAGTATTGTAATGGAACATGGTAGGTGGGGAGGGCCTGATACAGATACTCTCTGTTTTGGCTGAACACTGGCTTAAGCCGGCAATACATTTGCGGTAATGATCGACTGCATTACGGTCAGTCATCTGTGGGATTGTTCACAAGATTTAAAATTAAACTGGACTAAACTGTTAAAAAAAATCTGACTCCCTGTGCTGTCCTTGAGCACAATGCCAAGGCATCAGACAATTTTGGCCGATCATGCCATAAAAATGCAGTTTCGGCCATAATATTCCAGCATGGCCAATTACATTTTCGGCAAACAAGAATCTGCCATCGTGCTAGTTTTTAAAACGACAGTAGGCCGAAATTGGCCATTCATGCTGACTTTTAGCTCTGGTGTATGGTCACCTTTACTAATATGATAAATGGCCGCCATTTACCTCTGGTACCGCTTATCTTGAAGGTAATCAATATGATCAGATCAGTGGAAGACCGTTTCAGACAGGGTTGCCAACCGTCCAGAAATTTCTGGACAGTCCGTAAAAATAGGCATTTTTTTTCCTGTGACGGTGATTTTTTATTTTTTTTAGGGCTGGTTGTAGCTAATTAGAATATTTTGGTGGTAATTATCATCATTCTACAGAGCACAGTAAGTACTGGTAATGACTTCTTATCAGTATAGTGAGCTGTAGACATGTGTTACTTATTCATTCTAGTTTTCAAATTTGTCCGTAAAAATTTTTGGCTGTCCGTGATTTTGGGATAAGTTGTCCAGAAAAAAGAAAAATTCTGGTTGACAACCCTGGTTTCAGATGAGCGTGTCCACTGCAGGAAACGCACTCTGTGTGGAAGCGTCATGGCCCAGACTGGACACTTCTCCTGCGACTGAACCAAACAGTGATTTATAATTCTGTGTGTCTCTGCCCGACCTCCACTGTAATGATTTGTACTCGCATACTGTAATGCCGTCAGTACAATTCAGTACAGCTGAAGTCGGGCAGAGACGCACAGCATTCTAAATAGCTGCCCCCCTACACATGAGATTTTCTATGGCCAGCTTTACCAGGGGTTTACAGTGCGGACTGGTACAGATGGATAAACTCCTATATATTACAGGCGTGGTTTGTGCCTGTGTTATCTCAGATTTTGAATGATAGTTTGCAGTGTATAGGATGGACAAAAAGACCCCACTGTCCCGTACAAACATAATGCCACAGATTGGATTTTGAGAAGGTAAAGTCCTTATTGAGCCCGAACCAGAGCTTGTAAACCTCTCTGAGCCGCGGCATTCTTCTCCCCTAATCCCTCTTTTGTTCCCCGGTCTGCAGGGGGCTCACCCTTTTTCCCTCCATGAGTACGGCTGAGGCTTTCACTTAGTCCTCAGTGATCTTTTATGCTCTGATCAGAGGATGATGGGCCAGAGAATCCTGTAAAAAGATGCCTCAACTGAGGAACTAAAGGTAGGGGAATGAGGGAAGGAGGGGGAAGGGGGAAGACGTCTCCAAACGGCAGATCAGATGGGATACAATTCCATCTTATACAATGGCTTCTTACACACCTATCAACCACTGATGTCCTATATCCAATAAGAAGATGATTTCTCAGCAACTTAAACTCTCACCCAGAGAGAAACATCTGCTGAGTTTAAATACTTTAACTGTATGTCAGTCTTCACTGTAGTTCTAGCATTCTATTTATGAACCAGGAAATTCAGCATGAACAGTGTGACGGGTCCTGCCGGGATAGAGGAATATTTGAGACTATACTGCAATGACTGTGTGGAAGGGATTTGGCAGGGAACAGCCTCTGCATACTGGCATTGCCGGAAGCTTGAACAACTCAGGCCAGCCCCATTAACTATAATTGGGACTGACCGAGATCAGTCCGCAAGCCGGTAAATAGGCTGAGAATCGGCATGAAGAAAACAGTTGCGCGCAGCTGTAGCAACATGCCGGATCGCTAGCACTAGTATGAACTAGCCTAAACCTGTAAGACTGCCTGCAAATGCAAGGATAACCTTTTCAAATCCCTGCGCTCTCTTCAAGCTGTGATTTTTTTCTTTCCCCACAATCATAGGCCGTACCCCACAAAATGTATTAGTAAGCAATGAAGTAATACTGAGATATACCTGCAATGAATATATTGTTAGTTTTTATGTACATTACATTTTCCTCTTTGGTAGTGCCCCCTGCTGTTTACCCTTCTGGTCCACCTTCTGCATTCAGTGGTGGACTAAGGTGCTCAGTAGCTTCCCTGCCCCCTTCCTCCTCCCAATGTCGGTGTCGTTATCTTATAGTGAAGCACCCAGACACCATTCATTCATTCGTCCCTACTTCTAAATTCATAAAACTCTCTAGCTATTTCTATCTCCATAGCATACCTACCAACTTTCAAAAAACCTAAGGAGGGACAATAGGTGTAGTTGGTGTGGAAAAGCCATGCCTATAACCACCCAATGTGTACCTAAGCACGCCCAATCCCACTGAGTCCCCTTGGTGCCCCATATTGCCCGAGCTCAGTAGTTATGCCCCCTTATTGGCCCCATACAGTAATTATGCTCTCAAAGTGCCCCCACACAGTAGTTATACCCCCTTTTACAGTAGTGTTAACAAAATTAAAGAAAGGGGGAAAAAAAGTAATACTCGCCTAGCCCCATTTCCCCGAAGAACAAAGAACATCCTGCTCTCCCACACAACAGTGCAATGCAGTGATGTCATCACTCCTGCTGAGCTGAAGAGCACACAGAGCATCATTTTTGCATTGATATCGTTAAAGGGAGTCTGTCGCCAACCTGATCGGTTTTAAACTGATCACATAGTTCAGTGGGGCACAAAGATGTGACACAGATGTTACCTGTGTTTAGTTTTTCAGATCCTCCAAATCGCCAAAAAAGTCATTTTTATGATATTATAATGAGTCATCGCAAGTGCCTAGGGGCGGAGAGTTTGCTAAAAATGTCCAGGCTCCCCTGCCTTACTCCGCCCCTCAGTAAGCTCCGGCCAGCCCTGTGTCTCTGTGACATCATATTTCCCTGGAGCCCCTTTGCACATCACCACCAGGCCTGGGCACCAGCAACCGGCATCAACATCTGTGTCATGTCTTTGTGCCGCACGAAACTATATAATAGGTTTAAAACCAGTCAGGTTGGTGACAGACTCCCTTTAAAATAATGTTGAGCAATACGGTGGTTAGCACTGGTGCCTTGCAGCGCTGGGATCCTAGGTTTGAATCTGACCAAGGACAACATCTGCATGGAGTTTGTATGTTCTCCCTGTGTTTGCGTGGGTTTCCTCTGGGTACTCCGGTTTCTTCCCATACTCCAAAGTCATGATAGGGAATCTAGATTGTGAGCCCCATTGGGGACAGTGACTGATGATATTGTCTGTAAATAGTTGAGGATTATGACAGCGCTATATAAGTGAGTAAAACAAATATATATTTATTAAGAAAGCAATGGGCAAGGCAACAGATAAATACAGCAGGGGGCGCTAGGAAGAAATGGGCAAGGCAGCAGATAAATACAGCAGGGGGCGCTAGGAAGCAATGGGCAAGTCAGCAGATAAATACAGCAGGGGGCGCTAGGAAGCAATGGGCGAGGCAGTAGATAAATACAGCAGGGGGCGCTAGGAAGCAATGGGCGAGGCAGCAGATAAATACAGCAGAGGGCACTAGGAAGCAGTGGGCGAGGCAGCAGATAAATACAGCAGGGGGCGCTAGGAAGCAATGGGCGAGGCAGCAGATAAATATAGCAGGGGGCGCTAGGAAACTCCCCATCAATCATAGCTGCACCCAGACTAATGTAGTTTACCTCACTATTGTGTCTGGGGAAAAACTCATATACCGCCGACAGGAGCTCAAATTGCGTCTAAAGTGGACTCTGCCCCATACACCTAGATGGATACAAGGAGGAATGCATTTATATGCTGTTGTCCGGCATGAAAATCCGATCCAACTTAATGTGAATGCAGCCTAAGAGGGGGCAGTACAGCACCACAAGCCCCAGCATGTACTGGGACACTACAGGGAAAGCATATAGGAGTATGGAATACATATTAGGACATCCTCAGACATCATCCACAAGTCCCTCCTCCGTCAGGCAAAACTCCATCAGTCCTCCTCCGTCAGTCCAAACTCCCTCCTCCGTCAGTCCAAACTCCCTCCTACCTCAGATGTCAGCCAAAACTCCCTCATCCAAAACTCCCTCCTCCTTCAGACGTCAGTCAAAAAATACCTCCTCCATCAGCCCTCAGCCCAAACTCCATCAGCCGTCAGGTGTCAGCTCTCAGATGTCAGGGGTCAGACATCAGGTGTCAGCCCTCAGCCTAAACAGAGGAGGGAGTTTGGGCTGACGGAGGAGGACTGAGGGAGTTTGGGCTGACGGAGGAGGGAGTTGTGGATGATGTCTGAGGATGTCCTTATATGTATGCCGTATTAGGAGAACTACAAGGGTCAGCATGTTCAGGCTCTTATGGGATATCAGAGGACATTACAGGGAGAGCATGTAGGAGAACTACAAGTCCCAGCATGTCGAGGATCTTATTATCCGATGACCGAGAACCCTGCAGGGGAGGAGCAATAACAGGAAAGAACTACTACTCACAGCATACTCAGGCTGTTGTTATGGGCTCTCAGAGGATAGTACAGTGAAGGGTGATTGGGGAGTCCACTACAACTCCCAGCATTTACCTGGCTCCCAGCTCTCACACTGAACCCATTACTTGTCCATACAAGCTGTGCAGCATAGAAGCTCCGCCCCCTCATATCACATGACCATCACCACAGGTCTTTCAGAAAGTAGCTTTAATAACTAGGAAATTTTCCATATATTTTTTTTTTTATTTTTTTACTCCCAGAGCCAAAACTTTTTCTTTCACATAGCTGTGAATGTGTTTTATTCGGGAAAACATGCACTTTTTAATGATGCCATATACGGTTGCATAAAATGTGGTGGGAAGCAGGAAAACAAATGGGGTGGAATTAGAAAAAATACACCATTTTATTTTTTACACCATTTCCTATGCGGTAAAACTGACCTGTTACTTTTATTCTCTGAGTCGGTACGATTACGGCTATACCACATATGTATAGTTTTTCTTGCGTTTTAATACTGAAAAAAAAATGTAAACTGTTTTTTGTAGTTATGTGTACGGAGCTATATCAGGGCTCATTTTTTGCAGAACAATCTGTACTTTTCAATTATACCATGTATCACTTTGTGATCACTTTTTATTAAATTTTTTTGTGGGAGGTGAAGAGACCAAAAACGCCAAATCGTCCATTTTGACTTTTTTCCGTTTTGCCATTTACCGTATGGGAAAAATATTTGTAATATTTTAATAGTATGGGCGTTTTCGCACGCGGCGATGCCCATGATGTGTATTTTTTTATTGTGTACATATTTTTATTAACATTTTGGGAAAAGGGGGGGGGGCGATTTTTAATTTTTATAATTTTTATTTTTAAATATTTATTTTTTTTGCACTTTTTACCCTTTTTTTTTTTTTTATATAGTTATATAGATTGATTGTCTCATAGACTTGTTAATTAGGTGATCCTGTCTTTGTGCAGGCACCACCGATCATAGTTTCCTGGCAGCAGATTGTGTGGTCTAAACAGCGATCTGCTGCTCAGAAGCCATGATTTTGTATCCGGATGAGGGATCGCTATAGCCATCCCTCGCCTTTATACTGTGAAGGAGATCGCTGCATGTGAATACAGAGGTCTCCTTCACTGAACGAGCAGCAACTGTCCGGAAGGAACGCTTCCTTCCTGACAATCGGCTTCAGAATCTTCCCATCTAAATCCGCCTTAAGATCCTGGAAGCCAGGGGTGTAACTACCATAGCAGCAGACCATGCGACTGCTATGGGGCCCAGGGCAAGAGGGGGCCCAGTTGGGATCATCTCCTCTTCTCCTGGAGGTAAAAACCTGGTCAGGACTCTAACCCCTAAATGAACAACTTTTAGCAAATGAGGCAGTGGAAAAATGGCCCAAGGGTCATTGAAAAGGGTTTAGGCAGAGGCCTGGTCTGATCCTTGTTGTGGGGCCCTTACTTCTCTATGTACGCAACTGCTGGAAGCCTATTGCTGTATTATGGGCAGGGGTGCACCACCAATGAGGACAGGTGAGCACATCGCCTCAGGCAGCACCAGGTAGGGGAAAGAGGGGGGGCAGCGAAAGGGCCATGGGCAATGCTGTTTCAGTTTTCCCCTCAGGCAGCAGAAAGGCTAGGTGCACCCCTGATTATGGGTATTGTTACTTCATGTGTAACACCTCAGAGTGGTGTTACCACTTCTGCACCCTGCTACTGTCTTTATTGGACTAACATAATGTCATCTTTTGTATTATTGTCCAGGTCCTATACACTGTGTGCATCAGTGGCGGATCCAGAGCCTGGTCTCGGGAGGGGCACTTCCAGATTATTTTCTGTCCGCCGCCACAAAACAATGGTGCTTACAGAACAGACTACACAGTGTAGCGGTATACTGTATATTGTGTGGAACAGTGTATGCTATATGTGTATAACATAAAGAAAACTTACAATTACTTGGCTTGGTCCTTAGGGGTCTCTGACACCACTTTAACACTTTGGCTGGGGGGCTTGGTGGAGCTGATGTTGTGTTTTATCCTAATGAGAAAGATTTCATAATAAGGATTTGGAGAAGGGGCAGTGGGGTCGCAAAGCAGAGAGAGGCTGGTGCTGCTACTAGGGGGTCATACCATGATAAAGCCAACCATAATGCCCCCCCCCCCCCCAGTAGAAATAATTCTCCTTATAATGTGACAGTGCAAAAAATACCCCCTTGTAATGCCCCCAGTTGAGCTAATGTCACCATAGTGCCCCCATAATGTGCCAGTATAAAATACTCCTATATAGTGCCCCAGTAAATGCCCCCATAGTGCTCCTCTCCCCCCTTCCTCCTAGTGGCTGCCATATATAGTGCCCCAGTAGATGCCCTCAGTGTCCCCCATAATTTGCAAGTATAAAATACCCCTTCTTAGTGCCCCTCATAGATGACCCCATAGTACTCCTCTCCCCCCTTCCCCATAGTACCCACCATAATGTGTCCCAGTATAAAATGCTACTGTACAGAGCCCCCCATATAAAATACCCCTTCTTTGGGGCCTCAGTAGATGCCCCTATAGTGCCCCCAATAATGTGCCAGTAATAATTGCCCCCAATAATGTGCCAGTAATAATTGCCCCCAATAATGTGCCAGTAACAATTGCCCCCAATAATGTGCCAGTAACAATTGCCCCCAATAATGTGCCAGTAATAATTGCCCCCAATAATGTGCCAGTAATAATTGCCCCCAATAATGTGCCAGTAATAAGTGCCCCCAATGTGCCCCCAATAATGTACCAGTAATATGCCAGTAATAAGTGCCCCCATAGATGCCCCCCCATCATGTGCCAGTAATAAAAACACCCCCCATCATGTGGCAGCAATAAAAGCACCCCATCATGTGCCAGCAATAAAAGCACCCCCCCATCATGTGCCAGCAATAAAAGCACCCCCCCATCATGTGCCAGTAATAAAAGCACCCCCCATCATGTGCCAGTAATAAAAGCACCCCCCATCATGTGCCAGTAATAAAAGCACCCCCCATCATGTGCCAGTAATAAAAGCCCCCCCCATCATGTGCCAGTAATAAAAGCACCCCCCATCATGTGCCAGTAATAAAAGCACCCCCCATCATGTGCCAGTAATAAAAGCACCCCCCCGTCATGTGCCAGTAATAAAAGCACCCCCCCACCATGTGCCAGTAACAAGAGCCCCCCAATGTGCCAGTAAAAGTATTGTACATATAAAAAAAAAAAAAAAACACTTAAAATTACTTCCATTTCAGCGATACGATGCAGGCCTCTTCTGGCCTGTGTCCCGCGCTTTGCGGCTACGGCGGCGAGATAACGTCATCGCACCCCCTGCGCCGGCCTCTGATAGGCTGCAGGCATTAGGCCGGCAGCCTATCAGAGGAAGGGGAAGGGAAACGCGCTCATCTCCCTGTGCCCTGCTGCCACTGCCCACCACTTGTGAGCAGGGCCACGCCGCCAGCTCGGGGGGCAATTGCCCCGTTGCCCCTTTCCCCCTGGATCCACCAGTGGTATGCATTCCTAATCTGTTTGCAACTGTTATTACATATAATGTGCCTGGTTCACCAGCAGGTGGCAGCAAATATGGCAGAGCTATCTTAGGGAGAATGGAACTTGCCATTCCATTCTAACCCCCCCCCCCCCCCCCCTCTGGAGACAAGTGGGCTAGGGGAAGGGTGTGCAGGGGCACGTCTCTGCAGGACATGCCCACGCCAGCCAGAGTGCCCTAAGCTCTTCTGGCCATGGAGGCCAAAGCTTAAAGCCTCAGGAGCCAGGAGGAAAGTTCCCTGGCATAACCTAGAGTCAGACTACAGAGAGAAGTGCAGCATAAAGAAGAAGCCAAGTTACTAAGTTAGCTTATCATTACAGCAGAGTGAGAGAAAGATATAGCAGAGTTGAGTTTGCCTGCCAGTTTAATGCTAAAGCCTGCTGGAACCAAGAGAAAGCCTGAAACTGTTTGGAGAAACATTTAGAACTCTTTCACACGGGCGTCGCGATGCAGGTGCGTTCAGGGAAAATCATGCGAGTAGGCACGCAATTTCAGTCAGTTTTTACTGCGATTGCATCCCGTTACATGTGTTTTGCACGCGCGTGAGAAAAAACTAAATGTGGTACCCAGACCCAAACCCGGACTTCTGCACTGAAATTCGGGTTTGGTTTTGGTGTTCTGTAGATTTTATTATTTTCCATTATAACATGGTTATAATGGAAAATAACAGCATTCTTTAATACAGAATGCTAAGTATAATGTCAATTAAGGGTTAAAAAATAATAAAAACATAACTCTCCTGCGTTTATAGAACATTCTACGATTTTTCACGCAACGCACAAGTGATGCGTGAAAATCACCGCTCATCTGAACAGCCCCATTGAAGTGAATGGGTCCGGATTCAGTGCGGGTGCAATGCGTTCACCTCACGCATTGCACCCCCGCGGAATTCTCGCCCGTGTGAAAGGGGCCTTATTCAAGTAAAGCTGCCATTGAACTTTATCTTAAGGTGTGGACTCAAGTTATTCTTTTATCCCTCAATTATTCCTCCTATTTATTGCTTCGGAGTCAAAGCCTGGGGTCCAGCCGTATCCAGGTAGGAGCACCATGACACACACAAAGAGACATTTTAGGCCGCAACATACCACTCGGCATTTCCTACACCTGGGACGCGAAATAGAGGGCCCTGGGGCGCGGCCGCCCGTTGCACATGTTTATCATGGATGTCATGTTTTGGATTAGCTCATTAGTGTGTCCAGGTCTTAAAGGGGTTTTTCCGAGACATTATAACTGATGACCTGTCCTCAGGATAGGTCATCAGTATCTGATTGGTATACAATAAGAGAAACCTTATGTAGGACTTGTTTACGTCCTCGCATAACTGTGTGCAAACTGGCCCAAAATAAGGTCAGTCATTAAAAGGGTTTATCCTCTGGATAGGTCATCATTATCTCATCTGTGGGGGTCCAACACCTGTGACCCCCAGTGATCAGCTGTTTGAGACGGCGGTACGTTCTCACAGTTTCTCCTAGGCCATTGACGACGCGTTAATCGATCACGTGGCTTGTACAATGTACAATGCTGTGCTTGGTATGCTGCCAGAAGGCTGCGGCGCTCACAGGAAGGTCAGTGCCTTCTCAAACAGCGTATCGGCAGGGGTCCCGGGTGTCGTCCCCCCACTGATCAGATACTGATGGCCCATTTAGAGAATAGACTCTTTAAAGGGTTTCTGTCACCAGAATTAACCCTATTAAACTGGCTGACATTAGCGATATGCTAATGTCAGCAGACCCTAAGGCCTCTTTTACACGGGCTTTCTGGTTTGCTCCGGATGTGTCGCGTGTGCATTGCGGGAAAACCGCGCGAGTAGGCACGCAATTGCAGTCAGTTTTGACTGTGATTGCGTTCCGATGTTAAGTTTTTTCCGTGCAAGTGCAATGCGTTTTGCACACGTGAGAAAACACTGAATGTGGTACCCAGACCCGAACTTCTTCACTGAAGTTCGGGTTTGGGTTAGGTGTTCTATTCATTTTATTATTTTCCCTTATAACATGGTTATAATGGAAAAATAATAGCATTCTTAATACAGAATGCTTACTAAAATGTTGTTTGAGGGGTTAAAAAATTAATCAAAAATTAACTCGCCTCATCCTCTTGTTCGCGCAGCCGGCATAGTCTTTTTTTCTTCATCTTTCAGGACCTGCAAAAGGACCTTTGACGTAATTACGCTCACCGCGTGGTGAGCGTGGTGATGTCAGCGCAGGCCCTGCTGAATTAAGATAGAACATCTACGTCATCAAAGGTCCTTTTGCAGGTCCTGAAAGAAGACGATGCCGGCTGCGCGATCCATTGGATAAGGTGAGTAAATTATTATTTTGGTTTTTTTAACCCCTCAAGCAACATTTTAGTAAGCATTCTGTATTAAGAATGCTATTATTTACCTTCATAACCATGTTATAAGGGAAAATAATACAGTGAGTTGATTTTTATCAATTTACTAACATCATCTCCTAGCAACCATGTGTCAAAATCGCATTGCAGCCGCACTTGCTCGCGGATGCTTGCGATTTTCACGCATCACCATTCGTTTCCATGGGGCCTGCGTTGCTTGAAAAACACAGAATATAGAACATGCTGCGATTTTCACGCAACGCACAAGTGATGCGTGAAAATCACCGCTGATCTGCACAGCCCCATTGAAGTGAATAGGTCCGGATTCAGTGCGGGTGCAAAGCGTTCACCTCACGCATTGCACCGGCGCGGAATTCTAGCCCGTGTGAAAGGGGCTTAACTCTCCTAATCTTATGCTTATGGGTGCCCCGGTTACTGCACAATTTTAACTTTTATATGCTAATTAGCCTCTATTAGCAGGGGGCGTTGCTCTTGCTCCCAGAGACTCCGTTCGCCCACCTCAAGTCACGCACTGCCGTCCTTGATTGACAGGGCCAGGCAGCGTTCGTCTCCTCCTGCCGGCCTTGTGTGCTGGGACTGCGCAGGCGCAAGATTTATCCGGCAAGAGAAGACGAACGCTGGCCCTGTCAATCAAGGATGGCCGGGCGTGACTTGAGGTGGGCGAATGGACTCTGGGAGCAAGAGCAACGCCCCCTGCTAATAGAGGCTAATTAGCATATCATCAAAGTTAAAATTGTGCAGTAACCGGGGCATCCAGAAGCATAAGATTAGGAGAGTTAAGCCCCTTTCACACGGGCGAGTATTCCGCGCGGATGCGATGCGTGAGGTGAACGCATTGCACCCGCACCGAATACCGACACATTAATTTCTATGGGGCTGTTCACATGAGCGGTGATTTTCACGCATCACTTGTGCGTTGCGTGAAAATCGCAGCATGTTCTATATTATGTGTTTTCACACAACGCAGGCCCCATAGAAGTGAATGGGGCTGCGTGAAAATCGCAATTTTCACGCACGGTTGCTAGGAGACGATCGGGATGGAGACCCGATCATTATTATTTTCCCTTATAACATGGTTATAAGGGAAAATAATAGCATTCTGAATACAGAATGCATAGTACAATAGCGCTGGAGGGGTTAAAAAAAAATTTAAAATTATTTAACTCGCCTTAATCCACTTGCTGGCGCTGCCGGCATCTCGTCTGTCTCCTTCTTTGCTGAACAGGACCTGTGGTGAGCATTCATTCCAGGACCTGTGGTGACGTCACTCCGGTCATCACATGATCTTTTACCATGGTGATGGGTCATGTGATGGATCATGTGATGACCGGAGTGACGTCACCACAGGTCCTGTTCCTGCAATGAATGCTCACCACAGGTCCTGTTCAGCAAAGAAGGAGACAGACAAGATGCCGGCAGCGCCAGCAAGTGGATTAAGGTGAGTTTAAAAAAAAATGTAACCCCTCCAGCCCTATTGTACTATGCATTCTGTATTCAGAATGCTATTATTTTCCCTTTATAACCATGTTATAAGGGTAAATAATACAATCTACAGAACACCGATCCCAAGCCCGAACTTCTGTGAAGAAGTTCGGGTTTGGGTACCAAACATGCGCGATTTTTCTCACGCGAGTGCAAAACGCATTACAATGTTTTGCACTCGCGCGGAAAAATCACGGGTGTTCCCGTAACGCACCCGCACATTTTCCCGCAATGCCCGTCTGAAAGAGGCCTTAGGGTCTGCTGACATTAGCACATCGCTAACGTCAGCCAGTTTAATAGGGTTATGTGAGGACATATATAAGTCCTACATGTGGTTTCTCTCATTGTATACAGTATTTTAATGTTGTGGTGTTTAATAAAGATCCATTTATATTTTAATTATCATTGGACGTGCGTTGTGTTTGTATAGTGTTTCTGGTATTTGTTGTACTACACGGTCTGCATGGACTTTTGACTGGCACACTGTCATTTTAGTGTGCCCCTTTAATTTTGCATTTATTATGAACCGTATTTTCAGTTGGCATCTGATCAACATTTTTTTGCGGACCGCACGTGGACCTATTCATTTCTATGGGCTGAAAAATGTGAACAACATATGGATGTCATCTGCGTGCTATTCACATCCATGCGGACAAGAATAGGCATTCTTTTTAATGGGGCCTGCAAAACATTCGGGATGCACATGGACCTTATCTATATTTTGCAGCCTGCAAATTGGATACGGTCGTGTGAATGCCCCCTAATACCAAATATCCCAGACCCTCCTGCGGTCCACTGTCCAGCAGTACAAGTACAGTACTGCAGACAGGCCTGGTTTTAGCAGTCTGGGCCCCGGATCCTTCCCTATGCAGCCATTACAATGGACAGGCTGGGTTACTTATAGCTGTGACACCACATTGCCCTGGACATAACACTACATTGTAAATGAATGCAAGAGATTTTTTCCCTCTTCGGCTTGGCTGGTGCACATAACATACGTGCGAGACAGCACGGAGACAGCTTGCCCTGGGCAACCGGAGGCCCTTTAGAGAGCAGGAGAAGAGGGAGGGCAGAGCTTCCACTCTCTGGCTTCATAGCAACGCCAAAGCTGCAGAGGCACAATTTCTATCTATGTATTTACTGTGCAAACATCACAAGGAGACGGACATTTTCTGTGCTAGGGATAGCTGCTGCGGCACATGTCGGTGTCTTGTGCCCATCGTGGTGTGAAGCAATGATAGGGCATTGGTTAATGGTATATATGGAGTTGGTGAAGTACCCGCTCTAGAGCATTGGTAGATCTCACTGTCAGCGACATTGATGGATCTCATTCTTTATGGAATCTGTTAAGCTGGCAGTAGCGGTATCCCGCTGCGCCGATGCAAGTTCTTGGGCCTAGTCTCAGTAGTATCAGCTTTGCCGCTCACGAACACGAACCAGCCCTGACTGTGTACTCACCGTCTCATGGATGCGGACCCATTAACTTGAAAGGGTCCACAATCTGGAAGATACAGAGCAGAGGCACGGAGAGGAAGGCCACGGAAGCACTACGGAGCACATCCGGGCATTTCGGTTCGTGCCTCTGCACTGCAAAAAATAGAACATGCTCTATTTTTTTGTGGTGCAGACGGATCAAGTTGAATGAGTGTACATCCGCCAGCGCAGGCCACGCGGACAGTGCCCGTGCATTGGGGAGAGCGCAATATACCGTTACCGTCACCAATTACGACAGGCCGGCACACGTTCGTGTGCATGAGCCCTTACAGACAGAAAGTGTCCTTTTGGCCTCCATCTGGCTGGGGTATGTCAGTATACCACAATGGAAAGGGATGGAATAATGTAGCAACCTTTGGCACTCCATCTGCTGTGAAACTACAACTCCCAGCATGCACACTTAGTCGGCTGTGCTTGTAGCTCCCATAGTTGTAGTGCCCAGGGGCGGCGTTCGGGCTGTAAGTGCCCAGGCCGCTCTTCCTTCTTCTCACATAGCCCCTCCCCAGCCTGTTGCTTGGCCCGCCCTGTAAGCCTCTTACGTCATCCAGTGTACTGGCCGATATCCTGCCGGCGCATGCGCACTGTGATGACCATTGTGGGCAGCAGCATCATTCCATGCAGTGCGCATGCGCGGGCGGGATATCAGCCAGTACACTGGATGACGTAAGAGGCTTACAGGGCGGGCCAAGCAACAGGCTGGGGAGGGGCTATGTGAGAAGAAGGAAGAGCGGCCTGGGCACTTACAGCCCGAACGCCGCCCCTGGGCACTTGCGAGCCCTCATTTACATATGAATAAAACTCAGTTTTTGCCCCTGGTGTACATCCAAACAAAAAGACAAAGGTACCGTTTGACTGATCTATAGTTATGCTACAGTGCTATGAAAGTGGTCTATAAGGGCAAATTGTGGTGACAGACTCATGCACACAACTGTACAGCATTTTTCATCCATGTACTATTTATTTTTTGCAGATAGCACTCTGACCCGACCATTTCTATGGGGTCATGCACAAATCCGTATTTTTTGTGGCTCCATGTGGCCATTCCGCAAATTATAGAACATGTTCTATTCTGTGTCCTAAGAATAGTGATTTACTATTGATGGGATTGGGAAAAATGCGGATTGCACATAGAAGGTACATATGTTTTGCGGACCAAATTATGGACACATCTGTGTGTATTACGGTAAGCCTACAAACCTTGGTGGATGTTGTTGTCTACAATATTTGTGGATCTCCTTCTCTATAGCTTTTATGTATCTTGTTCTCTATGGCATTGGCGGATCTAGCTCTGTATGGCTTTGGCGCATCTTGGTCTCTATGATGTTGGAGAATCTTGTTCCATACAGTATTGGTGGATCTCATTCTCTATGGTGTACAGTCTTGATCTTGCTTTCTATAGTATTCGAGAATTCTTATTTTCTGCAACATTGGATCTCATTCATTAGGTCATTGGTGGATCTCATTCTTTAGGTCATTGGTGGATCTCATTTTTTAGGTCATTGGTGGATTGCACTCTGTGACATTGGTGGATCTTGTTCTCTAGGACCTTGGTGTGTAGATATTCTGTAAAGCCAGAATTGCAGTCTCATCGTTGCTCAGGTACTACGAATAGCCATTCCCCTGGGTCACACGTATGTGATACTTTTCTCCACCTTGTCCTTGTCAATGGCAGTGTAATAAGAGCACACAATGTAAATTCTGGGCAGCGTGCCTTGGATGAATTATTGAACCTATCACATTATGGGAGAGAGCTTTTATTCTTGAGTCTGTGGAGTCCTGTGTACCTGTGATGTTGGTAGATTACAAGGAGATGACTGAAGTGTGAGGAGCATGTTTTTCTCTGTTTTATGTTTAATTTGGATCGATGATGGTACCAGCACACAGTGATCATGTAGACTGTGCAAGATGTGGTTAGGTGTAGCTAACCCGATATCTGTATATTAGAAGCATATGAGGGGAAGGGGTCCTAACGTAGGGAGTGAATAGTAGGGGCTGAGGCCTCATGCACACGACAGTATTTTTTCACGGTCCGCAAAACGGGGTTCCGTTGATCCGTGACCGTTTTTTCGTCTGTGGGTCTTCCTTGATTTTTGGAGGAGCCAAACGGATCCGTCCTGACCTACAATGCAAGTCAATGTGGACGGATCCGTTTGACGTTGACACAATATGGTGCAATTGCAAACGGATCTGTTCCCCATTGACTTTCAATGTAAAGTCAGGAGTTAATATACCATAGGATCGGAGTTTTCTCCAATCCGATGGTATATTTTAACTTGAAGCGTCCCCATCACCATGGGAATGCCTCTATGTTAGAATATACCATCGAATTTGAGTTAGATCGTGAAACTCATATCCGACAGTATATTCTAACACAGAGGCGTTCCCATAGTGATGGGGACGCTTCAAGTTAGAATATCCTACGAACTGTGTACATGACTGCCCCCTGCTGCCTGGTAGCACCCGATCTTTTACAGGGGGCTGTGATCCGCACAATTAACCCCTCAGGTGCCGCACCTGAAGGGTTCATTGTGCGTATCATAGCCCCCTGTAAGAGATCAGGTGCTGCCAGGCAGGAGGGGGCAGACCCCCTCCCTCCCCAATATTATATTCATTGGTGGCCAGTGCGGCCTCACATCTCCCCCTCCCCCCTTGTTAAAATCACGTTCCGAATCCCCCATCATTGGTGACTCCCAATCCCATTGTGTGCTCAGTCTCCGCTCCTCCTCCTCCTCCTCCTCGTGTCTTAGATAGCAGCCGGCTCTTTGCTCTTCACAGTCTCTCTGGCTCAGCCTGCAGTCTCCAGGTGCAGGTTGTTGCTCCTCCACAGCCAAGATGTAACAAGCACATAATAGACATCTCCTTGGGGTATCTGCAGCAGAAGCAACCATGCACTACAAGCTTGTGAGGTTAGTAGGAGTTCTTTCTTATTAGAAATCACTATGATGGTCTGCAACTAACTTCTATTGATGGGACATGCTTGGAGTTGTAGTTTTACTACAACTGGAGAGTCATCAGCAGCAGACCACTCATCTACAGTATATATGTATTGTGCTGGTGGACAATTTATTACTATTAACTTGTGGGGTCTAATGATCTTGTATATTGCCATTCGTCTATATCTGAGTGGCACACCTCTTTATTCAGATTACTGTCATTCCCATTGTTGGTCACATTGATCAGGTGGTGCCACCATGGTTTCTGTGGCATTCTGAAGACCCACCATACACACTAGTGTTTATTGGCCGACCTCACCGAAAATAGCAGTTTCGGCCAACGCTCTAACGTCAGGGGAGAGAAGAATTGGGCGAAGTAAATATTTTAGCCCAATCTTTTTGTTCTCCTGGGAAAGTTTCTGGCAGCAGCTTTCTCCACTCTCCCCATAAAATACAAAGACACATTCTGCCACTCCGAACGGATATATGTCACCGAGAGAGATAGCTGTCAGCCAGATGATCGTTTGGCCAACAGGTTTTGAATGTATATGGCCATAGATCTCAAAGCAAGGTGGTTCTGCTCAAGTGCTCATATAGACAACTTCCTACCACCTGCAGGGGGCGCTCTCTAACATTTAGTACTTTGGACAGCTGTCGTCTATAATTTTACCGGTTTTGTGTGTATCTTTCCTCATCCATATATTTTCTTCTTTCAAGGTCATTGAACGTTTATGGTAAAATGTCTGGATGGGCAGACTAGTTGGGAGGTAGGGGCATAGCAGGGCTGTGTTACATGGGGCAAAGTCCATATTTGCCAAATAGGTTCTTTATCTAGAGATAGGGTAGGCATAGAAGCAGGTAAAGCGGGTCCTATTCTAAGTGATAGTTAATGAGTTACTGGTTAGACCTCCCAGTACCTGTTGGTAGACCTCAGTGCCCCAAAGTGTCATGCTTTGGTTCAAGTTACTGAAATCTCTTCATTGTATTTGGGTCTAGTATCTATGTAATGAGGATGAATTCTATTACGTCCCATGTTATGTAATAGAATTTAAAATGGTTATCCCACAAAAAAACATTTACCACCTATCCATAGGAGGATAAATGTCTGATTGCTTGGGGCCCCATGGATGCATGACTGCAGTGTGGAGGAGTTTGAATGGCGCAGTGGGTACGCATACGCCTTGTAGCTTTATTCAGGGTCTACTAGGCTATCTCCATCAGTCCCATAAGACGCTGAATGGAACGGCAGGGCGCATGTGAAATCACTGTTCTATTCATATGATTAGACCGCTGAGGACTGTGATTGGCTACAGTGGTCACACGCCGTATACCATGACATCAGAGAACCGGACTTATGGTGCACAGAATAGTGCTGGAGAAAGAAGTGAATATAAAATTTAATGATAAAATTCTGCCTGCTTGCAGCTGCCACTAGAGGGAGCTTGCTGCATACTCTTTATACAGTACATTGTTAAGGCAGAATGGAGGAAGCCCCCTATTGGCAGCTGCACACATCCATTGGTGGCACTGGCTGCAATTGTAAAAAAAAAAACTAACATTCGCTATGAAGGTGTTCTCCAGTTTACTAGACAAGAAGCTGAAATGAGTGCTTCTGTTCTGTGGTCTTCATTTGTAAACTACTTTCTGCACTGATCTTCCATAGAGGACATATTGGCACCTCCAGAAAAATGGACCTTGCAGTTTCTTTACATACAGCGTTTGTGTATATAGACTTCTACTGGCACAGAACCTGTCCGTTTCCAAGCTGCATGTGCTCCATGTATTTCCAGTCCCCAATCTGTGCAGCTCTTGGTGCACTTATAGCTACGTGGTCGGGAAAAATACATTGGACCAGTATTCCTTGATTTCATAATTTATTGTGTCCTTTAGGATACAGTATCTGACAAAAGTGAGTACACCCCTCACATTTTTTTAAATATTTTATTCTATCTTTTCATGGGACAACACTGAAGATATGACACATTGATACAATGTAAAGTAGTCAGTGGACAGCTTGTATAGCAGTGTAAGGGTACTTTCACACCTGCGTTTTTGCTTGATCCATTATGAACGGATCTGGTTGTATTATCTTTAACATAGCGATGACCGATCCCTCTCTAAAACCATTGTAAGTCAATGGGGGACGGATCAGCTTTCTTTTGTGTCAGAGAAAACGGATCCGTCTCCATTGACTTGGGGATCATGCCCACGAACGTAAGGGCTCTGTGCCCGTGCTGCAGACCGCATATGGCGGTTCCGCAGTACACGGGTCACCAGCCCTGTGCATTCCGCATCACTTGAATGGGTTTGCAAATCCGTACATGCGGTGCAGAAGCACGGATCGGAACCCCACGGAAGCACTACGGAGTGCTTCTGTGGTGTTTCTGGCCTTGCCTTGGCACCACATGCACTACTTTTTTGCGGTGCAGACCGTCGGATGCAGATTGCGGACCCCATTCAAGTGAATGGGTCCGCGATTCCCATGCGGCTGCCCCACGGTTGGTGCCCGTGCATTGCAGACATCAACTTGCGGTCCACAGCGGAGCCCTTACGTTCGTGGGCATGAGCTTTTACATTGTGAGTCACGACGGATCCGTCTTGCTCCGCATCCCAGGATGCACTCAAAAGCGCTGCTTGCTGCGCTTTTGTGTGCCTCATGGGAGCGCAATAAAATGGAATGGAATGCATTCTGGTGCACTCCGTTCCCTTTCCCAGTTCCAATTTTGTTCCCATTGACAATAAATGGAGACAAAACTGAAGCGTTTTCCTCTGCTATTGAGACCCTATAACGGATCTCAATAGCGGAAAGGGAAAACACGGGTGTGAAAGTAGCCTTAATTTGGTGTGCCCTCAAAATAACTCAACACACAGCCATTAATGTCTAAACCGCTGGCAACAAAAGTGAGTACACCCCTAAGTGAAATTGGCCAAATTATGCCCAAAGTGTCAATATTTTGTGTGGCCACCATTATTTTCCAGAACTGCCTTAACTCTCTTGGGCATGGAGTTCACTAGAGCTTTACAACTTGCCACTGGAGTCCTCTTCTACTCCTCCATAACAACATCACTGAGCTGGTGGATGTTTGAGACCTTGCGCTCCTCTATCTTCCGTTTGAGGGCACTGTTGTGAGATACTGTATGTGACTGCAGTGGCGTGCCTAGGGTGTTTGGCACCCGGGGCGGGTCCTTTCTCTGGCACCCCCCACCAATACTTTTAAAAAATGGTACCCCTTACAGTAGTATTGCCCTCATTGTACAACCTTCATAGTAGTTTTGTCCAGATATGTGCCCTTTCATGGTAGTTATGCCCATATTGTGCCCCTTCAAGGTAGTTATGCCTTCTCTGTGCAACTTTCACAGTAGTTATGCCCACATTGTGCCCCTTTAAAGTACTTATTCCTTCATTGTGCCCCCTTCACAGTTGTAATGCCCTCTTTGTTCCTCCCTCACAGTAGATATGCCCTCTTTGTGCCCATTTTAAAGTAATAATGCCCTATCTGTGCCCCCTTCACAGTTGTAATACCCTCTCTGTGCTCCTTCAGAGTAGTTATGCCCTCACTGTGCCCCCATAACAGTAATAATGCCCTCTGTGCCCCTTCATAGTAATAATGCCCACTCGGTGCCCCATAACAGTTATGCCCACCCACTTTACAAGAATAATGCTCTCTGTGCCTCCGTCACAGTAGTAATGCCATCTGTGCTCCCTTCATAGTAGTAATGCCCATTGTGCCTCCTTCACAGTAGTAATGCTCATTGCGCCCACTTCATAGTTATAATGCCCATTGTATCCCATTTATAGTAATAATGACAATTGTGCCCCCTCCATAGTAGTAATGCCCATTGTGCCCCCCTAATACTAGTAATGCCCTTTGTAGTAGTAATGCCCTCTGTGCCCCATCCATGGCAGAAATGCCCTCTGTGCCTCCACCATGGTAGAAATGCCTTCTGTTTAAATAAATAAAAAACACAGTACCTACTCACCTTGTCCGGTTCCTGAAGCTCACAGTCCTCCCTCCCCTGCAGACACAGATTGCTCTGCAGCATGGTGTGGGCGGAGCTTATGCAGATTTACAGGCTGCAGGCTCCGCCCACACAGGCCGGTAGTGCGATCTGTGTCTGCAGGCTGAATGGTGGAGCGGGGAGAAGTCTTCCTGCTTCACCATTCAGTGCAGGAGAGACAGAGCACAGGGAGCTCTGGCAATCCCTGAGAGCTGGCACCGGGGCGGAGCGCCCCTTCCCCTGGGCACGCCGCTGTGTGACTGCAATGCTGGATTATAAAGAAGACATGTGGTTGCATGTGAGCAAGGGCCTAGGAGGCCTCAACCACCCATCCTCCCTGTCCAGGCCAGTTCTTCCAATCCACCCAGCATTTTCTAGTTACAGCCCTGCCAGGCAATATTTATATGGGTTGTGTATATGCTAATCATCTCTAGGACCCCCAGCTCTCAGGAAAATGTTGGCCTCCTGATGTCCATTAGGCAATCCTATCAGCCTAAGACAGGGAGAGGTGGCCATGCATGTTGCTCTCTCTTTTAAAGTCTAAGGGCTTTATTACTTTGTCAGATGACTCTTTCGATTGTCTGGAAAGAAGCGTTCCTTCACAACAATCACCTGCTCGTTGTTGGAGACCGATGCTAGTACATGCATTGATCTCCTCCACAGTATGGGGAGCAGCTATTGGTATTGCCATCGCGTGTCCCCATACAGAATCACTGTTTGCCGGCAGCAGAGCGTGACTAGATGGCACAATCTGCTGCCGGCAAACAATGATTTTTGTGCCTGCATAAAAGTTGTGATTGCTCATTCATTAGGTAATCGGCTGCACACGTACATCGGCAGATCATTGCTAATGAGCGTTCCTATCAATGGCATATAGGGACCTCCACCACCCTGAAACTTGCTCCGTGTTTGTACCTGTGCTAATAAACTACAGTGTGTAATAATTTATCAGTACAGCTTGTCCATTGTTTGCTCCTGCAGAGTCCACAACTTGACTAGACCTCTAATGTTAGCTATGGTCAACTATGGTACCTCCAAAATAATGGAGGCAAGCGACTCTGTACACACATCAATACCAGCCTGCTGAATTGTTCTCCACTTGCTGTACGGTCTATAGGATGCTCCCTTCACACCTGTCAGAGCACGCACTGCCTTAGAGAATCATTAAAGGGGTTTTCCGGTATTTTTATGTCGCTGGCCTGTCCTCAGGATAGATCATCAATATCTGAGAGGCACGGGTCGGACACCCCGCATCAGCTGTTCTGTAGTGGCTCTAGCGCTGGAATTTACTGCTTCTATTCACTTCAATCAACCATTACTTCAGTTCAACATAATGGACTTGGCATCTTCAGATAACCTAAATGATTGAATATTCAAAGCAATGATCAGTAGAACACATTGATCTTAAAATTGGCCATGAACTTGAGTTGTTTTTTTTTTTGTCTGTAATGCCTTACCTAATGTCTATTTTTAAACTACCCCATTGTGGCTTGCCCCAAGATCATCAGTGGTGGTGGTCTCTGGCAGGTGTCTAAAAAAACTGGGCCAGGCATGCATGTCAATAGTTTTGAAAGCATGTGATAACTGCATGGACAAAATCTGTCTAGTTAGCTAAAATCTCTGCTCAGCTTTACAGTACTCATATACCTTACATCAGCGATTCTTTCCAAATCCTCAATCTCTCCACGGATAGGCCGCTGCCAGACTGTCATCAGGGTTAGATAGTTAGACTCTCCATCCATGTTAGATAGTTGCCCAGAACTGTCAAAATTGTGGTGGTCATCTGACTTTCATCAAATGTGTATGGCCCATAATCCATGGATGATTCTCACTCCTGAGCATCATGTTCTGGCCTACCAGGTTACATTTTCCAGGCCAGAAGTAGACCAGGACCAGGAGAGGTCTCCTCTCCCTGAGGGAGCTCTGGCCCAAGCTACCCAGTGAGCGGATGTATTCCAGAGCAGGTCCATGGCATAGATGACAGCCCATTACCACCCCTTCAGATCTCGGTGTCTATACCACTCTCAGGAAGCCCCACTCCAACCATGTATCCCAGTGGCTTACTTACTACGGCGGCTGGCCGTGCCACTGTTAATGGGGCCTGGCCCTGAACTGCTTCTTCTATTTCCCAACATAAATCTGTGGCATTTTCCTGCAGCCACCACTAGGGGTGCATAGAAGGTTTTTTTTTTTTTTTTTACAGCTCCCTTTCAGTTCAATGGTAGCTGTATAAATTCCTATCCACTAAACTTCTCTTGGTAGTGCAAGCAAAATTTTATAATAAAGTGTGTGAGGAGAACCGGGTGAATTATAGCTGTGTGGAGGATAGTTATCAATATATGCATGGTGTGAATATAGTGGAAAATATGGTGTGCAGAATGAGTGTTATATTTTTACAGCCCATTGGGCAAAGTTGTCGAAAGTGTGACTTTTTTTTCCATAAAAATATTCCTCGATGAAGTAAAGTTTGTAAATTCATCAGAGATCTCACTAGGGGCCCCATAAGACGTTTTGCTATGGGCCCCATGATATATGTTTACTCCGCTGATGGAACTGTATGCTCATTGCCACTGTTCAAACTTTGTGCAGAGTGCTTGAGTCACTTTGCCATCCTTGAGTGGGGTACAGTGTAAATGCCATAGGTCATACCCATTGTTTTTTTTACCCTCTTACACGTTGCCTTGACAACTGTATGGCTCGAGGTGCACTAGCGGTTTTTCCCACCCGATGTGAGGCCAGATTTGGAGGCACACTTTTAAAGAGGTATTCCTATGCTATAAAGCAGGGATGCCCAACCTGCAGCCCTCCAGCTGTTTCCAAACTACAATTCCCAGCATGCCTGGACAGTCTACAGCTATTAGGGCATGCTGGGAGTTGTAGTTTTGCAACAGCTGGAGGGCTGCAGGTTGAGCATCCCTGCTATAAAGTGATGGCATAATGCTAGGACAGTGAGGAATCAACCACAACGTCAATAGACCTACCATGCTCCTGAAGGTCCATGAGAACTTTTTCACTGGTTTGACCACAGTTCTTTTAGTTGTCACTTTATTTCACGGTGAAGACAAAGTAAATACAGAAATACTACACTCTTGTAATGAGTGACCTGTCTTTTTCACTCACAGACAATTAGCTTCATTTTTGTCCCAAACACCATCTGTGCTGCTGTTTTACGTACTTAAAGGGCATTTCTTAAAAATCCTGGAGACCGTTTCCCTTTTAAAAAAAAAAAAAAAAAAAAAAAGTGTGCAACAACCATTGTGATCCCCATTACAGCTCTCACAGGGAGTGTCACCGAGGTTTTACTTCTAAGAAACTGGTGAGTAGAATTCCAATCAGCTGCATATATATGTGTTCAAAAAAAGTCTATAGAGCCTTCAACATTGGCTAATGATAATTTGCAGTTTGACAGTAAATTTGTCACAAATGGTGAAGTCATCAGGAAGCTTTGAAGGCTCCAGACCTTTCATGTGAGGATTACTTGGGTAAACGGTCTAGAACTTCCTCTTTGGACAATAGTTTGTGAAGTTGTTGAGCTGAAGGCTCCATTTCTTTGGGGGAAGGAGTCTCCTCTTTCATGCTGAAGGCTTGTAGTTCCCTGTGTCACCCACACCTACTGAACACAGCCCCTCATGTCTCCATTTGTGTAAGCAGGCTGGTCAGTTCATACATAATTGATCGTTAGTTGACGATTAGTATTAGATGAGGGGTGGAATGTTTTTGTTTTTACAGAGACTTAAAAGGGTTGTCCCGCTTTTTTACAAGTGATGGCCCTCCTCACGATAGGCCATTGCTATCTGATTTGCGGGGTTCAGACATCCCACACCCCTTCTGATCAACGGTTTCAGTGTAGCTCCAGCACCAGAACTTCACAGCTCCATCCACTGTGTAGTGGACTGAGGTGGTGACAAGCTCTGTGCTCTTCACAGTGAAAGACCTGTTTAGTTCTGGTTCCAACTTCTGGCGCAGATGATCGGCAGGGTGTGGGACCATCACTAGTAAAAAGGTGGACAACTCTTTAATTACTAGTGTAGCATCATGGACATCAGAATATATGCCATCTAATGGCAATTTGTGGACTGAGCGTAAGTCAGCTTTTTTTCTGCACACACAGCACCGATCTTCTCCATGGTTGACCATGTGCATGGACAAGAGTGGCACTATTTACTGACCGTGTGCCATTATAAATGTACAGTGCAGGTTTATTCTAGCAGGAGCAGATAGGGTTCCCCACTATCAACCAGGGCCCTGAGGTGAATACAGAAGAAGTGGTTTGTAGCCTCTTATGTCTTCTATAGTGTGGCTTGCACAGCGCTCAATGAGTGCTGGGCACTGAAAAGTGGTAATGCCACTCATTCTAGTGGACCTAGTGAACACGTGATCTAATCACTGTATGAACCCCCTCCCAGCATGGAGACTCAGATCAGATCTGCCCACATGAGTGTCATGATAAGGCCATTTTGTCGTATTTGGGGCTATTCTGGATGTAAAGTGGAATAGTACAAAAAATATAGGACTTTTGATTGTATTTTTATTACCTTTTGTACAAAATACCCCTATAAAAAAAAAGAAATGGCCTAAAAGGTTATTCACTATGTGCACAAAACTACTATGAGGCACTTGGTCTCTTTGGATCAAAGCACTCAGGTCACTACTGTCTCTCTCCATTCACTGTGAAAGGCGACTACTGTTTTGCCGCCATCTGCTGGTAGAAAGGTGTTACTGCGAAATATTACAAGGTCTACAGTAACAGAAACTTCTTGCATATTTTCACATGTCACATTCAGAGACCAGGAGGATATCTCTCATTAAAAGACAGTGGGCAGAAACACCAGCTGTCATTTTTTTTTTACTTTTTTTTATTTATTTTTATTGCTATGCTGTAAAATAGAGGTAATACCGTCATTTCATCCTTATTGTTGGTCACCCAACTTTCCAAGGTCCAAATATGTTACGTGTAGTGATGCCCTCACTGGTACTGTATCAATGGGTAATTAAATAGATGATTAGTTTACAAGTAGTGTTGAGCGAACTTGTGTTATCGAAGAATCCCGTTATGAATTCCAAATTCTGTGATGGTCCGTGGTAGCAGAATCCATAACTGGATTCTTCGATAACCCAAACTTTGGACGCAGAACTTAAAACACAAGTTCGCTCAACACTATTTACAAGGACTCTAAAGGGGTTCTGCAGGAATGATTTAGAATGACTGCCAGCAACTTGTACTACCAGCGGCATAACTAGAAATGACTGGGCCCCACAGCAACTTCTTCGCAAGCTCCTCCTCCCGTGCAACCCCTGCTCCTGCGGCTAGTAAAGATCACTCTTGGACCAGGCCAGGCAGCTACTCCATCCTACACGTATATACTGTGTCATGTCGCTGTATATACTGTCACTGTATATAATGACTCATTGTATAATACTGTTTACTGACAAATTCTTTCAGTCCTCCTCCTGGGCAGGCCCCTTCTGAGTTTGGGCCTCGTAGCAGCTGCTTCCACTATAGCTACGCATCTGTGTCCTACAATGTGAACAGGACTGGTTGCCACCACTTTCAGAGCTGCTGAGGGGGCAAGGCTTCACTACACACTGAACTGCTCTACAATAGATGGTAATGATGTGATCCTGCCTATGATATGTCATCATGGCTGAATAGCCTGACAGGAACACTCACCAATATGTAGTATATGCAAGTGCCAAAGGGTAGTGTGTAGTGAGGCTCCATCCTCTCGCTCTCCTAGGCATCTCTGTAAGTGGAAGCAACTAGTCCTGCACACATTCCATGACACGTTGCTTGTGACCATTTTAATTCATTCCCAGAGAACCCATTTAAAGGGGTTGTCCGGGTTCAGAGCTGAACCCGGACATCCCTCCATTTTCACCCCGGCAGCCTCCCTGACATGAGCATCGGAGCAGTTCATGACGTCACCGGCACTGATGGGCGGGATTTAGCGCTGCCCTAGCCAGTAAAACAGCTAGGGCAGCGGTAAAGCCCGCCCATCAGAGCCGGTGACGTCACCGAACACACTGCTGGACGGTAGTTTCTGCCCGGCAGTGTGTTATTAAAAACAAAAGAGCCCGTGCCCTGTGCGATTTAGCGCAGGGCAAAGGAGCGCATCGGAGCATGAGATGCTCCGATGCTAGCCTCAGGGGGGCTGCCTGGGTGAAAATAAGGGTATGTCCGGGTTCAGCTCTGAACCCGGACAACCCCTTTAAGTAACATCTATTGGTTGTCACCCAGCTTTCCCAGGGACAGATTATACAAGACATGAGAATACAGTGGTTAACAATTTGAAGCCATTCATCTACTGGAGTTATTTATCTATAAGAGGTGAAGTTGTTGTACAGTATTATTGCTCTCTGTTATCAGCTCTCTATCTTCTTGTCTTCACACAGGGCTATCTCCAGTAGCCTGGCCCAGGAGAGGCCTGGGTATCTGTTTTGCCTACCAGATCAGGGGTTCTTCAAGTCTTCAGTGCATGGCAGCTTGCATCTCCCGCTGACTCCTGCCAAGCTGGACGCCTCCGAATCCTGTGAGGAGGCTGCCAGATACCCCCCAGCGTGCTTCAGTGATATCCAAGTGCCTGACCTCAAACCCACAGCCAAGGACAATGACAAACACATTGTGTCAGTGGAGAACAGCCGCCATGTCAAAGATGCTTCTACAATCACAGGTGAAGGGGGTATATGGCCAACTGGTGCCACCACTGACGCTACTATACCTCTGGGGCTGAATTACGGTGTGGCATTGTGGTGGCATGTTTACACTGTTATTGAATGGGAAAGTAAGAAACATTTTGGGGATCGTACAGTTCTGAAATTCCTTTTTGCACATTTTCTAATATATTATGGGACTGCATTACAAGCAATTGCCTGGTACACACATACTGCCTACTTCTCCCCATCCAAATTTCTATTACTGACCTTTGGATGCTGACAGCGATTGCAGCAGGTCCTCTGCTCTCTACAACTACAGAATACAGATGCCATAAACAGCGCTTGTATTCTGCTGGCCCTGTGGGTCATCTGTGTCCTCTTCTTTTATCTGAGTAGCGCCCTCTCATGGATGGAGTCATTTGGGTAAAAGATGTATGGCTCAAAAAAAAAACTATTTTCAAGTAACTCTTTAGCACATTGAGTTAAAGGGGTTCTCTAAGATTGGGAGCCAATGGTCAAGGAGCCAGGGATGGTGCCAAAGAACAAAGACTCCTCACAAGCACTTTGGGTCCATTACTGAGCTCCTGTCTCTGCCGCTCCTCTTCCTTCTGGACTGGAGGTGTGATGTGCCATCTACATGCAACTCATCATTGGCTTCAGCAGTGATCTAGTTCATGTGCCTTTCCCACACAGGTCACCACTGAGCAGTGGCGTAACCAGAGGTCTATGGGCCCCAGGGAAAACTTTTGGATTGGGGCCCCCCACCCCCTCCCCCGCTACTCGCTTAGTATATATATCATTTGGCCCCCACCCAGACTATATATATTTCATTTGGCCCCCACCCAGACTGTATATATTTCATTTTGACCCCTGTATATAATTAAATGATTGCCTGCCCCCTCTCACTCTGTATAGATTATATTTTTTTGTGGCCCCCTCCTATATGGCTGGTGCGGGCCCCCCTTTCTAAATTCAATTCATAGGGTCCCTGCCAGGCTGCCTCCCTCTCTGTATAGATTTTATTTTATTTTTGTCCCCCCCTTTTTAAATTCAATTCATAGTGCTGGGTGCCCCCAGTATGGTGCGCAGCGTGTGCATACCTAAAAAAAATAAAAAAAAATAAAAATACTTGCCTCTCCTCTGCTCCGCGTTCAGTCGTCCAGTCTCACTGGCAGCATCATCACGTCTTCCCACGAGACCTGTGACCTCCAGCGCCTGGTCTCGCTGACATTGAGTAGTGCGGCTCGCACATCTACATACATACACCCTTTCTGCTGCATGGGGATGTGCGCAGCCGCACACTAGGCACTTACTTTTTAAATAGACAAAGCAAAGCGGAGGGAGACTGGGCTGGCTAAAAGCACTTGTGCCCCCCCGCGCCGGTCACCCTCTGTAACCGCGATCGTTACGCCCTTGCCACTGAGGCCAGGCAGAGGTAACATGGTGCATGTAGATGGCACATTGTGCTTCCGATTCAGCAGGGAGTAGAAGAGACAGAAACAGGGGAATTCGTTTTTTTTAATGACTGGAGTGGATAGCGGCCACAAAGAGCGTCACCAGACGACACAGATAGCACGGTGTAATACTTTATTTTGCCTTTTGGGGCACTGCAGAGAAACTGAACACTTAGGGGCACAGGCCTCTCCATAACTTCGGCGCATCCAGTGCCACTTCTAAATAGAAGACAGCTTCCGAGCTGTCTTATATTTAGACCTTTTTCTACGCCTGAAACAGGCGTACAAAATGGGAAATGAGACGGACCACCCAGCCCGTCCCCTTCTCGGCCCACTTTTTTAGACCTGGCGTGAGCAGGGGTTAGTTGCGCCGCAATGTGCTCCTTAAATACTACTAATTTAAGCGTATTTCAGCTTGATAAATGATCCCCATAGACCCCATGCACACTGCCGTATTTTTGGTCCACATCCAATCTGCATTTTTTGCAGGTCGGATTCAAACCCATGCAAACAGTGTGCTGTCCGCACCCATATGTCTATTCTGCTGTTCCGCAAAAAAGATGGAAACGTCTTATTCTTGTCTATTTTGCGGCCAACAAGAGGCATTTTTAACATAGGGTAGGATGTGCAAAAAGGGAAAATGCTGGATGCACATAGCCAGTACTTGTGTTTTGCAGATCCGTGATTTGTAGACCGCAAAACTGATCCAGTCATGTGCATGGGGCCTGGCTGCCAGTTTCATATCCACACCTGCAAGTACACGTATATACCTGTGTGTGGTGTGTGTGTGTGTGTGTGTATATGTAAGTTCATACATATACAGTTTCAAGTACTTCTGTGGGCTGTTATATTAAAACCACTGACCCATTGATTATCTTGAGACAATGGTACCTGTCGATGGGTGGGAAAGGATCTGAGCGACTCTGACAAGGACCACATTGTGGTGGCTACATGGATGACGGGGTCAGAGCATCCCCAAATGACGAGGGGGGTTTCTCAGAAGCTGTGGTTAGTACCTATCAAAAGTGGTGTTAGGAAGGACACCAGATAAACTGGCGGCCGTCAGATGCCTGTCTGATACAGTCCCACTAGGAGCAACTGTAGCACTAATTGCAGAACGTGTTACTGCTGACTACGATAGAAAGTTGTCAGAACACACACTGTACAGTCGCTTTTGGTGTACGGGGTTGTGTAGCCGTAGACTGGTCAGTGTGCCCATGAAGACCACTATCCATTGCCATCCAGGAGGAGACCGACGCTATGTTAGACAGGTGGTTTTAATGATATGGCTGATCAGTGTATATGCGCACATATATGATGCTGAGGACTACATTACTCTGATAGACCTGCTTTTGGTCATCATGAAAAGGGTTCTCCACCATGGACAGTCCCTTTATTTTAGAGGTAACCCCTGAAGATAAACGTGATCACAGGGCCCCCATGATCAGCTGTAAAGTGTGTGTGTGTGTGTGTGTGGGGAACCTGGTAGCCAATGTTCAATTCCCCTGCAGCGCCACCAGGAGGGAATTACCGGCATTACATAATAGTTAGAACTACTGGCTCTTTAATAACCAGACTTCTCTATAAGGCTGTTGACAGGAGCATAAGGAAATCCGGCAGAGGAACAGCCTGCTGGAGTCCACCGTATAATGCCGAGAACCACCAATGGGATCCGATGGGGATCCGGCCAGCTTCCAGCATAATGCTGGCTTTTGGCTGAAGAAAAATTTGTTCACTCAGGACTTTTGTCTAGCCAAAAGCCTGTAAGCCGTGTACCGGGGTGGGCTCCCCAGGATACAGCGAAGTCACGAACGAGGAAAGCAACTCTGACACCAGCTTTTGCAAAAACTGAATTTTACGAACACGTGATAATAAACACAACCACAAATGCTGAGACCCCTGTGCTGCCCTCTGATGGATGCCGGAGGAAATTTTGCGGTAATTTACCTACTGGCGGGCACAACTAAAACACGCAAACACGCGGTCCCGCACGGTATGTAGCTTTGTTCCTCAGCTCTTATCAGCCTTTCTTGAAACGATCCTCCTTTCCCCGGACAGGATCTGGGTCTTGGACAACGATTAACTTCACTCAGCTGCAGCTGTGATCACTGAGGGGTCCTCCCACTCCTGGATCCTTCATATTCTCTGTTCACACACAGCTCCTTAGTATCAGCTAGCTTCTAAGATGGCTGCTGCTTCATTTCTAGCCGGTTCTCAAACCCCACTTCTTTTGAATATTTAAATATCTGCAGTCTGTTATCTGTGTTTAAGAAACAGCGGCATCTTGTGGCCAAACAGTAGAATATCAGTCCCGATTATTTAACTTAATCCACACACAAACAGTGTTCAAACAATGAGAGCTGTTTCTCAATCTCACAAGCCGGTGTTCTGTCAGAAAACCTTACCTTGTCATATTCCCTTACCCCACGTGACTTCCGGGGGTGTGCGCCTCCGCGCAAGCGCAGTACCAGGGCATGGGTAAGGTAAAATTACAGTGAGCGTTGACTCATGGACGTTCGCACGCACACACGGCGCTCAGGGGTAAGGAGATCTGACGGTCTTTTGACTTGGTAAATCTCCTTACCCTCACACTACACACACGCGGATTGTAAAATCTCCTTACCCTCACTACACAGTGCGCTTCAGATTAATTGCTGGCTGGCGTTGAGTTACAATCTGCGCGTGCGCAGTGTGAGGGTAAGGAGATTTAACAAGACCGTCAGATCTCCTTACCCCTGAGAGCGCACGCGCAGTTGGGTGCACGTGCGGTGTCCTTGCGCCACCCATGAGTCAACGCTCACTGTAATTTTACCTTACCCATGCCCTGGTACTGCGCTTGCGCGGAGGTGCCGTGCCGTGGTACTGCACTTGCGCGGAGGCGCACACCGTTCAGAAGTCACGTGGGGTAAGGGAATCTGACGAGGTAAGGCATTATGTCTGAATCCCCGTCAGATCCCATTGTAGTCAATGGGGATCTGGTGGTTCCCGGCATTATATGGTGATCGCGGGCAGGCTGTTCCTCTGTTGGATTTCTTAAGGCTTCTGTGAACATAGCCTTAATGTGATTTATTAAAACTGCTCATTATAGTGCTGGATATCTAATCGGTGTGTATATAGAGCCCCTTCAGTGCCATCTATACTCTGTTAGAGTAATCTGTACTATTCTATACTATTTTTGGGGTTTGGGTTCCCCTATATTGCACCCTTGTAACCAGGTATCCATATACCTTCTAGTGAGGCACCCCCGATTATTGTGCATTCACAAAAAGGCATTACATGCAGTCAATAAGTTATCCAGAACGACCAATCCACGCTAGAAATACGCCTAGTATAGGCGTATTTCTGGTTAATAAATGACCCCCTATGTTCGACCTGTGACACCGGGAAGGCTGAAAAAGATGCCTCAGACAGGCGTTTTAGGTGTTGGTTTTAATAAAACCCTACTGGCGGACGGAAGATCTGCCGAAGTTATGAAGAAGCGCATCCAGCGTCAGTTCTAAATGTAAGACCACTTCCTAGCTGTCTTACATTTAGACCTTTTTCTATGCCTAACACAGGCGTAGAAATTGATGAATGAGACGGGCCTGCCGGCCATTCCCTTTCTCCGCCCACGCCACTCCAACTTATTTAGACCTGGTGTGAGTGGGGAAAAGTTTAAACTAACCATTGCACCACCATCTGCACCTAAAATACGCCTAATTTAGGTGTATTTCAGATTAATAAATGACCCCCTAATTCCTTTACTGCCGCAATGCCAAAGCTGGACAGCAGAGGGCAGTGTTGTTGCACATTTCCCTGTTTAGAAATACTGTACTGTATGGCAGGATAGTCTGATTTTCTATAAATGTACATTTTATTGCCCTCGACATGAAATGGGTGTGAAGATCCTTGTACTTTGGTAATATCGCTGTGGGAACAGCAGAGGGCAGTGGTGTGCCTTAAAGCTCTTGGCCCCCTAGCTACCATCCTCTGTAATAACATGCACATCATACGTGTACAGATTCCCCCTGCCCTGGAGTGGTCATTTTATAATTTATATATTTATACAAAAAATCTGATTGGCTGCAATTACAGCGCTCGCAGGGGATGCTGTTTCAGGCTCCTGAATGGCAAATGTTTCTGTAGTGTTCCAAAAGGTTTCCCACCTTCATCAAGTAAAGCTCTGTTCATTGTATAATAGAAAGTTCTGCACTTTTATGGTATACCTTATGCATCAATTTCATTTCATGATCTCTGCTTGCTGCCAGTGAATGGCAATGTATATTGTTCATATCTAAAGGTTAAAATTCCATCCAGGTCATGTGATGACCGCACAGGTGCACGGCTTGTAACCGGCTGTGTGCCTGTGGTGCCTATTCATTGGCAGCAAGCAGAGGTTGCTAAAAACCGCCAGTAATTTAATGATTAAAGTGTAGCCGAAAATTAAATGACACACTAAACCTAATCATTTCTTTGCTGTACAGGGTTAGAGCAGTAAATCTTATAATGTGCCTTCCATTAACCCTTTCTTTATCCCTCTCCAGATGTGTGCACCAATGGGGACGTCCCAGAGGTGGAGATCATCAGCCTGCTGCAGGAACAGCTCCCCCATTATACTCTGCGAGCCGACACCATGTTTGGATATGAGCACGATGACTGGCTGCACACCCCTCTGCTGCCGCCTGATTTGCTCTTGCGCCTCACCCCCGAGCAGATAGAGGAAACCTTAAAATATTTCCGTAAGTTCACTTACCTTTTCAGCACGCGCAGTACGCTGACCAACACTTTGGCTCCAGCTGCCATATTGGGAGTATGTAGCAGAATGAACTGAAAAAGAATTGGTGGGGCTGGCTGTTAGGGTGGCCATGTACCTCTGCCCAGTGGGCAATGTGAACCTTCCACTCTATGTAGAAACTCATAAACATGATTAGGGGGCATCTGCTCGAGAGACATGCTAGGAGGTTCAAGCATCAGTTTTGTCCCAGAAAAGTGACCCTGTTGTCCACAGATGTGTCTGTTATTGCAGCTTTCACTTAAAGGTGTCCGAGCTGCAGTACCAGACACAACCCATGGACAATTGTGGCGCTGTTTTCTTTCTTTTTTTATTATCCATTTTTTCCCCCAACCCATTTGAGCTGCATTAAACAGCCCTATGAAGACACTTTGTTGCTATTGTAATCCCCGCTTCTACTGCAGAAATGCCACCAGCATCCACAGAATTTCAGCCCTCACAACTGATCATGGTGCATCTCAGCCAAACCAGACATACCCATTATGGTCTAAATCAGGGACGCTCAACCTGCGGCCCTCCAGCTGTTGTAAAACTACAACTCCCATCATTCCCTGACAGCCTACAGCTGTCATCCTACAGAAGGGCATGGTGGGAGTTGTAGTTTTACAACAGTTGGAGGGCCGCAGGTTGAGCATCCCTGGTCTAAATGATCAAAAATTAGCATCCAAACCATGTAACTGCTCAATGCCCCGGTGCCACTGCTGGAGGTGACTACAGGATCCTGAGCTCTTTAAGAAACTACCAAGTGGAAAGCCCCAACAAGGGTCTGCTTCTTTTCTTCAAACAGCGCTCCCCTTGTCCATGGCTGTGCCTGGTATTGCATGCACTTGAATGGAACTGACCTGCAATGTCAGACACAAGCCATGGACAAGAGTGACAATGTGTCTGGGGGAAAAACACCTTTTTCTTCTCCCAAACACTACCTACGGTAAGCCTTTAAAGGGATTCTGTCAGCTAGGATTAGCCTATAGAATTGAGGAAATGCGCTCCTAGATCGCCACTAGTACGTCCGCAATATACATTTCCCATAGCTCTGAGTGCTTTTATTCTGTAAAAAAAAACACGTTTCTATATATATGCAAATGAGGCAAGTAAGGAGCCCAAGGGGCTGTTACCAACGTTTCAGGATCCCAGCACCGCCCGCATCCTCTGAATCTCCTCCTTGCTCCCCCAATGTCACACAGTTAGAGAGCCGTAATCTCGCGCATGCGCGAGTACAACGCATGTCGGTGCCGACATAGTTCCCTTCCCTGTGCTGGCATCAGCCGCAGGGAATGAACTGCGCATGCACGAGATTACTGCGCTCTAACTGTGTGACGTTGGGGGAGCAAGGAGGAGATTCGGAGGATACGGGTGCAGCGAGCTGGACCGCAGGGGAAACACGTGAGTCTCATGGTGGGCCGATGGGGGTAGTAGTTCATTTGTACTCATGGTTAGCAGAGCCTCCCTGGGTCGGCAGTGCAGTAGATGGGAAGACAGCCCGAGATCTTCCGGGGCACTGTCCGTTGCAGCGAACACCAGCCAGATGTTGGTTGAGGTGCCCTTGATGGTGGTGATATTTAGGGTGCTTGTGGCCGGGCCCCTGGTTCGTGATGCCAGCATCGTTAGGTGCAAATGTTGAGAGTAGTAGTTGTAAGAATGAGGAATCAGTAATTATTTATCTATGAGTATTCCTTTAAAGGATAACTGTCACATTTAGACCCTAACTTCAATTTTCATATATGTAGTTACTAATAACATGATATTCCAGAATCAGTTACTATTAGACTGACTTACCCCATATTTAATAAGATTCAACACTTAGCAACCAGTCTGCATAAAACTGCAATTTTACTATTAACAGTTAAGATGGCCGCCACTGCCCTCACCCTGAGGCTAATCCCGCCTGCCCTCACTAGCCAGTAACAATAGCCCCCAAAAGTGTCCGTAACCAGAGCCCTCCCCCCTAAAGGGTTAATCTCCTGCAGCACATGTTGCTTGCATTTATACACTGAGCAGATGGCAGATCTCCCTTCCCTGGTCTGCGCTGCTTCCACTCTGCATCCTCCAGCTCTGCTGAGTGAGGGAGCGTCTGCCAAGCGCAGGGACAGGGAGAAGTGCACACAGCCCAGGCACTGTTATCAGCTGCTGGGGAGGACCTGGCTTTAATCATTTACTTACAGTCCCTGGCTGTCAGTAATCTGACCTTGCACGCTGCCTGCTCCTGCGTCCTCCGTCCTTCAACAGATAGACGGACCATGCCTAGCAACCCTATTTTAAGCACAGGTAAAAGTAGGCAGTACAGGGAACAAAACTGTGGAATTAAGGGGTAATTGAATACACAGTGAAAAGTTGAAATAGGGCCACCAAGGAGATATTAATCACCACAATCCAATACTCCAAAGAAAAATAATATGACAGTTATACTTTAAGGGTGTCCCCCTCACGGCAGGCAAACACATCAGCTTCATTATTTGGCAGGAAACTCATCTAGAAACGGATCATGTTTTCTCACTACCACCCGGAAGGTTAAGTTAGTGATAATGACAATTTCACCTAAATTGTCTGGTTGTGTTCAGGCACGCTGTAAGCTTCTCCTGGTCACGTGGTGCTAATGAGGTCTGTAAGCCTTAGTTAGCTGTTACCCTCACTAGTCACTGTCTGGTGCTGGTCTTCTGCAATGATCTTCTCCAGGCTTGATCAGGGCCCAAAGGGAAGTACAGCAGTTACATGGTGGCTTAGGTCTGTCTCTCTCCTCCATGGACTTGCTTCTTCCTCCTCTAACTTCAACAACCTCTAATCTGCTGTAACTAGACACACCCCACTATATATGCTTTGTGGCACCAGCACCACCTAGGGGCGAATGGATGTAATCACACTGCCAGCCAGAAAATAGGAAATACCATAGATTACAATTCAAAAAAAAAAAAAAAAAAAATATATATATATATATATATATATATACACTGCTCAAAAAAATAAAGGGAACACAAAAATAACACATCCTAGATCTGAATTAATTAAATATTCTTCTGAAATACTTTGTTCTTTACATAGTTGAATGTGCTGACAACAAAATCACACAAAAATAAAAAAATGGAAATCAAATTTTTCAACCCATGGAGGTCTGGATTTGGAGTCACACTCAAAATGAAAGTGGAAAAACACACTACAGGCTGATCCAACTTTGATGTAATGTCCTTAAAACAAGTCAAAATGAGTCTCAGTAGTGTGTCTGGCCTCCACGTGCCTGTATGACCTCCCTACAACGCCTGTGCATGCTCCTGATGAGGTGGCGGACGGTCTCCTGAGGGATCTCCTCCCAGACCTGGACTAAAGCATCTGCCAACTCCTGGACAGTCTGTGGTGCAACGTGACGTTGGTGGATAGAGCGAGACATGATGTCCCAGATGTGCTCAATTGGATTCAGGTCTGGGGAACGGGCGGGCCAGTCCATAGCATCAATGCCTTCGTCTTGCAGGAACTGCTGACACACTCCAGCCACATGAGGTCTAGCATTGTCTTGCATTAGGAGGAACCCAGGGCCAACCGCACCAGCATATGGTCTCACAAGGGGTCTGAGGATCTCATCTCGGTACCTAATGGCAGTCAGGCTACCTCTGGCGAGCACATGGAGGGCTGTGCGGCCCTCCAAAGAAATGCCACCCCACACCATTACTGACCCAATGCCAAACCGGTCATGCTGGAGGATGTTGCAGGCAGCAGAACGTTCTCCACGGCGTCTCCAGACTCTGTCACGTCTGTCACATGTGCTCAGTGTGAACCTGCTTTCATCTGTGAAGAGTATAGGGCGCCAGTGGCGAATTTGCCAATCTTGGTGTTCTCTGGCAAATGCCAAACGTCCTGCACGGCGTTGGGCTGTAAGCACAACCCCCACCTGTGGACGTTGGGCCCTCATATCACCCTCATGGAGTCTGTTTCTGACCGTTTGAGCAGACACATGCACATTTGTGGCCTGCTGTAGGTCATTTTGCAGGGCTCTGGCAGTGCTCCTCCTGTTCCTCCTTGCACAAAGGCGGAGGTAGCGGTCCTGCTGCTGGGTTGTTGCCCTCCTACGGCCTCCTCCACGTCTCCTGATGTACTGGCCTGTCTCCTGGTAGCGCCTCCATGCTCTGGACACTACGCTGACAGACACAGCAAACCTTCTTGCCACAGCTCGCATTGATGTGCCATCCTGGATAAGTTGCACTACCTGAGACACTTGTGTGGGTTGTAGACTCCATCTCATGCTACCACTAGAGTGAAAGCACCGCCAGCATTCAAAAGTGACCAAAACATCAGCCAGGAAGCATAGGAACTGAGAAGTGGTCTGTGGTCACCACCTGCAGAACCACTCCTTTATTGGGGGTGTCTTGCTAATTGCCTATAATTTCCACCTGTTGTCTATCCCATTTGCACAACAGCATGTGAAATTGATTGTCACTCAGTGTTGCTTCCTAAGTGGACAGTTTGATTTCACAGAAGTGTGATTGACTTGGAGTTACATTGTGTTGTTTAAGTGTTCCCTTTATTTTTTTGAGCAGTGTGTGTGTGTGTGTATATATATATATATACATACATACATACATACATACATACATACATACATACATACAGATGTTTGAAGTGTCCCATTTACACACACATGTGGGACGCTGCACGGGCGGTGCTGGGCTCCTTCACAGTGGGTGTGACTGGGCTCCTGAAACATTGGTAACAGCCCCTTGGGCTCCTTACTAGTCTCATTTGCATTAGTATGTGCCTTGTATTAACTTTCTCTACATGATAAATGTAATTTGCAGGAGTGAGACAACCCCTTTAAGGAAGGCTCCTATGTGCACTATATATCCTCACTAGTAGTCAATCTGCCTATACACTGTGTATGCAGCAACCGGGTCCGCAGGGGCAACATGTGAGGCTACATTGGGCCGATGGGGGTAGTAGTTCATTTACTCATGGTTAGCAGAGTCTCCCTTGGCCGGCGTGCAGCTGATGGTAAGACAGCACTAAATCCCTCTGGGGCACTCTCTATTGCAAGGAACACCAGCCAGATGGGAGTTAACATGCCCTTGATGGTAATGGGTATGCTTAAAAGGGTTCTGCACTTTGTTTAAACTGATGATCTATCCTCTGGATAGATCATTAGCATCTGATCGGCGGGAGTCCGACACCCGGGACCCCTGCCAATCAGCTGTTTGAGAAGGCAGTGGCGCTCCAGCAGCCCCGTGGCCTTCTTACTGTTTACCGCAGGCCCAGTGACGTCACGACTAGTATCACTGACCTGGGCGGGGCTAAGCTCCATTCAAGTAAACAGAGCTTAGCAGCGCCCAGGCCAGTTGATATAAGTAGTGACGTCACTGGGCCAGCGGTAAACAGTGAGAAGGCTGCGGCGCTGCTGGAGCGCCGCTGCCTTCTCAAACAGCTGATCGGCGGGGGTCCCGGGTGTCGGACCCCCGCCGATCAGATTCTGATGATCGATCCAGAGGAGAGACGTAGACTCGCTGTGCTGTGCTGTGCTGTGCTGTGCTGCTGCAATACTGTTCTCTATACTCCCTTGGCTTGATCAATAAGTGGCATTGATAAATGGCAGCTACATTGTGGACTGCTCTTGTTCACCTCCTCCATTGACTTCCTCTCAGTCTACTTCAACTAACTTTATTAGCAAACCCCAGATATACTGTATATATGAGTGGTGCCAGCACCACCTAGGGGCGAATAGATGTAATGACACTCCTAACAGCCTGATAATAGAATTACAGCTTGATACCACAACACATTAATATGACCGTTCAAAAGTTTAAAGTGCCCACATACAACACATAGTGGGACACTGCATGTACCATACAAATAGTAGTAATTTACAGTCCACAGCCATAGCCGGTCTGTTCAGATCTGATTTGGCGTCCATTTGTCAAGTCTTGTTATGTCAGTTACCGTGGACCCCGGGGTTATGGGGGATGGGGTGCCCAGATGTTTACACTCAGTGAGAGGTTATGGCTTTACACTCCTTGTTCCTTATCACAGTAAGAAGGGTGTAGAAAGCAGTCTCCTCAGATGTGTGAACTTTGTACTTGTTGTCAAAGGAGACACAAAGGGACCGTGAGTACTGTGCAGGTGTAGAAGAGCCAATATGAAGATAACAGATTAGATATGAAGTCTTGTGTCCACACAACATGGAAGTTTGAAGCCTGCAGCCTTCTTTTCCACATATTTTCATTAGATCTACAGGGCTAATGTGTTATACGTGATTCACCCCATAACAAATAGACCCTAAAACTTGGCTCCAAAGTCACCTCCAACTGAGGTTGTTTGAGGCCCATTTTTGTATTAGACCATGGGCCACTGGAGTATCCTCTAGTACTCTGCTGACCCAGTCCCCCCCTGTAAAAATGTCATTGAGCCATCCTTCATTGTCAGTCTGCTGGGTGACAACCATTATGGGAGCCAGAAGATGGCACAGGAACAACACAGCTCTGTCTACTTGTTACTGCAGTGCTGCTTCCATTCACTTCAAACAGCTGATGAACAGAGTTGTGGACTGTCGGACACCGGAAACTCGGATAACAATGGCCAATCCTGGAGATAGGTTATCACTTGTGCCCTATGGCAAGAGCAAAATGGAGCCTTATACTAGCGTTGGTTGTTGTTATTATACAATTCTTGAAACTGGAAAGTCTGGTAAATCTGGTGCTTGGCGTTGCTCCTGCTGATCTCGTTTTTAGGAAGAGTGGCTCTTTAAGAGACCTGCAGGATTGGAGTAAACATGCAGTGTTTGATGGTCTACAGTGGTAATAAGGGCCAGCATAATGTAATTTATCACTGTATAATGTCAGGTGTGTCCCTAGACTCCCTACCTTAATGTTTGCACATATATAAAACATTACTGGTAGACCTTTACCCTGTTTAGACATAACAGCAGGAGGAGTGGTCCAGGAAATGTCTGTTTTTAAAGCAAGAGACCATCAGAACAATGTTTTTTCTTTCTTCTCAAAAGTAAGTTAAATGGGTTGACTCACGAAGACCCACGTTCAGGTTCCCCCTCTATGAGCCTAAATGGAGAATCTCTCTAAAAAAAAGCGCAGTTCTATTTCTGCTGGCAATGTTTACTTGCCGATAAATTTGATATTGCTGTAATCACACTGATCCACGGAATAAGGTCTCATGCAAACAACCGTTGTGTGCATCCTTGTTCGTTGTTCCGTTTTCCGTGATTTTCTGCGGACCCATTGACTTTCAATGGGTCCGTTGAAAACTCGGAAAATGCACCGTTGTTCATCCGCGTCCGTGATCCGTGTTTCCTGTCTGTCAAAAAAATATGACCTGTCCTATTTTTTTGACGGACAACGGTTCGCGGACCCATTCAAGTCAATGGGTCCGTGAAAAAACACGGATGCACACAAGATTGTCATCCGCGTCCGTGATCCTTAGGCTACTTTTGCACAGACGGATCCGCAGATCCGTCTGCATAGAGCTTTTTCAGATCTGAGTTTTCACATCGTGAAAACTCAGATCCGACAGTATATTCTAACACAGAGGCGTTCCCATGGTGATGGGGATGCTTAAAGTTAGAATACACTAAGAACTGTGGACATAACTGTCCCCTGTTGCCTGGCAGCACCCGATCTCTTACAGGGGGCTGTGATCCGCACAATTAACCCCTCAGGTGCAGCGGAGAGTTCCGATCAGAGTCCCAGTTTAATCGCTGGGGCTCCGATCTGTTACCATGGAAACCAGGACGCTACTGCAGTCCTGGCTGCCATGGTTACTTAGCAATTTTAGAAGCATTAAACTTTTCTGTGCTGTCTGTGGCCGGCCGGGCGCTCCTCCTACTAGTAAGTGACAGGTCTGTGCGGCGCATTGCTTATAGCACAGACCTGTCACTTACCAGTAGGAGGAGCGCCCGGCCGGTCACAGACAGCGCAGGTAAGTATAATGCTTCTAAAATTGCTAAGTAACCATGGCAGCCAGGACTGCAGTAGCGTCCTGGTTTCCATGGTAACCGATCGGAGCCCCAGCGATTAAACTGGGACTCCGATCGGAACTCTCCGCTGCCACCAATGATGGGGGGGGGGGAGTGATTTTAATTAGGTGGGGGGGAGAGGGGAGGCCGCACTGGCCACCAATGAATTTAATACAGGGGAGGGAGGGAGGGGGGCCGCACTGGCCACCAATGAATATAATACTGGGGAGGGAGGGGGGAGGCCGCACTGGCCACCAATGAATTTAATACAGGGGAGGGAGGGGGGGCAGCTCTGGCCACCAATGAATATAATACTGGGGAGGGAGGGGGGGCCGCTCTGGCCACCAATGAATTTAAAACTGGGGAGGGAGGGGGGTCTGCTGCCTGGCACCGGAGGGGTTAATTGTGCTGATCAGTCCCCTGTAAGAGATCGGGTGCTGCCAGGCAGCAGGGGGCAGTCATGTACACAGTTCTTAGTATATTCTAACTTGAAGTGTCCCCATCACTATGGGAACGCGTCTGTGTTAGAATATACTGTCGGATCTGAGTTTTGACGATCTAACTCAAATCCGATGGTATATTCTAACATAGAGGCGTTCCCATGGTGATGGGGACGCTTCAAGTTAAAATATACCATCGGATTGGAGAAAACTCTGATCCTATGGTATATTAATAGGGACTCCTGACTTTACATTGAAAGTCAATGGGGGACGGATCAGTTTGCAATTGCACCATATTGTGTCAACGTCAAACGGATCCGTCCCCATTGACTTGCATTGTGAGTCAGGACGGATCCGTTTGGCTCCGCACGTCCAGGCGGACACCAAAACGACTTTTTCCGTGGATCCTCCAAAAATCAAGGAAGACCCACGGAAGAAAAAAACGGACACGGATCACGGAACTACGGAACCCGTTTTTGCGGACCGCAAAAAAACCGGTTGTGTGCATGAGGCCTAAGGTCGGCAAAAACCTTGGCAGAATTGCCATATTTTTTCATTTTTACCGCACCCATTTTCCAATACAAGCTATGGTGAAATAGTGATATTAAAAATACAACTTGTCCCACAAAAAAACAAGCCCTTAAAGGGGTTCTCTGGGAATTAAGAAAATTAAAATACTTAAATATTACTTCATTATAAATATATTCCAAAATACCTTACATTAGTTACAATGGCTCATTTTGTGTAGGGAGCAATCATTAGGAGAAACAAAATGGCCGCCATCCTATTAGTACAAACCCAAACCTGTCCTAATCACACAGCAGGACAAGCTACTTCCCAACACTGAGGTAAAGGGCTGCCTGATCCACCTCTCTGCTTTACCTGTCGGGGATTATGATCCTAAATACAGATGAAAAGATCTTTAGCTAAATCTCTGTAGGAATGGAGTTCATGAGCAGATGTGGCTAGGAGCAGCAGTCCTTGTATGCAGTCTCCATTACCACAGCTCCACATTACCACAATCTGTCCTGTCCGTTTTCTGTACTTCATGTCTCCCCATGAACTCCTTTCCTACAGAGATTCAGCTGAAGATCATATTAAACTGTATTCAGGATCATAATCCCTGACAAGTAGGAGAGGAGGATGAGGCAGATCCTTGCCTCAGTGTGGTGAAGTAACTTGTCCTCCTGTGTGATCAGGACAGGTTTTGTGTGTACTGATAGGACGGTGGCCATTCTGTTTCTCCTAATGATTGCTCCCTAGACAAAATGAGCCATTATAACTAATGAAAGATATTTATAATAAAGTAATATTTAAGTATTTTCATTTATTTTCTTAATTCCCAGATAACCCCTTTAAATGGCTATGTGAACAGAAAATGAAACAATTATGGCTCTTGGAAGGCAGAGAATGAAAATTAAAAAAATTAAAATAGACTGTGTCTGGAAAGGGTTAAGGGCAGCTGGCACTATACTCAGGGACACAGTCAGGGAAAATACAAGGATTCACCATATGGATGTTTCCGTTTCTGTGTGCACCCCTGATGCACAATGCTGTTTTCGGCATCCTTGTGCTTATGATTTAACATGGAGGAGTACAAAATCCATGAGAATTAAAGTTGGGGCACGTTTTGTTGCATACCATATCACAAAGGTATTCTCTCCTATGAAGCATGACTTGTAGGGGAGACTACGGTGCCACCACATGGCATACTTGCCAAATTCGGGGTATGTAAGCCTACACCCCCGGGAACACCCCAAACCTGCCTGGATCTGCGCATTTTTGGCCCGAGACAGTCCAACTTTGCAAGGGCTGTCTCTCTTAAAATTAGGGCACAGTCCCTTCAAGTTTGGGACTCTTGGCAACTATGATATGGCAGCAGTTGTGATGGCTTTGGGACGCTTTGTGTGACGTGGCTTTCCCTGCCCCCTGTCTTCACCGTCTGCCTCTTATTGTTGTGCAGAGGAGATGTTTGTCTGGATTCCTGAGTGACAGCCTGGACTTCCCAGTCCTGCCTGTGGAGATGTGAGCTGCGGATGTGACAGGCAGCACGTCAGCAATGGAGTACACTGGTGGGGTGGAAGGAGAGGGGAGGGATCCGGGGCAGGTTCTCAGATCAGACCTTGTTCTTCACAATTTACATGATAACAGTTAGTGTAGCCGGGAGTGAGGGATTATGGGGTCCTCTGCCTGCACTTGTTTGATGATCTTCATCTGCAATATTGAACTGCTTCTGGGTATAGGGCGATGTTCAGTCAAAGGGATAACACTAATAACCTCACTTTAAGTGCAGTCACCTAAAATAATATGTGAGGACCTGACGTCATGTAATGGAGAAGCTGAGCAGATTGATATATAGTTTTGTGGGAAAATAGTCAGCAAAACTTGTAATTTACACATTAAAATCTCAGTTCTTTCTGGGCTCAGTAGCCAAGTAGGCGGTCTTCTCAGTGACTGATAGCATTTCCTGTATAAAGATCTATTTACACGGGCCGACTGAATGGGCAATATTTGGGAATGAGCTGCTCATTCCTGATAATTGCCTGCTCTTAAGAGGAGGTGAGAGCTGCATTTATATTCAGCAATCACTACTGCTCTATGGCGATGAGCGATCGCTCGTACTCGTACACGTTCGTTGTTTCAGCAGTGCTCCTTTATCGGGTGATCGCCGGCACCTTTGCACGGACTGATTACCTGGAGCAAGTGTTCGAACAGATGCTTGTTCGCTATAATTAGCCCGATAATCATCCCGTGTAAAGGGACGTTAAAGGGCCTATTAGACCGATTATTGCTTCAATTCTCGTGTAATGGTTTGATTTTCAGAAATTATCGTCATATGCAGTAGCATACAACAATCAAACGACTGCTGGAGGGGCAGACAAGCAGCAATGGCAATAACGAGCAAAGAGTGAAAACTGTTTGTGTAACGGAACGTCTTCTGAACACAAACGACTCGCTAATATCTTCCTGTCTAATAGGACCCTAAAGGCCCTTTACACGGCTAGATAGAGCAGATGATTGTCAGGATGGAAGCCTTCATCTGCTCGTCAATGAAGAGACACTGCATTTACCAGCACTGATCTCCTCCACAGTATGGGGAGGAGCGATCGCTAATACCATCGCTTGTCCCTATACAGAATCATTTTTTGTTGGCAGCAGAGGCCATTTAGATGGTTCTGCTGACCACATGAACAAATATAATTACCCGATGAATGAGCGCTTTACTAGTTTGTCGGGTGAACGGCGGCACCTTTACACCAACAGATTATCAGTAACGAGCGTTCCTGTAACCTCAACCTGCTCATAGCTTGTGAACGTTCCTATAAGTAGTGCGCCACGTGGGACAATCCAGTTGTGTTACCTCTACCTCTTCATAAGTTGTGACTGTTCCTGTGGGGCACTCAGTCTTAGGCTCCATTCACACGTCCGTGGTGTGTTGCGGATCCGCAACACACCCGCCCGGCACCCCTATAGAAATGCCTATTCTTGTCCGCAAGCTGCGGACAAGAATAGGACATGTTCTATCTTTTGCAGAGCTGCGGACCTGAAGATCGGGGCCGCGCTCCGCAAATGCGGATGCTGACAGCACACTGGGTGCTGTCCGCATCCATTCCGTCCCCATAGACAATGAATGGGTCCGCACCCGTTCCGCAAAATTGCGGAACGGATGCGGACCCATTTGCGGACGTGTGAATGGAGCCTTAAGGCTCATGCACACAAACATATTTTTGAGGATTACTTCGATGGCGCTGCAAAAGGTGTGCGGATCCGTATGTCCATTCCTCAGCCCTGCAAAAAATAGAACATGTCCTATTCTTGTCCGTTTTATGGACAACGATATGACAGTTCTATAGAGGGCAGGACGTTCCGACATATGTCAGATTTTAAAAATTTGCCAAAGAGAAGGGACGCAGTAAGCGTTTTGCCCAAGAAGATACCAGTCAGAGCAAACCATGAAGAATCACGATGGAGTATAGCTTGGGGAGGACAGTGGAAGCCTCCTGGTTTCCTTATTGCACACTTGAGTCCAGCAGAGCCCTCTACTTCCCACCCAGATCGGTTTCACTCCAAGCTCCTGGTGTATCTACGCCATATATGTGGTGATCACTAGTAGACACTGGGGTGTTCATATGCACCTGTTCCAGCCACCCACATACTTCAGCTGATGTTGAGTTGTGACTTGAGTTGGATTTAACAGGACTATGAACGAGTTCAGTTTATTCAACCATTGGAGCCATTGTAGCGGACTACTCCTTAGGCCTCATGCACACGACCGTGCTGTTTTTTGCGGTCCGCAAAACGGACAAGAATAGGACATGTTATATTTTTTTTGCGGGGCCACGGAACTTTTGCGGCCCTATTGAAATGAATGGGTCTGCATCCGAGCCGCCAAAACTGAGGCTCGGATGCGGACCCGAACTACGGTCGTGTGCATGAGCCCTTAGTGGACTAATTCCGTTGGTTGTTCTCCGAGTGCTGAGTTGATATACAGGAGGCCTCTGGCCATTGCAGAAACTTGCGTTCTGTACTCACTGTGGGGTTCTAGACACACTGTGCACCCATGGCTCACTGTTGTGGGACTAAAATTATGCAGTTTTCACACTGGCAACTAGGTTAAGACTTTGGGGGTTATTTACTAACAGAAATACACTTCTATTAGGCGTATTTCTATCCATCTGTGATATCTTTCATTGTAATCCTGCCAGTGATGATAATGCGATGACTACTGCAAAGTTACCTGTACAGAACAAGAAGTCTCAACATATTAGTAAGCCTAGTGGCGAGTGCAGAAACAATAGGATTTTAGACATCTTTTTTAAATCTACTATACATACTGACATGGAAAGTTCAAGCAAAAATCGCCAAGCAAATTAAATAAAAAAACGTGATTTAAACAATAGGTAATTTTCTGATGACACATTCCATTTAACAGTAAGGGAGTGTTATTAGCAAGTCAAGTGGCTGATATGCTTTTTTTTGCGCATTTCACATAGTTGCCCATTGACAGTAAGACGCTAACCTAGTGGGTGTCAGGAAAAAGCTGCGGAGCCAGCGGGTGAGGAAGTGGTGCATTGCTTTTCCAGGGCATTTAGCAAGGGTTGCACAGTACGGACCATCACTGATCAGACATTGGTGGTTTATCTTAGCAGTATTCCACCAATGTCTTTGTTCAGGTAGCATGTCTTATATTCATGAATGTACCCATAATAGCAACTTCCACCGTAAGCAGGTGGACAAACGATACGATGGAAGCTCATTCTGGAAGATAAAAATGGATGCACAGTGCAATCACACGTGGCATATGATTCTGGAACATGGTGCAGCCCGGGCTCATTAAGAAGATTATTAGTCTGGAAAAGAGCTTTTCAGATGCAACTATCTGAGGAGATTAAGCAGCGCGCACCCCCAGAGATTATCTGTGAATGAAGACTCTATTATTATACCGTAGTCTTACGTATGACGCTTCTAATACCGCTATCTAGATATGCAGTGATGAGGCCCCCCCCGCTCCTTTATTTCTGGGTGACTAGGCTGATATGTCATTCATGGCTTCAGGAAAGCTGAGTGACCAGGAAGAAGGTCATAGTGGTTGCCAATGTTATGTGTGGGTTATTCCAGTGTTGAGTGTGTTATGACCCTTGGCTAGTGTTCTAAAACGTTGTACAGTATGTTTGGCCAGTGTTAGGCTGGGTTCACACTTGAGCGTTTTACAGCGCGTTCAAACGCGCTGTAAAACGCTCAACACATGAAAACCAATGCTTCCCTATGGCCCTGGTTCTCACTTGAGCGTTTTACAGCGCTGAAAAACGCGCTGTAAAACGCCCTACGCTCAAACAAGTACTTGAGCTTCTTTGGGGCGTTTTGACGCGCGTTTGTGGCCATAGGACATTGCAGTCAATCACACAAACGCGCGTCAAACGCGCGTTTACTATTGCAAAAAACGCGCATAAAAAACGCGCATAAAAAACGCGCGTCAAAAACGCGCGTTAAACGCGCATATCAAAGACGCTCAGGTCTGAACCCAGCCTTAGTTTTCTCTCATGTCTGCGTCGGAAAGTCCATTAGGAGCCTCCATAGTAGATTCAGTTAAAAGTCCTGTGTGTGCTGCACTAAGATGATTGACCCTATGACGGAAACCAGAGGAACCCCATTAGGCCTCTTTCAGACAGGCGTTGCGGGAAAAGGTGCGGATGCACGCACGATTTTTCCGCGCGAGTGCAAGACATTGTAATGCGTTTTGCACTGCCGTGAGAAAAATCGCGCATGTTTGGTACCCAAACCCGAACTTCTTCACAGAAGTTTGGGCTTGGGATCGGGGTTGTGTAGATTGTATTATTTTCCTTTATAACATGGTTATAAGGGAAAATAATAGCATTCTGAATACAGAATGCATAGTAAAATAGCGCTGGAGGGGTTAAAAAAATAAAATACAATTTTAACTCACCTTAGTCCACTTGATTGCGCTGCCGGCTTCTTGTCTGTCTCCTTCTTTGCTGAACAGGACCTGTGGTGAGCATTCATTGCAGGAACAGGACCTGTGGTGACGTCACTTTTACCATGGTGATGGATCATGTGATGGACCATGTGATGACCGGAGTGACGTCACCACAGGTCCTGTTCCTGCAATGAATGCTCACCACAGGTCCTGTTCAGCAGCCCGATCAAGTGGACTAAGGTGAGTTAAATTATTTTTATTTATTTTTTAACCCCTCCAGCGCTATTTTACTTTGCATTCTGTATTCAGAATGCTATTATTTTCCCTTATAACCATGTTATAAGGGAAAATAATAATGATCGGGTCTCCATCCCGATCGTCTCCTAGCAACCGTGCGTGAAAATCGCACCGCATCCTCACTTGCTTGCGGATGCTTGCGATTTTCACGCAACCCCATTCACTTCTATGGGGCCTGCGTTGCTTGAAAAACGCAGAATATAGAGCATGCTGCGATTTTCACGCAACGCACAAAAGATGCGTGAAAATCACCGCTCATGTGAACAGCCCCATAGAAATGAATGGGTCGGGATTCAGTGCGGGTACAATGCGTTCAACTCGCGCATCGCATGCGCGCGGAATACTCGCCCGTGTGAAAGGGGCCTTATAGTCAGCCAGGGCTGTAAAGTGTTGTTGGTGGTGGATCTGTCTTTCATGTCTAGTTTACATTCCATATTTTTTTTGTTCCTGTGACAGAACACAAATATGTGAATCCCCAAAGCAGATGTGAACAGTGCCTTATGTGTGTGTTTGGGGAGTGTTTTATATGTATGTTTGACCAGTGTTGTGTATTAATAAATGACCCAGAATAAAGACACTTAAGAAATGTTTAGATGCCTACAAGAGCCACAATCTACGCCACTTATAAAATGAGGTCAGGAATGAGCTGAGTCCTGGGATTTTACTGCAGCACTGGCTCGCATTATTTATCTCTGCCCAGTAATTCACTTCTAGCCCTCGAGGTCTCTTACCCTCCTCACGTGGCCTGGTAAACACGGCCATCATACTAATGACACATGGCAGATAGCACCAGCTGCCCTGCTCAGCAGGAGACAACCCCGACGTGCACTAGACTCTGAGGAACATCTATAATTGTTATGTATCACAATGTGGAGGCCCGCAGAGCCATTCATCCCCGCCTCCCTCCAGACTAAAAAGAATACTTTGGTGTCACTGGCTCCTAAATGTGACCCAAATTAAAAAGTCCGGAAAGGAATCATACATATTTAATTTGGGTTATATATACAGATGAGCAAATTTTTTAAAAATTAGATTCGGCCGGTTCGCTGAATTTTCAGAAAAAAAAAGTTGTTTCGATCCGAATTCATTCGCAGCGAATCGCGTTACAAACGGCCATTTGCTGGCTGCAGAGAGCCTGTATAATGGTGTAGAACACTGTGCCTTGCAGTAACACGCATAGGGAGTCTGCTGTGGTAGTGAAATACTGTGAGTCTGTATGACATGCAGATGACAGGCGTCTCTCTTAGAATCACTGCACACTTCACGTATTTGGGCAGTCACGGGGCCAAAACTGATCAAATAGCTCAAGTATGAACTCAGCCTTACAGGTAGATGTTAGCGTCAAGAAGAAGCGCACTCCTTTTACACCATAGTCAGCTGATTCCACATAGATGTCTACAGAACCTGTTCTATTAAACGCTTATACAAGTAGAGCCCCCTGACAGAGTGGAGAGGGTGTTAGCAGTAAGTTTGTGTTACCCGGCACTGATTATTTATATTATTACTAATAAGAACCGTTTGCTGGAATTACAGAGCTGTATAATGGCAATTTGGATCCCCAGTCAGTGCAGCAAGGTGTAATAGGATTGGTCCTATTACCCAGGCTGTAACCTCCCCTACTGAACCCTGTTCTACATAAATGCTGTGGAATGATTCCACCCTATCCTTTTCCTACACCATGAATAATCTTTCCCTGCACTTGTAAATCGTTTTTTTAGCACAATTAAGTTTTTTCTAGCACTGAACCTAGCGCCTAACGTCTCTCCCTGCACTGAGTACGCTGGTGAATGGCAGAATCCAAGATGGCTGCCGTATTTATAGGGCTGTAACATCACAGGGCTGGCTGGCTGCTGATTCGCTGCATGCATGGCATTATGGGTGATCCCGCCTTCCCAGAGTTCCTTGCTCCATGTCCTCACATGTGCAGCAGCCATTTAAGGAAAAAATGAGATTCGTTACCATGAATCGCGAGTAAATTCGGATTCAGTGCGAATCGAATAAAACCTGATATTCGGATAAAATTACACTTCGTCATCTTCGATTCGATTTCTGGTTATATACAGTACAGACCAAAAGTTTGGACACACCTTCTCATTCAAAGAGTTTTCTTTATTTTCATGACTATGAAAATTGTAGATTCACACTGAAGGCATCAAAACTATGAATTAACACATGTGGAATTATATACATAACAAACAAGTGTGAAACAACTGAAAATATGTCATATTCTAGGTTCTTCAAAGTAGCCACCTTTTGCTTTGATTACTGCTTTGCACACTCTTGGCATTTTCTTGATGAGCTTCAAGAGGTAGTCCCCTGAAATGGTTTTCACTTCACAGGTGTGCCCTGTCAGGTTTAATAAGTGGGATTTCTTGCCTTATAAATGGGGTTGGGACCATCAGTTGCGTTGAGGAGAAGTCAGGTGGATACACAGCTGATAGTCCTACTGAGTCCTACTGAATAGACTGTTAGAATTTGTATTATGGCAAGAAAAAAAGCAGCTAAGTAAAGAAAAACAAGTGGCCATCATTACTTTAAGAAATGAAGGTCAGTCAGTCAGCCGAAAAATTGGGAAAACTTTGAAAGTAAGGGCTATTTGACCATGAAGGAGAGTGATTGGGTGCTGCGCCAGATGACCTGGCCTCCACAGTCACTGGACCTGAACCCAATCGAGATGGTTTGGGGTGAGCTGGACCGCAGAGTGAAGGCAAAAGGGCCAACAAGTGCTAAGCATCTCTGGGAACTCCTTCAAGACTGTTGGAAGACCATTTCAGGGGACTACCTCTTGAAGCTCATCAAGAGAATGCCAAGAGTGTGCAAAGCAGTAATCCAAGCAAAAGGTGGCTACTTTGAAGAACCTAGAATATGACATATTTTCAGTTGTTTCACACTTGTTTGTTATGTATATAATTCCACATGTGTTAATTCATAGTTTTGATGCCTTCATAGTCATGAAAATAAAGAAAACTCTTTGAATGAGAAGGTGTGTCCAAACTTTTGGTCTGTACTGTATATGTATGTCACATATACTGTAATATGGACCCACAGGGAATCCAGTAGATGCTGTAGAGGCTGTGTCTACACTGTTCTGCCATGCAAGTGAAGCCTAATGCAAAATGTTTTTGAATATGCTCCCCCCTATTACATAATATTAATACGGAGAATAAAATAAATACATATAGAATGCATAGCAGGCAGGGCTTTTTTAGAAATATAATTTATATTTTACATTCACATTTTTTCAATTGGAAGAAAACAGGAACATTTTCACATTCCTGTGGCAAGAATTCCTTTTTTGCATTCTGTGAAGGCATCTAAGGTGGCTCCACACTCATAAGAACTACATATAATTCAAAATCTAAGTCACTGATCCACAGTCTGTGGGTCCCCAGCTGTAGCAAAACTAGAACTCCTATCATGCTCAGATAGCCAAAGGCTGGAGAGTTACATGCTGGCGAAGTGTTGTCTAATTCCGATTGATCTATAAAGTTCATGGCGTATTCCACTTGTATATCCATGTGACTTCATCCACATCCTTATGTCAGTGTCCCAATTCTCTTTCTTGTATGGAACCAAGTCTTTCCACAGCATTTTGGTCAGCAACACAAAAGATATGTCCATATGCATCATGGGAAAAATTCATAAGTTTCCATTTGCATCTGACTACATTCAGTTTCATTGTCATGATGCTTGATTTCATCATTTATAATACAGACTCTTTGCATTCATGGTAACGAATGCCTGCCTTCCTTAGTTCACAGTGTCCAGCCTTCTGCTTCCACATTGTATTGTAGCAGGCAAAAATCCAAATTTCTGGATTTTTGCATGCTGGATTAAAGTATTATCACTTTACATGTTTTTCAGACAAGATATGTTCAAACAAAAGTGGAGCTCTAGAGAGGATGTTCCTAGGCTGTTCAGCTAGTATACATGGTTGGTGAACATCTGCTATGGTTTGGTTCAAATGTGTAACTTGAAGCTCCAAAGGCCCAGAGCAGAATGGGGTCCCCAAGCCATTACATGTGTCTATAGTAGCGCAATATCTTTATGATGTGGAGGGATATTTGTGGACCCTCAGACCAAGACAAGTCCAGCCTGTGGTGTGCCTGCTGTAGATGTGTACAAGTAGACATGATCAGTAACTTTGTGTAGACTGTGGACCTACATTATCAGTCACAATTAAGCCACTTCCACAGAAGTCAGGGCAACCATCCAACCCATGCGATAGTGATCGAATAGGTGTGTTCTTGCAAAATTTTCCAAAGTCCCTGCCCTAAAATGAATTGAGTTATTGATGGTATCAGATACTGAATTGCAAGGAAGCTTGAAGGAACCTACATCCTGAACACCATAGAATATCACTTGGGTCCTTTTCCTATTAGAACCAATAGGAGCCATGATGGGATTTTTCTGCTGGATATGGCCATTTATAGGGATCAGCAACCTTTGGCACTCCAGCTGCTGTGAAACTACAACGCCCAGCATGCAAACATGCTCGGCTATTCTTCTAACTTCCACCGAAGTGAATGAAGTATTCTGAACAGCTGGAGTGTCAGAGGTTGCTGATCTTTGGCCTAGTACATGATGCTGCCCACTTCACTTATGCATGTGCAACGCCACTCCATTCTCGTGGGGCCATTCATGACCTTCATTCGCATGTCCTTGGGGGGGGGGGGGGGTGTCTCAACAGTCAGACACACAGCGATCATATACTTATCCACTATATCCGGTTAGTAGAATAACAATATCACACAACAGACTCTGCATATCATAGCCACCATACAGTCATGTAACTCTGGAAATAATTGCATGTAACGCATCTAGTATAATCGGTGGTGAGACCTAGAGTTTTGGGGTTGAGCTGCAGATAGACTACTATTACTGTAAGGCCGTCTTGGTTATGGCTGTAGAAAAAGTGTTCCATACCAATAATGTACCATGTGCCTCAATAGCTTCTGTAAGGTATGATGCTGAATATTGGTTTTGTTTCTGTCACATTATGGTTCTTCATCTCTGTATTTGTTCATACAATGGACTATATAGAAGAAGTTTATTTGGGAGTCCTCTCATGTAGAGCTTTTGGAATGTATACGTTCTGTAGTACGGTTCCATACGTAATAGTGCAGATAGAGACCTGGGGGCAAGGTAATGGAACTGGGGGAGGAATGGAAGGAGGCACTAGAACAGTTCAGAAGGAAAGGTGTAGGGTAAAAAATATACATAAACCTCTTTAAATGTATGTATACTAATGCCAGAAGCCTGACAGGCTACTTTCACACTGGCGTTTCTGGGTCCGCTTGTATGATCCGTTTCAGGGATCACCCAAGCGGCCCAAAACGGATCAGTTCAGCCCCAATGCATTCTGAATGGATAAGGATCCGCTCGGAATGCATCAGTTTGGCTCCGTTCCGCCACTCTATTCCGCTCTGGAGGCGGACACCAAAACGCTGCTTGTAAGTCAATGGGGACGGATCCGTTTTCATTGACACAATAGTGTGCAATTGAAAACGGATCCGTCCCCCATTGACTTTCAATGTAAGTCAGGACGTATCCGTTTTGATTTAGACTTTTCTTTGAAAGAATAATGCAAACGGATCTGTTCTGAACGGATACAAGCGTTTGCATTATCGGTGCGGATCCGTCTGTGCAGATACAAGACGGATCCGCACCGAACGCAGGTGTGAAAGTAGTCTAATAAAACTAGGGAACTGGAATTAGTGATGTGTGAGGAGGACTATGACATAGTGGGAATAACTGAGACATGGCTGGATGACAACTATGACTGGGCCGTTAATGTACAAGGTTACAGTCTGTTTAGAAAGGATCGTCAAAACCGGAGAGGGGGAGGGGTCTGCCTTTATGTAAAGTCTTGTCTAAAGCCCACAGTCCGAGAAGATATAAGTGAGGGATATGAACATGTGGAGTCACTGTGGGTATAAATACATGGAGGCAAAAACAATAATAAATTACTAATAGGAGTTTATTATAAACCACCTAATATACCAGAGTCCACAGAAAATCTACTACTAAACGAGATAGACGAGGTGGCAAATCATAATGAGGTGGTTATTATGGGGGACTTCAACTACCCAGATATAGACTGGGAAACTGAAACTTGTACGTCTCATAAAGGTTCTTGGCAATAACTAATGACAATTACCTTTCCCAACTGGTTCAGGACCTGACTAGAGGGACGGCCATACTGGACTTAGTATTAACCAATAGACCTGACAGAACAACCGATGTGCAGGTCGCGGAGACACCTGGGAAATAGTGACCATAAAGTAATAACCTTCCAATTATCATTCATAAGAGTTTTTCTTCAGGGAGTAACAAAAATACCAAACTTGAAAAAAGCTAAATTTAGCCAATTAAGAGAGGCCATAGGCCTAACTAACTGGTACAATGTCCTCAAAAATAAAAATATAGCCACAAAATTGGATATTTTTAAAAGCATCCTAAAATCTACCGTATTTTTCGCCCCATAAGACGCACTTTTTCCCCCCCAAAAGTGGGGGGGAAATGCCCCTGCGTCTTATGGGGCGAATGCTTCCAATTTACATTGCAGTCTGCGACGCTGCAGCATCGCGGACTGCGATGTATGAGCCGGGAGAGAGGAGGGGCTGGAGTCCGGAACTAGGGGCGGGGCCCGGTGCAGTCACTGTACTCTTACATCGAGCCCCGCCACTCACCAAAGAAGTATTTATAAACATGAATCCTCATCCTGTAACTAATGCTGCGCTCTCCCATGTTCCCATGTCCCCTGTATCCCCACAGCACTTACGAACAAGCTCCCATAGCAGGCAGAGCGGACGGCAGCAGTAACGTCACTCACTGACGTTGAGCGCCTGCTCCGCCCACTTTATGAATGAAGCAGGCGGAGCAGGCGCGCGACGTCAGTGAGTGACGTTACTGCTGCCGTCCGCTCTGCCTGCTATGGAAGCTAGTTCGTAAGTGCTGTGGGGATACAGGGGACGTGGGAACATGGGAACATGGGAGAGCGCAGCGTTAGTTACAGGATGAGGATTCATGTTTATAAATAATTCGGTGAGCAGAGGGCCGGTGTATTTTGGGGTACACTGTTATGAGGGGGATCTGTGGATGACATATAGCAGTGTCATCCACAGATCCCCCCCATTACAGTTCCATCCACAGATCCCCCACTCCATAACAATGCCATGCACAGATCCCCCACCCCATTCAATGCCATCCACAGATCCCCCACCCCATAACAATGCCATCCACAGATCCCCCCACCCCATAACAATGCCATCCACAGATCCCCCCACCCCATAACAATGCCATCCACAGATCCCCCACCTCATTCAATGCCATCCACAGATCCCCCACCCCATAACAATGCCATCCACAGATCCCCCCACCCCATAACAATGCCATCCACAGATCCCCCACCCCATAACAATGCCATCCACAGATCTCCCACCCCATAGCAGTACCATCCACAGATCCCCCATAACAGCGCCATCCACAGATCCCCATAACAGTGCCATCCACAGGTCCCCCATAACAGTGCCATCCACAGATCCCCCACATGACAGTACTTCATCCACAGATCCCCCATAATAGTGTCATGCACAGACCACCATTAATTCAAAACCCACCAAAAGCACACCTTTTGGTTAAAAATATTTTTTTTCCTATTTTCGTCCTCAAAAACCTAGGTGCGTCTTATAGGCCGGTGTGTCTTATAGGGCGAAAAATACGGTAATTGTGAGAGGTACATACCTTTATGGGAATAAAAGGTTAAGGAACAAGAAGAAACCAATGTGGATAAAAGCTCCCATAGCAGGCAGAGCGGACGGCAGCAGTAACGTCACTCACTGACGTTGAGCGCCTGCTCCGCCCACTTTATGAATGAAGCAGGCGGAGCAGGCGCGCGACGTCAGTGAGTGACGTTACTGCTGCCGTCCGCTCTGCCTGCTATGGAAGCTTGTTCGTAAGTGCTGTGGGGATACAGGGGACGTGGGAACATGGGAACATGGGAGAGCGCAGCGTTAGTTACAGGATGAGGATTCATGTTTATAAATAATTCGGTGAGCAGAGGGCCGTGTATTTTGGGGTACACTGTTATGAGGGGGATCTGTGGATGACATATAGCAGTGTCATCCACAGATCCCCCCATTACAGTTCCATCCACAGATCCCCCACTCCATAACAATGCCATGCACAGATCCCCCACCCCATTCAATGCCATCCACAGATCCCCCACCCCATAACAATGCCATCCACAGATCCCCCCACCCCATAACAATGCCATCCACAGATCCCCCACCTCATTCAATGCCATCCACAGATCCCCCACCCCATAACAATGCCATCCACAGATCCCCCACCCCATAACAATGCCATCCACAGATCCCCCACCCCATAACAATGCCATCCACAGATCCCCCACCCCATAACAATGCCATCCACAGATCTCCCACCCCATAGCAGTACCATCCACAGATCCCCCATAACAGCGCCATCCACAGATCCCCATAACAGTGCCATCCACAGGTCCCCCATAACAGTGCCATCCACAGATCCCCCACATGACAGTACTTCATCCACAGATCCCCCATAATAGTGTCATGCACAGACCACCATTAATTCAAAACCCACCAAAAGCACACCTTTTGGTTAAAAATATTTTTTTTCCTATTTTCGTCCTCAAAAACCTAGGTGCGTCTTATAGGCCGGTGTGTCTTATAGGGCGAAAAATACGGTAATTGTGAGAGGTACATACCTTTATGGGAATAAAAGGTTAAGGAACAAGAAGAAACCAATGTGGATAAATAGAACTGTAAAAAAAGCAATAAATTACAAAAAGAAAGCATTTAAATCACTAAAACAGGAGGGTAGTGAGGAAGCACTGAAAAACTATAAGAAAAAAAATTTAATATGTAAAAAACAAATAAAAGCGGCCAAACTAGAGACCGAGAGATTATTTGCCAAAGAGAGCAAAACTAACCCTAAAATGTTCTTCAATTATATAAATGGTAAAAAGTATAAATCTGAAGGTGTCGGCCCTTTAAAGAGTAATGAGGGGGGAGTCGCAGAGAGCGACGAGGAGAAAGCAAAGCTGTTAAATATTTTTTTCTCCACTGTATTCACTGAAGAAAATAAACTGTCAGATGAAGTGCCCTGTCTGACCCAGGACGAAGTACAGCGGCGTCTTAAAAAGATTAAAATAGACAAATCGCCAGGACCGGGTGGCATACACCCCCGTATCCTAAGAGGATTAAGTAATGTCATAGCCAGACCCTTATTTCTGATATTTGCGGACTCTATACTGACAGGAAATGTCCAACAGGATTGGCGCATAGCAAATGTGGTGCCAATATTCAAAAAGGGTCCAAAAACAGAGCCTGGAAACTATAGGCCGGTAAGTTTAACATCCGTCGTGGGTAAACTGTTTGAAGGTTTTCTAAGAGATGCTATCTTGGAGCACCTCAACGGAAATAAGCAAATAACACCATATCAGCATGGCTTCACGAGGGATCGGTCATGTCAGACTAATTTAATCAGTTTCTATGAGGAGGTAAGTTCTAGACTTGACAGCAGCGAATCAATGGATGTCGTATATCTGGACTTCTCCAAAGCATTTGACACTGTACCACATAAAAGGTTAGTATATAAAATGAGAATGCTCGGACTGGGATAAAATGTCTGTATGTGGGTAAGTAACTGGCTCAGTAATAGAAAACAGAGGGTGGTTATTAATGGTACACACTCAGATTGGGTCACTTGCACTAGGGAGTACCTCAGGGGTCAGTATTGGGCCCTATCCTCTTCAAAATATATTTATTAATGATCTTGTAGAAGGCTTGCATAGTAAAATATCAATTTTTGCAGATGACACTAAACTGTGTAAAGTAATTGACACGGAAGAGGACAGTATACTACTACAGAGGGATCTGGATAGATTGGAGGCTTGGGCAGATAAGTGGCAGATGAGGTTTAACACTGACAAATGCAAGGTTATGCACATGGGTAGGAATAATGCAAGTCACCCGTACATACTAAATGGTAAAACACTGGGTAACACTGACATGGAAAAGGACCTAGGAATTTTAGTGAACAGCAAACTAAGCTGTAAAAACCATTGTCAGGCAGCTGCTGACAAGGCCAATAAGATAATGGGTTGCATCAAAAGGGGCATACTGTAGATGCCCGTGATGAGAACATAGTCCTACCACTTTACAAATCACTGGTCAGACCACACATGGAGTACTGTGTACAGTTCTGGTCTCCTGTGGACAAGGCAGACATAGCAGAGCTGGAGAGGGTTCAGAGAAGGGCAACTAAAGTAATAACTAGAATGAGGGAACTACAGTACCCTGAAAGATTATCAAAATTAGGGTTATTCACTTTAGAAAAAAGAAGAGTGAGGGGAGATTTAATTACTATGTATAAATATATCAGGGGTCAGTACAGAGATCTCTCCCATCATCTATTTATCCCCGTGACTGTGACGAGGGGACATCCTCTGCGTCTGGAGGAAAGAAGGTTTGTACACAAACATAGAAGAGGATTCTTTATGGTAAGAGCAGTGATACTATGGAACTCTCTGCCTGAGGAGGTGGTGAGTTCACGAGGGTCCTGGATGTATTTCTGGAGCGTAATAATATTACAGGCTATAGCTACTAGATAGGGGTCGTTGATCCAGGGAGTTATTCTGATTGCCTTATTGGAGTCGGGAATGAATTTTTTCCCCCTTAAGTGGGGAATATTTGCTTCTACCTCATAGGTTGTTTTTTTTTTGCCTTCCTCTGGATCAACTTGCAGGATAACAGGCCGAACTGGATGGACAAATGTCTCTTTTTTTGGCCTTATATACTATGTTACTATGTATAAGTGTTAAGTGTCATATTCATACATAGAGCTTGAGGCGACACTTGAGGAGGCTTCTTAAACCTTGCAGGAAACAACCGATGATGGGTCTGCATCACTTTATCCCCCATACAGCAGACTCCCTGTACTGCTGTGCGTGTGACTTTACCATGTCCATTAACCCTATATCAGAGGTTGCCAACGGGGTTCCCCAGCTACTATCAAACTACAACACCCAGCATGCTTGAATGTGACTTTAGAATGACAATACGGTGTCTCCTGAGGCCACTATACAGCAGGGCACAGAGCTCCTTGGATCTGGTATTGCCAATATCATAATTGCTAGTGGGGACGGAGTTTACATGTCTTCGATCATAGACACCTATTGGGATCATCAGGATTCTTTCTGATCAATCCACTTGGCTCCTGTACAGCCATAAACTCCTGAACAGTTTGAGAACTGCATGTAAAGGTATATTCACATGATACAGTTAAATTCTGGTTTCTTGCCAAAATTTCACAGTCACAGTTTTGCTGGTATTTCATAAAACCACAGTATTTTGCCATAATTTTGTAGTAGTTTGCCGTCTCATCAGGTGGAACATTTATGGGATGTGCTTCAGCTTCTTCTACATCATGGGTGGTGAGGCTGGAGCTACCAGCTATCATCTGTAACAGACCCCCAAGGGCACTTAACTCTTCTTATGCGGCACAGGCCCTGCAGGCACTGGGGCCTATTTCTGGACCCCCTATAGGGCCCTGAAAAGATTCTATGCCTGGCCATACACATGCATAACCCGTTCTCAGTCTAAAGTGTAAGGAAGTAGCCTGATACACCGGGAAAGAAGGTTCATTCATGCTGCATTATAACATGTCCAATCCTTTATTCCTTGCGCGATCTGCAGCACCAGACATGTCAATTTTTTCCCCATACTTCCTTCTTTCATATATTTTATCTGGATTTGATGTTCCATATGTAAAAATAAGCATTTTTTGAATTGTACTTGGACAATCCCCTAATGTGCTATCATGGAGCTTGAAGAGATACCAGCACCTATGTGTGGCAGCTTCTGCAACACAGCTATTTGTTTGTGTCAGTAATCCTAACGGTGCCTTTAGCCATGTAGACTGAGATGGCAATTATCAGGAAGAAACCATTCATTCCCAATAACTGCCTGCTCGTCAGACGAGGTCAGAGCTGCATTTATACAGTCATTGTTTCTGACCAGTGTCTATAGTATGCAGCTCCGAAACAATGATTTACATGTCAGCATAAACTATGATTTCACCCGATGGATGAGGGATTGCAGAAATTTCCCCGACTGACGATCGGTTCCATTCATCTGAATGGTGCTTCCTACCACAACAACCCAATTCAGATGAATAGAACTGATTTTCAGTCAGTCTTTCTGCAACAAAATCTGTCACGTGTGAAAGTGTCCTAATGGTCCCATGTAAAGGGACCTTAACCTGTGGCTCTAGAATTGTGGCTAAACTACAACTCTAAGCATCACAGCTGCTAGGGCATGTTGGGAGTTGTACTTTTGCAGCAGCTTGAGAACCACAGGTTGAGGATCCCTGGTCTGTGGAAACAATGTTGCTTTATAACAGCATATACTTGAAGTTTTTTGGTGTGATATATATTATTGAATTTATCGACACTATTGAGTGGTATCGAATATTCTATCGAATATTTCAACATTGAATTTTCTACCACTCAATTTATAGAATATATTTTTATCGAATATAGTATCGATCTTATCTACCACAATATATGTGACTGTAATGTTGTATATTATTGCTACATTGTTCTTATAAATTTTATTACTTGTATTTTATGGGGATTTAATAAATATTTTCTGCACATGTCAATTTGGTTGCCAAGTGTATGAGTGTGCGCTCATTTTCCTATTACTAATGTTGCTTTTATTATTATTTTTAGATTGTTTGGTTTCTAGAAGTTAGTAGTTTTGTCTTTTTGCTGCAGTTTTTCTCTTGCCTCGTGTATTTCTACAGGTGACACTTTGTGGACGTGTTTCTGTACACTTTGTTATTGTAGTTTATTCCTATGTTTATAGCTTAGAGATGAGAGCAGGTGGAGTGTCGGATTGTCAGGGCTTGGAACATACCATGTCTCATAGCTGAAAAGGGGATGTCTTTAGATTGTTTAAACCCATACAATGCAGAATGCCACTGAGATGTTTTTTTACCATCAAAATGAAAGAGGAGGATCCCTTACTTATTACCATCTGAAGGGAGCTGTGTATTTTAATGCGGCGTGGATAGGGTTTTGTTTTGCCATCCTGTCCCACCCTCTTGTCATGGGCGTAGGGCGTCCCAGTCAGGTGTATATACCCAGAGGCAGGGTTATAAATGAGTAGACCAGAGCAAGCTGCACAACTTCACACGCTGGACATAGTGCATAACAGAGGACCGCTGATTGCCACCTCCACTGATGCCTGCAGACTGGGGACATCAGGATATGACCAGGCACTGTGCTGGGAGCTGCCTGTTCTCCAAAATCCCCAGCAAAGTTCCTGTGGGGGTTCATGTCCCCCACTGAGTGACACTTACTAGAAGGGGGCTAGAACTTTCCACCACTTGCCTTCTAGCAGCCATGGAGTTATGGGAACACTCTTGCCACCTTGCAAACGAGAATGAATGCAATGGGAATCTTATTTACGAAATTGAAGTGGACTACATGGCAGAAGACCTGGAAGGTAAGGTTTAGCACTCAAGTACAGGTGAGGATTTGAAAGAGAGAAGCCATTCAATATTAATTTTCTTCAGTTTGGGTAAATTAGGTTGGCAGTTTCCATTGTCTGTAATTAATGTTTTGCACTCTGATTGCAAGCTCTCGGAGTAATTCCTTGATAGTTCAGAGGTCTTCCAGAGTTTAGAGACCCTGGACATTATTGTTGTTTTCCTTAGATAGTGTCACTATAAGGGCAGCTGGTTACTTTCTATGTCTGCTGGTGGTCTAAACACCTCCGATAGCACTATCTAGCCATTCCTGGTGTATGGGTGGCCAGGGATGTCTTCTTTTTCCAATGCAGATGATTTATTGCAGGTCACTGGGGCCTCCTGGTGTGTTTTGGCTTTGAATAGAACTGTGTTTGTGCACCTTTCGCCCAGGGCTTGGGGGACCACAAGATCAATTTTGCAAAGATGAGGTTGGAAATGTGGTTCCAAAAGATGTGAAGTGACAGATTTGTTTCCAACGCAGTCAAATTGCATATGATTTATTAAGAAAAATGTTTACGACAAGCACACTGTAGTCCCATTGTCAAACTACTAGTGAATTATTAGGTCCTCGATTACTTGACACAAATCATAAAAAGTCACACACATCTGCTTTTGGCAATATTTTTAGCTAGCTTGAATTTGCACGTCTGAAGTCACCTTGGGTTCTGCCTTTTTCTCTGATCCAGGATAACTCTATGGTCTATAACCATGATTCATGTCTTAATATGTATAGAGTAGTCAAAGCTCTGTTTTTCTGATACAGAACATCAAATCTTCTGCCTAGACAATTATAAGATCAAGTTCAGAATTCCTGCAGTCACCACTAGAGGGAGCTTAGGCGCGCAATATTAAAACAGTATGTAGTATGCTCATAAGCTCCCTCTAGTGATGTCTGTAAGTAGCTGGAATGTTATCATTTAACTCTGCGTCAAGACGGGGGATTTGGAGCTGTGTGTCAGAAAACAAAGAATTAATCCCCATAAAAGGGACATTCAGAATTGAATTGTCACAAAAGGTTGAACCTAAATATGATCTAGTGTTAAAAGGTACAGATTAATTTCATGGCTGGTCGTAGACTTAACAATGATCATGCATATGATGTATGATCCAATATTGTTAATTCTAAAGATGTATATGGTGCAAGAACACTATTGGCTCTGAGTCAGACCATGGGCAACACCTAAGATGCCACTATATATGGTTACATGGTGGACAATGGAAGGGAACACTACTTGCCACATGGAAATATGTTGTCACTGATGAGCAACAGTCGTGTGTGGGAAGTCTTCTCCTCTGTGACCTCTCTTACAGCTTCTTAATAACACATCATGAAGGACTCTTTCTCCTCACACTTTTTGAGATGATCTAAACAACAGCAATTATCCCTTATAACTAAAGCCTCATAATCATGGCGCTTTCTTCCTATTGAGATCTGAACAATAGCATGCAGGTCTGGCGACCGATTGTGTGGCCCCGGGCAGCACTTAATCTGTGGGTTATAGTATAAATCAGTGCTCCGAATTCTGAAGCCTTCCAGCTGTTGTGACTACATCTCCCAGCATCTTACAGGCATGCTGGGAGTTGTAGAGTCACAGCTTCTGGCGATTGCATGAGCGCTGGCAGCAATAAACACTCTTCTAGCCCCAAAAGCAAAAGTCTATATGTAAAACACAACAACAACTTGGTTTTTAAAGGGTTATAGAAATGCTGACCCTACAACTCCCTTGATCTGAAATGCAGCTACTGTTTACTACCAGCAGGACCCAATTACTACCAATTAGTGTCTACACCAAATGACAAGATGCCCCCTCTCCAAGGTTATGGTCATGCCCAGTGAACATTCAACTTTACTCGGGAATGGAATTTTCGAGTAACATGGGGGAGGGCAATGAACTAAATAAGTTTTGAATTGGTCTATACTTCTAGTACTTCCAATGATAGTGTGTTATTAAACATTTTGTAAATCTATAGGGTCACATGAATCGTGGGTTACATTGGGCCCTTAGCATTATTTTAAGTCATTGTAATGGACATTTTATTACCTGGACTTGGAATTTCATTTTGTGTTATATGCTGTTTTCCTATTACTGTTTTGCAGTCTTGTGTTCTGAGCGTGTGGGCAGAGTGACCAAGACCTATCGGGACATAGATGCTGTGACCAGTCTGCTTGAGGAGGTAAGGATGTAACGTAGAGGCGATAATGCAGTAGGCCGTCATTAAACGGTCATGACCCGGATTACAGAACGACCACTGAAATCCAGATTTTATCCTAATTACAACCCTGTGTAGCAATTATTACATTCAGCTTTATGTGGTATTCACAGGTCTTGTCATTTTCCAGATTATCAATCCATTCTATAATACTTGGTTGGGTACTAAAGGAAGTACAACAGTAGTAAGGGTATACACCAAAATTATGGGTCCCTATAGCAAAACTCAGAATGGACTCCAGTTGCAACAAAGCCTTCACAAGTTACAAACTCCATCCACTACACAATGGAGAGAGTTGTGTAGTTCTGGCACCGACTTCCAGAGCTGGGGGTTGTCTGACTCCTGCTGATCTGAAGATGGCTAATCAGTATTAATATCGTGGATAAACCCTTTATTGTCCACTATAATATATAGTGGTTGGGTATTTCATAAATCTTCAGATCTTCTGTGTCCTTTCACTCAGTTGCATGTTGACATTCTGGCTGCATGCATCTACCATTAGGGGGAGCTCTCTGCCTATGGGTTTGTACAGCTAGTGTAGAACTGAATGAAAGTTGTAAAAGTCTGTACACAACTGCACAGCAAAAACGTGTTTTTATTGCTAATTTCTGTGGTTGTATCCATGGCAATTAGTGGTAAAACCCATGCATTTTTTGCCACAAGGTTCCTGGTTGCACTGCACTAGCACCACTGCACCTGAAAACACCCTACAGGGAATTGGTCATCAGACAATGCTAGAATTAGTAGAATGCTACTAGGATCTCTATAGAAGACAGTTAATATTCCTTTGTATTGGGGAACACTCCAACACTCCATCTGTGTTAGATGATAACCATACATCTAATATGCAAAGTTTGATTTTTCCCATAAAACTAATAAAAACTTACTAAAACCGAAAATGATCTATTTCAAGTTTATAGAATAAACATTTTTTTTAAAGTTATTTTTAATTTATATTTTAAAGTATATATTTTTAAAAATCCTAAAACCTGCACTGTTCACACTGGCCATTAGGCCTAATAATAGGTGCCACCTCTTGGTCTGTTCGGATCTCTTTTTAGCAGTCATCTCATTATCATCACAGGCAGTATTACAATGTCAGATATCGTGTGTGTGTGTGTGTGTGTGTGTATATATATATATATATATATATATATATATATATATATATATATATATATATAATATATACAGGGTGGGCCATTTATATGGATACACCTTAATAAAATGGGAATGGTTGGTCATATTAGCTTCCTGTTTGTGGCACATTAGTATATGTGAGGGGAGGAAACTTTTCAAGATGGGTGGTGACCATGACGGACATTTTGAAGTCGGCCATTTTGAATCCAACTTTTGTTTTTTCAATAGGAAGAGGGTCATGTGACACATCAAACTTATTGGGAATTTCACAAGAAAAACAATGGTGTGCTTGGTTTTAACGTAACTTTATTCTTTCAATGTGGGTTAGTGTCAGACCAATAACGGTGGTTTTGTTTGTTAACTTCACCATTCACATAAAAGTTTGCCTCATCACTGAACAAAATTTTCTGCGTAAACTGAGGGTCCTGTTCCAATTTTTGTTTTACCCATTCTGCAAATTCAGTGCGCCGATCTGGGTCATCCTCGTTGAGATGCTGCAGTAGCTGGAGTTTGTAAGGGTGCCATTTGTGAGTAGCTAATATCCGCCGAAGGGATGTTCGACTAATGCCACTCTCCAGTGACATGCGGCGAGTGCTACGCTGTGGGCTCTTGCTGAATGAAGCTAGGGCAGCCACTGATGTTTCTTCATTAGAGCGTCCAGATTTTCTTCAAATGCGTCCACATTTTGGCAAATCCAACACTGAACCAGTTTCACGAAACTTAGCAAGCAGTTTGCTAACTGTAGCATGGGAGATGGATGGTCTCGTAGGGTGTCTTGCATTGAAATCTGCTGCAATGACCCGGTTACTGCGTTCACCAGACATCAATACAATTTCTATCCGCTCCTCATGTGTTAACCTCAGCGACATGTCAATGGCTGTAAACTTGTAAATAACTCATGAAAGAATAAAGTTACGTTAAAAACCAAGCACACCATTGTTTTTCATGTGAAATTCCCAATAAGTTTGATGTGTCGCATGACCCTCTTCCTATTGAAAAAACAAAAGTTGGCCGCCATGGTCACCACCCATCTTGAAAAGTTTCCCCCCTCACATATACTAATGTGCCACAAACAGGAAGTTAATATCACCAACCATTCCCATTTTATTAAGGTGTATCCATATAAATGGCCCACCCTGTATATATGTATATGTATGTGTGTATGTATGTATATGTATATGTATGTGTATATATATATATATATATATATTACAGTACAGACCAAAAGTTTGGACGCACCTTCTCATTCAAAGAGTTTTCTTTATTTTCATGACTATGAAGGCATCAAAACTATGAATTAACACATGTGGAATTATATACATAACAAACAAGTGGGAAACAACTGAAAATATGTCATATTCTAGGTTCTTCAAAGTAGCCACCTTTTGCTTTGATTACTGCTTTGCACACTCTTGGCATTCTCTTGATGAGCTTCAAGAGGTAGTCCCCTGAAATGGTCTTCCAACAGTCTTGAAGGAGTTCCCAGAGATTCTTAGCACTTGTTGGCCCTTTTGCCTTCACTCTGTGGTCCAGCTCACCCCAAACCATCTCGATTGGGTTCAGGTCCGGTGACTGTGGAGGCCAGGTCATCTGGCGCAGCACCCCATCACTCTCCTTCATGGTCAAATAGCCCTTACTTTCAAAGTTTTCCCAATTTTTCGGCTGACTGACTGACCTTCATTTCTTAAAGTAATGATGGCCACTCGTTTTTCTTTACTTAGCTGCTTTTTTCTTGCCATAATACAAATTCTAACAGTCTATTCAGTAGGACTATCAGCTGTGTATCCAGCTGACTTCTCCTCAACCCCACTGATGGTCCCAACCCCATTTATAAGGCAAGAAATCCCACTTATTAAACCTGACAGGGCACACCTGTGAAGTGAAAACCATTTCAGGGGACTACCTCTTGAAGCTCATCAAGAGAATGCCATGTGCAAAGCAGTAATCAAAGCAAAAGGTGTCTACTTTGAAGAACCTAGAATATGACATATTTTCAGTTGTTTCACACTTGTTTGTTATGTATATAATTCCACATGTGTTAATTCATAGTTTTGATGCCTTCAGTGTGAATCTACAATTTTCATAGTCATGAAAATAAAGAAAACTCTTTGAATGAGAAGGTGTGTCCAAACTTTTGGTCTGTACTGTGTATATATAATATGATGTACTGGCCTGTCTCCTGGTAGCGCCTCCATGCTCTGGACACTACGCTGACAGACACAGCAAACCTTCTTGCCACAGCTCGCATTGATGTGCCATCCTGGATAAGCTGCACTACCTGAGCCACTTGTGTGGGTTGCAGCATTCAAAAGTGACCAAAACATCAGCCAGGAAGCATAGGAACTGAGAAGTGGTCTGTGGACACCACCTGCAGAACCACTTCTTTATTGGGGGTGTCTTGCTAATTGCCTATAATTTCCACCTGTTGTCTATCCCATTTGTACAACAGCATGTGAAATTGATTGTCACTCAGTGTTGCTTCCTAAGTGGACAGTTTGATTTCACAGAAGTGAGTTACATTGCGTTGTTTAAGTGTTCCCTTTATTTTTTTGAGCAGTGTATATATATATATATAACACAAGATCAACTATTCTCAGTAGGTGATTGTCAAAGCTTTTCTACTCCTTCCTTGTACAATGACCTACACACAGGTCACAGAGCATGCCCTAGACGTCAATGAGTCCCCTCCAGACCATTGTGTCTATGGACCATGTGGCTGCTGTAGAGTATATCTCTAAATGCTATTAATGACAGCTTTGGCAAAATGGCAACCACAATAATCATGTTCAGGAAATAAAAGAATAAAAAAACATACAATCAGAAAATAAAAACTGATTAAAAAAAAGAATATCCGTTTAAACTAGCAGAAAAGTTATAGCTGTCACATTCCATTTAAAAGAATAAATTAAAGGGTTTCTACCACTTCGTTTTCACCTAATTAGCTTTCAGACACTAGCGATCCGCTAGTGTCTGCTCTACCTAACCATCCTAATATAACAGCTTATTGTCCTGCCGTTTCGCAAAAAAACGAACTTATATAGATATGCTAATGAGCCTCTAGGTGCTATGGGGGCGTCATTAGCACCTAGAGGCTCGGTCTACCTTCACAAAATGCCCCCGCCCAGCGCGTCCCTCCAGCCCGCCCATCTCCTCCGGAATGCGATCCTCCCCGTGCGCGTCTGTATTCGGCGCATGCGCAGTGAATGTCTGACCACTTCCCTGCTCAGACATCTCCACTGCGCCTGCGCCGATGACGTCATAGTGCTCCGAGGAACAGGCGCAGTGGGGATGTCTGTGCAGAAAGCGGTTAGACATTCACTGCGCATGCGCCGAATACATACGCGCATGCACGAAATTCGTCCGCTGGCTCACAGGGAGGATCGCATTCCGGAGGAGATGGGCGGGCTGGAGGGACGCGCTGGGCGGGGGCAGTTTGTGAAGGTAGACCGAGCCTCTAGGTGCTAATGACGCCCCCATAGCACCTAGAGGCTCATTAGCATATCTATATAAGTTCGTTTTTTAGCGAAACAGCAGGACAATAAACTGTTATATTAGGATTGTTTGGGAGAGCAGACACTAGCGGATCGCTAGTGTCTGAAAGCTAATTATGTGAAAACTAAGTGGTAGAAACCCTTTAAAGGAATGGTGTGCATAGAGTTAACGTATACTTTGGACTTTTTGTGTCAGATCCTCTTTGAAGTAATATCTGCATTTGCTTTTTTTAACACAGAATGTTTTTATTCACCCTTTTGTGTGTTTTTTTCCATCATTAGAAAGAGAGAGACCTGGAGCTCGCTGCCCGTATTGGGCAATCTCTTTTGAAGCAGAATCAAGAACTGACAGCGAGAAATGAGTTTCTGGAGGAACAACTGGAGGCTGCCAAAGAGGAGGTGAGGATAAAAGTGGTTGTCAGAAATAGGTCCACTCAAGAGACTTTTTGGGGTTATGAGATTAGAAAAATATGTATTTTTTTCTTCCCAAAAACGATGCCACTCATGCCCATCGGTTGTTTCTGGTATTGCAGGTTAGCCACAATTCAAGTTAAATACCAGGTCAACCGATGGCAATACCAGGTCAACCGATGGACAAGAATGGGGCAGTTTTGAAAGAAAGCTTCCATGTTTTTGTAATCCAAACCTCCCAACCATCCTGGATCTGGCAGAACAGTCCCAGATTTCGGTGGCTCTTCCAGGAGGACTGCTGCATGTCCCGATTTTAACTGTATCTGCGTCCTGAGGAGGTTGAATACAATAGCGAAGCAGAAAGCCATCAGTACAATACAGTGAAATCATCGCACGTGCTGAGCAGGAGACAGCACAAGCTCATTGGGGGAACAGGGCTAGGTGAATAGTTGTTTCCTTTTTTATTTTCTTAAACTACAAGGGCTGGACTACTGTGTAAGTGCACAAAGGGGACTGGGTGGTATTGACAGATGGGCATTGGGCAGAGCTAGAAGCATAGCTTTATGTAAAAGACTTTGCTATGCCACACTACATCACCCCTTGGCATTCTAAGCGTCTGCTATATTTGTGCCTCTCTAGGTCTTTCAGCTGCGACATGACATCTCAATGCGGGAGGATCTTCTCCATCTTTATACCGGCAATTCGGACAGTGATCCAGTGTCCGCAACTTCTACTCCGTCAGTACATTTCTACTCATTTGTGTTGAAGCAAAACTTAGACTCTCTCTCTCTCTCTCTCTCTCTCTCTCTCTCATATATATATATATATATATATATATATATATATATATATATATATATATATATATATATATATATATAAAATCAGGAAAAATTCCACGGCACCTCCAAGGTGTAAAATAGTATCAAACTTTATTCACCAGACCCGCAACGTTTCGATCCGCTTCCTGGGATCTTTCTCAAGCAGTGACAAAATTACTAGTGCAATGTGCAAATTTATACAGCTTCACAGCATTAATCAATCAAGGTGCTGATTACATCAATCAAAGAAATATTATAAAATATCCGTCAAAATACATCATAAATCAGTGTACATCGTGACTATGATATTAACATAAAGTACAATAACGTTTTATGGGCATCATTGCCAAAAAACATCTCATAAATACTGGGGTCATGATGCATGCTCGGACAGGGGCTCTCATGTGATTGGACGTCGGAGCTCCATGGGGATGCTTGCGTTCCATAAGTCTTTGGAGCGCACGACATCCGACTCTGTTTACTGACGTGAATGCTTACGCAGTCGTGTGCGTTCCACGTGACGGTGGAACGCATGACGTCGGATTACACAGATGTCCGCATAATGAATATAGTAGTCATCATCACGTGATCGGATACACGATCACGTGATCGGAATGTTTCAAAAGGTCCTGCGACATGCGCAGTTGATTGACCTGAACGCCGAATTCCGTGTGGACCTCTTCCAGCGCCCGCTATAGGACCTTCCTCACCTTGTTTGTTTTTAAGGTACACCTGCACCAAATATGTGATCATGAAGTCACCCACAGATGTGTGAATTTACAATTATGATGACTATACATTTGTATATGTATTTATGAGATGTTTTTTGGCAATGATGCCCATAACACGTTATTGTACTTTATGTTAATATCATAGTCACGATGTACACTGATTTATGATGTATTTTGATGGATATTTTGTAATATCTCTTTGATGTAATCAGCACCTTGATTGATTAATGCTGTGAAGCTGTATAAATATGCACATTGCACTAGTAATTTTGTCACTGCTTGAGAAAGATCCCAGGAAGCGGATCGAAACGTTGCGGGTCTGGTGAATAAAGTTTGATACTATTTTACGCCTTGGAGGTGCCGTGGAATTTTTCCTGCTTATTATCTGAAGGTGGATCGCCTTCTCAGCCACTGGCACTCCGCTTGTACTTGATACACAGCAGTGCTGCCCAACCTATATATATTTTATATATATATATATATATATATATATATGTATGTATGTGTGCATATATATCCCCATGGTGTTGTAATGAGCATCTTCCCATTATCCCATATATCATTGGTTTCATCAGTTTCTTTGCATTTGCTTCTAGGTTGCGTAGGAATCAGTCATCATTTTGTCTTCAACAAAATATTCATCTGGATACACTGGAGCAGAAGCTCAAGAGCTTGGAAGATGACAACCGGAAGATGCGCAGTGAGGTGAGCTGCACGGCTGTGAGCCTGTTGGTGCTAGGTATGGTGCAGCAGTTTGGAGGTGTACTAATGCTCCACTGTATGGTGTAAGCAGGCTAGATGTGTGCCATGTATGGTGTTGTAGAGGTTCTGTGTATAGTGTTTTTTGCATGGCGTTGACCTCTTGGCCCTTGCACTGTGATGAATGGTTTTGGCAGGCTGGTGTGGACATTTATGGATGTGCTGTGTACAGTGTGAGCCACTTGGAGGTTCTTAATATGGTGCAAGTTGAGTGGAGGTGCTATGCAAGTGTAGTGTCTGCAGCCTGGATGTGCTGTTTCTGGAGTCGCCAGCCTGAAGATGCTGTTTATGGTGTCTTTCACCTGTAGGTGCCATGCATGATGTTGCCCACCTGTGTGGCAGTGGCCACTTACAGGTGCAGTGCATGAAATCAGCAATGTGTAGGTGCTCTGCCCTATGACAGCTGCTCAAGGAGTCACATCTCACAATTGCTTTTGCTTCCTTTCTATTAGGCCGATCATATACTTGAAGCTACCAATGAGTATGAGGAGCAGGAGGGGTCCTTGATGCTGGACTGTGTCGAACAATTCTGTAAGTTTCCATTAAGCCGACATGGAAGATTGTAATATGTCTTTTTGTCTCATGTTACGTTTTTATCTGATGTTTAGGCCAACTTCAGCTGTGGTCTGTTGCCAGACACCTATTGCCACGGCTGCATACATAATCTGACATTCATGCTGGGGTAGGGGATGTATTCTTTGTTGTAGAAGAGGCAGTAGTATAGAGACTTAGGGGGTCATTTATTAACCTGAAATATGCCTATATTAGGTGTATTTCAGGGACAGATTTTGGCACAATAGTTACTGGCGCCGCATTCTGCGACTTTTCCTCACTCACGCGAGGTCTAAAAAAGTGCTTGTGGTGTGGATGGGGAAGGGGAGGGGCTGGTCGGCCCGTCTCATTCATCATTTTCTACTCCTGGTTTAGGCGTAGAAATGGTTTAAATGTAAGAATGCTATGAAACTGTCTTACATTTAGAAGCGGCACTGGATGTGACGAAGTTACTGTATGTAGAGGCCGGCACTTTTACATAACTTTGGCGATTCACCACCAGCTCAGAGGCTTTATTAAGAACAACATCTAAAAGACCGGTCTCAATAAATGACCCCCTTCATTTTTAGACAGTGCTCCATTGCAAAAGTATGCAAATCAGCCCATACCAGCTAGGATAGAGAGACCCATCTGTGGACAGTACTGTTTCTGGGGTTTTGATCCTCATCAGTACAGTACCATACACCACTGTGTCTCTTCATTGAGAAAGAGTAGCCTCCTGAACTGCACCCAAGACATCTCATACAGCTAAAAAGTACTCTGCTCTGTACTGTTCAGGAGCAAGATCCCAAAACAGCCGTCTACAGATGGGTGTCTCTGCAAGACCATCATTTAAACTATTGCTTGGGACCATAGCCATACAATAATAGCCTTTATGGCAGACGGGACCACCTGTGAAATTATCCAATAGGAAGTCTTTTATGCTCGCTCATGAAATTTTAGCCACACTATTTGCTAAGAAGTGGCCCTGATACATTTAGGTCTTAGCATGACTGGTGACTTTAGCAAGTATTCACCTTCTCATGGTGATCTGGTGGGTTCCACCACTCTAAGTATGGCATAGATGGTGGCACTTCCTCACATGTGTCTCTCTTGTTCTTCCAGCCTCAGCTATCTGGGAGAGTAAGCTAGTGACCAGGAGAATTTTTGATTTTGCGGTGGGATGACCCTGACTGGCAGGGGATGTTCTGAAATGGATCTTCCCCATGCCACAGATTTCTATATGTGAACATCTCTACAGTTCCAATGTAATGTGATGCATCTGGAGTTTTTCGGCTATAGTATAAAACCCACTGTGCTCTGTGTTTCTAGCTGAGGCCAGCAGACAGGTGGCATTGCTGGCAGAAGAGTTAGCGCGAAGGGGAGAAGATGGAGTCCGACAGCAGGAGGAGATCAGCCAGCTCCTGGCACAGATAGTAAATCTACAGCAGAAGTGCCGCAGTGTGAGTGTTGTCTATTAGGTCTAGAACAGATGGACCATTGTATTCTAGAGCTAAGATGTATGAGACACCTCTTAGTTTTTAAGTACCATCTCTTCCTCTGTGTTGTTGATGGTGGGAGGGTTTCTGGGACTCCCACCCATCCTAGTTCAGCAAGACAGAGGGTTCTCAGATTGGCATGTACATTGGTGCCCCCGTCCACCTGCACATTCACTTGGAGCTGTGTTTCAGGTCAATAGGAAGCCCCTTCTGTCTCTTTATTTGGTTGATGGTTGGGTGTCCCAGAGATCAAACCCCCACCAATCATGAAGTGATAGCACAGCCTAGCAAAATGCATTATTTCTAATGTTGGAATACCCCTTTATTAAAATATCTACCACATACTGTCATTGTTGTTATTCATTTATTCCCCTTCTGTATTTTTAGACCTCTACAGAGAATGAAGAACTGCAGCAACATCTGGCCGCTGTGAAGGAACGAGAGCGTCTCCTGAAAACGGAGGTAAATACATCTGAATGTATAAAAATGAGGTTGGTTGCTTAAAGGAGCACTCCAGGAAAACACTTGCTGTTTTATGCCTAGTGCAGGGACTGATAGAGCAGAGCAAGACACAGTAATTTGAAGCATGTCCCTACACTATCTGACACTGTAAGCATTGATTGGCCAGTATAGGGATACACTGTATTTACAAGAGGAATGGAAGTGCCCAGAACTTGATTTATTAATATATTATATTTATAGTGGAATAACTGAGAAACAGCACATGGGAAATTCAAGCATTTGAGCGAATAGAAATTTCAGGTGAGCTGTCTGATCTGTAACTTTATGATAATTCTTTTCTTCTAGCTTCAGTATCTGCAGGAGAAACAGAAAGAATGCCAGGACATGTTAAGTGAAGCCCAGGAAGAGTTAAAGAACCAGCGGAACCGAAGTCTGCCCAACAGCACCATCAGCAGATACAGCACCTTGAACATCTTCCCCCTGGTAAGCAGTAACTGCACTGGATATCAACACTGTTGGATGACATCATGCTTTTGGTGCCTCCAGTCTAAATAGATGTTTCATGTCAACAGGATTCCTTAGCTGCGGAGATTGAAGGAACAATGAAAAAAGGCATTGATGCTTCCTCAGAACTCAAGTATGTCCCAGACAGTCAGTAAGCAGTGTCTCTTAAAAGGAATGCGTCGCCAGAAAAAGGCCTATTGTTTAAAGGCTTTGTACACCTTCAGAGGATATTTATTTATTTTTTAGCTAAAAATCATTTTTTTAATTGGCCTTTATTTAAAATATTGAGCATTCTGTCACAAAGGGTTAACTGTCTAGCTGTTTGAATGGTACTTTCACTTTGTGCTGGTTATCTAATAACCCTTATCTCTAATTTCATAAGAGGTTATAAACACTTATTTAAGCCACATTCTTATCAGTAAGATAAGAACTGAGCTATCAGTCAGCTAAACTGCCTGACTGAACAGAGAGAAAATTAAGATCCCTCTATTAGAGCATCTCAGCTCAGTACAGAAAAAAGGGTTCTATATTTGTAATAAAGACCAATTTACAAAATGCCCCAAGAGTGTACAGCCTTTAACCTGTTGGGGACACATGATGTACCAAAACGTCATGATGTCCTGGTACTTAAGGACACATGACGTACCGGTACGTCATGTGTAGTTTCGATCACCGTCGGGCGGTTATCGGAACTGGGCGCCTGCTCAAATCATTGAGCAGGCACCCTGGGACAATGCACGGGGGGGTCCAGTGACCCCCCGTGTCGGTGATCGCAGCAAACCGCAGGTCAATTCAGACCTGCGGTTTGCTGCGTTTCCGGGTTTTTCGGGTCTCTGGGGACCCGATAACCCGGAACAGGATGTGATCGGTGGTGTGATAATACACCACCAATGACCATCCTGCAATCCTGAGAGGTGATGGTGACATCACCTCTCAGGATCGGCTCTGATTGGCTGCAGGGGCGGGCGGTTCAAAATATTGCAGCGCTCCTCTCCTCCTCCTTTCTATGTCCGGGATCTGGCTGATCATCGAGTTTGAATTTTTTTATTTTATTTTTCACTTTTTTGTCCTTTTTTAAAAAATTTAGTTAATTTTTTTATTTTTTCTGTTAGGTTTAGGGATAAGTACGTGAACACCCGTGCCCCCACACACACGGATACCAAATAAAGATTTCCACGCACACGCACACACACACTCCCCTATGGCCCACCTGATGTTCTCGGCCGAGGAGGCATATGCCCAACTTGCTTCCGAGTCCGAGAGCCCCAGTGAGGACGACGATGACCCTACTTTCCTTTTGTCATCCGCGTCCTCATCATCTAGTGATAATGATGAGCCCCTAAGTCGGCGGAGACGCCGCCAGGCGGAGCAAGGGGACCGCCATGCTAGGGACCCTGTGGCCCACACTAGTACCAGCAGCTCTGGGGCTCGTACTAGTTTTCCGGCCCACCAGTTATGTCCACCGGAGCTCCCTACCGGTGAACTTGCATGGTGTACCCCAGAGCATTTTGACCATGCGATTCCTGATTTTGTTGGCCAACCAGGAATCCAGATTCCCACAGTGGGCTTCACTGAATATGACTATTTTAGTCTTTTTTTCAGTGACCACTTTGTAAACCTGATGGTGGAGCAAACAAACCTGTATGCCCAACAGTTCATTGCTCAACACCCGGGCTCCTTTTTGGCTATGGCCGGTGGCTGGACTCCGGTTAGTGCAGCCGAGATGAGGACGTTTTGGGGCCTCGTGCTGCACATGGGCCTAGTCAAAAAACCTAGTGTCAGGCATTACTGGAGTGGGGACGTCCTCTACCAGACGCCACTTTACAGTACGGCCATGACACGCTCCCAGTTTGAGGCCATCCGGAAATGCCTGCATTATGCAGATCCTGCCTATGACCGCCTGTACAAAATCAGGCTGGTCATCGATCACTTTGGGGCTAAATTTTTGGAGGCCTATCTACCTGGAAGGGAGGTCAGGGTTGATGAGTCTCTCATTGCTTTCAAGGGGAGACTCATTTTCCGCCAGTATGTTCCCTCTAAGCGGGCGAGGTATGGCGTGAAGCTGTACAAACTTTGTGAGAGTACTTCAGGGTACATTTACAAGTTTCGGGTGTACGAGGGTTGAGATTTCCCTATTCAACCCCTAGAATGTCCCCCCACTCTGGGTGTTAGCGGGAAACATGTGTTGGACCTAATGTACCCACTGCTAGATAAGGGTTACCACCTGTACGTGGATAACTTTTATACTAGTATCCCCTTGTTCCAGTCCCTCGCCGCCAGATCCACGTCCGCTTGTGGGACCGTGCAGAAAAATCAACGCGGCCTCCCTACCCACCCCCTCCAGGTACCTATCCCCAGGGGTGAGACCCGTGCCCTTACCAGTGGAAACCTGTTGCTGTTCAGATATAAGGACAAGAGGGATGTCCTTGTACTGTCCACAATTCATGGTAACGGCATCACCCCTTTCATCTCAATTTGCCAATAACTCTTGTGGAACACCTAAAGGGTTAACAACGTTTGTAAAATCAGTTTTGAATACCTTGAGGGGTGTAGTTTCTTAGATAGGGTCACTTTTCTGGAGTTTCTACTCTAGGGGTGCATCAGGGGGGCTTTAAATGGGACATGGTGTAAATAAACCAGTCAAGCAAAATCTGCCTTCCAAAAACCACACGGCGCACCTTTTCCTCTAAGCCCTACCGTGTGCCCATTCAGTAGTTTACAGCCACTTATGGGGTGTTTCTGCAAACTACAGAATCGGGGCAATAAATATAGTATAGCATTTTGTTTGGCTGTTAACCCTTGCTTTGTTACTGGAAAAAATGGATTAAAATGGAAAATTAGCCAAAGATTTTTAATTCTTAAATTTCAGCTCCATTTGCCAATAACTCTTGTGGAACACCTAAAGGGTTAACGACTTTTGTAAAATCTGTTTTGAATACCTTGAGGGGTATAGTTTCTAGAATGGAGTCATTTTTGGGTGGTTTCTATTATGTAAGCCTCACAAAGTGACTTCAGACCTGAACTGGTCCTTAAAAAGTGGGTTTTTGAAGATTTGTTTCTAAACTTCTAAGCCTTGTAACGTCCCTAAAAAATAAAATGTAATTCCCAAAATGATCCAAACATGAAGTAGACATATGGGGAATGTAAAATAATAACTATTTTTGGAGGTATTACTATCTATTATAAAAGTAGAGAAATTGAAATTTGAAAATTTGCTAATTTTTCCCAATTTTTGGTAAATTTGGTATTTTTTATAAATAAAAATGATTTTTTTTTTACTCCATTTTACCATTGTCATGAAGTACAATATGTGACGGAAAAAAAACTATCTCAGAATAGCCTGGATAAGTAAAGGGTTTTAAAGTTATCACCACTTAAAGTGACACTGGTCACTGCAAAAAATGGCCTGGTCCTTAAGGTCAAAATGAGCCCGGTCCCTAAGGGGTTAAGTCACTTTTTATGTTAAATAAATATTTTATAATTTCAGTGATTTTTGTTTTTTATAGTACTTTTCCATGTCTCTTTCTATATGTAATAAAATATCTAAAATTATGCAGTTTTACACTAACCAGTACACCTAATAATATGTTGAGTCTTCCTGTTCTCTCTACAGGGAACTTTTCAATAGCCATCATCTCATTATCATCACAGACATAATCACAATTACAGATATCACCTCAGTATAGATAAAATAGGATCCACTATTCACAATAGGTGAGCTTATCTTCTCCCTCCTGACCTCTGCCTAGGAAACTCTCCCATAGAAGTCTGAGGTCCTTTCCAGTCTACTGTGTCTATGGCCCACGTGGCTGCTCCAAAGAATAGGAAGTCTTTACATATTTTAAGCCTAATGTCCAATAGGAAAACTGCAGGATTTTTTAATAAAAAATAAATAAATAGATGGGGACATGAAAAAAAAAAAAAAATCACCATAAAATAAAATAAAAATTTTGACATACAGACGTTATTTAGACGATAACCCATTTTTTGGGTTGGAGATACATTAAATGTATCTGCTTTCTTCCAGAAACGGCACCAAATCTATCCATTGGGTGTATCTGATATTGAACCACATCTATATGAATGTGAATGGGGCTAAGTTGCAATTACACACACAACCTGTGGACAGGTGTGGCACTGTTTTTGGAAGAGCATAGCCTTGTTTTTCTAATCCTGGAAAATCCCTTTAAAAACCTAAATCTAAATATGCTGTGATACATCCTCTACACTTACATTGCTGCAGAACTACTAAATATATCTTGCAGACCTCAAATTTTATCTCCTTCTATGTTTGCAATTACAGTAAACGGATGCTGTCTGATGAAGTACAGATCTTAGAAATGGTTGTTTTATGAAGAAAAGCAGGGCAAACAGACTGATCAATGTCTTCTAATCCCACACAGGAGCTACAAGCGAGTGTTTGAGACGGTCAAAGCTGCCAACCAAGTGGTGAGGACCAGATCTCGTTGCCCGTCCCCTCAGAATATAACAGGCTCTCAAGCTCCCTCACAGAGGCCATCTGCTGCACCGAGTCGTGTTGGTACTCCAACAATGAGCTTCTGTGAGTCAGAGGGTGCCAGCATGGTGCTAGTGGAGGAGGAGACCCTACTTCCTGTAGACAGTGAATCTTCTGTGTAAGTCTAAATTCCTTAAATCCCTAGGAAATCAAGATATTACTTGGTTCATTGCTAACTCTTCATCTAATGGTAATAATTTACAGTCTTGGAGGGAAGAAGTTGGGAACCCCTGGTACACCTGGGGGCACAGACCTGGCAGCAGCTCTTCAGAGACTCAGTGCTCAGCAGGATTCTCAATCTCAGGACAGCTTTTTCGAACACAGGGAACAGAAGATGCAACAACATGATGAGACAAATAGTGGGTTCCTTACCCCAAATGAGAGTATCCTATCCACTGGCACCAATTACTCTGGCATCTCTGAGGCCACTGGCAGCTCAAGTTTCTCTTTGGGTTCGAGGTCCTACCTACCAGAGAAGTTGCAGATAGTGAAGCCTATAGAAGGTGAGGAGGCTCTTGAGATAATGAGTATGTCTACCAAAAATGTGCTATACAAGCCCATATAATATATGGTTTATGTCTAGGATCAGCAACCCTCCTGCATTGGCAGCAGTTAGCGAAGCCCAACTTAGGTGGCATTCTGGATCCTCGGCCTGGTGTGTTAACCAAAGACTTCCAGGAATTGGACATCGATGTTGAAGATGTCTACAACCTCAACGACTTTGAGGAGGACGACCTGGAGCCTATATCTTTTGAAGCCATTGCTACATCCACTCCAACCAAAAACAAACCACTTAAAAGCAGTGAGTATTTGTGGAGTCTATGGGAGATATGGAAGAAGTGACTACCCATAGACTGCAGTGGAGAGTGCCATGTACATGTAAGGCAGATTCTCTGAACTTCTGGTTTCCTCTCCTGCCAGGCTGGGCTCTATTCTTATCAGTGATGGTGGTACCAGCAATCAGACCCATCGATCAGATATTTATGCCACTTTACGTGTGACCTCGTATGTCTACACCAGTGGTATATATGGCCGATCTGTGTCTGGAGGATGACCCAGACCCCGGGGAAGGTGCCATATTGGACCCAGTTGTCTTTCCCAGGGTTATGACTCTTCGTGCAGTGCTTTTGTATGCTGACCTCTGTCAGATCATAGAGTGCCTAAAATAAGCCAACTACAGTGTATAATTCATAAAAATCCATATTCAAGGTCAGCCTCCGCCATCTTTACCCTTCAGGTGTTTCCGTAGAAGTAGTTGCTTTGTGATTCCTATCATGTGTGTCACTGTCCATAATACATAGATCACTTGTGTGTTTCAGTGTTCCGTTCTGTTAACAACCTTCCCCAGACTCCATCTACGTACACTATTACCACATGTCGTATGTCACACCCTCTGCAGGACATTACACAGGTCACCTCCAGGTGGGTTTTTCATGGTTACACGTGTCTGTTTGCTCATCTTGTCTCACATCACATTCATATCTCTTCTCCCCATAGATGTCTGCTGACTATGCTGCTTTTATATGGACCTTAGTATGGCGATGTATGAACTATGAGATTAGAAAATGTGGCATTCTTGTTCATGGGCTGTGCCTGGCATGGCAGCTCTTCCATATTCACTTAAAGGAGTATTCCAGTTATGTAATTTATCCTCTCTCAACAGGGTAGGGGATAACTGTTAGATCAGGGAGAACAGATCAATACCCCATGGAGCCCCCCACCCCCTGCAATGAACGGAACAGCTGGTTGGGCATGCACTCCACTCATTTCTATGGGAGTTTGAGATGGCTGAGCACTATACTTGGCTATCCCCAGAAGTCCCATAGAAATGAATGGAGTGGCTGCACGCATGCTTGACTGGCTGCTCCATTTATTTCGTGCGGGGGGCTCCACATAGTATGGGGTCCCTGTTCTTGTGATTGGTGGGGGTCTCAGCAGTAGGAGGCCAACCAATATAGTGGTTTTCCCCTATCCTGTGGATAGGAAATTACTTTGCATAACCAAAATATCCCTTAAACTCGAATTTTTTTTTCTTTTCTGTAGAAGGCCCTCATAAAAAGTCTCTCATTTTTAAAATGGGGTTGTCCAGGAGTTTAACACTGATGGACTATGCTCAGGCTAGGCCATCACAATCAGATTAGCAGGGGTCCGACTCGCCACACGCCCACTGATCAGCTGTTACCTTGTAGCTTTGGTGCCAGAACTTCACAGCTCCATCTATTGTGTAATGGGTGGAGCTGGCAACTGCATTGCTACTCCCATTGAAGTGCATAGGAGCAGCTCTGCAGTTACCACCTCCATCCACTACAAATTAGATGGTGCTTTGTAGTTCTGGATCTACAAGGTAATACTGATCAATGGGTGGGGGCTATTGGACCCCCACCGATCTGATACTGATGGCCTATCCTGAGTACAGGCCATCAATATCAAAATCCTGGAGCTGTCCAAAAAGCAGCCACTTTCTTTTACAGGCAAAAAGCTTGCAAAACAACTTACCAATAGACCTCTTTCACTGGTCTTGGTCAGGTCTTGATGGCAATGTGTTCATAGTCAAATAGCGTCATGTCACCATGACATTCAAATCACGTAATTTTTTTTTTACCTATTCTTTGCAGGCTTGTGCCAGCTTGAGAAAATGTCAAATTCCCAGCCCTTATACAGTAGGCCCAAATGGCTGTCACACTATAGGTCCAGCAGATAAATGACTGAATGATATAAGCACCGTCTGAGTGCTTTTTCATATAAATCCCAGTGTTGCCTGCTGCATGTTTAACTTGTTCCCTTACAGCTGCTGGTGTGTTGGTGCCACATTGCATCTGCTAAAATTCCTCCTGTGCCACTTACTGTTCCCTCCCTGTCCCTCATTCATTTGTCCATTTTCCATCTTCATGGTTCTAGGCACTTCAAGTCCTGGTGGAAGCACCTTTTCCATTGCTTGACTTTCTGAACGACGTCTGAGGGCAGGGTCAGACATCACAGCAAGGCATCAGGTAGCTCAGTGGGCAGTGACCTTCAAGTCTCTTATGGGGGACTCCGTGACCAGACAGGACTTGTGCAGTGTTTGGTCCTTGTCCACAATGTTATGAAGGCCCAGTATTTCCGTTATCAAAAAGTTCTGAAATGGCACCATCTAGTGGACACTTTACTTATGACAGCAAGTAGTTTTAATTCAGTTCACCACCTATTTCTCATGAATTATTTGTGATAGCTATTGGATTAGCCTGCATGGTATATATACAGTGCCTATAAAAGTATTCATCCCCCTTGACCTTTTCCACATTTTTTTCATGTTACACCCACAAACTTAAATGTATTTTATTGGGATTTTATGTGACAGACCAACACAAAGTAGTACGTATGTATGAAGTAACAATAAAAGGATACATGTTTTTTTTTTTTTTTTAATTTTAAGAAATAGAAAATCTAGAAAGTGGGGCATGCATTTGTATTCAGCCCCCCTGAGTCCCCTATTTAGATTTTTCAAAAAGCAAAAGAAGAGAAAATTGCATCATGAATAGACAATAGTCAATCTAGTGACACTGAATATGCTTATTAAGTATTTATCAAAACCCATGACCTGGGTGGGCATCATCAACACAAATATATAAAATATAAGTAATAATGCCTAATGAAGGCTAGAACATTAAGATAGCCATAGAATTGAAGAATAAAGAAAGAACAAAGTTAAGGGAGGAGGAGGGTAACAGAGGAGAGAATAAAAAAAAGGGGGGATGGAAGGGACGGTAACCCCATTCAGGTTATGCTGCCAAGTTTTGTACTTCTGGGAGCCCTGGAATAATATCCAATGTTGCCATGTTTTATAAAATTTGGCATGTGCACCCCTCATAGATGCAGTTAGGTCCTCCATTCTCATGACCTCCTGAATTTTATTAAACCAGAGCACCATTGTGGGAGTCTACGTCTGTTTCCACAGACAAATGATGCATGCCCTCGCGGTATTGCTGAGTCAATACTTTGGACCACCTTTCATTGCAATTACAGCTGTAAATCTTTTGAGGTCTCTACCAGCTTTGCAAATCTAGGGGATGACATTTGTGTCCATTCTTCTTTGCAAAATAGCTCAAGCTCAGTCAGATTGGATGGAGAGCGTCTATGAACAGCCATTTTCAAGTCTTGCCACAGATTCTCAATGGGATTTAGGTCTGGATTTTGACTGGACCATTCTAACACATGAATATCTAACCCGCTCCATTGTAGCTCTGGCTGTATATTTAAGGTCATTGTCCTGCTGGAAGGTAAACCTCCGCTCGAGTCTCAAATCTTTTACAGCCTGGACCAGGTTTTCCTCCAGGATTGTCCTGTATTTAGCTCCATCCACCTTTACATCAACTCTGACCAGCTTCCCTGTCCCTGCTGAAGAAAAGCATCTCCACAGCATGATGCTGCCACCACCATGTTTCACGGTGTGAATGGTGTGTTCAGGGTGATGTGCAGCGTTAGTTTTCAGCCACACATAGGGTTTTGCATTGAGGCCAAAAAGTTAAACTTTGGTCTCATCTGACCAGAGCACCTTCTTCCACATGTTTGCTCTGTCCCCTTACTCCCTACATGGCTTTTGACAAACTGCAAACTGGACTTTTTATGGCTTGCTTTCAAAAATGATTTCTTCTTGCCACTCTTCCTTAAAGGTCAGAATTGTGGCGTACACGACTAATAGTTGTCCTCTAGACAGATTCCCCTCCTCAGCTGTGGTTCTCTGGTGTGTTCCTTGGTTTTCATGATGCTGTTTGATCACCAATAATAAATCAATTTGACTAATTAGGTGACTTCTGAAGTCACACTGGATTTTATTTAGTGCTATTAATGTACAGGGGGCTTAATAAAAATGTTGAAAACCATGTATTATTTTTTCTTTTCACTTCACACATACTTGCTACTTTGTGCTGGTCTATCAAACAAAATCCCAATAACATACATTTAAGTTTGTGGTTATAACGTGAAAATTTTTTGGAAAAGTTCAAGGAGTATGAATAATTTTTCAAGGCACTGTAGGTGCCAGTCAAATAAATAATCTTACTAGCTGGGGACATTTATGGTCACTGAGTTGTCCTAAGCATGGTTACTGCAAATTGTATGACTTCTTCTCAGGGTTCATTTACTGCTCCAGACCGACCATAAGTGACTGACACGCATCTTTTGACCCGTTTTTTTAATTTTCTAATGGTGTAAGTATACATTGGGTACAGCAAGGTCTTATAGCTTCATATACTATGGAAAGAAGGACCCCATAGCACCCTATAGCAAAGCTTGAAATGGACAACACAAATGTAAAAATTTTTGTATCTACATGAATGTTTAACACTCTTTTATAATATACCTTTATAAGAATAGGAGCTTTGTTTTTCAAAAACAGTACTCTCAATTCCCTGCTGCCATTCACAGTTGATGAAATTCTGACATCTTGCAGTCACCACTAGGGGGGAGCTCACTGGATATGTATTTATACAGCCATTGTTGAATGCAAAGAGACTTGTAAAAACTCTATACCAGGAGCACCCCCTAGTGAGGGCTGCAGGCAAATGCTATAACTACGTTACAGAAATAAAAGGAACGGTTTTGTTTCTGTCCCAAATCCTATTGGCCCTATAGCAGTAGCCTGATCTACCTATATAAACCACATTAAAAAAAAAGTTTAGAAGAGCATTTCCATTATTAAATAGGTCATTAAGTCCTTGTTGGTTACCTAGGTAATGAATTCTATGGCAGCCAAAACTTTTCCTAAAGAGCTTGTCTCCTGGTTCCAAATGGGAAATATGTCTAGGGGTACATGGATAACTCCAGATTATGATTGGCTTAACCACACCTTGCCATGTCTTGAAGTAATCCTCTCCAGATACTCAGTATTTAAACCGCTTTTTCCCAAATTTTAGGACATTTTAAGCTTTGCCCCAGTTCCACACCAGAACACCGCAAGAACAGAAATGCCTTCCTGCTCCTTTTGTGGTCCAGTCCAATGACTTTTAGCTAGTATGGGTATGCTGTACTGGAAAAGGTCCTTCCAGCGGCCCTAAAAGCATATATTATTTTTTTTTGGGTTGTGGGATTAAAGGGCTCTTTCACAAGTCACAGGTCTGTGGGAGATAAAGCAATACTCCATGGGAAACCAGAAGGGGGCAGAGAATGGCTTCTCTATCTGGGGTTTGTTTAACATGTCATGCCCTGCCCCTTATGCCCTGCACAGTTTTTGCCTGAAGAGTTCCATTAATAGAACCCTGAGTTGAAGTAGCAGCAAAGACTTTCTCTGTTTAACCCTTAACTGTTTCCTTGGCTTCTTGCATGTGCTAACCTTTGCTCTTGTCTTCACTAACTGCTTCATCTCCAGTTGGAGGAACAAGAAAGCCTTGTGTTTATTGACTGGTCTTTGGTCACTTGGTTAATTCAGGAGCATTTAAGTGGTGGTCTGGGTCATATTTGGGGCTTTACTTGGATTATGATGGCCTAATTAAAATAGTGATGCATAATTTACATCAAGTAACACTGCCATGTTATGGTAGGACACCTGAAGACCAGTGAATTTAAGACAAGTACTTGTGCCGGTGTTATATTTACAGTTGGTTGTCACACAATGGTCCATCAATGTGGCATATGCCACTTCATTATCAATACGCTCAGATTTTCATTCATTTCAGGGGCCAAGGTCTACAGCGCTTTTATAGTATAGCATTTGGAAGTTCTGTTTCATATATCAGAGGATAGCAAGACAATGTTGGTGGCGACTTTATGAACAATGTCGTATACCTTTTTTGTCCCTCTTTACCAATTTACTGTTCTTTTTCCTTTAGTCTTCGTACAGTACTTTCCTCGTGTGGTAGCTTTGAGAGCCTGAGTTCCTTCAGCCTTGAACCTCACAAAGACATGCCCGTAGTAACCCCTCTCCCACCAAGGAATGATCAACCCATCTCTGGACGCAACACTCCCTTCGGATTAGTTACCCTCTTAAAAGAACATGGTATATCTGCCACTGCAGACCCCAGCAGCAAAACCTCAACTGAAGCTGAAGTTAGGCCACCTGCACCTTTTGCATACCCACCTATCTTTCAATTGGGTTGGGGTAGGACTTTAAGAGGTCTAGGCTTTGGAAGATCTGTTGTGGACAGTGCTTCAGTGAATGAGACACAAGATAATGGTGCTACGCATAAAAGCATCTTCAGTATAAACCTGGTGGAACAGTTACGGAGACTTGGCTTGAATCAGGTTGTGGAGAGGGGTATTGCATCTTTTCAAAAGACAACAGAAGCCAAGAACCCTTCAAGCTGATTCCATAAACCGTGACTGAACAGAATGAAAATCAATTTGCACTGACTGTTGTAGGACAATATATTCTGCCATGTGGATGCCACAATACCTTTTTTTTTTAGCTTGCATGTTCTGCTAGAAGGATGTGGTGGTAGAAGCAAAGGGATTTTAGGGACGGGCACTTTATGACTATGCAACCTACATTTGTATGTTCCTCCATATATATTACAAGAGAGACATCTTGTATCTGTCACAGGAACTAAAGAGGGACATGTAGCTGTCCCTATAGCAAGGTGATATAATGCTCTTCGCTAAGTTGTAAATCCACAATTACCTTCAGATAATAGTGCTCCATTAACCATCCTGTTTCCTTCTGCAGAACATCTCAGTGGTTCCATCCGAGTGGTATAAATTCAAGTTTTCATGTTCTTAGCGTCTAATTTTTTTACCGCAGAATATATATGAGGAATAAGTAAGGCTTGGCTGAGGTCTTTTTAATGTAAGCGCATTGCACATCTGAACTATTTACTTGAAAGGTTCAAGTCAGTGGTCCAAATCCATGTTTTACTGTATCCTGGTTGCACAGGACAAAGGTTCTATTTTTCATATCCATAAAGAAATGTGATTATTATCAGTGACAAATGCTAGCAATAGCTACTTTCTTCTCTACTTCCATCTACCAGTGAGTGATGTACCAGTACTGTTCATACTACAAGACCGTGGGGCTAGATTGGGGTTCATTTGATCAACATCTGCAACGTATTCTTTAAAGTATCTCAAGACTCAAGAGAAAAGGTTGTGATACTGTACATACTTTGCCAGGTCTGCCCTGTACTGCTGATGACCACCATGATTGGAAATGTTGTAGTGTACATGCTGAGACATAAGTGTTGTAGTAATGGAATATTCTTCTGCACTGATTATATGTGACTTTAATAAATTGAATATATAAATGTCTCAGTAGCAGTGATAACGTTTTTACTGAGATCACGATGTCTGTCAGGAACATAGACGAAGAAAGTCTTGCCTCTACTTAAAATCTGGTGGCGTTTATATATACAGTTTGACAGTTTTACATATATTCACATAATACTGCATATACAGGCAACATAGCACCATATAGTGCCAAGAATACCACTATATAGCATTGAAATAATGTGCTTTTCTGCTCCATACTCAGGTTGTCACAGGGTTATTCAGCCCCTGAAACTGACCCTCCTCCTTCAATGTGACCTGCCAAAAGAGAATCCTAATGGGCTTTTCCTCTGGTGCATAAGTGATATTGGCAGAAGGCCAACTGCTGGGACCCACACCAATTCCTAGAACACGGGGCCTTGTCCCCTGTTCTTCCTTCTGAGGGAACAATTGCATGCATAGACAAGAACACATAGAGAAGCATACTGAAATACATTGCTGAAGGCATATCACTAGGATCATCTGTGTACATCTGACCTCTGGCACCACCTTCCATCATGAGAATGAAGGGGCTTAGCACTTCTAAGTCTTCTAAGTTTCCACTGCATAGCGGCGCCCCACCACTGGATGGAATGGACACAGCACTATACAAGTGCTCTGGCTCCTTTATTCTTGGGGATGGTGGGGGTCTTAGAGATCGGACCCCGCAATGATAAACTGATGGCACATTCTAGTGATATATTTTGGCTCATCTGGAACTAAGAGTTCAAAGTGGAGCATATAAGACAAATTATCCAGCTAGTGTCCATCTTCTTTGTCCAAACCTTCAATGGGATTCCTTACAAAACAGATCCATCATAATTCCTGGAAGCCATGACACCAGTGTGAACAGAGCCTTGGGGCATTCCCCAGTAGCAGGGGCGTTGCTAGGGTCTCAAAATATCCGGGGCCCAAGCCCCAATGAATATGGCCCAGTTCTCTAAATCTATTCCCCATGCACATCGCATTTTGCTGTACTTGCTATACAGCAGCAGATACCTGTCACATCCAGGGCCTCTCCAGGTGACGTCTCCTCGGATGTAGATCTTCTCTGTCATCATCTTCTCCATTTGGTCCGTACAACTTCTCTCAGCCGGGCCTCTTCTCTGCAGAGTGTGACACACAGACATCTTAGCTTCCTCACATTTCTATCATCATCCCCCAACCTCGAATCACAACAGTGTTATCCTGTTGCTCGCTGTGCTCCCAAGTACTATCCTGAAGAAAAATTAGTGCCCCCTATAGTAATAGTCCCACCAATAGTAATTCCCTTCTAGAATGCCCTCATTAGTAATACTGCCCCCTACAGTGCCCCAACTGTGATATTGTTCCCCAAGAGTGCCTCCATTAGTAGAAGAGCCCCCCAGTATTAATAATGCCCTTACAGAGCCCCCAGTAGAAAAAAGGCCCCCTATTCTTCCCCCAATGGTAATAAAGCTCTCTACAGACCCCTCAGTAGTAATAAGGCCCCTCATAATGCTCTTAGTAGAAATAAGGTGGTGTCACGCCCTGCCCTGTGAGTGATCTGAGAAGATCTGTCAGACTTGCTGCACGTGAATCTATCTGACAGATTGCTTTGTTGTGGCTTTGGGCAGGATCCCACCCCCTCACAGGTTCTGCTCATTAGTTAGTCAGTGATGCTATTTATACCTGCCTCTCACTATAGCCCTTGCAGTTAATAGTTTCTCCCGGAGTTCTCTGCTGGTGTTTGGTGGATCTCCTGCTCCCAGTTTGTCTTCACTTAAGTCCTCCTTCCTTCCCTTCTGTTGTTTGTACTGGCTAGGCCTTAGGTAGACGCTGGTTCCTTCATCTTGTGCAAGGAACCGATTGTCTTTCCGCCTGCTCCCTAGCTGAGGGTTTGTGTCAGTTGCAGCAGGGCTTAGGTTCGAGTGCATGAACACTTCTACCATCGAGATTTGTTTATGTTGGTAGCAGGGAAAGGCTCAGGGATTTTCAGGAGGTGACCTTTCCCTGTTCCCTAGCTGTGGGGCCTAGCCTGCTGTTTTGTTTAATTTTGTTGTGTTTGGCTTGCTTCCCTTCCCTCACCTTCTGGAACAGGTGAATCTATAAGTCCCTCCTATAGAGCCCCCAGTAGTAATAAGACGCCTATAATGTCTCCTGGACTTATAATACCCCTACAGTGCCCCCAGTATTTATACTGACCCCTACTGTTATAATGCTCACCCTGAAGTGCCCCCAGTATTTATAATGCCCCCTGAAGTGCACCCAGTATTTATATTGTCCCCTACTGTTATAATGCCCTGAAGTGCCCCCAGTATTTATACTGCCCCCTACTGTTATAATGCTCACCCTGAAGTGCCCCCAGTATTTATAATGCCCCCTGAAGTGCCCCCAGTATTTATAATGCCCCCTGAAGTGCACCCAGTATTTATATTGTCCCCTACTGTTATAATGCCCTGAAGTGCCCCCAGTATTTATACTGCCCCCTGCAGTGCTCATTGTAGTTATATTCCTCCCTCCACCATACAGTCCCATGTAGTGTAAATAACATCACAGTATCTCTTCTGCCCCCTCCAAAATACAGTCCCATGTAAATAACATCACTCTCCTCCCTTCAGCCCCTCCAATATATAGTCCCATGTAAATGACACTATTTCCCTCCCTCCGCCATAGAGTTCCATGTAAATAACATCACACCATCTCTCCAGCCCCCTCCAATATACAGTCCCATGTAAATAACATCACCTCCTTCCCAGCCGCCTTCAACCTACAGTCCCATTTAAATAACATCACTCCCTCCCCAGCCACCTCCAACATGCAATCCCATGTAAACATCACCCCCTCAACATTCAGTCCCATGTAAATAACATCACTCCCTCCCCCAGCCGCCTTCAACTACAGTCCCATGTAAATAACATCATCCCCTTCCACAGCCACTTTCAACATAGTCTCCTGTAAATAACATCACCCTGCCCCAGTCCCCTCCAACATTCAGTCCCATGTAAATAACATCACTCCCTCTCACAGCTGCCATAAACATACATTCCCATATAAATAACATGACTCCCTCCGCAGCCACCTCCAACATACAGTCCCATGTAAATAACATTCCTCCCTTCAGCCCTAACATGCAGTCCCAGTTAAATAACCACAACTCCCAGCATTCCTCTGCCATTCCCTTCACTTACCTCTCCTCATATAGCAGACCTCACCACAGCTTCTTCCCCCAGGACTTCTCCTCTTCACTGCCATCCTATCCTGCATTGGTCACATGATGGTGACATCATCGCAGGTCCTTTTTAACCACTGCCTGTTTTACTGGTCACATGACCTGTGATGTCATCACAGGTCCTTCAGCTCTTCCAGTGCATTAGATTCAATTGTATAGCCATCCTGAGAACAGCAGTACAGTTGTATCAAGCTGGCATGCAGGACATTTGGGCCTGGGGCAAAACATCAGGGGCCCAGGCCCCGAATGTTTTAACCTAGCAACGCCCCTGCCCAGTATTAAGGGAAAGTTCGTCTGATTTGACACATACAGAACATACACTGGACCTAATACCAGAGGCGGACTGGCCATAGACCCTACAAGGAATTTCGTAGTGGCCCAATGCTCAGGGGGCCAACTAAGCCCTCCTCACAGTCAAAATCCAGGTAAGTAATGATCAGACTCTCTCAGAATTGGATAATGCTGGGTGCATCAAGTACTTGTGTATCTGGCCAGTGGCTGCAGGTACCCTTGTGACCCCTGAATTCAGCTGTGTTGCCATCCTGAGGAAACTAGAGTAGGATGAGAGAACATGCTTCTGAGGAGGTATTTTGTGCTGCTGGAGCAATATATTGTGCTGAACCGCAGTATTCGGGTCTGATAGGGTGGTATTTTCTGCCGCAATATGGTACTATCACTGGCACTTTTGGCCTCACTTACTTGAGTTGGCCCCTTATACTTGTATTGGCCCAGCCTTCTGTCAATTTGGACCTGCCTACAACATAGGGCAGCTACATTATTTTTTTCCAAAGCCACTTCAAGTTCCCAGTCCACCAGGCAACAGCTGGTTTAAAAATGGGCACAAACATAGAATTTATTCCAACCTCTGTTTATTTTATTTTATTTTTTTACTCTCCACACATCAGTAGTACAATTCTCACCAGAAACCTGAACAGATCAATACTTTAAGAATAATACAGCAACTATTGAGATGTTCACAGCACTACACTCTTAAGAATCTGAGATCTGGTCTTCTGAACTCCTGCGGCCAAAGTCCATCCATCCAGCGTAGTCCCGGTCATGCATGGGCTGAAGGTGACCTTCAGCATTGGAGATTTCTAGGGTGTAAAATAATTGGTGTTAACTATAAGGGTATGTTCACACAGCAAAACAAATGTAGGAAAAAATCCAATGTGTATTTGTCACAGAATCTGGAGCTGACACAGATTGGTAGTTTTTTTTTTTTTACTGGGGATTAGCACCATTCAATGTGGAATTTAAAGGGGTTGTCCCTCCAAAAATATTCTATTTTTCAAACCAGCAACTGCATCTGAATACTTTTGTAATTGCATGCAATTAAAAATTTAGTATAGCCACTATACTGTATCTGTGTAATGTATCTGTATAGTGCCACCTGCTGTTTGTCCTTTTTTCGAATTTCTCTGTCCAGCCCAGTAACATTGCTGAGGTGGTCGCACATGCTCAGTTCCATTCTTTAGCTACCACCAGTTAGATCTAGCTGTGACAGTTGCAGGGAGAATGCTGTAGCAGAAAAAACATACCCCCGGAAACATGCCACACACCCCCTGTGCTGCCAGTCTGTAGATAATCTAGCAGAGCAATTGGATCGATGAATGTGGAGATCTCTGGATCTATGTGAGGTACGGGGCTGGTTCTAGCTTTGTTAGAGATTGTCATATACTGTATGATGTCTGATTATAATTTTTTGCATTAGAGGTTTCTCAGTTTTATGCTAATTGATGATCTATCCTCAGGATAGGTCATCAATATCAGATCAGTGGGGTCTGACTCCTGGAACCCCTGCCAACAGTGTGAAGGGGCTGTAGTGCTCATGGGAACGCGGCGTCCTCTTCAATGTTTACCTGCACACCATCTACATTGTAGTGGTAGCTTAGTGTAATTACAGATTTTTGTCCCATTCACTTGAATGGGAGAGGAAGCTATAATTACACTGCACCACCACTACAACATAGACGGCGTGCGGGCAGACAATGAAGAGGATACAGCATTTGCATAAGCCCTGTGGCCCCTTCAAACAGATGATCATGAGCTGGACTCCCACTGATCTGATATCGATTACCTATCCTGAGGACCCCTCAGAGGATAAGTCATAAATATAAAAAATTAAAAAAATCTGAAAACCCCTTTAAGCAGTGTAAACATACCCTAGGGACAAAGTCATAGACTTTCCTCTTCCAGGGCAAAGATACTGTTAGCTGCCCTAGTCCTATGTCTAAAGGTCAAAGGGTAGATGCCAGGGCACATGCCCCACCAGCTCCTGCTTCCTTCGCCCAACAAGCTATGCATCTGTGTTATTGTGGTGTAAGGCTCCTAGTGATTTGGTGTAATGCATAGGCTGATGATGATGACTAGAAGTGACCTTGTAAGACTGGGTAGGTGAGTGGCATTTTTATTTATTTTTTCCCCACATCTCTTTATTAGTTTTTCAAATCATAGTATATCGTGAAATACATACTGATTCAGTGTTACATTCAATGACATAGAGAATATAATAGTTACAAAGTTTCTGGAAGGCTAACAGAGATTTAACAGATAAAGAAAGCCTCAATACTAAAAGAAAAATACTCCTGGTGTCTCTGATTCTTTATCCATATGTGTTACTACAATAGATGGAGTAATGCTTCCTCTAAAGCTGCTAATTTGCCGAAGGATCTGACCAGTCATTGACCAAAACCTCTCCAAATTGGGGCAACTCCATAAGCCATGGAACAGATCTGTCTTCGGCAATCGGCATTTGGGGCATGCTATTAATCTCTCTGGGTCCCCTCTCTGGTGCGGTAAGTTAAATCCATATATTGCGTGATGCAATATTTTAATATGGGTTTCCCGCCATTTTTCATTAGTTATCGCCTTATATAAAGCCGATAGACCTGCATATACGTGTTTGGAGATCTCCTCTATTTCCAATAACCGTCCCCATTTATTGAACATTTTCTTGCGATCCTTAGACCTCCATTTGTCCCTTAACAGCTGATAAAGTAACGTTATTGTGGGTCTAATCTTAATACTAAGGAGAGAATCAAACTCATTTTGTTTCCACTCCTGAGAGAGATCCCTAGAAAGATTTCTACAGTAATTCCTAACTTGCAGAAACGGTAGGTAGTTAAATCCCCGTAATCCCCATCTTTCCTCCAGTTCTTGCAGCGTGCCCCAGCGATTTTCTCCTTCTTTAAATAGATCCCCCAATTTCGTTACCCCTTTTTGTATCCATTTCTGAAAGAGTTTGTCATTACTACCCGGCTCAAAGCCTGGGTTACGCACCAATGGTAAATGTTTGGAAATCTGATATGATAGATGAAAGTGTTTCCTCAGTATCTTCCATGCTAGAATTGTGTCCCTTAGTAACAGTGACCTTTTTATCGAGGTCAGAAGCTTGGGTAGGCTAGTATGCATTAGGGCTACCAGGTCCCATGGTGCGGCCAGCTGTCTTTCTAATGTTAGATTTGAGTGGAATGATGTTTTGTTGACCCAGTCCAAGATATGCCTGCTAAGACACGTTACATTATACCCTCGAACAGCCGGAAAATGTAATCCTCTGTGCTCTTTCCTCAGTTTTAGTTTTTCTAGTGAGATTCTCGGTTTCTTTCCGTTCCACAGAAATCTAGTAAACCTGCTCTCTAGCAATTTAATATCCGCATGCCGGAGTAATAATGGGATGGTCTGTAGTGGATATAGGAGCCTAGACATTCCCATCATTTTAATTAGATGGCATCTCCCGCCAGAGATAAAGGTACGTTTTTCCATCTAGTCAGGTCTGCTACTATTTTGGCTATCAGCGGAGGATAATTTAACTGGTATAGTGGATGAGGGTTCTTCCCTATTTTTATCCCTAAATATGTAATGTGAAAGCTTGTGTAACAGAAAAACGGGACAACCATCTTAGATGCCTGCTCTTTTCCGGCGATAGTGTCAACAGCTCGCATTTAGATGTGTTCACCTTGTAGCCTGAGTAAGAGCCGAAGTCCTAGGTGAGTGGCATTTTATCTACTTTTGTCACTTACCTGCAAATAGCTGAGGGAGAAGTTGTGACATCATTAGCTGCTTCTGTTCATGGGACAATGATGCTAGGAGGTCCCGTCTGCTGACTTCAGAAGGAAAAGGGTTCTTCTTTTGTGGTCCAAACCTTGCTGATTGCAGTTCTGTCATTGGCCTACAGAGGGCAGCTGTTGCTAGCATGGCTAACAGAATACTAACACAAACCTTTCTGTCCATCTCTACAATAAAACACATATGGATTTAGAGCAAAATTCGATTTCTGCTGCCACCTAGTGTCCATAAAAATGTTTGCATGTTAACTTTTTATACTATTTTAAATTACTATTTCTTTAAAAGCCATGAAAACATTCAGGGCATTTCTTTAATCATTGCATCAATATTCATTTTGAGCTAAAAATCTTTTTTTTTCATTCGGTCTTTATTACAAATATTCAACAGTTTTTGTTCTAAAGCTTTCATTTTCACTGTATCTCTGTATTACTTTTTGCTTTACAATAAATCTGTCAGGGAGCTGCTCTGCTGCCTTGATCTGTAGCCCTCATCTCTGAACTCCTGACAGCTCATAAACTGATAAGAATATGGCTTAAATCAGTTAGGAATTCGGCGACAATGAGTGTTTATAAGCTGTCAGGAGTTCAGAGATAAGGGCCACAGATCCAGCCATTGGAGCAGCTCACTGATGGATTCAGTGTGAGATACAAGGAAATGGTCTGCAAAGATGCACTTAAAATGTAGGTAGTAGAACAAAAGCTGTTGAAACTTTTTACCAAAGACCAAATGAAAAAGAAAAAAAAGATTTTTAGCCCCAAATGCGTAAAATTCAATGATAAAAAAAATGCCCTTGAACACCTTCAAGGTCTTTTAATAGTTGCAAATAGCAAAGTGTAATACTTGACTCACACTGTAATAGAAGATAGTTGATACTTTATAATGGTACCTAAAGGGGTTGTGTCACGAACCATATTCTACATTTTTAAAACCAGCACCTGGATCTGAATACTTTTTTAATTGCAAGTACCGGTAATTAAAAATTGAGTATAACCACTGAGGTATGCAATAAAATATATCTGTATAGCGCCACCTGCTGTTTGCTCTATTCCTTATTTCTTGTCCACCTCACTGAGGTGGTCGCATGTGCTCAGTTTAAATCTTCAACTGCTACCAGCCATATCTTCTGTTAGAAGTTGATGCAGTTACAGGGAAAGAGCTACAGCAGAAAGGACACATCCCATGAGAAAGGACATACCCCTCTACCGGCACACCTGAAATAAATCTAGCAGAGCAATGAATGTGGAGAACTCTGATTCATGTGAGGTACAGGGCTGGTTCTAGCTTTGTTAGAAAGGTATTGTCATGTACCATATGATGTCTGATTTTCATTTTTTTTACATCAATTATGGCATAACCCCTTTAGCATTGGCAGCATGAGTTAGCAGATGAATTACAGGACAACTATATAACCATGTCTACTATTATATTATTATATAGAAATGGAAGGAGGTCATCAGAGTTAGGCTATATGCACACGACCGTATGTGTTTTGCGGTCAGCAAATTGCGGATCCGCAAAAACCCCGGATGACATCCGTATGCCATCCGTTTTTTTTTTTGCGGATCTATTGTAACAATCCCTAAAACAGACAAGAATAGGACATGTTATATTTTTTTTGCTGGGCTACAGAACGGACATACGGTTGCGGATAGCACACGGTGTGCTGCCCGCATTTTTTGCGGACCCATTGAAATGAATGGGTCTGCATCCTATCCGCAAAAAAAAACGGAACAGACATGAAAACAAACAACGTTTGTGTGCATGTAGCCTTAGAATTCACTAACAGTATTTGAAAATGGATTTATGAGTTAATAGAGGGCTGTCCCTCGTTCAGAACCCTTATTTACAAAAAACACCTCTTCTTGTGGAGGATTCAGTACCTCTGTGCATGAGAGGACCATTGATTTCATTTTGAACTGTGTAATGCTCCCCATAACCTGCAGAGGAGCTGCAGGGTAAGTGAACGCCTGCTAGCAGGTTTCCACACATCCCTGGGTGTCCCAGCAGCAAACTAAAAAGCATAATCAAGAGTTAAGCCTCATGCACAGAACCATAGGTATTTTGTGGCCACAAAACACGGATAACGTCCTCCAATGTTTTTTTTTTCTGGATCCATTGACTTCAATGGGTCTGTAGTCTGCATTTTGCGGCCAAGAATAGGACATGTTCTATACTTTTCAGAATGGTCAACAGATGCAGAAATGGGTCTACAATACGTCATCCCTATTTTGTAGATCCACGTTTTGTGGACTGCAAAATACATACTGTCGTGTTCACGAGGCCTTAGGTTGGATTTATTGTATGAGAGAGGCTATTACTAGGTAGACTTGGAGAATGCTGGGGATGAGTTATAATACCACAACAGTTTAAACACATACAGATATATTTCCATACAGATCACCCAACATCAAAGGGATTCACTACTTTTTGTATAGGAAGGATTCCTCTACCAGGAGAACCCCAAAAGTCAATCCTGGTCAATTAGCTGACGTTGAGATCAGTGAAGGTTGCTCTTGACTTAAGAGAAATCCTGAGAAGGTGCCTCAAAAACAATTAGGAAAATTTGTTCTAAACTGACAAAATGGAGAACTCTTCAAATTATAAAAAACTAATAAATGGAGACATGCAACATATCATGTGCCTTTTCCAGAAGCTCTCCTACTTATCACCCCCTACTGCTAAGTTATAACCCACCTGTGGTGATCTTGTCTCTGAGCCTGGATGGTTGTGCAGAAGATAGCTGTGGCTTTCTGCAGGTTCTGAGCACCTTTTTATTGAGGACGATGAATGATGTCTCCTCCCATCCATTCCCATCACTGACCTCCCCCCTTACTCTTTACCACTTCTGTTCATGATGTCAGTGCACCTCCTGCCTTAAGCTACAGTACATGGAGATAAACTATTTGTCAAGAGGGTCACACAATGAATGATGTGGAAATATAGCTGAGTAAATGAGCGTAATATCGTTCCCTGACAGAGATGTTCACATTTATGGAAAATGTTAAATTAATTTTCTTTCATGTCGTATGGCGTTTTCAGAATATAATTCTAATACTTTTTAACTCTTCTACTGCTTAAGATTATGTATAATTGTACATTATAAGTTGCTGCCTTGTTGAGTTATAACTTACAGAACTGAAGAGTTGTTTTTTTGTGGTTTCATGGTCTCATTTCACTATGGCCCACAAAACAGTGAGCATCATCAAGTTAGTTCTGTTAAAGGTGTTGCCCTATCTCACCATTTCCACAGCAAGATGGGACGAAGCTCCAGCCCCAGGTAGCTCCAATTCACTACAATGGGAGTTACGGAAACAGAGGAGCGCCGGCCTGCATGGCTTTTTCATAAACCAAGCCACCTGGGGCAGGCGCGTAGAAGACCCATTTCTGTGTGGAAATGGTGAAATGGTACGACCCCTTTAATAGTTACATTCAGGCATGGTTGGGCTGGTCCAACAGGGTTCAACACTCTATTACCTCAATCCTGTTTGTCTGTAACCAACATGTTGTTTGTTACTGGTGTGTTTTGGGTCATTGTTGTTTTGAATCACCCATTTAAAGGGCATTTCTTCTTTGGCATAGGGTAACATGATCTTCTCAAGTATATTGATATATTCAAACTGACCCATCATCCCTCGTATGCGATAAATAGGCCCAACACCATGGTATGAGAGGCATCCCGATATCATGATTTTTGCACCATAATGCTTTACTGCCTTCACAGTGTACTGTGGCTTGAATGCAGTGCTCGGGGATCATCTGACATACTGTGTACGACCACTAGACCCCCCCCAAAAAAACTCTTTTGCTTTCATCAGTTAGCAAAACGTTACACTCTTTTGCTTTGGGCAGGTCAATGTGTTCCTTGGTAAATTTTAACCTATTCAGTCCTTGCTGGTAACCTGGCTTCACTTAATCCTCTTCTGATTGTAGCCGTACTCACCGGTAACTTCAGATCAACTTTGATCTTTCTGGAGGTGATCAATGAGTCTTTGCCATTCTGGATATTCTTTGATCCATTCGAACAGTCGTTCCCCGCTTCCTTCCACGTTTTTCAGTTTCTGGTTGCCACTTCAAGTCATTTGAGATCATTTTAGCAGAGCAGCGAATACTTTCACACACTCTCTTACAAATAGCACTGTTGCTTTTGCACTAGAAAATCACTCTTCTCTGCTGTATTGTAATGTCATCTTGCACTTTTATTTTTGTGTTGAACTGTTTTGCATCATTTGGAATCCAGTCCCCACCTAGTGCTTAGGAATTACAGGAATATCTTTGTTAGTTGATAACACTAGGAATGGTGTTTTGGTGCCAGACTTGATGGTGGATGCTGCAATGCCAGAAGTGTTGCACCACAGACTCTGTAGGTGGGGATTATTGAGGTGCATACATAGAAGCAATTATCTTATGCCTTTACGGTGTGTATGTGCAGCAAACTCATAAGATACTGAGAGTCCTGGTGGGAGACCACCGAGTGGTTGAGCAACAGAGATGTGAATAAAGACTTTCTGTTCAAGTTATGTGTGGGGATTATACAATGTTAAACATTAAAGTTGTACTTTTAGGTTGCCTGCACACAACACGGATTACAGTACCAGCAAAGTGTATGGGATTAGAGATGAGCGAACCCGAACTGCAAAGTTCGGGTTCGGACTGAACTTTGCGAGTTCGGGTACCCGAACCCGGACTTTTTCACCGAAGTTCGTGTTCGGGTGATTTTATTATTTTCTGTTATAACATGGTTATAAGGGAAAATAATAGCATTCTTAATACAGAATGCTAAATAAAATGTCTATTGAGGGGTCAAAAAAACAACAACTCACCTCATCCACTTGATCGCGCAGCTGGTATCTTCTTTTCTTCAGGACCTGCAAAAGGACCTGCGGTGACGTCACCACACTCATCACGTGGTGAGTGCAGTGACATCACCGCAGGTCCTGAAGAAAAGAAGATACCGGCTGCGCGATCAAGTGGATGAGGTGAGTTTTTTTTTAACCCTTCAATAGACATTTTATTTAGCATTCTGTTTTAAGAATGCTATTATTTTCCGTTATAACCATGTAGTAATGGAAAATAATAAAGTGAAGTTCGGGTCCCCATTGACTTAAATGGGGTCTGGATTCGGGGTGAAGTCCGGGTCCCGACCTGAACTTTGACCTGAAGTTCGTCCGAACCTGACAAACCCAAACTTCCACGGGTTTGCTCAACCCTATATGGGATAAAACAAATCTCATGTACACTTTGCTTTTTTCCTTGTGTGGATTTTGAAATCTGCAGTATGTCAATTGTTGATGCAGATTTGCACATAAATCTGCACCCTTAGGCCACTTGCACACGAACGTGTGCTGGCCGTGCCCGCGCTGCGAACCGCAAATTGCTGTCTGCAATGCACGGGCACTGACCGGTGGGGATGCCGCATGCGGATTGCGATCCCATTCACTTGAATGGGGTCCGTGATCCGTCAATCCCGCAAAAAGATGGGACAAGTTAAATCTTTTTGCGGAATGGAACCCCACGAAAGCACTCCATAGGGTTCCGTTCCGTATCTCCGGATTTGCGGACCCATCAAGTGAATCGGTCCACATCCGTGATGCGGAATGCACACGGCCTGTGTCCCGTGTATTGCGGACTCGCCATATGCTGGCCGCAATACGGCCACGGGGGACACACGGCCGTGTGAAAAAGGCCTTGAAGGCTATAGACTTTGGACTCAAAATGCATTGACCATGCATTGGTCTGGGACTGCTCTCTAGTTGTGGTGTGCATGGCACGCACATTATACACACACAGCTGTGGGTGGTCGAGTAATTCCTGAGAAAACTAGTGGTCTAACAGTTGAAAGTACCCTCTGAGACACTAGTGCATCGAAATACAAGAGATGGTGCAACCCCTGCAAACATAACATAGGCAGGGCATGCAGTGGTAGGACTTAACCTCCCTTAGCATTACAGAGGGTTCGGGCAAGAGCCATTAGTCATCTTTGGTACACTTTGGAGGATTTGTGGTGTGATGCACAGTCCCCAAGAGACTGTCAATCTTTCTGCAACTGTTCTACTGTTCATTTATTAAAGTCTGTATACCCACAAAGTCTGAGAGAAACCACTAAGTATTCTGTTCCACTTAGGCTAGGTTCACACCTGAGCGTTTTACAGCGCGTTACTACGTAAAACGCTCAACAGGCAAAAAACAATGTTTCCCTATGGGCATGGTTCTCACCTGAGCGTTTTACAGCGCGTATTGTTGTAGTAAAAAATATTAATAGTTGTAATCCACTCGCATCAAAGTTTGTGTAAGGAAAAAGGTGAATCCCTTCTCTCAGCCCTAGTCAGAGAGAGACACCAATGTTACCATCTTGATAGAAAATTCTGAGCAAACTCCCCCCGCCCTGCTCAGTCTGCTAACCTTTTATTTACTAACAAAAGGTGTAAAAGGGGCTGGCCCAAGACAAGGATACAGGAAGTTATAACATACAGGAAGTGATGTCAAAGGACAGGGCGGGGCAATCAATGTGGCTGGGCAGACAATGCACACGCCCCATCCCTGTATAAGGAAGGATGAGTCATGTCCACTGTCTGATCAGCCAGATGGCCGCCCACCCCCCATCACTGTCAGCATGGACCTCATTCAATACTGCTCAAAGGTGATCAGTATCTAATAAAGATCATTCTACTGGTTCCCATAGGCTTGAAATTATCTGTGAGGCATTGCTACGGCTATTGTCAGTATACGGTACTAGTATACCGACAAGGCAGATATGCATGTCTTAAAGGCAGATATGTCTCCAAGCCCACGGGAAGGTTTTCATACTGACGGTTTTGCCACTGGTCCCGATTCAGCCAAAGTACCCTCTGCTAGAGCGCTCCTTGGCTAAATCAGACACAGGGAGACAGATGACAATTTATAAAAACACACCCACATCCTAAAGTAAAATGTCCGCATAATAAAATTTCCACAACAGTCCCTCCTCTTTGTCATATGCTCCCCAATGTCCCTTGACGGATCTCCATCTTCTTCTTTGAAAAAAAACTTGTAAAACCTAACAGATGATGGAAAGTCAATCTTGACACGTCGCGTTGGTCGCCGGCTGGTTTGGGAGCCTCTGCATCTGGTCCATGGATTGGTCTTCAGGGCGTCTTGTCTGTTCGGGCTTCGGTAACTCAGTCGATTAGACATCAGGAACATCTCACCAGTATGAACGTGCTGTAAAGCGCCCTACGCCCCAAGAAGTACAGGAGCTTCTTTGGGGCGTATTGTCGTGCGTAACACCTTTGCTTTTCATTGTACGCCTCTGTGGTCAATAGAAAGAACGCGCGTTTCCAAAATACAAAAACGCCCCAAAATACGCCTTAAAAACGCCTGTAAACAGCGCTTATTAAATACGCTCAGGTGTGAACCCAGCCTTAAGGTGACCACAACCATCAAGCTTGCTGTGACTTTGCATGGGTTAAATAGAGTTTCTTGTTTTGCACTAAAAGGCGTAGCCCCCCCCCCCTCCCCCCTCCCCCCAGCATTCACACATCTTAATAAGTTCCTTGTACCATTTGATCTCTGGCTGATTTGAAGACTCCAGTTTTCCAGTGGTGCACTGACGTCTACCATCCATAATAACTCCGTTTTGTGTCAAGTTGTCTCTCCATAGTGAAAGCCCATAAATGAGGACAGAGCCCAGGGCAGATAGGCTGTTCTATTGCTTGACATGTGCTCTCATTTACTGTTTGAAATTGCTCTGCCACCTGCTGCCAAATGTCTTTCATTTCTATTACTTTCCTCACAAGTAGATCTTATCGCTGCACATTAACCTTATAGTAGAAACATGTTCTTTGGTGTGAGATTAAACCCTAATTGTTTTAATAGAATGTACATTATATCATTAATGGAGGGCTCTCATATCATTGTGCTTGTCTAATACATCCCGCATGTACTTCCATATAGATAATTAAACCCAGAGCTCAATATTTCTGAAGTAGATTCCACCAATTGGTCTCCATTTACCTCAGTATCAGGCATAGAAGGTTCATAAAGGTGTTTGGTGCCCATCTGAAATGTTGGATGTTTCCCTCCATTGTTACACTGGTTGGTTGTGTGGCAGGAAACTGAAGACTCAAAGTTTTCATCAAAGATTGTAAGAAGTAACTACAGTGTCTGATAGAAAAATCCTTGAGGGACCTGGCTCTGCAGTGACCACCATCAGCAGTGATTGTGTTCACCATCTTCCTGAGTCTTTCAGTCCTCTACATTCTACAATATACTGTCACTAGAGATGATCAAATCGATTCTCATCAAATCAGATTCGTTATGAACTTCACAAAAATTCTGCTGTCAAATGAATTTTAGGGTCATATTTAAGTAGATTGAATCAATAGGTAGAAAAGTCAGTGTTTTATTAGAAAGCATAGGGTCATTCAGAGTTCTGTGTGTGTTTTATACACCAGGAAGGTGCTGCAATAACCAAAAACCTCAGTGCTTGCAGAAAAATGTTTTCAGCAGCCAGTTGTTGGGGAAAAAACCCAAAACTAAAGCTTCTACAATTCATAAGTGTTTTATACGCATATTCCCAGGCAATCCCAGTATAGTAACATACATTGCACCTTTTTCTTTATAAAAACAAAAAACAAAACTGCTTTTAATAAAAAAAAAAGCAGTTCAGGTCATTTTTCTAGTGTGTTCATAGTAGGTCATGTTTAATTGAACCCGCTAATTGTAGCAAATACAGAGGAGAGGATTGTGAGGGGGAGCCAAGGAGCCCACAATGTTACATAGTTTGTAAGGCTGAAAAAAGACATCTGTGCATCCAGTTCAGTCTGTTATTTAGCAAGTTGATCCAGAGGAAGGCAAAAAGCCCAGTAAGGTAGAAGCCAATTTTCTTCATTTTAGGGGAATAAATTCCTTCTCGACTCCAATCAGGCAATCAGAATAACTCCCTGGATCAATGACCCTTCTCCAGAAATCTAATAATTATAACCTGTAATATTATTACACTCCAAAAATACGTGTAGATTAGAGATGAGTGTACCAAACCAAGTTTGGTCCGAACTTTGCTATTCTTCGTACAGCAGACGAACCCGAATCTTTCCGGGTTCGTTTCGGACGAATCCACTAAAACTGTGCCTAGTGCCATTTTACTGCACATGTTGGCGGGAAAAAAGTACTAAGGAGGCAGAAGAAGAGTTCTCACATGACCCTGAGAAGAAGTGGGGGAAGGGCTTGCCCCGATTGGCTCCCAGGCTGACAGACAGCCTGAATGAGCCAATCAGTGCTACAGCAGGCAGGGAGGTGCCCTAGCAGAATGAGCACAACACCATTCTGTGCTGGGCTGTGAAAGAGGGTGATTGGGTGTTACAATGTCTGCCCGGAAAAGGATCTTAGAGAGTCAAGAACAGTGAAAAATCCATCAATCAAGCTTATTGACAGGGAAAGTGAAGGGAAAGTCTGGGTTTCAAAAGGAGAATTGTATGTGTGGTGTACAATAGAGAGAAGAGGGGCAGCTGACAGACAGGGAGAGTAGAGACAGGATCTGTGGCTGTGTGTGCTATCAGAATTGCAGTTTTTTTTGTGGGGTTCAAAATATAATTGAGCAGTGTGTGTATATATATATATATATATATATATATATATATAATTACTGCAGCAATACCCACATCATTGTTGCAACAATCTTCCTGTGTGTGTTAAGTTGAAATTGAGCATCATACCTCAATTGTCCATTTACGTGCTGTACACGCACGTACGGCGCGCGTTGCTAAGCGCACAACACTTTGGATGCCGCACGTCTTAGCTGCTTGGCTTCAGTGATCCAGACTTGACACAGGGATCCCATGTACCCCGAAACGCGTTGTCTCAGAATAAAGTAAAACTATATTTGACGCCTGGTTGTGGTCTGCGCATTGTGTTATCCACTGTAAGCTCGACTACCACGGTCCGGCTCCCTTTTAGTGCTACAGTCTATCCAACCGCCGGTTTGGCTCCCGCCTAAGGATCTCTGATAAGTCCGGCTGCACCAACCAGCAATATTTTTTCCTTTGCCTTCACTGGTGTTGCGCCCAGTTTGGTGCAACGTGAATAGGTGAGCAAACTATAATTCCCTCTCAGAGGACCCTTTTGATTTTACATATTTACCCTATGAGCGCCTCTCTCCTCTTGTTGCCACATATTGCTATTTCCTAAAAAGTGACAGCAAATCCTCACCACGTCCTATGGCGGATAGTCAAAAGAGTCTTCCTGTTGACGACTTGTCTGACTGCCCTCACAGTTTGGGCTGCCCCAAGGAGGAGGTTGGGCAGGAGGCTGGTGACCCCATGCATACCTGTGTTGATGGTGGTGGTAATTGATAGTGGTTACCAGGAAAGATTAAAGGACCTTAACATGTATAGCTTGGAAGAAAGACGAGACAGAGGGGATATGATAGAAACTTTTAAATACATAAAGGGAATCAACAAGGTAAAAGAGGAAAGAATATTTAAAAGAAGAAAAACTGCTACAAGAGGACATAGTTTTAAATTAGAGGGGCAAAGGTTTAAAAGTAATATCAGGAAGTATTACCTTACTGAGAGAGTAGTGGATGCATGGAATAGCCTTCCTGCAGAAGTGGTAGCTGCAAATACAATGAAGGAGTTTAAGCATGCATGGGATAGGCATAAGGCCATCCTTCATATAAGATAGGGCCAGGGGCTATCCATAGTATTCAGTATATTGGGCAGACTAGATGGGCCAAATGGTTCTTATCTGCCGACACATTCTATGTTTCTATGTAATAGTGGCACCTGTAGCCACGGCATTGGTGTTTGACGCAGCGACAGTGGCAGTCAGGGAAAACGCAGAGCAGGGGAGGGGGGCCCAGGAGCCCATCATGATATCTCACAGTCTAATAAAAATGGCTGGGAGGTTGAAGACTCCGATGACGATTGTGTGCTGGACAGGACCTGGGAGTCAGAATGGGGGGGGTTCTAAGGAGGAGGCAACATCAGTGGAGGAGGGCGGTGGTGGCAGCAATAAAGAGCAGAGGCAACATGCATACCAAAGAACAGGCAGGGCCACGTCTGCTTTGGGATCTGGTGATGCCGCTGATGCTATAGGTGGCTTAGGCCCAAAAGGTGCCAGAGCTAAGCCCAGCTTGGCAGCCTGTAGCTCTATTTGAACAACTCCCATATGGCACATTTTTCTCCACAAGGCGAGCACACAAAACCACAGTGGTGTGCAAGATCTGCAGGACTAAAATAAGCCGTGGCCATTCAAACGCAATTATAGGTACCAGAGGTCTATTGCAGCATATGAGGCGGCATCATTTTTTGAAAAATACAACTAGCCAGCATTCCCAATCAGAACAAGTCTGTCCTCCTTCTCCTGGTCCTCTTTGTGACAGTCACCCACATCGCTAAGCAATACAGATTCTTTGTCATTATCATCATCCCACCACCTTCTTTTCCTGCTACAGATGTAGCAGCGCTAGCGATCACTGTAGAATCGCGTGAGCGCATAGCGATATCCTGTTTCATTAGCTAACAAAGCATGTAAAAAGATAACTGAGAAAATTCAGAGTGCAATTTGGGTTTGTAAACAGCAGATGGCGCATGGAACTGCAGTTTCATATGGTAGTATTTAATGTAATGAAGTTTAATAATCCCTGTACTGATTAATTCCACAGTGTGAGTGGTTTCTGTTTTCATACAGACTATTCGCAGTAATTGTGCTTGTAATCAGAAAGAAACAAAGCTGTGTAGTGTAGCTCCCTGAGAGGTTGTCAGTCCACGGTATACCGCAGTGTAACTACTACTTGGTCAGCTATTGTCCGGTAAACTTCCCGAGAGCCATCAATCGGTGTGAGTGACAGGCTCAATCTGCTGCTGTTGTGTGGCGCCAGCTACATGTGGATCTGCAGCTGCTCTCCTGATAAAGACAGTGTTTTCTCTAAATATTTAACATATAATTCTCCTCTCCTTAATGGAATATCGTTGAGATACTGTAAATGGAGGCCGCCGCGTGTGCTGATGGCGCCAGCACCAGTACCGGGCATGCTGGGGAGTCGAATGTGTTTACCTGTCACAGATGCTTGTCTGACATGTAGAAATCATTGTCAGCGCGGCCCCCTGTGACTTCCCCATCTGAAGCTACACATCATTTTATGTGATAATGTATACGCTTCCCGGCATGCTCTTCTCTCATGCCAGATTGACAGCCAAATTTATCTCCTACATGCTGAATTAGAAACACCCGTTAGCAGCAACCAGGGGCCCCGAAGCCCAGAACTGCAGAGAATCCTCCGACTTCTGCAAGAACAAGGAAACGTCAGGACACAAAGGCCGGAGATATGTTCTAGTCCAAACTTTCCAGAACTTTATTATTATCTATATCAGGGGTGGCCAGCCTGTGGCTCTTTGCTTCTTAAAGTGCGGCTCTAGCTGTGGAGCCGGGATGCAGTCGGTTCAGCTCTCTCTCCACCCCATGCTCAGATCTCTTTTCCTGATCGGGCACTGTTACTACTTTGCAGCTCCATCTCACTCTCCACTATGTCCTGATGCACACAGTGTGAGAACGTAGTACGTGGAGACGTTGTGCTCATCAGGTCACAGTGGAGTGTCAGACCTGCAGAGTAGCAGGTGCCCGAGCAGGAGCCCAGTGCCTGATCAGGAGAGGGAAGACGTTTTTTGATCTAAGCATGGGAGGTTCTGATCTGAGCATGGGGGGGTCCTGATCTGGGCAATGGGGGTCTGATCTGAGCATGTGAGGGGGCCTAATCTGAGCAATTTAGGCTCTGATCTGAGCAATGGGGGCCAGATCTGAGCATGGGGGTAAATCTGAGCATGGGGGGTATTGTTTGAGCATGGGGGGCCGATATGAGGATGGGGGCAGATATGAGCATGGGGGCAGATGGGGGGGGGAATATGAGCATTAGGGGGGGAGATCTGAGCACTGAGGGTCTGACACTGGGAGTCTGATTTGTGTTGTCTGATCCGAACATTGGGGGTCTGATTTTGGGGGTCTGATTTGGAGGTCTGATGAGGTTTGGGGATCTTATTTTAGGTCAGATTAGGATTAAGGATCTGATTTAGGAGTCTGATCTGAGGTCTGATGAAAAATTTATTTTATCTTTTTTTCTCTGCTAATGAAAAAATAAGAAAAAAATATTTTTATCAGACCTCAAATCAGATGACAAATATATTTTTTCTCTTATTTTTCTTTGTTAAAACCTAGGTGCATCTTGTAGGGCGAAAAATACAGTAACTTGTGTCTAAATGTATAGCTTGTGGCTCCTGGTGGTCATAGGTTTTTATTTTTTTTGCTCTTTGTGTCTGTAAGGTTGCCCACCCCTGATCTATATCATCGCTGATGATCTACATCACCTATCTCACCTATCTATCTGCAGTGTATCTATCAATATCTATCACATGATCTATCTACAGGATCTATCTAATATATATCATCTATCTATCTTCTCTCCAGTGCTGAGAACCCCCAGAAACATTCAAACATTGACAGCTACAGTACTGTACCTGCGGTGGAAGTACTGTAGACAGAGATCTAGCACCTCGAGGTTTACATTTATTTCCCTGGAGATAAGCGACACCTGGATTATCTGGCAACATTTTATCTCCTGTCCTTGAAAATAAATGAATTGATCGGTAAATTAAAATAGTCTCTCGTCAATCTGTATAATATGCTGTCTGTGTCATAAGGGATCAGGCTTCTTGAGAACTTCTATCATGGTCAATGAAAATGGTGTGAAGGTGATGAGTAGAGATAAGAGAATTGAAACTGACAAAGTGGAATTTGATCCGAATTTCAGGAAAAATTCCATTTGCACCGAAGCCGAATTTCCTCATGCTTCATGGTAACGAATCGCATTTTTTCCTAAAATGGCTGCTGCACATGTGAGGACATTGGGCAAGGAACTGCAATACCGGATCCGTCTCTCCAGTGTCATCCGGAAAAACGGATCCGGTATTTTTTTTTCCACAGATTTAAAGGTCTGCGCATGCGCATACCAAGAAACCGGATCCGTTTTTCCGGAACACTTGGTAATGGATCCAGCATTAATACATTTCAATAGAAATATGTGGCAAGTGTTCCGGAATTTTGGCCAGAGAGAATACAGCAGCATGCTGCGGTATTGTCTCCGGCCAAATACCGTAAAAGTGACGGAACTGAAGACATCCTGATGCATACTGAATGGATTGCTTTCCATTCAGAATGCATTAGGATAAAACTGATGTGTTTTTTTCGGTATTGAACCTTTATGACAGAACTCAATACTGGAAAACTTTAACGCTAGTGTGAAAGTACTCTCAGTGGAAAAAGGAAAAATATATTTGCCGCTCAGCGGTGCAGTTATCTGTTCTAAAGGCCTTTTTTCCGTGTATTAGTGGAAAAAGGAAAAATATCTTTGCCGCTCAGCAATGCAGTTATCTGTTCTAAAGCCCTTTTTTACGTGTATTAGTATAAAAAGAAAAAAAATATTTGCCGCTCAACGGTGAAGTTATCTGTTGTAAAGCCTTTTGTGGCCTGTATTAGTGGAAAAAGAAAAATATATATTTGCCGCTCAGCGGTGCAGTTACCTGTTTTAACCCCTTAACGCAGAACGCCGTGCATGTACGGCGGGGGATGCATTGCCAGAATGCATTCTGCCGTACATGCACAGCGGGATGATCGGTCGGGCACCAGAGCGTGCGCGCCTGATCACTGCAGGGGTCCGTCACTGATAGCCGGGCTCCTGCTGTATCTGTCTGCATCGCTGTTTATAGCGATGCCGGCGGATTAACCCCTTCTACGCCGCGGTCCACACTGACCACGGCATAGAAGTGGTTTGCGGCGGGTGAAGCAGTGCATTGAGTCCTCGCGCTGCTGTGGCGGGGACCCGATGCGTGACAAGGCAGCCCGATGCCGTGCAGAGGCTGCCCAATGCCCTGCACGTCATCGGGACCTGCCTTCTACGGGTGCCCCAAAAATAGTACCAATCAAACCATCATCTCATCCCACAAAAATGATGCCCTACCTAAGAGAATCACCCAAAAAAAATAAAATAAAAAAAAAGGCTCTCAGACTATGGTGACACTAAAATATGATTATTTTTTTTGTTTAAAAAATGATATTAGTGTATAAAACTTAAATAAATAAAAAAAGTATACATATTAGGTATCGCCGCATCTGTAACAACCTCTATAAAACTATCACATGATTTAACCCCTCAGATGAACACCGTAAAAAAATAAAAATAAAAACAATGTCAAAAAGCCATTTTGTCACCTTACATCACAAAAAGTGTAATAGCAAGCAATCAAAAAGTCATATGCACCCCAAAATTGTACCAATTAAACCGTCATCTCATACTGAAAAAAATGAGCCCCTACATAAGACATTTGCCCCAAAAATATAAATCAACTATGGCTTTCAGAATATGGAGACGCTAAAAAATCCTTTTTTTTTCAAAAATGCTTTATTATGTAAAACTGAAACAAACAACCAAAAAAAGTTGTCATATTTGGTATTGTCGCATCCGTAACAACCTGCTCTATAAAAATAGCTCATGATCTAACCTGTCAAATGAATGTTGTAAATATCAAAAAATAGAAACAGTGGCAAAACAGCAATTTTTGGGTTACTTTGCCTCTCAAAAAGTGTAATTTAGAGCAACCAAAAAATCATCTGTACCCTAAAATAGTACCAACAAAACTGCCACCTTATCCCGTAGTTTCCAAAATGGGGTAACTTTTTTGTAGTTTTTACTCTAGGGGTGCATCAGGGGTCTTCAAATGTGACATTGCAAGTTAAAATTATCCCAGTGAAATCTGCCCTCCAAAAACCATATGGCGTTCCTTTCCTTCGGCGCCCTGCCGTGTGGCCATACAGCAGTTTTTGACCACATATGGGGTGTTTCTGTAAACTACAGAATCAGAGCAATAAATATTGAGTTTAGTTTGGCTATTAATCCTGGCTTTGTTAGCGAAAAAAAATGATTAAAATGGAAAATCTGGCAAAAAAATTAAATTCTGAAATTTCATAGCCATTTTCAATTAATTCTTGTGGAACATCTAAAGCAGGCATGGCCAACCTGAGGCTCTCCAGCTGTTGCAAAACTACAACTCCCAGCATGCTCAGACTGCCTACAGCTATCAGCCTGCAGCAGGGCATGGTGGGAGTTGTAGTTTTACAACAGCTGGAGAGCCGCAGGTTGGCCATGCCTGATCTAAAGGGTTAACAAAGTTTGTCAAATCAGTTTTGAATACCTTAAGGGGTGTAGTTTCTAAAATGGGGTAACTTTTTTGGAGTTTCTACTCTAGGGGTGCATCAGGGTGGCTTCAAATGGGACATGGTGTCAAAAAAACAGTCCATCAAAATCTGCCTACTAAAAACCATATGGCATTCCTTTCCTTCTGAGCCCTTCTGTATAGAGTCCTTAAACACTTATTCCTTATTATATCACTTAATTCTCTTCGGATATGGGGGTGTATGCCATCTGGACCTGTTGATTTGTCTATTTTAATCTAAGACGTCTCTGCACTTATTCCTGGGTCAGGCAGGGCACTTTTAATGGTGAGTTTACTTTGACACTCTACATTTTATCTTACAGTTCATTTTCTTCAGTGAATACAGTGGAGAGAAAAATATTTAATAGATTCGCTTTCTCCTCATCGCTCTCTATAACTCCTCTCTCATCACTCTGTAAAATGTCAACACTTTTCCAGGTTAAGCTTTATACCATTTATATAATTGAATAACATTTTAGGGTTAGTTTTAATCTCAATGAGTCTTTCTGTCTCTAACTTAGCTACTTTTATCTGTCTTTTACATATTGTATTTTTTTCCTTATAGTTTTTCAATGCTTCATGTCTACCATCCTATTTTAGTGATTTAAATGCTTTCTTTTTGTCATTCATTGTTTCCTTTACATTTCTATTTATCCCCCAAAAAAATTCTTGTTCCTCACCATTTATTCCCATACGGTATGTACCTCTGCAACGACCGGGCCGCAGGGGCAATATGTGAGCGTGGTGGGTCGATTGGTGTAGTAGTTGTTACTCACGGTTAGCAGAGCTCCCTGGCCGGTATGCAGTGTATGGAAGGATAGCACCAGGTTCTTTTGGGGCACACTCTGGTGTTTAGGGATTTCCCGCCAGATGGTGGTTGAGGTGCCCTTCGTCGTATGGTTTAAGGTGCAGGGGAGGCAGGGTCCCTGGTGTTCGTGACACCAGCACTGTTAAGTGCAAATTGGTGATAAGTTCACACAATAAGGAGACCAGTTCTCTTAACAAATTCCCAGTACTTTACTGAAGCTGATCCAAAGGTCATCAATACTTTTGGTCCCTTAACAAGTAGGAGGCACATATGAAAACTGTTGTAATTCCTACACCGTTCACCTGATTTGGATGTAAATACCCTCAAATTAAAGCTGACAGTCTGCAGTTAAAGCACATCTTGTTCGTTTCATTTCAAATCCATTGTGGTGGTGTATAGAGCCAAAAATGTTAGAATTGTGTCGATGTCCCAATATTTATGGACCTGACTGTATATGCTTACCTTTGCCACATGAAATAAGCAACAAAAAAAGAATATTGAAATGACAGCCATGAATATATTATCGGTATTGCTAATAGTTTTAGACCCTTGAGTCCTTCTAAGCTGAAAACTTCCTACTATTGTTCTTAGTGGAATTTCAACTCAGTTCTTTTTATGTTTACCCTTTTAGTTTGTTTTCCTGTTTTCTTTTACTTAGTTGTTCATTTCTAAACACTAGATGGTTCGTCACTCCCTCTCTGGTTTGCCTGGATCTTCTGTAATCTTTCCCTTCTATCGGCTGGTACAAATAACTAACTCTGGAGTTTAGATAACTCTCCAAAATGGCTGCTGAGGGGCAACTTTTTTCTCAGACATCACACTCTCCTTCTTCTTCTCCTCTCTGAGAGAGCATGGGGGAGTCAGCCCTGGGAGGTTTGTTAGAACCTCCCCCTCCCTATGCAACTATATGGGAACTCAGGAACAAGCGCATTTTCATGAAACATAATCACAATATTAGGCAGTGTGTTTCAGGACACTGCACCTCTCACAATTAGAGTTTACGATTCCTTAAAAAAGATACCATTTTGTCGCTGTATTTTTTATTCTTGAGGGCATTGTCCCAGTAAGTGAGGCTAATGGCCGCTGGTCAAATTTTGCTTTTTAGAAGTTTGCCATTTTTGTGCCTCCCTGAAGAAACACTCTTTTAAATGACAATTGGAAAGTTATTATTTTATGGTCACTATTTCCCATGTGTCCCCCAACCTGCATGTCTGCTGTTAGGTCTATTGGTTAATACTAAGTCCAATATGGTCATTACTCTAGTCGGATCCTGAACCAGTGGGGAAAGGTAATTGTCTTCGGTTAATGCTAAGAACCTGTTTCCTTTATAAGATCCACAGGTTTCAGTATCTTAGTCAATATCTGCACTGCTGTGTACAAGATCTGTAGGATGAAGATAAGCTATAGGCATTTAAACATGAACATAGGCACCACAGCTCTATTGTACCACATGAAGTTGTTTCACCAGATCCAGTGGAAAAATAGAATTAGCCAGCAATCAGAACAAGACTATCTTCCTGCTGTTGGTCTCCTATGCCGCATCCACATACAGTACAGTGTCCTTGTCATCATCATCAGTTACAGCTTCTTCTGCTTAGACTACTGCTCCTCCTCATCTCTGGCATCAGCCATCAATAATGGAATATGCGGCCAGTAAACAACTCTATGCATCCAGCAATAGTGTGGAAGCTGAACTCCTACCTGGCCAAATTGCTGGCAGTTTAGTCGATGCTGTACCACTTAGTGGATTCCACTGCCTTTAGGAAACTGATGGTGTGTGCTCAGCCTCGATGGAAGATACCTAGCAATCATTATTTCTAAAAAAAAACATCCCTGCCTTGTACTGTCATATGGCAGAGAACTTGGGCTGATCCTAGGAATTTTTACTGTGTGTCAAGGAGCAAGCCAAAGTGGACACCTGGATCAACGGTTAAAGACAGGGACAGTACATGTCTTTAATGGTTCAGTGGGTCCACTGAGTCACTGACACAGCACCACGGCCAGGTCCTATTGACATCTTCATGATTGTGTCTGGTTTCCACACTAGGCACTAATCCATTTCCTCCCCCTCGTCCTTCATAGACATCCTCCCATCCCCAGCAACAAGCCAGAGCAATGGCAGAGCACTGGGCACTGTGAACTGGTTAATTTCCACAGTGGTGGAATTGCAGGAAAATTGAACAGTTACCGTACAGTAATCTCTGGGGGTCCAGCAGGGGAACACTTGGCGATCAGTTAAAAGGGATAGTCCAAAGAAGAGAATCACTTTAATAAGGCTTTTATCTGTTCAGCTACACTGCAAAAATTTTATTATTTCTTCATTTTCTGTAGGGATCTGAGTTTCAATCTGTTGGGAACCACAAAACTGTTTCAAACCCCAGAAACTACAAAGACTGTCTAGTCTTGTGCTATAGTTCACTGTACACACTCTAGTAAAGGTGCCAGATATACAGCAAAGTACACCATGTGCATGCAAGGTGTTAATTGCTCCGTCTCCATGACATAGATAATTTTGAGATGTTATGTACTCTTGGTCACAAAGAGAAACATATTGCATTTTAAAAAGGTCTACTCCTGAATAGAAGACACTTTTCTGGCCAACAAAGCTCCTGTGTTTGGCCTGTGACCTCTCAGGTCAGACAGAACTTCCTCCTTATGATTAATTTTAGTTTCTGAACCCAGTGCAGGTGCCAAATTGGGCATATTAAGCTTGACTCATTTGCCACCTTTTACTTAAATTAACAACTACTTGTGTAAAAGGTGGCTTTTGCCACAATTATCCTAACAACCCTACAGCATTTTTGTATCACTTGGATTTGTCAAAAAACAATAATTTTATATATAAAGAATGCCAGCTTCATCTGAGGATGCCAGCAATGGTCTGGATCCAGATATGGTACTAATATTTCTGTCTAAAGGATGTACACAAGTTTGCATGAAAATCCAGAAAGCCTCACAAAAACTCCTAAAGGCTTTATGGATCTTCATGCATCAACATCAACACAAGCATCCTCAATGGGCTAAATTGGAAACAGGACTTTATCCTACATTATTAGCATACAATTTATTTTTGGTGTGATATCCCAATATAAATACATTGCATTTATGTGTTATGTGATTTTTGTATGTTCCTACTGTTTGTGATTTTGTATATTTTACTTTGAATTATTTTTTTTGTAATATACACCTGTGTGGCTCAAATGACTTGTTCTAGATTTGTTATTAGTCGGGCTGTCTTTTAAATCACTGTGCATGTTTTTCACCTTCACGCTATGGCTAAGAGCCTACACATGTCCACTGGACTATGTTCTTTTTGTTAAATGGAGAGGGAGACAAGCTGCTACCAGACCCCTCCAACAGTAGCTTAGTTTATGCTGGAGTAAAGGAGCAGGCATGTTGAAATCCAATATGTCCAGTTCTTTTCCCCATCAGAAAATGTCAGTGGAAGTCTGCAGACCCCCACAAGCATTGGTCAGCTGATCTTGCCAAAAAGGTAATTAATGTGTATAGGTAACTTTAGATTATACACCTTAAAAAAAGGGACTATATAGTTTAGAATACATATTTTCCAATGCCCTATTGGGGATTTTGAGTTCATAGAAAATACTACTGAGGATCCTCATCTCTCGGCCAGAGTGCGGATTGGTCTCTGGAGGTTCTCCAGCAAGGGGACACTTTGTGATCAGCTTGTTGTCCATAGACTTTTCTAACAAGTAAGTATTGTCCAAAGAGGAGAACCCCTTTTAAAAACAATAGAGCAATCTACAGAGCTATCTAATATCTATAAAAAAAATTATGGGAAAAGAGAACATAAAGTTAACCAATTGCTGGATATTTTTCACAACATTGCAGAAGCTTAAGGGTTAATTCTCAATTATAACAACGAGTAGGTAAGGGCTGGATATTTTTTTTTAGCAATGAGAGTTGAAAAGTAGCTGGTGCTCAGAAGCAAGGCCACAGGTGATGGAAAGGATTGGTGGATGGAACAAAATGAGATTTATGGAGAACTACATACCAAAGATAATGGGATCTGATGTGCTCTGGAGAGGAGATCATTGTCATTTTCATTGCAGACGATGAAGGGTTAATTCCCAGTTATAATGATGAGTAGGTACGGGCTAGCTAATTTTTAGCAATGAGAGATGAGAGGTAGCTGGTGCTCAGAAGCAAGGCCACAGGTGAAGGATTGGATTGTTGGATGTAACGTAATGAGATTTATGGAGAATTACATACCAAAGATAATGGCATCTGGAGAGGAGATCATTGGCCTTTTTATTGTCCGCTAAACTGGAATAACGTCATCCATATCTCCAGAGCGTGGAGTTTTGCTGCTGTCTACAAGACCATGAAAGAGATAAGAATGACTTGATAATTGCAGGTCCTGAAATAACCTCAGTGATATGTGGCATGTTAGGATCAAGTGTCTATATCATAAACATTCCAATATTGACAGCCAACTAACCATGCACTAAACATGAGCGAATTATTGGTGACCCTTTCGGGCCCTTGTTAACTACCCTTCACCCGTAATACCTCCATCTTTACCCTTTTACTTGCCCCTTACCAATAAAACACAGAGACTTGAGTCGGATTTAAATCGGCCATAGTAGCCGTTATTTATTAAACAAAAATACAAATATATTGACAATAAATTAACCCAGACGAGGGAGGTCCTAGAAGCCCCAACATGTATAAATCCATAACAACCACCAACTGGACAATCCACCTTGCCTCCAGCCGTAAACACCCAGCTCGGAGCCACCAACTGATGGATGCCTCACCGATTAATCAAGTGCCCAATCCTGAGAGTCCAGCCCCACCATTGAGGCCCTCTCATTCTCAAGCACCAACCCATTCCACCAGCTCCGAGGACCTCCCCCCGCCTTGACTGCCGCGACAAACATAACATACAATCCCCACCTTACCCCATACTCTCTGAATCTCTACCAATACCGCCTGCTACCTCCACATCTCCTCTTCAAGTGAGGGGGGGGGGGTGGGCGCTTTTTAAAATTGCTCTAGAATGGCCACCGGGCTAAGCCCCTTAAATAAAGTCCCCCCTAACTCCACCCTTAATATCCCGTCCCTCCGCCTCCCATTAACCCTACACCTACCAGGCCCCTTGCACCCAAATTCTTCATGAAGGCCTACCCTTAGGGTAAACCTCTAGTCCGGCCTTACTTGATTTCACTAAATGTATAAAAACCACATCATGCAGTTGTCCTTTTCATGGTTTGAAATATGCTTCTGTCTTCAAAGAAGCATATACAATTTTTTGAGGTAGTGAAGAATATGGTTTATCAACTTGTGTCTCCAGCTGCTATGGTGTGAATGAAGAAAATTGCCCAAGCTCTGTCTGGCTCATAAGTCTCTCTGGGCAGAGCTCTCAGTCACTACACTGGACCAAACTTTAATGAAGCACTCCCACAAAAATGTGTATTCTCTAACCTGTTAGAAAGGTATATGATGTAAACTATAGTGAGGGCAATTTTATTACCAGTGACTGCATTTGTGAGTTATAACCTCCCTTCTGTGTCTCACCTGTGTCATGTGATCAGCACTCTGATCTTCAACTGACACAGTATAGGAAGTCAGTTACTTCTCTACGAGATTGACATTGAAGCTCCCATTGGAATTCATAGAGAAATTGTCCACACATAAGATGCTGTGTTATTTGGATAGTCAGAGTGTTGGTCACATTACACAGCTGAGGATCAGAAGGGAGGGGATAACTCAGAAATACAGTCACTGGTAAGAAAATTACCTTCACTACAGTTTACATCATGTACCTTTCTAACAGGTCAGAGAATAAAGATTTTTGTGGGAGTGCTTCTTTAGCAGGAGTGTCTTTTATAGCAGACAGGATATCCTATAACAATATGTGGTTTCTAGGCCACCTGAAATACCACAGCCTGAAGAAAATGCTAAAATCATAGCCCCTTACCAACCAGTAGCCATGATATGCGTTGTTTAAATATATTGCATGTAAGTAGGATTTATTACTTGCACTTTTTGCAGGCCCTGCACCTAAACTTTAATGAATATTGGCTGACTAAGGCTACTTTAACACTAGCGGCAGGACGGATCCGACAGGCTGTTCACCCTGTCGGATCCGTCCTGCCGCTATTTCGCCATGCCACCGGACTGCCGCTCCATCCCCATTGACTATAATGGGGACGAGGGGCGGAGCTCCGGCGCAGCACGGCAGTGCACGGTGAGAGGCCGCCGGACTAAAAAGTCGGACATGCAGTACTTTTAGTCTGGCAGCCTCTCGCCGTGCACTGCCGTGCACTGCCGTGCTGCGCCGGAGCGCCGCCCCTGTCCCCATTATAGTCAATGGGGATGGAGCGGCAGTACGGCGGCATGGCGAAATAGCGGCAGGACGGATCCGACAGGATGAACAGCCTGTCGGATCCGTCCTTCCGCTAGTGTGAAAGTAGCCTAAGGGTTTGTGGGCTCTATCTGGCTAGGATTGCCCAAGCACTGCCTTAGTGCCCAAATGGTCAGTCCACGAATGTCTTTATTTACAACTGGGGCTCCCAGTTGTAGCACAGGATAAAGAGTAATGTGAAGAGGTCAATGTTCTTACTGACACTACATCTACATCTGATCCCCCGTCAGACTCAGCAGCACAAACACATTGTTATCACATTATAGCGGAGTAATGGGGCAGAACTAAATGTCAGGATGAGCAGAGAGGACATGGCTGGAATCATAGCCTCGACATGAGGCTATTAGGGGCTGTTATTTTTCTATCAGTGACATGATGATGAAGATAAACCATTGGATCCTTCCTGTGAAGGGTTATTGGTGAAAGAAGAATAAATAGTTACCAGTTTAATAGTCATATACGTACATCCATTCAGTTTAACCCACCATCCTGAGGAAGGCAGAGAATCCTCATGAGGCAGAATCCGGCTTTCTCTATTCTAGGGGAAAAAATTCCTCCCGACTCCAAATCTAGCAACCAGAATTAGGGTCCATTCACACGTCCGTAGTGATTTGCGGATCCGCAATACACCCGGCCGACACCCCCATAGAAATGCCTATTCTTGTCCGGACAAGAATAGGACATGTTCTATTTTTTTCCGGAGCCGCGCCCGGAAGATCGGCGGCGCGCTCCAGAACTGCTGATGCGGAGAGCACATAGTGCGGAACGGAAGCGGACCCATTTCCGGACGTGTGAATAGAGCCTTAGGATAAGGGAGCAGGGAAAGGAAAATGCAGCGGCACTACGTGCAAACACCTGTGTCTTTATGCGTCCGTGTCGAACCCAGGGGAAGCAGCCGTAATGAGATACACAGCAAATGATGGTGCTCAGCGTGAAATAGCGGTAAGTTGATAGGAGTTGAGAAAGAGACGCGGCACTCACCAAACTTCTTTGTGCTGATGGCTGTTTATTACAGGTGGAGCATCATGCGCAAGCAGGGGGGATGGGATGGCCACAGTGTGCGTCGGCGGCGACGGCCGTTTCGCGCTGGAATAGCGCTTCTTCTGGCCACCTAGGCTGCAAAAAAGTGTCACACATGTGGTATCGCCGTACTCAGGAGAAGTTGGGCAATGTGTTTTGGGGTGTCATTTTACATATACCCATGCTGGGTGAGATAAATATCTTGGTCAAATGCCAACTTTGTATAAAAAAATGGGAAAAGTTGTCTTTTGCCAAGATATTTCTCTCACCCAGCATGGGTATATGTAAAATGACACCACAAAAAACATTTCCCAACTTCTTCTGAGTACGGCAATACCAGATGTGTGACACTTTTTTGCAGCCTAGGTGGGCAAAGGGGCCCACATTCCAAAGAGCACCTTTCGGATTTCACCGGCCATTTTTTACAGATTTTGATTTCAAACTACTTACCACACATTAGGGCCCCTAGAATGCCAGGGCAGTATAACTACCCCACAAGTGACCCCATTTTGGAAAGAAGACACCCCAAGGTATTTCGTGATGGGCATAGTGAGTTCATGGAAGTTTTTATTTTTTGTCACAAGTTAGTGGAATATGAGACTTTGTAAGAAAAAAAAAAAAAATCATCATTTTCCGCTAACTTGTGACAAAAGATAAAAAGTTCTATGAACTCACTATGCCCATCAGCGAATACCTTAGGGTGTCTACTTTCCGAAATGGGGTCATTTGTGGGGTGTTTGTACTGTCTGGCCATTGTAGAACCTCAGGAAACATGACAGGTGCTCAGAAAGTCAGAGCTGCTTCAAAAAGCGGAAATTCACATTTTTGTACCATAGTTTGTAAATGCTATAACTTTTACCCAAACCATTTTTTTTTTACCCAAACATTATTTTTTTTATCAAAGACATGTAGAACAATAAATTTAGAGAAAAATTTATATATGGATGTCGTTTTTTTTGCAAAATTTTACAACTGAAAGTGAAAAATTTAATTTTTTTGCCAAAAAATTGGTAAATTTCGATTAATAACATAAAAAGTAAAAATGGCAGCAGCAATGAAATACCACCAAATGAAAGCTCTATTAGTGAGAAGAAAAGGAGGTAAAATTCATTTGGGTGGTAAGTTGCATGACCGAGCAATAAACCGCTAAAGTTGTGGAGTGCCGATTTGTAAAAAAGGGCCTGGTCACTAGGGGGGTATAAACCTGTGGTCCTTAAGTTTAACTAACTGCTTGGGCTTAACCCCTTATACCCCGGGCCAATTTTTACCTTCCTGCCCAGGCCATTTTTTGCAAATCTGACATGTGTCGCCTTATGTGGTAATAACTTTAAAACGCTTTTACTTATACTGGCCATTCTGAGATTGTTTTCTCATCACATATTGTACTTCATGATAGTGGCAAAAATGATGCAAGAAAATTTAGACTAGAACCTTCAGAATCACAGGTGCATATCAATGAAGCAAACATAATTACAAAAAACTAAATGGCTGCACACCGTTATATATACAAACAATAGAGCTAAGAAATGGGGATCATTCTAGATGAAAGTGGTACAATACCGACTATAAATGAGTAATGGAAGCTCTTAGTGCACATATGTGTCAGGCCCATCTACCAGGCGTCAAGGTGGCTTCCGCAGATGGGTCCTGTGACGGACTGAACCGTCACTGGGGCTGCTGCAGAAGCCTGAGGGCCAGCCTCCTTCCTACAGACTATGGACCGAGAACTATGGAGACCACCTCAGACCTTTTGGGGTTACAAGGAACTATGACCCTGATTTATGTGTGTAATTTATATGCCACATATTTCCTATTGCCCATTAAAAAGGCATGGTGTGGATTCAGCAACACAAAAAGGGTTAACTCTGCACTGAAACTCCCACTGATTGTGTTAGTGATGGGATTAAGATAGTTGATTATAATAGCAGCCGACTCCTATGATACACTCAGGAGATAATACCATCACATGTGTCTCCTCTTCCCATTCATTCATTATGGAGGGTGTGAAGATATCTGTTTGCATGTTCATTGTTGATTGCGTCAAAGACAATGCTAGTGTGTTTGTTAATTGCGTCACAGACAATGCCATTGTGTTTGTTGAATAGGGTTAGTTTTGTGTTTAAACTGTACAGGATTGGCTGCTATATCATATCCTCAGTATGTCATGTGTATATAAGTCAATGCTGTGTGTTCAATAAAGAGTTCCTGTTTTACATTCAACATAGAGCCTTGTCTCATGTGTATGGGGATTGCTATACGCTGTATACTCCCCTGGCTATAACTACTATGTCTTGTAAGAGCTTTTCCTGCTCTCTGGATTTAGGCGAGACCTCAACCAAGCTTCGACGGTTCGTGGGGTCTGCAGTAGAGATGGGAAGTTCGGATCTTTTTCATGAATCGGTTCATTCGAATCAGTTCATTCAAAAGAACCGATTCATGAATCGGATCTTCGGTTCACTTCCTGAGTCGGCAGAAGCAAGTGAACTGAAGATCAATGCGCATGCTCAGCTCATCGAATCTTCGGTTCACTTGCTGAGTCGGCTCTCAAGTGAACCGAAGGTCAAGAGGGACTCGCTCCTGGCAAACACAGCTCTGCTGCAGTGAATGCAGTGGAGCAGACTGTGATGTAATTATAATGTATAGTTATTGCAGGGACTCAGAGAATCGTCTGAGAGTTTATTAGTTAAAAGAATCGAATGAGTCACAGACTGTGTCACCGAGTCCCTACCAGACTTCCTGCTCTGCTACATGCTACACTGCTGCATGCACCCTGTACACACACAGCTCCACTACATGCTATACTAATGCCCCCCCCCTTTCCCCCTGGGAGACAGGGAGCCGCAGAGCAGGAAGCCTGGCAGGGACTCGGTGACACAATTCTTTTAACTAATAAACTCTCAGTCGATTCTCTGAGTCCCTGCACGACTCCCCCTGTGCTGTGAGTCAGTGCTGGTTGCCTCTGATTGGTTGGAGGGCGGGGAGGGGCGGGGCTAGCTTCCACTGTAGGCTCCTATTACACTGCCTCTATGCTAACATGACTGAGATGTTTCACTCGGATCGGCTCAGTCAGAGGAATCGACTCTTCCGGTTCAGTGAACTGAATCCATTCAAAAGAACGATTCGTTCATGATCCGGACATCACTAGTCTGCAGTGCTCACGGTGTCAAGTGGAGTGCTTGGAGTCCTCGGGAAGCACTAGGAGCACCTATCAACGGAGGTACCTGGTCGGGGTGCCAGGAGATCCGTTACAGGTCCCTATCACTAAATATACTGCCTCACATTGTAGGCTTAAGTAAGTCCAAAGTGAGGCAGTATATTTAGTGATAGGGACCCATCTGTGGAAGCCACCTTGACGCCTGGTAGATGGGCCTGACACGTATGTGTGCTAAGAGCTTCCATTACTCATTTATAGTCGGTATTGTACCACTTTTATCTAGAATGATCCCCATTTCTTAGCTCTATTGTTTGTATATATAACGGTGTGCAGCCATTTTACTTTTTATAATCATGCTCGCTTCATGGATATGCACCTCTGATTCTGAAGGTTCTAGTCTAAATTTTCTTGCAATATATTGAGGGTAGCACCTCTTTTAGACTGAACACGCCCATCTACCTGGGACTTCTGAGCAGAGTATGTTTGTAGCTGGTTCCTACACTGCCCTGAATATTGTAGGCTTAAGTAAGTCCAAAGTGAGGCAGTATATTTAGTGATAGGGACCCATCTGTGGAAGCCACCTTGACGCCTGGTAGATGGGCCCGACACGTATGTGCGCTAAGAGCTTCCATTACTCATTTATAGTCGGTATTGTACCACTTTTAGGCTACTTTCACACCTGCGTTCAGGTGTCCGCTCGTGAGCTCCGTTTGAAGGGGCTCACGAGCGGCCCTGAACGCAGCCGTCTGGCCCTAATGCATTCTCAGTGGAGGCGGATCCGCTGAGAATGCATCCGCCTGCCAGCGCTCAGCCTCCGCTCCGCTCAGTGAGCGGACACCTGAACGCTGCTTGCAGCGTTCGGGTGTCCGCCTGGCCGTGCGGAGGCGAGCGGATCCGTCCAGACTTATAATGGAAGTCAATGGGGACGGATCCGCTTGAAGATGACACTATATGGCTCAATCTTCAAGCGGATCCGTTTCCCATTGACTTTCAATGTAAAGTCTGAACGGATCCGCTCAGGCTACTTTCACACTTAGAAATTTTTCTAAGTTATAATGCAGACGGATCCGTTCTGAACGGATGCAAACGTCTGCATTATAGGAGAGGATCCGTCTGATGAAACATCAGACGGACCCGCTCCGAACGCTAGTGTGAAAGTAGCCTTATCTAGAATGACCCCCATTTCTTAGCTCTATTGTTTGTATATATAACGGTGTGCAGCCATTTAGTTTTTTTTTGTGGTAAAAATGAGTCCAAAAAATTCATTTTTATTTATAAATAAATAGCAAATTTACCAAAAATTTGGAAAAATGTGCAAATTTCCAAATTTTTATTTCTCTACTTTTATAATAGATAGTAATACCTCCAAAAATAGTAATTACTTTACATTCCCCATTTGTCTACTTTATGTTTGTATTATTTTTTTGGGACGTTAGAAGGCTTAGAAGTTTAGAAGCAAATCTTAAAACATTTCCAAAACCCAATTTTTTTCAGGACCAGTTCAGTTATGAAGTCACTTTCTGGGGCTAACATATTAGAAACCACCCATAAGTCACCCCATTTTAGAACCTACACCCCTCAAGCTATTCAAAACTGATTTTATAAACTTTGTTAGCCCTTTAGGTGCCCCACGAGAATTAAAGGAAAATGGGAATGAAATTTAAAAATTTCACCTTTTTAGCAGATTTTAAATTTTAATCTATATTTTCTTAAACACATCAAGGGTTAACAGCCAAACAAAACTCAAAATATATTACCCTGAATATGGAGTTTACAGAAACACCCAATGTGTGCTCAAAAACTGATGTATGGGTGCACAGCATGCTTCAGAGTGGAAGGAGCACTATATGGCGTTAGGAGAGCGGATTTAGCTGGAATTGTAATTGGGAGCTATGTCGCATGTATAGACACCCTGAGGTGGCCCTACAGTGAAACCCCCAAAAAGTGACCCCATTCCGTAAACTACACCCCTCAAGGAATATTTCAAGGTGTGTAGTGAGCACTTTGACCCCAACGGGCGTTTCACAGAATTAGGAAACACTTGGCTGTGAAAATGAAAGATTACAATTTTTTCCAGAAAAAGTTGCTTTACACCCACATTTTTCACTTTCACAAGGGGTAACAGGACAAAATGCATCCCACATTTTATTCCTCGTTTCCCCCGAATACGCCAACACCCCATATCTGCTAAAAAAAAGGATGTATGGGTGCACAGCAGGCTTCAGAGTGGAAGGAGCACCATATGGTGTTAGAAGAGCGGATTCAGTTGGAATGGTAATTGGGAGCTATGTCGCATGTGAAGACACCCTGAGGTGGCCCTACAGTGGAAACCCCCAAAAAGTGACCCCATTCCGGAAACTACAGCCCTCAAGGAATATTTCAAGGTGTGTAGTGAGCACTTTGACCCATCGGGCGTTTCACAGAATTAGGAATCGCTTGGCTGTGAAAATGAAAAATTAAATTTTTTTCCAGAAAAAGTTGCTTTACACCCACATTTTTAATTTTTTACAAGGGGTAACAGGACAAAATGCACCCCACATTTTGTTCCTCATTTCCCCCCGAATACGCCAACACCCCATATCTACTCAAAAAATTATATATGGGCACACAGCAGGCTTCAGAGTGAAAGGAGCACCATATGGCGTTAGGAGAGCGGATTCAGCTGGAATGGTAATTGGGAGCTATGCCGCATATGAAGACACTCTGAGGTGGCCCTAGGGTGGAAACCCCAAAAAAGTGACCCCATTCTGGAAACAACACCCCTCAAGGAATATTTCAAGGTATGTAGTGAGCACTATGACCCATGGGGCTTTTCACAGAATTAGGAATCACTTGGCTGTGAAAATGAAAAATTACAATTTTTTTCCAGAAAAAGTTGCTTTACACCCACATTTTTCATTTTTTACAAGGGGTAACAGGACAAAATGCACCCCACATTTTGTTCCTCATTTCCCCCCGAATACGCCAACACCCCATATGTACTCAAAAAATGATGTATGAGCGCATGGCAGGGCTCTAGAGTCAAACAGCTAAATATGGATTTTACTGACCTGAATTGGCAGACATGGATTTTAAGTGCCATGTCGCAATAAAAAAATTCCTGAGGTCCCCAGTAAATGAAAAACCCCAAGAAGTGACCCCATTTCGGAAAAAGCACCTCCGTACGAACATTTTAAGTGGTAGAAAGGGTACTTCTCGGCAAATAGGTGTCTCACAAAAGAGAACTCACACATTTGTGAAAAAAATAATAATTACTAGTAGACCCCAATTTTTTTTTCCACAAGGGGTTAAAGGAGAAAATGCACCCCAGATTGTGTTCCCCATTTTCTCCCTATTCAGGAAACACCCCATATGTGCTTGTAACGTGCTGTTTGGACGCACAGCAGGCAAACTGCAAAATATGAATTTTGCTGACAGGCCTGAATTGGCAGATATGGATTTTAGGTGCCATGTCGCATTTAATAAATTTCCTGAGGTCCCTAGAAATGAAAAACCCCAAGAAGTGACCCCATTTCAGAAAGAGCACCCCCGTACGAACATTTTAAGGGGTAGAAAGGGTACTTTTCGGCAAACAGGTGTCTCACAAAAGACAGAAATGCTTGAGAAAGCACTTCAAATCACACATTTGTAAAAATGAAAAATTGCTAGCAGACCCCAATTTTTCACTTTCACAAGGGGTTAAAGGAGAAAATACACCCCAGTATATGTTCCCCAATTTCTCCCCTTTTTGCAAACACCCCATTTGTGCTTGTAGCCTGCTGTATTGGCGCACAGCAGGTTTTTAGAGGCAAAGTGCAAAAATTGTTTTTTGCAGGCCTGAATAAACCGACATGGATTTTAGCTGCCATGTCGCATTAAATAAATTTCCTGAGGTCCCCAGAAATGAAAAACCCCAAGAAGTGACCCCTATTTCGGAAAGAGCACCCCCGTATAAACATTTTAAGGGGTGGAAAGGGCACTTTTGACCTAACAGTTGTCTCAAAGAAAAGAATATGTAGTGGTTGTTGGAAAGTGGATATGCAAGCGAGGTGGACTAAATCAGGGATATAAAGTGGAAATATTACAGGGAGCATAAAGGATGAAATTAAAAATCCATGGATGAGTAGTAGGAATTCGTGGGAACAATCCTTTATGCAGAGGCCAGGTTTATCTAGGCAGGTGTTGCACTGATAAGTGGTGTCTTTTTGTATTCCCCTTTTGTAACAAACCCGACATCGTTCTTGGGTCTTTGCCCTCTTTGCTGTTTGTGGGACTTCACCAGGGAAATGTTGTCCTGGTACAACACAGGAACCATGACCTTCTGAAGTACTCGGGCCTTCCCCTTCCTGACTTTCGAAAATTAGGGCCTTGATGACCACCTCTTGGAACTGAAGGAAAGTTCCTGTGTGGCCTGCAGCTCGATGTAAAATGTACGCATTGTACAGTGCCATCTGTACAATGTACAGTACAGACCAAAAGTTTGGACACACCTTCTCATTCAAAGAGTTTTCTTTATTTTCATGACTATGAAAATTGTAGATTCACACTGAAGGCATCAAAACTATGAATTAACACATGTGGAATTATATACATAACAAACAAGTGTGAAACAACTGAAAATATGTCATATTCTAGGTTCTTCAAAGTAGCCACCTTTTGCTTTGATTACTGCTTTGCACACTCTTGGCATTCTCTTGATGAGCTTCAAGAGGTAGTCCCCTGAAATGGTTTTCATTTCACAGGTGTGCCCTGTAAGATTTAATAAGTGGGATTTCTTGCCTTATAAATGGGGTTGGGACCATCAGTTGCGTTGAGGAGAAGTCAGGTGGATACACAGCTGATAGTCCTACTGAATAGACTGTTAGAATTTGTATTATGGCAAGAAAAAAGCAAGCAAGTAAAGAAAAACAAGTGGCCATCATTACTTTAAGAAGTGAAGGTCAGTCAGTCAGCCGAAAAATTGGGAAAACTTTGAAGGTAAGGGCTATTTGACCATGAAGGAGAGTGATGGGGTGCTGCGCCAGATGACTTGGCCTCCACAGTCACCGGACCTGAACCCAATCGAGATGGTTTGGGGTGAGCTGGACCGCAGAGTGAAGGCAAAAGGGCCAACAAGTGCTAAGCATTTCTGGGAACTCCTTCAAGACTGTTGGAAGACCATTTCAGATGACTACCTCTTGAAGCTCATCAAGAGAATGCCAAGAGTGTGCAAAGCAGTAATCAAAGCAAAAGGTGGCTACTTTGAAGAACCTAGAATATGACATATTTCCAGTTGTTTCACACTTGTTTGTTATGTATATAATTCCACATGTGTTAATTCATAGTTTTGATGCCTTCATAGTCATGAAAATAAAGAAAACTCTTTGAACTTTTGGTCTGTACTGTATATGGCCAGCTTTTTGTACCACACCTTAGTTTTACGCATGGCACTGTAGGGCTTCAGAACTTGATCAGACACATCAACCCCTCCCATGTGCCTGTTGTAATCAAGGATACAGTCTGGCTTGTTGACAGTGGTAGTGGTACCTTGCACTCGGGCAGGAGAACTGGTGTGAGTGTGAATGGTGGTCAGTACAAGGACATCCCTCTTGTCCTTGTACTTAACCTCCAGGATGTTCTCATGGCAGAGAGCCTTACTGTTGCCTTTTTAGAGTAGTTGCTCTACCAGGGATCCAGTGAGGCCTCTCAGATTTTTGAGTACTGTTCTGCAAGCCACAGTACCTCTGGCTTTTAGGGACATGAATAGGGGTATGCTGGTATAATAGTTATCCACATAGAGGTGGTAACCCTTATCCAGCAATGGGTGCAGTAAGTCCCACACGATCTTCCCAGTAACTCCTAGGATGGGGGGGCATTCAGGGGGTTGTATCTGGGAATCTTTCCCCTCATAAACCTGGAACCTGTAGGTGTACCCAGATGTACTCTCGCACAGCTTGTACATTTTAATTCCGTACCGTGCCCGCTTGCTGGGCAGGTACTGGCGGAATTTAACCCTTCCTTTAAAATGTACAAGGGACTCGTCTATGCTAATTTCTTTTTCTGTAAATTTGGAGTTGAGGCTCTCCAGGAGGGTTCTTATTTTGAATAGACAGTCAAATTGTTGGTCATTTTGGGGGTGGGGGGGGGGGCACTGTGCGTTATCATTATAATGTAGGAATTTCAAAATGGATTAAAATCTTGAGCGGGACATAGCCATATTGTAAATTGGAGTGTTGCACAAGACATCTGAACTCCAATATTGTCTCATTTCGTTTTTTTTTACCAGACCCATATGCAGCAACAGCCCCAAAAATGTCATAATGTCGGCTGCATTTACCGGGGTCCAACCTAGGGGTCTAGCATATGAGGATGTCGGGTTTTGAGCTATAAACTGCTGGGCATATAAATTTGTTTGGGTCACCATCAAATTTATGAATTCGTCAGAGAAAAAGATTTTGAAAAAATCTATTTCTGTGAAGCCCGCGCAGTCAATCTGAATTCGAGTTTCCCACAAACTGGAATTTGGGGCTCATAATCCTCAGGCGGTGTGGTCCATAGGGGATCACTAGGGGGTAGAGCTACAGTACAAACCAAAAGTTTGGACACACCTTCTCATTCAAAGAGTTTTCTTTATTTTCATGACTATGAAGGCATCAAAACTATGAATTAACACATGTGGAATTATATACATAACAAACAAGTGTGAAACAACTGAAAATATGTCATATTCTAGGTTCTTCAAAGTAGCCTCCTTTTGCTTTGATTACTGCTTTGCACACTCTTGACATTCTCTTGATGAGCTTCAAGAGGTAGTCCCCTGAAATGGTCTTCCAACAGTCTTGAAGGAGTTCCCAGAGATGCTTAGAACTTGTTGGCCCTTTTTCCTTCACTCTGCGGTCCAGCTCACCCCAAAACATCTCGATTGGGTTCAAGTCCGGTGACTGTGGAGGCCAGGTCATCTGGCGCAGCACCCCATCACTCTCCTTCATGGTCAAATAGCCCTTACTTTCAAAGTTTTCCCAATTTTTTGGCTGACTGACTGACCTTCATTTCATAAAGTAATGAAGGCTACTCATTTTTCTTTACTTAGCTGCTTTTTTCTTGCCATAATACAAATTCTAACAGTCTATTCAGTAGGACTATCAGCTGTGTATCCACCTGACTTCTCCTCAATGCAACTGATGGTCCCAACCCCATTTATAAGGCAAGAAATCCCACTTATTAAACCTGACAGGGCACACCTGTGAAGTGAAAACCATTTCAGGGGACTACCTCTTGAAGCTCATCAAGAGAATGCCAAGAGTGTGCAAAGCAGTAATCAAAGCAAAAGGTGGCTACTTTGAAGAACCTAGAATATGACATATTTTCAGTTGTTTCACACTTGTTTGTTATGTATATAATTCCACATGTGTTAATTCATAGTTTTGATACCTTCAGTGTGAATCTACAATTTTCATAGTCATGAAAATAAAGAAAACTCTTTGAATGAGAAGGTGTGTCCAAACTTTTGGTCTGTACTGTACTTCATCTCTCCTGGGGCGTCTCCTTGAGGGTCCCTCATCACCCGATGATGATGATGGAGTAGAGGAGTAGAGGAATGTGGCATCCTCTTCTCCCTCACTTGCAGGCTCTGTTTCAGAGGCAAGGATGGTGTATGCCTCTTCAGCGGAGCACATTCTCTGGGATGGATGGGACATTTTTATTTTTATTGGTGTGTGTAAAATGAAAAGTGTCAGGGGGTGTATGTAGTGATTTAACACGTGAGGGGGCTTGTAATAAATTTAAAATAAAATTTACGATAAAGAAAAAAAGAGAAAGAAGGAAAAGAGAAAAAGATAAGTGAAAGAATAAGATTTTTTTTTAGAAAAAAAGGCTAAAAAAAAAGCACTGAAACCTGAGCAGACGCTGTCAGTAATTGACACTACTGAGTAGGCCCTCAGCAGGTGCAGGACCCATGCACGCAGATGTGCCGTGTGTGGGTTCAAAAATCGAAACTAGAGAAAAATCTAAACTAGAGAAAATCGAAACTAGAGAAATTACGATGTGGGAGATACAGAGTTGTTGGCCATCAAGTTAGCTTTTGAGGAATGAGCCAGACACCCTATTACCGTGTTTACCGACCATAAGAATCTGGCCTACTTGGAGTCAGCCAAGCGTCTGAAACTGAGACAGGCCAGATGGTCTTTATTCTTTTCAAGGTTTAATTTTGTTGTCACGTTCCGCCCTGGGGTTAAGAATGTGAAGGCGGATGCCCTGTCACGTTGTTTTCCGGGAGGGGGGAACTTTGAAGACCCGGGTCCCATTTTGGCTGAAGGGGTGGTTGTCTCTGCTCTTTATCCTGAATTGGAGGCAGAGGTTCAGGCAGCCCAGGCAGAGGCTCCTGATCTTTGTCCTTCTGGGAGGTTGTTTGTGCCTCTCGCTTTTACAAGGTTTTTAAGGAGCACCACGATACTGTCCTTGCTGGGCACCCGGGGGGTAGAGCCACAGTGGATCTCATTGCTCGGAGATTCTGGTGGCCGGCTCTTCGTAAGTCGGTTGAGGGTTTTGTGGCAGCCTGCGAGACCTGCGCTCGTGCCAAAGTCCCTCATTCACGGCCATCGGGTCCTCTCCTCCCGTTACCCATTCCTTCCCGTCCTTGGACACATCTGTCCATGGACTTCATTACGGACCTGCCTCGTTCCTCAGGGAAGACTGTGATTCTGGTGGTGGTGGACCGTTTTAGCAAAATGGCACATTTCATTCCTTTTCCTGGGTTGCCCAATGCTAAAACACTGGCGCAAGCATTTATTGATCACATTGTCAAATTGCATGGCATTCCTTCAGACATAGTCTCTGATAGGGGCACGCAGTTTGATTCCAGATTCTGGAAGGCTTTCTGTTCTCGCTTGGGGGTTCGGTTGTCATTCTCTTCTGCTTTCCACCCTCAGTCGAATGGCCAGACAGAACGTGTCAATCAGAATCTGGAGACATATCTGCGCTGTTTTGTGGCGGAGAATCAGGAGGATTGGTGTTCTTTTTTGTCCCTTGCTGAGTTTGCTTTAAATAACCGTCGTCAGGAGTCCTCTGATAAGTCACCATTTTTTGGTGCATATGGGTTTCATCCGCAGTTTGGGATATTCTCTGGAGAGGGGTCTTCTGGTTTACCTGATGAGGAGAGATTCTCCTCGTCTTTGTCATCTATTTGGCAAAAGATTCAGGATAATCTTAAGAGCATGAGTGAGAGATATAAGCGTGTGGCGGATAAGAGTGCCTGGTCCGAACCTGAATGTTGGTGATCTGGTGTGGTTGTCTACTAAGAATATCAAATTGAAGGTTCCCTCCTGGAAGTTGGGTCCTAAGTTTATTGGGCCTTACAAAATCTTGTCCGTCATCAATCCCGTTGCCTTCCGTCTTGATCTTCCTCAGACTTGGAAGATCCATAATGTTTTTCACAGGTCCCTATTAAAACCTTATGTCCAACCCACTGTACCCTCCTCTTTGCCTCCTCCTCCGATTGTGGTTGATGGTAATCTTGAATTTCAGGTCTCTAGGATTGTGGATTCTCGTATTATCCGCGGTTCTCTCCAGTACCTCGTTCATTGGGAGGGTTATGGTCCTGAGGAGAGGATGTGGGTCCCAGTGGCGGACATTAAGGCCACTCGTCTTATCAGGGTGTTCCATAGGTCCCATCCTGAGAAGGTGGGCTCTGAGTGTCTGGAGTCCACTCGTAGAGGGAGGGGTACTGTCACCGCCAGTCTGAGAAGTTCTGACAAACGTTCTTCAGTACCTCCTGCATGATGTTCTTTTGTTTTGGTTTCGCTTTGACATCTCTTCTCCCTCTCCCAGCTGTCATCTACTAGCAGTGATTGCCTCCCTTTATATCCCCTCCCATACTGCCTCACTTTGCGGTTTATACTACTTCCTGGATTGTGCTCACTGCTAGAAGTTGCAACTGCTGGTTCCTCAGATAAGTCTATTCCTTTATTTGTGTTTTCCTGTTGGCTTGATTCTAGGTGACCCTGACTCCCTCCGTATTAAGTGCAGGGAGCCGGTGGTCGTGTCCCCTCACTATTATAGGGTTTTCAGGTGTCACTCAGTCTAGGTACGTGGACATGCAATTTTCTATCATAGAGATCTTTGCATGGGCTGAGCAGTCAGGGAGAGCTCTAGGGCTATTATAGGGCTCACCCTCTTGTTCCTTAGTTTGGGATCAAGTCAGTCGGATCTTTTATTTGTTACTTCTTGTTTTCTGCAACACCATCCGTGACATGAATGCTGCCTACATGCGCCATCGCCCATCCTCACTAAGGTCTGACCGAGGGGACCCTCTGAACTCAAGCTCCACTGCCATGACTGCTGGAGGTAGGTGGGGGGAGAGGAGCAGCACCAGCTCCATCAGCAGCAACTTAAGTCTTGAGTCTCTGATGAGCAGTTTTCTTTAGCAGCCTACTGAAGAAACCATCCAGCAGCAGTAGGACATGAAGCAAAACCTGAACCAGCAGGTGGTGGCATACTTGGACTGCACCCTGACACCCCAGATCCATGATACCCTGGACTACTGGGCAGCCAAACTTGAATTGTGGCCGCAACTGTCCAAGTTTGGCCTGGCAAGCTTTTCTGCCCGGCCAGTAGTATGGCCAGAGTGGGTGTTTAGTGTGGCGGGTGGCATAGTTACCCCAAAGACTAACCGTTATAAAGATGAATCAGGCGTGGATCAACCAGGATTTCCAGACACCAGTGAATGATGCAACAGACTAGATTATTCTAGCAGTAATGATCTGACTGTAGTGCGCTGCTACACCGGAACATTGTGACAAATTCTGATGCTGCCACCTGCCTGCTGCCTCTACTGCTATCTGCTCCTACTGTGATCTGCTGCCATCTTGTGCTGTTACTGCCACTGCTGTTGCTCCCCCTTCCCACTCTGTCCTGAGGCCAATATTGTGACTCTTCATGCTGTTGCCACCCTCACCATTCTGTTCTGGGGCCACTACTGTGACTCTTTATGCTGTTGCTACCATCACCACTCCGTTACGGGGCCACTATTGTGACACTTCATGCTGTTGTCACCCTCACCAATCTGAAACTGGTGTCCCTGTTTGATCGTGTTGACGTCACTGTTTTTTTTTTCCATTCTTCTGATCCATCACAAGAACATAAAAATAGCAAAAAAAAAAAAAAAGGGTCCTGTCATTTGAGCATCCATGAGGCCTCTATCACATGTCAATATTTTGCATCAGGATTTGATAATGATTTGGGGGCCAAAAGCAGGATTGATTCCAAAACACAGAAGACATGCAAATATTTCCATCACATGTTATCTCTGTTTTGTACCCACTCCTGTTTTTGCCTTACCAGTACTGATCAAATACTGATGTAAAAAACTGACCAAATATTGACCATGTGATAAAGTCCATTAAAGTCCTGCATGCAGGACTTCTTTTACATCTGAATAAAACTGATTTCAGACGCAAATGGTCAAAACTCATGCAAATTGAGCATAAGGCCTCTATCACATAGTCAGTATTTTACATCCTGATTTAATCGTGATTTGGAAGCCAAAAGCAGGAGTGGGTCCAAAATACAGAACAGATGCAAATATTTCCATCACATTTTATCTCTGTTTGGACCAACTCCTGTTTTTGCCTGACAAATACTCATCAAATGCTGAACAAATACTGATGGTTTGAAGGCAGATGCTAAAACTGACGGATCAGAAGAACAGAAAACTAAACATTGATGTGAACACAGCCTTACTGCTGACACCCTCCCACTTTCAAGGGGCCACTACTTGAATCTTGGGCCACTGCACACTGGTGTGTTAAGTGCACACCGATAAATTAGACCTGACGCTAACATTGACCTCCAAGGCTGAGTTCACACTTTAGTTATTTGGTCAGTTATTTGCATCACTTAGGGCTCATGCACACGACCGTATTTTCTTTCTGCGTCCGTTCGGCTTTTTTTGCAGCCCGTATGCGGACCCATTCACCTCAATGGGTCCGCAAAAAAACCCAGAAATGAATCGGTGTGCATCCCGTTTCTGTATGTCCGCGTTTCCGTTCCGCAAAAAAATAGAACATGTCCTATTCTTGTCTGTTTTGCGGACAAAGATAGGGATTGTTACAATGGATCAGCAATAAAAAAAATGGATGCAATACGGACGTCACACAGATGTCATCGTTTTTCTTTTTGCGGTCCCGTGTGTTGCAGACTACAAAATCAGTGGAGTGCCTAGGGTGTTTGGCACCCCCCAATACTTTGTACCCCCTCACAGTAGTATTGCCCTCATTGTACAACCATCACAGTAGTTTTGTACAGATGTGTGCACCCTCACAGTAGTTATGCCCACATTGTGCTCTTTCACAGTAGTTATGCCCACATTGTGCCCCCCTCACAGTAGTTATGCCCTCTCTGTGCCCCTTTCACAGTTGTAATGTGCTCTTTGTGCCCCCTTCACAGTAATAATCCCCATTGTGCCCCTTCACAGTAATAATCCACATTGTGCCCCCTTCATAGTAATAATCCCCACTGTGCCCCCTTCATAGTAATAATGCCCATTGTGCCCCCTTAATAGTAGTAATGCCCACTGTGCTAGTAATGCCCTCTGTGCCCCCTCCATAGTAGAAATCCCCATTGTGCCCCCTTCACATTAGTAATGCCCTCTGTGCCCCCTCCATAGTAGAAATGCTCATTGTGCCCCATTCACAGTAATAATGCCCTCTGTGCCCTATCTATAGAAATAAAGCCCTCTGTGCCCCCTCTGTATGTAAAAAAACCAACAAAAAAAACCCAACAACAACCTTGTCCCGCTCCTGAAGCTCACATACCTCTCTTTCCTGCAGGCACAGATCGCTCTGCAGCACTGTGTGGGGGCAGAGCTTATGCAGATTTTTGGACTGCAGGCTCCGCCCACATCGGCCGGCAGCGCCATCTGTGCCTGCAGGCTTAATGGTGGAGCGGGGAGAAGTCTGTGTGCCGCCGGCATGAAGGAGGGGAGGAGCGCTGGGAGCTGAGCAGTGAGTGACATGACCGCAGCTCCCAGCGATGTATTGATGGAAGCGCTCATTGCTTCTGGTGCCCCCCTGAGAGCCGGAACCCAGGGTGCACCGCCCCCCCTTAGTACGCCACTGCGCAAAATACATATGGTCATGAACATGAGCCCTTATTGTGAGCGAAATTCAGGAGCCAAGCCTATTCTCAGATTAGGTATCATGAATAGATCTGCACCTCTTCTGTGGTTTTGACCTACACCTGCTTTGGGCTGACAATAACTGATGAGAATAACTAATCAAATAAGTGAAGTGTGAACTAAGCCTTATAGTTTCACACAGTCATTCTACAGCAGAATGGATTCATGCATGTGTTTGCACTGCCACAACATGGATTAAAAGAACCTTATTTTTCTCCATTATTTAATGGAGCTGCCTCCATGTCCTTATTTTGTTCCACTAAGTAGTCATTGGGACCCAGCTCTTGCAGGGGCATGCAGCGGTTTGTTTGTTATTTTATTTTTTTTGCTTTACTGAAGGCTGCTCTATGCTTTTCTTTTGGTTTAGCTAGGACTGTTGGTGGCCTGCATGATGATGTGAACATCCATATATGTGACTTTCCTGACATTCTGACGCACAGTAACTGTTTTGCTACCAGAAAAGACTAGCTATGTATGTTGCTGGAATGCACGGTGATGTACAACAAAATATATTCTCCCTAAAGTTTAAGTGCAGGCCAGGATAGACCAAAGGTCCTTTTCCTCCCAGGTCACCAAAGAAGAAGAAAGAAGACGAACCAGGCAGCGCGAACAAGTGGATGAGGTGAGTTTAATTTTATTTATTTTTTAACCCCTCCATCCCTAATTTACTTAGCATTATGTATTAAGAATGCTATTATTTTCCCTTATAACCATGTCCCATCCCGATCATCTCCTTGCAACCATGCGTGAAAATCGCACCGCATCCGCACTTGCTTGCGGATGCTTGCGATTTTCACGCAGCCCCATTCACTTCTATGGGGCCTGTGATGCTGCGATTTTCACGCAACGCACAAGTGATGCGTGAAAATCACCGCTCATCTGCACAGCCCCATAGAAATGAATGGGTCCAGATTCAGTGCGGGTACAATGCGTTTACCTCAGGCATTGCACCCACGCGGAAAACTCACCCGTGTGAAAGGGGCCTAACAGTTTTTGATATACCATGTTGCGTTTCCGTTTCTTACGCCCACCATTACTGGAACCATAACTTTTTTCATTTTCTGTCTTCTGTATGAGGGCTTGTTTTTTGCAGGACATGCTGTACTTTCTAATGGCACCATTAATATTGCATATGATGTAGTAGGAAGCTGGGAAAAAAATCCCTATATGACCTGTTTCCTTCATTCTCCGGTTACAGCTAAAACAGTATAGTTTTTCTTGCATTTTAATTGAGACCCCCATAACTTTTTTTATATTTACATTTATGGAGCTTTTTGAGGGCTCACTGGGCTGGGTTTGTAGTTTTTATTGCTACCATTTAGGAGTGTGTATGTCTTTTTGAACACTTTTCATTCAATTTTTGGGGGAGGTGAAGTGACAAAAAAGTAAAATCAGCCAAATTTCTAAAAAAAAAATAAAACATACCCCATGCTGTATAGTGTTATGGGTTTTGTGGAACCACTATGTCTAAAACTGGAAAACACTACACGGGTGGATTCCTGATAGAAGGCAGCTGACCTACTGGGCAGAACAAACAGACACTTTGATAGAGAAAGACTCAGGATAGAAAGAAACATTCTGACTAGGAAAACTTCAGGAATCCAAAGATACAGAGACATACACTTGGAACTTGTTCAGACTTGGCTCAAGACTTCAGAAACCCAGGCATTCACAGAAGACCAGTCTAAACAGTAGCAGGGACCAGTGCAGACACTGCAGTAACTTCAGGAACCCAAACATACCAGAAATAACTGTAAGATCCTCACCCGTCTCGCACTTCAGTGTGACCAAAAAGGGTCCTCGTGGAGCTGTGGGACAGGTTACGCGCGTCTCCATTGATACACCAGCTCCGACCCATTTGCAAACCGACGCGGGGATGCGTTCGCATGTGCGCCGGAGGGGAAGACAACATGGCTTTCGGGGACAGCTTGGCCGGGCTAGTGGCAGTGCGCTGCGGCCGAGCTTGCCTCTGGTGCCTATTGCGGATTCCATTCCGGTGACCATGTCGACGCACTCGCGCACTCTCGCAGAGTCTGTCGTGCATCCGTGTGTATGTTCGAAAACAGGTTCGCAAGGGGGTACGCACTTTGCCGACCAGTGAAGGGAATAGCACCTGGCCGCAAGTTCTAAGTAGATTAGGGGGCCGGCGTTGGTCTAATTGACTAATGACCAACCAAAGCCTTGTACACAGGTGTAGGGCGGGATCATGACCTATGGGGAGTGGACACTTGGCGCCCTGGGATTTGTTAGCAGGCACATAAAAGGTGGTCTCCCAGGTCGGTCAGTGCCCACTGTTATCTTCCCTCAGCCAGGTGCAGGTCAGTACTGCTAGCTACTGACTGAAGATTGCTGGGACTCCGTCTGTTCCAGTGGGACCCAGGACCCGGACTTTCCGTGACGCATCTGTTTACCTGGCAAGTTGCACAGAGACTTCTGCACGGATCGGGACTACTCCTGGCTTTCCTTCGTTTTTTGTTTGCCTGATATTTGCCCAGTGAAGTGTACCTGGACTTTGTTTATTTTGTTAATAAACCCCTTTGACTTCATCCTCACTGGTCTGTTTCGTTGGTACCTTGCATTACAATAACAAGCAGACATAGAGATGATTTCTGGAACCCAGACACTCTAGTCAGGAATAGGCAGATACAAGGCAAGGCTTCAGGAACAGGTTTGAGACTTCACAAGCAAACATATTTCAGAGAGCTGTACTCAGAGTGTCATCATTCTTGTGTTACCATTGGGGAACACAAATATGATTGGGTGTCATCTGTGTAGAAATGGTACTGAAAGTCAAATCTGCTGAGAATTTGCCCAATAGGAGCTGTGTAGAGAAGAAAGAAGGTCAGCTAACTAATAATGATTCATTACACATTTATTTATTTATTTTTTATATTCATCATGCACGTTTCTCACTTTTATCTTTTGTGGCGTATTTTTTACCTTTTGAACGTTGTTGATCGTTTGATCGTGATTCGCGATCATGTGGTCCACTCTGTTGCGTTTCATCTTCTGAGCGCTGCCGATCATGTGACGACCTCTGCCGATCACGTGATCGCGATCATGTGATCTATCCCACTGACTTCGCCGGCCACGTGACAGGCCATCACGTGATCGCCGAGTGTCTCGCGGGATCAGTACGTCACCCAAGGTCCTTAACAGTTTGTCTGGTGAGCGCAGTCGTGTCCGTGCGATTGGCCACCGCACGGCCCGCCTGTGTCTCCACCTTCTAGAAGGACGGCGATAGGGCAGATGGTTTCATTAATACCATCTGTTTCTACCTTATACTAATTGGTGTATCCTGATTGGAGGAGCGCCTACTTAAATATAGCCTCTCCAGTAGGAAGAACTGTACCCCCAGAGGAAGGTTTCCACCGAAACGCGCGTCGGGGTGTGCGGTCCTCCTATGGAGATACTACTTTAAATTACGGTATGTGACTTTTTACGCTTACATTGCATCCATTATCATTGTTGAGCCTTTAATAGGATTTTATCATGTCCTTCTACCACTTATATGTGGCTTGCACATGCACTTTATCATGATATCTGTTGCATTTTACTAAACAGTTATTTACTCGATTGATGTAAAACAGTACAGACCAAAAGTTTGGACACACCTTCTCATTCAAAGAGTTTTCTTTATTTTCATGACTATGAAGGCATCAAAACTATGAATTAACACATGTGGAATTATATACATAACAAACAAGTGTGAAACAACTGAAAATATGTCATATTCTAGGTTCTTTAAAGTAGCCACCTTTTGCTTTGATTACTTCTTTGCACACTCTTGGCATTCTCTTGATGAGCTTCAAGAGGTAGTCCCCTGAAATGGTCTTTCAACAGTCTTGAAGGAGTTCCCAGAGATGCTTAGCACTTGTTGGCCCTTTTGCCTTCACTCTGCGGTCCAGCTCACCCCAAACCATCTCGATTGGGTTCAGGTCCGGTGACTGTGGAGGCCAGGTCATCTGACGCAGCACCCCATCACTCTCCTTCATGGTCAAATAGCCCTTACTTTCAAAGTTTTCCCAATTTTTCGGCTCACTGACTGACCTTCATTTCTTAAAGTAATGATGGTCACTTGTTTTTCTTTACTTAGCTGCTTTTTTCTTGCCATAATACAAATTCTAACAGTCTATTCAGTAGGACTATCAGCTGTGTATCCACCTGAATTCTCCTCAACGCAACTGATGGTCCCAACCCCATTTATAAGGCAAGAAATCCCACTTATTACACCTGACAGGGCACACCTGTGAAGTGAAAACCATTTCAGGGGACTACCTCTTGAAGCTCATCAAGAGAATGCCAAGAGTGTGCAAAGCGGTAATCAAAGCAAAAGGTGGCTACTTTGAAGAACCTAGAATATGACATATTTTCAGTTGTTTCACACTTGTTTGTTATGTATATAATTCCACATGTGTTAATTCATAGTTTTGATGCCTTCAGTGTGAATCTACAATTTTCATAGTCATGAAAATAAAGAAAACTCTTTGAATGAGAAGGTGTCCAAACTTTTGGTCTGTACTGTATGTACTTGTAGAACTGCTACTATTTAACTGCTCATTTGCGGTTTGCACTTGCACTTTTTATACACTCACCTAAAGATTAGGAACACCTGTTCTATTTCTTTTTGCCTTCAGAACTGCCTTAATTCTACGTGGCATTGATTCAACAAGGTGCTGATAGCATTCTTTAGAAATGTTGGCCCATATTGATAGGATAGCATCTTGCAGTTGATGGAGATTTGAGGGATGCACATCCAGGGCGCGAAGCTCCCGTTCCACCACATCCCAAAGATGCTCTATTGGGTTGAGATCTGGTGACTGTGGGGGCCATTTTAGTACAGTGAACTCATTGTCATGTTCAAGAAACCAATTTGAAATGATTCGAGCTTTGTGACATGGTGCATTATCCTGCTGGAAGTAGCCATCAGATGATGGGTACATGGTGGTCATGAAGGGATGGACATGGTCAGAAACAATGCTCAGGTAGCCCGTGGCATTTAAACGATGCCAATTGGCACTAAGGGGCCTAAAGTGTGCCCAGAAAACATCCCCCACACCATTACACCACCACCACCAGCCTGCACAGTGGTAACAAGGGATGATGGATACATGTTCTCATTCTGTTTACGCCAAATTCGGACTCTACCATTTGAATGTCTCAACAGAAATCGAGACTCATCAGACCAGGCAACAGAGTCTCGTGCAAATTGTAGCCTCTTTTTCCTATTTGTAGTGGAGATGAGTGGTACCCGGTGGGGTCTTCTGCTGTTGTAGCCCATCCGCCTCAAGGTTGTGCATGTTGTGGCTTCACAAATGCTTTGCTGCATACCTTGGTTGTATTTCAGTCAACGTTGCTCTTCTATCAGCTTGAATCAGTCGGCCCATTCTCCTCTGACCTCTAGCATCCACAAGGCATTTTTGCCCACAGGACTGCCGCATACTGGATGTTTTTCCCTTTTCACACCATTCTTTGTAAACCCTAGAAATGGTTGTGCGTGAAAATCCCAGTAACTGAGCAGATTGTGAAATACTCAGACCGGCCTGTCTGGCACCAACAACCATGCCACGCTCAAAATTGCTTAAATCACCTTTCTTTCCCATTCTGACATTCAGTTTGGAGTTCAGGAGATTGTCTTGACCAGGACCACCCCCCTAAATGCATTGAAGCAACTGCCATGTGATTGGTTGACTAGATAATTGCATTAATAAGAAATAGAACAGGTTTTCCTAATAATTCTTTAGGTGAGTGTATATGGCATTTTTTGCCTCCATTGATTAAGATATCCATATTTTTCAGATTTATGCAATAGATTCTTATCCTCAGGCTCCATTTTCCGTCACTTGTCTTACCAAACTCTCCCAGGGTTATACCGCACTTTAGTCATTGATTTGTCTGTCATCTCGTACTGTATGTTTTTTAATCATGTATTCCAATAAATATTATTTTTATAGCTTATCAACTCTCAGTGTTCGTTTATAGGTTTTTCTAGTTATTTCTGAGTTAGCTCTTTTTCTAAGGGGCTTATGCCACGTTGCTGCTTTACGCATTCCTTATATATATTATATATATTTCATTTAATGCAAAAACACAAATGCAATAGCACTCTGCAACCAACACTCTGCCCTGCCTCTATGCTGTATGAGGCATTGGTGTACATTTTGGCCAAAGTGTAATAAGCCATTCACCACGTCAAGGTCGCCTCTATGAGTGGTCTCTAACACTAGTTCCTACCTGTTTATGGGCCATGACAGCCACACAAAGTCCAGGGAGCGCAGGTACAGCATGCACGCCAGGCACACTCTGCTCTTAACCCCGTCCGGTGCTGTGACAGCTTTCATCTGATCCAGGGATGCAAGTACCAACATGCATGCTGAGCCCACTATATACTTCTCCTGGAGCCAAATGGCTACTGGTAGGCGCTGTAAAAGTAGACTCAGTTCTATACTGACTTTAAAACCAGCCTCCAGGACAGATTGACTGGTCAGGTGTGCATGACTGCATGGAGATCGCCACGCCTCCAATATATACTACAAAGAAAAAATGTGGGGGATTCAGTCAGCACAATGTCAGCGATGTGCACCTGCATACAGGGTTGTGCTGACTGAATCCCCCACATATTTCATTTAATGTTTGTGTGTGTCGTTAAAAGATATCAACAGTATCCCCCATAACAGTGACCTCTACAGTACCCCGCCCCCTTAACAGTAACCTCCACCTCCCCCCACAGAAGTCTGCCCCTTTAACAGTGAGTTCCAAGCACCCCACCCCCTTGACAGTGACCTCCACAGCGCCGGCTTCTTTAACAGTGACCTCCACAGAGGCCAGCCCTTTATTTGTGACCTCCACAGTACCCCATCTCGTTAACAGTGATTTCCACAATAACTCACCCCTTTAACAGTGACCTCCACAGAGCTCCATTCCCTTAAAATGTGACCTCCACAACACCCTGCCCCCTTAACAGTGACTTCAACAGCACCCCACCCCTTAACACTAATCTCCATAGCGGAGCGTTCCCTTAACTGTGACCTCCACCATTCCCTGCCCCCTTAACAGAGACCTCCACAGCGCCCGCCCCTTTAACATTGACCTCCACAGCATCCTGCCCCCTTAACAGCGACCTCCACAGTGGCCCGCCCCTTTATTAGTGACCTGCCATCTCCTTAACAGTGATTTCCACAACACCCTGCCCCTTAACAGTGGCCTCTACAGCACCATGCCCCTTAACAGTCCTCAATAGTGGACCGTCCCCTTAACTGTGACCTCCACAGCACTCCGTTGCCTTAACAGTCTTCCACAGCGCCCTGCCGCTTTAAAGCTATCCTACAGAAGTGAGGAAAAATGGCTGGGTTGTTATGGAAACCTGGTGTAAAACTGTGTGTATGTGGAGATTAAGGGCCTGCGAACTTCTATTGGCTGATAAGGGTCATGTGACCGTGTGTATGCCAGTTGGGATGTGAGGAGAAGGTTGCAGGTTTCTATTGGCTAATGTAGGTCATGTGATGGTGCCATATTTGCATTTTTTGGGAATATCTCGGGAACGGTACGTGCTAGAGAGCTGAGACCCGGTCTAAAACCTTCCCGGACATCTGATGTACCTGTGTGCCAAAGTTCATGATTGTAAATGAGACGGTGCGGATTCCTTTAGCGGACATATATACACACACTCAGCTTTATATATTAGAGATACGTATATACACACACACACACACACATACCTGAGGAAGAAACAAGTCCCATTCCACAATGCGTTGTCTAGCAATTCTATTACATCGATACCTCCTTCCATTATTACTCCGGTTCCTGAAGGAGCTGCATCCATGCCTGATACGTCTTCATTACAGTTTTACGTAATTAGCACAACGCAAAGGTGAGTGCAATTTCACAACCTCAGCACTCCATATGTCGGTCTCACAGATTTAATCTTGTGGTCCAATTTGTGGAATTCTATTCTTTTTACATGTTGGGCTGCCTATTCTCGGAACCACCAAAGGAAAGGGTTGTGAGGTCCACCCTCCTACCATTCAGAACATGTACACATCAACTATTCTCCCATTAGCTGATCCCACTGATGATTCTCAAATCCTCTGGTACTTTGGTGGGCTAATCTTAACCTGGTTAGGGTACTTTCACACTAGCATTATTCTTTTCCCGTACTGAAATCCGGTAAAGGGTCTCAATACCGGAAAAAATGCATCAGTTTTGTCCTAATGCATTCTGAATGGAAAGCAATCCGTTCAGTATGCCTCAGGATGTCTTCCATCCCGTCCCTTGTACGGTATTTGACCGGACGAAATACTGCAGCATGCTGCAGTATTTTTTCCTGACAAAATCCCAGTACAATACCGCACTTGCCGGATTTGGCATTAAAGGGTTTCTATCACTTCGTATGACATAATTAGCTCTCAGACACTAGCGATCCGCTAGTGTCTGCTCTGGCCAACCATCCTAATATAACAGCTTTTGGGGCAGCCGTTTTGCTAAAAAAAACCTTTTATAAATATGCTAATGAGCCTCTAGGTGCTATGTGGGCGTCATTAGCACCTAGAGGCTCCGTCTACCTTCATACACAGCCACCGCCCAGCGCGTCCCTCCAGCCCGCCCATCTCCTGCTGAATGCGATCCTCCGTGTGACGCAACGGACGAATTCTCGCGCATGCGCCGTGCACGGCTGTATTCGGCGCATGCGCAGTGAATGTCTGACCGCTTCCCTGCTCAGACATCTCCACTGCGCCTGCGCCGATGACGTCATAGTGCTCCAAGGAACAGGCGCAGTGGAGATGTCTGAGCAGGGAAGCGGTCAGACATTCACTGCGCATGCGCCGAATACAGCCGCGCACGGCGCATGCGCGAGAATTCGTCCGTTGCGTCACACGGAGGATCGCATTCAGCAGGAGATGGGCGGGCTGGAGGGACGCGCTGGGCGGTGGCTGTGTAGGAAGGTAGACGGAGCCTCTAGGTGCTAATGACGCCCACATAGCACCTAGAGGCTCATTAGCATATTTATAAAAGTTATTTTTTTAGCAAAACGGCTGCCCCAAAAGCTGTTATATTAGGATGGTTGGCCAGAGCAGACACTAGCGGATCGCTAGTGTCTGAGAGCTAATTATGTCATACAAAGTGATAGAAACCCTTTAATTTCCCTAGAGATGTATTAATGCCGGATCCGGTACCAAGTGTTCCGGAAATTGCTGCATCGCCGGATCCGGTTTTCCGATCTGTGCATGTACTGGGACATAGGAGAAGCTGGTTTCTGTTTTGATCTTTGAAAAAACATTAAATACGGGATACGTTATTCCGGATGAGACGGATCCGGTATTTAACCGGATCAGTCTAACGGATCCGGAAAAGAAGCTTTCCGTTTGTATACGGATTGCCGGATCCAGCAGGCCTGCCAGATTCTAAAAACGCTAGTGTGAAAGTACCCATAGCACAACTTCAGTCACCACTGGGGGGAGTCTTGTGAATGTGAGTGAGGTCATTGTTCTCAAAAACACTACAATTACAATTGATCTTCTGTCAGACACATTGTTATCAGATTCTAGGGGAGTAATGGGGCAGAAGTAAATGTTGCGATGGGTTGGAAGTGCATGGCTGACATCAGAGGCTCTACATGAGGTTATTAGGGGCTATTATTTTACTATCAGTGATGGGTCTTAGACATGATTATGAAGATAAGTCAGTGGTTCCTTCCTGTAAAGGTGACATTAGATGTCAGCGATAAGTAGATTACAAAGAGTTTGTTCACACTGAGATTGCAGTATACATCAGGAAGTGTTCCCCACAACCACTTTAGATGGAAACCTCCTTTACCTGTCAATGGAGCAAACACCAATCACTTTCCATTCATGACTCACTTGGATATCTCCCAAGACTCTAGTTAGATAGTATGTACATTTGGCAAAGAAGTGCCATTTTTTTATCTGATCAGGCGATTTGTTTGATTAAAGCCATTTATGGCTTATCCGTTAAAACCTGGATGACTGTTTTCATTGCTCTCTTTCGCAGCTCACATGTAAGTGGACACAGTTCTCCCAGTAGGTAGAATTCCCAGTGCTGGGATTCTCATCTATCAGACAGTTAAGGCACACTCTATGGATATTCAAAATATTCCTACACAACAATCAGCCATAACATTAAAGCCACATGAACATTGATTATCTCGTGAAAATGGCACCCATTGTTGATGAGTTGGATGCTGAAAAAATGGGCATGTGTAGGCAACATTGACAGAAAGCCAAATTGTGATGACCAGACGACTTGGTCAGAGTCAGCAGATCTTCTGGAGTGTTCCTTGTATACAGTGGTTAGTAGCTACCAGAAGTGGTCCAAAGGAAGGACAACCAGTGGACTGGCAAGCCAGAACATCAGCTCTGGTCAGCCCAAAAGAGCTACTGTGGCACAAATTGCTGACGAAGCTACTGCTGAATATAATAGGCATTGGAGCACACCGAACATTACAGCTTGCTGTGCATGGGGCTACATAGCAGGCAGAGTGCCCATGCTGACCCCTACCCATTGGCAAAATGAACATAATGGACATCCAGGTGCACCACTTAAAGTATATGGGGAGGGAATGGCACAAGGATGTACAATGGGAAGAAGGAAAGCTGGTGGAGACTGTGATGTTCTAAGAGGCAAAATTATTTTGGAAATCCTTGGGTCCTGGCATACTAAAAGGGAGTCTGTCACCAAACTATGACGCTGTACACCACTTACATGGCTCTCTAGCATACCTATCAATGATTCAAATGGTACCTTTGTAATTTTCTTATGACTTTCACCAGCAGGAAAAACGACGTTTAATCTATATGTAAATGAGGGCTTGCAAGTGCTTAGGGGCGGCATTCCGTGTGTATCCCGCGCGTGCACAGTGCACCGCTAGCCCGGGCATGGGCAGTGTGATGCCCATTGTGGGCACGGCATCGCTACATGTAGTGTGCATGTGCCAGCAAACGTTGTGAAACCAGTGACTAGGGGGTGGACCAGAAGCAAACAGGAGGACTGGCGCATGTGCACTACATATAGTGATGCCGCGCCCACAATGGGCATCACAGTGTGCATACCCGGCCAGCGGTACACTGCGCATGCGCGGGATATCGGCTGGTCCTGTGGATGAAGCAAGGGACTTGCAGGGTGGCCAAGGAAGAGACTGGGGAGGAGTTATGTAACAAGAAGGCAGAGCAGCCTGGGCTCCTACACACAGAACGCCGCCCCTGGGCACTTGCAAACCCTCATTTACATATGGATTAAACTTATTTTTTTTCCTTCTGGTGAAAGTCAGAAGAAAATTACAAAGGTATCATTTGAATCATGGATAGGTATGCTAGAGAGCCATGTAGGTGGTGTATAACGTCATATTTTGGTGACAGCCTCCCCCTTAACACCCAAGTACACCCCACCATGGCAATGGTTTCTCAAGATAGTGGAATCATGTTCTGTGTAGAGCAGCACTTCTGTACCTTACTGACTCAATTCTGGAGATATGCACCGGGCCACGGTCGCCCTAGGATAGACATTCAAATAGTAGGTGACGGCAGCATCTTTCTCCATAAATTCTTTATTAGTAATCAGTCCATGAAAAATTTACAAAAAAGGCCAATAACAGCAGCAACGTTTCGACTACACAGTAGTCTTTATCAAGCATGGTATGTAGTGCTCCCTCCAGGTATTGATGGAACTAAAGGTGACACCCACAATTCACATAACCAACCACAATGGGTAATTAAGTGTTAACTCGTGCCGGATCCGGCAAATGTTCCGGAATGTTGGACGGAGATAAAACCGCAGCATGCTGCAGTATTATCTCCGTCCTGAAAAAGGCAAAAGGCTGAACTGAAGACATCCTGAACGGATTACTCTCCATTCAGAATGTATGGGGATAAAACTGATCAGTTCTTTTCCGGTATTGAGTCCCTATGACGGAACTCAGTGCCGGAAAAGAAAACCGCTAGTGTGAAAGTACCCTTAGATATATATATATATATATATATATATATATATATATATATATAGGTGATATAATGTAAATTGAGAACAGTTCCACTTGACAGACGTCCTACAATTAACAAATACGTTTAACATCGGTAGCATTGGTTGTCTAGGCAACATTGATGCTTTTGGCGTTTGACGCAGGCTTGATTGACCGGCGGTAAACGCGCGACCCGATCATGTGATCGAGATTTAAGCACATGACACAGAGACTCTGGGGAGGAGCGTGGGATTAATAGCTTTTGCGATTGCGCAAATATTGTAGTGGACGTCTGACGAGTCGGACCTGAGGGGAAACTGGACAGTGTACATGTGATAGTAGTTACGATCACATGATCTGATAGGGCAGAGAAACAGTGGGGCACGTCATATGTGAGGCATGCGCATTGAAAAACCTGAGACGCCAGGCTGTGACGGGATACACGAGGTGAGGTGTCCCTTGGTGGATACTCTCATTGGCACGATTAAACACAGGTGTATACTGAGGATAATCATTAGTGGGTGAATCTTTATTGGTAGCTTTTTAAGCTAGGTGTATGTGAATAATTACTCATTGTGATTGGTTATGTGAATTGTGGGTGTCACCTTTAGTTTCATAAATACCTGGAGGGAGCACTACATACCATGCTTGATAAAGACTACTGTGTAGTCGAAACGTTGCTGCTGTTATTGGCCTTCTTTGTACATTTTTATATAAATTTTTCTCTAAATTGATTGTTCTACATGTCTTTGATAAAAAAAAATGGTTTGGGTAAAAGTTATAGCGTTTACAAACTATGGTACAAAAATGTGAATTTCCGCTTTTTGAAGCAGCTCTGACTTTCTGAGCACCTGTCATGTTTCCTGAGGTTCTACAATGGCCAGACAGTACAAATGACCCCATTTCGGAAAGTAGACACCCTAAGGTATTCGCTGATGGGCATAGTGAGTTCATAGAACTTTTTATTTTTTGTCACAAGTTAGCGGAAAATGATGATTTTTTTTTTTTTTTTTTCTTACAAAGTCTCATATTCCACTAACTTGTGACAAAAAATAAAAAGTTCTATGAACTCACTATGCCCATCAGCGAATACCTTGGGGTGTCTTCTTTCCAAAATGGGGTCACTTGTGGGGTAGTTATACTGCCCTGGCATTCTAGGGGCCCAAATGTGTGGTAAGGAGTTTGAAATCAAATTCTGTAATAAATGGCCGGTGAAATCCGAAAGGTGCTCTTTGGAATGTGGGCCCCTTTGCCCACCTAGGCTGCAAAAAAGTGTCACACATGTGGTATCTCCGTATTCAGGAGAAGTTGGGGAATGTGTTTTGGGGTGTCATTTTATATATACCCATGCTGGGTGAGATAAATATCTTGGTCAAATGCCAACTTTGTATAAAAAAATGGGAAAAGTTGTCTTTTGCCAAGATATTTCTCTCACCCAGCATGGGTATATGTAAAATGACACCCCAAAACACATTCCCCAACTTCTCCTGAATACGGAGATACCACATGTGTGACACTTTTTTGCAGCCTAGGTGGGCAAAGGGGCCCATATTCCAAAGAGCACCTTTCGGATTTCACTGGTCATTTTTTACAGAATTTGATTTCAAACTGCTTACCACACATTTGGGCCCCTAGAATGCCAGGGCAGTATAACTACCCCACAAGTGACCCCATTTTGGAAAGAAGACACACCAAGGTATTCGCTGATGGGCATAGTGAGTTCATGGAAGTTTTTATTTTTTGTCACAAGTTAGTGGAATATGAGACTTTGTAAGAAAAAAAAAATCAAAAAAAAAAATCATCATTTTCCACTAACTTGTGACAAAAAATAAAAAATTCTAGGAACTTGCCATGCCCCTCACGGAATACCTTGGGGTGTCTTCTTTCCAAAATGGGGTCACTTGTGGGGTAGTTATACTGCCCTGGCATTCTAGGGGCCCAAATGTGTGGTAAGGAGTTTGAAATCAAATTCTGTAAAAAATGGCCAGTGAAATCCGAAAGGTGCTCGTTGGAATGTGGGCCCCTTTGCCCACCTAGCCTGCAAAAAAGTGTCACACATGTGGTATCTCCGTATTCAGGAGAAGTTGGGGAATGTGTTTTGGGGTGTCATTTTACATATACCCATGCTGGGTGAGAGAAATATCTTGGCAAAAGACAACTTTTCCCATTTTTTTATACAAAGTTGGCATTTGACCAAGATATTTATCTCACCCAGCATGGGTATATGTAAAATGACACCCCAAAACACATTCCCGAACTTCTCCTGAATATGGAGATACCACATGTGTGACACTTTTTTGCAGCCTAGGTGGGCAAAGGGGCCCAAATTCCTTTTAGGAGGGCATTTTTAGACATTTGGATACCAGACTTCTTCTCACGCTTTGGGGCCCCTAAAATGCCAGGGCAGTATAAATACCCCACGTGACCCCATTTTGGAAAGAAGACACCCCAAGGTATTCAATGAGGGGCATGGCGAGTTCATAGAAGAAAAAAAATTTGGGCACAAGTTAGCGGAAATTGATTTTTTGGATTTTTTTCTCACAAAGTCTCCCTTTCCGCTAACTTGGGACAAAAATTTCAATCTTTCATGGACTCAATAAGCCACTCAGCAAATACCTTGGGGTGTCTTCTTTCCAAAATGGGGTCATTTGTGGGGTGTTTGTACTGCCCTGGCATTTGAGGGTCTCTGCAATCATTACATGTATGGCCAGCATTAGGAGTTTCTGCTATTCTCCTTATATTGAGCATACGGGTAATGAGATTTTTTTTTTCCGTTCAGCCTCTGGGCTGAAAGAAAAAAAATGAACGGCACAGATTTCTTCATTCGCATCGATCAATGTGGATGAAAAAATCTCTGCCAAAAAAAGAAAAAGGAGGGGAAAGGCGTCTGCCAGGACATAGGAGCTCCGCCCAACATCCATACCCACTTAGCTCGTATGCCCTGGCAAACCAGATTTCTCCATTCACATAAATCGATGTGGATGAATAAATCATTGCCGGGATTTTTTTTTATATATACAAAGTGTTTGCCAAAGTATATGAACACCGCCACCTCCTCAGCTCATATGCCTCGGCAAACATATCTTTTACTGCAGAGGAGAAATCTCGTCTTGCAGCGCCGCATACACCGACTTGCGTGTAATCTGACAGCAGCGCAATGCTTCTGTCAGAATGCACATCAGTGCTGCAGCTAGTCGATCGGTTGGTCCACCTGGAAGGTAAAAAAAAAAGTTTTTTTTACCTTTATAGAACAAACCTCTCCTTCCCCATGGGACAATGTGCAAAGCGCAAATCGCCCAAAGATGTGGCGAAGTACGTTATGCACTTTATCCCAGGTGAAAGGAGAGGTTTGCAGCAGCTGTGAGTAAAAGGGCCCTAATAGCCCTGTGTGCCTGTCCTGTGAGATGCAATCCCTATGCTAGGTGTACCTGTGTGTGGTACTTCCGGAAACACTCTCCTAAGCATAGGGCAGGGTGGTCAGGACAGTCAGGACAGAAATAGCGGGTGTCACGCCTTATTCCACTCCTGCTACAGACACGACATTTTTTTCGGGGTGGCGGTTGGGTTGAGGTACCAGCAACGACACTGGGGAAATGTCGCTCGTGTAGACGGCTAACTACACTGGTGGATGGGGCTTCTGGATACAGGAGGTTCTCGATGATCTCTTCCTGGAATTTGAGGAAGGATCGTGTTCTCCCAGCCTTACTGTAGAGAACAAAACTATTATACAGAGCCAATTGAATTAAATATACAGACACCTTCTTATACCAGCGTCTGGTGCGTCGGAAAACTAAATAGGGAGCCGACATCTGGTCATTGAAGTCCACCCCTCCCATGAGCGCATTATAGTCGTGGACTGAGAGGGGCTTTTCAATGACACGGGTTGCCCTTTCAATTTGGATTGTCGTGTCTGCGTGAATGGAGGAGAGCATGTAAACGTCACGCTTGTCTCTCCATTTCACCGCGAGCAGTTCTTCATTACACAAGGCAGCCCTCTCCCACCTTGCAAGACGGGTGGTAACGAGCCATTGGGGGAAGCCCACGCGACTAGTTCGCGCGGTGCCACAGGCGCAAATCCGTTCTAGAAACAAATGCCTAAAGAGGGCCACACTTGTGTAAAAATTGTCCACATAAAGATGGTACCCCTTGCCGAATAAGGGTGACACCAAGTCCCAGACTGTCTTCCCAATGCTCCCCAGGTAGTCAGGGCAACCGACCGGCTCCAGGGTCTGATCTTTTCCCTCATAGATCCGAAATTTGTGGGTATAGCCTGTGGCCCTTTCACAGACCTTATACAATTTGACCCCATACCGGGCACGCTTGCTTGGGATGTATTGTTTGAAGCCAAGGCGCCTGGTAAAATGTATTAGGGACTCGTCTAAGCAGATGTTTTGCTCAGGGGTATACAAATCTGCAAATTTCTGGTTGAAATGGTCTATGAGGGGCCGAATTTTGTGGAGCCGGTCAAAAGCTGGGTGGCCTCTGGGACGGGAGGTGGTGTTGTCGCTAAAATGCAGGATGGTCTCAAATCGTGTCCTGGACATAGCAGCAGAGAACATGGGCATGTGATGAATTGGGTTCGTGGACCAATATGACCGCAATTCATGCTTTTTAGTTAGACCCATGTTGAGGAGAAGGCCCAGAAAAATTTTAAGTTCGGAAACTTGGACTGGCTTCCACCGGAAAGGCTGGGCATAATAGCTTCCCGGGTTTGCGGTTATAAATTGTGTGGCATACCGGTTTGTCTCTGCCACGACTAAGTCCAAGAGCTCCGCAGTCAAGAACAGCTCAAAAATTCCCAGGGCCGAACCGATCTGAGCTGTCTCAACCCGAACTCCAGACTGGGCGGTGAAAGGGGGAACTAATGGTGCGGCTGAAGTTGGTGACTGCCAATCAGGGTTTGCCAGCACCTCAGGGACTCTACGGGCCTGTCTGTGCGGTGGCTGCGACGGGGTAACTACTGCACGTGCCACCGTACCAGCTTCAACTGCCCTTCTGGTGCTCGCTACTTCACCATGTTGTACGGCAGTGCTGGTACTAGGTCCAGGAAGGGCTGCGCTGCTGGTGTATGCCTCACCACGTGATCCGGCAGCGACAGCCCCACTCTGCTGCTCTTGAAGCGGATCCTGCGCAACCTGTGGTCTAGCGACACGGGGCCGGGTACGCCTGGTTCTATCAGGGACCTCCACCTCCTCGTCCGAACTTTGGGTCAGAGAGCCACTGATTTCTACAGGTTCATATTCTGACCCGCTAGATTCGTCAGATGAGGGTTCCCATTCCTCATCCGACTGGGTCAGAATCCTGTAGGCCTCTTCAGAAGAATACCCCGTTTGACATTTTGGACTACTAAATTTAGGGGTATTCCCTGAGACTACCCAAGAAAAAAAGCAAGCCTGTCTTACAAAGGGGAGGCTAGCGAAGTACCGGAGGCCGCTGCGGTTGATAAAAAATATCAAAACTGATTTTTTTATCGCCGCAGTGCGTGTAAAGTGAATGTGCAGTGATAAAAAAAATATAAATTTTTTTGTCACTGCGGTGGGGCGGGCGTGGGTGAACGCACGTGTGGGCGACCAATCAGGCCTGATCGGGCAAACACTGTGTTTTGGGTGGAGGGCGAGCTAAGGTGACACTAATACAATTATAGATCTGACCGTGATCAGTTTTGATCACTTACAGATACTATAAAAGTACAAATGCTGATTAGCGATACGCTAATCAGCGAATAAAAGTGACTGCGGTGCGGTGGGCGCTAACTGATCCCTAAACTACCTAACCAAGGGGCCTAAACTAATCCTAAAACCTAACAGCCAATACTAGTGAAAAAAAAAAAGTGACAGTTTACACTGATCACTTTTTGTCTTTCACTAAGTGATTGACAGGGGGCGATCAAGGGGTTAATTTGGATGATGGGGGTGATGGAAGGTGATCTGGGGCTAAGGACAGTGTTTGGTGGGTACTCACAGTGAAATCTGCTCCTCTGCTGGATCCAACCGACGAAAAGGACCAGCAGAGGAGCAGAGAAGCCATATAACAGATCATATTTACTAATATGATCTGTTATATGGCTTGTGATTCGATTTTTTAAAAATCAGCAACCTGCCAGCGACGATCATTGGCTGGCAGGTTGCTTGACCGAAATCTCACGTCTCGCGAGAGGACGCGCCGGCGCGTCCAGGCGGAATGAAACAACCACCTCCAGGACGCGTCGCTGCGTTCGGCGGTCGGGAGGTGGTTAAGGACCCATGACGTACCGGTACGTCATGGGTTTAAAATGCGATTGCGGCGCCGCGTGGGGTTAATCAGAACAGGATGCCAGCTGAAATCATTCAGCCGGCATCCTGTCACAACGCCAGGGGGGGTCATGTGCATGTTGCTCAGCACACGGGCTCATTTTTGGCTAGACCCGGTGGCTGGACGCCGGTCAGTGCAGCCGAGATGAGGACATTTTGGGCCCTCGTGCTGCACATGGGTCTAGTGCAAAAACCCAGTGTCAGGCAATACTGGAGTGGGGACGTCCTATACCAGACCCCACTCTACAGCACGATCATGACACGTCCCCGGTTTGAGGCCATCCGGAAATGTCTGCATTATTCAGATAATGCAGCATGTCCATCCCCCCCCCCCGAAGTGATCCTGTCCATGACCGTCTGTATAAGATACAGCCGGTCATCGATCACTTCGGGGTCAAATTTGAGCAGGCCTACGTACCTGGAAGGGAGGTCGCAGTTGATGAGTCTCGTTGCGTTCAAGGGGAGAATAAGTTTCCGCCAATACATTCCCACTAAAAGGGCGAGGTATGGCGTGAAGCTGTACAAAATTTGTGAGAGTACCTCAGGGTACACTTACAAATGTCATGTGTACGAGGGGCGAGATTCCCGTATTCAACCCCCAGAATGTCCCCCCACTTTGGGTGTTAGCGGGAAACTCGTGTGGGACTTTATGTACCCACTGCTAGATAAGGGTTACCACCTTTACGTGGATAACTTTTATACTAGCATTCCCTTGTTCAGGTCCCTTGCTGCCAGATCCACGTTCGCTTGTGGGACCGTGCAGAAAAATCAGCGCGGCCTCCCTGCCCACCCCCTCCAGGTACCTATCCCCAGGGGTGAGACCCGTGCCCTTACTAGTGGAAACCTGTTGCTGGTCAGGTATAAAAGGACAAGAGGGATGTCCTTGTACTGTCCACAATCCACGGTAACAGCACCACCCCAATCTCTGTGCGAGGTACCGCGGCAACGGTCCTCAAGCCCGATTGTATCGTCGACTACAATCGGTATATTGGAGGAGTTGATCTCTCTGATCAAGTCCTCAAGCCATATAATGCCATGCGCAAAACCTGGGCATGGTACAAAAAAGTTGCGGTCTACTTGGTACAGGTTGCCTTGTACAACGCTTTTGTACTATCCCGAAGCGCTGGCAGCACAGGGACATTGCTCCAATTCTATGAGGCAGTCCTCAAAGACCTGATTTTTTTCCAGACCGGGAAAGAGCAGGCCGGAGTACCTCGGGAATTGGAGGTGCCCGGATAGTCCCTGGCCAACATTTTCCAGGTGTGGTCCTCCATACTAGAAAGAAGGGACAGACCCAAAAAAGATGCAGAGTGTGTCACAAGAGGGGATACGGAAGGACACATAGAAACATAGAATGTGTCGGCAGATAAGAACCATTTGGCCCATCTAGTCTGTCCAATATACTGAGTACTATGGATAGCCCCTGGCCCTATCTTATATGAAGGATGGCCTTATGCCTATCCCATGCATGCTTAAACTCCTCCACTGTATTTGCAGCTACTACTTCTGCAGGAAGGCTATTCCATGCATCCACTACTCTCTCAGTAAGGTAATACTTCCTGATATTACTTTTAAACCTTTGCCCCTCTAATTTAAAACTATGTCCTCTTGTAGCAGTTTTTCTTCTTTTAAATATTCTCTCCTCTTTTACCTTGATGATTCCCTTTATGTATTTAAAAGTTTCTATCATATCCCCTCTGTCTCGTCTTTCTTCCAAGCTATACATGTTAAGGTCCTTTAATCTTTCCTGGTAAGTTTTATCCTGCAATCCATGTACCAGTTTAGTAGCTCTTCTCTGAACTCTCTCCACCACCACTCAATGTGACACTTGCCCCGATCATCCGGGCCTCTGTGTTATCGATTGCTTCAGGGAGTATCACACTTCCATGGAGTACTAAATTTTTATAATCCCCAACAGTCCCCTAGAGAACATAAAAAACTATGGCTCTCAGACTTGTAAAACTATAACTCCCAGCATGCCCAGGCAACCTACAGCCATCAGCAGGGCATGGTGGGAATTGTAGTTTTACAACATCTGGAGGGCTGCAGTTTGAGGATGCCTGCTTAGTGTCTCCAAAGTCTGAGAGCCATACATATTAGGCATCGCCGCGTCCGTAAAAATCTTCTCTATAAAAATAACATTTAACCCAACCCCCCGGATGAACAGCGTTAAAAAAACATCACAAAAAGTGTAATAGCGAGCGATCAAAATGTCATATGCACCCCCAATTAGTGCCAATAAAACCGCCATCTCATCCTGCAAAAAATTAGCCCCTACATTAGATAGTCGCCCAACTAAAAAAAAACAAAAAAAAAAAAAAACCCGTAGCTCCCAGGCTATGGAGATACTAAAATAAAAAAATTTTGGTTCCTAAAATGATAAGTGTAAAATCTAAATAAATTTTAAAATGTAGACATATTGGGTATCGCCACGTCCGTAAGAATCTGCCCTATAAAAATACCATTTGAGCAAACCCCTCGGATGAACAGCGTTAAAAATATAAAATAAAAACGGTGCCAAAACACCTATTTTTTGGCAAAATTTCCATTTGAATACTTTTTTTCCGATAATAAAGCAAGGGTTAACAGCCAAACAAAACTAAATATTTATTGCCCTGATTCTGTAGTTTTCAGAAACACCCCATATGTGGTCGTAAATGGCTATATAGCCACACGGCAGGGCATAGAACAAAGGGAACGCCATATGGTTTCTGGAAGGCAGATTTTGATGGGACTCTTTTTTTTTTTGACAGCAAATCCCATTAGAAGCCCCCTGATGTAGCCTAGACTAGAAACTCCAAAAAAGTGACCCCATCTAAGAAACTACACCCCTCAAGGTATTCAAAAGTTACTTTACAAACTTTGTTAACCCTTTAGGTGTTCCACAAAACTAAATAGTGAATGTAGAAACAATTTTAGAATTAAAATTTTTTGTTACCTTGCCTCAAAAAAGTATAATATAGAGAAACCAAAAATCATATTTACCCCTAAAATAGTCCCAAAACAACAACCACCTAAGGCTACTTTCACACTAGCGTTTTTCTTTTCCGGCATAGAGTTCCGTCACAGGGGCTCTATACCGGAAAAGAACTGATCAGTTTTAGCCCCATGCATTCTGAATGGAGAGCAATCCGTTCAGGATGCATCAGGATGTCTTCAGTTCAGTAGTTTTGACTGATCAGGCAAAAGAGAAAACCGCAGCATGCTACGGTTTTATCGCCGGCGAAAAAAAACTGAAGACTTGTCTGAATGCCGGATCCGGCATTTTTTCCCATAGGAATGTATTAGTGCCGGATCCGTCCTCCCGGTCTGCGCATGCGCAGACTGAAAACAAAAGGTGAAAAAAAATAATGCATTTCGATGCATTTTTTTCGACTGATCAGTCTTACTAATGCCATCAGTTGGCATACGTTTTGCCTGATCCGGCAGGCAGTTCCGGCGACGGAACTGCTTGCCGGATCTCTCTGCCGCAAGTGTGAAAGTACCCTTATCCCGTAGTTTCCTAGATGGGGTCACTATTATGGAGTTTCTACTCTAGGGGTGCATCAGGGAGGGCTTGAAAGGGTACATGGTGTAAATTAACCAGTCCAGCAAAATCTGCCTTCCAAAAACCATAGGGCGTTCCCCTTCTTCTATGTCCTGCCGTTTAGCCAAATAGTAGTTTACGACCACATATGGGGTGTTTCTGCAAACTACAGAATCAGGGCAACCCATATTGAGTTTTGTTTGGCTGTTAACCCATTTTTTCCAGTAATAAAGTAAGGGTTAAAATGGAAAATTTTCCAAAAAATAGAAATTCCTAAATTATTTCTTCATCTGCCATTAACTCTTGAGGAACACAAAGGGTTATCAAAGTTTGTAAACCCAGTTTTGAATACCTTGAGGGGTGTACTTTCTTAGATGGAGTCACTTTTTTTAAATTTCTATTCTAGGGGTGCAACGGGGGGCTTGAAATGGGACATTGTATAAAGAAAACCAGTCCTGCAAAATCTGCGTTGCAAAAACCATATGGCGTTCCCCCTCCTTCTATGTCCTCCCGTTTGGCCAAACAGTAGTTTACGACCACATATGGGGTGTTTTTGCAAACTACAGAATCAGGGCAACCCATATTGAGTTTTGTTTGGCAGTTAACCCTTGTTTTTTTTCCTGGAAAAAATATATTATATTGGAAAATTTTCCAAAACAAATCGAAATTCTTAAATTGTATGTCCATTTGCCATGAAGTCTTGTGGAAGACCTAAAGGGTTAACAAAGTTTGTAAAATCAGTTTTGAATACCTTGAGGGGTGTAGTTTCTAGAATGGGGTCATTTTTGGATGGTTTCTATTACGTAAGCCTCACAAAGTGACTTCAGACCTGAACTGGTCCATAAAAAGTGGGATTTGGAAATTTTGAAATTTGCTTCTAAACTTCTAAGCTATGGAACATTCCCAAAAAATAAAATATCATTCCCAAAATGATACAAACATGAAGTAGACATATTGGGAATGTAAAGCCATCACAATTTTGGGGGTATTACTGTGAATTACAGAAGTAGAGAAACAAACTTTGAAATTTGCAAATTTTTCCAAATTTTTGGTAAATTTGATGCAAAATTTTTTTACTTTTTTGACCAGATTTTAGCAGTGTCATGAAATACAATATGTGACGAAAAAAAACAAATCTCAGAACGGCCTGGATAAGTCAAAGCGTTTTAAAGTGATCAGCACTTAGTGACACTGGTCAGATTTAGGGCTGAGTCCTTAATTATGGCTGAGCTGCAGACTGTCCAATCAAAGTCTCACTATTATGTAACGAAAAGCTCTGCAACTTCCTAAAATTGTTTCTACATAATCTACATTTGCCATCATTAAGTGAGAAACTTTGAGCAGAGGTTTTCCCATTACAACAATTTAACCCTTATTTTTCAGCCACTTCACTGATACTGTTAAAATGCTGCACACAAATCCACCATGGCTTCCACCTTGATTTTTCAATTTCAGTCCCACGGACGCAATCATATTTTGGCCCAACCGAGTAGAGCTTAACCGCAGGACGATTTCCAGTGTGGATAGCGCCCATCCTTGGCATGGTCAGAAATGCCAAATACAAGGCTGCACAAATGCCAGGTTCAGTGCGGATTTCCACCAACATAGCCTAGAGGTGCTATAACATGCAGATTTTGTTCAGGTTTCTGATGCAAGCTTTGAAGCCAGAGGAGCAGTTTTCTGCCCTTTACATTTTCTCTTTTTGTAATCTCTCCAGATTCAGCTTTAAATATTGTATCAAAAATCCTGAACCTTGACAATTACAAGGTGTTTCCCTGTTAGGGCTCCCAGTAATGAGCGGTTATCCTGGGCAAATTGTAGCCTAGGATGAATGTTGAGCGCTTCATTTAAAATGCCTTAAAGGAAGGTCCATACATGGGGAGGAAGTTATAACTAGTGTGATCATTCATCCCCATACAATCTGCACACTGGCAGTAGCACAACCCCTTTACACCTAGTCATATACAGTACAGGGTTTGCCCTCGTGTCAGACGACTGCTGTCCTGTTTGCCATTATGAACTCTTGCTTGTGCGCCCTTCTATTCAGTTTCTCTGCAACGGCACTAACACCACAGCCCAAATAAATGGAGGACAGGACCTCCAGTAACACTCTGGTCAAGAGATGAGGATCCAGAACACAGCAACCCCCCACCCAATTAGCTCAAATACCCAACAGGGCAGAGGCCAGCACCCTTTGGAACGTCAGGTGTGGAGACACTACAACTCCCAGAATTCAGACAGAAGTGAATTGGGCATGCAAGAAGTTGTAGTTCAACAGCTGGAGTGCCAGAAATCTAGAATATTAAAGTGGATATCCCTTATATGCATCTCCACCCATTTTGGTTTTACTGGCTACCATGCAGTGATAAAATAGTACCAGGCTGCGCTCCTCCGACACATTCCTGGTGGTATATACCCGTGTGGTGCTGCCTATAGCTGCAGCATTCAGGCCTATGTGCACTGACAGTTCAGACCCATCGCCAGGAGATCTAGCTACGCCGTTTAGGATGTTCAAAACAAATGAGAAGTTTCCAATTTTTTATTTAAATAAAAATGTTAAATACAATAAAAACAGGACTTGCCATTTTACAAAATGGTGCTGAAGAGACACAGCAAAAGCATCAATCTACACAAGCTCCCTTGTCAGAAGTTTAACCTGGTGCTACGTGAACAGCACTGACCTATCCTGGGTGGCATCGAGCTGCAGTCAGCCATCTTATCCAAAGGAGTTAATATGTAGGACCGAGCGGCAGGGTATCTTGGAAAAGGATTTCAAGGTCCCCTACATATTAACGCATTTGAACTTTAGTGTGAATAACCCACATCACTTCGGGGGACCTGCAGCGCTGAAAGTCCAGGCAACGTTCAGAGACTGCTTCTGTTATTTAGACATCTCATCCAGCATTATATTCCCAGAGGAACCAAACCTGATCAAAGCTACTCAATCACGTGATCTAGCTTCTCCCCTCCCCAGTCGAGTCATTATGACCCCCTGCCAATATCCAGAGTAACCGCCGTGTGCAGCACAGACCGGCTGAGTCCCGGTGGGTTGTCACCAGTTCCTGGAGCCATGCTGACGGCAGTGCATCCCATAGCTGCTGGAGAGGGCCTGAGGGACTCAATGAATATGACAATGTTGCTCCTACAGAGGGTTAGGCTCCATTCACACGTCCATATAATTGGTCCGCATCCGTTGTGCAAATTGCGGCCCTATTCATTCTCTATGGGGACGGAATGGATGCAGAGAGCACACTACGTGCTCTCCGCATCCACATTTCCAGGTCCGCAATTCTTTATCCGGGCAGCACATCGTGCTGCCCCATAGAAATGAATGGGTCCACAATTCTATTCTGCAAAATGTGGAACGAAATTGCGGACATGTGAATGGACCCTTAATGTGGGTTCAAGTCTGAGGAACTGATGTGCCAGGGTAGTACTTGTAAGTCTTAGTCGTGTTGCTCCTACCAATGTCTGACCCTTCTAGCCATGTGACAGCATCTTGCTGGAAAATCCCATCCACCCCTGAGGAAAATCAGCATTTATGGGTGTACAAGATCTGAAAGGATGGATTCATACCCAAATCTGTTGAGAACACCTTCCAAATGGATGAGTGGGCCCAGAGAATGCACAAGAACACTCCCCAGACCATAATGCAGTCATAGCCGAGGTCACCTCACACCACTCCCCAGTTGTCACTCATCCACAATGATACCATTTGTCAACTCACTATACACTTTCAAAGCAGCACGCAGACAGTTAAACTACAGTTTCAGAGATACTGCCACCCTCAGCCCGATCCCTTGTACACGATTAATAGGCCCAATGCCCTGGTATGAGAAATCCCCATCTTGTGATTTTAGCTCCACCACACTTTACTGTCTGCACAATGTACTGTGGCGTGACTGCTCAGAGGGGTCATCTGACCCCAAAAACTATTCTGTGTTCATCAGTACACAAAATGTTGCGTTATTTTTCTTTGGGCCAGTCAATGTGTTCCTAAGCAAAATTTTAACCTATTCAGGACATGCCTTTTTTCAACTGGACTTGTGGGAAGGGCTTGCTGGTAACCTGGCTTCACTTAATCGTCTTCTGATTGTAGCCGTACTAACTGGTAACTTCAGATCAACTTTGATCTTTCTGGAGGTGACCATTGGCTGAGTCTTTGCCATTCTGGCTATTTTTCGATCCATCCGAACAGTCGTTCCCCGCTTCCTTCCACGTTTTTCAGATTTTGGTTGCCACTTCAAGGCATTGGAGATCATTTTAGCTGAGCAGCCCATAACCTGCTGCACATCTATATATTTTTTCCCCTCTCCAATCAGCTTTTTAATCAGAGTACGTTCTTCATCAGTACAATGTCTGGAACGACCCATTTTTCACAGTACCAGAAGGAAATGCACTATAGCCAACATGTGTAACATTTGCCACCCTCCCACCTTAAATGGCCAAAATTAACCAAATTAAGTTAAATTGGTGAAGTTAGTCAATTTTGAGCAGACCGCTTTCTATTAATGATTCAATTACTCAGAATTACTCCTAATTGTCAGGTCTGTTTCATAACTAACTAAATTTTGCCATGTAGAAATATCACTTCTACCAAAATGAGTGACTTATCAGGTTAATGTTAGACTGCTATTTTTTACTACTGTAAATCCCCTTTTAACCATGACAAGGGAGTTGTGTGCAGCCAGCCTATCGTATACCTCATGTAGCCACCAAGGGAGCACACCAAAACTGTACAGGTTACCAAGTTTATTAGTCCATTCAATAGAATGCCACAAGCCTTAAACTTATGACAAGGGAGAAACGTGGAGACCTCTACTCATTGTTAATGCAAGTCTTTCACTGAAGTTGAAACATTAAAACCCATGGACCTTCAGCTGGTCATCTTTAACAAGGCCAACCTGTAAGGAAAGCAGAGATTACACATTACTTTTCTAGTTCCTACTCAAACAGTACCCCCTTCCCGATACTTGACAGTGTTGTCCTTGCTAGTCAGGCATACCTGCAGCAGAATCATTAGTCCGGACTAAATGACACACTGGTTTAGAGAGCTCGTTCTTCCAGCACTATTCTGCTCTCCTGAATACTAAAGCCCAGGAGGCATACCCAACTGGATCCTTAAATCAACCCCATTTCTAATCCCCCTGCCCCACATGTTCAAAGTGAAGTAAGATGCTGGCTTTACTCACCTCCACAAGGAACTGACAGGCATTCTTGCGCTGGTCACCCTGAAGCTGGATCACCTCTCCGTATTCTGGATGGTCAACAACGGTACCATTGCAGGCAAATTTCTGCAAAAGAACACAACATGCCATTAACCCACTGCTGAAGTGTATGCCTCTTCTACTGATACAGTTCTCTAGTACACTTACCTTCTTAAAGGCTTTGACTAGTTTCTTCTTGTCGTACTCATCAGAGATGCCCTGGACAGTTGTGAGGGTCTTCCTGCCGTTTCTTTGCTGGATCCTTATATGAATGGAATCTTCTGTACCCGCATTACCCTTACTTGCATCAGCAAAGGGGTCTACAAAGGACAAAATAATTTAATCAATGGGGGAATCCACTGCCAAACTCCATATTTTTGCTGCATTGATTCATGTATATATACTATCTAGAAGCACATCAGTGACTGGGCCAAAACCAGGTGCGGGGACACAGACATGGAGGTCTGCATCTGTTCTATTATAACTTCTCTGAAGGCCTCACTTCATTTTGGATCACAATTACTGAAGCATTAACTAGGCCTAAAACTTGAAGGATTGCAGATGCCATGGGTATTTGGTAGGGCTGCAACGATTAATCGATGTAATCGATAACTGGATTTGTTGTCGACGAATCCAGTTATCGAATAATCGCCGATTCGTTGCTATGCGGGCGGGGTTTACTTTAAGTCACTGCATCTTTATTTTACCTTACAATCGTGACGCTCCAGTAACAACTCTGCAGGCAGAGCAGAGGGCGGCGTAACATCACTTACTCATGTGACGTGCCTGCTCCGCCTCCTTCATTCATAAAGTGGGCGGAGCAGGTGCATCACGTGAGTAAGTGACGTTACGCCGCCCTCCGCTCTGCTTGCAGAGTTGTTACTGGAGCGTCACGATTATAAGGTAAAACAAAGATGCAGTGAGTGATGCTGTGAGCAGCAGGGCCAGGGCTGTTATGGGTAGGGGGATCGGTCTATGGCACTGCTATGGGGAGGGGGGATCTGTGCACTGTTCAGGGGAAAGGGATATGTGCACTGTTATGCCCATAACAGCGCCACCCACAGATCCCCCTCTCCATAACAGCGCCACCCACAGATCCCCCTCTCCATAACAGCGCCACCCACAGATCCCCCTCTCCATAACAGCGCCACCCACAGATCCCCCTCTCCATAACAGCGCCACCCACAGATCCCCCTCTCCATAACAGCGCCACCCACAGATCCCCCTCTCCATAACAGCGCCACCCACAGATCCCCCTCTCCATAACAGCGCCACCCACAATTTGTTTTAATGTGGCCTTTGAACATAATTTTTCAAGTAAAATCATATAAACCGCTTTGTTTTGTAATTGTCGTTTTTCCCGATTAATCGTAGAAATTAATCAGCAACTAATCGATTATTCAAATAATCGTTAGCTGCAGCCCTAGTATTTGGTGACCAGGTAACCTTCATTGGCCATCCTCACCAGTGTCAGACTAGACGGTCAGCAAGCATGCTCAAATTCAGCTTCATGCAGCTCCTCCAGGCCAAGATGTTACAATTTGTAAAGGAACAAGTGATAGGAGTTCCCCACCAATCCAGAGGGGTTCCACACGTAGGACCCCCACCCCTCAGTATTCTAAGGAGATATCCTAAGGATAGGTTACCTTAAAAGGGATTCTGTCACCTTATTTTCGGTTAGAGATGCGGACATGCACGGCTAGATCGCCGCTAGCATGTCTGCAATAAACCTGTCCTATAGGGCTGTGTCCTTTTATTTTGTTAAAAAAATTATTTTAGAGATATGTAAATCAGCCTTGTAAAGAGCCCAAGGGGCTGTACGAACATTCCTGGGGACCAGCCATGCCCCCTGTGAAGGAGCCCAGCACCGCCTGCGTCCTCCGAATCTCCTCCTTTCGTCACAGTTAGGACGCAGGCGGTGCTGGGCTCCTTCACAGGGGGCATGGCTGGTCCCCAGGAATGTTCGTACAGCCCCTTGGGCTCCTTACAAGGCTGATTTACATATATAAAATAATTTAAAAAAAAAAAAACACACACACCCCTATAGGACAGGTTTATTGCGGACAATGCAGTTTGCAACCAGGAACCAGCAAGAGAACCTGACACTTGTCTCCATTTCAATTAAAAGGGTTGTCTGGGTTCAGAGCTGAACCTGGACATATCCCCATTTTCACCCAGTTCATGCTCCGATGCTCTCCTTTGCCCTGAATCGCAAAGGCATTTTCTGGCGTTCGGGTGACAAACAGGGCCTACAGCTGGGTGGAAGCCTCCACCGGGCAGTGCGTTATTGTTAACAGAAGAGTCTTTGCCCTGCGCGATCCGGAGCATGAAATGATGGGCATGACAACCCCTTTAATAGAATCTTTAGGAGACCACCACACACCATGTTCTCCAGCCAACCCAGTGTTAGTAGTGGATGTTTCCGCCACATTGGTTTCCCATGACCATAGCGGTCTTGTCCCGACACCTTTGGACCCGAGCAACAAGGTGAGATTTGGAAACGTTTCCCATGAAGGGATCGGCTTCAGACATTTCACTGCTCGAAAAAAAGGTTCAGGAGAATGACCTTTCCTCTGTAATAATGGCAGTGATGTCACATGTATGACATCATCAAGTTGTCACTGTCCCAGCTCATGAGAACTCATTTGCCTTTATTGCACATTAGCAGATACCCAAGTCCCAAATGTGAAATAGCCCACCAGGACGGATTGTGCTTTACTTCCCACAGTGACAACATACTGTACGTAGTAGGACCCGTCATTTATTAGTTCTGGAGTCATTAAATCAATACTAAAATTAAAGGGGTTCTACAGTTATTTTAAACTGATGATCCATCCTCAGGACCCCCACCGATCGTCTCACAGTAGCGCCGCAGCCTTTTACCACAGGCCGTGACGTCACGACTAGTATCACTGGCCTGGGCGTGGCTTAGCTCGCGTGAAAGGAGTTTAGCTCCGCCCAGTGATACTGGTCGTGACGTCACTGGGCCTGCGGTAAACAGTGAAAAGACGGCGGCGCTACCGGAGCGCCGCTGCCTTCTCAAACAGCCGATCGGCACAACCCCTTTAAAAGAATCACTTGTCATGACCGAATCCGAGACGTCCCTGTAAAAATCCTGTCGGATTACGCAAGATGGGCGGAGCCTATTGAAACGCCAGCGAAACCACACCCCGTGACGTCACCGGTAAGAAGGCGCTGCGACAACAACCTCCAGAGGGAAGCTACGGCCGCCATCTTGTCTCCGCACAACAGACCAGAGGCATCTTGAAGACGTCGGCTAGAGTCCATTCGCTTTCTCGCAGCCCGTGTCATTTTTTGTATTTAACTGATTTATTGCGACGCACCAATTCACAGTGGGCGCCTGCGATAAGCCCCGACACACTCATATTACGGTTTAGAGCCTCACAGAGGGAGCCGTCGGTCCCATCTCAGTCATACCTCACCCCGGCGGAACGGGAATATATCTGCTATCGCCCGATAAAAGCGCCAACAGTCAGCACTACTGTTCACTAGGGCTACACAATGACGACCGCGTTGGGATAACACTACTCTGTGTTCAGACCGGCTACTTACCGAAGGAATTGAGGTTCTGGATAGCGGACATACGATAAGATGAGGTTTCCTGGGTGAGAACGGCGGAGCACTTAGTGTCTGGATACCGCTGTGGAGAGCTTGTGTAAAGACGTCCTCACGTAGGCGCCTGCAACGTCTTTTATACTTTGGTGTGGTGACGTCAGTACGTATTTCGGACGCTTAGTCCCGCCCACGTTTTGATTGTGTTTTTGAAAAATTCCTGCGAAGTGACGTAAACGTTGCCGGGCGGGGCTCACGTCCTGGCGGCCATTTTACTAGTGGGCGGTATTAGACGTCCGCAGAAAGAAAAAGAAGATGGTGCGGTTGCCAATAGCAACCCCCTAGCTTCGGCGCTTATAGTGCGGGCGGTTGCGCTGGTAAACAGTCTCAGTAATGCTTTGTACTATACATTGTCCAATATAGAAATACTAGGGAGGCGAATGAAGAAAGGCTGAGGAGTTACCAATAGAAACCAGCATACTTCCACGGTGTACCGCTCTATTTAACCTGTAGGGGGCGCAGCGAGTGATAAGTGCAGCCTGTAATGACCATTGCTGTGTGCTTGTCACATAGGATAGGTTGTCATTGCCACCACCACAGAATAGTGGCCTCTGCTGAGCAAATGCGGTATTACACAGCGGCCATCTAAACGAATAGCCAGCTATCTCATACATGGACATGTCAGTGTCCTGTGCTGGGTGAAGGCAGATGGGAATTGTCATTTTTACCCACCCACTAACTGCTACCAATCCTATGTCCTGTACAGCAGTGATAGGACGGTTGGCAGTCCGTTTCCCTTTTCTTTTTAATCCTCACCCCCCATCCAGCGGTATCGGTAAAGACAGCTATACTTACCGCTGACCGCCACTCCATTATGACCCTGTGGCTCCAGGGATCTCTTCACTGGACTTCCAATCGGTTGGCTTCCTCATGGACAGGGTCATGTGCGCTGCTGCAGTCAATGGCTGGCCTCAGTGGTGACATGTTCCCAAGTGGCATGTCATTACTGGGTCACGCACCTCTTGGGGACACATCACTGCTGAGGCCTGTCATTGGCTGCAGCAGCACACGTAACCTCGTAAGTGCAGGAAGTCGACAGACGTGAACTGGAAGTCCAATAAAGACAGCCAAGGAGCCGGAACGGAGCAGCGGTCAATTATACAGGTGAAACTCGAAAAATTTGAATATCGTGCATAGTTCATTTATTTCAGTTAGGCCTCCTGCACACAAACGTGTGCGCTCCGTGGCCGTATTGCAGACCGCATTACACGGGCACTGTTCCGTGTGCATTCCGCATCACGGATCCGGACCCATTCACTTCAATGGGTCCGCAAATCCGGAGATGCGGAATGGTGCGGAACTGAAGCACGGAACGGAACCCTACATAAGCACTACAGAGTGCTTCCATGGGGTTTCATCCCGTACATGTCCTATCTTTTTGCGGAACTGCCAGATCGCGGACCCATTAAAGTGAATGGGTCCGCGATCCGCTGCGGCTGCCCCACGGACGGTGTTTGTGCATTGCGGGCCGCAGTACGACCATGGGGCGCACACGTTCGTGTGCAGGGGGCCTATTGCAACTTAAAAGGTGAAACTAATATATGAGATAGACTCATTACATGCAAAGCGAGATATTTCAAGCCTTTATTTGCTATAATTTGGATGATTATGGCTTATAGTTTATGAAAACCCCAAAGTCACAATCTCAGGTACCCTTTGCTCAGGGGGTATGGATTAATTAGCTGACTAGAGGGTGACACTTTGGGCCTAGAATAATGAGCCTTTTCACAATATTCTAATTTTAAGCTAAATGAATGCAATTCCTTTTCATTTGCATTACTGAAATAAATGGACTTTTGCACAATATTCCAATTTTTCGAGTTTCACCTGTAGCTTTCTTTGCTGGGTCTTGGGGAATGTAAAAAAAAAATGTGGACAACCCCTTTAATGCCTCTTGCGTGCGGCTGCTGCAGATGGATCCCGACACATTCAACTTGAATGGGTCCGTGATCTGTCTGCACCACAAAAATAAAATAAAACAAGTTCTATTTTCTTGCGGTGCTGAGGGACGGAGAGAAACCCACGGAAGGACCTTCCAGATTGCGGACCCATTCAAGTGAAAGGGTCTGCATCCGTGATGCAGTGAGCACACCCTGCCGGTGCCCGCATATTGCGGACCCCCATACAGGCCTGAGGTGCTGCACAGTCTTTCCCCAGGCTTTAGGCCTTATTCACACGCCCGTGATGAAATCCACGATAAGATGGTCAGTGATTCATCTGTGGAGATTTCCATGAAGGATCCGTGTCTGTTTTTTGCTCTCCACGTGTCATCCATGTTCCACCTGCTATAAACGGTCTGTGAATCACTGACGTGTGTGAATAAGGCCTCATGCACACGACAGTTGTTTTTCTCGGCCTCTGTTCCGTTTTTTTTGCGGATAGGATGGGGACCAATTCATTTCAATGGGTCAGCAAAAAAAATGCTGATAGTTCATCCGTTTGTGTTCCGCGTCCGTTGTCCGTGTTTCCCTTCAGCAAAACAAAATAGTGCATGTCCTACTTTTTTCACATTTGCGGACAAGGATAGGCATTTATTACAAAGGATCTGTGGGAAAAAAAACAGATCCTCCAAAAAAAACGGATGCCGCATCTGTTTTTTTTGGACGGACGCACAACTGTCGTGTGCATGAGGCCTAAGGCCTTACACTACAGCTCTGATTGTGAAAGGTGAGTGGATTTGTATCAACCATAGAACGATTCCAAACTACATATAAACCAATATATAGAAAATGATCTTGTCACCAATAGTGAAGGTGCTGGGGGTCCTCGAGGATTGATTTGCAGTGACCCCCCTCTAACTACAGCAATATTTGTCCTGGCATTTTCATTAACCACTTAAGGACCACAGGTTTATACCCCCCTAAAGACCAGGCCCTTTTTTACAAATCGGCACTCCACAACTTTAGCTGTTTATTGCTCGGTCATGCAACTTACCACCCAAATGAATTTTACCTTCTTTTCTTCTCACTAATAGAGCTTTCATTTGGTGGTATTTCATTGCTGCTGACATTTTTACTTTTTTTGTTATTAATCGAAATTTAACGATTTTTTTGCAAAAAAATGACATTTTTCACTTTCAGTTGTAAAATTTTGCAAACAAAACGACATCCATATATAAATTTTGCTCTAAATTTATTGTTCTACATGTCTTTGATAAAAAAAAAATGTTTGGGTAAAAAAAAAATGGTTTGGGTAAAAGTTATAGCGTTTACAAACTATGGTACAAAAATGTGAATTTCCGCTTTTTGAAGCAGCTCTGACTTTCTGAGCACCTGTCATGTTTCCTGAGGTTCTACAATGCCCAGACAGTACAAACACCCCACAAATGACCCCATTTCGGAAAGTAGACACCCTAAGGTATTCGCTGATGGGCATAGTGAGTTCATAGAAGTTTTTATTTTTTGTCACAAGTTAGCGGAAAATGATGATTTTTTTTTTTTTTTCTTACAAAGTCTCATATTCCACTAACTTGTGACAAAAAATAAAAGCTTCCATGAACTCACTATGCCCATCAGCGAATACCTTGGGATGTCTTCTTTCCAAAATGGGGTCACTTGTGGGGTAGTTATACTGCCCTGGCATTCTAGGGGCCCAAATGTGTGGTAAGGAGTTTGAAATCAAATTCTGTAAAAAATGACCAGTGAAATCCGAAAGGTGCTCTTTGGAATATGGGCCCCTTTGCCCACCTAGGCTGCAAAAAAGTGTCACACATGTGGTATCTCCGTATTCAGGAGAAGTTGGGGAATGTGTTTTGGGGTGTCATTTTACATATATCCATGCTGGGTGAGAGAAATATCTTGGCAAAAGACAACTTTGTATAAAAAAATGGTAAAAGTTGTCTTTTGCCAAGATATTTCTCTCACCCAGCATGGGAATATGTAAAATGACACCCCAAAACACATTCCCAAACTTCTCCTGAATACGGAGATACCACATGTGTGACACTTTTTTGCAGCCTAGGTGGGCAAAGGGGCCCATATTCCAAAGAGCACCTTTCGGATTTCACTGGTCATTTTTTACAGAATTTGATTTCAAACTCCTTACCACACATTTGGGCCCCTAGAATGCCAGGGCAGTATAACTACCCCACAAGTGACCCCATTTTGGAAAGAAGACACCCCAAGGTATTCGCTGATGGGCATAGTGAGTTCATGAAAGTTTTTATTTTTTGTCACAAGTTAGTGGAATATGAGACTTTGTAAGAAAAAAAAAAAAAAAAAAAAATCATCATCATTTTCCACTAACTTGTGACAAAAAATATAAAATTCTAGGAACTCGCCATGCCCCTCATGGAATACCTTGGGGTGTCTCCTTTCCAAAATGGGGTCACTTGTGGGGTAGTTATACTGCCCTGGCATTTTCCAGGGGCCCTAATGTGTGGTAAGTAGGTAAATGACCTGTGAAATCCGAAAGGTGCTCTTTGGAATATGGGCCCCTTTGCCCACCTAGGCTGCAAAAAAGTGTCACACATGTGGTATCGCCGTATTCAGGAGAAGTTGGGGAATGTGTTTTGGGGTGTCATTTTACATATACCCATGCTGGGTGAGAGAAATATCTTGGCAAAAGACAACTTTTCCCATTTTTTTTATACAAAGTTGGCATTTGACCAAAATATTTCTCTTACCCAGCATGGGTATATGTAAAATGACACCCCAAAACACATTCCCCAACCTTTCCTGAGTACGGCGATACCAGATGTGTGACACTTTTTTTGCAGCCTAGATGCGCAAAGGTGCCCAAATTCCTTTTAGGAGGGCATTTTTAGACATTTGGATACCAGACTTCTTCTCATGCTTTGGGGCCCCTAGAATGCCAGGGCAGTATAAATACCCCACATGTGACCCCATTTTGGAAAGAAGACACCCCAAGGTATTCAATGAGGGGCATGGCGAGTTCATAGAATTTTTTTTTTTTTGGCACAAGTTAGCGGAAATTGATATTTTTTATTTTTTTCTCACAAAGTCTCCCTTTCCGCTAACTTGGGACAAAAATTTCAATCTTTCATGGACTCAATATGCCCCTCACGGAATACCTGGGGGTGTCTTCTTTCCGAAATGGGGTCACATGTGGGGTATTTATACTGCCCTGGCATTCTAGGGGCCCTAAAGCGTGAGAAGAAGTCTGGAATATAAATGTCTAAAAAATTTTACGCATTTGGATTCCGTGAGGGGTATGGTGAGTTCATGTGAGAGTTAATTTTTTGACACAAGTTAGTGGAATATGAGACTTTGTAAGAAAAAAATAATAATTTCCGCTAACTTGGGCCAAAAAAATGTCTGAATGGAGCCTTACAGAGGGGTGATCAATGACAGGGGGGTGATCAATGACAGGGGGGTGATCAATGACAGGGGGGGTGATCAATGACAGGGGGGGTGATCAATGACAGGGGGGTGATCAGGGAGTCTATATGGGGTGATCACCCCCCTGTCATTGATCACCCCCCTATAAGGCTCCATTCAGATGTCCGTATGTGTTTTGCGGATCCGATCCATGTATCCGTGGATCCGTAAAAATCATACGGACATCTGAATGCAGCCTGACGGGGGGGGTGATCAATGACAGGGGCGGTGATCAATGACAGGGGGGTGATCAGGGAGTCTATATGGGGTGATCACCACAGTCATTGATCACGCCCCTGTAAGGCTCCATTCAGACGTCCGTGTGCGTTTTGCGGATCCGATCCATCTATCAGTGGATCCGTAAAAATCATGCGGACGTCTGAATGGAGCTTTACAGGGGTGTGATCAATGACAGGGGGGTGATGAGGGAGTCTATATGGGGTGATCAACACAGTCATTGATCACGCCCCTGTAAGGCTCCATTCAGACGTCCGTGTGCGTTTTGCGGATCCGATCCATCTATCAGTGGATCCGTAAAAATCATGCGGACGTCTGAATGGAGCTTTACAGGGGTGTGATCAATGACAGGGGGGTAATGAGGGAGTCTATATGGGGTGATCAACACAGTCATTGATCACGCCCCTGTAAGGCTCCATTCAGACGTCCGTGTGTGTTTTGCGGATCCGATCCATCTATCAGTGGATCCGTAAAAATCATGCGGACGTCTGAATGGAGCTTTACAGGGGTGTGATCAATGACAGGGGGGTAATCAATGACAGGGGGGTGATCAGGGAGTCTATATGGGGTGATCAGGGGCTAATAAGGGGTTAATAAGTGACGGGGGGGGGGGTGTAGTGTAGTGTAGTGTAGTGGTGCTTGGTGCTACTTTACTGAGCTACCTGTGTCCTCTGGTGGTCGATCCAAACAAAGGGGACCACCAGAGGACCAGGTAGCAGGTATATTAGACGCTGTTATCATAACAGCGTCTAATATACCTGTTAGGGGTTAAAAAAACACATCTCCAGCCTGCCAGCGAACGATCGCCGCTGGCAGGCTGGAGATCAACTCTCTTACCTTCCGTTCCTGCGAGCGCGCGCGCCTGTGTGCGCGCGTTCACAGGAAATCTCGGCTCACGCGAGATGACGCCAATCGGCGTTAGTGTGACCTGGGAGCGCCGCAGAGATGACGCCTTTCGGCGTTAGTGTGACGGTAAGTGGTTAAAGAGGACCTTTCATGGGTCCAAAGAATATGAACTTAGTAGCAGGCTGCATAGAGCGGCGCCCAGGGATCTAAGTGCACTTACTATTATTCCTGGGCGCCGCTCCGTTCGTCCGCTGTGGCCCCCGGTATTTTCAACATTCAGAGCAAGGAGGAGGAGACGCCAGTGTCTCTCCTTCTCCCTGACAACAGCGCCGTCCAATCACAGCACAGATCTCACAGTCTGGGAGAAAAAAAAAACTCCCTGGCTCTGAGCTCTGTGCTGTGATTGGACAGCGCTGTTGTCAGGGAGAAGGAGAGACACTGGCGTCTCCTCCTACTTGGACTGAATGCTGAGAAATTACCGGGGGCCACAGCGGACGAACGGAGCGGCGCCCAGGAATAATAGTAAGTGCACTTAGATCCCTGGGCGCCGCTCTATGTAGCCTGCTACTAAGTTCATATTCTTTGGACCCATGAAAGGTCCTCTTTAAACTTGGTGATTCTGAATCTCGCCCCCTGGCGCCCTTGCAGTCTGTGTGTGGGCGGTGTCTCTGAAGGGAGTGTACTGTTACCGTCACAAGCCAAGGACGTCACCGTGATCTACAGCCTGGTGACTACAGGAAATAGACGGCTCGTCACATGACTGTATGACGTCACCGTCTGTGACAGGTCGGCATGGACTGGGAAGGTTTCATTTCTGGTAACTAGAAGCAGAACCTCTCTCTACGTGAATGGTATACCATCCCATAATACACATACAATGGGGGAGATTGCTCAAACTGGTGTAAAGGAAAACGGGCTTAGGCTACTTTCACACTAGCGTTTCTATTTTCTGGAATTGAGATCCGTCATAGGGTCTCAATACCGGAGAAAGACGTTTCCGTTTTGTCCCCATTCATTGGCAATGGGGACAAAACGTAACTGAGCAGAATGGAATGCTCCAAAATGCATGCTGCGTTTTTCTTTCCGTCTTGGGATGCGGAGCAAAACGGATCCGGCATGACCCCCAATGAAAGTCAATGGGGACGGATCCGTTTATATCTGACACAATAGAAAACGGATCCATCATTGCTATGTTATAGATAATACAACCAGATCTGTTCATAACGGATGCAGATGGCTGTATTATCAGTAACGGAAGCGTTTTTGCTGGGCCCTGCCGGATCAGGCAAAAATGCTAGTGTGAAAGTAGCCTTAGGCCTCTGTCACACGAGCGTGACAGATTGGCTCCGGTTCAGGATGCGTTCAGTGAAACTCGCACCATTTTGCAAGCAAGTTCAGTCAGTTTTGTCTGCGATTGCGTTCAGTTGTTTTCGGGTGCAATGCGTTTTGATGCGTTTTTCACACGCGTGATAAAAAAACGGAAGATTTACAAACAACATCTAGCAACCATCAGTGAAAAACGCATTGCATCTGCACTTGTTTACGGATGATGCGTTTTTCACTGAAGCCCCACTGACTTCTATGGGGCCAGGGCTGCGTGAAAAACGCAGAATATAGAACATGCTGCGATTTTCACACAACGCAGAACTGATGCGTGAAAAAAAAACGCTCATGTACACGGACACATTGAAATGAATGGGTCAGGATTCAGTGCGGGTGCTATGCGTTCACGTCACGCATTGCACCCGCGCAGAAAAATTGCTCGTGTGAAAGGGGCCTTAATTGCCCATAGCAACCAATCAGATTCCACCTTTCATTTTTCAGAGTAACCAAATGAAAGTGGAATCTGATTGGTTACCATGGGCAGCCAAGCCAGTTTACACCAGTCTTCATTCCAGTGTGTATGCTCTCCAGACATTTTGTTCCACAGGAAATATCCATCATTGTATGCGCACCGGACCCTCAGATACCAACTGTAGCCCAATAGGCATCACGCCACCACGTTTTCTGGAAACCACGGCAGAAATGAGCGGGTGAGTTCTGTTCCATATGAACTATGGCATGGACTCCATTAAAACAATTTGAAGGCGGATTTGAATTGTTTAAAAAGCAGATTTCAGGTGGCAAAATGACTCCGTCTGACCATCCCGCAATAGCGCTAAACCCCCATCAGACCTGAGCATCTATTTCTTGGCAGAAGCAATCTCTCTCAGGTCACTTCTGCTGAAAATGTCTATTAGGCTCCATGCACACAACGTATGTGTTCTGCGGCCTACAAAACACGGATCCCAGCTGTGTGCATGCCATTTTTTTCCCTCACCTCCTGTTCTTTTTCGCGGGGCTGCAGAACGGACATATGGATGCAGGCAGAACACGCTGTGCTGTCTGCAGTTTTTGTGTCCGCATCTAATCCGCAAAATCTGCGGACTGGATGCAGAAAAAATACAATGGTGTGCATGGGGGCTTAGCACAAAAGATGCGTAGGCAGAGTCTGCGGTGTTGGTGGCACGGTGGCTTACATTACTGTGAGCGTTGGCTGACCCTATATGGAGGGCATTGTGGGGCATTTGTAATTGCTGCAGTCCGGTGGATATTGTGGCTGACACTATACAGGGGGCACTATGGCTGGCCATTTTGTGGGTACAGATGGGCACTGTCTCTTCCACTGCCCATCTGTAAAGCTAAGACAGCACTGGAGAGTTTCACAGGCAGAGCGATTGATCTGTTCTGTCGGGGCAGCTGTGTGGCATTCCAGGATAAGGAGGTGCCCAAGCCCTATTGTGGGCAGACTGGTATAAAAGCTTCTGTTACCACCGGCAGCCATAATGCTGTCACTGATCCGCTTCTCCAAAGAAACCAAACCGATGGACCCAGCTGATCTTACAAGAAACCTGTCACCGCCAAAATGCCCCCTAAACCACCTGCAGTACCTCGCGGCTGAAGTCATCTGGTTTCTGGGGAGGCCCTTGGCTAAAACAACTTGTATTCCACCACCGGCTGTATGAGGAGCATGCAATCTAGGGGCAGCAGCATTGACACGTCCCTTTCTGTTCTACTTCTGGCCTTGTTTTCTTCTTCATGAGGAGATTCCGCACCTGTGCCATAAATCTTCCTTTCTGTGCCTGCGCAGTAAGCCTCACTGTAGTATATCTGGCCTCAGAAGCTCATTACCCAGGGCCCAACTCATGGGTCTGAGCCATGCCAAGCCTGAGTTCTGGTACGTTTAACAGCAGTAATAACGCAAGAGGCTAGAACCTGCCATCCTGCGATCTCGTAGTACATTGCAGTGTTGGGCTAGGTTCACATCACGTGTTATGCCTCCGTTTGACGTATACGTTTTATTTTTTAACTTCGGCACTCAATGGTGAACAGATGCCACTGGCATCAGTCTGAGGCATCTGTTCAACGTGTTTTTTTGTACACATTAACAGATGGGGCAAAACGTGATTAGGGCTCATACACACGACCGTATGTATTTTGCAATCTGCAAAAAATCCAGATGACGTCCGTGTGCAATTCATTTTTTGCGGAACGGAGCAGCTGGCCCCTGATAGAACTGTACTATCCTTGTCTGTAATGTGGACTATAATAGGACATGCTCTATTTTTTTGCGGAACGGAAATAGAATGCACACGGAGTAACTTCCGTTTTTTTCTGCGGACCCATTGAAAAGAATGGTTCCATATACAGTCCAGCAAAAAAAAAAAAAACACGGAACGGGCACAGAAAGAAAAAAAGTTTGTGTGCATAAGCCCTTACTGACACATACATACACATGGTAGGCCTGGGCCCCACGGCAGCCAATTGGCACCATCCATCCCATTAGAGGGATGATATAGCTGATGGGTTGACCAAGGGTACAGTTGTCTGATTGGCAGCGCTCTAAACGTTGGGGCCCCGGCAGATGACCAGAAGCCCGTTTGAATGGAGCGGCAGACATACACGTGCACTTCACCTCTATAGGGCTGCCAGCGATAGCGCAGTATAGGAGCTTGGCTATCTCCAGAAATCCCCCAGTGGTGAATGAAGCACCACCAAGCATGTGTCCACTGCCCCACGTTCTAGTGATTGGGGGGGGGGGAATGAGGGGCAGTGGTCGGACCCCCACTGATCAGACAATTATCCCCTATCCTGTGTATAAGCTGTTGTAATGGGAAAACCCCTTTCGGGAGATGACACAATGTCTCCGGAAGCAATGAGATCATTCCCACAAACCTGGATCATTAATTACAAGGTTAATAAGTTAATTGGTGTGTGTCAGGTGGATGTTTTCCCACACGTGTGCTGCTGTATTGTGACCAGTAGAGGGCAGCATGGGTCATTCATGGAAGTAATACAATTGAATATTACAGGTATCATTCAGGTACGATGCTGTCATGTAATTTCTCATCTGAAGCAGGCCCTGTACAGCCAATCAATGGAGAAATACTCGGCTCTGATCATTTATAGTTTAGCATTTCTTTAAAAGGGACTGGCCAATCCTTTATAAGCAATGGTTCACCCCAAGGATAGGCCATCCCTCTCCAAGCACCCCCACCACCCGAAGTAAACAGCGCTGCTTGTTGTTCAGTGGATGGCGCTGATTGCCGCAGCGCTAGCCTCCTCCACTGGACAGCTGATCCTGTAGATCTACCATTAGTGTCCCAAAACAAAACCCAGATAAGGGGGAGCTCCCATCTGCGTTTCAATTGCCATTCTTCTGTTCCGTCTCAGGAATAGAAAACCGGAAAAAAAACACATTTCCAGTATTATGCCTATTCAAAACAATAGGACAAAATGTATGTCAGGATGCCGCCGTTTGCATCCTTTCCGATGCTTGCACCTTTTTTTCCCCTCTGGCATAAAAAGACAGAATAAAACGAAAGTGACAGTTCTGTTTAGATTTACATTAAAGTCAATGGCATGACGGATACCTCCAATGGCAACCGTCATTTATTCTGTTTAACGGATCCGCTTTTTATTTTCACGCATGCGCAATAGAGAGAACAACTGATTCATTAAAACAAGATCAAAACGGAAGTGTAAGTAACAATTTTTTCCGCCATTAAGATCGGATCCGGACCCATTTTGCGGACGTGTGAGTGGACCCTTACCCCTTTAGTCTCATCTCACCCACAGTGGCGAGTCTTATAAGAATTTGCATTAGGCCGAATGCACACGGCCTGGATTCCTGCTGAGAGCAGGAGCGTACGGCGTCATTGGTTGCTATGACGCGTGCGCTTCATGCCGCCGCTGCAGTACAGTAATACACTTATATGATCTATACCAGTGTATTACTGTAGTGCAGCAGTGGCATGAAGCTCAGGGCCTTATACTAACCAATGACGCCGTGCGCTCCTGCTCTCAGCAGGAATCCAGGCCGGGATACCACGGACCGCTCACGGCTGTGAAACACGGCCGTGTGCATTCGGCCTTACTCTGAACTTTACCTTACTGGGCGAGCATAGTACTCCCAGTTTTAATTATGTTGGGGATGCTAGCCCGGTTTCCACTCACAATGTTTGCGGGTTGCGTCTGCGCAGTCAGGCAGACTCGAGCACAGACAGCTCACAGCGCCCAAGGCTGCCTCACTGCGCCAGCGCAACCCCTGTACATTGTGGGATGAAACAGGGCTAGTGTCGCATGCCCAAATGTACAGCACGTGATCCCGGAAGTGCCTGCAACATAATTAAACCGGGGAGTGCAGCGCTCGCCTGGAAAGAGATTATTATTATTATTTTTTTTTTTTTTAAATCCATCATAATTCAGTTCTTTAAACTTCACTCTTCCTATGTATCTTTGCTTATAATAAAAACAGGGGGTTCATGAAGACAGCCCCCACATATACTCCATCAGGACATGGCTATCAGAAGTGGTCTCCTGCTCAGTACCCCATTCCCACCCACACCTCTTGCAGATCTGGCCTGTCCCAATTTTTGGGCTGGGGGCCATGTAATACTGAATGGGAAACCTGACCTCATTTAGATACTTCTGACAACCCCTCTGATATGACCAGCAATATGCTGCATTTCGCTGCAGTCCACGGGTCTTCTGGAACAGCTGTGATAAATGTATCGTTGCCATATTAAAGGGCATACTTCCAATAAAGAAGTGATTACTTACCTGGCAGATCCCACGCTGTATGGTTCAGTTCTCCTGGCTGGGATCCATTTTCACAGCTGCAACGGTGACGTCACACCAACATGTGACCGCTGCAGCTAGTCACTGGCTGCAGTGGTGCGCCAAAGATTGGCTACAGTGGCCACGAGTTGTTGACTTAACGTTACCGCTGCAGCCAGGTAAACAGATCCCAGCTAGAAGAACCAAAAGCCTGGCAGATCCATCACCACTATATCAATGGCAGGCCGTTCCTCTGTTGTCCAGTTTCCTCATGAAAATGGACAGTCCCTTTAAAGAGGACCTGTCACTGATCCTGACATTGTGAACTAAGTATCATGACATATACAGCGGCGCCCAGGGATCTCACTGCACTTACTATTATCCCTGGGCGCCGCTTCGTTCTCCGGTATGTTCGGGGACTTGGTTATAGTAGGCGGAGTCTGCCCTTGTTCTGCTGGGCGTCTCCTTCTCCTAGGCTGTAGCGCTGGCCAATCGCAGCGCAGAGCTCACAGCCTGGGAGAAGGAGACGCCCAGCAGAACAAGGGCAGACTCCGCCTACTATAACCAAGTCCCCGAACATACCGGAGGACATAACGGGAGAACGGAGCGGCGCCCAGGGATAATAGTATGTGCAGTGAGATCCCTGGGCGCCGCTGTATATGTCATGATACTTAGTTCACAATGTCAGAATCGGTGACAGGTCCTCTTTAAGACCAGTAATGCATGATATTTATACACCGAAAGCTTAGTCCCCACATTTCATCCCTCCAGCAATAACAGGCAATCAGAAGTCTCCTGAATTCTCTTTTATTTAAATAAGAACGTTACATACAATAAAACAGGACTTGTCTTCTGCCATTTTACAACCTGCAGCCTGGTATCCAGGACAGTCACCGCTTCCCAGTGAGGTTCTTCTATTTGCTTGCAGGGTCAGCATCATGCAGAAATATAGCTTGGAGAAGGCAAGCTGGCCGCCCCCTGCTGGCTCAACTGACACCCCACAGGCCAGGTACCTTATCACAAGCCACCTCTGGCACACACTTATGACATGGAGCCGATGCCAGTACACCTCACTGCACATGTTATGACATACATTGCCTGTGGGATGTCAATCCCTTCACGAGGTAACCAGCCAGCGTGAAGACCCCCTCCAAAGTGGTTCCACCCCCGTGGGTCTACACAGGCATGGGAATGCAGTGTTCCTGCAAGCAGAACATCATTGGGAACCTGTTACCATCCTGAATAACAGGTGTGTGGTGGGGCCTAGATCATGCTGACTGGCTCCTTTTGGCCTGCCGTTGCAAGTAACCCTCCACACTTCACTGAACAGCATAGAGTTCTCTGGATAGCACCGAGCTATAGTCAGACATCTTGTCCACCATCCATGACTGCCGTCATCTTGCTCCTTTCACCTCCCATGGCACCTCACAGTCCCATACGCAGCAGACTGCGGTGCACTGTGTGTTCGGACACCTTTTTATCAAAGTTAGCATTAACTTTTTCGGCAATTTGCGCTACAGTAGCCCCGCTGTGAGACTGGACCAAATCGGCGAGCAATTGCTCCCCACGTGCATCAATAAGCCTTGGGCGCCCGTGACCCTTTCGTCGGTTCACCGGTGGTCCTTCCTTCGACCACTTTTGGAAGGTGCTGACCACAGCAAACCGGGAGCACCCCACAAGTTCTGCAGTCTTGGAGATGCTCAGACCCAGTCGTCTAGCCATCACAATCTGGCCCTTGTCAAAGTCGCTCAGATCCTTACGCCTGCCCATTTCTCCTGCTTCCAAGACATCAGCTGTTCACACAGACCTTCAGTTGGGCACCTCCAGAAAGGCCGACCACCTGTAAGGAAAGCATAAGAATTGTCAGATGTCGCTTCTGAATATGAGCTATGCATCGATGACCTGCCTCAGCCAGCGACTGGCAATGCCACCCATTTCCTGGAGCACAGTGGGGACCTTGGCACGGTGAGAACGGAAGGGGAGTATATGTTCAGTTTCCTTACGTGTGCAGCCACAGGGGAACGCCCGCATAACAGACTTCATGTTTGCATCACCTGTGGTTGTACGGTTGTGTCCTCCATCAGTGCTCATGTACGTGCATCCTACCTGCCCACTACTCAACTGATGGAGACACGCGATACCGGCGTAATAGCTGGGGTGCAGGGTGCTGGATCCTCCTCAATCTGATATTGATGACCTATACCGAGGACTGGCCATCATTACCAAAATCCTGGCCAAGTCCTTTAGAAATGTCAAAGATTAGTTAAGAAGGACCTGTCACCTCTCCTGACACCCGTTTTAGTAACTACTTGCATTCCCCTTGCAGTAATTCTGGAGCAGCTATTCTTATAATGTTGTACTGTTCCTTTATGATTCCTGCTAGAAGTTTAAATAACACTATCCAATCAGTGCTTCCAGTGTCCGACTGTGCAAGGACACCCACCTAACAAGTAACACCCATCTGGACCCTCATTGCAAACTGCTAACAATTCATTCATAACTTCTAGCAGGAATAATACATCATAGAGTGACAAGAACAGATGTTCCAGAATTGGTATGACATGGAGAATGCAAGTAGTTACTAACACAGACGTGTCAGTGACAGGACCTCTAAACCAGGTTTTTTCCTAAAGCAGCCATTTTTTGGAACTCCCACAGACATGGAAACAGCAGGGCGTGCACAATCTCCTCACCATTCACAGCGGACATGAGACAGGGCCCCACTCACAAGGCAGCTATTACATTTATGATGTATCCAGAGGATATGCCATAAGCATCTGGAAGGGTACACACCCTGCAGTCACCTTTATTCTGGCGCACCGGATCAGGCTGCGGACCAGAATTCCCTTCTGAAACTCTGGCAAGTGACTTACAGGGTTCAGCCAAAAATAGTATAGCCCTCAAAATATGAATCATGTGATGAAGGGTTTATATGATGTCTATGGAGTCGATCGTCTGACATACTGGTTGAATAGCACTTGAAAAATAAAGGGGTTTTTAAAACTAGGTTATCGTGGGGAAAAATAAAATAAAAATTTCAATACTCACCCTCACCATTCCCACTGCTGCTTCCACTTACTGCTCCTGCCCTTCCTATATACCAGAAAGGGCTTGGACTGCTGGGACACCACTACAACCAGTGACTTGCCGAGCGGGCAGCCCAAAGGGCATACTGGGAAGAATAAAGAAAAGGGATGAAGATTATTCAATTTATAAAACTATAGAGCGGTATAATCAGTTCCCAGTATATGCTAGACAAGGAAGGAATAGGATATGTGTATATAGAGGAATGAACACATATACAGGTGTATAGAGAGCTCCCTGTGCTTCTTATACATGGAAGAACAGGATACACAGTCAGGTCCATAAATATTGGGACACCGACACAATTCTAACATTTTTGCCTCTACACACCACCACAATGGATTTGAAATGACACGAACAAGATGTGCTTTAACTGCAGACTGTCAGCTTTAATTTGAGGGTATTTACATCCAAATCAGGTGAACGGTGAAGGAATTACAACAGTTTTCATATGTGCCTTCCACTTGTTAAGGGACCAAAAGTAATGGGACAGAATAATCATAAATCAAACTTTCACTTTTTAATACTTGGTTGCAAATCGTTTGCAGTCAATTACAGCCTGAAGTCTGGAACGCATAGACATCACCAGACGATGGGTTTCATCCCTGGTGATGCTCTGCCCGGCCTCTACTGCAACTGTCTTCAGTTCCTGCTTGTTCTTGGGGCATTTTCCCTTCAGTTTTGTCTTCAGCAAGTGAAATGCATGCTCAATCGGATTCAGGTCAGGTGATTGACTTGGCCATTGCATAACATTCCACTTCTTTCCCTTAAAAAACTCTTTGGTTGCTTTTGCAGTATGCTTTGGGTCATTGTCCATCTGCACCATGAAGCGCCGTCCAATGAGTTCTGAAGCATTTGGCTGAATATGAGCAGATAATATTGCCCGAAACACTTCAGAATTCATCCTGCTGCTTTTGTCAGCAGTCACATCATCAATAAATACAAGAGAACCACTTCCATTGGCAGCCATACATGCCCACGCCATGACACTACCAACACCATACTTCACTGATGAGGTGGTATGCTTAGGATCATGAGCAGTTCCTTTCCTTCTCCATACTCTTCTCTTCCCATCACTCTGGTACAAGTTGATCTTGGTCTCATCGTCCATAAGATGTTGTTCCAGAACTGTGGAGGCTTTTTTAGATGTCGTTTGGCAAACTCTAATCTGGCCTTCCTTTTTTGAGGCTCACCAATGGTTTACATCTTGTGGTGAACCCTTTGTATTCACTCTGGTGAAGTCTTCTCTTGATTGTTGACTTTGACACACATACACCTACCTCCTGGAGAGCATTCTTGATCTGGCCAACTGTTGTGAAGGGTGTTTTCTTCACCAGGGAAAGAACTCTTCGGTCATCAACCAAAGTTGTTTTCCGTGGTCTTCCAGGTCTTTTGGTGTTGCTGAGCTCACCGGTGCGTTCCTTCTTTTTAAGAATGTTCCAAACAGTTGTTTTGGCCACGCCTAATGTTTTTGCTATCTCTGATGGGGTGGTTTTGTTTTTTTCAGCCTAATGATGGCTGGCTTCACTGATAGGGACAGCTCTTTGGATCTCATCTTGAGAGTTGACAGCAACAGATTACAAATGCAAATAGCAGACTTGAAATGAACTCTGGACCTTTTATCTGCTCATTGTAATTGGGATAATGAGGGAATAACACACACCTGGCCATGGGACAGCTGAGAAGCCAACTGTCCCATTACTTTTGGTCCCTTTACAAGTGGCACATATGCAAACTGCTGTAATTCCTACACCGTTCACCTGATTTGGATGTAAATACCCTCAAATTAAAGCTGACAGTCTGCAGTTAAAGCACATCTTGTTCGTGTCATTTCAAATCCATTGTGATGGTGTATAGAGCCAAAAATTTTAGAATTGTGTCGATGTCCCAATATTTATGGACCTGACTGTGTATATAGAGGAATGAACACTTCCTCCACATATACAGGTGTATAGAGAGCTCCCTGTGCTTTTTAGGCCGAATGTACCGCCGTGTTCCGCGGCCGTGAGCGGTCCGTGGTATCCCGGCCTGGATTCCTGCTGACAGCAGGAGTGCACAGTCATTGGTTGCTATGACGCTGTGTGCTTCATGCCGCCACTGCACTACAGTAATACACTCATATAGATCATATGAGTATTACTGTACTGCAGCGGCAGCATGAAGCGCATGGCGTCATAGCAACCAATGACTCTGTGCACTCCTGCTGTCAGCAGGAATCCAGGCCGGGATACCACGGACCGCTCACGGCCGCGGAACACGGCCGTGTGCATTCGGCCTTATACATAGAAGAACAGGATATATGTGTATATAGAGGAATGAACACGTACTCCACATATACAGGTGTATAGAGAGCTTCCTGTACTTCTTATACATAGAAGAACAGGATATGTGTGTATATAGGGGAATGAACACGTACTCCACATATACAGGTGTATAGAGAGCTCCCTGTACTTCTTATACATGGAAGGAACAGGATATAAGTGTATATAGGGGAATGAACACGTACTCCACATATACAGGTGTATAGAGAGCTCCCTGTACTTCTTATACATGGAAGAACAGGATATATGTGTATATAGAGGAATGAACACGTACTCCACATATACAGGTGTATAGAGAGCTCCCTGTACTTCTTATACATGGAAGAACAGGATATAAGTGTATATAGGGGAATGAACACGTCCTCCACATATACAGGTGTATAGAGAGCTCCCTGTACTTCTTATACATGGAAGAACAGGATATATGTGTATATAGAGGAATGAACACGTACTCCACATATACAGGTGTATAGAGAGCTCCCTGTACTTCTTATACATGGAAGAACAGGATATAAGTGTATATAGGGGAATGAACACATACTCCACATATACAGGCGTATAGAGAGCTCCCTGTACTTCTTATACATGGAAGAACAGGATATATGTGTATATAGGGGAATGAACACGTCCTCCACATATACAGGTGTATAGAGAGCTCCCTGTGCTTCTTATACATGGAAGAACAGGATATAAGTGTATATAGGGGAATGAACACGTCCTCCACATATACAGGTGTATAGAGAGCTCCCTGTACTTCTTATACATGGAAGAACAGGATATGTGTGTATATAGAGGAATGAACACGTACTCCACATATACAGGTGTATAGAGAGAACCCTGTGCTTCTTATACATGGAAGAACAGGATATAAGTGTATATAGGGGAATGAACACGTACTCCACATATACAGGTGTATAGAGAGCTCCCTGTACTTCTTATACATGGAAGAACAGGATATATGTGTATATAGGGGAATGAACACGTCCTCCACATATACAGGTGTATAGAGAGCTCCCTGTACTTCTTATACATGGAAGAACAGGATATATGTGTATATAGGGGAATGAACACGTCCTCCACATATACAGGTGTATAGAGAGCTCCCTGTACTTCTTATACATGGAAGAACAGGATATATGTGTATATAGGGGAATGAACACGTCCTCCACATATACAGGTGTATAGAGAGCTCCCTGTACTTCTTATACATGGAAGAACAGGATATATGTGTATATAGGGGAATGAACACGTCCTCCACATATACAGGTGTATAGAGAGCGCCCTGTACTTCTTATACATGGAAGAACAGGATATATGTGTATATAGGGGAATGAACACGTCCTCCACATATACAGGCGTATAGAGAGCTCCCTGTACTTCTTATACATGGAAGAACAGGATATATGTGTATATAGGGGAATGAACACGTCCTCCACATATACAGGTGTATAGAGAGCGCCCTGTACTTCTTATACATGGAAGAACAGGATATATGTGTATATAGGGGAATGAACACATACTCCACATATACAGGTGTATAGAGAGCTCCCTGTACTTCTTATACACAGAAGAACAGGATATATGTGTATATAGAGGAATGAACACGTCCTCCACATATACAGGTGTATAGAGAGCTCCCTGTGCGTCTTATACATGGAAGAACAGGATATAAGTGTATATAGGGGAATGAACACGTCCTCCACATATACAGGTGTATAGAGAGCTTCTTGTACACAGAACAGGATATATGTGTATTGTGCACATGCAGGCGTCCATGGTGTGTGTGTGTGTGTGTGTGTGTGTATATATATATATATATATATATATATAGTGCTCGTGTGTCTACAAAGCACAGAGACCCCCCTATACCCCTGCTGTAGCATACACTGGGGAGTGATTTCTCCGCTCCCTATAGTTGTATACATTGATAACATTGCGCAGTCTTTTCAGTACGTCCCAAGTCTAAGCCATCCCCGTGTGACAAGTATTGCTATTTATTTTAACCTATTCCGACACAGTTTTTTGCAGTTTCTCCTGGAAAATCCATTTAATTTACTACTAATCTTCCTTAGTGCTTTGAGAGAACTATTATTTCACAAACTGGCAGAAGAACCGGGGACCGCACACGATGCTGCCCCATAGTCTGAGTTTCCGGTCTGTGACAGAAATCAGAGCGGACGTCTATTGTGTAATAACTCTGACAGGAGCAACGGAAAAAACACGCGCGAAACAAAAGAAAGAGGCGGGGCACGCAGAGTGACGTCACCACGCAGAGAGAGCCGCAACACCCTCAAATAAACAACCGCCGCCATCTTCTTATCGCTTCGCATCCCGGAATCATGATGGCAATACCGGCTGAGCCGTTCATTTCAGCTGCTCCTATAGAAAAATATAAGTCCGACATGTATGATGAACACTAGGAACGCGGAATAAGACACCCGCTATATAAAGCGTCACAACTCTTTCCGAGGAACCCGTCGCGTCTCAGAGCGGATACATAGTCCGTATTACATTGGATACTCACGAAAGGACTGGCGGTTTCGTGTAGAGATCGTACGATACGATCGGATTTCCTAGACAACGGAACGATCTGTACACGTGCTCGCGTAAATAGCCGCAACCTCTTTGATGACGTCAGGGCGTAGCGACACCGCTTAGCCCCGCCCACTTTGGACGGTTGTTTTGTAAATGCTATTGTTGATGGACGCGTTGCTGGGTGTGTGTGACTGCTAAGCGCCATTTTACTAGAGGGCAGCAGTGTGTAACGTGGCTCCTCTTATTCCCCACATTATTTATACACGTGGCAAACAGCTTTACAGGTTTTCTCTGTCACATGTGGAGAGAGTGAGGTTTAGTTTCTTGCTGTTGCCCTGTTCACCCCCCATACTTTACACTGTAGACTCCATTGTTCACATTGGCTGCTGTGTAGAATTGTTACTGTTAGGTTTGGCGCATACATGGATTTTGCACTTTGCCGCTTAAAACATTCTTTTCCACCTCAGTTTTTTTGTGGAGTTTTTTCAGGTGTTTTTATCAAAACTGGTGCAAAAGAAAACTGGTTTAGTCGCCCCTAGCAACCAATCAGATGCCACCTTTCATTTTCCAAAGGAGCTCTGAAAGATGGAAGGTGAAATCTGGTTGCTAAGGCAACTAAGCCAGTTTTCCTTTGCACAAGTTTTGATAAATCTCCCCAAAGTGTTTTTCCCCGATAGAGAAACAACGTGAAAACACCAGCGCTCCAGCAAAAAAGTGTTTGTGTGTCTGGAGCTCGGGTTTTACCACAAAAAAGTGATTACAAATGAAAAAAAAGCATTTACAATGCCACTGAAGAACTACTCTGGAAAGCACCCTCAGGCGGTCCACAAAACACAGATACCGGCCGTGCGCGATCGCATGTCACCCTAACCTCTGTTAGAACTGCCTATTCTTGTATGCAAAACGGACAAGAATAGGACCTATGGATGCGAACAGTGTGCTGTCCGCGTCTTTTGATGCCCATACGGATCGGATGTGGACCGAAACTACGGTCATGTGCAGAGCCCTTAGGCCCCTTGCAGACGAGCGTTCCTCCCGGCCTCACCTCCCAGCGCTGCCCGGGGTCACATAGCATTACATTGATTTATGATGCTTTGTAACCCTTACAGTTCTGGAATGTATTGGATAACACTGACATAATGCTGTCTGTGTTATCCAATACATTCCAGAACTGTAAGGGTTACATAGCATTATATTGATTTATGATGCTATGTAAATCCCGTCAATACTGAGGGAGGTCAGGCCTGGTGCTGCTATGCGGACTAGCTGTGGGAGGAACGCTCGTCTGCAAGGGGCCTTAGGCTGGGTTCACACGGGCGTTGCAGGAAAAGATGTGCGTGTGTTACGGGAACATGCGCGAGTTTGGAATTAGTATTCTGTACATTTTATTATTTTCCCTTATAACATGGTTATAAGGGAAAATAATAGCATTCTTAATACAGAATGCTTAGTAGAAGGTCAATTGAGGGTTAAAAAATAAAGGGGTTCTGCACTTTATTTAAACTGATGGTCTATCCTCTGGATAGATCATCAGCATCTGATCAGCTGTTTGAGAGGGCCAGCGGTAAACAGTGAGAAGGCCCGCGGCGCCGCTGCCTTCTCAAACAGCTGATCGACGGGGGTCCTGGGTGTCGGACCCCCGCTAATCAAATGCTGATGAGGATAGATCATCAGTTTAAACAGTGCAGAATCCCTTTAACTCACCTCCCATTGATCGCATAGCTGCCGGCCTCCTGTTCTTTCTTCAGGACCTGTCAAAGGACCTGTGGTGATGTCACTGAGCTCATCACATGGTCCATCACCATGGTGATGGATCATGTGATGTTTTATGTGATGAGCTCAGTGACATCACAACAGTGATTGTCGTGAGGGAAGCGTTCCTTCCCAGCAATCGCTTGCTCGTGAGTGAAGGAGTCCTCCTCAGTATGGGGAGCAGCTATCGCTAATGTTATCGCCTGTCCCCATACTGGATCATTATTTGCCGGCAGCAGAGCGTGATTAGACAGCACAATTTGCTGCAGGCAATCACTCGCCACTTTTACATCGGTTGATCATCGCTAGTGGGCGTTCCTACAAACGCTTGTTAGCGATGATCTGGCCGACCCTCAGCCAGTGTAATACAGCCCTTGGGGCCTATTTACATGGCAGAATTCGCCAGCGGAATTTTGTTGTGGACACCACATGGTGTCTGCCTCCCATTGTTTTCAATGGGATGCAGTGCTGCGGTTTGCAAGCTGGCGGGTTAAGACTTTGCCAAGAAGGGGCATGTCCCTTCCTGACGTGGTGTGTGGCCATGTGCAACTTGAGCCTGTGGAGCTAAGTCACAAGTGGTTCTGCAGCATCCAAAGTCATTTCCCTAATGCATTTAGTTTTCCGTTCTTACGATCCTTCAGAAGAAAATGAAAAATACCTGATCTGTATTTTGAGCATCAGTCTGCAATAAGGCTGGTTTCACACCAGCGATGTGAATTCTGGCAGGCTGTTCTGGTAGAGAACAGCTTGCCCGAATTTACCAGGTCCGGCACTCCTGGACGCGGACGGAATGTTCACCGTCCCTATTAAGTATAATGGGGTCTAGCGGACATACCGTCCGGATCTGGCTAGAGAGTGGAGAACCCGTCAGGCACAAGCGTGATTGGTGTCCGGCCGATAGGATTGTAGCTACCGCTGGTGGGAAGTCAGCCTAAAAATAACTGATCTCGGACGGAGGCGACACAAACTGATGAAAATGGATCATAAGGGTACTTTCACACTAGCGTTTTTGTTTTCCGGTGTTGAGTTCCGTCACAGGGGCTCAATACCGGAAAAAAACTGATCAGTTTTACCCTAATGCATTCTAAATGGAGTGCAATCTGTTCAGGATGCATCAGTTCAGTCCCTCTTACGTTTTTTGGCCGGAGAAAATACCGCAGAATGTATTAGTGCCTGATCCGGCATTAAGTGTTCCGGCAAAGCGGATCCGGTTTTCCGGCCTGCGCATGCGCAGACCTTTTAAAAATGCAAAAAAATAAAAATTATAATAAATACCGGATCCGTTTTTCCGGATGACACCAGAGAGACGGATCCGTTATTTCAATACATTTGTCAGACGGATCCGGATCCGTCTCACAAATGCCATCCATTTGCGTCCGGATTGCCGGATTCGGCAGGCAGTTCCGGCGACTGAACTGCCTGCCGGAATCCTCTACCGCAAGTATGAAAGTACCCTAACTGATGCTAAAATAAAATGATCAGTTATTTCTCACTTATCTGTTCCTCTGACGGTTCAGAAGAACGGAAAGCTGAACACAGATATGAAAAAGCCTTTAGCTTTTTGACAGCATCAGACTCCGCCATGTGAACGCAGCCTTAGGCTACCTGCACATGTGGATTAGGCATATTTTTTCCATGGCAAATTTCCTGCGGAACAAAACACAGTGTAACACAGTACCAGCAGAGTGTATGAGATTAGACAAATCTCATGTACACTTTTATTTTTCGGTCCGTGCGAAAATTGACCAGCCGTGCAGATTTAGAAATCTGCAGCATGTCCATTCTTTGTGTGATTTTTGGCGCGGAAGTGCACCGGAATCTGTGTGCAGGTACCCTAAGGCTAAGGCCTCTTTCACACGACCATTTTTTTCCCCCGTTTTACGGGACGTTTTTTGCGTTCCGTATACGGAACCATTAATTTCAATAGTTCCGCAAAAAAAAACGGGATGTACTCCGTATGCATTCTGTTTCCGTTTTTCCATTCCGTTGAAAGATAGAACATGTCCTATTATTGCCCGCAAATCATGTTCCGTGGCTCCATTCAAGTCAATGGGTCTGCAAAAAAAGGAACACATACGGAAATGTATCCGTTCTGTTTTTGCGGAACCATCTATTGAAAAATTTATGCCCAGCTCAATTTTTTCTATGTAATTACTGTATACTGTATATGCCATACGGAAAAACGGAACGGAACCGGAAACAAAAAACGGAACAACAGATCCGTGAAAAACAGACCGCAAAACACTGAAAAAACATATATGGTCGTGTGAACGAGGCCTAAACCTGCAGAAGATCACAGAAAAAGATGCAAAACATCCTGTACGATATGATAACTGAATAAGCGGCTGTACACGGCAATATTTATAAGGAAGAAATCACGGAAAATAATGCACTAACACAATAGATGCAAACATTATATAGTTCTTAACGCAAAATGCCGTGCATGTACTGCGGGGGAAGCTGTGCCAGAACGCATTCTGCTGTACATGCACGGTGGGCTGATCGGGCAGGTGCAGGAGCTGCGCCCACCCGATCACTGCAGGGGTCCGGCAGTCCCTGGTAGACGGGCCTCTGCTGTATCCGCCAAGATTGCTGTTTACAGGGATGACGGCGGGTTAACCCCCTTCTATGCTGCGGTCAGCGCTGACCGCGACATAGAGGTGGTTTGCGGCGGGTGAAGGAGCACATCGGGTCCCCGCGCTGCTGTGGCTTGGGTCCCGATGTGTGATAAGGCAGCCCGATGCCTTGAACGGCATGGGGACCTGCCTTCTACTGGTGCCCTGGAGATCCAGCCTCAGGCTCGTCTCCTAGGCAACCTGTTAGTGTATTACTCAGTGTAATCCACTAACAGGCAATGCATTACAATACAGATATATTGTAATGCATTGCAGAGGAGATCAGACCCCCAAAAGTTGAAGTCCCAGAATGGAACAGAAATAAAGTTTAAAAAAGAAAGTGTTTTGAATAAAAATAAAAAAGCCCCTTTCCCCTGATTTTATAATAAAAAAATACACATATTAGGTATCGCTGCGTCCGTAACGACCGGCTCTATTAATATAATCACATGATCCACCCAGTCCGATAAACACCGTTAAAAAATAAATTTAAAAATGGTGTAAAAAAAAAAAAGCATTTTTTGTCACATTACATCACTAAGGCCCCTTTCACACGGGCGAGTATTCCGCGCGGATGCGATGCGTGAGGTGAACGCATTGCACCCGCACTGAATACCGACCCATTCATTTCTATGGGGCTGTTCACATGAGCGGTGATTTTCACGCATCACTTGTGCGTTGCGTGAAAATCGCAGCATGCTCTATATTCTGCGTTTTTCACGCAACGCAGGCCCCATAGAAGTGAATGGGGTTGCGTGAAAATCGCAAGCAAGTGCGGATGCGGTGCGATTTTCACGCATGGTTGCTAGGTGACAGTCTATTCACTGTAATATTTTCCCTTATAACATGGTTATAAGGGAAAATAATAGCATTCTGAATACAGAATGCTTAGTAGGTGATCAATTGAGGGTTAAAAAAAATAGAATAAATTAACTAACCTTCTTCTCTTGTTCGCGTAGTTCCCGGTCTCTTCTTTACTTCTTTAATGATGAGCTATGGGCTAAAGGACCTTTGGTGACGTCAGATCACATGCTCCAATCACATGGTCCATCACGGACCATGTGATTGGAGCATGTGATCTGACGTCACCAAAGGTCCTTTAGCCCATAGCTCATCATTAAAGAAGTAAAGAAGAGACCGGGAACTACGCGAACAAGAGGAGAAGGTGAGTTAATTATTTTTTTTTTTAACCCTCAATTGATCACCTACTAAGCATTCTGTATTCAGAATGCTATTATTTTCCCTTATAACCATGTTATAAGGGAAAATAATAACATCTACACAACACCTAACCCAAGCCCGAACTTCTGTGAAGAAGTTCGGGTTTGGGTACCAAACATGCGCGATTTTTCTCACGCGAGTGCAAAACGTATTACAATGTTTTGCACTCGCGTGGAAAAATCGCGGGTGTTTCCGCAACGCACCCGCATATTTTCCCGCAACGCCCGTGTGAAAGAAGCCTAAAAGTGCAACATTAAACGATCAAAAAGGCGTATGCCCCCCAAAATAGTACCAACCTAACCGTCACCTCATCCCACAAGAAATGAGCCCCTACATAGGACAATAGCCCAAAAAATAAAAATCTATGGCTCTCAGACTATGGAGACACTAAAAGATGATTTTTTTTTGTTTCAAAAATGCTTTTATTGTATTAAATGTAAAAAAAATAAAAAAGTATACATATTAGGTATCGCTGCATCCGTAACAACCTGCTCTATAAAAATACCTCAGATGAACACCGTAAAAAAAAAAAACGGTGTAAAAAAAGCAATTTTTTTGGCACCTTACATCACTAAAAGTGTAATAGCAAGCGATCAAAAAGTCATACACACCTCAAAATAGTGCCAATCAAACCGTCACCTCATCCCACAAAAATGATACCCTACCTAACGCTGGGTTCAGACCTGAGCTCCTGAACTTCTTGGGGCGTCGGGCGTTTTACAGCGCGATCGTACGCGCTGTAAAACGCCCAGGTGAGAACCATGCCGATAGGGAAGCATTGGTTTCTCCTTGTTGAGCGTTTTATTGCTTTTATTGTGTTAAATGCTTTTATTGTGTTAAATGTAAAAAAAAAAAAAAAGTTGACATATTAGGTATCGCCACGTCTGTAACAACCTGCTCTATAAAAATACCACATGACTTAAAGGGGTATTCTCAACACGATATTTGATACTTACCTGCTCCCGACGCGCTGTCCACTTCCTGGTTTCGTCACTCGGCAGGAGGCGGGCTCGATCTTGATTGAAGTCTTCTCCCGGCCGCGCGCTGTACTGAACGCGCACGCCGAGGCTGCGCATGCTCCCTGGTGACTTCTTCCTGGCAAGTATACTATACTGGCCAGGAAGAAATCACCATAGCGCATGCGCGGCCTTGGTGTGCGCGTTCAGTACAGCGCGCGGCCGGACGGGAGAAGAGAAGAAGTCGTCTGCGCACGCGCGGCCACCGCGATTCCTGAGAAGAGCGGTGGCCGTAACCAGGGGAGACAGAAGACAACAGTCAGGTAAGTATATGTTTATTTATTTCTAAGGGGTAGGAATTTGTTAATTAAATATATTTAGAAAAATGATCACTGTTAAATCATTAACAGATTTAACAGTGATCATTAAGATGAGAATACCCCTTTAACCCCTCAGGTGAACACCGTAAAAAAATAAAAATAAAACTGTGTCAAAAAAGCAATTTTCCCAGTTAAAATTATCCCAGTGAAATCTGCCCTAGAAAAACCATATGGCGTTCCTTTCATTCTGCGCCATGCCGTGTGCCCTTACAGCAGTTTACGGCCACATATGGGGTGTTTCTGTAGACTACAGAATCAGAGCAATAAATATTGAGTTTTGTTTGGCTGTTAACCCTTGCTTTGTTAGCGGAAAAAAATGATTAACATGGAAAATCTTCCAAAAAATAGAAATTCTGAAATTTCATCTCCATTTTCCATTAATTCTTGTGGAACACCTAAAGGGTTAACAAAGTTTGTAAAATCAGTTTTGAATATCTTGAGGGGTGTAGTTTCTAAAATGGTGTCACTTTTTTGGAGTTTCTACTCTAGGGGTACATCAGGGGGCCTACAAATGGGACATGGCGTCAAAAAACCAGTTCATCAAAATCTGCCTTCCAAAAACCATATGGCATTCCTTTCCTTCTGTGCCCTGCCGTGTGGCCATACAGCAGTTTACGACCACATATTGGGTTTTTCTGTAAACAACAGAATCAGGGAAATAAATATTGAGTTTAGTTTGGCTGTTAATCCTTGCTTTGTTAGCAGAAAAAAATTATTGAAATTGAAAATCTGCCCCCAAAAAAGTGAAATTCTGAAATTTCATCTCCATTTTCCATTAATTCTTGAGGAACACCTAAAGGGTTAACAAAGTATTGTAAAATCAGTGGCATGGGGAGCCGGTGGCGCACTGTCCCTTTGCAGCGCCGACGGCATTCCGCACGCATAGCAGCGTCCTCTTCTCCATGGAGACAAGGGGCGGGGAGCATCCGGCCGCGCATGCCTCCTCTGCGTGGCCGGCGTCCTCCGTCCCCTAGACAACGTCCCCTTCCTGAGGCTTGCTGTACTAAGTGGGCTTCTGATTAAGTGGAGTTTAAGAAAATGACTTCTGGTGCTGAGTGTGATTTCGTGCTGTGTGGTTAAGATCCTTGAAAGTTAAGTTTTAGCATTTTAGTACTGCCATTTAACCCCTTAAGGACTCAGCCCTATTTCACCTTAAGGACTTGGCCATTTTTTGCAAATCTGACCAGTGTCACTTTAAGTGGTGATAACTTTAAAACGCTTTGACTTATCCAGGCCATTCTGAGATTGTTTTTTCGTCACATATTGTACTTCCTGACACTGGTAAAATGAAGTAAAAAAAAAATCATTTTTATTTATAAAAGAATACCAAATTTACCCCAAATTTTTAAAAAATTGCAAATTTCCAAGTTTCAATTTCTCTACTTCTATAATACATAGTAATACCTCCAAAAATAGTTATTACTTTACATTCCCCATATGTCTACTTCATGTTTGGATCATTTTGGGAATGATATTTTATTTTTTGGGGATGTTACAAGGCTTAGAAGTCTAGAAGCAAATCTTGAAATTTTTCTGAAATTTTCAAAAACCCCATTTTTAGGGACCAGTTCAGGTCTGAAGTCACTTTGCAAGGCTTACATAATAGAAACCACCCAAAAATGACCCCATTCTATAAACTACACCCCTCAAGGTATTCAAAACAGATTTTACAAACTTTGTTAACCCTTTAGGTGTCCCACAAGAATTAATGGAAAATAGAGATTCCATTTTAATATTTTTTTTCCAGTTACAAAGCAAGGGTTAACAGCCAAACCAAACTCAATATTTATGGCCCTGATTCTGTAGTTTACAGAAACACCCCATATGTGGTCGTAAACCGCTGTACGGGCACACAGCAGGGCGCAGAAGGAAAGGAATGCCATACGGTTTTTGGAAGGCAGGTTTTGCTGGACTGTTTTTTTTTGACACCATGTCCCATTTAAAGCCCCCCTGATGCACCCCTAGAGTAGAAACTCCATAAAAGTTACCCCATCTAAGAAACTACACCTTTCAAGGTATTCAAAACTGATTTTAAAAACGTTGTTAACCCTTTAGGTGTTCCACAAGAATTAATGGAAAATAGAGATACAATTTCTAAATTTCACTTTTTTGGCAGATTTTCCATCTTAATCATTTCTTTCCAGTTACAAAGTAAGGGTTAACAGCCAAACCAAACTCAATATTTATGGCCCTGATTCTGTAGTTTACAGAAACACCCCATATGTGGTCGTAAACAGCTGTACGGGCACACGGCAGGGTGCAGAAGGAAAGGAATGCCATACGTTTTTTGGAAGGCAGATTTTGCTGGACTGTTTTTTTTGACACCATGTCCCATTTGAAGCCCCCCTGATGCACCCCTAGAGTAGAAACTCCCAAAAAATTGCCCCATTTTAGAAACTACGGGATAGGGTGGCAGTATTGTTGGTACTAGTTTAGGGTACATATGAGTATAAATTTTACACAATGATTTCTTTTTTGAAGCAAAAAAAAATCATGTTTTAGTGTTTCCATAGTCTGAGAGCCATAATTTTTTCAGTTTTTGGGCGATTACCTTGGGTAGGGTATGATTTTTGCGGGATGAGATGACGGTTTTATTGGCACTATTTTGGGGTACGTGTGACTTTTTGATCGCTTGCTATTACACTTTTTGTGATGTAAGGTGACAAACAATGGTTTATTTAGCACAGTTTTATTTTTTAGTCTGCATCTGAGGGTTTAGGTCATGTGATATGTTTATAGAGGCGGTCGATACGGACGCGGCGATTCCTAATATGTATACTTCCCCCCCCCCCTATTTTTTACCAATTTTTTTTTAACTTTATTTGGGGAAAATTACGTTTTTGTTTATTTTTACTTGAAACTTTAAATTTTTGGGGGGGAAAACTTAATTTTTCAACTTTTTTTTCACTTAATTTTTTGTCCCACTTTGGGACTTGAACTTTTGGGGGTCTAATCCTTTACAATGCATTCCAATACTTCTGTATTGGAATGCATTGGCTGTATGCGTAATACTGTGTGTATTACTCATACAGCTTCCGGCCTGTGAGATCCAGGGGGCTGGATCTCACAGGCTCATCACCGGAGGCAGCGCGATGCCTTCCTTAGACATTGCGCTGCCTTCCATGCCATCGGGTCCCCCCCACAGCCCCATGGGGACCCGATGGCACCGCCGCTAGCCGCCGCCCGCACAATAAAAAGCCGCAAACCGCAGGTCTGAAATGACCTGCGGTTTGCGGCGATCGCCGACACGGGGGGATCACGGGACCCCCCTGCGCATTTAGCCTAGGTGCCTGCTCAATGATTTGAGGAGGCACCAGGTCCCGATCACCTCCCGCCGGGCGGCGGCGATCGGAACTATACATGACGTACCGGTACGTCATGGGTCCTTAAGGACTCGGGATCCATACCGTACCGGTACTTCATGGGTCCCTAAGGGTTAAAGTATGGTTATCCACCAAGGATTTGTCCTTGAAGGTACCTTCCAATAAGTTTGCACCACGGTTTATTGGGTCTTATGAGATTGTTGACATTATTAATCCTGTGTCTTTTAAGTTATGTTTGCCTGACTCTTTTCGTACTCACAATGTTTTTCACAAGTCTTTACTCAAGAAGTATGTGTCCCCTGTATCCCCTACACAGGAATATCCGCCCCCAGTGGAGGTTGCCGGTCAACCTGAATTTGAGATCTCTAGGATTATTGATGTGAGAAGGGTCCGGAATTCTTTTCAGTATTTGGTCCATTGGAGAGGTTGTGGTCCTTAGGAGAGGTCTTGGGTGCCGGCAAAGAATATGCATGCTGAGAGGTTGTTGAGCAAATTCCATCTGGCTCACCCGGAGAAACCCACTTCAGAGATCATGGGTCTGGTGGCCCCTCGTGGAAGGGGGAGTACTGTCACGGGGAGCCAGCAGCGCACTTTCCCTTCGCCGGCATTCTGCGTGCATAGCGGAGCGAGGACGCGGGTGGCCTCCTCCTCGTCTCCATGGAGACCAGCGGGCGGGGAGGATCCGGCCATGCATGCCTCCTCTGCGTGGCCAGCATCCTCCGTCCTCTAGACAACAAGCAGCAGGAGAGCTGAGCGCCGATAATGATGATCGGCGCTTGGCTATGTTGGGCTGTGTTATGCGAGTCACGTGACGCTGCCCACGTCAAATGACTCACCAGTCTGGGCTATTTAAACAGGCAGTCTGCTGGCCACAGGTTGCCTGTGATTGGTCTTTCTACCTTAACCAGTGTTCCTATTGTTACCTAGCTATTGTGTTTGGACCTCGGCTTTGTTTCTGACCTCGACCTTGTTACCTCCTTGGAATTGAAGTGATCTCTCGGCTTCTGACTTCGGTTTGTTTTGACCTTGCTATTGTGTTTTCCCTTGTGTACCCGCGTGACCACCTGGATTTGACCTGTGCTTTCTTGACTCTGTTACGTGTACTCTAGATCTCTTTAGGCCACTGCACGTATCTAAGCTAGGGACCGCTACCAAGTTATAAGCCATCAGGACGGGCCGTGCAAGTAGGTAGGGACAGAGGTGTGGGTGGAGATCAGGGCTGCACTCTTCCCAACTCTACATGACAATCAGTTTTGAATACCTTGAGGGGTGTAGTTTCTAAAATGGGGTCACTTTTTTGGAGTTTCTACTCTAGGGGTGCATCAGGGGGGCTTCAAATGGGACATGGTGTTAAAAAAAACAGTCCATCAAAATCTGCCTTCCAAAAACCATATGGCGTTTCTTTCCTTCTGTGCCCTGCCGTGTGGCCATACAGCAGTTTACGACCACATATGGGGTGTTTCTGTAAACTACAGAATCAGGGCAATAAATATTGAGTTTTGTTTGGCTATTAACCTTTTGCTTTGTTAGCGGGAAAAAAAATTATTAAAATGGAAAATCTGCCCAAAAAGTGAAATTCTGAAATGTCATCTCCATTTTCCATTAATTCTTGTGGAACACCTAAAGGGTTAACAGCGTTTGTAAAATCAGTTTTGAATACCTTGAGGGGTGAAGTTTCTAAAATGGGGTCATTTTTGGGTGGTTTCAAAGTGACTTCAGACTTGAACTGGTCCTTAAAAAGTGGGTTTTGGATATTTTCTGAAAAATTTCAAGATTTGCTTCTAAACTTCTAAGCCTTGTACCATCCCCAAAAAATAAAATGGCATTCACAAAATGATCCAAACGTGAAGAAGACATATGGGAAATGTAAAGTAATAACTATTATATGAGGTATCACTATCTGTTTGAAAGCAGAGAAATAGAAATCTGGAAAGTTGTGAAGTTTTCAAAATTTTGGGTAATTTGTGTATTTTTATAAATAAAAATTAAATATTTTGATTGATTCAAATTTACCACTGTCATGAAGTACAATATGTGACGGGAAAACAGTCTCAGAATGGCTTGGATAAGTAAAAGCGTTTTAAAGTGATCACCACATAAAGTGACACGTCAGATTTGCAAAAATCAGCCTGGTCCTTAAATGGCTTCTGTCACCCCACTAAAGTCATAATTTTTTTTTGGGCTACTTAACCACTTCAGCCCCCCTAGCTTAAACACCCTTAATGACCAGGCCACTTTTTAAACTTCTGCACTACACTACTTTCACGGTTTATTGCTCGGTCATACAACTTACCACCCAAATTAATTTTACCTCCTTTTCTTCTCACTAATAGAGCTTTCATTTGGTGGTATTTCATTGCTGCTGACATTTTTACTTTTTTTGTTATTAATCGAAATTTAACAAAATCTTTGCAAAAAAATGACATTTTTCACTTTCAATAGAAATAAGGGCGAGCACTCAACACTTGGACCAGGTAGCAATGGAATAAAATTTAATTAAATCACAATATTATAACACGTGTATATTTATACCATAAAATCTAAAGATAAAATACATGATATTGAATACCACAAATAGGGATGGTTGAATAGTATCGGTCTCTTGTATTCAGAACAGCTGTAGTATATATGTAACTGTATCAAAGAAGTTGTTAGTAATGTAGCGCTTCACTGTCCCGTGCGCACACTTGGATGATCAGTGAATTTGCAGACTCATATGCGCTGGTCCAATGTTAATATGGCAATTAGGCAGATAAGCCAAACAGTTCCTGCTCATATGAAAATGCGTGCCTCAGTGTCCTTAGATGCCGGTAATAAAGTCAGGTTACCGTACACATTCAGATGATTGCCTCATCACATGCGGTGCACAGATGCAATGTTCCTACCTTCCACTCGGTATGTCTCGTGGACCCCTCTACGGACGTGGGCGGTGGGAAAACGGCGTGGAACAATTCCGGCGTCTAGCTTGTAGCTCCTGTGGTTCGCTGATCCCGAATCTCGCGGGATTTCGGAAGTGGTATGTGTCCGGACAATGAAGAGCACTGCTAGGCAGATTCTGTACTCAGCGTCCTGGAAATCCAAATTCTTCCGTTATATTAATATTTGCATGGCCATGCATAAGGTGCGGAGGTGCTTCTTTCACAGGTGTGAAGCCCAGACGCGTTTCGGGAACTCTTTCCCTTCGTCAGTGGTACAGCATCACCTGTCTTCCTCCGCCTTTTATATCCACAACTTGCACCAAATCCTGGATCACTGGATTCGCTTTCAGCAACAAAAATCGCATGCGTTTTCCATGCGGTTATTTTGCAAACATGCGTTTTTTCGTATTATGAATTCCTTTTAACATTCTATATATCCTACAGAAGTCCAATTTGTGGTTACAAATTGCATATATGAGTTATTGATAAAATCATACAGTTATGTCATTTTTCTAAAACTCCAGCATAAAATGGTGCAAATACATTATATTCCACCATATTTTAACACTCAATGTGCCCTTATTGGCCTGTTAATCATTACAGTCTCCATTCTTATGTGGTATAGTAATACAAATCTAAAATAATAAATAAATAACAATGTAAACTAACATTAAAAAGCATTACTTTTACTACACAGCAATATCGGCATAAATATACAATAATGATGCCGATATATGTCTATGATGATACAATTTAATAATGGATTAAAATACATAAAATTTTGGATTTCATAAAATAAGTAAAAATTTGATGGTTGAGAGAGAGAAATTAAAAATGCACATTCGGGTTTGATTCAAGCTGTACAGATATTGGGGTTCGGACTGAGTAAAAATGACTAGTGGTGTAAGGGACTGGGGGCCCACACCCGAGTCCACGACTCAGTGTCGATAAACGGCCTGACTGAGTCGCAAGAGTCGGAATGGGGGCACCCAGTCTACAAAAACCCCAAAATTTCCAATTCGGCATTCAAGCCCACTGGCAACAAAGATCCAAACTGATATATATGTCTGGATTCTGTCCTGGACATCTGTTTGATGTAGTTTCCACCCCGCCAGTGTCTGTCTACCTTTTCCAGGGCCGTGAATATCAGGCCGGAGGGATCTTTATTGTGTATGTCTTTATAGTGTTTAGATAGACAATGCTTATCATATCCCTTCCTTATATTGGCTATGTGTTCAGCCAGCCTGGTTTTCATAGGACGTTTGGTTCTCCCTATGTACTGTCTCCTACAAGGGCATTGAATAAGGTAGACGACCCCTGACGTATTGCAAGTTAGGCAATCCTTAATCTCCCATATATAATTATTTTGTGTTGAGGAGATGGTGATAGTCTTTCTAGATGTGGGATTGACCTTACACGCCATACACTTACCACATTTAAAAAAACCTTTTAAATTCATCCAGGTGCCCAAAATTGTATTCTCCTTTTTCATTGTTTTAGATGTTTTAATCGATGGGGCTATTTTTAAACCTAGATTAGGTGCCTTAGTGAATATTAGTGCCGGGGTAGTTGGTAATAGATGGCCTATCTTTTTATCACTTAAAATATGATGCCAGTGGGTTTTGATAATTTTCTGTAGCCGTTTGTGACTATTATTGAATGGAAAGATGATTTTATTATTAATAGCCTCCTATCTTGTATTACTTCAGTCCTACCTATCTTGTTTGTGAAGAAGGTACTTCTATCTAATTTTCTGTTTTTTTCTAACGCTATGTTGATCACCTTTTCGGGATATTGTCTCTCCATAAATTGATCTCTCATTTTTACAGCTTCCTCCTCAAAATCTTCATCTTGTGTACAGTTTCTTTTTATTCTGCGAAACTGGCCGTATGGCACATTTATCAGCCAAGTCGGCAAGTGGCAGCTAAAAAACTGTATGAAACTGTTTTTTGAGGTAGGCTTTGAGAATGTATTGCATATATACCTTTGTTCTACTGGTTTTATTTTTAAATCCAGGAATTCTGTCTCCTCTGCAATATTTACAGTAAATCTCAAATTCAACTGGTTTTGATTAATTTCTTCCAGGAATAAATCCAGTTCCTCTTTACTTTTATTCCAGATAAAGATGACATCATCTATAAATCTCCGCCATAGGACCAGATCCACCCCCAGCCGGGGCTCAATGATGTTGTGTTCCCATTCTGCCAAAAACAAATTGGCATAGCTGGGGGCGAATCTGGTTCCCATGGCGGTCCCGCACTTCTGCAGGTAGAAGTTGCTGTCAAAATAAAAATAATTGTGGGTCAGAATATAGTTTATACCCTCTAGAATGAATTCAATACATGCTTCATCCATTGTTCCATCTCTTCTTAATTGTTCCCCTACTGCTGATATACCTTGTTGATGGTCAATCACTGTGTACAGTGATTGAACGTCAAGAGTGCCCATAATCCACCCTGACTCAGTTCGCATTTCTTCCAGTATTTTGATGATGTGGGTTGTGTCTTTGATGTAGGAGGCTATTTTCTTCACTGTCGGTTGTATCTGTACGTCTATATATTTAGACAAATTAGATGATATTGAGCCAATACCCGAAACTATCGGTCGACCCGGTGGTTTGTCCAGGCTTTTATGCACTTTGGGGAGACAGTAGAAGACTGGTAGTCTCCTCTGTGTCCCCAAGATGAAGTCATGTTCTTGTTTAGTGATTACTGAAAGTTCAAAACCACATTTATTACTAGAGGAGGGGTGTTCCTCTATATTGGGCTAGAAGCACCTAATCCAGAACCCCACCTGAGGTGAGCCACCATTTTGAGTCTATAGATTTTTCACTTTCAGTTGTAAATTTATTTTTAAAAAACAACATCCATATATAAATTTTTCTCTAAATTTATTGTTCTACATGTCTTTGATAAAAAAAAACATGTTTGGGTAAAAAAAAAATTGGTTTGGGTAAAAGTTATAGCATTTACAAACTATGGTACAAAAATTTGAATTTCCGCTTTTTGAAGCAACTCTGACTTTCTGAGCACCTGTCATGTTTCCTGAGGTTCTACAATGCCCAGGCAGTAGAAAAACCCCACAAATAACCCCATTTCGGAAAGTAGACACCCTAAGGTATTCGCTGATGGGCATAGTGAGTTCATAGAAGTTTTTATTTTTTGTCACAAGTTAGCGGAAAATTATGATTTATTTTTAATTTATTTTTTTCCATACAAAGTCTCATATTCCACTAACTTGTGACAAAAAATAAAAACTTCCATGAACTCACTATGCCCATCACGAAATACCTTTGGGTGTCTTCTTTCCAAAATGGGGTCACTTGTGGGGTAGTTATACTGCCCTGGCATTTTAGGGGCCCTAATGTGTGGGAAGTAGTTTGAAATCAAAATGTGTAAAAAATGCCCTGTGAAATCCGAAAGGTGCTCTTTGGAATGTGGGCCCCTTTGCCCACCTAGGCTACAAAAAAGTGTCACACATCTGGTATCGCCGTACTTAGGAGAAGTTGGGCAATGTGTTTTGGGGTGTCATTTTTACATATACCCATGCTGGGTGAGATAAATATCTCGGTCAAATGCCAACTTTGTATAAAAAAATGGGAAAAGTTGTCTTTTGCCGAGATCTTTCTCTCACCCAGCATGGGTATATGTAAAAAGACACCCCAAAACACATTGCCCTACTTCTTCTGAGTACGGCGATACCAGATGTGTGACACTTTTGTGCAGCCTAGGTGGGCAAATGGGCCCACATTCCAAAGAGCACCTTTCGGATTTCACAGGGCATTTTTTACACATTTTGATTTCAAACTACTTCTCACACATTAGGGCCCCTAAAATGCCAGGGCAGTATAACTACCCCACAAGTGACCCCATTTTGGAAAGAAGACACCCCAAGGTATTTCGTGATGGGCATAGTGAGTTCATGGAAGTTTTTATTTTTTTGTCACAAGTTAGTGGAATATGAGACTTTGTAAGAAAAAAATAAAAAAAATAAAAATCATCATTTTCCGCTAACTTGTGACAAAAAATAAAAAATTCTAGGAACTCGCCATGCCCCTCACGGAATACCTTGGGGTGTCTTCTTTCCAAAATGGGGTCACTTGTGGGGTAGTTATACTGCCCTGGCATTTTAGGGGCCCTAATGTGTGAGAAGTAGTTTGAAATCAAAATGTGTAAAAAATGCCCTGTGAAATCCGAAAGGTGCTCTTTGGAATGTGGGCCCATTTGCCCACCTAGGCTGCACAAAAGTGTCACACATCTGGTATCGCCGTACTCAGAAGAAGTAGGGCAATGTGTTTTGGGGTGTCTTTTTACATATACCCATGCTGGGTGAGAGAAATATCTCGGCAAAAGACAACTTTTCCCATTTTTTTATACAAAGTTGGCATTTGACCAAGATATTTATCTCACCCAGCATGGGTATATGTAAAATTACACCCCAAAACACATTCCCCAACTTCTCCTGAGTAGGGCGATACCACATGTGTGACACTTTTTTGCAGCCTAGATGCGCAAAGGGGCCCAAATTCCTTTTAGGAGGGCATTTTTAGACATTTGGATCCCAGACTTCTTCTCACTCTTTAGGGCCCCTAAAATGCCAGGGCAGTATAAATACCCCACATGTGACCCCATTTTGGAAAGAAGACACCCCAAGGTATTTAATGAGTGGCATGGCGAGTTCATCGAAATTTTTTTTTTTGGGCACAAGTTAGCGGAAATTGATTTATTTTTTTTTCTCACAAAGTCTCCCTTTCCGCTAGCTTGGGACAAAAATTTCAATCTTTCATGGCCTCAATATGCCCCTCAGCGAATACCTTGGGGTGTCTTCTTTCCAAAATGGGGTCATTTGTGGGGTGTTTGTACTGCCCTGGCATTTGAGGGTCTCCGCAATCATTACATGTATGGCCAGCATTATGAGTTTCTGCTATTCTCCTTATATTGAGCATACGGGTAATGAGAGTTTTTTTTTCCATTCAGCCGCTGGGCTGAAAGAAAAAATGAACGGCACAGATTTCTTCATTCGCATCGATCAATGTGGATGAAAAAATCTCTGCCAAAAAAAAAAGGAGGGGAAAGGCGTCTGCCAGGACATAGGAGCTCCGCCCAACATCCATACCCACTTAGCTCGTATGCCCTGGCAAACCAGATTTCTCCATTCACATCAATCAATGTGAATGAATAAATCATTGCCGGTATTTTTTTATTTATTTTTTATATACAAAGTGTTTGCCAAAGAATATGCCAGCTCATATGCCTCGGCAAACGTATCTTTTATTGCAGAGGAGAAATCTCGTCTTGCAGCGCCACATACACCGACTTTTGTGTTATCTGACAGCAGCGCAATGCTTCTGTCAGAATGCACATCAGTGCTGCAGCTAGTCGATCGGTTGGTCCACCTGGAAGGTAAAAAAAAAAGAAAAAAGAAAAAACCAGGCCGCAACGCAATAAATTTATTAACTTTATAATAAAATTTGAACAGAACGTTAACTTTTTTGCTTACCGGTGATTTTTTATTTTTTTTACCTTTATAGGACAAACCTCTCCTTCCCCATGGGACAATGTGCAAAGCGCAAAGCGCCCAAAGATGTGGCGAAGTACATTATGCACTTTGTCCCAGGTGAAAGGAGAGGTTTGCAGCAGCTGTGAGTGAAAGGGTCCTAATAGCCCTGTGTGCCTGTCCTGTGAGATGCAATCCCTATGCTAAGTGTACCTGTGTGTGGTACTTCCGGAAACACTCCCCTAAGCATAGGGCAGGGTGGTCAGGGCAGTCAGGACAGAAATAGCGGGTGTCACGCCTTATTCCACTCCTGCTACAGACACAACATCTTTTTCGGGGTGACGGTTGGGTTGAGGTACCAGCAACGACATTGGGGAAATGTCGCTCGTGTAGACGGCTCACTACACTGGTGGATGGGGCCATGGAACCTCCTGGATACAGGAGGTTCTCGATGATCTCTTCCTGAAATTTAAGCCTTACTGTAGAGAACAAAACTATTATATGCAGCCAATTGAATCAAATATACAGACACCTTCTTATACCAGCGTCTGGTGTGTCGGGAAACTAAATAAGGAGCCGACATCTGGTCATTGAAGTCCACCCCTCCCATGTGAAGGTTATAGTCGTGGACTGAGAGGGGCTTTTCAATGACACTGGTTGCCCTTTCTATTTGTATTGTCGTGTCTGCGTGAATGGAGGAGAGCATGTAAACGTCACGCTTGTCTCTCCATTTCACCGCGAGCAGTTCTTCGTTACACAAGGCAGCCCTCTCCCCCATTGCAAGACGGGTGGTAACAAGCCGTTGGGGGAAGCCCCGGCGACTAGGTCGCGTGGTGCCACAGCAGCCAATCTGTTCTAGGAACAAATGCCTGAAGAGGGGCACACTTGTGTAAAAATTGTCCACATAAAGATGGTACCCCTTGCCAAATAAGGGTGACACCAAGTCCCAGGCTGTCTTCCCACTGCTCCCCAGGTAGTCAGGGCAACCGACCAGCTCCAGGGTCTGATCTTTACCCTCATAGATCCGAAATTTGTGGGTATAGCCTGTGGCCCTTTCACAGAGCTTATACAATTTGACCCCATACCGGGCGCGCTTGCTTGGGATGTATTGTTTGAAGCCAAGGCGCCCGGTAAAATGTATAAGGGACTCGTCTACGCAGATGTTTTGCTCTGGGGTATACAAATCTGCTAATTTGTTGTTGAAATGGTCTATGAGGGGCCGAATTTTGTGGAGCCGGTCAAAAGCTGGGTGGCCTCTGGGACGAGAGGTGCTGTTGTCGCTAAAGTGCAGGAAACGCAGGATGGTCTCAAATCGTGTCCTGGACATAGCAGCAGAGAACATGGGCATGTGATGAATTGGGTTCGTGGACCAATATGACCGCAATTCATGCTTTTTGGTTAGACCCATGTTGAGGAGAAGGCCCAGAAAAATTTTAATTTCGGAAACTTGGACTGGTTTCCACCGGAAAGGCTGGGCATAAAAGCTTCCCGGGTTGGCGGCTATAAATTGAGTGGCATACCGATTTGTTTCTGCCACAACTAAGTCCAAGAGCTCCGCAGTCAAGAACAGCTCAAAAAATCCCAGTGCCGAACCGATCTGAGCTGTCTCAACCCGAACTCCAGACTGGGCGGTGAAAGGGGGAACTACAGGTGCGGCTGAAGTTGGGGACTGCCAATCAGCGTTTTCCAGCACCTCAGGGGCTCTATGGGCCTGTCTGTGCGGTGGCTGCAACGGGGTAACTATTGCACGTGCCACCGTACCAGCTTCAACTGCCCTTCTGGTGCTCGCCACTTCACCATGTTGTACGACAGTGCTGGTACTAGGTCCAGGATGGGCTGCGCTGCTGGTGTATGCCTCACCACGTAATCCGACAGCGCCAGCCCCACTCTGCTGCCCTTGAAGCGGATCCTGCGCAACCTGTGGTCTAGCGACACGGGGCCGGGTACGCCTGGTGCTATCAGGGACCTCAACCTCCTCGTCCGAACTTTGGGTCAGACTGCCACTGCTTTCTACAGGTTCATATTCTGACCCGCTGGATTCGTCAGATGAGGGTTCCCATTCCTCATCCGACTGGGTCAGAAGCCTGTAGGCCTCTTCAGAAGAATACCCCCTGTTTGACATTTGGACTACTAAATTTAGGGGGTATTCCCTGAGACTACCCAAGAAAAAAAGCAAGCCTGTCTTACAAATGGGAGGCTAGCGAAGTACCGGAAGCCGCTGCGATTGATAAAAAATATCAAAACAGATTTTTTTATCGCCGCAGCGCTTGTAAAGTGATTGTGCAGTGATCAAAAATAAATACATTTTTTGTCACTGCGGCGGGGCGGGCGTGGGTGAACGCACGTGTGGGCGACCGATCAGGCCTGATCGGGCAAACACTGCATTTTGGGTGGAGGGCGAACTAAGGTGACACTAATACTATTATAGATCTGACTGTGATCAGTTTTGATCACTTACAGATACTATAAAAGTACAAAAGCTGATTAGCGATACGCTAATCAGCGAATCAGTGAATCAGTGACTGCGGTGCGGTGGGCTGGGCGCTAAACGATCGCTAACTACCTAACCAAGGGGCCTAAAACTATCAGTCAATACCAGTGGAAAAAAAAAGTGACAGTTTACACTGATGACTTTTTTCCCTTTCACTAGGTGATTGACAGGGCCGATCAAGGGGTGATCAAGGGGTTAATTGGGGTGATGGGGGGTGATCTGGGGCTAAGTGTAGTGTTTGGTGGCTACTCACTGTGATGTGTGCTCCTCTGCTGGGACCAACCGACGAAAAGGACCAGCAGAGGAGCACAGCAGCCATTTAACACCTTATATTTATAAATATAAGGTGTTAGATTGCTTCTGATTAGATTTTTTGAAAATCGCCAGCCTGCCAGCGACAATCATTGGCTGGCAGGCTGGTGACGAAATTGTTCTTTAACTTTTGCCGGCCCGCAATGCGCATGCACGGGCCGGCTCAGACCGAAATCTCGCGTCTCGCGAGATGACGCACGGATGCGTCCAGGAGGAATGAATCGACCGCCGCCAGGACGCATCTGTGCGTTAGGCGTTCGGGAAGCAGTTAACCACCTCAGCCCCCATAGCTTAAACACCCTTAATGACCAGGCCACTTTTTACACTTCTGACCTACAGTACTTTCACCGTTTATTGCTCGGTCATGCAACTTACCACCCAAATGAATTTTACCTCCTTTTCTTCTCACTAATAGAGCTTTCATTTGGTGGTATTTCATTGCTGCTGACATTTTTACTTTTTTTGTTATTAATCGAAATTTAAAGATTTTTTTGCAAAAAAATGTCATTTTTTACTTTCAGTTGTAAAATTTTGCAAAAAAAACGACATCCATATATAAATTTTTCTCTAAATTTATTGTTCTACATGTCTTTGATAAAAAAAAAATGTTTGGGTAAAAAAAAAAAAGGGTTTGGGTAAAAGTTATAGCGTTTACAAACTATGGTACAAAAATGTGAATTTCCGCTTTTTGAAGCAGCTCTGACTTTCTGAGCACCTGTCATGTTTCCTGAGGTTCTACAATGGCCAGACAGTACAAACACCCCACGAATGACCCCATTTCGGAAAGTAGACACCCTAAGGTATTCGCTGATGGGCATAGTGAGTTCATTGAACTTTTTATTTTTTGTCACAAGTTAGTGGAAAATGATGATTTTTTTTTTCTTACAAAGTCTCATATTCCACTAACTTGTGACAAAAAATAAAAACTTCTATGAACTCACTATGCCCATCAGCGAATACCTTGGGGTGTCTTCTTTCTAAAATGGGGTCACTTGTGGGGTAGTTATACTGCCCTGGCATTCTAGGGGCCCAAATGTGCGGTAAGTAGTTTGAAATCAAAATCTGTAAAAAATGGCCGGTGAAATCCGAAAGGTGCTCTTTGGAATGTGGGCCCCTTTGCCCACCTAGGCTGCAAAAAAGTGTCACACATCTGGTATCTCCGTACTCAGGAGAAGTTGGGCAATGTGTTTTGGGGTGTCATTTTACATATACCCATGCTGGGTGAGATAAATATCTTGGTCAAATACCAACTTTGTATAAAAAAATGGGAAAAGTTGTCTTTTGCCAAAATATTTCTCTCACCCAGCATGGGTATATGTAAAATGACACCCCAAAACACATTGCCCAACTTCTCCTGAGTACGGAGATACCAGATGTGTGACACTTTTTTGCAGCCTAGTTGGGCAAAGGGGCCCACATTCCAAAGAGCACCTTTCGGATTTCACCGGCCATTTTTTACAGATTTTGATTTCAAACTACTTACCGCACATTTGGGCCCCTAGAATGCCAGGGCAGTATAACTACCCCACAAGTGACCCCATTTTGGAAAGAAGACACCCCAAGGTATTCCGTGAGGAGCATGGCGAGTTCCTAGAATTTTTTATTTTTTGTCACAAGTTAGTGGAAAATGATGATTTTTTTTTTTTTTCTTACAAAGTCTCATATTCCACTAACTTGTGACAAAAAATAAAAACTTCTATGAACTCACTATGCCCATCAGCGAATACCTTGGGGTGTCTTCTTTCCAAAATGGGGTCACTTGTGGGTTAGTTATACTGCCCTGGCATTCTAGGGGCCCAAATGTGTGGTAAGTAGTTTGAAATCAAAATCTGTAAAAAATGGCCGGTGAAATCCGAAAGGTGCTCTTTGGAATGTGGGCCCCTTTGCCCACCTAGGCTGCAAAAAAGTGTCACACATCTGGTATCTCCGTACTCAGGAGAAGTTGGGCAATGTGTTTTGGGGTGTCATTTTACATATACCCATGCTGGGTGAGATAAATATCTTGGTCAAATGCCAACTTTGTATAAAAAAATGGGAAAAGTTGTCTTTTGCCAAGATATTTCTCTCACCCAGCATGGGTATATGTAAAATGACACCCCAAAACACATTGCCCAACTTCTCCTGAGTACGGAGATACCACATGTGTGACACTTTTTTGCAGCCTAGATGCGCAAAGGTGCCCAAATTCCTTTTAGGAGGGCATTTTTAGACATTTGGATCCCAGACTTCTTCTCACGCTTTAGGGCCCCTAAAAAGCCAGGGCAGTATAAATACCCCACATGTGACCCCATTTTGGAAAGAAGACACCCCAAGGTATTCAATGAGGGGCATGACGAGTTCATAGAAAAAATAATTTTGGGCACAAGTTAGCAGAAATTGATTTTTTTGTTTTTTTTCTCACAAAGTCTCCCTTTCCGCTAACTTGAGACAAAAATTTCAATCTTTCATGGACTCAATATGCCCCTCAGCGAATACCTTGGGGTGTCTTCTTTCCAAAATGGTGTTATTTGTGGGGTGTTTGTACTGCCCTGGCATTTGAGGGTCTCCGCAATCATTACATGTATGGCCAGCATTAGGAGTTTGTGCTATTCTCCTTATATTGAGCATACGGGTAATGAGATTTTTTTTTCCCGTTCAGCCTCTGGGCTGAAAGAAAAAAATGAACGGCACAGATTTCTTCATTCGCATTGATCAATGTGGATGAAAAAATCTCTGCCAAAAAAAAAAAAGGAGGGGAAAGGCGTCTGCCAGGACATAGGAGCTCCGCCCAACATCCATACCCACTTAGCCCGTATGCCCTGGCAAACCAGATTTATCCATTCACATCAATCGTTGTGGATGAATAAATCATTGCCGGGATTATTATTATTTTTTATATATACAAAGTGTTTGCCAAAGCATATGAACACCGCCACCTCCTCAGCTCATATTCCTCGGCAAACGTATCTTTTACTGCAGAGGAGAAATCTCGTCTTGCAGCGCCGCATACACCGACTTGTGTGTAATCTGACAGCAGCGCAATGCTTCTGTCAGAATGCACATCAGTGCTGCAGCTAGTCGATCGGTTGGTCCACCTGGAAGGTAAAAAAAACAAAACAAAAAAGAAAAAACCAGGCCGCAACGCAATAAATTTTAACTTTATAATAACTTTTGAACAGAACATATAAACTTTTTTTTTACTTTTTGAACTGAAGTTAACTTTTTTGCTTACTGGTGGTTTTTTTTTGTTTTGTTTTTTACCTTTTATAGGACAAACCTCTCCTTCCCCATGGGACAATGTGCAAAGCGCAAATCGCCCAAAGATGTGGCGAAGTACATATTGCACTTTATCCCAGGTGAAAGGAGAGGTTTGCAGCAGCTGTGAGTAAAAGGGCCCTAATAGCCCTGTGTGCCTGTCCTGTGAGATGCAATCCCTATGCTAAGTGTACCTGTGCATGGTACTTCCGGAAACACTCTCCAAAGCATAGGGCAGGGTGGTCAGGACAGTCAGGACAGAAATAGTGGGTGTCACGCCTTATTCCACTCCTGCTACAGACACAACATCTTTTTCAGGGTGACGGTTGGGTTGAGGTACCAGGAACGACACTGGGGAAATGTTGCTCGTGTAGACGGCTAACTACACTGGTGGATGGGGCCACGGAACCTTCTGGATACAGGAGGTTCTCGATGATCTCTTCCTGAAATTTGAGGAAGGATCCCGTTCTCCCAGCCTTACTGTAGAGAACAAAACTATTATATGCAGCCAATTGAATTAAATATACAGACACCTTCTTATACCAGCGTCTGGTGCGTCGGGAAACTAAATACGGAGACAACATCTGGTCATTGAAGTCCACCCCTCCCATAAGCAAATTATAGTCGTGGACACAGAGGGGCTTTTCAATGACACGGGTTGCTCGCTCAATTTGTATTGTCGTGTCTGCGTGAATGGAGGAGAGCATGTAAACGTCACGCTTGTCTCTCCATTTCACCGCGAGCAGTTCTTCGTTACACAAGGCAGCCCTCTCCCCCCTTGCAAGACGGGTGGTAACGAGCCGTTGGGGGAAGCCCACGCGACTAGTTCGCGCAGTGCCACAGCAGCCAATCTGTTCTAGGAACAAATGCCTGAAGAGGGCCATACTTGTGTAGAAATTGTCCACATAAAGATGGTACCCCTTGCCAAATAAGGGTGACACCAAGTCCCAGACTGTCTTCCCACTGCTCCCCAGGTAGTCAGGGCAACCGACCGGCTCCAGGGTCTGATCTTTTCCCTCATAGATCCGAAATTTGTGGGTATAGCCTGTGACCCTTTCACAGAGCTTATACAATTTGACCCCATACCGGGCGCGCTTGCTTGGGATGTATTGTTTGAAGCCAAGGCGCCCGGTAAAATGTATTAGGGACTCGTCTACGCAGATGTTTTGCTCTGGGGTATACAAATCTGGAAATTTCTGGTTGAAGTGGTCTATGAGGGGCCGAATTTTGTGGAGCCGGTCAAAAGCTGGGTGGCCTCTGGGACGGGAGGTGGTGTTGTCGCTAAAGTGCAGGAAACGCAGGATGGCCTCAAATCGTGTCCTGGACATAGCAGCAGAGAACATGGGCATGTGATGAATTGGGTTCGTGGACCAATATGACCGCAATTCATGCTTTTTGGTTAGACCCATGTTGAGGAGAAGGCCCAGAAAAATTTTAATTTCGGAAACTTGGACTGGTTTCCACCGGAAAGGCTGGGCATAAAAGCTTCCCGGGTTGGCGGCTATAAATTGAGTGGCATACCGATTTGTTTCTGCCACAACTAAGTCCAAGAGCTCCGCAGTCAAGAACAGCTCAAAAAATCCCAGGGCCGAACCGATCTGAGCTGTCTCAACCCGAACTCCAGACTGGGCGGTGAAAGGGGGAACTAATGGTGCGGCTGAAGTTGGTGACTGCCAATCAGGATTTGCCAGCACCTCAGGGACTCTAGGTGCTCTACGGGCCTGTCTGTGCGGTGGCTGCGACGGGGTAACTACTGCACGTGCCACCGTACCAGCTTCAACTGCCCTTCTGGTGCTCGCCACTTCACCATGTTGTACGGCAGTGCTGGTACTAGGTCCAGGGAGGGCTGCGCTGCTGGTGTATGCCTCACCACGTGATCCGACAGCGCCAGCCCCACTCTGCTGCTCTTGAAGCGGATCCGGGTACGCCTGGTTCTATCAGGGACCTCAACCTCCTCGTCCGAACTTTGGGTCAGAGTGCCACTGCTTTCTACAGGTTCATATTCTGACCCGCTAGATTCGTCAGATGAGGGTTCCCATTCCTCATCCGACTGGGTCAGAATCCTGTAGGCCTCTTCAGAAGAATACCCCCTGTTTGACATTTGGACTACTAAATTTAGGGGTATTCCCTGAGACTACCCAAGAAAAAAAGCAAGCCTGTCTTACAAAGGGGAGGCTAGTGAAGTACCGGAGGCCGCTGCGGTTGATAAAAAATATCAAAACAGATTTTTTTATCGCCGCAGTGCTTGGAAAGTGATTGTGCAGTGATCAAAAAAAAAAATCTTTTTTGTCACTGCGGCGGGGCAGGTGTGGGTGAACACACGTGTGGGTGACCGATCAGGCCTGATCGGGCACACACTGCGTTTTGGGTGGAGGGCGAGCTAAGGTGACACTAATACAATTATAGATCTGACTGTGATCAGTTTTGATCACTTACAGATACTATAAAAGTACAAATGCTGATTAGCGATACGCTAATCAGCGAATCAGTGACTGCGGTGCGGTGGGCTGGGGCTAACTGACGCTAAACTACCTAACCAAGGGGCCTAAACTATCCTAAAACCTAACAGTCAATACCAGTGGAAAAAAAAAGTGACAGTTTACACTGATCACTTTTTTCCTTTCACTAGGTGATTGACAGGGGCGTTCAAGGGGTTAATTCGGGTGATGGGGGTGATCTGGGGCTAAGGTGAAGTGTTTGGTGCTACTCACTGTGATGTCTGCTCCTCTGCTAGAACCAACCGACGAAAAGGACCAGCAGAGGAGCAGACAAGCCATTTAACACATCATATTTACTAATATGATGTTTTATCTGGCTTTTCATTTGTTTTTTTGAAAATCGCCAGCCTGCCAGCCAATGATCGTGGCTGGCAGGCTGATGAAGAACTTGTCCTCTAACTTTTGCCGGCCCGCGATGCGCATGCGCGGGCCGGCTTTGAGCGAAATCTCGCGTCTCGCGAGATGACGCGTATATGCGTTACTCTGCGCAGGGCTGCCGCGATCCTGCGTTAGGCGGTCCGGAGGCGGTTAAGGTGAAAAATTGCCCGATCCTTTAAGGAGTGGCACCTTTAAGTGTAAATTTGCTCCTAGTATCTGGGGAGTAGCATTCTTATGCACTTTTTTGCCCCGCCTATCCCACAGGCGACCTTCATTAGGTGGTACATACAGCTGTGCGTGCTTCTTCTCCTTTCATTGGTTGCTTGATGCACACAGAGGTAACTAGGAGCAGCACACTATATGTGCAGGGTCAAACATTATATATGGACTAAGCCCTCATTCTGATAATCTGATACTCTCAGCCAATATATTTTGATCAAAACACATCTGTGCCTCCTACCCGCGCCAAGGTGGTCTCAGTCAGGCAGGTCCTACGCTAAACCTACCTATGCTGTTGGGTATCTACATTCAGTAGAGCAGACCCTGCACATAATGTGTGCTGCTCCTAGTTACCTCTGTGTGCATCAAGCAATCAATGAGAGGAGGAGCACACACATCTATATGTACCACCTAATTAAGGTCGCCTTTGGGACAGGTGGGGCAAAAAGTGCACAAGAATGCTACTCCCCAGATAATAGGAGTGCATTCACACTTGAAGGTGCCACTCCTTTAAGAACCATATAATATTTGCATCTATTGTGTTAGTGCATTATTTTCCATGATTTTTTCCTTATAAATGTTGCTATGTACATCCGCATATTAAGTGATCATATTGTGCAGGATGTTTTGTATCTTTTTCTAGAAGGATTGGCACCTTCAAGGTTTAGAGTAGGACCTGCCTGGCTGAGACCACCTTGGCGCTGGTAGGTGGGTTCACAGATGTGTTTTGATCAAAATATATTGGCTGAGAGTCTCAGATTTTATCATACCAGAATGAGGGCTTAATTCATATATATTGTTTATATATAATGTTTTAAACATGCAGAAGAGCCACACAGATTTCTGTGTAGGGAGAGTCCAATCGTGCCCCCGAAGTGTCTGACCATAAAAACAGCATGCTCTCCATGATTTATGATAAACTCTACCTGCACAAAGCTAATGCCTCAGTTCTCAGAATATGAAAGGCTCTGTACACACTATCATTTGGCATATATGCTGGGAAAAGCTCCTCACTCCCTAGTAGATTGCACTTTCAGATGAGGGAGTGGACAGCAACTGTGATATTGTTGGCATCCACTGGTGCTGCATAGAGAGCACTGTGGCTATCTGGAGCTTCCTGGGTCATTTGTAATTGCAAAAAGGCCCCCTAAAGTGTCCTTCTGTAGCAATAGGGTCTCCTAAGGTGCCCCCAATAGTACTAAGGTCCCCTGAAATGCTCCCAGAAGTAATATGGCCCCTCTATTGTGCCCCCACTAGTTATAATACCCTCTATAGCAGTGATGGCTAACCTCCGGCACTCCAGCTGTAGTGAAACTGCAACTCCCAGCATGCTCCTTCATTTCTATGGAGTTCTGAGAACAGCCAAGCCAGAGTACATCTTGGGAGTTGTAGTTTTACCACAGCTGGAGTTCCGGAGGTTAGCCATCACAGCTCTATAGTGACTCAGTAGTTATAATGTGCTCCTGTAGTACCCCCAGTAGTTATAACGCCCCCTGTAGTGCCCCCCAGCAGTTATAATGCCCCTTGTAATGCCGTCTATAAGATATACTACCCCTCTATATTGCCCCAGTATTTGTAATGTCCCCTTGTATTTATAGCTCCCTGTACAGAGCCAACTCCCAGTAGTATATTCTCTCAAAGTGACCCGGAGCAGATTGTTGTGATGATGTCATTGCTTTGTGACCGCCTGATCTGCCTTTTATCCTTCAGGCTTAGGGTACTTTCACACTTGCGTTTTTCTTTTCCGGCATAGAGTTCCGTCACAGGGGCTCTATACCGGAAAAGAACTGATCAGTTTTATCCCCATGCATTCTGAGCGGAGAGTAATCCGTTCAGTTTGCATCAGGATGTCTTCAGTTCAGTCGTTTTGACTGATCAGGCAAAAGAGAAAACCGCAGCATGCTACGGTTTTCTCTCCGGCGAAAAAAACTGAAGACTTGCCTGAATGCCGGATCCGGCATTTTTTCCCATAGGAATGTATTAGCGCCGGATCCGGCATTCAGAATACTGGAATGCCGGATCCGTCCTTCCGGCCTGCGCATGAGCAGACCGGTAAAAATGTGAAAAAATGTACAAGACGGATCCGTCTGTCCGCATGACAAGCGGAGAGACGGATCCGTCCTTGCAATGCATTTGTGAGACGGATCCGCATCCGGATCCGTCTCACAAATGCTTTCAGTCAGCGGCAGATCGGTGGATCCGGCGGGCAGTTCCGACAACGGAATTGCCCGCCGGATCACACTGCCGCAAGTGTGAAAGTAGCCTTAGGCTACTTTCACATTAGCGTTTTTCTTTTCCGGCATAGAGTTCCGTCACAGGGGCTCTATACCGGAAAAGAACTGATCAGGCATATCCCCATGCATTCTGAATGGAGAGTAATCCGTTCAGGATGCATCAGGATGTCTTCAGTTCAGTCATTTTGACTGATCAGGCAAAAGAGAAAACCGTAGCATGCTACGATTTTATCTTTGGCGAAAAAAACTGAAGACTTGCCATGCACAGACCTTTAAAAATGAGAAAAAAATAAATACCGGATCCGTTTTGCCTGATGACACCGGAAAAACGGATCCGGTATTGCAATGCATTTTTCTGACTGATCAGGCACTTTTCAGACTGATCAGTCTGAAAAATGCCTGATCAGTCAGAAAAAATGACATGCGTTTGCATACAGTTTGCCTGATCAGGCAGGCAGTTCAGGCAATGCAACTGCCTGCCGGAATCAAACAACGCAAGTGTGAAAGTACCCTTAGTGGCCCTATTATAGTGAATGGCAGGGCCAAGAAACATTGGCTTCTGTGCCTCTACTTTCGGGTTGTTGCCAAAGCCCTGAATGGGTGGAGAGAGCTCCTTTTTCGGCGTGAGGAGACTTATAGGCCATACATGCTGCTCTGCAAATCTGGGAAGAAAGGGATGCAAATGAGCTCACACAGATTAAGGCGCTCTCTCCTCAAGGATAGTACACCCCAAATCCTGACTTAGGCCTCTCGCTCTGCACTGATGAGGGGCAATCACCCCGAAACAGCTGTCTGCAGATGAGGTGCTGGCTTATTTAATATCCGAGTCATGTCTCAAGACCTATTTAGAGGTCGAACATTGACTTGTAGGATAGCTGCCTTACATCTGGTGCCATTAGAGGCAGAGCTTGTTAGGAGCTCATTTTTATCCCTTTCTTCCCACTGACAGGTATCTACTCTCACCTAAAGAATTATTAGGAACAACTGTTCTATTTCTCATTAATGTAATTATCTAGTCAACCAATCACATGGCAGTTGCTTCAATGCATTTAGGGGGGTGGTCCTGGTCAAGACAATCTCCTGAACTCCAAACTGAATGTCAGAATGGGAAAGAAAGGTGATTTAAGCAATTTTGAGCGTGGCATGGTTGTTGGTGCCAGACGGGCCGGTCTGAGTATTTCACAATCTGCTCAGTTACTGGGATTTTCACGCACAACCATTTCTAGGGTTTACAAAGAATGGTGTGAAAAGAGAAAAACATCCAGCATGCGGCAGTCCTGTGGGCAAAAATGCCTTGTGGATACTAGAGGTCACAGGAGAATGGGCCGACTGATTCAAGCTGATAGAAGAGCAACGTTGACTGAAATAACCACTCGTTACAACCGAGGTATGCAGCAAAGCATTTGTGAAGCCACAACACGCACAACCTTGAGGTGGATGGGCTACAAAAGCAGAAGACCCCACCGGGTACCACTCATCTCCACTACAAATAGGAAAAAGAGGCTACAATTTGCACGAGCTCACCAAAATTGGACTGTTGAAGACTAAAAAAATGTTGCCTGGTCTGATGAGTCTCGATTTCTGTTGAGACATTCAAATGGTAGAGTCCGAATTTGGCGTAAACAGAATGAGAACATGTATCCATCCTCTGATGGCTACTTCCAGCAGGATAATGCACCATGTCACAAAGCTCGAATCATCTCAAATTGGTTTCTTGAACATGACAATGAGTTCACTGTACTAAAATGGCCCCAACAGTCACCAGATCTCAACCCAATAGAGCAACTTTGGGATGTGGTGGAACGGGAGCTTCGTGCCCTGGATGTGCATCTCTCAAATATCCATCAACTGCAAGATTCTATCCTATCAATATGGGCCAACATTTCTAAAGAATGCTATCAGCACCTTGTTGAATCAATGCCACGTAGAATTAAGGCAGTTCTTCCTAATAATTCTTTAGGTGAGTGTACATGTGGCAGTTTCTCACATACAATTCAGCCACCATTCATTGGTATTATGATCAAGCGTATGAGGAAAAAGTTACTCACGCTTCAAAAGTATCCTCAATATATTTGTAGCTTTATTCTTCTTGAAAATACATATATGGCTCACAGGCACTTTTTGTTCAGAGGACGCTGAGCTGTACCACACTAGTTCATGCGCGACGTTTCGGGGGTCACGCCCCCTGACTCATGCATGAACATCAGGTGTAACTAGCAGGCTTACTCAATACCATGGGCGGGGTCTATTTTTATATTATACGCCTTATTTAGAGAAAATAAAATAGTTACAAAATAACTGTCACGAAAACACCTTAAAATTACAGATGTCATTTAACCCTTTTGGTTTTAATGTCTCCATTTCTGTTATCCATCTAGTGTCATGTTGCAATAATTTACCTTTATTCTCATCTGGAGTTGTTTCTTGTTTAACATATTCTAATACAACCCATTTTTATTTCATTCCATCTATGTTTCTTTTCCTGACAGTGTTGCAACAATGTGGTTTCCTGGTATTTTTTTTTTTCTTTTTCTATTCTGTTGTCTGTTGCATCCATGCATCTCCTTCTGTTAGATCGATGTTCATTTAGTCTCACTCGTATTTGCCTTAGTTTGTCCTATGTACCACATCTCAAGGACATCTCAATCCATATGACATTTTTAGTCATACATGTGGCATAATGGTACATAGGAATTTCATATCCTTTTCTTGGATGGTTAATGTTCTGTCCTCTTAAAATTTGGTTACAGTTCATACAGGATAAACAAGGAAACGTACCCTTTCTTTTAGTATTTTTATGTCCCCCTTAAAGGGGTTGTCTGGGTTCAGAGCTGAACCCGGACATACCCTTATTTTCACCCAGGCAGCCCCCCTGAGGCTAGCATCGGAGCATCTCATGCTCCGATGCGCTCCCTTGCCCTGCGCTAAATCGCGCAGTGCAAGGTCTCTTTTGTTTTCAATAACACACTGCCGGGCAGAAACTACCGTCCGGCAGTATGTTCAGTGACGTCACCGGCTCTGATGGGCGGTATTTAGAGCTGCCCTAGCCTTTTTACTGGCTAGGGCAGCGCTTAATCCCTCCAATCAGTGCCGGTGACATCACCGGGCTTCCTGACAGCTCCATGGAGAGCCCCGGTACGTCACCGGATCTCCCAAAAATGCCTTTGCCCTGCTCGATTTAGTGCAGGGCAAAGGAGAGCATGAACTGCTCCAATGCTCCTGTCAGAGGGGCTGCCGGGGTGAAAATAGAGGTATGTCCGTGTTCAGCTCTGAACCTGGACAACCCCTTTAATTAGTCTGTTTCCTATTGTTCTTCCTTTTTGATATGCAAACCCGGGTTTTTTTTTGAACAGTCTACCATACTTTTTATCATATTGTAATATGTCCCAATATTTATTGATGTTTTTTTTAAAATTAATATTGCATGACGATCGCATGTCTCTATATACAATAGAAGATTGAATATACACGTGGCAGGCCTGGGGGCCCCTGGCTGCTATGAAAACTAATCAACATCCATCAGTCATATGGTAGGGGCACTTTTGGGGTGACAGAGGGAGCCATCTCCCTCTGTCAAACCACATAGATGTTTTCATGTGTGGTTTTCTGTGTTGTGCTGTACTGTGGACAGTAGAGGGCACAATAAATACATTGGTCGTAGCTGTGGGAGGTCAGCAAGCTTTCTAAGGGTAGTCTAAGGTTTGAATTACAAGTAATATCATATGGTCTTCTTTGAACGAGCTACAAGATTTGCCTCAATTCCGGTTGAGGCCATGCTAAATCCTCCAGACTGGGAAAAACTCTTTGCTCTGGCTAATAAAAAGGGGTCCCAGTTGGAAGATCACATCTATGTGCCCTGAAGTTCTCATTATATCAGACTTCAGTATATAGCAGTCTCCTCAACCACCTTTAATCCGTCTCCTTTAAGCCTTTGGTGTTATCCAATAGATTTTCTTTGATGTCCACCAGATGCTTCTGAAATCAGATAGTAACATAGTACATAAGGCCGAAAAAAGACATTTGTCCATCCAGTTCGGCCTGTTATCCTGCAAGTTGATCCAGAGGAAGGCAAAAAAAAAAAACCTTGTGAGGTAGAAGCCAATTTTCCCCACTTTAGGGGAATAAAACAATCAGGCAATCAGAATAACTCCCTGGATCAACGACCCCTCTCTAGTAGCCATAGCCTGTAATATTATTATGCTCCAGAAATACATCTAGGCCCCTCGTGAACTCACCATCACCACCTCCTCAGGCAGAGAGTTCCATAGTCTCACTGCTCTTACAGTAAAGAGTCCATAGTCTCACTGCTCTTTCTGTAAAGAGTCCATAGTCTCACTGCTCTTACCGTAAAGAATCCTTTTCTATGTTTGTGTACAAACCTTCTTTCCTCCAGACGCAGAGGATGTCCCCTCGTCACAGAACTGGGGATAAATAGATGATGGGATAGATCTCTGTACTGACCCCTGATATATTTATACATATTAATTAGATCTCCCCTCAGTCGTCTTTTTTCTAAAGTGAAGAACCCTAATTTTGATAATCTTTCAGGGTACTGTAGTTGCCCCATTCCAGTTATTACTTTAGTTGCCCTCCTCTGGACCTTCTCCAGCTCTGCTATGTCTGCCTTGTTTACAGGAGCCCAGAATTGTACACAGTACTCCATGTGTGGTCTGACTAGCGATTTGTAAAGTAGTAGGAATATGTTCTCATCACAGGCATCTATGCCCCTTTTGATGCAACCCATTATCTTATTGGCCTTGGCAGCAGCTGCCTGACACTGGTTTTTGCAGCTTAGTTTGCTGTTTATTAAAATTGCTAGATCCTTTTCCATGTTAGTGTTACCGAGTGTTTTATCATTTAGTATGTACGGGTGACTTGCATCATTCCTACCCATGTGCATAACTTTACATTTGTCAGTGTTAAACCTCATCTGCCACTTATCTGCCCAAGCCTCCAATCTATCCAGATCCCTCTGCAGTAGTATACTGTCCTCTTCAGTGTAAATTACTTTACACAGTTTAGTGTCATCTGCGAAAATTGATATTTTACTATGCAAGCCTTCTACAAGATCATTAATAAATATATTGAAGAGAATAGGGCCCAATACTGACCCCTGAGGTACCCCACTAGTGACAGTGACCCAATCTGAGTATGTACCGTTAATAACCACCCTCTGTTTTCTATCATTGAGCCAGTTACTTACCCACTTACAGATGTTTTCTCCGAGTCCGAGCATTCTCATTTTATATACTAACCTTTTATGTGGTACAGTGTCAAATGCTTTGGAGAAGTCCAGATATACGACATCCATTGATTCGCCGCTGTCAAGTCTAGAACTTACCTCCTCATAGAAACTGATTAAATTAGTTTGACATGACCGATCCCTCACGAAGCCATGCTGATATGGCGTTATTTGCTCCAAGATAGCATCTCTCAGAAAACCTTCAAACAGTTTACCCACAACAGATGTTAAACTTACCGGCCTATAGTTTCCAGGCTCTGTTTTTGGACCCTTTTTGAATATTGGCACCACATTTGCTATGCACCAATCCTGTGGGACATTCCCTGTCAGTATAGAGTCCGCAAATATCAGATATAAGGGTCTGGCTATGACATTACTTAATTCCCTTAGGATACGGGGGTGTATGCCATCCGGTCCTGGCGATTTGTCTATTTTAATCTTTTTAAGTCGCTGATGTACTTTTTCCTGGGTCAGACAGGACACTTTTAATGGGGAATTTATTTTTACATTCTGCATGTCAACTGACAGTTTATTTTCCTCTGTGAATACATTGGAGAAAAAAATATTTAACAGCTTTGCTTTCTCCTCGTCGCTCTCTGCGACTCCCCCCTCATTACTCTTTAAAGGGCCGACACCTTCAGATTTATACTTTGTAACATTTATATAATTGAAGAACATTTTAGGGTTAGTTTTACTCTTTGGCAATTAATCTCTCGGTCTCTAGTTTGGCCGCTTTTATTTGTTTTTTACATGTTCTATTTTTTTCCTTATAGTTTTTTAGTGCTTCCGTGCTACCCTCCCGTTTTAGTGATTTATATGCTTTCTTTTTGTCATTTATTGCTTTCTTTACAGTTCTATTTATCCACATTGGTTTCTTTTTGTTCCTTAACCTTTTATTCCCATACGGTATGTACCTTTCACAAGGAGATTTTAGGATGCTTTTAAAGATATCCCATTTTGTGGCTGTATTTTTATTTTTGAGGACTTTGTCCCAGTTAGTTAGGCCTATGGTCTCTCTTAGTTGGCTAAATTTTAGCTTTTTTGAAGTTTGGTATTTTTGTTCCTCCCTGTAGAAACGCTCTTTTGAATGATAATTGGAAGCTTATTACTTTATGGTCTGTTGTTCTGTCAGGTCTGTTGTCTGTTGTTCTGTCAGGCCTATTGGTTAATACTAAGTCCAGTATGGCCGTCCCTCTAGTTGGGTCCGGAACCAGTTGGGAGAGGTAATTGTCTTTGTTTATTGCCAAGAACCTGTTTCCTTTATGAGATATACAAGTTTCAGTTTCCCAGTCTATATCTGGGTAGTTGAAGTCCCCCATAATAAGCACCTCATTATGATTTGCCGCCTTGTCTATCTCGTTTAGTAGTAGATGTTCTGTGGACTCTGGTATATTAGGTGGTTTATAGTAAACCCCTATTAGTAATTTATTGTTGTTTTTAGCTCCATGTATCTCTACCCACAGTGACTCCACATGTTCATGTCCCTCACTTATATCTTCATGGAGTGTGGGCTTTAGACAGGACTTTACATAAAGGCAGACCCCTCCCCCTCTCCGGTTTTGATGATCCTTTCTAAACAGACTGTAACCTTGTACATTAACTGCCCAGTCATAGCTATCATCCAGCCATGTCTCAGTTATTCCCACTATGTAATAGTTCTCCTCACACATCACTAATTCCAGGGAAGGAAAATAAAATTCCAGCTCCCCATATATCCCCCGTGCTCAGAACAAACCTTGCAAATCTTCCAAGTATAACAGAAAAAGGAAAGAAGTTCCAGCACCGCGTATTCCGATATTTGCTTCGTCTTTATTTGATTTTTCGGTTACAAATTACATCTTGTGGACATCACCTCCCACCACCGGTAATTTGTAACCGAAAAATCAAATAAAGACAAAGCAAATATCGGAATACGTGGTGCTGGAACTTCTTACCCGAAATCAGATAGATGGGATTTTTTCAGGTTCATCCAGTTCCTGTTAATCTGAACCTACCAGGTTAGGTGGATGTCACCTTCTCAGACCCTTCATCATGGGGGATGCCTCCAGGCTGGTTACAGATATCTACCTGTATTGTCTTGCTTGCCTGCATGGTCAACACCCGAAATTCCTTTGTATTATATCCTACAGAAAGCAAAAGAATATAATTAAGGAAAACAGGACTGTTGCTGATGTCTAGTATGACAATAGCACCTTTTTTCTTCTGTATCCACAATTTTGAAAATATCCACGCAAAGCAGTGATAATTACATTCTGGGTAGTAATTACCTGTGAATCCAGTTTGGGGTCACTCATCTGGACATGGGATGAGGATTAGAGACGATTCCACAATCAAGATAATAAACTGATTCAAAAGAATCTGTCACTGGGAAATTCACTGATAAACCAGGTACAATGTAATGTAATGATACTTTTCACTTAATGATCCGTTGCTTAATTCTGAACAAGAAGTACTTTTGATCCATATGCAAATGAACAGTTAAGTGCACTAAGGGCAGGCCCAAGCCACTCTGTGCACCCTTGCTCTTCCTCTGTCAGTCCCTCTCTCTAATTCATGATTGAAAGGGCCAGGTTTCTTCATAGTCATCTTGCCTCCCTTAGTAAAAGGTAGACTAATGGGTAGGTAATATCTTCCATGACATTGCAGAAAATGAAGGCTTAAAAGGAACCTGTCACATTGTATATGGTATCTGAGCTGAAGGCATCATGTTATAGGGCAGGAGGAGCTGAGCAGACTGATATATAGTTTTATGGAAAAAGATTAAGTAAAGCCCCGTATATCATTCATTTTTTATTCCTGCTCATTCTGATCTTTGAAGTCCAGGAGGCGGTCCTATCAGTGATTGACAGCCTTCCCTCTATGACTGTGTATACAGAGATAACTGTCAATCACTGATAGGACCGCCTCTTTGAATTCAAAGCTCCAAATTTAAATGAATGATATACAGGGTTTTACTGACTCTTTTCCCATAAAACTATACATCAGTCTGCTCAGCTCCTCCTGCTCTATAACATGCTGCTTGCAGATTAATTTGCATTTTCTTGGTGACAGGTTCCCTTTAAATCTTAGAATGACAAGTAGGTTACGACAGGATGATTATAAGTAAGGATAGATGAGAAGTAGCTGGTTCCGAATCAAGGCCATGGGTGATGGAATGGATTGGTGGATGAAAAGTAATGAGATTTTAGGAAAATTACATACCAAAGGTAATGGGATCTACAGAGCTCTGGAGTGGAGATCATTGCCCTGTTTACTGCCAAACTGGAATAACGTCATCCATCTCTCTCCTTCTCATACAGAGCGTTGAGTTTGACGTCATCTAGAAGACGGATGTTGGAATTGATCACATTGACTTGATAAATGACAAGCCTGAAATAGCTTCAAATAGTTATATCATACACTCCATAGCAAAGTATGTGCACCCCTCGATTATTGAGTTCAGTGTTTCAGCCACGTCCACTGCCAACAGATGCATAAAAGCAAGCACACAGCCACACATCTCCATAATTAAACACTGATAGTAGGATGGGTTGTAATGAAGAGCTTGGTGATTTCAAACCTGACACTGTCATAGCATGGCGTCAGACATGAAACGTCTGATCTCCTTGACCTGCCTTGATCAACTGTAAGTGCCATTATATTGTAGGCCATAGCTGGTACTGCAACTATGGCGGTGCTACTAAACCGGAGGAGGCGTCAGCCAGGAAACTGTGATATGTACTGTTCACAATGAGGCTTTAAACACTGCCTCTGGAAGGGACCTATGCACAGGAATAGTTCACCGGCTGCTCCATGAAATAGATTTTCATGGTTAAGCAGCAGGACACAGGACTAAGATCACCATGCACAGTGCCAAGCATTGGCTGGAGTGGTGTAAAGCACACCATCATTGGACTCTGGGATACTGGAAATGTGTTTTGTGGAGTGGCAAATCACTTTTTTGGCAGCCTGATGGACGAATCTGGGTTTGGTAGACACCTAGAGAACACCCCCTACTATAACATTTAGTGGAGAAGGGGTAATGGTGTGGAGCTGCTTTTTAAGGTTTGGCCCTTTATTTCCAGTGATCGAATATGTTAATAATACATTATACAAAGACATTTTTGTTAATGTTGCTTCTTTTTTACAACTTTTTGTGGAAGGCATCCTTCCTGTTCCAGCATGACTTTGCACAAAGCAAGGTCCATATGGGCATGGTATGAGGAGTTTGATGTTGAAGAACTCTAGTGGCTATTCAGAGTCCTGACCTCAACCCCATCCAACGCCTTTGGAATGAATTGGAACACTGCTTGAAAGCCATACCTTCTGTACCAACATCAGTGTGTCTCAAAAATGTTCTTTTGAGCGAGAATTGAGTCCTCCTAATACACATTAGATTGTCAGCTGGTCCTGCTGAAACAGAGGTTTCCTGATCCAGTCTAGCCTTCACAATATGGCCCTTGTCAGATTCTCTTACACTTGCCCATTTTTCTGCTTCCAACGGACCAAGTTCAAGAACTAATTGTTCACTTGCTGTGTAATATATCCCACTCCTTGACAATTGCCATTGTTACAAGAGAATCAGTGTTATTCCCGTCACACAGAGTGCCGTACACAATGCAGCCGAAAACCGTACATAATCTTACAGTGGGTTGTCATGCATGGTTTTTATGTTTTATGTGTATTTCAGCCTTACATGCCGTGTGTAAACTGCATTGCAAAACTGTTGCGATTCGTGGTAAAGTGCTAAGTGATGCAGCACATTACCGCCCAACAGCCGCATCATGTATGGTCCCTGTCATGGATGATCGGTGTATGTAAGAGCTCCAAAAGTAAATTTATTTTGTAACATAAATATATTAGGAAAAATTAGAACTAAGGTGTACGTCCAATTGCTGCCATCAGTAGTACCAAGGCAGAACCTGCTTTTAACACTGAACACTCTTGATTGCCATTGGAGCTGCATCAGAGTTTTGCTGGGGAGCTGGAGAGCGCCTACTGCCATCATGTATAGTGTGGAGAAACACAGGACCAGGTGTCTTGGTGTGGGGCACCATCAGCTACCATCTGGTATTCGTGGAGGTACCATTGACCAGCTTTCAGTATGTTGAGGGCATCTGCCACTACACAACATGCTCTTCAGTGGTTCCAGCAGCTCCCCTAACCAGCTCGATCTCCAGATCAGTACACCATTGACAATGTCTTGGACTGGTCGAAGGATCTCCCATGCACAGCAGCCAACAACCACTTTGGCTAAACTATGGATCCTCTGACAAGGGCCTTATTGTGAAGGCTAGACTGGATCAGGAAACCTCTGTTTCAGCAGGACCAGCTGACAATCTAAAGTGTATAGGGCGGTCCCAATTCTCACCCAAAAGAACATTTTTGAGGACACACATATGTGCTGTGTGTGTGTGTGTGTACATGCCGGGTCAACATGTTCACAAACCCACGATGACAGAGGCTATTGGTTATCACTACTACAGCAGGGTCCGGCTCCTGGAACATTACCAAGGGCAGGTTCATGTTTGGACTATGGATAATTTCATATGTTCTCAGAGGCGGACTGGGAACTAAACGCGGTCCTGTAAAAAAAAAATTAAAAAAATGGCCCCAAGTTGTAGAGGGGTCCAAATTGGCAGAAGTCGGGCAGCAGAAGTAGGCCGGGTCAGCAATACTGTCCCATCAGAACCATATACCACAGTGCAGCACAATATATTGCCCCAAAAACTGACCCTCTGTGGTGGCCATCAATAGCTGCCATTTTCTGTCCTCCTCCTCCAGTTGTCTCAGATTAATATATGGAACAGGGGGCTTACGAAGTAAGATGCAGGCCACAGCAGTTGAATTCAGGAGGGCCTCTGTGGTCACCAGCCGTGTAAATGAGTACCAGATTCTCACAGCATTAATTACTGCTGAGAGTTGTACCCAGCCAGAGAGGAGGGCTTCCTCAATTTCCCTGTGAGGTCTATGGCTAATCCGTCCCTGTAGGGCTCATTCATGGAAATAATAGGAGTGAATATTACAGATATTGTTCACGGACATATCTTTGTCAACCTGATGAGAGATTTTAAAGAAATATTTATTTTAACCCTTTAGGGACGCTGCGTAGTTTGCTACTTAAAGAGACAGTTTACCGCCAGGGGCCTTTTGGGCAGCCCCCTAGCGTGGCGGGACCTGCGGACGGAATCATACTCACCTGATCCCTGCTGCTGGGTTCCAACTCCATTGCATCTTTGCCTCCACTGCAGATCTCGAGTCTCCCCACGTCATCATCCGATTTGACGCAGGCCACTACAACCAAACACTGTCCACAGCATATCGCTCGTCATATGACTGTGTAGTTTTTAACATTTTTTTTATACCTTTACTTAAATTTGCAGCTTTTTTGCAAGTGAAAAAGATGGGTTTTTTTGTTTATCACTTTGATTTTTATTTTATTTTCTCTTTTTTTTAAAATCTTTTTTTGTTAAATGCAATCCTCAGATTGAACATGCGATCCTCTGTGTTGCCGTCAGTTCCGGTATTCCTGAGTTGAATAGGCATCTGTACATGGAAGGCCTAGGGGCTATTGTTAGACCCCTTTCTCCATCACCATCCCTTAGTACTTCGCAAGCTTATCATAGGGTAGGGGCTGAAGGGATGAGAGAAGGAGCCCCATCCCTCTCTCTACTCACTTAGATTAGGGGTTGAAATGTGATCAGAGTTAACTTCATTCCCAGAAGTGACAGCAGAGTACTTGTATAATACAGCTGGCGCCCTGCAACGATACTGTGGGTTCAGCCCCTGAGCCGACACCATGATAGCGCCATAAGAGTATGCTGCTGAGGCTTTAAGGGGTTTTGCCTCTAAAAATATTCAACATTTTTCAAAACAGCGCCTGGATCTGAATACTTTTGTAGTTACATGTAATTAAAAATGTACTATAGCCACTGAGTTATTCAATAACATGTACCTGTATAGCGCCACCTGCTGTTTATTCTTTTCCTTATTATTCCATCCACCTCAATGAGGTGGTTGCATACGCTCAGTTTAAATCTTCTGCTGCCACCAGCCATATGTTCTGTTAGAAGCTGTTGCAGGTACAGGGAAAGAGAGAGGACTCTCTGAGAAAGGACTACAATAAATGTAGCAGAACAATTAGAGCAATGAATGGGGAGATCTTTGGTTCCGTATAAGGTGCAAGGCTGGTTCTAGCTTTGTTAGAGAGTCATGGGATAGGACCCTTTAACTACCTACTTACAGTGATGTACTGTTATGGGTGGGGGGCTAGTACAACACCACCATAATTTCAATTAAAATGAGTGAATTGGATAAAATAAAGGGGTCCTAATTGGAAGACTCCCTTATATGAGACATACTGTAAATCATTCTAATCTACTGACTCCCTCAGCACTGAGATCAGATGTGAAAGCCCCACATGTGATCAGTTTTCCTGCATGTCCATCAGATACTTCCAAAAACAGATTGTTAGGAGTCATTCAGGTTCATCCAGTTCCTGTTGTCTGAACCTTCCACTTTGGTGGATGTTACCTTCTCAGACCATTCACCCTTCATTATGGGTGCTGCCTTCAGGCTACTTACAGATTATTGGCCATGTTGTCTGGCTTGCACATACTGATCTGTATCATTCAAAGTGTGTGGAGTTGTATCTTACAGAATACGTTTTTTCACGGTCCCATTGACTTGAATGGGTCCATGAACCGTTTTCCGTGAAAAAAATAAGACAGGTTATATTTTTTTGACGGACTGGAACCACGGATCACGGACGACAAACGGTGCATTAGCCGAGTTTTCAACGGACACGTTGAAAGTCAATGGGTCCGCAGAAAATCACGAAAAACGGAACAACGGACACGGAATAAAACAACGGTCGTGTGCATGAGGCCTAAGCCAAAGCCCACCTACCTCTAGTTAGTAGTGAGGAGGATCCAAACTTGGATTTGGGTCTGCTGTGGCTCTATGGTAACAATAATCATTTTTGGTTAATATAAACCTGTCAGATATTGACTTATCACAATGGATGACCAGTTGAGTGACTTGATCAAAGTTCACATCTCTACTAAAGGCAATCCGGACCACTGGATCCCGATTGACTATACAGGGATACAGTGGCTTTCTCTGGTAGTCTGTTCCTCCTTTGGAACAGACTACCGGATTACCTTTAGCAGAGATGTGGACCTACTCTGTGGCTGGCCATACATATTAGGTAGCTGTCGGCTGAACGATTTTTCGGCTGACATCTATCTCCTGACGCTTCAGCCAAACAAATATGTGCTATCAATGGGAGGGAAGAAAGAGCTGCTACCAGACACCACCGATGATGGCTTATCTCCATTATTTGTCAGGGGAAAGTCAGAAGCTGGCCATACATATTATAGACTGTCGGCCGAACCTGTTCTTTGCAGATTCAGATGACAGTACTCAAATGTATATTAAAAGCGTTGTCTAGTTTCCCATATTGATGACCTATCCTCAGGGTAAGACATAAATATCAGATCTGCGGGGGTCTAACCCCTGGCACTCCCACTGATCAGCTGTTTGAAGACACCACAACGCTTGTACGAGCGTTCACTGTTTACCTTCACGCCTTCGGCGGAGCAGTGTAATTACAAGTGGTGATCCCATTCACTTGAATGGTCAAAACCGGACAACCCCTTTAACCGCTTTACGTCCGCCCATAGGATATAAACGTCCTATGGGTGGACGTCTATTTCTGAAAGCACGTTTTAGAGCGCTGTGTCTGCAGAGAAGGAAGCGCTGTGCGCTTCCTGTTCCGGCCCGGCGGTCATGTGACCACCGTGACCGGAGTGTGCAGGAGCTGTGTGAGGTCTCTCAGAGACCTCGATCAGCCCTGCTCTGAGGCTGTACAGCGCTGGATTGCTGCTGTACAGCCTCTCTAGGGGTGTATTTGTCCTGTAACTGGGGCTACTATGTCAGTCCCAGTTACAGGAGAAATCAACAGTGAAAAAAAAAAAGTGAAGCAAATGTCCCCCAGAGGTCTTGTATGACCTTATGGGGAACGAAAAGTGTAAAATAAAAAAAATAAAAATAAAAGGTTGAAAATAAAAAAATAAAAAAAGTTTCACATGTAAAAAAAAAAAAGTCCCCAAGTAAGGAATGAAAAAAAAAATTTAAAAATAGAAAAAAAAAAGTATACATATTAAGTATTGCCGCGTCCGTAAAAACCAGCTCTATAAAAATATCACATGACCTAACCCCTCGGGTGAACACCGTAAAAAAAAAAATACTGTGTCAAAACAAGCAATTTTTGTCACCTTGCATCACAAAAGGTGCAACACCAAGTGATCAAAAATGCGTATGTCCCACAAAATAGTACCAATAAAACCGTCACCTCATCCCGCAAAAAATGAGCCCCTACATAAGAAAATCTCTCAAAAAATAAAAAAACTATAGCTCTCAGAACATGGACATATTAAAACATAATTTTTTTGTTTCAAAAATGCTATTATTGTGTAAAACTTTAATAAATGAGAAAAAGTATACATATTAGGTATCGCCACGTCCGTAACGATCTGCTCTATTAAAATGTCACTTGACTGAACCCCTCAGGTGAACGCTGTAAAAATAAATAAATAGAAACTGTGCTAAAACAACCAATTTTTTGGTCACCTTGCCCCATAAAGTGTTATAATGAATGATCAAAAAATCATATGTACCCAAAAATAGTACTAATAAAACTGGCACCTTATCCCCTAGTTTCCAAAATGGGGTCACTTCTTGGGAGTTTCTACTGTAAGGGTGCATCAGGGGGCTTCAAATGGGACATGGCATCTAAAAACCATGTGGAGTTCCTTTTCTTCTGCGCCCTGCCGTGTGCCCATACAGCAGTTTATGACCACATGTGGGGTGTTTCTGTAAACCGCAGAATCTGGGTAATAAATATTGAGTTTTGTTTGGCTGTTAACCATCGATGTGTTAAAGAAAAAAATTGATTAAAATGGAAAATCTGCCAAAAAAGTGAAATTTAAAAATTTGATCTTCATTTTCCTTTAATTCTTGTGGAACGCCTAAAGGGTTAACAAAGTTAATCAAATCGTTTTTGAATACCTTGAGGGGTGTAGTTTCTACAATGGGGTCATTTATGTGGGTATCCACTATGTAGGCCCCACAAAGTGACTTCAGACCTGAACTGGTCCTTAAAAAGTGGGTTTTGGCAATTTTCTTAAAAATTTGAAGAATTGCTTCTAAACTTCTAAGCCTTCTAACGTCCTAAAAAAATAAAATGACATTTCCAAAATGATGCCAACATAAAGTAGACATATGGGGAATGTTAAATAATAAATATTTTATGAGGTATCACTTTCTGTTTTAAAAGCAGAGAAATTGAAATTTAGAAAATTGCGAATTTTTCAAATTTTGGGGTAAATTTGGGATTTTTTCATAAATAAAGGTGAAATATTTTGACTCAAATTTATGACTATCATGAAGTACAATGTGTCACGAGAAAACAATCTCTGAATGACTTGGATAAATAAAGGCGTTCCAAAGTTATTACCACATAAAGTGAGATATATCAGTTTTGCAAAATTTGGCCTGGTCAGGAAGGGGGCAAAAGGCCCAGATGGCAGGTGGTTAAGGATTTTGGTTACTGGACGATAGAGATAAAATTGGAGGTTAGGGTGTTTTCACACGCTGCAGATTTTGTTACAGAAATTTCCACAACTAAAAATTAAATCCAGTCACCTGAATAAGGCTGGATTCACACGTCCGTGGAACGCGGTCCGTGTGATACCGGCCTGGATTTCTTCTGAGTGCAAGAGCGCACGGCGTCATTGGTTGCTATGACGCCGTGCGCTTCCTGCCGCCGCCGCAGTACTGTAATACACTGGTATGATCTATACCAGTGTATTACTGTACTACGGCGGCAGCAGGAAGCGCATGGCGTCATAGCAACCAATGACGCCGTGCGCTCCTGCACTCAGAAGAAATCCAGGCCGATATTACACGGACCGTGTTCCACGGACGTGTGAATCCAGCCTAAGGCTTGCAAAAATCCATGTGCTTGCTGTCCCATTTTAATGAATGAAACGGATTTTCAGTTGCGGAAATTTCTGCAACAAAATCTGTAGTGTGTGAAGGCACCGTTAGGCCTCATGCACATGACAGTTGTTCTGGTCCGCATCTGACTCCGCGTGCTGTCCGCATCCTTTGCTCCGTTACGTAGCCCCGCAAAAAAAATATAACATGTCCTATTCTTGTCCGTTTTGCGGACAAGAATAGGCATTTGTACAATAGGCTGCCTGTTCCGTTCCGCAAATTGCGGAAGGCACACGGGTGGCTTCCGTATTTTGCGGATCTGCAATTTGCGGACCGCAAAAAACTGAACGGTCGTGTGCATGAGACCTTAGGCTTCATGCACATGACCATTGTGTGTTTTGCAGTCTGCAAATCGCGGATCCGCAAAACACGAATGGCGTCCATGTGAGTTCCGCAATTTGCGGAATTGCACGGACAGCCTTTAATATAACTGCCTATTCTTGTCCGCAAAGCGCAGACAAGAATAGGACAGATTATTATTATTTTTTTGCGGACCATGGAACGGAGCAACGGATGCGGACAGCATGCGGAGTGCTGTTCGCATCTTTTGCGGCCCCATTAAAGTGAATGGGTCCGCATCCGAGCTGCCAAAACTGCGGCTCGGATGCGGACCAAAACAACGGACGTGTGCATGAGGCCTTACTGTGACGACATGTCTTCATTATCAATGGCTTGGGCAACTTTTTCCCAAAGGTTGGATAATACTCCTACAGGTGCATGCCAATAGTAGATGTAGAGCCCTACCCTAAGGCTACATGCACACGACCGTATGTGTTTTGCGATCCGCAAAAAAAAACAACGGATGACGTCTGTATGGCATCCGTTTTTTTTTGCAGATTTATTGTAATAATGCCTATACTTGTCTGCAAACTAGAAAAAAATAGGACATGCACTATTTTTTTGGCGGAGCTACGGAACGGACATACTGATGCGGACAGCACATGGTGAATGGGTCCACATCCTATCCGCAAAAAAAACGGAATGGACACGGAAACAAATAACGTTCATGTGCATGTAGCCTAAAGGGGAAGAAGTCACTAATGTGTAGGGCTGTACTGTATTAACCCCCTATGTTCTGGGGCTCCAGTGTAGTAGCAGTGTATAGTACCAGATGTACATGTGACTTGAAGAACATTCTGATGAGATCTAATGTGTTCAGTGATGGAAAAGCAGTAAAAGGTCTGACCATCATCATGTGATCACCGCTCGCTGCTCTTGATAATCAGGATTTTCCTGATGGACAGACGTCACTGGTATGACTTGATTATGTCACAGTTTTTGTCAGGCGACATGCCAGCACTGGAAATTCTGTTAGTGGCAGGTCTGATCCTGCTAGTCCAGGTGGTATCTATAGCTTTTTTTTTTGTTAAGTGTTTGATTTACTGATTGTCCTATTAACTGTCTATCAATGACATAGATCTGAATGAAAAAATTCCTAAATAAATATAAATACATACAGTTGCAAGAAAAAGTATGTGAACCCTTTGGAATAATATGGATTTCTGCACAAATTGGTCATAAAATGTGATCTGATCTTCATCTAAGTCACAACACTAGACAATCACAGTCTGCTTAAACTAATAACACACAAAGAATTAAATGTTACCATGTTTTTATTGAACACACCATGTAAACATTCACAGTGCAGGTGAAAAAAGTATGTGAACCCTTGGATTTAATAACTGGTTGAACCTCCTTTGGCAGCAATAACTTCAACCAAACGTTTCCTGTAGTTGCAGATCAGACGTGCACAACGGTCAGGAGTAATTCTTGACCATTCCTCTTTACAGAACTGTTTCAGTTCAGCAATATTCTTGGAATGTCTGGTGTGAATCGCTTTCTTGAGGTCATGCCACAGCATCTCAATCGCCTTCCATTCATTCCTATAAGGCTACATGCACACAAACGTATTTTGTTTCCGCGTCTGCTCCGTTTTTTTTGCGGATAGGATGCGGACCCATTCATTTCAATAGGTCTGCAAAACATGCTGACAGCACACCGTGTACTATCCGCATCTGTATGTCCATTCCGTAGACCCACAAAAAAATAGAGCATGTCCTATTCTTGCCCGTTTTGCGGACAAGGATAGGCATTATTACAATGAATCCGCAAAAAGAAAACTGATCCGCAAAAAAAAAAACACACACGGATGCCATACAGACGTCATTGTTTTTTTTTTTTTTGCAGATTGCAAAACACATAGGCTACATGCACATGACCGTAAGAGCGCAGAAAATAGCTGAGCGCTATTTCGGTCAGCCCCATAGAAATGAATGGAGCGGTGGCTGTGCTTACACGGTGTGCCTTATATTTATTTCAGTGGGATTTTGTTTCCGTGTCTGTTAAATTTTTTATTTTTTTTGCGGATTGGATGAGGATCCATTCATTTCATTTCACTGTGTGCTGTCCACATATGTATGTCTGTTCTGTAGCCCCACAAAAATATAGAGCATGTTCTATTCTTGTCCGTTTTGGATAGGCATTATTACAATGGATCCGCAAATTGTTTTTCTTTGTGGACCAGTGTTTTGCAGACCGCAAAATTGTAGCCTAAGGGTCATTAACACAATATCTTTTGACGTCTTTGCGGATTCCACGGCAAAAACCTCCCGGAGGTAATTTTTTTAATGAGAGGCCATGTTGCTGTTTTTTTTTTTGCTGCAACAACGCCAAGAAAGGACATGTACTATCCCGGATACTCATGGAGTATTACAATTGTAACAAGCCCCCAATGAAGTATGAATTTGTGTGCCATTTAATGTAATGTTCTTATTCACTGACAGGAAGTAGACATCTTGAAGATGGTGATGAATTGAAAGTACATCAGAAAGTTGCAGAACGTTTCATTATACAGCAAATAAGCTTGAAGGGTTAGGTCATTTATCCATCCGGCCGGTGGAGCTCTGATCCTAAAGTTACTCACCTGCTTCCCTCCGCTCCTTTCCCGCGTCGGGGGTCCAGTCTGACTCCTTACAGTCCCGACCTGTAAAATATCAGATAGGGTCACATATGCCCTCAAGGGACAGTCACTGCTTGCGGACATGTGAATGCCAAAGACAGGGATTTGCCGCAGGAGCGCACTTGGCTCGTCTGGTTACGAACAGGCCAGGGACTGGAAGAAGCCGGGCTAGACCCTCAGTGCTGGAATGGAGCGGTGGATACAGATAGGTGACTTTGAGTCTCAAAGGTGGAAACCCTGTCTATTTGACAATTATGGTATATCCTGTGGATAAGCCGTAAAGGGGTTGTCTCACCTGGAACATTAGTGGCATATTGCTAGGATATGCCAGCAATGTCAGATAGGTGCACTCTCCATTCATTTCTATGGGACTTTGGAAAATAGACGATGAGCTGCTATTCTGTTTGGGAGCTTTGTTCTAGAGATAGGTGCAGGTCCCAGAGTTGGGGCATTGGTGGCATATCCTACATTATGCCACCAATGCTCTAGGTGAGATAACCCCTTTAAATGTCATAGAAGGTAATAACCCCTGTAAGTTTTTTCTGCTCAGTGTGGTTGTTATGTGGCTGTCATACATTCCTGCAATATGATAGATCAGGGCACCCTGAAAAGCTGGGGAACTGTCGCTACATTTGGGTGGCAGTGGACTCTACCATCCAATAAAGACACATTAAAAAACATCATTACATTCAAACACCATCAAGGAGGTGGTCAGTGGAGCAAATGACTATTGACAGCTGCTGCGGAAGCTCTTGGGGAACTAACTAATACCATTTTGCTATGGTTTTTCTTTTTTCAATAGATGTTCTGAAGATTTAGTGGAACAGAATCTAGAATTGCAGGCATTTCTGGAAATCCTGAGGTCAAGTCATGCTCTCATACCTAGAGGAATGTCCTTTTGTGTACATGTTGTCATGCAGGTTGCTTGTGCAGATAACGACTCCCCCGCCCCCTCACTGGGTATATAAGACAGGGCACAGGGGCTTCTGATTCAGCTCATCCTCCTGCACAACCTCTACTTGTCCACTCTATCTTAACTCCAAGAAAAAGATGAGCTTCTCCACCCGCAGCATCACCCAGCAAGGCCGATTTAGTGGGGCTAGCACACAGAGGGCACGCAGTGTGGCAGGAGGTTCTGGAAGCATTAGAATGTCCACTGCAAGTGTCTCTATGGGGGCCCCAATCTATAATGGGAGTCAAGATGCTGGCCTCTTTAGTAACAATAGAAAGGAAACCATGAGCAATTTGAATGACCGTCTGGCTGCCTACCTGGAAAGGGTAAGTACTGACCTGTTTGTAGAATAGGAAACCTCTTATAGAGTTGCATGTAGGGTTGGCACTCCCCCATACATTGTCTATAATTGCAAGATTTATCAATTGTGCCCATTTCCGTTCCTCTCCCCAACCTTTGCTGTTCTATGCACCTGCCAATATGGCAAACAAAGCGCTGTATATAATCAAATTGCTAAAACTAATATTCTGGGATTCAAGGAATTAGCAATAGGGGGTGCAGAGGCAGCAGTCGCATCTGAGCCATGGTGCCTCTGGGGGATCAATGACCCCTCTGTCACCTAAGACAACACCAGTATTAAATGGTAGTTGGGGGGGAGGGGGCACTGTTACAGATTTTAATTGGAATCCCACAGCAGTTACAGGCTGGAAGTGCCAATCTACGATATACAAGCTGATTGGTGCTTTGTTTAACAGTTTTTTTCACACAGGAGATGAATGATCGTTATTAAAATTGTTAGCCCTCCATTCAGTTGACATATTGTCGGCAGCACATCCATTTTTACACTGGGCAATGTGCTGCCAACAAACAAGAGTTTTTAAAAGATCTGTGGAGTAATTGGGGGGCCTTTTACGCGGGGCAATCAAGAACAAGTGTTCCTTTTGACTGATAATCAGCTCACGTAAAAAGGCCCTTAAGACTGTAGATTGTATAAATTGTACATAAGAGACATTATATAAATTGACACTCACTGATACTGAGAACAGAGGTTCACTGAATGTGATATGAGGTCCTCTAGTGGAGTTAAGGGCCACATCTGAGGTGTCCATACTATTTACCACCCTTTATACACATAGTAGGATTTTGCTCTTTATCTAATATATACATTTGTCTCTTATCAGGTTCATTCTTTGGAACAAGCTAACAGCGAACTGGAAGGTAAAATCCGTGAGTTCTACGAGAGAAAGTCCTCCATCAGCGCTTTTGACCCAAGTCCATTCTATAAGACAATTAACAAGTTACGCTCTCAGGTAATATTATATCTCTTGCATGCATTTTAAATTTTTTCCCATATTGTGTTGTTGCCACTAGATGACAGTATGATAAGTTATCTATTGTTGCATTCATTCTATTATTTTATATTTATCATTTATTCTACATTCCATTTTAGATCCTTGAGGCCACCACCGATAATGCCAAGATGTTACTGCAGATTGATAACGCAAAACTCGCTGCTGATGACTTCCAAATGAAGTAAGTGACATAACACCTTAATAGTTTTGACCACATGTGAAGCTTTTTAAAGCAGTAGACATGGTGCATTATCACATATAACCTTCAATTCCTCTGTTTGCCACTTTGCTCTGTAGATTTGAATCAGAACTGGCCATTAGGTTTGGAGTAGAAAATGACACAGCTGGATTGCGTAAGGCCCTGGATGAGCTGACCATCAACCGCTCTGATCTGGAGCTGGAGATTGAAGGCCTGAAAGAGGAGCTGATCTTCCTGAAGAGGAACCATGAAGAGGTACGGCTATCCATGGTCATTTTTTTGGCAGGGACTAATTTACACCTACCTGTAACTTTTACTAATTATATCAGCTTTTTTCTTGTCTAGCATTATCACAATTTTCCCTCGTTTTAGGAACTGGCTGGTCTTAAGGGACAGATTGGCGGAAAGGTCAACGTAGAAGCTGATTTTGCTCCAGGTGTGGACTTGTCCAAGATCCTTGCAGAAGTGAGAGAGCAGTATGAGAACATGGCGGAGAAGAACCGTCAGGAGGTGGAGAACTGGTACCAAACACAGGTATGCAAAAAATCTAATAAGGCTAAGTAGAAATGGCCAGAATAGGAGATCGAAATTTGAGTGAAATTAACCCGTTCCATTGATTCTTGACTTCTTTTTTTCCCCAAAAGACTGAAACCCTCAAGGAGGAAGTCAGCGTATACCAACAAAATTCAGAATATTCTAGGAAAGAGATCACAGAACTGAGACGTACATCCCAGAGCCTGGAAATTGAGCTACAATCACTACTGCACATGGTGAGTCCGCAGGTCTTCAAGTGTCCTTTAAGGGTGAAATCTATTCCAAAAAATATACGATATACTCTGTATATCTTTATCTCTTCAACCGTCCGATCGCTTAGTTATAACATTGGTTCTCCCTTTCTGTATACCAGAAACAATCTCTGGAAGGAACACTAGCCGAAACAAATGATAAATATGGAAACGAACTTAGGAAAATCCAGATTTTGATCTCTCAGAATGAACTCGAACTCCAGCAAGTGAGATCAGACTCTGAGAACCATTCTATGGAATATAGACGACTACTTGATATTAAGACAAGATTGGAGCAAGAAATTGCCACCTACAGGAGGCTCTTGGAAGGGGAAGACATAAGGTATGGAGTCTGGACAAGAACTGTGATAATATTTATGTAGTGGAATTTACTGAAAATCACTTTGTTCCTTTTTTTGTATATTTCGGGCACAACCACAATAAAATAATTTTTAATTATGTTTTATTTTTTTGTCAACAGCTTGTCAGCTCAGCAACGGGAAACACAGAAAAGTAAGTCATCTTTGCCGTCAGTAATTATTTGTATATCATGCAGGTCCTAATGGGCCAACCCCTTATCATATACTGTATTAGGGAATAAGAATGTCATAGTAAGGGGGTCCTCCACTGAGTGGTTACTTAAAGTGAATGTCCACCTTTTAACACAATCCAATATAAGTTTTTTTGTAAATGTTCTCTTAATTGCCCCCATTCTTACCCTGAACCTTGTTTTACCTTCAGGTGTCAAAATTGTCAGCAAGGAACAAGCCCAAAGTACCAGCACAACAACAATCAAGACTGTAAAACTTTTTGAGGAAGTGGTAGATGGAAAACTGGTGTCCTCATCAACTTCGGAAAAAGTGTCCAAGATCTCAAGCTAGAAGTATCATTGATGAGGAATACAGTCCACAATTTTGATTAACCGTAATCAATAAAGTCTCTGATCAGCATCTGTCTGTTCTCTGTGTGTTCATCCTTTATAGATTGTTTCACTGGGTCACAACTTGTCTTAATGCAGTGCAGTTGCTCTGGTGATCTCTCTCCACTGATCTTTGTTTTCAAGCTGCCAACAATCCAGAATGTGATAGTTGCAGTCAGTGACCACGGCGGTCACGTGCTGTACTACTGGTATCACTGCTTGGTGGTGCCAATATATACAGCACATGACCACTGAGGCTGGAGGAACAACTGTGCTGGATAGGCCAGGGATTTAAGAGGTGAATAGTGTTTTACAATATTTGCAGCTCTTTTTTTCTAAAACCTGACAACATCTTTAACACTGATATTCATAGATTGCTCTGAAGGGTGGAGGAGGTGTTTTTCACATCTATGTCAGGCAGCTGGCACTCAAGTCTTGTTCGGGCCAGGATATGTAATGTCTCAAACATTCCTTCTGCCATGGCAAAGGCTATGTACCTCCTGATTGCTTGGGGAAATGATAGTCCCGCCCCCTAGGAGTTATAGAAGTGTCTTTACTAGGCAGGGTGCTCACCTCAACATATGGTTGGGGCACCCTGGGAAGAGATCATTGAGTAGCAGGCACATAGTCAGCCTGGTATTACATTGATGTTGAAGTAGGAATTAAATATTGATGACCTTTGCTCAGGATAGGTCATCAATAATTGATCTTGGGGTTAGACTCCTAGCTCCCCCTGCTGATCAGCTGTTTATAGGGACCTTGGCACTCAGATGATCAGTGTGACCTTTTCACAGTATACTAAGCACAGCACCTTACATTGTATAGTGGCTGTGATTGGTATTGCAGCCCAGGCCAATTCACTTGAATAGGACTAAGGCTTCTTTCACATATGCGTTTTTGCCTGATCCGGCAGGGATCAGCAAAAACGCTTCAGTTATTGATAATACAATCAGCTGCATCCGTTATGAACAGATCCAGTTTTTTTATCTTCAAAATAGCAATGACGGATCCGGCATTAAAACAATTGTAAGTCAATGGGTGCTGGATCCGTTTTCTATTGTGTCTGAGAAAACGGATACCGCACCATTGACTTGCATGGTGTGACATGCTGGATCCATTTTGCTCCACATCCCATGCCGGACAGAAAAACGCTGCTTGCAGTGGTTTTCTGTCAGGTATCGGAACGCATTCAAAGAGAATGGAGTGACGGATCTCAATACTGAGAAAGAAAAATGCAGATGTAAAAGTAGCCTTAGCTGTACTAAGGTCATGTAACTGATAGATGTGACGTCACAGGCTGAGGAAGAGGCCGCAGCCCTCACCTGAGCACTGTGACCGATTCAAACAGCTGATCAGCAAGGGTGTCAGAAGACTGACCCCGACCAATTCGATACTGAAGACCTACCCTGGCTATAGGTCATCAATAATTATGTCACGACCAACCTCAACCTTTTTAAGACCTCCACCATACATGTATGGCGGAAGTCCGGTCTTTATAAATGGTGCTTGCTCACTTGCAGGCGCCATAGCTGCCAGGTTTCTGTTTTTCAATATAACAGACACCCAGGGCTAATGTCTGCGATTGGCGATAACACTGATCACAGACATATAGTCCCTCAGATGCCGCAGTGAAATGTGACCATGGCATCTAAGAGCACAAAAACCAAGAGCGATGCCCCCTTTGGGCTGGAATGCCTTACCCTTGCTGAGATCAGAGATGGAATTCCTTACTGGTAATAGGCCTGGGTCTGTACAAGGCTTCAAGGCCTATTACTGGTATATTCTAAGGCAGGCCTGCAAGTAGCAGCACTGCATTGGAATATGCTAAATTTTTTATGATTGCATGCTGTTTGGCCCTTGTAGGCCAAAAAAAAGTTATAAAAAGTTTTAAAAAATATAATAAAAAAAAATTAAGATCAAAATAAAAATGGTGCAATAGAAAAGATAAAGAAGATGCGGCACTCACCAAAAACTCTTTGCAGCTTTATTCACATTAAAAAATCACCGGCATGCGGGCACAGCACAGTTCAGAGGCAACAGCCGTTGTTGCGCTTTCTCAAGCCATCAGTGACTGAGTCGGCGTGGGAATAAATGCTTCTACGCCCTCGTCACTGATTAAGGCTCCATTCACACGTCCGTGGTGTGTTGCGGATCCGCAACACACCCGCCCGGCACCCCTATAGAAATGCCTATTCTTGTCCACAAGCTGCAGACAAGAATAGGACATGTTCTATCTTTTGCGGAGCTGCGAACCTGAAGATCGGGGCCGCGCTCCGCAAATGCGGATGCTGACAGCACACTGGGTGCTGTCCGCATCCATTCCGTCCCCATAGAAAATGAATGGGTCCGCACCCGTTCCGCAAAATTGCGGAACGGATGCGGACCCATTTGCGGACATGTGAATGGAGCCTTAATGAATGCCACATGCGTTAAAACAGACAAAAAGACAAGGTCATTTTTATCATTTAACCCCAGAGGGCCCATGGCTCTAGTTTTTATAATCCAGGCTGCTTCTTTCTGCAGTAAGATACGGCCTTTATCACCACCCTGTGCTAAGTGCTGGACAACTTCAATCCCTGCAAAACACTGTCATTTCCTCCATGTGCTTCATGTACGTAGTCAATCAATCTAGTAGCTCCAATTCTTGTCTCCATAGATCTCCTGTGTTCTATAGATCTGATATATAAACATCTAATGGTTTTACCAATGTAAGGGACAAAAAAATGACATAAACTACAAACTGCTTTTTGCAGGAAATAAATTGGTTGACCACGCACTTAGTACCTCCTAGCCTGAAAAATCTCTTTCTATATATATATTTTGCACATAGAGCAATAACCACATGCAAAATTGCCTTCTAGGGGGCTCTTTTCTAATCAATTTCGTTCTGGTTCTTGGAAATTACTCTTCACAATGACATCTTTAATTGTTTTACTCCTTCTAAAGCTGGCAATGGGGTTAAAATCAAATGTGAGCACCACCCTATCTTCACTTGCTTCAGGGGTGGATACATTTCTATACGTCAATTACCGGGTAGCCACGTTGAAGTTGAAACGTTTCTTTAAAATTTTGGATTGCTCAAATAACTCACCCTGATCTGACACAATTCTTTTAAGTCGCATAAATTGGCCATATGGTACGGCCGATTTCACATGAGGTGGATGGAAGGAATCGTAGTGTAGTAGTGAATTCGTGGAGGTCGGTTTTTTGTATATGTTAGGCCTCCTGTGTGTGCCCCGTGGTCGTGCTGCGGCCCGCAATTTGCCCGCAATGCACGAACACCGACCGTGGGGCAGCCTGCAGCGGATCGCGGACCCATTCACTTTAATGGGTCCATGATCCGCCCGTTCCGCAAAAATATATGACATGTTCTATCTTTTTTGCGGAACTAAAGTACGGGACGAAACCCCACGGAAGCACTCCGTAGTGCTTCCGTAGGGTTCCGTTCAGTGCCCCCGTTCCGCACCATTCCGCATCTCCGGATTTGCGGACCCATTCAAGTCAATAGGTCCGCATCCGTGATGCGGAATGCACACGGAACAGTGCCCGTGTATTGCGGATCCGCATGTGTGGTCCGCAATATGGCAACGGGACACCTACGGTCTTGTGCAGGAGGCCTAAGTGTGAATAGAACCGCCTCTAATTTCCACTTTGACATCTAGAAACTCCAACACCTGAAAATTTATTTTACTTGTGAATCGCATATTCATCTGGTGTTTGGTATTGAGGTACTCCCCGAATTCGTCAAACTGCACTACGGTCCCCATCCATGCGATAAACACATCGTCAATAAATCTAAGAAATGTCTTAATACAAAAGGGTTATCAACCGTGAATATATATTTCTCTTCAAACACTGAAAGAAAGAAGTTAGCAAAAGTACATGTCAGTGGAGTCCCCATCGCTGTCCCTGATCGGTGCAAGAACCACTTCTTGTTAAACATGAACGCATTATGTGTCAAAATAAAAAGCACTGCTTTGGTGACAAAATCCACAAAATTAGCAGTTTTTTTATAACTCTCCAAAACATCGCGGACGCACTGCACCCCCAAATCCGCACACTCACAGCAGTGCCGACCAAACTTTCTATTTTTTTGTTAAAATAAAAATAAATAAGCATAAAAAGATAAACATCATAGGCATTGCTGCATCCAAAAACGGCCATACTATTAAAATGTACAAATATTTATCTCATACGGCGAACGGCAGAAAGAAAATGAAAATGGCTGATTCTCTGTTTTTTCCTCACTTCATCTCCCCAAACAAATTGAATAAAAAGTCATCAAAAAGTAGTACACACCCCAAAATGGTATCAATAAAAAGTACAGATTGTCCGCAAAAAAAGAGCCCCTACACAGCTCCATAATACCAAGTATAAACGTTAAGGGGGTCAGAATATGGCAACGAAAAGAAAAGAATATTTTTTTTCCCAAAGTCTTTATTTTATTCAGTATTAAAACACAAAAAAAATCTATATGAATGGGGTATCGCTGTAATCGTACTGACCCAGAGAATGGCACAGGACAGGTTTACCACACAGGGAACAGTGTAAAAGCAAAACCCATAAAACTGTAGCGGAATTGAGTTTTTTTTTCAATTCCACCCTATTTGGAATTTTTTTCCAGCTTCCCTCATTGTATGCAATAGTAAATTGTGCCATTAGAAAGTGCAACTTGTTCTGCAAAAAAAAAGCCCTTGGTTATGTGAACGGAAAAATATAAAAAACAATTATGGCTCCGGAAAGGTAAGGAGTGAAAGCCGAAAACGCAAAAATGGAAAATCCCAGGGTGCTGAAGGGGTTAACAGTCAAATTATAGAGGAAGGATAGTGCAGGGGGGATGCTGCCCTATTACACTAGATTCAGGTCAGAAACAAACTAACCTAACCCCACTCTCTTTCCCACTAGAAGGGGGGCACTGTTGGCATGTGGCACGCAGGACTCCACTGGGTACATTATAAATGGTTGTTTAGCATACACCCGCCGTCTTTACGCTGCGCCGCCTGCAGCAGTACTGTAAATCATTGCGGCACGTGTCTGTAATCTTCATGTCAGTGTGAAGCCTGTGGGGATGATTTTTGGGGATGTTGCGAGATTTGTGCTCTGAAGATTATCTTGTTGCTCAGTCATAATTTAGTCTGAAGTTATCTGTGTGGTAATATAGCTGCTGGTTACAGATCCTGCTCCTCCAGATCCTCCGCAGCTGACATGTGTATTATATCATTCTGCAGGAGCTGTGTATTGTGATGTTCTGCAGCAGCTGGGACACAGAACTGTATAATACACTCTTCAGCTGCCAAAGAGAGAACGGGAGCACTACATGTCATTCAGGAAAAGAAATGTTCTGCTACTATAACCTGAGAAGTCACAGGGGCCTCTACAGGATGCAGTTTCTGCCACTATCCACTAGGTGGTGAACTCTTCGCTTGTCAGAATGGCATTTCTAAACAGTGACTGTATATAGAGATATGTGAATGAGTTTCAAGTTAACCCCACTAAGAATGTTTTTCCAGTTTTCCAATAACAGACACTTTAAATTAAATGGTGCCCTTAAAAAATACAACTTATTCTTCAAAAAAAAATCAAAAAATAAGGCTATATGAAGAGAAAATTAAAAAAGTTATGGCTATTAGAACATGGGGAGGAAAGAAAACGAAAATGCAAAACCAAAATATATTATATAGGGATGAGCAAATTGCTCTTCGGATCCAAGATCTGAAGTCGATTTGTTCCCCAACTTCGTTTTAATGCTGTATATTAAGTACAGCATTAAAATGTATGGGCTTCGGGGAGGCAAACTTTGTTACGTCTGAAGTCGTGCAAGACTTCAGTGAAGTCTCATTCTGTATATATTCTGTATATATGGACACTGCACAGTACCACTTCTTCTGTCCTGTATACTGGGTATAATTCTCAGTATCTGCTCTTATTCTGTATATATGGACACTGCACAGTACCACTTCTTCTGTCCTGTATACTGGGTGTAATTCTCAGTATCTGCTCTTATTCTGTATATATGGACACTGCACAGTACCACTTCTTCTGTCCTGTATACTGGGTGTAATTCTCAGTATCTGCTCTTATTCTGTATATATGGACACCACACAGTACCACTTCTCTTTTCCTGTATACTGGGTATAATTATCAGTATCTGCTCTTATTCTGTATATACGGACACCAGATAGTGGGTATTTTACTTATGTAATTATACTTTCTTCGAGTCCGAAGGCAGCACAGAAGGGATATTCCAATCCCAGAAACTCCAATCTAGAACCGCCCACCTAGAAATAATCAAACAAGTAACAGAATTGATATCACGTTAGGTAACCTTATATAAGGAACCAGAGTACTGCACCAACTTGTGTAATAATATAGACCAAACTAATGCAAGTAAAATTTATTGGGAGGGTTAGTGTGCTGCCTTCGGACTCCAAGAAAGTATAATTACGTAAGTAAAATACCCACTTTCTTCTTCGTCCTACAGCAGCACAGAAGGGATATACCATAGAAATTAAAAGGGGGGGGGGGACTCTCTTTACTACCGAAAATACTGCTGTGCTACAGGCTGAGTTCCCGGTTTTAGTGTCGAGCCTATAAATGCCGAACAAACGTGGAAGATGACGTCCAGGAAGCTGCATTGCAAATGTCCAAGAGATGAACTTGCTGTCTCTCTGCCCATGAAGTAGAGGTCGCTCTGGTAGAATGAGCTCTTAAGGGTTGAGGTGGCTTTTTTCCTTCTAGAGTATAGACTTCCAAAATCGCAGCCTTTATCCATCGACGCAAAGTGTCTTTTGAAGCCTTCATACCCTTTCTTGAGCCTGAAAACAAAATGAATACATTTTCTTCTTTTCTAAACCCTCCTACTCTAGATAGCAGACTTATGATCTACGGATATCCAGATTATGAAATCCTCTTTCTTCATCTGATCTTGGTTCGGGGTAGAAAACCGTAAGAACTGATTCTCTATTAATGTTACTAGCAGACTCAACTAATTTGGACACCGTTTGGCAGATTCTTTAACCACCTCCGGACCGCTGTACGCACAGACGCGTCCTGGAGGTGGTTGATTCATTCCGAGTGGACGCGCCGGCGCGTCCTCTCGCGAGACGCGAGATTTCCTGTGAACGCGCGCACACAGGCGCGCGCGCTCACAGGAACGGAAGGTAAGAAAGTGGATCTCCAGCCTGCCAGCGGCGATCGTTCGCTGGCAGGCTGGAGATGTGATTTTTTTAACCCCTAACAGGTATATTAGACGCTGTTTTGATAACAGCGTCTAATATACCTGCTACCTGGTCCTCTGGTGGTCCCCTTTGTTTGGATCGACCACCAGAGGACACAGGTAGCTCAGTAATATGTTGCACCAAGCACCACACTACACTACACCCCCCCCCCGGTCACTTATTAACCCCTTATTCACCCTTGATCACCCTTGATCACCCCTGATCACCCCATATAGACTCCCTGATCACCCCCTGTCATTGATTACCCCCCTGTCATTGATCACCCCCCTGTAAAGCTCCATTTAGACGTCCGCATGATTTTTACGGATCCACTGATAGATGGATCGGATCCGCAAAACGCACACGGACGTCTGAATGGAGCCTTACAGGGGCGTGATCAATGACTGTGGTGATCACCCCATATAGACTCCCTGATCACCCCCCTGTCATTGATTACCCCCCTGTCATTGATCACACCCCTGTAAAGCTCCATTCAGACGTCCGCATGATTTTTACGGATCCACTGATAGATGGATCGGATCCGCAAAACGCACACGGACGTCTGAATGGAGCCTTACAGGGGCGTGATCAATGACTGTGGTGATCACCCCATTTAGACTCCCTGATCACCCCCCTGTCATTGATTACCCCCCTGTCATTGATCACCCCCCTGTAAAGCTCCATTCAGATGTCCGCATGATTTTTACGGATCCACTGATAGATGGATCGGATCCGCAAAACGCACACGGACGTCTGAATGGAGCCTTACAGGGGCGTGATCAATGACTGTGGTGATCACCCCATATAGACTCCCTGATCACCCCCCTGTCATTGATTACCCCCCTGTCATTGATCACACCCCTGTAAAGCTCCATTCAGACGTCCGCATGATTTTTACGGATCCACTGATAGATGGATCGGATCCGCAAAACGCACACGGACGTCTGAATGGAGCCTTACAGGGGCGTGATCAATGACTGTGGTGATCACCCCATATAGACTCCCTGATCACACCCCTGTCATTGATCACCCCCCTGTCATTGATTACCCCCCTGTCTTTGATCACACCCCTGTAAAGCTCCATTCAGACGTCCGCATGATTTTTACGGATCCACTGATAGATGGATCGGATCCGCAAAACGCCCACGGACGTCTGAATGGAGCCTTACAGGGGCGTGATCAATGACTGTGGTGATCACCCCATATAGACTCTCTGATCACCCCCCTGTCATTGATCACCCCCTTGTCATTGATCACCCCCCTGTAAGGCTCCATTCAGAAATTTTTTTGGCCCAAGTTAGCGGAAATTATTATTTTTTTTCTTACAAAGTCTCATATTCCACTAACTTGTGTCAAAAAATAAAATCTCACATGAACTCACCATACCCCTCACGGAATCCAAATGCGTAAAATTTTTTAGACATTTATATTCCAGACTTCTTCTCACGCTTTAGGGCCCCTAGAATGCCAGGGCAGTATAAATACCCCACATGTGACCCCATTTCGGAAGAAGACACCCCAAGGTATTCCGTGAGGGGCATATTGAGTCCATGAAAGATTGAAATTTTTGTCCCAAGTTAGCGGAAAGGGAGACTTTGTGAGAAAAAAATAAAAATAATCAATTTCTGCTAACTTGTGCAAAAAAAAAAAATTTCTATGAACTCGCCATGCCCCTCATTGAATACCTTGGGGTGTCTTCTTTCCAAAATGGGGTCACATGTGGGTATTTATATTGCCCTGGCATTCTAGGGGCCCTAAAGCGTGAAATGAAGTCTGGGATCCAAATGTCTAAAAATGCCCTCATAAAATGAATGTGGGCCCCTTTGCCCACCTAGGCTGCAAAAAAGTGTCACACATGTGGTATCTCCGTATTCAGGAGAAGTTGGGGAATGTGTTTTGGGGTGTCATTTTACATATACCCATGCTGGGTGAGAGAAATATCTTGGCAAAAGACAACTTTGTATAAAAAAAATGGTAAAAGTTGTCTTTTGCCAAGATATTTCTCTCACCCAGCATGGGTATATGTAAAATGACACCCCAAAACACATTCCCCAACTTCTCCTGAGTACGGAGATACCACATGTGTGACACTTTTTTGCAGCCTAGGTGGGCAAAGGGGCCCATATTCCAAAGAGCACCTTTCGGATTTCACCAGCCATTTTTTACAGAATTTGATTTCAAACTCCTTACCACACATTTGGGCCCCTAGAATGCCAGGGCAGTATAGCTACCCCACAAGTGACCCCGTTTTGGAAAGAAGACATCCCAAGGTATTCGCTGATGGGCATAGTGAGTTCATGGAAGTTTTTATTTTTTGTCACAAGTTAGTGGAATATGAGACTTTGTAAGAAAAAAAAAAAAATCCTCATTTTCCTCTAACTTGTGACAAAAAATAAAAAGTTCTATGAACTCACTATGCCCATCAGCGAATACCTTAGGGTGTCTACTTTCCGAAATGGGGTCATTTGTGGGGTGTTTGTACTGTCTGGGCATTGTAGAACCTCAGGAAACATGACAGGTGCTCAGAAAGTCAGAGCTGCTTCAAAAAGCGGAAATTCACATTTTTGTACCATAGTTTGTAAACGCTATAACTTTTACCCAAACCATTTTTTTTTTACCCAAACATTTTTTTTTTATCAAAGACATGTATAACAATAAATTTAGAGCAAAATTTATATATGGATGTCGTTTTTTTTGCAAAATTTTACAACTGAAAGTGAAAAATGACATTTTTTTGCAAAAGAATCGTTAAATTTCGATTAATAACAAAAAAAAGTAAAAATGTCAGCAGCAATGAAATACCAACAAATGAAAGCTCTATTAGTGAGAAGAAAAGGAGGTAAAATTCATTTGGGTGGTAAGTTGCATGACCGAGCAATAAACGGTGAAAGTAGTGTAGTGCAGAAGTGTAAAAAGTGGCCTGGTCTTTCAGGGTGTTTAAGCCATGGGGGCTGAGGTGGTTAAAGGGCTGCTGTCACCCCACTAAAGTCATTATTTTTTTTTGGGCTAGTTAAATTCCTTATACTGCTATATATGAATATATAATGCTCTTACTCACTTTCCTTCAGCAGTTTCTTAAAAAAATGGACTTTAATCATATGTAAATTAGCTCTCTACCAGCAAGTAGGGTGGCTACTTGCTGGTAGCAGCCGCATCCTCCTTTCATAAAGACGCCCCCTCCTCATGTTGATTGACAGGGCCAGCGAACGCGCTCTTCCTCTGGCTGGCCCTGTCTGCGTTCAAAATCTGGCGCCTGCGCCGTACCTGTCTTCATTCGGTGCAGGCGCACTGAGAGGAGGACGCTCGCTCGGCTGCTCCATCCTCAATGCGCCTGCGCCGATGACGTCACATCTACACCCGGCGGAAGCGAGCGTCCTCCACTCAGTGCGCCTGCGCCGACTGAAGACAGGTACATATAAGAAATAAATTTAGGACAGAACCTGGGTAAGGTATTTAATAACTAAATTAACTAATGCCACCAAGGCAATGAGACCTATCTTGACCCAGGTATTACTTAAAACTTCACTTTTATTTTTAGTGTACTAAAACCTACATCACAATAGGTAAATGAAAAAGGAGGGGGTAACTTTATTAGTTTTCTACGATTCAAAAAATCCTAAAGTTAAAATTACAGTCTCAACTTCACAGGACCGGACTTTGTAAATGAGAGGGACCAGGAGAGTGCACTATCTCCCACCCTCACACTGGTAGGTAACAGTGTCGCTGTCTGCAGGACTGATATTGGCTCAATACTGCTATCCGTGGCAGTGTAAAGCAGAGGGGACTAAAGTGACGTCAGCCCTCTATAACGGGAGAAAAGAGACTCCCATACACACAGCTAATCAGCTAAGAGTTAAACTATTAGCCAAAGCTCCACAGTTCCGGCTACACTGTAAACAATATCAAAACTACTTGATTGATTGATAACTGTGCTAGTGTGCTAGTCCATTCGGACAGTCACAGTTCAAACACTATGAGGAAAGAGACCGCACATTAAAACAGAAAGAAACTGCCCCCCGACATGTTTCGCCAGTTAAAATGGCTTCTTCAGGGGAAATGGGCAGCAATGGGTGTAGCCAAAAGACGGCAGGTTAAGTACCCTAGGGGCTGATTGACAGAGCGCTCGTCCACTCATCAATGGGTTTAGGCATAGTTACTGACCTGTCACCTTAAGCAGGAAACAGGGTTCAAAGCAGGTCATCACCCGGTGACAGACGCCTCCCGATTACGTCATCAAATCGCGCCGTGCACTTGAGAGATGCACCGGCACTTAGACTAAATCCAGATCGCATATGTGCAGTGCGCATGCGCTGCATCAGGACAGAGATGCGCATACACTCCGTCCAGGTAAATAGGCATTGAAGCTAGATTGGACCCAGACATTGGGTTTGCGCTGCGCAAAAAAGAGTCACAGACCACTTCACATATACTAATGAAGAATACTTGAGTAATCTAAATACAGGGGGAGGTGGCTACTATAGTGCAATTTGCATTAGGTCTAAAAATATAACAAATGCAATCTAGATGAGACGATGGCAAAAAGTGCCTAACAAGTTGTATAACATACTTGCCTATTGTTAAAGGTGTTTACTGAAGACAGGTACGGCGCAGGCGCCAGATTTTGAACGCAGACAGGGCCAGCCAGAGGACGAGCGCGTTCGCTGGTCCTGTCAATCAACATGAGGAGGGGGCGTCTTTATGAAAGGAGGATGCGGCTGCTACCAGCAAGTAGCCGCCCTACTTGCTGGTAGAGAGCTCATTTACATATTATAAAAGTCAGTTTTTTTAAGAAACTGCTGAAGGAAAGTGAGTAAGAGCATTATATATTCATATATCGCAGTATAAGGAATTTAACTAGCCAAAAAAATGACTTTAGTGGGGTGACAGAAGCCCTTTAAATATGTTTCTCTTAAGGACAAAGCTTGTAGCTCCCCCAATCTTTTCACACATGTAATAGCGATGAGAAAAAGTAACTTGTAGGACAACCAACTGAGATCTATTTCAGATATACGTTCGAAGGGAGGAACCGTCAGCCTGTTTAGAACCAACGACAAATCCCAGATGGGAATAGGTGCTCTAATGGATGGTCTTAAATTCTTTAACCTCTTGGGGACACAGGGTGTACAGGTACGCCCTGATGTCCCGGTACTTAAGGACACAGGGCGTAACAGGTACGTCCTGTGTATTTCCGATCACCGCCGCGTGGCGGGCGTTGATCGTAACAGAGTGCCTGCTGAAATCATTCAGCAGGCACTCTGTGACAATGCCCAGGGGGGTCCTGTGACCCCCCCGTATCGGCAATCGCTGCAAACCGCAGGTCAATTCAGACCTGCGGTTTGCAGCGCTTTAGGAAGTTTCTGATCCCCACGGTCCGTGACCGCGGGGATCAGAAACTTCAAAATGACACATCTTTTCATTCACAGGCTTCCGGCTTGCCATGTTAAGGCCAAGTCTGATCAGACTTCTGCTAAAGGCAGAAGTCTGATCAGACTAAGTGTAAAGTGAAAATACAGTACAGTACACTATATAGTGTACTGTATTGTATTATACAGACATCAGACCCACTGGATCTTCAAGAACCAAGTGGGTACGGGTCAAAAAAAAGGGGGGGGAAAAGGAAAAATAAAAACACACATTTATCACTGATTAAAAATAAAAAAAATAAAATGCACTACACATGTTTGATATCACCGCGTCCGTAATAACCTGATCTATGAAACGGTCATGTTAATTTCCCCGCACGGTGAACGCCATAAAAATAAAAAAATAAAAACTATGATGAAATATAAATTTTGCCCACCTTACTTCCCCAAAAAGTTAATAAAAGTGATCAAAAAAGTCGTATGTACGACAAAATGGTACCAATCAATAAGGCTTGCAAAAATCCATGTGCTTGCTGTTCCATTCGAATGAATGAAACAGATTTTCAGTTGCAGAAATTTCTGCAACAAAATCTGCAGTGTGTGAAGGCACCCTTAGGCCCCTTTCACATGGGCAAGTTTTCCACGCGGGTGCAATGCGTGAGGTGAATGCATTGCACCTGCACTGAATCCGGACCCATTCACTTCAATGGGGCTGTGCAGATCAGCGGTGATTTTTCACGCATTACTTGTGCGTTGAGTGAAAATCGCAGCATGTTCTATATTCTGCGTTTTTTCCAAACGCCTCCACAGCGGCACGATTGTCAGGAGGATTACCCTGCCTCCCCAGGGACAGGAAACAATGTGGAGATCTTTAAATAGCACCCTCCCCTTACCTGTTCCAGTTGTTTCCTGTCCCTCTGGGGATACGTGGAGATCCTCCTGCTGGATAATGAGCTCCGGCAGGAATCTTTTACTTCTTTCACAGGCTCGGCTGAAGATCTGTAAAAGGAAAGTGTGCTGGGCAGGAGAGCAGGGTTGCGGTGCTCGCGGTGCGGTCCTTCCTGCATCTCCGGCACAAATCCTCCGGTGGAGGCAGCCCCGGGCAGCGTCCGTGCGAAGTAACGCCTTAGGACGGGTGGGTCACATGGCAGGCGAGATCTCGCGGCAGACTGGAACTGCAGAGATGCATCTGTATGACGTACTTCCCCTTAGACAACGAGCAGTTTAAAAGGAAAGGAAAGAAGTGGTTCCAGTGTCCTGCTGAACAGCTGCGCTGGTAACATGTCGGCACTAGGGGAGTCAGACAGCGTCCGGAAATCTGCAGACCCATCAAAAGCCAACAGCCCGGTAAGCTCTCCTCCTCTTGGGAGGTTTTTTTATGATGTGTGTTCACTGATTTCTCACATTTGGGCAGAATACAATCTTTTTCACCAGGGGTGAGGGGCTGTCCATGTCAATCTTTTATGACTAAGGCTGCTCCTTTCTGAATGCACTTTTTTAATATATTCCTTAGCGTGTCAAAAAGTGCTCCATTTGTAAAAAAAAAAGGACTGCCTTCCGGTCATAAGCAACCCGGAAACCCTTTGTGTGAAATGTCTGGAAAAGATTGTGACTGAAGAATCTCCTTCTCTTCTGGATAATATTAGAAACATTATCAAAGAAGAAGTGAGCAGCGCTTTGGACCTTAAGTTAGCATCCACATCTCAAAAACCATCTACTTTCATGTCTGTTATGTCCGCACCCTCTGAAGTTGATCTATAAGAGGATGATTTTAATGAAGGGGAGTTACCTTCTGGATCCTACTCTGAATCCTCGGAGGACGAGTCTGGTCGTCCACTTTGTTCCATAGAGGATACTGACTCCCTATTAAAAACAATAAGGGCAACTTTAAACCTAGAAGAATCTAAACAGCCAAAATCCGTGCAGGACCTTATGTTTATATGGCAAGATCCATGGTTATCTGGATTAACCAACTAGAGGAGCATTTGATGACAGGAACCCCAAGGGAGAACATCATTGCTTCCTTACCCATGTTTAAACAGGCGGCCAATATTTTAGCCGATGCTTCTGTTGACACTATAAAATTGGCAGCTAAGTCGGCTGCCCTCTCTAATGCCACTAGAAGAGCAGTGTGGCTGAGATCCTGGTCAGGGGATTCAGCATCAAACAATAAATTATGCAGTATCCCCTGTGAGGGTGAATGGATTTTCGGATCTGTACTCGATGACATCCTAGAGAGAGACAGAAATAAGAAAAAAGGATTTCCATCAGATCCCAGAAATTTTCGTCAAAGACGAAAATTCAGCTCATCCACAAGGGGTAGACAGGATTAGAAATAAAGAGGTTTTTCATCCAGATGGCAGACGGCTAGAGGAAGAGGCAAATGTTTTCTTTTTAACCCCAAATAATTCCTCCCAGAAATCTACAAATCAATGACGCCAGAAGCCGGGTGGGAGGAAGACTAAAGAAGTTTTTTCCAGCTTGGGAGATATTTTCCAGGTCCCCTTGGGTATTAGACGGAATATCAGCAGGTCTAAAACTAGAGTTTTCTTCCCTACCTCTCAATGTTTTCCAGATAACCAAAGTGCCGAAAACAGTTCAGCCTTTGCTCTTAGACCAGGTGATGATTCTGCTTCAAAAAGAGGCCATTGTTCCAGTCCCTTCAGGAGAAGAGAGAACAGGTTTTTATTCTCCAGTATTTCTGGTAAGAAAACCAAATGGTTTGTACAGAGCAATTATAAATCTAAAAGGCCTAAATCGTCATCTACAGTGCAAACGTTTCAAAATGGAGACGATAAAATCCACTTTAAACCTGCTAAGGAAGGACGCTTTCATGGCGACTCTGGATCTGACCGATGCATATTATCACATACCAATATGCAGCGGTCACCAAAAGTATTTAAGATTCGCAATTCAAAAGAGAAAAGAAGTGTTGCATTTCTAATTCCAGGTCCTTCCTTTTGGCCCCACATCTGCTCCGAGGGTCTTTTAAAAATAAATGGCAGAGGCCGTAGCAGATTTACATCAAAAAGGGATACTGGTCATCCCCTATTTAGACGATTTTCTTATTGCTGCAGAGTCAGAAGAGACACTAGAAGAACAATTAAGTATTGTACAGCAGGATCTAGAGAGACTAGGATGGATGATAAATCCAGAAAAATCTAATCTTCGTCCGAAAGAAGGAAAATCTTTTTGGGCATGTTATTAGACTCAAATCTTATGAAAACTTTTCTTCCAACAGAAAAATTATCAAAAATCAACCAGGAAATTACTCTATTCCACAGCAGGAGAAAAGTGACGATTCGAATGATAATGAAGGTATTGGGTCTAATGTCTTTGTCAATTTCAGCTGTAAAATGGGCACAAGCGCATTCTCAGACTCTTCAAGCGTTTATGTTAAAGAATTGGGAGAAGAAGGTAAGAGTTCCCCAGTATGTAAAAGACTCCCTAAATTGGTGGCAAAACAGAAGGAATCTTTGCAGGGGAGTACCTTGGCGACAAACAAACACCATAACAATTACAACAGACACCAGCAGAATAGGCTGGGGGGCTCATTCAGACCTGTCCATTGTACAGGGAACATGGCAGAAAATCTATCTTCCTCCAATCTAAAAACACTTCAATCGGAAAGGAAGAGAGATAAAAATTTTATCAGACAACATCACGGCGGTCACTTATCTGAACAGACAGGGAGGTACAAAAAGTCTGTCCTTGGCAAGAGTATCATAAAAAATACTGCGATGGGCAGAAAAAAAAATATACTCTCAATCACAGCAGTCCATATAAAAGGAAAGGACAACAGAGTCACAGACTTCCTAAGCAGAGATGTTCTGAAAGAAGGAGAGTGGAGTCTGAATCGACAGATTTTTCTTCAAATAACACAAAAATTAGGGTTTCCAGACCTGGACCTGTTTGCAACACTACAAAACAGACAAACAGAAAAATTTTGTTTCCTATCCTACAGAGATTGCCCAATCTTCGTCGATGCACTCTCCCAGCCCTGGCCAAACAAGACCCTGTATGTGTTTCCCCCATTTGCATTAATTCCAAAGATCCTGCAAAAGGTGTTACAAGAAAAACCCAGGTTAATCCTAATAGCGCCTTACTGGCCGAGAAGGTCATGGTTTCCCCTACTATTCAAGATGTCAGCGAATATTCCAGACCTTCTTCATCAGGGCCCAGTTTTACACCCCAGGTCAACTCAGCTTCAATTGGCAGCCTGGAACCTGAGCGGGAATTATTAAGAAGAAAAGGACTTTCAGAGGCGGCAATTTCTACAATACTATGCAGTCGAAAAGCTATTACATCAAAAATTTATAATAGAATCTGGAAGCTTTTTTAACGTTTACAAAATATAACACAGCATGCCCCTTTATAGTTTGTAATATTTTAGATTTTCTGCAGGCCGGTTTAAACAAAGGTTTGAAAGTCCAGATATCGGCCCTGAATGCGTTTTTAGATACTAAACTCGCAGAAGTAGATCTTATTAAAAGATTTGTGAGAGGGGCCTGGAGGAAGGAACCTATAGTTAGATCCACGGTTCCTCCATGGGATTTAAATCTGGTTTTATCTACTCTAATCGAGTCCCCCTTTGAGCCGTTACCTGAAATCTCCTTGAAATTGCTATAATTTAAAACAGTTTTTCTGGTGGCAATTACTACAGCTAGGAGAGTTGGGGAGATACAGGCGTATTCATGTAGACCTCCATATCTGTTATAGATGATAGAATAGTGTTAAAACACTCTCCCTCTTTTTTGCCCAAGGTTGTCTCGAAATTTCACTGTTTGCAGGAAGTGTCTCTACCATCATTCGGATCCCCAACAGGTTGTCCGGAATAGAAGCGTTTCCATAATCTGGATGTGAGGTAGTCGGTGTTGGCTTATCTTAAGGCAACGGAAGAATTTAGGAAGACAGACTTTTCGTTCAGTTTGCAGGGCCAAACAAAGGAAATGCGGCAAGCAAAACAACCATCGGCAGATGGATCAGATCAACAATTTTGTTTTGTTATAATCTGAGAAAAGTCTCTCCTCCAGAAGGACTTAGAACTCATTCAACGCGGTCAGTCGGGACTTCCTGGGCTGAGTCAGTGGACGTCCCTCTGGAACAGATTTGCCAGGCAGCTACCTGGTCTTCACCTTCCACTTTTTTCAGACATTATCAGTTAGACGTGTTAAATGTAGCCTAAGGGTCATTCACACAACATCTTTTGACGTATTTGTGGATTCCACGGCAAAAACCTCCAGGAGGTAATTTTTTTAATGTTGCTGTTCATGTAGCTGTTTTTTTTTCTTTTTGCTGCATTATGCTGCAACAACGCCAAGAAAGGACATGTACTTTCCTGGATACTCATGGAGTATTACAATTTTTCGCAAACCCCCAATAAAGTATTAATTTGTGTGCCATTTAATGTAATGTTCTTATTCACTGACAGGAAGCAGACATCTTGAAAATAGTGATGAATTGAAAGTACATCAGAATGTTGCAGAACGTTTCATTATACATCTGATGTATCTGAACACTCCCACATGGATGATGCCAGTGGAGCGTCAGAGGCAACTTACAGGCCGTTCATTGGCTACTTGCATCTATCTGATACTCACCTACCAGTACACTCTAAAGTGATTGGTCTTGGTAACACGCCTCCAATCACGTGACTGCCTTTTTAAGGTCCTTAAACAGCGTTTCATTCAATTCTGTCCGTTACCCCTGATGAAGCCAGATTAGCTGGCGAAACATGTTGGGGGACAGTCTCATGTTTTAGGTTCTGAGATCTTTGTCAGTGTCAGCCTTCAGTAAGATTGCTATAGCAAGCATTCAACACTTTCAGTGTCTGCATGTGGAATCTTCCAAGGCAAAATAGATAGTATGATACTACATGTGTCTGTGAATACAGCAATATAGTGTGTGAATGGATGGGATGTGCACCTCAGGTTCACATGCTAGCTAGGACATTACTGCTGAAATACTGACCGGACATCAGAAAGTTTTAATTTAGTAGTGCTCACATTTATTTCACTCAGGAATCTTAGTAGACTTAATACAAGTTAAGTTTTATTATCTGGGATAAGAGAGGTCATTAGCCTTAACAGGTTTGAATTGCTTGTTTATAGTAAACCCTTCCCAGATAGGGTCTTGTTATTGTTTAAGCTTGAAGGGTTAGGTCATTTATCCATCTGGCCAGTGGAGCTCTTATCCTAAAGTTACTCACCTGCTTCCCTCTGCTACTTTCCAGTGTCGGGGGTCCAGTCTGACTCCTTACAGTCCCGACCTGTAAAATTTCACATGGGGTGACATATTGCAGCGTCCCACTAGTGTATGTGGGCACTGCAAAAGCTTATTGTGTCATATGTTATATCATGGTGTATTTCATCCTTATGTGAAATCCCTGTTACCAGGCTGACAGGTGCGCTACACACATTCCACCACTAGATGGGGGTAGCACCACAGTATATATAGCTCAGTTCAGGCCTACCTAAGGGGGAAGGAGAGCTCCCTTTTGGGGGATACACAGACATACAAAAAGGATTTATTAGCTTCCGGCAGCCTCACCGTTATTTTAAGGACAGATAAGATTTCTGTTGCATCACTTGTGTGTAGAATAAAAAGACTTGAACTACCTCAACTGAGACTGAAGCAAGGCAAAGAGCGGAAATATCAGTGAGTACATAATTACCTATTATAGCCTGAGACATAACTACAAGTTCAGCCTGTTACTGGGATTCATCACCTCCAACCTGCATGTTCATAAGAGACTGTTTTATTATCTGGATGTAAACTGTTATCAATAACCTGGTTATAGTAAAGTTCTCAGTTGGATTTTAACCTGCCTCATTCTTCTAACTTCATACTACTACCACTCTCAACATTTTGCACCATCAAGGTGCTGGCGTCACAACATTACTTAATTCAGGGGCCCAGCCGCACAAGCACTCCGAAACCTAACCACCATCAAGGGCACCTCGATCACCACTTGGCCGGTGTCCCCTGTAACAGAGTGTGCCCTGGAGAATTCTGTGCTGTTCTCCCCTTCACTGCACTGCTGGCCCAGGGAGGCGTCTGCTAAACCGTGAGTAACCGATGAACTGTTTGTACACTTCGGCCCACCGTGAACCTCACGTGTTCTACCCCTGTGGACTGGCACATTGCAATATGCCCTCAAGGGGCAGTCACTGCTTGTGGACTTGTGAATGCCAAAGACAGTGATTTGCCGCAGCAGCGCACTTGGCTCGTCTGGATACGAACAGGCCAGGGACTGGAAGAAGCCGGGCTGGACCCTCAGTGCTGGAATGGAACGGTGGATACAGATAGGTGACTTTGAGTCTCAAAGGTGGAAACCCTGTCTATTTGACATTTATGGTATATCCTGTGGATAAGCTGTAAAGGGGTTGTCTCACCTGGAACATTAGTGGCATATTGCTAGGATATGCCAGCAATGTCAGATAGGTGCGCTCTCCATTCATTTCTATGGGACTTCCGAAAATAGACGATGAGCTGCTATTCTGTTTGGGAGCTTTGTTCTAGAGATAGGTGCAGGTCCCAGAGGTGGGGCATTGGTGGCATATCCTACAATATGCCACCAATGCTCTAGGTGAGATAACCCCTTTAAATGTCATAGAAGGTAATGACCCCTGTAAGTTTGTTCTGCTTGGTGTGGTTGTTATGTGGCTGTCATACATTCCTGCAATATGATAGATCAGGGCACCCTGAACAGCTGGGGAACTGTTGCTACATTTGGGTGGCAGTGGACTCTACCATCCAATAAAGACGCATTAAAAAACATAATTACATTTAAACACCATCAAGGAGGTGGTCAGTAGAGAAAATGACTCTTGACAGCTGCTGCGGAAGCTCTTGGGGAACTAACTAATACCATTTTGCTATGGTTTTTCTTTTTCAATAGATGTTCTGAAGATTTAGTGGAACAGAATCTAGCATTGCAGGCATTTCTGGAAATCCTGAGGTCAAGTCATGCTCTCATACCTAGAGGAATGTCCTTTTGTGTACATGTAGTCATGCAGGTTGCTTGTGCAGATAACGACTCCCCCGCCCCCTCGCTGGGTATATAAGACAGGGCACAGGGGCTTCTGATTCAGCTCATCCTCCTGCACAACCTCTACTTGTCCACTCTATCTTAACTCCAAGAAAATGATGAGCTTCTCCCCCAAAAGCATCACCCATAGAAACATGAGATATGTGTCATGCAGAATGTGTCGGCAGATAAGAACCATTTGGCCCATCTAGTCTGCCCAATATACTGAATACTATGGATAGCCCCTGGCCCTATCTTATATGAAGGATGACTTATGCCTATCCCATGCATGCTTAAACTCCACTGTATTTGCAGCTACCACTTCTGCAGGAAGGCTATTCCATGCATCCACTACTCTCTCAGTAAAGTAATACTTCCTGATATTACTTTTAAACCTTTTCCCCTCTAATTTAAAACTATGTCCTCTTGTAGCAGTTTTTCTTTTTTTTTTATATTCTCTCCTCTTTTACCCTGTTGATTCCCTTTATGCATTTAAAAGTTTCTATCATATCCCCTCTGTCTCGTCTTTCTTCCAAGCTATACATGTTAAGGTCCTTTAATCTTTCCTGGTAAGTTTTATCCTGCAATCCATGTACTAGTTTAGTAGCTCTTCTCTGAACTCTTTCCAAAGTATCAATATCCTTCTGGAGATATGGTCTCCAGTACTGAGCACAATACTCCAAATGAGGTCTCAGTCTCACTAGTGCTCTGTAGAGCGGCATGAGCACCTCCCTCTTTCTACTGGTAATGCCTCTCCCTATACACCCAAGCATTCTGCTAGCATTTCCTGCTGCTCTATGACATTGTCTGCCTACCTTTAAGTCTTCTGAAATAATGACCCCTAAACAAGCGCGGTTCTAGGTGAAAAGGGGCTCTGGGGTGAAAAACAATAAGGCCTCCCCAATGACACTTGCTGACTTTAACGTCCCATATTGACTTTTGTGAGATTTAATTTGTGGACATTCATACAGAAGAAACTGTATATTGTATGGCACAGTGTATGCTATATGTCTATAACATAAACATATTTCACATGAAAACTTACAATGGCTTGACCCTTGGGGATCTCGGACACCACTTCAACACTTTAACCGGGGGGCTCGGTGGAGCTGATGTGTTTTATTCTAATGAGAAAGATTTCATAATAAGGATTTGGAGAAGGGGCAGAATGTCACGGATGGTGTTGCAGAAAACTGGAAGTTATAAATAAACATCTGACTTGATCCCAAACTAAGGAACATATGGGTGAGCCCTATAAAACCCCTAGAGCTCTCCCTGACTGCTCTGCCCATGCAAAGATCTTTATGATAGATAATTGCATGCCCTCGTACCTAGACTGTGTGACACCTGAAAACCCTATAATAGTGAGGGGACACGACCACCGGCTCCCTGCACTTAATACGGAGGGAGTCAGGGTCACCTAGAATCAAGCCAGCACGGAAACACAAATAAAGGAAAAGACTTATCTGAGGAACCAGCAGTTGCAGCATCTAGCAGTGAACACAATCCAGGAAGTAGTATAAACCGCAATGTGAGGCAGTATGGGAGGGAATATAAAGGGAGGCAATCAGTGTAAATAGATGACAGCTGGGAGAAGGAAAAGAGATGACAAAGTGAAACCAAAACAAAGAACATCATGCAAGAGGTACAGAAGGACGTCTGCCAGAGCTTCTCAGAGAGCTGGCGGTGACACAGAGACATAGCAGAGCAGGGAGAGGCTGGTGCTGCTACTAGGGGGTCTTACCATGGGGGAGTGATAAAGCCCACCATAATGCCCCCTAGTAAAAATAATTCTCCTTATAATGTGACAGTGCAAAAAATACCCCCTTGTGATGTCCCCAGTTGAGCTAATATCTCCATAGTGCCCCCATAATGTGCCAGTATAAAATACCCCTATATAGTGCACCCAGTAAATGCCCCCAGAGTACTCCTCTCCCCCCTCCCTCCTAGTGCCCCCCATAATGTACCAGTATAAAATGCACATATATAGTGCTCCAGTAGATGCCCTCAGTGTCCACCATAAGTTGTAAGTATAAAATACCCCTTTTCAGTGCCCCCGTAGATGACCCCATAGTACTCCTCTCCCTCCTTCCCCATATTACCCACCATAATGTGTCCCAGTATAAAATGCCCCTATACAGAGCCCCCCATATAAAATACCCGTTTATTGTGGCCTCAGTAGATGCCCCTATAGTGCCACCCAATAATGTGCCAGTAAAAAGTACCACCAATAATGTGCCAGTAATAAGTGCCCCCAATAATGTGCCAGTAATAAGTGCCCCCATAGATGTCCCCCAATAATGTGCCAGTAAAATGTGCCCCCATAGATGTCCCCCAATAATGTGCCAGTAAAATCCTGGAGGGGCTACCCCCCAAGGGTACCCCTGGCTCATGTTTATTTGCACTGGGGTGTCGGGAGTGGAATGAGGGAGGTGGGTGTCCTGGCCGACATACCCACGAATGTCCTGCTCGGAACTGATCTGGGCAGGATGCAGGCATGCTATGTGCCGCCTGGTACCACACAGGACTTCTCTGGACTTCCGGGACGTTCCAGGGTACCTACCCGAGATGTGAGTGGGAGGGAATCTCTGGAGGAGGGAGATTCGGGGACATTTACGGCAGAGGGCCCACAGGTAATTGGGAAAGTATGTATTGATTCACGGAACCAGGACACTGAATGTGGTAATACTTGCAATGTACAGTACAGACCAAAAGTTTGGACACACCTTCTCATTCAAAGAGTTTTCTTTATTTTCATGACTATGAAGGCATCAAAACTATGAATTAACACATGTGGAATTATATACATAACAAGCAAGTGTGAAACAACTGAAAATATGTCATATTCTAGGTTCTTCAAAGTAGCCACCTTTTGCTTTGATTACTGCTTTGCACACTCTTGGCATTCTCTTGATGAGCTTCAAGAGGTAGTCCCCTGAAATGGTCTTCCAACAGTCTTGAAGGAGTTCCGAGAGATGCTTAGCACTTGTTGGCCCTTTTGCCTTCACTCTGCGGTCCAGCTCACCCCAAACCATCTCTATTGGGTTCAGGTCCGGTGACTGTGGAGGCCAGGTCATCTGGCGCAGCACCCCATCACTCTCCTTCATGGTCAAATAGCCCTTACTTTCAAAGTTTTCCCAATTTTTCGGCTGACTGACTGACCTTCATTTCTTAAAGTAATGATGGCCACTCATTTTTCTTTACTTAGCTGCTTTTTTCTTGCCATAATACAAATTCTTACAGTCTATTCAGTAGGACTATCAGCTGTGTATCCACCTGACTTCTCCTCAACGCCACTGATGGTCCCAACCCCATTTATAAGGCAAGAAATCCCACTTATTAAACCTGACAGGGCACACCTGTGAAGTGAAAACCATTTCAGGGGACTACCTCTTGAAGCTCATCAAGAGAATGCCAAGAGTGTGCAAAGCAGCAATCAAAGCAAAAGGTGGCTACTTTGAAGAACCTAGAATATTACATATTTTCAGTTGTTTCACACTTGTTTGTTATGTATATTATTCCACATGTGTCAATTCATAGTTTTGATGCCTTCAGTGTGAGTCTACAGTTTTCATAGTCATGAAAATAAAGAAAACTCTTTGAATGCGAAGGTGTGTCCAAACTTTTGGTCTGTACTGTATCTGTGGGTAATGTTGTTGGTGAACCTAATGTAAATGTCGTGTGTAATGATAGGTCTGTTCTGGCGGTCACCCGCAGCGCTTCGAAAGCGACAGCTGTCCGGCCGTCTGGGTTGGAGCAGGTAGGAGCCATTGCTCCGGCCTGTTCTGACCCCACGGACCTGGCAGCTGCAGGCCCCAGACCTCTGTCCACGTTTGCCACGGGACAGTTGTCTGACTCCTGGGGAGCCGCTTTTTAACATGCATTCCGGAGCGACCCCAGCCTGGTACAACTCAGAAGTGCCGCTGAGAGCCACCCTGTGGAGGGGGCTATGCACAGGGTCTTCTGGGAGAATGGTAGGTTGTACCAGGAAGCAGTACTCCCAGGTGAGGGTGGAAGTGATCCGGCCTACAGGCGGATGATTGTCCCTACCCAATACTGAGGACAATTGCTGCATGTGGCGCACGAGATCCTTTGGCTGGTCACCTAGGGGTTAAAAGGACCAGGTCCCGTTTGTTGTATAACTTCTACTGGCCTGGTATAAGCTCAGATGTAGCGAGGTACTGTCGGTCTTGTGACACCTGTCAGCGTGTCGGCAAGACGGGCGACGTGTCCTGTTTCCCGCTAAATCCTTTGCCCATAATTGAGGACCCTAGGGAGGCCGGGGCTGGGGGGAGTATCAACCCTGATCTTTCACCTACTCAGAGCAGCCAGCTCTGGGAGGTACTGGTGAAATACGCCAGCACCTTCTCCGGCAGGCCAGGGAAGACCCACCTCACGACCCACCACATGGACACAGGCACACATCCCCCAATCAGGCAGTGGTCTTATCGGGTCTCGGACCAGGTAAGTACTGACATGAAAAGGGAAATTGAGGAGATGCTGGAATTGGAAGTTATCCAGAAATCCTGCAGTGCCTGGGCCTCACCGGTGGTTCTAGTCCCCAAGAAAGATAAGACAACCCGATTCTGTGTGGACTACAGGAAACTCAATGCCATCACAGTCTCTGACGCGTACCCCATGCCCAGAATTGATGACTTTCTAGATAGACTGGCCAGCGCCAGCTATCTGATCATTTTGGATCTTAGCCGAGGGTACTGGCAGATTCCCCTGATGCCAGAGGCTCGGGAACATTCGGCCTTCATCACCCCGTTTGGCCTGTATTAATCCACTGTGATGCCATTTGGGATGAAGAACGCCCCTGCCACGAGGCTGGTGAACGGACTCCTGGAGGGACAGGAGGAGTTTGCCATTGCCTACTTAGACGACATAGCGGTATTCAGCAACACCTGGAAGGAGCACCTAGTGCACCTGTCATGTGTGCTGGATAGCCTGCGGAGGGCTGGGCTGACTGTCAAAACGAGCAAGTGTCAGCTGGGAATGACAGAAGTCCAGTACCTGGGACATAGGGTGGGAAGCGGGAAGTTGAGTCCTAACACGGGTAAGATAGAGTCCATCACCCACTGGCCCTCCCCCCAAACCAAGAAGCAGGTGCAATCTTTTCTGGGCACGGCAGGATATTACCGGAAATTTGTCCAGGGTTACAGCACCCTCGCCAAACCTCGGACCGACCTTAAAAAGAAATTGCCGAAGTTGGTTGCTTGGACACCAGACTGTGAGCAGGCCTTCCAGGCTCTGAAAAATGCCCTAAGTAGTGCCCCTGTATTGCAGGCCCCCGACTTCAAGCGCAGTTTTGTGGTCCAGACCGATGCCTCGGACCTTGGCCTAGGCGCCGTTTTGAGCCAAGTAGATCATGGCGGGAGGAGCATCCTGTCCTATACCTGAGCAGGAAGTTACTACCCCGAGAGGTGGCCTACGCCACCATCGAGAGAGTGTCTAGCCATAGTTTGGGCCTTGGGGAAACTCCAGCCGTACCTGTACGGCCGGAGGTTCACCGTGATCACGGATCACAATCCCTTGCACTGGTTGAATCGTGTCTCTGGGGAGAATGGCAAACTCCTGCGTTGAAGTCTAGCTCTCCAGCAACACGATTTCACCATGCAGCATGGGAAAGGCTCCTTGCACGCGAACGTGGATGCGCTGTCTCGGCAAGGAGGTGAACCACTCACCTTAGAGGAAGTGGGCGTGGCCGCGACAGGCAGGAACGATTGATCCCGCCCTTGCTGCCATCTATGGGGGAAGGTGTGATGCGATGTCACGTCCCCGTCCAGGTCTTATTCATAAAAATGTTTTATGAGTAGAATCCGGTTGACTGTGAGTTTAAAAAAAATTAACCGCTTCTAGCCAGGGAACAGGACGTCCATATATGGCCGTTCCTGTAGCCCTTTGTAGACCACAGACTCTAATCACCCCCTGATGAGATCACCTCACACCTCGGACAGCTTCTATGGACAAACACCAGACCATGCGTCTCCTGCCCACCTTGAAACTATGAAAGTTAAACACATGCTAGTTGGCCCTTCCTCGCTGCCTGGTCAATTTACACATCAGAAGCAGAGAGATCTGGAAGGGGGGATTGCATAGGAGAGACATGTGAACCGTGCTCTGAGAACCCCAAAAAGCATATTGGGGCTATATGGAATTTTGACCCAAAAATATAGGTACACTCAAAATGCACATCTCACCCAGAGGAACCGGGAGAGTCCAAACTTGGCAGCTCTGGGGTCTTCCCAGACTTCAAGCGCAGTTTTGAATATGGGATATGGGTTACTAGTCACCTGGAGGGGAGAGAGGTGTGGTGTCACCCATGGAATCATCCATAAATTCATGGGGGACCCAGCACAAGTGCCCGATTTTTCATATTTATTACGCCAGCAAAGTTATGGGCCATTTTTGTAAAATTAGGGAAAACTGGCCTGGCCAGCAGCAGGGAGGGGCGAATAAGCCCTCCCAAACCCTCCTTCAGGAACACCTACCGTGCAGACCTTGGCCAGCGATTGGCTGGGCCAACCCCCCCTTACCCTCCCACAAAATGGGGCATAAAAGTCCGTGCGCAATGGGAGAGGGGAGCTTTTTGCCCTGTGGTCACATCGCCGATAGGCTGTCCGTTGGAACGTAAGTTTGTGCCTGGATTTTGCATAGGCAAAGTCCAAGATAGTAATTTCTCTTTTTATCCCCGTTCATTTTCCACATGCTTTCCAGCTTGCTATTGTAATCTTTTTCTGTAAACTTTTGTATGCATTGTTTGTTTCACTTCTGTGTTACTTAAAGTAAAAGATATTTTCATATCTTTTCAATTGTCTCTCTCTTATCGCTCTAAGCCCCCCTGCAACAAAGTACTGGTACGCCTTGAAGAGACCTACCTGTTTTATAGTCCACTGACATTAGAGACATAACTATTTTTTGACTCAATTGGTGTTAGCTTGTAGCGTGGTAGTGAGGCTGATCTGTGAGCGGTCCGAACCCCTATCCCTACAATTACAGAGTCGTTCACTCACGAACGTGGTGGCAGCAGAAAATAAGGGTTGACTGTTTGGGTAATTCTGAATCTCCCCCCTGTCACGGTCCACCCTCGGTTGGGCTTTTCTCCCCGCTGGGGCGTCCTGGCGGTCAGAAGTCTGATTTAAACGGGGGGTGGTCGTGACAGAATATGGATTAATATTTACTGTCAGCTATGTCCTCACACACCCATTTGCTGACAGATAGCAGAGGTAGTGAACTCCACAGGAGGGCCCTGCTTCAGAGCCCCAGCCCTGATTGTCATTTGATTCACCTTTTGGCAGGTTCATCAGTGTGCATGCAAAATAAGTTTCCACCCCCCCAGCCATCTGAGTGTCAGCTGGCAAGGAAGAAAGCCCCAGGGGTCCAGGCTTCAAGGAGGCCCCAGGTGGAGAAGGTCACACCTCAGTCAACCAGTTTGGAGCCAAGCTAAATCTTGCAGGAAAACCCCCAGCAGAAGGTATCAGCCCTTGCCCAGGATCAATGAGACCTCCCAGACATGTTGGCACCTACCTTTCATAAGGAATTATGAATCGCCTGGCCATCGCAGGCGCAAACCAGATACATATTTGTGTCCCGGTGGCAACGATGTGTACGTGCCCATGGTCTTGGTTTAATGGGACGAGGTCAGGGGAGGGAGATATCCATATCTCCCCATAGAAACCACATAACGGTACCAGGTTTGGACTCTACTTGTAGCCGGAAACCAGGCAGGTTCGTTGGTCCCAGAACCATCTCCCTGTGACCCTCTGGTCTGGAGCTATGAACCCTAAAGGGTTTTGTGGGTCATTTGCTGCCAGCCCAGAAGAGGGGGAGTGGACCCCTCCCTGAGGCCGGGAGGGGAGGGGCCGGCTACAGGTTAAAAGGCTTGTGCCAGCAAGCCGCCGTGTCTTTCTCTGAAGAAGGGTCACATCTTACAATTGTGTTTAGAGGGACCCAGGAACTAGCTAAGATCACGGCCCTTCATGTGGACTCCAGCAAAGAACATCTCACAACCAAAAGGAACTTTTATCTTACCCGGTAACTGACTTTTACTATGCTTAACCCTGTTGTGCCCATATAACCCGTATCTGTAACCTCAGACCACTGTGTATATTCTCTGTGTATATTGTGTTAAATCTAGTGTGCCCTTACGGCGATTAAATATATAATTTAATATTGTGCTATCTTGTATCTCGATCACGAATCCCAACGTCCGTGTTTTGGCCTAGTTATAAGCTAGTTTCTGACCCTATATAATCCCGTTAGCGGACCGGGCTTATATCAAACGAGAAGCTGATGGCAGATTTCCCAGGCTGAGACAGCGCTGTTTTCACTGCGGCAGTAAAAAGGCTCTCTCAGCTTGTTGCCTCTCTGTGCCCGCGTGAACAAGAGGTGTGTGTGTAAACTGTACCAACCTGACCTTACCTGCTCCTCCCGGAGGGCGTAACGTCACGTTTTTGGTAACCAGGGACAATACCGCGTCTCGTGAGCTCGACGTAGTTGAAGTCAAGGGGGCACGAGGTGCGGTATTCATCACAAAGCCCCCCCACCATCATGTGCCAGTAACAAGAGCCCCCCATATCATGTGCCAGTAGCCAGAGCCCTCCCTATCATGTGCCAGTAGCCAGAGCCCCCCATCATGTGCCAGTAGCTAGAGCCCCCCCATCATGTGCCAGTAACCAGAGGTCCCCCCCATCATGTGCCAGTAGCCAGAGCCCCCCCATCATGTGCCAGTAGCCAGAGCCCCTTCCCATCATGTGCCAGTAGCCAGAGGCCCCCCATCATGTGCTAGTAGCCAGAGCCCCCATATCATGTGCCAGTAGCCAGAGCCCCCCTCATATCATGTGCCAGTAGCCAGAGCCCCCCCCCCCATCCTGTGCCAGTAGTCGCCAGTATTGTACACATATATATAAAAAAAAAACACTTATACTTACCTCCATGTCAGCGATGCAAGCCTCTTCTGGCCTGTGTCCCGAGCTGTACGGCTCCCTGCACCGGCCTCTGATAGGCTGCCGGCCTGAGGACAGCAATACAGATGACTATGAAGATGAGCGCTTCCACAATGGAAGCGCTCATCTCCCTGTGTGACTGTCCTGCCGCCGCTGCCCCCACTTGCCGCCACGAATATATAGTTAGTTGCGGGCCGGCGCAGGTCGGGTGGTGGGCTTGGGGGCCCCTAAGGACTCGGGGGCCCGGGGACAATTGCCCCCATTGCCTATATGGAAGCGCCGGCCCTGCCCCTAAATCCCTTTCCTCAGATACTGAGGTTAGGACTGTATCACTGATTTTATATTCTGCTCTTGGGTTTTTACGCCCCAGGTGTATTCTTGTTGCCAGATTTTTGACCATTCCTCTTCTTTTCCTAAATCCTTTTCCATTTGGTGTATCCCTCCAGAAACATCAACCATGTTACAAATCATTGTGTTATCAGCAAAAAGACACACCTTACCATCGAGGCCTTCTGCAATTTCGCTGATAAAAATACTAAATAATATGGGTCCCAGAACAGATCCCTGAGGTACCCCACTGGTAACAAGACCATGGTCTGAATTAGGGTTGTCCCGATACCGATACTAGTATCGGTATCGGGACCGATTCCGAGTTTTCTCGGCGGTACTCAGCCGCCGATACCCCGCCCCGATACATAAATAGAATACTTTTTTCCCGCAATGAATATTTTTGCGGCCCGGCAAAGATGCAGCATCGGGAGAGAGGAGGGGCTGGAGTCCGTAACTATGGGCGGGGCCCGGTGCAGTCACTGTACTCTTACACCGGGCCCCGCCGCTCACTAAAGTATTTATAAACGTGAATCCTTATCCTGTTATTAAGTTGAACTAACGCTGCCCTCTCCCATGTTCCCCTGTATCCCCCTGTATCCCCACAGCACTTACTTAAGCTTCCATAGCAGGCAGAGCAGACGGCAGCAGTAACGTCACTCACTGACGTCGAGCGCCTGCTCCGCCCACTTTATGAATGAAGCAGGCGGAGCAGACGCGCGACGTCAGTGAGTGACGTTACTGGTTACTGGTGCCGTCCGCTCTGCCTGCTATGGAAGCTTAAGTAAGTGCTGTGGGGATACAGGGGAACATGGGAGAGCGCAGCGTTAGTTCAACTTAATAACAGGATAAGGATTCACGTTTATAAATACTTCGGTGAGCGGCGGGGCCCGGTGTATTGGGGGACACTGTTATGAGGGGGATCTGTGGATGACATATAGCAGTGTCATCCACAGATCCTCCCCATAACAGTTCCATCCACAGATCCCCTATAACAGCACCATCCACAGATCCCCCACCAAATAACAATGCCATCCTCAGATCCCCCCACCCCATAACAATGCCATCCACAGATATCCCACCCCATAGCAGTACCATCCACAGATCCCCATAACAGTGCCATCCACAAATCCCCATAACAGTGCCATCCACAGATCCCCCATAACAGTGCCATCCACAGATCCCCCATAACAGTGCCATCCACAGATCCCCATAACAATGCCATCCACAGATATCCCACCCCATAGCAGTACCATCCACAGATCCCCATAACAGTGCCATCCACAAATCCCCATAACAGTGCCATCCACAGATCCCCCATAACAGTGCCATCCACAGATCCCCCATAACAGTGCCATCCACAGATCCCCCATAACAGTGCCATCCACAGATCCCCCATAACAGTGCCATCCACAGATCCCCATAACAGTGCCATCCACAGATCCCCCATAACAGTGCCATCCACAGATCCCCCATAACAGCGCCATCCACAGATCCCCCATAACAGTGCCATCCACAGATCCCCCATAACAGTGCCATCCACAGGTCCCCCATAACAGTGCCATCCACAGATCCCCCACATGACAGTGCGTCATCCACAGATCCACAGATCCCCCAAAACGGTCACATGACATTTAAAAAAAGTATCGGTATTCGGTATCGGTGACTACTTGAAAAAAAGTATCGGTACTTGTACTCGGTCCTAAAAAAGTGGTATCGGGACAACCCTAGTCTGAATATACTCCATTGACTACAACCCTCTGTTGTCTGTCCCTCAGCCTTTGCCTAATCCATTCAACAATATGGGAGTCCAAGCTCAAAGACTGCAATTTATTGATAAGCCTTTTATGTGGGACAGTATCAAAAGCCTTACTAAAGTTTAGATAAGCGATGTCTACTGCACCTCCGCCATCTATTATTTTAGTCACCCAATCAAAAAAATCAATAAGATTAGTTTGACATGATCTCTGTAGTAAACCCATGCTGTTTTTCATCTTTCAAACCATGTGATTTTAGATGTTCCACAATCCTCTCCTTAAGTATGGTTTCCATTAATTTCCCCACTATTGATGTCAGGCTTACTGGCCTATAGTTGCCCGATTCCTCCCTACTACCTTTCTTGTGAATGGGCACAACATTTGCTAGTTTCCAATCTTCTGGGACGACTCCTGTTACCAGTGATGGGTTAAATAAATCTGTTAATGGTTTTGCTAGTACCCCGCTAAGCTCTTTCAATAGCTTTTGGTGCCCATATCCCATCAGGCCCGTGTGACTTATTTGTATTAATTTTAGACAGCTGACTTAGAACCTCTTCCAAGGCCGATTTAGTGGGGCTAGCACACAGAGGGCACGCAGTGTGGCAGGAGGTTCTGGAAGCATTAGAATGTCCACTGCAAGTGTCTCTATGGGGGCCCCAATCTTTAATGAGAGTCAAGATGCTGGCCTCTTTAGTAACAATAGCAAGGAGACCATGAACAATTTGAATGACCGTCTGGCTGCCTACCTGGAAAGGGTAAGTATTGACCTGTTTGTAGAATAGGAAACCTGTTATAGAGTTGCATGTAGGCTTGGCACTGCCCCATACATTGTCTATGATTGCAAGATTTATCAATTGTGCCCATTTACGTTCCTCTCCCCAACCTGTGCTGTTCTATGCACCTGCCAATATGGCAAACAAAGCGCTGTATATAATCTCATTGCTAAAACTGATATTCTGGGATCCAAGAAATTAGCAATAGGGGGTGCAGAGGCAGCAGTCGCATTTGAGCCATGGTGCCTCTGGGGGATCAATGACCCCTCTTTCAATTAAGACGACACCAGTATTAAATGATAGTTGGGGGGGGGGGGGGGGGGGCACTGTTACAGATTTAATTGGAATCCCACAGCAATTACAAGCTGGAAGTGCCAATCTACGATATACAAGCTGATTGGTGCTTGTTTAACAGTTTTTTTTACACAGGGGATGAATGATCGTTATTGAAATTGTTAGCTCTCCATTTAGTCGACATATTGTCGACAAACAAGAGTTTTTATGAATAATAATTTTTATTGATTTTGTAATAAAGCGTATATTATACAGTAATCAATTTACAGCACAAACATGTTGAAAAGAAGAAGACTGGTATAACACTATAAACAGTGTAAGTGAGGGTGAGGCACAGGACCCTCAGTGAGCCTCAAAGAAATGACAGTTACTCAAGATACAAAGCAACAATCGAAGTAACATGTAACTTGTGTTCCATTAATAGGAACAAAAAAATAGGCATAAACTCAAGAAAAAAAAAAAAGGGGGGAGAAATATGAAGGGTCTATTGAGCAGCACAGCAGCCTGCCCAAACTCATGCTTTTATTCATGGCTTGTAATGAGAATACAACATCCAAAGGGGCCAAGTTTTATCCCTTAGGGTCGAGTTCAACACTGAGTCTGGGAGGAGCCTTTCATATCTGCACGTAGCCTTCAGAGTTTGAATCACCTCTGAGACAACCGGTGGTTCCACCTCTTTCCAATGTCTTGTGATTACTAATTTAGCGCTAAGTAAAATATGTCCTATGATACGCCTGTAATCGTAGGGAAAGTCATCAATGTGGAGGAACAGAAGTGCTAAGGCGGGAGATGGGGACACCTGGAAACCAGTAATATGCGTAATTAATTCAAAGATCGATCGCCAGTATGAAGTAAGTTTTAGGCACAACCAGAGAATGTGAAGGAGAGATCCGGTGTTGCCACACTCCCACCAACAGCAAGCAGATGCTCCTGGATAAGTGAGGCTCAGATGGTGAGGGGTAAAGTACCACCTAAGTAGGATTTTAATCCCAGCCTCATAGTGTGTAACACATTTAAATGTAGACCCAATGAAGCGGACTCCCTCAGCCCATCTCTCCTCTGAAAATGTTAGTCGTAGATCACTTTCCCATTTCGGTAATGGGGGATATTTGATAAATTTGGATTTATCGTTCATGATGTTGTATAAATGATGAGTGGTATGTTGTCTGAATAATGATGAAGTTTGAAAGATCTTAATGGTATCCGGCTGGGACTTGGGAGGGGTGAGGAGAAGAGTGCTGAGGCAGTGGTGTACTCTCATGTAAGAGAGAAATTGAGAAGTGGGCAGATGATACACCTGGCAAAGCCGATCAAGTTATCCATTAGTTGAGCGGCTGATAGGACACCTGCTGCTGTCTAGGGGGAAAGATCTATATCACTTATAAACCTGCCCAGGGTAGACATCGATATGTGTGGTAAAATATTAAGGTTGGCAATACCCTGGGATGAGTGAAATCTGGACCATAATGTGGTGGATGATCAACACTTCGAGGATTCAATTGAGATAAACAGAGGAGGTCCTTCAATGAACCCTCTGGTGTTAATTGGGATTCCATTTTGACCCATGGTTTTTCGGAGGAGGGGTTCCACCACTCTCTAATTAAAGAGAGGCTGATGGTGTGAAAGTAATCTTTAATGGATGGAAGGCCAAGGCTGCCAGCTTGTTTCCTTCTAAACATTATGAAGTGGGCCACCCTGGGGCGTCTGGACTTCCAAATGTAGTTATTAAGGATCTTTTGAGTATCCTTGAAAAGTAATTCAGGTACCTGGATTGGTAATGCATGGAACAGATAGATCAGCTTAGGCAAAGTCATCATCTGGAATGATGCTATTCTACCAACCCACAAAATCTCCTGCATATTAAAGTTTGTAAAGTCCTTCAACACCATTGAGGGAAGGGGTGCATAGTTGAGTTGGTATGCGAGTGAACAAGGATAGGTAAGTTTAATTCACAAATATGGAATGTGTGAGGTTTGCCAATCTAGTGGAAACATGTTTTTTAAGGCTCTCAATTCCGCCATTGGAATTGTTAATTTTGTAGTAGGAAAGGCAGCCATAATGGGAAATGGTGGAGAATGCGTGATGTAATGAATGTATAGGGCTAGTAACCGTGAGGATAATATCGTCTGCATAGAGGGATATTACATGTGACATTGTTCCTATTTGGATGCCTTCTGTGTCAGGGGAAAGGCGAATATGCTGTGCCAGAGGTTCCAGGGCTAGAATAAATAGTAAGGGGGAAAGGGGGCACCCTTGACAGATCCATTGGTGATATGAAAGCTATTTGATAGCACGCCATTGACAAAAATCTTTGCTATTGGGTCCGAATATAGTCCACGAATTGCATGAATAATGGGACCAGAGAAGCCCATTGTTTCAAGAACAGAAAAGCGTCTAGTATTGTCAGATGCCTGTCTACCTTTCATGAAACCAGATTAGTCATCCTTTGTTAATTGGGGAAGGATTGAAGTTAGCCTAGAGACAATCAGTTTAGCATATCCGATGGGAAAGGGGAACCAGACATCGTGTCTTGGAACATAGGAAGAAGAAAGGGGGCTAAAGTGGTATAATAGTGTCTGTAATATTCATTTGATAGCCCATCAGGGCCTAGGGATTTACCTAAGGGAAGAGATAAGATTAGTTTATTCAGTTCGGATTCTCGGATTGGGCAATTTAACAGAGTCAATTGTGCTTGAGAGAGCCGGGGTAATTTAGCTCTATCTAAGAAGTCTTGGACTAGTCATAGTCGGCTGGTAGGGAGGAGCTATCCTTAAGATTATATAGGTCTTTATAGTAAAGGCAAAATTGTTCCGCTATATCTCTCGGGTCCATAATTTTTGCTTTAGTTGTAGGGTGTAGTAGAAAGGGAATTCTGGATTTCGCCTGCTGATTTTTGAGCTTAGAAGCTAAAAGTCTCCATGCTTTATTTCCCTGGGCGTAGTATCTAGCTTTAGTGCGTAAAAGCGTTTTATTGAAATCCTTATTAAGGAGATGCATTAGTTTATCCCTTTCAGTGCGCAAATCATTCATAGTCTCTATTGAAGGTTGTAGTTTGTTTCTAGCTTCCAGAGTTGAAATTTTGTCTAATGTAGAGTCTGAATCTTTTTCCCGGTTTCTCTTTTCCATATGGTTCAGTTTTATTAAAATACCTCTTATATACACTTTATGTGCCTGCCAGACTATATATGGGTCTCGGAAGGAGTCTGCATTCAGTGTAAAATATTCCTGTAAAGCTCTGGTGATTTCGGGTTTATGTTTACGGTGCGATAGAAGGAACGAGTTATTCCTCCATACAGGAGGGTGAGTAGATTGGAATTGTTCTGCCAATTGCAATAGGATAGGGGCATGGTCTGACCATTTGATCACACCAATGGAGGAGCTTAACGTATGGAACAGGGTTGTTTGGTCCACTAGGAACATGTCGATCCTAGAATAGGATAAGTGGATCGGGGAGAAGAATGTGTAGTCCCTCTCCTGGCTGTGCTGAGCCCTCCAAATGTCTATAAGGCCTTCGGAGTCGAGAAATGCTGCTAAGCCCATAGGAGAACGTCTGGAGGGGTTAGTTGAGTCGAGAGAGGGATCCACAATGGAGTTGAAGTCTCCACAAATGATTAATTTACCTTGTTTGACTTTGTGAACCTTCTTCATAACTCTTTGTAGGAAGAAAACCTGGTGTTCATTGGGCGCATAAATGTTCACAATAGTGTAATTGATGTTGTTCACCACACATACCAAGATCACGTACCTGCCCCATGAATCAACAACCTGTGAGGTTAAAGAAAAAGAGAGTTTTTAACGGCTATGAATACACCTCTGCTTTTCTTAACATTATTAGAGTGTATAATAGTTGGAAACAAGCAATGTCTAATCCTACATGCATCTCTTTGCAACAGGTGAGATTCCTGAACGCAAAGTATATCAGCGTTACCAGATATTCCTTCTTTCCAAAGGTATGATCTTTTCTTTGGACAATTTAACCCCTTGAAGTTGAGAGATAGGATTTTCAATCCCATGGTCTCAGTCTACGGCGCTGGAGATGGCTGCTGTAGTGCTCAAAGCGACCTAGAAAGGAAACAAGCCTGTTGAAGAACATTACATAATAATGCTTTGCAGGAAGAACAATAGAAGAGATAAAAAAAAAATGGAACCAAAGTAGACAGTAAACTTTGTCTACGGGGAGGGGCGAAAGTTCCAAGTCGAAGCCAAGTGTTGGAGCAACTTTAAACATGGGTGGACTAGAACAGATCAGGGATTGCACCAATGATGGCTAAAGGAGTTGCTGACAATAGGCATTGGTACCACCTGGATGAACAAGATTAAGATCGGGAGTAACTTCATTGGGTACCCCCATTTGTAAGCGATGTTGTGCTTGCGCAGGGAGAGTGTGATAGGTAATAGATCGCGACGTTGTCTCAATGTGACTGTGTACATTCGGATGGGATGGTAAAGAGCAGGGAGAGTCCCAATTTTTCTGACCCTTTAACAATGACCTTCACAGTGCCCGACCCTTTAACAGTGACCTATAAAGTGCCTGCCCCTTTAACAGTGACCACCCCTTTAGCATTAACCACCCGTTTAACAGTGACCTTCATAGTGGCTGCCCCTTTAACAGTGACCTTCACAGTGCCCACCCCTTTAACAGTGACCGCCCCTTTAACAGAGACGTCCACAGTAACCGCCCCTTTAAAGTGACTTTCACAGTGACCGCCCCTTTAACAGTGACTTTCACAGTGACCATCCCTTTAAAAGTGACCTCCCCTTTAGCAGTGACTTTAAGAGTGACCGCCCCTTTAACAATGAACTCCACAGTGCCCGCCCCTTTAACAGTGACGACCCCTTTAACAGTGACCTCCACAATGCCCACACCTTTAACAGTGATCTCCACAGTGCCCGCCCCTTTAACAGTGAACTCCACAGTGCCCACCCCTTTAACAGTGACCTCCACAGTGCCCGCTTCTTTAACAGTGATCTCCACAGTGGCCGCCCCTTTAACAGTGGCTACCCCTTTAACAGTGACCTTCACAGTGGCCACCCATTTAACAGTGACCTCCACAATCCCCGCCCCTTTAACAGTGACCTCCACAGTGCCCGCCCCTTTAACAGTGACCTCCACAGTGACCACCCATTTAATATTGACCTCGACAGTGCACGCCCCTTTAACATTGACCTCCACAGTGCCCACCCCTTTAACTTGACCACCCCTTTAACAGTAATCTTCATTGTGGCCGCCCCTTCAGCAGTGACCTCCACAGTACCTGCCTCTTTAACAGTGAACTCACTAGTGCCCGCCTTTTTAACAGTGACTGGCCCTTTAACAGTGACCTCCACAGTGCTCGTCCCCTTAACAGTGACCTCCACAGTGGCCACCCCTTTAACAGTGACCTCCACAGTGGCCACCCCTTTAACAGTGACCTCCACAGTGGCCGCCCCTTTAACAGTGACCTCCACAGTGCCCGCCCCTTTAACAGTTACCTCCACAGTGGCCGCTTCTTCAACAGTAACCTCCACAGTGGCCGCTTCTTTAACAGTGACCTCCACAGTGGCAGCCCCTTTAACAGTGACCTCCACAGTGGCAGCCCCTTTAACAGTGACCTCAACAGTGGCCGCCCCTTTAACTGTGTCGGCCCCCTTAAGGCCTCATGCACACGACCGTTGTGTGCATCCGTGGCCGTTGTGCCGTTTTCAGGTTTTTTTTCGCGGACCCATTGACTTTCAATGGGTCCGTGGAAAAATCGCAAAATGCACCGTTTTGCAGCCGCATCCGTGATCCGTGTTTCCTGTCCGTCAAAAAAATAGGACCTGTCCTATTTTTTGGACGGACAACGGTTCACGGACCCATTCAAGTCAATGGGTCCGTGAAAGAACACGGATTCACACAAGATTGGCATCCGCGTCCGTGATCCGTGGCTGTAGGTTACTTTCATACAGACGGATCCGAAGATCCGTCTGCATAAAAGCTTTTTCAGAGATGAGTTTTCACTTCGTGAAAACTCATATCCGACAGTATATTCTAACACAGAGGCGTTCCCATAGTGATGGGGACGCTTCTAGTTAGAATATACTACGAACTGTGTACATGACTGCCCCCTGCTGCCTGGCAGCACCCGATCTCTTACAGGGGGCTGTGATCCGCACAATTAACCCCTCAGGTGCGTCCCCCCCACCCCCTCCCTCTATTGTAATATCATTGGTGGCCAGTGTGCGGCCTCCCCTCTCCCCCCCCCCGCCTGATCATTGGTGGCAGCGGAGAGTTCCGATCGGAGTCCCAGTTTATTCGCTGGGGCTCCGATCGGTAACCATGGCAACCAGGACGCTATTGCAGGCCTGGTTGCCATGGTTACTTAGCAATATTACAATATTAGAAGCATCATACTTACCTGCTGTGCTGTCTGTGACCGGCCGGGAGCTCCTCCTACTGGTAAGTGACAGATCATTAAGCAATGCGCCGCACAGACCTGTCACTTACCAGTAGGAGGAGCTCCCGGCCGGTCACAGACAGCGCAGCAGGTAAGTATGATGCTTCTAATATTGTAATATTGCTAAGTAACCATGGCAACCAGGCCTGCAGTAGCGTCCTGGTTGCCATGGTTACCGATCGGAGTCCCAGCAAATAAACTGGGACTCCGATCGGAACTCTCCGCTGCCACCAATGATCGGGCGGGGGGGGGGGGAGAGGGGAGGCCGCACACTGGCCACCAATGATATTACAATAGAGGGAGGGGGCCGACGGAGGCCGCACACTGGCACCAATGATATTACAATAAAGGGAGGGAGGGGGCGGGCCGACGGAGGCCGCACACTGGCACCAATGATATTACAATAGAGGGGGGCCGGGGGGGGGGGCCGCACTGGCCACCAATGATATTCAAACTGGGGAGGGAGGGGGGTCTGCCCCTTGCTGCCTGGCAGCCCCTGATCTCTTACAGGGGGCTATGATACGCACAATTAACCCCTTCAGGTGCGGCACCTGATGGGTTAATTGTGCTGATCACAGCCCCCTGTAAAAGATCGGGTGCTGCCAGGCAGCAGGGGGCAGTCATGTACACAGTTCGTAGTATATTCTAACTAGAAGCGTCCCCATCACCATGGGAACGCCTCTGTGTTAGAATATACTGTCGGATCTGAGTTTCACGATGTAACTCAAATCCGATGGTATATTCTAACATAGAGGCGTTCCCATGGTGATGGAGACGCTTCAAGTTAAAATATACCATCGGATTGGAGAAAACTCCGACCCTATGGTATATTAACTCCTGACTTTACATTGAAAGTCAATGGGGGACGGATCTGTTTGAAATTGCACCATATTGTGTCAACGTCAAACGGATCCGTCCCCATTGACTTGCATTGTAATTCAGGACGGATCCGTTTGGCTCCTCACAGCCAGGCGGACACCAAAACGACTTTTTTTTCATGTCCGTGGATCCTCCAAAAATCAAGGAAGACCCACGGACGAAAAAACGGTCACGGATCACGGACCAACGGAACCCCGTTTTGCGGACCGTGAAAAAATACAGTTGTGTTCATGAGGCCTAACTGTGATCTATTGGCTGATAAGCGACATGTGACCGTGTGTACAGTCTATTTATGGCTATGTTGTTATGAAAACCTAGATAAGTTAAATATGAACTTATATTGACTGACACACCTCATATGACTGAATATTTAAGGACCTGTGAACTGCTAAAACCTGTGATCAGTTGTTATGGCAACCTGGAGTAGGACCTGCGAGCTTCTATTGGCTAATAAGGGACATGTGACCGTGTAAATGGCAGTTTGGATTTAAGTGATAGGCTTGCTGGCTTCTATTTGCTAATGCAGGTAATTTTTTGGAAATATCTCAGGAACGGTAAGTCCTAGAGAGCTGAGACTAAAACCTTCCCGGACACCTGATGTACCTGTGTGCTAAATTTGGTGAAGATCAGTCCAGTCGTTTGGTCGCGCATAAAGAACAGAACAGACAGACAGACAGAGACTAGCAGAAGGACCCGGCTTCGCACGGGTATATTTCATCTATTTCATTTTATGTTTCCGTGTGTCGTAAAAATATATTGACAGTTTTCCCCATAACAGAGAACTCTACAGTACCCGCCCCTTTAACAATGACCTCCACAATGCCCACCCCTTTAACATTGACCTCCGCAGTGGCCGCCCCTTTAACATTGACCTCCACAGTGCCCGCCCCTTTAACAATGACCTTCACAGTACCTGCCCCTTTAACAGTAACTGCCTTTTTAACAGTGACCTCCACAGTGCCTGCCCCTTTACAGTGACCGCCCATTTAGCATTGGCCACCCCTTTAATAGTGACCTTCATAGTGTCCGCCCCTTTAACAGTGACCTTCACAGTGCCCGCCCCTTTAACAGTGACTTCCACAGTGCCTGCCCCTTTAACAGATACCTCCACAGTGCCCGCCCCTTTAAAAGTGACTTTCACAGTGACCGCCCCTTTAACAGTGACTTTCAGAGTGACCGCCCCTTTAACAATGAACTCCACAGTGCACGCCCCTTTAACAGTGACCACCCCTTTAACAGTGACCTCCACAATGCCCACACCTTTAACAGTGATCTCCACAGTGCCCGCCCCTTTAACTGTGAACTCCACAGTGCCCACCCCTTTAACAGTGACCTCCACAATGCCCACCCCTTTAAAAGTGACTTTAACAGTGACCGCCCCTTTAACAGTGACTTTTACAGTGACCACCCCTTTAACAGTGACTTTTACAGTGACTACCCCTTTAACAGTGACTTTCGCAGGGACCGCCCCTTTAACAGTGACTTTCACAGTGACCGCCCCTTTAACAGTGATTGTTACATTGACTGCCCCTTTAACAGTGACTTTCACAGTGACCGGCCCTTTACCAATGACTTTCACAGTGACCGCCCCTTTAACAGTGACTTTCACAGTGGCCGCCCCTTTAACAGTGACTTTCTCAGTGACCGGCCCTTTAACAGTAACATTGCACAGTGACCCCCCTTTAACAGTGACTTTCACAGTGACCGCCCCTTTAAAAGTGACCGCCCCTTTAACAGTGACTTTCACAGTGACCGCCCCTTTAACAGTGACTTTCACAGTGACCGCCCCTTTAATAGTGACTTTCACAATGACTGCCCCTTTAACAGTGACTTTCACAGTGACTGCCCCTTTAACAGTAACCGCCCCTCTAACAGTGATTTTCACAGTGACCTCCCCTTTAACAGTGACTTTCACAGTGACCGCCCCTTTAACAGTGACTTGCACAGTGACCGCCCCTTTAACAGTGACTTTCACAGTGACCGCCCCTTTAACAGTGACTTGCACAGTGACCCCCCTTTAACAGTGACTTGCACAGTGACCACCCTTCAACAGTGACTTTCACAGTGACCGCCCCTTTAACAGTGACTTTCACAGTGACCACCCCTTTAACAGTGACTTTCACAGTGGCGGCCCCTTTAACAGTGACTTTCACAGTGGCCGCCCTTCTAAAAGTAAACGCCCCTTTAACAGTGACTTGCACAGTGGCCACCCCTTTAACAGTGAGCGCCTTTTTAACAGTGACTTTCACAGTGGCCGCCCCTTTAACAGTGACTTTCTCAGTGACCGGCCCTTTAACAGTAACCGCCCCTTTAACAGTGATTTTCACAGTGACCTCCCCTTTAACAGTGACTTTCACAGTGACCGCCCCTTTAACAGTGACTTTCCCAGTGGCCGCCCCTCTAAAAGTGACCGCCCCTTTAACAGTGACTTGCACAGTGACCGCCCCTTTAACAGTGACTTGCACAGTGACCGCCCCTTTAACAGTGACTTGCACAGTGACCCCCCTTTAACAGTGACTTGCACAGTGACCCCCCTTTAACAGTGACTTGCACAGTGACCCCCCTTTAACAGTGACTTTCACAGTGACCGCCCCTTTAACAGTGACTTTCACAGTGACCACCCCTTTAACAGTGACTTTCACAGTGGCGGCCCCTTTAACAGTGACTTTCACAGTGGCCGCCCCTCTAAAAGTGACCGCCCCTTTAACAGTGACTTTCACAGTGGCGGCCCCTTTAACAGTGACTTTCACAGTGGCCGCCCCTCTAAAAGTGACCGCCACTTTAACAGTGACTTGCACAGTGGCCGCCCCTTTAACAGTGAGCACCTTTTTAACAGTGACTTTCACAGTGGCCGCCCCTTTAACAGTGACTTTCTCAGTGACTGGCCCTTTAACAGTAACATTGCACAGTGACCCCCCTTTAACAGTGACTTTCACAGTGACCGCCCCTTTAAAAGTGACCGCCCTTTTAACAGTGACTTTTACAGTGACCGCCCCTTTAACAGTGACTTTCACAGTGACCGCCCTTTTAATAGTGACTTTCACAATGACTGCCCCTTTAACAGTGACTTTCACAGTGACTGCCCCTTTAACAGTGACTTTCACAGTGGCCGCCCCTCTAAAAGTGACCGCCCCTTTAACAGTGACTTGCACAGTGACCGCCCCTTTAACCACCTCAGCCCCCAGTGCTTAAACACCCTGAAAGACCAGGCCACTTTTTACACTTCTGACCTACACTACTTTCACCGTTTATTGCTCGGTCATGCAACTTACCACCCAAATGAATTTTACCTCCTTTTCTTCTCACTAATAGAGCTTTCATTTGGTGGTATTTCATTGCTGCTGACATTTTTACTTTTTTTGTTATTAATCGAAATTTAACGATTTTTTTGCAAAAAAATGACATTTTTCACTTTCAGTTGTAAAATTTTGCAAAAAAAACGACATCCATATATAAATTTTGCTCTAAATTTATTGTTCTACATGTCTTTGATAAAAAAAAAATGTTTGGGTAAAAAAAAAATGGTTTGGGTAAAAGTTATAGCGTTTACAAACTATGGTACAAAAATGTGAATTTCCGCTTTTTGAAGCAGCTCTGACTTTCTGAGCACCTGTCATGTTTCCTGAGGTTCTACAATGCCCAGACAGTACAAACACCCCACAAATGACCCCATTTCGGAAAGTACACACCCTAAGGTATTCGCTGATGGGCATAGTGAGTTCATAGAACTTTTTATTTTTTGTCACAAGTTAGCGGAAAATGATGATTTTTTTCTTTTTTTTTTTTTTTCTTACAAAGTCTCATATTCCACTAACTTGTGACAAAAAATAAAAACTTCCATGAACTCACTATGCCCATCACGAAATACCTTGGGGTCTCTTCTTTCCAAAATGGGGTCACTTGTGGGGTAGTTATACTGCCCTGGCATTCTAGGGGCCCAAATGTGTGGTAAGGAGTTTGAAATCAAATTCTGTAAAAAATGACCTGTGAAATCCGAAAGGTGCTCTTTGGAATATGGGCCCCTTTGCCCACCTAGGCTGCAAAAAAGTGTCACACATCTGGTATCTCTGTACTCAGGAGAAGGTGGGGAATGTGTTTTGGGGTGTCATTTTACATATACCCATGCTGGGTGAGAGAAATATCTTGGCAAAATACAACTTTTCCCATTTTTTTATACAAAGTTGGCATTTGACCAAGATATTTATCTCACCCAGCATGGGTATATGTAAAAAGACACCCCAAAACACATTCCTCAACTTCTCCTGAATACAGAGATACCAGATGTGTGACACTTTTTTGCAGCCTAGGTGGGCAAAGGGGCCCATATTCCAAACAGCACCTTTCGGATTTCACAGGTCATTTTTTACAGAATTTGATTTCAAACTCCTTACCACACATTTGGGCCCCTAGAATGCCAGGGCAGTATAACTACCCCACAAGTGACCCCATTTTGGAAAGAAGACACCCCAAGGTATTCCGTGAGGGGCAAGGCGAGTTCCTAGAATTTTTTATTTTTTGTCGCAAGTTAGTGGAAAATGCTGATTTATTTTTTTTTTTTTTTTATACAAAGTCTCATATTCCACTAACTTATGACAAAAAATAAAAACTTCCATGAACTCACTATGCCCATCAGCGAATACCTTGGGGTCTCTTCTTTCCAAAATGGGGTCACTTGTGGGGTAGTTATACTGCCCTGGCATTCTAGGGGCCCAAATGTGTGGTAAGGAGTTTGAAATCAAATTCTGTAAAAAATGACGAGTGAAATCCGAAAGGTGCTCTTTGGAATGTGGGCCCCTTTGCCCACCTAGGCTGCAAAAAAGTGTCACACATCTGGTATCTCCGTATTCAGTAGAAGTTGGGGAATGTGTTTTGGGGTGTCTTTTTACATATACCCATGCTGGGTGAGATAAATATCTTGGTCAAATGCCAACTTTGTATAAAAAAATGGGAAAAGTTGTCTTTTGCCAAGATATTTCTCTCACCCAGCATAGGTATATGTAAAATGACACCCCAAAACACATTCCCCACCTTCTCCTGAGTACGGAGATAGCAGATGTGTGACACTTTTTTGCAGCCTAGGTGGGCAAAGGGGCCCATATTCCAAAGAGCACCTTTCGGATTTCACTCGTCATTTTTTACAGAATTTGATTTCAAACTCCTTACCACACATTTGGGCCCCTAGAATGCCAGGGCAGTATAACTACTCCACAAGTGACCCCATTTTGGAAAGAAGAGACCCCAAGGTATTCGCTGATGGGCATAGTGAGTTCATGGAAGTTTTTATTTTTTGTCACAAGTTAGTGGAATATGAGACTTTGTATGAAAAAAAAAAATCAAAAAAAAAAATCATCATTTTCCACTAACTTGTGACAAAAAATAAAAAATTCTAGGAACTCGCCATGCCCCTCACGGAATACCTTGGGGTGTCTTCTTTCCAAAATGGGGTCACTTGTGGGGTAGTTATACTGCCCTGGCATTTTCCAGGGGCCCTAATGTGTGGTAAGTAGGTAAATGACCAGTGAAATCCGAAAGGTGCTCTTTGGAATGTGGGCCCCTTTGCCCACCTAGGCTGCAAAAAAGTGTCACACATCTGGTATCGCCGTATTCAGGAGACGTTGGGGAATGTGTTTTGGGGTGTCTTTTTACATATACCCATGCTGGGTGAGAGAAATATCTTGGCAAAAGACAACTTTTTCCATTTTTTTATACAAAGTTGGCATTTGACCAAGATATTTATCTCACCCAGCATGGGTATATGTAAAATGACACCCCAAAACACATTGCCCAACTTCTCCTGAGTACGGCGATACCATATGTGTGACACTTTTTTGCAGCCTAGATGCGCAAAGGGGCCCAAATTCCTTTTAGGAGGGCATTTTTAGACATTTGGATACCAGACTTCTTCTCACGCTTTGGGGCCCCTAGAATGCCAGGGCAGTATAAATACCCCACATGTGACCCCATTTTGGAAAGAAGACACCCCAAGGTATTCAATGAGGGGCATGGCGAGTTCATAGAAATTTTTTTTTTTTGGCACAAGTTAGCGGAAATTGATATTTTTTATTTTTTTCTCACAAATTCTCCCGTTCCGCTAACTTGGGACAAAAATTTCAATCTTTCATGGACTCAATATGCCCCTCACGGAATACCTGGGGGTGTCTTCTTTCCGAAATGGGGTCACATGAGGGGTATTTATACTGCCCTGGCATTCTAGGGGCCCTAAAGCGTGAGAAGAAGTCTGTAATATAAATGTCTAAAAATTTTTACGCATTTGGATTCCGTGAGGGGTATGGTGAGTTCATGTGAGATTTTATTTTTTGTCACAAGTTAGTGGAATATGTGACTTTGTAAGAAAAAAAAATAAATTCCGCTAACTTGGGCCAATAAAAAGACTGAATGCAGCCTTACAGGGGGGGGGGATCAATGACAGGGGGGTGATCAATGACAGGGGGGTGATCAGGGAGTCTATATGGGGTGATCACCCAACTGTCATTGATCACCCCCCTGTAAGGCTGCATTCAGACGTCCGTATGATTTTTACGGATCCGATCAGTCTATCAGTGGATCCGTAAAAATCATGCGGACATCTGAATGGAGCTTTACAGGGGGGTGATCAATGACAGAGGGGTAATCAATGACAGGGGGGGTGATCAGGGAGTCTATATGGGGTGATCACCTCTGTCATTGATCACTCCCCTGTAAGGCTGCATTCAGACGTCCGTATGATTTTTACGGATACGATCAGTCTATCAGTGGATCCGTAAAAATCATGCGGACATCTGAATGGAGCTTTACAGGGGGGTGATCAATGACAGAGGGGTAATCAATGACAGGGGGGTGATCAGGGAGTCTATATGGGGTGATCACCACAGTCATTGATCACTCCCCTGTAAGGCTGCATTCAGACGTCCGTATGATTTTTACGGATCCGATCAGTCTATCAGTGGATCCGTAAAAATCATGCGGACATCTGAATGGAGCTTTACAGGGGGGTGATCAATGACAGGGGGGTGATCAGGGAGTCTATATGGGGTGATCACCTCCGTCATTGATCACTCCCCTGTAAGGCTGCATTCAGACGTCCGTATGATTTTTACGGATCCGATCAGTCTATCAGTGGATCGGTAAAAATCATGCGGACATCTGAATGGAGCTTTACAGGGGGGTGATCAATGACAGGGGGGTAATCAATGACAGGGGGGTGATCAGGGAGTCTATATGGGGTGATCAGGGGTGATCAAGGGCTAATAAGGGGTTAATAAGTGACGGGGGGGGGGTGTAGTGTAGTGGTGCTTGGTGCAACATATTACTGAGCTGCCTGTGTCCTCTGGTGGTCGATCCAAACAAAGGGGACCACCAGAGGACCAGGTAGCAGGTATATTAGACGCTGTTATCAAAACAGCGTCTAATATACCTGTTAGGGGTTAAAAAAATCACATCTCCAGCCTGCCAGCGAACGATCGCCGCTGGCAGGCTGGAGATCCACTCGCTTACCTTCCGATCCTGTGAACGCGCGCGCCTGTGTGCGCGCGTTCACAGGAAATCTCGCGTCTCGCGAGAGGACGCACCGGCGCGTCCACCCAGAACAACAGGACCGCCGCAAAGACGCAATCCTGCGTACGGCGGTCCTGAGGAGGTTAACAGTGACTTTCACAGTGACCGCCTCTTTAACAGTGACTTGCACAGTGACCCCCCTTTAACAGTGACTTGCACAGTGACCCACATTTAACAGTGACTTTCCCAGTGCCCGCCCCTTTAACAGGGACCTTCATAGCGCCCTTCCCTTTAATAACAGTGACCTCCACTGTGCCCGCCCATTTAATAACAGTGACCTCCGAAGTGTCCGCCCCTTTAATAACAGTGACCTCCACTGTGCCCGCCCCTTTAAAAACCGTGACCTACACAGTTCCCGTCCCTTTAAGCAGTAAAGAAAAATAGCTGGGTTGTTATGGAAAGCTGGAGTAAAACTGTGTTTATGGCAGTTGGGATTTGAAGAGAAAAACTTGCAGGTTTGTATTGGCTAGTGTGGGTCATTCTTTTGGGAATATCTCAGGAACGGTACGTCCTAGAGAGCTGAGACCCGGTATAAAACCTTTCCAGACACCTGATGTGCCTGTGTGCCAAATTTGGTGAAGATCGGTTCAGTCGTTTGGTCGCGCATAAAGAACGTCTAGACAGACAGACGTCTAGACAGACAGACAGAAATTCATTTTTATATATATAAGAGACTAGCAGAAGAACCCGGCTTTGCACGGGTATATTTAATCTATTTCATTTTATGTTTCCATGTGTCGTAAAAAGATATCGACAGTTTCCCCCATAACAGTGACCTCTACAGTACCCACCCCTTTAACATTGACCTCCACAGTGGCCGCCCCTTTAACATTGACCTCCACAGTGGCCGGCCCTTTAACAATGACCTTCACAGTACCTGCCCCTTTAACAGTAACTGCCTTTTTAACAGTGACCTCCACAGTGCCTGCCCCTTTAACAATGACCACCCATTTAGCATTGACCACCCCTTTAATAGTGACCTTCATAGTGTCCGCCCCTTTAACAGTGACCTTTACAGTGTCCGCCCCTTTAACAGTGACTTCCACAGTGCCTGCCCCTTTAACAGATACCTCCACAATGCCCGCCCCTTTAAAAGTGACTTTCACAGTGACCGCCCCTTTAACAATGACTTTCGCAGTGACCGCCCCTTTAACAGTGACTTTCACAGTGACCACCCCTTTAACAGTGATTTTTACATTGACCGTCCCTTTAACAGTGACTTTCACAGTGACCGGCCCTTTACCAATGACTTTCACAGTGACTTTCACAGTGACCGGCCCTTTACCAATGACTTTCACAGTGACCGGCCCTTTAACAGTGACTTTCACAGTGACCGGCCCTTTAACAGTGACTTTCACAGTGACCGCCCCTTTAACAGTAACATTGCACAGTGATTCCCCTTTAACAGTGACTTTCACAGTGACCGCCCCTTTAAAAGTGACCGCCCCTTTAACAGTGACTTTTACAGTGATCGCCCCTTTAACAGTGACTTTCACAGTGACCGCCCCTTTAATAGTGACTTTCACAATGACTGCCCCTTTAACAGTGACTTTCACAGTGACTGCCTCTTTAACAGTAACCGCCCCTTTAACCATGATTTTCACAGTGACCTCCCCTTTAACAGTGACTTTCACAGTGACCACCTCTTTAACAGTGACTTTCACAGTGACCGCCCCTTTATCAGTGACTTTCACAGTGACCTCCCCTTTAACAGTGACTTTCACAGTGACCGCCCCTTTAACAGCGATGCCCCTTTAACAGTGGCTTTCACAGTGGTCGCCCCTTTAACAGTGACCGCTCCTTTAACAGTGGCCACCCATTTAACAGTGACTTTCACAGTTACCGCCCCTTTAACAGTGACTTTTACAGTGACCACCCCTTTAACAGTATCTTTCACAGTGACCGCCCCTTTAGCAGTGACCGCCCCTTTAACATTGACTTTCACAGTGACCGCCCCTTTAACAGTGACTTTCACAGTGACCGCCCCTTTAACAGTGACTTTCACAGTGACCGCCCTTTTAACAGTGACTTTCACAATGACTGCCCCTTTAACAGTATCTTTCACAGTGACCGCTCCTTTAATAGTGACCACCCCTTTAACATTGACTTTCACAGTGACCGCCCCTTTAACAGTGACTTTCACAGTGACCGCCCCTTTAACAGTGACTTTCACAATGCCCGCCCCTTTAACAGGGACCTTTATAGCGCCCTTCCCTTTAATAACAGTGACCTCCACAGTGCCCGCCCATTTAATAACAGTGACCTCCACAGTGCCAGCTCCTTTAATAACAGTAACCTCCACAGTGTCCACCTCTTTAAGCAGTAAAGAAAAATGGCTGAGTTTGTGTTTATGGCAGTTGGGATTTGAAGAGAAAGACTTGCAGGCTTGTATTGGCTAATGTGGGTCATTTTTTGGGAATATCTCAGAAACGGTACGTCCTAGAGAGCTGAAACCTTCCCGGACACCTGATGTACCTGTGTGCCAAATTTGGTGAAGATTGGTCCAGTCGCGCATAAAGAACGTCCAGACAGACAGACAGACAGACGTCTAGACAGACAGACAGACAGAAACTAATTTTTATATATATAAGAGATATACTGTACATTTGTTTCTTATCAGGTTCGTTCTTTGGAACAAGCTAACAGTGAACTGGAATGTAAAATCCATGAGTTCTACGAGAGAAAGTCCTCCATCAGCGCTTTTGACCCAAGTGAATTCTATAAGACAATTAACAAGTTACACTCTCAGGTAATATTATCTCTCTTGTGATTACATGTATTTTCAAAAATTTTCCCATATTGTGTTGTTGCCACTAGATGGCAGTATGATAGGTTATCTATTGTTGCATTCATTCTATTATTTTATATTTATCATTTATTCTACATTCCATTTTAGATCCTTGAGGCCACCACTGATCATGTCAAGATGTTACTGCAGATTGATATTGCAAAACTCGCTGCTGATGACTTCAAAATGAAGTAAGTGACATAACACCTTAATAGTTTTGACCACATGTGAAGCTTTTAAAGCAGTAGACATGGTGCATTATCACATATAACCTTCAATTCCTCTGTTTGCCCTTTGCTCTGTAGATTTGAATCAGAACTGGCCATTAGGTTTGGAGTAGAGAATGACACAGCTGGATTGGGTAAGGTCCTGGATGAGCTGACCATCAACTGCTCTGATCTGGAGCTGGAGATTGAAGGCCTGAAAGATTTGCTGATCTACCTGAAGATAGATCATGAAGAGGTACGGCTATCCATGGTCATTTTTTGGGGCAGGGACTCCATACCTGTAACTTTTACTTATTATATCAGCTTTTTTCTTGTCTTTGCTGTATATGTTTTTCTGTTAGTCTTGGCTGTCTAGTAGCATTAACATAATTTTCCCTTGTTTTAGGAACTGACTTATCTTAAGGGACAGATTGGAGGAAAGGTCAACGTAGAAGCTGATTTTTCTCCAAGCGTTGACGTGTCTAAGATCCTTGCAGTAGTGAGAGAGCAATATGAGAACGTGGCGAAGAACCGTCAGGAGGTGGAGAACTGGTACCAAACACAGGTATGCAAAAAATCCAATAAGGCTAGGTAGGAATGGCCAGAATAGGAGATCAAAATTTGAGTGAAATTAACCCGTTCCACTGATTCTTGACTTCTTTTTTTTCCAACAGACTAAATTCAGAATATTCTAGGAAAGAGATCACAGAACTGAGACGTACATCCCAGAGCCTGGAAATTGAGCTACAATCACTACTGCACATGGTGAGTCCGCAGGTCTTCCAGTGTCCTTTAAAGGTGAAATCTATTCCAAAAAATATACGGTATATACTGTACTCTGTATATCTTTATCTCTTCAACCGTCCGATCGCTTAGTTATAACATTGGTTCTTCTTTTCTATATTGCAGAAACAAGCTCTGGAAGGAACACGAGCGGAAACAAATGATCGATATGGAAACGAACTTAGGAAAATCCAGATTTTGATCTCTCAGAATGAACTCGAACTCCAGCAAGTGAGATCAGACTATGAGAACCATTCTATGGAATATAGAAGACTACACTGCGTGCAGAATTATTAGGCAAATGAGTATTTTGACCACATCATCCTCTTTATGCATGTTGTCTTACTCCAAGCTGTATAGGCTCGAAAGCCTACTACCAATTAAGCATATTAGGTGATGTGCATCTCTGTAATGAGAAGGGGTGTGGTCTAATGACATCAACACCCTATATTAGTTGTGCATAATTATTAGGCAACTTCCTTTTCTTTGGCAAAATGGGTCAAAAGAATGACTTGACAGGCTCAGAAAAGTCAAAAATAGTGAGATATCTTGCAGAGGGATGCAGCATTCTTAAAATTGCAAAGCTTCTGAAGCGTGATCATCGAACAATCAAGCGTTTCATTCAAAATAGTCAACAGGGTCGCAAGAAGCGTGTGGAAAAACCAAGGCGCAAAATAACTGCCCATGAACTGAGAAAAGTCAAGCGTGCAGCTGCCAAGATGCCACTTGCCACCAGTTTGGCCATATTTCAGAGCTGCAACATCACTGGAGTGCCCAAAAGCACAAGGTGTGCAATACTCAGAGACATGGCCAAGGTAAGAAAGGCTGAAAGACGACCACCACTGAACAAGACACACAAGCTGAAACGTCAAGACTGGGCCAAGAAATATCTCAAGACTGATTTTTCTAAGGTTTTATGGACTGATGAAATGAGAGTGAGTCTTGATGGGCCAGATGGATGGGCCCGTGGCTGGATTGGTAAAGGGCAGAGAGCTCCAGTCCGACTCAGACGCCAGCAAGGTGGAGGTGGAGTACTGGTTTGGGCTGGTATCATCAAAGATGAGCTTGTGGGGCCTTTTCGGGTTGAGGATGGAGTCAAGCTCAACTCCCAGTCCTACTGCCAGTTTCTGGAAGACACCTTCTTCAAGCAGTGGTACAGGAAAAAGTCTGCATCCTTCAAGAAAAACATGATTTTCATGCAGGACAATGCTCCATCACACGCGTCCAAGTACTCCACAGCGTGGCTGGCAAGAAAGGGTATAAAAGAAGAAAATCTAATGACATGGCCTCCTTGTTTACCTGATCTGAACCCCATTGAGAACCTGTGGTCCATCATCAAATGTGAGATTTACAAGGAGGGAAAACAGTACACCTCTCTGAACAGTGTCTGGGAGGCTGTGGTTGCTGCTGCACGCAATGTTGATGGTGAACAGATCAAAACACTGACAGAATCCATGGATGGCAGGCTTTTGAGTGTCCTTGCAAAGAAAGGTGGCTATATTGGTCACTGATTTGTTTTTGTTTTTGAATGTCAGAAATGTATATTTGTGAATGTTGAGATGTTATATTGGTTTCACTGGTAAAAATAAATAATTGAAATGGGTATATATTTGTTTTTTGTTAAGTTGCCTAATAATTATGCACAGTAATAGTCACCTGCACACACAGATATCCCCCTAAAATAGCTAAAACTAAAAACAAACTAAAAACTACTTCCAAAAATATTCAGCTTTGATATTAATGAGTTTTTTGGGTTCATTGAGAACATGGTTGTTGTTCAATAATAAAATTAATCCTCAAAAATACAACTTGCCTAATAATTCTGCACTCCCTGTACTTGATATTAAGACAAGATTGGAGCAAGACATTGCCACCTACAGGAAGGGGAAGACATAAGGTATGGAGTCTGGACAAGAACTGTGATAATATTTACAGTCAGGTCCATAAATATTGGGACATCGACACAATTCTAAAATTTTTGGCTCTACACACTACCACAATGGATTTGAAATGAAACGAACAAAATGTGCTTTAAAGAGGTTCTGCACTTTCATTTAACTGATGATCTATCCTCTGGATAGATCATTAGCTTCTGATCGGCGGGGGTCCGACAACCGGGACCCCCGGCGATCAGCTGTTTCAGAAGGCAGCGGCGCTCCAGCCTTCTCACTGTTTACCGCCGGGCCGCCGGCCCACTGACGTCACGACTAGTATCAACTAGCGTGGGCGCGGCTAAGCTCTGTTCACTTGAATAGAGCTTAGCCGCGCCCACGCTAGTTGATACTAGTCGTGACGTCAGTGGGCCGGCGGCCCGGCGGTAAACAGTGAGAAGGGCGCGGCGCTGCTGGAGCGTCGCTGCCTTCTGAAACAGCTGATCGGCGGGGGTCACGGGTGTCGGACCCCCGCCGATCAGAAGCTGATGATCTATCCAGAGGATAGATCATCAGTTAAATGAAAGTGCAGAACCCCTTTAACTGCACACTGTCAGCTTTAATTTGAGGGTATTTACATCCAAATCAGGTGAACGGTGCAGGAATTACAACAGTTTGCATATGTGCCTCCCACTTGTTAAGGGACCAAAAGTATTGGGACAGAATAATAATCATAAATCAAACTTTCACTTTTTAATACTTGGTTGCAAATCCTTTGCAGTCAATTACAGCCTGAAGTCTGGAATGCATAGACATCACCAGACGCTGGGTTTCATCCCTGGTGATGCTCTGCCAGGCCTCTACTCAACTGTCTTCAGTTCCTGCTGGTTCTTGGGGCATTTTCCCTCAGTTTTGTCTTCAGCAAGTGAAATGCATGCTCAATCCGATTCAGGTCAGGTGATTGACTTGGCCATTGCATAACATTCCACTTCTTTCCCTTAAACTCTTTGGTTGCTTTTGCAGTATGCTTTGGGTCATTGTCCATCTGCACTGTGAAGCGCCGTCCAATGAGTTCTGAAGCATTTGGCTGAATATAAGCAGATAATATTGCCCAAAACACTTCAGAATTCATCCTGCTGCTTTTGTCGGCAGTCACATCATCAATAAATACAAGAGAACCAGTTCCATTGGCAGCCATACATGCCCATGCCATGACACTACCACCACCATGCTTCACAGATGAGGTGGTATGCTTAGGATCATGAGCAGTTCCTTTCCTTCTCCATACTCTTCTCTTCCCATCACTCTGGTACAAGTTGATCTTGGTCTCATCTGTCCATAGGATGTTGTTCCAGAACTGTGGAGGCTTTTTAGATGTCGTTTGGCAAACTTTTATCTGGCCTTCCTGTTTTTTAGGCTCACCAATGGTTTACATCTTGTGGTGAACCCTCTGTATTCACTCTTGTGAAGTCTTCTCTTGATTGTTGACTTTGACACACATACACCTACCTCCTGGAGAGTGTTCTTGATCTGGCCAACTGTTGTAAAGGGTGTTTTCTTCACCAGGGAAAGAATTCTTCAGTCATCCACCACAGTTGTTTTCTGTGGTCTTCCGGGTCTTTTGGTGTTGCTGAGCTCACCGGCGCGTTCCTTCTTTTTAAGATTGTTACAAACAGTTGTTTTGGCCATGCCTAATGTTTTTGCCATCTCTCTGATGGGTTTGTTTTGTTTTTTCAGCCTAATGATGGCTTGCCTTACTGATAGTGACAGCTCTTTGGATCTCATCTTGAGAGTTGACAGCAACAGATTCCAAATGCAAATAGCAGACTTGAAATGAACTCTGGACATTTTATCTGCTCATTGTAATTGGGATAATGAGGGAATAACACACACCTGGCCATGGAACAGCTGAGAAGCCAATTGTCCCATTACTTTTGGTTGATTAACAAGTGGGAGGCACATATGCAAACTGTTGTAATTCCTACACTGTTCACCTGATTTGGATGTAAATACCCTCAAATTAAAGCTGACAGTCTGCAGTTAAAGCACATCTTGTTCATTTTATTTCAAATCTAGTGGTGGAGTATAGAGCAAAAAATGTTACAATTCGATGTCCCAATATTTATGGACCTGACTGTATATAGTGGACTGTGTCATTTGTTGAATTATACTGAAAATCACTTTGTTCCTTTTTTTGTATATTTCGGGCACAACCACAATAAAATAATTTTTAATTATGTTTTATTTTTTTGTCAACAGCTTGTTGTCAGCTCAGCAACTGGAAACACAGAAAAGGGAGTCATCTTTGCCTCAGTATTTATTTGTATACCATGTAGGTCCTAATGGGCCAACCCCTGATCATACACTGTATTAGGGGATAAGAATGTTATAGAAAGGGGGGTCCTCCACTTAGTGGTCACTCAAAGTGAATGTCCACCTTTTAACACAATCTAATATAATTTTTTGTGTAAGTGTTATCTTAATTGCTCCCATTCTTACCCTGAACCTTGTTTTACCTTCAGGTGTTAAAATGGTCAGCAAGGAACAAGCCCAAAGTACCAGCACAACAACAATCAAGACTGTAAAACTTCTTGTGGAAGTGGTAGATGGAAAAGTGGTGTCCTCAACAATTTTGGAATAAGTGTGCAAGATCACAAGCTAGACGTATCATGGATGTGGAATCTCTGATCAGCATCTGTCTGTTCTCTGTGTGTTCATCCTTTATAGATTGTTTCACTGGGTCACAACTTGTCTTAATGCAGTGCAGTTGCTCTGGTGATCTCTCTCCACTGATCTTTGTTTTCAAGCTGCCAACAGTCCAGAATGTGATAGTTGCAGTCAGTGACCACGGCGGTCACGTGCTGTACTACTGGTATCACTGCTTGGTGGTGCCAATATATACAGCACATGACCACTGAGGCTGGAGGAACAACTGTGCTGGATAGGCCAGGGATTTAAGAGGTGAATAGTTTTTTATAATATTTGCAGCGGACCGGACAACATCTTTAACACTGATATTCATAGATTGTGCAAAACACCTCCTCCACCCTTCAGAGCATCTATGTCAGGCAGCTGGCACTCAAGACTTGTTCGGGCCAGGATATGTAATGTCTCAAACATTCCTTCTGCCATGGCAAAGGCTATGTACCTCCTAATTGCTTGGGGAAATGATAGTCCCGCCCCCTAGGAGTTATAGAAGTTTCTTTACTAGGCAGGGTGCTCACCTCAACATATGGATGGGGCACCCTGGGAAGAGATCATTGAGTAGCAGGACACATAGTCAGCCTGGCATTACATTGATGTTGAAGTGGTGTTGTGGGAATTAAATATTGATAACCTTTGCTCTCAGATGATCACTGTGACCTTTTCACAGTATACTAAGTACAGACCTTACATTGTATAGTGGCTGTGATTGGTATAACAGCCCAGGCCAATTCACTTGAATGGGACTAAGGCTACCTTCACATATGCGTTTTTGCCTGATCCGGCAGGGATCAGCAAAAACGCTTTAGTTATTGATAATACAATCAGCTGCATCCGTTATGAACAGATCCAGTTTTGTTATCTTCAAAATGGCAATGACAGATCCGTCAATAAAACAATTGTCCTCATCGGGGTCTGGACCTGACAGCAGTTCGTCATCGTGTGCCCATGAGTGGGATTTGATGGCATCTGGCACGTTGGAGAGGTGTTCTGTTCACGGATGAGTCCCGGTTTTCACTGTTCAGGGCAGATGGCAGACAGCGTGTGTGGCGTCATGTGGGTGAGCGGTTTGCTGACGTCAACGTTGTGGATCGAGTGGCCCATGGTGGCAGTGGATTTATGGTATGGGCAGGCATATGTTATGGACAACGAACACAGGTGCATTTTATTGATGGCATTTTGAATGCACAGATATACTGTGATGAGATCCTGAGGCCCATTGTTGTGCCATTCATCCACGACCATCGCCTCATATTGCAGCATGATAATGCATGGCCCAATATTGTAAGGATCGGTACACAATTCCTGGAAGCTGAAAACATCCCAGTTCTTGCATGGCCAGCATATTCACCGGACATGTCACCCATTAAGCAGTAAGGCAATACTGTGCACATTTCAGAGTGGACTTTTATTGTGGGCAGTCTAAGGCACACTTGTGCAATATTCATGCTGTCTAATCAGCACCCTGATATGCCACACCTATGAGGTTGGATGGATTATCTCGGCAAAGGAGAAGTGCTCACTAACACAGATTTAGACAGATTTGTGAACAATATTTGAGAGTAATGGGTCTTTAGTGTATGTAGAAAATGTTTCAGATCTTTGAGTTCAGCTCATGCAAAATGGGAGGAAAACCTAAAGTGTTGCGTTTATATTTTTGTTCAGTGTATATTTGCACATAGAGCAATGACCACATGCAAAATTGTCTTTTAGGGGGCACTTTTCTAACCAATTTCGTTCTGGTTCTTGGAAATTACTCCTCACAATGACATCTTTAATTGTTTTACACCTCCTAAGGGTTCATGCACACAACTGTATGCTCTCCGAGACATACGGTCCGTGAGCAGGCTGTATGTCCGGGAGAGGCAATCATCGTGCGCACAGCATCATAGGTTACTACCGTCTTTCCCCGAAAATAAGACATCCCCCGAAAATAAGACCTACCTCTAGTTTTGCCTATCCCTGTAATATAAGGCATCCCCCCGAAAATAAGGCCTCCCCGATAATAAGGCCTCCCCGATAATAAGGCCCCGCCAGAATATAAGGCCCCTGACGCTACCGTAGGGCGTCTGAATCCTCTGGACTGTAGCGGCGGCTGCCGGCGTGCAGCTCACTGATTGGCCGCAGCGCATCCAGAGCTGTTCAGGCAGTGCGAGGTCTCTTTAAATCAGAGAGCCTGCGCTGCCGCCAGGAGAAGCTGCCGCCTGCTGCTCGCTCTGCCCTGACGGAATCTGGCTGACTCGCGATTAGACAGTGAGTCGCACGGGGCAGGAGCTGGGCACATTGTGTGGAATCTGGCTGGCACAGACACACAGGGGTGACTGAGGTGGTGGGGGGGGGAAATGTTTGATAAAGTAGTGGGGGATGTCTGGTGAAGGTGGGAGGGGGGAGAGAGACTAAATAATCCACTGTCCACTGGCACAGGGTAGTGGGATCACTTAAAATGACACAGGGGGATCAGAGGTGGGAATCAAAATGACACAGGAGGATCAGAAGGGGGTACTACCGTAAAATAGTAATCCCCCTCCCCTCTGATTCTCTTGTGCCATTTTGATTCCCCCCTCTGATCCCCCTGTGTCATGGAAAATAAGACATCCCCTGAAAATAAGACCTAGCGCATTTTTGGGAGCAAAAATTAATATAAGACACTGTCTTATTTTCGGGGAAACAGGGTATGATGCTGTGCGCATTGGGCCGCCCGCAGGACTATAGTCCCGCACTCATATGATATTATGAGTGCGGGACAATAGCCCCGTGGGCGGCTTGATGCGCACAGCATCATAGTAACCTATGATGCTGTGCACTCCCATGCGCACTGTGGCGAAACTAACTTCGCCACTGGGTTTTGGAGGGGCCTGTTTGCCAGCCTCTTGCCTAAGGATTATGGCCCATATACTAACTTTGAAGGAGAAGACAGACCGGCCGCACAGCCTAAATCTGTGGAACTGTTTTGGGCAGGAAAGCCATGCTTGATTTTTGGATATGTTGTTCACCCAGATCAGAGCTATCCATGGATGTATAAATTATGGGGATATGTGGGGTTTTGAGGTGTTTTCTGTGTTTTGGGGAAAAATGTGTGTTTCTGCCTGTGAGTGCTTAAGTTAGCCCATTATGTTTGGTAATTGTATCACAGTCAGAGCCCATTGTGTTTTGGTAATTGTATTTTGTTGATTGCGTCAAAGACAATGCCTATTCTGTTATTAAGTGCGTCACAGGCAATGCCATTGTGTTTGTTAATTGCGTCACAGACAATGCCATTGTGTTTGTTGAATGTATAGTTTTGGTGTTTAAACTGTAAAACTGTAAAGGATTGGCTGGTATGTTATGTCCTCAGTTCCCAACCAGGTCCACGGGGTGGTACCCTTCTTGGAAAATGTGTATATAAGTCAATGCTTGTGTGTTCAATAGAGAGTTCCTGTTTTACCCTTCATCATGTTGAGGCTGGTGTTTGGGTAACTGATCGACACTGGGGATTGCTATACGCTGAAGATTTGCTATACTCCCCTGGCTATAACTACTAGCTCTTGTAAGAGCTTGTTCATGGTTCCTGCTCTCTGGATTTAGGAGAGGTTCACCCACTGGAAGCTGACGCCCGGTCTTGGGTCCAGCGTGAGTGGAGGACGGTGAGACCCCAACCAAGCTGCAGCGGTTCGTGGGGTCTGTGGTGGTTACGGTGTCAAGTTGAGTGCTTGGAGCCCTCGGGAAGCACTAGGAGCATCCATCAATGGAGGTACCCAGTCGGGGTGCCAGGAAATCCGTTACACGCACGATGTATGCCACCTCAGGACATATGGCCCTCTCATGGACCGTATTTGTCGGAGGGGAGACGGTCGTGTGCATGAGCACTAAAGCTGACAATGGGGTTAAACTGTGTTTTATCTTTCAAAGTATTATCTTGCACCAAGATATGCCAATTAAAAAGAATGGCCCGCTTAATAGCTGGAGCCATAGGAGAATAATCAAATGTGAACACCACCTTATCTTCACTTGCTTTGGACCTAGGATTAACCTTTTGAGGGGTGGATACATTTCTATACGCCATGTCAATTACCGGGTAGCCACGTTGAAGGAAACGTTTCTTTAAAAATTTGGATTGCTCAAATAACTCACCCTGATCTGACACAATTCTTTTAAGTCGCATAAATTGGTCATATGGTACGGCCAATTTCACATGAGGTGGATGGAAGGAACAGGGGAGCGCCCAGGAATTTTGTCTAGGGGGGGTCCAAAAGGCAAAAAATGTGGCACGTGTAGCGTGCTGTGCCAATTCTTTTGCCCGCCCGTCTTTCAAAGCCCCCTTCATATTTAAAAATGCGGCGTGCGTAGCGTGCTGCGCCGATTCTTTTGCCTGGCCCTTTCTAAAAGCCCTGTAGGAGTAGAAAAATGTGGCGCGTGCAGAACAGGGAAGGGAGATGCCTCTCCCCTGCCCCGCTGCAGCACAGCCATCTGTATCGCTGTCCTGAGGACGGCGATACGAATCTCGTACTGCCCCTCCCCACCGCCGGCTACTAGAACCAGGGCCGCACCACCTGTGGTGATCCTCAGTGCAGTCCTGAGGGATAAAAAAAAAGACAAATTATTCACTGGTTGTTCTGGGGAAGGGGGGGGGGTGTCCAGACCCGCTGGACCACTACTGTTCGTGCGCCACTGGAAGGAATCGTAATGTAGTAGTGAATTCGGAATTCGTGGAGGTCGGTTTTCTGTATATGTTAGTGAGACTAGAACCGCCTCTAATTTCCACTTTGACATCCAGAAACTCCAACTCCTGAAAATTAATTTTACTTGTGAATCGCATATTCATCTGGTGTTTGGTATTGAGGTTTTCCCCGAATTCGTCAAACTGCACTACGGTCCCCATCCATGCGATGAACACATCGTCAATAAATCTAAGAAATGTCTTAATATAGCATACAAAAGGGTTATCAACCGTGAATATATATTTCTCTTCAAACACTGAAAGAAAGAAGTTAGCAAAAGTACATGTCAGTGGAGTCCCCATCGCTGTCCCTGATCGGTGCAAGAACCACTTCTTGTTAAACATGAACGCATTATGTGTCAAAATAAAAAGCACTGCTTTGGTGACAAAAGCTACAAAATTAGCTGTTTTTTTATAACTCTCCAAAACATCGCGGACGCACTGCACCCCCAAATCCGCACACTCACAGCAGTGCCGACCAAACTTTCTATTTTTTGTTACAATAAAAATAAATAAGCATAAAAAGATAAACATCATAGGCATTGCTGCATCCAAAAACGGCCATACTATTAAAATGTACAAATATTTATCTCATACGGCGAACGGCAGAAAGAAAATGAAAATGGCTGATTCTCCGTTTTTTCCTCACTTCATCTCTTCAAACAAATTGAATAAAAAGTCATCAAAAAGTCGTACACACCCCAAAATGGTATCAACAAAAAGTACAGATTGTCCGCAAAAAAAGAGCCCGTACACAGCTCCATAATACCAAGTATAAAAGTTAAGGGGGTCAGAATATGGCAACGAAAAGAAAAAAATATTTTTTTCCCAAAGTTTTTATTTTATTCAGTATTAAAATCTATATAAATGGGGTATCGCTGTAATCGTACTGACCCGGACAATGGCACAGGACAGTTTTACCACACAGGGAACAGTGTAAAAACAAAACCCATAAAACTGTAGCGGAATTGAGTTTTTTTTTTTCAATTCCACCCTATTTGGAATTTTTTTCCAGCTTCCCTCATTGTATGCAATAGTAAATTGTGCCATTAGAAAGTGCAACTTGTTCTGCAAAAAACAAGCCCTTGGTTATGTAAACGGAAAAATATAAAAAACAATTATGGCTCCGGAAAGGTAAGGAGTGAAAGCCGAAAACGCAAAAATGGAAAATCCCAGGGTGCTGAAGGGGTTAACAGTCAAATTATAGAGGAAGGATAGTGCAGGGGGGATGCTGCCCTATTACACTAGATTCAGGTCAGAAACAAACTAACCTAACCCCCCTCTCTTTCCCACTAGAAGGGGGGCACTGTTGGCATGTGGCACGCAGGACTCCACTGGGTACATTATAAATGGTTGTTTAGCATACACCCGCCGTCTTTACGCTGCGCCGCCTGCAGCAGTACTGTAAATCATTGCGGCACGTGTCTGTAATCTTCATGTCAGTGTGAAGCCTGTGGGGATGATTTTTGGGGATGTTGCGAGATTTGTGCTCTGAAGATTATCTTGTTGCTCAGTCATAATTTAGTCTGAAGTTATCTGTGTGGTAATATAGCTGCTGGTTACAGATCCTGCTCCTCCAGATCTGCCGCAGCTGACATGTGTATTATATCATTCTGCAGGAGCTGTGTATTGTGATGTTCTGCAGCAGCTGGGACACAGAACTGTATAATACACTCTTCAGCTGCCAAAAAGAGAACGGGAGCACTACATGTCATTCAGGAAAAGAAATGTTCTGCTACTATAACCCGAGAAGTCACAGGGGCCTCTACAGGATGCAGTTTCTGCCACTATCCACTAGGTGGTGAACTCTTCGCTTGTCAGAATGGCATTTCTAAACAGTGACTGTATATAGAGATATGTGAATGAGTTTCAAGTTAACCCCACTAAGAATGTTTTTCCAGTTTTCCAATAACAGACACTTTAAATTATATGGTGCCCTTAAAAAATACAACTTATTCCTCAAAAAAAATAAAAAAAATAAGGCTATATGAAGAGAAAATTAAAAAAGTTATGGCTATTAGAACATGGGGAGGAAAGAAAACGAAAATGCAAAACCAAAATATATTATATAGGGATGAGCAAATTGCACTTCGGATCCAAGATCTGAAGTACAGCATTAAAATGTATGGGCTTCGGGGAGGCAAACTTTGTTACGTCTGAAGTCGTGCAAGACTTCAGTGAAGTCTTATTCTGTATACCGTATATTCTGTATGGACACCACACAGTACCACTTCTTCTGCCCTGTATACTGGGTATAATTCTCAGTATCTGCTCTTATTCTGTATATATGGACACCACACAGTACCACTTCTCCTGTCCTGTATACTGGGTGTAATCCTCAGTGTGCAGGAGCCAGTGGACGGGTGTGGTCGTGTTTGGAGGCGCTCCTGCTGATTGTCCAGCCACTTCCAGGGATTTTTCCACCTTTCTCAGCCCAGGCCCTGCCTCTCTCTCCCCAGGGAGCTGGTAGGGTCCTGGGCCATGAAGCGACTGAAGACCCAGGATCCTGCTTCCCGGGGTAGGCCGGCGGGAGGTAGGGGAGGTGAGCTACCGGCCTCAGTTCCATCTTCCGCCTCGGGGGTCAGAAGATCCAGCAGGAGTCGTGGTGCAGCGGCCCCTGCAGCCCCCGGAGGTGAAGCCGCGTCCATCGCTGGCAGTTCCAGGAGGGCGGACAGTAGCCCTCCTAGAGGTACGCGGAGTGCTCCTGGGGATGGGACGGTTCCAGTTGAGGCTGACTGGGGCAACATGAAGCCCCGGGAACTAATCGCCGTTTACAGCTCCCGGATCACAGCCTACCTCCGGGAGTACGAGGAAGCGAATAGGACTCTCAAGAAGGTGAGGGAGAACCTAAAGCTTGAGAGGGGGAAGGTGGACAAAGCAGCCAGAAAAAACAGGCCAGAAATATCGAGAAAAATAAAAGTCTTAAAAGCAGTTATTAAAGAGCTGCAGGAAAGAATGGGGGCCATTCTGGATAACAGTGGTCCCTTTAAGGAAAAACTCATGAACGATGAAAGGTTCAATGAAATGGCTGGAAACCAAAAGCAGCAAGAAGATGACTCCTCTAGTGAGGAGGAAGAGTCGGACATGGGGGGGCAGCCTGCGGAAACTGGCATCACCGCAGAGCAGGTATGCCTGCCCCCCACTAGTTCTGATGAAGAAGGCGGGTACAGTGAGAACAGCGGAGTTGGGGGGCAGCTTATGGCTGAAATACGCCACCTGGAGTCCCCCAAAATTTGTGAGGACATTTGCTTTGGTGACGAATTGCCTGAAGATGAGCCAATAGGAAAGAAGAGAAAGGCAAAGACATTAAAGCCAGAGGTGAGGTATGTCTATGTGACCCACCCTGCGTGCCCTGGGCCAGCTGAAAAGCCAGCTCAGGGCACGAACCCCACCATCCTCCCTGGCCCGGTCTCTGCTGTGGGATCGGTGCGTAGGAGTGGGGAGACAGACGTGGCAAAGATGGCGCAGGACGCCGTCCCTGTTTGCGGTAACAGGGGCGGTGAGGAAAAGCTGGAGGGGCCAGACAGGAAGGCTCCCGTGGCGGGCGGCGAGGGGGGATGGTTGGTGGTCGGATGGCTCCGCCCGCCTCTGCTGGGGCACTGGACAAGTGCCGGGTGGAGGTGCGGCGGGGCGGTGTGGCTGCCACTGCCCCCCTTGCAGAGGTCGTTGTCGGGATCCCTGTTCTGGGGTCTGCCTCCTCTGCCCCGGTCTGCTTCGCCGCTCCCGTGCGCCCTGCAGCCCCCCCTGCCGGTTTTGGCATGGCGGTGGGGGACAGGGGGGTGGTGGGGACGGCTGTGGGTGGAGGGGGTTGGACCGCGGGTACAGAGGTGTCCCGATCCGGAGTTGCAGGGGGAGGGTGCGAGGTGGCTGCCTCCGCCCCTCCCAGTTTGTATGCCCAAGTCCTTGCCGGGGTTCCAGTCTCCTCTGCCCCGGTCTGCTCCGCTTCAGTCCCTTCCGCTGGTATTGTCGTGGCGGCGGGAGTGGAGGCGCAGTGGGAGTGGTCAGGGGTGGAGGAGGTGGGGCTTCGGATGTCCAGAAAAGAGCTCAGAGCAGTGTGTGTGTAGGCAGAGAGGGAGGGGGCGGTCCTGATGCGAGTGTGGTGCGCACCGCCCCTCCCTCCTGCACTGTCCGTCAAGTGGATAAAGCCGGCGTGGCTGGGACCAGTGGTTCTACAGCCCGCTGGCCCGAAAAATCAGGAAAGACTGAAAAATCAGGAAAGACTGTTAAAAATGTGTCCAGCAAGGAGATGCTGGACAAAAGAAATAATGTGACCTCGGTCCCCTCTGGCCCAGCAGTGTGTGTGGGGGGAGGGGAGAGTGTGGTAGTGGCCACTGAAGAAGTGGTCACTTGTGTAAATACAGTTTTTGTTAGTGGTGTTGGTGTTGCCCTGGGCCCTGATGGAGGGGTGAATGTTGGAGGTCGGCCGCCCACTGTACAAGTGGCCGGTGCGCCTCATGTAGCCCCTTCAGAGGGGTCTGGAGTGGCATCTGCTGTAGATAGGTCTGGGTGGGATGGGGGTGGGCCTGGTCCAGCTGCCCCTCCTGCGTCGGTTACGCCTGGCAGAAGTTATGCTGGTGTGGTTGCCGGCGCAGGGGGGGAGGGGCGGTCCTCATTGTCCTCCCCATTACCAATGTCTGGTGACGGTAACTTGCAGCGGCAACTTCTAGAGGCTCTTAGGAGAGGGGAGAATTCCATTACAGTAGGAGGGCAGCAGGTGGATCTATCCTTCTGGATAGACAGGCATGGCCTGCGTGCCTTCCGAGAGCAAGGCGGGGGCGAGACCACCTGGTCTTCACCCACAACCGGCCCCGGGTCAATGTTGTCTGTCTGAAGTGGAGAGGCAATGAAGCATGCCCTACCAGAAAGAGGGTGGCAGAGCTTCTCTTTCGGATGGGCATCAGGGCATGTGACATCTTTGCCCTGATACATCCGTATGGCACCCGGGAGTTTGATGTCAGTTTTGCCCAGCCAGAGGGTCTTGAACTTTTCTGGTCTGGGTATGAACTGGCAAAAGACCAGCCGGACTGGCAGGGTTTTTTTGTGCAAGCGATAACCCGCCAGAATGAGGTCAAGAAGGTGACCGTTCTCACCCGTAACGAGTCACTTTCTTGTGTTGACATCTTGACCTGGTTGAGCAGGTACGGGGACGTCCAGGGTCTTCCTAGCAAGAACCTGGATGAGTTTGGCATCTGGTCGGGTGCCTGGACGTTTCAGATTAAGTTGAAACATTCAGGGGGGTCGGTTTCCCACATACCATCATCTGCTTTCCTTGGTCGGGATAGGATCATGGTGTTCTACAGGGGGCAGCCTAAGCTGTGTTACAAGTGCGGCAGCCCTTCGCACTTCAGCGCCAGCTGCCAAGTGCAGAGGTGCGCGTTGTGCGGGAGTGAAGGCCATCTAGCTGCATCTTGTGGGCAGATTAGATGCAACCTGTGTGGTGAGCTAGGGCACCCGTTCAGTCGTTGCCCTCGCTCTGTCGCCAACGTGGCTCGTGCACGCGCGGAGGCGAGCCGGGAGGCCCCCACCGCCGAGGCGAGTGCTGGCGAAGGCGACAGGGCAGTGGGGTCGATGAAGAGAAAAGACGGCCCGTCCCAGCAGAGACGGAGGGAGAGGCATCAAATGGAGAGGAAGCAGGTGGAACCCCGTCCTGGGGTGATGCCTGGGCACTCCCAAGAGAATGCCTCTCCTAGAGCTGAGACCCTGGGGGATATCGAGGGGAATGAGGAACTCAGGAGACTAGACCGTTCCGAGGTGACTCTGTCCTCTTGCTACGAGAGTGCAACAGAGGGGAGTGAGACAGAGTCTAAAAGAATAAGAAGGAAACGTCTGACCAAAAAAAGATCTAGCCCGACTAGAGTGCCTGTGGAAGGCAAAGCCAGCTCCCCCTTGGACCTCTCTAATCCTGACTCTCTTCCCCTGGATCTTTCCAACCGGTACCTCACCTTGGATGAGATCTCCGCCTCCTCTTCTTCCGGGGAGGAGGTTCAAGGTGGGGGGCCGGAGGGGCAAGAGAAGGAGCCTCTGGAAGGGCCCGCGCCTCCCTCCGGTGAGGATGCAAGGTCCTCGGGAGGTGGGGCGGGTCCAGACACTGGGAATGGGAATGACAAGGGTGGTGCGAAGGGGGAGGCGGTGGTGACTAATGAGATGGACACCACTGTCTCTCTCAAAAGAGATTGTGCCACCTTAGGGGGTAGCCCCAAAAGGGGTAAGAAGAAGAACAAGAAGGGGAAGGGAAGGAAGAAGGCTGTCTAACTTAATCACTCTGTATGGCGGCACTCCGTTGACGCTGGCGACCATTAATGTCGCCAGTATTAAATCGGATGCGGCTAGGTTTGCAGCCTTTGATTTTCTCAGCCGGGTTGAAGCTGACATTTTATTTTTGCAAGAGACCAGGCTGCCAGATTTGGCGGCTGTGTATAAAGCAAAAAAGGAGTGGAGGTGTGGTTCACCATATTGGTCTCTTGCGGCTGAGCCGTATAGCGGAGTGGCGGTTCTTTTTACCGCACCAGTAGAAAGCCGACGAGTGATTGAGTTAGAAATGGGGAGGTGTTTGATTTTAGATGTCCTCATGAAGGGTCAAGAGCTTCGCCTGATAAACATCTATGGTCCCCAAACCAGGTGGGATCGGAAGCGTCTCTTTATGAGGATCAAACCTTTCCTTTTTACGAGTCGGCAGGTGGTCTTTGGCGGGGACTTTAATACAGTCACAAGGTCCCAAGACCGGGGAGGCGCCAGAACCCGGCTGGCTTATGATAGTGTATCCCTGAATAGCATAGCTAGCGAGGCTCACCTGGTGGATGTCCACATTAGGCACACCCCAGGCCACGGTGGTTTCACTTATTATAGAGGTAGTCAGATTAGGTCTAGAATAGACAGGTTTTATTTAAAGGAGGAGACTACCTTTTCACCTTTAGAGGTGGTAGAGGTGGAATTCTCCGATCACTGTATGATTATGTTCTCTTTGAATGTTGCAGAATCCCCCCAAATGGGAAGAGGCTATTGGAAGCTAAATTCGGCCCTCCTGGAGGAAGCAGAGGTGAGACAATCCTTTAAGGACTTCCTTCAGAGTCAGGTAGAGTTGCTGGATCTTTGTGACACTAAGCCTGAGTGGTGGGAGATATTCAAAGATCGGGTGGCAAAATTCTTCCGCCAGTTCTCGAGCCTCAGGTCCCTGGACAGGTACCGCTTGTATCAGGGTCTGAGGAGGAAACTCGAACAACTGGTCTCGACTGGAGGTAGCCGAGAGGATATCTCCAGGGTGAAATCTTTGCTTAAGAGGTGCCAGTACAATAGGCACACATCTTTGGTTTTTGAGAGGGATTTCGGGAAGTACCGCTCGCCCGACACTTACAGAAACTGTAAGATGTTAGTGAAAAGTAAGTTGGTGACGGGACTGGTCGATGGTACGGGATCTCTGGATAGGTCCAGATCAGGGATCTTGGAAATCGTCAAGTCCTTCTACTCGTGCCTCTTGAGGAAGAAGGATCTGAATCGGGACAGGATTTCGGCTTTCCTGGCTGAAACCATCCCTGAGTCAAGAGTAGACCTCTCTCTTGGCGTTTTGATAGAAGAAATCAGAGAAGAGGAAGTCAGCCTGGCGATCGAAGGGCTTGCCCTAAAGAAGTCACCAGGCCTGGATGGCTTAACATCCGAGTTTTATAAGACCTTTAAGGACTCCTTGGTTCCCATCTTGACTAAGGTATTCAATGAGTGCCTTTCCTCGGGTGCTCTGCCGAAGTCAATGAGGAGGTCAGCTCTGATCCTTATATCAAAGGGTAAAGATCCGAGCCGTATTGAGAATTGGCGTCCCATAGCGCTTCTCAATACGGACAGAAAGATCCTGGCCAAGATACTGTTTAAACGGTTGGTGCAGTTTGCACCCCGGCTCCTTTCGGAGACCCAACATTGCTCAGTTCCAGGCCGAAGCACGTTTAGTGCTGTGCTCGGTGTCCGAGAGGCAGTGGAGCAGAGTAGGGCGGGTAACTGGAAGGGGTACATGCTGGCTTTAGATCAGGCAAAGGCTTTTGATCGGGTTAACCACGAGTACCTCTGGGCAGTCCTTCTGAAATATGGCCTGCCGGGAGGGTTTGTCGATTGGCTAAAGATCTTGTATGCAGGGGCAGAGAGTTTCTCGTTGGTGAACGGTTGGTCTGGCACCCCTTTTGAGGTTGGGTCTGGAGTCCGCCAGGGTTGTCCATTGAGCCCGCTCTTATACGTGTTTGCGATTGATCCTTTTATTAGGAGGATTGATCGGGGACCGTTAGCGGGAGTCAGGATGAGTCTGGAGGAGCCAGAAGCCACTCTGAGGGTGGTGGCGTATGCCGATGACGTCACTGTTTTCGTGTCCTCGGGAGGGGAGGCGGAATACGTGATGTCGGAGGTAGAACGCTACTCGGAAGTCTCCGGGTCCGTGATTAACCGGGATAAGTGTGAGAGTCTCTGGCTGGGAGGGGGTGATCCATCTTTCGGTCTCCTGGACACCCTCCCAGAGCCCCAGTCGTCAGCCAAAGTCCTAGGCGTTCAATTCGGCCATGGGGATTATCCCACCCAAAATTGGGACAGCAGGCTCACGATCGATGCTCAGAAGGTTGACCAGTGGAAGGGTTGGTCTTTGACCCTCAGGGAAAGGGTGAACCTGATCAAGACTTACCTTCTCCCTTTGCTTATCTATTTGGCCAGTGTATGTGTTTTGCCAGAACCTCTCTGGACTCGGGTTTACAGTCTGTTCTTTCAACTGTTATGGGGGAATAGGCTGAACCTAGTCAAGAGAGAGGTGACATACCGTACGAGGAGATTAGGGGGGTTGGGTATGGTCAACCCAGTGGTGTTCCTTGTGAACACCTTTGTTAAGATCAACCTGGCAAACCTCTGGAAAGAGAGGGCTCCTCCGTGGGTAGTCTCTTGCAGGGGTTGGTTTCGGCCTTTCTTCCAGGAGTGGGAGACTGGAGGGCAAGTGAAGGATTTGCGTACACCTCACGGATATCTTCCGGCTTATGTCACCCCGATTCTGAAGGTGATCCGCCAGTGGGGTTTGGGAGTGAGGGAAATCAAGACCCAGTCAAGGAGATCCCTTGACGAGAGGGTCTTGTTGACCCACTTCTGGAAGCCCCTGGCCCTTAAGGATTGCCCAAGCCGGGATCTAGACAAGGGGTTACAGTTGTTAAATTCGGCAAGGATCCCCTTGAAGTTTTGGGACTTGGCTTGGCGCTGGTTTCACGGGAAGCTGTATGTAAGGGACAACTTGAAGTACAGGAACTCTGATGAAAGGGGTTGTCCCCGGGAGGAGTGTGGCGACATACTGGAAAGTATGGAGCACTTCCTGCTTCGGTGTCCCTTTAATACAGAGGTTTACAAACGGGTGGGTGCATCCATTGGCTGGCCTAGGCTAGCCAACCTCTCCTATGCGGAATGAGCTTATGGAGCATTCAAAGGTTTGGGAAGAAGGGACCCATGCACAGCTTTTATAGTTAGCATAGTGATCAGGTACTTCACATGGAACGCACGGTGTTTAGTTTCAACCCAGCAGAAAGTCCTCCCTGTGGAAGAGGTGTGTAGGAACATTCTAGGTGACCTGGCGAAGGTTCGCTCTCTTGAGTGCGAGAAGGTGGGTACGGATGGGGTCTCTTACCTCTGGAGAGGCTTCACCTTTGATGTGCCTTAGCCTCAGTAGCACTTTTCCTGGTGTTGGGCTGAGGCTTTCACATTAGGTTTTTGTTTTGTATTTAAGATGAGTTTTTGAAGAAAGGTTTGCAAATGACTGAACTTGGGCCTTCGGGTGGATTTTAATATTGGTTTGTATAGATTGATATGGTTGTTATAAGATGTATATATTGAATGATAGGGTAAGTGGGGTGTAGTTAGGTTGGGTGGGATGGGGTTGGGGGGTTCATATTTTTGTGTGGGGAGACCTGCATCCAGCCCTGGACTATGCGGACATAGGAGGACATGAGGCGAGGGGCTGGGTGTGTGTGGTGGAGGAAGGGCTGGCCTCATGGAGGGATAAGAGGCGGAGGTTGGCCCTGGGTGAAGGTGATGGGATAGATAGATTGGTAGGGATAGTATAGGTTTTCTCATAAATGTGTGTGTGTGTATAAAAAAAAAAAAAAAAAAAAAAAATATAATAATTTAAAAAAATATATATAATATAATAATAATAATATAAAAAAATAAAAAAATTATAAAAAATAAAAAAATTGGTTATTTGATATTTCTATTATGATTTCTATTATGATTATTTAATTTGTGTTGATTATTTATTGTGATAAGTTGTCATTTATTTTCGGTTATAAACTATTTGTATAAATTTGTATATAGTCAGGGTTCAGCTGGATCGGATGTTTAGGTTAGGCTAGGTTTCTTTTTCTCTTTTCATTTTCTCTATTTAGTAGGTATGAATGAGATAGTATGCATGTAGCTGGGCCAGTAGGGTAAGTGTATATACTTTATACCTTGTTTTATATCTTGTTTGGAAATTTTATGGCAAAGTTTTTGTATTTTTGTATAAAATTAAAAGAGTTCCTCAGTATCTGCTCTTATTCTGTATATATGGACACCACATAGTACCACTTCTGTCCTATATACTGGGTGTGATCCTCAGTATCTGCTCTTATTCTGTATATATGGACACCACATAGTACCACTTCTTCTGTCCTGTATACTGGGTGTGATCCTCAGTATCTGCTCTTATTCTGTATATATGGACACCACACACAGGGCCATCCTTAACAAGGGGCAAAAGGGGCAGCTGCCCCGGGCCCAGTTGCTCCTTGGGGGCCCAAGGCAGCTGACTCTTGAGCCCTGATGGCCACTGTCCCGGGTGTCAGGCTGTCAGCTACACAGGGGGGTGCTGCCATGCCTGCCGGCACTCCAAGCAGCGAACTGTGAGAGCTGTGATTCTCTTAGGAGAAAGGACCTTAGATGACATCATCACCATGTGACCAGTAACCTAGCAATATTACTGGTCACACGGCTATGAGGTTATCAAAGGTCCTTTCTTTCTACCAGGAGTGTTGCTGCAGGAGAAGTTTGCCTTAACTGTGGAGCTTTTTTTGTGAAGATTACATCAGGAAAAGGTGACGGGGGCTGTTATGCTAATATACTGTTACCTGTATGCTGTATACTGTGGGGGGCTGTATACTGTGGTGTACTGTATACTGTGGTGTACTGTATACTGTGGGGTGCTGTATACTGTGGGGTGCTATACTCTACTGTATACTGTGGGGTGCTGTATACTGTGGGGGGCTGTATACTGTGATGTGCTATATTGCTCTACTGTATACTGTGGGGTGCTGTATATTGTGGAGTGCTATACTGCTCTACTGTATACTGTGGGGGGCTGTATATTTTGGGGTGCTGTATACTGTGGGGTTCTGTATACTGTGGTGTGCTATACTGCTCTACTGTATACTGTGGGGTGATGTATACTGTTGCGTGCTATACTGCTCTACTATATACTGTGGGGTGCTGTATACTGTATAGTGTGGGTGCTGTATACTGTGGGGTGCTGTATACTGTGGTGTGCTGTATACTGTGGTGTGCTGTATACTGCATAGTGTGGGGTGCTATACTACATACTGTGGGTTGCTGTATACTATAGGGTGCTATACTGCATACTGTGGGGTGCTGTATACTATAGGGTGCTATACTGTATACTGTGGGGTGCTGTATACTATAGGGTGCTATACTGCATACTGTGGGGTGCTGTATACTATAGGGAGCTATACTGCATACTGTGGGTGCTGTATACTATAGGGTGCTGTATACTATATGGTGCTATACAGCATACTGTGGGGTGCTGTATACTATAGGGTGCTATACTGCATACTGTGGGCTGCTGGGGTGCACTGTAACGCTAGGGTGAGCTGATCCCCGGTCTTCTTCCTGCAGAGCGGTGCCCACTTCCAGCCTGAGCCCAGCTTCCCAGAGCGGGCCGTATGTCCGGGAGAGGCAATCATCGTGCGCACAGCATCATAGGTTACTATGATGCTGTGCGCATTGGGTCGCCCGCAGGACTATAGTCCCGCACTCATATGATATTATGAGTGCGGGACAATAGCCCCGTGAGCGGCTCGATGCGCACAGCATCATAGTAACCTATGATGCTGTGCGCTCCCATGCGCACTGTGGCGAAACTAACCTCGCCACTGGGTTTTGGAGGGGCCTGTTTGCCAGCCTCTTGCCTAAGGATTATGGCCCATATACTAACTTTGAAGGAGAAGACAGACCGGCCGCACAGCCTAAATCTGTGGAACTGTTTTGGGCAGGAAAGCCATGCTTGATTTTTGGATATGTTGTTCACCCAGATCAGAGCTATCCATGGATGTATAAATTATGGGGATATGTGGGGTTTTGAGGTGTTTTCTGTGTTTTGGGGAAAAATGTGTGTTTCTGCCTGTGAGTGCTTAAGTTAGCCCATTATGTTTGGTAATTGTATCACAGGCAGAGCCCATTGTGTTTTAGTAATTGTATTTTGTTGATTGCGTCAAAGACAATGCCTATTCTGTTATTAAGTGCGTCACAGGCAATGCCATTGTGTTTGTTAATTGCGTCACAGACAATGCCATTGTGTTTGTTGAATGTATAGTTTTGGTGTTTAAACTGTAAAACTGTAAAGGATTGGCTGGTATGTTATGTCCTCAGTTCCCAACCAGGTCCACGGGGTGGTACCCTTCTTGGAAAATGTGTATATAAGTCAATGCTTGTGTGTTCAATAGAGAGTTCCTGTTTTACCCTTCATCATGTTGAGGCTGGTGTTTGGGTAACTGATCGACACTGGGGATTGCTATACGCTGAAGATTTGCTATACTCCCCTGGCTATAACTACTAGCTCTTGTAAGAGCTTGTTCATGGTTCCTGCTCTCTGGATTTAGGAGAGGTTCACCCACTGGAAGCTAACGCCCGGTCTTGGGTCCAGCGTGAGTGGAGGACGGTGAGACCCCAACCAAGCTGCAGCGGTTCGTGGGGTCTATGGTGGTTACGGTGTCAAGTTGAGTGCTTGGAGCCCTCGGGAAGCACTAGGAGCATCCATCAATGGAGGTACCCAGTCGGGGTGCCAGGAGATCCGTTACACGCACGATGTATGCCACCTCAGGATATATGGCCCTCTCATGGACCGTATTTGTCGGAGGGGAGACGGTCGTGTGCATGAGCCCTAAAGCTGACAATGGGGTTAAACTGTATTTTATCTTTCAAAGTATTATCTTGCACCAAGATATGCCAATTAAAAAGAATGGCCCGCTTAATAGCTGGAGCCATAGGAGAATAATCAAATGCGAACACCACCTTATCTTCACTTGCTTTGGACCTAGGATTAACCTTTTGAGGGGTGGATACATTTCTATACGCCATGTCAATTACCGGGTAGCCATGTTGAAGGAAACGTTTCTTTAAAAATTTGGATTGCTCAAATAACTCACCCTGATCTGACACAATTCTTTTAAGTCGCATAAATTGGTCATATGGTACGGCCAATTTCACATGAGGTGGATGGAAGGAACAGGGGAGCGCCCAGGAATTTTGTCTAGGGGGGGTCCAAAAGGCAAAAAATGTGGCACGTGTAGCGTGCTGTGCCAATTCTTTTGCCCGCCCGTTTTTCAAAGCCCCCTTCATATTTAAAAATGCGGCGTGCGTAGCGTGCTGCACCGATTCTTTTGCCTGGCCCTTTCTAAAAGCCCTGTAGGAGTAGAAAAATGTGGCACGTGCAGAACAGGGAAGGGAGATGCCTCTCCCCTGCCCCGCTGCAGCACAGCCATCTGTATCGCTGTCCTGAGGACAGCGATACGAATCTCGTACTGCCCCTCCCCACCGCCGGCTACTAGAACCAGGGCCGCGCTACCTGTGGTGATCCTCGGTGCAGTACTGAGGGATAAAAAAAAAGAAAAATTATTCACTGGTTGTTCTGGGGGGGGAGGGGGGTGTCCAGACCCGCTGGACCACTACTGTCGGTGCGCCACTGGAAGGAATCGTAGTGTAGTAGTGAATTCGGAATTCGTGGAGGTCGGTTTTCTGTATATGTTAGTGAGACTAGAACCGCCTCTAATTTCCACTTTGACATCCAGAAACTCCAACTCCTGAAAATTAATTTTACTTGTGAATCGCATATTCATCTGGTATTTGGTATTGAGGTACTCCCCGAATTCGTCAAACTGCACTACGGTCCCCATCCATGCAATGAACACATCGTCAATAAATCTAAGAAATGTCTTAATATAGCATACAAAAGGGTTATCAACCGTGAATATATAATTCTCTTCAAACACTGAAAGAAAGAAGTTAGCAAAAGTACATGTCAGTGGAGTCCCCATCGCTGTCCCTGATCGGTGCACGAACCACTTCTTGTTAAACATGAACGCATTATGTGTCAAAATAAAATGCACTGCTTTGGTGACAAAAGCTACAAAATTAGCTGTTTTTTTATAACTCTCCAAAACATCGCGGACGCACTGCACCCCCAAATCCGCACACTCACAGCAGTGCCGACCAAACTTTCTATTTTTTGTTAAAATAAAAATAAATAAGCATAAAAAGATAAACATCATAGGCATTGCTGCATCCAAAAACGGCCATACTATTAAAATGTACAAATATTTATCTCATACGGCGAACGGCAGAAAGAAAATGAAAATGGCTGATTCTCCGTTTTTTCCTCACTTCATCTCCCCAAACAAATTGAATAAAAAGTCATCAAAAAGTCGTACACACCCCAAAATGGTATCAACAAAAAGTACAGATTGTCCGCAAAAAAAGAGCCCCTACACAGCTCCATAATACCAAGTATAAATGTTAAGGGGGTCAGAATATGGCAACGAAAAGAAAAAAATATTTTTTTCCCAAAGTTTTTATTTTATTCAGTATTAAAACACAAAAAAAATCTATATAAATGGGGTATCGCTGTAATCGTACTGACCCAGAGAATGGCACAGGACAGTTTTACCACACAGGAAACAGTGTAAAAACAAAACCCATAAAACTGTAGCGGAATTGAGTTGTTTTTTTTCAATTCCACCCTATTTGGAATTTTTTTCCAGCTTCCCTCATTGTATGCAATAGTAAATTGTGCCATTAGAAAGTGCAACTTGTTCTGCAAAAAACAAGCCCTTGGTTATGTGAACGGAAAAATATAAAAAACAATTATGGCTCCGGAAAGGTAAGGAGTGAAAGCCGAAAACGCAAAAATGGAAAATCCCAGGGTGCTGAAGGGGTTAACAGTCAAATTATAGAGGAAGGATAGTGCAGGGGGGATGCTGTCCTATTACACTAGATTCGGGTCAGAAACAAACTAACCTAACCCCACTCTCTTTCCCACTAGAAGGGGGGCACTGTTGGCATGTGGCACGCAGGACTCCACTGGGTACATTATAAATGGTTGTTTAGCATACACCCGCCGTCTTTACGCTGCGCCGCCTGCAGCAGTACTGTAAATCATTGCGGCACGTGTCTGTAATCTTCATGTCAGTGTGAAGCCTGTGGGGATGATTTTTGGGGATGTTGCGAGATTTGTGCTCTGAAGATTATCTTGTTGCTCAGTCATAATTTAGTCTGAAGTTATCTGTGTGGTAATATAGCTGCTGGTTACAGATCCTGCTCCTCCAGATCCGCCGCAGCTGACATGTGTATTATATCATTCTGCAGGAGCTGTGTATTGTGATGTTCTGCAGCAGCTGGGACACAGAACTGTATAATACACTCTTCAGCTGCCAAAAAGAGAACGGGAGCACTACATGTCATTCAGGAAAAGAAATGTTCTGCTACTATAACCCGAGAAGTCACAGGGGCCTCTACAGGATGCAGTTTCTGCCACTATCCACTAGGTGGTGAACTCTTCGCTTGTCAGAATGGCATTTCTAAACAGTGACTGTATATAGAGATATGTGAATGAGTTTCAAGTTAACCCCACTAAGAATGTTTTTCCAGTTTTCCAATAACAGACACTTTAAATTATATGGTGCCCTTAAAAAATACAACTTATTCCTCAAAAAAAAAAAAAAAAATAAGGCTATATGAAGAGAAAATTAAAAAAGTTATGGCTATTAGAACATGGGGAGGAAAGAAAACGAAAATGCAAAACCAAAATATATTATATAGGGATGAGCAAATTGCACTTCGGATCCAAGATCTGAAGTACAGCATTAAAATGTATGGGCTTCGGGGAGGCAAACTTTGTTACGTCTGAAGTCGTGCAAGACTTCAGTGAAGTCTTATTCTGTATACCGTATATTCTGTATGGACACCACACAGTACCACTTCTTCTGCCCTGTATACTGGGTATAATTCTCAGTATCTGCTCTTATTCTGTATATATGGACACCACACAGTACCACTTCTCCTGTCCTGTATACTGGGTGTAATCCTCAGTGTGCAGGAGCCAGTGGACGGGTGTGGTCGTGTTTGGAGGCGCTCCTGCTGATTGTCCAGCCACTTCCAGGGATTTTTCCACCTTTCTCAGCCCAGGCCCTGCCTCTCTCTCCCCAGGGAGCTGGTAGGGTCCTGGGCCATGAAGCGACTGAAGACCCAGGATCCTGCTTCCCGGGGTAGGCCGGCGGGAGGTAGGGGAGGTGAGCTACCGGCCTCAGTTCCATCTTCCGCCTCGGGGGTCAGAAGATCCAGCAGGAGTCGTGGTGCAGCGGCCCCTGCAGCCCCCGGAGGTGAAGCCGCGTCCATCGCTGGCAGTTCCAGGAGGGCGGACAGTAGCCCTCCTAGAGGTACGCGGAGTGCTCCTGGGGATGGGACGGTTCCAGTTGAGGCTGACTGGGGCAACATGAAGCCCCGGGAACTAATCGCCGTTTACAGCTCCCGGATCACAGCCTACCTCCGGGAGTACGAGGAAGCGAATAGGACTCTCAAGAAGGTGAGGGAGAACCTAAAGCTTGAGAGGGGGAAGGTGGACAAAGCAGCCAGAAAAAACAGGCCAGAAATATCGAGAAAAATAAAAGTCTTAAAAGCAGTTATTAAAGAGCTGCAGGAAAGAATGGGGGCCATTCTGGATAACAGTGGTCCCTTTAAGGAAAAACTCATGAACGATGAAAGGTTCAATGAAATGGCTGGAAACCAAAAGCAGCAAGAAGATGACTCCTCTAGTGAGGAGGAAGAGTCGGACATGGGGGGGCAGCCTGCGGAAACTGGCATCACCGCAGAGCAGGTATGCCTGCCCCCCACTAGTTCTGATGAAGAAGGCGGGTACAGTGAGAACAGCGGAGTTGGGGGGCAGCTTATGGCTGAAATACGCCACCTGGAGTCCCCCAAAATTTGTGAGGACATTTGCTTTGGTGACGAATTGCCTGAAGATGAGCCAATAGGAAAGAAGAGAAAGGCAAAGACATTAAAGCCAGAGGTGAGGTATGTCTATGTGACCCACCCTGCGTGCCCTGGGCCAGCTGAAAAGCCAGCTCAGGGCACGAACCCCACCATCCTCCCTGGCCCGGTCTCTGCTGTGGGATCGGTGCGTAGGAGTGGGGAGACAGACGTGGCAAAGATGGCGCAGGACGCCGTCCCTGTTTGCGGTAACAGGGGCGGTGAGGAAAAGCTGGAGGGGCCAGACAGGAAGGCTCCCGTGGCGGGCGGCGAGGGGGGATGGTTGGTGGTCGGATGGCTCCGCCCGCCTCTGCTGGGGCACTGGACAAGTGCCGGGTGGAGGTGCGGCGGGGCGGTGTGGCTGCCACTGCCCCCCTTGCAGAGGTCGTTGTCGGGATCCCTGTTCTGGGGTCTGCCTCCTCTGCCCCGGTCTGCTTCGCCGCTCCCGTGCGCCCTGCAGCCCCCCCTGCCGGTTTTGGCATGGCGGTGGGGGACAGGGGGGTGGTGGGGACGGCTGTGGGTGGAGGGGGTTGGACCGCGGGTACAGAGGTGTCCCGATCCGGAGTTGCAGGGGGAGGGTGCGAGGTGGCTGCCTCCGCCCCTCCCAGTTTGTATGCCCAAGTCCTTGCCGGGGTTCCAGTCTCCTCTGCCCCGGTCTGCTCCGCTTCAGTCCCTTCCGCTGGTATTGTCGTGGCGGCGGGGAGTGGAGGCGCAGTGGGAGTGGTCAGGGGTGGAGGAGGTGGGGCTTCGGATGTCCAGAAAAGAGCTCAGAGCAGTGTGTGTGTAGGCAGAGAGGGAGGGGGCGGTCCTGATGCGAGTGTGGTGCGCACCGCCCCTCCCTCCTGCACTGTCCGTCAAGTGGATAAAGCCGGCGTGGCTGGGACCAGTGGTTCTACAGCCCGCTGGCCCGAAAAATCAGGAAAGACTGAAAAATCAGGAAAGACTGTTAAAAATGTGTCCAGCAAGGAGATGCTGGACAAAAGAAATAATGTGACCTCGGTCCCCTCTGGCCCAGCAGTGTGTGTGGGGGGAGGGGAGAGTGTGGTAGTGGCCACTGAAGAAGTGGTCACTTGTGTAAATACAGTTTTTGTTAGTGGTGTTGGTGTTGCCCTGGGCCCTGATGGAGGGGTGAATGTTGGAGGTCGGCCGCCCACTGTACAAGTGGCCGGTGCGCCTCATGTAGCCCCTTCAGAGGGGTCTGGAGTGGCATCTGCTGTAGATAGGTCTGGGTGGGATGGGGGTGGGCCTGGTCCAGCTGCCCCTCCTGCGTCGGTTACGCCTGGCAGAAGTTATGCTGGTGTGGTTGCCGGCGCAGGGGGGGAGGGGCGGTCCTCATTGTCCTCCCCATTACCAATGTCTGGTGACGGTAACTTGCAGCGGCAACTTCTAGAGGCTCCTAGGAGAGGGGAGAATTCCATTACAGTAGGGGGGCAGCAGGTGGATCTATCCTTCTGGATAGACAGGCATGGCCTGCGTGCCTTCCGAGAGCAAGGCGGGGGCGAGACCACCTGGTCTTCACCCACAACCGGCCCCGGGTCAATGTTGTCTGTCTGAAGTGGAGAGGCAATGAAGCATGCCCTACCAGAAAGAGGGTGGCAGAGCTTCTCTTTCGGATGGGCATCAGGGCATGTGACATCTTTGCCCTGATACATCCGTATGGCACCCGGGAGTTTGATGTCAGTTTTGCCCAGCCAGAGGGTCTTGAACTTTTCTGGTCTGGGTATGAACTGGCAAAAGACCAGCCGGACTGGCAGGGTTTTTTTGTGCAAGCGATAACCCGCCAGAATGAGGTCAAGAAGGTGACCGTTCTCACCCGTAACGAGTCACTTTCTTGTGTTGACATCTTGACCTGGTTGAGCAGGTACGGGGACGTCCAGGGTCTTCCTAGCAAGAACCTGGATGAGTTTGGCATCTGGTCGGGTGCCTGGACGTTTCAGATTAAGTTGAAACATTCAGGGGGGTCGGTTTCCCACATACCATCATCTGCTTTCCTTGGTCGGGATAGGATCATGGTGTTCTACAGGGGGCAGCCTAAGCTGTGTTACAAGTGCGGCAGCCCTTCGCACTTCAGCGCCAGCTGCCAAGTGCAGAGGTGCGCGTTGTGCGGGAGTGAAGGCCATCTAGCTGCATCTTGTGGGCAGATTAGATGCAACCTGTGTGGTGAGCTAGGGCACCCGTTCAGTCGTTGCCCTCGCTCTGTCGCCAACGTGGCTCGTGCACGCGCGGAGGCGAGCCGGGAGGCCCCCACCGCCGAGGCGAGTGCTGGCGAAGGCGACAGGGCAGTGGGGTCGATGAAGAGAAAAGACGGCCCGTCCCAGCAGAGACGGAGGGAGAGGCATCAAATGGAGAGGAAGCAGGTGGAACCCCGTCCTGGGGTGATGCCTGGGCACTCCCAAGAGAATGCCTCTCCTAGAGCTGAGACCCTGGGGGATATCGAGGGGAATGAGGAACTCAGGAGACTAGACCGTTCCGAGGTGACTCTGTCCTCTTGCTACGAGAGTGCAACAGAGGGGAGTGAGACAGAGTCTAAAAGAATAAGAAGGAAACGTCTGACCAAAAAAAGATCTAGCCCGACTAGAGTGCCTGTGGAAGGCAAAGCCAGCTCCCCCTTGGACCTCTCTAATCCTGACTCTCTTCCCCTGGATCTTTCCAACCGGTACCTCACCTTGGATGAGATCTCCGCCTCCTCTTCTTCCGGGGAGGAGGTTCAAGGTGGGGGGCCGGAGGGGCAAGAGAAGGAGCCTCTGGAAGGGCCCGTGCCTCCCTCCGGTGAGGATGCAAGGTCCTCGGGAGGTGGGGCGGGTCCAGACACTGGGAATGGGAATGACAAGGGTGGTGCGAAGGGGGAGGCGGTGGTGACTAATGAGATGGACACCACTGTCTCTCTCAAAAGAGATTGTGCCACCTTAGGGGGTAGCCCCAAAAGGGGTAAGAAGAAGAACAAGAAGGGGAAGGGAAGGAAGAAGGCTGTCTAACTTAATCACTCTGTATGGCGGCACTCCGTTGACGCTGGCGACCATTAATGTCGCCAGTATTAAATCTGATGCGGCTAGGTTTGCAGCCTTTGATTTTCTCAGCCGGGTTGAAGCTGACATTTTATTTTTGCAAGAGACCAGGCTGCCAGATTTGGCGGCTGTGTATAAAGCAAAAAAGGAGTGGAGGTGTGGTTCATCATATTGGTCTCTTGCGGCTGAGCCGTATAGCGGAGTGGCGGTTCTTTTTACCGCACCAGTAGAAAGCCGACGAGTGATTGAGTTAGAAATGGGGAGGTGTTTGATTTTAGATGTCCTCATGAAGGGTCAAGAGCTTCGCCTGATAAACATCTATGGTCCCCAAACCAGGTGGGATCGGAAGCGTCTCTTTATGAGGATCAAACCTTTCCTTTTTACGAGTCGGCAGGTGGTCTTTGGCGGGGACTTTAATACAGTCACAAGGTCCCAAGACCGGGGAGGCGCCAGAACCCGGCTGGCTTATGATAGTGTATCCCTGAATAGCATAGCTAGCGAGGCTCACCTGGTGGATGTCCACATTAGGCACACCCCAGGCCACGGTGGTTTCACTTATTATAGAGGTAGTCAGATTAGGTCTAGAATAGACAGGTTTTATTTAAAGGAGGAGACTACCTTTTCACCTTTAGAGGTGGTAGAGGTGGAATTCTCCGATCACTGTATGATTATGTTCTCTTTGAATGTTGCAGAATCCCCCCAAATGGGAAGAGGCTATTGGAAGCTAAATTCGGCCCTCCTGGAGGAAGCAGAGGTGAGACAATCCTTTAAGGACTTCCTTCAGAGTCAGGTAGAGTTGCTGGATCTTTGTGACACTAAGCCTGAGTGGTGGGAGATATTCAAAGATCGGGTGGCAAAATTCTTCCGCCAGTTCTCGAGCCTCAGGTCCCTGGACAGGTACCGCTTGTATCAGGGTCTGAGGAGGAAACTCGAACAACTGGTCTCGACTGGAGGTAGCCGAGAGGATATCTCCAGGGTGAAATCTTTGCTTAAGAGGTGCCAGTACAATAGGCACACATCTTTGGTTTTTGAGAGGGATTTCGGGAAGTACCGCTCGCCCGACACTTACAGAAACTGTAAGATGTTAGTGAAAAGTAAGTTGGTGACGGGACTGGTCGATGGTACGGGATCTCTGGATAGGTCCAGATCAGGGATCTTGGAAATCGTCAAGTCCTTCTACTCGTGCCTCTTGAGGAAGAAGGATCTGAATCGGGACAGGATTTCGGCTTTCCTGGCTGAAACCATCCCTGAGTCAAGAGTAGACCTCTCTCTTGGCGTTTTGATAGAAGAAATCAGAGAAGAGGAAGTCAGCCTGGCGATCGAAGGGCTTGCCCTAAAGAAGTCACCAGGCCTGGATGGCTTAACATCCGAGTTTTATAAGACCTTTAAGGACTCCTTGGTTCCCATCTTGACTAAGGTATTCAATGAGTGCCTTTCCTCGGGTGCTCTGCCGAAGTCAATGAGGAGGTCAGCTCTGATCCTTATATCAAAGGGTAAAGATCCGAGCCGTATTGAGAATTGGCGTCCCATAGCGCTTCTCAATACGGACAGAAAGATCCTGGCCAAGATACTGTTTAAACGGTTGGTGCAGTTTGCACCCCGGCTCCTTTCGGAGACCCAACATTGCTCAGTTCCAGGCCGAAGCACGTTTAGTGCTGTGCTCGGTGTCCGAGAGGCAGTGGAGCAGAGTAGGGCGGGTAACTGGAAGGGGTACATGCTGGCTTTAGATCAGGCAAAGGCTTTTGATCGGGTTAACCACGAGTACCTCTGGGCAGTCCTTCTGAAATATGGCCTGCCGGGAGGGTTTGTCGATTGGCTAAAGATCTTGTATGCAGGGGCAGAGAGTTTCTCGTTGGTGAACGGTTGGTCTGGCACCCCTTTTGAGGTCGGGTCTGGAGTCCGCCAGGGTTGTCCATTGAGCCCGCTCTTATACGTGTTTGCGATTGATCCTTTTATTAGGAGGATTGATCGGGGACCGTTAGCGGGAGTCAGGATGAGTCTGGAGGAGCCAGAAGCCACTCTGAGGGTGGTGGCGTATGCCGATGACGTCACTGTTTTCGTGTCCTCGGGAGGGGAGGCGGAATACGTGATGTCGGAGGTAGAACGCTACTCGGAAGTCTCCGGGTCCGTGATTAACCGGGATAAGTGTGAGAGTCTCTGGCTGGGAGGGGGTGATCCATCTTTCGGTCTCCTGGACACCCTCCCAGAGCCCCAGTCGTCAGCCAAAGTCCTAGGCGTTCAATTCGGCCATGGGGATTATCCCACCCAAAATTGGGACAGCAGGCTCACGATCGATGCTCAGAAGGTTGACCAGTGGAAGGGTTGGTCTTTGACCCTCAGGGAAAGGGTGAACCTGATCAAGACTTACCTTCTCCCTTTGCTTATCTATTTGGCCAGTGTATGTGTTTTGCCAGAACCTCTCTGGACTCGGGTTTACAGTCTGTTCTTTCAACTGTTATGGGGGAATAGGCTGAACCTAGTCAAGAGAGAGGTGACATACCGTACGAGGAGATTAGGGGGGTTGGGTATGGTCAACCCAGTGGTGTTCCTTGTGAACACCTTTGTTAAGATCAACCTGGCAAACCTCTGGAAAGAGAGGGCTCCTCCGTGGGTAGTCTCTTGCAGGGGTTGGTTTCGGCCTTTCTTCCAGGAGTGGGAGACTGGAGGGCAAGTGAAGGATTTGCGTACACCTCACGGATATCTTCCGGCTTATGTCACCCCGATTCTGAAGGTGATCCGCCAGTGGGGTTTGGGAGTGAGGGAAATCAAGACCCAGTCAAGGAGATCCCTTGACGAGAGGGTCTTGTTGACCCACTTCTGGAAGCCCCTGGCCCTTAAGGATTGCCCAAGCCGGGATCTAGACAAGGGGTTACAGTTGTTAAATTCGGCAAGGATCCCCTTGAAGTTTTGGGACTTGGCTTGGCGCTGGTTTCACGGGAAGCTGTATGTAAGGGACAACTTGAAGTACAGGAACTCTGATGAAAGGGGTTGTCCCCGGGAGGAGTGTGGCGACATACTGGAAAGTATGGAGCACTTCCTGCTTCGGTGTCCCTTTAATACAGAGGTTTACAAACGGGTGGGTGCATCCATTGGCTGGCCTAGGCTAGCCAACCTCTCCTATGCGGAATGAGCTTATGGAGCATTCAAAGGTTTGGGAAGAAGGGACCCATGCACAGCTTTTATAGTTAGCATAGTGATCAGGTACTTCACATGGAACGCACGGTGTTTAGTTTCAACCCAGCAGAAAGTCCTCCCTGTGGAAGAGGTGTGTAGGAACATTCTAGGTGACCTGGCGAAGGTTCGCTCTCTTGAGTGCGAGAAGGTGGGTACGGATGGGGTCTCTTACCTCTGGAGAGGCTTCACCTTTGATGTGCCTTAGCCTCAGTAGCACTTTTCCTGGTGTTGGGCTGAGGCTTTCACATTAGGTTTTTGTTTTGTATTTAAGATGAGTTTTTGAAGAAAGGTTTGCAAATGACTGAACTTGGGCCTTCGGGTGGATTTTAATATTGGTTTGTATAGATTGATATGGTTGTTATAAGATGTATATATTGAATGATAGGGTAAGTGGGGTGTAGTTAGGTTGGGTGGGATGGGGTTGGGGGGTTCATATTTTTGTGTGGGGAGACCTGCATCCAGCCCTGGACTATGCGGACATAGGAGGACATGAGGCGAGGGGCTGGGTGTGTGTGGTGGAGGAAGGGCTGGCCTCATGGAGGGATAAGAGGCGGAGGTTGGCCCTGGGTGAAGGTGATGGGATAGATAGATTGGTAGGGATAGTATAGGTTTTCTCATAAATGTGTGTGTGTGTGTATAAAAAAAAAAAAAAAAAAAAAATATAATAATTTAAAAAAATATATATAATATAATAATAATAATATAAAAAAATAAAAAAATTATAAAAAAAAAAAAAATTGGTTATTTGATATTTCTATTATGATTATTTAATTTGTGTTGATTATTTATTGTGATAAGTTGTCATTTATTTTCGGTTATAAACTATTTGTATAAATTTGTATATAGTCAGGGTTCAGCTGGATCGGATATTTAGTTTAGGCTAGGTTTCTTTTTCTCTTTTCATTTTCTCTATTTAGTAGGTATGAATGAGATAGTATGCATGTAGCTGGGCCAGTAGGGTAAGTGTATATACTTTATACCTTGTTTTATATCTTGTTTGGAAATTTTATGGCAAAGTTTTTGTATTTTTGTATAAAATTAAAAGAGTTCCTCAGTATCTGCTCTTATTCTGTATATATGGACACCACATAGTACCACTTCTGTCCTATATACTGGGTGTGATCCTCAGTATCTGCTCTTATTCTGTATATATGGACACCACATAGTACCACTTCTTCTGTCCTGTATACTGGGTGTGATCCTCAGTATCTGCTCTTATTCTGTATATATGGACACCACACACAGGGCCATCCTTAACAAGGGGCAAAAGGGGCAGCTGCCCCGGGCCCAGTTGCTCCTTGGGGGCCCAAGGCAGCTGACTCTTGAGCCCTGATGGCCACTGTCCCGGGTGTCAGGCTGTCAGCTACACAGGGGGGTGCTGCCATGCCTGCCGGCACTCCAAGCAGCGAACTGTGAGAGCTGTGATTCTCTTAGGAGAAAGGACCTTAGATGACATCATCACCATGTGACCAGTAACCTAGCAATATTACTGGTCACACGGCTATGAGGTTATCAAAGGTCCTTTCTTTCTACCAGGAGTGTTGCTGCAGGAGAAGTTTGCCTTAACTGTGGAGCTTTTTTTGTGAAGATTACATCAGGAAAAGGTGACGGGGGCTGTTATGCTAATATACTGTTACCTGTATGCTGTATACTGTGGGGGGCTGTATACTGTGGTGTACTGTATACTGTGGTGTACTGTATACTGTGGGGTGCTGTATACTGTGGGGTGCTATACTCTACTGTATACTGTGGGGTGCTGTATACTGTGGGGGGCTGTATACTGTGATGTGCTATATTGCTCTACTGTATACTGTGGGGGGCTGTATATTGTGGTGTTCTATACTGCTCTACTGTATACTGTGGGGTGCTGTATATTGTGGTGTGCTATACTGCTCTACTTTATATTATGGGGTGCTGTATACTGTGGGGTGCTGTATATTGTGGAGTGCTATACTGCTCTACTGTATACTGTGGGGGGCTGTATATTTTGGGGTGCTGTATACTGTGGGGTTCTGTATACTGTGGTGTGCTATACTGCTCTACTGTATACTGTGGGGTGATGTATACTGTTGCGTGCTATACTGCTCTACTATATACTGTGGGGTGCTGTATACTGTATAGTGTGGGTGCTGTATACTGTGGGGTGCTGTATACTGTGGTGTGCTGTATACTGTGGTGTGCTGTATACTGCATAGTGTGGGGTGCTATACTACATACTGTGGGTTGCTGTATACTATAGGGTGCTATACTGCATACTGTGGGGTGCTGTATACTATAGGGTGCTATACTGTATACTGTGGGGTGCTGTATACTATAGGGTGCTATACTGCATACTGTGGGGTGCTGTATACTATAGGGAGCTATACTGCATACTGTGGGTGCTGTATACTATAGGGTGCTGTATACTATATGGTGCTATACAGCATACTGTGGGGTGCTGTATACTATAGGGTGCTATACTGCATACTGTGGGCTGCTGGGGTGCACTGTAACGCTAGGGTGAGCTGATCCCCGGTCTTCTTCCTGCAGAGCGGTGCCCACTTCCAGCCTGAGCCCAGCTTCCCAGAGCGGGCCGTATGTCCGGGAGAGGCAATCATCGTGCGCACAGCATCATAGGTTACTATGATGCTGTGCGCATTGGGTCGCCCGCAGGACTATAGTCCCGCACTCATATGATATTATGAGTGCGGGACAATAGCCCCGTGAGCGGCTCGATGCGCACAGCATCATAGTAACCTATGATGCTGTGCGCTCCCATGCGCACTGTGGCGAAACTAACCTCGCCACTGGGTTTTGGAGGGGCCTGTTTGCCAGCCTCTTGCCTAAGGATTATGGCCCATATACTAACTTTGAAGGAGAAGACAGACCGGCCGCACAGCCTAAATCTGTGGAACTGTTTTGGGCAGGAAAGCCATGCTTGATTTTTGGATATGTTGTTCACCCAGATCAGAGCTATCCATGGATGTATAAATTATGGGGATATGTGGGGTTTTGAGGTGTTTTCTGTGTTTTGGGGAAAAATGTGTGTTTCTGCCTGTGAGTGCTTAAGTTAGCCCATTATGTTTGGTAATTGTATCACAGGCAGAGCCCATTGTGTTTTAGTAATTGTATTTTGTTGATTGCGTCAAAGACAATGCCTATTCTGTTATTAAGTGCGTCACAGGCAATGCCATTGTGTTTGTTAATTGCGTCACAGACAATGCCATTGTGTTTGTTGAATGTATAGTTTTGGTGTTTAAACTGTAAAACTGTAAAGGATTGGCTGGTATGTTATGTCCTCAGTTCCCAACCAGGTCCACGGGGTGGTACCCTTCTTGGAAAATGTGTATATAAGTCAATGCTTGTGTGTTCAATAGAGAGTTCCTGTTTTACCCTTCATCATGTTGAGGCTGGTGTTTGGGTAACTGATCGACACTGGGGATTGCTATACGCTGAAGATTTGCTATACTCCCCTGGCTATAACTACTAGCTCTTGTAAGAGCTTGTTCATGGTTCCTGCTCTCTGGATTTAGGAGAGGTTCACCCACTGGAAGCTAACGCCCGGTCTTGGGTCCAGCGTGAGTGGAGGACGGTGAGACCCCAACCAAGCTGCAGCGGTTCGTGGGGTCTATGGTGGTTACGGTGTCAAGTTGAGTGCTTGGAGCCCTCGGGAAGCACTAGGAGCATCCATCAATGGAGGTACCCAGTCGGGGTGCCAGGAGATCCGTTACACGCACGATGTATGCCACCTCAGGATATATGGCCCTCTCATGGACCGTATTTGTCGGAGGGGAGACGGTCGTGTGCATGAGCCCTAAAGCTGACAATGGGGTTAAACTGTATTTTATCTTTCAAAGTATTATCTTGCACCAAGATATGCCAATTAAAAAGAATGGCCCGCTTAATAGCTGGAGCCATAGGAGAATAATCAAATGCGAACACCACCTTATCTTCACTTGCTTTGGACCTAGGATTAACCTTTTGAGGGGTGGATACATTTCTATACGCCATGTCAATTACCGGGTAGCCATGTTGAAGGAAACGTTTCTTTAAAAATTTGGATTGCTCAAATAACTCACCCTGATCTGACACAATTCTTTTAAGTCGCATAAATTGGTCATATGGTACGGCCAATTTCACATGAGGTGGATGGAAGGAACAGGGGAGCGCCCAGGAATTTTGTCTAGGGGGGGTCCAAAAGGCAAAAAATGTGGCACGTGTAGCGTGCTGTGCCAATTCTTTTGCCCGCCCGTTTTTCAAAGCCCCCTTCATATTTAAAAATGCGGCGTGCGTAGCGTGCTGCACCGATTCTTTTGCCTGGCCCTTTCTAAAAGCCCTGTAGGAGTAGAAAAATGTGGCACGTGCAGAACAGGGAAGGGAGATGCCTCTCCCCTGCCCCGCTGCAGCACAGCCATCTGTATCGCTGTCCTGAGGACAGCGATACGAATCTCGTACTGCCCCTCCCCACCGCCGGCTACTAGAACCAGGGCCGCGCTACCTGTGGTGATCCTCGGTGCAGTACTGAGGGATAAAAAAAAAGAAAAATTATTCACTGGTTGTTCTGGGGGGGGAGGGGGGTGTCCAGACCCGCTGGACCACTACTGTCGGTGCGCCACTGGAAGGAATCGTAGTGTAGTAGTGAATTCGGAATTCGTGGAGGTCGGTTTTCTGTATATGTTAGTGAGACTAGAACCGCCTCTAATTTCCACTTTGACATCCAGAAACTCCAACTCCTGAAAATTAATTTTACTTGTGAATCGCATATTCATCTGGTATTTGGTATTGAGGTACTCCCCGAATTCGTCAAACTGCACTACGGTCCCCATCCATGCAATGAACACATCGTCAATAAATCTAAGAAATGTCTTAATATAGCATACAAAAGGGTTATCAACCGTGAATATATAATTCTCTTCAAACACTGAAAGAAAGAAGTTAGCAAAAGTACATGTCAGTGGAGTCCCCATCGCTGTCCCTGATCGGTGCACGAACCACTTCTTGTTAAACATGAACGCATTATGTGTCAAAATAAAATGCACTGCTTTGGTGACAAAAGCTACAAAATTAGCTGTTTTTTTATAACTCTCCAAAACATCGCGGACGCACTGCACCCCCAAATCCGCACACTCACAGCAGTGCCGACCAAACTTTCTATTTTTTGTTAAAATAAAAATAAATAAGCATAAAAAGATAAACATCATAGGCATTGCTGCATCCAAAAACGGCCATACTATTAAAATGTACAAATATTTATCTCATACGGCGAACGGCAGAAAGAAAATGAAAATGGCTGATTCTCCGTTTTTTCCTCACTTCATCTCCCCAAACAAATTGAATAAAAAGTCATCAAAAAGTCGTACACACCCCAAAATGGTATCAACAAAAAGTACAGATTGTCCGCAAAAAAAGAGCCCCTACACAGCTCCATAATACCAAGTATAAATGTTAAGGGGGTCAGAATATGGCAACGAAAAGAAAAAAATATTTTTTTCCCAAAGTTTTTATTTTATTCAGTATTAAAACACAAAAAAAATCTATATAAATGGGGTATCGCTGTAATCGTACTGACCCAGAGAATGGCACAGGACAGTTTTACCACACAGGAAACAGTGTAAAAACAAAACCCATAAAACTGTAGCGGAATTGAGTTGTTTTTTTTCAATTCCACCCTATTTGGAATTTTTTTCCAGCTTCCCTCATTGTATGCAATAGTAAATTGTGCCATTAGAAAGTGCAACTTGTTCTGCAAAAAACAAGCCCTTGGTTATGTGAACGGAAAAATATAAAAAACAATTATGGCTCCGGAAAGGTAAGGAGTGAAAGCCGAAAACGCAAAAATGGAAAATCCCAGGGTGCTGAAGGGGTTAACAGTCAAATTATAGAGGAAGGATAGTGCAGGGGGGATGCTGTCCTATTACACTAGATTCGGGTCAGAAACAAACTAACCTAACCCCACTCTCTTTCCCACTAGAAGGGGGGCACTGTTGGCATGTGGCACGCAGGACTCCACTGGGTACATTATAAATGGTTGTTTAGCATACACCCGCCGTCTTTACGCTGCGCCGCCTGCAGCAGTACTGTAAATCATTGCGGCACGTGTCTGTAATCTTCATGTCAGTGTGAAGCCTGTGGGGATGATTTTTGGGGATGTTGCGAGATTTGTGCTCTGAAGATTATCTTGTTGCTCAGTCATAATTTAGTCTGAAGTTATCTGTGTGGTAATATAGCTGCTGGTTACAGATCCTGCTCCTCCAGATCCGCCGCAGCTGACATGTGTATTATATCATTCTGCAGGAGCTGTGTATTGTGATGTTCTGCAGCAGCTGGGACACAGAACTGTATAATACACTCTTCAGCTGCCAAAAAGAGAACGGGAGCACTACATGTCATTCAGGAAAAGAAATGTTCTGCTACTATAACCTGAGAAGTCACAGAGGCCTCTACAGGATGCAGTTTCTGCCACTATCCACTAGGTGGTGAACTCTTCGCTTGTCAGAATGGCATTTCTAAACAGTGACTGTATATAGAGATATGTGAATGAGTTTCAAGTTAACCCCACTAAGAATGTTTTTCCAGTTTTCCAATAACAGACACTTTAAATTAAATGGTGCTCTTAAAAAATACAACTTATACCTCCAAAAAAATCAAAAAATAAGGCTATATGAAGAGAAAATTAAAAAAGTTATGGCTATTAGAACATGGGGAGGAAAGAAAACGAAAATCCAAAACCAAAATATATTATATAGGGATGAGCAAATTGCACTTCGGATCCAAGATCTGAAGTCGATTTGTTCCCCAACTTCGTTTTAATGCTGTATATTAAGTACAGCATTAAAATGTATGGGCTTCGGGGAGGCAAACTTTGTTACGTCTGAAGTCATGCAAGACTTCAGTGAAGTCTTATTCTGTATACCGTATATTCTGTATGGACACCACACAGTACCACTTCTCGTGTCCTGTATACTGGGTATAATTCTCAGTATCTGCTCTTATTCTGTATATATGGACACCACATAGTACCACTTCTCCTGTCCTATATACTGGGTGTGATCCTCAGTATCTGCTCTTATTCTGTATATATGGACACCACATAGTACCACTTCTGTCCTATATACTGGGTGTGATCCTCAGTATCTGCTCTTATTCTGTATATATGGACACCACATAGTACCACTTCTTCTGTCCTGTATACTGGGTGTGATCCTCAGTATCTGCTCTTATTCTGTATATATTAACACCACACACAGGGCCATCCTTAACAAGGGGCAAAAGGGGCAGCTGCCCCGGGCCCAGTTGCTCCTGGGGGGCCCAAGGCAGCTGACTCTTGAGCCCTAATGGCCACTGTCCCGGGTGTCAGGCTGTCAGCTACAAAGGGGGGTGCTCCAGGCAGCGAACTGTGAGAGCTGTGATTCTCTTAGGAGAAAGGACCTTAGATGACATCATCACCATGTGACCAGTAACCTAGCAATATTACTGGTCACACGGCTATGAGGTTATCAAAGGTCCTTTCTTTCTACCAGGAGTGTTGCTGCAGGAGAAGTTTGCCTTAACTGTGGAGCTTTTTTTGTGAAGATTACATCAGGAAAAGGTGACGGGGGCTGTTATGCTAATATACTGTTACCTGTATGCTGTATACTGTGGGGGGCTGTATACTGTGGTGTACTGTATACTGTGGGGTGCTGTATACTGTGGGGTGCTATACTCTACTGTATACTGTGGGGTGCTGTATACTGTGGGGGGCTGTATACTGTGATGTGCTATACTGCTCTACTGTATACTGTGAGGTGCTGAATATTGTGGTGTGCTATACTGCTCTACTGTATACTGTGGGGTGCTGTATATTGTGGTGTGCTATACTGCTCTACTGTATATTATGGGGTGCTATATACTGTGGGGTGCTGTATACTGTGGGGTGCTGTATATTGTGGAGTGCTATACTGCTCTACTGTATACTGTGGGGGCTGTATATTTTGGGGTGCTGTATACTGTGGGGTTCTGTATACTGTGGTGTGCTATACTGCTCTACTGTATACTGTGGGGTGATGTATACTGTGGGGTGCTATACTGCTCTACTATATACTGTGGGGTGCTGTATACTGTATAGTGTGGGTGCTGTATACTGTGTGGGTGCTGTATACTGTGGGGTGCTGTATACTGTGGTGTGCTGTATACTGTGGGGTGCTGTATATTGTATAGTGTGGGGTGCTATACTACATACTGTGGGTTGCTGTATACTATAGGGTGCTATACTGCATACTGTGGGGTGCTGTATACTATAGGGTGCTATACTGTATACTGTGGGGTGCTGTATACTATAGGGTGCTATACTGCATACTGTGGGGTGCTGTATACTATAGGGTGCTATACTGCATACTGTGGGTGCTGTATACTATAGGGTGCTGTATACTATATGGTGCTATACTGCATACTGTGGGGTGCTGTATACTATAGTGTGCTATACTGCATACTGTGGGGTGCTGGGGTGCACTGGAACACTAGGGTGAGCCGAGCCCAGGTCTTCTTCCTGCAGAGCGGTGCCCACTTCCAGCCTGAGCCCAGCTTCCCAGAGCACTGATCCTGAGCCGCTGGAGCCTTCAGAACTGGAAGTATTTACAGTAAGTCACTGTACTCTACCAGGTGTGTGGATTTTTTTTGTGTGTGTGTGTTGTGGAGGGTGTGATTGCATGCTAGGGTGTGGGAAGATGGGATCCAGGGGGCCCAAGTAAATTTTTGCCCAGGGTCCAATCAATATTACAGACGGCCCTGACCACACAGTACCACTTCTTCTGTCCTGTATACTGGGTGCAATTCTCAGTATCTGCTCTTAGGCCTCCTGCACACGACCGTAGGTGTCCCGTTGCTGTATTGCTGGACCGCATTTGCAGATCTGCAATACACGGGCACCGTTCCGTGTGCATTCCGCATCACGGATGCAGACCCATTCACTTCAATCGGTCCGCAAATCCGGAGATGCGGAATGGTGCGGAACGTAAGCACGGAACGGAACCTTACAGAAGCACTACTGAGGGCTTCTGTGGGGTTTTGTCCCGTATTTCCGTTTTGCAAAAAGATAGAACATGTCCTTTCTTTTTGCGGAACGGCCGGATCGCGGACCCTTTAAAGTGAATGGGTCCGCGATCAGCTGCAGCTGCCCCACGGACGGTGTTCGTACATTGCAGCCTGCATTTTGTGGGCCGCAGCACGGCCACGGGGCGCGCACGTTCGTGTGCTGGAGGCCTTTTTCTGTATATATTTGGACATCGCACAGTGCCACTTCTCCTGTCCTGTATACTAGGTGTAATTCTCAGTATCTGCTCTTATTCTGTACATATGGACAATGCACAGTAGCACTTCTCTTTTCCTGTATACTGGGTGTAATTCTCAGTATCTGGTCTTATTCTGTATATATGGACACTGCACAGTACCACTTCTCCTGTCCTGTATACTGGGTGTAATTCTCAGCAGTGATGGTCAGTTCGCAGTGGGGGCTGCCATCTTTAGTAAGGTAGACTCACCCGTCCGGCGATGCACAGGTAAGCCCTTACCTGTGCCTGTGCCGGGACCCGGTCTGAAATCGAATGCAGTCAGTTCCGAGAACAGCCCGATGAAGGCCCCCGGCAGCTGTTCTCGGAACTGCCTGCTTCCGGTGACTGCATTTGATTTCAGACCGTCTCCCGGCACAGGCACAGGTAAGGGCTTACCTGTGCATCGCCGGACGGGTGAGTCTACCTTACTAAAGATGGCAGCCTGCATGTGTTCGCTGGCGAACACTGCGAACTGACCATCACTGATTCTCAGTATCTGCTCTTATTCTGTACATATGGACAATGCACAGTACCACTTCTTCTGTCCTGTATACTGGGTGTAATTTTCAGTATCTGCTCTTATTCTGTATATATGGACTCTTAATTTGTAAATAAATAAATAAATAAATAAATAAATAACAAAAGGCCATAACAATATCTATACACAGAAACGAAACACATTACTAAACCCATCCCTACCAGTCCACCACACCACTAGAACCTACAATACTATTCACGCTTAAAACACTTTCGTAACCCCATACTATACATATTTACATATTTGCATCTTACACTTACTGTCTTTTTCGGCCTATAAGACGCACTTTTTCCCCCCAAAAGTGGGGGGGGGAAATAGCACTGCGTCTTATGGGGCGAATGCTGCAATTTTAAACTAATACATTGCTGCTGCGCTGCTGCACAGCGCGGCCGGCGTGTGTATCTGCAGGAGGGAGGAGGGACTGGGGGCCGGCATCTTGTTCTGTAATGGCAGAGGGGCCCAGTGCAGTAACTATTCTACTACAGCGGGACCCGCTCACTGTAGTAATCATATAGGCAATGTTAAACTGTAAATTCACTCATCCAGGCTGTAGTACGGTACTTACTACTAACTTCCATAGCAGGCAGGAGGCCGGGCGAGTGGGCGGGAGCCGGCAGCGTAACTCACTATGTCACGCGCCTGCTCCGCCCACTTTATGAATGAAGAAGGAGGCGCAGGCGCGTGACGTAGTGAGTTACGCTGCCGTCTCCTGCCCGCTCGCCCGTTTGTATTGGGGGTCATTCACTACACAGGGACACTGTTATGGGGGGGATCTGTGAATGACACATAGCATAAGATGATATGTGTCATCCACAGATCCCCCCTCATAGCAGTGTCATGCCATTCCCAGATGCCCCCATAATAGTGCCATCCCCAGATGCCCCCATAATAGTGCCATCCCCAGATGCCACCATAATAGTGCCATCCCCAGATGCCCCCATAACAGTGCCATCCCCAGATGCCCCCATAACAGTGCCATCCACAGACCCCCATAACAGTGTGTCATCCACAGACCCCCATAACAGTGCATCATCCACAGATCCCCCATAATAGTGTCATCCACAGACCACCATTAGTTCAAAAGCCACCAAAAGCACACCTTTTGGTTCAAAATATTTTTTTTCTTATTTTCCTCCTCAAAAACCTAGGTGCATATTATGGGCCGGTGTGTCTTATAGGGCGAAAAATACGGTATATACATAAAATGCATAAAAAAAAATATATATACACACAATATACACAAACTATATACAAACTATATACAACTTATAGATCTAAATCTAACTAACCCACCACCAGTCCACAGCAAGTCCTAGTCCTTCCCCAGTCGGACTGGGGTCAGTCAGTTTGCAAAGAAAACACATTTTTTAATATTTTTATATGTAATATATATATTTATATATATGTATATAATATATAATAGAAAATAAAAATATATACACTCCCTCCTCCCTCCCAGCCCCCCTCCCAACCTAACTAAACCCCACTATAAACTTATTATCATAATACTAACATAATAAAGAACATACCTATATAATATAATACAATATAAATACAATATAAATGCAATATAGATACCATAAACCAATACTATTACACCTAAACCAGCTATGGATCGGTACCCGTAAGCCTTTCCATACTTACATTACTACAAAACAAAACAAAAACCCTTACCTGTGCCGCGAGCCGGTCTGAAAACAAATGCGGTCATTGGGAGCAGGCAGTTCCGAGAACAGCCCGATCAAGGCCCCCGGTGGCTGCTCTCGGAACTGCCTGCTCCCGCTGACCGCACTTGTTTTCAGACCGGTTCGCGCACAGGCACAGGTAAGGGCTTACCTGTGCCTCGCTGGACTTGTGAAAAAAGATGGCAGCCCGCATGTGTTCGCTGATATGAGTGTGCTATATCAGCCCACCACCAGGAAAAGAGTACTACTCAGCTAAAGAACCCCAAAACAGAAGCCCCTCCACAGACGAGAGGCCTTGGGGTCCCCCCACCTTTTGTACTCAAGAGAGCGTACCTTCACCAGGTCACCCATGATGTTCCTATATACCGTCTCCACCGGGAGGATTTTGCGACTCTTTGTTGACACTAGACACCATGCACACCAGATGTGGTGCCTAACCAATGCACTAACTACGAATAAAGTGCGACGGTCCCTCCCTCTTTAGGGTCCAAAATACCCCAATTAAGCAGTCTCTCAGCCGCTGGGCAGGAAGAACCCCCGACACCAGGCTTCTTTATAATAACTTTGTCGCCGGGCTGAGACCCGACACAGACATACCACATGCTGAATCACCTATCTCAGCCTCTGGCCTCGTCACCTTCTCCACGGCCTTCCCTGTATCCCGTCCCACGGTCCGTCCGGCAGCTTGTCCAGCCACTGTACTTTTCATTTTTCCACAGCATCCTGCTTTCTTAGGTGCCGGCTCAAATTGTCCAGAGAGGATCCCAGGCTGGTTGCTCTCCTGGGACCCCTCCGGACCCCACCTGGTACTCCATTGGGCTCACTGCAGGGATCGCACACAGTACCACTTCTTCTGTCCTGTATACTGGGTGTAATTCTCAGTATCTGCTCTTATTCTGTATATATGGACACTGCATGGTACCCCTTCTTCTGTCCAGTATACTGTGTGTATTTCTCAGTATCTGTACTTATACTTTATATATGGGCACTGCACAGTATTACTTCTCTTCTCCTGTATACTAAGTGTAATTCTCAGTATCTGCACTTATTTTTATATATTTTATATGGGCACTGCACAGTACCACTTCTCTTCTCCTGTATACTGGATGTAATTCTCAGTATCTGCTCTTATTCTGTGTATATTATACGGACACTGTACAGTACCACTTCTCTTCTCCTGTATACTGGATGTAATTCTCAGTATCTGCTCTTATTCTGTGTATATTATACGGACACTGTACAGTACCACTTCAATTCTATAATAGTGAATATGACTTTTAAGTAGGTCTACACTGTTTTTCCTACCTCTGAAGCAGTATTGTGTGCGGAATGATTTTTTGACACTCTTCATGGTGTCCACTAGGTGGCAGTGTTGTATTATTATTTACAATGATGTGATATATACTGTGTGATTATATAGTGGCAGTAATACATAGGTGTTTACCTGTTTCATTTTTTACCTATATAATATAAAAAGCTCTTAAAGGGTTTCTATCACTTGGTATCACATATTTAGGTGTCAGACACTAGCGATCCGCTAGTGTCTGCTCTAACAAACCATCCTAATATGATAGGCTTTGGGGCAGCCGTTTTGCTAAAATAACAACTTATATCTATATGCTAATGAGCCTCTAGGTGCTATGGGGGCGTCATTAGCACCTAGAGGCTCCGTCTACCTTCATAAACTGTCGCCGCCCAGCGCGTCCCTCCAGCCCGCCCATCTCCTGCTGAATGCGATCCTCTCCGTGCGCGTCTCTGTTCTGCGCATGCGCAGTGAATGTCTGACCGCTTCCCTGCTCAGACATCTCCACTGCGCCTGCGCCGATGACATCATAGTGCTCCGAGGAACAGGCGCAGTGGAGATGTCTGAGCAGGGAAGCGGTCAGACATTCACTGCGCATGCGCAGAACAGAGACGCGCACGGAGAGGATCGCATTCAGCAGGAGATGGGCGGGCTGGAGGGACGCGCTGGGCGGCGGCAGTTTATGAAGGAAGACGGAGCCTCTAGGTGCTAATGATGCCCCCATAGCACCTAGAGGCTCATTAGCATATAGATATAAGTTCTTATTTTAGCAAAACGGCTGCCCCAAAGCCTATCATATTAGGATGGTTTGTTAGAGCAGACACTAGCGGATCGCTAGTGTCTGACAGCTAAATATGTGATACCAAGTGATAGAAACCCTTTAACTGTCTTCAGAAACACTAGTTCATGGATCAGGTGGGGCAAGATATAGCTTAACTCGTAAATAAAAAGTCTAAATGGACTACCCAACTTGCCAATTTAAAGTGGCAGAATAATCGTAGAGGGAGGCATTGGCCCGTTGCTGCCATTGGGTTACACGAGCACAGTTGCTGCAAGTCAAGGTGATTTAGCATGGTGGCCCTTGATTTATAGCAGCTATCCCCAATCTCTTTTTCCACCGTGGATCAGTTTTATGCAAGACAATTTTCCCAGGGACTGGGAGGGAGTTTTTTTGGGGGGTTTGTGGGCTGTACATTGGGCAACAGGGGATTAATGTGTTTGTTGATGTTGAGTACACAGTAAATGATGATGAGGTTACTTACTATTAATGTGAGGCACTCGTGCCTCATATTAATAGTAACCTCATCAATTACCTCCTAACATAATGGATACCATGGGGCTCATGTGAGGTACATGATGCAGTTACTTGCTATTAATGTGAAGCACATGGTGTAATCAATTTGAACCCCCATGTACCTAATATTAAAGGGTTTATCCCATGATTAATGTAAAAAAATGAAAATCAGACATCCTATAGTCCATGACAATTTCTTTCTAACAAAGCTAGAACCAGCCCTGTACCTCACATGGATCCAGAGCTCTCCCCATTCATTGCTCTGCTAGATTTATATCAAGCTGACAGCTCAGGGGGAGTGTCTTTTCTGCTGCAGCTAAGGGGGCGTGTCCATGCTCTGCCTATCACAGCTCAGGAGACAGTTGAAGGATGAAACTGAGCATGTGCGGCCTTCTCAGTGAGCAGGTCAAAGAAATAAGAAAGAGATCAAACAGCAGGTGGCGCTAAGAAGATGCATTGAATACCTTTTTAATTATATGCAATTACCAAAGTATTGACATCCAGCTTCTGGTTTAACCTTCTCAGGACCGCCGTACGCAGGATTGCGTCTTTGCGGCGGCCCTGCTCTTCTGGGTGGACGCGCCGGCGTGTCCTCTCGCGAGACGCGAGATTTCCTGTGAACGCGCTCACACAGGCGCGCGCGTTCACAGGAACGGAAGGTAAGAGAGTGGATCTCCAGCCTGCCAGCGGCGATCGTTCGCTGGCAGGCTGGAGATGTGATTTTTTTAACCCCTAACAGGTATATTAGACGCTGTTTTGATAACAGTGTATAATATACCTGCTACCTGGTCCTCTGGTGGTCCCCTTTGTTTGGATCGACCACCAGAGGACACAGGTAGCTCAGTAATATGTTGCACCAAGCACCACTACACTACACCCCCCCCTGTCACTTATTAACCCCTTGATCACCCTTGATCACCCTTGATCACCCCTGATCACCCCATATAGACTCCCTGATTACCCCCCTGTCATTGATTACCCCCCTGTCATTGATCACCCCCCTGTAAAGCTCCATTCAGATGTCCGCATGATTTTTACGGATCCACTGATAGATGGATCGGATCCGCAAAACGCATACGGACGTCTGAATGGAGCCTTACAGGGGCGTGATCAATGACTGTGGTGATCACCCCATATAGACTCCCTGATCACCCCCCTGTCATTGATTACCCCCCTGTCATTTATCACACCCCTGTAAAGCTCCATTCAGACGTCCGCATGATTTTTACGGATCCACTGATAGATGGATCGGATCCGCCAAACGCATACGGACGTCTGAATGGAGCCTTACAGGGGCGTGATCAATGACTGTGGTGATCACCCCATATAGACTCCCTCATCACCCCCCTGTCATTGATTACCCCCCTGTCATTGATCACACCCCTGTAAAGCTCCATTCAGACGTCCGCATGATTTTTACGGATCCACTGATAGATGGATCGGATCCGCAAAACGCATACGGACGTCTGAATGGAGCCTTACAGGGGCGTGATCAATGACTGTGGTGATCACCCCATATAGACTCCCTCATCACCCCCCTGTCAGTGATTACCCCCCTGTCATTGATCACACCCCTGTAAAGCTCCATTCAGATGTCCGCATGATTTTTACGGATCCACTGATAGATGGATCGGATCCGCAAAACGCATACGGACGTCTGAATGGAGCCTTACAGGGGCGTGATCAATGACTGTGGTGATCACCCTATATAGACTCCCTCATCACCCCCCTGTCATTGATTACCCCCCTGTCATTGATCACACCCCTGTAAAGCTCCATTCAGATGTCCGCATGATTTTTACGGATCCACTGATAGATGGATCGGATCCGCCAAACGCATACGGACGTCTGAATGGAGCCTTACAGGGGCGTGATCAATGACTGTGGTGATCACCCCATATAGACTCCCTCATCACCCCCCTGTCATTGATTACCCCCCTGTCATGGATCACACCCCTGTAAAGCTCCATTCAGACGTCCGCATGATTTTTACGGATCCACTGATAGATGGATCGGATCCGCAAAACGCATACGGACGTCTGAATGGAGCCTTACAGGGGCATGATCAATGACTGTGGTGATCACCCCATATAGACTCCCTCATCACCCCCCTGTCATTGATTACCCCCCTGTCATTGATCACACCCCTGTAAAGCTCCATTCAGATGTCCGCATGATTTTTACGGATCCACTGATAGATGGATCGGATCCGCAAAACGCATACGGACGTCTGAATGGAGCCTTACAGGGGCGTGATCAATGACTGTGGTGATCACCCTATATAGACTCCCTCATCACCCCCCTGTCATTGATTACCCCCCTGTCATTGATCACCCCCCTGTAAAGCTCCATTCAGATGTCCGCATGATTTTTACGGATCCACTGATAGATGGATCGGATCCGCAAAACACATACAGGCGTCTCCCTGGAGCCTTCCAGGGGAGGTGATTACCCCATATAGACTCCCTGATCACCCCCCTGTCATTGATCACCCCCCCTGTCATTGATCACCCCCCCCTGTCAGGCTGCATTCAGATGTCCGTATGATTTTTACGGATCCACGGATACATGGATCGGATCCGCAAAACACATACGGACATCTGAATGGAGCCTTACAGGGGGGTGATCAATGACAGGGGGGTGATCACCCCATATAGACTCCCTGATCACCCCCCTGTCATTGATCACCCCCCTGTAAGGCTCCATTCAGACATTTTTTTGGCCCAAGTTAGCAGAAATTATATATTTTTTTCTTACAAAGTCTCATATTCCACTAACTTGTGTCAAAAAATAAAATCTCACATGAACTCACCATACCCCTCACGGAATCCAAATGCGTAAATTTTTTTAGACATTTATATTCCAGACTTCTTCTCACGCTTTAGGGCCCCTAGAATGCCAGGGCAGTATAAATACCCCACATGTGACCCCATTTCGGAAAGAAGACACCCCAAGGTATTCCGTGAGGGGCATATTGAGTCCATGAAAGATTGAAATTTTTGTCCCAAGTTAGCGGAAAGGGAGACTTTGTGAGAAAATAAAAATAAAAATCAATTTCTGCTAACTTGTGCCAAAAAAAAAAAATTTCTATGAACTCGCCATGCCCCTCATTGAATACCTTGGGGTGTCTTCTTTCCAAAATGGGGTCACATGTGGGGTATTTATACTGCCCTGGCATTCTAGGGGTCCTAAAGCGTGAGAAGAAGTCTGGGATCCAAATATCTAAAAATGCCCTCATAAAATGAATGTGGGCCCCTTTGCGCATCTAGGCTGCAAAAAAGTGTCACACATGTGGTATCGCCGTATTCAGGAGAAGTTGGGCAATGTGTTCTGGGGTGTCATTTTACATATACCCATGCTGGGTGAGATAAATATCTTGGTCAAATGCCAACTTTGTATAAAAAAATGGGAAAAGTTGTCTTTTGCCGAGATATTTCTTTCACCCAGCATGGGTATATGTAAAAAGACACCCCAAAACACATTGCCCATACGGTGATACCAGATGTGTGACACTTTTTTGCAGCCTAGGTGGGCAAAGGGGCCCACATTCCAAAGAGCACCTTTCGGATTTCACAGGTCATTTACCTACTTACTACACATTAGGGCCCCTGGAAAATGCCAGGGCAGTATAACTACCCCACAAGTGACCCCATTTTGGAAAGAAGACACCCCAAGGTATTCCGTGAGGGGCATGGCGAGTTCCTAGAATTTTATATTTTTTGTCACAAGTTAGCGGAAAATGATGATTATTTTAGTTTTTTTTTTTTCCCTTACAAAGTCTCATATTCCACTAACTTGTGACAAAAAATAAAAACTTCCATGAACTCACTATGCCCATCACGAAATACCTTGGGGTGTCTTCTTTCCAAAATGGGGTCACTTGTGGGGTAGTTATACTGCCCTGGCATTCTAGGGGCCCAAATGTGTGGTAAGGAGTTTGAAATCAAATTCTGTAAAAAATGACCAGTGAAATCCGAAAGGTGCTCTTTGGAATATGGGCCCCTTTGCCCACCTAGGCTGCAAAAAAGTGTCACACATGTGGTATCTCCGTATTCAGGAGAAGTTGGGGAATGTGTTTTGGGGTGTCATTTTACATATACCCATGCTGGGTGAGATAAATATCTTGGTCAAATGCCAATTTTGTATAAAAAAATGGGAAAAGTTGTCTTTTGCCAAGATATTTCTCTCACCCAGCATGGGTATATGTAAAATGACACCCCAAAACACATTCCCCAGACTTTGCTCTTCCTTCCCACTGTGTGGCTGCTGTGCGCACACCATGTTCTCTAATAGTGTCCTCCTCCCTGTACCCGCGGCCCAGTACCAAATGATCCATAGCCCGGTCGATGGTGACCTATGATTTACAATATCAACCATAATTGTAGAAACAACATGGGATGAGACCTTCTAAGACAAACATTGAGCAGTCTATAGCTAGATCTGGAACATAGATATTACACTCCAGCTAAGGCTATGTCTAATGTAGAGAGTTCATACTCTACTTGCATAGCTGCCAACTGTCCTGAATTTGCTGGGACTGTCCCTGATTTTCAGAGACAGTCCCGGGCCCAAAATAGGTGGGTACATGTCTTTCGCTAAAGATTTTAAGGGGAGGGGCTTAAAGAGAGGCCAAAAGTTTGGCACAGAATACACCAAAATGTGGTGCAAGGAACTATTACTGGTTGGATTACTTTGAGACAGAATGTTATGCCAGAATTGTGATCCAATTTTAGCACAAAATGTTTCCTCTTGGTCACGCCCCCTTTCCCCACTACATCACGCCCCTTTCCCACTAAGGCTACTTTTACACTAGCGGCAGGACGGATCCGACAGGCTGTTCACCCTGTCGGATCCGTCCTGCCGCTATTTCGCTATTGACTATAATGGGGACAGGGGCGGAGCTCCAGCGCAGCACTGCAGTGCAAGGCGAAAGGCCGCCAGACTAAAAGTACTGCATGTCCGACTTTTTAGCCCGGCGGCGGTCCAGCGGCACGGCAAAATAGTGGCAGGACGGATCCGACAGGGTGAACAGCCTTTCGGATCCGTCCAGTTGCTAGTGTGAAAGTAGCCTAAGCCACATCCTTCCCCGGCCGAGGCATACAAAGTTTCTCTAATTCCTCCACTTTTTGGCACAATGCACGCTAAAATCTGTCCGCCATAAAGTTCAGGAAGTGTTGGTTCCACATGCATGCTGGGTCCACTACCAAAAATGGTAAAAGGCAGAGTGGACCCAGCATGCATGTAGAACCAACACTTCCTGAACTTTATGGCGGCCATTATGGCACATAACAGGTAGTATTTAGTGTTAGGACCCGTCTTACAGAGATCGCAGACGGGCTCAAATGGTTTTGTACAAAATGCATTTGCCAAGCATCTCACTTTATAAATAAGCGTGGCATTAGCACTATAATATTTCTTGCGACTATGGCATTGTTGTACTTTATCTGGTTTGCAGAGTGCTGTTGCATTGTCTTTTTTTCTATGTTTCTAGCCGTGGCAGCGTGCACCTGCGCATTGGGATGTGCTGACTAACCCCCTTTTCTTCGCTAAAACTAGGTGCACTCACATTAGTAAATGTGGACCGATGTCATTCATCATCTCCTTGTTCCATGACTTTGCACAATGCCAGTTTATGTTTTCCCTACAAATGACCACTAGATGGTGTTACAAGCACAGAAATTGATCTAATAGAAACTATATTCTTGCAGTAAATAAGTCTGGCCAGTAGGTGTCACTATAAGACTGTTAGAAGCTATTGTTGCCACACCTATGGTGTACATGAAGAAGCCAATTCTTCTACTCCAATACATGACTTCCTCACTCAACCAACAGGATGCCATAAGTAGGCTTATCTGTGCAATTTAATGGATATCATGAGGTGTGGTAGCTGGCACTACTCACTGGAAAAACTGCAACTGTTTATGGGAGGAGGTGGAGAATCCTCTTTGGGTAAAAAACAAAATAAACCACCAAAAAGCACCCTTCCCCCTTCACAAATCTATTCAGTCCTATAGTGCAGAGTGATTGTAGATTTTATAAACCTGCAGTTCTTTGTTCTATGCTGTACCTATTACAGCAGTGATCATACTCCTGTGCATTTTTCTTTTATTCTTCTGCGCCCCCTAGTGGGTATCCTGTGTAAAGCGTGAACTATCCCTGCTTGAACAGAGATGTTTACTGCTGATTCTGGACATGCAGCCGAGGTGAACCATTGGGTCTGCAGATACAGACATAGGGGGTCATCAGAAATATGCCTATATTAGGTGTATTTCTGGTGCAGAAAGGTTATTTGCGCTGCAATTCTGCGACTTTCCCCGCTGACGCCAGGTCTAAAAAAGTGGGCCTGTTTTAGGAATAGAAAAAATGGTCTAAATGTAAGACAGCAAGGAGGCAGTCTTACATTAAGAAGCGGCAGTGGATACAGCGTAGTTATGGAGAGGCCGGCGCCTCTTTATAACTTCGGTGGATCCACTGCCAGATATAGGGCTTTATTAAAACGCTAGTCATAATAAATGACCCCCATAGGTCTTAACAATCCAAAAAGACACAATTATTTACTACAGAGTGTGTTAAACAGACTAGGACAGGAGGCAGGGGTCCCTTTTAGTGATATATAGTCGTGACGCCAGTTGCAGTGAAGCAACAAGGGCACAGGGCCCCTTTTAGTGATGTAGTAGGTACCCAGGTGTAGGAATGCCAGAGTGGTGCAGGGTGGCCTATAATGTCTCTTTAGGTGTTTTGCACGTGTCACTTTCGTTTGCCTTCAGCTGTGTCAGGGCTGAGTTTGTTGAAGGTGTTTCTGATTTCCTTTTTTACTGATCGCTAGTGATGAATCAAGTTATAAAAAATTCGCTTCTGCTGCTTCACCAAATTTCACAAAAATATTTGATTCGTTACGAATTATTTCATCACCAATAGCATTCCATTGTATGTAGCAAGCGCAATGACGGAAAAAAAAAATTGGGGTCAATGGGACAAATAAAACAGGTAATGAGGGAAAAACACTAGACCCAGAGCATGCTCTGATTTAAAAAAATGCCATGGTTTCAAAAAATTGCATGTAACATCCAGAGCTTTTGTTTTTTTTACCTAAAAAACGCAGAAAAAAAATATACCAAAAACACCAAAACCCCTCAAAGGCACAAAAAAAAACCCTATGTGTGACAAAACATTTTAATATGTATGTTCCCCCAAGACTCAGAATTTCACTTAGGGTTCGTGCACACGACCGTATTTATTTTGCGGTCAGCAAAACACTGATCCACAAAAAATATGAATGACGTCCTTCCTATCCTTGTCCGTAATGCGGACAATAATAGGACATGTTCTATTTTTTTGCGGAACGGACATACGCAAACGGAATGCACACGGAGTAATTTCCGTCTTTTTTTTTCAGAGCCATTGAAATGAATGGTTCCGCATATGGTCCGCAAAACAAACAGAACAGAAAACGTAAGAAAATACGTTTGTGTGCATGAGCCCTTAATTTGTAGTATTTTAATTGCACATACAAAGTTGAGTCACATTTTTACGACCACTTTCTACTTCCTACTCGACGCTGGCAGCACGTAGCTCATGAAGGCAGTCATGTGTCGTGGGCTGGTTTGGTGGGTATATAAGGTGTGAGATAGGCTGCCTGCCCACATATCCCTTATTGCTGTCATGGGTAAAAAGGGGAATTTTTCAGAATTGCAATCAGGGATAATTATTAGCTTTCTGGCCATGGGTGGCAGTATTTCTGAAAATGCACAGTGCTATGAAGTTGCGGGAGTGCAGACCGGCACACTACAGTGGAGCAGCTCATCCTCAAAATGAACCAAAGGGCTACCAGATGTGTGTTTAAGCCCGCCTGCACACGAACGTGTGCTTCCCGTTGCCGTATTGCGGACCGTATTTGCGGATCCGCAATACACGGGTGCCGTTCCGTGGGCATTCCGCATCCTGGATGCGGACCCATTCACTTGAATGGGTCCGCAAATCCAGAGATGCGGAACGGAAGCACGGAACGAAACCCTACGGAAGCACTACGGGCCGCAGCACGACCACGGGGTGCACACGTTCGTGTGCAGGGGGCCTTATACTTAACCATTCATTTCAATGGTTCAGCAAAAAAAAACTGAAGTGTCTCCGTGTGCATTCCGTTTCAGTATTTCCGTACCGTGAAAATATAGAACATGTCCTATTCTTGTCCACAAATCACGGTGCTTGGCTCCATTCAAGTCAATGGGTCCGCAAAAAAAAAAAAAAGGAACACATACGGAAATGCATCCGTATGTCTTCCGTATCCGTTCTGTTTTTGCTGAAGCATCTATTGAAAATGTTATGCCCAGCCCAATTTTTTCTATGTAATTACTGTATACTGTATATGGCATACAGAAAAACGGAAAGGAAACTGAAACATAACGGAAACAAAAAACGGAACAACGGATCCGTAAAAAAAACGGACCGCAAAACACTGAAAAAGCCATACTGTTGTGTGTATGAGCCCTTAGTCAGGGAGAGCTGTGCTGAGAAAGGAACAGACAGTGTACGGAGTGATATAGGAATATTTTTTATCAGAAAAACTTTTCAGAGACCCAAAAGTCCTTTGGACTATTGTGTGTGGCAGCAGCAGTATATATTTTTAGCGCAACCTGCACTTAATAGCTACAACTTTACAGATCCCAAAGTCCTTTTAAGGACTATTGTTGTGTGTGGCAGCAGCAATATCTATTTTTAGTGCAAACTGCAAGAGTTTTTAGGCCGCTGCACACAGCAACATTATCTGCGCTACATCTCCTGTGTAAAGTATGCACATCCAAAAAATATCTGACATCCAGTGTACTTTTTCCGTACACGATGTCCGCTGCGGACAGTGACATTAGCTGTGTCACATCTCCAGTGTAAAGTGTGCGCATCCCAAAAATATCTGTGACATACAGTGTACTTTTTCAATAGACGGTGTCTGCTGCGGACAGTGACATTACCAGAGCCACATCTGCAGTGTAACGTGTGCGCATCCAAAAAATATCTGTGACATCCAGTGTACTTTTTCCGTAGACGCTGCGGACAGTGACATTACCGGTGGTACCTCTCCTGTATAACGTTTCCTCATCCCAAATACTTGTGACATTACCTGTAATTTTTTATTAGCTGCTGGTGACAACATTGACATTATCTGCGGGATGTCTCCTTTTTATATTTGTTTGCGGGGGGGGGGGGTGGGGGGGGTCGGGCGGTGCGCCCCGGGTGCCGGCTCTGACGGGGGGGCCAGCAGGCCCAGAAGCAATGAGCGCTTAAATCAATACAGATGGAAGCGCTCATTGCTGAAGCGCTGACACCCGTGACCCAGTCCCACATACTGCGGCAGGGCACGGAGCGGAGCGCATAGTTCCCTGCCCCGCCGCCGATCACCGCCATAGGCTTCAGGCCTAGTAGTGAAATCCCGACACAGGCACGCGTGATTATGCCATCGCGCGCCTGTGGCGGGACTCTGCAAGCAAGCGCAGGTAAGTATTTAGCTTTTAGGGTTTCCTTTTTTTTATTTTTTATGTGCCAACTTTGGGGGGACATGAGGGGGCCGAGGTGCACAGAGGACGTGTGGGGGCAAACTTTTATTTTATTTTATAATGTGGCAACTTTGGGAGACATGAGGGGGGTGCACACAGGAGGACGTGGGGGGAATATGGTGGGATACTGTGTGGCACAGTGGGGGGGGGCAATTTATTATGGGAGGGATGGCAATGTGGGGGACACTACTGTGTGGGGGGCAGCGTGGGGGACACTACTGTGTGGAGGGGCAGCGTGGGGGACACTACTCTGTGGGGGGCAGCATGGGGGACACTACTGTGTGGGGGCAGCATGGGGGACACTACTGTGTGGGGGACACTACTGTGTGGGGGAAATTACTGTGTGGGGGGCAGCGTGGGGGACACTACTGTGTGGGGGGCAGTGTGGGGGAAATTACTGTGTGGGGGGAGCGTGGGGGACACTACTGTGTGAGGGGCAGCGTGGGGGACACTACTGTGTGGGGGAAATTACTGTGTGGGGGGCAGCGTGGGGGACACTACTGTGTGGAGGGGCAGCGTGGGGGACACTACTCTGTGGGGGGCAGCGTGGGGGACACTACTGTGTGGGGGCAGCATGGGGGACACTACTGTGTGGGGGCAGCATGGGGGACACTACTGTGTGGGGGACACTACTGTGTGGGGGGCAGCGTGGGGGACACTACTCTATGGGGGAAGTGTGGGGGACACTACTGTGTGGGGGCCGCATGGGGGACACTACTGTGTGGGGGCAGCATGGGGGACACTACTGTGTGGGGGACACTACTGTGTGGGGGGCAGCGTGGGGGACACTACTCTATGGGGGAAGTGTGGGGGACACTACTGTGTGGGGGACACTACTGTGTGGGGGAAATTACTGTGTGGGGGGCAGCGTGGGGGACACTACTGTGTGGGGGGCAGTGTGGGGGAAATTACTGTGTGGGGGACACTACAGTGTGGGGGCAGCGTGGGGGACACTACTGTGTGGGGGGCAGCGTGGGGGACACTACTGTGTGGGGGGCAGTGTGGGGGACACTACTGTGTGGGGGACACTACTGTGTGGGGGAAATTACTGTGTGGGGGGCAGCGTGGGGGACACTACTGTGGGGGGGGCAGTGTGGGGGAAATTACTGTGTGGGGGACACTACTGTGTGGGGGCAGCGTGGGGGACACTACTGTGTGGGGGGCAGCGTGGGGGACACTACTGTGTGGGGGGCAGTGTGGGAGACACTACTGTGTGGGGGGCAGCGTGGGGGACACTACTGTGTGGGGGGCAGTGTGGGGGACACTACTGTGAGGGGGTCAGCGTGGGGGACACTACTGTGTGGGGGACACTACTGTGTGGGGGCAGCATGGGGGACAGTGTGGGGGAAATTACTGTGTGGGGGACACTACAGTGTGGGGGCAGCATGGGGGACACTACTGTGTGGGGGGCAGCGTGGGGGATACTACTGTGTGGGGGGACTACTGTGTGGGGGGCAGTGTGGGGGAAATTACTGTGTGGGGGAAATTACTGTGTGGGGGACACTACTGTGTGGAGGGGCAGCGTGGGGGACACTACTCTGTGGGGGGCAGCAGGGGGGACACTACTGTGTGGGGGCAGCATGGGGGACACTACTGTGTGGGGGCAGCATGGGGGACACTACTGTGTGGGGGACACTACTGTGTGGGGGGCAGCGTGGGGGACACTACTCTATGGGGGAAGTGTGGGGGACACTACTGTGTGGGGGACACTACTGTGTGGGGGAAATTACTGTGTGGGGGGCAGCGTGGGGGACACTACTGTGTGGGGGGCAGTGTGGGGGAAATTACTGTGTGGGGGCAGCGTGGGGGACACTACTGTGTGGGGGGCAGCGTGGGGGACACTACTGTGTGGGGGGCAGTGTGGGGGACACTACTGTGTGGGGGGCAGCGTGGGGGACACTACTGTGTGGTGGGCAGTGTGGGGGACACTACTGTGAGGGGGGCAGCGTGGGGGACACTACTGTGTGGGGGCAGCATAGGGGACAGTGTGGGGGAAATTACTGTGTGGGGGACACTACTGTGTGGGGGCAGCATGGGGGACACTACTGTGTGGGGGGCAGCGTGGGGGATACTACTGTGTGGGGGGACTACTGTGTGGGGGGCAGTGTGGGGGAAATTACTGTGTGGGGGACATTACTGTATGGGGGCAGTGTGGGGGACACTACTGTGTGGGGGGACTACTGTGTGGGGGCAGTGTGGGGGAAATTACTGTGTGGGGGCAGTGTGGGGAACACTACTGTGTGGGGGACACTACTGTGTGGGGGGCAGCGTGGGGGACACTACTGTGTGGGGGGCAGTGTGGGGGAAATTACTGTGTGGGGGACACTACTGTGTGGGGGGCAGCATGGGGGCCTTGCTATTGGGGAGGCACTGTAGAGGCCAGTCTATTATTTCTGGGGACACTATAGAAGGATTATTACCTGGAGCACAATATAGGGTGTTATTATCATTACAGGGGGCATTCTAGGGGACGTTATAGCTGCTGTTGACACTATAGGAACATTTGGGGTCATTTATCAAACTGGTGTAAAGTAGAACTGGCTTAGTTGCCCAATCAGATTCCACCTTTCATTTTTGACAGCTCTTTTGGAAATCCAGTTCTACTTTACACCAGTTTGATAAAGGACTCCAATTATGTCTATTAGGGTCACTATTTTTTCAGCAGTATAGTACCTGGGGCATTGGGGGGCACAACGGGCACAGGTATTGGGATTGAGAAATCTAACGTGTCTGTGTTACAAACTCTGTAGAGACGAGATGCGGCTGAAAGAATTTCTCATGGCGGTCTAACGGAGGAGAAGAGGAAAGAGAAGGTCTACATGACAGGACATGTCCCTGGATGTAAGAGAAATGACCCGCCCCGGGTTCCAAACACCCTGGGCATGCCACTGTTCCGAGGAGCTCTTTTCAACGCCATTCCTTGATTTGGCCATCTCGCCAAGCACGCTTGAAGAGGGACAAATCTTGTGCCCTGATTCCCAAACTCTTGGGCATCCACAGTCACAAGAAGATGACGGCGGGGAACGGCAATTACTGTTTAATGAGGTGGATGATGATAAGACACAGTTGCCAATAAGTCAACGGCAATTACTGTCTCAAGAGGTTGATGAAGATGATGAGACACAGTTGTCAATCACTGAGGTTGTGGTTAGGTCAACAAGTCAGAGTGAGGAATTGGAAGAGGAGGTGGTGGATGATGAAATCACTGACCCAACCTGGGAAGGTGGAAAGCCGAGCGAGCACAGCAGTACAGAGGGGGAGGGATCTACAGCACCGCAACAGGCTGGAAGAGGCAGTGGGGTGGCAAAAGGAAGAAGGCGGGCCACACCAAACAGGCCTGCAACTGTTCCATGGAGCACCCCCTTGCGGAAATCTCCCTTGCCAAGGGGTAGGTGTTCTGCAGTATAGCGCTTTTTTGAGGAAAGTGCGGACGACAAAAGAATAGTAGGTTGAAACCTGTGCCGTACAAAATGAGCTGGGGTGTGAACACTATCAACCTCACCACCGGCAGCATGATCCGCCACATGCCATTCAAGCACCGTAATAAGTGGGACGAACGCCTGGGTCCACAATCTGAGTCTGCGGGTCACACCACTGCCTCCTCTTCCCCTGTGTTACATGCTGGCCAATCCCCTGTCGAAGGCGCAGGCCCGGATGCCTCCCGCCCTGCACTTGGACCTTCACAAGCACCATCAGCGACCACATCCACTTCTGTGTCCCAACGCAGCGTCCAAATGTCCTTACCCCAGGCCTTTGAACGCAAGGGCAAATACCCAGCCACCCACCCACAGGCCATAGCACTAAATGTGCAGCTTTCCAAATTACTGGCCCTAGAAATGTTGCCATTTAGGCTTGTGGACACTGAGGCCTTCCGCAGCCTGATGTCGGCAGCTGTCCCGCGTTACGCAGTCTCCAGACACCAACATGTGTACCGTAACATCATACATGCCCTGACCAACGCAGTTACTGGGAAGGTTCACTTAACCACGGACACATGGATAAGTGCATTCGGCCAGGGACGCTACATTTCCCTGACGGCACACTGGGTGAATGTTGTGAAGGCCTGGAGCGAGTCGTACCCTGGGATTTCACAGGTGCTACCGCCGCCAAGGATTGCAGGCCCTACGTCGATCAGGGTTTCCACCAGCACCTACGTTAGTGGCTCCAACCCCCACTTCTCCTCCTCCACCTCCTCCTCCACTTCCACCTCTGAATTATCCACGTGCAGCACCAGTCAGCCATTAGACGGTAGCTGGAAGGAGTGTAGCACTGCGCTTAGGAAGCGGAAACAGGCTGTACTAAAGCTGATATGCTTAGGGGACAAACAGCACACCGCCGCAGAGCTGTGGCAGGGGATAAGAGACCAGACTGAGCTGTGGCTCTCGCCACTCAACCTACAACCAGGCATGGTTGTGTCTGATAATGGCCGTAACTTGGTGGTGGCTTTGGAGATCGGAAAGCTGTCACACATCCCATGCCTAGCCCATGTCTTAAACTTAGTGATTCAGCGGTTTCTCAAAACCTACCCCAATTTGCCTGAGCTACTGGTGACGGTGCGCCACATGTGTGCACATTTCCGCAAGTCATCGATAGCTTCAGCTGGTCTGTCAACGCTGCAGCAGCGCTAGAAATTGCCAGCTCACCGGCTGTTGTTCGACGTGAGCATGCGCTGGAACTCGCCGTTCCACATGTTGGCCAGGCTTTGTGAGCAGCAGAGGGCAGTAGTGGAATACCAGCTGCAACATGGTCGTCATCTTTCCAGTCAGCTTCCGCTATTCACAAGCGAGGAGTGGGCATGGATGTCTGACCTCTGTGAGGTTTTGAGAAACTTTGAGGAATCAACACAGATGGTGAGCGGCGATAACGCTATTATCAGCGTAACCATCCTACTTCTGTGTCTACTCAAACGCTTGTTGCTCAATATTAAGGATGACGCTTTGCATGTGGAAGAGGTGGAAATGGGGGAAGGCATTACACAGGGTGATATCCAGACCACCCTCAGTTCATCTTCTCAGCGCAAATTGGACAATGAAGAGGAGGAGGAGCAGGAGAGGGTTGCCTCCGCTACAGAGGGTAGTACCCATGGATGTTTATTTCCATCTGTTCTGCGTGGGTGGGCAGAAGAGGAGGAAGAGGATAAGGAGATTGAGAGTCATCCTCCTGATGACGACAGCAAAGTCTTGCCTGTTGGTACTCTGGCACACATGGCTGACTTCATGTTAGGCTGCCTTTCCCGCGAACCGCTCGTTATACGCATTTTAGACAACACGGATTACTGGTTGTTCGCCCTTCTCGACCCACGCTACAAAGAGAACTTCTCATCTCTCATTCCTCTGGTGGAGAGGATGAGCAAAACTGTGCAATACTAGAAGCTCCTTGTTGAGAAATTGCTCCAAAAATTTCCATCTGACAACCCTGGCGGCAGAGTCCATAGTTTTTTGGGCAACTGAGGAGGGGAGACAAGGGGAACACACAGCAGTTCCAACAGAGGCAGGGCAACACTCTCCAAGCCTGGGACAGTTTCATGACACCCCACCAGCACCCTCACCCTGATGTGCGGCCTACTGTCACAAGGAGATAAAAATTTTGGAAGATGGTGAAGGAGTACCTAGCAGACCGTGTCACCGTCCTCAATGATCCTTCAGTGCCTTACAACTATTGGGTGTCCAAGCTGGATACATGGCACGAACTGGCGCTCTACTCCTTGGAGGTGCTGCCCTGCCACCAGCGTTTTGTCTGAGCGGGTATTTAGTGCTGCTAGTGGCATTATAACAGATAAGCGTATCCGCCTGTGAACTGAAAATGCTGACAGGTTGACTATTATAAAAATGAACAAGGCCTGAATTGACCTTGACCTCGACTCCACCACAGGAGAGCTGATGAACATAAAGGCACTTTAAATGTGTTGTTTATAATGTACTGAATAAAATGTATTCCCATGCACCCCTTCCACCAAGGGTATATGGTTGAATCTTCCTTTTCTCATCCTCCTCCACCTCTTCCATCATATCAACATGCTTATTCGTCGCGTATAATGCCCTCGTATATATGCCCTTGCATATAATGTTTTACAGGGTCAGCTCACCTGCAGGCCCTCGCATATAATGTTTTACAGGGTCAGCTCACCTGCAGGCCCTCGCATATAATATTTTACAGGGGCAGCTCACCTGCAGGCCCTTGCATATAATGTTTTACAAGGTAAGCTCACCTGTAGGCCCTCGCATATAATTTTTTACAGGGTCAGCTCACCTGCAGGCCCTTACCTAAAATCTTTTACAGGATCAGCTCACCTGCAGGCCCTCGCATATAATGTTTTACAGGGTCAGCTCACCAGCAGGCCATTAATCATAATTTTTCATGGGTGTATGATGCTCTCCTATATGTGTAATAAAGGGTATATTGGCGTGCCAGTCCCTTGTAATTTTTTACAGCCCTTTCACTTAGTGCATAGGCTTTATAAGTTCCACTAGATCAACACAGCCTTGTATTAGCAAGGGTGTACCTCCTTAATATATATATCAACAAAAGAGAACCGGTACTATGTGATATCCAATAAAATTAAATCTTTATTATAACATAAAAACATACAGACAAATACACATTTGCAGAGACCATACAGAGTGCCTGCAGGGGCAGTCCACAATAACACCACTACCTGCTGTTGGTAAATCACTAATGAGCCCACAATCTCAGTGTGGGAATGCTGTGTATAATGTGTCTAGACCAGCATATAATATACAAGCTGCCTCTAGCTATAACCACAGCTATCTCTAGCTATAAATACATCTGGCATGGATATACAAAGGGCATGAGTGACATCTATATAATCTGACCAGCGCAGTATAAACAATTCGGCATATCACAGTGGTGCTACAGTGTACGCATCGAAGCGGTCAGAATCTCCTTCTTACCCGATATCCAGTGGTGTGTGTGTGGGCTGTCTCTGTCTGGCATAGTCCTCGACGCACGTTTCGCTAATGCTACATCCTGATGAAGCATTAGCGAAACGTGCGTCGATTACTACGCCAGACAGAGACAGCCCACACACACACCACTGGATATCGGGTAAGAAGGAGATTCTGACCGCTTCGATGTAGACAAGGGGAACACACAAGCAGTTCCAACTGCTGTGTGTTCCCCTTGTCCCCAAGTGGATTAAGGTGAGTTAAATTATTATTATTATTTTTTTAACCCCTCCAGCGCTATTTTACTATGCATTCTGTATTCAGAATGCTATTATTTTACCTTATAACCATGTTATAAGGGAAAATAATAATGATCGGGTCTCCATCCCGATCGTCTCCTAGCAACCGTGCGTGAAAATTGCACCGCATCCGCACTTGCTTGCGGATGCTTGCGATTTTCACGCAACCCCATTCACTTCTATGGGGCATGCGTTGCGTCAAAAACGCAGAATATAGAGCATGCTGCGATTTTCACGCAACGCACAAGTGATGCGTGAAAATCACCGCTCATGTGAACAGCCCCATAGAAATGAATGGGTCGGTATTCAGTGCGGGTGCAATGCGTTCAACTCACGCATCGCATCTGCGCGGAATACTTGCCCGTGTGAAAGGGGCCTTTGTGTGTACTTTGCTTGGGTTTAGTAAACCAGTGGATCTGGATTCCTCATTAAAATTCTTCAGTGATTTAGAGGTGGTCACAGTAATTACAGTGAGAGCATTCCTTCAAGGGAAATTCTTATAGTACGGACTTTCCGTTTTTCTCTTTCACAAAACATTGTCCTCTTTCACATTCTTCAAATTTTAAGTTTAATTTTTCTTATTATGGGAAACATGGGTTACAGATATTACAGTCCTCACAGCGATTGTCAGGTTTTTCGGATTCCTGAATGGTGAACACGCCTAGTCAGCGGTATGTGTGACATTTATTACAAAACTAGATTAGAGTTTGGGGAGGCAGCCTTGTTGGAGTGGTGATGGCGGCCATATTGGTTGTCACAAATAACCAGTTCATATTAGGGCCACATTTTGATCTAAAGGGCACTGAGATCTTGTCTCAGCATAATTGAACGATATTAGAGGATTGCCGTGTATGCAGTAGCCCAAAATATAAAAATAGATTCACACGCGTACTGTGCCAAATATAAGTGTATGTGCCGCAATGTTTTTTATTTGTGACATAATAGACACATTTTTTAAAGACAACTTTTGCCCCAACTTTTTTGCGCCTTGTTTGGTGCAGTCAGACATATTTTGGTGAATCTTTTAGACAAAAAATATACCATCTTCAAGGTAGTCTTAAAAGTGGCGGACCTTCCTAATAGCATAAAGACATATGGCGTCTTGTGTCAAAGTTTTTGTGGTGCAGTGTGTCACCTCTTTCCTTCAGACTGTTTTACACACTTTCAAAAACATCTCAGCTTTCCACACATTTAAATGACACAAATCCATAGAGGTCATAAATTTGGCGCAAGGTAAAAATTGCACAGGCAAAACATTCTGGTGCAGAACGAATTAAATATATCTGTTCCATTATGTTAAAATTCAGTCACCATGCACTGACCTGCCATGACATCAGATCCCACTATAGCCCATGGGCAATAAATTGCATTATATAGTCCTGCGTAATTGGGAGAAATGTAATGCAATTCGCTAGCTATGGGCTTTGTCAGGATGAAATGTCAAGGTTTATGGCTAATGAAAAGCTAAAAGGGTTTTATGATCTCAGACACTGGTGCCCTATCACTAGGATTATTATTATTATTTATTATTAAAGCACCATTCATTCCATAGCGCTGTACATATGAAAAAGGGTATACATACATAATACAGACAATTGCACTAAGCATGAACAAGACGAGTTACAAACTGGTACAGAAGGAGAGAGGGCCCTGCCCGTAAGGGCTTACAATCTACATAGTATGGGAGAAGGACACAGTAGGTGAGGGTAAAGTTGGTCATGGCGGTATGGAGGCAGCAGGGTCACTGGTTGTAGGCTTGTCTGAAGAGGGGGGGAGTTAGGTTTCTTTTGAAGGATTTCACTGTAGGTGAGAGTCTGATATGTTGGGGTAGAGAGTTCCAGAGTGTGGGGGATGCACAGGAGAAATCTTGGAGGCGATTGTGGGAAGAGGTGATAAGAGGAGAAGAGGAGGACTTGTGAGGATCGGATTGCATGTAGGGATGTATCGGGAAAGTAGCTCAGAGATGTAGGAGGGGACAGGTTGTGGACGGCCTTGTATTTGTTAGTATTTTGAACTGAATTCGCTGGGCAATGGGGAGCCAGTGAAGGGATTGGCAGAGGGGAGAGGCAAAGGAATAACAGGGTGAAAGGTGGATTAGTCGGGCAGCAGAGTTGAGGATAGATTGGAGGGGTGCAGGAGTGCTAGATGGAAGGCCACAGAGGAGAATGTTGCAGTAGTCTAGGCGGAAGATGTTGAGGGCATGTACAAGCATTTTCGCAAGTTGAGGAAAGCGCGGATGCGGGAGATGTTTTTGAGTTGGAGGCGGCAAGTGGTGGAAAGGGCTTGGGTGTATGGTCGGAAGGAGAGGGCAGAATCCAAGCTCACTCGAAGGCAGTGGACTTGGTTGACCGGGGAGAGTGTATAGCCATTGATCATGATAGATAGGTCTATTGGGGGGGTTGAGCAAGATGGGGGAAAGATGATGAATTCTGTTTTATCCATGTTAAGTTTTAGAAAGCGAGAGGAGAAGAAGGAGGATATGGAAGATAGGCATTGTGGTATTCTGGATAGTAAGGTGGTGATGTCTGGACCAGAGAGGTAGATTTGTGTGTCGTCAGCATAAAGTGATACTGAAAGCCAAGGGACTTTATGAGCTGTCCCAGGCCGAAAGTGTAGATAGAGAAGAGCAGGGGTCCTAGGACAGAGCCTTGCGGGACACCAAGAGAGAGGGAATGAAACGAGGAGTTGGTGTGAGAGTGGGAGACGCTAAATGTCTGCTCTGTGAGGTATGATATGAACCAGGAGAGGGCCAGGTCAGTGATGCCAAGAGATGAGAGAGTTTGCAACAGAAGGGAGTGGTCGACAGTGTCAAAGGCAGAGGACAGGTCAAGGAGAAGGAGAACAGAGTAATGTTTTTTGGTTTTGGCTGTTAGTAGGTCATTGGTGACTTTGGTAAGGGAAGTCTCAGTTGAGCGGTGGGGTCAGAAGCCAGATCGTAACCGGTCAAAGAGGGAGCAGGAGGAGAGGTAAGAGGACAGTTCAGAATGGACATGTTGCTCAAGTAGCTTTGAGGCATATGGAAGAAGTGATATGGGGCGATAACAGGACAAAGAAGATAGGTCAAGTGAAGGCTTTTTGAGTATGGGTGTAATGGTAGCATGTTTAAAATCAGAGGGGAAGACACCAGAGGTTAGTGATAGGTTGAAGAGATAAGTTAGGGATATATATGCCACCAAGGTATGTGTGGGACCCGCTCCTATCTGCAGAATGGAACCCTGAAAGTGAAGTTAATCTAATATGTTTTATCAGGGTAGTTTGAATAGGATAATCCCCTTTCTTTAAGTAGCTCCTCTGCTGCAACCTCCTGCCAATTGCAGATCGGTACCCATAACTTCCATAGGATAATGCAGAAAGATACAATGCCAGACAGGTTCGGGTGAACTGGGGTGCAAACAGTATTGGTGCCATATTCTCTTTTATAACTTCTATGGTAAAATTAAAGTGTGATTCCCCCATCAGCCTTTAATAGTCAAGTTAGAAATGACCAGAGTACGCATTGTCTGGGGATAGGCAGAGATATGGAAATTGCCAAGCGGGAAGCACTCTTTCCATAACTCTCTTAGGAGTGAATGGGAGTTATGGAAGCAGGAGAGCGCCGGTTAGTCCTTATTCCGATTATTCCCATCTTTGCCATGAAAGCTGAGATGGGAATAATAGTCAACCAAGACAGTCACTTTAGGTTATAGGATGGCCTGTTGGTTAGCACTAGGGTACAGAGATGATCGGGTTATGCGTTATCTTGATGTGTTCACTTGTGGAGACTCTAAGATGAGATTAGATTGCAATCCTGGCTGCAGATGTGCAACTTGAAGATTCTGGTCTCTAATACAAAATTATGCTAGGACCCCCACCTACTTTGAGCCATTTTGGGCTCTGGTACACAGGAATCAAGACCCAAGTACAACTGCCACCTCTGCATCCCGTTATAGCTACACCACTGCTTGGCTGAAGTCAGGGACCACTATAGGTGCATTCTCAGTACAACACTGCAGATCATGATGGGACTTTAATGGGCACACAAGACATATTGGACTAGGTAAAAGGGGAGCTTATATAGTTTAAGATTCTCGCACATCACAATCCTCCATAAATGAAAGTTCTCAGCCTTATGCCTCATGCACACGACCATAGTTCGGGTACGCATCCGTGCCGCAGTTTTTGTGGCTTGGGTGCGGACCCATTCACTTCAATGGGGCCACAAAAGATGCGGACAGCACTCCGTGTGCTGTCCGCATCCTTTGCTCCGTTCCGTGGCCCCGCAAAAATAATATAGCATGTCCTATTCTTGTCCGTTTTGCGGACAAGAATAGGCATTTCTACAATGGGCCGCCCGTTCCGTAAATTGCGGAAGGCACACGGGTGGCTTCCGTTTTTTGTGGTTTGCGGACCGCAAAACACAGCACAGTCGTGTGCATGAGGCCTTAAGGTGCATTTACACTCGCCAAAGAGAAGCCTATTGTCTGGAGGAAGCATTCCTTCCCGGCAGTCGCCTGCTCACTAAGTGGAGGTGAAGAGCTGCATTTACATGAGGACAAGCTGTCGCCATTGCGATTGCTCGTCTTCATACAGCTGCACTTTTTCTGGGCAGCAGTTTAGACAGCATGATCTGCTGCCCTAAAACGATAATTTAGAGGCCTGCACAAACGACAGTTTCACCCGATGAACAAGCGTTTCACTCATTCATCGGGTGATCTGCTGCACCTTCAGATGGGCAGATTGTTGGGAACCAGCATTAGCAGGAATGTTCGTTCCTGATAATGTGCCCAATAACCTGCTTGTGTAAATCCACCTTTACTTTTGCACAAAATTTGGACCAAAACTTGAAGTAAATAATGGTTGCTATCTCCTGTATGAACCAGTTCTCACACCTCCCCCTCCTCCTGTGGTATGCTGGGGAGGAGTGCATGGCTGACCTGCAGAAACCTGTTTAATGTGAGGCTTGTTTGCACAATGAGTCAGAGACCTGGGAGGCCGAAAGGAGAGGACAGTAGTGAAAACTAACCCTTTCCACATCATTTTTCTCTGTCTTACAATTCCATATATACAGTATGGTTCTGTATTCACTAAGAGCTGGTTATTTCAATTAGATCACACAAGAGCATAGTTATAGGGGGTGCTGAGATAGCAGTCATACTTAGTCCTTGAAGTCTGAGGAGGCCCAAAGCCCTCTGTGCCACATAAGAATTTGCCAGTATTATAAATGGTACATAGCTGGGGACCCTGACTTTGGTTTTTGCATTAGAGCCCAAGTTATGCATCGACGGCCCACATCTTCTTGTACATACAGGAGATATGGTAACGATAACTGGTGGAATCAGTTATGGACATCCTGAGCAGGGGGGTGCAGAGATAGCAGTTGATTCTAGACCCAGGAGCCCGAGGGGGCCCAAAGACCCTTGTGCCACATAAGAAGACACCAGTATTATAGAAAGTGCATGCTGGTCTAGTTACACCTCTGACTGGAGGGAAGAGGTTAGGTCAAGAATTTGGCACTGGGGGAGAGGGGGCGGGGGGGGGGGGGGGTGCAGTTTAAATTGTTTCCTCAGGCAGCAGCAGGAAGGTTATGTGCTCCCCTGACCCTGACCACAAAGCACTGAGGAAAGGGGGGTCCAAGCTGAACTCTTGCACCAGGGCCCATGAGCCTTTAGCTACACCCCTGATCATGAGTGAAGGAAATAAGGCACTAATGTTAAAGGGCTTCTGTCACCCCACTAAACAGTTGTTTTTTTTTTGGTTAGTTTTAATCCCTATACTGCGATTTTTGCATACATACTGTAATTAATCATTTCGGTTCAGCAGATTATGTTAAAAACGTACTTTTTAAATATGCAAATTACCTTGCTACCAGCAAGTAGGGCGGTTACTTGCTGGTAGCAGCCGCATCCTCCTATCCTAAAGACGCCCCCTCCGCATGTTGATTGACAGGGCCAACGGACAGGATCGTCCTCTGGCTGGTCCTGTCTGCTATCAAGATCTCGCGCCTGCACTGTAACGGTATTCAGTCGGCGCAGGCGCACTGAGAGGCGGACGCTCGCTCGGCCGCTCCATCCTCAATGCGCCTGCGCCGATGACGTCATCAAGTACACCCGGAAGAGAAGACGCCGGCATCGCTGGAAGGAGGCGGAGAGTCTGGTGACGTCGCTGGATGCTCGAATCAGGTAAGTATGTACATAATAAGCATGCTGCCACAGAAAACACCAACGAAATGGGAATAAATAATTTTATAAAAATGACAGTTATTAACACTATACCACCAACGATTATTAATAATAAATCTCTTCCGGGTGTACTTGATGACATCATCGGCGCAGGCGCATTGAGGATGGAGCGCCGAGCGAGCGTCCGCCTATCAGTGCGCCTGCGCCGATTGAATACCGTTACAGCGCAGGCGCGAGATCTTGATAGCAGACAGGACCAGCCAGAGGACGATCCCGTCCGTTGGCCCTGTCAATCAGCATGCGGAGGGGGCGTCTTTAGGATAGGAGGATGCGGCTGCTACCAGCAAGTAGGGAAAATAATACAGTGAATAGACTTGGGGGTCCGGGGTTGCTCATCTATATCATCTGCTAGCAACCATGCGTGAAAATCGCACCGCATCCGCACTTTCTATGGGGCCTGCGTTGCGTGAAAAACGCATAATATAGAACATGCTGCGATTTTCACGCCACACACAAGTGATGCGTGAAAATCGCCGCTCATCTGCACAGCCCCATTGAAGTGAATAAGTCCGGATTCAGTGCGGGTGCCCTTGTGAAAGCCTTAGACCACCTGCACAAGTTGCAGAATACATGCGTTTTTTCCACACAGATTCCCATGCAGAAAAACCGCAGCATAGTAAAGAACCATAAATCTCATGTACACTTTGCAGCTTTTTTTCTGTGTGGAAATTGACCTGACGTGCGGATTTCCAGATCTGAAGCATGTCAATTATGTTTGTGGTTTTAGCTGCGGATTTCACCCTTTTCCAATGAAGGGTGAGATCTGCGGCAAAAACCGCATCTAATCCACACCAAAAAAATTCTGTTATAAATTGCAGATTTTGTGTGGATATGCTGCATATAAATCCGTATGGAAATTTGTGCGGATATTGTATGTGTGTTCACCAGCACTGGTTTGCAGGTGGCCTTAGTGTATCCGCACACGGACACAGGTCAACGTGCAGAAGATCCTCACGAATTTCCATGCGGATTTCTGCACAGGCACACATTTCTGCAGACTACCTGCACACATTGTGGGTTTTGCAAGTTTTTTCCTGCATGGATTTTCATGAGGAAAAACCACCGCATAAGGGCTCATGCACACGAGCGTATGTATTTTTCGGTCCGCAAAAAAAACAGATGACGTCCGTGTGCATTCCGTATTTTGCAGAATGGAACAGCTGGCCCCTGATAGAACAGTACTATCTTTGTCCGTAATGCAGACAATAATAGGACATGTTCTATTTTTTTGCGGAACGGAAATACGGACACACGGACACGGAATGCACACGGAGTAACTTCAGTTTTTTTTGCGGACCCATTGAAATGAATGGTTCCGTATACGGTCCGCAAAAAATGGAAAGAATATACGGTACATTTGTGTGCATGAGGCCTAATACAATACCAGCAAAGTGAAGGAGATTTGACAAATCTCATGTACACTTTGCTTTTATTCCTGTGTAGAAATTGACCTGCCGTGTGGATTTTGAGATCCGCAGCGTGTTAATTCTCTGTGTGGATTAATGCATTGTGAAGGGTGAGATCGGGGCAAAACTGCAAAACTCACAACATAATCTGTAAGTAACACTTGTGGAATTTGGTGCGGAAGAAAGGCAGAGAAAGCTGCATGAAAATCTGCACGGAAACAATCCGTGCCCATGTGAAGGTAGCCTAAGGCCTCATGCACACGACAGTATTTTTTCACGGTCCGCAAACGGGGTTCCGTTGTTCCGTGATCCGTGTCCGTTTTTTTTTCCGTGTGCCTTCCTTGATTTTTGGAGGATCACCAGACGTGAAAAGTGAAAAAATAATCGAAGTCAATTTTGCCTTGAAAATCATAGGAAAAAAACGGACACGGATCACGGACGCGGGTGACAATCTTGTGTGCCTCCGTGTTTTTTCACGGACCCATTGACTTGAATGGGTCCGCGAACCGTTGTCCGTGAAAAAAATAGGACAGGTCATATTGTTTTCACGGACTGGAAACACGGATCACGGACGCGGATGACAACGGACCCATTGAAAGTCAATGGGTCCGCAGAAAATCACGGAAAACGGAACAACGGACACGGAACCCAACAACGGCCGTGTGCATGAGGCCTAACTGTCCAAAAAGAGATTCTACAGCAGCTCTGTCTGACAAAGCGCAATGTATCTCGACTATAAAGAACATTGGTACTAGTCACCCCAGTGGTCTGTGTCCCATGACTGTGGTTTTATATGGTCATGGTACTATGTGGTTACTTTTCATATCCTTATGATTTTCAGTGAGGGGAACATCATTTCATATATAATTCACAGCAGTTCATAATGTATAAGTTCTAATATGATACATTGATATGATGCAGGGAATAATATAATTGTACCATACATGTGCTGCGGCACACACACAACATGTTTGTGTGTTACTAGCGCTGTTTGAGTGGAATTTGCCCCTGGGACAGGGGTGTGTTACGAGGCATTTGGCTGACAGATCACTGCATGCCTGGGCTGGGCCCCAAGGGATGGGCGCAGCAGGAATGTAAGACATCAGCATATTTTCTCATGGGGATGAGAACACCTCAAGCTCTTGTAGAACCTGTGAGAATCTGACATAGGGGCCGCCCAAGAAGATGCACATTGAGATACTACTAAACTGTATATTACTGCTAGCGCAAGCAATTTCTACATTATACACCTAATTTCACAGTTACAATGACTCCATTAACACAAAATCGCAATGAACCGCTGCTGTCATGGCTGCCTGCACTTCCACAACATTACATGCTAACCCACATAGTATACACATCTGCTGGCTTTCTTGCCCATACCAACCTGGCAGAGAGCGCATTTATTTATTTTATGCACCTATATATTCTTTCTATATTCCGCAGCGCTTTACAGACATTAACATCAAGCTCTAGCCAAATGGGGTTCACAATCTAAGGTTGCCATCAGTATGTCTTTGGAGTGTGGGAGGAAACCGGAGAGAACATACAAACTCTATGCAGATGGTGACCTTGGTCGGATCCGAACCTAGGACCCCAGTTCTGCAAGGCACCAATGCTAACCATTGAGCCACTGGACCCCATTTACAAGTGCAGTTTAGAAAATGAAAGCTGGACTGATTGGTTGCTATGGGCAACAAAGACACTTGTTGGACCCAGTGTATTTTGTCCACGTTAGTCTTTACATGACTATTGGATCAAGGAAATGGTTATTGATGGTTCAAAAGGCATCCCATACCCACAGCAGACAGAAGTTTACATGGCCATTGCGAGGCCTGTTATTATTACTGAACCCACCACTTAACCATCTTCCAACATACATTAGATGGTTTACTTGACCTTCTTTTAAGTGCCTCCATGAAGGAGCATTTTATAGTCTTCCCATAAAAAAGACAGCCACAATCTCCCAGAAGACACAGCCGGTACTCCCATTGTCTAAGCCAAAGAGCTCATATAGGTGACAACCAGAGCCCCCATAACTTCCACTTTCACCAAGAAGTATAGTTGACCCATACCCTATATGAACTTGGTTTGATGGCTCCATACATTGGTGGGACAAACTACACTGCTCAAAAAAATAAAGGGAACACTTAAACAACACAATGTAACTCCAAGTCAATCACACTTCTGTGAAATCAAACTGTCCACTTAGGAAGCAACACTGAGTGACAATCAATTTCACATGCTGTTGTGCAAATGGGATAGACAACAGGTGGAAATTATAGGCAATTAGCAAGACACCCCCAATAAAGGAGTGGTTCTGCAGGTGGTAACCACAGACCACTTCTCAGTTCCTATGCTTCCTGGCTGATGTTTTGGTCACTTTTGAATGCTGGCGGTGCTTTCACTCTAGTGGTAGCATGAGACGGAGTCTACAACCCACACAAGTGGCTCAAGTAGTGCAGCTTATCCAGGATGGCACATCAATGCGAGTTGTGGCAAGAAGGTTTGCTGTGTTTGTCAGCGTAGTGTCCAGAGCATGGAGGCGATACCAGGAGACAGGCCAGTACATCAGGAGATGTGGAGGAGGCCGTAGGAGGGCAACAACCCAGCAGCAGGACCGCTACCTTCGCCTTTGTGCAAGGAGGAACAGGAGGAGCACTGCCAGAGCCCTGCAAAATGACCTCCAGCAGGCCACAAATGTGCATGTGTCTGCTCAAACGGTCAGAAACAGACTCCATGAGGGTGATATGAGGGCCCGACGTCCACAGGTGGGGGTTGTGCTTACAGCCCAACACCGTGCAGGACGTTTGGCATTTGACAGAGAACACCAAGATTGGCAAATTCGCCACTGGCGCCCTGTGCTCTTCACAGATGAAAGCAGGTTCACACTGAGCACATGTGACAGATGTGACAGAGTCTGGAGACGCCGTGGAGAACGTTCTGCTGCCTGCAACATCCTCCAGCATGACCGGTTTGGCATTGGGTCAGTAATGGTGTGGGGTGGCATTTCTTTGGAGGGCCGCACAGCCCTCCATGTGCTCGCCAGAGGTAGCCTGACTGCCATTAGGTACCGAGATCCTCAGACCCCTTGTGAGACCATATGCTGGTGCGGTTGGCCCTGGGTTCCTCCTAATGCAAGACAATGCTAGACCTCATGTGGCTGGAGTGTGTCAGCAGTTCCTGCAAGACGAAAGTATTGATGCTATGGACTGGCCCGCCCGTTCCCCAGACCTGAATCCAATTGAGCACATCTGGGACATCATGTCTCGCTCTATCCACCAACGTCACGTTGCACCACAGACTGTCCAGGAGTTGGCAGATGCTTTAGTCCAGGTCTGGGAGGAGATCCCTCAGGAGACCGTCCGCCACCTCATCAGGAGCATGCACAGGCGTTGTAGGGAGGTCATACAGGCACGTGGAGGCCACACACACTACTGAGCCTCATTTTGACTTGTTTTAAAAACATTACATCAAAGTTGGATCAGCCTGTAGTGTGTTTTTCCACTTTAATTTTGAGTGTGACTCCAAATCCAGACCTCCATGGGTTAAAAAATTTGATTTCCATTTTTTTATTTTTGTGTGATTTTGTTGTCAGCACATTCAACTATGTAAAGAACAAAGTATTTCAGAAAAATATTTAATTAATTCAGATCTAGGATGTGTTATTTTTGTGTTCCCTTTATTTTTTTGAGCAGTGTATTTTGTTGCCTTAGGGCCTGGGCAACAAGTATGCACATTCTTAGGAACTCTAGTTCCAGAAAATTGACCCATGTAAAGGTGCTGCCGATCACCTGACAAATGAGCAAATTATATCCCTGAAGAAATCTGGTGTTATACTGTGCTTATTAAAGGGGTTTGATATTGATGGCCTATCCTCAGGATAGGTCATCAGTATCTGATCGTGGGGCTCCAGTTAGTCAGATGTTTGAAGAGAGTGAGCACGTGGGTCTTTTCACAGCATACTAAGCGCAGCTCTGTACAGTCGTGGCCAAAAGTTTTGAGAATTACATAAATATTGGAAATTGGAAAAGTTGCTGCTTAAGTTTTTATAATAGCAATTTGCATATACTCCAGAATGTTATGAAGAGTGATCAGATGAATTGCATAGTCCTTCTTTGCCATGAAAATTATCTTAATCCCAAAAAAACCTTTCCACTGCATTTCATTGCTGTCATTAAAGGACCTGCTGAGATCATTTCAGTAATCATCTTGTTAACTCAGGTGAGAATGTTGACGAGCACAAGGCTGGAGATTATTATGTCAACAATTTATAGGATCATCAATAACTTCAAGGAAAGAGGTTCAATTCTTGTTAACAAGGCTTCAGGGCGTCCAAGAAAGTCCAGCAAGCGCCAGGATCGTCTCCTAAAGAGGATTCAGCTGCGCGATTGGAGTGCCACCAGTGCAGAGCTTGCTCAGGAATGGCAGCAGGCAGGTGTGAGCGCATCTGCACGCACAGTGAGGCGAAGACTTTTCGAAGATGGCCTGGTGTCAAGAAGGGCAGCAAAGAAGCCACTTTTCTCCAAAAAAAACATCAGGGACAGATTGATGTTCTGCAGAAAGTATGGTGAATGGACTGCTGAGTACTGGGGCAAAGTCATATTCTCCGATGAAGCCTCTTTCCGATTCTTTGGGGCGTCTGGAAAAAGGCTTGTCCGGAGAAGAAAATGTGAGCGCTACCATCAGTCCTGTGTCATGCCAATAGTAAAGCATCCTGTGACCATTCATGTGTGGGGTTGCTTCTCATCCAAGGGAGTGGGCTCACTCGCAATTTTGCCCAAAAACACAGCCATGAATAAAGAATAGTACCAAAACACCCTCCAACAGCAACTTCTTCCAACAATCCAACAACAGTTTGGTGAAGAACAATGCATTTTCCAGCACGATGGAGCACCGTGCCATAAGGCAAAAGTGATAACTAAGTGGCTCGGGGACCAAAACGTTGACATTTTGGGTCCATGGCCTGGAAACTCCCCAGGTCTTAATCCCATTGAGAACTTGTGGTCAATCCTCAAGAGGCGGGTGGACAAACAAAAACCCACTAATTCTGACAAACTCCAAGAAGTGATTATGAAAGAATGGGTTGCTATCAGTCAGGAATTGGCCCAGAAGTTGATTGAGAGCATACCCAGACGAATTGCAGAGGTCCTGAAAAAGAAGGGCCAACACTGCAAATACTGACTCTTTGCATAAATGTCATGTAATTGTCGAAAAAAACCTTTGAAACACATGAAGTGCGTGTAATTATATTTCACTACATCACAGAAACAACTGAAACAAAGATCTAAAAGCAGTTTAGCAGCAAACTTTGTGAAAACTAATATTTTTGTAATTCTCAAAACTTTTGGCCACGACTGTACATTGCATGGCTGCAGTTCTTGGTATTGAAGCCCAGGTTCATTCCCTTCAATGGCATTGAGCTGTATATAGGCCATGAACGTGACATCACTGGGATATGAAGATGTCATAGCGATCACTGGAGTACCGCCGCCTCTTCAAACAGCTGATTGGCAGGGGTGCCCAGTGTCAGAAACCCACCAATCTGATGATGACCGATACTGAACTCCTGGAAACCCCCTTTAAGTGTTACCATCATTTTTGAGCAGTGTATATTATACCATATATTCAAAACCTGGAGTTTAGCATGGAATTAGGGAATTTTACATGCTTGTCTTTCTTGAGTAAGAGCCCATTAATAGTCTTCATATAGCAGTGTATGCAAAACTGGCTGTACATTGAGACCAAATAACTAGTGCTAGAAACTGTTAATATAGAAATCAGCTCTTTCCAAGACGATAAGAAAGCTAAGCCTCTAATGCCACCAGATGTAAGGTAAGCTATCTCATAAGTCAATGAGACATGATTTGGATAATAGGGATAGTGTTTGTACATGTTCAGCCACAAACAGGGTCTGAAGGCCCTTAACCCCTTAAGGACTCTGCCTTATTTCACCTTACGGTCTTGGCCATTTTTTGCAAATCTGACCAGTGTAATTTTAAGTGCTGATAACTTTAAAACGCTTTAAATTATCCAGGCCATTCTGAGATTGTTTTTTCGTCACATATTGTACTTCATGACACTGGTAAAATGAAGTAAAAAAAAAATCATTTTTATTTATAAAAAAATACCAAATTTACCAAAAATTTGTAAAAAATTGCAAATTTCCAAGTTTCAATTTCTCCACTTCTATAATACATAGTAATACCTCCAAAAATAGCCATTACTTTACATTCCCCATATGTCTACTTCATGTTTGGATCATTTTGGGAATGATATTTTATTTTTTGGGGATGTTACAAGGCTTAGAAGTTTAGAAGCAAATCTTGAAATTTTTCACAAATAAAAAAAAAAAATAATTTTTAGGGACCAGTTCAGGTCTGAAGTCACTTTGCGAGGCTTACATAATAGAAACCACCCAAAAATGACCCCATTCTATAAACTACACCCCTCAAGGTATTCAAAACTGATTTTACAAACTTTGTTAACCCTTTAGGTGTTCCACAAGAATTAATGGAAAATAGAGATACAATTTCAAAATTTCACTTTTTTGGCAGATTTTCCATTTTAATAATTTTTTTCCAGTTACAAAGCAAGGGTTAACAGCCAAACCAAACTCAATATTTATGGCCCTGATTCTGTAGTTTACAGAAACACCCCATATGTGGTCGTAAACTACTGTACAGGCACACGACAGGGCGCAGAAGGAAAGGAATGCCATACGTTTTGGAAGGCAGATTTTGCTGGACTGTTTTTTTTGACACCATGTCCCATTTGAAGCCCCCCTGATGCACCCCATAGAGTAGAAACTCCATAAAAGTGACCCCATCTAAGAAACTACACCCCTCAAGGTATTCAAAACTGATTTTACAAACTTTGTTAACCCTTTAGGTGTTCCACAAGAATTAATGGAAAATAGAGATACAATTTCAAAATTTCACTTTTTTGGCAGATTTTCCATTTTAATAATTTTTTTCCAGTTACAAAGCAAGGGTTAACAGCCAAACCAAACTCAATATTTATGGCCCTGATTCTGTAGTTTACAGAAACACCCCATATGTGGTCGTAAACTACTGTACAGGCACACGGCAGGGCGCAGAAGGAAAGGAATGCCATACGGTTTTTGGAAGGCAGATTTTGCTGGACTGTTTTTTTTGACACCATGTCCCATTTGAAGCCCCCCTGATGCACCCCTAGAGTAGAAACTCCAAAAAAAGGCCCCATTTTAGAAACTACGGGATAGGCTGGCAGTATTATTGGTACTATTTTAGGGTACATATGATTTTTGGTTGCTCTATATTACACTTTTTGTGAGGCAAGATAACAAGAAATAGCTGTTTTGGCACCGTTTTTATTTTTTGTTATTTACAACATTCATCTGACAGGTTAGATCATGTGATATTTTTATAGACCAGGTTGTCACGGATGCGGCGATACCTAATATGTATACTTTTTTTTATTTATGTAAGTTTTACACAATGATTTATTTTTTGAAGCAAAAAAAATCATGTTTTAATGTTTCCATAATTCTTTCAGTTTTTGGGCGATTACCTTGGGTAGGGTATGATTTTTGAGGGATGAGATGATGGTTTTATTGGCACTATTTTGGGGTGCGTGTAACTTTTTGATCGCTTGCTATTACACTTTTTGTGATGTAAGGTGACAATTTTTTTTTTATTTAGCACTGTTTTTATTTAACATCTTTTACGGTGTTCATCTGAGGGGTTAGGTCATGTGATAATTTTATAGAGCCGGTCGATACAGACGTGGAGATACCTAATATGTATACTTTTTTTTAATTTATGTAAGTTTTACACAATGATTTCATTTTGGAAGCAAAGAAAAATCATGTTTTATTGTTTCCATAGTCTGAGAGCCATAGTTTTTTCAGTTTTTGGGCGATTACCTTGGGTAGGGTATTATTTTTGCGGGATGAGATGACAGTTTTATTGGCACTATTTTGGGGTGCGTGTGACTTTTTGATCGCTTGCTATTACACTTTTTGTGATGTAAGGTGACAATTTTTTTTTATTTAGCACAGTTTTTATTTTTTATTTTTTACGGTGTTCCTCTGAGGGGTTAGGTCATGTGATATTTTTATAGAGCCGGTCGATACGGACGGGGCGATACCTAATATGTATACTTTTTTTTTGTTTATGTAAGTTCTACACAATAATATCATTTTTGAAACCAAAAAAAAATCATGTTTTAGTGTCTCCATATTCTGAGAGCCATAGTTTTTTCAGTTTTTGGGCGATTATCTTAGGTAGGGTCTCATTTTTTGCGGGATGAGATGACGGTTTGATTGGCACTATTTTGGGGTGCATATGACTTTTTGATCGCTTGTTATTACACTTTTTGTGATGTGAGGTGACAAAAAATGGTTTATTTAGCACAGTTTTTTTTTTTTTTTTACGGTGTTCATCTGAGGGGTTAGGTCATGTGATTTTTTTTTATAGAGCCGGTCGATACAAATGCAGTGATACCAAATATGTATACTTTTTTTTATTTATGTAAGTTTTACACAATAACAGCTTTTTTAAAACAAAAAAATAGCCATAGTTTTTTTTTTTTTCGGGCGATTGTCTCAGGTAGGGGCTCATTTTTTGCGGGATGAGGTGACGGTTAGATTGGTACTATTTTGGTGGGCAAACGCCTTTTTAATCGCTTGCTGTTGTACTTTTTGTGATGTAAGGTGACAAAAAAATTGTTTATTTAGCACAGTTTTTTTTTTTTTTTTTTACGGTGTTCATCTGAGGGGTTAGGTCATGTGATATGTTTATAGAGCCGGTCGATACGGACGCGGCGATACCTAATATTTATACTTTTTTTTTTCCTCCTATTTTTTACCAATTTTTTTTAAACTTTATTTTGGGAAAATTGCGTTTTTGTTTATTTTTACTTAAAATCTTGTAATTTCTTTGGGGGGGGGAAACTTAATTTTTTCAACTTTTTTTTCACTTTATTTTTTTTCCCACTTTGGGACTTGAACTTTTGGGGGTCTAATCCTTTACAATGCATTCCAATACTTCTGTATTGGAATGCATTGGCTGTATGAGTAATACTGTGTGTATTACTCATACAGCTTCCGGCCTGTGAGATCCAGGCGGCTGGATCTCACAGGCTCTTCACCGGAAGGCAGCGCGATGCCTTCCTTAGGCATCGCGTTGCCTTCCATGCAATCGGGTCCCCCCACAGCCCCATGGGAACCCGATGGCACCGCCGACCACCGCCTCCGCACCAGGTAAAAGCCGCAAACCGCAGGTCTGAATTGACCTGCGGTTTGCGGCGATCGCCTACACGGTGGGGTCACGGGACCCCCCCGCGCATTTAGCCGTGGTGCCTGCTCAATGATTTGAGCAGGCACCATGTTCCGATCACCGCCTGCCGGGCGGCGGTGATCGGAACTATAGGTGACGTACCGGTACGTCATGGGTCCTTAAGGACTCGGGAACCATGCCGTACCGGTACGTCATGGGTCCCTGAAGGGTTAAGGCAGTACTTCTCAAATAGTGGGGTGCGCCCCCCAGGGGGGGCGCCAGGCTCCGTAAAGGGGGGCTCGTTCGGGGCCGGCTTTTGGGGTGTGCGGGCTGTGCGGCCGCACAGGGCGCCATAGCAACAGGGGCGCCGGGCGGCCGACAGCTCGCAGTGTAATATGCGGCAGGGAGATGAGCACTTCCATTGTGGAAGCGCTCATCTCCCGTCTGATCAGGCGCTGGACGCGATGTATGGAGCGGGGGCCGGGGGAGGGACTGGGAGGAGGAGCTGGGGGCCGGCAATAGCGATGGGGCGGTGCGGTCACTGTACTATAGCCCCGCCCCACCGCTCCCTCCGGTATACTAATATAAAATGTATTATTGAATTAAAAGTTATTAAACATGCCCCCCTCACTCCTAATAGTACCGTATATCCGAATTTCTTCTGTATAATGCCGGCAGGCAGGCCGGGCGGCCGGCGCGTCCCTCAGTGATGTCACGTGTCTGTGCCGCCTGCTTTATGAATGAAGCAGGCGGCGCAGACAAGTGACGTCACTGAGGGACGCGCCGGCCGCCCGGCCCGCCTGCCGGCATTATACTGAAGAAATTCGGATATACGGTACTATTAGGAGTGAGGGGGGCATGGAATCTGTGGATGGCACAGTTAAGGGGTGGGGGTCTGTGGATGGCACTGTTATGGGCTGGGGGGGGCACTGTGGATGGCACTGTTATGGGGTGGGGGGTCTGTGGATGGCACATATATAACAGTGCCAGCCACAGATCCCCCTGTAACAGTGCCAGCCACAGATCCCCCCCATAAGTGTCCGTCATCCACAGATCCCCCCATAAGTGTCCGTCATCCACAGATCCCCCCATAAGTGTCCGTCATCCACAGATCCCCCCATAAGTGTCCGTCATCCACAGATCCCCCCATAAGTGTCCGTCACCCACAGATCCCCCCATAAGTGTGTGTCCGATCCCCATTTCTTTCTTTTTTTATTCTCTTATACGTTAATAAGGATACAGTGTTATGCAGAGGTGTACTTATAACAATTTTATAGACAAATGATACTATTTACAGTTGCGCGGGGGGCGCGAAATGTTTTCTTCTTCCTAGGGGGGGCATTACAGAAAATAATTGAGAAGCACTGGGTTAAGGGCATTTTCATACAATGGAATTTTCACTCGAATTTCATGTATTTCCATACCAAAATGCACGCCCCATAAATTTTTTAAAGGAATGCATGCTTGGTTTATCTGGAACCAAAGGGTAGATGGATTGGTGGCTCAGTGGTCAGCATTGCACCTGCGTCCTGAATTCAAATCCAACCAAGGCTACATGGCGTGTGTACTTGTGCTGTGTGGGTTTCTTCGTGGTTCTCCAAAAACATAATTGTTTTTCTGCAGTTTTCCTGTAGATGCACTTCACTGGGACTGAGCTTGCAGTACATCTCCTGGCTACTACACAGTGTATGGAGCTTTGATATTTCAGGCGCCCCTCAGCTCCTGCAAACAGTTGATCACCGGGAGTGCCAGGAGTCGAATCCCTGCTGACCTGACATTGGTGTCCTATCCTAATATTGAAGGCATTTCTGGGGTGTTTAATATTGACAGCCTATCCTCAGGATCAGCTATTTGAAGACACAGCTGCGCATCATGAGCGATGCGGCCTCTTCCTAGGCCAGTGATGTCACGTTCATTGGTCACATGACCTAGGCACAGCTCAAACCCATTCAAGTGAATGGGGCTGAGATGCAATACAAGAACAACCACTCTCCAATGGACGGCGTTCACCTTCAAACAGCTGATCGGCAAGGGTGCCTGGTGTTGAACCTCCACCGATCAGGTATTGATGACCTACTCTGAAGACACGTAATCCATATTAAACACCTGGAAACCCCTTTATCCATCTTTAAATTCATAAAATTTCAATTCTAAATGTAATTATACATAATTTCTAATGCGATAATGCCAGCTCAGCACACAATATTCCCATATTCCTCCTCCTGTGCTACAGTTGAGGCGAGAGCTGATGTGTGCCAAGGTCTTAGCTGCTCCTATCCTGACTCATAGCTTCAGGTGTGTCCACACTACAAGCCGCACCTCGCCTCTCCCCACCCTGAGAAAGCTTATTAATCTCCACCTTTGTGTTCTACAGATTAGCAACCCAAGCAACGCAGGATAATTTACTTTGGAACCAGCTTCTCCCATAAAATATGCCGGTCATGCTATCTTTTCTGGGGGGTATCCAGGACTTGTAGGAAGCAGCTTTTATCCAATATTAGTTAATGTTGTCTTAACGGCCATATCTTATTCAAATACAAACAACCACATAAAGTTCTAAATGAGACCTCACAGTTATATTGACTTTGGCCAGTAGAGTAGTCCTTCTCTTGCCAAACTGCTAGCATGCATGAACTCGGAGGGATGCGGACATGCTTTGGGTGGGTGGGGGTGTCGTAGATTTCTATGGGCACTGTATTACTAATCTGTACATCTGTATCACAGTCTTGTGTCCATGCTTACCATAACTATAGTTATTATACACTGGCCCCATTCTGCATTGTATCCTATGAAGATGGGATGATATGTAGATAAGTATATGAAAAACCTTTATGGCACATTTGACACATCTGATTGAGCCAGTCCTGGACTTTCTATATTCAGAATTCTCAGCTTCCTCGGGGTATGTTCAAATATGGCAGATACTATGTAGATTGTCCACAGTATATTACAGCAGAGGCAAAGTGGGTGAGATTTTAACAAATCTCATGTACACGTTGCGAAAAAATAAACATCTGCATGGAAATTGCCATGCATGACAATTCTTTCTGCAGATTTTCTCTATGGATTGCACTCTTTCCAATGCATAGAGCAAAATCTGCGGCAAAGTTGTAGTAAAATCTGCATGCAATACATGTGTATTTTGCAACAAATTTATTCAAGATTTTTCTGCTTTTCTGAGTTAAAATCCATGGTAGAAAATTTCTCCATGTGGATGTATGCTCCCCATTATCATGCCCAGGGGAGGGCTGGCAGCCTTAGTCCTGGGGGGCAAATCCAGTCAAGTGGCCCATTGCACCACCGAATCAGCTCACTATCCACGCCCACCTTTTCCTTGTTTTATAACGGATATTGATGTTATGAAGCAAGACAAATATACAAATGTACTACTAATCCCTCCATCCACCCCTCCCTCTCCCTTCTCCATCCATCTCCTTCTCCAACCACCCAGAAGCCTTAACAAGTAATACAGTCAGGTCCATATATATTGGGACATTGACACAATTCTAACATTTTTGGCTCTATACACCACCACAATGGATTTGAAATGAAACAAACAATATGTGCTTTAACTGCAGACTGTCAGCTTTAATTTGAGGGTATTTACATCCAAATCAGGTGAACGGTGTAGGAATTACAACAGTTTGCATATGTGCCTCCGACTTGTTAAGGGACCAAAAGTAATGGGACAATTAGCTTCTCAGCTGTTCCATGGCCAGGTGTGTGTCATTCCCTCATTATCCCAATTACAATGAGCAGATAAAAGGTCCAGAGTTCATTTCAAGTGTGCTATTTGCATTTGGAATCTGTTGCTATCAACTCTCAAGATGAGATCCAAAGAGCTGTCACTATCAGTGAAGCAAGCCATCATTAGGCTGAAAAAAACAAAACAAACCCATCAGAGAGATAGCAAAAACATTAGGCCTGGCCAAAACAACGGTTTGGAACATTAATAAAAATAAGGAGCTCAGCAACACCAAAAGACCCGGAAGACCACAGAAAACAACTGTGGCCAGATCAACAACACTCTCCAGGAAGTTGGTGCATGTGTGTCAAAGTCAACAATCAAGAGAAGACTTCACCAGAGTAAATACAGAGGGTTTACCACAAGATGGAAACCATTGGTGAACCTCAAAAACAGGAAGGCCAGATTAGAGTTTGCCAAACGACATCTAAAAAGCCTTCACAGTTCTGGAACAACATACTATGGACAGATGAGACCAAGATCAACTTGTACCAGAGTGATGGGAAGAGAAGCGAAAGGAGAAGGAAAGGAACTGCTCATGATCCTAAGCATACCACCTCATCAGTGAAGCATGGTGGTGGTAGTGTCATGGCGTGGGCATGTATGGCTACAAATGGAACTGGTTCTCTTGTATTTATTGATGATGTGACTGCTGACAAAAGCAGCAGGATGAATTATGAAGTGTTTCGGGCAATATTATCTGCTCATAATTAGCCAAATGCTTCAGAACTCATTGGACAGCGCTTCACAGTGCAGATGGACAATGACCCAAAGCATACTGCAAAAGCAACCAAAGAGTTTTTTAAGGGAAAGAAGTGGAATGTTATGCAATGGCCAAGTCAATCACCTGACCTAAATCTGATTGAGCATGCATTTCACTTGCTGAAGACAAAACTGAGGGAAAATGCCCCAAGAACCAGCAGGAACTGAAGACAGTTGCAGTAGAGGCCTGGCAGAGCATCACTAGGGATAGAACCCAGCGTCTGGTGATGTCTATGCATTCCAGACTTCAGGCTGTAATTGACTGCAAAGGATTTGCAACCAAGTATTAAAAAGTTAGTTTGATTTATGATTATTATTACGTCCCATTACTTTTGGTCCCTTAACAAGTGGGAGGCACATATGCAAACTGTTGTAATTGCTACACCGTTCACCTGATTTGGATATAAATATCCTCAAATTAAAGCTGACAGTCTGCAGTTAAAGGACATCTTGTATGTTTCATTTCAAATCCATTGTGGTGGTGTATAGAGCCAAAAATTTTAGAATTGTGTCGATGTCCCAATATTTATGGACCTGACTGTATATATAATATAGCTTACAGTGAATTACTGTAAATCCTTACAGTTCTGAAGACTCCAGCAGGCTTAGGATCAGTGCTCTGGGCAGCTGGGCTCAGGGTGGAAGTGGGCACCGCTCTGCAGTTCAGGAAGGAGACCGGGGCTCACCCTAGCGTTGCAGTGCCTCCGTGTGACGTCACGGTGCGTACACAAGGGGCAGGGGAGATCGGGAGGAAGTACCGTTTTTTTCGCCCTATAAAACGCACCTAGGTTTTAGAGGGGGACAATAAGAAAAATATATTTTTCATTATATCTCGGGTCAGACCACCAATCAGACCACCAATGTTAATCAGACCTCAGCTAACAGCCCCAATAAGATCCCCAATGTTAATAAGACCCTAATCAGACCTCAGCTCAGATCCCAATATGAATGACTCCCAATCAGACCTCAGATAAGAGCCCCATGCCTCTCATCATCCCCCAGCAGCCTCTCCATCAGCCCCCAGTGCCTCTCATCAGCCCCCAGCAGCCTCTCCATCAGCCCCCAGTATCTCTCATCTGCCCCCAGCAGCCTCTCCATCAGCTCCCAGTACCTCTCATCAGCCCCAGTGCCTCTCATCAGCCCCCAGTGCCTCTCTTCAGCCCCCAGCAGCCTCTCCATAAGCTCCCAGTGCCTTTCATCAGTCCCCAGTGCATCTCATCAGCCCCAGCAGCCTCTCCATAAGTCCCCAGTGCCTCTCATCAGCCCCCAGCAGCCTCTCCATCAGCCCCCATCAGCCTCTCGGCATACACAAGGGGCAGGGGAGATCAGGAGGTTTTCTCCCTATAAGACGCACCTAGGTTTTAGAGGGGAAAATAAGAAAAAATATTTTTCATTATATCTCGGGTCAGACCACCAATCAGACCACCAATGTTAATCAGACCTCAGCTAACAGCCCCAATAAGATCCCCAATGTTAATAAGACCCTAATCAGACCTCAGCTCAGACCCCAATATGAATGACCCCCAATCAGACCTCAGATAAGAGCCCCACGCCTCTCATCATCCCCCAGCAGCCTCTTCATCAGCCCCCAGTGCCTCTCATCAGCCCCAGTGCCTCTCATCAGCCCCCAGTGCCTCTCATCAGCCCCCAGCAGCCTCTCATCAGCCCCCAGTGCCTCTCATCTGCCCCCAGCAGCCTCTCCATCAGCCCCCAGCAGCCTCTCCATCAGCCCCCAGTGCCTCTTATCAGCCCCCAGTGCCTCTCATCAGCCCCAGCAGCCTCTCATCAACCCCCAGTGCCTCTCATCAGCCCCCAGTGCCTCTCATCAGCCCCCAGCAGCCTCTCATCAGCCCCCAGTGCCTCTCATCTGCCCCCAGCAGCATCTCCATCAGCCCCCAGTGCCTCTTATCAGCCCCCAGTGCCTCTCATCAGCCCCCAGCAGCCTCTTATCAGCCCCCAGTGCCTCTCATCTGCCCCCAGTGCCTCTCATCTGCCCCCAGTGCCTCTCATCTGCCCCCAGTGCCTCTCATCTGCCCTCAGCAGCCTCTCCATCAGCCCCAGTGCCTCTCATCAGCCCCCCATGCCTCTCATCAGCCCCCAGTGCCTCTCATCTGCCCCCAGTGCCTCTCATCTGCCCTCAGCAGCCTCTCCATCAGCCCCCAGTGCCTCTCATCAGCCCCCAGTGCCTCTCATCAGCCCCCAGCAGCCTCTCATCAGCCCCCAGTGCCTCTCATCAGCCCCCAGCAGCCTCTCATCAGCCCCCAGCAGCCTCTCATCAGCCCCCAGTGCCTCTCATCAGCCCCCAGCAGCCTCTCCATCAGCCCCCAGTGCCTCTCATCAGCCCCCAGTGCCTCTCATCAGCCTTCAGCAGCCTCTCATCAGCCCCCAGTGCCTCTCATCTGCCCCCAGCAGCCTCTCTATCAGCCCCCAGTGCCTCCAGCAGCCCCAGTGCCTCTCATCAGCCCACAGAGCCTCTCATCAGCCCCCAGTGCCTCTCATCAGCCCCCAGCAGCCTCTCATCAGCCCCCAGTGCCTCTCATCAGCCCCCAGTGCCTCTCATCAGCACCCAGTGCCTCTCATCAGCCCCCAGCAGCCTCTCATCTGCCCGCAGCAGCCTCTCCATCAGCCCCCAGTGCCTCTCATCAGCCCCCAGTGCCTCTCATCAGCCCCCAGCAGCCTCTCATCAGCCCCCAGCAGCCTCTCATCAGCCCCCAGTGCCTCTCATCTGCCCCCAGCAGCATCTCCATCAGCCCCCAGTGCCTCTTATCAGCCCCCAGTGCCTCTCATCAGCCCCCAGCAGCCTCTTATCAGCCCCCAGTGCCTCTCATCTGCCCCCAGTGCCTCTCATCTGCCCCCAGTGCCTCTCATCTGCCCCCAGTGCCTCTCATCTGCCCTCAGCAGCCTCTCCATCAGCCCCAGTGCCTCTCATCAGCCCCCCATGCCTCTCATCAGCCCCCAGTGCCTCTCATCTGCCCCCAGTGCCTCTCATCTGCCCTCAGCAGCCTCTCCATCAGCCCCCAGTGCCTCTCATCAGCCCCCAGTGCCTCTCATCAGCCCCCAGCAGCCTCTCATCAGCCCCCAGTGCCTCTCATCAGCCCCCAGCAGCCTCTCATCAGCCCCCAGCAGCCTCTCATCAGCCCCCAGTGCCTCTCATCAGCCCCCAGCAGCCTCTCCATCAGCCCCCAGTGCCTCTCATCAGCCCCCAGTGCCTCTCATCAGCCTTCAGCAGCCTCTCATCAGCCCCCAGTGCCTCTCATCTGCCCCCAGCAGCCTCTCTATCAGCCCCCAGTGCCTCCAGCAGCCCCAGTGCCTCTCATCAGCCCACAGAGCCTCTCATCAGCCCCCAGTGCCTCTCATCAGCCCCCAGCAGCCTCTCATCAGCCCCCAGTGCCTCTCATCAGCCCCCAGTGCCTCTCATCAGCACCCAGTGCCTCTCATCAGCCCCCAGCAGCCTCTCATCTGCCCGCAGCAGCCTCTCCATCAGCCCCCAGTGCCTCTCATCAGCCCCCAGTGCCTCTCATCAGCCCCCAGTGCCTCTCATCAGCCCCCAGTGCCTCTCATCTGCCCCCAGCAGACTCTCCATCAGCCCCCAGTGCCTCTCATCAGCCCCCAGTGCATCTCATCAGCCCCAGCAACCTCTCCATAAGCCCCCAGTGCCTCTCATCAGCCCCCAGCAGCCTCTCCATCTGCCCCCAGTGCCTCTCATCTGCCCCAGTGCCTCTCATCAGCCCCTAGCAACCGAGGACCCTAGCGTTGCAGTGCCTCCATGTGACGTCACGGCGCACGGCATACACAAGGGGCAGGGGAGATCAGGAGGAGGAGCAAGTAAGTTCTGTATTTTTCTCCCTATAAGACGCACCTAGGTTTTAGAGTGGAAAATAAGAAAAAATATTTTTCATTATATCTCGGGTCAGACCACCAATCAGACCCCCAATGTTAATCAGACCTCAGCTAACAGCCCCAATAAGATCCCCAATGTTAATAAGACCCTAATCAGACCTCAGCTCAGACCCCAATATGAATGACCCCCTATCAGACCTCAGATTAGAGCCCCACGCCTCTCATCATCCCCCAGCAGCCTCTCCATCAGCCCCCAGTGCCTCTCATCAGCCCCCAGTGTCTCTCATCATCCCCCCAGTGCCTCTCATAAGCCCCCAGCAGCCTCTCATCAGCCCCCAGTGCCTCTCATCAGCCCCCAGTGCCTCTCATCAGCCCCCAGCAGCCTCTCATCAGCCCCCAGTGCCTCTCATCAGCCCCCAGTGCCTCTCATCAGCCCCAGCAGCCTCTTATCAGCCCCCAGTGCCTCTCATCTGACCCCAGCAGTCTCTCCATCAGCCCTCAGTGCCTCTCATCAGCCCCCAGCAGCCTCTCATCAGCCCCCAGTGCCTCTCATCTGCCCCCAGCAGCCTCTCTATCAGCCCCCAGTGCCTCCAGCAGCCCCAGTGCCTCTCATCAGCCCCCAGAGCCTCTCATCAGCCCCCAGTGCCTCTCATCAGCCCCCAGTAGCCTCACCTTCTGCCCCAGTGCCTCTCATCTGCCCCAGTGCCTCTCATCAGCCCCCAGAAGCCTCTCCATCAGCCCCCAGTGCCTCTCATCAGCCCCAGTGCCTCTCATCTGCCCCCAGTGCCTCTCATCTGCCCCCAGCAGCCTCTCATCAGCCCCCAGCAGCCTCTTATCAGCCCCCAGTGCCTCTCATCTGCCCCCAGCAGCCTCTCCATCAGCCCCCAGTGCCTCTCATCAGCCCCCAGCAGCCTCTCATCAGCCCCCAGTGCCTCCAGCAGCCCCAGTGCCTCTCATCAGCCCCCAAAGCCTCTCATCAGCCCCAGTGCCTCTCATCAGCCCCCAGTGCCTCTCATCAGCCCCCAGTAGCCTCACCTTCTGCCCCCAGTGCCTCTCATCTGCCCCAGTGCCTCTCATCAGCCCCCAGCAGCCTCTCCATCAGCCCCAGTGCCTCTCATCAGCCCCCAGTGCCTCTCATCAGCCCCCAGTGCCTCTCATCAGCCCCAGTGCCTCTCATCTGCCCCCAGCAGCCTCTCCATCAGCCCCCAGTGCCTCTCCATCAGCCCCCAGTGCCTCTCATCAGCCCCCAGTGCCTCTCATCAGCCCCTAGCAGCCTCTCCTTCTGCCCCAGTGCCTCTCATCTGCCCCCAGAGCCTCTCATCAGCCCCCAGTGCCTCTCATCAGCCCCCAGTGCCTCTCATCAGCCCCCAGTAGCCTCACCTTCTGCCCCCAGTGCCTCTCATCTGCCCCAGTGCCTCTCATCAGCCCCCAGCAGCCTCTCCATCAGCCCCAGTGCCTCTCATCAGCCCCCAGTGCCTCTCATCAGCCCCCAGTGCCTCTCATCAGCCCCCAGTGCCTCTCATCAGCCCCCAGTGCCTCTCATCAGCCCCCAGTGCCTCTCATCTGCCCCCAGCAGCCTCTCCATCAGCCCCCAGTGCCTCTCCATCAGCCCCCAGTGCCTCTCATCAGCCCCCAGTGCCTCTCATCAGCCCCTAGCAGCCTCTCCTTCTGCCCCAGTGCCTCTCATCTGCCCCCAGTGCCTCTCATCAGCCCTCAGCAACCGAGGACCAGGAAGCGGTGATTACAAAGCCTTCACCGCTTCCTGGTCCTCCGGTACTCAGACAGCGGACGTTTTTACCGGCGGCCTGGGGGGAAATTGCCTCCCTGCCCCCGTCCCAGCCTGCCCCTGATCATGCCCCACCATAGACTGCAGTTACAGTTAAAGGGGTTGTCCAGGTTCAGAACTGAACCCGGACATATCCCCTTCTTCCCCCTCTCAGCCCCTCTGACATGAGCATCAGAGCATTTTATGCTTCGATGCTCTCCCTTGCCCTGCACTGAATCGCTGAGGGGAAGGGATTTTTTGTTTACATTTTATACACTGCTAGGCAGAGGTTTCCGCCTAGCAGTGTTCCGGTGACATCAGGCACTAATAGGCAGGCTTTAGCGTTGCCCTAGCCATTTGATAGGTTAGGGCAGTGCTAAAGCCCACCCATTAGTGCCGGTGACGTCATTCACACGCCAGTATTTTGGTCAGTGAAGCGTCATTCACACGCCAGTATTTTGGTCAGTGATTTCCATTAGTGATTGTTAGCCAAAACCAGGTGCGGCTCTAAACACAGATCAAGTGCAGATCTTTCTCTTATACCTTATGTCTGTGGAGGCTCCAATACTGGTTTTGGCTCACAATCACTGATGGAAATCAATGACCTAAACACTGACGTGTGAATGAGGCATTAGACTGCAGACTAGGGATGAGCGGTCACGCAGGCCCTGAAGCTCAAATTTGGCTTCAGGAGCATAGACTGCGCTTGTGCTGCTTTCTGGAAGTGTAGCGGTGCATGCATCCACTGATCCTGTAGCCGAATTTGAGCTTCTGCACTATGGGTACAGCCCCTCACAGGCATAGAGGTCTTTATAATAATGAAATTATTATTTAGAATTAATTAACTAAATCCTAATGCAGACCTGTAGATTTTTCATCCTGAGCCTTCTGACACAGACAAGAGGAGTGGGATGTGACACTTATGTATAACAATAAGGACTTACATATACTGGTTGTGGTCTGTTAAAAGCTAAGTGACAACCCTTACTGGTAGTGTAATGGCTGCTATTGGTGACTGGTTTTCTTTGTCAAGCTTTTGTTTAGCCAAGATTATGTAGACTTGACATACATGTGCAGTGAACCAGCAGATCACTGCTTAGAGTTAATTATTTGCCAAGAGTTAAATGTTGTGATTTGTTGTAAAAGCAATTATTGCATTATGCGCTGTGTATCCAACATAGTTATGTATGGCCAACAATAGTCAATACTGGCAGCTTGAGCCTAGTTTTCCCAGGGTGATGGGCTGGAACTGCCCCCTGGTTAGAGGGAGCCTTAGCGGAACAAAGCTAGAGGCAACACATGCATGTGTAATCTCCTAAGAAGTAGGCCTTAAAAGAAGTCTAGTCCAGAGAACCTTCAGACTGAAAGTTGCCAGGAAAATCAACTGAACTGTGAGAATTTCCCTGAGAGAAAGAAAGTCTGAAATCCATACAGATTGTAGAGAACCAAGGCCATGCCTGTAAAATCAGTAAGTTACAGCACGTTTATGGCACTAAGACTTTACTGCTGTGAAAATAGTATATTGATTTGGAGCTCACCACAGTTTAAGACGGACTGGCCATCTGGATGTAAGATCTGCACCCTGCAACTGGGAACTACTGAAAGAGTTAATGAGAACAGAGTTGTACACCTGTGGTTATTTGGGAAGATTGCAAAGTGAACTTGGAGTGAGAGTCAGGGAGGAATTACTACCAAAATCACTGCGATAGGTGCACCACAATGATATGCAACTGACAACACTGGCTAATCCCTCAAGCTGATGTTAAAGGGACTCTGTCACCACTTTCTAACCCCCCCTTTTAAAAGTATTGTTATCTCCATGGCGCCCCTGTGATTACAAAGGTGTTGTTAGAAGATAAATTCGCCGTCTCCTTTTGATAAAAAGAGCTTTTATCTAACCTGTCAATCTTCTTGATAAGGTGCCCAGGGCGTTTCTGTTGGTCTCAAGCTGCCGCCCGCCGCCGCCGCCGTTGGTGCCCAGCTCCTCCCCTGATGCTTTCAGCGCCGCCTGAATGTAATGAAATCCGCCTCCGGCTCTCGCTCAGTGCCCCCTCCTCCTTTTCAAAGATCCCGCGCGTGCGCACAGGCCTGTGCCTGATGCGCCCGTGCGGACATTTACAATCAGCCTCATTGAGCGAAGTGCGCATGCGCGCACTTCGCTCAACCTCCTCATCAGACGAGCACTGCAGCCAGCCACTCAGAGCCTGCGGCTCTATACAGCGCTTGGCAGGCTCTGAGTGGCTGGCTGCAGTGCTCGTCTGATGATGAGGTTGAGCGAAGTGCGCGCATGCGCACTTCGCTCAATGAGGCTGATTGTAAATGTCCGCACGGGCGCATCAGGCACAGGCCTGTGCGCACGCGCGGGATCTTTGAAAAGGAGGAGGGGGCACTGAGCGAGAGCCGGAGGCGGATTTCATTACATTCAGGCGGCGCTGAAAGCATCAGGGGAGGAGCTGGGCACCAACGGCGGCGGCGGCGGGCGGCAGCTTGAGACCAACAGAAACGCCCTGGGCACCTTATCAAGAAGATTGACAGGTTAGATAAAAGCTCTTTTTATCAAAAGGAGACGGCGAATTTATCTTCTAACAACACCTTTGTAATCACAGGGGCGCCATGGAGATAACAATACTTTTAAAAGGGGGGGTTAGAAAGTGGTGACAGAGTCCCTTTAAGAACTGAGACTTTAGCCAATGTATTCCTATCAGGAACACATCGGAGCCCTTTTGCACCACCGTCAAGGTATCTCAGTGTGGCATGGGTTCCTACCACCTGACTACCTACGGTGTGTGAATTACTACCATCATAGTCACTACCTATACACAACTATTTGAAAAAGACTACACTTTAACACATTTTGGAACTGTGCCTATTGTTGCTATTTGTACTACTCCCACCATCAATTCAGTAAGGAGAGACTTTTACCGGCCCCTACATCTGCCCTCCTGTCTTGCATCTATCTACCTAACATCAAGGGCACCCAACTTAGCACCAGGAAGATGCCCTAGAAAGCCGAAGGTGTGTCCCGAGGTAAGAAAGGGTGCTCCCTCCAGTCACTGCATGACTCCAGAGAGCGTTGGTGTGAGGGTAGCCACCATCAACCACTATCACTCCTTTCAGTGCCACAACTACTGCTCCCCTCCTCCTGGCTCTCCCCTTGCGGGTTCACTGAACATGTGATACATGAGACGAGCAATGTTCACATGCTGGTGCTGTCTGAGTGTAGAACGGACAACACACAGACTGAACACTAAGACATTATAGTCAATGGACCAATTACCATGGCCGAGTTTCTGCGTGGACCATAGTTCCATACAGAGGAAATTGTAGCATGATCTGTCTTGTTCTGATTTTCACACTAGACTCACCCATTCAAGTGAATGAGTCCGCGAGAAAAACAGACAGCTCATGCATACTTACTAACATTACAGTTGGTAAATTAGGGACAAGTAGAGCCCACCCCATTGAACCCCCCCCCCCCCCCCAAATGAACTGGGCTGCCCATTTATGAGTGGGGCTTGCATGAGTCCTGCCCATTTTCGGGACTCTGAAAATTATAGACAGTCCCTGCAAATTCGGGACTATTGGCAGCTATGCACATGGACGTTATCAGTTTTTTTGGTATGGATCCAAACATGCACCCATGTAATGACTAAAAATTATCATTAGGATATTGCATGGAAACAAATATTAATATAGCAGCAAATGCCAGCGTGCATCACGGACATGCAGCTTGCATGCATATACAGTTCTCTCTGCAGAGACTATTGCATTTTATATGTTGGTCTATGAGAAAAGCATGTCAGTGGTAATGTACAGCACACACATGTAAAGCACATACATTGCATGTCTGTAATTTTCCATATTGAGCTGGCTTTATCATGCATTTATATTTTAGTAGGTTTCTATATATTTAGACTGGACTTCGGCTGCTAGTTCTAACCCTCACCACCCTTTCCTTATTGCCCTGCAGCTAGGGTGTCACCCGTCTATGACAGGATAATGATAGGCTGTCATCGCTTGTCTGGGCAGAGCCGCAGCATTCCTGAGCACACCTGTGTACAGCCGGTCTCTATCCAACGATGCACATCCCAGCAGTATACAGCTCCATAGTACTATAGTATACAGGGGCTGCAAGTTGTAGCATTAGGCAGGGGCAAAGCTATGGGGTGCAGAGCCTGGACGGTACACCCATGGACGAAATCCTTATGCTGTGTACACTAATTAATGATGGTTTCATCTGGCCACCATGCCTAAGGGTGTATGCGATTTTCTTATGCTGGTACACAGAGTTTGCTTGGGGGTCCTGTACCCAACAGCATGCTCACCATAAATGCATAGTTAAAGGGGTTTTCCAAGCTTTAGTATAATTTAACCGGGTGCAGGGAGATATGTAAAATTATAAAAAAATAAACAAAACGGATTCACCTTTAAAAAGTCCCACCGGTCCTGAGCTGAGATCCCCATTGAGGCTGACATACTTCAGTCCAGTGACTACTATAAACAGTCTCTGCCCTCAGTGGCAGTGTATGAGTGGCAAGTTATCATTAAAGCCAATGATTGGCTGCAGCTATCGTAGGAACGATGTAATGGCTGCAGCCCAGTGGGGATTGAAGTTGTGGGGACTAAAGCACAGGACATTATAAAGATAAAGTTTTAATTTTTATTATTTTACACTGCCTCCTACTCCATGCCACAATACCAGTTAATCTGTTAGTTTATACATAGAATTACTGTACCTCAGTATTAAAGCGTGGTCTAATATATCGCTGTGTGCATCTTGTTCAACTGCTGCTACATTCATAGTAAGTCCGTTACATTACTGATACAGTGACTGTACACTACGGCCAACAGACAGTTGTCTGAGCCGTCCAAAGAAACGGGCAGTGGCAAAAATGTTGCTGTAGCCGGCACAAGTAGCAGCAGAAGAAAGAAGGGGATGGTAGTAGCCACAGCAACAGGCCAGAGCTGCCACTGTCATCCAGCGGTCATGTTTTGACCAACAATCCAGCTGTACTGGAATGGTTGACTCGCTCTTCAACATCATCTCAAGTGACAACAGATACACACAGTCAGAAATCGGTGGGTTCTTCTGACACCCCATTTAGCTGGCATGGCCCAGGAACTGCCTCTGTGCCCTCACCTGTCCTGACTCTGACTCTTGTTTTTGCTGCTCCTTCTGCTAGCCAAGTAATACTGCCACTGCTGCTGCCATCCTCCCCACTCTGTCATGGGGCAACTATTGTCACCATTACTACTGCTGCCTCCCTCCCCACTCTGTCATGGGGCCACTATTGTCCCTGTTACTGCCACTGGTATTGGCCATCATCCCCACTCTGGTTTGGGGCCGCTATTGTCCCTGTTTGTCTGTGTTGGCATCACAGTTTATTTTTCCATTCTTCTTATCTGTCAGAAGAATAGAAAAAAAAAAAAGATCCTGTATGTTGAACATTCATAAAGCCTCTTTCACATGGTCAGTATTTCATCAGTATTTACTAAGCCAATAGCAGGAGTGGGTTCAAAACACAGAAGACATGCAAATATTTACATTACATTTTATCTCTGCTTTGGACCCACTCCTAATTTTTGCCTTACCAATACTGATGAAATACTGATGCAAAATACTGACCAAATACTGACAGTGTGAAAAAGGCCATTAAACTCCTGCATGCAGGACTTTTTTTCCTTGTTAAAAAACTGATTTCAAACGTAAAAGGCCAAAACGGATGCAAATTGAGCATAAGGCCTCTTTCACAGAGTCAGTATTTTGCATCAGTATTTGATCAGTATTTGTACGCCAAAAGCAGGAGTGGGTCCAAAACACAGAGGAGATGCAAATATTTATATTACATTGTATCTCTGTTTTGGACCCACTCCTGGTTTTGGCTTACAAATACTGATCAAATACTGACTACCTGAAAGAGGCATTACAGATGCTCAAAATACAGGCTTAGTTATTATTTTTTTCTGTTCTTCTGATGGATCAGAGGAATGGAAAAATAAACAGTGATGTGAAAACAGCCTTACTGCCACTGCTGCTTCTTCCCCTTCCCACTCTGTTATGGGGCAACTACTGTCACTGTTACTGCCACTGCTGCTCCTGCAATCCTCTCCACTCTGTCATGGGGCTACTATTGTCACTGGTACTGCCACTGCTGCCACCCTCCCCACTCTGTCATGTGGCCACTACTGGCACTGACTGCTGTCACCCTCCCCACTCTGTCATGGGGCCACTACTGTCACTGCTACTGCTTCCCCTTCCCACTCTGTTATGGGGCAACTACTGTCACTGCTACTGCCACTGCTGCTGCCAGCCTCCTCACTCTGCCTCTACTTGAATCTTGGTGCACTGCACAAGTCCACGGCGATAAATTAGACCTGACGCTAACAGTGACCTGTAATACTGACACACGTTAATTCGACAGCTAACAGAAGAGATTAAAAAGCATGCTTTTGGACTGCCACAACATGCATTAAAAAATTTTTTTTTTCTCTACTGCTTTATTGGCGCTGCCTCCATTTCTTTATTTTTTTCCACTAAGGAGCCATTTGGACACAGCTCCTGGAGGGGCACGCACAGGTTTTTGGCTTTACTGAAGGGTGCTGTATGCTTTTCTTTTTGTTTAAGCGAAGGGATTAGTTATGAATCTTGGTGCACTGCACAATGATGTAGATGGCAATAAATTACACCTGTAATACTGATGGCACAATACTTATAGAACAGATTAACTATGAATGTGGGTGCACTAGAATGTAATACACACAGCAAAACACTCCCCCTGCTCTCTCCCTGCAGTTTAAGTTCCAAGCCTTCACACTGAGATTGGGCCGCCAAGTGGGATGAATATGAATAGGCAGAGTGGCCTGGGTATACCAGATTTATCGCGATTCATGATAAATTAAGGCTAGTTTCACACTCGTGTTTTGGGCGGACCCGTCATGGATCTGCAAAAACGGATCCATTACAATAATACAACCCCATGCATCCATCATGAACAGATCCATTTGTATTATCTGTAACATAGCCAAGACGGATCCGTCATGAACTCCATTGAAAGTCAATGGGAGACGGATCCGTTATCTATTGTGCCTGATTGTGACAGAGAAAACTGATCCGTCCCCATTGACTTACATTGTGTGCCAGGACGGATCAGTTTGGCTCAGTTTTGTCAAGCGGACAGCAAAACGCTGCCGGCAGCGTTTTGGTGTCCGTCTCCACAGCGGAATGGAGACTGAACGGAGCCAAACTGATGCATTCTGAGCTGATCCTTTTTAGGGCAAAACTGATCCATTTTGGACCGCTTGTGAGAGCCCATGATGGATCTCACAAACGGAAAGCCAAAACATGAGTGTGAAAGTAGCCTAATTCATAATGAATCTGTGAAAACCGTGGACCCAACATTTATGGCACGGACCCAGACAATATTGTGCATGAGGGATGCATAATCTCAAAAATCAAAATTAGGGCATGATTCTGTGATGTCACTACTGGCGTCTGTGGAAAACCACTGATGTGTGAGTAAACACATTAAAGTCAATGGATACTTGTGCTGTATCTGGATACCACGTCTGTGACTCACGGACATGTGAAAGAGGCCCTAGGTTAGTTTCATACCTGCGGCAGAGCTCTCCGGATCTGGCATCCCCTGATACTCCTACCTGCCTACCGGACCCTATTGTTTATAATGGGGCCCGGCAGAGATTCGGCTGCTAACCGGCAAATATGCTGAAAATCGGCCTGGTATAAACCACTGTACGCGACATTTGTTGTTCTATGCCGGGACAGTGTGCTGGAGGGGACAGCTGCAGGTGTGAAACTGGCCTTACAGGATTACCATTGAAATCAAGGAGATTATAGAAAAAGACACAGGTATTATAGAAAGTGCATGCTGGTCAAGTTACACCTCTGGCTGGGTGGAAGGGGTTAGGTCAAGAATTTGGCATGAAGAATAGAAGGGGGGGGGGGGGGTGCTAGGGAGCGCGAAGGCTATGTGCTCTCCTGCCCCTGACCACAAAGCACCGAGGAAAGGGGGGTGCAAGCTGAACTCTTGCACCAGGACCCATGAGCCTTTAGCTACACCCCTGGAGATGGCCGTGTCATGCACAGGTGCACTGGGTCCTCCAGAGCCACTCATTGTAGCTAATCTCCACCCTGAATAATTGAGGGCGGCCATGTTCAGACCACCCTTTACAATATCTATCTATAGGATGCAGAAATGTATAACCCAGAGTATTGTTAGTGTTATTATAAGGCTACCTGCACACAGGCACCGGCTGTCTTGCAGAAATTCTGCACAAATTTCTGTGTGGATTTCTTTGCGTTTCCACAGCAAATCCATACCAAAAACCACATGCATGCTGCAGATTTCTAAATCCACACAACAGGTCAATTTCCGCACAGAACGAAAAAGAAAAGTGTACGTGAGATTTGTGTAATTTCATACACTTTGCTGGTACTGTAGCACGCTGCGGTTTTTCTGCACGAGAATCCACAATGTGTACAGGTAGCCTTCTGTAACTGTTACGTGAGATGAGAACACTGTTTTCTTGCACGTTTTGGGATCGGACATTAGGCGACTGCCACAATACATACTAAACAGAATGAGACATTCAGAACCTGAGAAATGTCTGCGTCTTCTTTGTCATGTGTCTACAAGACTTCAGATAATTTTGCAGTTAAGCAACTTAGAAATATCTCAATGGCTCAAGTATGAAACATAATCCGGTTAGTAAATGGGTGTTGTAGGTTTCCAGTACAGAATGCAGCTCATTACCACCACCTATCAATGCAAAGTGGTATTGCATGCAAATGTGTTACCATTGCGTAAAAAAAAAAAAGTGCACTATGGCTGACAATTAAAGGTCCCTTTACATGGGACATTATTACAGCAGATAGCTGGTGAGGAAGCGTTCCTTCCCGACAATCTGCTGATTGCTGGTTGAGGAGACTTCTGCATTTACATGCAGCGATCTCCTCCAGAGTATGAGGAGGAGCGATCACTAATGCCATCGCTCTTCCCTATACTGACTCGTTGTTTGCCGGCAGTAGGTCATGTTTACACACCACAATCTTCTGCCAGTAAACGATCATTTTTGTGTGCGTATAAACGATCGGATTAGCGGCACATTTACACTGCCTGATCATCAGTAACAAGCGTTACTACGAACGCTCGTTAGCATTAATCTGTGCCATTTTCGCATCACAGTTGGAGGTGTATGCCCATGTAGTTTATTTTTTGTTTGCATAAACATGCTCTACTACATTATTCTATACAGCAAAGACTTGTATATATGATATGATATTTATCAGCCAGAAGGATGCCATAAAAGAAAAGGGCTGTATGGCTGTACCCTTAAAGGAGGCATTAAAGGGGTTGTCTCACTTCAGCAAGTGTCATTTATCATGTAGAGAAAGTTAATACAAAGTACTTACTAATGTATTGTTATTATCCATATTGCTTCCTTTGATGGCTAGACTAATTTTATCCATCCCATTATACACTTTTCGTTTCCATGGTTACGGCCACCCTGCAATCCAGCATCGGTGGCCACGCTTGCACAGTAAATAAAAAAGCACTGGCCTCTCTGGTGGCCGGGACCATAGGAAAGCACATTGGCCGGTGCTTCTTCCTATAGTGTGCAAGCACGGCCACCAATCCTGGATTGAAGGGTGGTCGTAACCATGAAAACGAGCAGTATATAATGTGATGGAAAAATTAGTGTAGCCAACAAAAGGAGCAATATGGATAACAATACATTAGTAAGTGCCTTGTATTAACTTTCTCTACATGATAAATGCCATTTGTTGAAGTAAGACAACTCTTTTAAGCCAACACTTTTAAAGGAGCACTGTGGAAGTCACTAGATCGAAGTTACAATATAATAATAGCAAAGACAGGTGCACTCTGTCGTCTTACTAAACCCTCAAACTGATGTTAAAATTTAGAGATTAGCCAACATATCCTACTGTGGAGGACATGTCTGAGCCCGAGCACCGCGCCAAGGCTTCTCAAGTAGCTCGGGTCCTAACACTCACCTACCTGAGCCGTATGGGCAATACCAGGGGCCAGTGGGCGAATTACAGAAGCGTGAGGTCCGACTCACAGACAACTCACCAGTTACCTCCAGCATGTAGCCATGCTAGACAATGGGAGGAGGGAGGAGTCTATGAGTCTCACTCAAGACTGGCTGGTATGGCCCAGGCCTCACAGGTGCACCCAAATGTAGCCTGTGGATGCAAAACAGGCACATTTAAATTGCAGTTTATACATCTCCAGGCATCGCTATATACAAACAAACTGAAAAAATGGCATGGTGTTAGATCGGAGTTACAGTAAATCTTTTAAGAGGCTGGCACTATTATGGGTTCAAGGGCCTTTGGTGAAGTACATTTAAGAGGAGTGTGGAAAAAAGTGAGATTTTGGCCAGGGTAATGTAACATGATAGCTGTATTTTTTTTCTAGGTCAGGTTATAAACTACGGTTGTCACGGTTGTTCCAGCACTATAATTGTGAGCTTTTTAAATTGTCTGATGGTCCTTGTGTTTTTTAGTGCCATTCACATTGCCACCTCTCCTTGGGGGGCAAAGCATATGGTCTGTGAAGTCATGGAAAGTCAAATCCGTACTCTGCCCACTTGGCTGTCTGAGGAGTGGCAACAGAAATTAAGAGGAACAGCTCTCTGTTGACCACTTCTGCCGCTTTGGTTTAGTGATCAATATACACTCACCTAAAGAATTATTAGGAACACCTGTTCTATTTCTCATTAATGCAATTATCTAGTCAACCAATCACATGGCAGTTCCTTTAATGCATTTAGGGGGGTGGCTCCAAACTGAATGTCAGAATGGGAAAGAAAGGTGTTTTAAGCAATTTTGAGCGTGGCATGGTTGTTGGTGCAAGACGGGCCGGTCTGAGTATTTCACAATCTGCTCAGTTACTGGGATTTTCACGCACAACCATTTCTAGGGTTTACGAAGAATGGTGTGAAAAGGGAAAAACATCCAGTATGCGGCAGTCCTGTGGGCAAAAATGCCTTGTGGATGCTAGAGGTCAGAGGAGAATGGGCCGACTGATTCAAGCTGATAGAAGAGCAACGTTAACTGAAATAACCACTCGTTACAACCGAGGTATGCAGCAAAGCATTTGTGAAGCCACAACACGCACAACCTTGTGGCGGATGGGCTACAACAGAAGAAGACCCCACCGGGTACCACTCATCTCCACTACAAATAGGAAAAAGAGGCTACAATTTGCACGAGCTCACCAAAATTGGACTGTTGAAGACTGGAAAAATGTTGCCTGGTCTGATGAGTCTCGATTTCTGTTGAGACATTCAAATGGTAGAGTCCGAATTTGGCGTAAACAGAATGAGAACATGTATCCATCCTCTGATGGCTACTTCCAGCAGGATAATGCACCATGTCACAAAGCTCGAATCATTTCAAATTGGTTTCTTGAACATGACAATGAGTTCACTGTACTAAAATGGCCCCCACAGTCACCAGATCTCAACCCAATAGAGCATCTTTGGGATGTGGTGGAACGGGAGCTTCGTGCCCTGGATGTGCATCCCTCAAATCTCCATCAACTGCAAGATGCTATCCTATCAATATGGGCCAACATTTCTAAAGAATGCTATCAGCACCTTGTGGAATCAATGCCACGTAGAATTAAGGCAGTTCTGAAGGCAAAAGGGGGTCCAACACCGTATTAGTATGGTGTTCCTAATAATTCTTTAGGTGAGTGTAGGTCTCACTTCTCACATGTCACTAAGACATGTCAGAAGTTTGCAAAAATGATAGGTTCCCTTTAAGTCAAAAACATGACACAACATTAACCCCTTCACGCATATTGATGTACATGTATGTCAATATGCCTAAGGGGTTGTATGGAGCAGGCCAGAATCTAGCCACAATTACTGGGATTGATGATGATAATGCAGAACCCGTCATTTAACCCCTCAGATGCCGTGTTGAATAGTGACCATGACATCTGTGGGGAACCCCCTCCCTCTGCCTTCTGATCAGAACCACTACAGCAGCGGTTCTCAACCTAGGGGTTGCAACCCCTTTGGGGGTCGATCAGCCCTTTCCGGGGGGTCGCCTGAGGCTTCCTATTGTGGGTCCAGGCCCGTCGCTAACAGACAGGCAAAACAAGCAATTGCTTGGGGCCCCGAGCTGGTTGGGGCCCCGAGCTGGCCCGGGGCCAAGCAGAGCCGGTGCTTGTTTTGCGGCTGAGTAACTCAGAAGATCCGATGGTATATTCTAACCCCCAGGCGTTCCCATGGTGACGGGGACGCTTGCCTGGGGGTTAGAATATACCATCGGATCTGAGTTTTACGAGCTCAGTGAGATCGTAAAAACTCAAATCCGATGGTATATTCTAACCCCCAGGCGTTCCCATGGTGACAGGGACGCTTGCCTGGGGGTTAGAATATACAGGGCCACGCCGCTCACAGCAGTATATTTATAAACTAATCAGTAACTACTTTAACTTTAATCATTGCTGAGCTCTTTACTTGGATTATAATTTATTTGGATATGGGATATCTTACTTTGTCTTAGCTCCGGTAATAGCAGGCAGTGCGGGGGGCGGCGCTCACTCACTGACATCACGCACCTGCTCCTCCCACTAGGCGGCGCAGGCGCGTGACGTTAGTGAGTGAGCGCCGCCCGCCGCACTGCCTGCTATTACCGGAGCTAAGACAAAGTAAGATATCCAAATAATCCAAGTAAAGAGCTCAGCAATGAGCAATGATTAAAGTTAAAGTAGTTACTGATTAGTTTATAAATATACTGTGAGCGTCGGGGAGGGAGATCTGTGGATGGCAGTGCCATCCACAGATCCGCCTACAGTGCCATCCACAGATCCCCCCTAAACAGTGCCATCCACAGATCCCCCCCTAAACAGTGCCATCCACAGATCCCCCCCTAAACAGTGCCATCCACAGATCCCCCCCTAAACAGTGCCATCCACAGATCCCCCCCTAAACAGTGCCATCCACAGATCCCCCCCTAAACAGTGCCATCCACAGATCCCCCCCTCCCCTAAACAGTGCCATCATGGCACTGTTTAGGGGAGGGGGGATCTGTGGATGGCACTGTTTAGGGGGAGATCTGTGGATTGCACTGTTTAGGGGAGGGGGGGATCTGTGGATGGCACTGTTTAGGGGAGGGGGGATCTGTGGATGGCACTGTTTAGGGGAGGGGGGATCTGTGGATGGCACTGTTTAGGGGTGATCTGTGGATGGCACTGTTTAGGGGGGAGATCTGTGGATGGCACTGTTTAGGGGGGAGATCTGTGGATGGCACTGTTTAGGGGGGAGATCTGTGGATGGCACTGTTTAGGGGGGAGATCTGTGGATGGCACTGTTTAGGGGGGAGATCTGTGGATGGCACTGTTTAGGGGGGATATCTATGGATGGCACTGTTTAGGGGGGAGATCTGTGGATGACACTGTTTAGGGGGGGAGATCTGTGGATGGCACTGTTTATGGAGGGGGGATCTGTGGATGGCACTGTTTAGGGGAGGGGGGATCTGTGGATGGCACTGTTTAGGGGAGGGGGATCTGTGGATGGCATTGTTTAGGGGAGGGGGGATCTGTGGATGGCACTGTTTAGGGGGGATCTGTGGATGGCACTGTTTAGGGGGGATCTGTGGATGGCACTGTTTAGGGGAGGGGGGATCTGTGGATGGCACTGTTTAGGGGAGGGGGATCTGTGGATGGCACTGTTTAGGGGAGGAGGGATATGTGGATGGCACTGTTTAGGGGGGAGATCTGTGGATGGCACTGTTTAGGGGAGGGGGATCTGTGGATGGCACTGTTTAGGGGGGGTCTGTGGATGTCTTTGTGATTAATTACTCTGCTTTAATTATGTTCAATTTGTAGCAATAAAAATACATCCTGCATATCAGATATTTACATTACAATTCATAACAGTAGCAAAATTAGTTATGACGTAGCAAGGAAAAAAATGTAATGGTTGGGGGTCACCACAACATGAGGAACTGTATTAAGGGGTCACGGCTTTAGAAAGGTTGAGAACCACTGCACTACAGCAAAACCTCAGGGCTCTGATTGGTTACTATGACAGCCCTGGGCCTTCTGAAGGTTTTCAGGGCTGTCATAGTTAACTGCCTATAAATCCGTGCTCGAGGCAGAGCTCAGCAGGCAGAGTGTCAGAATTTCATAGACCATAATAATACTCTATTATGGTCTATGGGACAAATGGCGATGCAAAGAAAATGATTATTTTTACAAAGGTTTTTTGTTTTTTTTTAAGTCGTAAACAAAATAAAACTATACAAATTTGGCATCGCTGATATCTTATTGACCCGCAGAATAAGGATTTCATGTCAATTGTAGCTCACAGTGAACTGTGCGCTCAAATGTTGAATTGTGTTTTTTTCAATTTCACCCCACAATTTTTTTTTTCTGTTTTCTAATATAAGACGGCATAAATAAAACGATGCTGATAAAAGGATCCCTTTGTTGTACACCCCTCTGGCATAATTATTATTTACAGGCCCTAGATGAACTGGTTGGAGATCAGTATTGGCAAATACTGCACTTACTGACAGTGGTGAGCCCTCATTTAAAATGACTGAGTGAGGGCTGTTCTCCTGTCCTCCCAACCACTGTCAGTAAGTGCATGGTTGGTGGAGTGGTCTCCCATATACTGGTGCCCCATATATTGTCCCTTAGGTGGATTCAAAGGAGCAGTGAAAAGCTACATACATCACTTGAAGCATTTAAAGAAAACAACAGTCCTTTTTCATGTGTTAGAAATCACTTCTAGAGAAACTTGACTGTTTGAAGAATGTTGCATTTGCATGCCAGTCTTTGGGTTGACGTATTTATGTGAAAAGATCTCATGATATGAATACCGTCCTCTGCCCCTCACGAATAGTGATGAGCGACAGGTGTCATATTCGAATTCGTGATATTTCACAAATATTTTGTAGAATATTCGTCATATATTCGCAAATTCATATATTCGTTATATTCAAATATTTTTTTTTTAAGTGAAAATCTACAAGGTAATGATCACGTAATATGCGAATATTGCGCGCTCAATACAGGCGTGGGTCAAAAACGAATATATAGCACTATAGAATATAGTGCTATATGTTCGTTTTTAGAATATTCGTTATTTTTTTCCATCTGAACACATGATTCCTCCATGCTTCTTGCTTGTGGGTTAATGAGTCACAAGCAACTTAAGCAGGGAGGAATCCTGACTTCAGATGGAAAAACATGACGAATATTCTAAAAAACGAATATATAGCACTATATTTAATATAGTGCTATATATTGGTAATGACGAATATTCTTATTTTTTTATTTATCTGAACACGATTCCTCACTGCTTCTTGCTTGTGGGCCAATGAGTGACTCACCGAGCGCTGTGTATGCAGAGCAGGAAGCGCTATGCGCTTCCTGTTCTGGCCCAGCGGGGCCGGGAGAGTGCAGGAGCTGTGTGAGGTCTTTTAGAGACCTCGATCAGCCCTGCACTGAGGCTGTACAGCGCTGTATTGCACTGTACAGCCTCTCTGGGGGGGTGTATTTCTCCTGTAACTGGGGCTACTATGTCAGCCCCAGTTACAGGAGAAATCAACAGTGAAAAAAAATGAAAAAGTGAAGTAAATGTCCCCCAGAGGTCTTGTATGACCTTATGGGGGACGAAAAGTGTAAAATAAAAAAATAAAAAATAAAGTGTTAATAAAATAAAATAAAATAAAAGGTTTCACATGTAAAAAAAAAAATCCCCAAGTAAGGAATAATAAAAAAAAAAATTTAAATTGAAAAAATAGGGACCGGATCAGGGAAGATCTTAAGAGGTGGTCAAAAAGACTACACACATGGTTTGGAAGATGTGATATTTTTAAAATGAACATCCTCCCACGGGTGTTAAACCTCTTTCAGACCCTCCCCATTAAACTCCTCTCCAGTTTCTTCGACAGGATACATGGGGACTTATTCAGATTTATCTGGGCCAGGGGTAGTCCGAGACTTGCTAGATCTCTCTTACACATCCCGAGGGATAAAGGAGGGCTAGGTGTACCTGACTTACGTAAATATTACTCAGCCTTTTTGCTTCAAAGGATAGTGGACTGGTGTCGGCACTCATTGCTCAAACAATGGGTCTCGATCGAACAACTATGCTTGAGCTATCCTCTAGCCTCCTTACCCTGGGTAGATATGAAACTCCCTTCAGCTCTCTCTAACCATCCCACAATCGGTCCCACCATTACACTATTTCATAAAATCAGAGACAATTCTTTGATCTCCCCTTCCCCTTCACCATTGTTCCCCATCCTAGGAAATCCCAGTTTCCTGGCGAGTTGCCGAGGAGGGCCGTTTTTGCAATGGCGGGAAAATGGGAGGTCCCATGCTCCCTTTTTCAGAACCTCGGGCAGATGGTTTACTTATGATGAGATATTGAGTGTGACAGATCCCTGCCCTTTGGGATTCTGGAGATCCAGACAACTGACGCATTTTCTATCCTCTATTCCAGCCTCCGCAGGGTTTGATAGATCTCTCACCTCTTTTGAGAAAGCCTGTATTGGGTCGGGTGCCTATAGACATTCCCTATCTGAATGTTACCAGTTCTTGGTGGCTCCTCGACAGGACTACCTGCCCCCTTATGTGGCGAAGTGGTCTCAAGACCTGGGAGTAGACATCCCCCCGATCATTGGTCGAAATTATTCTGCCTGCTCTACAGGTCATCCATGGCGAGTAGATTCCAGGAGGCGGGATATAAGATAATGTCCAGATGGTACTATGTCCCGGTCAGATTACAGAAAATGTTCCCATCTGCGTCCCCTGTTTGCTGGCGTTGTGACTCAGCCATGGGCTCAATGCTACACATTTTTTGGGAATGCCCAAGAATCAGTCCTTTTTGGCAGATGATCCATAAAACATTGTCCTCAATTTTTCGGTTTACGGTACCAAATACACCTGGTTTATCTTTACTATTTCTATCGGATCTCCCAGTGAGCGTGCTTCGTAAGTCTTGTCTGCGCTCCTTGGTGATAGCGGCTAGGTCATGCATCCCTGCGAGGTGGAAGCTCTCCTTGCCTCCGACAATTAGCTGCTGGATCCAAAAGGTGGAGGAGATCCGGAGAATGGAGGAACTTACCTCGCAGCTACGAGCTAAACATAAAGCTTTCCTTGATGCTTGGACCCCCTGGTTTTCCTTCCAGGAATCTCAGGAATTTCGGAACCTACTGTCCTGAGTGGCTGAACTTTTCAACCTAGTACTCTTTTGTGCTCCCCCCCCCCCTTCCTTCTGTGTCAAGTGTTCGCATTTTACTATATGTTTGTTGGGAACACCTTCCAATATGTTTACAAGTATGTTGTTTCTTTTTTCCTGGACATTTTTGTTTATGAGGCCAGGAGTACTTTTTTTTTCCAATATCTCTCGGCAGGATTCCTGCTTAGACAAATCAGACCCCTTTTTTAATGGGGGTCTTCACCTCATTTTTCAGTTGCCAGCAGTTTTTTTTAAGATTTTGGGAATTGAGTCAGCACAACCTGTATATAGGTGCAGATCACTATGGCGAAATACATATACAAACGGAGAATACAAATGTGATCGCACTCTATATCCAGCATTCTGCCCTGCCTCCATGCTGGATGAGACATTGGTGTACATTTTGGCCAAAGCGTAATAAGCCACTCACCGCGTCAAGGTCGCCTCCATTTGAGTGGTCCCTATCACTAGTTCCTACCCGTTCATGGGCCATGACAGCCACACAAAATCCAGGGAATGCAGGTCAGCGTGCACGCCAAGCACACTCTGCTTTTAACCCCGTCCGGTGCCATTACAGCTTTCATCGGATCCAGGGATGCAAGTACCAACATGCACGCTGAGCCCACCATATACTTCTCCTGGAGCCAAATGGCCACTGGTAGGTTCTATATAAGCAGACTCCGTTTTATACTGACTTTAAAACCAGCCTCCAGGACAGATTAACTGGTCAGGTGTGCATGACTCAAAGGAGATCGCCACGCCTCCAATACATACTACAAAGAAAAAAATTTGGGAATTGAGTCAGCACAACCTGTATATAGGTGCAGATCACTATGGCGAAATACATATACAAACGGAGAATACAAATGTGATCGCACTCTATATCCAGCATTCTGCCCTGCCTCCATGCTGGATGAGACATTGGTGTACATTTTGGCCAAAGCGTAATAAGCCACTCACCGCGTCAAGGTCGCCTCCGTTTGAGTGGTCCCTATCACTAGTTCCTACCCGTTCATGGGCCATGACAGCCACACAAAATCCAGGGAATGCAGGTCAGCGTGCACGCCAAGCACACTCTGCTTTTAACCCCGTCCGGTGCCATTACAGCTTTCATCGGATCCAGGGATGCAAGTACCAACATGCACGGGTAGGAACTAGTGATAGGGACCACTCAAATGGAGGCGACCTTGACGCGGTGAGTGGCTTATTACGCTTTGGCCAAAATGTACACCAATGTCTCATCCAGCATGGAGGCAGGGCAGAATGCTGGATATAGAGTGCGATCACATTTGTATTCTCCGTTTTTTTTAAGATGACTGTAAATTGATGACTTCTCATTGTAGTGCATTATTTTTGAAGCACTTGTTGTACTCTATCTACTTTGCTGATGCACGGTTTGTTATCCGTATATATCTAAATAAAGAATTGAAAAAAAAAAATAGAAAAAATAAAATAGACATATTTGGTATTGCCGCGTCTGTGACGGTCGGCTCTATAAATATTTAACAAAATCGACCCAGTCCAATAAACACCATAAAAAATAAAAATAAATAACTGTCAAAAAAAGCCATTTTTGTCACCTTACATCACAAAAAGTGCAACACCAAGTGATCAAAAAGGCGTATGTCCCACAAAATGGCACCAATAAAACCGTCACCTCATCCTGCAAAAAATAAGCCCCTACATAAGAAAATCTCTCAAAAAATAAAAAAAACTATAGCTCTTAGAACATGGAGACACTAAAACATAATTTTTTTGGTTTCAAAAATGCTATTATTGTGTTAACCACTTTCCGTCCGCCCATAGGATATAAACGTCCTATGGGTGGATCTCTATTTCTGAAAGGACGTTCCAGAACGTCCGTTCAGAAACTGCAGCTGCACGCTAATCGTGCAGCTGCTGATCGGGTTGACCGCTGTCAGTGACAGCAGGCCAACCCAGAGAGAAGGCAGGGACAGTGCCCAGGTGTCCCTGCCTTCTGGATCGCTGCATACACAGCGCTTCCTGTACCGGCCCGGCGGTCATGTGACCGCCGGGACCAGAGAGTGCAGGAGCTGTGTGAGGTCTTTCACAGACCTCGATCAGCCCTGCACTGAGGCTGTACAGCGCAGAATTATGCTGTACAGCCTCTCTGGGGGGTGTATTTCCACTGTAACTGGGGCTACTATGTCAGCCCCAGTTACAGGAGAAATCAACAGTGAAAAAAAAAGAAAAAGTGAAGTAAATGTCCCCCAGAGGTCTTGTATGACCTTATGGGGGACGAAAAGTGTAAAATAAAAAAAATAAAAATAAAGGGTTGAAAAAATAAAATAAAAAAAAGTTTCACATGTAAAAAAAAATGTTAAAAATAGAAAAAAATAAAATAGACATATTTGGTATTGCCGCGTCCGTAAAAACCAGCTCTATAAAAATATCACATGACCTAACCCCTCGGATGAACACCGTAAAAAAAAAAAAAAAAACTGTGTCAAAACAAGCAATTTTTGTCACCTTACATCACAAAAGGTGCAACACCAAGTGATCAAATATGCGTATGTCCCACAAAATGGTACCAATAAAACCGTCACCTCATCCCGCAAAAAATGAGCCCCTACATAAGAAAATCTCTCAAAAAATAAAAAAAACTATAGCTCTTAGAACATGGAGACACTAAAACATCATTTTTTTTGGTTTCAAAAATGCTATTATTGTGTTAAAGTGAAACAAATAAAAAAAAGTATACATATTAGGTATTGCGCGTCCGTAAAAAACAGCTCTATAAAAATATCACATGAGCTAACCCCTCAGGTGAGCACCGTAAAAAAAAAAAAAGAACTGTCTCAAAACAAGCAATTCTTGTCACCTTACATCACAAAAGGTGCAACACCAAGTGATCAAAAATGCGTATGTCCCACAAAATGGTACCAATAAAACCGTCACCTCATCCCGCAAAAAATGAGCCCCTACATAAGAAAATCTCTCAAAAAATAAAAAAACTATAGCTCTCAGAACATGGACACATTAAAACATAATTTTTTTGTTTCAAAAATGCTATTATTGTGTAAAACTTTAATAAATGAGAAAAAGTATACATATTAGCTATCGCCACGTCCGTAACAATCTGCTCTATAAAAATGTCACTTGACTGAACCCCTCAGGTGAACGCTGTAAAAATAAATAAATAGAAACTGTGCTAAAACAACCAATTTTTTGGTCACCTTGCCCCATAAAGTGTTATAATGAATGATCAAAAAATCATATGTACCCAAAAATAGTACTAATAAAACTGGCACCTTATCCCCTAGTTTCCAAAATGGGGTCATTGCTTTGGAGTTTCTACTGTAAGGGTGCATGCTTCAAATGCGACATGGCATCTAAAAACCATGTGGAGTTCCTTTTCTTCTGCGCCCTGCCGTGTGCCCATACAGCAGTTTATGACCACATGTGGGGTGTTTCTGTAAACCGCAGAATCTGGGTAATAAATATTGAGTTTTGTTTGGCTGTTAACCATCGATGTGTTAAAGAAAAAATTGGATTAAAATGGAAAATCTGCCAAAAAAGTGAAATTTAAAAATTTGATCTCCATTTTCCTTTAATTCTTGTGGAACGCCTAAAGGGTTAACAAAGTTTGTAAAATCGGTTTTGAATACCTTGGGGGTATCCACTATGTAGGCCCCACAAAGTGACTTCAGACCTGAACTGTTCCTTAAAAAGTGGGTTTTGGCAATTTTCTTAAAAATTTTAAGAATTGCTTCTAAACTTCTAAGCCTTCTAACGTCCTAAAAAAATAAAATGACACTTCCAAAATGATGCCAACATAAAGTAGACATATGGGGAATGTTAAGTAATAAATATTTTATGAGGTATCACTTTCTGTTTTAAAAGCAGAGAAATTGAAATTTAGAAAATTGCAAATTTTTCTAATTTTTTGGTAAATTTGGGATTTTTTCATAAATAAAGGTGAAATATTTTGACTCAAATTTATGACTATCATGAAGTACAATGTGTCACGAGAAAAAAATCTCTGAATGACTTGGATAAATAAAGGCGTTTCAAAGTTATTACCACATAAAGTGAGATATGTCAGTTTTGCAAAATTAGGCCTGGTCAGGAAGGGGGCAAATGGCCCAGATGGCAAGTGGTTAAAGTGAAATAAATAAAAAAAAAGTATAGATATTAGGTATTGCCGCGTCCGTAAAAACCAGCTCTATAAAAATATCACATGACCTAACCCCTCGGATGAACACCGTAAAGAAAAAAAAAAACGGTGTCAAAACAAGCAATTTTTGTCACCTTACATCACAAAAAGTGAAACACCAAGTGATCAAAAAGGCGTATGTCCCACAAAATGGTACCAATAAAACCGTCACCTCATTCCGCAAAAAATGAGCCCCTACATAAGAAATTCTCTCAAAAAATAAAAAAATATAGCTCTTAGAACATGGAGACACTAAAACATAATTTTTTTGGTTTCAAAAATGCTATTATTGTGTTAAAGTGAAATAAATAAGAAAAATTATACATATTAGGTATCGCCACGTCCGTAACAATCTGCTCTATAAAAATGTCACTTGACCGAACCCCTCAGGTGAACGCTGTAAAAATAAATAAATAAAAACTGTGCTAAAACAACCAATTTTTTGGTCACCTTGCCCCATAAAGTATTATAATGAATGATCAAAAAATCATATGTACCCAAAAATAGTACCAATAAAACTGGCAACTTATCCTCTAGTTTCCAAAATGGGATCACTTCTTGGGAGTTTCTACTGTAAGGGTGCATCAGGGGGGCTTCAAATGGGACATGGCATCTAAAAACCATGTGGAGTTCCTTTTCTTCTGCGCCCTGCCATGTGCCCATACAGCAGTTTATCACCACATGTGGGGTGTTTCTGTAAACCGCAGAATCTGGGTAATAAATATTGAGTTTTGTTTGGCTGTTAACCATCGATGTGTTAGAGAAAAAATTGGATTAAAATGGAAAATCTGCCAAAAAAGTGAAATGTAAAAATTTGATCTCCATTTTCCTTTAATTCTTGTGGAACGCCTAAAGGGTTAACAAAGTTTGTAAAATCGGTTTTAAGTAACTTGAGGGGTGTAGTTTCTACAATGGGGTAATTTATGGGGTTATCCACTATGTAGGCCCCACAAAGTGACTTCAGACCTGAACTGGTCCTTAAAAAGTGGGTTTCGGCAATTTTCTTAAAAACTTTAAGAATTGCTTCTAAACTTCTAAGCCTTCTAACGTCCTAAAAAAATAAAATGACACTTCCAAAATGATGCCAACATAAAGTAGACATATGGGGAATTTTAAGTAATAAATATTTTATTAGGTATCACTTTCTGTTTTAATAGCAGAGAAATTGAAATTTAGAAAATTGTGAATTTTTATACATTTTTGGTAAATTTTGGATTTTTTCATAAATAAAGGTGAAATATATTGACTCAAATTTATGAATATCATGAAGTACAATGTGTCACGAGAAAACAATCTCTGAATGACTTGGATAAGTAAAGGCGTTCCAAAGTTATTACCACATAAAGTGAGATGTGTCAGTTTTGCAAAATTAGGCCTGGACAGGAAGGGGGCAAATGGCCCAGATGGGAAGTGGTTAAGCAGGGAGGAATCATGACTTCAGATGGAAAAAAATGACGAATATTTTATTAATATTATATTGACTATATATATATTATATTGCTTTGTTTTTTAGAATATTCGTCATTTTATTTCCATCTGAAGTCATGATTCCTCCCTGCTTAAGTTGCTTGTGGGCCAATGATTCATTGGCCCACAAGCAAGAAGCAGGGAGGAATCGTGTTCAGATGGAAAAAAAAATGACGAATATTCGTCATTACGAATATATAGCACTATATTCTAAATATTCGCGAATTCTCGAAGTGCCGATATTTGAGATTAAAATTCGCTAGTCGAATATTCACGTTCAACACTACTCATGAAGCAGGCTTACTGGCTTTTCGTTTATGAGATCCGTTCAGGGCTCTCACAAGCGGTCCAAAACGGATCAGTTTTGCCCTAATGCATTCTGAATGGAAAAGGATCCGCTCAGAATGCATCAGTTTGCCTCTTTTCCGTCTCCATTCCGCTTTGGAGGCTGACACCAAAACGCTGCTTGCAGTGTTTTGGTGTCCGTCTGACGAAACTGAGCCAAACGGATGCGTTCTGACACACAATGTAAGTCAATGGGGAAATATCAGTTTTTTATGGCACAATCTGGCACAATAGAAAACGGACCCATCCTCCATTGACTTTCAATGGTATTCAAGACGGATCCGTCTTGGCTATGTTAAAGATAATACAAACGGATCCGTTCTGAACGGATGCAGATGGTTGTATTATCTGAACGGATCCATCTGTGCAGATCCATGACGGATCCACACCAAACGCGAGTGTGAACGTAGCCTAAATCACATCTAGAGATGAGCGAATTTATGAAAAGTTCAATTTGCCTTATTCTCTGAATTTTACTAAAAAATTCGCTTTGTGCCGAATTACTTGATGGGGGTCTCATCTGAGGTTTGTTATGGGGGTCTGATTTGAGGTCTGATATGGGGGTCTGATCTGAAAATGAAGGGGGTATGTAAAGGGGTATTTGTTGTACTGGTGGACATTATAAGGGGTATTTTTGTACCTGCGCACGTTATAAGGGGCAGTACCCGTGCTAATTATAACTGGGTATTTTTGTACTGGTTGACATTAGGGGGCATTATAAGGAGAGTTATTACTACTGGGGACTGTGAGGAACATGATTACTCATATTGACACAAGGGGGACATTATTACTATTGTGGGCACTGTTAACACTATGCACCCTGGCACAGTATCAGCTTAGCACAATTATTTTTTGGGGACATTATGTTTACATGTTTACTATTAGTGTCAGGGACACTGTTTCCTGAGCATAGTTATTTTTTAGGGCACTGTGTACCAATATTTATTGAAGGGGGCACTATCTGTGTGGTACTAGTATTTTCAGGGGGACTGTTTCTGCAGTATAGGATTGGGGAGCACAGCGAGCACAGTATTGGGGGTGACAGGATGAGGTGTTAAGAAGGTGGGAGGATGATGGAAAAGTAGGAAGGTAAGATGTCTGTTTGTCAAACTGCAGAGACAAGAATGGCTAAAAGAAATCATCATGGCGGTCTCATCCGAATGGAGAAGACGAGGAAAGAACATCTACATCAGAGGAGATGTCACTGGATATAAGAGGTATGTGGTGCTGTATCACCCTGTATGTTTTGTACTGCTGTATGTAATGGTTTCCAACTATGTCTTTACCAGTACGGCTGGAGGCAGAGGAGTAACTACCATAGTGGCAGACCATGCGACTGCTATGGGGCCCAGGGCAAGAGGGGGTCCAGTCTTAGTTGGGTTTATCTACTCTTTTACTGTTGCAGGGAACACCAGCCAGATGGAAGTTGAGGTGCCATTGATGGTGGTGGTGTTTAGGGTGTTTGTGGCGGCTGGGCCCCTGGTTCGTGACGCTAGCACCGTTAGGTGCAAATATTGAGAGTAGTAGAAAGGATGAGGAGTCAGTTGTGATAAACTGTTGAATGTTTACTGAATCAATTGTCTTCAGGTAGTCAGTACTCAGTCAGCTGATACTCTACAGGCACTCTGATACTGAATATGATATTTGCTTACTTTATATTTTGAGTTATCCAATAAGGGCGTTCCCCTCGCGGCAGGCAAACACTTCTGCTTCATTATTTGCAGGATACTCTATCATGGAATTCAAGGTCCACTATATCCTGGAAGGCTTTGTAGTGGTAAAGACAACTTTGCGCATTAATTGTCTATTCGTGTCCCGGCACTTGGAAAGTTGCTCTCAGGCACTTGTGCTGATGAGGTCCATAAGCTAGATTCAACTGTAACCCTCATTAGTCTCTCCCCATATCCAGACATAGACTTACTGTCTTGTGCTTGGCTGTTGTAGATAAATGTTAGCCTGTCCATGACCAAGGGGTAGAAATAGCAGACTACATGGTGGACGATACCTGTTTCTCTCCTCTATACACACTGTACTAACTACCTTCACTTCTACGGACAAGAATAGGACATGTTCTATTTTTTTCGGGAACGGAAATGCGGAGCCGCACTTCCGGGTCCGCAATTCCGTTCCCGAAAAAAATAGAACATGTCCTATTCTTGTCCGTAATTGCGGACAAGATTAGGCATTTTCTATTAAGTGCTGGCGATGTGCGTTCCGCAAAATGCGGAACGCACATTGCCAGTGTCCGTGTTTTTCGGATCCGCGGATTTGTGGATGCACAAAACACTTACGGACCTGAGGTTTTTAGCAAACTACATGGTGGACGATGCCTGTTTCTCTCCTCCATACATACTGTACTAACCACCTTCACTTCTACTTCCTCTTACTCTCCTACTCTGAGCTAGACACACCCAAGCTATATATACTATGTGGTGCCAGCACCACCTCGGGGCGAATGGGTGTAATGACATTGCTAGCCAGATAAAAGGAAATATGATACATTGCAATTCAGATGTTTAACCTCTTGCCGCAACTGTAACGCCGAAAGGCGTCATTGCGGCGGCTCCCCCAGGCTACGCTAACGCCAATTGGCGTCATCTCGCGTGAGCCGAGATTTCCTGTGAACGCGCGCACACAGGCGCGCGCGCTCACAGGAACGGAAGGTAAGAGAGTGGATCTCCAGCCTGCCAGCGGCGATCGTTCGCTGGCAGGCTGGAGATGTTTTTTTTAACCCCTGAAAGGTATATCAGACGCTGTTTTGATAACAGCGTCTAATATACCTGCTACCTGGTCCTCTGGTGATCGACCACCAGAGGACACAGGTAGCTCAGCAAAGTAGCACCAAGCACCACTACACTACACTACACCCCCCCCCCCGTCACTTATTAACCCCTTATTAGCCCCTGATCACCCCATATAGACTCCCTGATCACCCCCCTGTCATTGATTACCCCCCTGTCATTGATCACACCCCTGTAAAGCTCCATTCAGACATCCGCATGATTTTTACGGATCCACTGATAGATGGATCGGATCCGCAAAACGCACACGGACGTCTGAATGGAGCCTTACAGGGGCGTGATCAATGACTGTGGTGATCACCCCATATAGACTCCCTCATCACCCCCCTGTCATTGATCACACCCCTGTAAAGTTCCATTCAGACGTCCGCATGATTTTTACGGATCCACTGATAGATGGATCGGATCCACAAAACGCACACGGACGTCTGAATGGAGCCTTACAGGGGCGTGATCAATGACTGTGGTGATCACCCCATATAGACTCCCTCATCACCCCCCTGTCATTGATTACCCCCCTGTCATTGATCACACCCCTGTAAAGCTCCAATTAGACGTCCGCATGATTTTTACGGATCCACTGATAGATGGATCGGATCCGCAAAACGCATACGGACGTCTGAATGGAGCCTTACAGGGGCGTGATCAATGACTGTGGTGATCACCCTATATAGACTCCCTCATCACCCCCCTGTCATTGATCACACCCCTGTAAAGCTCCATTCAGACGTCCGCATGATTTTTACGGATCCACTGATAGATGGATCGGATCCGCAAAACACATACGGACATCTGAATGGAGCCTTATAGGGGGGTGATCAATGACAGGGGGGTGATCACCCCATATAGACTCCCTGATCACCCCCCCTGTCATTGATCACCCCCCTGTCATTGATCACCCCCCTGTCATTGATCACCCCCCCGTCAAGCTCCATTCAGACGTCCGCATGATTTTTACGGATCCACTGATAGATGGATCGGATCCGCAAAACGCACACGGACGTCTGAATGGAGCCTTACAGGGGCGTGATCAATGACTGTGGTGATCACCCCATATAGACTCCCTCATCACCCCCCTGTCATTGATTACCCCCCTGTCATTGATCACACCCCTGTAAAGCTCCAATTAGACGTCCGCATGATTTTTACGGATCCACTGATAGATGGATCGGATCCGCAAAACGCATACGGACGTCTGAATGGAGCCTTACAGGGGCGTGATCAATGACTGTGGTGATCACCCTATATAGACTCCCTCATCACCCCCCTGTCATTGATCACACCCCTGTAAAGCTCCATTCAGACGTCCGCATGATTTTTACGGATCCACTGATAGATGGATCGGATCCGCAAAACACATACGGACATCTGAATGGAGCCTTATAGGGGGGTGATCAATGACAGGGGGGTGATCACCCCATATAGACTCCCTGATCACCCCCCCTGTCATTGATCACCCCCCTGTCATTGATCACCCCCCTGTCATTGATCACCCCCCCCGTCAAGCTCCATTCAGACGTCCGCATGATTTTTACGGATCCACTGATAGATGGATCGGATCCGCAAAACGCATACGGACGTCTGAATGGAGCCTTACAGGGGCGTGATCAATGACTGTGGTGATCACCCCATATAGACTCCCTGATCACCCCCCTGTCATTGATTACCCCCCTGTCATTGATCACCCCCCCCTGTCAGGCTGCATTCAGATGTCCGTATGATTTTTACGGATCCACGGATACATGGATCGGATCCGCAAAACACATACGGACATCTGAATGGAGCCTTATAGGGGGGTGATCAATGACAGGGGGGTGATCACCCCATATAGACTCCCTGATCACCCCCCTGTCATTGATCACCCCCCCTGTCATTGATCACCCCCCATTCAGACATTTTTTGGCCCAAGTTAGCGGAAATATATATATTTTTTTTCTTACAAAGTCTCATATTCCACTAACTTGTGTCAAAAAATTAAATCTCACATGAACTCACCATACCCCTCACGGAATCCAAATGCGTAAATTTTTTTAGACATTTATATTCCAGACTTCTTCTCACGCTTTAGGGCCCCTAGAATGCCAGGGCAGTATAAATACCCCACATGTGACCCCATTTCGGAAAGAAGACACCCCCAGGTATTCCGTGAGGGGCATATTGAGTCCATGAAAGATTGAAATTTTTGTCCCAAGTTAGCGGAAAGGGAGACTTTGTGAGAAAAAAATAAAAAATATCAATTTCCGCTAACTTGTGCCCAAAAATTTTTTTTTCTATGAACTCGCCATGCCCCTCATTGAATACCTTGGGGTGTCTTCTTTCCAAAATGGGGTCACATGTGGGGTATTTATACTGCCCTGGCATTCTAGGGGCCCCAAAGCGTGAGAAGAAGTCTGGTATCCAAATGTCTAAAAATGCCCTCCTAAAAGGAATTTGGGCACCTTTGCGCATCTAGGCTGCAAAAAAAGTGTCACACATCTGGTATCGCCGTACTCAGGAGAAGTTGGGGAATGTGTTTTGGGGTGTCATTTTACATATACCCATGCTGGGTGAGAGAAATATCTTGGTCAAATGCCAACTTTGTATAAAAAAATGGGAAAAGTTGTCTTTTGCCAAGATATTTCTCTCACCCAGCATGGGTATATGTAAAATGACACCCCAAAACACATTCCCCAACTTATCCTGAATACGGCGATACCACATGTGTGACACTTTTTTGCAGCCTAGGTGGGCAAAGGGGCCCATATTCCAAAGAGCACCTTTAGGATTTCACAGGTCATTTACCTACTTACCACACATTAGGGCCCCTGGAAAATGCCAGGGCAGTATAACTACCCCACAAGTGACCCCATTTTGGAAAGAAGACATCCCAAGGTATTCGCTGATGGGCATAGTGAGTTCATGGAAGTTTTTATTTTTTGTCACAAGTTAGTGGAAAATGATGATTTTTTTTTTCTTTTTTTTTCTTACAAAGTCTCATATTCCACTAACTTGTGACAAAAAATAAAAACTTCCATGAACTCACTATGCCCATCAGCGAATACCTTGGGGTGTCTTCTTTCCAAAATGGGGTCACTTGTGGGGTAGTTATACTGCCCTGGCATTCTAGGGGCCCAAATGTGTGGTAAGGAGTTTGAAATCAAATTCTGTAAAAAATGACCATTGAAATCCGAAAGGTGCTCTTTGGAATATGGGCCCCTTTGCCCACCTAGGCTGCAAAAAAGTGTCACACATGTGGTATCTCCGTATTCAGGAGAAGTTGGGGAATGTGTTTTGGGGTGTCATTTTACATATTCCCATGCTGGGTGAGAGAAATATCTTGGCAAAAGACAACTTTTACCATTTTTTTTATACAAAGTTGTCTTTTGCCAAGATATTTCTCTCACCCAGCATGGGTATATGTAAAATGACACCCCAAAACACATTCCTCAACTTCTCCTGAATACGGAGATACCACATGTGTGACACTTTTTTGCAGCCTAGGTGGGCAAAGGGGCCCACATTCCAAAGAGCACCTTTCGGATTTCACCAGCCATTTTTTACAGAATTTGATTTCAAACTCCTTACCACACATTTGGGCCCCTAGAATGCCAGGGCAGTATAACTACCCCACAAGTGACCCCATTTTGGAAAGAAGACATCCCAAGGTATTTGCTGATGGGCATAGTGAGTTCATGGAAGCTTTTATTTTTCGTCAGAAGTTAGTGGAATATGAGACTTTGTAAGAAAAAAAAAATCAAAAAAAAAAATCATCATTTTCCGCTAACTTGTGACAAAAAATAAAAAGTTCTATGAACTCACTATGCCCATCAGCGAATACCTTAGGGTGTCTACTTTCCGAAATGGGGTCATTTGTGGGGTGTTTGTACTGTCTGGCCATTGTAGAACCTCAGGAAACATGACAGGTGCTCAGAAAGTCAGAGCTGCTTCAAAAAGCGGAAATTCACATTTTTGTACCATAGTTTGTAAACGCTATAACTTTTACCCAAACCATTTTTTTTTTACCCAAACATTTTTTTTTTATCAAAGACATGTAGAACAATAAATTTAGAGCAAAATTTATATATGGATCTCGTTTTTTTTGCAAAATTTTACAACTGAAAGTGAAAAATGTCATTTTTTTGCAAAAAAATCGTTAAATTTCGATTAATAACAAAAAAAGTAAAAATGTCAGCAGCAATGAAATACCACCTAATGAAAGCTCTATTAGTGAGAAGAAAAGGAGGTAAAATTCATTTGGGTGGTAAGTTGCATGACCGAGCAATAAACCGCTGAATTTGTGGAGTGCCGATTTGTAAAAAAGGGCCTGGTCTTTAGGGGGGTATAAACCTGTGGTCCTTAAGTGGTTAAAGTGTCCTATTTACACACATTGGTGGGCCACTGCACTTGCTATGGGGCCCTTACTTCTCTATGTACGCCACTGGCTGGAGGGAAGGGGTTAGCTTGAGAATTTGGCATAGGGAGGGTGCCGTGTCAATTTTTACCTCAGGCAGCAGAAAGGCTAGGTGCACTCCTGCTCTTGCCACAAAGCACTGAGGTAAAGGGGCTCAAGCTGAACTCTTACACCAGGGCCCACAATGAGCCTTTAGCTACGCCCCTGGCTGTTTGTGTAATGCATGCATGTGATGGGTCCTCCATAGAGATGAGCAAATTTCTGGAAATTCATTTCGGGTCTGATTCTAACAAATCAGTTCGAAAATTTGATTCAGGTCTGTATCTGTTCAACCTAGATCAAAAGTGCTCCAACTGGCCGAAAATTGGTGTATTCTTGTCCTCCTGTTTTTAATCGATGTAATACTGTAAAAATGAATTTTGGATTCAATGGCACCACTCCTGCAAGCACACTGGAAGTGCACCAGGGGTGGGTCTGCTGGCTTCAGTGCATCAGGCTCAGCGTATGAACAGCTCCACGGCGTCTCCTCTCTAGTGTAAGTGACGGAGTAGCGGTCTACTTTTTAGATACTACACAGAAAAGGGTACTGGCGTCTGGCGAACACCGAAACACTGTAACCTGCGGGCCCTCCCCCAGACCCCAGTGCAGGGACCAGAAGTGGAGCATTGAAAGTGTATTTATATAGCAAAACCATTAATTAAAAGCAGGGACTGAGGTATGTATTGCTTCCTGTCCCCTGACCCCATCTATGTCTGTCAGCAGTTTAGCATTGCCCGTCAAAAATGGATTTCCTTGCCCGTCAAAAATGAATTTCCTTAACCTCTTCAGGACACATGACGTACCGGTATGGCATGTTGTCCTGGTACTTAAGGACACATGACGTACCGGTACGTCATGTGTTGTTCCGATCTCTGCCGCCCGGCCGGCTGTGATCGGAACAAGGTGCCTGCTCAAATCATTGAGCAGGCACCTCGGCTAAATGCGCGGGGGGGGGGGGTCCCGTGACCCCCCCCATGTCGGCGGTTTGCTGCGCTTTCAGCAGTTTCTGATCCCCGCGGTCAGGGATCAGAAACTTTATATGCCTAAAATATTGTTTTTTCAACCCCCCTTGCACCCCTGAATGATTTTATGGCGGCGGGAGGTGCAGGGGGGGGGTTGCGGGCGGTGCGGGAGGCGGGCAGTGCGGCAGGCGGGATCGCGATCCCCCGCCCTCCTCCTCTTGAATAATTGTTGGTGGCCAGTGGGTATACCAGAGTGTCAGCACATTGCTGACACTCTGGTATAAACGGCTGACATCTGTGATGCGATGTCAGCCGTTTAACCCTTTCCATACCGCGGTCCGTACGGACCGCGGTATGGAATAGCAGAGGTTAACAGTCTGGAGCTCCCTCTCCCATCGGGGGGCTGCTGTGCCTTTGCAGCCCCCCGACAGGATGGGGTGACAGAGGGAGGGAGCCCCCCTCCTTACCCTTCCCCGTCTGCGCAGTTGTGGCCACAACTGAGCAGACGGGGAAGGTTCCCATGGCAACAGGACGCCTTCTCAGGCATCCTTCTGTCCATGGTGCTGAACAGATCTGTGCTAAAGGCATAGATCTGTTCAGACAAAGTGTAAGTAAAATACAGTACAGTACACTATATACTGTACTGTACTGTATTATACAGACATCAGACCCACTGGATCTTCAAAAACCAAAGTGGGTCTGGGTCAATAAAAAGTAAAAAAAAGTGGAAAAAAAGTAAAAATCAAAAAACACATTTATCACTGATTAAAAATGAAAAAAATTAAATTCCCTACACATGTTTGATATCACCGCATCCGTAACGACCTGATCTATAAAACGGTCATGTTACTTTACCCTAACGGTGAACGCCATAAAAATAAAAAATAAAAAGCTATGATGAAATTTCAATTTTGCCCACCTTACTTCCCAAAAAAGGTAATAAAAGTGATCAAAAAAGTCGCATGTACGCCAAAATAGTACCAATCAAACCGTCATCTCATCCCGCAAAAATCATACCCTACCCAAGATAATCGCCCAAAAACTGAAAAAACTATGGCTCTTAGACTATGGAAACAGTAAAACATGATTTTTTTTGTTTCAAAAATAAAATCATTGTGTAAAGCTTACATAAATAAAAAAAGTATACATATTAGGTATCGCCGCGTCCGTATCGACCGGCTCTATAAAAATATAACATGACCTAACCCCTCAGGTGACCACCGTAAAAAAATAAAAAATAAAAACAGTGTAAAAAAAGCCATTTTTTGTCATCTTACGTCACAAAAAGTGTAATAGCAAGCTATCAAAAAGTCATATGCACCCCAAAATAGTGCCAATCAAACCGTCATCTCATCCCACAAAAAATGAGACCCTCATTAAGATAATCGCCCAAAAACTGAAAAAACTATGGCTCTTAGACTATGGAGACACTAAAACATTTTTTTTGTTTCAAAAATGAAATCATTGTGTAAAACTTACATAAATAAAAAAAATTGTATACATATTAGGTATCGCCGCATCCGTGACAACCTGCTCTATAAAATTACCACATGATCTAACCTGTCAGATGAATGTTGTAAATAACAAAAAAAAAAGGTGCCAAAAAAGCTATTTCTTGTTACCTTGCCGCAGAAAAAATGTAATATAGAGCAACCAAAAATCATATGTACCCTAAACTAGTACCAACAAAACTGCCACCCTATCCCGTAGTTTCTAAAATGGGGTCACTTTTTTGGAGTTTCTACTCTAGGGGTGCATCAGGGGGGCTTCGAATGGGACATGGTGTCAAAAAAAACAGTCCAGCAAAATCTGCCTTCCAAAAACCGTATGGCATTCCTTTCCTTCTGCGCCCTGCCGTGTGCTCGTACAGCAGTTTACGACCACATATGGGGTGTTTGTGTAAACTACTGAATCAGGGCCATAAATATTGAGTTTTGTTTGGCTGTTAACCCTTGCTTTGTAACTGGAAAAAAAAATATTAAAATGGAAAATCTGCCAGAAAAGTGAAATTTTGAAATTGTATCTCTATTTTCCATTAAATCTTGTGTAACACCTAAAGGGTTAACAAAGTTTGTAAAATCAGTTTTGAATACCTTGAGGGGTGTAGTTTCTTAGATGGGGTCAATTTTATGGAGTTTCTACTCTAGGGGTACATCAGGGGGGCTTCAAATGGGACATGGTGTCAAAAAACCAGTCCAGCAAAATCTGGCTTCCAAAAACCATACGGCGCACCTTTCCCTCTACGCCCTACTGTGTGCCTGTACAGTAGTTTACGGCCACATATGGGGTGTTTCTGCAAACTACAGAATCGGGGCAATAAATATAGCATTTTGTTTGGCTGTTAACCCTTGCTTTGTTCCTGGAAAAAATGCATTAAAATGGAAAATTTGCCCAAAAATCTAAATTCTGAAATTTTATCACCATTTGCCATTAACTCTTGTGGAACACCTAAAGGGTTAACGACATTTGTAAAATCAGTTTTGAATACCTTGAGGGGTGTAGTTTCTAGAATGGGGTCATTTTTGGGTGGTTTCTATTATGTGAGCCTCACAAAGTTACTTTAGACCTGAACTGGTCTCTAAAAAGTGGGTTTTTGATAATTTCTGAAAGATTTCAAGATTTGCTTCTAAACTTCTAAGCCTTGTAACATCCCCAAAAATAAAATATCATTTCCAAATTGATCCAGACATGAAGTAGACATATGGGGAATGTAAAGTAATAACTATTTTTGTAGGTATTACTATGTATTATAGAAGTAGAGAAATTGAAACTTGGAAATTTGCTATTTTTTTTACACATTTTTGGTAAATTTTGTATTTTTTTATAAATAAAAATGATTTTCTTTTACAAATTTTACCAGTGTCATGAAGTACAATATGTGACAAAAAAACAATCTCAGAATGGCCTGGATAAGTAAAAGTGTTTTAAAGTTATCCCCACTTAAAGTGACACTGGTCAGATTTGCAAAAAATGGCCTGGCCCTTAAGGTGAAATAAGGCTGTGTCCCTAAGGGGTTAAGGGGGTTATCCGGGCTTTTAATATTGATGACCTATCCTCAGGATAGGTCATCAATACCAGGCGCCCCTGCCGATCAGCTGTATGAGGAGACGGCGCTCCCAGAGTGCAGGTGCTGTCACCCTTCTCTCTTCCTGTTCGCTGCTGCTTTGCCATAAAAATAGAAGCAGCAGCATTAAGAGAGAAGAGAAATGGCACGTGCACACTGTGCGCGCCGTCTCTTTATACAGCTGAGGGGTCAGACCTGTCCTGAGCCTAGGTCATCAATATTAAAAGCCCGGACAACCCCTTTAAGAAAATCCATTTTTGAAAGACGTCCTCAGGATAGGTCATCAATATGAGAGAGCCCGGAGAACCCTTTAGGTAGACAATAATAATGTTCTATATCACCCTACAGCATGCTGAGCTTCCAAAATTTTATGAGGAAAGTGCTTATTCACTTTCATTCATTTTCATCCATCATATATATATATATATATAGTAACATATATGCAATACATATTTGTAGATATGTTTATATTTATGTCTAATGCTTGAGTCCTACAATGCTGAATGGGGAGGATCAGTTCACTAAGCACTAGGTAGAAAGTGTAATTACAGTTACTTCTCAGAAGAGGGTGCTCTTGGAGCATTTTACAAAGTAAGAAAATCTTATAGTTACAATTGTTCCTAAATTCTGTGAACAGTCTATAAATCTAGATATGCGATATATATATCAAACAGAGGACCCCAATCATAATTCACATTAGATACTTGAGAGACATTGACGGTGCCTTGCACTGTAAGGTCCTCTTACTAAGGCCTCATGCACACGACCGTATGTGTTTTGTGGTCTGCAAAAAACGGATCCGCAAAAAATACGGATGAAATGCGCGTGCATTCCGTATTTTGCGGAACGGAACAGCTGGCCCCCTAATAGAACAGTCCTATCCTTGTCCGTAATGCGGACAATAATAGGACATGTTCTATTTTTTTGCGGAACGGACATATGGACATATGGAAACGGAATGCACTCGAAGTAGCTAGCGTTTTTTTTGCGGACCCATTGAAATGAATAGTTCCATATACGGTCCGCAAAAAAAAAAGCAAAACGGATATGGAAAGAAAATCGTTCGTGTGAATGAGGCCTAAGGCTGGTTCCAGACCAATAACAAGCTCAATGATATATTTGCCGATCAGCGCTCTTTTTTAAAATGCCTTTTACATGGTTTATGCAAATTGAAAGGAGGACAAACAGATATATGTTACCATCGTTCTTTGCCCATTAGCTTTGCATATTGGCAGCACATCCCTGTTGCACAGAACGTGTTGTCAACAAACACCAATTTTAGGAGCCGCATGAAAGATGCGATCACCCAACTAATAAGTGTTTTGCTTGTTTGTTGGGTAATCGGTGACACCTTTACATGGGGCGATGACAGGGGTGCACTTAGCCTTTCTGCTGCCTGAGGCGAAAACTGAAATGGCGCCCCTCCATCCACAATGCCAATTTCTTAACCTAACCCCTTCCCTTCAGCCCATGGCCCTTCAGCTGCCCCCTCTTGCCCCTACCTGGTGCTGCCTGAGGCGATCGCCTCACCTGGCCTCATTGGTGGTGCACCCCTGGGCGATGATCAGGAAAGAGCATTTATATTAACCTGGCAGACAGTGATGAGGTGTGTACACAGAGATCAGGTATGGAGCTAAAGGCTCAGGGGCCCTGGTGTAAAAACTTCAGTCTGGGAAGCGTTCCTCACTGGCAATCGCCTGCTCGCAAGAGGAGAATACCATGGCTATTACATGCAGCGATCTCCTCCAGAGTATGGTGAGGAGCGATCGTTATGCCATCGCTGGTCCCCATGCTGTCCAGTTGTTTGCCAGCAGCAGATCGTGATTAGACAGCACGATCTGCCACCAGCAAACAATGATTTTTAAACATCCCCTGCTCTCTCTTGTGTTTATGGCTTTTGAGTGCCATGGTTGGTATTTCTTGCTGTTTTTATCCACTTTACTGCCCAAACATCGGGAAGATTATCGCTAACAAGCATTAATAGGAACGCTTGTTAGGCTACTTTCACACTCGCGTTTTGTGCGGATCCGTCATGGACAGATCCGTTCAGATAATACAACCATCTGTATCCGTTCAGAACGGATCCGTTTGTATTATCTTTAACATAGCCAAGACGGATCCTTCTTGAAATTCAATGGGGGACGGATCCGTTTTCTATTGTGCCAGATTGTGCCATAGAAAACAGATCCGTCCCCATTGACTTACATTGTGTGTCAGGACGGATTGGCTCAGTTTCATCAGACGGACACCACAACGCTGCAAGCAGCATTTTGGTGTCCGTCTCCAAAGCGGAATGGAGACTGAACTGATGCAAACTGATGCATTCTGAGCGGATCCTTTTCCATTCAGAATGCATTGGAATGCAAACTGATCCGTTTTGGACCGCTTGTGAGAGCCCTGAACGGATCTCACAAACGGAAAGCCGAAACGCCAGTGTGAAAGTAGCCTTAGCGATAATCTGCCAGTGTAAAGGTGCCGCAGATTATCTGATGAACAAGTGAAAAGGTCATCCATCGGGTAATTGGATCTTTCATGTGGACTAGTGTTGAGCGAATCGAAATATCTGAAGTGGACTTCGATCCAAATTTCAGGGAAAATTTTCCTTGTGCTTCGTGTTAACGAATACATTTTCCCTGAAATGTTGTTAAAAAAACAAATTCATACTCCCCTTATCCTTTTAAGCGCGAAGAGGCCGCCGCTGCCATCCTGCTTGAAGATCCATGTCGAAATCCTGTGCGCATTGACCAAACTGGCCAGCGTCATGATGTCATCATGCACCGTACAATTTCATGCTGGATCTTCAAGCAAGATGGCCGTGGCGGCCTCTTCACGCTCAAATGGATAAGGTAAGTACAATAAAAAAAAATGTAACTGATCAATCCCTGAAAGGCATTAATATTCATCTCAGATGCTGCCATCAGCAATGAACGCGACATCTGAGGAGTTCAATGATGGTGGGCGGCGCAATTGCCGTTACCCGTTATTGCATCTGCTACTTACAAAGAAATGCACTTTGGTGACAAAGTAATTAGACTCTAAGCAATTTTTTTGGGCAAAATTCGGTGAAGCCGCCGAATCAAATTTTTAAGCACTTCGCTCATCTCTAATGAGGACACCTAAATGATTGTTTACCGGCAGCAGATCGTGCGATGGCATTACCAACTGCTCCTCCCCGTACTGTGAACTGTGATGGCTAACCTCTGGCTCTCCAGCTGTGGTAAAACCACGACTCCCTAGATGTACACTTGCTTGGCTGTTCTCAGAACTCCATAGAAATGAATGGAGCATGCTGGGAGTCGTAGTTTCACCACAGCTGGAGTGCCGGAGGTTAACCATCACTGGTGTAGGAGATCAATGCATGTCTCCTTCACTGATGAGCAAATGTAAAGGGGCCTTTAATCACAGTTGGGTTGTTTTATTTGGGAAGAGGGTCTGGCTGGAAATGCCAACTGGTAGACTGGTTGGTTAGCCAATTGTCTTTGAACTTTCCAAATTAAGGGGGTTGTATCACAAAGACAAGCTTTTCTTTTTAAGTCCTGGAACCATCCAAATGAATGTTCAACCAATGCTACAAATGGGCAGGTCATATTCATCAGACCTCTTGCACCAGACCTGTCATAGTCACTAATTATTTAATTATACCTCAATCGAGTTACACTTGTACTTGTACTTGAATGAGAACACAGAGGGTTGATTTAATTACTGTAATAAGTGCTTGACTAATTATACCCAGCAATATAAGTCATTACTCAGCTCTGCCCTGTCAGTCACTAACAAGTTAAAGGGGTCATCGTCTTTAAACAAAGCCTTTTTGTTAGAAGGACCCATCAACACTAACCTGATCACAGGGTATCCTGCTGATTAGACCTTTAGAGATCAGCTGTAACCTGTGTGGGAGAATCCAGTATCAAGTGTTGAATTCCCTTACAGTGCCACAACAGGTGAAAGAAAGTATTGCACAGCTGTCATTGAAATCAAAGGGCTGTCCATGTAACGTATGGACATGTTGGGTCCTACAAAGTGAGAGATTCTCTTTGTAGCTGCTGTCCACTCTGGATAGGCAGGTGAATTGGGAACCTCTCCTGGATTTTTTCAACTATTTTACATGTGGACCATGCATTACAAAGGTGAAATCCATGGTGAAAATCTGCTGAAATAATTGACATGCAGTGTGTCAATTTCCTTGTGGATTTTTGTTGCTGCTACTGTAATACACTAAATATTTCACCTCAAGGTCTATGGAAAATCCTCAGAGTATCAAGTATGTATACACATGCCCTCAGGGGCGTACATAAAAATCACTGGGCCCCATAGCAGGAATCTAAATTGGGCCCCCATTCCCCTTTTATAGCCCCTCCTTTTGTTCCATGAACTATTCTTGCTGCTGCGTTTTATAATTTATGCCATCAGGGCCGGATTGGCATTACAAAACAGCCCTGGCACACAAAAGAGGTATAATAGATGCAGTGTGTACAGGTATATAGTATATTCCCTAGTGTTCTGATATGTGAGGTACAGGGTATAATATATGCAGTGTGTACAGGTATATAGTATATACAACAATGTACTGATATGTGAGGTACGGGGTATAATATATGCAGTGTGTACAGGTATATAGTATATTCCATAGTGTACTGATATGTGAGGTACAGGATATAATATATGCAGTGTGTACAGGTATATAGTATATACAGCAGTGTACTGATATGTGAGGTACGGGGTATAATATATGCAGTGTATACAGGTATACAGTATATACAGTAGTGTAATATGTGAGGTACGAGGTATAATAGATGCAGTGTGTACAGGTATATAGTAAATACAGCAGTGTATTGACACCTCGTACCTCACATATCAGTACACCGCTGTATATACTATATATCTGTACACACTGCATCTATTATACCTCGTACCTCACATATCAGTACACTGCTGTATATACTATATATCTGTACACACTGCATCTATTATACCTTGTACCTCACATATCAGTGCACTGCGGTATATACTATACATCTGTACATATTGCATGTATAATACTGTGTAATATATGCAGTGTGTGTGTGTGTGTATATATATATATATATATATACAGTATATGTATATACATACACACAGAGCAGTGTATTGATGTGAGACATACAAGGTATAATACTGTAGATGCAGTGTTTACAGAAATATGTGGCCAGTTATACATTATGGTCACTGTGTGTATGAGGTACATGAGTTAGTGGTCACTGTAACTGTCTGAAGTATTATACATGAGTGAGCAATGAGTAAAAACAGGGCATGGAGGGGGGGGGGGGGAAATGATGAAAAGTGGAGGACCTCCTCTTACCACTCCATTCCAGTCTGTATGGATCAATGCAGAGCTGCTTGTGAACTTCTAATACTTGCTGTTAGGGGTTGAAGGACCCGTGATGATGTCATCACAGGTCCTGGCAGATATACCTTTGAAACCTAGGAACTACACCATTTTTGGTGCAGTTCCTTTGCAAGATTCTGCAGGACCTGTGATGTTGAAGATGATGTCATCACAGGTCCTGGCAGATGCACTGTACTAACCTGGGAACTAAACTTTACACTGTGCAGTTCCCTTATAGGACCTCTGATGACATCATCAAAGGTCCTTTAGCTTTAGAAAGATAAACAGGAGCAATTAGGGGGCGGGGCCTCTCCTCCACTTCGGGCCCCTCTTTCTCACGGGCCCCATAGCAGCTGCGTGGTCTGCCTATCTGGTAGGTACGCCACTGCATGCCCTCTAGATCAGGGATGCTCAACCTGCGGCCCTCCAGCTGTTGCAAAAGTACAACTCCCAGCATGCCCGGACAGTCTACAGCTATCAGCCTACAGCAGGGCATGGTGGGAGTTGTAGTTTTACAACAGCTGGAGAGCCGCAGATTGAGCATCCCTGCTCTAGATATTTGAAAAGGGGATTTCTTCAAACATGTTCTGTAGTGCCCTAGAGCAGGGAGTACTTTGACATTTGTACATTTGTGGACATTTGTCTATTTCCCCTATGCAGAGTTAAAACTTTTTTTTATTTTACCTAAAAGGGTTTACCTGCACTGTTTACCTGCATTACTATGTAACTGCTTTTTATATATACTGTATGTTGTGATATATATCCTGTTCATTATCACTTTATTTACATGGCTCTGTGGAAAGGGTTAATGAATACTGAGAGACTGTTAGGCTCGGTTCACACGGGCGTTGCGGGAAAATGTGCGGGTGCGTTGCGGAAACACCCACGATTTTTCCGCGCAAGTGCAAAACATTGTAATGCGTTTTGCACTCGTTTTGCACAGAAGTTCGGGCTTGGGATCGGTGTTCTGTAGATTGTATTATTTTCCCTTAAAACATAGTTATAAGAGAAAATAATAGCATTCTGAATACAGAATGCATAGTAAACTAGCGCTGGAGGGGTTAAAAAAATAAATAAAAATTTAACTCACCTTAGTCCACTTGATCGCGTAGCCCGGCATCTCCTTCTGTCTCCTTTGCTGAACAGGAACTGTGGTGAGCATTAATTACAGGTAAAGGACCTTTGGTGATGTCACTCCGGTCATCACATGATCCATCACCATGGTAAAAGTTCATGTGATGGATCATGTGATGACCGGAGTGACGTCACCAAAGGTCCTTTACCTGTAATTAATGCTCACCACAGGTCCTGTTCAGCAAAGAAGACAGAAGGAGATGCCGGGCCGCGATCAAGTGGACTAAGGTGAGTTAAATTATTATTATTATTTTTTTAACCCCTCCAGCGCTGTTTTACTATGCATTCTGTATTCAGAATGCTATTATTTCCCCTTATAACCATGTTATAAGGGAAAATAATAATGATCGGGTCTCCATCCCGGTCGTCTCCTAGCAACCGTGCGTGAAAATCGCACCGCATCCGCACTTGCTTGCGGATGCTTGCGATTTTCACGCAGCCCCATTTACTTCTACGGGGCCTGCGTTGCATGAAAAACGCTGAATATAGAGCATGCTGCGATTTTCATGCAACGCACAAGTGATGCGTGAAAATCACCGCTCATGTGAACAGCCCCATAGAAATGAATGGGTCGGTATTCATTGCGGGTGCAATGCGTTCACCTCACGCATTGCATCCGCGCGGAATATTGATAAAGCTTTGAAAAGCTGGTAATTTTCCACAGCTGCCCTAGGGTTTAACCCCTTTAGGACCCTGCCATTTTTCACCTTAAGGACCAGGCCATTTTTAGCAAATCTGACATGTGCCACTTTATGTGGTAATAACTTTAAAACGCTTTTACTTATCCAGACCATTCTGAGATTGTTTTCTCGTCACATATACTTCATGACAGTGGTAAAATTGAGTCAAAAAAATTTCATTTTTATTTATAAAAAAATAGAAAAAATGGATGGCACACTAATATCCGGTGTCACAAGGATTAAAAATATCTCATTAATTTATTAGTACACCAAATTACATAAAAATAGAAAATTGTTAAATATTGTTATCAATTATAAAATAAAATAAATTCTTTCCCACAATAAATAATACTAGTAGAGACCCCTACGTGGATAATAGTATTGTGAAGAATAGCGTTACTAGAACCACAGTGTTGGTAATACTAATAGATGATAATGGTACGGGTGTTAACAGCAATCTCTGCACCTCTTATATTAATTCAAAAAGGTGGCAGTGAACATAGAAATAAACTTAGCTGTCTCTAGATGGCAGCAGTTCACAATAGTAATAATGATTCGATGGGTGTAACACAGATCTAAGAATTCCACATGGGTGCGACTTATGTTCGCGGTGAAATTCAAGTTTCTGTCATTATCATTAATTTCTTTTAGGAAGCTCTGTAGATTCTCCTCCTAACTAAAATTTATATTTTATATATATTTGTATATGGAGATTTATATATATAGATAAAACTAACTACACGGAAAAAAAAAAACTCACTGCTCCAGCCAATGGTTACATAGCAACAGAAATCAATATAATGCTATGCGACCCTGTCAGTGCTGGGAGGTCAGCGCGGGAGCTGATGCATACTCACGCTGTGAGTCCGGAGCATGCAACTTGCTCATCTGAAAGGAGACTTAGAATCTGAGATGCCTGACTTAAAGGGGTTGCTACATTGATGGCATATCACCAGGATATCCTGTCTCCAGAATGGAGCCTCAAATACAGAACAGAGAGCAGCACACATGTGTAACCACCCTCCATTCTCTGCTATGGGAATTTCGAAAATAGCAGAGCACTGGCTCAACTGTGTCTGGTAGTCCAATAGCTGTGTGTGAATGGAGAAGTGACCATGCTGCTGTGGCAATTCCGAAATCCTTAATTTCTAATGATAATTTGTTTTCCCTTAGTCCTAACAGCAGCACAGATGGGGTTAACCACCCCCGTGGACTGGTAGGACCGGCGGAATTATTAATGAGCTCAAGTAAATAAAACAATTAAACAATTAGGTATCCCCTATAAGGAGGGAATCACCCCCAGCCCACTGTGTTATAGCAGGAAAAAAATAGACTTACTAGGGTGGGATATTTGTGTGCTGCTGTTAGGACTAAGGGAAAACAAATTATCGTTAGAAATTAATGATTCCCTTACATCCTACCAGCAACACAGTTGGGGAGATAGCAAGAAGAACCCTTAGGGAGGGCCCTCATGCCTGGCAGAATCAAGTATAGATTGGCATCCAATCTATAATGGGAGATGAATGTTGATTCAGAGCTCCAGGAGGCAGACTTGCAAATCATGTCGAGAGGAAGAAGACTCCTCTCAGCAAAAGAAGTAGCTATGGCCCTAGTAGAATGGGCCTTCACAAACCCTGGAGGATCCAGAGATTGGGAAACAAAGGATTCCCTAATAGCCTCCTTAATCCATCGACTGATGGATGGTTTAGATTTTAGATGCCTTACGGCCTTTAAAAACTTACCGACAAACAGGATTAGAAGATTTTCATCTTTCCTGAACTCCTTTGATCTATCCACATAGATCCGGAGGCATCTCGAGACGTCCAGAGGATGTCTAACAGGTTCCTCAGAGGAGGTAGAAGGTGTAGAAAGAAACGGGAGGGATATCACATGGTTGATATTTTGGAACGAAGGAACTTTAGGCCTAAAGTACGGGAGAAATCTTAGAAGGACCCGGTCTTGCAAAAAGATGCTATAGGGCTCATGTGCTGAGAGAGCTTGAAGCTCAGAGACCCTCTTGGCCGAAGTCACTGTAATGACAAAAACAAGTTGAAATCCACCTCCTCCAAAGGCTCAAAGGGGGAAGATGCTAACCCCTTGAGAACTACTGATAAATCCCATTGAGGAATGGGTCTCAGTACTGTAGGCTTTAATCTTTCAGCTCCTTTAAGGAACCATTTGATGAGCGGGTACTGAGAAAAAGACCTGTTGAGGCAAGCTGAGATGGCTGAAACTTGAACCCTCAGAGTAGATGGAGCAAGGCCCTTGTCAAGGCCCTCTTGCAGAAACTGAAGGATGGCTGAGAGGGGCGGATCTGCAGACGCCACCTCCTTTGAGGTACACCAGGATGAGAATATCCTCATAATCCGTGAGTAGGATCTCTTGGTAGAGTCCGCTCTTGAATGAGACAGCGTTCTCAAGACCGACTCTGAAAGCCCTTCTATTCTGGGAAAGGACTGATCAACCCCCAGGCTGTCAGGTAGAACCTGTGCAGATCTGAGCAAAGGTGAATGTCCCACGACACCAGGGTCTGCTGAGGGGGGAGCCTCCATTATTGCCCTCGACTCATTTGGGTGAGCTGGGTAAACCAAGATCTCTTCGGCCAAAACGGTATGATGGCTATCACCGAGGCCTGATCCTGATGGATTTTCAGCAATACCCTTAGAATCATGGAAAACGGAGGGAAGATGTAAGCCAGCCTGAACCTCCAGGATATTGACAGAGCATCTATCGCCAGGGGGTTGTCCTCCCTGTAAAGGGAGCAAAACCTCTCCACCTTGGCGTTGAACCTTATTGCCATAAGATCCACCTCTGGCATCCCCCACTTGAGGACTATCTGCTTGAATATCTCCGGATGTAAAGACCACTCCACTGTTGGAAGACCACAGCTCAGTCGATCCGCTATCATATTGAGGGAGCCTCGAATGTGGATCGCAGATAACTGGGAAAGGTTCGACTCTGCCCAATCCAGAATCACCCCGATCTCTGATAGGAGGGGAAGTGAGCTTGTGCCTCCCTGCTTCTTGATGTAAAGTACCGCAGTCATATTGTCTGACTGGACTTTCACAGCTTTGCCCCGGATATTAGGGGCGAAGTGAAGGAGGGCTAGCCGGATAGCTCGAATCTCGCGGAGATTGGATGAGAGAAGCCGCTCCTGAGGAGACCAGGTTCCGTGAACTGGAGAGTCGTTTAGGTGAGTGCCCCAGCCTTCTTAGGACGCATCTGTTGTCAATATGATCCAGGTTGGCTGGGTCATAGACTTCCCGTCTAAAAGATGGGACCACCATCTGAGGGAATACCGAATTCGCCAAGACAGGGAGCACAGGGAGTTTAGCCCAGCAGGGCTGCCATTCCATTTGGAGAGGACCTTCGACTGTAGAGGGTGGAGGTATATGCATATTTAAGGTCCAGGGTTGCCATCACGTCCCCAGGATTGAGAACGTGAACCACTGATCTGATGGTCTCCATACGAAATTTCACCGTCCTTATATACCGATTGAAATACCTCAGATCGATAATCATCCGGAGATCTCCTGACGTCTTGGGAACCAGAAAAACTGGTGAGTAGATCCCTAAGCCCCGTTCCCCTCCAGGAACCTCCTCCAGAGCCCCTTTGCGGATGTAGTCCTGAATGTAAGCCTCCAGAACCGACTGCTTGGCAGCTAGTAAGAGCTTGGTCTTGATGAACTTGTCTGGAGGAAGAGAGATGAGATTGATTAAATACCCCTCGGAGATGATATTCAGGACCCTGGGATCCGAAATATTTCAGTTCCAATTCTCCTTGAAGTGGGAGAGATGGCCCCCGACGGGTAGATGAGGCAGAAGAATGGGGAAGCTTTCTGGCAGGATGGCAGAAGTAACGGGAGTCATCCAAGAGCCTCGAGGAGGCTCCTTCGCGAGAGCGCTTCGAACCCCTTCACTGCACTCCCCAGTCCCTTTGAGCTCTTGACTGCTGGCCAGACCTACCTCCGCAGTCCTGTCTGCCCCGCCCTCGAAAGGACTGTTGGGGAAGACTCTTCCCCTTCTTATTTGATAGGCCTTCCATAATTCTATCAAGCTCCGAGCCGAACAAACGGCTGGGCTCAAAGGGAAGGCCACATAAGTTGTATTTAGAGGAGTTCTCAGCGACCCAAGACTTAAGCCACAAAGGCCTATGGGCCGCTGACACAAGGGCCATGGATTTGGCCGCCAAGTTCAGCTGAAGCTGCGCAGTATTGCACATGAAATCCGTAGCCAGGTTAATGGTCTTGAAGGCAGCCAGAATGTTGTCACAAGACACCTTTTGATCCACGTCAGTCTGAATTTGGTTCAGGCGAGTCCAGAGGAATGTAGAGACCTCGGTAGCAGCAATGGCTGTAGAAGCGGATGCACTCTGCTTCTCCTGTCAATGGGATCCTGCAGACTAGACCCATTGTCTGCTGAAACCAGAGTGCGTCTGGACAATTTGGCAATAGCCATGTCCACATTGGGAATGGAACCCCACGATTCCACCAAGGATTTAGCCATCGGGAACATGGTTCTAAATTTCTTGGTTAGAACTTGACCTGTCTCAGGTTTCTTCCACTCTGTACGCATGACAGAAAGGAGGGTCTCATCCGCTTTAAAGACACGTGGTGCCCGACTAGCGGGATCGGAAGGCTCCCCTGTGTCAACATCATGGTCCCTCGACCTGATGGACTTGAGTAGCTTTTGTGTCTTTTCTGGTGGAAAAAAACACGAGGTAAGCTCCTCCTCATCTGAAGAGGAAGAAACTAAGGAGATAACAAAGGGTCTCTTCACCGGAGCAGAGGTCTCCATAGGCGTCTGAGCAGGAGTAGGAAGTCTTTCATCAAGCAGGTTCACGACTCCCTTGATGGACCCATCCACATAGCTCTTCACCCATGCATACATGTCCTGCATGGTAGGTTTACCCGAAGGTTGGACCCTCGGATGGCAGCTGTCACACCTGGAGTAAGGATAGCTATCCTCCAAAGGAGTGCTACAATCGTAGCAGGATAAATGCTTCCTCTTAGAAACCGACTTTCTGCTATCAGGATCCCACGGAGAAGACATCACTGCGAGAAGAAAAGACAAATAAAATATTTATATATTAAAAATAAATGTTACTAAGCAGAAAAGGTAAGAGGCAGACTGGAGGAAGCTGAAAAAAAGGGCTAGACGAAGAACAAAGCACCAATAAGCGGAAAAAACACCAGCTTATAGGGACTCTGGGAGCAAGCTGATAAGCATGTGCAGCCGGAGACCGAGCTGGTGCACAATGCTTCCTTAAATAGGAAGAGGCTGGACCCAGAGGAAAAAAAAACGCCCCAGGATGGGAAGAAAATAACCACTGTATAAACATATAAACCGATGCTACCTAGCAGGGCAAGGAATAATAAAAAATCCTCCCAACAGGAGGAAATAAATAACAATAATAATATCCCCGCGAGGAAAACCCGGAAGTGACGTCAGAGGCCACTCCGACGACACCTCCGGAAGATGGCGGCGCCCAACGGCCGTGAAAAACCGGACCGAGGACGCCACAGAGAGACACGAAAACAAAGCGCAAACGCGCAGGAGCCGACAGCAGGTAAGCAGCCAGCCAAAGGAGCTAAAAGAGAAGACTGGGCAAAAAGCCCGGAAAAATATTTCCCCAAGGGGAACAAAATAGGGGCTAAAACCCCTCGGCACCCGGGTAAAGAGAAAGATCCCCTAGAAAGAGGGGATCACCGCCAGTCCATCTGTCTGGAAGGACATAAAAAAACACAGTGGGCTGGGGGTGATTCCCTCCTTTATAGGGGATACTCAATTGTTTAATTGTTTTATTTACTTGGGCTCATTAATAATTCCGCCGGTCCTATCAGTCCACGGGGGGGTGGTTAACCCCATCTGTGCTGCTGGTAGGACGCAAGGGAACAGCCGAGTGTGCTCGCTCAGCTATTTCCAGAAATCCCATAGCAATGAATGGAAGCACGCTGCACACTTCTCCCTATTCTGGAGATAGGAGCCAGAGATGGGAGCTGCACCTATCTGACATTGATGGCATATCCTAGTGATATGCCAGCAATGTCACAGACGGGCCAACGCCTTTAAATCAATTTCATCATAGAACATAGTTGTCTGTAGAAACATGGATGACTAATACATTATAAACATTTGTAGATTCAGGAAAGCATCTTTTTGGCACGATCATTGTAATCTCCGTCTGACTATTTGGAAACTTATAGTGTAAGCTGACTTTGATTTTTATGTATATATACATATTGGCTTAGGGAGTGTTCCAGGAAAAGATGATTCCTCTGAGAGCCTGATATTGATGGGAAGGTTGTCTGTATATTCTGTACGGGTGCCAATTACACTGACGTTCTCAGCGGTTACACACTGCACTATTTTAAAGAGGGCAACAACTAAAATATTGGGGCCCTGAGGGAGTAGGGACAAAACAAACCAGAATAAACAGAGCTGCAGTTCAAATGGCGCTACCATAAGATACTTTGACCGGTCTCCACCCTGTGGAGAAATGTATAAATCAATACAGGCAGTCAGAGAGAAGGGTTATAGTCAAAGAGGAAGACAATTAAAAATTAAAAGTCCGCTTTGCCGGCTGATCGATTCACACACAGCCAAAAGATGCATAATATAACTACCATTGCCAGTTGGAACAATATTCAGCAAACTCAATAGGGGTCATTTATGGATGGTACTACACATATATCTGGTGTAACAAAGGACCTTTCTTTTACTTTTTAAATACTTGTCCGCTTTTTAAATACTTGAAGCGCTTCTTTTCAGGGTGTAGGCTGACGTCATCGGTGCAGGTGCACCGAGCAAGGAGCGGGCAAGCGAGCGTCCTTCTCTCAGAGCTCCTGCGCCGAATGAGGACCGGTACGGCACAGGCGCAGGATTTTATGGGCAGAGAGGGCCAGCGAGAGGAGGAGAGCGCTCGCTGGCCCTGTCGATCAAGTGGAGGAGGGGGCGTGTTTATAGTCCTAGGAAGCGGCGGCTACCAGCAAGTAACCGCCTAACTTGCTGGTAGTGAAGTAATATGCATATTATAAAAGTACGATTTTGACTGAAATTACAGCACAGAGACAGGTAACAGTGATATATATGGACTCATCTGACATTAGCAAATAGCTAATATCCGATACCGAAAATTGCTAAATGGGGGGTGACAGAAGCCCTTTAAGTCCTGTCACAGAGAATGCTGGAGGTGTGCCTAATTCACACCTTGTCATAAATTAGGCACATCCTTCAACAGCGCAAACGGGAGACAAAGACCGGTATAAAAAGCTAGTCTTTCTAAATGACCCTCAATGATCCTTTCTGAGAGGTCCAACAAATACATAACGGCAGATGAAACTGGCCAGTTGCATCTGCTGAGAATGACTCCCTGCATCATGCATTTTTTTCAATAAAATGGACATTACATTAATCGGGTGAGTGCCGTGGATTATCTCTATTTGTTGGACATTTCATGTCTGTTCTTTTTACCACTGAGCACCACTCGTTATGGATTGGACTTCCATGGTGTCAACATGTGGTACCGACCGTTTTTTCATTTTTTTCTTCTTTTTTTTTTTGGGGATATCCTTACTAAGAGGTATCGGGCTACCAGTCACTTTACTCACCAGACCCTTTAGAAATTGTCAGTTCAGGGGTATCACTTACATCTCATGTTGTCTGTTAACTTTGCTGCATCTTACATCTCATGTTGTCTGTTAACTTTGCTGGAGGGACGCCCAGCACGTCCCTCCAGCCCGCCCATCTCCTCCGGAATGTGATCCTCCCTGTGAGCCAGCGGACGAATTCTCGCGCATGCGCCGTGCACGTCTGTATTCGGCGCATGCGCAGTGAATGTCTGACCGCTTTCTGCACAGACATCTCCACTGCGCCTGTTCCTCAGAGCACTATGATGTCATCGGCGCAGGCGCAGTTTAGATGTCTGAGCAGGGAAGCATCAGACATTCACTGCGCATGCGCCGAATACAGACGCGCACGGCGCATGCGCGAGAATTCGTCCGCTGGCTCACAGGGAGGATCACATTCCGGAGGAGATGGGCGGGCTGGAGGGACGCACTGGGCGGCGGCATTTTGTAAAGGTAGACCGAGCCTCTAGGTGCTAATGACGCCCCCATAGCACCTAGAGGCTCATTAGCATATCAATATAAGTTCTTTTTTTAGCGAAACGGCTGCACCAAAAGCTGTTATATTAGGATTGTTTGGTAGAGCAGACACTAGCGGATCGCTAGTGTCTGAAAGCTAATTATGTGAAAACGAAGTAGTAGAAACCCTTTAACACTTTGTCTAGAAATGCTACTCTAGTTCCCCATGTTCAAAATAATAGAAGTGTGGAGTTAAATTAGTGAGGTCATTCATTCTTTGAAAAACAGGTGGCAATTATTGCCCTTATTTAAGGAAGGAAGGCAGCACATGTTGTACATGCTGGTTACAGTGCATTTCTCTCTGAAATTCCAGACATTGTTCAGAAGAATTGATTAAAAAGTTGATTGGAGAGGGGAAAACATATAAAGAAGTGCAGAAAATGATCGGCTGCTCAGCTAAAATGATTGCAAATGCTTTAAAATGGCAACTAAACCTGAAACACGTGGAAGAAACCAAAAACTACCATACAAATGGATAGAAGAATAGTGATGGACGAACATCTGCCAGGACGGTTTGCGAATGCAATCGCGCAAACAGTATAAAATGTTTGCGAAACGCAAGTTCGCGGCGGGTCCCATTCATTTTAATGGGCGCAAGTTCAGCTCATATTTGCAGCCAAGAAAAATTTACTAGAAGTGCGCAAATAGTCCCACAACATGGACAGTGACATACCAGATGTATTATTCGAATTTGCGATCTCCATTCATAATTTTCTTCAATGCAAAATATCGGCAATATAATTTTTGCGTACATGCATGCGCAAATGCACTATACAGTACCCAAATGCACTATAAAGAAAGTATATTGGTATATAACACCCCGCTTCAATCAGTTTTTTGGGGGGCGACTGGTATATCAGACCAGTAGAAATTATTTGTTCCAATAACGCTTGTCCCTCTATATACCTGCAGTATCGCAGCAGAACCGCACACAACTGCCGCACAATACAAATGCACTATAATATACTTTCTAACATAGAAAGTATATTATAACATTGTACAAGGAAGGCAATCCATTAGAATATACATAAAGATAAAATGTAACCTTTAATAATGTTACTATGAGGGTCCATTCACACGTCCGTAAGTGTTTAGCGGATCCGCAAAACACAGACACCGGCAATGTGCATTCCGCAATTTGCGGACCGCACATTGCCGGCACTATAATAGAAAATGCCTAATCTTGTCTGCAATTGCGGACAAGAATAGGACATGTTCTATTTTTTGGTGGAAACAGAAGCACGGATGCGGAAGTGTGGATCCGCAAATGCGGACAGCACATTCCGGCCCCATTGAAAATAAATGGCTCTGCACCCGTTCCGCAAAAATTGTGGAATGGATGCGAACCCATTTTGCAGACGTGTGAATTGAAAAGATATCCCTCAAAATGAAAATAAATTAAATTATTAAAGTTAAGCAAAAAGCATAGATGTGGTAGGCAATAACAAGTGCCCGGCGGCACTAAATCAGGTGCTCGGCCGCACCAAATCAGAAACCATATGTCCTACCACAATCCGGGGGGTTCCAGTGCACATCCATGAATCCCGGAGGGAAAGCAAAAAACATCTATCCCTGGGCTAGATGATGATGTGGTATTAAAGAACAGGGTGGGCAAAAAACTGTCCCTGATATTGCCCTACAGGGGGGTGCTATTCTGGCCCTGATAGCCTAACCACAGACCACCTGCCCTGATAAGAGCGACCCTGTCTGGAACCTTACCCTATATAAAAATGGCCCTAGTAAGCCCCTAGCCCCTAGGCCCCTGACTTCCAGGTGATCACTATATAGATCTATGTGTTTTTGACTCATAATGAAAGTATATTATAAGTATATCGGACCCCTCTGTGTATCACACCTATCGATAGCACACCTATACCAGTCCTTAAAAGAACTTTTGTGGCCCTATTAGCTAGCGTTTGGTGTCCCTAACAGCCTGAAATGACTGCCGGGCTAACCGCAAGGCCATCTCTATAGAAGAATAGCCAAAATGGCAAGGACTCAGCCAACAATCAGCTCCAGGAAGATCAAAGAAGGTCTAAAGTTACCTGTGAGTACTTTTACAATTAGAAGACACCTATGTGAAGCCAAGCTATCTGCAAGAAGCCCCCGCAAAGTCCCACTGTTGAAAAAAAGACATGTGCTGAAGAGGTTACAATTTGCCAAAGAGCACATTGACTGGCCTAAAGAGACATTTTGTGGATTAATGAAAGCAAGATTGTTATTTTTGGGTCTAGTTGCCGGAGACAGTTTGTCAGATGACCCCCAAACACTGAATTCAAGCCATATGTTCTCATACTACGGTGTTGGGCCTATTTATCGCATACCAGGGATCGTGGATCAGTTTGAATACATCAGATAGAAGAGGTCATGCTGCCTTATGCTGAAGAGGAAATGCCCTTGAAATGGGTGTTCCAACAAGACAACGACCCCAAACACACACAAAAAATGGTATACAGTCAGGTCCATAAATATTGGGACATCGACACAATTCTAACATTTTGGGCTCTATACACCACCACAATGGATTTGAAATTAAACAAACAAGATGTGCTTTAACTGCAGACTGTCAGCTTTAATTTGAGGGTATTTACATCCAAATCAGGTGAACGGTGCAGGAATTACAACAGTTTGCATATGTGCCTTCCACTTGTTAAGGGATCAAAAGTAATGGGACAGAATAATAATCATAAATCATACGTTCACTTTTTAATACTTGGTTGCAAATCCTTTGCAGTCAGTTGCAGCCTGAAGTCTGGAACGCATAGACATCACCAGATGCTGGGTTTCATCCCTGGTGATGCTCTGCCAGGCCTCTACTGCAACTGTCTTCAGTTCCTGCTTGTTCTTGGGGCATTTTTCCTTCAGTTTTGTCTTCAGCAAGTGAAATGCATGCTCAATCGGATTCAGGTCAGGTGATTGACTTGGCCATTGCATAACATTCCATTTCTTTCCCTTAAAAAACTCTTTGGTTGCTTTTGCAGTATGCTTTGGGTCATTGTCTATCTGCACTGTGAAGCGCCGTCCAATGAGTTCTGAAGCATTTGGCTGAATATGAGCAGATAATATTGCCCGAAACACTTCAGAATTCATCCTGCTGCTTTTGTCAGCAGTCACATCATCAATAAATACAAGAGAACCAGTTCCATTGGCAGCCATACATGCCCACGCCATGACAGTACCACCATCATGCTTCACTGATGAGCTGGTATGCTTAGGATCATGAGCAGTTCCTTTCCTTCTCCATACTCTTCTCTTCCCATCACTCTGGTACAAGTTGATCTTGGTCTCATCTGTCCATAGGATGTTGTTCCAGAACTGTGAAGGCTTTTTTAGATGTCGTTTGGCAAACTCTAATCTGGCATTCCTGTTTCTGAGGCTCACCAATGGTTTACATCTTGTGGTGAACCCTCTGTATTCACTCTGGTGAAGTTTTCTCTTGATTGTTGACTTTGACACACATACACCTACCTCCTGGAGAGTATTCTTGATCTAGCCAACTGTTGTGAAGGGTGTTTTCTTCACCAGTGAAAGAATTCTTCGGTCATCCACCACAGTTGTTTTCTGTGTTCTTCCGGGTCTTTTGGTGTTGCTGAGCTCACCGGTGCGTTCCTTCTTTTTAAGAATCTTCCAAACAGTTGTTTTGGCCACGCCCCATTTTTTTGCTATCTCTCTGATGGGTTTGTTCTGTTTTTTCAGCCTAATGATGGCTTGCTTCACTGATAGTGACAGCTCTTTGGATCTCATCTTGAGAGTTGACAGCAATAGATTTCAAATGCAGATAGCAGACTTGAAATGAACTCTGGACCTTTTATGTGCTCATTGTGATTGGGATAATGAGGGAATAACACACACCTGGCCATGGAACAGCTGAGAAGACAATTGTCCCATTACTTTTGGTTCCTTAACAAGTGGGAGGCACATATGCAAACTGTTGTAATTCCTACACCGTTCACCTGATTTGGATATAAATACCCTCGAATTAAAGCTGACAGTCTGCAGTTAAAGCACATCTTGTTTGTTTCATTTCAAATCCATTGTGGTGGTGTATAGAGCCAAAAATGTTAGAATTGTGTCGCTGTCCCAATATTTATGGACCTGGCTGTATTTCACCCACTGAACTAACAGACGGATTAACTATATTAATTTCTCTGTCACGAATGCAGTGCAGGTGTTCCTCACACAAAAAATGGGTATATGTCACCCACCGAACTAACAGACGGATTAACTATATTAATTTCACTGTCACAGATGCAGTGCAGGTGTACCTCACACAAAAAATGGGTACATGTCACCCACCAAACTAACAGACGGATTAACTATATTAATTTCCCTGTCGCGGATGCAGTGCAAGTGTATGCAGCAGGCCGCCCTCTGGGGCCCTTTTAGAGGGTTGGTATCCAGGTGTAGGAATGGCTGAGTGGTATAGGGTGGCCTAAAATGTCGCTTTATGTTGAGTGCGATTGTCACGGTGCTCCTACCTGAATACTGCTGGAACCCCAGGCGTTGGCTCCGAAGCAGACAAAAAAGGGGGTAGTAAGTGAGGGATGAAAGAAGTAACTTGAGTCCAAACCTGGTATAAAGTTCAATAGCAGCTTTACTTTGGTAAACTTTCATCAAAAACAGTCTTCAAACTTTGTATTAGTCCCAGCAGGCTTTAGCATTAAAACTCTGGCAGGCAAACTCAACTCTGCTACATCAGTTGCTCTCTGTCTTTGCTGTATTGACAGGCTGACTTAGTAACTTGGCTTCCTCTTTATGCTGCAACTTCTCTCTTTGTAGTCTGTCTCTTAATTAGGCCAGGGAAATTTCCTCCCTGCTCGTGAGGCTTTAAGCTGTGGCCTCCACATACAGCAGAGCTGAAGGTGCTCTTGCTGGCTTGGTGTTGCTTGGCCTGGCCTGGGCATGTCCCGCAGAGACGTGCCCAGCACTTGCTTCCTTCCCCTAGCAGGGGGTAAGCTAGACTGCAACTAAACTTGGACCCACCCTTCCTGCAGGAAGTGGGACTCGCCCACTTCTCCACAGAGGGGGGTTAGAATGGAATGGAAATCTCCATTCTATGTACCTGTAGCTCTGCCTTGTTTTCTGCTACCAGGCACATTACATGTGAACATAAACAGTTACAAAATAGGAAATGCAGTGTTTGGACCTGAAATAAATACACATGATGACATGAGGTTAACCAGTAAAGAGAGTAGCGGGGTGCAGAAGTGGTAATGCCAGTCTGGGGCGTTACATGTACCTCACACCAAAAATTGGTATATGTCACCCACTGAATTAACAGACAGATTAACTATTATATTTTTGTGTCAGGGGTACAAAGATGGTGCATAGAAAAAAATCGCTATAGGTCACCCGCAGAATTAACAGCCAGATTAATTATTATATTTCTTTGTCAGGGCAAAGATGGTGCATTGCACCCACAAAAGATCGCTATAGGTCACCCACAGAATTAACAGCCAGATTAATTATTGTACAGGTGAAACTCGAAAAATTTGAATATTGTGCAAAGTTCATTTATTTCAGTAATGCAACTTAAAAGGTGAAACTAATATTTGAGATAAACTCATTACATGCAAAGCGAGAAATTTCAAGCCTTTATTTGTTATAATCTGGATGATTATGGCTTACAGCTTAGTTATGAAACCCCAAAGTCACAATTTCAGGTCCTCTTTGCTTAGGGGGGTATGGACTATTTAGCTGACTAGAGTGTGACACTTTGAGCCTAGAATATTGAACCTTTTCACAAAATTGTAATTTTAAGTTGCATTAATGCAACTCCTTTTAAGTTGTATTACTGAAATCAATGGACTTTTGCACAATATTCAAATTCTTCGAGTTTCACCTGTATTTCTGTGTCAGGGGTGCAAAGCTGGTGTATTGCACCCACAAAAAAATCACTATAGGTCACCCACAGAATAAATAGCCAGAAGAGATTCCTAACACTCTCCCTCACTTCAACTGCCTGCTTCCTGTCCCTGCACTACTCAGACGGTGCTACACATGATCCAGCTTGTATAGAGGCTGGGTCACATGATGCATCGGCCAATCACAGCCATCCCATTACTAGGCATGGCTGTGATGGCTTCTAAGTGCCCACAGCTTAAAAGCTTGTTGATTGGCTGCCCTCTAGCCTTTAAACAAGCTTTATTAAATGCCCGAACAGCGAACTCAAACCCAAACTTTTGCTGCAAAGTTCGGTACGGACCTGAACTTTGCAGTTCGTGTTCGCTCAACACTAGTCACCACGTCGGCCAGCATGAGGACGTCATCTCAGAGTGCATGAGATTTCGCGGCAGATCTTCAAGCAAGATGGCAGTGGTCGGCCTGTCGTAAGCAAATGGAGGCTGTAAGTTTGATTAAATTTTTTTTAATGTTAATTTTACGCTGTTTTTACACCTAAGATGCCGCGAGCATGTATGAACGCGGCATCTGAGGTATACAATAATGGTGGCGCGCTATCGCAGCTTCCTGTCAGTGCACCTGCAAAGTAATTAGTCACAAAACAAATTTTTTGTAAAATTCGGCGACGCAACCGAATCGAATTTTCTAAAACCAATGGCACTAGTAGGGAGATACGCCCAGGGAACAGAGTCTTCGCCATAAGTCCTAATGGCAGTTGCTTACTTCCAGCATCCTTGGGATATTTTAGCTGCTCCAGGATAATGAGATTATTACAGCCAGTGGCATAACTAGAAATGACTGGGTCCCACAGCAAATTTTTGAACGGGGCCCCCCAGCAACTTCTTCACAACCCCCAACTCACGTGCAACCCCTACTCCTGTGGCTAGTCAAGATCGAGCTCTCAGAGGAGGCCCAACAGCTGCTTTGTCCGTTTCCTACAGTGTCACTGTATATAATGTCACTGTATATAATGTCACTGTATATAATGTGATTGTAAAATCCTGTTGAGGGGGCCCTGACAATAAAATCTTTTAGTTATCCTCCTGAGGGGGCCCCTTGTGAGTTCGGGCTCCAAAGCAGCCACTTCCCCTGCTTCCCCAATAGCTACACCCCGGATTACAGCCACTCCACGCTACTCTCTTTCCAAGAGAAACTGCTGCATTTGGTGGCCCACTAATGTCATCACCAGTGATGGCCAGTTTGCAGTGTTCGCCAACGAACACATGTGGGCTGCCATCTTAACTCACAAGTCTGGCGATGCAGAGGTAAGCCCTTACCTGTGCCTGCGCCGCGAGCCGGTCTGAAACAAATGTCACCGGGAGCAGGCAGTTCCGAGAACAGCCCGATGAAGGCCCCCGGCGGCTGTTCTCGGAACTGCCTGCTCCCGGTGACCGCATTTGTTTCAGACCTGCTCGTGGCGCAGGCACAGGTAAGGGCTTACCTCTGCATCGCCAGACTTGTGAGTTAAGATGGCAGCCCACATGTGTTAGTTGGCGAACACTGCCTACTGGCCATCACGCACAAGTCAGTTGGATTCTCATTTATGGTGATGCATGTCCCACAGGCCTAGGGTCACTCTTGTGTGTCTTTCAGCTTTCACCATCAAGAGGTCAATAGGGCACTTTCTGCAATAGTGCTTTTCTATGACTTCTCTCACCGTCTATTATGATGCAAATGTGACATGATTCAATAAGTGCACCTCATCACGCATCACAAAAATGGGTATTCGCTGGGAAATCGACCCACATACATTTTTCCAGATCCATGATTCTAAATGACTATTGTTAGTCCATTTTTATAAAAATCAATGAAGCCTTGACTTGTTTCCTGTACAATGGCGATCAAATCCAACTGGTACCCTTGTCTTGTGTATGCAGCCTTAAAGGAGCTGTCCCATCATGCCCTTTCTACAGTGGGATGGGACTAGGCTCCCCAGGTGGCCAAACTTAGGGCCGGTTCACCTGACTGACTAAACACGCTTAAAAAAATCTGTGTGGAATTTGCATGTTTAAGGCCTCATGCACACGACCGTTGTGTGCACCCGTGGCCGTTGTGCCGTTTTCCGTTTTTTTCCGCGGACCCATTGACTTTCAATGGGTCCGTGGAAAAATCGGAAAATGCACCGTTTTGCAGCCGCATCCGTGATCCGTGTTTCCTGGCCGTGAAAAAAATATGACCTGTCCTATTTTTTTCACGGCCAACGGTTCACGGACCCATTCAAGTCAATGGGTCCGTGAAAGAACACGGATGCACACAAGATTGGCATCCGTGTCCGTGATCCGTGGCCGTAGGTTAGTTTTTATACAGACGGATCCGAAGATCCCTCTGCATAAAAGCTTTTTCAAAGCTGAGTTTTCACTTCGTGAAAACTCAGAACCGACAGTATATTCTAACACAGAAGCGTTCCCATGGTGATGGGGACGCTTCTAGTTAGAATACACTACAAACTGTGTACAAGACAGCGGCACCTGAAGGGGTTCATTGTGCTGATCACGGCCCCCTGTAAGAGATCAGGGCTGCCAGGCAGCAGGGGGCAGACCCCCCCCCCCCCTCCCAGGTTGGATTTTATTGGTGGCCAGTGCCGCCCCCCCCCCCTTTATTGTAATAATAGGTTGGTGGCCAGTGCGCCCCCCCCCCTCCCTCTATTGTAATAATTCGTTGGTGGCACAGTGTGCGCCCCCCCCTCCCTCCCTCTATTGTAATAATTTGTTGGTGGCACAGTGTGCGCCCCCCATCGGCCCCCCCTCCCTCTATAGCATTAACAACATTGGTGGCCAGTGTGCGGCCTCCCATCTTCCCCCCCCCCCATCATTGGTGGCAGCGGAGTTCCGATCGGAGTCCCAGTTTAATCGCTGGGGCTCCGATCGGTAACCATGGCAACCAGGACGCTACTACAGTCCTGGTTGCCATGGTTACTTAGCAATAGTACAATAGTAGAAGATTCATATTTACCTGCTGCTGGCTGCTGCTGCGATGTTCGTGTCCGGCCGGGAGCTCCACCTACTGGTAAGTGACAGGTCTGTGCGGCGCATTGCTAAATGAACTGTCACTTACTAGTAGGAGGAGCTCCCGGCCGGACACGAACATAGCAGCTCCCAGGTAAGTATGAATCTTTTACTATTGTACTATTGCTAGTAACCCGCTGCCACCAATGATCGGGGAGGGGGGGGGGGGGACATGGGAGGCCGCACACTGGCCACCAATGTTGTTAATGCTATAAAGGGAGGGGGGGCCAATGGGGGGCGCACACTGTGCCACCAACGACTTATTACAATAGAGGGAGGAAGGGGGGGGGCGCACACTGTGCCACCAACGAATTATTACAATAGAGGGAGGAAGGGGGGGGGGGCGGGCCGCAATGGCCACCAATGATATTCAAACTGGGGAGGGGGGGGGGTCTGCCCCCTGCTGCCTGGCAGCCCTGATCTCTTACAGGGGGATATGATAGTACAATTAACCCCTTCAGGTGTGGCACCTGAGGGGTTAATTGTGCTGATCACGGCCCCCTGTAAGAGATCGGATGCTGCTAGGCAGCAGGGGGCAGTCATGTACACAGTTTGTAGTATATTCTAACTAGAAGCGTCTCCATCACCATGGGAACGCCTCTGTGTTAGAATATACTGTCGGAAATGAGGTTTCACGATCTAACTCATATCCGACAGTATATTCTAACATAGAGGCGTTCCCATGGTGATGGGGACGCTTCAAGTTAAACTATACCATCGGATTGGAGAAAACTCTGATCTGATGGTATAAAAGGGACTCCAGACTTTACATTGAAAGTCAATGGGGACGGATCCGTTTGAAATGGCACCATATTGTGTCAACGTCAAACGGATCCGTCCCCATTGACTTGCATTGTAATTCAGGACGGATCCGTTTGGCTCCGCACGGCCAGGCGGACACCAAAACGACTTTTTTTTCATGTCCGTGGATCCTCCAAAAATCAAGGAAGACCCACGGATGAAAAAACGGTCACGAATCACGGGAAAACGGAACCCCGTTTTGCGGACCGCAAAAAAATACGGTCGTGTGCATGAGGCCTTAGGCTACTTTCACACTGCCGTTTCTGGGTCCGCTTGTGAGATCCGTTTTAAGGCTCTCACAAGCGGCCCCAAACGGATCAGTTTAGCCCCAATGCATTCTGAATGGATAAGGATCCTTTCAGAATGCATCAGTTTCGCTCCATTCCGCCTCCATTCCGCTCTGGAGGCGGACACCAAAACGCTGATTGCAGCGTTTTGGAGTCCGCTTGGCGATGCGGAGCCAAACGGATCCGTCCTGACTTACAGTGTAAGTCAATGGGGACGGATCAGTTTACATTGACACAATATGGTGCAATTGTAAACGGATCCGTCCCCCATTGACTTTTAATGTAAGTCAGGACGGATCCGTTTGACTTACACTTAGACTTAGATTTTTTTTGGACACAATAATGCAGACGGATCCGTTTTGAACGGATACCAGCGTTTGCATCTATAGGTGCGGATCCGTCTGTGCAGATACCAGACGGATCCGCACCTAACGCAGGTGTGAAAGTAACCTTAGATGTGTTTTTGGTGCGTTTTTTTGTTTGTTTTTTTTTAAACAAAATTTTATTAGAATCACCAAAATACACTTGAATACATTGCATATGACAGTATCAATAAAAGGTGATATTTACATTTTAGAACAAAACAGTTAAAAATGAACATAGACATAAGACCCCCTGGAGACAGCATTAGCTTAGTCCCCCAAGCATTAGCTCTCAACTCTGTAATAGCCATAATAAGTGTTCACTTCAATACAAAGCTGCATTTTCAGCTTGAGGTTTATGACACGGATCTGCCCCCAAAAACAAACGAAAAATGCATAAAAAATGCGTGGACTTACATGGAACTTTTTTTAATGCTTCCCATTCATTCTGCCCCAAGCTAGAGCACACTGTTTCTTTTTTCCTTCTTGCTGCTTCCTGTTGAAATTAGAGATGTTTTGAGGCATTTTTTGGAGCTGATTTTGAGACAAAAACGCTCCAAAATCAGCCCCAACAAACTCATTGTGTGAACTGGCCCTAAAGAAACAGCTGAGCTGTTCCCTTAAATAGGTTATCCAGGCTTTTTAATATTGATATCAGTCCGGGTGATATCAGCCCCCACCCATAGACATTCAGCAGCGGACAGGAAGAGAGTAGGGAGACGCAAGTGCCATCTCCCTGTTCAGCTGATCGGCAGGGGTGCTGGGTGTCAGACCCCCGCCAATCTGATATTGATGACCTATCCTAAGGATAGGCCATCAATATTAAAAAGACCGGACAACCCCTTTAAAATAGAAATTCCAGTAAAAATGATCTTATGTCATACGAAATGACTTTCTGTGGCTCTGACCATGTGTGCAGAAAGAGAAACCTGCTGTGAATGCTGTAATCGCAGTACGCCCAATCCAGGCCCTGTGAGGTGGGCCAGAAAGCACTCTTGAGCTAAAGTCATTGGAGTTTATCTCCCTGTTCTGCTGCTTCGATTGTCAGAAAAAGGGCACAGGCCCTACTTCGGCTTCGGAGCTGACCTGTGCAGACTATGCCCCAAAGCAGAGCCCATGTCTTTGGTCTGCCAACTGAAGCAGCGGCACAGGCAGGAAGTAGTCAGGGCTGGGCCAAATGTCTGGTCCTTTCAATCTTCCTGCAGGTGGGCTCTTCTTCACCTGCCGGGACAGCCCTCCACAGGAGAAGTCCTGCTGATGAGACAAATCGATTAATTAGAATCAATTTGTGGTTTAAAAACTTTTATTAGAAAGAAACCATATATGGCAATGCATAGCATCAATTATACAAAGTATACAGCAGGTAGATCAATAACATGAGTCACAGAGATAAATGTGAGGTTATAGAGTAGGTATTTGTATTAAGCATAAATCCACAAAATCCACAAAACATTAGACAGGATCAGACACAATAAGGAGAGTGGGGAACGGCTGGTTTAAGAAAAAAAAAAAAGCCAAGTTACCCCTGAGTGTCGAAACTGGGGTATGTACAGATGTTAGTGAACCACAAAAGACCTGAGTGCCCTTGAACATAATCCAAGGATACTAGATTTCAATAATTTTGCTACCAGCGCAGTACATGTACGGGGTTCGGTCTTTAAACATGGCGCCCGCTTGCGTGTACAGCAGGTGCCATAGCCGGCGGGTCTCTGCTGTTTCAAGAAGCAGAGGCCTGTGGCTAATGTCCATGACCAGCAATAATGCCAGTCGAGGACATTACAGCCTTTAGATGCCGTGATCAAGTGTGATCATGGCATCTAAAGGGTGAAAAACCAAGAAGTTACAAAAAAAATATGTAAAATAATATAAAAAAATATAAACATTTAAATCACCCCCCTTTCCTTAGAATAAAAAAATAAATACATAAATAGTAAAAAAAATAAACATCCAAAAATGCCCGTACTATTAAAATATAAAAATATTTTTCTAATACGGCGAATGGTGTAATAGAAAAAAGTACAATTTTTTCATTGCTTCTCTTACCCCCAAAAAATTGAATAAAATGTGATAAAAAATACACACAGACTCCAAAATTGTATTAATAAAAACTACAGTTCATCTCGCAAAAAATGAGCCCCACACAGCTCAGTAAACATAATTATACAAAAGTTATGGGGGTGAGAATGATGTAAAGAAAAATTGTTTATTTATTTTTTCAGTATTTAAACATGTAAAACCCATACATATGTGCTATCGTTGTAATCGTATCGTTGTACTGACCCAGAGAATGAAGGGCCTGGGTCAGTTTTGCCGCAAAGGGAATGCTGTAAGGACAAAACCCGTAAAACTGTGGAGGAATAGCGTTTTTTCAAATTCCACCCCATTTGGAATTTTTTCACGGTATGCCATATTAAATATTAGCATTAAAAAGTACAACTTGTCCCGAAGAAAAATAAAAAAAGTTATGGCTCTAGGAACATGCTGAGCCTCAGCGCTTCCGGCCGCAAGGAGTTTACCCCTGTCCCCCGTCCCTGCAACAGGCGCGCGCACTCAGGTCCCTGGTAGTCTCCTGGCTGCACCAATAACTGTCCCCCCTTTCATTTCAGATATGGGAAATCGCCCAAGCGCCCAATCACCAGAGCCTTCGCCTGCACACAAAGAGTTAAAATCTTTTTTTTTCAACCCAAAGTAATTCACCTTGCTAGCACAGCTTACAGATCAGAGGTACAGTTAGCACCTCCTTGCCAAAGAATCTTCCTGCCCCCATGCCAGGTTAAGTACCCATCAATCTGGTATTCTCCTGACAGAACCCCATAAAAACTCCCTTTCTGTAGTCGGAGCGGCTCCAACCCCAGCAGAAAGCCTCACATCTTAAGCCTGGTCAGAGAGCTTCAAAAGAAAAGGACAGATCTGTATCAGACAGCTGGATGATACAGGGAATAGGTGACCTTGCAGTCGCCCTCCATTCCATAGATCTCATATTTTCCCATATTTCCCTCATATTTCATAGGATAGGAAAATACAAAATGAATAACCTCTTCAGGAATTGTTCAGATTGTTATAACCCTCCGTCCAGGAAACCTGCGGGCAAATCAGAGATTCCCGCTCTGAGATATAAAGGTTCTCAGGCAAACTGTATTGTCGTCCAGTCATATTTGGTATCAGATGATGCGTAAAATTGTACTGATTATAAATATCTATTTCTTGATTGGACTTATGGAAACGGGCAAAGCAAAGATTCTGCCAGATTTTCTCCCTATGGGGCAAAGGACTGCCCCTGTTCCAATTACACAATGCTGGACCTGTACGTGTCATAACCACTCCCCACTTCAGAGTGGGTAAAAACAGTGACACACTCAGGTCCTGCATCCTTCACCTACCATCTGATGTTGACTAACATCACGACCGCCCGCTGGACACGGGCACCCCGCCATCTTGGGTTATTCCTTACAAAGACTTTATATTTTACTGGACTATACCACGGTAATTCTGAACTTACAGACATTCTATTCCCTTCCACCTCTTACCTATTTCTATCCAACCAATCTGTTCGACTGGCAGGTATATTTACCTGTCAGTTTTAATGTATCTTTCTGTGTATAGTTTTGCCCTTGTTCCTTGATTATTTAGTCTATGCTAAGAACTCTGTCCTCAGAGGAGACATACTACCGCATTGTCTTATTTTTATAAATTGTTAATTTGTTAGCTAGGTTGCAAATAACCATTTCTTCCCTTTAGGATTAGCTAGCCGGGGTCTCTTCGCCCTGATTCAATACGAAGAGTGGTGGCAGCAAATTAATCTGATTTCCAGCGTGAAATCGATAATTTAATTTTTCCGATTGTATCATGTATAGGCACACCAACCAATCTCAAACGTTTACTGTGCTCACAGTGTATTCGCCTCCAGAAGTCTCTAGTGGACGAGACCTGTATGGCAACTGTGGCAAAGTACGACGGGATTGGCGGGTGGTTGGTCACACCAACCCCCCTTCAGGATGCCCCTATGGCTTCTCAGCCTATTGTTGCAACCCCTCTGCCATCTATTACAAGGCAGGTTGCAGTGCAAGTTGCTGACAGGGCACAAAACCAGCCCCTGCACTACCTTAGAACCCACATTCGTTCGCATTCTCCCGCTGACATCTCCGACTGCCGAAATAGGCGCAGGTCGGCATCTCACCAACATCGCTGTACCCGCCAATGGGTCCAGATCCTCCCGGAGGAACCGCAGGTCTGCTCGTTCGAGGTCTTCCAGGTGGCGGTCGCCTTCTTCATCGGAGTTGAGCTCCTGCGGATCAAGTTCCGTCATATTCACGCAAGAGGCGGGAGCCTGGACATGCGACCAGCAGGTCGTCCTGCAGGGCTGAACCAGCCAGCGCAGTTCCAGAGATGGATCCACCAGTCATGGCAAGGGACCCTCCTGCGAAATCTTCCACTGGGGTGTTTAATTTCACGGGGGCGTGGGGCGTATCCTCAGTAGCCTGGTGCCTGCCCTTAAGGTCTTGTTAGTGCAGTTAGACCCTAGTTCCGCATTGGCGGCGCCCTCCACCCCTGCCCCTAAACCTGTTACGCTGCTTAGAGCTAGTGACCATAAGGAATCCCTGTTTTGTGGCCTCAGTCCCTTAGATGCTTATTTAGATGAGGAGACAAGAAATAAAATATGGGCGAACCAGTATGTAGATATTTGGTCTTTAATATCAGTCGATCAACACACGGTGGATAAAGAGCGTAGACCAAATTCTGATAGATTAATTGATCTCAGATCAAAAGTTGCCCATGCTATAGATAATTGGTTGCAAGCATTTTCCGTACTGGGATATATTATGAAAAAAACAAGAGAACGGAGCTCATAGTACCAATAATAAAAATATATTTTTATTGTAACATGATTAAAAGGTATATATACAGGGAGTGCAGAATTATTAGGCAAGTTGTATTTTTGAGGATTAATTTTATTATTGAACAACAACCATGTTCTCATGGAACCCAAAAAACTCATTAATATCAAAGCTGAATATTTTTGGAAGTAGTTTTTAGTTTGTTTTTAGTTTTAGCTATTTTAGGGGGATATCTGTGTGTGCAGGTGACTATTACTGTGCATAATTATTAGGCAACTTAACAAAAAATAAATATATACCCATTTCAATTATTTATTTTTACCAGTGAAACCAATATAACATCTCAACATTCACAAATATACATTTCTGACATTCAAAAACAAAACAAAAACAAATCAGTGACCAATATAGCCACCTTTCTTTGCAAGGACACTCAAAAGCCTGCCATCCATGGATTCTGTCAGTGTTTTGATCTGTTCACCATCAACATTGCGTGCAGCAGCAACCACAGCCTCCCAGACACTGTTCAGAGAGGTGTACTGTTTTCCCTCCTTGTAAATCTCACATTTGATGATGGACCACAGGTTCTCAATGGGGTTCAGATCAGGTGAACAAGGAGGCCATGTCATTAGATTTTCTTCTTTTATACCCTTTCTTGCCAGCCACGCTGTGGAGTACTTGGACGCGTGTGATGGAGCATTGTCCTGCATGAAAATCATGTTTTTCTTGAAGGATGCAGACTTCTTCCTGTACCACTGCTTGAAGAAGGTGTCTTCCAGAAACTGGCAGTAGGACTGGGAGTTGAGCTTGACTCCATCCTCAACCCGAAAAGTCCCCACAAGCTCATCTTTGATGATACCAGCCCAAACCAGTACTCCACCTCCACCTTGCTGGCGTCTGAGTCGGACTGGAGCTCTCTGCCCTTTACCAATCCAGCCACGGGCCCATCCATCTGGCCCATCAAGACTCACTCTCATTTCATCAGTCCATAAAACCTTAGAAAAATCAGTCTTGAGATATTTCTTGGCCCAGTCTTGACGTTTCAGCTTGTGTGTCTTGTTCAGTGGTGGTCGTCTTTCAGCCTTTCTTACCTTGGCCATGTCTCTGAGTATTGCACACCTTGTGCTTTTGGGCACTCCAGTGATGTTGCAGCTCTGAAATATGGCCAAACTGGTGGCAAGTGGCATCTTGGCAGCTGCACGCTTGACTTTTCTCAGTTCATGGGCAGTTATTTTGCGCCTTGGTTTTTCCACACGCTTCTTGCGACCCTGTTGACTATTTTGAATGAAACGCTTGATTGTTCGATGATCACGCTTCAGAAGCTTTGCAATTTTAAGAGTGCTGCATCCCTCTGCAAGATATCTCACTATTTCTGACTTTTCTGAGCCTGTCAAGTCCTTCTTTTGACCCATTTTGCCAAAGGAAAGGAAGTTGCCTAATAATTATGCACACCTGATATAGGGTGTTGATGTCATTAGACCACACCCCTTCTCATTACAGAGATGCACATCACCTAATATGCTTAATTGGTAGTAGGCTTTCGAGCCTATACAGCTTGGAGTAAGACAACATGCATAAAGAGGATGATGTGGTCAAAATACTCATTTGCCTAATAATTCTGCACGCAGTGTATAAAGCAATCAGTAATATGCCGTTAAAAAGTGAAAAGAAGCAGAAAAAGAGCACACGTATCAAATATAGAAAATGGTGATCCATGGGATAGAGTATATGCGGTACAATGACCAACCAATGACCAAAAAATGCGACCTGAATATTTGGTGAGTCAGCAGTCAAAAGTAAACCTACACAGGCAAAAAAGGAGACTACAGCAGGATTTGCATTGCAAGTGCAGCTTAAATGACATGAGAAGCAACCCGCAGTAGAAACTAAGTATGAAGTGTCCAGAGTCAAATGCCGTGTAGGTAAAAAAGAGACAGAGACTCACCGAAAGAGACCGTGTGCTATAACACCCAGGATGACGCTACCCCTACGCGCGTTTCGGCGTGCCTTCGTCCTAGGGGGTAGCGTCATCCTGGGTGTTATAGCACACGGTCTCTTTCGGTGAGTCGCTGTCTCTTTTTTACCTACACGGCATTTGATTCTGGACACTTCATACTTAGTTTCTACTGCGGGTTGCTTCTCATGTCATTTAAGCTGCACTTGCAATGCAAATCCTGCTGTAGTCTCCTTTTTTGCCTGTGTAGGTTTACTTTTGACTGCTGACTCAACAAATATTCAGGTCGCATTTTTTGGTCATCTGTTAACGATGGCATCTCCAAGGATGTGCCTTTTGATAGGGCGGTGGTTCTGGTCAGAGCGGTAGGACAAGGAGTCTTGCTGGCTAAGTCAGACATCGAAGCAGCTTTTCGTCTGCTTCTGGTGCACCCGGATAGCTACCATCTTCTGGGATGTATGGTGGACGACTTGTATTTCTATGACACTTGCCTACCGATGGGCTATTCCATCTCCTGCCATTTTTTTTAATTGTTTAGTACCTTCCTAGAATGGGTTATCCGTTATGAAACGGGTTCTCATTCTATCATCCGTTATTTGGATGATTTCCTGTTTGTCTCCCCAGGAGATCCCCCCCAATGTAAATTTCTGCTGGACGGCTTTCTTTTTTTCATGGCCCGTCTTGGCGTTCCCCTGTCCGAGGATAAGGGGCCCTACCACTAATATCACATTCTTAGGCATTGAAATCGATACCCCCTGATGGTATTCTGTCTCCCTCAGGATAAGTTAGAGAAATTATTAAGTTTGATTGAAGGGTTTTGCTCAGCCAAGTCTGTCACGTTGTGTCAAATGCAGGGTTTGCTGGGTCTTTTAGTGTTTGTATGTCAAATAATGGGCCTATGGGCCGAGTTTTTTTGCGTCTTTCTTTATCCATCTGCGGATAAAGAGCACCACATACGCCTGACCACACGCCTTAAAGGGGTTGTCCGGGTTCAGAGCTAAACCCGGACATCCCTCCATTTTCACCCCGGCAGCACCTCTGACATGAGCATCGGAGCAGTTCATGCTCCGATGCTCTCCTTTGCCCTGCGCTAAATTGCGCAGGGCAAAGGCATTTTTGGAGATCCGGTGACGTACCGGGGCTCTCCATGGGGCTGCCAGGAACCCCGGTGACATCACCGGCACTGATGGGCGGGATTTAGCTCTGCCCTCGCCAGTAAAACGGCTAGGGCAGAGCTAAAGCCCAGCCCTCAGAGCCGGTGACGTCACCGAACACACTGCCGGGCGGAAGTTTCCGCCCGGCAGTGTGTTATTAAAAACAAAAGAGCCCGTGCCCTGCGCGATTTAGCGCAGGGCAAGGGAGTGCATCGGAGCATGAGATGCTCCGATGCTAGCCTCAGGGGGGCTGTCTGGGTGAAAATAAGGGTATGTCCGGGTTCAGCTCTGAAGCGTGATTTGCTTGTCTGGAGGGAATTTTTGCATTGTTACAACGGCCATACATGTTATCAAAGCGCGGAAGAGTCCTCTGTAGACCTGTCCTTTTTTACCGATGCAGCGGGATCAACCGGTTTTTGGGCCATATTCGGTCCTGAGTGGTGTGCTGCCCCTTGGCCAGAGGAGTGGCGCTCCCCAGGGTTCTGTTCCAATATTACACTCCTGGAGCTTTTCCCTATTATTGTTGCCATTAATTTAATGGGGAAGAATGAAGGGAGACGTGAGCAATAAACAGGCGGCACTGCACACACTGAATACGCCGTGCAAAAACCGAGCCAGATGCAGTCAGGAACACTTCTCAACGTGGTGCTCAGCAAAAATAGTATGTAGTATACAGATGGCAACTTGAAGAGAGAAATGAAAAATGAAGTTGCGGCACTCACCGAAGTGTATCAAAAGTGTCTTTTATTGTAGCTTCCTCAGCAGGTAGCAGTAAGGATCCAGGGCGGACACATAGTTGCGAGCAGCGACGGCCGTTTCGCGCGCTAAGACGCGCTTCCTCAGGCCACTGATTACGTCATTGCGCATACGTGCGCTTTATACATAGTGGATAGGGGGACGGCCGACGCCGTCAGCAAGTATCTCACTCCCACGGATGTGACGTGATAAGAATACATGCAAAACAACAGGTAAGATTACAATCACATAATCAATTGAGCCAGAATTAGAACAAATAAAGAGAGCATACATAGAGAGGACAAATATTACAAAATACATATTCGGGCATGCAGCGAAATCGAAAATGAAATAGCTGGTCTGGGCTACGATAGTGAATCAGAATGCCTTGACATGGACAAAAGTCCGCGATACATATATAAGGCCTAATAAAACAGGCACAAAGCTTTTACTGCAAAGGATAAAAGGAGAAGAGGATTTGCTTCTACACGGGAAAGACAAATCGCCACAAGATCCCTCCATATATGGGCGCATGGAATATCACAAAAATACAGACATATCATTTCTGTCATTCATTCCCACCGCATGCATGGCTTCCGTACGCATGATCCACCTTGCCTCCCTCTGCAGGAGCAGGCGATGCCGGTCACCACCCCGAGGGATAGGGCGGACATGCTCTACGCCCGCAAAGGAGAGACAACGCGGATACGCGTCGTGGGCCGTGCGGATATGTTCAATGAGGCGAGGACTACCTCTGCCTGATCGAATAGAACCAATGTGTTCGCGAATACGCTCAAAAAGGGGGCGAATTGTCTTTCCAATGTAGAAGCGTCTACAGGGACAGAAAACCACATATACTACGTAAGACGTACGGCAATTAATGAAGTCCCGTACTGTATGTGATACACTGCCTATTTGTAGATGCCTAGAACAGACATTTAGTGCACAAAAGGAACAATGGCCACATCTAAAATTGCCCATCGGTTTCTTTAACCAAATTTCATCTCTTGGTGAAGAGAAGACACTTCTGACTAATTTGTCTTTAATTGTGGGGCATCTTTTAAATGTGACCAATGGTCTGTTTTCAGTGAGGCTATTAAGAGTGGGGTCTCCCTTGAGAAGGTCCCAGTTTCGATTAATACTCTGCCGAACCATTTCAGCAACCGGACTATATTGAAATGCAAAAGCAAAACGTGAAGGTTTGGTACTATTGCTCCGTTCAGTGAGCAAAGAATTACGTTCAAGTGTAGACGCTTTTAGTAGAGCTGAGGAGACTTCTCGCGGTGGGTAGCCCCTACTGATAAGCCTAGCTCTGAGTTCTTCAGCTTGGCGAAGGAAACCTTCGTCCGTGTCATTAATTCTTCGCAGACGGACAAACTGCCCGTATGGAACTGCGCGTGTGACGGATGCTGGGTGGAAGCTGGTCTGGTGGAGGAGCGAGTTAGTCGCTGTCGGCTTACGATAGCCACAAGTATGTATCGCTCCATCTTTAACCATAACATGTACATCTAGAAAATCCAGAACTTCACCACCAAAATTGATGGTGAACTTCATGTTCATGTGGTTACATACGTTAAGATGGTCGACAAATGCACGCCCTATCCCTCGGGGTGGTGACCGGCATCGCCTGCTCCTGCAGAGGGAGGCAAGGTGGATCATGCGTACGGAAGCCATGCATGCGGTGGGAATGAATGACAGAAATGATATGTCTGTATTTTTGTGATATTCCATGCGCCCATATATGGAGGGATCTTGTGGCGATTTGTCTTTCCCGTGTAGAAGCAAATCCTCTTCTCCTTTTATCCTTTGCAGTAAAAGCTTTGTGCCTGTTTTATTAGGCCTTATATATGTATCGCGGACTTTTGTCCATGTCAAGGCATTCTGATTCACTATCGTAGCCCAGACCAGCTATTTCATTTTCGATTTCGCTGCATGCCCGAATATGTATTTTGTAATATTTGTCCTCTCTATGTATGCTCTCTTTATTTGTTCTAATTCTGGCTCAATTGATTATGTGATTGTAATCTTACCTGTTGTTTTGCATGTATTCTTATCACGTCACATCCGTGGGAGTGAGATACTTGCTGACGGCGTCGGCCGTCCCCCTATCCACTATGTATAAAGCGCACGTATGCGCAATGACGTAATCAGTGGCCTGAGGAAGCGCGTCTTAGCGCGCGAAACGGCCGTCGCTGCTCGCAACTATGTGTCCGCCCTGGATCCTTACTGCTACCTGCTGAGGAAGCTACAATAAAAGACACTTTTGATACACTTCGGTGAGTGCCGCAACTTCATTTTTCATTTCTCTCTTCAAGTTGCCATTAATTTAATGGGGCCATGAACTTAGGAACAAATGGGTGTGTTTCGGGACGGACAATATGGCGGTGGTTACTGCATTAATAGGTTGACATCTTCATCGCCTCCTGTGTTGGCACTGCTCCGACATCTCGTGCTTCGATGTCTGGAGAACAACGTCTGGTTTCGTGCTCGCCATGTACCAGGCATACACAATGACGCTGCTGATGCTCTTTCCCATTTTCGTTGGCAGGAACTCCAGAACTTCTTGCCGTAGGCGGACCAGGAAGGCCTTCCATGCCCACAACAGTTTGGGGACTTGCTGATCACCGCATGATGTCACTAGTGAGAGCATCAGTTACACCTGCGACTTGGACTGGACATAGTAAGGCGTGGGCGGAATGGGGGGGCACGTGTTGGAGATGTACCAGCAGGGGAGCCCCCGACTGCCTGGTTAGAGGTGACGATTTTGTATCTATTATGACTAAGGGACCAAGGGGTCTCTGCTACTGTGGCACAGCGTAGGCTTTCGGGCGTTAGTTTCTATTTTAAGTTGTACGTTTGGGCCGACGTCACCAAACATTTCATCATTCGCCAAGCCCTTAAGGGCTGACACAAGGAGTATGTACGTTGTGAGCATAGGCACTCAGTATCTTATTTGTTATTGACCCGTTTATGCAACGTTTTACCTTCTGTTTGTCCCTCGTTGGCGGAAGATGTGCTGTTTTGTGCAGCTTTTTGCTTAGCATTTTTTGCAGCCCTTAGGATTGGAGAGCTAGTTTCTCCATCGCGTTTCTGGCCGGGAGGTTTGCAGTTTGAGGACGTGCTCCTCAGTGATTCTTCCCTCTGTATTTTCATCTGCTGCACAAAAACAGACATTTTTGCCCGGGGCACTTGGCTTCCTTTGTGTAAGGTAGAGGGCCCAGCATGCCCCTATGCGGCGGTATCGGAATTATTGGCATCTCGTCCCTAGGGCACCCCCCTTTTGCCGACGGCACTCCACTCACTCGTTTTCAGTTTAAGTCAGTTTTTACCCGGTGCCTCGCGGCCGTAGGTCTCCCTAGTATGGACTTCAGCACCCATTCCTTCTGCATTGGAGCCGCTACGGAGGCAGCTAGAGCCGGTTTCCCAGACTCTGAAGTGCTGAATGTAATCAATATTTGGTGGAAGCAGGTATATCGCACCCCTCAATCTGTATTTTGTGGAAGCAGGTATATCAAACCCCTTAATCAGTATTTTGCGGAAGCAGGAATATTGTAAGCCTCAATCAATATTTGGTGGAAGCAGGTATATCAATCCCCTTAATCAGTATTTTGTGGAAGCAGGTGTATGGCAGGCCTCAATCAATATTTGGTGGAAGCAGGTATATCAATCCCCTTAATCAATATTTTGTGGAAGCAGGTGTATGGCAGGCCTCAATCAATATTTGGTGGAAGTAGGTATATCGCAACCCTCAATCTGTATTTTGTGGAAGCAGATATTTCAAACCCCTTTATTTAGTATTTTGTGGAAGCAGGTATATTGCACCCCTCAATCAGAATTTTGTGGAAGCAGGTATATCAAACCCCATAATCAGTATTTTGTGGAAGCAGGTATATCGCACACCTCAATCAGTATTTTGTGGAAGCAGGTATATAGAACCCCTTAATCAATATTTGGTGGAAGCAGGTATATCGCTCCCCTCAATCAGTATTTTGTGGAAGCAGGTTTGTCGCAGGCCTCAATCAATATTTGGTGGAAGCAGGTATATCAAACCACTTAATCAGTATTTTTTGGAAGCAGATATATCAATCCCCTTAATCACTATTTTTGTGGAAGCAGATATTTAGAACCCCTTAATCAAAATTTGGTGGAAGCAGGTATATCACACCCCTCATCAGTATTTTGTGGATGCAGGCATATCAAACCCCTTTATCAGTATTTTGTGGAAGCAGGTAAATCGCACCCCTCGATCAGTATTTTGTGGAAGCAGGTATATCAAACCCCTTAATCAGTATTTTGTGGAAGCAGGTATATCGCACCCCTCACTAATATCCTAATTTAATCGTATTACCCTGGGTGGGACTAAATAATCACATGACTGTGCACACCTGCCACACAACGCCAATTTGGGACTAGGTGATTGACACGTAGAGAAAGCATACGACTGGTATAAACTGTCCCATGGAGACCCTCACAATGTTCTTTCCATCTTCAGAATGAGTCAGTGAAGCGTTCTGTGGATGGGGCTCTGATCGGTAACCATGGCAACCAGGACTCTACCGGCCGGGCGCTCCTCCTACTGGTAAGTGAAATGTCTGTGCGGCGCATTGCTTATAGCACAGACCTGTCACTTACCAGTAGGAGGAGTGCCCGGCCGGTCACAGACAGCGCAGGTAAGTATAATGCTTCTAAAATTGCTAAGTAACTATGGCAGCCAGGACTGCAGTAGCGTCTTGGCTGCCATGGTAACCGATCGGAGCCCCAGCGATTGAACTGGGACTCCGATCGGAACTCTCCAATGCCACCAATGATGGGGGGGGGATTTTAATTGGGGGGGAGAGGGGGGCCCCACTGGCCACCAATGAATGTAATACAGGGGAGGGAGGGGGGGCCGCACTGGCCACCAATGAATGTAATAGAGGGGAGGGAGGGGGGGGCCACACTGGCCACCAATGAATGTAATACAGGGGAGGGAGGGGGGCCGCACTGGCCACCAATGAATTTAAAACTTCGGAGGGAGGGGGGTCTGCCCCCTCCTGCCTGGCAGTACCTGATCTCTTACAGGGGGCTATGATACGCACAATTAACCCCTTCAGGTGCGGCACCTGAGGGGTTAATTGTGCTGATCACAGCCCCCTGCAAGAGATCGGGTGCTGCCAGGCAGCAGGGGGCAGTCATGTACACAGTTATTAGTATATTCTAACTTGAAGCGTCCCCATCCCTATGGGAACGCTTCTGTGTTAGAATATACTGTCAGATCTGAGTTTTCACGAAGTGAAAACTCATATCTGAAAAAGCTTTTCTGCAGACGGATCTGCGGATCTGTCTATGTGAAAGTAGCCTACGGCCACGGATCACGGACGTGGATGTCAATCTTGTGTGCATCCGTGTTTTTTCACGGACCCATTGATTTGAATGGGTCCGTGAACCGTTGTCCGTCGAAAAAATAGGACAGGTCTTATTTTTTTGACGGACAGGAAACACGGATCACCGACGCGGATGAACAACGGTGCATTTTCTGAGTTTTCAACGGACCTATTGAAAGTCAATGGGTCCGCAGAAAATCACGGAAAACGGAACAACGGACACGGATGCAAGTTTTAGTTGGATTGATAAATTGAATACAGAAAAAGAGAAAGAAGAGTATAGATTAGAAAAGAATATAGTTACTCTAAAACCCTTCATTCCAATTGTTAATGAATATATTATAGCAGCATTAAAGGTAAAAACGCATCGATAAGAAAAAAACGCATAGAAACCGCATCATTATCGCAATTAGCGATTTATGAATTTGGAAGTAAGATACTAATGAAATATACTTACAATATACTTATATGATACTTATATGATAAGAAGAGACACAATAATTGTAAATAACTGTATTCTAATATCAATTGTTTTATAATCAGATTGTTCTTTTGATCACAATCCGGGCTGGGATTTTGTTACAACCATCGTCATAATCCATGTCAGGACTTGGTTCCAACTGGATCCAATTAGGAAATAGGGTATAAAAAAGGTGTTGCAATATGGGCCAGGTTAACACTGAGGAAGAAGTCAGTCACCTATAGGACTTCAAAACGCGTCTCGGAGGAATCTGGACTTTGCAACACCATTGTTTCTGCGTACACTGGAGATCGCTTACCTATTTGCCGCCTGCCGATTGGGAAACCGATCCGTCCCCTCACGAACAACTGCTCCATAAACCACTTGGAGTCTGGCCGATTTGCTCCCACTTGACCGGAGCGAGCCAGGACTGGAGCACGAGGGACGCTGAAGCAGCGGAGATCAGAGGAGCAAGCCGCCCATCGATTCGGAGGTAAGGGAATAATACAGCTCTAAACAGGTGGGACGCCACCTAGAGCTTAATTCCCCCACTGTTAAGCATCGCAATTGATCTGTGAACTATACCTTATACAGAGATGATAATGACAATATGAACCATTAATACGTATGGTGTGGCTACATCCAATACTCATTACTCAAACTGATGATTTGAACTTAACTCTATGAGAAGCTGGCCATTTGATGGAGATGCAATAGTATGCAACATTTGCAATTGAAAAACCCGGTATACTTAAGATAATCGTGGTGGATACTATTTAATGCTGATAGTCCTATGACATTTTAATTATATATTGATTCCTAATTACGTCATTTTAGTGGTGATATATCACATTATTTTATTGTATGTTTTTATGGATGAAATTCATGACTTTTATCAATTATTGTTATGATATATGAATTATTAATAAATCAACAATTGTTAAAGCAGACTCTCCAGATATATGAGTGCCATATCACAAGCTGCTATTATTTAATCATTTTTTGGTATTTGGAGTTAACACCTTCTAGATATTGAGCACCATTCCATCTTACCTGTAGGAACCCCTTAATATTTGGTGGAAGCGGATATATCGAACCCCTCAATCTGTATTTTGTGGAAGCAGGTATATCAAACCCCTTAGTCAGTATTTTGTGGAAGCAGATATATCGCACCCCTCAATCTGTATTTTGTGGAAGCAGGTATATAGAACCCCTTAATCAATATTTGGTGGAAGCAGGTATATCACACCCCTCAATCAGTATTTTGTGGAAGCATGTATATCAAACCCCTTAATCAGTATTTTATGGTAGCAGGTATATTGCACCCCTCAATCAGTTTTTTGGGGGGCAACAGGTATATCATACCCATTGCAAATAATTGTTCCAATAGCGCTTGTCCCTCTATATACCTGCGGTATCGCAGAAGAACCGCACACAACTGCTGCACAATACAAATGCACTATAATATACTTTCTATGTTAGAAAGTATATTATAGGTATATCACACCCCTCAATCAGTTTTTTTGGGGGGCAACAGGTATATCACACCAGTTGCAATTAGTTATTCCAATTGTGTTTGTCCCTCTATATAGCTGCGGTATCGCAGCAGAACCGTACACAACTGCTGCACAAAACAAATGCACTATAATATACTTTCTTTGTTAGAAAGTATATCACACCCCTCAGTATATCACACCTATCGATAGCACACCTATACCAGTCCTTAAAAAGACTTTTTTGCCCCTTTTAGCTAGCATTTCGTGTCCCTAACAGTCTGTCCCTGCTCCACAAAGCAACCTCTCCCTACACTGGCAAAACACAGAATGTAAAATGGCTGCCAGATCGGGTTCTATTATAGGGTGGGGGTGTGTCCATGTGCTGAAATGTCTCAATTGGCTGTCCTGTCCCACCCGATGTGCGTGTCATGGGTCAAAGTTCGGCGTAATGCAAAAGAATATGGCGCCATTTGCTAGGAGAAGGACCCTGCGACAAGACTGCTCCAACCCCTACCTCGAATGCGTCAACTTCCACAATGACTGGCTGTGACACATCAGGTTGCACCAGTATAGGAGCAGAAGCAAAACAATGCCGCATCAGACCAGACTGAGAAATCCTCACCTTTCTTAGTCATATCTGTTAATGGTTTAACAACAGTCGAGTAATTCAAGATAAATTTTAGATCCCAGTCCAACACAGCACAGACTTTTTCCGGATCCATACGAAAACCCGAAGATGAGAGTAGGTAACCCAGGAATTGCACTTCCTGAACCGCAAATACACACTTCTCCATCTTAGCATACTATTTATTCTCCCTTAGGATCTTTAAGACCTGTCTCACATGATCCTGATGCTTCTCCATGTCAGGGGAATAAATTAAAATATCATCCAGATACACCACCACAAACCAGCCCACCAGATGATGAAAGATGTCATTGATGAAATGTTGAAGAACAGCAGGAGCATTGGTCAACCCAAAAGGCATGACGCAATTCTCAAAATGACCTTCAGGGGTATTAAAGGCCGTCTTCCATTTGTCCCCCTCCTTGATCCTTACCAGATTATATGCCTCCCCTCAAATCCAACTTAGGCTACTTTCACACTGGCGTTTCTGGGTCCACTTGTGAGATCCGTTTCAGGGCTCTCACAAGCGGCCCAAAATGGATCAGTTAAGCCCCAATGCATTCTGAATGGATAAGGATCCGTTCAGAATGCATCAATTTGGCTGAGTTTGGTCTCTTACAATGTAAGTCAATGGGGATGGATCCGTTTTTCACTGACACAATATGGTGCAAAAGAAAACGGATCCGTCCTCCATTGACTTTCAATGTAAGTCAAGACGGATCCGTTTTGACTTAGACTTTTTTTTAATGAATAATGCAAACTGATCCGTTTTGAACGGATACAAGAGTTTGCATTATTGGTGCGGATCCGTCTGTGCAGATACAAGATGGATCCACACCAAACGCGAGTGTGAAAGTAGCCTTAGAGAACACCTTGGCACCGACAATCTGATTGAACAAATATGGGATCAAAGGCAGGGGATAAGGATCACTGACAGTAATGCGATTAAGCTCACGGAAGTCCAAACATGGCCTAAGGGTTCCATCCTTTTTTTTTTTTTACAAAGAAGAACCCTGCATCCACTGGTGATTTGGATGGTCTAATATGACCTTTAGCCAAGCTCTCGGTGATATATTCTCGCATGGCTACTCTTTTGGGTTCAGAAAGATTATACAACCGAGACTTGGGCAATCTAGCTTCAGGAATAAGGTTGACGGAGCAATCATACTCCCGATGTGGAGGTAACTCCTGGTCTCCACTTTCAGAGAATACATCAGAAAAATCCAAACAGAAGATACTATTTTAGTGGTTACAACAGAAAGTGACGTGCTAAGACAGTTGTCTATGCAGAAATAACTCCAATCAAGAATCTGTCTCGCTTGCCAATCGATGGTAGGGTTATGTTTGGATAACAACGATAAACCTAGCACCAGAGGAGCAGGCAGACCCTCCAGCACAAAACATGAAATGGATTCTTGATGAGAATCTCCCACCTTTAGGCGAATGTCCTGCACCATTTGTGACAAATACTTTTGTGATAGTGGAGCGGAATCAATCGCAAACACCTAAATATTTTTGTCTAATGCGCTTGTTGTCAAACCATGCATATGGAGGAATTGCCATCGACTAGATAAACCCCTGACTCACTGTCATTAAATACTTCAATTCCCACAGTTTTGGAGTTTAGCACCACCTTGGCAGGCAGGAGAAAGCTGGTACTACCGGAAAATGACAAAAGTACACTCTCAGATTCCCCACTCACACCACCAAGAGTGAGAAGAGGACTGAACACATTTCACCTTGACGTTTAACATAAGGACATATGTTAACAAAATGTCCCCCTTTACCACAGAAAAAGCTGAGTCTTTTCTTAACCCTAAAGTTTTTATTACCAGGTCCAGGAGTGACTTCTCCCAACTGCATTGGCTCATCAACTTTGTAAGGCAAACCAGCTCACCCGCTGCATAGATTGCAGTCCCTGGGTGCCCAAGAATCCATGGTAAGCCCTCTTGAGACAGGAGAAAAAGGGAAAAAGCAATCCAGCACTCCAAAGCAATTTTGAGCCGTTGGTTCCTTTATTGCGGTGATAAATTATTTGTACAGTAATACAACCTACTGTGATTCGCAGTCTACACGTTTCGAACCCACCGGTTCTTATTCACGACTCCATGTAAGACTCCGATCCGTAGAAGTATATATAGGCACCTGGAGGAAAGGTTCCTCCCCTAAATGGACGGAGACAACTCAGGTGCCCAAGTAATCAAGCTGGATCAGAAGTCCACATGGTGACTGAAGCCTCTTAACATGTGATAGATTAAAACCATAATTTTAATAGTGAAAGTGCATCAGACACAGAAAAAAAAAAACTATATGCTTGTATGCATATTAACAATAAAATCAATTCACTATTGGAGAACTGATCTAAGCCGTATGCCAAATCAGTAGTCCGAGAGACTGTATCATGTATACAAAGCCTGATATAAGGCAACCCAAAAACTTCATGACATAAAGCAGGGAGCAGGGAAAAACAACAAGGAATGATGACATCCATGTAATTCTATAGCACCCGAAAACAAGAGAGTTTATAGAAATGCATCAATCCTGAACACTTGCCGCAAGGCTGGATCCGGAATTAATGCCCATTGAAAGGCATTAATCCGGATCCGGCCTTAAGCTAAACGTCGTTTCGGCGCATTACCGGATCCGACGTTTAGCTTTTTCTGAATGGTTACCATGGCTGCCAGGATGCTAAAGTCCTGTTTGCCATGGTAAAGTGTAGTGGGGAGCGGGGGAGCAGAATACTTACCGTCCGTGCTGCTCCCGGGGCGCTTCAGAGTGACGTCGGGGCGCCCCACGCGCATGGATGACGTGATCGCATGGATCATGTCATCCATGCGCATGGGGCGCTCTGACGTCATTCTGGAGCGCCCCGGGAGCCGCACGGACGGTAAGTATACTGCTCCCCCGCTCCCCACTACTACTATGGCAACCAGGACTTTAATAGCGTCCTGGCTGCCATAGTAACACTGAACGCATTTTGAAGACGGATCAGTCTTCAAATGCTTTCAGTTCACTTGCGGTGTTACGGATCCGGCGGGCACTTCCGGCAAATGGAGTACACGACGGATCCGGACAACGCAAGTGTGAAAGAGCCCTAAATTTCTAACAAATTTGTTAACATCCAACAGAGTTTTGAAAAGATAGAAGTCCCTTGCGGGAGCAAAATTCAGACCCAATTTTAAAACCTCAATCTGGTCATTAGTTAATGTTACAGAAGAGAGATTAATGACATCATTAGCAGTATTACAAGTGTTATTTATTTCCTGTGCCGCATTACCATTGTATGCGGTTTTCCTAAGCTTGCAGCCTCCCCGTCGCCTTGACAGTTTTTTGTTTTCATGTCAATCCCTGACCTTTTCTGTTTCTTATAATATGACACTTTGGTCAGAGGTGTACTGCTATCCTCTTCAGAAACTGAGTGTTGTTGATTTATATCTTGTGATTCCAGAGAAGCTTGAAAAAAGTCTGATTCAGATTAATTAAAGCTCACTGTAGCGGTTTTAGCTTTACATTTTTTGTTTTTATTTGATTTCTTTTTTGTTTATTTTTTGAGAATAGACTTGGGTGTGCTCTGGGTCCCCCCCCCCTTCTGCCCCACTCATAAACTTGCTGATTTTTGTAATCATGTAGGTCCCTTTGGAATTTTTTGTGTTTTATGTCCATAATGTTCTCTTCCAATTGTAATATGGTAGCGTTAATTTTTTGCTGTCGCTCCTCATATTCCGCAAGAGTTTCAAACTGTTTCATATAATTTTTGATTTGTTCTATTTCTGTAGTCAAGGAGCTTAGCTTCTCCCCTTCATAATCCACAATTAGGGACATCAATTTTAGTGAACAGTCTGACAGTATGTTATTCCACGAGTCCACAAACAATTCTGAAAACACTGTGGTGGGGATCCCTGCTCCCTGCTTTATGTCATGAAGTTTTTTGGTTGCCTTACATCAGGCTTTGTATACATGACACAGTCTCTCGGACTACTGATTTGGCATACGGCTTAGATCAGTTCTCCGATAGTGAATAGATTTTATTGTTAATATGCATACAAGCATATATGTTTTTTTTTTCTTTTGTGTTTGATGCACTTTCACTATTGAAATTATGGTTTTAATCTATCACATGTTAAGAGGCTTCAGTCACCATGTGGACTTCTGATCCAGCTTGATTACTTGTGCACCTGAGTTGTCTCCATCCATTTAGGGGAGGAACCTTTCCTCCAGGTGCCTATATATACTTCTACGGATCGGAGTCTTACATGGAGTCATGAATAAGAACCGGTGGGTTCGAAACGTGTAGACTGCAAATCACACTAATGGAGGTTGTATTACTGTACGAATAATTTATTACTGCAATAAAGGAACCGACGGCTCAAAATTTCTTTAGAGTGCTGGAATACTTTTTCCTTTTTTCTCCTGTCTCAAGAGGTCTTACCACAGATTCCTGGGCACCCAGGGACTGCAATCTATGCAGCAAGTTTGTTTCCGTGTCTCCCTGCTGACATTGGTCCGTAGAGCCGGTTCCTATGGTGAAAGTACAGTTTCAGCTATACATTGCATTACCTCCAAGTGTTTGTTCGCTTCATAACTATCATGGCATATTCATCCAATCCAGATCCAAGGCAGATAAAGTTTTTTCTACAGATGATAGAAATTTACAACAAGCGCTGGACCTGGATTCTAAAATGTTTGTCCTTGAAAAATTATTGATACAAGAGATTAAAATATGGTGGGACCATACTACTTTATCTAAATATTTGGAAATATCAATGATCCCTCGTGGACTTAGATTGAAAAAATCCCCACCACAGTGTTTTCAGAATTGTTTGTGGACTCGTGGAATAACATACTGTCAGACTGTTCACTAAAATTGATGTCCCTAATTGTGGATTATGAAGGGGAGAAGCTAAGCTCCTTGACTACAGAAATAGAACAAATCAAAAATTATATGAAACAGTTTGAAACTCTTGCGGAATATGAGGAGCGACACACCCAAGTCTATTCTCAAAAAAAAAGAAAAAAAAAAGAAATCAAATAAAAACAAAAAATGTAAAGCTAAAACCGCCACTTTTTTCAAGCTTCTCTGGAATCAAGCGAATAAGTAATAGTGGTTGCGCTGCCCAATGCACAGGAGTCCGTCCAGCCAGAGATGTGTCGGATTATCAAGCTTCTCACAATGCAGCCACACAATAAATCCAGGGGTCGATGCACCAATTGACATCCGAAAACCGCTGTAATGAGATTGTGGCGCACAATAGTGAAGTTCCAACAAGATTGGTTTCCCAAAAGTATTTATTATACTCACAAGATCATATATGTTAAAAGGCATAAAACATATAATGGTTCCTCGTGTAGCACCCCTACCTAGGTTTCGCCAGTCAGCTTCGTCAGGGGCGATAATACCACCCCCTTCAGGTGTGGTATTTAAGGGCAATGCACAAAGCACGCCCCCTCCTCGAGGTTACAACTTATTCTTTAAAACAATCAAATTCTTTTACAGCAATATCACATAATATATAATTCGATAAACAACATGATCTTCTCAAAATAAAACATATAATAAAATCGCAAAAACTAAATCATCCTCCTTTTCATTCTAAACAACCACCCTTTCCATTGATAACGTGATCACATGACCACCTTCATCCAGTGAAATTCTACAACTAGTAATCTAATCACATGGTACCGAGGTACACGCCTCTTTCCATTCGTAGAAGTTTTTTTCAATAAAAAGTGGTCACCAGAATTTACATGGTTGTCCATGGATGTGGTGTCTCTCTATCCTTCCATACCACATGAAGTAGCTCTGTTCTCTTTGGAATACCACTTACACAAATACAGTAGCTATAGGGAGGAACAAATTAATTTCATCTTGGAAGTTACAGAATTTCTTTTAACTCACAGCTATTTCTCTTTTGATGAAGTGTTTTATTTGCAGGTACGAGGGGTTTCAATGGGGGCAACATTTTCCCCATCTTTTGCCAATTTGGTGATGTCATATTGGGAAGAACATTATATCTTCACCGTTGATAACCCCTATGTGTCTGCCATAGAGTGAAAGGGCAGGTACATTGATTACCTGCTCGTAATTTGGAGGGGCGATGTGCCTGCCATACCCTCTTTCATAGAGTACCTAAATAACAACCCTTATAACTTAAAATTTACTTTTATATACAGCAGTACTTCCATGAATTTTCTTGATCTGACTCTTTCTGGTATACCATATCAGGAAATTATTACTTCCACATATCGCTTTCCACTCTTGGCGGTCTTTAGACCCCCTCTTTGCCACAATTGGTGTTATTCCATCTGTACCTCTACCCTCCAGCGGCACAGTGCCTGACGAAGGCTGAATTATCGGCCGAAAACGTTCGCACTAAGAGAGCCGCATTTCACGTTTACTGAATGAAAATAAAAATATTACTTACCTTTACAAATACTTTTGCTGTGATTTTACTATACAAAGTTGACAGGGGTGGGGACCCTATCCACAGCTACAAAACAAGTGGCTACAAAGTTTGTCTGAAGACGTATCAATACGTACAGCCAGAGACATGACTGCCTCTAATGACTCTGGATATTCGTGAAATGCCAATGTGTCCTTTAGGTTCTCGGATAACCCTTGACTGAATTGACTACAGAGGGCTGGGTCATTCCACTCAGTATCAGTTGCCTATCTCCTAAATTCATCTACCGACCAGAGGGATTGTGATCCATTCGGCAAAGAAAAAGCCCAAGACTGAGCATCACCTTTCAGTAACGAAATAATAATCCCCACTCTTTGACTCTCGTCCACAGAAGAGTTAGGACGTAGTCTAAAGTATAGTTTGCACGACTCCCTGAGCCGAACAAAGTTGTCACTTCCCCTGGAAAACCTAACCGGTAGAGCGACCTTAGGTTCTGGGCAGGCCTGGTTCCCACTGCTGGAATCCGCCACCTTTGGTCTCTGAAACTGCGGAGGTCAGCCACCTCCAAAGACAGTCCCTGCATACGATCAACCAGTGCAGAAACAGTATCCATCGCTGCACTTACACAAACAAAATGAAGTTTTTTTGGTGGTTGATAATGTCACATGTAATGGGGAGGGGAAAACACCAGATAACACACAGAACGATATAGACCGGAGTCTAGGCCTCAAAGCTAAGGGAGAGGGATGGTGACCTCCTAGGAATCCCTAGACCTCTCCCTGACTCCTGCCAATATGAGTAGACCCTGAAGGTGGAAATACTCAAACACCGAAACCTTAGTCCTGGAGACCCTGGAAATCACTAGGAGTGGTGACTCCCTGAGGCCTAGAAAACAACAAACACAAGCGAACAACAAAATGCAAAACAAAATGCACTTAGCTTAAATAAGAATGGAAGAGCAGGAGATCCAAAGGAACTACACACCAGCTCAACCAACTCCAGCAGGAAATATCAACCGCATAGTAAGCAGCGTGAGTCAGAACTAAATAGAGCATCAGTAATGACCACAAGCTGCACCTGACAAGAGATGTGGTCATTACCAAACAACAACACTGCAAGAAGAAAACAGAGAGAGTGTCAGATACCCTCACGTGCTGACAGTCTCTCAGATCTTCTCACCTCTGTCATGGGAGGGACCATGACAATCGAATTACTGTCCATGATCCTTACCCTCTTCCTTTGATTCCCCATTTGTTTAACCAGATTATTGGTGCCAAAGTGTGGCTGGTTAGGATCAATGAAGGGGATGAATGGAAGAATGCTTTTAATGCTCCTGAGGGGCACTTTGAGAACCTGGTCATGCCTTTCGGGTTGACCAATGCTCCTGCGGTTTTCCAGCATTTTGTGAATGACATTTTTTCATCACCTTGTGGGGAGGTTTGTAGTCGTGTATTTGGATGACATTCTAATTTATTCTCCAGACGTTGAAACATATCCGGATCACGTTAGACAGTTGTTACAGATCCTAAAGGACAATAAATTGTACACAGAATTAGAGAAGTGTGTTTTTGCTGTACACCAGGTGCAGTTTTTGGGCTACCTGCTGTCATCTTCAGGTTTTCAAATGGATCCAGAGAAAGTCTGTGCTGTATCGGACTGGGAATTGACCTGAAAATCTGAAGGCTCTTATGCGGTTTTTGGGGTTCACCAACTATTACCAAAAATGTATTCAGAATTATTCGACAATAGTAAAACCCTTAACTGACATGACTAAGAAAGGGACAGATGTCTCAGTGTGGTGTTGTGAGCCTTTTCTGCGATTAAGGAATGCTTCTTTTCTGCCCCTATATTGGTGCAGCCGGATGTATCATTGTGGAAGTGAATGCGCCCGAGGTGGGGGTAGGAGCAGTTTCATCGCAGGGCCCGTCACCTGGTAAATGGCATCCATGTGCCTTTGTCTCTAAAAGACTCTCTTCCACAGAGATAAATTATGATATGGGTAACAGAGAGTTACTGTCTATTAAGTTGGCTTTTGAGGAATGGCATCATTGGTTGGAAGGGGCGATTCTTTCGATCACGGTGTTCACAGATCACAAACACCTGGATTACCTGGAGTCGGCTAAATGACTGAACCTGAGACAAGCCAGATGGTCTTTTTTTTCACCAGATTCAATTTCATTGTCACCTTTCGTCCTGGGGTTAAGAACATCAAGGCAGATGCCTTGTCACGTAGTTTTCCTGGAGGTGGTGATTTTGAAAATTCGAGTCCTATACTGTCGGAAGGGGTTGTGATATCCGCTCTTTACTCTGACCTAGAGGTGAAGGTGTTAGAGGCCCAGGGAGATGCACCGGATTCTCTTCCCTCTGGGAAATTGTTTGTGCCATTGGAATTGCGTCACAAGGTGTTTTAAGAACATTACTGTACAGTTCTTACCGGACACCCTGGGAGTAGATCCACTGCCGACCTCATCTCTCGTAGATTCTGGTGGCTGGGGTTGCGTAAGTGTGTTGAGGACTATGTGTCAGCCTGTAGTACCTGTGCACATGCTAAGGTGACACATACTCGGCCTTCCGGATCTCTACTTCTGTTGCCCATCCCGTCCAGACCATAGACTCACTTATCCATGGATTTTATCACAGATCTACCTAATTCTTCAGGAAAGACAGTTATTCTGGTGGCAGTTGATCACATTAGTAAAATGGTGCACTTTATAGCGTTGCTGAGCCTACCTAATGCTAAAACACTTGCACAAGTGTTTGTTGACAACATTGTGAAACTCCATGGCATTCCCTCTGACATGGTCTCAGATCGTGGGAGATTCTGGAAGGCGTTCTGTACTCGACTGGGGGAACAACTGTCCTTTTCTTCAGCTTTTCATCCTCAGTCGAACGGACAGACGGAATGCACTAATCAAAGTCTGGAGACTTACTTGAGATGTTTTGTCTCTGAGAACTGTTCTGGTTCTGGCCAAGCTGCCAGTTTGGTTGATGTACTGCTCCAAATTAATTAATGTACGTGCACGGAGAGATCAAACTGAGACAACACACTGCTCGGAGTTATAACAGTATCTCTGCTTTATTTTCACTTTCCAGCAAGCAATACATAGGTTTTACGACAGGAAGAAGTGGGAGGGGGGGGGGGGGAGTGAAAGATAGAGTATATCTTTTCTATTGGCTACGAACTCTGTACTTTTCTGTAACCTTGACGGCCAGATGAAATTCCTCCCCCCTCCCCCCTTGCTCGTGGGTGAAACCGTTACTTCTTCTTTCTTTGTAACTGCTTGCTTGAGCTGAACGGAAACCACAAAGAAACACATGATAAAACACAAAGTAAGATTCTAGTTTATAGGTGTTGGCTGAATGCCTGGCCGCCATCTTAGCTAAACATAGTCCTCAACAAGCAAGTATCCATTTTGTATCAATAGTCCATAACAGTCCCCCCTTGGAAACTTGATTGTAGACTTTCCTTCGCCTAGCGAATCCCCTGGGCATACCATTCGTATCCTCTTCACCCGCAGTGGCGACAACCTACCCCTTATAGGTAGGCTCCCGGTTGCTCGGACTTGTGGTAATACCCTGGGATTCATCTCACCCTATCTCAGCCAGGCATCATTGTGAGGAGGGGGAGCTGTGTTGAACGATGTTTCCTTCTGTCCTTCCTCATCGTAGAGGAGCATAATAGGTCGTTCATCAGTTTTCTTCATTCTTTTTGAAAAGCGGGTCACACAAATAAGAACGAGCTTAATCACTACATATATCACCAATATTATTAGGGCTACCTGCAATATTACTTGGACAATTGCCATGAACCAACCCCCAATACCTTTGAACCAGTTATTGGGGTTAAGGGAAGAGAAGGTATCAGACCACCATGTATCTTTATCAGCTTTATGTGCATCCAGCCATTTATCTCTTAAATCCGCCATCTTCTCTATATCCACCTTAACTTGCAAATTACCCTGCGGGTCTATGTAATGGCAACAAGAGGGTCCCACAATCTGGCACATACCTCCATCTTTAGCTGTAACATAATCTAGAACTAATGTGTGTTGGTTGGTGACGATGATTAACTGGTTTTGCACAATGTTTGAGGTATTCATAAGTCTAATCACCTCCCATATTTGGTCATCCAGGTAGTCTGTTGCTACTACCAGATGATCCCACATCTGCATTATCATGGGATATATGAAGATGGAACTAACAATTTTGTTGGTAATGCTCATCTCTACTACATGTGGCTTGCCATTTGGTCTGGGTGTGTTATCTTTGGCCCTACGATACAAGGTGTGTTTAGGTACTGCATTTATGTCAATTTCAGAGTGTGGTAATATAAAGGTAGCAGGAGTAAGCCTGGCGATGGTGCACAGTCCTGTGACATTCTCGGATAACTATTTGTATGCTTTGTGTCCACAAACTAAGTATATGTCGTCTGGAACTGCTACTGCTGTGCCATTGAATAATCGGGTAATTAGTTTGGCTAATTGTGTCCCTTTCGCCAACTCATATCCTTTTGACTGACTTTTGGTGTCGTTAGCTAATATACCTGTCCGGAGATCCTGTACAGTACGGTTGTTACAGGGCAGATCCTTTCCGTTCTCAGCATCTACACCAATACACTGCACGTGGCTGTCCGTTTTTGAATCATTGCAACCTGAGTGTATGTGTGGACTAAATGTCATACCTTTGGTTTGTACTTGGAGACAATAACAGTGTGTCCAGCTAGGAAAACATGTGACATTAGCCCAGTGTCCCTCTTGCCAAGGAGTAGAGCTATAATCTACCGAGGGTCCTGATCTGTTTATCATGAGCCATGGGGCATCTGCCCACCCTGCAACAGGTAAGGCTACTTCCCTGTCCTTGTTTGTACTGGATTTAACTTGGTGTATACTAGTGAGAAAGATGGTAGAATTAGACAGGTCAATCAGTTCAGAAAGGTCCAGGGGTATTGCAAAATAAGGCATACTGGTTGAACTCACGGGACTGTGGGTACAGATCCAACAATCTCTCAGAGTTTCAGTCTCCTTCAACCCCTGGACTAAAATTTGATGGTGCCGTATCAGTGAATTGTCCCATTCATCACCCAGTGGCGTGAATACTGCAGATATGCCCACTGTCAAAGTCATGATCAGTATGGGAATCCTCATGGCTTATGGTTCCTGGGACGGTGGGACAGGCTTCACTCTTTTACAATGTGAAGCGTGGATCCAGGTGGGTCTCCCTTCGAGTTTCACAGAGGTTGGGGTGGTCAGCAACACCTGGTAAGGTCCCTCGTATCGTGGTTCGAGGGTGCTTCTGACGTGTTTCTTGACCACCACCCACTCTCCAGGTTTGAGAGTGTGGCTTCCCTCCAGGGAGTTAGGATCTGGAATGGAAGAGAAAACTTGTGCATGTATATTAGACAATTGCTTGCTCAAGGCTATCACATATTTTGCAACAGATTCATAATGCATTTGTAACTGTTGTGGGAAATACTGTCCCATTCTTGGCCCTGTTCCAAATAAGATCTCATATGGGGTTAGTTTGTGTGGGGGCCTTGGTGTATGCCTAACTGAAAAGAGGGTTATAGGCAAACACTGAACCCAATTAAGCCCTGTCTCCCTGGTCATCTTCAGCATTTTAGATTTTAACACCCCGTTCAATCTTTCGACTTTGCCGCTGCTTTGGGGCCTGTATGGGGTATGATACGCCAGGTGTGACCCTACCATCTTCCAGACCTCTTGGGTTAGACTAGCAGTGAATGCTGGGCCCTGATCACTCTCAATGACCTCAGGTACTCCGAACCTACAGACAAGCTCCTGCATCAGTTTTTTTGCAGTAGTGGTTGCTGTCTGGTTTCGGACGGGGTAGGCTTCTGGCCACCCAGAGAGCAAGTCTATCACTACTAGCACATATTGAAACCCTTGGCACATTGGCATCTGGATATGATCGATTTGTATCCTCTGAAAGGGATATAAGGCTTTCGGGAGACATTTTCTGGGAGTGGCCTGTTTCTGCATTTGTTTCAATAGGTCCCATGTGATTTCTTCTTGTTCCAGGTCTTCCTGTGTTATCATAATCTGGTCTGACTGGACTCTTTCCTCTTTCACTGCTGCTTCCTTGGCCGCTTGGTCAGCTAGGGCGTTTCCTCTGGCCTCAGGGGTGTCAGCTCGAGTATGGGCCTTTACTTTGATCACTGCCACTTGGTTGGGCAGGAGTACTGCTGCCATTAGGGCTGCTACTGCTGCAGCATTCTTAATCGGGGTTCCTGCAGCTGTGATGTAATCCCGGGCCTTCCATATTAGTCCAAAGTCATGAACCACTCCAAAGGCATATCTAGAATCTGTGTAGATATTGGCGGTAGAGTCTTTTGCCATGAGGCAGGCTTCAGTGAGGGCAATGAGTTCAGCCTCTTGTGCTGACTGGTCTGGGCGCAATTGTCTTGCACACAGCACTTCATGCTCACTAGTGACTGCCATGCCTGTATGGAACTTCCCCTTGTCATCGGCATACCTTGAGCCGTCCACAAAGAGAATCCAATGAGGGTTTGTCAGAGGAGTGTCTTGGACTGATGGTGGTGTCCCTACTTCAGCTTCCATCATTGTGATGCAATCATGTTCTTGTTCCTTGTAAAGAGAGTCGGTTGAGGCCCATAGTTCTTCTTCCTGAAGATCCTCTTCAGCATGTAGATCAATAAAATCTTCAGAATCTCCATTATACTCCCCCCTTGGAAGAGGAAGGAGTGCAGCAGGATTGAGGATTGAGGATGTGGCACCTCTGAATGGTGACATTATCTGGCAGAAGCAAACTACACTGAAGCCGGAGGTGGCGCTGTGCAGTGAGGTGTTTAGGTTGAGTCTGCTGGAGGATGGCAGAAATGTCATGGGGAGCCAGAATAGTGAGGGGATGACCCAGCACAATGTCAGATGTGACGTTTAGAAGAGAACTGGCAGCATGGATAGCTCTGACACAGGAAGGGGCAGCTCTGGCTACCGGGTCAAGACGCTTAGAATAGTAACCCAAGGGTCGATTGCGGCCACCATGAGTTTGAGTGAGGACTCCAGTGGCGTGACCTTGGCGTTCCATGACATACAGCCGGAAAGGAAGGTTGTAGTTGGGGATGCCAAGAGCAGGGGCAGATGCAATGGCGGCCTTCAATGACTGAAAAGCTTCTCCGGCCTCCATTGTCATCTGGAAAGGAGTAGCAGCATTACTAGGTATACAGTCATATAAGGGCTGCATGAGGACAGAAGCATCAGATATCCAAGGCCTGCAGTAGGAGATGAGTCCCAGAAAGGTTTGCAGCTTATGAGGAGTGTCCGGGAGTTGGATGTCAGAGATAGCCTTCTTCCTCGCCTCAGTTAGGTGCTTGTGACCTTGAGAGATGCAATGACCTAGGAAGACAACTTTGGGGAGACACAGTTGTAGTTTGGCTTGTGAGACTCGACATCCAGCAGAGGCTAAAAACTGAGTGAGACAGATTTTGTCATGCAGATTTGGGGAGAGACCGCACAGAGGAGAAGGTCATCCACATACTGGAGGAGTTCCACATCCGGGTGATCTGCTTGCCAGGGTTGCAGAACAGAGGACATAGCCTTGCTGAAGCAGGAAGGGCTGTTTTGAGGCATAACAGTCCAGGTGTACTGTTTGCCTGACTGTGTTAAAGCAAAAAGAAACTGACATTTCTCATGTAAGGGAACAGAAAAGAATGCATTGGCCAGATCAATGACAGTGAAAGTAGTGGCAGTGGGTGGAATGCCAGCAAGGAGTGTGTGCGGATTGGGGAGGTCCTGCACCATGCGGTACGTTGGAGGCTGTCCTTTCTCCCTTTTCTTCCGTACTGGGTAAAGGGGTGAGTTACAGGGAGAAGTAGTGATCTTGATTGCCCCATTCTGCAGGAGGGCCTGCACCTGGAGGGTAATAGCATCCTGTTGTGAGATAGAAAGCGGATATTGCGCTTTGTATGGCAGAACCTTGGGATCCTTCAGGGTCACAGTGACTGGTGGGACATTGAGGCATCCGATATCCTGGGGTCCTCTGGCCCAGAGAGTATCGGGGATGAGGTGCAAAATGGTTTGCAGCGAATCCCCTTGCTCATATGAATCAGTGCAGAATTTTATTGTCAGACATCCAGCAGCCGTGGGTGTCACATAATTTGAGTGAAAACCACAAAGACCAAGAAGCAAGACAGTTTCTTATCAGAAAGAGGATCTTAACACAGAAACGAACATTTCTGTGAAAAGAAAAAAGGTGGGGGTCAACTGATCCCCCGTAGCTGTCCTGCAATGTGGTGGAATGATCTGCTAATCTTGCTTTCGCCCATTTCTGCAGTTGTTCTATAAAGAATTCTCCAGACTCATGATCCCGGGGGTCAAAGTTAGCACCTTTAAGTTCAGGGATGTGGATTTGATCCATTATCAGTGTGGAGTATTCACCTGTCTTGTTTTCCACTATACTTTGCAGGTCCGACCATGTGCACCCATAGGTTTGATGCACTTGGGACAGTTTCCTGAAAAAGGGCATCGGATGGGTCTCAGGTTCAGGCAGTAAATTCACTATGGTGAATAACTGTTGTGGAGTAAAAGACACATATTTGGGCAGGCCCTGGGGACGTGTTAGTGCCAGGGCTTCCCTAAGGGTTTTGTAATTGCCCCTCTCTATATCTTGCATGTTTATTTGCAATGCAGTAATCTGAGACTGGTGGTGTTTGGGTTCTGTGCATCAGTGCAACTACCCCCGTTCCATGGTGCCAATTGGGGAAGGGTGTGATTCCTTGTGCCCGACACAGATTCTACCGCCTCGTCAGACTGCGTTTGATCAGGCTCTTCTGTCTGACCTCCCACCATTATGGGTGTGGGGGTCATGATCTAACAGGGAGTCATAAAAGTGCCATCCGGGTTTATCATCGGGTACAGCATAGAGATCACCGGGACACTAGGGGTGACATAGGAGTGACGGGCGAGGGTCCGGACCGAATGATATTAAAGGTCCGTTCATGGGCGTTGGCTGGGGACAAGATGGCGCTGTAGCTAACACGGGAAGTGATGGGGCGTGCCGGGGAGTAGTTACCAAGGTGTGGTTTTGTGGGTGGGGAGCCCCACAGGCAAGGCACGTATTTCGGGAGGAGGGATTCTGTTGACCACATGTTTTGCAGGTCCACCCACCTGCTTTCTTCCCGGCGCCATTATAGGGTGTTGGCAAGTCATGTATCAATGCAACACCAGGTTTACAGAAATATCTCTGTCTTTTCTCATCAAAATTTTGTTCTCCCCCCTGTCTGTTCAAATTCTTTACTACAGTCCAACCACACACGGACCATGTCTGTCAATTTATCATCTTCTAACTTCTCTCTTTTCTCATTCAACAACGTCTGCCACATAACAGGGCAGTGTGCCACCTTTTGGTATGTTATATAGATGTAGCAGGGTTAGCACTTAAACTCTTAACTCAAATTTCTTAAATCATCATGTTATCTTGAAACAAAAGCCATTGAAAAGCAATTGAAGGTGTTTGCTTCTCCGGTCCGCCACGTACTGTTCGGGTGAACAGTAGCCCTTCGGGACACTTTCCTCATTTCCCATCTTCTGGATCCTTCACCTTGTTCTGGACAACACAGAAACCCGATATAACACGTTGAGCCTAATGTCCCACACACTCTGGGTAGACACTGGCCGGTCTCCTCCCTTCTGTGGTCTCTCGGTCACAACATCGGGGTGACCGATTGGCACAGGCACTTTAGAAGACCTTTAAAAACAATAAACCACAATACATCAAGGAAGAACCCTTGCGTACTGTCTAATCGTCTCTCGCACCTACTGGAGCCGCCTAAAGACCTCTGTATAGAGTAATCACTGGACATGAAGACCTTTGAGTCCCGGCAGCACACTCTGGGCTACCCCGAACCGCTCTCCACCCATCTGTGATCGTCCCCTTTATGGAGATTTGAGTCAGACACCGGGCTGAACTCCGATACAGGAACACAGGAGAACTCCGTGTCTCAGTCAGTGATACTTGTCAACAGGGTCTTCACAACTTACAGGCACAACACAGTACATCAAGACTTTAAAAAAACATATGGGGTTCTTACTTTCATGCCCTCGAGGACGTCCCAGACTGCTTCCGCACCCCTCCCTCAGACGAACACCAAGAGGCTACACCAGGGGACACTTTATGGGCAAGATGACTCAATTTTCTTACCTCATATCACGGGTTGCGATCCCGGTGTCCGTTAGTGCGCCTCTCCTCGTCTGGTCTCTGGGGGTACGGGAACAGAGGGTCCAATCCTCGAGCCCCACGATTGGACGCCAAAATTGTTCTGGTTCTGGCCAAGCTGCCAGTTCGGTTGATGTACTGCTCCAAATTAATTAATGTACGTGCACGGAGAGATCAAACTGAGACAACACACTGCTCGGAGTTATAACAGTATCTCTGCTTTATTTTCACTTTCCAGCAAGCAATACATAGGTTTTACGACAGGAAGAAGTGGGAGGGGGGGGGGGTGAAAGATAGAGTATATCTTTTCTATTGGCTACGAACTCTGTACTTTTCTGTAACCTTGACGGCCAGATGAAATTCCTCCCCCCTCCCCCCTTGCTCGTGGGTGAAACCGTTACTTCTTCTTCCTTTGTAACTGCTTGCTTGAGCTGAACGGAAACCACAAAGAAACACATGATAAAACACAAAGTAAGATTCTAGTTTATAGGTGTTGGCTGAATGCCTGGCCGCCATCTTAGCTAAACATAGTCCTCAACAAGCAAGTATCCATTTTGTATCAATAGTCCATAACAGAACCAGGAGGAGTGGTCTTCGTTTTTGTCTTTGGCAGAGTTTGCCATAAACAATCGTAGACAGGAGTCCACTGGTAAGTCGCCGTTTTTTGGGGGCATATGGGTTTCAACCGCAGTTTGGCACATTTTCTGGTTCTGATATCCCTGAGTTTTTCATCATCATTGTCATCTATATGGCAGAAAATTCTAAATAACTTGATGAATATGGGCAACAAGTATAAACGTGTGGCTGACAGGTAACGCATGAAAGGTCTGGACCTAAGAATGGGTGATTCTGTGTGGCTGTCCACAAGAAACATTAAGTTGAAGGTACCTTCTTGGAAGTTGGGTCACTGCCATTATTAATCCTGTAGCTTTTTATCTTGAACTTCCTCAGTCCCTGAAAATTCATAATGTGTTTCATAAATCTTTGTTGAAGAGATATGTTGAACCTTTGGAACCACCCGCTCCTGTCATGGTGGACGGTAGTTTGGAATTTCAGATGGCCAAGATAATTGACTCTCGAGTTCTCCGTAGATCTCTTCAGTATCTTGTTCACTGGAAGGGTTATGGACCAGAGGAGAGGAAGTGGGTACCGGCATCTGACGTGAATGCCAGTCGTTTGGTGAAAGCTTTTCACAGGTCTCATCTGGATAAGGTCGGCCCTGGGTGCCCGGAGGTCACCCGTAGAAGGGGGGGGTACGGTCGCAGACTTTTCCGTGACAGGTGGCAGGAGATCGGTGAGACTGGCAACACATTGTTTGATCTGACAGGTTTTCCTTGTGAATCAATAGGCTTCTGTGTTGTTTCTGGTAATGGCCACATCCCTTGCCTCACGTGTTGCTAATGTGGTCATTTAACCGTCCTTATTTATTGTTGCTTTTCCCACAATGCTGTGCAGTTTATAGCTTCAGTTTCAGTTGTGAATAGCTGGTGTGTGGATCTCGGCGGAGTTCCTGGTGCTTCCATAGCTCCTTTGAAGTTAAGTCTTTCCTTTCCCTTTTTGTATTTTGTTTGGGTTCTGCGTGTTGCATTTCCCTATTGTTTGTATTAGGCCTAAAGGAGACTCCTGTTCCTCCTTCCGTTTGGAGGAACAGGTAGTCTCATCCCTGCCATTAGTACCAGGGTCCTATAGGGCTAGATACGACTCTAGGTATTCCTGCGTATGAACACACCTACCTCTGGGGTCTGTTCATACTGGTAGTCAGTCAGGATTTTGGTTAGGGTTTTAACATAGAAACATAGAAACATAGAATGTGTCGGCAGATAAGAACCATTTGGCCCATCTAGTCTGCCCAATATACTAAATACTATTCATAGCCCCTGGCCCTATCTTATATGAAGGATGGCCTTATGCCTATCCCATGCATGCTTAAACTCCTCCACTGTATTTGCAGCTACCACTTCTGCAGGAAGGCTATTCCATGCATCCACTACTCTCTCAGTAAAGTAATACTTCCTGATATTACTTTTAAACCTTTGCCCCTCTAATTTAAAACTATGTCCTCTTGTAGCAGTTTTTCTTCTTTTAAATATTCTCTCCTCTTTTACCTTGTTGATTTTCTTTATGTATTTAAAAGTTTCTATCATATCCCCTCTGTCTCGTCTTTCTTCCAAGCTATACATGTTAAGGTCCTTTAATCTTTCCTGGTAAGTTTTATCCTGCAATCCATGTACCAGTTTAGTAGCTCTTCTCTGAACTCTCTCCAAAGTATCAATATCCTTCTGGAGATATGGTCTCCAGTACTGAGCACAATACTCCAAATGAGGTCTCACTAGTGCTCTGTAGAGCGGCATGAGCACCTCCCTCTTTCTACTGGTAATTCCTCTCCCTATACACCCAAGCATTCTGCTAGCATTTCCTGCTGCTCTATGACATTGTCTGCCTACCTTTAAGTCTTCTGAAATAATGACCCCTAAATCCCTTTCCTCAGATACTGAGGTTAGCACTGTATCACTGATTTTATATTCTGCTCTTGGGTTTTTACGTCCCAGGTGCATTATCTTGCACTTATCAACATTAAATTTTAGTTGCCATATTTTTGACCATTCCTCTAGTTTTCCTAAGTCCTTTACCATTTGGTGTATCCCTCCAGGAACATCAACCCTGTTACAAATCTTTGTGTCATCAGCAAAAAGACACACCTTACCATCGAGGCCTTCTGCAATTTCGCTGATAAAGATATTAAACAATATGGGTCCCAGAACAGATCCCTGAGGTACCCCACTGGTAACAAGTCCTTGGTCTGATACTAGAAGGAGTCCATCTTCCTTCTCTAGTTCTCAGGCCTGATTCCCTGTTCCCCCCTTTCCTCTTATGCTTGGTGTGGTGTTTCCCTTCCACACCGAAGCATGACAGTTATCCCTTGTGAAAAGAAAGTTTAGGCCTAAAGCACATTTTATTGTTAAAAATTCTTTTATTTTTAATTTTCACAGCCAAGTGTTATAAATTATATGAAGTGCCTGTTGGGTCAACGTGCTCATTACACCCCTTAAAAATTCATTGGGTGCCGTAGTTTCCAAAATGGGGGGTTTTCACTGTAGAGATACCTCAGGTTCTCTTCAAATGCAGCATGATGTCCAAAAAACATTCCAGCAAAATCTGCCCTCCAAACCAAAATGGCGCTCTTCTGAACCCTGTTGTGTGCCTATACAGCAGTTTATGATTATATATGGGGTATTTATGTAAACTTCTGAAACAGGGTAATACATATTGAGGTATGTTTTATTGTTAACCTTTAATGTACTACAGGAAAGAAATAGATTAAAATAGAGAATCTGCAAAAAAAGTGAAATTTTTTAATTTCACCTCCATTTTGCTTTAATTCCTGTGGAATACCTGAAGGGTTAACAACATTTCTACAATCAGTTTTAAAAAGTTTGAGGGGTGTAGTTTATAGAAATAAATTTATGGGTGGTTCCTATTATGTCAGTTTCTCAAAGTGACTTCAAAACTTAATTGGTTTATAAAAAATTGATTGAAAATTGAAATTATTTTGAAAATGTCAAAAATTGCTTCTAAATTTCTAAACCTTCTAACGTCCTAAAAAATAAAATAACATTACCAAAATGATGCCAACATAAAGTAGACATCACAAAAAAAAAAACTATCTCAAAATGGTTTGGATCAGTAAAAGCATTTCAAAGTTATTACCATATAAAGTGACACATGTCAGATTTGCTAAATTAGGCTTGGTCAGGAAGAAGGTAAACAACTTGGTCTGGAAGTGGTTAAGAAGGAAATGTTCTCTCTAGGGCTATAAAATGTAGAAGGACATTATGGATATTGATGTTTTTCAGGTGGAAGAAGCCAGTGTCATTGTAACAATGCTAGCTGTGCACAGTGGCGTAGCTATAGGGGTCGCAGCGGTCGCAGTTGCGTCCAGGCCCCTAAGCCAGGGGGGCACTTTTCCCTTCATAAGATGCAGTGCATCTTATAAAGGGAATACTAGTGAGCACTTCCATAACGGAAGTGCTCGCAGGTGTGCAGGAGGACGAGGCAGGGATAAAGCGCTGTGAGCGCTGTACTTACCCCTCCTCCTGCTTACTCTTCTCAGGTCCCGCGCTGCTATGTCCTGGCTGCCTGCAGCATCAGGACGTACAGAGCACACTCTGACCTGACGCTGCAGAAGGTCAGGTTACTGTGCAGCGCGGGCCCTGAGAAAAGAGCCAGGACAGGGAGAGTGGCGGCAGGAGACAGGGAGTTTTAATGTCTGGAGGTCTTACTGGGGGTCTTAAGTGGTCAGACTGGGGGTCTGGAGAAATATATTAGACCAGCACTCCGTTTTTTCTTTGCTGAACAGAAACTTCTTTATTCGTCACCCATGTGACGCGCGTTTCGGCAAAAATTTGCCTTTATCAAATAACAGGTGATGATAGCTCAATACAACATATACAATGCACCATTTAAATACACCTTTTGAATAGCCCGCCCCTAGTCATGTGAGCGGTCATGTGACTATGATTGAAGGCGTACGCCCCCAGCCACATGACCAGTCACCTGACCGTGGCGTCATGTTGCTATGTAACCCAGTATAAACGGAACTCAATCAATGAAAAAGAAATAGAACACGGCAGAGTATGTATCTAGATTCATACATTACTACAGCGTCTGAGTCATCAATGATCCATTATAGAACCAAATACAAACATATTATAATATACTCTTTTAAATGAAACTACTCAATGAATATTTTTTGTTGAGGCCTTTAGGGGCAAGCGTCTCGAGCCAGTGGATCCAATATGCTTCACGCTGATGAAGCATCTGGATACGATTTCCTCCACGTCGTGGTAGGGTCACTTCCTCTATAATTTGGAAACGTAATTGTGAGATATGATGTTTTTTCTCAATGAAATGTTGAGGGATGGGTAACAAAATATTTTCTTTCCTGATTGTGGATTTGTGTTTGCCCACTCTATCTTTTATACGCATTGTTGTCTCTCCAACATAGCATAACCCACAAGGACATTTTAGTAAATAGATAACAAAACTACTGTCACAGGTAAAGGGACCCCGTATTGGAATTTGTTGTCCTGTATGTGGGTGTGATATGTTGGAGCCCTTAATAACATTTGAACAATGAACACAGTTCAGACAGTGAAATGTTCCCTTTCTGACTGTGGAGAAAGTGAGCTGTCGCAAGGACGTCCTGTCACTACCTATGTCCGCCCGGATGATCTTGTCTCTAATATTATTATTACGTTTATAACACATCATAGGTAACTCCCTATATTCCTGAATTGTAGGGTATGATCTTTGTAAAATATGCCAGTGTTTGTTGGCAATTGCTCTTACTCGATCCATCCAGGGGTGATATTTAACAATGAGTGGTATTCTCTGTGTTTTCTCTGTCTTTTTTTCTATTGTTGTGGGATTTTCTACCTTATGCCTTTGTTCATCCAACAGCTTAGACGGATAACCTCTATTGACAAATTTTTGTGTCATTTCCTGCATCCTCAAATTACGTGTATCGGGATCCATTACAATTTTGGCCACTCTTTTAAATTGCGAAAAAGGTAGTGATTTTTTTACGGCTGCAGGGTGATTGCTGTGGAATGATAACAGGCTATTTCTATCAGTTTCTTTGACATATAAGTCAGTGGTAATCCTGTTATTCATTCCCCTAATTACCCATGTATCAAGGAAGGAAACACGATGTGGATCTTGGTGCAGTGTAAACTTCAATTCAGGTCTTATGCTGTTAATATGATCCATAAAGGACATTAGGGTCTCAGTGCCGCACCGCCATACGCAAAAAATATCGTCGATAAAACGTTTCTAAAATATACAATGGTTTTGATATAGCACATTTGGGTAGATATACTCTCTCTCAAAATGTGCCATATAACAATTTGCGTACGGCGGTGCGGCATTGGACCCCATCGCGGTCCCACACCGCTGCTGGAAAAAAGTATCTTAAAATAAGAAATAGTTACGTCGTAGGACAATAGAAAGTAGAGACAGAAAAAAATCCCTTTCAGCCTGTGTGTATGTGCTCTCATCTAATAATGCTTGAACGGCCAACAGGCCTTTTTCATGGGTTATGCTTGTATATAAGCTACATACATCCAGGGTGACTAGGATACAATCCTGCGACAGCTCAATCTTTCTTATTGTCTCTAAAAAAATTTGTGTGTCCCTCAGATATGAGGGGGCCTTTTTAGTAAGAGGGGTCAACACTTTGTCCAGAAAAATTGCAGGGGGAGAAAGGACTGAATCCGTGGCTGCAACTATTGGGCGTCCTGGGGGCCGTTCCAAGGATTTATGCACATTGGGGAGTGTATAGAATACGGGTGTTACAGGGTGTTGGTTGATTAAAAATTCTGCTAACTTCTTGTCAATAATATTCTGTTGTAAATTATTATCAACCAAAGCCTGTATGGGGCTTTATTGCCCAGACCGGATCCCCCTGCAGTATTTCATAGACATTCTGATCAGACAACTGTCCCAGTATTTCCTTAATATAATAATCCTTGTCTAATATGACAAGGGCTCCCCCTTTATCCGCGGGTTTAAAGATCAGAGAGTCATCATCAGTCAAATGATTGACTATCTGTCTCTCCTCAGCGGATAAATTGTGATGTACATAATAATCTCCTTTTTTATACTTTGTGATTAACATGGAAATATCACGCTGTACCAATTGTATATACGTTTCACTCGGATGGTATATTTTCGGAGGCATATATTGGCTTTTCAGCCTTAAAACAAATTGTTGCAAATTTAACATCGATTGTGCATTCTCAATCGGAACAATGTCATGTGAAGCTACATTAGAAAAGTGACTTTTGAGTCTTATATTACGGTAAAAACGATTTAGATCCATGTCCAGTCCAAATGTGTCCAGACTAGCTGTCGGACTGAAGGATAGTCCCTTTTCAAGGAGTCCAATTTGGAGTGGAGAAAGATTCTTGGAGGATAAATTTAATACTAAGGTATGTTGGGTACCTGTGACCGGGTTAGATGTGGAGCCTCGGCGTCCCCGATGATCGCGTCGGCCTGCCCACCTGGTGTTTGCCTTCTTGGACGTCTGCGTGCTCCTAAAAAACTTGCACGTTGACCAGTTGTGGAGTCGCTTCCAGAGTCGGAGGATGCTGTGCCTGCTCTGCGGCCAGGTCGTCGTGGTTGTGATGTAGCGGTGCCGGATTTGTCTTGCCACCTGTACACCTGATTTCTTTGATAATCCTCCATGTCCCGGATGTACTTTGATCGCTTCGTGGTTTGTATTGAACTTTGAAGTTCGATACATTGTTTGTTGATCTTTTCTTTCAATATGTCGAAATCCTCTTTTTTTAAGCAATCTTTTAATTGGGATTCGGTGGTAGAAATACTCTCCTGGCAATCCGCAATTGCTTTGGTCAAATGTTCAATTGTTAAGGTTATAATGTCCAGTGAACATTTTGGGGGTCTGGAGAGGTCCCACAGGGGGTCTGGAGAGGTCTAATGGGGGTCTAAATGTCTGACTGGGGGGGTCTGGAGAGGTCTAATGGGGGGTCTGGAGGTCTGACTGGGGGTCTGGAGACGTCTAATGGGGAGTCTGGAGGTCTGACTGGGGGTCTAGAGGTCTGATTGGGGGTCTGGAGAGGTCTAATGGGGGTCTGGATGTCTGACTGGGGGTCTCGAGAGATTTAGACGTCTGATTGGGGCTCTTATCTGAGGTCTAAAACTGGGGTCTGACATAGAGGTCTAAAGGGGGCTTGGTCTGAAAAGATGTCTGTTTGTTAAACTCTGCAAAGACGAGGTGCGGCTGAAAGAAGTCACTATGGCGGTCTGGTCTGAGAGGAGAAGAAGAGAATATCTACATCAGAGAAGAGAAGTCACTGGATGTAAGAGGTACATATCTGGGGCTGTATTACCCTGTATGTTCTGTAGCGCTGTAAGTAATGTTTTCCAAGTATGTCTTTAAAGGGGTAGTCCGCTTTTATTTTGTATGAGCGCTGCCTTTTCTGCTCTGTTTACTTGTTCATCACTGCAAATGCTATGGTGAGCAGGTGAACAGAACAGAGAAAGCAGCTCTCATATGAGCTCTGCCCTCTCTTCAAACAGCTGATCGGCGGGGGTGCTGGGGGACCCTGCCGATCTGATATTGATGAACTATCCTGAGGATAGGTCATCAGTAGTAAAAAAGAAGACAACCCCTTTAACAGTAGTATTGGAGGGAAGGGGTTAGGTTGAGAATTTGGCATGGGGAGGGGCATTTCAATTTTTGCCTTGGGCAGCAGAAAAGCTAGGTGCACCAGCGCTGAGTGAAGGGGGAGTGGCCAAGCTGAACTCTTGCACTAAACTTCATCTATAGAAGTCACCTCGTCAATGTCCTAACTGTGGCTCTGAGCACTCAGATACTTCTAGGATTTACAGTGGGGCTGAATTGCACAGCAACTGGACAATCACCAAAACCACGTAAATGAAGCACACATCAATGCTGGCAGAAAACAAGAAACTAACATAAACTCACTGGTGATGACAAGCACTGAATGCTCAGTGTCAAGCATTGAGGAGATAATCCAGCAATTGAGTGGATGTCAGATTATGGCATGCAGGTAGTGAATGAATGACAGAGAACAGAAATGAAGCAATACTGAACTGACCCTATCAGAATTCAACCATACAACAGCACATCTGCAATGGGCTGTCTCCCCCTAGGGCCCTCTATATATAAAATGCGTCCCAGGTGTAGGAATGCCGAGTGGTATAGTGCAGCCTAATGTCCCTTTATGTGTATCACGGTGCTCCTACCTGGATACCGCTGGGCCCCAGGCTTTGGCTCCAAAGCAACAAATATGGGGATTTGAAAGAAAGATTGATTCCAGACCTTGTATGTAGTTGAACAGCAGCTTTACTTTGCATTAACGTTCTCCAAAACGGTTTACAGGCTTTGTCTTGGTCCCAGCAGGCTTTAGCATGAACTGGCAGGCTTGCTTAATAACTCTGCCTGCTTTCTTTCTCTCTGCTGTTCTGACAGGCTTGCTTAATACTCTGCTTCTTACACTGCAGAGGAATAGGCAAATAACATAAGCAAATAACCATTTGCACATGCTTGTCTTGAATGACTGTACTTGCCTCTCTTTTTCTTTCTGTGTATTTTATTGAAAATTTACAAATAAAGAATTTACAAAAAAAAAATAAAAATACTCTGCTTCTTCTGTATGCTGCACTAAACTTTGTGGTCTGACTCTAGGTTAGGCCAAGTAACTTTCCTTCTGGTTCCTGAGGCTTTAAGCTGGGGTACTACACTACAGAAGCTAAGGGCAGACTCCTATTGCCCATAACTGTTATCTAATGTTCCTTACAGAGATGAAAGGCCCATATGAATAATGTTGTAATTTATGTCAACATGTATATTTGTTACGTTATTATGCAAAATGGGTATGGCATTTGGTGGTTATGTGGTGAACGACTTCTATTTCTAGATAGATAAATCGTCTTAGGCACCACGTCATTTAAGGCTGTCACTACATACTAAAAGGGCTGGAATAACTTATTTTTTTGGGAATGTAATACAGTGCCATGATGTCATGCCTTATTGAATGCACTGTATTTGAGGACCTGTCCTGCAACAGGTCCTTAGGTCTCATGGCCATTCGCTCTACTGGTTTTCAAGAGTGTAAGAGAGTTCTGTTCTTTGCATGGGTCTGAAGCAAAGGGATGTAACGGGCGAGGCACTGCCAGCATGCCATGATGTGACTGTGAGGAGTTAGAGAGATGAAGGGTTCAGAGAATTCAGTAACAAGAGCTAAGTACTGTACTGCTTCTGTGGTGTAAAGTGGGAACAGAGAGAGAACTGCTAGGATTGGCTACCACCTGTCACGCCCATGTTTATGGTCGTGACTCCTGATCTGCATGCTGTTGCCCAGCCGTGACAGTATGACCACAATGGCTCCTTACCTGGTTACCTTCGGAAGAGGGTGCAGCATGCATCGCCATATGTTTGTGGGGTGCATGCGCGTTCTCCGGAGGGAGAGCGTTTTGGGGATCACCGTTAACGGCGCGGTTGGTGGCTTTTTCCCCGCCACCTTACCTGCCGTGTCCGTGTTGGTGATCCCTCGTCCCTCTCTATGTTCCTATCTCTGGTCGTCTGCTGGCAGCATTCCGTTGGTGTTCCGGCTGTGTGCTGGTTAGGAGTGGCTGTTGGCAGCGACTGGAGTGGGAACGTTAGTAGAGAGTGGACGCAGTGTCAGTGCGGTCTCCCCGGGCTGTTTCTTTGCTGGTCTCTGGTTCCTGTGTGTTGCTCCAGAGCCTGGCAGTCGGATCCATGGTTCCTGTGTGTTGCTCCAGGGTCCGGCAGCAGTCCTGGGAAGACTCGCATTTACTGACGCTGATTCCCCCATTTTTCCCTTCTCCCATCCCTTTTTTGAGTTCCTCATTAGTTTCCCCTTTTTTTTTGGTGGGGGGGCTTTGAGGGGTGGGAGTGTCATGCCCATGTTTATGGTCGTGACTCCTGATCCGCATGCTGTTGCCCAGCCGTGACAGTATGGCTACAATGGCTCCTTACCTGGTTACCTTTGGAAGAGGGTGCAGCATGCATCGCCATATGTTTGTGGGGTGCATGCGCGTTCTCCGGAGGGAGAGCGTTTTGGGGATCACCGTTAACGGCGCGGTTGGTGGCTTTTTCCCCGCCACCTTACCTGCCGTGTCCGTGATCCCTCGTCCCTCTCTATGTTCCTATCTCTGGTCGTCTGCTGGCAGCATTCCGTTGGTGTTCCGGCTGTGTGCTGGTTTGGAGTGTCTGTTGGCAGCGACTGGAGTGGGAACATTACTAGAGAGTGGACGCAGTGTCAGTGCGGTCTCCCCGGGCTGTTTCTTTGCTGGTCTCTGGTTCCTGTGTGTTGCTCCAGAGCCTGGCAGTCGGATCTTGGTTCCTGTGTGTTGCTCCAGGGTCCGGCAGCAGTCCTGGGGAGACTCGCATGTACCGAAGCTGTTTTCCCTTATTTTTTCCTTTCTCCTATCCTCTTGTTGGGTCCCTCACTTGTTTTCCCTTTTTTTTTGGTGGGGGGGCTATGAGGGGTGGGAGTGCCATGACCGTGACTTCTGGATCCGCATGCAGTTGCCTGCGGTTTGGTTTTATTGTCAACCACATGGTGAGGGCTGCTGTTATGTTGCCTCACATGTGGTTGCAGCTGGCAACATGTTTGTACTTGGCAGTATAGCAGCCTGAGCTGTTGCTAGGCAGCTTGCTGTCAAGTGCATGCAGTTACACCTGGTTGGGTGTGTGTGTGTATGTATGCACTTTCTATGTCTGGTGTGAACGAGGTTTATGTATGTGTGCACTGTGACACTTCCCTTCACTTGTGGCTGCCCGTGGCAACGTGTGGTATTGTGTATATGTGGTGGCAGTATCTCGGCCTTCTGGCTGACTCCCAGGACATGGTTGCCACGCATGTCATTGCCTGCGGTAACAGCTGCAGTGTAATTGTTTATTGTACACTCCCCTTTATGTGGCTTTTCCTTTGCCTGGTGTAGGAAGGGTTAACTCCCTTCTTAGTGTGTGAACACTGGGTGTGTTTGTGGGTGTGGCCACTTGGGGCTATTTAGCTCCTGCTGGATGCCAGACTCTGAGGGGTACTTCAGCCATGGTTAGCTGATGTCATCCTCCTGGTTTATACCATCTGCCAGTGATGGCCACCCTTGTGGTCATAAACTTTATGTCTGATGTTTGAAGATGTCTTTATGGTCTTTTGGTTTATTGCAACTATGGATGTCCTGGTTACCTGTGTGATATGTGTTGTGTTCTGTGTCCTTCATATGTTTGTGGACAGCAGTAGTTATGCACGGGTTCCAGTCAGTGTGGCTGTGGCAGGTAGGTTTGGAACTGCTTTAGTTCACCTGCCATATTCATAAGTTGTATTTCTTTCTCCTTCCTTGCAGCTTGGCCTGTGAGACTCCTGTTCGTCCGCATCTAGGAGGAACAGGTTGTCTTACCCTGCTCCTAGTTCAGGGCCACCCTGAGGGCTAGTAGGGACCCCAAGGTTCCGGAGTATGAGCCCTCCTACCATCAGGGTCGGCTCATACAGCTAGGAGTCAGGGTCAGAACTAGGGATGTAATAGGAGGTGACCTGCTCCCTAATTCTGTCGTCCTGGCCAAGCAGCGACCACCATCTTCAGTCATCGCATGGCTGAGGGTTTCCCCCATCCTCAGCCGTGATACCACCTGAACACCTGGAGTGTATGACCTGACCCGAGCGTCATCCCCTGTGTGTCTTAAAGGGGTTCTCTGAGAATTAAGAAAATGAAAATACTTAAATATTACTTTAGTATAAATATATTTCCAAATGCATTTTATTAGCTATAATGGTTTTGTCAGGGGAGCAATTATTAGGAGAAATAAAATGTCAGTTGTGCTATAAGCACACACAAAACCTGTCCTAATCACACAGAAGAACAAGTTACTTTACAACACTGAGGTAAAGAGCTGCCTTATCCTCCTCTCTGCTCTGCTTGTCAGGAATTATGATCCTGAATACAGATGATAAGATCTTCAGCTGAATCTCTGTAGGAATGGAGCTCATGAGGAGACATGAGGTACAGAGAGGATGGACAGGACAGACTCTGGTAATGTGGGGCTGTGGTAATTGAGACTGCATACAAGTGCTGCTGCTCATTATCTACACCCCCACTATATCCTCTCTGTTCTTAATTTCTCCTAATGAACTCCATTCCTACAGAGATTCATCTGAAGATCATATGAAACTGTATTCAGGATCATAATCCCTGACAAGTAAGACAGGAAGATGGCACAGCTCTTTAACTTGTCCGCCTGTGTAATTAGGACAGGTTTTGTGTGGACTAGTAGGATGGCGGCCATTTTATTTTTCCCTAATGATTGCTCACCTGACAAATTGAGCCATTATAACTAATGAAAGGTATTTGGTAATATATTTATAATAAAAATAATATAATAAAGTCATTTTCTTAATTTCCAGATGACCCCTTTAAGTGGCGTCTCATCAATAAATGGCATAAAAGACATGGGATATGTGAGCAGTCCTGCGAGCAAGCAGTCTAGCTCTAGCAAATGTTCTGTAGAAATGTAGATAATGAGAGCAGCAAACAGTGAAGACTAGCTGCCAAAATTGTATTGTAAACTGCTGGTGAGTGACCATCATCCTGAACACTACTGTTTGTACTCTCATATTGAGAGACTATTCTGTTGCTTGCCATGTTGCTCTACGGTTATGTCGTCCGTGGGCAGGCTCGCATAAGTGATGAGGAGAACGGCACAGGAATTCTCTGGGGCACACTCTGGTGTAAGAGACACAGGTCAGATGGTGGTTCGAGGTGCCCTTGATGGTCTGTATTAATGTGCCTATGGCAAGGTCCCTTGTAGTCGTGACGCCAGGGTGGTACAACCATTTACTGTAGTGTTAACTGAGGTATTGGAGACTGAGACAAGGATGGTGCAATCCAGCTTATAACTTTTACTGAACGTTGCTCCTGATAACGGTTACATCCAAGTATAAAACAGTCTCTAGTACATCCAGATATGAAATACACTCTATTTAAGAGGGACAGAGGTAAAGCTGCAAGAGGTCCACTGCTTACAGGTGTGATGTCTGTCTCTCAGGCTATTAATGATATAAGTTTTATGCTTACTGGTAGAGGACTTCTATGCTGGTCCCTGTTATCCCAGTGCAGGTTAGTGAGGCTGCCGGAGGCCGGTAAATCTTTCACTTTTAACTCCAAAGGTCCTAAGACGCGTATAGTGATGGCCGTAACCCTTTGGGTCTCTGTTTCTTTAGTGCTTTCTGGATTAATATCGTTTTCTGAAACTAAACTTCTAGCTGATGTCCACTAACTCTTAGCAGAGTTCTGAGCCAGATGTGGACCACTTCAGTTCAGGGCTGAAGACTAACTACTACTACTTAAAGGGAACCTGTCATGTGGATATTTGATTATAATCTAACTAATTATATACAGGGAGTGCAGAATTATTAGGCAAATGAGTATTTTGACCACATCATCCTCTTTATGCATGTTGTCTTACTCCAAGCTGTATAGGCTCGAAAGCCTACTACCAATTAAGCATATTAGGTGATGTGCATCTCTGTAATGAGAAGGGGTGTGGTCTAATGACATCAACACCCTATATTAGGTGTGCATAATTATTAGGCAACTTCCTTTCCTTTGGCAAAATGGGTCAAAAGAAGGACTTGACAGGCTCAGAAAAGTCAAAAATAGTGAGATATCTTGCAGAGGTATGCAGCACTCTTAAAATTGCAAAGCTTCTGAAGCGTGATCATCGAACAATCAAGCGTTTTATTCAAAATAGTCAACAGGGTCGCAAGAAGCGTGTGGAAAAACCAAGGCGCAAAATAACTGCCCATGAACTGAGAAAAGTCAAGCGTGCAGCTGCCAAGATGCCACTTGCCACCAGTTTGGCCATATTTCAGAGCTGCAACATCACTGGAGTGCCCAAAAGCACAAGGTGTGCAATACTCAGAGACATGGCCAAGGTAAGAAAGGCTGAAAGACGACCACCACTGAACAAGACACACAAGCTGAAACGTCAAGACTGGGCCAAGAAATATCTCAAGACTGATTTTTCTAAGGTTTTATGGACTGATGAAATGAGAGTGAGTCTTGATGGGCCAGATGGATGGGCCCTGTGGCTGGATTGGTAAAGGGCAGAGAGCTCCAGTCCGACTCAGACGCCAGCAAGGTGGAGGTGGAGTACTGGTTTGGGCTGGTATCATCAAAGATGAGCTTGTGGGGCCTTTTCGGGTTGAGGATGGAGTCAAGCTCAACTCCCAGTCCTACTGCCAGTTTCTGGAAGACACCTTCTTCAAGCAGTGGTACAGGAAGAAGTCTGCATCCTTCAAGAAAAACATGATTTTCATGCAGGACAATGCTCCATCACAGGCGTCCAAGTACTCCACAGCGTGGCTGGCAAGAAAGGGTATAAAAGAAGAAAATCTAATGACATGGCCTCCTTGTTCACCTGATCTGAACCCCATTGAGAACCTGTGGTCCATCATCAAATGTGAGATTTACAAGGAGGGAAAACAGTACACCTCTCTGAACAGTGTCTGGGAGGCTGTGGTTGCTGCTGCACGCAATGTTGATGGTGAACAGATCAAAACACTGACAGAATCCATGGATGGCTGGCTTTTGAGTGTCCTTGCAAAGAAAGGTGGCTATATTGGTCACTGATTTGTTTTTGTTTTGTTTTTGAATGTCAGAAATGTATATTTGTGAATGTTGAGATGTTATATTGGTTTCACTGGTAAAAATAAATAATTGAAATGGGTATATATTTGTTTTTTGTTAAGTTGCCTAATAATTATGCACAGTAATAGTCACCTGCACACACAGATATCCCCCTAAAATAGCTAAAACTAAAAACAAACTAAAAACTACTTCCAAAAATATTCAGCTTTGATATTAATGAGTTTTTTGGGTTCATTGAGAACATGGTTGTTGTTCAATAATAAAATTAATCCTCAAAAATACAACTTGCCTAATAATTATGCACTCCCTGTACAATCATTAACTACTAAAAAGTACCTTAGATGTATTCACTTACTGGTGTGACAGATGGTTACCTCATAATATACACACAAAGATGCCACATGCCGCATGCTAATGAGCTGATTTGAGTCCAGCATGATGTCATTGAGTCCAACGTTTTTTTAATTCAGAGCTACAGCCACTCCCCTGCCCATCTGCTGCTGATTCATATGGAAAAAAACTGTCAATCAGCAGTAGGTAGACGGGGAGAGTCAGGAGCTCATAAATATTCATGACTCATCATTATGAGCTGGAGCTTTTCAATACAAGATGTTGGCAGATTGACTGGGTCAATTAAAGAAAGTGACCCAGCATTTTGCTAAGAGAATCAGTCACTTATTTATGTTGCCCTTAGTTAGGACACCATAAAACTGGTGACAGGTTCCCTTTAAGACTAGGCCTGAGTTAGGCTATATATATGGGATGTGTTGTCTCCCCCTAGTGGTAGGCTCAGTGTAATGGAATCTAACACACCTTTGGGCAGAGATTATGCATAAAGATGCACTGCAGCATAAAACAGGTTATATAAAGCATACAAAGCATAACACTACGGTAGTGGGACACTGCATCCCCCCTCCTTCATTTACATTATATTGCAACTTTACAGAGATGGTACCTTCATTAGTGTGGTATTGGACTAGAATTGTGAGTGCCCCAGTGGGCCTGGTACCATTCTCTTTATTGCAATGTAGAGATTACATGATGGGAACATTCCACATTCATAGAGCCATGACTGGTTGTGGTCTGTGAAAGGTAAAGGCATAGTGGCCATGAAGACCGACAGAACATACCGTTCAAAGTGATTGGTGCAGTCCTGCAAGTGTGAAGGCGGGATAGGCATAGGACAACCCTTCAGAGATCCACAGAAAAAGGGTAGGCTAGGCTACATAGCCTACAGTCACTTTGGAGCAACCAATGTGCTTGGAACTCTGGTGGAGGTTGAGAACCTCAACCCCTTTTAAAGTGAATCGTTCAGCCTAATATGCTGCGATATGATCCACCTCCACATTTTAGGATAATTAAAATAATACAGTTTTACAGTCGGCAGGATTGATTATTCCGAAAGTATTACTAGAAAGATTAATATCCTGTATTATGGTAATCAGTAATAAGTTGACAGACAGTTCAGGATCCGGCAGGCACAGTTAGACAGAAATTTGCTGTACAATAAAACAATTAGTCATTAAGCAGATATTAAGCTGAACACGATCCAAGAAGTGAGACGCGCCTTTTGGCATCCTTCACGTTAAGTGATTCCTGCCTTTTCATCATAATTTCATTAAGTAAAATGAAACAGAGAATAGACTTTTACGAGAATCTTTCATGAGATATTTATTAACTTTTAATTAATATTGAAGTTCTATATGAAAACAGAGGAAGAATCAGAAGAAATATGTCCATAATTGGTGCAGATTCATTTCTTATATCTTTATAGTGGTCCGAGATCTGCATTTCTGTTATGTTCTAGCGAGGGTCCTACCGACCCCTAGAATATATCTCAGGCAAACAAACACAAGGCAAGCAATCAGACAAGACAATGACCAACACAAATTCTTTATTCACAGAGAACACACATGGCAGGAAACTGGACCAACAGGTAAGGGACCAGTGGCAGGTAATACCACTGGACCAAGTGCACTAGTTTGACTTGGGACCAAACCCAGGGGGCAAAAATTCTGTGAGCCCCGTTCTTCACAGAGCTCCTGATGGTGAGGATGAACTTAGCTGAGGGCTCACAGGTCGCACCTCCAGGATGGTCCCGGGGCACTTGGCCACTTACCTGCAGAGACAGACATTGATGCAAGCACCAGCAGTCCAGACAAGGGATGAACTGGAACCCAGGCACAAAAACAGGAACCCATACAAACTCAGGACACTGTTCAGATAGGACATATAGGGTACAGAAAGAAAAGCAGATGTCTGAACCCCATACGGTACGGATGCATGGCGGTCACAGGCAGAGCTGCTAGACATGAGACAAGCAGATGTCTGGACCCCATGCGGAACAGATGAATGGCGGTCACAGGCAGAGCTGCACAAACAGACATACAAGCAGATGTCTGGACCCCATGCGGAACGACACATGGCGGTCACAGACAGAGCTGCAAAAACGATACATGGTGGTCACATATATAGAAAAAAGGCAGCATCCCATAAATGGAAGAAAAAATGCTTTTAATCCAAAGTGAAAAAGGTACAAGCAACCCAGAAATGCGATGTTCCGGCTATTCCTTAGCCTTCCTCAGCCTTCCTCAAGCATGCTTGAGGGAGATTAAGGAATAACTGAAACATCGCATTTCTGGGTTGCTTGTACCTTTTTCGCTTTGGATTAAAAGCATTATTTCTTTAAATGAGTTATCCAATGTCTCCAACAACCCCCCCATGTGCCAGGCCCATCACAGGCAATATACTTACCTGGGTCCCCGCTCCCTGCACTGCTCCTGGTCCCCGCACTGCTGCTGCTTCTCCCTGTACACGGATGAAAACATCCAGTGTCGGGGGGAGCAGCCAATGGCAGGCGGGGACAGGGACTAGCCTTTCTAGCATTGCGGGTGACGCTAGGGAGGCTCGTCCCTGTCCCCACCTGCCATTGGCTGCTCCCCCCGACACCAGATGTTTTCATCCGTGTACAGGGAGAAGCACCAGCGGCGGTGTGGGGACCAGGAGCGGCGCAGGGAGCGGGGTAAGTATATTACCTGGGGGGGCTGTTGGAGATGTTGGATAACCCCTTTAATTTATGGGATGCTGCCTTTTTTCTATATATGGACTTGAGGAAGGAGCAACTGGATACAGCTCTGTAGGCCGCACATTCAAAGATTTGAAGAAAAAAAACTCCCCCTTTCCTCTTTTTGGGTGCTGTATTTATTTTTATTTAATTTACATGGTGGTCACAGGCAGAGCTGCACAGTCAGAAAGCAGATGCCTGGATCCCAAGTGTAACGGATGCATGGCGGTCACAGGCAGAGCTGCATACATAGACTAGATGTCCTCCCTCCGAAGAACCCAGGAGCCCTCTCCATGAAGGCATAGATTCAGACTAGCAGATGCCTGTTCCCCATGCAGAGTTAGTCCATGGGCGAACAGACTGTGCTGTACACAAGACAGAACCGGACTAGCAGATGCCTGTTCCGCATGTGGAGTTAGTCCATGAGTGAACAGACAGAGCTGCACACAAGACATAGTATCGGACTAGCAGATGCCTGTTCCCCATGCACAGTTAGTCCATGGGCGAACAGAAAGCTGCACCACAAGACACAGAACTTGACAAAGTGACCTTGATGTCTCACTAGGTGACCACACAGACAGGGCAGATGGAATATCCTCAGGTCAAGTGCATAGCAAGAGTCTGAATTGGGCCCCCAGCCCCGCCCACTACCACATTTTTTTCCATTGGATAGGGGATAACTTCAAACAACCGAACTACCCCTTTAAAGCGGGGTATACGGGGTGCAGGGTCCATGTATAAAGGTATATGGGGACGGCAGTGTATACAGGGTGCAGGGTCCATGTATAAAGGTATATGGGGTCAGCAGTGTATACGGGTGCAGGGTCCATGTATATAGGTATATGGGTTACAGCAGTGTATACGGGGTGCAGGGTACATGTATTAAGGTATATGGGGTACAGCAGTGTATATGGGGTGCAGGGTCCATGTATACAGGCATATGGGGCACAACTTGTGCCCCATAAAACTGTATACACTGACACTGCACCCTATTTATACTGAATACACTGAGCCTGCACCCCGTATACACAGTGCTGTACTCCATATAACTGTATACACTGACACTGCACCCTGTATACACTGTGTATACAGGGTCAGTGTATACAGATGTTGTACAGCACAGCCTACATGGCCGGAGTAACTGTCCGCTCCTAGGCTCCGTCCCCCTCCTGCCCCACATTTCACTCCCAGCAGCCCCTGCCTCAGCCTTTACCTGCTCTTCTGTGCAGTTGCCATCGATCCTCCCAGTCTCCCTCCGATTGTCGCCGATCTGGCCCGCCCCCCGCTGTTCTACGGCTGCTGGAGAACTAGTCATTAGCTAAAGTCCTTCAGTCTGGGCCCGGGGGTGGGGGGGAAGGGGGACTGCACTCACTGTTTGCTACACCCGGTGCACGCGGCGCCTCTCTGTGTACTTGAAAAGTTTGGCGGCGCCTGCCAGCGATACACACACTGGCCAATCAGCAGCAGGATCTTTGTGCTGCAAAATGCTGATTGGCCAGTGTGAAATGCAGCACGCCGGCAGCCCAGATCATCGGGGGAGGGAGATAACACATGTGCCACTGTCTGCCGCATATTAACTATGATTCTCTAAATACCTTTCTGTGCAGAGATACGGAGGGGGGCGGAGCCTTCCGTGCGCTCCGGGCCCCCCTGTGCTGCGGGCCCCTATAGCAACGGCATGGTCTGCCTATATTGGCGGTACGCCACTGTCTCTTGCCCCCAGCAAAGCTGGAGACAGACTAACCCCAAACCCACAGCTCACAGGTATATAAAGAGCAAGATAACATGTCATCTGACACCTAGCAGACACAGCCAGACCAGACCATTAACCTCACCAGACCCAAGACAACAGGGAGGGGAGCATGCATACACAAGGAGACATAGGCTGCCGCAACTACACGTGGCCTATGGCAACCAGCCTACACGGAATCACCAGAGCCAGTATGCAAGAGCAACAAAAGTGAGCAACAAGGCAACCTATGTCACAGTGAACCACATTGTGATCATTTCAGACACTTCGCTCCGAATCTCCAGCATTTACATTTAAAATGGCATGATAAATTCTGTCTGCCAGTAGCCGCCACTAGGGGGAGCTTATTGCCAGCCATTTCTACATTGAACTCAGTACTAAAACAGTAGGTAGTAGTCCTTCTGGTGGTGGATGCTGGCTCTATGGAGGAGATCTATCAAGACTGGCATTTCTAATGCCAATCTGGATATGCTTAGCAGTGGTGTGGGAATTACCCAAATTATAAAGAGACACATGTCTTGGCAAGACCTCATACAGACACCATTACAATCTGTAATATTTGATTTAGGGTCCGTGCACACACTTTTACATACTTTATTTTCTTTACAGGCCTGGCCCATTTAGGGAAGTCGACCAAAAACAGTCCATTAAAGGGTTGTTCAACCTTTTGTATTGATGACCTATCTTCAGGATTTGCCATCAATATCTGATTGTCGGGGTCTGAAACTTGACACTGTCAAGATAGCTGTTCCAGAGTAACTCCAGCACTAGAAATAGGTGCCAGAACCACATAGCTCCTTCCATTGTGTACAGACCCCATCAGTTATTGATGGCCCATAATGAGGATAGGTCATGAATATAAAAACTGAAAAAACCCTCTAAATACAACCCCAAGTCCATCAAGTTCAAAATGAGTAAAAAAAAATTATGAAATGGTAAAATGATCTCAACATCTGATATCTTTTCTATGATCTATTGGGAATAAAATATAGGTCTATGAGATTTTCAAATCATTGTATTCTGTTTTTATTTATATTTTACACAGCGTCCCAACTTTTTTGGAATTCGGGTTGTAACTTCCTCTAACTATTTATGACATGTGTCTGTCAGAAATAGTTGGGACGCCATTTCAGTGCACAAAGCCTTTTAGAGCTTGGAAAATCTGGAGGCTTTCCCCACTTCTAATAGCTACCTCTAAATCTGTTCATTATCAGGCGATCTGTTTGGTACTTAGGGGTTGGCTTCCAAACTTTCAGAATATAGCGTTGACGGTTATCAGCTGATCACTGTGGATTTGGCTCCCATCACGCCTGGTAACAGACTAATCTCCCCTATGATGTTCATGTGTCCTGATAGAGATAATAGGGGAGATTTATCAAACTGGTGTAAAGTAGAACTGGCTTAGTTGCCCATAGCAACCAATCAGATTCCACCTTTCATTTTTCACAGCTCCTTTGGAAAATAAAAGGTGGAATCTGATTGGTTGCTATTGGCAACTAAGCCAGTTCTACTTTAGACTCATTTGGTAAATCTCCCTTAATACCTTTAAGCCTGGAAAGTATTTATTGACTTCATCAGTAGTCTCAATTACCCCAAAAAGAGATCCACTTTTCACTTTTCTTTGCTGCGGGTTTATGCTATTACCCCAAATGCCGTAATAGTACACTTTTAAAAAATGTGGCATCCATTAAAGATATACAATGGTCTTGTTTATAGGACCTCTTGCTGTTAACATAGCAACTAATAAAAATAAAATTCACATTAACTAGCGAGCAAATGGAACTTATGGTGACTTTCTTGTCTTCTTTTTAGCTGCAGATCTGTCAGTTCTCGGGTTCCTCTCCAAGATGGGTGCAGTGTACATCAGGTAGTCTGAGAAGCTGTGTAGCCATCTTGGATGACAGGAGTCTGGGATTTAGCCAATATTCAACTAAAAACATGAAAAGGAGGTCACCATGTAAGTGTCCTGTTCGTTCCCCAACTAATGTGAATTTTTTTTCTTGAACTGGAGGGCTTGCTTAATTTTTGGTAGAATGTAAAAACCAGTAATCTGATTGGTTGCTGTAGTCAACATGTTCACGTTTCGTCATATATGCAGCTCATGATCAGGAGGATTTGTCATATCTAGAGCAAATTACCCATAGCAACCAATTAAATAGCTGATGGCTATTTAATTGCTTAGGACAATTCTTCCACTATCCCCTACCTTTTTTATAGGGAGCAAAACTTTGGGACTAAGTATAATGAATTTGGCAGACGTTACTGGGTATGATGCAACGTAAATCCTAACAGCATGGTTTGTTGTAGACGGGTAGCGCCCAGCCCATGTCATCGTACAATGAAACATTCATTGCTTGGATGAGTAGAACACTGAGCACTTAAGGGATTATAAAAATAAAAAAAATCGAAGACATGGGATGATGCCATAAGCTCTGCTTGTGGAGACATCGTGCCATTTTAAGAGCAGATTGAAGTGTTCATGCCTGTTTTATAGAACAATGGCAAATTCACTTAAAGGCAAATCCAGACTTATTACACACACACACACGCCCAGTTCCCAAGTATGCTTTCTTTGCAAAGCCAAAGACTGCGCTGCTCATTTGTTTGGTCTATGGAAAGAGAATAGAAAAGGTGATTGTATCTTATTCTAGAGTTGTGTTCAAAATAGCAGTGTTGAAAAAAGTGAATAAAGCTCAAAATCCTTCCAATAGCTTTTATTTTCATACACACAAATGCATTGGGAACACTACACATTCTATTCCAAATCAAAACATCAAGAAAAATATCTCAAATTTGTGTTGTTCCTCTAAAGAAATTGAAGAAAAGTAAATATTAGACTGTTCAAAAAAATAGCAGTGTTTGTATTCTTCTTTACAAACTCAAACATTCACTATATAAACTGAAAAATGTTTGAAGATTTTGCTTTCCTTTGAATCAGTGAAATAATATTTAGTTGTATAACCACTGTTTCTGAGAACTGCTGTACATCTGTGTTACATGGAGTCAACCAACGTCTGGCACCTGTGAACAGGTATTCCAGCCCAGGATGATTGGACTACATTCCACAGTTCTTCTCTATTTCTTGGTTTTGCCTCAGAAATTGCATTTTTGATGTCACCCCACAAGTTTTCTATTGGATTAAGATCTAGGGATTGGGCTGACCATTCCATAACGTCAATCTTGTTGGTCTGGAACCAAGATGTTGCACGTTTACTGGTGTGTTTGGGGTCGTTGTCTTGTTGGAACACCTATTTCAAGGGCATTTCCTCTTCAGCATTAGGCAGCATGACCTCTTCAAGTATTCTGATGCATTCAAGCTGATCCATGATCCCTGGTATGCGATAAATAGGCCCAACACCATAGTATGAGAACATCCCCATATTATGATGCTAGTGCCACCATGCTTCACTGTCTTCACAGTGTACTGAGGCTTGAATTCAGTGTTTGGGGGTCATCTGACAAACTGCCTCCGGTCACTAGACCCAAAAAGAACAATCTTACTTTCATCAGTCCACAAAATGTCTCTTTAGGCCAGTCAATGTGCTCTTCGGCAAATTGTAACCTCTTCAGCACGTCTTTTTTTCAACAGTGGGACTTTGCGGGGGCTTCTTTCAGATAGCTTGGCTTCACATAGGTGTCTTCTAACTGTAACAGTACTCACAGGTAACTTTACACCTTCTTTTATATTCCTGGAGCTGATTGTTGGCTGAGTCCTTGCCATTTTGGCTATTCTTCGATCTATTTGAATGGTAGTTTTTCGCTTTCTTCCACGACTTTCAGGATTTGGTTGCCATTTTAAAGCATTTGCGATCATTTTATCATTTTCTGCACTTCTTTATATGTTTTCCCCTCTCTAATCAACTTTTTAATCAAGGTATGCTGTTCTTCTGAATTTCAGAGAGAAATGCACTATAACCAGCATGTACAACATTTGCTGCCTTCCTTCCTTAAATTAGGGCAATAATTGCCACCTGTTTTTCAAAGAATAAATGACCTCACTAATTGAACTCCACACTGCTATTATTTTGAACATGCCCCTTTCAATTAGTGATTCAATTACAGAGAATCAGCAGCATGCGTGTCTGATTGATCAGGTTAGTGATGTCTGACTGCTATTATTTTGAACACAACTGTATATATCATAGTATACACTAGGGTGACAGCTACTTGAGGTAGTACCTCTGTTGCATTCTGGGTTCTCCCCTATGGACAATTCCTACCTGTTAGATAGGTCTGTTGACAATAACTTTATTCCAAAGGGTCCTCCTGCTGGGATCCCCTATGATCAGATGTAATCTGTGAGAATTAGCGGTGGCAGTAAGTGTTACATCTCCTCGCATTGCCCCCACAGGGGAATGTAAGAATGACAAATCAGTTGGTTGTCTATGCAGGATGGGTCTTCCAGAGTGAGAGATGTTCTTTGTAGCCATTCTCCACTTGGGGCAAGAGATGACTATCAAAGACAGAAGACCTCCTTCTATTAACTCTGAATTCCCTTAAAGGATACATGAAAATAGGTTTTCTAAACAGGACAACCCTTTTAACTAGTTCCCTGTAATACTTTGATTCAAACACTACTTTGAAGAGATTGTCTGCTTTAGACAGGTAGACAGGTATATGGATGCAATATGAGAGGCTTCCCCCACAATATACAACTATGATTAACTCAACATCAGGGGAAAACTCATTTAGTAAGGGGTTGTCCAAAGTGGACAAACCCTTTAACTATTTATGATCTTTAGTTTTACAGTATTATAATTTCTAGTTTCTTTTCTAGTTTCTAATTCAGGGCATGTATGCCCACCCAGGAAACATGCCAAACCTCCCAGGACCACTGCTTATGGGCAAGACTTGTATAAGCTACACTCACTTTAGGCCTGGGACAGTCGCAATTTGGCAGGGCAGTCTCTGCATATTAGGGACAGTCCCTGCATATATGGGACTGTTAGTAACTATGTTTTTAGGTTGATGTTTACATCAGGTAATTAAAGTGGTTTTCTTATGAAAGTCTTAGTGTGTGTGGGGGTCCTCCATTTGACTTTCATTCTTTGAGTCAGAGTGTCAAGCTGTACATCAAGACCAACTCTTGTTCTGGTGGAGCCGGATCTATGGATTTCATAGTTGGCATTTTATTTGCATAATGTATTACATTTCCAAATTATCTGGCCACAAGTGACTTTGTTGTGTCTTCTTATGTGGCAGATGGGCACAGGTGTGACTGATACCTCTTCACCCCCTGTAGCTACACCCCTGTTCATAACTATATAAAGGATTCAGTCCTAATATTAATTGTTTTATGGATATCATCTTCTCCTTGTAAAGTGTCAGGTTGTAGTCAATGTGCATTATGCCATTTGTTGATAGATTGTTATGGTGTGTGTTATCGTTGGTGTGGCAGCTGAAACTATTTTCTGTTGCACTTCTGGGATATTAGATGTTATACCATGTAATTAATGGTTCCTTAACAAGTTTCAGGAGAGTGATGTGTTTAGGCAGATTGGGTGTGCCCAACATTTAAAGAACAATATTAAAGTACTGGCATATACTAATACCTATTGAGGGGAATCTCTTACCAGAGAATTAACTGTTAAACCAAGAATTAAAGAATAACTGTTATATATTTTTTTTATTTGCTAGTTTATTAGAGCTAGGCATGTATACCTGAGTTAGTCTGTTAATGATTGCCAAAAGATCTGCAATTACCTTATAATAACAGCTTTCAATAATGTCTCCTGTCCCTTTCCACTGCTCCCTTAAAAGACTGTTGCTATGGCTCATCTGTCTCCGGCTAGGAAGACAGAAGGGCGGTCCTTCACACTGCATGCCTGCATTAGGCTTCAGAGTGAGGAGGCGTGTCTCTCAGTAATCCAATCTGATTGGCTGGCAGGAAGCTGCTGGCTACAGCAAGTTTGTATGTGACCAGAGGGAATGCAGTTTTGGCCTCAGAGAACTGGCAGAGGAGCCATCTTGAGAAGATCCTCATAATGTAGGATTCAAAACAGCCATAACTAAGGGGAAAACTGAAGGAAAACAGTGGTAAGTGAAGAAACTAAAAATAGTTTTATGCATAATGCTGCTGAAGCAGTAACATATGCTAAAATAGATTTTTTGATGAAAATATGACAGTTATCCATTAACTGTAGGGCTAGCTCATCTGAATGTAATGATACCTTTAACTTAGCAATCTGTTGCTTCATCCTAGAGAAAAATGACTTTTAATAAGTATGCAAATGAGCACTTACGTGCTTCAAAGGTGGACCTAAACCACTCTGTGCACTGTTGTTTCTCCTGCTTCCTGTGCCAGCTCCTCCCACTCCTTCTTGATGGACAAGCCCCAGTGAGATGACTATGCAAAAACTTGGCCCTGTCAATCAAGGAAAGGGGAGGCTGGCAGAGAAAGCAGGTGGAGCAAGGGTGGGGTATCAGTATAATGTATCCAGCGTCAGACTGGTCTGTCTAGGGCCCACCAGTAAAAATTTATTTTGGGGGTCCACCATACGGATACATCCAAATATTACCTGGAAGCAGGAAGACGCTACAAAGATGATTGATTATGGAGTCCTTGCAGCAACAATGAGAAGGCAGGTCCCTGGAAAATGAGGACACTGGCTGTCCTGCCTTTGTAGCTATAAGTCATCTCTACCAAATGAACATGTCTATAATTATAAAGTGGGGAGTTTCTTAAATATTCTACGCAGTTAGGCTGGTTGAGGTACTGTACATTGAATATATGTATGTAGTGCAGTAAGTCTACTGTGCCACTTTTACAGGGGTGGGAACACAAGGAGCCCACCTCGCTCAGGGGCCCACTGGGGGATTCACCTGTACCCCTATGGGCCAGTGTGAGCCTGCATATATCTGTGGCACAGTGGCAACTCTATCAATGTACTCCACAATACATAGTAACATAGTAAAATCTCCTTTGTTTTCAAAGGGTGCACTGAGGAACCTAATTAGAACAGGGAAAATACATCTAATTTTGTTTTACTATTGATTTCTTAAATTAATGAAGGAAATCACTTTTGTTTTTTTGTGTTTTATGTGTATTATATGTTGCACTATATACTGCAGTGTGTGTCCCTTGAACAAATAAAAGAAGCCATTTTGAGTGTCTACAGTTTGTCACGTTTGCAGTATCCTCTCCTATTTTGTTGGCATGTGGTAGAATACTGCATCATATAGGTTTATCTTTGACCTATCTTTGATTGCTACTACCCCATTGGCACCATGATGTTCCCTGGCATCCCCTACATTAGTTTATATGTATTGATATCTAGGCAAATTAAGTTAGCGTTGGTGATAAGATTTAAGGTATAATGAATAAAGGGTCTTTTGTTTGTGAGAATTTCATTTGGAAACAAACCAAATGGCAATTTTGTATGGTGTGACAACGAATTTAAAAATGTTTTACTGAGACCCGATGATGTACCGGAAATAAACATGGAAAGCCAATCACTAATGGAAAAGGATCTAGAACACAATGGGGTTTCCAGTGTCTAGCATGGCATTTTTTTCTGAAGCATTGTAGTGAAAGAGCTGAGCACTTAACGATTTATTAGGTTGGGCGGATTACTTATGTATGGATTTTTTTACATTGAGGGTTTCAATGAGTTTATTCCTCATTCTATTATTCTTGCAAACGAGGCTTCATCTCTAATATTTATGACAGAAGATACAATTTACTTACAATACAAAAGCTGAATATGTGATCATTTACTATTTTTGGCCAGTTGTCCCTAGGTCTTATCCCCATACATTATAATCCCTGCAACATCAGTTAGAGGTTTGTATGGTTCTAGAGCACTGCTACATGGAGATGTGCAGTCATCTGCCAACTCAATGTGTCTGGCTGAAGCCAAACATCTCTCTGATAGCAGATGGTTGGGGAAAGAGTTTTGGTTCATCCTTCACTTCTCATACTCGATTGAGGGTCACTAAGACGCTTTTGGGCCATACTTAGACCATCCACTTTCTAACATACATTTGGGGATAGAATAGCCCACAAGAGGACCAGAGAATCCTGTTCTATTCCCAGGTTCTGACATAGTAAAAAAGGCAGCTGCAATAGAGATAAGCTGGTCGCCCTGTGTCTGTATCTCCAGAAAACAGTTAATTCTGCCTGAGGAACTGTTGTTAGCCAGAGATTTTCCCTGAAGCGGCTGCCATACATGAATGAGCATCTATGTCATACATGAATGACTTAAAGGGAACCTGTCATTCATTTTATGCTGCCCACACTAACAGCAGTATAAAGTAGAGACCGATGAGTTGATTTCAGAGTCTGTCATTTAAAAGTTAAAAGTAAGTGGTTGCCGAGAACTAACATCACAATCATTGCAGACTGGGCCTGGAAAAGAGTCCCGGCCACCTGAGAAGAGTCCTGGTTATTCATGAATTCCTGCTCTCCCTGCCCACCTGCTGATGACTGACCGTCTTCTACCTAGTTTTCTCCCTTTCTCTCTAGGAGAGAACTGCCAGTCATCAGCAGATGTGTGAGAGCAGGAGATTATGAATAACCATGACTCTTCTCAGGTAGATGTGACTCTTTTCAAGGCCTGTGCTGCAATCATTATGATGCTGGTTCTCAGCAACCACTTACTTTTAGCTCATGAATGACACACCGCTGAAATCAGTATTTCTGTCACTATTTTATGCTGCCCTCAGTGAGGTCAGCATAAAGTTGATGACAGGTTCCCTTTAAGTTCACTAGAGCAGGAGGCGCTCTAACAGAAAAGCTCTCCTGAGTCCCAAGCGGGCATGTGGTCAAGAGTGATCTTTATGAGACAACCCCTTTAAATCACAATAATCTACTTGTCATTAGGGATGATATAATCTGCAAATGTACTGATGACAGAAGACTTTTAAATGTGTGTAAAAATTGTCATATTCCATAGAATGGAATATCTCTATATTGAATATGTCCATCTCTTCTGGTGGACATAAAGTACTGATAATGCATCTACTCCTCTGTACTGCAATCAAAATGGATCAGCTGCTAATGGCTTTGACTCATTAATTTGGGTTATTATTAAGTGGTCAAGCATTTAGTTTTTTTTATGCAGTTTTTGAGGCCAAGACCAGCAGTGGATTAAAAAAGAGGCATAGTAATATCTAGCCTTAAAGGGAACCTGTCATGTGGATATTTGATTATAATCTAACTAATTATATATAATCATTAACTACTAAAAAGTACCTTAGATGTATTCACTTACTGGTGTGACAGATGGTTATCTCATAATATACACACAAAGATGCCGCATGCTAATGAGCTGAATTGAGTCCGGCGTGATGTCATTGAGTCCAGCGTATATTTAATTCAGAGCTATAGCCACTCCCCTGCCCACTTGCTGCTGGTTCATATGGAAACAAACTGTCATTCAGCAGCAGGTGGGCGGGGAGAGTCAGGAGCTCATGAATATTCATGACTCATCATTATCAGCTGGAGCTTTTCAATACAAGATGTTGGCAGATTGACTGGGTCAATTAAAGAAAGTGACCCAGCATTGTGCTAAGAGAATCAATCACTTATTTATGTTGCCCTTAGTTAGAACACCATAAAACTGGTGACAGGTTCCCTATAAAGAGGTTGCCCTATGAAAAATATGCTACAGCACCTGGATCAAAATACTTTTGCAATTGCATGTAATTGCAAATTTAGCATAGCCACTGAGTTATTGAAAAAATATATCTGCATAGCGCCACCTGCTGTTTGTCCTTTTTGTTATTTCTTTGACCTGCTCACTGAGAAGGCCGCACATGCTCAGTTTCATCCTTCAACTGCCTCCTGAGCTGTGATAGGTAGAGCTGAGACACGCTCCCTTAGCTGCAGCAGAAAACACACTCAACTTGAGCTTTCAACTTAAAGGGTTTCTATCACTTGGTATCACATATTTAGCTGTCAGACACTAGCGATCCGCTAGTGTCTGCTCTAACAAACCATCCTAATATGATAGGTTTTGGGGCAGCTGTTTCGCTAAAATAAGAACTTAGATCTATATGCTAATGAGCCTCTAGGTGCTATGGGGGCGTCATTAGCACCTAGAGGCTCCGTCTACCACATAAACTGCCGCCGCCCAGCGCGTCCCTCCAGCCCACCCATCTCCTGCTGAATGCGATCCTCCCCGTGCGCGTCTCTGTTCGGCGCATGCGCAGTGAATGTCTGACCGCTTCCCTGCTCAGACATCTCCACTGCGCCTGTTCCTCGGAGCACTATGATGTCATCGGCGCAGGCGCAGTGGAGATGTCTGAGCAGGGAAGCGGTCAGACATTCACTGCGCATGCGCCGAACAGAGCCGCGCACGGGGAGGATCGCATTCAGGAGGAGATGGGCGAGCTGGAGGGACGCGCTGGGCGTCGGCAGTTTATGAAGGTAGACGGAGCCTCTAGGTGCTAATGACGCCCCCATAGCACCTAGAGGCTCATTAGCATATAGATATAAGTTCTTATTTTAGCGAAACGGCTGCCCCAAAACCTATCATATTAGGATGGTTTGTTAGAGCAGACACTAGCGGATCGCTAGTGTCTGACAGCTAAATATGTGATACCAAGTGATAGAAACCCTTTAATATAAATCTAGCAGAGCAATGAATGGGGAGAGCTCTGAATCCATGTGAGGTACTGGGGGCTAGTTCTGGCTACATTAGAAAGAGATTGTCATGTACTATATGATCTCTTATTTTCATGTTTTACATTAGTCACGGGATAACCTAGTTAACGTATAGCTGAGTTCTCAAAACAAGTTTGTATAATGGGTGTGCTTCTTTGTACAATCATAACTGGGGAGAAACTGGTGTTTTTGGGGCTTCGCTAAAGTCTCTTTCAGCCATATTATTTCCTGTTTCAGCTGCACAGCTAGATGCATTTCTCTCTGAAGAAGGGGGTGTCTCCCTTCTGCCAGCACTGTACTGCTGTGACATCCTTTCCCTAAGGGTACTTTCACACTAGCGTTAGAAGAATCCGGCAGGCAGTTCCGTTGCCGGAACTTCCTGCCGGATCCGGAAATAGGTATGCAAACGGATATCATTTGTTTCCGGATCCGGATGCGGATCTGTCTGACAAATGCATTGCAATACTGGATCCGTCTCTCCGGTGTCATCCGGAAAAACGGATCCGGTATTTATCTTTTTAACATTTTTAAAGGTCTACTCATGCGCAGACCGGGAAACCGGTTCTGTTACTCTGTGTGGATTCCATTTCCGTATGTCCGTTCTGCAAAAAAATAAAAATGTCCTATTATTGTCTGCATTACGGACAAGGATAGGACTGTTCTATTAGGGGCCAGTTGTTCCGTTCTGCAAAATACGGAATGCACACGGACATAATCTGTATTTTTTGCGGTTCCGTTTTTTGCGTACCGCAAAATACATACGGTCATGTGCATCAGCCCTTACAGAGAAGCGGGAGGCTTCTGTGATGTTCAGAAGCAGTGTAGAAGCAGTTTTATCAGGCTCACGATCTCAGCTAGCTCTAACACGCCCCCACTTCCTTTTTGAAAATAGTGGTTTAAAAATTTGCTAGTTGCACCATTCTCTATTAAATGAAATGAAATTGTGTGAAGGTAAAGTGACTCTTTAATACTTTCTCTACTTTTATAATCCACTCCTGATTTTGGTTTAAAAAACTGCATTTAAAAAACTTGAATGTGTGGCAATACCCTTAATACCGATTGGGTTAAGAAACAAAAATTTTTCACCCTTACGCAGCACCGCTCTTATCTGGTGGTAGTGTCTGGTATTGCAGGTCACCATTTACCTGAAAATGAGATATAGTCCATGAGACAGCCTATGGACAAAAGTGCCACTGTTTCTAGAGAACAGAATAGACCTTTTTTGTAATCCTGGACAAATCATTTAAATATAAATAGGAGTAAATCTACACTCTCAATAAAAGGTTAACTAGTAAAAATAAAACCAGTTATATTACTGGACTGGAAGTAGCTCCTGCTCTGTGATGTAAGCAAAACCAATGTGTAGATATAAAACATTCAGCCCAGTACGTGGAACACAAATCTTCTGATGTGACTATAATCAACGGCGTCATTAAAAGACCTGACCTTGTTAGTAGTGCTAAAAAAAACTGAAGCATTTCAGTACGACATATCAGTCTCTAAATAATGTGATAAAATTGTAGTTCTGTGTGTATCATTGATGGTGTATGTCCAGGGTTCTTGAGGATCTCCTGGTGGTTCCAGGCTCTGAAACAATAATTGTCTCCAAAGATTCAGTAGAAGACAGCACCATTTGGAGTTGATTTTGGAGCAATCACTATTGCAAAGTCTATTTTATATGGGCTGATTAATAAATAATAGTGCCACACCTGTCCATGGTTGCATCTGGTATTTTAGCTGAATGCTAACCCCCCACCCCCATACACATTAGATATTCGTCTGGTCAAGGACACTTATATCAATATTATGTTCTGTATAGATGGATGTTGGGCCCTCATGATAATCTCCTCTAGTGGACCCAATGAAAAACAGCCCAGTACTGGTACTGGTAGTAGGTTCATGTAGCCTAGGAAATCATTTATTTTGATATAAAACTATATGAAATAAGTGAAAAAATCATAGTGGGGCCCTACATGTGTACTAGCAGTTCTAGAGGTAATAGAAGCACCAGTAGTACTGTTATACTAACTGTTACTCTAAGGGGTTCCAGTGTAATATGAATGTTATCTATTGGACTTCATACCAGTGGACATTAGACTATAGGGTTGACAGTGTAATGATGGAGTCATGAATTGTCTGCAACAACACAAGCTCCATTTTCAGTTTATTTCCTAAACTTTCCAGAACTGGGAAGGGTTACCGTATTTCTTACCTGGTTAAGGTAGAAGAATGTCAAATGCATAGCCTTGGGGCCAGGTGCCTCCCTGACTCAATGTGAATCAGAGCTTTTGTTTTAGGAACTAACGCTGTACACTCATACAATACCTCCTCCTGCATGAGTGAAAGCACTTTGTGTAAGGAGACTTAAGAGAAGAAGAAGAAAAAAAGGGGGAGGGGGGGTGTTGTAATACGATGAAACGCGTACAGTAATGATGAATCCCGCTTCTCTTGCAAATGTTGGCATGCAAATCAAATCTGATGACTCTGTAAAAGGACCAATGCTTACGTAAAAGTCACACCCATATCCACTTGTATAAAAAGAAGGATGGGAAGTCTGGATTCCTACACCTAACCAACTATCAAAGGTAGCACTTATACAGACAGGTGTTAGAAATACATCATGTCCTCCTCATACAGTATCAGGCAGAGCACGACATCCTCTGGATCCTCAGGTGGATTGGGATTAGGTGTCCATGGTGGTGGCTCAAGTCGGTTGTCTGTAGGTAGTTACAAGCCATCTAGCATCCATGGAGGCAGTGGTGGCAGAAATATCTCCATCTCCACTTCTAGAGTGATGTCCTCTGGGGCTAGCGGGCTTGGAAGTAGCCTAGGTGGTGGATTTGGTGGTCTAGCTGGTGGGGTAGGTGGGGGCTATTCATCTAATTATTGCTTTGGAGGTGGACTTGGAGATGGTCTTCTCCAAGGAGGTGAGAAGGAAACTATGCAAAACCTGAACGACCGTCTGGCCTTATACTTGGACAAAGTACGCTCCCTGGAGAAGGCCAATACTGAACTGGAGATTAAGATTCGTGAATGGTATGAAAAACAAGCACCAAGGCCAGACCATGACTACAGCAATTATTACAAAATCATTGAAGACCTTCGCAACAAGGTAGGACAAACATTTTGTTACATTTTTAGTTCTCTCATACATCCATGTAGAGTACTGTTATATATGTGGATGCTGTATGTTGCTGTATGTATACGAGAATGGTTTGTATCCATGTGTGAATAATGGTTTCCTGTATCTTGAACTATTAAGTCCCAAGTAGCCCATAAACAAAACATTACAACACATCTGATGTATACTGTACCCAGCAAGTACTAAAACTGCTGCTAGATTTGTTAAGACTGTAGACTACACCTTTAAGGTAACCTCACTAGATACTTTCTGATTGTATAACTAATCACATTGAACAATTACCTTCCCATACTATCTGCCTATCATTGATGCATACAGATGATGTCCTCAATATGGGGCTTGTATGACTGTGCGAGTTTAACATGAGAAATGCTAAGTTATTTATTTCATTCAAATTAAATTTATATCAAGGCCTGGTATCAGGTTAAAAAAAGAGGCTCATTAATATAAGATGGTAAGGAGAAAAATAATTATATGGGTGTAATTATATGGTACTAATGTTTTCTACAGCACTGTACTGAAATTGCCATTACTCACATCAGTTCCTGACCATAATGGGGTTCATAATTTAATGTCTCTAACACAAACACACAAGGATAATTTCATACATATCCAACTTCACAAATGCCTGGAAAAACTCACATACAAACTCTATGCAGATGTTGCCCTTGTTTGGATTTAGGTTTAGGGCCACATTGATGAAAGATAACAGTTCTACAGTGGCAGAATGAGGGTCAATGGCCTTCTCAACCGCTAGGCATTTGGGCACTGACAGAAGGTTTATGTTACCATATAGATTTCATATAGGACACATAATAGGACTTTATAAAAAAAAATGTTCACATCTGCATTACCATATCAGGTTTTTCCAACTTTTGGTCCTACAGTTACAGGTGGACACAGACAGCAGAGGGCCCCTGTGCCAAAACATTATATGGGCCCTTTGCTTCCAAATAACTCATCATTGTCTCCTTAGCAATCTAATAGACAGTACATAGCTGCTTTACTGATTGAGGTGGAACCCCCTGACACTCTGGGCCCTTATGTCCATATACAATGGAATATAATAGCTTGCTATAGATGATAACCAGAATATGCTTTTTTTGAACTCTTAGATCCTCAATGCTACCATGGACAATGCCAGCTTGCTCCTTCAGGTTGATAACTCCAGATTGGCTATTGGGGACTTCACGACCAAGTAAGTGTTTTGCCCTAGTTATATGTGACATGAGTATATAACTTTGCCTATTGGTAATCATTTTGGTGATTCTTTGTCATTGCAAGACCAGTCAAGAATCATAACTTGGCATTGCATAAATGATTCCAGAATGTCGAGTGGTTACTGACTTGTCCTACATTACACAGGCAACCTATTGATTTGTATGGGACCATGTGATGTTTATTTTCACCAGTGGTGGTGTTGCAGAGAAACTGAGTCATTACTACCAGATTTCCCAACACATTACAGCAGGTCATTGGTCCCTGCTTGGGAATAATTTGTGATCAACTTATAGACAAATAACTCTTCTAGCAAGTAAGGATTTGCAAAAGTGGAAAAGCCTTACAGCATGCCATCATCAAAAGATGAGTTATATTTTGTCTTATCTCCTTTCAATCAGGTATGAAACTGAAATGAACCTGCGTATGAACGTTGAGAGTGACATCAATGGACTACGCAAAATTTTGGATGAACTTACCCTTACTAGATCAGATCTGGAGGTCCAGCTTGAGAGCTTGAAGGAAGAAATGGCTTACCTGAAGAAGAACCATGAAGAGGTAGGACTGATGATCACGGAGATTAGATTTTTTTAGGCAGTATTCAAAAAGATATAGGCCATAACGCTTATTTTGTTGTATAGGAAATGAATTCTCTTCGTGGACAAGTTGGCGGCCATGTCAATGTAGAGATGGATGCTGCCCCAGGTATTGACCTAAGTAAGATTTTGTCTGACATGAGAGACCAATACGAAGGGATGGCTGCAGAGAACCGTAAGCAAGTTGAGGCCTGGTACTTCAAGCAGGTGAGCAAAAATGTTAATTTGGAATGTTTCTCAATGGCTATCATGTCGAGCAACATATTCACCCTTCATATTCAATATTCATGCCATAGACAGAGGAACTGAACAAAGAAGTTGCAAGCCACAGTCAACAAATCCAGTCCAGCAAAACAGAAATGACCGACCTCAAACGTACCATCCAAAGCCTGGAGATTGAATTTCAGACACAAATAAGCATGGTGAGATCTGGTTCCAATATTAACTGTGATATGTTCCATTATTATATAACAGCTTATCCTAAATGGTACTCTCTTCTATAGAAAGCGGCACTGGAAGGCACCTTAGCAGAAACGGAAGGCCGGTACTGTATGCAGCTCTCTCAGATACAGGACATGATCAGCAGTGTTGAAGCTCAGCTAGCAGAATTACGGTCAGATATGGAACGCCAGAGCTATGAGTACAAAATACTCATGGATGTGAAGACCCGTCTGGAACAGGAAATCGCAACCTACAGACGTCTCTTGGAGGGTGAAGATACCAGGTAAGTAAAAATACAAGGATATTGACCACTAACAAAAATGGGCAATCATTGGGTTAGACCACAAAGTTAAAGTGATTGCATCCTAAGGTGTCAATAAATGAACAAGCATGCCATTGTTGCATCCTCCAATGCCTTGCTTATGTCATCAGTATAGTGTGGGATCCCATGTTGGAAACATGGAAAGCTTAATTCTCGGCCCAATCAAGCCTTATTAGACCAGTGTAGACAAATACATAACCTTGGTAATGCCTCTTTGGTTTACCTTGGCAGTTGCAGCCAGAGGCATAAGGTGAAGTTCCTGGCCCGCAGATGCAGTTTCCGTAATCTGTTCCTCTGCCATTATGTACCATTTATGGCATGTGGAAGAGGGGTTGTCGGGTGCCTTTCAGCATCAGAGCCCAAGAATGTTTCCTTGGCAGCTGATTTTTGCTATCAGAGTCATAAGCTAAAGTTCCTGGGCCCAGTCCCTTAATGCAAAATATATAACCTTCTCACAAACTATTATGTATCGATCATAGTATATTGAGGCATCCAAGCCCAGAAGTGGGAGGGACCTTATTTCTGCCTTATTCTATTTAATATCTAAGACAACAGTCTCCTTTGGGGATACAGACTTGAATCTTTCCATTATTCTATATGGAAACCCTTCAGGCCTTAAATATGCTGCCAATGACAGATGATGCCAAATACATATTTTCTGAAAGCAGTGATTAACTATTTATTCGCTCTCTTTTTCTTTTTCCCACAGTATTTCATACAAAGAATGTAAGTATATTATATTCCCAGATTTTTTATTAAAATAATATTAACTTATGTTGGAACTGCTGAGATGTGCCAATAGTATCTCAAAATTGTCCTAACACAACTGAGGTCTTTAAGGGGTTGTCCACGATTTTTAAATTGATGGCCTATCCATAGGATAGGTCATCAATGTCAGATCAGCAGGGGACTGCCTCCTGACACCCTCTTTGATCAGCTGCTCTGCAGGAAAAGCGCCAGGACTACACAACTCTGTCCATTATGTGGAAACAGTGAACAGAGTTGTGTACTTCCAATACCTATTTTTGTGCTGGAGCTACTCTAGAGCAACCAATCAGCAAGAGTGTTGGGAGACATACCCCTCCACTGATCTGATATTGATGACCTATCCTAAGGTTACTCCATCAATATAAAAATCATGGAGAAACCCTCAAACCATAATTGTACCTTAGAGAGTAACAATCTTTCAGTTGGGTACATTTTATTATGTATTAGGCTTGTGGAATACCTTACAGCCAAGAACAATGTAAGATACCAGCTGCTAGGTCTTCCTTTTCAAGTACCAATAATTTCATGACTGCATCTTCTGTGCATATGTCACTTTTTGACTTGGGTAGCACTTCATTCTCCACCAAGCTCCACTTGGCCACCTATCATTATATAAAATCCATATGTACAGAAGATTAAACTGAATTTCTCACTACAGTCTTGGACTGTTATCTGCAGTAATACATGAGAAGTACTGCAGATAAGATCACGATTTATTATTTTCCTACTGCTCCCTGTTCCCCTGCTGTTACTGCTCAGAGCTGTGCTGAAATACACTGTCAGGACTGCTGCGCATTAAACACATTGTCAGGACTGCTGCGCATTAAACACATTGTCAGGACTGCTGTGCTGAAATACACTGTCAGGACTGCTGCGCATTAAACACAATGTCAGGACTGCTGTGCATGCACACAAGTCCTCTGCATTAGCACAGCACAGCAGTCCTGACTGTGTATTTCAACACAACTTTGTGTTCTCACAACAGGGGAACAGGGGCAGTAGGAAAATAAAAAATAGACTCCTCATGTGCGGCACTAACTGCAGATAATAGCCCAGAAACTTGGTGGCAATACCCAATAAGAATTGAGCATGTCAGATGTAACAGAGCCATATTTGTTATTTGGCCTGATTCATAGTGATATCCCAATGGTTTACATATGGTATTTACACAAGGCCACTAGTTTAGTTACTATGATGCATGCATAATACAGCCTCACAGCATACACACATACAAATTCAGCTTATATGGGGGTGGGGCAGACATTAAAATTGACTAATTTGATGACCTTTTTTTCATTCAAGCTATTTATTTGCAATTTTCCACTAAACTATTTTTTGAAATAATTGCAGCCCCTAAAACCATACGACAAATCCGTACCATTATTCACGATACCATTGACGGAAAAGTGGTGTCCTCACAGGAGAAAGTCCAGGAATCAACCTACTAATCTAAACCTGTCGCCATATTCAGCACAGATTTCTGCGATGCAATATATCTAATATAACTTGTTTTAGTGGCAGGCAACCTGTGGTACTCCTGTTGTTTAGGAATTTAAAATCCCAGAATGCATATGGGTATCTGAGGTTCTGCAGCAGCTGGGGAGCCATAGACTACACAAGCCAACTCTGCCCTGCAATCATAAAGATGACCATTATCGTGTGCTGAGTTAATCGATAAGGTCACTGACACCAATTTATGTCTGTATTTCTTGTGCTACTTTTTGAGGCCTCTCTATTTTCTATATCTAATAAACTCATCAGCTTTCTCATGCACTTCTGTCATGTCTGCCTGATTTATTGATTCTTATATCTGGTTATTTTGAAGTGTTAGTAATTTAAACCTTAAAGGGAATGTTCACCCTTGAATATTGGTTTTGTAACCTAATAGATCAATAATTCTGTGTTGATAATATATCTTTATAGATGCTCAGTTTGATTGATGCAGAGCTCCAGACACACCTAGAGTTAAATTATACTCTCTGGTTGCCTGCAGTCACCACTAGGGGGAGATAAGTATCTAACTGCATACATTGAGCTGAACAGTAAAATAATATTCAGTAAACTCTGAAAAGGGTTTTACCGCTAACAACACTTATCCCATACTTGTCCACTGTCCTGGAATGTCTGGGAAGCTCCTGGAAAAAGGAGAGACCTCCCAGACTACTAGAATAGATGGCAAATCATCTGGCACTGCATGGATTGCTGCTTTGTCCTAGATAGCAGCCCTCCATGTACTTTGACTACCTGTGACGGCAGGAGATTGCGTAATGTAGACACAGGGGGTCCATCAGGGGCGTAGCTAAAGGCTCATGGGCCCTGGTGCACGAGTTCATCTTGGGCCCCCTACCCTCAATACCCCTTCCTAACACCACCAGATCCCTGCGCTCCCATGCCCGCCCGCCCAACGGCAGAGCTAAAATCTCACCAATACATTTTATATTCTGACCCCCATAACTTTTTATTTTTATGTGTATGGAGCTGTGTCAGGGCTCATTTTTTGCGGGCGGCCTGTACTTTTCATTGATACCATTTTGGGGCATGTATGACTTTTTGATCAAGGGTGAATTGCATTTTTATATATTTTTTTAAATATATTTTTTGCTTTTTTTACTCTTTTTAAGAGTAAGTGTAGTACAGTATAGTTCTGCTGCATGCACCTACACACACACACACAGCCCCACTGTACTCATTACATATGCAGTATAGCTCTGCTGCATGCACCGACCTTACACACACACAGCTTCACCATACACATTACATATCTAGCTCTGCTGCACGCACATTCTCACACAGCTCTGCTCTACACATTACACATATAGCACTGCTGCATGCACATTCACACACAGCCGTGCTGTAACATTACACATATAGCCCTGCTGCACAAACATTCACACACAGCTCCACTGTACACATTATATGTACAGCTCTGCTGCAGCCTGCATACATTACCCACACACAGCTCTGCTGTACACATTAGGCTACTTTCACACCTGCGTTCGGGTGTCCACTTGTGAGCTCCGTTTGAAGGGGCTCACAAGCGGCCCCGAACGCATCCGTACTGCCCTAATGCATTCTGAGTGGAGGCGGATCCGCTGAGAATGCATCCACCTGCCAGCGCTCAGCCTCCGCTCCGCTCAGTGAGCGGACACCTGAACGCTGCTTGCAGCGTTCGGGTGTCCGCCTGGCAGTGCAGAGGCAAGCGGATCCGTCCAGACTTACAATGCAAGTCAATGGGGACGGATCCGCTTGAAGATGACACCATATGGCTCAATCTTCAAACGGATCCGCCCCCATTGACTTTCAATGTAAAGTCTGGACGCATCTGTTCAGGCTACTTTCACACTTAGAATTTTTTTTAAACTATAATGCAGACGGATCCGTTCTGAACGGATCTAAACGTCTGCATTATAGGAGCGGATCCGTCTGAGCAGACATCAGACGGACCCACTCTGAACGGCAGTATGAAAGTAGCCTTACACATACAGCTCTGCTGCACACACGATCACACACAGCACCACCGTACACATTACATACACTGCTCTGCAGCAGTTTATACAGACAGTTCTTCTGACCAATTGCAGTGCTGACTCCTCCTACACACGTGATCATGACATCATCAAAGGTCCTTTATACTACCAAACGGTCAGGTACTGTAGCTCTGTAGGGTCTACCATAACATCTGCCTTTCAGGGGTGTGAGGAGGTGAGTGATTACCGACATTCCTCATGTGCTCAGAGTCAGAGGCTCTGCTGGAACAGAGACAGTGCAGTCTCACTGGCAACCAAACCCGGCGGTCAGCAGCACACAGCTGCTCACTTCTCTTCCTGACCTGAAGCTGCTCCCCCTCCTCACTTCGCCTGCCCTGCACAGTGCACGCCGGGCTCGCCTCTCAGCCTCCGCTCCGCCCCCTATGTGATTTTAGCTAGCAACTTAGCTGAAGGCCGCGCCGCCCGCAGGTACGGCTTTACCGTGGCTCTCCTGGCTTGAGGGGGCCCCGTCGCAATTGCGACCCCTATAGCTACGCCAGTGGGGTCCATCCAAAGTGCATTGAGATGGCGGGTGCTAGATGAGAAGGGGAAGACGGCTGTACAAAGTGGCATGGGCTAAGAGGGTGTGGCCAGTCTCCTGGAACCACTGCATACAAAACTGCTTAGTATGACCTATTTTTTACTGATATGAAAAGTAGGGGATAGGCATAAGTGTCTGATCACTGGCTGTGCAACCGCTGAGGCCTGTAGCAACCACAACTTAGTTCCCCATGAGAATGGAGGGGTATTGCATGTGTGACAGCTGCTCCATTCACTTCTGTGGGAGTGTAGGGAATATAGTACTATGGATAAGAAATAAGGGTTAATAGTGCCCTCTAGTGGGGAATGAATTATTCTATGCAGGGGTCTAAGAATTGAGCTCTTTCCAATATAAAGATATATTAAGAGATTAATCAGTACAAAATTTTTGGCCTAAAAACAACATGATGGTTGAAGACCATGTGATATGGTAATGACTTACATGGTTCAAGAGAAATTAGATTTCAAGTGAGGCCGGGCTAGAGGTTTACCCTAAGGGTAGGCCTGCATGAAGAATTTTGGTGCCAGGGGCCCGGTAAGTGTAGGGTTAAATGTATGGCGGGTTAGTAAGGGTGGAGTTAGGGGGGACCTTATTTAAGGGGGTTCAGCTTGGACGCCATTTTAGAGTTAGTGAAAGAAGCGTAGAAGCAGACCTACCATGCAGGCAGTGGAGGAGTTGTTTGAGCGGTTGCGGGCGGCAGGGGAGGCCCGTGGACCGGAGTGGTTACAGGAGCAGCTGGCTGGCTTGCTTCAGGGGGAGGCGGCGGGTATAGCTGGCTCGTCGCCAAGTGCACAACGGCCGCGGCGGGTCCGGCCGCCGGCGCGCCTTAGCCCCAGCGAGACCACCCGGGCTCGGCGCAGGAGCCCCTCTAGGGACCCTCCACAGGTGGGGGATAGTGGGCGCACCTCGGCCCTGTCCTCCAGAAGTGGGAGGAATCCGGGTGCGCAGCGGAGCCCTGAAGGAGGCAGGGACGTCTTTCCCCTGCCTTCACCTGCAGTCAGCGTGGGATCTGGAGCTGGGTCGGCGGGTTCCTTGCTCCCCCTGGTGGCAGGAACGTCCGCTCGGCGTGGGAGAGTGAGGAGCAGGAGGACGGAGCCTGTGCCAGTAGTGGCCACTAGAGGGCGCAGGGCTCCAAAGGATCACGGGCAGGTGTCTCCTGGCCTGGGACTGCACGAAGAATCGGTGAGGGCTGAAGAGTTTGAGAGCGCACCCAGCATGGACGCCGCTGGGGTGCAGACGTCGTGTGGTTTCAGCGCAGCTGGAACGTCCGTGGAGTCGTCAGTGAGTATCGTTCGTCCGGAGTCAGGATCAGCGGCTGATGGGTTCACAGCGCCCAGGCAGCCAGGTGAGAACATGTGGGGTGCTTTGCAGTCATTGATTAGTAGCCCGGGGGGTGTGGGGGCTGGGGGAGGTCACGGGGAAATAGTGGGGGGTTTGGGGCAATTTTTGACTAGTTTGGCGGGATGGGTTTCAGGTTTGGGGGTGGCGGGTTCGTCTCCGTTGCCGGCATGGGGGGTCGGTAGTGGTTTAGGGGGGGTCGGCTAGGGACGCTCAGTCGCGGGTCCTAGGATCGGTGTCAGTTCAGACGCAGGTGGGGGGGTGAGGAGGAGAGGCCTAAGGTTAGCGACGCGGCGAAGGGTGAGGTGTACGTCTGTTTTGAGGGGCCGTTGGGGGCGCACTTAAAGCAGGATGTTCGTGAGCGGATATGGCGGGGGGGGGAGTATGTTGAAATTTTTTCGCTTCTTCCCCTGGAGCGTTTTAACTGGGAACGAGTGGGTGAGGGAAAAAAGAAGGAAGACGAGAAGCGTCGGCATAGACTCATACCGCGTACGTTTGCCAATTGGTTGCAGGCGTTTGCGATCTTGGCGAGTGTCATTGGAGAAAAGACGCCTGAGTGTTGCTCGTCCTTGTTTTGCTATTTGGATACGATTGGGGAGGCGTACCGGGTATATGGGGGGGCTGGGTGGCTTAGGTACGATGATCAATTCAGACAAAGGAAGGTGGTTAGGCCGAATATTCGGTGGGACCATAAAGATATTAGTTTTTGGTTGCGGGTGACCGCATTGGGGCGGCAGGGGCAGTCCTTTCGGGGGGATACGGGGGGGGGGGCACCGGGACAGTCTACGGTGTCAGCAGCGTCCGCCAGGGGATTGTGTTTCCTCTTTAATGACGGTAACTGCAGGTTTGGCGCAAAATGCAAGTTCAAGCATGGGTGCACAACTTGCGGGGGTAACCACGGGGCTAACCGGTGTTTCAAAGGCGGGAAACACAGAGGGTCAGACTCGGCTGCAAAAGGGTCAGACTCCAGTTCGGGTGGGAAGGATGGAGTGGTACTTAAATAGGTATGCTAGGCGGGAGGCGGCGGAATTGTGAAGACGCGTTTTTTTGGAGGGGTGGTGGTACTGCAAAGAAATTTGTGGTTGGCTTTAGAGTTTCCTGAGGTAGTCTCTGAAAAGTTGGCAAAGGAGGTTGCCTTGGGCAGGATGGATGGGCCGTTTGAGGGGGTGCCGTTAGCTGGCTTAAGGGTGTCGCCAGGGCTAAGACAAGGTCCACCACCAACAGAGGCTGAGCTGCCCAAGTGCACCCCCCCCCCATCTACCCCACCAGACATTTAGATGTTATTTATTCCTGCAGCTCTAATGCTCTGATGATCACTGATCAGTAGATGACTCAAGCAAGCCCCCCCCCCACGTCATTTAGATATGTATGTTTGTTATTAATCATCTCCCACCCCAACCCACCCCAAGACACACCTAGGTTTTAGAGGAGGATAATAGGAAACAATATTTTTCATTCCACCTCAGCTCAGACCAGCCATCAGACCCCCAATGTTAATTAGACCTCAGCTCACAGGCACAGCCCCAATGCCTCAGATCAGACCCCCATGTCAGCCATCAGCCCTCCATGTCATATTTCTCCCCGTCCATGAAACAGACAGACTACAGACATTGTCTCCGGCCCATCATGTAACCCCATCCTCACCCATGTCACATTTCTCCCCCTCCTTTTGGTTGCTCTAACACCTAAAGAAAAAATAATAATTTAAAAAAACTGATGTTTCTCCAGATGATCTTATGCTAAAAGTCGTGGTAATAGAGTCTCAAAGGTCTATAGAAGCAGGTACACAATTTTTACAAACCTTTGAGACTCTATTAAGGCTACTTTCACACTAGCGTTCGGGGCTCCGCTTGTGAGTTCCGTTTGAAGGCTCTCACAAGCGGCCCCGAACGGATCCGTCCAGCCCTAATGCATTCTGAGTGGATGCGGATCCGCTCAGAATGCATCAGTCTGGCACCGTTTGTCCTCCGCTCCGCTCAGCAGGCGGACACCTGAACGCAGCTTGCAGCGTTCAGGTGTCCGCCTGGCCGCGCGGAGGCAAACGGATCCGTCCAGACTTACAATGTAAGTCAATGGGGACGGATCCGTTTGAAGTTGACACAGTATGGCTCAATTTTCAAACGGATCCGTCCCCCATTGACTTTCAATGTAAAGTCAAAACGGATCCGTTTGCATTATCATGAAAAAAAAATAAAAAATTTTTTTTTTTTTTGTTCATGGTAATGCAAACGGATCCGTTCTGAACGGATCTAAGCGTTTGCATTATAGGTGCGGATCCGTCTGTGCAGATACCAGACGGATCCGCACCTAACGCAGGTGTGAAAGTAGCCTAACACTACTATCAACATCAGGTCATTTAGAGAAACAGCAGGTTTTTTTAATTATGTTTTTCCTTTAGGTGTTAAAACATAACTTTCATTTGATTGCTGTAACACCTAAAGGAAAAATCTTTTTAAAAACATGCTGTGTCTCTAGATGACCTTATGTTGACAGTAGTGTTAATAGAGTCTCAAAGGTCTGTAAAAATTGTGTACCTGCTTCTATAGACCTTTGAGACTCTATTACCACGACTTTTAGCATAAGATCATCTGGAGAAACATCAGTTTTTTTAAATTATTATTTTTTCTTTAGGTGTTAGAGCAACCAAAAGGAGGGGGAGAAATGTGACATGGGTGAGGATGGGGTTACATGATGGGCCGGAGACAATGTCTGTAGTCTGTCTGTTTCATGGACGGGGTCTGTAAAAATAGGGTAACTGCTTCTATAGACCTTTCAGACTCTATTACCACTGCTATCAACATAAGGTCATCTAGAGACACAGCAGGTTTTTTATTTGTTTTCCTTTAGGTGTTCAAGCAATCAAATAAGTTATGTTTTAACACCTAAAGGAAAAAAAAAATATTTTAAAAACTTGTTCTTTCTCTAGGTGACCTTATATTTATAGTAGTGTTAATAGAGTCTCAAGGGTCTATATAAGCAGTTACCCTATTTTTACAGACCTTTGAGACTTTAGGTGTTAGAGTAAATTGCAATCAAATGAACGTTATGTGTTAAGATTAGGGTCAGAAGCAGACAAGCAGGGTTTTGTTTAGCCTCTTGGGTATTAGTTTTTACATTCATAAAGCTCCACATTGAGCTTCCAGCAGCAGACAGATGCCAGGGCACTTCTGTGGTCACCTCACCTGGGCACATGGTCTTTGCTCAGCAGAGTCCTGCCATACATGCTGGGTAGATGCTGCCTGGAATGGATTTGTTAGAAGGAGGTCTGTGACGTCACTGGTCACATGCTCCTTTATGGTCACATGATCCACTGTGAGAACGCCTGCCTCCTGCTGTGTTCAGCTCCAGAGACAAGGGGGTGTGAAAGGATGGACCAATGGCAGGGCAGCTAGCTGATACTGGCCTATCAGCAGCCTCCTGCTCCTATCTGTGGCTTAACACAAGCGCAGCTTAGGCTACTTTCACACTAGCGTTCGGAGCGGATCCGTCTGATGTTTCATCAGACGGATCCGCTCCGATAATGCAGACGTTTGCATCCGTTCAGAACGGATCCGTCTGCATTATTACTTAGAAAATTTTCTAAGTCTGAAAGTAGCCTGAGCGGATCCGTTCAGACTTTACATTGAAAGTCAATGGGGAACGGATCCGCTTGAAGATTGAGCCATATAGTGTCATCTTCAAGCGGATCCGTCCCCATTGACTTCCATTATAAGTCTGGACGGATCCGCTCGCCTCCGCACGGCCAGGCGGACACCCGAACGCTGCAAGCAGCGTTCAGGTGTCCGCTCACTGAGCGGAGCGGAGGCTGAGCGCTGGCAGGCGGATGCATTCTCAGTGGATCCGCCTCCACTGAGAATGCATTAGGGCCAGACGGATACGTTTGGGGCCGCTTGTGAGCCCCTTCAAACGGAGCGCACGAGCGGACACCTGAACGCTAGTGTGAAAGTAGCCTTAGAGTGAACACTGGCTGGGGAGGGCGCCCGGCAGCGCTGCTGGCAAGTGAGTGATTAAAAAAAAGTTTGTTTTTCCGCCCACCCCAAGCTGCGCCCTGAGGCTGGAGCCTCCCCAGCCTCTGTGTCGGCCCGGCCCTGGGTGTCGCCGCTGGGGCTGGTGCCTAAAAAAGAGCCTAACAAGTTTAGGCTTATACATCACTTGTCTTTTCCTAAGGGGGCGTCGGTCAATGATGGTATCGATCCGGACATTTGTGGTATATACGTCATTTGATGCGGCTGTGGCATGGGTTAAGAAGCTGGGTCCTGGGACGTTGTTGGCTAAGGCAGATATCGAGGCGGCTTTTCGGTTACTCCCGGTTCACCCGGATAGTTTACATCTGTTGGGTTGTTTTTGGGACGGGGGGTATTTTGTGGATAGATGTTTGCCTATGGGCTGTTCCGTGTCATGCACGTACTTTGAGGCATTTAGGGCTCTTTCACACTTGCGTTGTCCGGATCCGGCGTGTACTCCACTTGCCGGAATTACACGCCGGATCCGGAAAAACGCAAGTGTACTGAAAGCATTTGAAGACGGATCCGTCTTCAAAATGCGTTCAGTGTTACTATGGCAGCCAGGACGCTATTAAAGTCCTGGCTGCCATAGTAGGAGCGGGGGAGCGGTATACTTACAGTCCGTGTGGCTCCCGGGGCGCTCCAGAATGATGTCAGAGCGCCCCATGCACATGGATGACGTGTCCATGCGATCACGTGATCCATGCGCTTGGGGCGCCCTGACGTCACTCTGGAGCGCCCCGGGAGCCGCACGGATGGTAAGTATACTGCTCCCCGCTACACTTTACCATGGCTGCCAGGACTTTAGCGTCCCGGCAGCCATGGTAACCATTCAGAAAAAGCTAAACGTCGGATGCGGCAATGCGCCGAAACGACGTTTAGCTTAAGGCCGAATCCGGATCAATGCTTTTCAATGGGCAATAATTCCGGATCCGGCCTTGCGGCAAGTCTTCAGGATTTTTGGCCGGAGCAAAAAGCGCAGCATGCTGCGGTATTTTCTCCGGCCAAAAAACGTTCAGTTCCGGAACTGAAGACATCCTGATGCATCCTGAACGGATTTCACTCCATTCAGAATGCATTGGGATAATCCGATCAGGATTCTTCCGGCATAGAGCCCCGACGACGGAACTCTATGCCGGAAGAAAAGAACGCAGGTGTGAAAGAGCCCTTAGTTCATTCTTGGAATGGGTGGTGGTCGATGTGGCGGGGTGTTCGTCCATTATCCATTACTTGGATGATTTTCTGTGTTTGGGACCGGCGGGCTCGCGGGTTTGTTCTCTTTTGTTGGCTACGTTGCAGTCGGTTTTTGCGGATTTTGGGGTGCCGTTAGCGGTGGATAAGACGGTTGGCCCGGCGACAGAGTTAAGTTTTTTGGGCATTGTTATTGATAAGAAAAGGATGGAATGTCGGCTTCCGGAGGATAAGGTGGTTGATTTGCGGGCGGGAGTTGAGAGGGCGAGGCAGTCTGCGAAGGTTCGGTTGCGGGATCTGCAGTCGCTTTTAGGAAAATTGAACTTCGCATGTAGAATGATGCCTATGGGCCGAGTGTTTTGTCGTCGGTTGGCGGCCGCTACGGCGGGGGTGGTTGCACCACATCATTTCATTAGGTTGGGGCGGGAGTTAAAAAGGGATTTGGAGGTTTGGTCGGGTTTTTTGAGGGATTTTAATGGTAGGACGTTAATGATGGGCGAGGTGGTGGATAGTTTTGACTTTGAATTATTTACAGATGTGGCTGGTGGGGTGGGGTTTGGGGCTTATTGTCACGGCCAGTGGTGTGTGGCCCGTTGGCCGGAATCTTGGGTTGAGCGGGGGTGGGTCAGGAATTTGTGTCTCCTTGAGCTGTTTTCCATAGTTCTGGCAATGGTGTTGTGGGGGGATAGATTTAGGAACAAGAAGGTGCGGTTTCATTGCGATAACACGGGGATGGTACAGGCGATCAATGGTTTGACGGCTTCATCTCCACCCGTGGTTCGCTTGTTGCAGCATCTTGTGTTGCTTTGTTTATCATTCAATACATGGGTGGTAGCGGTTCATGTGCCCAGGGTTTCTAATAACATTGCGGATTCTCTTTCTCGTTTGCAGTGGGAGCGATTTCGGCAGTTGGCTCCGGAGGCGGAAGCGGAAGGCCTGGAGTGCCCGGGGTCGCTGTGGGGGCTATTGGAGGTACTGTAGCGGGGTTGTTGCGAGCGTCATTGAGCGCGGGTTCCTGGGCTGCGTACGGGAAGGCTTGGAGAGAATGGGAGCAGTGGTGTGCTGTTTTGGGGATGAGAGTAGATGACGGGGAGATACCGTTATTGTTGTTCCTGGGGAACGGGAAAGAGCAAGGTTGGTCGGTGGCGCAGTTAAACAAGTGTGTGGCGGGCCTGGCATTCGGTTTCAAGCTAAGGGGTATGGTGGACGTGATGAAGGCTTTTTTGGTGCGGCAGGTATTGAGGGGTTGGAGGAGGGGTCAGCGGACGGAGGATCGTAGGAGGCCAGTGTCGTTCTCTTTGCTGTTGAAGATTGGTAGACAGGTTGAGTTGATTGGTAGTTCCGTTGGGGAGGTTAGCTTGTTTCAGTTGGCCTTTTCCTTAGCCTTTTTTGGGGCTTTCCGTTTAGGGGAATTGGTGTCTAGAAGCGTCAGGGTTGCGGGTGGTCTGTATGGGGAGGATGTGGTTCTGCTGCAGGACAGGGTTGTGGTCCGGCTGCGGATGTCAAAAACTAATATGCAAGGTAAGGGGAGGTATGTTACACTTTTTTCAGTGCCAGAGTGCTTGTTGTGTCCAGTGAGATGTTTGCGAGTGTATAGGGAAGGGGTGTTTTTTGAGGGTGGCCCGTTGCTGAGGCATTGTGATGGGTCGTTTGTTTCCAGGTTTCAATTTGTGGCGGTGTTTAAAAAATGTTTAGTAGGGGCGGGGGTGGACCCAGCAGATTTCACGGGTCACTCCTTCAGGATTGGGGCAGCAACTGAAGCGGCTAGGTTGGGGTTAAGTGACGAGGTTATTAAAAGGATAGGGCGTTGGGAATCCATTAGGTTTCGGTCATATGTGCGTTTGGGTAGTTTGTAAGGGGTGTAATGTGACTTGAATTGTAATGTGTTTCTTTTGTTTGCGTTTTATTGCAGGCTCCAGTCCGGCGCTGGTTTGGATCATTGTACACTCGTTTGTTTTCTGGGGGGTGTTGAGGGTGGATGTTCGGGAAAAAGGACGGCAATTGGGGTTTGGCAGGGATGTCGCGGTGGTGAAGTGGCTAGGATCTAGAGGTATTTTGTGGGGCAGTGTGCTGAGGGAAGTTCATCGTTTTGTTCGGTTAGACAGAGCCCCTGATATTTTAGTGCTCCATGTTGGGGGCAATGACTTGGGGGTTAGACCGGCGAGGGAATTGATTAGGGATATCAAATTTGACCTTTTACGGCTGTGGTCATTGTTTCCGCAAATGGTGATGGTATGGTCAGATATTGTGCCTAGGAAAACGTGGCGGGAGGCGCGGTCTGTTGAAGGGGTGAACAGGGCTCGCATTAAGGTGAATAGGGCGATTGGACGGTTGAACGGGTCGTGGCCAAGAGTGGGGCGGTGGCAGTTAGACATGTGTATCTTGAGTCGGGCCTAGGTGGTTTTTGGAGGGCGGATGCCGTTCACCTTAATGCGGTTGGGATTGATCTGTGGTCACTGGGACTGCAGGGCGGAATTGAGAGGGCTCTGGAGATGTGGAGGAACGCGCAATCATGAGGTTTGAGTGGTCAAGTTGCGCGTTGTTGGCGGGGGGAGGTCCTCGGAGCTGGTGGAATGGGTTGGTGCTTGAGAATGAGAGGGCCTCAATGGTGGGGCTGGACTCTCAGCATTGGACACTCGGTTAATCGGTGAGGCATCCATCAGTTGGTGGCTCCGAGCTGGGTGTTTATGGCTGGAGGCAAGGTGGATTGTCCAGTTGGTGGTTGTTCTGGATGGATACATGTTGGGGCTTCTAGGACCTCCCTCGTCTGGGGTAATTCATTGTAATATATATTTGTATTTTTTGTTTAATAAATAACGGCTGCTGTGGCCGATTTAAATCCGACTCAAGTCTCTGTGTCTTATTGGTAAGGGGCAGGTTAAAAGGGGTAAAGGGTGGAGGGATTACGGGAAGAGGATAATTTGCTGGGGCCCAGAGAAATGGTCACCAATAATTTGCTCAAGTGAGGCCGGACTAGAGGTTTACTCTAAGGGTAGGCCTGCATGAAGAATTTTGGTGCCAGGGCCCGGTAAGTGTAGGGTTAAATGTATGGCGGGAAGCGGAGGGGCGGGTTAGTAAGGGTGGAGTTAGGGGGGACCTTATTTAAGGGGGTTCAGCTTGGACGCCATTTTAGAGTTAGTGAAAGAATCGCCCGCCCACCCTCCCTTTTGAGTAAGTGTTGGGGAGGTAGCAGGTGTTGGGGGTAGGGGTTCAGCAGGTATGGGGTAAGGTGTGGGTGGTTCGTTTAGTATGTCGCGGCAGTCGAGGCGGGGGGAGGTCCTCGGAGCTGGTGGAATGGGTTGGTGCTTGAGAATGAGAGGGCCTCAATGGTGGGGCTGGACTCTCAGGATTGGGCACTCGTTAATCGGTGAGGCATCCATCAGTTGGTGGCTCCGAGCTGGGTGTTTATGGCTGGAGGCAAGGTGGATTGTCCAGTTGGTGGTTGTTCTGGATGGATACATGTTGGGGCTTCTAGGACCTCCCTCGTCTGGGGTAATTCATTGTAATATATATTTGTATTTTTTGTTTAATAAATAACGGCTGCTGTGGCCGATTCAAATCCGACTCAAGTCTCTGTGTCTTATTGGTAAGGGGCAGGTTAAAAGGGGTAAAGGATTGAGGGATTACGGGAAGAGGATAATTTTCTGGGGCCCAGAGAAATTGTCACCAATAATTCGCTCATGTTGCCTTTGTGGGTAGGGAACTGATGAGGGTCCCTGAAGTACTTTACTGGTGGTCGGTGCTGTCATAGGGGACATTGTAGGGCTCAAATCATTATCTAAGCAGGCTAGTTTTCATATTGAGCGAATTAAAGGGATTGTCCAGTTTGAAGAGGAAAACTGACCACTCAGTGGATCGATATGTGATAAAAATAGATGATTACTTACCTGACAGATCCCACTACGATCTGTCAGGTAAGTAATCATGTATTCTTTATCACAGATCAATGACCTGAATTGTCCGGTTTCCTCTTGAAACTGTAGAACATTTGCTTTGTCGGGCAATTAAAGTGACCACTAGGCTCTTACCTGACGGGGTTTGTTTTGTAGTTAAAGGAGTTGTCCAATCAGGACTATTTCTTGATTGACCAGTGATGAACTTATCCCGAGAGACCTGGCAACTAGAACTCTGTAAGATACTATTGTCCTTCCATTTACCATGGCTCTTTTCTCTGACCAGTAATGTCTATGTACTCTAATAGGACACATGGACAGGGATTATCCTGATGGACAATTTTAAAAATAGGTGGAATGATGTTAAAGTAAATATATCACATATATTTTTTAAATAATTTATTAAATTATCAGCTTTTATTTTCTGATTATAGATTCCTTTTTATTCTATTTCCTGGACATGATTAAGGGAGCAGCCATCTTGCTTGAGCTGCTGTTAACAGCATTTAGAGATCTGCTTTACAGCAGCAGCCTGGGCTGTAGAAGCAATAGACTGGAGATGACTCATTGATTTCTATGTGAGAGATTTGTGACATGATGCTGGGAGGTACAGGTAGGGTGCTGCGACCATCACCTATTGTGAATGGTGGGTCCTGTGTCACCTATACAGAGAAGGTACCGCTCATTATAAGTGATGAGAAGTGCCTATAGAACAGAAAGTGTTGGCATATTAGCAGGGGTGTTGATAGGGTCTATCAAAAGACTCGCTTCACATGCTTTAATGCATATGTGGCAAATTCTTGATCTGACAGCCCCCTCCCATACATGCAGTGACTCACAGGCGATGTCTCCTCTGATTGTAGATGTTCTTTTTCCTTATCTTCTCCATTTGGCTCAGACCGCCATAACAACTGCTTCCAGCCATGTCTCTGCACAATTTGGCACACAGACATCCTAAGATCCTGTCTTTCCACCATGCTTCCCACTTTCTCATTACACAAACTTCCTATTCTTGTGCCCTAGTAGTGTCATCCTGCCCCCAATACTGTGCCTGTATGCCACCCCAATGCCCCTAAGTACTATACTGCATAATAATAGTGCCATACAGATAGCGCCCCACAGTAATAGTGCTCCCCTCAATAGTAATAATTCTGTCCCAGAGTGCCCTGATTAGTAATAGTGCCACTTACAGTACCCCCTATAGTAATAGTCTCCTCAAAATTGCCCACATTAGTAGTGTCCTTCAGAGTGTGCCCAATAATAATAATGCCCCTGTGGTGCCCCCAGAAATATTAATGATCTCATAGTGCCCTCAGTGGTTATAAAACCCATCAAAGTCCCCCCCCCCCTACAGTAGTGATAAAGACTTTAATGTTATTAAAGTCTACCATAGTATCCCAAGTGGAAGTAAAGCGCCCAATATTAATAATGCCCCCTGTAGTAATGATCTCCCTATAGTGCCCCCAACAGTAATAAGCCCACTATAGTACTCCCAGGAATAATTGCAACTTCCATTAGTGCTCATAGTAATGATTAGGTCCTATAATGCTCCCAATATTAATAAAGCCCCTTATAGTGCTCCCATTAGTAATCAGGCCCCCTATAGTGCCCCCAATAAGACTCCCTGTAGTGCTCCAGTAGTAATAAGGCTACTTTAGTGTCTCAGTAGTTCGCTCCACCAAAGTGACAAAGAAAAAAAAATACTCACCTGACTACCATTCAATCCCACTAACTCCATGCAGGCCGCAGGCCTCCTCCAGCCTTTGGCCTGAGATGCCTGCATCCTGGTGCAGGTGATCACGATTATGTCATACCTGCACCTGAATCCTTGTGCTATTGATATGTCCTTTCATAGGCTTCAGGCCTTGTGACCTTAGGGCTATGAGGTGTTCCCTTTGGTTCCCAAGCTCCAACACAATATTCATCTATATTGATGTCTTGAGATTGCTGATATAGTTTATTGTAGTGCTTAGACTGCGGCCCTAGACAAAACATTCAGAGCCCAAGCCCAGAATGTTTTGGGCTAGCAATGTCCGTGGTGGTAAAGGAAAGGTGTCACCAAAATTTTTATCTGACAGTTAAAACCAGATAGCGACACGTTTCCTTTTTTCGAATCTGTTTTCATTGTCTGCTTATGAATTTTTAAATTCTATTTCCTGAACTTGATTATGGGGGCGGCCATGTTACCTGAGCTATTCTTAACCGCATTAAGAAAACTACTTTATGGGCCATAGACATAATAGACAGGAGGAGACCTTATTAAGTTCTATGGGAGAGTTTTCCAGGCTGTGTGACCTGTGCAGAGGTCATTGTACAAGGAAAGTATATATTAGCTTTGATAATCACCTATTGTCAAAGGTGGGTCCTGTCTTATCTATACACAGAAGTGGTGTCATTACAGGCAGAATTAGAATGACAGTTAAGGAGATAACTGCAGTAAAGTGATCTGTACAGATCAAGAAGTGGCGTCTCTTATTAGGCTTAGTGGCCAGGATGAAAACTGCAGGATTTTATGTTTTTTGTTTAAATATAGATATTGATATGAAAAATTTAATATAACATCATCAAAAATTCTTTAAATATATGTTAAACATAAAACATGGTTTAAACCATAGGCTATTTTCTGATGACACATTCCCATAAAAAATTGTGCTATATTGCTAAAATATTCCCTATGGTCGATCCTTGGGACCTCCGCTGTTTCCTTAACGTCTTCCAGACACAGGGCGTACAGGTACGCCCTTATGTCCTGGTACTTAAGGACACAGGGCGTACCTGTACACCCTGTGTATTTTTGATCACCGCCACGCGGCGGGCGGTGATCGGAACCCAGTGCCTGCTCAAGTCATTGAGCAGGCACCTGGGGCAAATGTGCCGGGGGGTCCTGAGACCCCCCCGTGTAGGCAATCGCAGCAAACCGCAGGTCAATTCAGACCTGCGGTTTGCTGCGTTTCCGGGTTATTCGGGTCTCTGAGGACCCGATAACCCGGAACAGGATGGTGATCGGTGGTGTGTTTTTACCCCACCAATCACCATCCTTAGATCCTGAGTGGTGATGGTGACATCACCTCTCAGGATCGCCTCTGATTGGTAGGTGGGCGGGCGGGAGATTCAAATGTTGCCAGCACTCCTCTCCTCCTCCTTTTGTGTCCGGAGCCCGAGGAGAGAGGAGCGCTGCTGTGCACGTGTGGATCTGAGCCAGCATCACCCCATCTGTGCCACAGCACAGGGAAAGGTTGGGCTAGGCAGGGATAATAAAGGGAAAGTTAGTGTGAAAAAAGTTTTATTGCATCACCCTAAGTAGGGTGTCTGGGGTCCACAGCACAGTTGTGTGACCCTAGACCCCCCAGGGGTGCAGCCGCTTGCCCCCCTGCCCCCCCTCCCCCCCAACTTTTTTGGGGCGCAGGATTTTTTTTCTTTATGCGTACGCTGACTGTGGCTGGCACTCTTAGCGTCCGGCCACTGTTAGCGCATCGCACACCCCACCGCTGATCAACTTCGGACGGTTGATCAGCGGTATTGAATTTATTTATTTATTTATTTATTTTCACATTTTTCCCCTTTTTTTAGTTAGTCTTTTTTTTTTTTCCTGTTAGTTTTAGGGATAAGTCCGCGAACAACCGTGCCCCCACACACACGCACACCAAATAAAGATTTACACGCACACACACGCACGCACACACACACACACACGCAGACACACACTCCCCTATGGCCCGCCGGATGTTCTCGGCCGAGGAGGCATACGCCCAGCTTGCCTCTGAGTCTGAGAGTCCTAGTGGGGACGAGGATGACCCCACTTTCCTGTTGTCATCCGCGTCCTCCTCCTCATCTAGCAATGATGATGAGCCCCCAAGGCGGCAGAGATGCCGCCAGGCGGAGCAAGGGGATCGCCATGCTAGCGACCCTGTGGCTCACCCTAGTACGAGCAGCTCTGGGGCTCATACTAGTTTTCCGGCCCACCAGTTAAATCCACCGGAGCCCCCTGTTGGTGGACTTGTCTGGTGTACCCCAGAGCGATTTGATGATGAGTTTGTAGCCCAAATAGGAATCCAGATTTCCACAGTGGGCTTCACTGAATATGACTTTTTTAGTCTTTTTTTCAGTGACCAACTGGTAAATCTAATGGTGGAGCAGACGAACCTGTACGCCCAACAGTTCGTTGCTCAACACCCGGGCTTCTTTTTGGCTAGGCCCGGTGGCTGGACCCCGGTCAGTTCAGCCGAGATGAGGACATTTTGGGGCCTCGTGCTGCACATGGGCCTAGTCAAGAAACCTAGTGTCAGGCACTGGAGAGGGGACGTCCTCTACCAGACCCCACTTTACAGTACGGCCATGACACGTACCCTGTTTGAGGCCATTCGGAAATGCCTGCATTATTGAGATAATGCAGCATGTCCCCCCCAAGGTGATCCTGCCTATGACCGCCTGTACAAAATCAGGCCGGTCATCGATCACTTTGGGGCCAAATTTGTACAGGCCTATGTACCTGGAAGGGAGGTCGCGGTTGATGAGTCTCTCATTGCGTTCAAGGGGAGACTCATTTTCCGCCAGTATGTTCCCTCAAAGCGGGCGAGGTATGGCGTGAAGCTGTACAAACTTTGCGAGAGTACCTCAGGGTACACTTACAAGTTTTGTGTGTACGAGGGGCGAGATTCCCGTATTCAACCCCCAGAATGTCCCCCCACTCTGGGTGTTAGCGGGAATCTTGTGTGGGACCTTATGCACCCACTGCTAGATAAAGGTTATCACCTGTACGTGGATAACTTTTATACTAGTATCCCCTTGTTCCAGTCCCTCGCCGCCAGATCCATGTCCGCTTGTGGGACCGTGTGGAAAAATCAACGCGCCCTCCCTGCCCACCCCCGTCAGGTACCTATCCCCAGGGGTGAGACCCGTGCCCTTACCAGTGAAAACCTGTTGCTGGTCAGATATAAGGACAAGAGGGATGTCCTTGTACTGTCCACAATTCATGGTAACGGCATCACCCCTGTCCTTGTGCGAGGTACCGCGGCAACGGTCCTCAAGCCCGATTGTATCGTCGTCTACAATCGGTATATGGGAGGAGTTGATCTCTCTGATCAAGCCATATAACGCCATGCGCAAAACCTGGGCATGGTACAAAAAAGTTGCGGTCTACTTGGTGCAGGTTGCCTTGTACAACTCTTTTGTGCTGTCCCGGAGCGCTGGCAACACAGGGACATTCCTTCAGTTCTATGAGGCAGTCCTCAAGGCCCTGATCTTTTCGGACCGGGAAAGAGCAGGCCGGAGTACCTCGGGAACTGGAGGCGCCCAGATAATCCCTGGCCAACACTTTCCAGGTGTGGTCCCCCATACTGGAAAGAAGGGACGAACCCAAAAAAAGTGCAGTGTGTATTGCAGGAGGGGGATACGGAAGGACACCACTACTCAGTGCCACACGTGCCCCGATCATAACAGGCCTCTGCATTGACGGTTGCTTCAGGGAGTACCACACTTCCATGGAGTACTAAATTTATATCCCAATTTAGCCACTGACAATCGGATAAAAAAACTGTTTCTCAGACTTGAGACAAAAAAAAATTGTAAAAACAAAAATAATAAAAAAAAAGTATACAAATTAGGTATCGCCGCGTCGGTAATAATCTCCTCTATAAAAATACCCCATGACCTAACCCCCCAGATTAACACGGTCCAAAAAATAAAGATAAAACGGTGCGAAAAAAGAACTTTTTGTCACCTTACATAACAAAAAGTTTAATAGCAAGCGATCAATAAGTCATATAGCCCCCAAAATAGTGCCAATAAAACCGTCCTCTCATCCCGCAAAAAATTAGCCCCTACATAAGATAATCGGCTAAAAAACAAAATGACTCTTAGACTTTAGAGATACAAAACTTTTTTTTTGGTATCAAAAAGGATAATATAGTCTAAATCCTAAATAATTGTAAAAAAGTTGACTTATTAGGTATTGCCGCGTCCATAAGAATCTCCTCTATAAAAATATCCCATGACCTAACCCCCCAGATTAACACGGTCCAAAAAAAAAAAAAAACGGTGCGAAAAAAGAACTTTTTTTGTTACCTTACATAACAAAAATTTTAATAGCAAGCGATCAAAAAGTCATATAGCCCCCAAAATAGTGCCAATAAAACCGTCCTCTCATCCCGCAAAAAATGAGCCCCTACATAAGATAATCGGGTAAAAAAGACTCTTAGACTTTAGAGATACAAATTTTTTTGTTGGGGTATCAAAAAGGATAATATAGTCTAAAACCTAAATAATTGTAAATGTAGACTAATTAGGTATCGCCGCATCCGTAAGAATCTCCTCTATAAAAATACCCCATGACCTTACCCCCCAGATTAACACGGTCAAAAAAAAAAAAACGGTGCGGAAACAGCCATTTTTGGCACTTTTCCATTTCAATCCGGGTTAACAACCAAACAAAACTTAACATTTATTACCCTGATACTGCAGTTTACAGAAACGCCACATTTGTGGTCGTAAACTGCTGTGTCACTAAAAGGCAGGGCGCAAAACGAAAGGACCGACATGGTTTCTGGAAGGCTGATTTTGATGGCCTTTTTTATTGACACCATGTCCCTTTTGAAGCCCCCCTGATGCACCCCTAGAGTAGAAACTCCCTAAAAGTGACCCCATCTAAGAAACTACACCCCTCAAGGTATTCAAAACTGATTTTGCAAACTTTGTTAACCCTTTAGGTGTTCCTCAACAGTTAATGGCAAATGGAGATGAAATTTCAGAATTTCAATTTTTGGTAACCTTACCTCACAAAAATGTAATATAGAGCAACCAAAAATCATATGTACCCTAAAAATAGTCCCAAAAAAAACTGCCACCTTATCCCGTAGTTTCCAAAATGGGGTCACTTTTAGGGAGTTTCTACTCCAGGGGTGCATCAGGGGGGTTGAAACAGGACACAGTGTAAATAAACCGGTCCATAAAAATCAGCCCTCCAAAAACCACACGGCTCTCCTTTCCCTCTATGCCCCGCCGCGTGGCCGTACAGTAGTGTACGATCACATATGGGGTGTTTCTGTAAACGGCAGAGTCAGGGCAATAAAGATACAGTCTTGTTTGGCTGTTAACCCTTGCTTTGTTAGTGGAAAAAATGGGTTAAAATGGAAAATTTGGCAAAAAAATAAAATTCTCAAATTTCATCCCCATTTGCCAATAACTCTTGTGCAACACCTGAAGGGTTAACAAAGTTTGTAAAATCTGTTTTTAATACCTTGAGGGTGTAGTTTCTTAGATGGGGTCACTTTCATGGAGTTTCTACTCTAGGGGTGCATCAGGGGGGCTTCAAATGGGACATGGTATAAATAAACCAGTCCAGCAAAATCTGCCTTCCAAAAACCATATGGCGCACCTTTCCCTCCATGCCCTACTGTGTGCCCTTACAGTAGTTTACGGCCACAAATGGGGTGTTTCTGTAAACGGCGGAGTCAGGGCAATAAAGATACAGTCTTGTTTGGCTGTTAACCCTTGCTTTGTTAGTGGAAAAAATGGGTTAAAATGGAAAATTTGGCAAAAAAATGAAATTCTCAAATTTCCTCCCCATTTGCCAATAACTCTTGTGCAACACCAGAAGGGTTAACAAAGTTTTTAAAATCAGTTTTGAATACCTTGAGGGGTGTAGTTTCTTAGATGGGGTCACTTTTATGGAGTTTCTACTCTAGAGGTGCATCAGGGGGGCTTCAAATGGGACATTGTGTAAATAAACCAGTCCAGCAAAATCTGCCTTCCAAAAACCATATGGCGCACCTTTCCCTCTACGCCCTCCTGTGTGCCCGTACAGTAGTTTACGGCCACATATGGGGTGTTTCTGTAAACGGCAGAGTCAGGGCAATAAAGATACAGTCTTCTTTGACTGTTAACCCCCTGCTTTGTTAGTGGAAAATCAGTTTTGAATAGCTTTAGGGGTGTCGTTTCTAGAATGGGGTCATTTTTGGGTGGTTTCTATTATATAAGCCTCACAAAGCGACTTCAGACCTGAACTGGTCCCTAAAAATTGGGTTTTTGAAAATTTGTGAATAATTTCAAGATTTGCTTCCAAACTTCTAAGCCTTGTAACATCCCCAAAATATAAAATATCATTCCCAAAATGATCCAAACATGAAGTAGACATATAGGGGATGTAAAGTAATAACTATTTTTGTAGGTATTATTATGTATTATAGAAGTAGAGAAATTGAAACTTGGAAATTAGCTATTTTTCGGTAAATTTGGTATTTTTTTTATAAATAATTTTTATTTATTTTTTACTTCATTTTGTCATGAAGTACAATATGTGACGAAAAAACAATCTCAGAATGGCCTGGATAAGTCAAAGCGTTTTAAAGTTATCACCACTTAAAGTGACACTGGTCAAATTTGTAAAAAATGGCCTGGTCCTTAAGGTGAAATAAGGCTGTGTCCTTAAGGAGTTAAAGAATCAAGCCATAGCTTTATGGGTGTCCATTTGAATTTTTTGTCTTTCCAGTTTCCTACCTGGAGCACTGGAAGAACTATAACTCAATGTTCTCTGCACAGCATCTGGTCACAAGTGATAATGCAAAGAAAAAACAAAAAAACTTTTTAGAAACTGTTTTAAATCCATAGGTTGGACCTTCACTGATTAGATGGTGAGATGCTATAATTTACTATGGTTGAACAACCCTATGGGTTGGATCATCTGGATAAACCTAGCATATAAATGTCACAGAGGTCACAAGACAAATCTATTTGGAGGTGACTGGAGCCAATAAGGCTACTTTCACACTACCGTTCAGAGCGGGTCCGTCTGGATCCGCTCCTATAATGCAAACGTTTGTATCCGTTCAGAATGGATCCATCTGCATTATAACTTAGAAAAAATTCTAAGTGTGAAAGTAGCCTGAACGGATCCGTCCAGACTTTACATTGAAAGTCAATGGGGGACGGATCCGTTTGAAGATTGAGCCATATTGTGTCATCTTCAAACGGATCCGTCCCCATTGACTTACATTGTAAGTCTGGACGGATCCGCTTGCCTCCGCACGGCCAGGCGGACACCCGAACGCTGCAAGGTGTCCGCTTGCTGAGCGGAGCGGAGGCTGAACGCTGCCAGACTGATGCATTCTGAGCGGATCCGCGTCCACTCAGAATGCATTAGGGCTGGACGGATGCGTTCGGGGCCGCTTGTGAGCCCCTTCAAACGGAGCTCACAAGCGGACACCTGAACGCTAGTGTGAAAGTAGCCTAATTTGTCACAGTCTGTTTCTAACAGGTTAATTACAAATAATCTATTAGAACTGATTGATGTTGTGTCTTGTGTGTATAATGATCACAATTAGAGATGAGCAAAGTTTATAAAAAAATAAATAAATAAAGGGAAAAAATAAAAAGCAACAAAAACAATGTTGGCTACCTCCTCCTCCTCCTCCACCGCCGCTTCCACCTACACCGCCACGCCCACCGCCTCCTCAACCTCCTACTCCACTTTGTCCTCCGCCTCCTAGTTCAAGATTATTATTTTTTTCTATTCTATGTTATTTTAAGTCATTCCATATCCGCATTTGTTTGCAGGGCAATTGTCCTGCTCTTACCCCCATTTTGCTTCCTTTTGCAGCCCTCTAGCCCTTACTATGACTATTTTGCAGCCATTTTAGTGCACCAAAGGGGTTAGGGTTTGAGTTCGGGCCAAGTTCAGGTCCCGAACTTTGACCCGAAATTCGGTCGAACCCGGCGAACCCGAACATCCACGCTTCCGCTCATCCCTAGTCTGAAGTCATAGATGTACAAAAAGATTGTACAAATTTCGCTTAGTGCTAGTCCTAGGGGCTCAATACCGTGAAAAAAACGAATCAGTTTTATCCTATTGCATTCTGAATGGAGAGCAATCCATTCATTATGCATCAGGATGTCTTCAGTTCAGTTACTGTACGGTTTTTGGATGGAGAAAATACCGCAGCATGCTTCACTATTTTCTCCGTCCAACATTCCGGAACACTTGACATTATTTTACATAGAAATTTTATTGGAGCTCCAGTGCATATTTGTTTGTGTGTAAAAAATGTGTGATGGCCCCTTGTCTTGTGATTGTATTGTTATATTTTGTATGCTAAGACATCTAGTTAGGACTGATGAGAAAGGAGAAGTTACATTTCCCCAGACAACAGAGGGTGTGGTGACAGTGAAGAAGAACTTGAGACTTAGAAGAGAAGCATATATTATACAAAGATAGCCTCTTTTTTTCCTCTCTAAACACGGATGCACGATACAGTCAGGTCCATAAATATTGGAACATCGACACAATTCTAACATTTTTGGCTCTATACACCACCACTAGTGTTGAGCGCGAATATTCGAATAATAATTTTTTTTGTGAATATCGCAAATTCGAGAATTCACGAATATTTCGAATATAGTGCTATATATTCGCTATATCGAATATTCGTAATTTTTTAACATCTGAAAACATGATTCCTCACTGCTTCTTGCTTGTGGGCCAAAGGAATCATGTTTTCATTGGAAAAAAAATTGCGAATATTCTAAAAAACGAATATATAGCAAAATAGCGAATATATTCGTTATTTAGAATATTCGTCTATTTTCCCCCTAATCTGTACAGTTGTTCGCATACTCCTGCCCAACAAGCGTCCCCGTCACCATAGGAACGCCTGTGGGTTAGAATATACTATCGGATCTGAGTTTTCCCTGAGATCGTGAAAACTCAGATCTGATGGTATATTCTAACCCACAGGTGTTCCCATGGTGACGTGGAGGCTTGTCGGGGAGGAGTATGCCGGACAACTGTACAGGTTTAAAAAAAAAAAAGGCGAATATTCTAAAAAACAAATATATTCGTATATATTGCTATATATTTGTTTTTTAGAATATTCGTCATATTCTAAAACAAGAATATATAGCTATATAGCGAATATTTGTAAAATACACATATAGACTGCAATTTAGCTAATATAGTGCCATAAACTTTTTTTCATAGTCATAATTTTTTTTCTCTTCTGAACTTCAGATTTGAAGAAAAATTACTTTGAAAAAAAGGTTATAGCATTATATTAGCTAAATTGTAGTCTACATGTGTATTTTACAAATATTCGCCATATTGCTATATATTTGTTTTTTAGAATATTCGTCATATTCTAAAACAAAAATTTAGCTAATATAGGGCTCTTTCACACCTGCGTTCTTGTCTTCCGGCATATAGTTCCGTCGTCGGGGCTCTATGCCGGAAGAATCCTGATCAGGATTATCCTAATGCATTCTGAATGGAGAGAAATCCGTTCAGGATGCATCAGGATGTCTTCAGTTCCGGAACGGAACGTTTTTTGGCCGGAGAAAATACCGCAGCATGCTGCGCTTTTTGCTCCGGCCAAAAATCCGGAACACTTGCCGCAAGGCCGGATCCGGAATTAATGCCCATTGGAAGGCATTGATCCGGATCCGGCCTTAAGCTAAACGTCGTTTCGGCACATTGCCGGAGCCGACATTTAGCTTTTTCAGAGTGGTTACCATGGCTGCCGGGACGCTAAAGTCCTGGCAGCCATGGTAAAGTGTAGTGGGGAGCGGGGGAGCAGTATACTTACCGTCCGTGCGGCTCCCCGGGCGCTCCAGAGTGACGTCAGGGCGCCCCAAGCGCATGGATCATGTGATCACATGAATCATGTGATCCATGCGCATGGGGCGCTCTGACGTCATTCTGGAGCGCCCCGGGAGCCGCACGGACTGTAAGTATACTGCTCCCCCGCTCCCCACTACTACTACGGCAACCAGGACTTTAATAGCGTCCTGGGTGCCATAGTAACACTGAAAGCATTTGGAAGACGGTTCCGTCTTCAAATGCTTTCAGTACACTTGCGTTTTTCCGGATCCGGCGGGCACCTCCGGCAACGTAAGTGCACGCCGGATCCCAACAACGCAAGTGTGAAAGAGCCCATAGTGCTATAACCTTTTTTTTATAGTCTTATTTATTTTTCTCTTCTGAACTTCAGATTTGGAAAAAATTTACACTTAAAAAAAAATATTATAGCACTATATTAGCTTAGCTAAATTGCTCGTTTTGTATTTTCTCGAATATTCGCTATATTGCTATATATTCTTGTTTTAGAATATGATGAATATTCTTAAAACTAATATATAGCACTATATTTACTGCTATATATTCTTTTTTAATCAACTTCGCATTACACGATTTTTACATTTTAGATTAATCGCAATGTCGAAAATAATCTCGAATACGAATATTCACAAATATGAAACAAATATTCTAGCGAATATTTGTGAAATATCGCGAATTCGAATATGGGAGCTGCCGCTCATCACTAACCACCACAATAGATTTGAAATTAAACGAACAAGATGTGCTTTAAATGCAGACTGTCAGCTTTAATTTTTGAGTATTTACATCCAAATCAGGTGAACGGTGTAGGAATTACAACAGTTTGCATATGTGCCTCCCACTTGTTAAGGGATCAAAAGTAATGGGACAGAATAATAATCATAAATCAAACTTTCACTTTTTAATACTTGGTTGCAAATCCTTTGCAGTCAATTACAGCCTGAAGTCTGGAACGCATAGACATCACCAGACGCTGGGTTTCATCCCTGGTGATGCTCTGCCAGGCCTCTACTGCAACTGTCTTCAGTTCCTGCTTGTTCTTGGGGCATTTTCCCTTCAGTTTTGTCTTCAGCAAGTGAAATGCATGCTCAATCGGATTCAGGTCTCTCACTCTAGTACAAGTTGATCTTGGTCTCATCTGTCCATAGGATGTTGTTCCAGAACTGTGAAGGCTTTTTTAGATGTCGTTTGGCAAACTCTAATCTGGCCTTCCTGTTTTTGAGGCTCACCAATGGTTTACATCTTGTGGTGAACCCTCTGTATTCACTCTGGTGACGTTTTCACTTGATTGTTGACTTTGACACACATACACCTACCTCCTGGAGAGTGTTCTTGATCTGGCCAACTGTTGTGAAGGGTGTTTTCTTCACCAGGGAAAGATATCTTCGGTCAGCCACCACAGTTGTTTTCCGTGGTCTTCCGGGGCTTTATGGTGTTGCTGAGCTCACCGGTGCGTTCCTTCTTTTTAAGAATGTTCCAAACAGTTGTTTTGGCCACGCCTAATGTTTTTGCCATCTCTCTGATGGGTTTGTTTTGTTTTTTCAGCCTAATGATGGCTTGCTTCACTGATAGTGACAGCTCTTTGGATCTCATCTTGAGAGTTGACAGCAACAGATTCCAAATGCAAATAGCACACTTAAAATAAACTCTGGACCTTTTATCTGCTCATTGTAATTGGGATAATGAGGGAATAACACACACCTGGCCATGGAACAGCTGAGAAGCCATTTGTCCCATTACTTTTGGTCCCTTAACAAGTGGGAGGCACATATGCAAACTGTTGTAATTCCTACACCGTTCACCTGATTTGGATGTAAATACCCTCAAATTAAAGCTGACAGTCTGCAGTTAAAGCACATCTTGTTTGTTTCATTTCAATTCCATTGTGGTGGTGTATAGAGCCCAAAATGTTAGAATTGTGTCGATGTCCCAATATTTATGGACCTGACTGTATGTCACTAGAGTTGGAGAAAGGAAAAAGAAATGAAATTGGTTTATTTCATTTCAATAAGTTGCATATGCGTGTAAGGTAAAATACTGCCAAGTGAGAACAATAAGATTGGTTTGTTTTAAAATGGTATTCAGACAATTGTGTGTTTAAAGAGTTCAGCAAACATAATCATCAAATAGTATGTGGTTAAATCAAAATGAAATGGCTGAAGTAACTGTGTCACCAAATATTTTATCTGCCAGTGAAAACTAGATAATAGCTAAGTTTTTCTGATCAGTTCTTATTTTCTAATTGCTTTGTTTTATTGTCTGAACATGATGGGAACAGCTGACTTGCTTGAGAAGTATTTAACAGCATTTCAAAAGCATTAAGAAAATTGCTTTATGACAGCCACATGGACACAGAGATCTGGAGGGGATACAGTACTTTGAGTCTACAGAAGATTTTCTACATTTTGATAGGAGGTTGGCTCACCAAACTACATGAAGGTTGTTTAGATGGCATACAAACTATGGAGCAAGTACATTCAGATCCAATTGATAACTGTATCAAATATTGAGTTTTCTTTTATAGATGGTATAGACGGTTCCCAATATCATAAGTCCATATCACATAAGACGGGATAGTCAGTACTCAAACTGATGTTGTCAAACAAGAACCACTCCCTTCTATAATATCAGTGCAGGAGGTAGAGCTTAAAGCACTTACTGAGGCTTGTAAGATGGTTGCGAGTAAGAAAACTAACATTCATATATTTTTCAGGTATGCCTTTGGTATCTTCCATGATTATAGTCCAATCTGGGGGAGCAGAGGTTTTGTTGGATCCATGGGAAACCCATGAAGAGTGTGTGAGAGTTGTTCAATGCACTGATGCCATCCAGAGGAAAGAGACAACAGGTTGGTAGATTAAACTGCTATAACCGGAGACCTCCAGCCATTACCTAAAGCCAACTTAAGGTTTATGCAACTCGGCCAACCCAGGGCCAGAAGACCTCCCAAGTAAAAAGCAATGAGTGAAGACAAGCTCTGGAGGGTTGGCAAAATGGTGCCTTTTCATGTGCACTCTGCCTGTTCATGATGAATTCAGCACATGGGTTGATGTATGTGTCCAGAGAAGATGTAGTAGGAACCCCAGGGTCCAGCAACGCTGCTACTAGGTTTGTCCAAGGATACATGATGTGTGCCTGTAGTAATGTTGGAAGAACCTTGAGACTTCCAGGAAGGCATATGCCTAGGCTATCTTAGCCATTTCAGAGACTGCAGATGGACTACATTATGTTTCCAAAGGTGTGGCAGTATGAATATGTCCTTGTCTATGTGTTGATCTATTTTTAGGGTATGTCTGGATACCTAAGCAGGCGGTGTTCAAGAGGAGGAAGGCACTTGTTCACTTGTATCTCCTTGTCCTCCCCAGGGGAGAACAGATATAAGATCTGCATTGGTGATATAGGGTCTGACCTGAAGGGTACACCTCAGTTAATGGATGGCCCATAATCTCTGGTTTAAACTGAATGTTGTCAATTAGGAAACTCTGTTTGGACAATTAGCAAATTATGTTCAAGAGGAAGAAAATATAAAAGAAATTAAGTGTCATGCCCCACTCTGACGATGTGCGGAGGTCAGCCAGGATTGCAGCACGAGTTTAGTTTTTGTTTTGATGCCGTGCTGGATCCGCCTCGCATCAGGTGCACTGGGTGGAGTCATTAGTTTAAATGGTCTCCAGCTAGGTGCTCTGAGCGGATTATACTGTTCATTTCGGTCTGGGAAGTTTGGAGGGAAGGTTGGCTGTCAGTTCCTGCTCTCAGAAGATAAGTGTCATTTCTAGTTTGGTTGTTTATGTCATATATCCCATCCAGGTTCTGTGCGAGCAGGCTGCTCCTTTCTCCCCACTTCACCATCTCAGGGAGTTCAGGGTTCTGTCAGTACAGGCTGGAGGACACAGCAAACCTACCTTCAAGGTCTGTCTGTGGGCTGAGCAGTGCAGGGAAAGAGGTCAGGGATAAACTAGGAGGTGACCCTTCCCCTGTCTCTCGTCCAGAGCCTGGTTGGTGCGTTATCTGTTATACTGTGCACGTCCGCCGTGACATTAAGTGATTCATGAACATGAATGGTGCAAATTGTATTTAAATTGTCAAAATCTAAATTTTCTTTGTTTTATGTCTAAAATCTGTGATATGATGATATGATTAAAAAATATGAGTCACTATCACTTGATTCGTTAAAGGAAGTAGTGTTGATTGTGAATATTCTAATGGCAAATTTTTATTGCGGATATCAGCACTTTGAGAATTCACGAAGATGTAGAATATAGTGCTATATATTCGTAATCGCTAATATTTTAGATATTTTTTTCCCTTCTTGCTTGTGGGCCAATAAGAAGACTGCAATATCTTTGTCAGAGCTTAGCAACATCTCTAGCAACCAATAGGAAAGTTGCCTACCCCTTTACTATATAAGAAACTCCCCAGCAGCCATTTTCTGCTGTTTTTTTGCAGTTCTGAGAGGGAGAGAGAGCAGTGACATGCTGTGCTCTGTGCTTTGATCCTATTCCTTATCAAATTACATTAGATAGTTAGTTAGCTCATATATATATATATATATATATATATATATATATATATATAATACAGATAGTTAGTGGGAGTCAGTGTAGGTTAGATAGTGATATAGTGTACCGACCAATTTTTAGCACCCGGTCATAGAGAAAAATACTGAAAAGAGCCTCCACTATTCAAGACTAACAAACAAAAAATAGAACTATGGCTCCACCATATAGATAAATGTAAAATTATTTATTAAATAAGCATTTGGTCAGACATTATAACATGTAAAATCAGCACAAAAGGAGTGTCTACGTACCTGTGGTGTGTCCTGGTGGGTCAAGTGGACGGCATCTGCTGTGCTGATTCGATTTAGGGTGGTGGATTTTTCCTTACTTGCGCGGAGAGACTTTCGTGCTGACTGGAGGATTTGGGAATTCTTTCTCCCTCTCTCTCCTTGTAGAGAGAATGTTCTAACAAACTGACCGAGCAATTACTACCTTGGGACGCTCAAAAACACATATGATATATAACATATAATTTTGTATGCTTAGGGACCTCAATCAATCATGTATTTAATAATTTAATTATTCACAATGCTTTTTTAATATATAAGAACATTTTTCTTTTCATATATGAATTGCTATGTATTTTATATGTACATTATTTTTGGTCACGCTATTTATAATTAGGTTTCATGTATTCACTAGTCTACTAGTGATTTCATGATTTTTTATGATCGTATGTATGCATATATCTACTATACATTTATTATATTTATGATATGATTTGTCATTAATATTTCATATTTATTATCACCTTTTTTTCCTATTCACTTTTTTCATTTTCTTCTCTCACTATACTCACTCTTGTCACCTCTTTCCACACACTTTGCACTTACTTTGGTCTTATTTTATTTGTCCTTATTCATACATCATGCATTCTTGTGGTTTATGCTGTGCGGAATGTGTGGAAGGTCATTTGCATGTGGATGTTCCGATCACGTGATCCACGGGCTCGGCGCGTCATCAGCCATGTGACCGAATTGGCAATTTTGCTCGGGATTAGCTCCTCCCCCTTCCTTCCCTTCTCTTCTTGTATTTAGGGGTGTCCGTATATAATATCATACCTGATATTTAGGGGGATCTGATTATTGTTATTGCGGCTCTTGTTATTTATTTATATATGACATTGAAGCGGCTTACTTGTATGTATTATCTTAGTGCTGGTAGGTGTGGCTGACGTGACGGTGCACTGACGTATTGGTCACGTGTGTCCCACGTGATCGGTGCGTCATATTGGCCGCGCCCCGAGCTTCATACTACTGTGTTAAACCGGCCTCCCCTTTTGTGACCACCTGACCCACGATGTAAGTTCCCATTGGAGAGTTAATCTCCATGACACACCTAATGATGACAGTATTATTATAAAAAAGTGGAGTGTTTTATGAGTTTCTCATTCCCGGAAGAAGCCAGTTCACTGGCGAAACGACATTGGGAGGAGGAGACTGAGGGATCGGCGTGCACTTTTGGGGTAATCAATTACTGTCTGTTGATTTCCACATTTAGCTCATTCATTTCTTATCATATTTTTTTGTCCGGGGCCATTTGTTGCTGGTTCTATATGTGGCTTTTTCTTATGCTTCTGCATGCTCCTGTGTGTTGATCCCCAAGTCCCCTCCAGGGTTTTTATTCCTCACCGAAGTATGTCTTTTTACTGCTGATTTTACATGTTATAATTTCTGTCCAAATGCTTTTTTAATAAAGAAATTTCCATTTATCTATATGGTGGAGCCGTAGTTCTATTTTTTGTGTGTTAGTGATATAGTGTAGCTGATAGATTCCAGTGCAGGGTGTTAGGTAGTGTGATAGGAATTACTGTTTCTCTGCTGTCCATACATACATGCTATAGACATAGTGTTGTGATGTCACAACAATACTTAGTGCACCAATCAGTAATATCTACTCAGACCTGATAAAATGTAACGTTGCATGTATTGCGCAAAAAATATGCGCATCATTAGTGTCAATTTTCACGTGAAAATAATGACTGGAAATCACGAATTTATTTTTTAATACCATCATGTTTCTGATTGGTTGCTTTGATAAATTCTTGTGTTTGGACATATTCAAATTAATGGCTAAAGGGGGTGGCTATATCCACAATGTACATCTAATAAAATTGGCTCGAAAGGCGCTGCCTGGAAGAGAATCGTTGACCGCATCCCCTGGCACCTGGGGAAAACTTATTAACTAATTTGAGTCCCAAAGTTAAGTGAGTATACCTAGTTTTGGACTTGTCCTAAATTTCAGCAACATGATACATCCAGTTTGGGGGTGTATTAATAGGAAATATAAGTACGTACACTCGCCGTTTTGCAGAGAAATTACATTGTGATACATCCAGTTTTGGGGTGTATTAGGAAATATAAGTACGTACACTCACTGTTTTGCAGAGAAATTACATTGTAATACATCCAGTTTTGGGGTGTATTATTAGGAAATATAAGTACGTACACTCGCCGTTTTGCTGTGAAATTACATTGTGATACAGCGATTTAGGTGTGTCTTATTAGGAAATATAAGTACGTCCACTCGCCGTTCTGCGGTGAAATTACATGGTGATATAGCCATTTTGGGGGTGTATTAATTTACTTTTAATTTTATTTCATTCTTTTAATTTACAGAATGTCAAACAGACATGTAACAGGCCCTTCAGTGGCCAAAATGTTTCTGGCACAGGCAGAAGAAGGGGGGTGGCAGCAGGAGTCACGGCGACAGGCCTGAGCTCCCGGTGTCATATAGAAGTCGTTTCAAAGAAGAAGACCGGCACTTCGCAGATGTAGATCACAATGTAGATTTATTCAGTCACATATTCAAGTGGCATAGTGACGCGTTTCAGCACAAGTGTGCTTTCATCAGACTGCAATGAAACATCTTACACTCCAGCTATTTATACATAAATGAGACACTAAGGAACTGACATCATCAGAGGAGCTCCGCCTCCCTCATTAACTAAAAATTCGCATATCAAATAATCGCAATGAAAAATTCGCATTAGAAAATTCGCAAAAAAAATTCGCATAAAAAATTCGCATAAAAAAATTCACAAAAACATATCCACTCTATACTGGCGAAGATTTTCAGTCCAATAGTCCATTTTGGCAGTGATTAATCACGCTGAAGAAAAAAAGAAATATATTTATCTAGTTGCATAAAACCGAATGCCTTATAGGAAGCAGGACACATTGTACTCACGATTGAGGCCCCTGGGCTCCATTGTCTGAAGACGATGGATCCAGTAAGCCTCTCTTTTCAATAACAATTTATTTCTATCACCCCCTCGACGGGGTAATGATACACCTTCAATGATCTGATACCTCAACTGCGAGATATTATGTTTTTTATCATGAAAATGAAGGGGTATTGGAAGTAATAAATTCTGTTTGCGGATAGTAGATTTGTGTTTACTTAGTCTGTCCTTCATTCTCATCGAGGTTTCCCCCACATATAATAATCCACATGGACATTTAAGAATGTAAACCACAAATCTACTATCACAGGTGAACGTGCCCCTTATTGGAATATTTTCACCTGAGTGAGGGTGGGAAAAACATGAACCCTTTATGACGCTGGAACAATTGACACAATTTAAACAAGGAAAAGTGCCCCGTCTAGGTGTAGATAAAAAACTCTGTCCTCTTTCTATTTTATTACTTCCCACATCTGCCCGGACTATTTTATCCCTAATATTTTCTGCCCGTTTATAACATATCATGGGTGGCCTCTGGAACTCTCCTATCCGTGGATAGGACTTGGATAATATGTGCCAATGTTGATTAACAATAGTCCTCAGGCGCTGGGACCAGGGATGGTATTTAATCACTAAGGGGATCCTTGTTTCTTTCTTAGTTCTATCCGGTGGTGTAGTCTCAGCTTTATTACGCTGTATTTTCAATAGATCAGGGGGGTAGCCTCGCTCTCTAAATTTATTGGTCATATCGTCTAATCTTGTTTGGCACATATCCCTATCACTGACGATCCGTCTAACCCTCTGGTATTGTGAATATGGGATAGATTCCTTGATGGTTGCTGGGTGACTACTTGAAAAGGACAGCAAACTATTCCTATCAGTTGATTTCACAAATAAATCCGTCTGTATCTTACCTTCTTTGTCCCTAGTCACCCAGGTATCCAAAAAGGAAATTTTATCAGAACTATGGTGTACAGTGAATTTAAGTTCATCCCAGATGGAATTTAAATACGTGGTAAATTCCGTAAGGGATCGGACGTCGCCTCGCCATACGCAAAAAATATCGTCGATGAATCGACGCCAAAATATACAATGTTGATGATATAGAGGGCTAGAGTAAACAAATTGACACTCAAAAGAAGCCATATATGTATTTGCGTATGGCGGCGCGACGTTCGATCCCATCGCGGTCCCACGGCACTGCTGATAAAAAGAATCTTGAAACAAAAAATAATTTTGCTCAAGGACTATTTTCAAAAGTTCCAGAAAAAATTCCTTTTCTGCCTTTTTGTATGTGCTTGTGCCTAAGAGACCCGCGACTGCATTGATTCCTTTTTCATGAATAATAGATGTATAAAGACTGCACACGTCTAAAGTGACGAATATGCAGCCTTCATCCACCTGGAGAGAGCTAATTTCAGATAGAAAGTGGCCAGTATCTCGGATATACGATGGTGCTAGTTTAGTTAGAGGGGTTAATACCCTCTCCAAAAAAATAGCTGGATTTGAAAGTATGGAGTCAGTGGACGCCACTATCGGGCGACCTGGTGGATTAATTAGTGACTTATGCACTTTTGGTAGAGTGTAAAACACTGGGGTAATCGGATGTTGATTTATAAGAAAGTCCCCCAATTTGGCGTCCACCACTTCATTCTCTTTGGCTTTATCTACCACTCGCTGTAAAATTTCTTTGATATGGTAGACTGGATCACTATTTAGTATTTTATAAGTACTACTATCCTGTAATTGTTGTAAAATTTCACTAACATAATATTCTTTGTCTAAGATAACGATGGCCCCCCCCTTATCTGCAGGTTTTATTATTAAGGATTTCTCCTTTAATAAGGAGTCAAGGGCATGTTTCTCCTCCACAGGTAAATTATAATGTACATGTAACTTTCCTTGTTTACATTGTTGCAACAATTTATCGACATCATTTTGCACCAATTTAACAAATGTCTCAACTGGATGATATGTCCTGGGAGGTGTATAATTACTTTTTACTCTCAAATTAAACTGTTTAACAGTTAACATAGTAGTAACAGAGCTATCCTCCACCTGTTCCACATCACCAGTAGTTTCATTACCACCAAATTGAGCTTTTAGACGCAAATTGCTAAAAAAACGATGTAAGTCAGTGTCCAAGGTGAACGTATCAAAGTTCCCGGTCGGGCTGAAAGATAAGCCCTTTTTCAATAAGTTCATCTGGGCAGGACTGAGGCTCTTGGATGATAAGTTTAACACTAAGTTTTCTCCCGTACCTGTGACCGCGTTTTCCTCGGTGCGTCTGCCTCGCCGATGATGACGGCCGGCTCGCCGGGTGTTAATCTTGGTCTTCTTGTACGGCGTTGGCCTAAAAAAGGCCCCCGAGAGCCACCTGAAGTTTCGCTGCCGGACCCCGATGAAAAAGAACCGGTTTGACGAAATCTCGGACGTGACGTTGGAGTTGCAGTACCGGAAGCGTCCTGCCATCTGTAGACCCGATGGGATGTATAATCCTCTGTATCTCGCAGATATTTCGATCTCTTGGTCTGTTCGATCTTGCTTTTTAACTCGGTACATTGTTTCTCCAAGTTTTCTTGTAAGGTAGTATATTCGTCGGATTTTAGATTATCTCTCAACTGTTCTTTTATAGTCGCAATATTAGCGTTGCATTCAGTAATGGAGATGGATAGATGTTCAAGCGTAAGGACTATAAGGTCCAGTGAGCATTTATTAAGAATATTCGCAAAACGGGTACAATAGTCCACTTTATCACAGAAAAGAGTTGGTCTTAAATTGACTCGCAGACCCCGTGGTATCTTTTGAGTGCGGTGATATTCAGCCAATGTTGCCGCATGTAATTCAAGTGAAACAAGGTGTCTCGCCTCCTTAATCAGGCTCCTGCTCTTTAGCTCAGTAGGAGGGATTTTCAGAAAATCAGAGGGAGCAATAATTTTCGACACAATGTCTCGTGCCTCATCCTCTGTATAAGCAAAGGTACTCATCTGATGTTTGTTGATGCAGGTGTGCTCGTTCCTGAAGGCCGTATTGATTCTAGTGAAAACAGGGCGGCACTACCTTCTTGAATTCGCGGTGCACGTGTCCGTGGAATGGCGTCCAGACAAACGTTTCAAAGAAGAAGACCGGCACTTCGCAGATGTAGATCACAATGTAGATTTATTCAGTCACATATTCAAGTGGCATAGTGACGCGTTTCAGCACAAGTGTGCTTTCATCAGACTGCAATGAAACATCTTACACTCCAGCTATTTATACATAAATGAGACACTAAGGAACTGACATCATCAGAGGAGCTCCGCCTCCCTCATTAACTAAAAATTCGCATATCAAATAATCGCAATGAAAAATTCGCATTAGAAAATTCGCAAAAAAAATTCGCATAAAAAATTTGCATAAAAAAATTCACAAAAACATATCCACTCTATACTGGCGAAGATTTTCAGTCCAATAGTCCATTTTGGCAGTGATTAATCACGCTGAAGAAAAAAAGAAATATATTTATCTAGTTGCATAAAACCGAATGCCTTATAGGAAGCAGGACACATTGTACTCACGATTGAGGCCCCTGGGCTCCATTGTCTATGTTAACTGTTAAACAGTTTAATTTGAGAGTAAAAAGTAATTATACACCTCCCAGGACATATCATCCAGTTGAGACATTTGTTAAATTGGTGCAAAATGATGTCGATAAATTGTTGCAACAATGTAAACAAGGAAAGTTACATGTACATTATAATTTACCTGTGGAGGAGAAACATGCCCTTGACTCCTTATTAAAGGAGAAATCCTTAATAATAAAACCTGCAGATAAGGGGGGGGGCCATCGTTATCTTAGACAAAGAATATTATGTTAGTGAAATTTTACAACAATTACAGGATAGTAGTACTTATAAAATACTAAATAGTGATCCAGTCTACCATATCAAAGAAATTTTACAGCGAGTGGTAGATAAAGCCAAAGAGAATGAAGTGGTGGACGCCAAATTGGGGGACTTTCTTATAAATCAACATCCGATTACCCCGGTGTTTTACACTCTACCAAAAGTGCATAAGTCACTAATTAATCCACCAGGTCGCCCGATAGTGGCGTCCACTGACTCCATACTTTCAAATCCAGCTATTTTTTTGGAGAGGGTATTAACCCCTCTAACTAAACTAGCACCATCGTATATCCGAGATACTGGCCACTTTCTATCTGAAATTAGCTCTCTCCAGGTGGATGAAGGCTGCATATTCGTCACTTTAGACGTGTGCAGTCTTTATACATCTATTATTCATGAAAAAGGAATCAATGCAGTCGCGGGTCTCTTAGGCACAAGCACATACAAAAAGGCAGAAAAGGAATTTTTTCTGGAACTTTTGAAAATAGTCCTTGAGCAAAATTATTTTTTGTTTCAAGATTCTTTTTATCAGCAGTGCCGTGGGACCGCGATGGGATCGAACGTCGCGCCGCCATACGCAAATACATATATGGCTTCTTTTGAGTGTCAATTTGTTTACTCTAGCCCTCTATATCATCAACATTGTATATTTTGGCGTCGATTCATCGACGATATTTTTTGCGTATGGCGAGGCGACGTCCGATCCCTTACGGATTTTACCACGTATTTAAATTCCATCTGGGATGAACTTAAATTCACTGTACACCATAGTTCTGATAAAATTTCCTTTTTGGATACCTGGGTGACTAGGGACAAAGAAGGTAAGATACAGACGGATTTATTTGTGAAATCAACTGATAGGAATAGTTTGCTGTCCTTTTCAAGTAGTCACCCAGCAACCATCAAGGAATCTATCCCATATTCACAATACCAGAGGGTTAGACGGATCGTCAGTGATAGGGATATGTGCCAAACAAGATTAGACGATATGACCAATAAATTTAGAGAGCGAGGCTACCCCCCTGATCTATTGAAAATACAGCGTAATAAAGCTGAGACTACACCACCGGATAGAACTAAGAAAGAAACAAGGATCCCCTTAGTGATTAAATACCATCCCTGGTCCCAGCGCCTGAGGACTATTGTTAATCAACATTGGCACATATTATCCAAGTCCTATCCACGGATAGGAGAGTTCCAGAGGCCACCCATGATATGTTATAAACGGGCAGAAAATATTAGGGATAAAATAGTCCGGGCAGATGTGGGAAGTAATAAAATAGAAAGAGGACAGAGTTTTTTATCTACACCTAGACGGGGCACTTTTCCTTGTTTAAATTGTGTCAATTGTTCCAGCGTCATAAAGGGTTCATGTTTTTCCCACCCTCACTCAGGTGAAAATATTCCAATAAGGGGCACGTTCACCTGTGATAGTAGATTTGTGGTTTACATTCTTAAATGTCCATGTGGATTATTATATGTGGGGGAAACCTCGATGAGAATGAAGGACAGACTAAGTAAACACAAATCTACTATCCGCAAACAGAATTTATTACTTCCAATACCCCTTCATTTTCATGATAAAAAACATAATATCTCGCAGTTGAGGTATCAGATCATTGAAGGTGTATCATTACCCCGTCGAGGGGGTGATAGAAATAAATTGTTATTGAAAAGAGAGGCTTACTGGATCCATCGTCTTCAGACAATGGAGCCCAGGGGCCTCAATCGTGAGTACAATGTGTCCTGCTTCCTATAAGGCATTCGGTTTTATGCAACTAGATAAATATATTTCTTTTTTTCTTCAGCGTGATTAATCACTGCCAAAATGGACTATTGGACTGAAAATCTTCGCCAGTATAGAGTGGATATGTTTTTGTGAATTTTTTTATGCGAATTTTTTTTGCGAATTTTTTTTGCGAATTTTCTAATGCGAATTTTTCATTGCGATTATTTGATATGCGAATTTTTAGTTAATGAGGGAGGCGGAGCTCCTCTGATGATGTCAGTTCCTTAGTGTCTCATTTATGTATAAATAGCTGGAGTGTAAGATGTTTCATTGCAGTCTGATGAAAGCACACTTGTGCTGAAACGCGTCACTATGCCACTTGAATATGTGACTGAATAAATCTACATTGTGATCTACATCTGCGAAGTGCCGGTCTTCTTCTTTGAAACGTTTGTCTGGACGCCATTCCACGGACACGTGCACCGCGAATTCAAGAAGGTAGTGCCGCCCTGTTTTCACTAGAATCATATAGAAGTCGTGTCTTGACCAGCATTCCAGCGGTGCTTGAATGTCCTTAACCTGCCTCTGTCATTTTCTGTTACCTCAGCTCGAGAAATATTATATGCGGTAGGCTCTGCTCCACTTTTCAGCAAGGATGAGCTTCTAGAGGACAGTCAGCAGCTACTGCCTAGCCAAGATCTGGAGGAGACATCTGCCGCCTCCTCCGGTAGGCGGGCAAGTAGTGATGATGAGAGTTGGGTGGGAGCTGGTGTTACGAGCAGTCAGGCTCTTGGCCCAGAGACTGTTGAGGGGGACATCAGTGATGTTCAGACAGTAGTGAATGATAATTTAGCTGATCGCACTTGGGAGCTGGGTGAAGAAGGGGCTTCATCATCATCAGGAGAAGAGGGAGGCAGCTTGCACGTGAGGCAGCGGCTGAGCCAGCAAGGTGGTAGTGTAGTGTCCCACTAGGTAGGCGTGGGCACTACACAAGGGTCAATTGGGTGTGCGTGTTACTTCTACTCACAATGGACAGTAATCTTATATTTTATTATGCATTCAATGTATGTTCCGTGTGCTTTTTATGCAATGTTCCCCTGTGTAAATGCTTAGCAGGCCAAGTTGGGTGTAGTTAGACATCCCAGACACTAGAGGGAGATAGGGAGCCCCTAGTATAAATGTCCAGGCCCAGACAGGGAGGAGTTAGTTCAGAGTCAGGAGTCTGTAAAGACAGAAGTAAGCAGGCACCAGCCAGAGATATGCTGAGGGCCTCCTCCTGACATGCAGCTTGATAGCCCTGGCTGCTAGCTATGACCAGGAGGCTAGTGAAGAGCCCTAGCCTGGCTGTAGTCCAAGAGAGCCTCAGTTAGCTCAGAAGTCACCCCAGTAGAAGGACAGGACCTCCTGGGAGAAACCTGCAGTCATCCTCAAGCCAAGTAAGGATATTTCCAGCCAAGATAAGTACACTAATAGGCAGAGGAACTATAAAGCAAAGCAAGAATTAATACGGGAGGAAGATATATATATTTACCAAGGATTTAAGCCAGCATTTAGGCATCCGGGCCTTGGGATAAGAAACCAGACAGGAGTTCTAAAGAACAGTGTACACTATTTCTGAGGAAAGGTACAAACTGATTCTGAGTGTGTTATGGATTTACCCTCTGAGTATCTTGCATGATCAATACCTGCCATCTTGTGCAATAAGCCTGCTTGTGAAGCTTGTGATATAAAGGACTGCATTACCATCTTGATGTATAAAGTTGGACTGTTTAAGTAAAGCAACGTTTGGTTCACTATACCACTTGTGTACCTCACTTATTCCAACTATAAATCGGTGTGCCACCGTTACAGGCACTGGCGTCACAAATCCAAAAGGGACCTTGCTTCAGGCACTCAAAATACCTGTAACATCCAGGGCACCTCATCCACCATCAGGCCTGGTCCCTACATACCGAGTGTGCCCCAGAGGAACTGTGTCTACCTCTCCTTCACTGCCGCATGCCTGCCCAGGGTTCTCCAATACAGTGAGCAACCCTCGATTGCCCATAACCGTGACCTCACTTCGCTATACCCTGCAGGTCTGGCGTGCTGTATAAATTGGCGTCACGAACAGGATAACGAACATTCCTGCGCCATTGCGGATATAAAACTGTGTGCTGAAAATTGCCTTAAAGTGACCAAGCCCTATTGCTTTATTGAAAAATTGCTGGGCCAAAGAGAACTGTAATAATTTGCGGTGTGAAAATTATATTGTCTGGACTGGTTGCTGCTTATTTGAGCCGCCGCTTGCTGTCAGTGAATAGACAGCGTTTTGCTAAAAGATGGCCGCTTAGCTTGCTTGAATTTACTGCTGCGTCATCTTCATACTGAATTGGCGGTAAAAGTTGGCGCCTTTTTGCTGAAAAGAGCGGGAAAGGCTATCTGTCGGCGCCACCGCCCTGTCTGGACATTTGCATGTCTGCAGAAATGGACTCCGCCTCCCCCATACTGGAGTACCTGGGGGGCGGCCTCCCAGTGCAATGGGAGGATCTGTCTGAACTTATTGGCGCCACCCTGTCGCTCTCCAGAGAAGGATCGAGCATGTTGAAGAGTGAAGACTGCTCTGCTGGGATGTCCGCGCCTGATCTGTTAAAAATGGACTGTACTGGTGTAGAGCAAGAGGACGCTCCACCGGCCTACTCTCCGGAAGCGAGGACGCAACCGGAGACCTATTACGGCTCCTGGAGAGACTTTTTCCAGCCCTCATTCAAGTGGTCAGCATTTATGGCAGAGATCCGGGAGGCCGCCATAAAGAAAAATACCAAGACCAAGATATACTATGAGGAACTGGCAAACACCGTTCATGAGCGCCACACTGACACCCAACCCCGCCTGGAAAGGAGAAAGGGGTTGGTTGTGGCCTTTGACAAGAACTGTGGCTACGGTTTTATACAAGACTATACCACCGGCAGAGACTTATATGTAAACCGGAGGTCCGTCAAGCGGAGTTACCTCTCCGAATATATGCACAACCTCCGCGAGGGAGAAGAGGTGGAGTTCACCCCTGCCGAGGGCCTGCGAGGCCCATATGCCACTGCCGTGACCCGTCCTAAGAAAGAACCGGAGGACTGGGAAACAGATGAGGACTATACTGGCTGCGAGTGCGAACCAGCGCGCTCTCCAGAACCGGCCCATCATGCGTTTCAAGAACGGGGCTCTTTCATTGGCCCTAATGTATTCTGGCAGCCAACAGTATTAGAGAAATGGGTGAGCCCCTATCCATCCCCCGAGCTGCCTCGCCGGGAGAAGACTATAAAGGAGATGGAGAACCTGGAAAGACTTCATGTGACCCTGGACAATATCCGAAAGGGTAAAAGACCGGACGCGTCACCTGAGCCTGCAGCGGCTGCGCAGGATGCACCCTCTATGATTCAAGTGCCGGCGGCGACATCGGAGGACAGCGATCCTGAGACCGAGAGCCTAGATGACCAGATCGTCCATCTGGAGGAAAAGCTGCGGGAGTTGCGCCGAATTGCCACCGCCAGAATCCGGACGCCACCTAGGAAGGAAGAGGTCCGCCTTCAGCACTCGGACGTTGCTGGGTCAGAGGTAAGGGTACCTGTCCCTACCAGCCGGCCACCTTCTGCTACCACGGCTGCGTTGAGGCCCCCAAGGAGGCCCTCTCACACTGTGACTTGCTGCGCAGAGCCAGTTATTCCAGAGCCCACCGGACCGCTTGCGGCGGCGGTACCTAGGCCAGCGCAACCTACAGTAGTTATGCCTGGACCGATGCGGTCCCCAACTGTGATTACCCCTAGGCCTATGGGGCCCATATCTATTAGGGGTCCATTTATGTTGCAGTTGCCCCCCAATACCGTGTTGTGGGCACATCCGCCTGTGGAAGCTTACTACAGGCCCCATCTGCAAGCAGAGCCAGGGAGCACCACTGAGATGCCAAGTGAATACGACATGCCCCTGTGAATTGGCCTGCTAGGCCCTTGATTTGTTTTTCCTTTGCCAAGGGATTACTTCAACAGGATTTAACCCTTCCAGGACAGGAGTCCTTTGTTTTGGTCCTTTGTTGCTGCTGCCAGTTACCCACGGCTCAGTGGTGGTGGTCACCCACTGAAAATACCAATTGCAGCAAAGCCATCTTGTTTACAGGACCTCCTGCCTGCTTCTACAATATCTCACCAAGTTGTGCCTATTTTTATGTTGCACCTTTAACCCCCTTTTCAGGTTGATTAAGGGTATTGCAGCACTTGTTTTTATATATATATGCCAATGGAATAATGTGGGCTATTTTTATGTGCTGTCTTTTTATTTTGCAACATTAAATTTCAAGGAAACGTGCCCGGAGATAGACTCAAAAGTACATGAGCCTCTGAGATATTGCTACTTTAAAGAAATGTGGCCAGAGATGGACTCCACTGTATGCGAGCCTCTGTGATCTTCTACCTCTGCTGGCTTGTTGGTAACACTTGCTCTAAATAAGAAAGGAACCTGGGTACGGACTCATGTTTGTTCTTTGAGCCTCCAAGAACTTTTAATTGTTTTACCTTTTTCTACTGTTCTATTATGGACAATTTACTTATTAAAATGGACTATCCTGGTATCACTGATACGCTGCACCAGGTCAGCGCCCCTGTTCCCTTACACTATCCTGAGAGAAGAGAACGACGCCCCTTTTCACCGAACTTGCTCCTAAGCCAGTGGAACTGCCTGATGTATATATATATATAATATATTTTGCAAATGTAGATGTACTTTCCTGCTTTGCCTTATTTCTCTTTTTCAGGTGCAGTATCCAGCTGGGCAGGGCCCCTCCATGTTGCGCCGAGGACGGGCAATGTTATAGCGTGGTGTATGTAGTGTCCCACTAGGTAGGCGTGGGCACTACACAAGGGTCAATTGGGTGTGCGTGTTACTTCTACTCACAAGGGACAGTAATCTTATATTTTATTATGCATTCAATGTATGTTCCGTGTGCTTTTTATGCAATGTTCCCCTGTGTAAATGCTTAGCAGGCCTAGTTAGGTGTAGTTAGACATCCCAGACACTAGAGGGAGATAGGGAGCCCCTAGTATAAATGTCCAGGCCCAGACAGGGAGGAGTTAGTTCAGAGTCAGGAGTCTGTAAAGACAGAAGTAAGCAGGCACCAGCCAGAGATATGCTGAGGGCCTCCTCCTGACATGCAGCTTGATAGCCTTGGCTGCTAGCTATGACCAGGAGGCTAGTGAAGAGCCCTAGCCTGCCTGTAGTCCAAGAGAGCCTCAGTTAGCTCAGAAGTCACCCCAGTAGAAGGACAGGACCTCCTGGGAGAAACCTGCAGTCATCCTCAAGCCAAGTAAGGATATTTCCAGCCAAGATAAGTACACTAATAGGCAGAGGAACTATAAAGCAAAGCAAGAATTAATACGGGAGGAAGATATATATATATATTTACCAAGGATTTAAGCCAGCATTTAGGCATCCGGGCCTTGGGATAAGAAACCAGACAGGAGTTCTAAAGAACAGTGTACACTATTTCTGAGGAAAGGTACAAACTGATTCTGAGTGTGTTATGGATTTACCCTCTGAGTATCTTGCATGATCAATACCTGCCATCTTGTGCAATAAGCCTGCTTGTGAAGCTTGTGATATAAAGGACTGCATTACCATCTTGATGTATAAAGTTGGACTGTTTAAGTAAAGCAATGTTTGGTTCACTATACCACCTGTGTACCTCACTTATTCCAACTATAAATCGGTGTGCCACCGTTACAGGCACTGGCGTCACAAATCCAAAAGGGACCTTGCTTCAGGCACTCAAAATACCTGTAACATCCAGGGCACCTCATACACCATCAGGCCTGGTCCCTACATACCGAGTGTGCCCCAGAGGAACTGTGTCTACCTCTCCTTCACTGCCGCATGCCTGCCCAGGGTTCTCCAATACAGTGAGCAACCCTCGATTGCCCATAACCGTGACCTCACTTCGCTATACCCTGCAGGTCTGGCGTGCTGCAGTAGCGTGGCCGTGAGTCAGCAGGGTGGCATCAGTGGGAGGTCGGGAGCCAAAAATGCCTGGGGAGTAGCGGTGAAGGGGTTCACGGAGGCAGTGGTAGCAGGTAGAGTTCAGCGGACACCTGGATGTTCGGGTTCGGCAGGTTCGGCCGAACTTGAAAAAAAAGTTCGGGTTCGGGACCCGAACTTGAACCCGAACCCTATTGAAGTCAATGGGGACCTGAACTTTTGGGCACTAAAATGGCTCTAAAATATCCCTGGAAAGAGCTAGAGGGCTGCAAAAGGCAATTAAAAAAACATAAAAGACCTTAAAAAAAATTAAAATTAGGAATGATGTAGGAGGAAGAGGTTGAGGAGGCGGTGAATGGGTGGATGTGGCGGTGTAGACTCACGTGGCGGTCAAGGTGGAAGCGGCGGCGAAGGAGGAATAGGTACCCAGCACAGATGTGTGTGCATTTTTACATAGGGGTATCCCCCAAAATATTGGGACATATATATAAAAAAAAAGGAATAAGTGCACTTGAGTGCAAGGATGGATGGTTGAGGCTGTTAGAACTGTCTATTCTGCACAAGGTACAGACAAGTCTTGTGGGATCCAGGCCTGGTTCATTCGTTAATGAACGTGAGCTTGTCCACGTTGGCTGTGGACAGGCGGCTGCATCTGTCTGTAATGACGCCTCCTGCCGTGCTAAATACACGTTCAGAAAGTACACTGGCTGCAGGGCAGGCCAGCACCTCCAAGGCATACAGGGCAAGCTCTGGCCATGTGGACAATTTGGAGACCCAGAAGTTGAATGGGGCAGAACCATCAGTCAGTACGTGTAGGCGTGTGCACAGGTACTGTTCCACCATGTTGTTCAATTGCTGCCTCCTGCTAACACGCTCCATATCAGCAGTTGGGGCCGGTTGTTGCGGCGAGGTGACAAAGCTTTGCCACATGTCGGCCATGCTAACCCTGCCTTCTGAGGTGCTGGCGCTGACACAGCTGCGTTGGCGACCTCTTCCTCCTCCCCTGCCTTCGCCTTGTGCATCCACTTGTCCCCCGGCGTCAGTCGGGAATGCTCTCAGGAGCGCGTCTAATAGCGTGCGCCTGTAGTCGCGCATCTTCCGATCACGCTCCAGTGAGGGAATTAAGGACGGCACATTGTCTTTGTAACGGGGATCCAGCAGGGTGGCCACCCAGTAGTCAGCACACGTTAAAATGTGGGCAACTCTGCTGTTGTTGCGCAGTCGCTCATGTGTGCCAGGCTGCCCAGAGGTAAGGACAAGCTGTCCTCTGTGGGAGGCGTATAGTCTGCGTCCTCCGTATCCCCCCAGCCACGCACCAGTGATGGGCCCGAGCTGCGTTGGGTGCCACCCCGCTGTGAACATGCTTCATCCTCTTCCTCCTCCTCCTCGTCCTGGAGTAGTGGGACCTGGCTGGCCAAATTTGTACCTGGCCTCTGCTGTTGCAAAAAAACTCCCTCTGAGCCACTTCTAAAAGACTGGCCTGAAAGTGTTAGAAATGACCCCTCTTCCTCGTCCTGGGCCACATCCTCTTACATCATCGCCCTAAGTGTTTTCTCAAGGAGACATAGAAGTGGTATTGTAACACTGATAACGGCGTCATCGCCACTGGCCATGTTGGTGGAGTACTCGAAACAGCGCACGTAGGTCTCGCATGGAGGCCCAGTCATTGGTGGTGAAGTGGTGCTGTTCTGCAGTGCGACTCACCCGTTGCGTGCTGCAGCTGAAACTCCACTATGACCTGCTGCTGCACGCACAGTCTCTCCAGCATGTGCAAGGTGGAGTTCCACCTGGTGGGCACGTCGCATATGAGGCGGTGAGCGGCAAGGCTGAAGTTACGCTGTAGAGCAGACAGCCAAGCGGCGGCAGGATGAGAACGCCGGAAGCGCGCACAGATGGCCCGCACTTTATGCAGCAGCTCTGACATGTCGGGGTAGTTGTGAATGAATTTCTGCACCACCAAATTCAGCACATGCGCCAGGCAAGGGATGTGCGTCAAACCGGCTAGTCCCATTATCGCACACCACCAGGCCGGGCTTGAGGCTCACTGGCAGCAACCACTCGTCGGTCTGTTGTTCTATACCCCGCCACAACTCCTGCGCGGTATGGAGCCTGTCACCCAAACACATTAGTTTCAGAACGGCCTGCTGACGTTTACCCCTGGCTGTACTGCACATCTTGGATTAAACAAGCATAACGACTGTCACATTTAGGACAGAAATACAGCTTTTTGGTTAGGGTGAAAAAAGCCTCTAATATACTGCACATCTGGGATTAGACAAGCATAAGTGACTGTCACATTTAGGACAGAAATACAGCTTTTTGGTTAGGGTGAAAAAACCCTCTAATATACTGCACATCTGGGATTAGACAAGCATAAGTGACTGTCACATTTAGGACAGAAATACAGCTTTTTGGTTAGGGTGAAAAAACCCTCTAATATACTGCACATCTGGGATTAGACAAGCATAAGTGACTGTCACATTTAGGACAGAAATATCGCTTTTTGGTTACTGGGGTGAAAAAAAGCCTCTAATATACTGCACATCTGGGATTAGACAAGCATAAGTGACTGTCACATTTAGGACAGAAATACAGCTTTTTGGTTACTGGGGTGAAAAAAGCCTCTAATATATTGCACATCTGGGATTACACGTGTATAAGTGTGCAGCGTACTCAAGTTGTGTTTAGAAATGTTCCTGGGTGTTGTAGTGCAATAGACACTAACCTGAGACGGCTGACTCTCTGCAAGGGCAGGTGATGATGAGAATGTTCGTGACGCCAGTGCCAATTAGACGGTGGCACGCCGTTTGCTGATAGCAGGAATAACTGAGGAACCACGTGATGTTAAAACAGAACTCCAACTTTAGTAGTTTTCATATAGGGACATTAACGGAAGCGCAGTTCCTTTGCATACAGTTGATTTTTCAATACGGTTGATGCAGGCAATATAGATATAGCAAGGTGACTTCAGAGTGTTAAACACAGGACTTGCAGTACAGGAGCTTGCACTCTATTCCTGACTGATCCTGGGACATAGAAAATCTTCTCCAAGGCCCAATACCCTAGCTCTGGCGTATATCCTTGGTTTTCTCTTTATAAAGTACCTCCTCTGTGGTCTTGAGTACCTCTTGCTTTCCTGAGCTTTGCCTCTGTCTCCCTCTCAGCTTCCTCAGACTCTAGAAGCTTCTGCACTGAACTCCCAGGCTGTTTAACAGTGGTCTTCCTGCTTCTGCATAACTGAACTCAGGAGGGGAACCTTCTCCTTGGATCTGGAACCCGGTTACAGGGACTGCAAAACCCTCTCCTGGACTGCAGGCTTCAGGCCTGGACTTGTCTCTGACATAGTCTAAGCTCCAACTTCAGACTACAGGCTGCAGCTTTAGACAGACACTTAGACTAGACTGACTTTCCCTTCCCTGACTGGGCCTTATATAGACTAGGGCTCCCTAGCTCCCTCTAGTGACTAAGAGCTGGAATGACACCCCTAGCAGGCCTGTACATGCAAGTTTCACAGTAACAGGGAAATACATAGCATTACATTACATGACATTTTATAAAACTGACATATACCAACTTCCCCATAATTAAGGAGGGACGACAGCACACCAAGTGACCCTTTTGTAGTGACGGGTATTACAGTCCCCGTACACTACATACCCCACTGCTTTAAGCTGAGTACGACCTCGTACTCCATCAGGGCTCGCCCAACTGGAATCTCTACCTGAAACAGAAAAAGAGACATGCAGGCATACATATATGTAATTCATCTGCATCTACATTCATATCAGGTCCAATTGGCAAAAGTGAAGTGTGGTGACAAGGGGCGTCGTTCTCTTCTCTCAGGATAATGAATGGAACTGGGGCGCTGACCTGGCACAGCGTAACATTATTACCAGGATAGTCCATGACAATGAATAAGTCCATAATAGAACAGCAAAATGGATAAAACAGTATAAAAGTTCTTGGAGGCTCAAAGAACAAACATGAGTCCGTACCCAGGTTATTTTCCTATAAATCACAGAGGCTCTCATGCGGTGGAGTCCATCTCTGGGCACATTTCCTTTTAAAAGAGCAAAAATCTCAGAGGCTCAGGTTCTTTTGAGTCTGTCTCCGGGTACGGTTCCTTAGTATCAAGTTGCACAATAAAAGGACAGCAAAGACAAGCGCTGTAAGACCCCTGATCAACCTGAAAAGGGGGTTAAGGGTAAAAGGTGCAACTAAGGAACAGGCACAACTTGGCGTGGGGTAGCAAAAGCAGGCAGGAGGTCCTGGAAACAAACGTGGCTTTGTTGACTTTATTACTTCAGTGGTCAACACCTACCACTGAGCCGTGGACGAACTGGCAGCAGCAACAAATGACCAGGAAACATAGGACTCCTGTCCTGGAAGGGTTAATACCATCATTCATTGATGAAATAAATCAAAAGGCCTAGCAGGCTGATTTACAGAGGCATATCATAATCACTCGGCCCTGCTGGCAAATATGGCCTGTAGTAGTCCTCTACAGGAGGATGGGCCCACATAACGGTGTTAGGGGGCAGCTGCAGAGTAAAGGGGCCCCTAATAGGTATTGGCCCCATGGGCCTAGGGGTAAACCCTTGGGTGGACCGTACCGGTCCCGGCATGATAATGGTGGGAGGGAATGGAGTTGACACCGCCGCCTCAAGCGGTCCGGTGGGCTCTGTGCCGCTATTCACAGCAACAGGAGGTCTTCTTTGGGGCACTGACGGAGCGGTGGCAGCAGAAGGTGGTCTACGGGTGGTGACAGGCACCCTTACCTCGTCCTTCTTTGGCGGCGTCTGGATCCTGGCGGTCGCGATCTTGCGCAGCTCCCGCAACTTCTCCTCCAGCCGGACAATCTGTTCACCGATGCTCTCTGTGTCAGAGTCGCTGTCATCTGCTGGCGCCGCCGGCGCAGGTACAGTCACCGATGGCGCGGACTCGGCCTCTGCAGGTTCTGGCGATGCGTCGGGTCTCCGACCCCTCCGGATGTTCTCAAAGGTATTTTGAAGTCCTTTTAAATTTTCCATCTCTCGCATGGTCTTCTCCCGACAAGGCAGCTCGGGGGAAGGGTAGGGGCTCACCCATTTTTCCAACACGGTTGGCTGCCAGAAGACGTTAGGCCCAATGAAGGAGCTCCGCTCTTGGAAGGCATGATGGGCCGGCTCTGGAGAGCGTTCCGGTTCCCGCTCGCAGCCAGAGTAGTCTTCTTCTTCTGCCTCCCAGTCCTCAGGTGCTCGCTTGGGACGGGTCACGGCAGTTGCATAAGGGCCTCTCAGGCTCTCGGCAGGGGTGAACTCCACTTCCTCTCCCTCGCGGAGGCTGTGCTGATAGGAAGGGAGGTAGTCTCTCTTGACAGACCTTCTGTTAACATACAGGTCTCTGCCAGTCAGGTAATCTTGTATGAACCCGTAGCCACGGGTTTTGTCAAAGGACACCACCACTCCCTTTCTCCTTTCCAGGCGGGGTTGGGTGTTGGTGTGTCGTTCATGGATTGTCTTGGTCAACTCTTCATAATAGATCTTGGTCTTTGTATTCCGCTTTATGGCGGCCTCCCGGATCTCTGCCATTAGTGAGGACCACTTGAAAGAGGGCTAAAAGAAGTCTCTCCAAGAGCCATAGCAGGGCTCTGGTTCTTTCTCCCGTGGGCGGCAGGCGGGTTTCTCCGGTCCCGGAGAGTAGGCCGGTGGAGCCTCCTCTGGCTCTACACCAATATCAGACATCTTTGCAATCTCAGGTGCGGACGTTGCAGCAACGCTCTGTTCACTTTCCAACATGCTCGATCCTTCTCTGGAGAACGATAGGGTCGCGTCCATTAAATCAGCCAGCTCCTCCCACTGCACTGGGAGGCCGCCCCCCAGGTATTCCAGTATATGGAAGGCGGAGTCCATGCTGGCCGACATGCAAATGTCCAGATAAGCAGTGGCGCCTGACCTTGAACTTCTTCCCGCTATTTCCTCAGAAAGGCGCCAATTTTTCCCGCCTTTTCGGGATGAAGATGACGCAGCAGCTATTTCAGCAGCCTCAGCGGCCATCTTTGGGTATAAACGCTGTCTATTCATTGACACCAAGCAGGATGATGAAAAGTCCACAAAACCACACTCCAATGTGGCGATTTTCTTCCTCTTGATAGCGCAACACTGCACAGCGCTTTTTAGAGGTTTTAGGTACACTTTGGTTAGGATTTTCAGTCCACAAAGTCCACTTTAAATAAACAGGTAATTTGTCACTTTGGTCACAGGGCAACTGTATAAGGCACAAAGTTCACGCTTCTTGCACTATAAAGCGTGCGTATCCTGTTCGTGACGCCAAAAGAGAGGTGCAGCGTACTCAAGTTGTGTTTAGAAATGTTCCTGGGTGTTGTAGTGCAATAGACACTAACCTGAGACGGCTGACTCTCTGCAAGGGCAGGTGATGATGAGAATGTTCGTGACGCCAGTGCCAATTAGACGGTGGCACGCCGTTTGCTGATAGCAGGAATAACTGAGGAACCACGTGATGTTAAAACAGAACTCCAACTTTAGTAGTTTTCATATAGGGACATTAACGGAAGCGCAGTTCCTTTGCATACAGTTGATTTTTCAATACGGTTGATGCAGGCAATATAGATATAGCAAGGTGACTTCAGAGTGTTAAACACAGGACTTGCAGTACAGGAGCTTGCACTCTATTCCTGACTGATCCTGGGACATAGAAAATCTTCTCCAAGGCCCAATACCCTAGCTCTGGCGTATATCCTTGGTTTTCTCTTTATAAAGTACCTCCTCTGTGGTCTTGAGTACCTCTTGCTTTCCTGAATTTTGCCTCTGTCTCCCTCTCAGCTTCCTCAGACTCTAGAAGCTTCTGCACTGAACTCCCAGGCTGTTTAACAGTGGTCTTCCTGCTTCTGCATAACTGAACTCAGGAGGGGAACCTTCTCCTTGGATCTGGAACCCGGTTACAGGGACTGCAAAACCCTCTCCTGGACTGCAGGCTTCAGGCCTGGACTTGTCTCTGACATAGTCTAAGCTCCAACTTCAGACTACAGGCTGCAGCTTTAGACAGACACTTAGACTAGACTGACTTTCCCTTCCCTGACTGGGCCTTATATAGACTAGGGCTCCCTAGCTCCCTCTAGTGACTAAGAGCTGGAATGACACCCCTAGCAGGCCTGTACATGCAAGTTTCACAGTAACAGGGAAATACATAGCATTACATTACATGACATTTTATAAAACTGACATATACCAACTTCCCCATAATTAAGGAGGGACGACAGCACACCAAGTGACCCTTTTGTAGTGACGGGTATTACAGTCCCCGTACACTACAAGTGACTCACATTTAGGCCATAAATACGGCTTTGGCATATTAGGGTGAAAAAAAACTCTCATATACTGCACATCTCATATACTGCACATCTGGGATTACACATGCATAAGTGACTGTCACATTTAGGACAGAAATACCGCTTTTTGGTTAGGTTGAAAAAAGCCTCTAATATACTGCACATCTGGGATTAGACAAGCATAAGTGACTGTCACATTTAGGACAGAAATACAGCTTTTTGGTTAGGGTGAAAAAAGCCTCTAATATACTGCACATCTGGGATTAGACAAGCATAAGTGACTGTCACATTTAGGACAGAAATACAGCTTTTTGGTTAGGGTGAAAAAACCCTCTAATATACTGCACATCTGGGATTAGACAAGCATAAGTGACTGTCACATTTAGGACAGAAATACAGCTTTTTGGTTAGGGTGAAAAAACCCTCTAATATACTGCACATCTGGGATTAGACAAGCATAAGTGACTGTCACATTTAGGACAGAAAAATGGCTTTTTGGTTACTGGGGTGAAAAAAAGCCTCTAATATACTGCACATCTGGGATTAGACAAGCATAAGTGACTGTCACATTTAGGACAGAAATACAGCTTTTTGGTTACTGGGGTGAAAAAAGCCTCTAATATATTGCACATCTGGGATTACACGTGTATAAGTGTGCAGCGTACTCAAGTTGTGTTTAGAAATGTTCCTGGGTGTTGTAGTGCAATAGACACTAACCTGAGACGGCTGACTCTCTGCAAGGGCAGGTGATGATGAGAATGTTCGTGACGCCAGTGCCAATTAGACGGTGGCACGCCGTTTGCTGATAGCAGGAATAACTGAGGAACCACGTGATGTTAAAACAGAACTCCAACTTTAGTAGTTTTCATATAGGGACATTAACGGAAGCGCAGTTCCTTTGCATACAGTTGATTTTTCAATACGGTTGATGCAGGCAATATAGATATAGCAAGGTGACTTCAGAGTGTTAAACACAGGACTTGCAGTACAGGAGCTTGCACTCTATTCCTGACTGATCCTGGGACATAGAAAATCTTCTCCAAGGCCCAATACCCTAGCTCTGGCGTATATCCTTGGTTTTCTCTTTATAAAGTACCTCCTCTGTGGTCTTGAGTACCTCTTGCTTTCCTGAGCTTTGCCTCTGTCTCCCTCTCAGCTTCCTCAGACTCTAGAAGCTTCTGCACTGAACTCCCAGGCTGTTTAACAGTGGTCTTCCTGCTTCTGCATAACTGAACTCAGGAGGGGAACCTTCTCCTTGGATCTGGAACCCGGTTACAGGGACTGCAAAACCCTCTCCTGGACTGCAGGCTTCAGGCCTGGACTTGTCTCTGACATAGTCTAAGCTCCAACTTCAGACTACAGGCTGCAGCTTTAGACAGACACTTAGACTAGACTGACTTTCCCTTCCCTGACTGGGCCTTATATAGACTAGGGCTCCCTAGCTCCCTCTAGTGACTAAGAGCTGGAATGACACCCCTAGCAGGCCTGTACATGCAAGTTTCACAGTAACAGGGAAATACATAGCATTACATTACATGACATTTTATAAAACTGACATATACCAACTTCCCCATAATTAAGGAGGGACGACAGCACACCAAGTGACCCTTTTGTAGTGACGGGTATTACAGTCCCCGTACACTACATACCCCACTGCTTTAAGCTGAGTACGACCTCGTACTCCATCAGGGCTCGCCCAACTGGAATCTCTACCTGAAACAGAAAAAGAGACATGCAGGCATACATATATGTAATTCATCTGCATCTACATTCATATCAGGTCCAATTGGCAAAAGTGAAGTGTGGTGACAAGGGGCGTCGTTCTCTTCTCTCAGGATAATGAATGGAACTGGGGCGCTGACCTGGCACAGCGTAACATTATTACCAGGATAGTCCATGACAATGAATAAGTCCATAATAGAACAGCAAAATGGATAAAACAGTATAAAAGTTCTTGGAGGCTCAAAGAACAAACATGAGTCCGTACCCAGGTTATTTTCCTATAAATCACAGAGGCTCTCATGCGGTGGAGTCCATCTCTGGGCACATTTCCTTTTAAAAGAGCAAAAATCTCAGAGGCTCAGGTTCTTTTGAGTCTGTCTCCGGGTACGGTTCCTTAGTATCAAGTTGCACAATAAAAGGACAGCAAAGACAAGCGCTGTAAGACCCCTGATCAACCTGAAAAGGGGGTTAAGGGTAAAAGGTGCAACTAAGGAACAGGCACAACTTGGCGTGGGGTAGCAAAAGCAGGCAGGAGGTCCTGGAAACAAACGTGGCTTTGTTGACTTTATTACTTCAGTGGTCAACACCTACCACTGAGCCGTGGACGAACTGGCAGCAGCAACAAATGACCAGGAAACATAGGACTCCTGTCCTGGAAGGGTTAATACCATCATTCATTGATGAAATAAATCAAAAGGCCTAGCAGGCTGATTTACAGAGGCATATCATAATCACTCGGCCCTGCTGGCAAATATGGCCTGTAGTAGTCCTCTACAGGAGGATGGGCCCACATAACGGTGTTAGGGGGCAGCTGCAGAGTAAAGGGGCCCCTAATAGGTATTGGCCCCATGGGCCTAGGGGTAAACCCTTGGGTGGACCGTACCGGTCCCGGCATGATAATGGTGGGAGGGAATGGAGTTGACACCGCCGCCTCAAGCGGTCCGGTGGGCTCTGTGCCGCTATTCACAGCAACAGGAGGTCTTCTTTGGGGCACTGACGGAGCGGTGGCAGCAGAAGGTGGTCTACGGGTGGTGACAGGCACCCTTACCTCGTCCTTCTTTGGCGGCGTCTGGATCCTGGCGGTCGCGATCTTGCGCAGCTCCCGCAACTTCTCCTCCAGCCGGACAATCTGTTCACCGATGCTCTCTGTGTCAGAGTCGCTGTCATCTGCTGGCGCCGCCGGCGCAGGTACAGTCACCGATGGCGCGGACTCGGCCTCTGCAGGTTCTGGCGATGCGTCGGGTCTCCGACCCCTCCGGATGTTCTCAAAGGTATTTTGAAGTCCTTTTAAATTTTCCATCTCTCGCATGGTCTTCTCCCGACAAGGCAGCTCGGGGGAAGGGTAGGGGCTCACCCATTTTTCCAACACGGTTGGCTGCCAGAAGACGTTAGGCCCAATGAAGGAGCTCCGCTCTTGGAAGGCATGATGGGCCGGCTCTGGAGAGCGTTCCGGTTCCCGCTCGCAGCCAGAGTAGTCTTCTTCTTCTGCCTCCCAGTCCTCAGGTGCTCGCTTGGGACGGGTCACGGCAGTTGCATAAGGGCCTCTCAGGCTCTCGGCAGGGGTGAACTCCACTTCCTCTCCCTCGCGGAGGCTGTGCTGATAGGAAGGGAGGTAGTCTCTCTTGACAGACCTTCTGTTAACATACAGGTCTCTGCCAGTCAGGTAATCTTGTATGAACCCGTAGCCACGGGTTTTGTCAAAGGACACCACCACTCCCTTTCTCCTTTCCAGGCGGGGTTGGGTGTTGGTGTGTCGTTCATGGATTGTCTTGGTCAACTCTTCATAATAGATCTTGGTCTTTGTATTCCGCTTTATGGCGGCCTCCCGGATCTCTGCCATTAGTGAGGACCACTTGAAAGAGGGCTAAAAGAAGTCTCTCCAAGAGCCATAGCAGGGCTCTGGTTCTTTCTCCCGTGGGCGGCAGGCGGGTTTCTCCGGTCCCGGAGAGTAGGCCGGTGGAGCCTCCTCTGGCTCTACACCAATATCAGACATCTTTGCAATCTCAGGTGCGGACGTTGCAGCAACGCTCTGTTCACTTTCCAACATGCTCGATCCTTCTCTGGAGAACGATAGGGTCGCGTCCATTAAATCAGCCAGCTCCTCCCACTGCACTGGGAGGCCGCCCCCCAGGTATTCCAGTATATGGAAGGCGGAGTCCATGCTGGCCGACATGCAAATGTCCAGATAAGCAGTGGCGCCTGACCTTGAACTTCTTCCCGCTATTTCCTCAGAAAGGCGCCAATTTTTCCCGCCTTTTCGGGATGAAGATGACGCAGCAGCTATTTCAGCAGCCTCAGCGGCCATCTTTGGGTATAAACGCTGTCTATTCATTGACAGCAAGCAGGATGATGAAAAGTCCACAAAACCACACTCCAATGTGGCGATTTTCTTCCTCTTGATAGCGCAACACTGCACAGCGCTTTTTAGAGGTTTTAGGTACACTTTGGTTAGGATTTTCAGTCCACAAAGTCCACTTTAAATAAACAGGTAATTTGTCACTTTGGTCACAGGGCAACTGTATAAGGCACAAAGTTCACGCTTCTTGCACTATAAAGCGTGCGTATCCTGTTCGTGACGCCAAAAGAGAGGTGCAGCGTACTCAAGTTGTGTTTAGAAATGTTCCTGGGTGTTGTAGTGCAATAGACACTAACCTGAGACGGCTGACTCTCTGCAAGGGCAGGTGATGATGAGAATGTTCGTGACGCCAGTGCCAATTAGACGGTGGCACGCCGTTTGCTGATAGCAGGAATAACTGAGGAACCACGTGATGTTAAAACAGAACTCCAACTTTAGTAGTTTTCATATAGGGACATTAACGGAAGCGCAGTTCCTTTGCATACAGTTGATTTTTCAATACGGTTGATGCAGGCAATATAGATATAGCAAGGTGACTTCAGAGTGTTAAACACAGGACTTGCAGTACAGGAGCTTGCACTCTATTCCTGACTGATCCTGGGACATAGAAAATCTTCTCCAAGGCCCAATACCCTAGCTCTGGCGTATATCCTTGGTTTTCTCTTTATAAAGTACCTCCTCTGTGGTCTTGAGTACCTCTTGCTTTCCTGAATTTTGCCTCTGTCTCCCTCTCAGCTTCCTCAGACTCTAGAAGCTTCTGCACTGAACTCCCAGGCTGTTTAACAGTGGTCTTCCTGCTTCTGCATAACTGAACTCAGGAGGGGAACCTTCTCCTTGGATCTGGAACCCGGTTACAGGGACTGCAAAACCCTCTCCTGGACTGCAGGCTTCAGGCCTGGACTTGTCTCTGACATAGTCTAAGCTCCAACTTCAGACTACAGGCTGCAGCTTTAGACAGACACTTAGACTAGACTGACTTTCCCTTCCCTGACTGGGCCTTATATAGACTAGGGCTCCCTAGCTCCCTCTAGTGACTAAGAGCTGGAATGACACCCCTAGCAGGCCTGTACATGCAAGTTTCACAGTAACAGGGAAATACATAGCATTACATTACATGACATTTTATAAAACTGACATATACCAACTTCCCCATAATTAAGGAGGGACGACAGCACACCAAGTGACCCTTTTGTAGTGACGGGTATTACAGTCCCCGTACACTACAAGTGACTCACATTTAGGCCATAAATACGGCTTTGGCATATTAGGGTGAAAAAAAACTCTCATATACTGCACATCTCATATACTGCACATCTGGGATTACACATGCATAAGTGACTGTCACATTTAGGACAGAAATACCGCTTTTTGGTTAGGTTGAAAAAAGCCTCTAATATACTGCACATCTGGGATTAGACAAGCATAAGTGACTGTCACATTTAGGACAGAAATACAGCTTTTTGGTTAGGGTGAAAAAAGCCTCTAATATACTGCACATCTGGGATTAGACAAGCATAAGTGACTGTCACATTTAGGACAGAAATACAGCTTTTTGGTTAGGGTGAAAAAACCCTCTAATATACTGCACATCTGGGATTAGACAAGCATAAGTGACTGTCACATTTAGGACAGAAATACAGCTTTTTGGTTAGGGTGAAAAAACCCTCTAATATACTGCACATCTGGGATTAGACAAGCATAAGTGACTGTCACATTTAGGACAGAAATATCGCTTTTTGGTTACTGGGGTGAAAAAAAGCCTCTAATATACTGCACATCTGGGATTAGACAAGCATAAGTGACTGTCACATTTAGGACAGAAATACAGCTTTTTGGTTACTGGGGTGAAAAAAGCCTCTAATATATTGCACATCTGGGATTACACGTGTATAAGTGTGCAGCGTACTCAAGTTGTGTTTAGAAATGTTCCTGGGTGTTGTAGTGCAATAGACACTAACCTGAGACGGCTGACTCTCTGCAAGGGCAGGTGATGATGAGAATGTTCGTGACGCCAGTGCCAATTAGACGGTGGCACGCCGTTTGCTGATAGCAGGAATAACTGAGGAACCACGTGATGTTAAAACAGAACTCCAACTTTAGTAGTTTTCATATAGGGACATTAACGGAAGCGCAGTTCCTTTGCATACAGTTGATTTTTCAATACGGTTGATGCAGGCAATATAGATATAGCAAGGTGACTTCAGAGTGTTAAACACAGGACTTGCAGTACAGGAGCTTGCACTCTATTCCTGACTGATCCTGGGACATAGAAAATCTTCTCCAAGGCCCAATACCCTAGCTCTGGCGTATATCCTTGGTTTTCTCTTTATAAAGTACCTCCTCTGTGGTCTTGAGTACCTCTTGCTTTCCTGAGCTTTGCCTCACCAAGTGACCCTTTTGTAGTGACGGGTATTACAGTCCCCGTACACTACAAGTGACTCACATTTAGGCCATAAATACGGCTTTGGCATACTAGGGTGAAAAAAAACTCTCATATACTGCACATCTCATATACTGCACATCTGGGATTACACATGCATAAGTGACTGTCACATTTAGGACAGAAATACCGCTTTTTGGTTAGGTTGAAAAAAGCCTCTAATATACTGCACATCTGGGATTAGACAAGCATAAGTGACTGTCACATTTAGGACAGAAATACAGCTTTTTGGTTACTTGGGTGAAAAAAGCCTCTAATATATTGCACATCTGGGATTACACGTGCATAAGTGACTGTCACATTTAGGCCATAAATATGGCTTTGGCATACTGGGGTTAAAAAAGCCTCTCATATACTGCACATCTGGGATTACACGTGCATAAGTGACTGTCACATTTAGGACAGAAATACAGCTTTTTTGTTAGGGTGAAAAAAACCTCTAATATACTGCACATCTGGGATTACACGTGCATAAGTGACTGTCACATTTAGGCCATAAATACGGCTTTTTGGTCACTGGGGTGAAAAAAGCCTCTAATATATTGCACATCTGGGATTACACATGCATAAGTGACTGTCACATTTAGGCCATAAATTGATAATTGATAAAAAATTGAGTGCAATACCCTACATCAGGGTTTTTATTGGCGGTTAATTATTTTTAACAGACTTAACCACTTTTTACTTTGCTTTGTAAACGCTAACTATTAACGTTCTGAACCTTAGCACAACCTGCATGACCAGGCATCTACATGCGAGACACGGGCTGCTGTGGAGTAAGCACCTTCAAAACCAAGAAAGGGCTCAGGCCCAGGGGCGGACATACCGCATGTGCAGCCGGTGCGGCTGCACAGGGGCCCAGAGCAGGAGGGGGCCCCTTCCTACCGGCAGCAAGGGGACATGAGCGCTTCCATTGTGGAAGCGCTCATCTCTATTCATCTGTATCGCTGTCCTTAGGACAGCGATACGGATGGATGCTGCGACGGGGCAGGGGAGAGGCGTCTCCCTTCCCCTTCCTCTGATAGGCTGCAGGCACTAGGCCTGCAACTTATCAGAGGACGGAACAGGCGGCGCGATGACGTCATCACGCCGCCTGAGCCATACAGCGTGGGACACAGGCCAGAAGAGGCCTGCATCGCATCGCTGAAAGCGGCAAGGAGGTAAGTATGTGAGTTTATATTTTTATTTATTTACACTTTACTAGGGGCCCTATCTGGCACTCATGGGGGCATCTACTGGGGGCCCTATCTTATGGGCACTATGGGGGCCCTATTTTAAATACTAACACACATGGGGGCACTGTGGAGGGGGGGGAGTACGATTGGGGTCCTATTTTATATATTGGCACACATGGGGGGCACTATGGAGGGCTCTATTTTATATATTGGCACACATGGAGGGCCCTATTTTAAATACTGACACACATGGGGGCACTATAGAGGGGGGGAGTACTATTGGGGCCCTATTTTATATACTGGCACACAAGGGGGGCACTATGGAGGGGGGAGCACTATGGGTGGCCCTATTTTAAATACTGACACACATGCTGGCACTATGGAGGGGGGAGTACTATTGGGGCCCTATTTTATATACTGGCACACATGGGGGGCACTAAGGAGGGGGAGAAGCACTATGGGGGCCCTATGTTAGTTACTGGCACACATGGGGGGTACTATGGAGGGGGAGGAGCACTATGGGGACCTTATGTTATATACTGGCACACATGGGGGGCACTATGGAGAAGGGGGGAGAGGAGCACTATGGGGGCATCTTCTGGGGCTCTATCTTATATATTGGCAGACATGGGCACTAAGAAGGGGGGAGCAGTATGGGGGCATCTACTGGTGACCCTATTTTATATACTGGCACACATTATGGGGGCATTTTTTACTGGCACATTGTCAGGCACCATGGGAACAAGGGGAGGCACACGATATAGGAGTATTTCATACTGGCACAAATTATAGGGCACTATGGGGACCTTGGCTTAACTGGGGGCACTAAGAGGAGATATTTTTTTATACTGCCACACAACAGGGCACTTTTATGTACTGGCGCACATTATAAAGAGAATTATTACCACTGGGGACATTATGGTGGGCTTTATTACAGTTGAGGGACTATGAGGAACTTGAATACTAGTATGAACACTATGGGAGCATTATTACTTCTGGCACACAGTGGGGTCATTATTACTGTAGGTAGGGGCACTATTACTACTACGTGTTGTCTGGTAGATAATTATTTCTTTTGGTGGGATTTTAGGGAGCAGTGTTACTTTGGTGGGCACCCTGGCACGGTATCAGCTTAGCACACTTATTTTTGGGGAACATTATATTTACACTATTCGTGTCAGGGACACTGTTTCCTGGGCGCAGTTATTTTTTAGGACACTGTGTGCCAGTAATTATTTAAGGGGAACTATCTGTGTGTAACTTGTATAGGGAGCACAGCGGGCACAGTATTAGAGGGGTGTTGATTAGGTGGGAGAATGATGGAAAACTAGGAAACTAAGATGTCTGTCAAACCCTGCAGAAAGAAGAGATGACAGAAAGAAATCATCATGGCGGTGTGGTCTGAAACAAGAAGATGAGGACAGAGAACATCTACATCAACGAAGACGTCCCTTGATGTAAGAGGTATGTGGACCTGTATTAGGCTACCTTCACATCGGAGTTAGTGATTCTGGCAGGCTCTTCTTGCAGAGAACAGCCTTCCGGAATGCTCCAGCACTGCTGGATGCAGACAGAATGTCCGCTGGCCACATTAACTATAATGGGGTCTGGCAGAGATCGGCCACAATCCGGCAAAAATGCAGAGAATCAGTGGGACACAAACCGCTGCATGCCTGAGTTTGTGTCCGGCCAATTCCATGCATTCTCTGCCGGATCAGGTGGCCGGAGCGCAGTGCTGCAGGTGTGAAAGTAGCCTTACCCTGTATGTTTTGTATTGCTATAAGTAATGCTAGGACGGAATAGGTTATGTTGAGAATTTGGCTTGAGAGGAGGGGGGGGGATCCAGGCACATTATTTGCACAGGGGCCCTCTGCTGTCTGTGTCCGCCCCTGCTCAGGCCCCTCCTGCTCCCTCTTCTGCTGCTGCCTCGGCCTCTTCCTCCGCCTCTGGAGGAACGTTGGCACCTGCCGCCCAGAAAACAAAGGATGTGCCACCAACAACACCACCTCCGTCACCAAGCATCTCCACCATGTCACACGGAAGCGTTTGCAGCATACGGGTAGGTTACCCGACACTGCTAGAATGTAATGTGTGTTTCCCTTTAAGCCAGTTAGGCCTGGTGCAGGCAATCTTTATTCCAGCCAGCAGAGGGAGCCCCCCCAGTTCAGTATAAATAGGCAGGGCCTAGCCTAGGAAGGGAGTTCAGAAGTTTCTAGAGCCTGAGGAAACTGAGAGAGAGACAGAGGCAAGTCAAGAAAAGCAAGAGGTACTCAAGACTACAGAGGAGGTACTTGATAGAGATAAAATCAAGGATATACGCCAGAGCTAGGGCATTGGACCTTGGATAAGAGTTTCTATGTTCCAGGATCAGTCAGGAATAGAGTGCAAGCTGCCTGTGCAGCGTACTCAAGTTAGGTGTAGAAATGTTCCTGGGTGTTGTAGTGCAATTGTGACACTAACCTGAGACGGCTGACTCTCTGCAAGGGCAGGTGATGATGAGAAATGTTCGTGACGCCAGTGCCAATTAAACGGTGGCACGCCGTTTGCTGATAGCAGGAATAATTGAGGAACCACGTGATGTTAAAACAGAACTCCAACTTTAGTAGTCATCATACATGGACATAGATGGAAGCGCAGTTCCTTTGAAGACAGTTGGTTGCAGTACATTTGATGCAGGCAATATATAGCAAGGTGACTTCAGAGTGTTAAACACAGGATTTGTAGTACAGGCAGCTTGCACTCTATTCCTGACTGATCCTGGAACATAGAAACTCTTCTCCAAGGCCCAATGCCCTAGCTCTGGCGTATATCCTTGGTTTTATCTCTATCAAGTACCTCCTCTGTTGTCTGTAGTACCTCTTGCTTTTCTGAACTTGCCTCTGTCTCTCTCAGCACAGACTCTGGAAACTTCTGAACTCTCTTCCTGGCTAGGCCCTAGCCTATTTATACTGAACTCGGGGGCTCCCTCTGCTGGCTGGAATAAAGATTGCCTGCACCAGGCCTAACTGGCTTAAAGGGAAACACACATTACATTCTAGCAGTGTCGGGTAACCTACCCGTATGCTGCACCTGTACTGCAAGTCCTGTGTTTAACACTCTAAAGTTACCTTGCTATATATATATATATTGCCTGCATCAACTGTATTGAAAATCAACTGTCTTCAAAGGAACTGCGCTTCCGTCAATGTCCCTATATGATGACTACTAAAGTTTGAATTCTGTTTTAACATCACGTGGTTCCTCAGTTATTCCTGCTATCAGCAAACGGCGTGCCACCGTTTAATTGGCACTGGCGTCACGAACATTTCTCATCATCACCTGCCCTTGCAGAGAGTCAGCCGTCTCAGGTTAGTGTCTATTGCACTACAACACCCAGGAACATTTCTAAACCTAACTTGAGTACGCTGCACCTCTCTTTTGGCGTCACGAACAGGATACGCACGCTTTCTAGTGCAAGAAGCGTGAACTTTGTGCCTTATACAGTCTGCCCTGTGACCAAAGTGACAAATTGCCTGTTTTATTAAAGTGAACTTTGTGGACCGAAAAACATACTAAAAGTGTCCCTAAAACCTCCAAAAAGCGCTGTGCAGTGTTGCGCTATCAAGAGGAAAGAAATCGCCACATCGGAGTGTGGTTTTATGGACTTTTTACCATCCTGCTTGCTGTCAGTGAATAGACAGCGTTTCTTGCTAAAAGATGGCCACCGGCCGCCTGGAGTAAAGTTTCCCGCGCTGCTGAGGACCTTCGTGGGCGGATCCCTGCAAAGACACAGAGAATCCCGCCCCTCGTCATCATCGCACCGCCGCGGCCCTGTTTCTTCTACGTCACCGCGTACTCAGGACGTCCGGAATCTCTCGAGACTTGGACTGCGCAAACCCGGCGATACCGGTAAGGACTTGTAACCGGAGGGAAGGGGATTGTTCCGGCCCCTTTAGTCACCAGCGGCCACATCGCAATAAGCTAACATGTCAGAACCGGAGTTCCCGAGCAGCCGGCCCCGGGAGAGCTGTTCAAGCTTCAGCTACCGATACTATCGCCATGCTGACAGAGCAAGTAAATCACCTCACCAAAAGTCTAGAGAGAGTGTGCAGAAATAATAGAGGAATGGGAAAAACCCATAATGTCAGAAGAAGAGTTCCTGTCACCTCCTAGGCCGTTCCCACCTCCATACCAAGAGACTCACCCCAGGGATCCTTGGAGGCGTAATAGAAATCGCAAGCGGCCCGTGTGTACATACTGCAAAAAGGTGGGACACACAGAATCCACGTGCTGGCAGTTAAACGGGCAACCCCTGAGGCTGAGGACCACCCCTCGGGAGGTAGAACACTAGGTCCAAAGGATCCAAATTGGATGCCACGGTATGTAGGATCCCATCCTAAAATCAATATAGAGATCAACGGGGTCCCCTTTGAAGCCCTATTAGATACTGGGTCTCAAGTCACTACTATTCAGCTGCCCGCCTTTGAAAAATTCTGGGACACCAACCAATTGATCCAGCCGCCTGAATCCTGGGTAGAGATTATCGCCAGCAATGGCAAACCAGTAAAGATTCCCGGATACTGGGAACCCACCCTGCAGGTGGGAGAAGTAACCTTACCGCAACAGGGGGTGATAGTAGTACAGGCCGGCGACAGAGGAGGACATCCTGTCATTCTAGGCACCAATGTCTTCAAAAACTGTTATTCAGAAATACTTGCCGTATTACACCAGACTTTGCCCACTGCTTCCTCTGCATCCAAGAGGGTGATTCAAAAGACTATTACTGTGTTAAGTGCCCAGCAGAGGTTTGCTAATGGGAAAGGAGAAATTTGTACTGCCAGGATCCGTGATATTAAGCCTGTGACTTTGCCTCCTAATTCTCAAACTCTTTTATGGTGTCGTGCTGTCCTGGGAGTCCAAGGCCGAGATTATCCAGCCCTGGTGGAACCAATCCAGATGGAGGATTACCCTTATGTGAGAGCTGCCAAGTGCCTGGTGAACGTCTCCCAAGGTAAAGTACCTGTCCGTCTGATTAACCTGAGTGATCATCCTGTTGCGCTTACTAAGCATTGCCGTGTTGCCCAGCTGTCCCAGGTGTCCTTCCAAGACATCATTCGTCTTCCAGTGACAGAAAAGCCGCCAGCTGCAGTCAGCGGATGTTCGCCGGTGACCCAGCCACAAGTGCCCTGGTGGGAAGAGCTCCATGTAGGGGACGAGACTACCCCCCAACATCAACAAGAAGGGATTCTACAGCTTGTCAAGGAGCACCACCAGGCCTTCAGTAAGCATGCTACTGACTATGGAGAGGTTAGTGCTATACAACACACCATACCTACTGGCTCTCATCCTCCTATCAAGGAGAGATACAGACCCTTACCGCCTACTTCATATCAGACTGTAAAAGAAATGATCCAAGAGATGAAAGACTCTAATGTAATCCGGGACAGCCGTAGTCCGTGGGCTGCACCCCTGGTCCTTGTAAAGAAAAAGGATGGTGGTATCCGTTTCTGTGTGGATTATAGAAAAATTAACCAAATAACCCACAAGGATGCATACCCACTGCCCCGCATTGAGGAGTCACTAACTGCTCTGGGCTCCTCTGCCTATTTCTCCACCTTGGACTTGACCAGTGGCTACTGGCAAGTTTCCATGGCCCCTGCAGATAGGGAAAAGACTGCTTTCACCACTCCCATGGGCCTGTTCAAATTCAATTGTATGCCGTTCGGGCTATGTAATGCCCCAGGAACTTTCCAGAGACTAATGGAGCGGTGTTTGGGTCACAAAAACTTCGAAACAGTGCTGCTGTATCTAGATGACGTCATTGTGTACTCAAAAACATATGAAGACCATCTGAAACATTTGGCAGAAGTATTTGAAATCCTTATCAAATATGGCTTGAAGGTAAAGCCATCCAAGTGTCACCTGCTCAAACCTGCAGTAAGATACCTGGGGCATGTGGTAAGCGGAGAGGGCGTGCAACCTGACCCTGATAAGTTAGCGGCTGTCCGTAATTGGCCGGTCCCCACTACCGTCAAAGAGGTGAGGGGTTTCCTTGGTTTTGCCGGCTACTATAGACGTTTTATCCCCCATTTTGCTCAAATAGCTGATCCTATCCAGGAGCTCTTGAGGGGGCAACCCAAGAAAAGTCCTAGAACTCCTGTGCCCATTGAGTGGAATGAGGAAAGAGAGATAGCGTTCCAATTGCTAAAAAAGAAACTGACCGAGCCTCCTGTGTTAGGTTATCCAGACTACAGCAAGCCCTTCCATCTGTATACTGATGCTAGCAAGCGAGGCCTGGGAGCTGTGTTAGCCCAGATCCAAGAGGGAAAAGAAAGAGTGATAGCTTATGCAAGCCGCTCCCTGAAAGGAGCTGAGAAAAATGACCAGAATTATAGTTCCTTCAAACTAGAGTTCCTGGCCTTAGTGTGGGCAGTGACGGAAAAATTCAAAGATTATCTAGCCGCCACCCCGTTCATTGCATTCACTGACAATAACCCTCTGGCACATCTAAATACAGCTAAATTAGGGGCCTTGGAGCAGAGATGGGCCTCTCGCCTCGCCAACTATGATTTCTCTGTAAAATATCGTGCTGGACGTACTAATGATAATGCTGATGCTTTATCCAGGCTTCCCACAGAGACAGCTCCTGATGATGTGTGAGATGCTTGGGAAGATGTAGAGATGCCGGCTTTCTATAACAAATTTGCTCAACAGGATCAGGCTCGAGCTACCAATGACAGAGCTGCAGTTCCTTCACCCTCCAGTAGGCCTGATCCTAAAGAAGAAAGGTGGGTGAAACTACAGTCTGAAAGTAGAGTGCTGGGTGAGTTGTTGGACTTCATTACTAGTGGCAGAGCCCCTGAGAGGATTCGGCGTAAGAGTGCAGATCCTGAGCTCATCAAACTGTGGAGACAGCGCCATCAACTCTTCATACAAAAGGGCCTATTGCTACGGAGAAGCCTAGACCCAGTGTCCAACGAGAGAGTGCACCAGATTCTCATACCCCGACGAGATGCAGGTATGGTGTTGGAGATGTACCACAATCAATCCGGTCACTTTGGGGTCCAAAAGACTGAGGCTACTATCCGCCAGCGGTTTTACTGGGTGGGCATGAGAGAAGACATGGAGAAGTGGTGTCGGGAGTGTGTAGCCTGTGCCTTAAAATGAAGTGAGCACCATGATCAGAGGGCACCACTGAGACCCATTGTAAGTACTCGTCCTCTTGAACTTGTCGCCATCGACCATGTGAAACTGGAGCCTAGACGCTCAGGGTATACTTATGCCATGACTATTATTGACCATTTCACTAAGTTTGTTGTAGCGGTGCCTGTGAGAGACCAGACAGCCAAGACTACAGCCGAACTGTTCTGGAAGCATTTCCTCCTGCCCTACGGATGTCCAGAAAAGATCCTCACCGATCAAGGACCTGCTTTTGAGTCCCATCTGTTCCATGAACTGTGCCGCTTACACAACTGTAAGAAGATCCGGACAACGGCCTACCATCCTCAAGGTAATGGATTATGTGAAAAAATGAATCAGACTTTGATAGAGATGCTGAGGGCCGTGCCTCCTGAAACCAGAGGAGATTGGCCTAATCTGTTGCCACAGCTCATGTTCACATACAATCATACCATACATTGTTCCACCGGGTATACCCCCTTTTATTTGATGTTTGGGCGCCAAGGGACATTGCCTGCTGATCATTCATTGGACATACACGTACCTGATTGCATTAACCCATTACCTAACACCGACTGGGTTGCTGAACATCAAAGGCGATTGAATACAGCCAAAGCCATTGTTCAGGAACGTATGGACTATGCTAGGGACCGACAGCAGAGAGACTATGATCAAGCAGCCCATGCAGAACCCTTGACAATAGGGGCTGTGGTATGGTTAAAAAATAACCGCCGTACCAGTAAACTGGACAGTAAATGGGAGCGAAGTCCCTATGTTGTCACTGCAATCCCAAATGTTGGAACTCACACTTATGAGATCACCCGAGAAGGCAAGGGATCCCAAATCGTACACCGAAACCGGTTAAAGCTCTGCCTGACACCAGAACCTAGTGCCGAGAGTTCTGGATCTGAATCCCCTGTGTCAGAGTCATCAATACCGCCCGAGGATCCTATGCAGGCTGTCAGTAATCTGAGGTATGACGCTGATCCCATGCATTGGCTTCTGACACCATGGTTGAACTTGCTGGTGCCTGCTCCGGCACCTACTGTATCTTCACCTCCAGAAGAGCCGGTTCAAGATGCCCCGGATCCAGTTTCCCCTCTAGTGGATCTAGTTGTTCCTGTTGTTCCTGTTGTTCCTGACCAAGGTCTCACTGATGGAGACCCTCCTGTTGCTCCTCTCTCTTCTACCTCGTTGCTAAGGGAAGAGGAGACCCCTGTATTGAGAAGGTCCACCCGGATGACCAGGGGACGTCCGCCAGTCCATTTAGGAGACTTTGACTATTCTGGTGGTGTCTCCTCCCAAACAGTTGCTACTGGTAATACCTTGCTGGACATTTGTGCGCAAGAATGGACTCCCCCACGTGAGCCCTTGCCTGTGATACATCCACAGGAAACCCCTGGGTAGTTCTGTTATTATACTGCCACCAAAGAAAAATGGACTAACCTGGTTCACCCTAAGTCCGCTGTGCCAGGTCAGCGGCCGTGCCTAAGAAGTAAGAAGACGCCCCTTTTCCTTGTGTCATTTGTTCATGAAGTTACCAATGTTATGTTTTTTATGTGTGAAATAATTATTTATCATATTATAATGTAATGCCAATGTTATGTATCATGTTATGCCGGTTCAGGAAGGCGAGTGTGAGTACGAGGCCTTACCCACGTTAAAGTCTGGGGGTGTGCAGCATACGGGTAGGTTACCCGACACTGCTAGAATGTAATGTGTGTTTCCCTTTAAGCCAGTTAGGCCTGGTGCAGGCAATCTTTATTCCAGCCAGCAGAGGGAGCCCCCCCAGTTCAGTATAAATAGGCAGGGCCTAGCCTAGGAAGGGAGTTCAGAAGTTTCTAGAGCCTGAGGAAACTGAGAGAGAGACAGAGGCAAGTCAAGAAAAGCAAGAGGTACTCAAGACTACAGAGGAGGTACTTGATAGAGATAAAACCAAGGATATACGCCAGAGCTAGGGCATTGGACCTTGGACAAGAGTTTCTATGTTCCAGGATCAGTCAGGAATAGAGTGCAAGCTGCCTGTACTGCAAGTCCTGTGTTTAACACTCTAAAGTCACCTTGCTATATATATATATATATTGCCTGCATCAACTGTATTGAAAATCAACTGTCTTCAAAGGAACTGCGCTTCCGTCAATGTCCCTATATGATGACTACTAAAGTTTGAATTCTGTTTTAACATCACGTGGTTCCTCAGTTATTCCTGCTATCAGCAAACGGCGTGCCACCGTTTAATTGGCACTGGCGTCACGAACATTTCTCATCATCACCTGCCCTTGCAGAGAGTCAGCCGTCTCAGGTTAGTGTCTATTGCACTACAACACCCAGGAACACTATTAACCCTAACTTGAGTACGCTGCACGTTCAGCTCTCCATCTCACAAACCTTTGAGAGAAAGCGTAAATTCCCACCTAGCCACCCTCGATCCCTGGCCTTGGATGCCAGCATTTCTAAACTGCTGGCCTTTGAAATGCTGTCATTCAGGCTGGTGGAGACGGACAGCTTCAAATAGCTCATGTCGCTTGCTGTCCCACAGTACGTCGTTCCCAGCTGCCACTACTTCTCCAGGAGAGCCGTGCCCTCCCTGCACAACCAAGTATCGGATAAAATCAAGTGTGCACTGCGCAACGCCATCTGTGGCAATGTCCACCTAACCACAGATACTTGGACCAGTAAGCACAGCCAGGGACGCTATATCTCCCTAACTGCACACTGGGTAAATGTAGTGGCGGCTGGGCCCCAGGCGGAGAGCTGTTTGGCGCACGTCCTTCCGCCGCAAAGGATCGCAGGGCATCATTCTTTGCCTCCTGTTGCCTCCTCTTCCTACTTGGCTTTCTCCTCCTCTTCTACCACCTCCTCATCCGGTCAGCGACAGACCTTCACCACCAACTTCAGCACAGCCCGGGGTAAACGTCAGCAGGCCGTTCTGAAACTAACGTGTTTGGGGGACAGGCCCCACACCGCGCAGGAGTTGTGGCGGGGTATAGAACAACAGACCGACGAGTGGTTGCTGCCAGTGAGCCTCAAGCCCGGCCTGGTGGTGTGCGATAATGGGCGAAATCTCGTTGCAGCTCTTGGACTAGCCGGTTTGATGCACATCCCTTGCCTGGCGCATGTGCTGAATTTGGTGGTGCAGAAATTCATTCACAACTACCCCGACATGTCAGAGCTGCTTCATAAAGTGCGGGCCGTCTGTGCGCGCTTACAGCATTCTCATCCTTCCGCCTGTCTGCTCTACAGCGTAACTTCGGCCTTGCCGCTCACCGCCTCATATGCAACGTGCCCACCAGGTGGAACTCCACCTTGCACATGCTGGAGAGACTGTGCGAGCAGCAGCAGGCCATAGTGGAGTTTCAGCTGCAGCACGCACGGGTGAGTCGTACTGCGGAACAGCACCACTTCACCACCAATGACTGGGCCTCCAAGCGAGACCTGTGTGCCCTGTTGCGCTGTTTCGAGTACTCCACCAACATGGCCAGTGGCGATGACGCCGTTATCAGCGTTACAATACCACTTCTATGTCTCCTTGAGAAAACACTTAGGGCGATGATGGAAGAGGATGTGGCCCAGGACGAGGAGGAGGAAGAGGGGTCATCTCTAACACTTTCAGGCCAGTCTTTTAGAAGTGGCTCAGAAAGAGGATTTTTGCAACAGCAGAGGCCAGGTACAAATTTGGCCAGCCAGGGCCCACTACTGGAGGACGAGGAGGATGGGGATGAAGCATGTTCACAGCGGGGTGGCACCCAACGCAGCTCGGGCCCATCACTGGTCCGTGGCTGGGGGGATACGGAGGACGCCTACGATACGCCTCCCACAGAGGACAGCTTGTCCTTACCTCTGGGCAGCCTGACACACATGAGCGACTACATGCTGCAGTGCCTGCGCAACGACAGCAGAGTTGCCCCCATTTTAACGTGTGCTGACTACTGGGTGGCCACCCTGCTGGATCCCCGTTATAAAGACAATGTGCCGTCCTTAATTCCCTCACTGGAACGTGATCGGAAGATGCGCGACTACAAGCGCACGCTATTAGACGCGCTCCTGAGAGCATTCCCGACTGACGTCGGGGGACAAGTGGAAGCACAAGGCGAAGGCAGGGGAGGAGGAAGAGGTCACCAACGCAGCTGTGTCAGCGCCAGCACCTCAGAAGGCAGGGTTAGCATGGCCGACATGTGGAAAAGCTTTGTCACCTCGCCTCAACAACCGGCCCCAACTGCTGATATGGAGCGTGTTAGCAGGAGGCAGCATTTGAACAACATGGTGGAACGGTACCTGTGCACACGACTACACGTACTGACTGATGGTTCTGCCCCATTCAACTTCTGGGTCTCCAAATTGGGCACATGGCCAGAGCTTGCCCTGTATGCCTTGGAGGTGCTGGCCTGCCCTGCAGCCAGTGTATTCTCTGAACGTGTATTTAGCACGGCAGGAGGCGTCATTACAGACAGACACAGCCAACGTGGACAAGCTCACGTTCATTAAAATGAACCAGGCTTGGATCCCAGAAGACTTGTCTGTACCTTGTGCAGAATAGACATTTATACCACCATCAAACATACATTCTTGTACTCAAGTCAATTGCAATGATTCTTTGTTTTCTTTTTTTTTATTTGTCCCAATATTTTGGGGGCTACCTACCCCAATAAAAAATAAAAAATAACATTGTTGGCTACCTCCTCCTCCTCCATTGCTGCCTCCACCTACAACACCACATTCACCGCCTCCTCAACCTCCGACTCCATATCCACCTCCTTCTCTGAGTTGCAGGTTAATAATTTGTAATTTTTAGTTCTTTTATTTCATTTTAAGTTATTTTCCTATCCACATTTGTTTGCAGAGCAGTTGCCATGCTCTTAAAGCACATTTTACTGCCTTTTACATCCCTCTAGCCTTTTCAAGGACTATTTTAGAGCCATTTTAATTCAAAAAAGTGCAAATTTTAGTGCCCTAAATTGAAAAAATTCTTATTTTCAATTGTCGAGTGACATTTTACTACTTTTGGTATATACAAACCCCTGATGTGCTTGGGTGACAGGGGCCTAAATCTCTCAAAATCCTCTGTTGTATTGCTGGGTGACATGAACCCCCTTTTGCCGTGAATGAACCCCTGCTGTGCCTGGGTGACAGGGGCCTAAATCTCTCAAAAAAATCCTCTGTTGTATTGCTGGGTGACATGAACCCCCTTTTGGCATGAATGAACCCCTGCTGTGCCTGGGTGACAGGGGCCTAAATCTCTCAAAATCCTCTGTTGTATTGCTGGGTGACATGAACCCCCTTTTGGCATGAATGAACCCCTGCTGTGCCTGGGTGACAGGGGCCTAAATCTCTCAAAATCCTCTGTTTTATTGCTGGGTGACAAGAACCCCCTTTTGCTGTAAATGAACCCCTGCTGTGCCTGGGTGACAGGGGCCTAAATCTCTCAAAATCCTCTGTTGTATTGCTGGGTGACAAGAACCCCCTTTTGCCGTGAATGAACCCCTGTTGTGCCTGGGTGACAAGGGCCTAAATCTCTCAAAATCCTATGTTCTATTGCTGGGTGACAAGAACCCCCTTTTGCCGTGAATGAACCCCTGCTGTGCCTGGGTGACAGGGGCCTAAATCTCTCAAAATCCTCTGTTGTATTGCTGGGTGACAAGAACCCCCTTTTGCTGTGAATAAACCCCTGCTGTGCCTGGGTGACAGGGGCCTAAATCTCTCAAAATCCTCTGTTCTATTGCTGGGTGACATGAACCCCCTTTTGCCGTGAATGAACCCCTGCTGTGCCTGGGTGACAAGGGCCTAAATCTCTCAAAATCCTCTGTTCTATTGCTGGGTGACCAGAACCCCCTTTTGCCGTGAATGAACCCCTGCTGTGCCTGGGTGACAGGGGCCTAAATCTCTCAAAATCCTCTGTTCTATTGCTGGGTGACATGAAGCTAGTTTTGCAGTGAATAAACCCCTGCTGTGCCTGGGTGACAGGGGCCTAAATCTCTCAAAATCCTCTGTTGTATTGCTGGGTGACAAGAACCCCCTTTTGCTGTGAATAAACCCCTGCTGTGCCTGGGTGACAGGGGCCTAAATCTCTCAAAATCCTCTGTTCTATTGCTGGGTGACATGAACCCCCTTTTGCCGTGAATGAACCCCTGCTGTGCCTGGGTGACAGGGGCCTAAATCTCTCAAAATCCTCTGTTGTATTGCTGGGTGACATGAACCCCCTTTTGCCGTGAATGAACCCCTGCTGTGCCTGGGTGACAGGGGCCTAAATCTCTCAAAATCCTCTGTTCTATTGCTGGGTGACATGAACCCCCTTTTGCCGTGAATGAACCCCTGCTGTGCCTGGGTGACAAGGGCCTAAATCTCTCAAAATCCTCTGTTCTATTGCTGGGTGACATGAACCTGCTTTTGCCGTGAATGAACCCCTGCTGTGCCTGGGTGACAGGGGCCTAAATCTCTCAAAATCCTCTGTTCTATTGCTGGGTGACATGAACCCCCTTTTGCCGTGAATGAACCCCTGCTGTGCCTGGGTGACAGGGGCCTAAATCTCTCAAAATCCTCTGTTCTATTGCTGGGTGACATGAACCCCCTTTTGCCGTGAATGAACCCCTGCTGTGCCTGGGTGACAAGGGCCTAAATCTCTCAAAATCCTCTGTTCTATTGCTGGGTGACATGAACCCCCTTTTGCCGTGAATGAACCCCTGCTGTGCCTGAGTGACAGGGGCCTAAATCTCTCAAAATCCTCTGTTGTATTGCTGGGTGACATGAACCCCCTTTTGCCGTGAATGAACCCCTGCTGTGCCTGGGTGACAGGGGCCTAAATCTCTCAAAATCCTCTGTTCTATTGCTGGGTGACATGAACCCCCTTTTGCCGTGAATGAACTTCTGCTGTGCCTGGGTGACAGGGGCCTAAATCTCTCAAAATCCTCTGTTGTATTGCTGGGTGACAAGAACCCCCTTTTGCCGTGAATGAACCCCTGCTGTGCCTGGGTGACAGGGGCCTAAATCTCTCAAAATCGTCTGTTCTATTGCTGGGTGACATGAACCCCCTTTTGCCGTGAATGAACCCCTGCTGTGCCTGGGTGACAGGGGCCTAAATCTCTCAAAATCCTCTGTTGTATTGCTGGGTGACATGAACCCCCTTTTGCCGTGAATGAACCCCTACTCTGCATTGCTGACAGGGAACTAAATTTAGTGAAAACATCTGTTGCTGATCGGAAGATGCGCGACTACAAACGCACGCTGATGATAGCATTCCCACCTGACAGCGGGGGCACAGTGGAAGCACAAGGAGAAGGCAGAGGAGGAGGAAGAGGTCGCCAACGCAGCTGGGGCACCGCCAGCACCTGAGAAGGCAGGGTTAGCATGGCTAAAATGTGGAAAAGCTTTGTCTGCCTTGGAGGTGCTGACCTGCCCTGCAGCCAGTGTATAGTGTGAACGTGTGTTTAGCACGGCAGAGAGCATTATCACAGGCCGCAGTCAATGTGGACAAGCTTACGTTTATTAAAATGAACCAGGCATGGATCCCACAGGACTTGTCCGTACCTTGTGCAGAATAGACATTTATACCAGCCTCAACCATCCATTCTTGTACTCAAGTACACTTATTCTTTGTTTTATTTTGTTATATGTCCCAATATTTTAGGGGATACCCCAATTTAAAAATAAAAAATAACACAAATCAGTGTTGGCTACCTATTCCTCTTTCACCGCCGCTTCCACCTACACCGCCACGTCAACCTACACCACCACATCCACCCATCCACTGCCTCCTCAACCTCCTACTCCTAGATCTAGATTGTTATTTTTAATTTTTCTGTATTTTATGTTATTTTAAGTCATTTCCCTATCCACATTTGTTTGCAGAACAGTTGTCATGCTCTTAAGCACATTCTGATGCCTTTTGCAGCCCTCTAGCCCTTTCCAGGACTATTTTAGAGCAATTTTAGTGCCCAAAAGTTCGGGTCCCTATTGACTTCAATGGGGTTTGGGTTCGGGGTCAAGTTCGGGTCCGTAATCCGAACTTTTTTTTCAAGTTCGGCCGAACCTGCCGAACCCGAACATCCAGGTGTCCGCTCAACTCTAATCATCAGAGACGTGCTGAGGTGGTATTCCCATGTCCTCATCAGGAAACATAAGTGGTTGTGTGTCAGTGCATTCTATGTCTTCCACCCCTGGGGAAGGGCTAGGTGAATGCCCTTGGGAAACCCTGCCAGCAGAGTCTTCAAACAGCATAAGAGACTGCTGCATGACTTGAGGCTCAGACAGGTTCTCCGATATGCACGGGGGTGATGTGACAGAATGATGGCCATGGGTTTCAGGTGCCACCTGTGCGCTTCCTGCAGAAGACTGGGTGGGAGATAATGTGAACGTGCTGGATCCACTGTCAGCCACCTAATTGACTAGCGCCTGTACTTGCTCAGGCCTTACCATCCTTAGAACGGCATTAGGCCCGACCAAATATCGCTGTAGATTCTGGCGGCTACTGGGACCTGAGGTAGTAGGCTCAATAGGACGTGTAGCTGTGGCAGAACGGCCACGTCCTCTCCCTGCACCAGAGGCTCCACCAACACCACGACCATGACCACATCCCTTATTAGATGTTTCCCTCATAGTTAGCGTTCACCAAGCAAAGTAAAAAGTGGTTGAGTCTGTTAAAAATAATTATCCGCCAATAAAAACCCTGATGTAGGGTATTGCACAATTTTTTTTTAAAACTCTATATGACAGCGGTATTTGGGGCCTAAATTTCACAGTAACTTATGCACCTCTAATCCCAGATGTGCAGTATATCAGAGTTTTTTTTTAACCCCAGTAAGCAAAAGCCGTATTTGTGGCCTAAATTTCACAGTAAGGCTGCTTTCACACTAGCGCTCGGAGCTCCGCTTGTGAGTTCCGTTTGAAGGCTCTCACAAGCGGCCCCGAACGGATCCGTCCAGCCCTAATGCATTCTGAGTGGATGCGGATCCGCTCAGAATGCATCAGTCTGGCACCGTTTGTCCTCCGCTCCGCTCAGCAGGCGGAGCCAAACGGATCCGTCCAGACTTACAATGTAAGTCAATGGGGACGGATCCGTTTGAAGTTGACACCATATGGCTCAATTTTCAAACTGATCCATCCCCCATTGACTTTGAATGTAAAGTCAAAACGGATCCGTTTGCATTATCATGAACAAAAAAAAAAAAAATATATATATATTTTTTTTGTTCATGGTAATGCAAACAGATCCGTTCTGAACGGATCTAAGCGTTTGCATTAAAGGTGCGGATCCGTCTGTGCAGATACCAGACGGATCTGCACCTAAACGCAGGTGTGAAAGTAGCCTAACTTATGCACCTATAATCACAGATGTGCAGTATATAAAACAGAGGTTTTTTTTTCACCGAGTATGCCCTAGTATGCCAAAACCGTATTTCTGGCCTAAATGTGACACTCACTTATGCACCTATAGTTTTTTTTTTCACCCCAGTATGCCCCAGTATGAGAATGCCGTATTTCTGGCCTAAATTGAACAGTCACTTATGCACCCATAATCACAGATGTGCACTATATGAAACAGAGGTTTTTTTTTTCACCCCAGTATGAGAAAGCCGTATTTCTGGCCTAAATGTAACACTCACTTATGCACCCATAATCACAGATGTGCACTATATGAAACAGAGTTGTTTTTTTCACCCCAGTATGAGAAAGCCATATTTCTGGCCTAAATTGAACAGTGACTTATGCAGCGATAATCCTAGATGTGCACTATATGAAACAGAGGTTTTTTTTCACCCAGTATGTGCAGTAAGCCGGATTGGGACTGATGCACACTGGCGCAATATTAATAGTTTTTGTTTGTGACGCCAATTGCAATGTGCGCAGGTTATAGTCGCAGGGCCCTTTAAGATGTTATAACCCATGTACCAGGTGAGGAATGCCAGAGTGGGGATAATGTCTCTATGTAGTGTCAACGGTGTCTCCTACCTTGGTACGGCTGGACTCCTGAATCCTGGCTCACTTGCAATAAATTGAGTGTTGTTAGTAGGAGTAACTGAGGAACTTTGATAATAAGGAATGAGATCCAGACTGGTGATATAATCCAACTTGTCTTTACTTAATGGCAGCATAATCCATACGAGTACAGCAATAGTCTTGGGTCCGAGCAGGTATTGGCAATATGTGGCAGGAATCAATATATATTCTGCTTCTTATCATATGCCTGGAGAATCTGGCAGGTATCTATCTTCTGCTCTGTCTGTCTGCTTGGTGTGGGCCTGACTAGCTGAGGAGGAATTTGGCTTCTCCTGGTCTCTGGATAAGTTACTCACAGGACTGCTCGCAGGGAATGGTCCTTCCTGGAGTTCTGGAGTTCTGAAGGTGCTGCTTGCTTGTCCACAGTCGAGGCTGAAGGGCTCAGACTGGGAAGAGGGATCTTTGGCCTCAGCCGAGGCTGGATCCTAGGTTGGGATCCCTATGTCTGGGAGCTCCTACTAACGCAGCCTACCCCAAGCAGGGGGGCTGGTACACTAACTAGAACTTTCCTTCCTCCCCATGAGACAGGACATGGGCCAGCCCACTTCTGCTCAAAGAGGGGGGAGCTAGACTGGAATGAACTATTCCAGTCCAGATATACTAAACTGTCTAAGGTCCTGCTACATACTGCTGCCACCTGCTGGTGTACATGGAAATTACAGCAAAATACATACAACAGGCCTGGAAAATGCACATAATTAAGAATGCAGTGTTAGATTACACAAGATGACAATATCCATACACCTAACATGTTGTAGCGGGGAGAAAGAGTTTAGTGACATACTCCGGGATGTTACATATGCCCCAGTATGCCAAAGCCGTATTTCTGGCCTAAATGTAACACTCACTTATGCACCTATAATCCTAGATGTGCACTATATGAAACAGAGTTTTTTTTTCCACCCAGTATGCCCCAGTATACTAAAGCCGTATTTCTGGCCTAAATGTAACACTCACTTATGCACCTATAATCACAGATGTGCACTATATGAAACAGAGGGGTTTTTTTTAACCCCAGTATGCCCCAGGATGAGAAAGCTGTATTTCTTGGCTAAATTGAACAGTCACTTATGCAGCGATAATCCAAGATGTGCACTATATGAAACAGAGGTTTTTTTTAACCCCAATGTCTCAAAGCAGTATTTCTGGACTTGCAGACATGCAGATATCCTGTGCTAGTGCACTATCGTTTTTTAAAATGGCTGCCGATTATGTATTGACTAAGGCTACTTTCACACCTGCGTTAGGTGCGGATCCGAACGCTAGTGTGAAAGTAGCCTAACTGAAGAAAAAAAAGTTTGTTTTCAGTAGTAGTTGGCTCAGGGCAGGCTTAAAACAATTGTGCACTGCACCCACAAAACACATTTGCTGTAGATCACTGAGTAAAGAAGCAGTTCTTCATAAGATTCCTCCCTGATCTCTCCCTCACAGCAGCTGCAGCCTATCCCTACACTAATCCAAGCAGAGTGATGGGCCGCGCTACGTGACTCCAGCATAAATAGAGGCTGGGTCACATGCTGCAGTTGGCCAATCACAGCCATGCCAATAGTAGGCATGGCTGTGATGGCCTCTTGGGGGAAGTAGTATGACGCTTGTTGATTGCCTGCTTTGCAGCCTTTCAAAAAGTGCCATAGAAATCGCCGAACCCGAACTTTTACGTAAATGTTCGGGTTCGGGTCCGGGTGCCGAAAAACCTAAAGTTCAGTACGAACCCGAACTTTACAGTTCGGTTTCGCTCAACTCTAGTAGCAGGCAGTCAGTGCGGAGTGTTGGGGGGAAAATGCCATACTCGGCGGTGTGGCAGTTTTTCATCAAGCCACCGGAGTAGGTGAACATGGTCATTTGCCGAATTTGTGGGCAGAAGGTGAAGCATGGCCAGGGTGCCAATGTTGGCACCACGGCCCTGCGTCAAAACATGCAGCATAACCATAAAGTGGCCTGGGAAAACCTTGGCTCCGATGTAGTGGTCCGCACCCCTTTTCCGCAAGTCAAGGCTCCACCACCTCAGCAGAAGGGAGCTGTGTTTCCTTCCTATCATCTATTGGTCCTGATGCTCCTGCTCATCCTACTCCTCGTCAGTCATTTATCCCAGAGGCGATTGCAAATAGACAACAATTTGCGTGCACTCATCCAACGGCGCTGAAGCTGAACGTTCTCCTGTCCAAGTTCCTGGTGCTGCAGTTCCTCCCTTTCCAAGTGGTGGACTCTGCACCTTTAAAAGAACTGATGGCTTGTGCCGAGCCGAGGTGGAGAGTCCAAAGCCATCATTTCTTTGCAAAAAAGGCAGTACCAGCACTGCACATGTTTGTTTAACAGAAGGTTGGCCAGTCCTTGAGACTGTCGGTTAAAGACTGTCCGCTAAAGTTCATGGCAGCGCCTACGTGTGGGGCTGTAACTATAGTCAATGACAATATATGTCCTTTACGGCCCACTGGGTAAATGTGTTTCCTGCCCAGCCACACCAGCAACTTGGCCAGGTGGTGCCACTGCAGTATACAAGTTCTCAATCTGTGGGTCCTGCGCCAATGTCCGCCTCTGCTTCCCCATCCTCCACCGTGTTTTCAGCCTCCACTGCACTTCAGCCACTCTTACACTGCAAAGCACACCCTCCTTGAGCTGCAAAGGCAGAATGGCGTTCCCCAACATAGGCTGATATGCGATGTTTCCACCTGTTGGAATTCCACCCTCCATATGTTGGACTGACTGAGCAGAGAAAGGCCATAAACAATTTCTTGATAATATAGGCAGACAGGGGTAATCCCCTGTGTAACTTCGATGTTTGCCAGTGGCAGTCGCCAGGACTACGGGATGAACAACGTCATTCCACTGCTTCAAGTCCTGGAACAGATGCTGATAAATCTGTCTGGCCAGGGGACAGGAGACATGGCGCCTACATCTCATGGCCACATAAGTCCTGAATCTTTTCCCATAAAAACATGTATCACTTTGTTCGGCTCCCCCTGCTCTATAACATTCTTCCTATATTCTTCCTACAGATCAGGCACCATGGTCAATGTGACAGGTTCCCTTTAAGGGCTACTCAGTTCTGGTAAAACTTTTGATATGTCATTGTCCATTGAACCACATAAAAGTTTTGATCAGCAGGGATCTGAGCACTGAGATCAAGGTAGAACCTGTTAAAATCACAGAGTGGTATAGTTATATTAAGGGGGCAGAGTATATAGTATAAATAAATTCAAAGAGGACAACCAAAGATATTTCCAGTCATCATGATGGTCTGGGATGGATGTAGAATAAAAGGAATTAGAACATCTACAATCAGAAGGGACATCACCAAGTCTTTGAATGTAAATGTTTTCTTCTGCCTCTTCAGAACTAGATTTAGAATGCCGGATACAAAAATGCAGAGTTGTATAGATGCTAAGTGACTCACCCAGTCAGAAAGGATATGTATGTATAGGTTTTGTTAATAGACTGGCACACTATATCTGGTAGCAAGTAGAGAACAGACAAATTATATTAAGTAGGTGATAATTTATTCTCCCTATTATAATAAAAAACAGATAGGACATAGAAAAATAGGGAATACAAAATACACAAATTTATTTTTTATTTTTTTACAGTATGGCTGGGTTCACACGGGCGTTGCGGGTAACGTGTGGGAAAAGATGCGGGTGCGTTGCGGGAAAATGCACGATTTTTCCCCGCAAATGCAAATCGTTTTAATGCGTTTTGCACGTGCGTGATAAAAATTGGCATGTTTGATACCCAAACCCGAACCCGGACTTCTTCACAGAAGTTCGGGTTTGGGTTGGGTGTTGTGTAGATTTTATTATTTTCCCTTATAACATGCTCATAAGGGAAAATAATAGCACTCCTAATACAGAATGCTAAGTAAATTAGGGATATAGGGGTTAAAAAAAATATATGAAACTCACCTTATCTACTTGTTCGCGCTGCCAAAAGGACATTTGGTGACGTCACTGCGCACATCACATGATCCCCATCCCGATCGTCTCCTAGTAACCATGCGTGAAAATCGCACCACATCCGCACTTGCTTGCGGATGCTTACGATTTTCACGCAGCCCTATTCACTTCTATGGGGCCTGCGTTGCGTGAAAAACGCACAATATAGAGCATGCTGCGATTTTCACGCAACGCACAAGTGATGCGTGAAAATCCTCGCTCATGTGCACAGCCCCATAGAAATGAATGGGTCGGTATTCAGTGCGGGTGCAATGCGTTCACTTCACGCACTGCACCCGCGCGGAAAACTTGCCCGTGTGAAAGAGGCCTAAGGCCCCTTTTACACGGGCGAGTATTCCGCGCGGATGCGATGCGTGAGGTGAACGCATTGCACCCGCACTGAATACCGACCCATTAATTTCTATGGGGCTGTTCAGATGAGCGGTGATTTTCACTCATCACTTATGCGTTGCGTGAAAATCGCAGCATGCTCTATATTCTGCGTTTTTCACGCAACGCAGGCCCCATAGAAGTGAATGGGGTTGCGTGAAAATCGCAAGCATCCGCAAGCAAGTGCGGATGCGGTGCGATTTTCACGCACGGTTGCTAGGAGACGATCGGGATGGAGACCCGATCATTATTATTTTCCCTTATAACATGGTTATAAGGGAAAATAATAGCATTCTGAATACAGAATGCATAGTAAAACAGCGCTGGAGGGGTTAAAAATAAAAGAAAAAATAATTTAACTCACCTTAGTCCACTTGATCGCGTAGCCGGCATCTCCTTCTGTCTCCTTTGTTGAATAGGACCTGTGGTGAGCATTAAGTACAGTTACAGGACCTTTGATGACATCACTCTGGTCATCACATGGTACGTCACATGATCTTTTACCATGGTGATGGATCATGTGATGACCGGAGTGATGTCATCAAAGGTCCTGGAATGAATGCTCACCACAGGTCCTGTTCAGCACAGAAGGAGACAGACGAGATGCCGGCAGCGCCAGCAAGTGGATTAAGGTGAGTTAAATTTAATATATATTTTTTTAACCCCTCCAGCGCTATTTTACTTTGCATTCTGTATTCAGAATGCTATTATTTTCCCTTATAACCATGTTATGAGGGAAAAAAATACAATCTGCAGAACATTGATCCCAAGCCCGAACTTCTGTGAGGAAGTTCGGGTTTGGGTACCAAACATGCACGATTTTTCTCACGCGCGTGCAAAACGTATTACAATGTTTTGCACTCGCGCGGAAAAATCGCGGGTGTTCCCGCAACGCACCCGCACATTTTCTCTCAACGCCCGTGTGAAACCAGCCTAAAAGTTGTTGTTAAAAGTATCAATTGATCAACAATAATATAGCCTCTGTATATCCACAGTGTAGCAATAAGATATTAATCTGATGTCCCTGGTGATCGGCAATATAGTATATTAGGTAGATAGCTGCATAGTCTAATGTGATCTGCTGGATAGTTATCTGTTGAATAGTTATAGTAGTACAGATGTTGTATACCAGCTATGTTGCGTTAATAAAATGTTCAGATATCATAGGTGAAACAGATTTACTGTTTCCAGCTAGTTCAACCAATAAATGTCTGATTTAATAATAATATTAACTCCTGTTATATTAGGTAATGCAGCTATTATAACCAATAGTCCAAATCCTGTAGCAGGCAGGTGTTTGCATTTCTCCTGTGGCGTCCCACACAGGGGCGGATTAAGTGCAAGATAGGCCCGGGGCTATCTACCCAACTTGGGCCCCTCCCTCCATTTTAGTTTAGTTTTTTTTTGTATGAAGAGGCTGCGGTGCTTAAAGGGACACTGACAGGCCCAATAAGCATATTTAGCTATATATATGTATGCACAGGTCTTCTAATGTGTATTAACAACATATAAGTCTAACCCCTGTCCACCTTATGAATACTTCAAAGTGATGTTTTATAACCTGATGTAATCGGTCTTCTTTCTGCCCAAGGGGCGGCGTTTCAGCTTCACTAATGCCCAGCCAGCCTCAACCGCCGTTTTGAAGCGCCGCCCAGCTCATCAATATTCACTTCGCTGGGCGGCTTCTGCTGTCCCCGATGTCTTTGAGAGCAGCGCTATGAAGCGCTGCTCAGAAGAGTGCCCGGCGCAGGCGCAGAACGGAGAGGCTGAAGCGGCCTCAAAGAAGCAGAGGGGACGCAGGCGCGATGTTATCCCGGCGAGTGAGGGTGCCGGGCGCATGCGCAGAAGCTCATAGCTTTCTATTGGGCGAGCGCTGCTCTCAAAGACATCGGGGACAGCAGAAGCCGCCCAGTGAAGTGAATATTGATGAGCTGGGTGGCGCTTCAAAACTGCGGTTGAGGCTGGCTGGGCAGAAGTGAAGCTGAAACGCCGCCCCTTGGGCAGAAAGAAGACCGATTACATCAGGTTATAAAACATCACTTTGAAGTATTCATAAGGTGGACAGGGGTTAGACTTATATGTTTTTAATACACATTAGAAGACCTGTGCATGCATATATTGTCATGGCTGAGGATGGGGGAAACCCTCAGCTGTGCGATGCCAGGAGATGGTAGGTCGCTACTTGGCCAGGACCACAGAATTAGGGAGCAGGTCACCTCCTATCGCATCCCTAATCTGACCCTGACTCCTAGCTGCATGAGCCGACCTTGATGGTAGGAGGGCTCATGCTCCGGAACCTCGGATCCCTACTAACCCTCCGCAGATCCCTAAGCTAGGAGCTGGGTAGACAGCCCGTTCCTCCTGGACGCGGAGAAACAGGAGTCTAAAGTGGCCAAGCTGCAAGGGGATAGGAACAAGAACAGCCTATGGATATGGCAGGAGAACTACACTAGTTCACACCTACCTGCCACAGTCTTGCTGACTGGATCCCGTGCTCACAGCTGATGTCCACACTATACATAAATGGACACAGCAAACACACATACACACACAGGAACTCAGATCCATAGCTGCATTAAACATGAAAGGAAAACAACATCAACTTAACATCACATATAAACATTCGCTATGACCACAAGGGTGGCCCTCACTTGCAAATGGTATTAGGTAGGAGGATGACTCCAGCAGACCATGGCTGAAGTACCCCTCTGACTACTGCTCTCAGCAGAGGCTATATAGGCCCAAGTAGCCACACCCACACAGATACACCCAGTGCTCACATACTAGGAAGGGAATTAACCCTTCTCACACCAGGGAAGAGACGAAAGCCACTTAAAGGGGACGTGCACCCATAAATAAACCTCGTGCACAAACAATAATCACACATACAAAACCTTGTGCACACATACAAACACACCAAGTCAGGTGCAACCGCATGCACTTGACAGCAAGCTGCCTAGCAACCGTTCAGGCCGCTATACTGCCAAAACATCATAAGAACATGTTTCCAACGGCAACCACAAGTGAGGCAACATACAAGCGGCCCTCACCTGTGGTTGAAACAACCACACGAGACCGCAGGCAACAGCCTGCGGTTTAGGAGTCACGACCATGACCATGGTCGTGACATATATATATAGCTAAATATGCTTATTGGGCCTGTCAGTGTCCCTTTAATGAGCGCCACAGTCTCTTCCGAGGCCATATGACATCTTCAGACAAAAAAAAATACCCCAAATTGGGTCCTAAACTGAAAAATTTGGTCGCCAAATTTGAAATACATATAATTATAATAAAAAAGACATGGAGGAGAATACAGCACCACATACCTCTTACATCCAGTGACATCTCCTGTCATGTAGACCTTCTCTTTCCTCTTCTCCTCCATTTGACACAGACCACCATGGCAAATTCTTTCAGCCACATCTCGTCTCTACAGTTTGTAACACAGACACGTTAGATTTCTACATTTTTCCATCAACCTCCTCATCCTGGTGTCCCCACAGTGTCATCCTGCTGCCACTCCCAATACTGTGCCCGTTGTGCTCCCCAATGCCACAGGTTCTATACTGCTGAAAAAATTGTGACCCTAATAGACATAATTAGAGTCATTTATCAAACTGGTGTAAAGTAGAACTGGATTTCCAAAAGAGCTGTCAAATATGAAAGGTGGAATCTGATTGGCTGCTGTGGGCAACTAAGCCAGTTCTACTTTACACCAGTTTGATAAATTACCCCAAATGTTCCTATAGTGTCCACAGCAGCTATAATGTCCCCTAGAGTGCCCAGAGTAATAATACCACCCTCTATTGTGCTCCAGGCAATAATCCCTGTATAGTGTCCCCAAAAATAATAGAATTGCCCCTACAGTGCCTTCCCAATAGCAACACCCCCATATAGTAATTTCCACCACACTGCCCCATATAGTAATCCCCCCATAGTAATTTGCCCCCACACAGTAATTTCCCCCAAACTGCCCCCATATAGTAGTTTGCCCCCACACAGTAATTTCCCCTACATAGTAATTTGCCCCACACTGCCCCTACATAGGAATTTCCACCACACTGCCCCCACATAGTAATTTCCCCCACACTGCCCCCACATAGTAATTTCCCCAACACTGCCCCCACATAGCAATTTCCCCACACTGTCCCCACACAATATTTTCCCCCACATCGTAATTTTCCCCCACATCGTAATTTTCCCCCACATCGTAATTTTCCCCCACATAGTAATTTGTCCCCACATAGCAATTTCCCCACACTGTCCCCACAATGAAATTACCCCACACTGTCCCCACATAGCAATTTCCCCACACTGTTCCTACATAGAAATTACCCCACACTGTCCCCACATAGAAATTACCCCACACTGTCCCCACATAGCAATTACCCCACACTGTCCCCACATAGCAATTACCCCACACTGTCCCCACATAGCAATTACCCCACACTGTCCCCACATAGCAATTCGCCCACACTGTCCCCACATAGCAATTTCCCCACACTGCCCCCACATAGCAATTACCCCACACTGTCCCCACATAGCAATTTCCCCCACACTGTCCCCACACAATAGTTTCCCCCACACTGCCCCATATAGTAATTTACCCTCACATAGTAGTCCCTCCCATAATAATTTGCCCCCACACTGCCCCATATAGTAATTTGCCCCCACATAGTAGTCCCTCCCATAATAATTTGTCCCCACACAGTAATTTGTCCCCACATAGTATTCCCTCCAATAATAATTTGGCCCCACAGCGCCCACATTCCCCCCCCCATGTACTCGATGTCTCTTAATATGTCCTACTGTTTGTCCCCCACCCCCCACATGTCCCCCAAAGTAGGCACATGAAATAAAAAAATAAAAAATGAAAAAAAATGAAAAGCTAAATACTCACCTATGTCCAGGGCCAGGCGCTTGCTCGCAGAGGATGAGGCAGTGCTGCGTCCCGGCACAGGCGCGCGATGACGTCATCACGCACACCTACGCTGGGATTTCACTACCGCATAGGCCTCGGGCCTGAAGCCTATGGTGGTGATCGGCGACGGGACAGGGAGCTATGCGCTCCCGTGCCACGCCACAGTATGTGGGCGTCCGGGTCGGCGTTGGGCCCCCAGCTGCCGACCCGAACGTCCCTATTGTAATCCGCCACTGGTCCCACACGGAGATAATACACTGCTTGCTATTACCTTTCTGACGTCGTCTTGTGAGTTTACTCACTCCTTTCCAGTGAGCCGTCTGGTTGGAGTTCACTGCCAGCTGTTTTCTCCTAGTGCGTATGGCAGGCTCGGCATCCCACGTGGTCCTGTGCTGCTCGGCGTTCCACGTGGTTAACCTTCGCTGGTCGTATATGCCGGGGAGGCTGCAGTGGATCTGTGGGCTAAGGGTACTTTCACACTTGCGGCAGGACGGATCCGACATGCTGTTCACCATGTCGGATCCGTCCTGCGGCTATTTCGCCGTGCCGCCGGACCGCCGCTCTGCCGCTCCGTCCCCATTGACTATAATGGGGACGGGGCGGAGCTCCGGCGCAGCACGGCGGTGCACGGCGAAAGGCCGCCAGACTAAAATTACTGCATGTCAGGCTTTTTAGTCCGGCGGCTTTCGCCGTGCTTCACCGGATCTCCGCCCTCGTCCCCATTATAGTCAATGGGGACGGATCGGCGGTCCGGCGGCATGGCGAAATAGCCACAGGACGGATCCGACATGGTGAACAGCATGTCGGATCCATCCTGCCGCAAGTGTGAAAGTAGCCTAATATAATTATAGGGAAGCGCTTCCTGTTTAGTTGGTGTATACTGTCCTTTTGATATCTGGACAGGCGGGTATCGTGAGTTTTTTTGTCAAGTATTTTATATTTATTTTTATATTTTTTAGTTTTTTTGTGTATTTTGTATTCCCTATTTTTTTTATATCCTATCTGTTTTTAATTATAATAGGGAGAATAATTATCACTTAATATAATTTGTCTGTTCTCTACTTGCTACCAGATATAGTGTGCCAGTCTATTAACAAAACCTATAGATTTAGAATTTATTTGGAAAGTATTAGGCCCTTCCACTTTTTCACATTTTATGTTGTGGCCTTGCGCTAAAATAAAATAAAAAATCATGTCTCCCCCCCATCAATCTGCGCTCAATACCACAAAATGAACCTTTAAACAGAATTTTTAAAAAATTTTGCAGATGTATTAAAAAGAAAAAACTAAAATTCCACATGGACATAAGTATTCAGCCCCTTTGCTATAACACTTGAAATTTAGCTCTGGAGGTTTCTCATTTCCCTTGATCATCTTTGAGATGTTTTTACACCTTGATTGAAGTCCACTTGTGGTAAATTCAGTTGATCAGACATGATTGGGAAAGACACACCCCTGTCTATATAAGGTCTCACAGCTGACAATGATAAAAATGCATGTAGCGGTCCCAGACAAGATTGTGTGGATAAGTGCACAGATAAGGATAAGGTCAAAAATATTTCTGCTTCACTGAAAGTAACCAAGAGCACAATGGGCTTCAGAACTCTTAAATGGAAGAAGTTTGGGACAACCAGGACTCTTCCTATAGCAGGCTGCCCCACCAAACTAAGCAATTGGGGAGAAGGGAGAGAGGTGATCAAGAACTCAATGGTCACTGTGGCTGAACTCCAAAGATCCTCTATGCAGATGAGGGATATTTCCAGAACAGATCAACATCACTGCTACATTCCACATATATGGGCTTTTTAGCAGAGTGGCCTCTCCTCAATAAAAGACATACAAAAGCCTAGCTGGTGTTTGCAAAAGGGCACCTAAAGGACTCTCAGGCTGTGAGAAACAAGATCCTCTGGTCTGATGAAACCAAGATTGAACTTTTTGGCATCAGTTCTAAATGGCATGTCTGGAGGAAGTCAAGCATTGCTCATCACCTGTCCAATATCATCCCTACAGTGAAGCATTGTGGTCGCAGCATCATGCTGTGGGGGTCTTTTTCAGTGGCTGGGACAGGGAGACTGGTCATGGTTCAGGGATAGCTGAATGTAGTAAAGTACAGAGATATTCTTTATGAAAACCAGATCCATAGTACTCTGGACTGGGCAGAAGTTTCACCTGGTATGCGATAAATAGGCCCAACACCATAGTATGAGAAACATCCCCATATCATGATGCTAGTGCCACCATGCTTCACTGTCTTCACAGTGTACTGTGGCTGGAATTCAGTGTTCGGGGGTCATCTGACAAACTGTCTCCGCCCACTAGACCCAAAAAGAACAATCTTAATTTCATCAGTCCACAAAATGTCTCTTTAGGCCAGTCAATGTGCTCTTTGGCAAATTGTAACCTCTTCAGCACATGTCTTTTTTTCAACAGTGGGACTTTGCGGGGGCTTCTTACAGATAGAGTAGCTTGGCTTCACATAGGTGTCTTCTAACTGTAACAGTACTCACAGGTAACTTTAGACCTTCTTTGATTTTCCTGGAGCTGATTGTTGGCTGAGTCCTTGCCATTTTGGCTGTTCTTCTATCCATTTGAATGGTAGTTTTTCGCTTTCTTCCACGTCTTTCAGGATTTGGTTGCCATTTTAAAGCATTTGCGATCATTTTAGCTGAGCAGCCTATCATTTACTTATTTATATGTTTTCCCCTCTCCAATCAACTTTTTAATTAAGGTATGCTGTTCTTCTGAATTTCAGAGAGAAATGCACTGTAACCAGCATGTACAACATTTTCTGCCTTTCTTCCTTAAATAAGGGCAATAATTGCCACCTGTTTTTCAAAGAATAAATGACCTCACTAATTGAACTCCACACTGCTATTATTTTGAACATGTCCATTTCAATTAGTGATTCAATTGCAGAGAATCAGCAGCATGCATGTCTGATTGATCAGGTTAGTGATGTCTGACTGCTATTATGCTACAACTGTATATATCATAGTATACACTAGGGTAACAGCTACTTGAGGTAGTACCTCTGTTGCATTCTGGGTTCTCCCCTATGGACAATTCCTACTTGTTAGATAGGTCTGTTGACAATAACTTTATTCCAAAGGGTCCTCCTGCTGGGATCCCCTATGATCAGATGTAATCTGTGAGAATTAGCTGTGGCAGTAAGTGTTACATCTCCTCCAGTACTTATTCAAATCAGGTGGTTGTCTATGCAGGATGGGTCTTCCAGAGTGAGAGATGTTCTTTGTAGCCATTCTCCACTTGGGGCAAGAGATGACTATCAAAGACAGAAGACCTCCTTCTATTAACTCTGAATTCCCTCAAAGGATACATGAAAATAGGTTTTCTAAACAGGACAACCCTTTTAACTAGTTCCCTGTAATACTTTGATTCAAACACTACTTTGAAGAGATTGCCTGCTTTAGACAACCTTTTCAGGTATATGGATGCAATATGAGAGGCTTCCCCCACAATATACAGCTATGATTAACTCAGCATCAGGGGAAAACTCATTTGGTAAGGGGTTGTCCAAAGTGGATAAATCCTTTAACTATTTATGATCTTTAGTTTTACAGTATTATAATTTCTAGTTTCTTTTCTAGTTTCTAATTCAGGGCATGTAAGCCCACCCAGGAAACATGCCAAACCTCCCAGGACCACTGCTTATGGGCAAGACTTGTATAAGCTACACTCACTTTAAGCCTGGGACAGTCGCACATTTGGCAGGGCAGTCTCTGCATATTAGGGACAGTCCCTGCATATATGGGACTGTTAGTAACTATGTTATTAGGTTGATTTTTACATCAGGTAATTAAAGTGGTTTTCTTATGAAAGTCTTAGTGTGTGTGGGGGTCCTCCATTTGACTTTCATTCTTTGAGTCAGAGTGTCAAGCTGTACATCAAGACCAACTCTTGTTCTGGTGGAGCCGGATTTATGGATTTCATGGTTGGCATTTTATTTGCATAATGTATTATTACATTTCCAAATTATCTGGCCACAAGTGACTTTGTTGTGTCTTCTTATGTGGCAGATGGGCACAGGTGTGACTGATACCTCTTACCCCCTGTAGCTACACCCCTGTTCATAACTATATAAAGGATTCAGTCCTAATATTAATTGTCTTATGGATATCATCTTCTCCTTGTAAAGTGTCAGGTTGTAGTCAATGTGCATTATGCCATTTGTTGATAGATTGTTATGGTGTGTGTTATCGTTGGTGTGGCAGCTGAAACTATTTTCTGTTGCACTTCTGGGATATTAGATGTTATACCATGTAATTAACGGTTCCTTAACAAGTTTCAGGAGAGTGATGTGTTTAGGCAGATTGGGTGTGCCCAACATTTAAAGAACAATATTAAAGTACGGGCATATACTAATACCTATTGAGGGGAATCTCTTACCAGAGAATTAACAGTTAAACCAAGAATTAAAGAATAACGGTTATATTTTTTTAATTTGCTAGTTTATTAGAGCTAGGCATGTATACCTGAGTTAGTCTGTTAATGATTGCTAAAAGATCTGTAATTACCTTATAATAACAGCTTTCATTAATGTCTCCTGTCCCTTTCCACTGCTCCCTTAAAAGAGCGTTACTATGGCTCATCTGTCTCCGGCTAGGAAGACAGAAGGGCGGTCCTTCACTCTGCATGCCTGTATTAGGCTTCAGAGTGAGGAGGCGTGTCTCGCAGTAATCCAATCTGATTGGCTGGCAGGAAGCTGCTGGCTACAGCAAGTTTGTATGTGACCTGAGGGAATGCAGTTTTGGCCTCAGAGAACTGGCAGAGGAGCCGTCTTGAGAAGATCCTCATAATGTAGGATTCAAAACAGCCATAACTAAGGGGAAAACTCAAGGAAAACAGTGGTAAGTGAAGAAACTAAAAGATTTTTTGATGAAAATATGACAGTTATCCTTTAACTGTAGGGCTAGCTCATCTGAATGTAATGATACCTTTAATTTAGCGATCTGTTGCTTCATTCTCGAAAAAAATGACAAAGTATGCAAATGACCACTAACGTGCTTCAAAGGTGGGCCTAAACCACTCTGTGCATTCTTGTTTCTCCTGCTTCCTGTGCCAGCTCCTCCCACTTCTTCTTGATGGAGAAGCCCCGTGAGATGACTATGCAAGAACTTGGCCCTGTCAATCAAGGAAAGGGGAGGCTGGCAGAGAAAGCAGGTGGAGCAAGGGTGGGGTATCAGTATCAGGGTGTCATGTATCCAGCGTCGGACTGGTCTGTCTAGGGCCCACCAGTAAAAATTTATTTTGGGGGTCCACCATACGGATACATCCAAATATTACCTGTTCACACAGCAGCAAGATGCTACAAAGATGATTGATTATGGGGTCCCTGCAGCAACTTTGATAAGGCAGGTCCCTGGAAAATGAACATGTCTATAATTATAAAGTTGGAAGTTTCTTAAATATTCTACGCAGTTAGGCTGGTTGAGGTGCTGTACATTGAATATATGTATGTAGTGCAGTAAGTCTACTGTGACACTTTTACAGGGGTGGGAAGACAAGGGGCCCACCTCGCTCAGGGGCCCACTGGGGGATTCACCTGTACCCCTATGGGCCAATGTGAGCCTGCATGTACTGAGTACAATATACAGATGACACTAGGGTCCAATCTACTCAGAATGACTTTTCTCTGGACATCAAGGGTTGTCTTACATGTGACTCCTCCAGTGTCGTCTACCTTATCCAGTGCCCCTGCCGGAGACAGTATATCGGCAGAACTAAGAGACCCCTGAAAGTAAGGATTACAGAACATCTGAACAACATAAAGAAGGGCTTTGAAAACCATTCTTTATCGAAGCATTTCAAGATTTCACATAATAGTGACTTCAGGGGTATCTCTTTTGTGGCCCTGGAGAGGGTAGACGTACACTGGAGAGGAGGCAATCACATTATGAGAATGTCCTGAGCCGAGTCTAGGAGAATCTATGACTTTGGCAGCCTTCTCCCAGCAGGTCTGAATTCAGACTTAGAGATTTTTGGGTTTAATTGAATCGTTGGTCCAACACATATCCCACTGTAGACACTTTATTTATACACGATCACTGATACTGCCTAATCCCCTCTGGTAGTAACCCACTATGGGTCTAAAAATATCACTATACTAGTGACACCATCACACATGAATAGGGAAGGAGTTTTCAAAATATCACCATACTAGTGACACCGTCACACATGAATAGGGAAGGAGTTTTCAAACACACACTAGAATTATAGATATCACTTTCTCACTTTGATACATTTCTTTTCACCTTTTCACCATAGTTGTAAATGTATCACAGATGCAAATTGGATAAAACAGACCAATTCTACTTCTTTTGAAAGAACACTATACAGGGAGTGCAGAATTATTAGGCAAGTTGTATTTTTGAGGATTAATTTTATTATTGAACAACAACCATGTTCTCAATGAACCCAAAAAACTCATTAATATCAAAGCTGAATATTTTTGGAAGTAGTTTTTAGTTTGTTTTTAGTTTTAGCTATTTTAGGGGGATATCTGTGTATGCAGGTGACTATTACTGTGCATAATTATTAGGCAACTTAACAAAAAACAAATATGTACCCATTTCAATTATTTATTTTTACCAGTGAAACCAATATAACATCTCAACATTCACAAATATACATTTCTGACATTCAAAAACAAAACAAAAACAAATCAGTGACCAATATAGCCACCTTTCTTTGCAAGGACACTCAAAAGCCTGCCATCCATGGATTCTGTCAGTGTTTTGATCTGTTCACCATCAACATTGCGTGCAGCAGCAACCACAGCCTCCCAGACACTGTTCAGAGAGGTGTACTGTTTTCCCTCCTTGTAAATCTCACATTTGATGATGGACCACAGGTTCTCAATGGGGTTCAGATCAGGTGAACAAGGAGGCCATGTCATTAGATTTTCTTCTTTTATACCCTTTCTTGCCAGCCACGCTGTGGAGTACTTGGACGCGTGTGATGGAGCATTGTCCTGCATGAAAATCATGTTTTTCTTGAAGGATGCAGACTTCTTCCTGTACCACTGCTTGAAGAAGGTGTCTTCCAGAAACTGGCAGTAGGACTGGGAGTTGAGCTTGACTCCATCCTCAACCCGAAAAGGCCCCACAAGCTCATATTTGATGATACCAGCCCAAACCAGTACTCCACCTCCACCTTGCTGGCGTCTGAGTCGGACTGGAGCTCTCTGCCCTTTACCAATCCAGCCACGGGCCCATCCATCTGGCCCATCAAGACTCACTCTCATTTCATCAGTCCATAAAACCTTAGAAAAATCAGTCTTGAGATATTTCTTGGCCCAGTCTTGACGTTTCAGCTTGTGTGTCTTGTTCAGTGGTGGTCGTCTTTCAGCCTTTCTTACCTTGGCCATGTCTCTGAGTATTGCACACCTTGTGCTTTTGGGCACTCCAGTAATGTTGCATCTCTGAAATATGGCCAAACTGGTGGCAAGTGGCATCTTGGCAGCTGCACGCTTGACTTTTCTCAGTTCATGGGCAGTTATTTTGCGCCTTGGTTTTTCCACACGCTTCTTGCGACCCTGTTGACTATTTTGAATGAAACGCTTGATTGTTCGATGATCACGCTTCAGAAGCTTTGCAATTTTAAGAGTGCTGCATCCCTCTGCAAGATATCTCACAATTTTTGACTTTTCTGAGCCTGTCAAGTCCTTCTTTTGACCCATTTTGCCAAAGGAAAGGAAGTTGCCTAATAATTATGCACACCTAATATAGGGTGTCGATGTCATTAGACCACACCCCTTCTCATTACAGAGATGCACATCACCTAATATGCTTAATTGGTAGTAGGCTTTCGAGCCTATACAGCTTGGAGTAAGACAACATGCATAAAGAGGATGATGTGGTCAAAATACTCATTTGCCTAATAATTCTGCACGCAGTGTATATAGAGCACCAATCAAAACTTTTTGTACATATACTACAGAAAACGCAGGTATATTGAGAAAACGCTGTGAAAACGCACTCAATTCTAAATTGTTAGAGATTAGAAGAATTGTTCATTTCTTGAAAGATCTCCGCTGCAAACACACAAGGGGACCAAATACTTATACGTCAAAACATAACAACAGAAGAACTATATGTCCAACTATATAGCTATAGTGCTGCTAGACTGTAAAGACACAAGTCTAAAAACAAGGAAGAGATAAAATCGAGAAGTGTGAATATAGAGCTGGCAGACTGTAAGAATATCAGCCCAGGAATGAGTGAAGGATAAAATCGAGAAGCATGCATAACGCCATAATAACACACTGTCCGAATAAGGAACTGTATATTGTACCCGAAAATATATAGTATAGACAAAAAGCTCACCCCTCTGACAATTTTGGAATGGGTGCTCTAGTATCGATTGATTCACTCAAATCAAGCCAAGAGAGAAGTATAAATAATGTAATTTGAGAGTGGCACTCCTCCGTATCGGATAAATATCAGTCGTAGCAGTATTACTGAGTGATTCACAAGATTTAATATATCACATAGAATACAATCTTAATAATTAATAAAATACAAACATATATTGAGACTCAATAATTAATAATTGCTGCAGCAACAATATTGTTAAAAAATATCAAATAAAATCATATATCCAAACAAACGTCCAAAAGGGGGGGAAACTATAAATCCTAGGTGAGAGATAATATAAATGTTCTTGCACAGACCCAAATAGGCCCTAAGGCTGTAATATGATTTGTCCAATCAATATACTTCCTATATCTTTGTTGGTCTCCTTTGACCTTATGTTGGGCTTAGTTATCTTATGACAAGAAAATCATTCAATAAATCGTTCTCCAATGTTCGGTAAATGTCCGGTTTAAAGACAAAAAAGCATCTGGTTTTTACTCACGGTAACTTTCGTATATCCCGCGATCCAAATGTTCAGCGTCCCTCTTTGCTCGTGCGATTTTTACTCACGGTAACTTTCGTATTTCCCGCTATCCAAATGTCTGGCGTCCCTCAGCTCGTGCGCCACAGCTGCCTCTCGATTATTATGCGAACATCTCGAATCTGGTCATGTGACCAAAGTATGTGATCGCGAGAAGTGGGCTCGTACTGACCGATTTAGGTAGCTGGTCTCCCGAACTCTTTCTTTGTTTGTTGGAGCGCTCCAATTTTTATATATGTATCGAGATATTAGCGCACGGCCTTCCAGTGAGGGTGTCCTGTTGGGAATGTCTTTAGTAGCACCAAACGCGTTTCGGGGATCTCTTTTCCCCTTCCTCAGGCCGTGCGCTAATATCTCGATACATATATAAAAATTGGAGCGCTCCAACAAAGAAAGAAAGAGTTCGGGAGACCAGCTACCTAAATCGGTCAGTACGAGCCCACTTCTCGCGATCACATACTTTGGTCACATGATCAGATTCGAGATGTTTGCATAATAATCGAGAGGCAGCTGTGGCGCACGAGCTAAGAGGGACGCCGAACATTTGGATAGCGGGAAATACGAAAGTTACCGTGAGTAAAAATCGCACGAGCAAAGAGGGACGCTGAACATTTGGATGGCGGGATATACGAAAGTTACCGTGAGTAAAAACCAGATGCTTTTTTGTCTTTAAACCGGACATTTACCGAACATTGGAGAACGATTTATTGAATGATTTTCTTGTCATAAGATAACGAAGCCCAACATAAGGTCAAAGGAGACCAACAGAGATATAGGAAGTATATCGATTGGACAAATCATATTACAGCCTTAGGGCCTATTTGCGTCTGTGCAAGAACATTTATATTATTTCTCACCTAGGATTTATGGTTCCCCCCCTTTTGGACGTTTGTTTGGATATATGATTTTATTTGATATTTTTTAGGGATTTTTAACAATATTGTTGCTGCAGCAATTATTAATTATTGAGTCTCAATATATGTTTGTATTTTATTAATTATTAAGATTGTATTCTATGTGATATATTAAATCTTGTGAATCACTCAGTAATACTGCTACGACTGATATTTATCCCATACGGAGGAGTGCCAGTCTCAAATTACATTATGTATATTGTACCTATTATAAATAATCCACAATTGTTGTATTTAATGTGGCATATACCCTTTTCTCTGCATGAGACATGTTTGGCATAATATTTGAAACTATGAAGAAAATAAAATCGGACACTCCACAAATCCCTAATTACCGAATATAATCATCAACACATGCTAAACCCGATGTGAACAATTAAGCACGGATGAAGAGAGTACAAAGGTTGAGAGGTTTGAGACCACAGGTGACCCACTGAGGAAGATATAAGCTATCTCGAAACGCGTCTGGGCGGAATACCTGTGTGTTAAATCAACTACACAATATACATGGCCATGTACTAAACTTCACCGTCAAGAAGCAAAATATCGCTTTACTTACGAAACTTACAGATGGACCAAGTCTCACGAGAATTGGGACGAGATCCCGAAAGACGCTGCAAAACGAAACTAACATTGCTGGAGCGTGGTGGAGCTGTGGGACGCCACTGAAAGAACCTCTACACGCAAAAAGGTTTTTGATCAACGTATCATGAGTACCAAATGTGTACATTATATTTTCTATAAAACGGGTGAAGCCTATTGACTCTGTGAGCCTGCATGTATCTGTGGCACAGTGGCAACTCTATCAATGTACCCCACAATCTCCTTTGTTTTCAAAGGGTGCACTGAGGAACCTAAGTAGAACAGGGGAAATACATCTAATTTTGTTTTGCTATTGAGTTCTTAAATTAATGAGGGAAATCACTTTTGTTTTTTGTGTTTTATGTGTATTATATGTCGCACTATATACTGCAATGTGTGTCCCTTGAACAAATAAAAGAAGCCATTTTGAGTGTCTGCAGTTTGTCACGTTTGCAGTATCCTCTCCCATTTTGTTGGCATGTGGTAGAATACTGCATCATATAGGTTTATCTTTGACCTATCTTTGATTGCTACTACCCCATTGGCACCGTGATGTTCCCTGGCATCCCCTACATTAGTTTATATTTATTGATATCTAGGCAAATTGAGTTAGCGTTGGTGATAAGATTTAAGCTATAATGAATAAAGGGTCTTTTGTTTGTGAGAATTTGATTTGGAAACCAAATGACAATTTTGTATGGTGTGACAACGCCTTTAAAAATGTTTTACTGAGACCCGATGATGTACCGGAAATAAACATGGAAAGCCAATCACTAATGGAAAAGGATCTAGAACACAATGGGGCTTCCAGTGTCTAGCATGGCATTTTTTTCTGAAGCATTGTAGTGAAAGAGCTGAGCACTTAACGATTTAATAGGTTGGGCGGATTACTTATATATGGATTATTTTACATTGAGGGTTTCAATGAGTTTATTCCTCATTCTATTATTCTTGCAAACGAGGCTTCATCTCTAACATTTATGACAGAAGATACAATTTACTTACAATACAAAAGCTGAATATGTGATCATTTACTATTTTTGGCCAGTTGTCCCTAGGTCTTATCCCCATACATTATAATCCCTGCAACATCAGTTAGAGGTTTGTATGGTTCTAGAGCACTGCTACATGGAGATGTGCAGTCATCTGCCAACTCAATGTGTCTGGCTGAAGCCAAACATCTCTCTGATAGCAGATGGTTGGGGAAAGATTTTTGGCTCATCCTTCACTTCTCATACTCGATTGAGGGTCACTAAGAAGCTTTTGGGCCATATTTAGACCATCCACTTTCTAACATACATTTGGGGATAGAATAGCCCACAAGAGGACCAGAGAATCCTGTTCTATTCCCAGGTTCTGACATAGTAAAAAAGGCAGCTGCAATAGAGATATGCTGGTCGCCCTGTGTCTGTATCTCCAGAAAACAGTTAATTCTGCCTGAGGAACTGTTGTTAGCCAGAGATTTTCCCTGAAGCGGCTGCCATACATGAATGAGCATCTATGTCATACATGAATGACTTAAAGGGAACCTGTCATTCATTTTATGCTGCCCACACTAACGGCAGTATAAAGCAGAGACAGATGAGTTGATTTCAGCGCTCTGTCATTTAAAAAGTTAAAAGTAAGTGGTTGCCGAGAACTAACATCACAATCATTACAGACTGGGCCTGGAAAAGAGTCCCGGCCACCTGAGAAGAGTCATGGTTATTCATGAATTCCTGCTCTCCTGCCCACCTGCTGATGACTGACCGTCTTCTACCTAGTTTTCTCCCTTTCTCTCTAGGAGAGAACTGCCAATCATCAGCAGATGTGTGAGAGCAGGAGATTATGGATAACCAGGACTCTTCTCAAGTAGATGTGACTCTTTTCAAGGCCTGTGCTGCAGTGATTTTGATGCTGGTTCTCAGCAACCACTTACTTTTAGCTCATGAGTGACACACCGCTCAAATCAGTATTTCTGTCACTATTTTATGCTGCCCTCAGTGAGGTCAGCATAAAGTTGATGACAGGTTCCTTTTAAGTTCACTAGAGCAGGAGGCGCTCTAACAGAAAAGCTCTCCTGAGTCCCAAGCGGGCATGTCGTCAGGAGTGGTCTTTATGAGACAACCCCTTTAGTTCACAATAATCTACTTGTCCTTAGGGATGATACAATCTGCAAATGTACTGATGGAATATCTCTATATGGAATATGTCCATCTCTTCTGGTGGACATAAAGTACCCAAGTCTGATAACGCATCTACTCCTCTGTACTGCAATCAAAATGGATCAGCTGCTAATGGCTTTGACTCATTAATTTGGATTATTATTAAGTGGTCAAGCATTTAGTTTTTTTTTATGCAGTTTTTGAGGCCAAGACCAGCAGTGGATTAAAAAAGAGGCATAGTAATATATAGCCTTAAAGGGGTTGCCCCATGAAAAATATTCTACAGCACCTGGATCTGAATACTTTTGCAATTGCATGTAATTACAAATTTAGCATAGCCACTGAGTTATTCAATAAAATATATCTAAAATAATCAAGAGGAGAAAGCGCTGCCGACACTGCTACACCTGACCAGTATGCAGGATTGCAAGGGAGACACAGGTAATGCGATTCAGCAAATGGATACGGTGGTGCTCTGCTGAGATAGACACAATGGTGTATTCAGGAGAGAGATGAGAAGGAGACAGTGGCACTCACCAATTCCAAGATAAAACGTCCAGTTTATTAGGCTTCAATAAAATAGGGTACAAGCAGGTGTGTGCACATAGATCAAATGGAGGTACGGATACAGCTGTTTCACGCTAAGAGCGCTTCATCATGCCTTTCAAAAAGGCATGATGAAGTGCTCTTAGCGTGAAACAGCTGTAGCCGTACCTCCATTTGATCTATGTGCACACACCTGCCTGTACCCTATTTTATTGAAGCCTAATAAACTGGACGTTTTATCTTGGAATTGGTGAGTGCCGCTGTCTCCTTCTCATCTCTCTCCTGAATACAATAAAATATATCTGTATAGCGCCACCTGCTGTTTGTCCTTTTTGTTAATTCTTTGTCCAGCTTGCTGAGATGGCTGCACATGCTCAGTTTCATCCTTCAACTGCCTCCTGAGCTGTGATAGGCAGAGCTGAGACACGCCCCCTTAGCTGCAGCAGAAAACACACTCAACTTGAGCTTTCAACTTAATATAAGCAGAGCAATGAATGTGGAGATCTCTGAATCCATGTGAGGTATAGAGATGGCCCGAACTATCCGACGGCGAACAGTTCCCGGCGAACATAGCTTGTTCGCGTTCGCCTCTGCCGGGCGAACACATGCGATGTTCGGTCCGCCCCCTATACATCATCATTGAGCAAACTTTGACCCTGTACCTCACAGTCAGCAGACACATTCCAGCCAATCAGCAGCATACCCTCCCTCCCAGACCCTCCCACCTCCTGCACAGCATCCATTTTAGATTCATTCTGAAGCTGCAGTCTTAGTGAGAGGAGGGAGACTGTAACTGCTGCTGATTTAATTGGGAAATCGATAGCTAGGCTAGTGAATTCAGTGTCCACTCCAGTCCTGAAAGACTCATCTGATCTCTGCTGTAAGGACAGCGTCCTGACAGCACCCCAAAAAGCCCTTTTTAGGGCTGCAACATTAGTCTGCTTTTTTTTTTTCCTTTATATACATATTGCAGTTGCCTGGCCTGCCTGTGTGTGAGGAGCTGCAGGCCCACAGACTGTAGTGTGCCCACTGCCAGTGCTCACCCCTGTCATTCCGTGTGGCACAGGACTTTGCTTAAAAAAAGGCACTTAATTTTTACACTTTAATCTAAGGTTAGTTGCCTGCCAGTGTGTGTCAGGCTGACTTCCACTGACTGTAGTGTGCCCACTGCCAGTGCCCACCACTCATACCGGCTGGCACAGGACTTTGCATAAAAAAGGCATTTAATTTTTACACTTTAGTGTAATTTCAGCTGCTTGCCTGCTGCTAGTGTGTGTCAGGCCGACTTCAACTGACTGTAGTGTGCCCACTGCCAGTGCCCACCCCTGTCATCCCGTGTGGCACAGGACTTTGCTTAAAAAAAAGGCACTTCATTTTTACACTTTAATCTAAGGTTAGTTGCCTGCCAGTGTGTGTCAGGCCGACTTCAACTGACTGTAGTGTGCCCACTGCCAGTGCCCACCCCTGTCATCCCGAGTGGCACAGGACTTTGCTTAAAAAATAGGCACTTAATTTTTACACTTTAATCTAAGGTTAGTTGCCTGCCAGTGTGTGTCAGGCCGACTTCAACTGACTGTAGTGTGCCCACTGCCAGTGCCCACCCCTGTCATCCCGAGTGGCACAGGACTTTGCTTAAAAAATAGGCACTTAATTTTTACACTTTAATCTAAGGTTAGTTGCCTGCCAGTGTGTGTCAGGCTGACTTCCACTGACTGTAGTGTGCCCACTGCCAGTGCCCACCACTCATACCGGCTGGCACAGGACTTTGCTTAAAAAAGGCATTTAATTTTTACACTTTAATGTAATTTCAGCTGCTTGCCTGCTGCTAGTGTGTGTCAGGCCGACTTCAACTGACTGTAGTGTGCCCACTGCCAGTGCCCACCCCTGTCATACCGAGTGGCACAGGACTTTGCTTAAAAAATAGGCACTTAATTTTTACACTTTAATCTAAGGTTAGTTGCCTGCCAGTGTGTGTCAGGCTGACTTCCACTGACTGTAGTGTGCCCACTGCCAGTGCCCACCACTCATACCGGCTGGCACAGGACTTTGCTTAAAAAAGGCATTTAATTTTTACACTTTAATGTAATTTCAGCTGCTTGCCTGCTGCTAGTGTGTGTCAGGCCGACTTCAACTGACTGTAGTGTGCCCACTGCCAGTGCCCACCCCTGTCATACCGAGTGGCACAGGACTTTGCTTAAAAAATAGGCACTTAATTTTTACACTTTAATCTAAGGTTAGTTGCCTGCCAGTGTGTGTCAGGCTGACTTCCACTGACTGTAGTGTGCCCACTGCCAGTGCCCACCACTCATACCGGCTGGCACAGGACTTTGCATAAAAAAGGCATTTAATTTTTACACTTTAGTGTAATTTCAGCTGCTTGCCTGCTGCTAGTGTGTGTCAGGCCGACTTCAACTGACTGTAGTGTGCCCACTGCCAGTGCCAACCACTGATACCGGGTGGCACAGTAGCTTGCCGATAAATAAGGCATTTAATTTTTAGACAGTAGTCTAAATTCAGTTGCTTGCCTGCTGCCAGTGTGTGTCAGGCCCGCTTCCACTGACTGTAGTGTGCCCACTGCCAGTGCCAACCACTGATACCGGGTGGCACAGTAGCTTGCCGATAAATAAGGCATTTAATTTTTAGACAGTAGTCTAAATTCAGTTGCTTGCCTGCTGCCAGTGTGTGTCAGGCCCGCTTCCACTGACTGTAGTGTGCCCACTGCCAGTGCCAACCACTGATACCGGGTGGCACAGTAGCTTGCCGATAAATAAGGCATTTAATTTTTAGACAGTAGTCTAAATTCAGTTGCTTGCCTGCTGCCAGTGTGTGTCAGGCCCTCTTCCACTGACTGTAGTGTGCCCACTGCCAGTGCCAACCACTGATACCGGGTGGCACAGTAGCTTGCCGATAAATAAGGCATTTAATTTTTACACTTTAGTGTAATTTCAGTTGCTTGCCTGCTGCCAGTGTGTGTCAGGCCCGCTTCCACTGACTGTAGTGTGCCCACTGCCAGTGCCAACCACTGATACCGGGTGGCACAGTAGCTTGCCGATAAATAAGGCATTTAATTTTTAGACAGTAGTCTAAATTCAGTTGCTTGCCTGCTGCCAGTCAGTGTGTCAGGCCCTCTTCCACTGACTGTAGTGTGCCCACTGCCAGTGCCAACCACTCATACCGGGTGGCACAGTAGCTTGCCGATAAATAAGGCATTTAATTTTTACACTTTAGTGTAATTTCAGTTGCTTGCCTGCTGCCAGTGTGTGTCAGGCCCGCTTCTACTGACTGTAGTGTGCCCACTGCCAGTGCCAACCACTGATACCGGGTGGCACAGTAGCTTGCCGATAAATAAGGCATTTAATTTTTACACTTTAGTGTAATTTCAGTTGCTTGCCTGCTGCCAGTGTGTGTCAGGCCCGCTTCCACTGACTGTAGTGTGCCCACTGCCAGTGCCAACCACTGATACCGGGTGGCACAGTAGCTTGCCGATAAATAAGGCATTTAATTTTTAGATGTTTTAAAGCACGTTATTCCAAACAATTTAGGAATGTTAGTTGATTTATGCCCTTTATGGATTAAAACCCGACTCTGCGTCCACTACGTAATTTTCCATGGGAGTTTTGCCATAGATCCCCCTCCGGCATGCCACAGTCCAGGTGTTAGACCCCTTGAAACAACTTTCTCATCACTATTGTGGCCAGAAAGAGTCCCTGTGGGTTTTAAAATTCGCCTGTCTATTGAAGTCTATGGCGGTTCGCCCGGTTCGCCAGTTCGCGAACATTTGCGGAAGTTCGCGTTCGCTGTTCGCGAACTGAAAATTTTATGTTCGCGACATCACTAGTGAGGTAATGGGGGCTAGTTCAGGCTACGTTAGAAAGAGATTTTCATGTACTATATGATCTCTTATTTTCATGTTTTACATTAGTCACGGGATAACCCATTTAACGTATAGCTGAGTTCTCAAAACAAGGAAGAAACTGGTGTTTTTGGGGCTTCGCTAAAGTCTCTTTCAGCCATATTATTTCCTGTTTCAGCTGCACAGCTAGATGCGTTTCTCTCAGAAGAAGGGGGTGTCTCCCTTCTGCCAGCACTGTACTGCTGTGACATCCTTTCCCTAAGGGTACTTTCACACTAGCGTTAGAAGAATCCGGCAGGAAGTTCCGTTGCCGGAACTTCCTGCCGGATCCGGAAATAGGTATGCAAACGGATATCATTTGTTTCCGGATACGGATGCGGATCCGTCTGACAAATGCATTGCAATACTGGATCCGTCTCTCCGGTGTCATCCTGAAAAACGGATCCGGTATTTATCTTTTTTACATTTTTAAAGGTCTGCTCATGCGCAGACTGGGAAACCGGATCCTGCATTAATACATTACAATGGAAATTAATGCTGGATCCGGCAATCCGGCAAGTGTTCCGGAATTTCGGCCGGGGAAAATACCACAGCATGCTGCAGTATTTTCTACGGCCAAATATCGTAAAAGGGACTGAACTGAAGACATCCTGATGCATACTGAATGGATTGCTTTCCATTCAGAATGAATTGAGACAAAATTGAAGCCCCTATGACGGAACTCATTACCGGAAAACTTTAACGCTAGTTTGAAAGTACCCTAATTACTTTCCACTATGTTTGTTTCTGAAGGGAGTTCAGAAAGCTAATAAGAAGGGCTCATACACACAACCATATTTTCTTTCCGTGTCTGTTCCGTTTTTTTTGCGGGCTGTATGCGGAACCATTTTTTTCAATGGGTCAGCAAAAAAAGCAGAAGTTACTCTGTGTGGATTCCATTTCCGTATGTCCGTTCTGCAAAAAAATAAAAATGTCCTATTATTGTCCGCATTACGGACAAGGATAGGACTGTTCTATTAGGGGCCAGTTGTTCCGTTCCGCAAAATACGGAATACACACTGACGTCATCTGTATTTTTTGCGGATCCGTGTTTTGTGCAGTCCATGAGACAGCCTATGGACAAGAGTGCCACTGTTTCTAGAGAACAGAATAGACCTTTTTTGTAATCCTAGACAAATCATTTAAATATAAATAGGAGTAAATCCACACTCTCAATAAAAGGTCAACTAGTAAAAATAAAACCAGTTATATTACTGGACTGGAAGTAGCTCCTGCTCTGTGATGTAAGCAAAACCAATGTGTAGATATAAAACATTCAGCCCAGTACGTGGAACACAAATCTTCTGATGTGACTATAATCAACGGCGTCATTAAAAGACCTGACCTTGTTAGTAGTGATAAAAAAAACTGAAGCATTTCAGTACGACATATCAGTCTCTAAATAATGTGATAAAATTGTAGTTCTGTGTGTATCATTGATGGTGTATGTCCAGGGTTCTTGAGGATCTCCTGGTGGTTCCAGGCTCTGAAACAATAATTGTCTCCAAAGATTCAGTAGAAGACAGCACCATTTGGAGTTGATTTTGGAGCAATCACTATTGCAAAGTCTATTTTATATGGGCTGATTAATAAATAAATAGTGCCACACCTGTCCATGGTTACATCTAGTATTTTAGCTGAATGCTAACCCCCCACCCCCATACACATTAGATAGTCGTCTGGTCAAGGACACTTATATCAATATTATGTTCTGTATAGCTGGATGTTGGGCCCTCATGATCATCTCCTCTAGTGGACCCAATGAAAAACAGCCCAGTACTGTGATTGGTAGTAGGTTTATGTAGCCTAGGAAATCATTTATAAAACTATATGAAATAAGTGAAAAAATCATACTGGGGCCCTACATGTGTACTAGCAGTTCTGGAGGTAATAGAAGCACCAGTAGTACTGTTATACTAACTGTTACTCTAAGGGGTTCCAGTGTAATATAAATGTTATCTATTGGACTTCATACCAGTGGATATTAGACTATAGGGTTAACAGTGTAATGATGGAGTCATGAATTGTCCACAACCATACAAGCTCCATTTTCAGGTTATTTCCTAAACTTTCCAGAACTGGGAAGGGTTACCGTATTTCTTACCTGGTTAAGGTAGAAGAATGTCAAATGCATAGCCTTGGGGCCAGGTGCCTCCCTGACTCAATGTGAATCAGAGCTTTTGTTTTAGGAACTAACGCTGTACACTCATACAATACCTCCTCCTGCATGAGTGAAAGCACTTTGTGTAAGGAAACTTAAGAGAAGAAGAAGAAGAAAAAAAGGGGGGGGGGGGGGGGGGTTGTAATACGATGAAACATGTACAGGTAATGATGAATCCCGCTTCTCTTACAAAGGTTGGCACGCAAATCAAATCTGATGACTCTGTAAAAGGACCAATGCTTACGTAAAAGTCACACCCATATCCACTTGTATAAAAAGAAGGATGGAAAGTCTGGGTTCCTACACCTAACCAACTATCAAAGGTAGCACTTATACAGACAGGTGTTAGAATTACATCATGTCCTCCTCATACAGTATCAGGCAGAGCACGACATCCTCTGGATCCTCAGGTGGATTGGGATTAGGTGTCCATGGTGGTGGCTCAAGTCGGTTGTCTGTAGGTAGTTACAAGCCATCTAGCATCCATGGAGGCAGTGGTGGCAGAAATATCTCCATCTCCACTTCTAGAGTGATGTCCTCTGGGGCTAGCGGGCTTGGAAGTAGCCTAGGTGGAGGATTTGGTGGTCTAGCTGATGGGGTAGGTGGTGGCTATTCATCTAATTATTGCTTTGGAGGTGGACTTGGAGATGGTCTTCTCCAAGGAGGTGAGAAGGAAACTATGCAAAACCTGAACGACCGTCTGGCCTTATACTTGGACAAAGTACGCTCCCTGGAGAAGGACAATACTGAACTGGAGATTAAGATTCGTGAATGGTATGAAAAACAAGCACCAAGGCCAGACCATGACTACAGCAATTATTACAAAATCATTGAAGACCTTCGCAACAAGGTAGGACAAACATTTTGTTACATTTTTAGTTCTCTTCATCCATGTAGAGTACTGTTATATATGTGGATGCTGTATGTTGCTGTGTGTATACGAGAATGGTTTGTATCCATGTGTGAATAATGGTTTCCTGTATCTTGAACTATTAAGTCCCAAGTAGCCCATAAACAAAACATTACAACACATCTGATGTATACTGTACCCAGCAAGTACTAAAACTGCTGCTAGATTTGTTAAGACTGTAGACTACACCTTTAAGGTAACCTCACTAGATACTTTCTGATTGTATAACTAATCACATTGAACAATTACCTTCCCATACTATCTGCCTATCATTGATGCATACAGATGATGTCATCAATATGGGGCTTGTATGACTGTGCGAGTTAAACATGAGAAATGTTAAGTTATTTATTTCATTCAAATTAAATTTATATCAAGGCATGGTATCAGGTTAAAAAGAGAGGTCTCATTATGATAACATAGTAAGGAGAAAAAAAATTATATAGGTGTAATTATCTGGTACTAATGTTTTCTACAGGACTGTACTGAAATTGCCATTACTCACATCAGTGCCTGACCATAATGGGGTTCATAATTTAATGTCTCTAACACAAACACACAAGGATAATTTCATACATATCCAACTTCACAAATGCCTGGAAAAACTCACATACAAACTCTATGCAGATGTCGCCCTTGTTTGGATTTAGGTTTAGGGCCACATTGATGAAAGATAACAGTTCTACAGTGGCAGAATGAGGGTCAAGGGCCTTCTTAACTGCTAGGTATTTGGGCACTGACAGAAGGTTTATGTTACCATATAGATTTCATATAGGACACATAATAGGACTTTATTTAAAAAATGTTCACATCTGCATTACCATATCAGGTTTTCCAACTTTTGGTCCTACAGTTACAGGTGGACACAGACAGCAGAGGGCTCCTGTGCCAAAACATTATATGGGCCCTTTGCTTCCAAATAACATATCATTGTCTCCTTATCAATCTAATAGACAGTACATAGCTGCTTTACTGATTGAGGTGGAACCCCCTGACACTCTGGGCCCTTATGCCCATATACAATGAAATATAATAGCTTGCTATAGATAATAACCAGAATATGCTTTTTTTAACTCTTAGATCCTCAATGCTACCATGGACAATGCCAGGATGCTCCTTCAGGTTGATAACTCCAGATTGGCTTTTGAGGACTTCACGACCAAGTAAGTGTTTTGCCCTAGTTATATGTGACATGAGTATATAACTGTGCCTATTGGTAATCATTTTGGTGATTCTTTGTCATTGCAAGACCAGTCAAGAATCATAACTTGGCATTTCATAAATGATTCCAGAATGTCGAGTGGTTACTGACTTGTCCTACATTACACAGGCAACCTATTGATTTGTATGGGACCATGTGATGTTTATTTTCACCAGTGGTGGTGTTGCAGAGAAACTGAGACATTACTACCAGATTTCCCAACACATTACAGCAGGTCATTGATCCCTGCATGGGAATAATTTGTGATCAACTTATAGACAAATTTAAAGGTCTTACAGCATGCCATCATCAAAAGATGAGTTATATTTTGACTTGTCTCCTTTCAATCAGGTATGAAACTGAACTGAACCTGCGTATGAACATTGAAGGTGACATAAATGGACTACGCAGAGTCTTGGATGAACTTACCCTTACTAGATCAGATCTGGAGCTCCAGATTGAGAGCTTGAAGGAAGAACTGGCTTATCTAAAGAAGAACCATGAAGAGGTAGGACTGATCATCACAGAGATTAGATTTATTTAAGCAGTATTCAAAAAGATATAGACCATAACACTTATTTTGTTGTATAGGAAATAAATTCTCTTCGTGGACAAGTTGGCGGCCATGTCAATGTAGAGATGGATGCTGCCCCAGGTATTGACCTAAGTAAGATTTTGTCTGACATGAGAAACCAATACGAAGGGCTGGCTGAAGAGAACCGTAAGCAAGTTGAGGCCTGGTACTTCAAGCAGGTGAGCAAAAATTTTAATTTGGAATGTTTCTTAATGGCTATCATGTTGAGCAACATATTCACCCTTCATATTCAATATTCATGCCATAGACAGAGGAACTGAACAAAGAAGTTGCAAGCCACAGTCAACAAATCCAGTCCAGCAAAACAGAAATGACCGACCTCAAACGTACCATCCAAAGCCTGGAGATTGAACTTCAAACACAAATAAGCATGGTGAGATCTGGTTCCAATATTAACGGTGATATATTTAATTATTATATAACAGCTTATCCTAAATGGTACTCTCTTCTATAGAGAGCGGCACTGGAAGGCACCTTAGCAGAAACGGAAGGCCGGTACTGTATGCAGCTCTCTCAGATACAGGACATGATCAGCAGTGTTGAAGCTCAGCTAGCAGAATTACGGTCAGATATGGAACGCCAGAGCTATGAGTACAAAATACTCATGGATGTGAAGACCCGTCTGGAACAGGAAATCGCAACCTACAGACGTCTCTTGGAGGGTGAAGATACCAGGTAAGTAAAAATACAAGGATATTGACCACTAACAAAAATGGGCAATCATTGGGTTAGACCACAAAGTTAAAGTGATTAAAGTGACTGAAAATCTCATTGACATTGCATCCTAAGGTGTCAATAAATGAACAAGCATGCCATTGTTGCATCCTCCAATGCCTTGCTTATGTCATCAGTATAGTGTGGGATCCCATGTTGGAAACATGGAAAGCTTAATTCTCAGCCCAATCAAGCCTTATTAGACCAGTGTAGACAAATACATAACCTTGGTAATGCCTCTTTGGTTTACCTTGGCAGTTGCAGCCAGAGGCATAAGGTGAAGTTCCTGGCCCGCAGATGCACTATCCGTAATCTGTTCCTCTGCCATTATGTGGAAGAGGGGTTGTCGGGTGCCTTTCAGCATCAGAGCCCAAGAATGTTTCCTTGGCAGCTGAATTTTGCTATCAGAGTCATAAGCTAAAGTTCCTGGGCCCAGTCCCTTAATGCAAAATATATAACCTTCTCACAAACTATTATGTATCGATCATAGTATATTGAGGCATCCAAGCCCAGAAGTGGGAGGGACCTTATTTCTGCCTTATTCTATTTAATATCTAAGACAACAGTCTCCTTTGGGGATACAGACTTGAATCTTTCCATTATTCTATATGGAAACCCTTCAGGCCTTAAATATGCTGCCAATGACAGATGATGCCAAATACATATTTTCTGAAAGCAGTGATTAACTATTTATTCGCTCTCTTTTTCTTTTTCCCACAGTATTTCATACAAAGAATGTAAGTATATTATATTCCCAGATTTTTTATTAAAATAATATTAACCTATGTTGGAACTGCTGAGATGTGCCAATAGTATCTCAAAATTGTCCTAACACAACTGAGGTCTTTAAGGGGTTGTCCACGATTTTTAAATTGATGGCCTATCCATAGGATAGGTCATCAATGTCAGATCAGCAGGGGACTGCCTCCTGACACCCTCTTTGATCAGCTGCTCTGCAGGAAAAGCGCCAGGACTACACAACTCTGTCCATTATGTGGAAAAAGTGAACAGAGTTGTGTACTTCCAATACCTATTTTTGTGCTGGAGCTACTCTAGAGCAACCAATCAGCAAGAGTGTTGGGAGACATACCTCTCCACTGATCTGATATTGATGACCTATCCTAAGGATACTCCATCAATATGAAAATCATGGAGAAACCCTCAAACCATAATTGTACCTTAGAGAGTAACAATCTTTCAGTTGGGTACATTTTATTATGTATTAGGCTTGTGGAATACCTTACAGCCAAGAACAATGTAAGATACCAGCTGCTAGGTCTTCCTTTTCAAGTACCAATAATTTCATGACTGCATCTTCTGTGCATATGTCACTTTTTGACTTGGGTAGCACTTCATTCTCCACCAAGCTCCACTTGGCCACCTATCATTATATAAAATCCATATGTACAGAAGATTAAACTGAATTTCTCACTACAGTCTTGGACTGTTATCTGCAGTTATACATGAGAAGTACTGCAGATAAGAGTCCAGATCACGATTTATTATTTTCCTACTGCTCCCTGTTCCCCTGCTGTTACTGCTCAGAGCTGTGCTGAAATACACTGTCAGGACTGCTGCGCATTAAACACATTGTCAGGACTGCTGTGCTGAAATACACTGTCAGGACTGCTGCGCATTAAACACATTGTCAGGACTGCTGTGCATTAAACACATTGTCAGGACTGCTGTGCATTAAACACATTGTCAGGACTGCTGTGCATTAAACACATTGTCAGGACTGCTGTGCTGAAATACACTGTCAGGACTGCTGTGCATTAAACACATTGTCAGGACTGCTGCGCATTAAACACATTGTCAGGACTGCTGTGCATTAAACACATTGTCAGGACTGCTGTGCTGAAATACACTGTCAGGACTGCTGCGCATTAAACACATTGTCAGGACTGCTGTGCATTAAACACATTGTCAGGACTGCTGTGCTGAAATACACTGTCAGGACTGCTGTGCATTAAACACATTGTCAGGACTGCTGCGCATTAAACACATTGTCAGGACAGCTGCGCATTAAACACATTGTCAGGACTGCTGCGCATTAAACACATTGTCAGGACTGCTGTGCATTAAACACATTGTCAGGACTGCTGTGCTGAAATACACTGTCAGGACTGCTGCGCATTAAACACATTGTCAGGACTGCTGTGCTGAAATACACTGTCAGGACTGCTGCACATTAAACACATTGTCAGGACTGCTGTGCTGAAATACACAGTCAGGACTGCTGCGCATTAAACACAATGTCAGGACTGCTGCGCATTAAACACATTGTCAGGACTGCTGTGCATGCACACAAGTCCTCTGCATTAGCACAGCACAGCAGTCCTGACTGTGTATTTCAACACAACTTTGTGTTCTCACAACAGGGGAACAGGGGCAGTAGGAAAATAAAAAATAGACTCCTCATGTGCGGCACTAACTGCAGATAATAGCCCAGAAACTTGGTGGCAATACCCAATAAGAATTGAGCATGTCAGATGTAACAGAGCCATATTTGTTATTTGGCCTGATTCATAGTGATATCCCAATGGTTTACATATGGTATTTACACAAGGCCACTAGTTTAGTTACTATGATGCATGCATAATACAGCCTCACAGCATACACACATACAAATTCAACTTATATGGGGGTGGAGAAGACATTAAAATTGACTAATTTGATGACCTTTTTTTCATTCAAGCTATTTATTTTCAATTTTCCACTAAACAATTTTTTTAAATAATTGCAGCCCCTCAAACCATACGACAAATCCGTACCATTATTCAGGATACTGTTGACGGAAAAGTGGTGTCCTCACGGGAGAAAGTCCAGGAATCAGCCTACTAATCTAAACCTGTCGCCATATTCAGCACAGATTTCTGCGATGCAATATATCTAATATAACTTGTTTTAGTGGCAGGCAACCTGTGGTACTCCTGTTGTTTAGGAATTTAAAATCCCAGAATGCATATGGGTATCTGAGGTTCTGCAGCAGCTGGGGAGCCATAGACTACACAAGCCAACTCTGCCCTGCAATCATAAAGATGACCATTATCGTGTGCTGAGTTAATCGATAAGGTCACTGACACCAATTTATGTCTGTATTTCTTGTGCTACTTTTTGAGGCCTCTCTATTTTCTATATCTAATAAACTCATCAGCTTTCTCATGCACTTCTGTCATGTCTGCCTGATTTATTGATTCTTATATCTGGTTATTTTGAAGTGTTAGTAATTTAAACCTTAAAGGGAATGTTCACCCTTGAATATTGGTTTTGTAACCTAATAGATCAATAATTCTGTGTTGATAATATATCTTTATAGATGCTCAGTTTGATTGATGCAGAGCTCCAGACACACCTAGAGTTAAATTATACTCTCTGGTTGCCTGCAGTCACCACTAGGGGGAGATAAGTATCTAACTGCATACATTGAGCTGAACAGTAAAATGATATTCAGTAAACTCTGAAAAGGGTTTTACCGCTAACAACACTTATCCCATACTTGTCAACTGTCCTGGAATGTCTGGGAAGCTCCTGGAAAAAGGAGAGACCTCCCAGACTACTAGAATAGATGGCAAATCATCTGGCACTGCATGGATTGCTGCTTTGTCCTAGATAGCAGCCCTCCATGTACTTTGACTACCTGTGACGGCAGGAGATTGCGTAATGTAGACACAGGGGGTCCATCAGGGGCGTAGCTAAAGGCTCATGGGCCCTGGTGCACGAGTTCATCTTGGGCCCCCTACCCTCAATACCCCTTCCTAACACCACCAGATCCCTGCGCTCCCATGCCCGCCCGCCCAACGGCAGAGCTAAAATCTCACCAATACATTTTATATTCTGACCCCCATAACTTTTTATTTTTATGTGTATGGAGCTGTGTCAGGGCTCATTTTTTGCGGGCGGCCTGTACTTTTCATTGATACCATTTTGGGGCGTGTATGACTTTTTGATCAAGGGTGAATTGCATTTTTATATATTTTTTTAAATATATTTTTTGCTTTTTTTACTCTTTTTAAGAGTAAGTGTAATACAGTATAGTTCTGCTGCATGCACCTACACACACACACACACACAGCCCCACTGTACTCATTACATGCAGTATAGCTCTGCTGCATGCACCGACCTTACCCACACACAGCTTCACCATACACATTACATATCTAGCTCTGCTGCACGCACATTCTCACACAGCTCTGCTCTACACATTACACATATAGCACTGCTGCATGCACATTCACACACAGCCGTGCTGTAACATTACACATATAGCCCTGCTGCGCAAACATTCACACACAGCTCCACTGTACACATTATATGTACAGCTCTGCTGCAGCCTGCATACATTACCCACACACAGCTCTGCTGTACACATTACACATACAGCTCTGCTGCACACACGATCACACACAGCACCACCGTACACATTACATACACTGCTCTGCAGCAGTTTATACAGACAGTTCTTCTGACCAATTGCAGTGCTGACTCCTCCTACACACGTGATCATGACATCATCAAAGGTCCTTTATACTACCAAACGGTCAGGTACTGTAGCTCTGTAGGGTCTATCATAACATCTGCCTTTCAGGGGTGTGAGGAGGTGAGTGATTACCGACATTCCTCATGTGCTCAGAGTCAGAGGCTCTGCTGGAACAGAGACAGTGCAGTCTCACTGGCAACCAAACCCAGCGGTCAGCAGCACACAGCTGCTCACTCCTCTTCCTGACCTGAAGCCGCTCCCCCTCCTCACTTCGCCTGCCCTGCACAGTGCACGCAGGGTTTGCCTCTCAGCCTCCGCTCCGCCCCCTATGTGATTTTAGTTAGCAACTTAGCTGAAGGCCGCGCCGCCCGCAGTTATGGCTTTACTGTGGCTCTCCTGGCTTGAGGGGGCCCCGTGGGCCCCCCTGAATTAGGGGCCCGGTCGCAATTGCGACCCCTATAGCTATGCCAGTGGGGTCCATCCAAAGTGCATTAAGATGGCGGGTGCTAGATGAGAAGGGGAAGACGGCTGTACAAAGTGGCATGGGCTAAGGGGGTGTGGCCAGTCTCCTGGAACCACTGCATACAAAACTGCTTAGTATGACCTATTTTTTACTGATATGATAAGTAGAGGATAGGCATAAGTGTCTGATCACTGGCTGTGCAACCGCTGAGGCCTGTAGCAACCACAACAGAGTTCCCCATGAGAATGGAGTGGTATTGCCTGTGTGACAGCTGCTCCATTCACTTCTGTGGGAGTATAGGAAATATAGTACTATGGATAAGAAATAAGGGTTGATAGTGCCCTCTAGTGGGGAAGGAATTATTCTATGCAGGGGACTTGAAGGGGTCTAAGAATTGAGCTCTTTCCAATATAAAGATATATTAAAAGATTAATCAGTACAGAATTTTTGGCCTAAAAACAACATGATGGTTGAAGACCATGTGATATGGTAATGACTTACATGGTTCAAGAGAAATTAGGTTTCAAGTGAGGCCGGACTAGAGGTTTACCCTAAGGGTAAGCCTGCATGAAGAATTTTGGTGCCAGGGGCCCGGTAAGTGTAGGGTTAAATGTATGGCGGGAAGCGGAGGGACGGGTTAGTAAGGGTGGAGTTAGGGGGGACCTTATTTAAGGGGGTTCAGCTTGGACGCCATTTTAGAGTTAGTGAAAGAAGCGTAGAAGCAGACCTACCATGCAGGCAGTGGAGGAGTTGTTTGAGCGGTTGCGGGCGGCAGGGGAGGCCCGTGGACCGGAGTGGTTACAGGAGCAGCTGGCTGGCTTGCTTCAGGGGGAGGCGGCGGGTATAGCTGGCCCGTCGCCAAGTGCACAATGGCCGCGGCGGGTCCGGCCGCCGGCGCGCCTTAGCCCCAGCGAGACCACCCGGGCTCGGCGCAGGAGCCCCTCTAGGGACCCTCCACAGGTGGGGGATAGTGGGCGCACCTCGGCCCTGTCCTCCAGAAGTGGGAGGAATCCGGGTGCGCAGCGGAGCCCTGAAGGAGGCAGGGACGTCTCTCCCCTGCCTTAACCTGCAGTCAGCGTGGGATCTGGAGCTGGGTCGGCGGGTTCCTTGCTCCCCCTGGTGGCAGGAACGTCTGCTCGGCGTGGGAGAGTGAGGAGCAGGAGGACGGAGCCTGTGCCAGTAGTGGCCACTAGAGGGCGCAGGGCTGCAAGGGATCACGGGCAGGTGTCTCCTGGCCTGGGGCTGCATGAAGAATCGGTGAGGGCTGAAGAGTTTGAGAGCGCACCCAGCATGGACGCCGCTGGGGTGCAGACGTCGTGTGGTTTCAGCGCAGCTGGAGCGTCCGTGGAGTCGTCAGTGAGGATCGTTCGTCCGGGGGCAGGATCAGCGGCTGATGGGTTCACAGCGCCCAGGCAGCCAGGTGAGAACATGTGGGGTGCTTTGCAGTCATTGATTAGTAGCCCGGGCGGTGTGGGGGCTGGGGGAGGTCACGGGGAAATAGTGGGGGGTTTGGGGCAATTTTTGACTAGTTTGGCGGGATGGGTTTCAGGTTTGGGGGTGGCGGGTTCGTCTCCGTTGCCGGCATGGGGGGTCGATAGTGGTTTAGGGGGGGCGGCTAGGGACGCTCAGTCGCGGGTCCTAGGATCGGTGTCAGTTCAGACGCAGGTGGGGGGTGAGGAGGAGAGGCCTAAGGTTAGCGACGCGGCGAAGGGTGAGGTGTACGTCTGTTTTGAGGGGCCGTTGGGGGCGCACTTAAAGCAGGATGTTCGTGAGCGGATATGGCGGGGGGAGTATGTTGAAATTTTTTCGCTTCTTCCCCTGGAGCGTTTTAACTTGGATAGGGAACGAGTGGGTGAGGGAAAAAAGGAGGAAGACGAGAAGCGTCGGCATAGACTCATACCGCGTACGTTTGCCAATTGGTTGCAGGCGTTTGCGATCTTGGCGAGTGTCATTGGGGAAAAGACGCCTGAGTGTTGCTCGTCCTTGTTTTGCTATTTGGATGCGATTGGGGAGGCGTACCGGGTATATGGGGGGGCTGGGTGGCTTAGGTACGATGATCAATTCAGACAAAGGAAGGTGGTTAGGCCAAATATTCGGTGGGACCATAAAGATATTAGTTTATGGTTGCGGGTGACCGCATCGGGGTGGCAGGAGCAGTCCTTTCGGGGGGATACGGGGGGGGGGCACCGGGACAGTCTACGGTGTCAGCAGCGTCCGCCAGGGGATTGTGTTTCCTCTTTAATGACGGTAACTGCAGGTTTGGCGCAAAATGCAAGTTCAAGCATGGGTGCACAACTTGCGGGGGTAACCACAGGGCTAACCGGTGTTTCAGAGGCGGGAAACACAGAGGGTCAGACTCGGCTGCAAAAGGGTCAGACTCCAGTTCGGGTGGGAAGGATGGAGTGGTACTTAAATAGGTATCCTAGGCGGGAGGCGGCGGAATTGTTAAGACGCGTTTTTTTGGAGGGGTGGTGGTACCGCAAAGAAATTTGCGGTTGGCTTTAGAGTTTCCTGAGGTAGTCTCTGAAAAGTTGGCAAAGGAGGTTGCCTTGGGCAGGATGGATGGGCCGTTTGAGGGAGTGCCGTTAGCTGGCTTAAGGGTGTCGCCGTTGGGGCTGGTGCCTAAAAAAGAGCCTAACAAGTTTAGGCTTATACATCACTTGTCTTTTCCTAAGGGGGCGTCAGTCAATGATGGTATCGATCCGGACATTTGTTTGGTGGTATATACGTCATTTGATGCGGTTGTGGCATGGGTTAAGAAGCTGGGTCCTGGGAAGTTTTTGTCTAAGGCAGATATCGAGGCGGCTTTTCGGTTACTCCCGGTTCACCCGGATAGTTTACATCTGTTGGGTTGTTTTTGGGATGGGGGGTATTTTGTGGATAGATGTTTGCCTATGGGCTGTTCCGTGTCATGCGCGTACTTTGAGGCATTTAGTTAATTCTTGGAATGGGTGGTGGTCGATGTGGCGGGGTGTTCGTCCATTATCCATTACTTGGATGATTTTCTGTGTTTGGGACTGGCGGGCTCGCGGGTTTGTTCTCTTTTGTTGGTTACGTTGCAGTCGGTTTTTGCAGATTTTGGGGTGCCGTTAGCGGTGGATAAGACGGTTGGCCCGGCGACAGAGTTAAGTTTTTTGGGCATTGTAATTGATACGAAAAGGATGGAATATCGGCTTCCGGAGGATAAGGTGGTTGATTTGCGGGCGGGAGTTGAGAGGGCGAGGCAGTCTGCGAAGGTTCGGTTGCGGGATCTGCAGTCGCTTTTAGGAAAATTGAACTTCTCATGTAGAATCATGCCTATGGGCCGAGTGTTTTGTCGTCGGTTGGCGGCCGCTACGGCCGGGGTTGGTTGCACCACGTGATTTAATTAGGTTGGGGCGGGAGTTAAAAAGGGATTTGGAGTTCTGGTCGGGTTTTTTGAGGGATTTTAATGGTAGGACGTTAATGATGGGCGAGGTGGTGGATAGTTTTGACTTTGAATTATTTACAGATGCGGCTGGTGGGGTGGGGTTTGGGGCTTATTGTCACGGCCAGTGGTGTTGGCCGGAATCTTGGGTTGAGCGGGGGTGGGTCAGGAATTTGTGTCTCCTTGAGCTGTTTCCCATAGTTCTGGCAATGGTGTTGTCGGGGGATAGATTTAGGAACAAGAAGGTGCAGTTTCATTGCGATAACATGGGGGTGGTACAGTCAATCAATGGTTTGACGGCTTCATCTCCACCCGTGGTTCGCTTGTTGCAGCATCTTGTATTGCTTTGTTTATCATTCAATACATGGGTGGTAGTGGTTCATGTGCCCGGGGTTTCTAATAACATTGCGGATTCTCTTTCTCGTTTGCAGTGGGAGCGATTTCGGCAGTTGGCTCCGGAGGCGGAAGCGGAAGGCCTGGAGTGCCCGGGGTCGCTGTGGGGGCTATTGGAGGTACTGAAGCAGGGTTGTTGCGAGCGTCATTGAGCGCGGGGTCCTGGGCTGCGTACGGGAAGGCTTGGAGAGAATGGGAGCAGTGGTGTGCTGTTTTGGGGATGAGAGTAGATGACGGGGAGATACCGTTATTGTTGTTCCTGGGGAACGGGAAAGAGCAAGGTTGGTCGGTGGCGCAGTTAAACAAGTATGTGGCGGGTCTGGCATTCGGTTTCAAGCTAAGGGGTATGGTGGACGTGTTGAAGGCTTTTTTGGTGCGGCAGGTATTGAGGGGTTGGAGGAGGGGTCAGCGGACGGAGGATCGTAGGAGGCCAGTGTCGTTCTCTTTGCTGTTGAAGATTGGTAGACAGGTTGAGTTGATTGGTAGTTCCGTTGGGGAGGTTAGCTTGTTTCAGTTGGCCTTTTCCTTAGCCTTTTTTGGGGCTTTCCGTTTAGGGGAATTGGTGTCTAGAAGCGTCAGGGTTGCGGGGGGTCTGTATGGGAGGATGTGGATCTGCTGCAGGACATGGTTGTGGTCAAACGTCAAAAACTGATATGGAAGGTAAGGGGCGGTATGTTACACTTTTTTCAGTGCCAGAGTGCTTTTTGTGTCCAGTGAGATGTTTGCGAGTGTATAGGGAAGGGGTGTTTTTTGAGGGTGGCCCGTTGCTGAGGCATTGTGATGGGTTCGTTTCTTTTCAGGTTTCAATTTGTGGCGGTGTTTAAAAAATATTTGGTAGGGGCGGGGGTGGACCTAGCAGATTTCACGGGTCACTCCTTCAGGATTGGGGCAGCAACTGAAGCGGCTAGGTTGGGGTTAAGTGACGAGGTTATTAAAAGGATAGGGCGTTGGGAATCCATTAGGTTTCGGTCATATGTGCGTTTGGGTAGTTTGTAAGGGGTGTAATGTGACTTGAATTGTAATGTGTTTCTTTTGTTTGCGTTTTATTGCAGGCTCCAGTCCGGCGCTGGTTTGGATCATTGGACACTCGTTTGTTTTCTGGGGGGCGTTGAGGGCGGATGTTCGGGAAAACGGACGTCAATTGGGGTTTGGCAGGGATTTTGCGGTGGTGAAGTGGCTAGGATCTAGAGGTATGTTGTGGGGCAGTGTGCTGAGGGAAGTTCATCGTTTTGTTCGGTTAGACAGAGCCCCTGATATTTTAGTGCTCCATGTTGGGGGCAATGACTTGGGGGTTAGACCGGCGAGGGAATTGATTAGGGATATCAAATTTGACCTTTTACGGCTGTGGTCATTGTTTCCGCAAATGGTGATGGTATGGTCAGATATTGTGCCTAGGAAAACGTGGCGGGAGGCGCGGTCTGTTGAAGGGGTGAACAGGGCTCGCATTAAGGTGAATAGGGCGATTGGACGGTTGGACGGTTCGTGGCCAAGAGTGGGGCGGTAGCAGTTAGACATGTGGATCTTGAGTCGGGCCTAGGTGGTTTTTGGAGGGCGGATGGCATTCACCTTAATGCGGTTGGGATTGATCTGTGGTCACTAGGACTGCAGGGCGGAATTGAGAGGGCTCTGGAGATGTGGAGGAACGCGCAATCATGAGGTTTGAGTGGTCAAGTTGCGCGTTGTTGGCGGGGGGAGGTCCTCGGAGCTGGTGGAATGGGTTGGTGCTTGAGAATGAGAGGGCCTCAATGGTGGGGCTGGACTCTCAGGATTGGGCACTCGGTTAATCGGTGAGGCATCCATAAGTCGGTGGCTCCGAGCTGGGTGTTTACGGCTGGAGGCAAGGTGGATTGTCCAGTTGGTTGGTTGTTCTGGATGGATACATGTTGGGGCTTCTAGGACCTCCCTCGTCTGGGGTAATTCATTGTAATATATATTAGTATTTTTTGTTTAATAAATAACGGCTGCTGTGGCCGATTTAAATCCGACTCAAGTCTCTGTGTCTTATTGGTAAGGGGCAGGTTAAAAGGGGTAAAGGGTGGAGGGATTACTGGAAGAGGATAATTTGCTGGGGCTTAGAGAAATGGTCACCAATAATTCGCTCAAGTGAGGCCGGACTAGAGGTTTACCCTAAGGGTAGGCCTGCATGAAGAATTTTGGTGCCAGGGGCCTGGTAAGTGTAGGGTTAAATGTATGGCGGGAAGCGGAGGGGCGGGTTAGTAAGGGTGGAGTTAGGGGGGACCTTATTTAAGGGGGTTCAGCTTGGACGCCATTTTAGAGTTAGTGAAAGAAGCGCCCGCCCACCCTCCCTTTTGAGTAAGTGTTGGGGAGGTAGCAGGTGTTGGGGGTAGGGGTTCGGCAGGTATTGGGTAAGGTGTGGGTGGTTCGTTTAGTATGTTGCGGCAGTCGAGGCGGGGGGAGGTCCTCGGAGCTGGTGGAATGGGTTGGTGCTTGAGAATGAGAGAGCCTCAATGGTGGGGCTGGACTCTCAGGATTGGGCACTCGGTTAATCGGTGAGGCATCCATCAGTTGGTGGCTCCGAGCTGGGTGTTTACGGCTGGAGGCAAGGTGGATTGTCCAGTTGGTGGTTGTTCTGGATGGATACATGTTGGGGCTTCTAGGACCTCCCTCGTCTGGGGTAATTCATTGTAATATATATTAGTATTTTTTGTTTAATAAATAACGGCTGCTGTGGCCGATTTAAATCCGACTCAAGTCTCTGTGTCTTATTGGTAAGGGGCAGGTTAAAAGGGGTAAAGGATGGAGGGATTACGGGAAGAGGATAATTTTCTGGGGCCCAGAGAAATTGTCACCAATAATTCGCTCGTGTTGCCTTTGTGGGTAGGGAACTGATGAGGGCTCCCTGAAGTACTTTACTTGTGGTCGGTACTGTCATAGGGGACATTGTAGGGCTCAAATCATTATCTAAGCAGGCTAGTTTTCATATTGAGCGAATTAAAGGGATTGTCCAGTTTGAAGAGGAAAACTGACAACTCAGTGGATCGATATGTGATAAAAATAGATGATTACTTACCTGACAGATCCCACTACGATCTGTCAGGTAAGTAATCATGTATTCTTTTTTACAGATCAATCACCTGAATTGTCCGGTTTCCTCTTGAAACTGTAGAACATTTGCTTTGTCGGACAATTAAAGTGACCACTAGGCTCTTACCTGACGGGGTTTGTTTTGTAGTTAAAGGAGTTGTCCAATCAGGACTATTTCTTGATTGACCAGTGATGAACTTATCCCGAGAGACCTGGCAACTAGAACTCTGTAAGATACTATTGTCCTTCCATTTACCATGGCTCTTTTCTCTGACCAGTAATGTCTATGTACTCTAATAGGACACATGCACAGGGATTATCCTGATGGACAATTTTAAAAATAGGTGGAATGATGTTAAAGTAAATATATCACATATATTTTTTAAATAATTTATTAAATAATCAGCTTTTATTTTCTGATTATAGATTCCTTTTTATTCTATTTCCTGGACATGATTAAGGGAGCAGCCATCTTGCTTGAGCTGCTGTTAACAGCATTTAGAGATCTGCTTTACAGCAGCAGCCTGGGCTGTAGAAGCAATAGACTGGAGATGACTCATTGATTTCTATGTGAGAGATTTGTGACATGATGCAGGGAGGTACAGGTAGGGTGCTGCGACCATCACCTATTGTGAATGGTGGGTCCTGTGTCACCTATACATAGAAGGTACCGCTTATTATAAGTGATGAGAAGTGCCTATAGAACAGAAAGTGTTGGCATATTAGCAGGGGTGTTGATAGGGTCTATCAAAAGACTCGCTTCACATGCTTTAATGCATATGTGGCAAATTCTTGATCTGACAGCCCCCTCCCATACATGCAGTGACTCACAGGCGATGTCTCCTCTGATTGTAGATGTTCTCTTTCCTTATCTTCTCCATTTGGCTCAGACCGCCATAACAACTGCTTCCAGCCATGTCTCTGCACAATTTGGCACACAGACATCCTAAGATCCTCTCTTTCCACCATGCTTCCCACTTTCTCATTACACAAACTTCCTATTCTTGTGCCCTAGTAGTGTCATCCTGCCCCCAATACTGTGCCTGTATGCCACCCCAATGCCCCTAAGTACTATACTGCATAATAATAGTGCCATACAGATAGCGCCCCACAGTCATAGTGCTCCCCTCAATAGTAATAATTCTGTCCCAGAGTGCCCTGATTAGTAATAGTGCCACTTACAGTACCCCCTATAGTAATAGTCTCCTCAAAATTGCCCACATTAGTAGTGTCCTTCAGAGTGTGCCCAATAATAATAATGCCCCTGTGGTGCCCCCAGAAATATTAATGATCTCATAGTGCCCTCAGTGGTTATAAAACCCATCAAAGTCCACAGTAGTGATAAAGACTTTAATGTTATTAAAGTCTACCATAGTATCCCAAGTAGAAGTAAAGCGCCCAATATTAATAATGCCCCCTGTAGTAATGATCTTCCTATAGTACCCCCAACAGTAATAAGCCCACTATAGTACTCCCAGGAATAATTGCGACTTCCATTAGTGCTCATAGTAATGATTAGGTCCTATAATGCTCCCAATATTAATAAAGCCCCTTATAGTGCTCCCATTAGTAATCAGGCCCCCTATAGTGCCCCCAATAAGACTCCCTGTAGTGCTCCAGTAGTAATAAGGCTACTTTAGTGTCTCAGTAGTTCGATCCCCCAAAGTGACAAAGAAAAAAATAAATACTCACCTGACTACCATTCAATCCCACTAACTCCATGCAGGCCGCAGGCCTCCTCCAGCCTTTGGCCTGAGATGCCTGCATCCTGGTGCAGGTGATCACGATTATGTCATAAAGAGCTTACAAGAGTACAGCGGCTCACCCCCTCACCGTATGGATAAGGTGCTCACCCTCAGGTCCCACCCTCAGGACCTCAGAAATCAAAAGCAGGTGTAAGCAATATGAAGGGGCACACTCAGAAGGGAAACACAGTGGTGGTGAAGAATAATGGACTTTATTAGTCTAAAAACATACCCCTAAAAAAAAAATATAAAAACATACATGTAGACACACATATACCTATGCAAATAGTTACAGATGGTGTGAAACTATAATAGGGAGGAATTCCTGTGGGTGTATTGAAGTCCCAAAGTTCTATATATACGACAGCGTACCCGCAATGTCCTATAAATACACGTGGATGCTGATAGTATGGCCGAAACCACAATGCACAATGTTAGTGCTGCACTGGATTCCGTAGAGAAACACAACTGGTACCGAATGTCAGCTGAATCCAAAGTATTCACTTCACAGTGCAGTTGATAAACTTATAATTGCTTCACAGGTTCTGTAATGCTCACGAATGATCGCGGTCTTACCCCTCTTCACTGCTCTCTGCAGCGTTGTATCCAGGCGGCCGTGCACTCACAGCATCCCACGTGATGTGCTGGCCGTACGTGGCGTCCCACGAGACCTGGTTGTCCGGGGGACTGGGTAGACGCTTTGATGACGTCACTGTTTGGCAACTGCTCTTCCAGCTTTTGGATTCAAGCAGGTTTTCTTGCTTTATTTCTTATTTCCTTTGCAAGAAAACCTTGCAAAGGAAGTTCACGATTATGTCATACCTGCACCTGTCATACCTGCACCTGAATCCTTGTGCTATTGATATGTCCTTTCATAGTCTTCAGGCCTTGTGACCTGAGGGCTATGAGGGGGAATGGCGGAGCAGCGAGCCTTTGGTTCCCAAGCTCCAACACAATATTCATCTATATTGATGTCTTGAGACAGTTAAAACCAGATAGCGACACGTTTCCTTTCTTCTAATCTGTTTTTATTGTCTGCTTATGGATTTTCTAATTCTATTTCCTAAACTTGATTATGGGGGCGGCCATGTTGCCTGAGCTGTTCTTAACCGCATTTAGAAAGCATTAAGAAAACTACTTTATGGGCCATAGACATAATAGACAGGAGGAGACCTTATTAAGTTCTATGGGAGAGTTTTCTAGGCTGTGTGACCTGTGCAGAGGTCATTGTACAAGGAAAGCATATATTAGCTTTGATAATCACCTATTGTCAAAGGTGGGTCCTGTTTTATCTATACACAGAAGTGGTGTCATTACAGCAGTGCTTCTCAATTATTTTCTGTCATGCCCCCCCTAGGAAGAAGAAAACATTTCGCGCCCCCCGCGCGACTGTAAATAGTATCATTTGTCGGGGGCCGGGGGCTCCCTCTCTCCAGCCGTAGAGTTGCTAGGCAACCGACGCCGTGTGGGACGCCGCTTGTGGATGACGGACACTTATGGGGGGATCTGTGGATGACGGACACTTATGGGGGGATCTGTGGATGACGGACACTTATGGGGGGATCTGTGGATAACGGACACTTATGGGGGGGATCTGTGGATGACGGACACTTATGGGGGGATCTGTGGATGACGGACACTTATGGGGGGGATCTGTGGATGACGGACACACATGGGGGGATCTGTGGATGACGGACACACACTTATGGGGGGATCTGTGGATGACGGACACTTATGGGGGGATCTGTGGATGACGGACACTTATGGGGGGATCTGTGGATGACGGACACTTATGGGGGGATCTGTGGATGACGGACACTTATGGTGGGATCTGTGGATGACGGACACTTATGGGGGGATCTGTGGCTGGCACTGTTACAGGGGGATCTGTGGCTGGCACTGTTATATATGTGCCATCCACAGACCCCCCACCCCATAACAGTGCCATCCACAGTGCCCCCCCCAGCCCATAACAGTGCCATCCACAGACCCCCACCCAGAACTGTGCCATCCACAGATTCCGTGTGCCCGCCGCCGCCTTTTAAAGTTATTAAACATGCCCCCCTCACTCCTAATAGTACCGTATATCCGAATTTCTTCTGTATAATGCCGGCAGGCGGGCCGGGCGGCCGGCGCGTCCCTCAGTGACGTCACTTGTCTGCGCCGCCTGCTTCATTAATAAAGCAGGCGGCGCAGGCACGTGACACCACTGAGGGACGCGCCGGCCGCCCGGCCTGCCTGCCGGCATTATACAGAAGAAATTCGGATATACGGTACTATTAGGAGTGAGGGGGGCATGTTTAATAACTTTTTATTCAATAATACATTTTATATTAATATACCGGTGGGGCGGGGCTATAGTACAGTGACCGCACCGCCCCACCGCTATTGCCGGCCCCCAGCTCCAGGCCCTGAACGAGCCCCCCTTTACGGAGCCTGGCGCCCCCCCTGAGGGGCGCGCCCCACTATTTGAGAAGCACTGCATTACAGTAAGAATTAGAATGACAGTTAAGGAGATAACTGCAGTAAAGTGATCTGTACAGATCAAGAAGTGGCGTCTCTTATTAGGCTTAGTGGCCAGGATGAAAACTGCAGGATTTTATGTCTTTTGTTTAAATATAGATATTGACATGAAAAATGTAATATAACATCATCAAAAATTCTTTAAATATATGTTAAACATAAAACATGGTTTAAACCATAGGCTATTTTCTCATGACACATTCCCATAAAAAATTGTGCTATATTGCTAAAATATTCCCTATGGTCGATCCTTGGGACCTCCGCTGTTTCCTTAACCTCTTCCGGACACAGGGCGTACAGGTACGACCTTATGTCCTGGTACTTAAGGTCCTGTGACCCCCCCGTGTAGGCGATCACAGCAAACCGCAGGTCAATTCAGACCTGCTGTTTGCTGCGTTTCCGGGTTATTCGGGTCTCTGAGGACCCGATAACCCGGAACAGGATGGTGATCGGTGGTGTGTTTTTACCCCACCAATTACCATCCTTAGATCCTGAGTGGTGATGGTGACATCACCTCTCAGGATCGCCTCTGATTCGTAGGTGGGCGGGAGATTCAAATGTTGCCAGCACTCCTCTCCTCCTCCTTTTGTGTCCGGAGCCCGAGGAGAGAGGAGCTGCTGTGCACGTGTGGATCTGAGCCAGCATCACCCCATCTGTGCCACAGCACCCATCCTTGCCCCCAGGACTCGATCTGTGCCCCAGCACCCCCCATCTGATCAGCAGGTAATTAGGGAAAGTCTAGGGAAAGGTTGGGCTAGGCAGGGATAATAAAGGGAAAGTTAGTGTGAAAAAAAGTTTTATTGCATCACCCTAAGTAGGGTGTCTAGGGTCCACAGCACAGCTGTGTGACCCTAGACCCCCCAGGGGTGCAGCCGCTTGAGCCCCTCCACCCCCCACAACTTTTTTGGGGCGCAGGATTTTTTTTCTTTATGCGTACGCTGACTGTGGCCGGCACTCTTTAGCGCATCGCACACCCCACCGCTGATCAACTTCGGACGGTTGATCAGCGGTATTGAATTTATTTATTTATTTATTTTCACATTTTTCCCCTTTTTTTAGTTAGTCTTTTTTTTTTTTTCTGTTAGTTTTAGGGATAAGTCCGCGAACAACCGTGCCCCCACACACACGCACACCAAATAAAGATTTACACGCACGCACACACACACGCAGACACACACTCCCCTATGGCCCGCCAGGTGTTCTCGGCCGAGGAGGCATACGCCCAGCTTGCCTCTGAGTCCGAGAGTCCTAGTGAGGACGAGGATGACCCCACTTTCCTGTTGTCATCCGCGTCCTCCTCCTCATCTAGCAATGATGATGAGCCCCCAAGGCGGCGGAGACACCGCCAGGCGGAGCAAGGGGACCGCCATGCTAGGGACCCTGTGGCTCACCCTAGTACGAGCAGCTCTGGGGCTCGTACTAGTTTTCCGGCCCACCAGTTAAATCCACCGGAGCCCCCTGCCGGGGAACTTGTCTGGTGTACCCCAGAGCGATTTGAGCCCGTGATTCCTGAGTTTGTAGCCCAATCAGGAATCCAGATTTCCACAGTGGGCTTCACTGAATATGACTTTTTTAGTCTTTTTTTCAGTGACCAACTGGTGAATCTAATGGTGGAGCAAACCTGTACGCCCAACAGTTCGTTGCTCAACACCCGGGCTCCTTTTTGGCTAGGCCCGGTGGCTGGACCCCGGTCAGTTCAGCCGAGATGAGGACATTTTGGGGCCTCGTGCTGCACATGGGCCTAGTCAAGAAACCTAGTGTCAGACATTACTGGAGTGGGGACGTCCTCTACCAGACCCCACTTTACAGTACGGCCATGACACGTACCCGGTTTGAGGCCATTCGAAAATGCCTGCATCATTCAGATAATGCAGCATGTCCCCCCCAAGGTGATCCTGCCTATGACCGCCTGTACAAAATCAGGCCGGTCATCGATCACTTTGGGGCCAAATTTGTACAGGCCTATGTACCTGGAAGGGAGGTCGCGGTTGATGAGTCTCTCATTGCGTTCAAGGGGAGACTCATTTTCCGCCAGTATGTTCCCTCAAAGCGGGCGAGGTATGGCGTGAAGCTGTACAAACTTTGTGAGAGTACCTCAGGGTACACTTACAAGTTTTGTGTGTACGAGGGGCGAGTTTCCCGTATTCAACCCCCAGAATGTCCCCCCAGTCTGGGTGTTAGCGGGAAACGTGTACGTGGATAACTTTTATACTAGTATCCCCTTGTTCCAGTCCCTCGCCGCCAGATCCACGTCCGCTTGTGGGACTGTGCGTAAAAATCAACGCGCCCTCCCTGTCCACCCCCTCCAGGTACCTATCCCCAGGGGTGAGACCCGTGCCCTTACCAGTGAAAACCTGTTGGTGGTCAGATATAAGGACAAGAGGGATGTCATTGTACTGTCCACAATTCATGGTAACAGCATCACCCCTGTCCCTGTGCGAGGTACCGCGGCAACAGTCCTCAAGCCCGATTGTATCGTCGACTACAATCGGTATATGGGAGGAGTTGATCTCTCTGATCAAGCCATATAACGCCATGCGCAAAACCGGGTCATGGTACAAAAAAGTTGCGGTCTACTTGGTGCAGGTTGCCTTGTACAACTCTTTTGTGCTGTCCCGGAGCGCTGGCAACACAGGGACATTCCTTCAGTTCTATGAGGCAGTCCTCAAGGCCCTGATCTTTTCGGACCGGGAAAGAGCAGGCCGGAGTACCTCGGGAACTGGAGGCGCCCGGATCGTCCCTGGCCAACACTTTCCAGGTGTGGTCCCCCATACTGGAAAGAAGGGACGAACCCCAAAAAAGTGCAGTGTGTCTCGCAGGAGGGGGATACGGAAGGACACCACTACTCAGTGCCACACATGCCCCGATCATAACGGGCCTCTGCATTGATGGTTGCTTCAGGGAGTACCACACTTCCATGGAGTACTAAATTTATATCCCAATTTAGCCACTGACAATCGGATAAAAAAACTGGTTCTCAGACTTGAGACAAAAAAAAATTGTAAAAACTAAAATAATTTTAAAAAAGTATACAAATTAGGTATCGCCGCGTCGGTCATAATCTCCTCTATAAAAATATCCCATGACCTAACCCCCCAGATTAACACGGTCCAAAAAAAAACAAACGGTGCAAAAAAAGAACTTTTTTTGTCACCTTACATAACAAAAAGTTTAATAGCAAGCGATCAAAAAGTCATATAGCCCCCAAAATAGTGCCAATAAAACCGCCCTCTCATCCCGCAAAAAATGAGCCCCTACATAAGATAATCGGCTAAAAAAATAAAATAAATAAGACTTAGACTTTAGAGATATAAAAATTTTTTGGGGTATCAAAAAGGATAATATAGTCTAAAACCTAAATAATTGTAAAAAAGTTGACTAATTAGGTATCGCCGCATCCGTAAGAATCTCCTCTATAAAAATACCCCATGACCTTACCCCCCAGATTAACACGGTCAAAAAAAAAAAAAAAACATTGCCGAAACAGCTATTTTTGGCACTTTTCCATTTCAATCCGTTTTTTCCGGTAACAAAGCAAGGGTTAACAACCAACAAAACTTAACATTTATTACCCTGATACTGCAGTTTACAGAAACGCCACATTTGTGGTCGTAAACTGCTGTGTCACTAAAAGGCAGGGCGCAAAAGGAAAGGACCGACATGGTTTCTGGAAGGCTGATTTTGATGGCCTATTTTATTGACACAATGTCCCTTTTGAAGCCCCCCTGATGCACCCCTAGAGTAGAAACTCCCTAAAAGTGACCCCATCTAAGAAACTACACCCCTCAAGGTATTCAAAACTGATTTTACAAACTTTGTTAACCCTTTAGGTGTTCCTCAACAGTTAATGGCAAATGGAGATGAAATTTCAGAATTTCAATTTTTGGTAACCTTACCTCACAAAAATGTAATATAGAGCAACCAAAAATCATATGTACCCTAAAAATAGTCCCAACAAAACTGCCACCTTATCCCGTAGTTTCCAAAATGGGGTCACTTTTAGGGAGTTTCTACTCCAGGGGTGCATCAGGGGGGTTGAAACAGGACACAGTGTAAATAAACCGGTCCATAAAAATCAGCCCTCCAAAAACCACACGGCGCTCCTTTCCCTCTACGCCCCGCCGCGTGGCCGTACAGTAGTGTACGATCACATATGGGGTGTTTCTGTAAACGGCAGAGTCAGGGCAATAAAGATACTGTCTTGTTTGGCTGTTAACCTTTACTTTGTTAGTGGAAAAAATGGGTTAAAATGGAAAATTTGGCAAAAAAATTAAATTCTCAAATTTCATCCCCATTTGCCAATAACTCTTGTGCAACACCAGAAGGGTTAACAAAGTTTGTAAAATCCGTTTTGAATACCTTAAGGGGTGTAGTTTCTACGATGGGGTCACTTTTATGGAGTTCCTACTCTAGGGGTGCATCAGGGGGGCTTCAAATGGGACATGGGGTAAATAAACCAGTCCAGCAAAATCTGCCTTCCAAAAACCATATGGCGCACCTTTCCCTCTATGCCCTACTGTGTGCCCTTACAGTAGTTTACGGCCACATATGGGGTGTTTATGTAAACGGCAGAGTCAGGGCAATAAAGATACAGTCTTGTTTGGCTGTTAACCCTTGCTTTGTTAGTGGAAAAATGGGTTAAAATGGAAAATTTGGCAAAAAAATAAAATTCTCAAATTTCATCCCCATTTGCCAATAACTCTTGTGCAACACCTAAAGGGTTAACAAAGTTTGTAAAATCTGTTTTTAATACCTAGAGGGTGTAGTTTCTTAGATGGGGTCACTTTCATGGGGTTTCTACTCTAGGGGTGCATCAGGGGGGCTTCAAATGGGACATGGTGTAAATAAACCAGTCCAGCAAAATCTGCCTTCCAAAAACCATATGGCGCACCTTTCCCTCTACGCCCTACTGTGTGCCCGTACAGTAGTTTACGGCCACAAATGGGGTGTTTCTGTAAACGGCAGAGTCAGGGCAATAAAGATACAGTCTTGTTTGGCTGTTAACCCTTGCTTTGTTAGTGGAAAAAATGGGTTAAAATGGAAAATTTGGCAAAAAAAAGAAATTCTCAAATTTCATCCCCATTTGCCAATAACTCTTGTGCAACACCAGAGGGGTTAACAAAGTTTGTAAAATCAGTTTTGAATACCTTGAGGGGTGTAGTTTCTTAGATGGGGTCACTTTTATGAAGTTTCTACTCTAGAGGTGCATCAGGGGGGCTTCAAATGGGACATGGGGTAAATAAACCAGTCCAGCAAAATCTGCCTTCCAAAAACCATATGGCGCACCTTTCCCTCTACGCCCTACTGTGTGCCCGTACAGTAGTTTACGGCCACATATGGGGTGTTTCTGTAAATGGCAGAGTCAGGGCAATAAAGATACAGTCTTGTTTGACTGTTAACCCTTGCTTTGTTAGTGGAAAATCCGTTTTGAATAGCTTTAGGGGTGTAGTTTCTAGAATGGGGTCATTTTTGGGTGGTTTCTATTATATAAGCCTCACAAAGTGACTTCAGACCTGAACTGGTCCCTAAAAATTGGGTTTTTTAAAATTTCTGAAAAATTTCAAGATTTGCTTCCAAGCTTCTAAGCCTTGTAACATCCCCAAAATATAAAATATCATTCCCAAAATGATCCAAACATGAAGTAGACATATAGGGGATGTAAAGTAATTATTTTTTGCAGGTATTACTATGTATTATAGAAGTAGAGAAATTGAAACTTGGAAATTAGCAATTATTTACAATTTTTTGGTAAATTTGGTATTTTTTTTATAAATAATTTTTTTTTTTCTTTTACTTCATTTTACCACTGTCATGAAGTACAATATGTGACGAAAAAACTATCTCAGAATGGCCTGGATAAGTCAAAGAGTTTTAAAGTTATATCACCACTTAAAGTGACACTGGTCAAATTTGTAAAAAATGGCCTGGTCCTTAACCCCTTAAGGACACAGCCTTTTTACACCTTAGGACCAGGCCATTTTTTGAAAATCTGACCAGAGTCCCTTTAAGTGCTGATAACTTTAAAACGCTTTGACTTATCCAGGCCGTTCTGAGATTGTTTTTTCGTCACATATTGTACTTCATGACACTGGTAAAATGGAGTCAAAAAAATAATTTTTTTTGCACCAAAAAATACCTAATTTAACAAAAATTTGGAAAAAATTGCAAATTTCAAAGTTTCAGTTTCTCTACTTCTGTAATACATAGTAATACCCCCAAAAATTGTGATGACTTTACATTCCCCATATGTCTACTTCATGTTTGAATTGTTTTGGGAATGATATTTTATTTTTTGGGGATGTTATAAGGCTTAGAAGTTTAGAAGCAAATCTTGAAATTTTTCAGAAATTTACAAAAACTCAATTTTTAGGGACCAGTTCAGGTCTCAAGTCACTTTGCGAGGCTTACATTATAGAAACCACCCAAAAATGACCCCATCTAAGAAACTACACCCCTCAAGGTATTCAAAACTGATTTTGCATACGTTGTTAACCCTTTAGGTGTTGCACAAGAGTTATTGGCAAATGGGGAGGAAATTTGAGAATTTCATTTTTTTGTCAAATTTTTCATTTTAACCCATTTTTTCCACTAACAAACCAAGGGTTAACAGCCAAACAAGACTGTATCTTTATTGCCCTGACTCTGCCGTTTACAGAAACACCCAATATGTGGCCGTAAACTACTGTACGGCCACACAGCGGGGCGTAGAGGGAAAGGTGCGCCGTATGGTTTTTGGAAGGCTGATTTTTATGGACTGGTTTATTTACACCATGTCCCATTTGAAGCCCCCCTGATGCACCCCTAGAGGAGAAACTCCCTAAAAGTGACCCCATCTAAGAAACTACACCCCTCAAGGTATTCAAAACTGATTTTACATACATCGTTAACACTTTAGGTGTTGCACAAGAGTTATTGGCAAATGGCGATGAAATTTGAGAATTTCATTTTTTTGCCTAATTTTCCATTTTAACCCATTTTTTCCACTAACAAAGCAAGGGTTAACAGCCAAACAAGACTGTATCTTTATTGCCCTGACTCTGCTGTTTACAGAAACACCCAATATGTGGCCGTAAACTACTGTACGGGCACACAACGGGGCGTAGAGTGAAAGGTTCGCCGTTTGGTTTTTGGAGGGCTGATTTTGCTGGACAGTTTTTTTGGCACCATGTCCCATTTGAAGCCCCCCTGATGCACCCCTAGATTATAAACTCCATAAAAGTGACCCCATCTAAGAAACTACACCCCTCAAGGTATTCAAAACTGATTTTACAAACTTTGTTAACCCTTTAGGTGTTGCACAAGATTTAATGGAAAATAGAGATACAATTTCAAAATTTCACTTTTTTGGCAGATTTTCCATTTTAATATTTTTTTTCCAGTTACAAAGCAAGGGTTAACAGCCAAACAAAACTCATTATTTATGGCCCTAATTCTGTAGTTTACAGAAACACCCCATATGTGGTCGTAAACCGCTGTACGGGCACACGGCAGGGCGCAGAAGGAATGGAATGCCATACGGTTTTTGGAAGGCAGGTTTTGCTGGACTGTTTTTTTTTACACCATGTCCCATTTGAAGCCCCCCTGATGCACCCCTAGAGTAGAAACTCCAAAAAAGTGACCCCATTTTAGAAACTACGGGATAGGGTGGCAGTTTTGTTGGTACTAGTTTAGGGTACATATGATTTTTGGTTGCTCTATATTACACTTTTTGTGCGGCAAGGTAACAAGAAATAGCTTTTTTGGCACCGTTTTTTTTTTGTTATTTACAACATTCATCTGACAGGTTAGATCATGTGGTAATTTTATAGAGCAGGTTGTCACGGACGCGGCGATACCTAATATGTATACAATTTTTTTTATTTATGTAAGTTTTACACAATGATTTCATTTTTAAAACCAAAAAAATGTTTTAGTGTCTCCATAGTCTAAGAGCCATAGTTTTTTCAGTTTTTGGCCGATTATCTTAAGTAGGGTCTCATTTTTTGCGGGATGAGATGACGGTTTGATTGGCATCTATTTTGGGGTGCATATGACTTTTTGATTGCTTGCTATTACACTTTTTGTGACGTAAGATGACAAAAAATGGCTTTTTTTACACCGTTTTTATTTTTATTTTTTTACGGTGGTCATCTGAGGGGTTAGATCATGTGATATTTTTATAGAGCCGGGCGATACGGACGCGGCGATACCTAATATGTATACTTTTTTTTTATTTATGTAAGTTTTACACAATGATTTCATTTTTGAAACAAAAAAAATGATGTTTTAGTGTCTCCATAGTCTAAGAGCCATAGTTTTTTCAGTTTTTGGGCGATTATCTTGGGTAGGGTATGATTTTTGCGGGATGAGATGACGGTTTGATTGTTACAATTTTGGCGTACATGCGACTTTTTTGATCACTTTTATTACCTTTTTTGGGAAGTAAGGTGGGCAAAATTTCAATTTCATCATAGTTTTTTATTTTTTATTTTTATGGTGTTCACCGTTCGGGTAAAGTAACATGACCGTTTTATAGATTAGGTCGTTACGGACGCGGCGATACCAAACATGTGTAGGGAATTTTATTTTTTTCATTTTTTATCAGTGATAAATGTGTTTTTTGATTTTTACTTTTTTTTCACTTTTATTCACTTTTTTTTGACCCAGACCCACTTGGTTCTTGAAGATCCAGTGGGTCTGATGTCTTTATAATACAGTACAGAACAATATATATTGTACTGTACTGTATTTTACTTACACTGAACAGATCTATGCCTTTCAGCACAGATCTGTTCAGCACCATGGACAGCAGGACGCCTGAGAGGCGTCCTGTTGCCATGGGAACCTTCCCCGTCTGCTCAGAACTTCGCAGACGGGGAAGGGTAAGGAGGGGATCTCTCGAGGGGCTGTCTGGGGGCTCTCTCCCTCTCCATCGGGGGGCTGCAAAGGCACAGCAGCCCCCCGATTGGAGAGGGAGGGAGCTCCCTGCGCTGTTAACCTTTTCCATACAGCGGTCCGTACGGACCGCTGTATGGAAAGGGTTAAACGGCTGACATCGCATCGCAGATGTCAGCCGTTTATACCAGGGTGCCAGCAAGTGCTGGTATACCCACTGAACACCAATGAATTTTCAAGGGGAGGCGGGCGGGGGATCGCGATCCCGCCTGCCGCACCGCCCGCCTCCCGCACCGCCCACACCCCTGCACCTCCCGCCACCATAAAAATCATTCGGGGGTGCAGGGGGGGGTGAATAAAACTTTTTCTAGGCATATAAAGTTTCTGATCCCCGCGGTCAGGGACCGCGGGGACCAGAAACTGCAGAAATCGCAGCAAACCGCAGGTCTGAATTGACCTGCGGTTTGCCGCGATCGCCGACATGGGGGGGTCACGGGACCCCCCCGCGCATTTAGCCTAGGTGCCTGCTCAATGATTTGAGCAGGCACCGGGTTCCGATCACTGCCGGCCGGGCGGCAGTGATCGGAACAACACATGACGTACCGGTACGTCATGTGTCCTTAAGTACCAGGACATCATGACGTACCGGTACGTCATGTGTCCTTAAGAGGTTAAGGTGAAATAAGGCTGTGTCCTTAAGGAGTTAAAGAATCAAGCCATAGCTTTATGGGTGTCCATTTGAATTTTTTGTCTTTCCAGTTTCCTACCTGGAGCACTGGAAGAACTATAACTCAATGTTCTCTGCACAGCATCTGGTCACAAGTGATAATGCAAAGAAAAAACAAAAATACTTTTTAGAAACTGTTTTAAATCCATAGGTTGGACCTTCACTGATTAGATGGTGAGATGCTATAATTTACTATGGTTGAACAACCCTATGGGTTGGATCATCTGGATAAACCTAGCATATAAATGTCACAGAGGTCACAAGACAAATCTATTTGGAGGTGACTGGAGCCAATAATTTGTCACAGTCTGTTTCTAACAGGTTAATTACAAATAATCTATTAGAACTGATTGATGTTGTGTCTTGTGTGTATAATGATCACAATTAGAGATGAGCAAAGTTTATAAAAAAATAAATAAATAAAGGGAAAAAATAAAAAGCAACAAAAACAATGTTGGCTACCTCCTCCTCCTCCACTGCCGCTTCCACCTACACCGCCACGCCCACCGCCTCCTCAACCTCCTACTCCACTTTGGGTTCAAGATTATTATTTTTTATTTTTTTCTATTCTATGTTATTTTAAGTCATTCCATATCCGCATTTGTTTGCAGGGCAATTGTCCTGCTCTTACCCCCATTTTGCTTCCTTTTGCAGCCCTCTAGCCCTTACTATGACTATTTTGCAGCCATTTTAGTGCACCAAAGGGGTTAGGGTTCGAGTTCGGGTCAAGTTCAGGTCCCGAACCCGAACTTTGACCCGAAATTCGGCCGAACCCGGCGAACCTGAACATCCACGCTTCCGCTCATCCCTAGTCTGAAGTCATAGATGTACAAAAAGATTGTACAAATTTCGCTTAGTGCTAGTCCTAGGGGCTCAATACCGTGAAAAAAACTAATCAGTTTTATCCTATTGCATTCTGAATGGAGAGCAATCCATTCATTATGCATCAGGATGTCTTCAGTTCAGTTACTGTACGGTTTTTGGATGGAGAAAATACCGCAGCATGCTTCAGTATTTTCTCCGTCCAACATTCCGGAACACTTGACATTATTTTACATAGAAATTTTATTGGAGCTCCAGTGCATATTTGTTTGTGTGTGAAAAATGTGTGATGGCCCCTTGTCTTGTGATTGTATTGTTATATGTTGTATGCTAAGACATCTAGTTAGGACTGATGAGAAAGGAGAAGTTACATTTTCCTAGACAACAGAGGGTGTGGTGACAGTGAAGAAGAACTTGAGACTTAAAAGAGAAGCATATATTTTACAAAGATAGCCTCTTTTTTTCCTCTCTAAACACGGATGCATGATACAGTCAGGTCCATAAATATTGGAACATCTACACAATTCTAACATTTTTGGCTCTATACACCACCACTAGTGTTGAGCGCGAATATTCGAATAACAATTTTTTTGGCGAATATCGCAAATTCGAGAATTCACGAATATTTCAAATATAGTGCTATATATTCGCTATATCGAATATTCGTAATTTTTTAACATCTGAAAACATGATTCCTCACTGCTTCTTGCTTGTGGGCCAATGAGTCATTGGCCCACAAGCAACTTAAGCAGGAAGGAATCATGTTTTCATGGAAAAAAAAATTACGAATATTCTAAAAAAAACTAATATATAGCAATATAGCGAAAATATTCGTTATTTAGAATATTCGTCTTTTTTCCCCCCAATCTGTACAGTTGTTCGCATACTCCTCCCCAACAAGCGTCCCCGTCACCATGGGAACGCCTGTGGGTTAGAATATGCCGGACAACTGTACAGGTTTAAAAAAAAAAAAGGCGAATATTCTAAAAAACTAATATATTCGCTATATTGCTATATATTTGTTTTTTAGAATATTCGTCATATTCTAAAACAAGAATATATAGCAATATAGCGAATATTCATAAAATACACATATAGACTGCAATTTAGCTAATATAGTGCCATAAACTTTTTTTCATAGTCATCATTTTTTTTCTCTTCTGAACTTCAGATTTGAAGAAAAATTTCTTTGAAAAAAAAAGGTTATAGCATTATATTAGTTAAATTGTAGTCTATATGTGTATTTTATAAATATTCGCCATATTGCTATATATTTGTTTTTTAGAATATTCGGCATATTCTAAAACAAGAATATATAGCAATATAGCAAATATTCGCTAAATACAAATATAGAGCAATTTAGCTAATATAGTGCTATAACCTTTTTTATAGTCTTATTTATTTTTCTCTTCTGAACTTCAGATTTGGAAAAAATTTACACTTAAAAAAAAACATTATAGCACTATATTAGCTTAGCTAAATTGCTCTGTTTGTATTTTCTGGAATATTCGCTATATTGCTATATATTCTTGTTTTAGAATATGATGAATATTCTTAAAACTAATATATAGCACTATATTTACTGCTATATATTCTTTTTTAATCAACTTCGCATTACACGATTTTTACATTTTAGATTAATCACAATCTCGAAAATAATCTCGAATACGAATATTCACAAATATGAAAGAAATATTCTAGCGAATATTCGTGAAATATCGCGAATTCGAATATGGGAGCTGCCGTTCATCACTAACCACCACAATAGATTTGAAATTAAACGAACAAGATGTGCTTTAACTGCCAACTGTCAACTTTAATTTTTGAGTATTTACATCCAAATCAGGTGAACGGTGTAGGAATTACAACAGTTTGCATATGTGCCTCCCACTTGTTAAGGGACCAAAAATAATGGGACAGAATAATAATCATAAATCAAACTTTCACTTTTTAATACTTGATTGCAAATCCTTTGCAGTCAATTACAGCCTGAAGTCTGGAACGCATAGACATCACCAGACGCTGGGTTTCATCCCTGGTGATGCTCTACCAGGCCTCTACTGCAACTGTCTTCAGTTCCTGCTTGTTCTTGGGGCATTTTCCCTTCAGATTTGTCTTCAGCAAGTGAAATGCATGCTCAATCGGATTCAGGTCAGGTGATTGACTTGGCCATTGCATAACATTCCACTTCTTTCCCTTAAAAAACTCTTTGGTTGCTTTTGCAGTATGCTTTGGGTCATTGTCCATCTGCACTGTGAAGCGCCGTCTAATGAGTTCTGAAGAATTTGGCTGAATATGAGCAGATAATATTGCCTGAAACACTTCAGAATTCATCCTGCTGCTTTTGTCAGCAGTCACTTCATCAATAAATACAAGAGAACCAGTTCCATTGGCAGCCATGCATGCCGACGCCATGACACTACCACCACCATGCTTAACTGATGAGGTGGTATGCTTAGGATCATGAGCAGTTCATTTCCTTCTCCATACTCTTCTCTTTCCTTCTCCATACTCTTCTCTTCCCATCACTCTAGTACAAGTTGATCTTGGTCTCATCTGTCCATAGGATGTTGTTCCAGAACTATGATGGCTTTTTTAGATGTCGTTTGGCAAACTCTAATCTGGCCTTCCTGTTTTTGAGGCTCACCAATGGTTTACATCTTGTGGTGAACCCTCTGTATTCACTCTGGTGACGTTTTCACTTGATTGTTGACTTTGAAACACATACACCTACCTCCTGGAGAGTGTTCTTGATCTGGCCAACTGTGGTGAAGGGTGTTTACTTCACCAGGGAAAGATATCTTCGGTCAGCCACCACAGTTGTTTTCCGTGGTCCTCCGTGGCTTTTGGTGTTGCTGAGCTCACCGGTGCGTTCCTTCTTTTTAAGAACAGTTGTTTTGGCCAGGCCTAATGTTTTTGCCATCTCTCTGATGGGTTTGTTTTGTTTTTTCAGCCTAATGATGGCTTGCTTCACTGATAGTGACAGCTCTTTGGATCTCATATTGAGAGTTGACAGCAACAGATTCCAAATGCAAATAGCGCACTTGAAATGAACTCTGGACCTTTTATCTGCTCATAGTAATTGGGATAATGAGGGAATAACACACACCTGGCCATGGAACAGCTGAGAAGACAATTGTCCCATTACTTTTGTTCCCTTAACAAGTGGGAGGTACATATGCAAACTGTTGTAATTCCTACACCGTTCACCTGATTTGGATTTAAATACCCTCAAATTAAAGCTGACAGTCTGCAGTTAAAGCACATCTTGTTCGTTTCATTTCAAATCCATTGTGGTGGTGTATAGAGCCAAAAATGTTAGAATTGTGTCGATGTTGCAATATTTATGGACCTGACTGTATGTCACTAGAGTTGGAGAAAGGAAAAAAAAATTAAATTGGTTTATTTCATTTCAATAAGTTGCATATGCGTGTAAGGTAAAATACTGCCAAGTGAGAACAATAAGATTGGTTTGTTTTAAAATGGTATTCAGACAATTGTGTGTTTATAGAGTTCAGCAAACATAATCATCAAATAGTATGTGGTTAAATCAAAATGAAATGGCTGAAGTAACTGTGTCACCAAAGATTTTATCTGCCAGTGAAAACTAGATAATAGATAAGTTTTTCTGATCAGTTCTTATTTTCTAATTGCTTTGTTTTATTGTCTGAACATGATGGGAACAGCTGACTTGCTTGAGAAGTATTTAACAGCATTTCAAAAACATTAAAGGGATTCTGTCACCAGGTTTGACCCCTGTCAGCTAAACATATGCTGATGTTCAGGGCGTCTTCACGATTCCTAATGTGGGCTTATAAATGTCATCTGTGGGCTTATTTAGCTAAAAAACTGCTTTTACTAACCTGTCAGTCAAACAAATAAGGTGCCCAAGGGGATGTTAATGGATGCAAGGTGCCGGCCGCACCCGCCGCCGTTCGTGCCCAGCGCCGCCTTTCCAGACTTCTGCGCCGCCTCCTTATCCTCTGTGCCACCTCTCGTTCTCCCTCCCTCCCCCTCCTCCTGCTGTAAGATCTTGCGCATACAGGGGTTGAGCGAAGTGCCGGCGCATGCGCACTTCGCTCTAAGAAGCCAAATGGAGAAGTCCGCACGGGCGCATCAGGCAGAGCCCTGTCCGCAAGCGCGAGATCTTACAGCAGAAGGAGGGGGGAGGGAGGGAGAGCGAGAGGCGGCACAGAGGATTAGGAGGCGGCGCAGAAGTCTGGAAAGGCGGCGCTGGGCACGAACGGCTGCGGGTGCGGCCGGCACCTTGCATCCATTAACATCCCCTTGGGCACCTTATTTGTTTGACTGACAGGTTAGTAAAAGAAGTTTTTTAGCTAAATAAGCCCACAGATGACATTTATAAGCTCACATTAGGAATCGTGAAGACGCCCTGAACATCAGCATATGTTTAGCTGACAGGGGTAAAACCTGGTGACAGAATCCCTTTAAGAAAATTGCTTTATGACAGCCACATGGACACAGAGATCTGGAGGGGATACAGCACTTTGAGTCTACAGAAGATTTTCTTCATTTTGATAGGAGGTTGGCTTACCAAACTACATGAAGGTTGTTTAGATGTCATGCAAACTATGGAGCAAGTACATTCAGATCCAATTGATAACTGTATTAAATATTGAGTTTTCTTTTATAGATGGTATAGACGGTTCCCAATATCATAAGTCCATATCACATAAGACGGGATAGTCAGTACTCAAACTGATGTTGTCAAACAAGAACCACTCCCTTCTATAATATCAGTGCAGGAGGTAGAGCTTAAAGCACTTACTGAGGCTTGTAAGATGGTTGCGAGTAAGAAAACTAACATTCATATATATTTCAGGTATGCCTTTGGTATCTTCCATGATTATAGTCCAATCTGGGGGAGCAGAGGTTTTGTTGGATCCATGGGAAACCCATGAAGAGTGTGTGAGAGTTGTTCAATGCACTGATGCCATCCAGAGGAAAGAGACAACAGGTTGGTAGATTAAACTGCTATAACCGGAGACCTCCAGCCATTACCTAAAGCCAACTTAAGGTTTATGCAACTCGGCCAACCCAGGGCCAGAAGACCTCCCAAGTAAAAAGCAATGAGTGAAGACAAGCTCTGAAGGGTTGGCAAAATGGTGCCTTTTCATGTGCACTCTGCCTGTTCATGATGAATTCAGCACATGGGTTGATGTATGTGTCCAGAGAAGATGTAGTGGGAACCCCAGGGTCCAGCAACGCTGCTACCAGGTTTGTCCAAGGATACATGATGTGTGCCTGTAGTAATGTTGGAAGAACCTTGAGACTTCCAGGAAGGCATATGCCTAGGCTATCTTAGCCATTTCAGAGACTGCAGATGGACTACATTATGTTACCAAAGGTGTGGCAGTATGAATATGTCCTTGTCTATGTGTTGATCTATTTTTAGGGTATGTCTGGATACCTAAGCAGGCGGTGTTCAAGAGGAGGAAGGCACTTGTTCACTTGTATCTCCTTGTCCTCCCCAGGGGAGAACAGATATAAGATCTGCATTGGTGATATAGGGTCTGACCTGAAGGGTACACCTCAGTTAATGGATGGCCCATAATCTCTGGTTTAAACTGAATGTTGTCAATTAGGAAACTCTGTTTGGACAATTAGCAAATTATGTTCAAGAGGAAGAAAATATAAAATAAGTTAAGTGATTCATGAACATGAATGGTGCAAATTGTATTTAAATTGTCAAAATCTAAATTTTCTTAGTTTTATGTCTAAAATCTGATTTGATGATATGATTAAAAAATATGAGTCACCATCACTTGATTCGTTAAAGGAAGTAGTGTTGATTGCGAATATTCTAATGGCAAATATTTTTGCGAATATCAGCACTTTGAGAATTCACGAAGATGTAGAATATAGTGCTATATATTCGTAATCGCAAATATTTTAGATTTTTTTTTTCCTTCTTGCTTGTGGGCCAATAAGAAGACTGCAATATCTTTGTCAGAGCTTAGCAACATCTCTAGCAACCAATAGGAAAGTTGCCTACCCCTTACTATATAAGAACCTCCCCAGCAGCCATTTTCTGCTGTTTTTTTGCAGTTCTGAGAGAGAGCAGTGACAATGCTGTGCTCTGTGCTTTGATCCTATTCCTTATCCAATTACATTAGATAGTTAGTTAGCTCATATATATATAAAATACAGATAGTTAGTGGGAGTCAGTGTAGGTTAGATAGTGATATAGTGTACCCACCAATTTTTAGCACCCGGTCATAGAGAAAAATACTGAAAAGAGCCTCCACTATTCAAGACTAACAAACAAAAAATAGAACTATGGCTCCACCATATAGATAAATGTAAAATGATTTATTAAATAAGCATTTGGACAGACATTATAACATGTAAAATCAGCACAAAAGGAGTGTCTACGTACCTGTGGTGTGTCCTGGTGGGTCAAGTGGATGGCATCTGCTGTGCTGATTCTATTTAGGGTGGTGGATTTTTCCTTACTTGCGCGGAGAGACTTTCGTGCTGACTGGAGGATTTGGGAATTCTTTCTCCCTCTCTCTCCTTGTAGAGAGAATGTTCTAACAAACTGACCGAGCAATTACTACCTTGGGACGCTCAAAAACACATATGATATATAACATATAATTTTGTATGCTTAGGGACCTCAATCAATCATGTATTTAATAATTTTATTATTTACAATGGTTTTTTAATATATAAGAACATTTTTCTTTTCATATATGAATTGCTATGTATTTTATATGTACATTATTTTTGGTCACGCTATTTATAATTAGGTTTCATGTATTCACTAGTCTACTAGTGATTTCATGATTTTTCATGATCGTATTTAATTTATTTGCATATATCTACTATACATTTATCATATTTATGATATGATTTGTCATTAATATTTCATATTTATTATCACCTTTTTTTTCTATTCACTTTTTTCATTTTCTTCTTTCACTATACTCACTCTTGTCACCTCTTTCCATACACTTTGCACTTACTTTGGTCTTATTTTATTTGTCCTTATTCATACATCATGCATTCTTGTGGTTTATGCTGTGCGGAATGTGTGGAAGGTCATTTGCATGTTGATGTTCCGATCACGTGATCCACGGGCTCAGCGCGTCATCAGCCATGTGACCGAATTGGCAATTTTGCTCGGGATTAGCTCCTCCCCCTTCCTTCCTTTCTCTTCTTGTATTTAGGGGTGTCCGTATATAATATCATACCTGAGAGATATTTTCCCTTTTAGGGGGATCTGATTATTGTTATCGCGGCTCTTGTTATTTATTTATATATGACATTGAAGCGGCTTACTTGTATGTGTTATCTTAGTGCTGGTAGGTGTGGCTGACGTGACGGTGCACTGATGTATTGGTCACGTGTGTCCCACGTGATCGGTGCGTCATATTGGCCGCGCGCCGAGCTTCATACTACTGTGATAAACCGGCCTCCCCTTTTGTGACCACCTGACCCACGATGTAAGTTCCCATTGGAGAGTTAATCTCCATGACACACCTAATGATGACAGTATTATTAATCTGCACCTGTGAGGACGATATAAAAAAGTGGAGTGTTTTAAGAGTTTCTCATTCCCGGAAGAAGCCAGTTCACTGGCGAAACGACATTGGGAGGAGGAGACTGAGGGATCGGCGCGCACTTTTGGGGTAATCAATTACTGTCTGTTGATTTCCACATTTTGCTCATTCATTTCTTATCGTATTTTTTTGTCCGGGGCCATTTGTTGCTGGTTCTATATGTGGCTTTTTCTTATGCTTCTGCATGCTCCTGTGTGTCGATCCCCAAGTCCCCTCCAGGGTTTTTATTCCTCACCGAAGTATGTCTTTTTACTGCTGATTTTACATGTTATAATGTCTGTCCAAATGCATTTTTAATAAATAAATTTCCATTTATCTATATGGTGGAGCCGTAGTTCTATTTTGTGTGTTAGTGATATAGTGTAGCTGATAGATTCCAGTGCAGGGTGTTAGGTAGTGTGATAGGAATTACTGTTTCTCTGCTGTCCATACATGCTACAGACATAGTGCTGTGATGTCACAACAATACTTAGTGCACCAATCAGTAATATCTACTCAGACCTGATAAAATGTAACGTTGCATGTATTGCGCAAAAAATATGCGCATCATTAGTGTCAATTTGCACGTGAAAATAATGACTGGAAATCACGAATTCTAGAATTCGCTAATTTATTGCGAATATTATGCAAATTATTATTTTTTTAATACCATCATGTTTCTGATTGGTTGCTTTGATAAATTCTTGTGTTTGGACATATTCAAATTAATGGCTAAAGGGGGTGGCTATATCCACAATGTACATCTAATAAAATTGGCTCGAAAGGCGCTGCCTGGAAGAGAATCGTTGACCGCATCCCCTGGCACCTGGGGAAAACTTATTAACTAATTTGAGTCCCAAAGTTAAGTGAGTATACCTAGTTTTGGACTTGTCCTAAATTTCAGCAACATGATACATCCAGTTTGGGGGTGTATTAATAGGAAATATAAGTACGTACACTCGCCGTTTTGCAGAGAAATTACATTGTGATACATCCAGTTTTGGGGTGTATTATTAGGAAATATAAGTACGTACACTCACTGTTTTGCAGAGAAATTACATTGTGATACATCCAGTTTTGGGGTGTATTATTAGGAAATATAAGTACGTACACTCGCCGTTTTGCTGTGAAATTACATTGTGATACAGCGATTTAGGTGTGTCTTATTAGGAAATATAAGTACGTCCACTCGCCGTTCTGCGGTGAAATTACATGGTGATATAGCCATTTTGGGGGTGTATTAATTTACTTTTAATTTTATTTCATTCTTTTAATTTACAGAATGTCAAACAGACATGTAACAGGCCCTTCAGTGGCCAAAATGTTTCTGGCACAGGCAGAAGAAGGGGGGTGGCAGCAGGAGTCGCGGCGACAGGCCTGAGCTCCCGGTGTCATATAGAAGTCGTGTCTTGACCAGCATTCTAGCGGTGCTTGAATATCCTCAACCTGCCTCTGTCATTTTCTGTTACCTCAGCTCGAGAAATATTATATGCGGTAGGCTCTGCTCCACTTTTCAGCAAGGATGAGCTTCTAGAGGACAGTCAGCAGCTACTGCCTAGCCAAGATCTGGAGGAGACATCTGCCACTTCCTCCGGTAGGCGGGCAAGTAGTGATGATGAGAGTTAGGTAGGAGCTGGTGTTACAAGCGGTCAGGCTCTTGGCCCAGAGACTGTTGAGGGGGACATCAGTGCTGTTCAGACAGTAGTGAAGGATAATTTAGCTGATCGCACTTGGAAGCTGGGTGAAGAAGGGGCTTCATCATCATCAGGAGAAGAGGGAGGCAGCTTGCACGTGAGGCAGCGGCTGAGCCAGCAAGGTGGTAGCGTGGCCGTGAGTCCGCAGGGTGGCAGCAGTGGGAGGTCGGGAGCCAAACATGCCTGGGGAGTAGCGGTGCAGGGGTTCACGGAGGCAGTTGTAGCAGGTAGAGTTCAGCGGACACCTGGATGTTCGGGTTCGGCAGGTTCGGCCGAACTTGAAAAAAAAGTTTGGGTTCGGGACCCGAACTTGACCCGAACTTGAACCCGAACCCCATTGAAGTCAATGGGGACTCGAACTTTTGGCCACTAAAATGGCTCTAAAATATCTCTGGAAAGAGCTAGAGGGCTGCAAAAGGCATCAAAATGTGCTTAAGAGCATGGCAAATGCTCTGCAAACAAATGTGGATAGGGAAATGAATTAAAAAAACATAAAAGACCTTAAAAAAAAAAAATTAGGAATGATGTAGAAGGAAGAGGTTGAGGAGTCGGTGAATGGGTGGATGTGGCGGTGTAGACTCATGTGGCGGTCAAGGTACCCAGCACAGATGTGTGTTTGCATTTTTACATAGGGGTAACCCCCTAAAATATTGGGACATATAAAAAAAAAAAAAGGAATAAGTGCCCTTGAGTACAAGGATGGATGGTTGAGGCTGTTAGAACTGTCTATTCTGCACAAGGTACAGACAAGTCTTGTGGGATCCAGGCCTGTTTCATTTTAATGAACGTGAGCTTGTCCACGTTGTCTGTGGACAGGCGGCTGCGTCTGTCTGTAATGACGCCTCCTGCCGTGCTAAATACACGTTCAGAAAGTACACTGGCTGCAGGGCAGGCCAGCACCTCCAAGGCATACAGGGCAAGCTCTGGCCATGTGGACAATTTGGAGACCCAGAAGTTGAATGGGGCAGAACCATTAGTCAGTACGTGTAGGCGTGTGCACAGGTAATGTTCCACCATGTTGTTCAATTGCTGCCTCCTGCTAACACGCTCCATACCAGCAGTTGGGGCCGGTTGTTGCGGCGAGGTGACAAAGCTTTTCCACATGTCGGCCATGCTAACCCTGCCTTCTGAGGTGCTGGCGCTGACACAGCTGCGTTGGCGACCTCTTCCTCCTCCACTGCCTTCGCCTTGTGCATCCACTTGTCCCCCGGCGTCGGGAATGCTCTCAGGAGCGCGTCTAATAGCGTGCGCCTGTAGTCGCGCATCTTCCGATCACGCTCCAGTGAGGGAATTAAGGACGGCACATTGTCTTTGTAATGGGGATCCAGCAGGGTGGCCACCCAGTAGTCAGCACACGTTAAAATGTGGGCAACTCTGCTGTTGTTGCGCAGGCACTGCAGCATGTAGTCGCTCATGTGTGCCAGGCTGCCCAGAGGTAAGGACAAGCTGTCCTCTGTGGGAGGCGTATCGTCTGCGTCCTCCGTATCCACCCAGCCACGCACCAGTGATGGGTCCGAGCTGCGTTGGGTGCCACCCCGCTGTGAACATGCTTCATCCTCTTCCTCCTCCTCTTCCTCCTCCTCCTCGTCCTGGAGTAGTGGGACCTGGCTGGCCAAATTTGTACCTGGCCTCTGCTGTTGCAAAAAAACTCCCTCTGAGCCACTTCTAAAAGACTGGCCTGAAAGTGTTAGAAATGACCCCTCTTCCTCCTCCTCCTCGTCCTGGGCCACATCCTCTTACATCATCGCCCTAAGTGTTTTCTCAAGGAGACATAGAAGTGGTATTGTAACGCTGATAACGGCGTCATCGCCACTGGCCATGTTGGTGGAGTACTCGAAACAACGCACGTAGGTCTCGCATGGAGGCCCAGTCATTGGTGGTGAAGTGGTGCTGTTCCACAGTGCGACTCACCCGTGTGTGCTGCAGCTGAAACTCCACTATGGCCTGCTGCTGCACGCACAGTCTCTCCAGCATGTGCAAGGTGGAGTTCCACCTGGTGGGCACGTCGCATATGAGGCGGTGAGCGGCAAGGCCGAAGTTACGCTGTAGAGCAGACAGCCGAGCGGCGGCAGGATGAGAACGCCGGAAGCGCGCACAGATGGCCTGCACTTTATGCAGCAGCTCTGACATGTCGGGGTAGTTGTGAATGAATTTCTGCACCACCAAATTCAGCACATGCGCCAGGCAAGGGATGTGCGTCAAACCGGCTAGTCTCATTATCGCACACCACCAGGCCGGGCTTGAGGCTATATACCCCGCCACAACTCCTGCGCGGTATGGGACCTGTCCCCCAAACACATTAGTTTCAGAACGGCCTGCTGACGTTTACCCCTGGCTGTACTGCACATCTGGGATTAAACAAGCATAACGACTGTCACATTTAGGACAGAAATACAGCTTTTTGGTTAGGGTGAAAAAACCCTCTAATATACTGCACATCTGGGATTAGACAAGCATAAGTGACTGTCACATTTAGGACAGAAATACAGCTTTTTGGTTAGGGTGAAAAAAAACCTCTAATATACTGCACATCTGGGATTAGACAAGCATAAGTGACTGTCACATTTAGGACAGAAATACAGCTTTTTGGTTAGGGTGAAAAAACCCTCTAATATACTGCACATCTGGGATTAGACAAGCATAAGTGACTGTCACATTTAGGACAGAAATATCGCTTTTTGGTTACTGGGGTGAAAAAAGCCTCTAATATACTGCACATCTGGGATTAGACAAGCATAAGTGACTGTCACATTTAGGACAGAAATACAGCTTTTTGGTTACTGGGGTGAAAAAAGCCTCTAATATATTGCACATCTGGGATTACACGTGTATAAGTGACTGTCACATTTAGGCCATAAATACGGCTTTGGCATACTAGGGTGAAAAAAGCCTCTCATATACTGCACATCTCATATACTGCACATCTGGGATTACACATGCATAAGTGACTGTCACATTTAGGACAGAAATACAGCTTTTTGGTTAGGGTGAAAAAAACCTCTAATATACTGCACATCTGGGATTAGACAAGCATAAGTGACTGTCACATTTAGGACAGAAATACAGCTTTTTGGTTACTGGGGTGAAAAAAGCCTCTAATATATTGCACATCTGGGATTACACGTGTATAAGTGACTGTCACATTTAGGCCATAAATACGGCTTTGGCATACTAGGGTGAAAAAAGCCTCTCATATACTGCACATCTCATATACTGCACATCTGGGATTACACATGCATAAGTGACTGTCACATTTAGGACAGAAATACAGCTTTTTGGTTAGGGTGAAAAAAACCTCTAATATACTGCACATCTGGGATTATACGTGCATAAGTGACTGTCACATTTAGGACAGAAATACAGCTTTTTTGTTAGGGTGAAAAAAGCCTCTAATATACTGCACATCTGGGATTACACGTGCATAAGTGACTGTCACATTTAGGCCATAAATACGGCTTTTTGGTCACTGGGGTGAAAAAAGCCTCTAATATATTGCACATCTGGGATTACACATGCATAAGTGACTGTCACATTTAGGCCATAAATACGGCTGTTTTTTAAAAAAAATTGAGTGCAATACCCTACATCAGGGTTTTTATTGGCGGTTAATTATTTTTAACAGACTTAACCACTTTTTACTTTGCTTTGTAAACGCTAACTATGAGGCAAACATCTAATAAGGGACGCGGTCATGGTCGTGGTGGTGGTGTTGGTGGAGCCTCTGGTGCAGGGAGAGGACGTGGCCGTTCTGCCATAGCTACACGTCCTACTGAACCTACTACCTCAGGTCCCAGTAGCCTCCAGAATCTATTCTGTTGTATTGCTGGGTGACATGAACCCCCTTTTGGCATGAATGAACCCCTGCTGTGCCTGGGTGACAACAGCCTAAATCTCTCAAGATCCTCTGTTGTATTGCTGGGTGACAAGAACCCCCTTTTGCCGTGAATGAACCTCTGCTGTGCCTGGGTGACAGGGGCCTAAATCTCTCAAAATCCTCTGTTTTATTGCTGGGTGACATTAACCCCCTTTTGCTGTAAATGAACCCCTGCTGTGCCTGGGTGACAGGGGCCTAAATCTCTCAAAATCCTCTGTTGTATTGCTGGGTGACAAGAACCCCCTTTTGCCGTGAATGAACCCCTGCTGTGCCTGGGTGACAGGGGCCTAAATCTCTCAAAATCCTCTGTTGTATTGCTGGGTGACATGAACCCCTTTTTGGCATGAATGAACCCCTGCTTTGCCTGGGTGACAGGGGCCTAAATCTCTCAAAATCCTCTGTTCTATTGCTGGGTGACAAGAACCCCCTTTTGCCATGAATAAACCCCTGCTGTCAGGGGCGTAGCTAAAGGCTCATGGGCCCTGGTGCGAGAGTTCATCTTGGGCCCCCCTTCCCTTATTGCTTTGTGGCCAGGGGCAGGGAAGCACATTGCAAAAATTTTAATTGCACCCCCCCCATGCCAAATTCTTGACCTAACCCCTTACCTCCAGCCAGAGGAGTAACTTGACCAGCATGGACTTTTTATAATACCGGTATCTTCTTATGTGGCACAAGGGTCTTTGGGCCCCCTCAGGCTCCTGGGCCCAGTAGCGACTGCTACCTCTGCACCCCCTATAGCTACGCCCCTGCCTGCTGTGCCTGGGTGACAGGGGCCTAAATCTCTGAAAATCGTCTGTTCTATTGCTGGGTGACATGAACCCCCTTTTGCCGTGAATGAACCCCTGCTGTGCCTGGGTGACAGGGGCCTAAATCTCTCAAAATCCTCTGTTGTATTGCTGGGTCACAAGAACCCCCTTTTGCCGTGAATGAACCCCTGCTGTGCCTGGGTGACAGGGGCCTAAATCTCTCAAAATCCTCTGTTCTATTGCTGGGTGACAAGAACCCCCTTTTGCCGTGAATGAACCCCTGCTGTGCCTGGGTGACAGGGGCCTAAATCTCTCAAAATCGTCTGTTCTATTGCTGGGTGACATGAACCCCCTTTTGCCGTGAATGAACTTCTGCTGTGCCTGGGTGACAGGGGCCAAAATCTCTCAAAATCCTCTGTTCTATTGCTGGGTGACATGAAGCTAGTTTTGCCGTGAATGAACCCCTGCTGTGCCTGGGTGACATGGGCCTAAATCTCTCAAAATCCTCTGTTGTATTGCTGGGTGACAAGAACCCCCTTTTGCCGTGAATGAACCCCTGCTGTGCCTGGGTGACAGGGGCCTAAATCTCTCAAAATCCTCTGTTGTATTGCTGGGTGACAAGAACCCCCTTTTGCCGTGAATGAACCCCTGCTCTGTATTGCTGACAGGGAACTAAATTTAGTGAAAACATCTGTTACTGATCGGAAGATGCGCGACTACAAGCGCACGCTGCTGATGGCATTCCCACCTGACAGCGGGGGCACAGTGGAAGCACAAGGCGAAGGCAGAGGAGGAGGAAGAGGTCGCCAACGCAGCTGGGGCACCGCCAGCACCTGAGAAGGCAGGGTTAGCATGGCCAAAATGTGGAAAAGCTTTGTCAGCCTTGGAGGTGCTGACCTGCCCTGCAGCCAGTGTATAGTGTGAACGTGTGTTTAGCACGGCAGAGAGCATTATCACAGGCCGCAGCCAATGTGGACAAGCTTACGTTTATTAAAATGAACCAGGCATGGATCCCACAGGACTTGTCCGTACCTTGTGCAGAATAGACATTTATACCAGCCTCAACCATCCATTCTTGTACTCAAGTGCACTTATTCTTTGTTTTATTTTGTTATATGTCCCAATATTTTGGGGGATACCCCAATTTAAAAATAAAAAATAACACAAATCAGTGTTGGCTACCTATTCCTCCTTCACCGCCACTTCCACCTACACCGCCACGTCAACCTACACCGCCACATCCACCCATCCACTGCCTCCTCAACCTCCTACTCCTAGATCCAGATTGTTATTTTTAATTTTTCTGTATTTTATGTTATTTTAAATCATTTCCCTATCCACATTTGTTTGCAGAACAGTTGTCATGCTCTTAAGCACATTTTGATGCCTTTTGCAGCCCTTTCCAGGAATATTTTAGAGCAATTTTAGTGCCCAAAAGTTCGGGTCCCCATTGACTTCAATGGGGTTTGGGTTCGGGGTCAAGTTCGGGTCCGTAACCCGAACTTTTTTTTCAAGTTCGGCCGAACCTGCCGAACCCGAACATCCAGGTGTCCGCTCAACTCTAATCATCAGAGACGTGCTGAGGTGGTATTCCCATGTCCTCATCAGGAAACATAAGTGGTTGTGTGTCAGTGCATTCTATGTCTTCCACCCCTGGGGAAGGGCTAGGTGGATGCCCTTTGGAAACCCTGCCAGCAGAGTCTTCAAACAGCATAAGAGACTGCTGCATGACTTGAGGCTCAGACAGGTTCCCCGATATGCACGGGGGTGATGTGACAGACTGATGGCCATGGGTTTCAGGTGCCACCTGTGCGCTTCTTGCAGAAGACTGGGTGGGAGATAATGTGAACGTGCTGGATCCACTGTCAGCCACCCAATTGACTAGCGCCTGTACTTGCTCAGGCCTTACCATCCTTAGAACGGCATTAGGCCCGACCAAATATCGCTGTAGATTCTGGCAGCTACTGGGACCTGAGGTAGTAGGTTCAGTAGGACGTGTAGCTGTGGCAGAACGGCCACGTCCTCTCCCTGCACCAGAGGCTCCACCAACACCACCACCACAACCATGACCACATCCCTTATTAGATGTTTCCCTCATAGTTAGCGTTCACCAAGCAAAGTAAAAAGTGGTTGAGTCTGTTAAAAATAATTATCCGGCAATAAAAACCCTGATGTAGGGTATTGCACAATTTTTTTTTAAAACTCTATATGACAGCGGTATTTGGGGCCTAAATTTCACAGTAACTTATGCACCTCTAATCCCAGATGTGCAGTATATCAGAGGTTTTTTTTAACCTCAGTAAGCAAAAGCCTTATTTGTGGCCTACATTTCACAGTAAGGCTACTTTCACACTAGCGCTCGGGGCTCCGCTTGTGAGTTCCGTTTGAAGGCTCTCACAAGCGGCCCCGAACAGATCCGTCCAGCCCTAATGCATTCTGAGTGGATGCGGATCGGCTCAGAATGCATCAGTCTGGCACCGTTTGTCCTCCGCTCCGCTCAGCAGGCGGACACCCGAACGCAGCTTGCAGCGTTCGGGTGTCCGCCTGGCCGTGCGGAGCCAAACGGATCCGTCCAGACTTACAATGTAAGTCAATGGGGACGGATCCGTTTGAAGTTGACACAATATGGCTCAATTTTCAAACGGATCTGTCCCCCATTGACTTTGAATGTAAAGTCAAAACGGATCCGTTTGCATTATCATGAACAAAAAAAAATATATATATATATTTTTTTTAGTTTTTTTTTTGTTCATGGTAATGCAAACGGATCCGTTCTGAACGGATCTAAGCGTTTGCATTATAGGTGCGGATCCGTCTGTGCAGATACCAGACGGATCTGCACATAAACGCAGGTGTGAAAGTAGCCTAACTTATGCACCTATAATCACAGATGTGCAGTATATAAAACAGAGGGTTTTTTTTCACCGAGTATGCCCTAGTATTCCAAAGCCGTATTTCTGGCCTAAATGTGACACTCACTTATGCACCTATAGTCACAGATGTGCACTATATGAAACAGAGTTTTTTTTTTCACCCCAGTATGCCCCAGTATGAGAATGCCGTATTTCTGGCCTAAATTGAACAGTCACTTATGCACCCATAATCACAGATGTGCACTATATGAAACAGAGTTTTTTTTTTCACCCCAGTATGAGAAAGCCGTATTTCTGGCCTAAATGTAACACTCACTTATGCACCCATAATGACAGATGTGCACTATATGAAACAGAGTTGTTTTTTTCACCCCAGTATGAAAAAGCCGTATTTCTGGCCTAAATTGAACAGTGACTTATGCAGCGATAATCCTAGATGTGTACTATATGAAACAGAGTTTTTTTTTCCACCCCAGTATGCCCCAGTATGAGAATGCCGTATTTCTGGCCTAAATTGAACAGTCACTTATGCAGCGATAATCCTAGATGTGCACTATATGAAACAGAGTTTTTTTTTCACCCAGTATGTGCAGTAAGCCGGATTGGGACTGATGCACACTGGCGCAATATTAATAGTTTTTGTTTGTGACGCCAATTGCAATGTGCGCAGGTTATAGTCGCAGGGCCCTTTAAGATGGTATAACCCACGTACCAGGTGAGGAATGCCAGAGTGGGGATAATGTCTCTATGTAGTGTCAACGGTGTCTCCTACCTTGGTACGGCTGGACTCCTGGATCCTGGCTCACTTGCAATAAATTGAGTGTTGTTAGTAGGAGTAACTGAGGAACTTTGATAATAAGGAATGAGATCCAGACTGGTGATATAATCCAACTTGTCTTTACTTAATGGCAGCATAATCCATACGAGTACAGCAGTAGTCTTGGGTCCCAGCAGGTATTGGCAATATGTGGCAGGAATTAATATATATTCTGCTTCTTATCATATGCCTGGAGAATCTGGCAGGTATCTATCTTCTAGGAAAAAATGCGTATAGCAGCACAACGAAAAATTAAAGTCTTATCTTGTGGTGGTGCCAGCCGTGTTGGGAGCCAGTCAGAAGTTCCCCCTTGGATGCGTCATATAGAAGAAACCGCAGCACTCTCCTGTCTTCAATTCAGTGGAATTTATTTCACCAGCAAAAAAATGCGACGTTTCGACCGTAAAGGTCTTTCTCAAGCAACTTGAGAAAGACCTTTACGGTCGAAACGTCGCATTTTTTTGCTGGTGAAATAAATTCCACTGAATTGAAGACAGGAGAGTGCTGCGGTTTCTTCTATATGAGGTATCTATCTTCTGCTCTGTCTGTCTGCTTGGGGTGGGCCTGACTAGCTGAGGAGGAATTTGGCTTCTCCTGGTCTCTGGATAAGTTACTCACAGGACTGCTCACAGGGAATGGTCCTTCCTGGAGTTCTGTAGTTCTGGAGGTGCTGCTTGCTTGTCCACAGTCAAAGCTGAAGGGCTCAGACTGGGAAGAGGGATCTTTGGCCTCAGCCGAGGCTGGATCCTAGGTTGGGATCCCTATGTCTGGGAGCTCCTACTAACGCAGCCTACCCCAAGCAGGGGGGCTGGTACACTAACTAGAACTTTTCTTCCTCCCCATGAGACAGGACATGGGCCAGCCCACTTCTGCTCAAAGAGGGGGGAGCTAGACTGGAATGAACTATTCCAGTCCAGATATACTAAACTGTCTAAGGTCCTGCTACATACTGCTGCCACCTGCTGGTGTACATGGAAATTACAGCAAAATACATACAACAGGCCTGGAAAATGCACATAATTAAGAATGCAGTGTTAGATTACACAAGATGACAATACCCATACACCTAACATGTTGTAGCGGGGAGAAAGAGTTTAGTGACATACTCCGGGATGTTACATATGCCCCAGTATGCCAAAGCCGTATTTCTGGCCTAAATGTAACACTCACTTATGCACCTATAATCCTAGATGTGCACTATATGAAACAGAGGGTTTTTTTCCACCCAGTATGCCCCAGTATATTAAAGCCGTATTTCTGGCCTAAATGTAACACTCACTTATGCACCTATAATCACAGATGTGCACTATATGAAACAGAGGTTTTTTTTTTAACCCCAGTATGCCCCAGTATGAGAAAGCTGTATTTCTTGCCTAAATTGAACAGTCACTTATGCAGCGATAATCCAAGATGTGCACTATATGAAGCAGAGTTTTTTTTAACCCCAATGTCTCAAAGCAGTATTTCTGGACTTGCAGACATGCAGATATCCTGTGCTAGTGCACTATCGTTGTATAAAATGGCTGCCGATTATGTATTGACTAACTGAAGAAAAAAAAGTTTGTTTTCAGTAGTAGTTGGCTCAGGGCAGGCTTAAAACAATTGTGCACTGCACCCACAAAACACATTTGCTGTAGATCGCTGAGTAAAGAAGCAGTTCTTCATAAGATTCCTCCCTGATCTCTCCCTCACAGCAGCTGCAGCCTATCTCTACACTAATCCAAGCAGAGTGACGGGCGGTGCTACGTGACTCCAGCATAAATAGAGGCTGGGTCACATGCTGCAGTTGGCCATTCACAGCCATGCCAATAGTAGGCATGGCTGTGATGGCTTCTTGGGGCAAGTAGTATGACGCTTGTTGATTGCCTGCTTTGCAGCCTTTCAAAAAGCGCCATAGAAATCGCTGAACCCGAACTTTTACGTAAATGTTCGGGTTCGGGTCCGGGTGCCGAAAAACCTAAAGTTCAGTACGAACCCGAACTTTACAGTTCGGTTTCGCTCAACTCTAGTAGCAGGCAGTCAGTGCGGAGTGTTGGGGGGAAAATGCCATACTCGGCGGTGTGGCAGTTTTTCATCAAGCCACCGGAGTAGGTGAACATGGCCATTTGCCGAATTTGTGGGCAGAAGGTGAAGCATGGCCAGGGTGCCAATGTTGGCACCACGGCCCTGCGTCGAAACATGCAGCATAACCATAAAGTGGCCTGGGAAAACCTTGGCTCCGATGTAGTGGTCCGCACCCCTTTTCCGCAAGTCAAGGCTCCACCACCTCAGCAGAAGGGAGCTGTGTTTCCTTCCTATCATCTATTGGTCCTGATGCTCCTGCTCATCCTACTCCTCGTCAGTCATTTATCTCAGAGGCGATTGCAAATAGACAACAATTTGCGTGCACTCATCCAACGGCGCTGAAGCTGAACGTTCTCCTGTCCAAGTTCCTGGTGCTGCAGTTCCTCCCTTTCCAAGTGGTGGACTCTGCACCTTTAAAAGAACTGATGGCTTGTGCTGAGCCAAGGTGGAGAGTCCAAAGCCATCATTTCTTTGCAAAAAAGGCAGTACCAGCACTGCACATGTTTGTTTAACAGAAGGTTGGCCAGTCCTTGAGACTGTCGGTTAAAGACTGTCCGCTAAAGTTCATGGCAGCGCCTACGTGTGGGGCTGTAACTATGGTCAATGACAATATATGTCCTTTACGGCCCACTGGGTAAATGTGTTTCCTGCCCAGCCACACCAGCAACTTGGCCAGGTGGTGCCACTGCAGTATACAAGTTCTCAATCTGTGGGTCCTGCGCCAATGTCTGCCTCTGCCTCCCCATCCTCCACCGTGTTTTCAGCCTCCACTGCACTTCAGCCACTTTTACACTGCAAAGCACACCCTCCTTGAGCTGCAAAGGCAGAATGGCGTTCCCCAACATAGGCTGATATGCAATGTTTCCACCTGTTGGAATTCCACCCTCCATATGTTGGACTGACTGAGCAGAGAAAGGCCATAAACAATTTCTTGATAATACAGGCAGACAGGGGTAATCCCCTGTGTAACTTTGATGTTTGCCAGTGGCAGTCGCCAGGACTACGGGATGAACAACGTCATTCCACTGCTTCAAGTCCTGGAACAGATGCTGATAAATCTGGCTGGCCAGGGGACAGGAGACATGGCGCCTACATCTCATGGCCACATAAGCCCTGAATCTTTTCCCATAAAAACATGTATCACTTTGTTCGGCTCCCCCTGCTCTATAACATTCTTCCTACATTCTTCCTACAGATCAGGCACCATGGTCAATGTGACAGGTTCCCTTTAAGGGCTACTCAGTTCTGGTAAAACTTTTGATATGTCATTGTCCATTGAACCACATAAAAGTTTTGATCAGCAGGGATCTGAGCACTGAGATCAAGGTAGAACCTGTTAAAATCACAGAGTGGTATAGTTATATTAAGGGGGCAGAGTATATAGTATAAATAAATTCAAGGCGGACAACCAAAGATATTTCTAGTCATCATGATGGTCTGGGATGGATGTAGAAAAAAAGGAATTAGAACATCTACAATCAGAAGGGACATCACCAAGTCTTTGAATGTAAATGTTTTCTTCTGCCTCTTCAGAACTAGATTTAGAATGCCGGATACAAAAATGCAGAGTTGTATAGATGCTAAGTGACTCACCCAGTCAGAAAGGATATGTATGTATAGGTTTTGTTAATAGACTGGCACACTATATCTGGTAGCAAGTAGAGAACAGACAAATTATATTAAGTAGGTGATAATTTATTCTCCCTATTATAATTAAAAACAGATAGGACATAGAAAAATAGGGAATACAAAATACACAAATTTATTTTTTATTTTTTTACAGTAAGGCTGGGTTCACACGGGCGTTGCGGGTAACGTGTGGGAAAAGATGCGGGTGCGTTGCGGGAAAATGCACGATTTTTCCCCGCAAATATAAATCGTTTTAATGCGTTTTGCACGTGCGTGAGAAAAATTGGCATGTTTGATACCCAAACCCGAACCCAGACTTCTTCACAGAAGTTAGGGTTTGGGTTCGGTGTTGTGTAGATTTTATTATTTTCCCTTATAACATGCTCATAAGGGAAAATAATAGCACTCCTAATACAGAATGCTAAGTAAATTAGGGATATAGGGGTTAAAAAAAAATATATGAAACTCACCTTATCTACTTGTTTGCGCTGCCCGGCTTCTCTTCGTTCTTCTTCTTTGATGACCTGGGAGAAAAGGACCTTTGGTGACGTCACTGCGCACATCACATGATCCCCATCCCGATCGTCTTCTAGTAACCATGCGTGAAAATCGCACCGCATCCGCACTTGCTTGCGGATGCTTACGATTTTCACGCAGCCCTATTCACTTCTATGGGGCCTGCGTTGCGTGAAAAACGCACAATATAGAGCATGCTGCGATTTTCACGCAACGCACAAGTGATGCGTGAAAATCCTCGCTCATGTGCACAGCCCCATAGAAATGAATGGGTCCGAATTCAGTGCGGGTGCAATGCGTTCACTTCAGGCACTGCACCCGCGCGGAAAACTTGCCCGTGTGAAAGAGGCCTAAAAGTTGCTGTTAAAAGTATCAATTGATCAACAATAATATAGCCTCTGTATATCCACAGTGTAGCAATAAGATATTAATCTGATGTCCCTGGTGATCGGCAATATAGTATATTAGGTAGATAGCTGCATAGTCTAATGTGATCTGCTGGATAGTTATCTGTTGAATAGTTATAGTAGTGCAGATGTTGTATACCAGCTATGTTGCGTTAATAAAATGTTCAGATATCATAGGTGAAACAGATTTATTGTTTCCAGCTAGTTCAACCAATAAATGTCCGATTTAATAATAATATTAACTCCTGTTATATTAGGTAATGCAGCTATTATAACCAATAGTCCAAATCCTGTAGCAGGCAGGTATTGTTTGCATTTCTCCTGTGGCGTCCCACACGGAGATAATACACTGCTTGCTATTACCTTTCTGACGTCGTCTTGTGAGTTTACTCACTCCTTTCCAGTGAGCCGTCTGGTTGGAGTTCACTGCCAGCTGTCTTCTCCCAGTGCGCATGGCAGGCTCGGCATCCCACGTGGTGCTGTGCTGCTCAGCGTTCCACGTGGTTAACCTTCGCTGGTCATATATGTCGGGGAGGCTGCGGTGGATCTGTGGGCTAATATAATTATAGGGAAGCGCTTCCTGTTTAGTTGGTGTATACTGTCCTTTTGATATCTGGACAGGCGGGTATTGTGAGTTTTTTTGTCAAGTATTTTATATTTATTTTAATATTTTTTTGTTTTTTTGTGTATTTTGTATTCCCTATTTTTTTATATCCTATCTGTTTTTAATTATAATAGGGAAAATAATTATCACTTAATATAATTTCACTTATTATAATTTGTCTGTTCTCTACTTGCTACCAGATATAGTGTGCCAGTCTATTAACAAAACCTATAGATTTAGAATGCATTTGGAAAGTATTAGGCCCTTCCACTTTTTCACATTTTATGTTGTGGCCTTGCGCTAAAATAAAATAAAAAATCATGTCTCCCCCCCATCAATCTGCGCTCAATACCACAAAATGAACCTTTAAACAGAATTTTTACAAATTTTTGCAGATGTATTAAAAAGAAAAAACTAAAATTCCACATGGACATAAGTATTCAGCCCCTTTGCTATAACACTTGAAATATAGCTCTGGAGGTTTCATTTCCCTTGATCATCTTTGAGATGTTTTTACACCTTGATTGAAGTCCACTTGTGGTAAATTCAGTTGATCAGACATGATTGGGAAAGACACACCCCTGTCTATATAAGGTCTCACAGCTGACAATGCATATCAGAGCAAAAACCAAGCCATGACGATGATAAAAATGCATGTAGCGGTCCCAGACAAGATTGTGTGGATAAGTGCACAGATAAGGATAAGGTCAAAAATATTTCTGCTGCACTGAAAGTAACCAAGAGCACAATGGGCTTCAGAACTCTTAAATGGAAGAAGTTTGGGACAACCAGGACTCTTCCTATAGCAGGCTGCCCCACCAAACTAAGCAATTGGGGAGAAGGGAGAGAGGTGATCAAGAACTCAATGGTCACTGTGGCTGAACTCCAAAGATCCTCTATGCAGATGAGGGATATTTCCAGAACAGATCAACATCACTGCTACATTCCACATATATGGGCCTTTTAGCAGAGTGGCCTCTCCTCAATAAAAGACACACAAAAGCCTAGCTGGTGTTTGCAAAAGGGCACCTAAATGACTCTCAGGCTGTGAGAAACAAGATCCTCTGGTCTGATGAAACCAAGATTGAACTTTTTGGCATCAGTTCTAAATGGCATGTCTGGAGGAAGTCAAGCATTGCTCATCACCTGTCCAATACCATCCCTACAGTGAAGCATTGTGGTCGCAGCATCATGCTGTGGGGGTCTTTTTCAGTGGCTGGGACAGGGAGACTGGTCATGGTTCAGGGATAGCTGAATGTAGTAAAGTACAGAGATATTCTTTATGAAAACCAGATCCATAGTACTCTGGACTGGGCAGAAGTTTCACCTGGTATGCGATAAATAGGCCCAACACCATAGTATGAGAACATCCCTATATCATGATGCTTGCGCCACCATGCTTTACTGTCTTCACAGTGTACTGTGGCTTGAATTCAGTGTTTGGGGGTCGTCTGACAAATTGTCTCCAGCCACTAGACCCAAAAAGAACAATCTTACTTTCATCAGTCCACAAAATGTCTTCTTAGGCCAGTCAATGTGCTCTTTTGCAAATTGTAACCTCTTCAGCACATGTCTTTTTTTCAACAGTGGGACTTTGCGGGGGCTTCTTACAGATAGAGTAGCTTGGCTTCACATAGGTGTCTTCTAATTGTAACAGTACTCACAGGTACCTTTAGACCTTCTTTGATTTTCCTGGAGCTGATTGTTGGCTGAGTCCTTGCCATTTTGGCTGTTCTTCTATCCATTTGAATGGTAGTTTTTCGCTTTCTTCCATGTCTTTCAGGATTTGGTTGCCATTTTAAAGCATTTGCGATCATTTTAGCTGAGCAGCCTATCATTTACTTCTTTATATGTTTTCCCCTCTCCAATCAACTTTTTAATTAAGGTATGCTGTTCTTCTGAATTTCAGAGAGAAATGCACTATAACCAGCATGTACAACATTTTCTGCCTTTCTTCCTTAAATAAGGGCAATAATTGCCACCTGTTTTTCAAAGAATAAATGAGCTCACTAATTGAACTCCACACTGCTATTATTTTGAACATGTCCGTTTCAATTAGTGATTCAATTGCAGAGAATCAGCAGCATGCATGTCTGATTGATCAGGGTAGTGATGTCTGACTGCTATTATTTTTAACACAACTGTATATATCATAGTATACACTAGGGTGACAGCTACTTGAGGTAGTACCTCTGTTGCATTCTGGGTTCTCCCCTATGGACAATTCCTACTTGTTAGATAGGTCTGTTGACAATAACTCTATTCCAAAGGGTCCTCCTGCTGGGATCCCCTATGATCAGATGTAATCTGTGAGAATTAGCTGTGGCAGTAAGTGTTACATCTCCTTGCATTGCCCCCACAGGGGAATGTAAGAATGACCCAGTACTTAACAGGACAACCCTTTTAACTAGTTCCCTGTAATACTTTGATTCAAACACTACTTTGAAGAGATTGTCTGCTTTAGATAACCTTTTCAGGTATATGGATGCAATATGAGAGGCTTCCCCCACAATATACAGCTATGATTAACTCAGCATCAGGGGAAAACTCATTTGGTAAGGGGTTGTCCAAAGTGGATAAATCCTTTAACTATTTATGATCTTTAGTTTTACAGTATTATAATTTCTAGTTTATTTTCTAGTTTCTAATTCAGGGCATGTATGCCCACCCAGGAAACATGCCAAACCTCCCAGGACCACTGCTTATGGGCAAGACTTGTATAAGCTACACTCACTTTAGGCCTGGGACAGTCGCAATTTGGCAGGGCAGTCTCTGCATATTAGGGACAGTCCCTGCATATATGGGACTGTTAGTAACTATGTTTTTAGGTTGATTTTTACATCAGGTAATTAAAGTGGTTTTCTTATGAAAGTCTTAGTGTGTGTGGGGGTCCTCCATTTGACTTTCATTCTTTGAGTCAGAGTGTCAAGCTGTACATCAAGACCAACTCTTGTTCTGGTGGAGCCGGATCTATGGATTTCATGGTTGGCATTTTATTTGCATAATGTATTATTACATTTCCAAATTATCTGGCCACAAGTGACTTTGTTGTGTCTTCTTATGTGGCAGATGGGCACAGGTGTTACTGATACCTCTTCACCCCCTGTAGCTACACCCCTGTTCATAACTATATAAAGGATTCAGTCCTAATAATTATTGTCTTATGGATATCATCTTCTCCTTGTAAAGTGTCAGGTTGTAGTCAATGTGCATTATGCCATTTGTTGATAGATTGTTATGGTGTGTGTTATCGTTGGTGTGGCAGCTGAAACTATTTTCTGTTGCACTTCTGGGATATTAGATGTTATACCATGTAATTAACGGTTCCTTAACAAGTTTCAGGAGAGTGATGTGTTTAGGCAGATTGGGTGTGCCCAACATTTAAAGAACAATATTAAAGTACGGGCATATACTAATACCTATTGAGGGGAATCTCTTACCAGAGAATTAACAGTTAAACCAAGAATTAAAGAATAACGGTTATATTTTTTTAATTTGCTTGTTCATTAGAGCTAGGCATGTATACCTGAGTTAGTCTGTTAATGATTGCTAAAAGATCTGTAATTACCTTATAATAACAGCTTTCATTAATGTCTCCTGTCCCTTTCCACTGCTCCCTTAAAAGAGCGTTACTATGGCTCATCTGTCTCCGGCTAGGAAGACAGAAGGGTGGTCCTTCACTCTGCATGCCTGTATTAGGCTTCAGAGTGAGGAGGCGTGTCTCTCAGTAATCCAATCTGATTGGCTGGCAGGAAGCTGCTGGCTACAGCAAGTTTGTATGTGACCTGAGGGAATGCAGTTTTGGCCTCAGAGAACTGGCAGAGGAGCCGTCTTGAGAAGATCCTCATAATGTAGGATTCAAAACAGCCATAACTAAGGGGAAAACTCAAGGAAAACAGTGGTAAGTGAAGAAACTAAAAGATTTTTTGATGAAAATATGACAGTTATCCTTTAACTGTAGGGCTAGCTCATCTGAATGTAATGATACCTTTAACTTAGCGATCTGTTGCTTCATTCTCGAAAAAAATGACAAAAAAGTATGCAAATGACCACTAACGTGCTTCAAAGGTGGGCCTAAACCACTCTGTGCATTCTTGTTTCTCCTGCTTCCTGTGCCAGCTCCTCCCACTTCTTCTTGATGGAGAAGCCCCGTGAGATGACTATGCAAGAACTTGGCCCTGTCAATCAAGGAAAGGGGAGGCTGGCAGAGAAAGCAGGTGGAGCAAGGGTGGGGTATCAGTATCAGGGTGTCATGTATCCAGCGTCGGACTGGTCTGTCTAGGGCCCACCAGTAAAAATTTATTTTGGGGGTCCACCATACGGATACATCCAAATATTACCTGTTCACACAGCAGCAAGATGCTACAAAGATGATTGATTATGGGGTCCCTGCAGCAACTTTGATAAGGCAGGTCCCTGGAAAATGAACATGTCTATAATTATAAAGTTGGAAGTTTCTTAAATATTCTACGCAGTTAGGCTGGTTGAGGTGCTGTACATTGAATATATGTATGTAGTGCAGTAAGTCTACTGTGCCACTTTTACAGGGGTGGGAAGACAAGGGGCCCACCTCGCTCAGGGGCCCACTGGGGGATTCACCTGTACCCCTATGGGCCAATGTGAGCCTGCATGTACTGAGTACAATATACAGATGACACTAGGGTCCAATCTACTCAGAATGACTTTGCTCTAGACATCAAGGGTTGTCTTACATGTGACTCCTCCAGTAGCGTCTACCTTATCCAGTGCCCCTGCCGGAGACAGTATATCGGCAGAACTAAGAGACCCCTGAAAGTAAGGATTACAGAACATCTGAACAACATAAAGAAGGGCTTTGAAAACCATTCTTTATCAAAGCATTTCAAGATTTCACATAATAGTGACTTCAGGGGTATCTCTTTTGTGGCCCTGGAGAGGGTAGACGTACACTGGAAAGGAGGCAATCACATTATGAGAATGTCCCGAGCCGAGTCTAGGAGAATCTTTGACTTTGGCAGCCTTCTCCCAGCAGGTCTGAATTCAGACTTAGAGATTTTTGGGTTTAATTGAATCGTTGGTCCAACACATATCCCACTGTAGACACTTTATTTATACACGATCACTGATACTGCCTAATCCCCTCTGGTAGTAACCCACTATGGGTCTAAAAATATCACTATACTAGTGACACCGTCACACATGAATAGGGAAGGAGTTTTCAAACACACACTAGAATTATAGAGATATCACTTTCTCACTTTGATACATTTCTTTTCACCTTTTCACCATAGTTGTAAATGTATCACAGATGCAAATTGGATAAAACAGACTAATTCTACTTCTTTTGAAAGAACACTATATATAGAGCACCAATCAAAACTTTTTGCACATATACTACAGAAAACGCAGGTATATTGAGAAAACGCAGTGAAAACGCACTCAAATCTAAATTGTTAGAGATTAGAAGAATTGTACATTTCTTGAAAGATCTCCGCTGCAAACACACAAGGGGACCAAATACTTATACGTCAAAACATAACAACAGAAGAACTATATGTCCAACTATATAGCTATAGTGCTGCTAGACTGTAAAGACACAAGTCTAAAAATAAGGAAGAGATAAAATCGAGAAGTGTGAATATAGAGCTGGCAGACTGTAAGAATATCAGCCCAGGAATGAGTGAAGGATAAAATCGAGAAGCATGCATAACGCCATAATAACACACTGTCCGAATAAGGAACTGTATATTGTACCCGAAAATATATAGTATAGACAAAAACCTCACCCCTCTGACAATTCTGGAATGGGTGCTCTAGTCTCAATTGATTCACTCAAATCAAGCCAAGAGAGAAGTATAAATAATGTAATTTGAGAGTGGCACTCCTCCGTATCGGATAAATATCAGTCGTAGCAGTATTACTGAGTGATTCACAAGATTTAATATATCACATAGAATACAATCTTAATAATTATTAAAATACAAACATATATTGAGACTCAATAATTAATAATTGCTGGAGCAACAATATTGTTAAAAAATATCAAATAAAATCATATATCCAAACAAACGTCCAAAAGGGGGGGGGGAACCATAAATCCTAGGTGAGAGATAATATAAATGTTCTTGCACAGACCCAAATAGGCCCTAAGGCTGTAATATGATTTGTCCAATCAATATACTTCCTATACCTCTGTTGGTCTCCTTTGACCTTATGTTGGGCTTAGTTATCTTATGACAAGAAAATCATCCAATAAATCGTTCTCCAATTTTCGGTAAATGTCCGGTTTAAAGACAAAAAAGCATCTGGTTTTTACTCACGGTAACTTTCGTATATCCCGCGATCCAAATGTTCAGCGTCCCTCTTTGCTCGTGCGATTTTTACTCACGGTAACTTTCGGATTTCCCGCTATCCAAATGTCTGGCGTCCCTCAGCTCGTGCACCACAGCTGCCTCTCGATTATTATGCGAACATCTCGAATCTGGTCATGTGACCAAAGTATGTGATCGCGAGAAGTGGGCTCGTACTGACCGATTTAGGTAGCTGGTCTCCCGAACTCTTTCTTTCTTTGTTGGAGCGCTCCAATTTTTATATATGTATCGAGATATTAGCGCACGGCCTTCCAGTGAGGGTGTCCTGTTGGGAATGTCTTTAGTAGCACCAAACGCGTTTCGGGGATCTCTTTTCCCCTTCCTCAGGCCGTGCGCTAATATCTCGATACATATATAAAAATTGGAGCGCTCCAACAAACAAAGAAAGAGTTCGGGAGACCAGCTACCTAAATCGGTCAGTACGACCCCACTTCTCGCGATCACATACTTTGGTCACATGACCAGATTCGAGATGTTCGCATAATAATCGAGAGGCAGCTGTGGCGCATGAGCTAAGAGGGACGCTGAACATTTGGATCGCGGGATATACGAAAGTTACCGTGAGTAAAAACCAGATGCTTTTTTGTCTTTAAACCGGACATTTACCGAACATTGGAGAACGATTTATTGAATGATTTTCTTGTCATAAGATAACTAAGCCCAACATAAGGTCAAAGGAGACCAACAGAGATATAGGAAGTATATCGATTGGACAAATCATATTACAGCCTTAGGGCCTATTTGGGTCTGTGCAAGAACATTTATTTTATCTCTCACCTAGGATTTATGGTTCCCCCCCCTTTTGGACGTTTGTTTGGATATATGATTTTATTTGATATTTTTTAGGGATTTTTTAGGGATTTTTTAGGGATTTTTAACAATATTGTTTCTGCAGCAATTATTAATTATTGAGTCTCAATATATGTTTGTATTTTATTAATTATTGGATAAAACAGACTAATTCTACTTCTTTTGAAAGAACACTATATATAGAGCACCAATCAAAACTTTTTGCACATATACTACAGAAAACGCAGGTATATTGAGAAAACGCAGTGAAAACGCACTCAAATCTAAATTGTTTGAGATTAGAAGAATTGTACATTTCTTGAAAGATCTCCGCTGCAAACACACAAGGGGACCAAATACTTATACGTCAAAACATAACAACAGAAGAACTATATGTCCAACTATATAGCTATAGTGCTGCTAGACTGTAAAGACACAAGTCTAAAAATAAGGAAGAGATAAAATCGAGAAGTGTGAATATAGAGCTGGCAGACTGTAAGAATATCAGCCCAGGAATGAGTGAAGGATAAAATCGAGAAGCATGCATAACGCCATAATAACACACTGTCCGAATAAGGAACTGTATATTGTACCCGAAAATATATAGTATAGACAAAAAGCTCACCCCTCTGACAATTCTGGAATGGGTGCTCTAGTCTCAATTGATTCACTCAAATCAAGCCAAGAGAGAAGTATAAATAATGTAATTTGAGAGTGGCACTCCTCCGTATCGGATAAATATCAGTCGTAGCAGTATTACTGAGTGATTCACAAGATTTAATATATCACATAGAATACAATCTTAATAATTATTAAAATACAAACATATTTTGAGACTCAATAATTAATAATTGCTGGAGCAACAATATTGTTAAAAAATATCAAATAAAATCATATATCCAAACAAACGTCCAAAAGGGGGGGGGGAACCATAAATCCTAGGTGAGAGATAATATAAATGTTCTTGCACAGACCCAAATAGGCCCTAAGGCTGTAATATGATTTGTCCAATCAATATACTTCCTATACCTCTGTTGGTCTCCTTTGACCTTATGTTGGGCTTAGTTATCTTATGACAAGAAAATCATCCAATAAATCGTTCTCCAATTTTCGGTAAATGTCCGGTTTAAAGACAAAAAAGCATCTGGTTTTTACTCACGGTAACTTTCGTATTTCCCGCTATCCAAATGTCTGGCGTCCCTCAGCTCGTGCACCACAGCTGCCTCTCGATTATTATGCGAACATCTCGAATCTGGTCATGTGACCAAAGTATGTGATCGCGAGAAGTGGGCTCGTACTGACCGATTTAGGTAGCTGGTCTCCCGAACTCTTTCTTTGTTTGTTGGAGCGCTCCAATTTTTATATATGTATCGAGATATTAGCGCACGGCCTTCCAGTGAGGGTGTCCTGTTGGGAATGTCTTTAGTAGCACCAAACGCGTTTCGGGGATCTCTTTTCCCCTTCCTCAGGCCGTGCGCTAATATCTCGATACATATATAAAAATTGGAGCACTCCAACAAACAAAGAAAGAGTTCGGGAGACCAGCTACCTAAATCGGTCAGTACGACCCCACTTCTCGCGATCACATACTTTGGTCACATGACCAGATTCGAGATGTTCGCATAATAATCGAGAGGCAGCTGTGGCGCATGAGCTAAGAGGGACGCCGAACATTTGGATAGCGGGAAATACGAAAGTTACCGCAAGTAAAAATTGCACGAGCAAAGAGGGACGCTGAACATTTGGATCGCGGGATATACGAAAGTTACCGTGAGTAAAAACCAGATGCTTTTTTGTCTTTAAACCGGACATTTACCGAACATTGGAGAACGATTTATTGAATGATTTTCTTGTCATAAGATAACTAAGCCCAACATAAGGTCAAAGGAGACCAACAGAGATATAGGAAGTATATCGATTGGACAAATCATATTACAGCCTTAGGGCCTATTTGGGTCTGTGCAAGAACATTTATTTTATCTCTCACCTAGGATTTATGGTTCCCCCCCCTTTTGGACGTTTGTTTGGATATATGATTTTATTTGATATTTTTTAGGGATTTTTTAGGGATTTTTTAGGGATTTTTTAGGGATTTTTAACAATATTGTTTCTGCAGCAATTATTAATTATTGAGTCTCAATATATGTTTGTATTTTATTAATTATTAAGATTGTATTCTATGTGATATATTAAATCTTGTGAATCACTCAGTAATACTGCTACGACTGATATTTATCCCATACGGAGGAGTGCCAGTCTCAAATTACATTATGTATATTGTACCCATAATCCACAATTGTTGTATTTTTTTAAATCAGATGTTTCTTTATTAACAATTTTCAGTCATATTTTATCACATTAACATGAAATTTTTTGTAGACCGCAGACATATACATTATCTGTCATATATAATATATAATATATACATTATACTACACATATCTACAAAAGACATGACATGAATCTACGTAGAAACTCAGGTATCAAAGACATCTCCAGTGTGATTACAAATATCCTCCATAAACAAATAAACCCATAACCCACCCCCCTCCTAATCCCTACAAGGCAGGACACATTTATAGCAACCCTCCTTTATCAACACTCCCAGGGCGTCGGCACCACAATACTCCTCAGTAAACCATCCTCCATCATCAAGTTCCAACCACCGATATTCCATAAAACATCACAATCCAGCATCCATCTTCCCATACAGCCATAGTCCGCTTCCAGGTAAACCACTCACCAACAAGCTTCTGCATATGCACCACACACCTGCTACCATCCAATATCATATGTATCCTCCAACCTCACTGCATCACCTCGTCATAGAAAAACTCCTTGTAAGCGCCAACCAGGAGCTACAGCACCCAGAATTATCGATCCAGCTGCCCCAGATTGCTTCAAATTTGGACAGACATTTCCTTTTTTGATATACTCCTCTTTCTAAGCGAATCACTATATTTAATCTAGCAATATATTCTGATATATCAGGAGGTATGGACTGGATCCATTTTGCTGCCAATGTTTTCCTAGCTTGATATAGCATTCTTCCTATTCCAGTAGTTATAACAGATTGTAGATTATTTTCTGGTATCAAGCCTAATACGCACAGTTTGGGATCTAATTTAAGATTAGCACTGTAAACCTTGTTCACCAGATGTATTATTGCTTTCCAATAAGATGTCAGTGATGAGCATGACCACAGCATGTGCAATAGGTCAGCCTCAGCACTTCCACACTTCGGACAGGCCGGGTTATCTCTGTAGCCTATTTTATGCAAAAACACTGGGGTCTTGTACACCCTATGTATTAAATATAGATGAGATAGACGTGCTGCCTCACTAAGGGATAAAGTAGGGGTAAGCTCCACTACTTCTATCCACTGCTCATCCGGATATCCCTTAAGAAAGTCCTCTAATAGGGCCTGATACACCATGGAGATTGCTCCCTTCACTGATCCAGCCGCAATCACTATATTTAACGTCTGGTTTGATATAAATGTCACCGGGGCTATCTTAGATTGAGCTTCTAAAGCATGCCTAAGTTGCAAATATCGATAGAACTGTGAAGAGGGCAGCCCAAATTCAGAGCACAATTGTTGGTATTGTTTTAAGATTCCATTAGAATAGATATGGCTCAAATTCCACACCCCTTTATTATTCCACTGGGAGAATCCATTCAGGTTATCCAATTCCTGAAGTGCGGGGTTATGCCATAAAGGCGAGATGTTCATTAACCCTGTTATCCCTAAAATACTCTTTGCCTTATTCCATACTTTCCTCATGAGTAGCAAGGTCGGAATATTTCCCATTTCTCCTTTTATTAAAGGGGTTGTCCCACTTCATTAAATACGGTTACATTAAATCATTGCCCCCCACTGAACATTTCTTCCAATACATGTAATTAAAAAAAACTTAGCATTCAGCCTAAAAACGCTCCTTTCTCTCTCCTTTGTTTGTGCTGGTATCCCATGGATACGGCCACATCTCGCCGGCCGCATCCATGCCACACCTGCGCACTGGTAACTATTGCGATCCTACAGCCGGCCTCTCCCTCACACTGTGAGCGCGCACGTCCCATAGTTTTGCGCGGGCGCCCAATCATAGCAATGTATTACTGTTTTCTGGCAGCAGGAGGGAGCGCACAGCGTCATAGCAACCGAGGACGCCGTGCGCTCCCTCCTGCCGCCGGAATACAGTGATATACTGCTATGATCTATAAGAGAGTATCACTGTATTCCGGCAGCAGGAGGGAGCGCACGGCGTCATAGCAACCGAGGACGCCGTGCGCTCCCTCCTGCCGCCGGAATACAGTGATATACTGCTATGATCTATATGCTTTTTATCCGGGGCCAGGGTCCCGAATCAAACTACCACTGCCCCGAACCTCGCGACAAAGTCAGCAGGAGCCCCAGCATCTCCTCCTATACCTTGCCCGGCGACATTCGCAGCACCAGCCGCCGCATCTGCAGAGGCAACGGGACGGGCTGTGACGTCATGCTGAGCGTCCAATCAGCTGGCGGCCATTGGACGGGACGCAGCATGTCCTTCTACTCCGGTCCTGTGGTAGTTCTTACCTCATAACCATGAGTGCTGTCGGCGAGCCGCCTGGGAGCTTCAGCAAGAGGCTGCTGGTGACCGGCGGGGCGGGCTTCAGGTAAGTGACTTGGCCCGCCGCCAGTGCTAGTAATCTTCTGATGACAGCCTGTGGGTGCAGTGTAGGGACATTACTGGGGGCAGTTTGGAAAGTTACTATGGGCACTATAGGGAGATTACTGGGTGCATTGAAGGGAGATTACTGGGGGCAGTGGAGGAAGTTACTATGGGCACTATAGGGAGATTACTAGGTGCACTTTACTGTGGGCACTATGGGGACATTACTGGGGGCAGTGGAGGGAAATTACTGTTGACACTATAGGGACATTACTGGGGGCATGAACATTACCGGGGGCAGTTGGGGGTCATTACTGTGGGCGTTATATAGAGACATTACTGCAGCCGGAATACAGTGATATACTGCTATGATCTATAAGAGAGTATCACTGTATTCCAGCGGCAGGAGGGAGCGCACGGCGTCATAGCAACAGAGGACGCCGTGCTCTCTGGTGCCCAGAAGGAGTCCAGGCGGCAATCCACAGATGCCCCCCACCCCATAAGTGCCATCCACAGATCCCCCCACCCCATAAGTGCCATCCACAGATCCCCCCACCCCATAAGTGCTATCCACAGATGCCCCCCCCATAAGTGCCATCCACAGATCCCCCCACCCCATAAGTGCCATCCACAGATCCCCCCACCCCATAAGTGCTATCCACAGATGCCCCCCCCATAAGTGCCATCCACAGATGCCCCCCCCCCCCATAAGCTGAGTAATAGGTCAGTGATAATATCAGACACCGGGAAAGCTGGGTAATAAGTCTATAAGACTTATTACCCAGCTTTCCCGGTATCAGATATTATCAGATACTTATTACCCAGCTTTCCCGGTGTACAATAATATTACAGACTTATTACCCAGCTTTCCCGGTGTCTGATATTATCGCTGACTTATTACCCAGCTTTCCCGGTGTCAGATATTATCACTGACTTATTACCCAGCTTTCCCGGTATCAGATATTATCACTGACTTATTACCCAGCTTTCCCGGTGTCAGATATTATCACTGACTTATTACCCAGCTTTCCCGGTGTACAATATTATTGTACACCGGGAAAGCTGGGTAATAAGTCTGTAATAATATTGTTCACCGGGAAAGCTGGGTAATAAGTCAGTGATAATATCTGATACCGGGAAAGCTGGGTAATAAGTCAGCGATAATATCAGACACCGGGAAAGCTGGGTAATAAGTCTGTAATAATATTGTTCACCGGGAAAGCTGGGTAATAAGTATCTGATAATATCTGATACCGGGAAAGCTGGGTAATAAGTCAGCGATAATATCAGACACCGGGAAAGCTGGGTAATAAGTCTGTAATAATATTGTACACCGGGAAAGCTGGGTAATAAGTCAGTGATAATATCAGACACCGGGAAAGCTGGGTAATAAGTCAGTGAATATATCTATCTATATCTAGCACAGATCGTATGGCTACTAGCTAACATGCATTTGGGCTGTAGTGATTTATTGTTTTTGCTGCACAGAATGGGTTTGTAACACAGGTTTTATGTGTAAAAGTGTATTAGACTGCAGGACAGCCACAAGTTACTACATTAGTTCACTAGCATTGGTCAGTGGTCACTGAGTGATTCCCCAGCAGGGGGATGGGCTTTACATACTCTGCAGGCTCCAGAAGGATGACTCATCCACATGAACGAGCATGCAAGGACTGAACTCTCAGGGTGAGTCATGAGGAGGCGTGGCCGGCCTTCACTCAACTGCCTGAGCCAAACCAGGAAGTTATCAGGACATCTACTGCTCGTAAGACTGAAAAAGCAAAGTGGGACAACCCCTTTAATCCTTCAATAGATGTCAGCGGGGGAGACCTATTTGCAGCCCACCTTATCAACCGACCACTCTTCCCTCCCATGTCATCTATTACCCCCCACCCTTTAAAGTGTTGGAGTTGGGCCGATAAGAAGTAAAGCATAGGGTTGGGTAAAGCCAGACCACCGGCTTCTTTATTCCTTTGTAGGATTTCGTATCTTATTCTTCCTCTATTATTTTTCCAAATAAAAAAACGGAACAACTGTTGTATTTTATGGAAGTAGTGCACTGGGATCCATATGGGGGAATTATGTAAAATATAAAGCAACTGAGGCATAAATATCATTTTAAGCAAATTGCCTCTTCCGATCATAGAGAGAGGCAATTTATGCCAGACAGCAACCTTGCTTCTAAATTTCCCTAACAGGGGGTAGTAAATTATTAGGAATATAATCTGCAGGGTTCATTGATACAGTTACTCCAAGATATTTAAAAGATTGCACCACCTTGAGTTCAGAGAAAGTAGCGTGAGTGGTATGCATTTGAGAAGATACCGGGAGAATTACTGACTTATCCCAGTTTATGCGAAGTCCAGATTGGTCACCAAACTGCGATATTATAGAAATTATAGAATCTATGGAGTCCACTAGATTGCCTACATAAATTAGCATATCATCTGCGTATAGAGATACGCGTTCCTCACTAGAACCCCTCCCTAGCCCTCTCATCAGTGGAGTAGATCGTAAAAGGCATGCCAATGGTTCAATTGCTATTGCAAATAGCAAGGGAGACAATGGACAGCCTTGTCTCGTCCCCCTTTCCAATGCAACTGTGGGTGATATGTATATAGATAAGGTAAAGGACTGCTCACCCCTGACTCAAGCTGGCAAGGTGCTCCAACCCGATGTCGTACCCCGATCACCAGAAATAGAAATAGTAGTATAGAAAAGGATGGACACTCTTATACCTGGACCACAGAGTAAGCAATATAACACTAGTTTATTGGTAACAATGTATAAAGGTCACCAAGCACATATAAAATGAAGTAGTATATCCTGAACAGATTGAAACCCTATTAAAATACAATTGATAAAATGTATATATAAAATATAGTTTTAGTCCACTGATAAAACTAATATGCGGGGGTTGGGGCCTGATATGCCGGCCAAGGGATCATATATAAATGACCAAAGTTAAACCAGATTGCATGCAGGCTGCAACATTAAGTATATTTGGTTAGTTGGAGCAATGGCTGATACCAATTATATCTCCACAAAAACAAATATAAGTGTACAAATTGTGCCAAACCAGTGCGTCAAAAAATAAATATAAAACTACTATTTAAGTGATAAAGCATAGTGACATAAAAAATAATGTTAGTATTAATGAATCAGTGCAATGAATAGAAAAATAGCAGTGCTCAAATGGTTACGGTGATACGTATCCGTGAAGCGTGTCTGTGGAGATTAATCCTGGAACTCAGTCTTTCTGCAATGGTGTAGCAAAGGTTCCGGAAAATCAGCTCAATGTTCCAATATTTAATCCGGATAATATACTAGGTTACACAATGTAACAGTCCAGCGAATCTCTAATTAGAGCAGCCTTAGGTCGCAGTGGCAATAGTCCATTAAATATGCAGTGCAGCGGTTATGCAACAATGTGTGCACATATAATAAAATGTTTTATTACTCACGTACGGACTTAATACCGTCCTCACCGTGGCGTCCCACGTAGTAGAAATTCAGGATAAGATATATCCCTGGGCAGCAGACAAAAAAGCAGCTTAGCTGTTAGGTATGAACCTGTGGTTTTTCAGGTCTGGCTGTGAGTAGAGGTGCTTGATAATGCTTGCTCTATCCCACTGCAGGTTCACCTTAGAATTCCTTGATTGGAATGGGTGTTCCACCTGTCTTTGGTGCAATCACGTCCATAGGTGGCTGCTAGAAGTCGGCTGCTAGAAATCCATGATTCCTTTATCTTTGAAAGCTCTTTCTTTTATCCAACATCAAATGGCAAACTATTGCAGTTTTATTGTCAGGTCCAATTGATCCACGCCAGACGCGTTTCGAAGGTTATCCACCTTCTTCCTCAGTGGCTCTATTGGATCTGACTCGTTTGCCTGCTTTTTATTCATTTTGGCTGCCAAAAGGGTTCTATAGTAAACCCGAAATGGATCGGGAAGATCTGAATGTCCCAGATACAATTTACCATATGCTGCGGTATTGTCGCGGTTTATCTGCGTTTTTTTGTGCGACCATACGTTTTCTTGTTTTATAGAATCTTGAGTTCATCAGGAACATTAATCATACTCAATTTTCTATGTATTCTGTTGCATTAACCTCTTATATAAATAAAATTGCATAATAGTGTACATTTACAAGAGCATATAAAATGTAATATATTAAATCTACTGCAGTATAAAAATTGCATAGAAAAATAATGGTAAAATCCCATCATAGCTTATTCTTACTATTATGAATGATCCATAATCATTAACTGGTCATATATTTTTGCTATGTATATATATCCGTCAACTGTAAAAAAAAAATTATGTGTTAAAAATAAATGAGAGTTTAATAATTTATTTAAAAAATAATTTATTTAAAAAATATATTAAATAGAATTTTGTATGGTGGGCGTCTGTCACAGGTCTAAAATTCAAAAATATTCTGTAATTTGGGATATACGCCTCCATATAATAAATAGTCCTATTGGAGGATGGCGCAGAGATAGTTTCAGACAAGGGGGAGACAGAAGTCAAAACCTGGCTACCCTGTATAGATGGTATCCTAGCCCATTGGGGCTTATTGCCTAAGTGTTTCGGGTAGGTAACGGATACAGGTTGGTGTGTGACTAGATGGTATAGGGGTGGAGACTACTATGGCACTATGACCCCTCCTGAGGGCACTATGACCCCTCCTGAGCTGTGGGTCTCCACCCCTATACCATCTAGTCACACACCAACCTGTATCCTTTACCTACCCGAAACACTTAGGCAATAAGCCCCAATGGGCTAGGATACCATCTATACAGGGTAGCCAGGTTTTGACTTCTGTCTCTCCCTTGTCTGAAACTATCTCTGCGCCATCCTCCAATTGGACTATTTATTATATGGAGGCGTATATCCCAAATTACAGAATATTTTAGAATTTTAGACCTGTAACAGACGCCCACCATACAAAATTCTATTTAATATATTTTTTAAATAAATTATTAAACTCTCATTTATTTTTAACACATAATTTTTTTTTTACAGTTGACGGATATATATACATAGCAAAAATATATGACCAGTTAATGATTATGGATCATTCATAATAGTAAGAATAAGCTATGATGGGATTTTACCATTATTTTTCTATGCAATTTTTATACTGCAGTAGATTTAATATATTACATTTTATATGCTCTTGTAAATGTACACTATTATGCAATTTTATTTATATAAGAGGTTAATGCAACAGAATACATAGAAAATTGAGTATGATTAATGTTCCTGATGAACTCAAGATTCTATAAAACAAGAAAACGTATGGTCGCACAAAAAAACGCAGATAAACCGCGACAATACCGCAGCATATGGTAAATTGTATCTGGGACATTCAGATCTTCCCGATCCATTTCGGGTTTACTATAGAACCCTTTTGGCAGCCAAAATGAATAAAAAGCAGGCAAACGAGTCAGATCCAATAGAGCCACTGAGGAAGAAGGTGGATAACCTTCGAAACGCGTCTGGCGTGGATGAATTGGAACTGACAATAAAACTGCAATAGTTTGCTATTTGATGTTGGATAAAAGAAAGCGCTTTCAAAGATAAAGGAATCATGGACTTCTAGCAGCCACCTATGGACGTGATTGCACCAAAGACAGGTGGAACACCCATTCCAATCAAGGAATTCTAAGGTGAACCTGCAGTGGGATAGAGCAAGCATTATCAAGCACCTCTACTCACAGCAAGACCTGAAAAACCACAGGTTCATACCTAACAGCTAAGCTGCTTTTTTGTCTGCTGCCCAGGGATATATCTTATCCTGAATTTCTACTACGTGGGACGCCACGGTGAGGACGGTATTAAGTCCGTACGTGAGTAATAAAACATTTTATTATATGTGCACACATTGTTGCTTAACCGCTGCACTGCATATTTAATGGACTATTGCCACTGCGACCTAAGGCTGCTCTAATTAGAGATTCGCTGGACTGTTACATTGTGTAACCTAGTATATTATCCGGATTAAATATTGGAACATTGAGCTGATTTTCCGGAACCTTTGCTACACCATTGCAGAAAGACTGAGTTCCAGGATTAATCTCCACAGACACGCTTCACGGATACGTATCACCGTAACCATTTGAGCACTGCTATTTTTCTATTCATTGCACTGATTCATTAATACTAACATTATTTTTTATGTCACTATGCTTTATCACTTAAATAGTAGTTTTATATTTATTTTTTGACGCACTGGTTTGGCACAATTTGTACACTTATATTTGTTTTTGTGGAGATATAATTGGTATCAGCCATTGCTCCAACTAACCAAATATACTTAATGTTGCAGCCTGCATGCAATCTGGTTTAACCTTGGTCATTTATATATGATCCCTTGGCCGGCATATCAGGCCCCAACCCCCGCATATTAGTTTTATCAGTGGACTAAAACTATATTTTATATATACATTTTATCAATTGTATTTTAATAGGGTTTCAATCTGTTCAGGATATACTACTTCATTTTATATGTGCTTGGTGACCTTTATACATTGTTACCAATAAACTAGTGTTATATTGCTTACTCTGTGGTCCAGGTATAAGAGTGCCCATCCTTTTCTATACAACTCTAATTCTAGCTCTGGGCTCACGGTATAGAAGCTTAACCCATTTTAGAAAACCTGTTCCAAAGCCCATCCTAGTCATGGCTGCCCACAAATACTCCCACTCAACGCTGTCAAAAGTTTTGGCAGCATCAAGTGAGATCACAGCAGCTCCACTATTCTGACCTTCCCTCCCCTCCAATTGTAGGTTTAAGAACAAGCGCCAATGATGCAACGCCGTGGATTTTCCAGGCATGAACCCAGACTGATCATCATGAATAATAGATTGAATGACCCTACACAATCGATTAGCCAAGACTTTGGCCAGAATTTTCACATCTACAGTTAGGAGTGAGATGGGCCTATATGAGTCCACGAGTGAAGGGTCTTTTCCCGGCTTAGGTATCACTACAACTATAGCTTCTCTCATGGAACAAGGCAATTTACCTTCGCGGTATGCATCTTTAAAGACCGTTAGTAGATGTGGAAGTAATATCTCCCCATGCTTTTTATAGAATTCCCCAGGAAGACCATCCCCACCAGGTGCTTTTTCATTGGGCATGGAATTCAGCGCCATCTCCAGTTCTTCCAGAGTTATATCTTCTTCAAGAAGTTAGCTATTCTCCATAGATAAGGCAGGGATATTCATCCTCTCAAGATAACCAGCTCTATCAGAAGTAGTGGTGACCAATCTGGACCTATACACCTCCCTAAAATGAGCGTAAAATTCTCCCAGGATATTCTCGTCTCCTGTTATTAGTTGTCTGAGCGAGGCTATGCAGGAGGGACCATTTTGTGCTTTAGTCACTGTAGCTAGCAGGTGTCCCACATTTTCCCCTTCAGCAAAGTATCTCTGGGCCATGAATAGACGTTTATCGTCTGCTCTGGTCTGTATATGTTCCCTCAAAAGCTTCTGGGCTTCCTTCCACTGTGTTTCATTAAGCAACGTGGGTTGTGCTATATACCTTGTCTCTAGTTGCGTAACTCTATCCGATAGCTCCCTGTCCAGAAGACGACTCTTAGATTTCCTAACACTAATGCGCTTAATGTACAACCCTCTCACGTACGCCTTCAGGGTATCCCACACCACAGCCCCTGTTGTCGAGCCTATATTAATAGACAAAAAATCAGTAATAGCTTTAGATATATCAGTTCCGGTATCCACTATTGATAACCAAAATGGGTTTAATCGCCAGATGGGTCTAGGAGCACATATGTGCCTCCCCACCTCCAGGGTAATCAATAATGGGGAATGATCAGATAAGCTACGGGGCAAATATAAGATCTCTTTTGTTAGGGCTACCAATGATAAGGATCCTATTGCTAAATCTATTCTGGACAAGGAGCTATGCGATGCTGAGTAACATGAATATTGACGTCGATCAGGGTATTTGGTCCTCCATATGTCACACAGATCTATCTCCCCTATCAATCTCGCCAGAGAGGTAGGAGCGGCAGTATATGTTCCCGACCCATTATGGAATTTATCCAAAAGACCATTAAGATAGGTATTGAAGTCACCCACAATTAATATAGGGACTAGGGGAAATTTAGATGTAAAGGTAATAATCATCTTCATAATTTCAGCTGAATATGGAGGGGGAACATACACCGCCACTAAGATAATCCTAAACTGAAAGATACAACAGTCTATGCATATAAATCTTCCATTATCATCAATATATGACTCCTGAGCATGAAACGGAATAGCTTTATGCACTAAAATGCTAATACCTCTGACATGTGTGGAGTATGTAGAGTGGAATTCACACCCCACCCATGCTTTATGTGCTAAGTGTGTCTTATCAGCAGTCAAGTGGGTCTCAGATAAGCATACAATAGCTGGCTGTATATCTTTCATAGCATGGAAAATAGCTGATCGTTTAGATGCCAAAGACATTCCTCCCACATTCCATGCAAAAATATTAACGGAAGACATCATGGTACCTCATAAGCAGATGCAGAGTTTGGTACCGACAACCCCAAATGAACCTAACCCTAGTAGTAATACTGAAAATAGAGCCTGCCTTAACCCTCCCCCTCCCAACTGTCCCCAAACTACCCTAAACATTCTGTTAGTCATGAACCCAATAAACAGGGGTACATCATAGACATTTAAAGTGAACTTAACCGTCATGAGTTAACAATAAAGGCACAGGTGAAAAAGCAAGCGCTTAAATTGTACATGCGCTACACCCTGGATGCGCCAATGTGCTGGCTCACCCACCCTCCCACCCAACCAAATATTAACCCATACAGTGTGAAACCGAACCAGTGAAAAGTCAGCATATAAAACCTCCCTTCTTAGAAAAACATTAAATAATCCCACAATACTATATCTGGCATTACGGTGTGTCAATTAAGAGACACTAGAAAAACAAGAACAGTTCCATTATAGATGTCACCGTCTCATCAGGTATTGTTGCCACGCCGATCATTTTCATGAGTGTCCAGCCATTGACTTGCCTCAGACGGATCTTCAAACATGTGCGTGGATCCATTCGCCACCACCCGAAGCTTTGCCGGATACAACATGGAGTAAGGCCACTGCAGTGATCTCAATCTTTTCTTTACTTCTAAAAATTTCGCTCTCCTCTTCTGTATTTCGGCAGAAAAGTCCGGGATCATTAGAATTCGGCTGTCGCCAATTTGAATATCAGGGTTATCCCTGGCTGCTTTGAGTATGGCGTCCCGGTCCCTGTAATGCAGGACCTTGATCAGGAGAGGTCTTGGAGGCGCCCCCGGAGGCGGCGGGCGAAATGGCACCCGATGTGCTCGTTCTTTTGCAAAGAGTGGGGATAACTTTTCTTTCCCAATAGTGTCCACCAGCCACTTTTCAATAAATGAGACAGGGTCTGAGCCCTCAGTGCGCTCCGGTATTCCAATAAATCGCACATTATTCCGTCTTAGACGGTTTTCCAAGTCGTCAGATTTGGATATAAGTAGGGATACGTTATGTATAACGCGTTGTAAGTCCCTTTTAACAGGCGGTAGCTGATCCTCCATGTCGCTAACGCGACCCTCCAACTCCCCCACTCTTTCTTTAAACTGCCGCATATCTTGCCTTATCAACAAAACTTCCTCCTTAAGGCCTCCCATATTGGTATTCAGAGACGTGAGGGCTGTGCTGCATTGTGCCACCATCTTATACACGTCTGCAATAGTGGGTTCGGAAATGGGCGCCGCTTCTGGCGGCAACTCAGGACCCACCTTCAGCTTTGTTACCGATGCATATGATGCCTGTTCCAGGGGCTTCGCTCCCCCAGCCTCACCGGACATCTGATCATCAGGCTCCGACTCAGTCACTGCGGCTGCTGGAGTACGAGCGTACTTCCCCAGCTTCACCGCCACATCAGAGAGCTAAGTGTTTTGCACGGCGCCATTTTGTTTGGTCGGCATGTCCGTGCCGCCGTCTTTATTCTCCTTCTCCCTCTGCTTTTGGCGAGTCATACCGAGACCGGAGTAAACCCCAGTGTTCAGGGAGGCTTCAGATTAAGATCGGTCCCCTCTGAGGTCAGGTAGGAAGCGGGTGAGCAATTAAGTGCAGGATACTGTCCAGGAGCTCAGCGCCATGCGTCTCTCTACATCGGCGGTTAGGCCACGCCCCACAATTGTTGTATTTAATGTATGTGGCATATACCCTTTTCTCTGCATGAGACATGTTTGGCATAATATTTGAAACTATGAAGAAAATAAAATCGGACACTCCACAAATCCCTAATTACCGAATATAATCATCAACACATGGTAAACCCGATGTGAACAATTAAGCACGGATGAAGAGAGTACAAAGGTTGAGAGGTTTGAGACCACAGGTGACCCACTGAGGAAGAGATAAGCTATCTCGAAACGCGTCTGGACGGAATACCTGTGTGTTAAATCAACTACACAATATACATGGCCATGTACTAAACTTCACCGTCAAGAAGCAAAATATCGCTTTACTTACGAAACTTACAGACGGACCAAGTCTTACGAGAATTGGGACGAGATCCCGAAAGATGCTGCAAAACGAAACTAACATTGCTGGAGCGTGGTTGAGCTGTGGGACGCCACTGATAGAACCTCTACACGCAAAAAGGTTTTTGATCAACGTATCATGAGTACCAAATGTGTACATTATATTTTCTATAAAACGGGTGAAGCCTATTGACTCTGTGAGCCTGCATGTATCTGTGGCACAGTGGCAACTCTATCAATATACTCCACAATCTCCTTTGTTTTTAAAGGGTGCACAGAGGAACCTAAGTAGAACTGTCACGAATGGTGTACAGGACAATGCAAAATAATCTATGACTCACTGGATCCACAACTAAGGAACAAAAGGGAGACCCCTGCATGAGACCTGGGACACTCTCCCTGACTGCTCAGCCTATGCGAACACCCCAAAGGTGGATGGTCGCATATCCACGTACCTCGACTATCTAACACCTGAAGACCCTACAATAGTGAGGGGACACGACCACCGGCTCCCTACACTAGACACGGAGGGAGTCTAGGTCACCTGAGATCCAGCAAACAGAAAATCACAAATAAAAGAACAGCACTTATTTTGCAGAAGACTGGGAAATAGGAACTGCATGCACACACACTCCAGGAAGTTGTATAAGCTGCACACTACTGCATTATGGGGAGGAATTTAAAGGGATGCAATCAGTCCAACTGCATGACAGCTGAGAGAGGCTAACGAGATGAGGAACTGAAAACCAAAACAAAGAAAACTCAAGGAGGAGGTTCTGAAAGGCTCCCCTCCCTCTACGAGTGGACTCCGGACACTCAGAGCCCACCTTCTAAGGATGGGACCTATGGAAAGCCCTGATGAGACGAGTGGCCTTAATGTCCGTCACTGGGACCCACATCCTCTCCTCAGGACCATAACCCTCCCAATGAACGAGGTACTGGAGAGAACCGCGGACAAGACGAGAATCCACAATCCTAGAGACCTGAAATTCAAGATTCCCATCAACCATAATCGGAGGAGGAGGCAAAGGCGAGGGTACAATGGGTTGAACATAAGGTTTCAATAAGGACTTATGAAAAACATTATGGATCTTCCAAGTCTGAGGAAGATCAAGACGGTAGGCAACAGGATTGATGACAGACAGGATCTTGTAAGGCCCAATAAACCTAGGACCCAACTTCCAGGAGGGAACCTTCAATTTAATATTCTTGGTAGACAACCACACCAGATCACCAACATTCAGGTCCGGACCAGGCACACGTCTCTTATCTGCCACATGCTTATATCTCTCACTCATGCTCTTTAGATTATCCTGAATCTTTTGCCAAATAGATGACAAAGACGAGGAGAATCTGTCCTCATCAGGTAAACCAGAAGACCCCTCTCCCGAGAAAGTCCCAAACTGCGGATGAAACCCATATGCACCAAAAAATGGTGACTTATTTCTGGAGCTTAATAATATTACAGGCTATAGCTACTAGAGAGGGGTCGTTGATCCAGGGAGTTATTCTGATTGCCTGATTGGAGTCGGGAAGGAATTTTTTATTCCCCAAAAGTGGAGAAAATTGGCTTCTACCTCACAGGGTTTTTTTTTTTTTTTGCCTTCCTCTGGATCAACTTGCAGGATAACAGGCCGAACTGGATGGACAAATGTCTTTTTTCGGCCTTATGTACTATGTTGACTATGTTATCAGAGGACTCCTGACGACGGTTATTTAAAGCAAACTCAGCAAGGGACAAAAAAGAACACCAATCCTCCTGATTCTCCGCCACAAAACAGCGCAGATATGTCTCCAGATTCTGATTGACGCGCTCTGTCTGGCCATTCGACTGCGGGTGGAAAGCAGAAGAGAATGACAACCGAAGCCCCAAGCGAGAACAGAAAGCCTTCCAGAATCTGGAAACAAACTGCGTGCCCCTATCAGAGACTATGTCTGAAGGAATACCATGCAATTTGACAATGTGGTCAATAAATGCCTGCAGCGTCTTAGCATTGGGCAAACCAGGAAAAGGGATGAAATGCACCATTTTGCTAAAACGGTCCACCACCACCAGAATCACAGTCTTCCCCGAGGAACGAGGCAGGTCCGTTATGAAGTCCATGGACAGATGTGTCCAAGGACGGGAAGGAATGGGTAAGGGAAGGAGAGGACCTGATGGCCGTGAATGAGGGACTTTGGCACGAGCGCAAGTCTCGCAGGCTGCCACAAAACCCTCAACCGACTTACGAAGCGCAGGCCACCAGAATCTCCGAGCGATGAGATCCAGTGTGGCTCTTGCCCCCGGGTGCCCAGCAAGGACCGTATCGTGGTGTTCCTTAAAAATCTTGTGTCTCAAAGCGAGAGGCACAAACAACCTCCCAGGAGGACAAAGATCAGGAGCCTCTGACTGGGCTGCCTGCACCTCTGCCTCCAATTCAGGAAAAAGAGCAGAGACCACCACACCTTCAGCCAAAATGGGACCCGGGTCTTCAAAATTCCCACCTCCCGGAAAACAACGTGACAGGGCATCTGCCTTCACATTCTTAACCCCAGGGCGGAACGTGACAACAAAATTAAACCTTGAAAAGAACAAAGACCATCTGGCCTGTCTCGGGTTCAGACGCTTGGCTGACTCCAAGTAGGCCAGATTTTTATGGTCAGTAAACACGGTAATAGGGTGTCTGGCTCCCTCTAGCCAATGGCGCCATTCCTCAAAAGCCAACTTGATGGCCAACAATTCCCTATCTCCCACATCGTAATTTCTCTCTGCGGAGGAGAGTTTCTTCGAGAAAAAGGCACACGGTCGCCATTTGGCAGGAGAGGAACCCTGAGACAAGACCGCACCCACACCTACCTCAGAAGCATCAACCTCAACTATGAAGGGTAAAGAAATATCAGGTTGTACCAGGATGGGAGCGGAAGCAAAACTCTCCTTAATATTAGAAAAGGCCTTACGCGCCTCTACCGACCAGGAAGAAAAATCTACCCCCTTTCTGGTCATATCAGTGAGTGGTTTAACAACAGAGGAATAATTCAAAATAAACTTCCTGTAATAATTGGCAAAGCCCAAAAAACGCATCAGCGCCTTCTGATTCTCAGGAAGCTCCCACTCAAGCACAGCGCGGACCTTCTCGGGGTCCATGCGAAAACCAGAAGCGGAGAGAAGAAACCCCAGAAATTGAATTTCTGGAACCGCAAACACACATTTTTCCAGTTTCGCGTATAATTTATTCTCCTGCATGATGAGCAAGACCTGACGTAAGTGTTCCTTATGAGTTTTGAAATCAGGAGAAAAAATCAAAATGTCGTCCAAATACACTAATACAAATTTTCCCATTAAATGATAAAAAATGCTGTTCACGAAATGCTGAAAAATGGCTGGGGCATTCATCAATCCAAAAGGCATAACCAAATTCTCAAAATGGCCCTCAGGGGTATTGAAGGCCGTCTTCCATTCGTCTCCTTCTCTGACCCTGACCAGGTTGTATGCCCCTCTTAGGTCTAATTTGGAAAAGACTTTAGCCCCAACAACCTGGTTAAACAGGTCCGGGATCAGAGGAAGCGGATAAGGGTCACGAATAGTGATACTGTTCAGCTCCCTGAAATCCAGACAAGGTCTTAAAGAACCATCTTTTTTCTTAACAAAGAAAAAAACAGCGGCAACAGGTGACTTCGAGGGTCGTATGTGTCCTTTTCTCAGACTCTCAGAGATATAAGCACGCATAGCGACCCTCTCAGGTTGGGAAAGATTGTATAAACGAGATTTAGGCAGCTTGGCGCCTGGGATGAGATTAATAGGGCAATCGTACTCCCTGTGCGGGGGCAAATCCTGAACTCCACTCTCAGAGAAGACATCCAAAAATTCAGAGAGGAAAGGTGGTACAGTCTTAGTAGAAACCTCAGAAACAGATGTCGTGAGGCAATTCTCTCTGCAAAAGTCACTCCAACCATTTATTTGCCTCGCTTGCCAATCAATGGTGGGGTTATGTTTAGTGAGCCAGGGTAGCCCCAATACTAGAGGAGTAGGCAAACCGCTAAGGAGGAAACATGACACATCCTCAACATGAGCATCACTCACAATTAAACGAATATTGTGAACTATGCCCTTTAATGATTTCTGAGAAAGTGGAGCGGAATCAATAGCAAAAACAGGAATATCCTTTCCCAAAGTACATACCTGGAAACCATGAGTTATTGCAAATTGATTATCAATGAGATTGACAGCTGCTCCACTATCCACAAAAATCTCACCAAAAATGCTCTTGCTCTCTAGCGCCACCCTAGCAGGCAGGACAAAACGGGAACTACAATCAAAAGGAAAACCTTCAATTTCCGCCTCAACCCTGCCAATAGTAACAGACGGAACATTTTTAAAAGATTTTTTCCTTTTTGTTTCTTTATTACTCCCAGAAAACTGCCTGAATCTCCTAGAGGGACAAACATTTGCCAAATGATTTATACCTCCACAACAAAAACAAACCCTCCCATGCGGGCTGAATCTTCTATTGTCAGAGGCAATCAACCCCAGCTGCATGGGCTCCTGCTCAGAAGGGGCCGATAGCAACTGAGACCCCTGCGCACAGAATGAGACAGCTGCACTGTCCCAGGACTGAGTATGACAGGAAGGAGAGATCTCTCCTCTCTCTCTAAGACGCCTGTCAATACGAACGGCCTGAGACATAGCAGAGTCCAAGGAGATAGGCCTCTCATGAAAGGCAAATGCATCTTTCAATCCCTCTGAAAGACCATGGCAAAATTGACTTTGGAGTGCAGCATCATTCCAACCAGTATCAGCTGCCCATCTCCGAAATTCTGAGCAGTATATCTCTGCGGATTGTTTACCCTGGCATAACAGACGTAGTCTAGACTCAGCCAGAGCAATACGATCCGGATCATCATATATCTGACCCAGGGCTAAAAAGAATTCATCCACTGAACGGAGGGGCCGTGCCCCCTCCGGCAGCGAAAAGGCCCAGGACTGAGCGTTACCCCTGAGCAGCGATATAATGATCCCCACCCTCCGTTCCTCATCACTAGAGGAATGGGGAAGAAGGCGAAAATGGAGTTTCCAAGCCTCTCTAAAACGCACAAAATTCTCACTACCCCCGGAGAACATATCCGGGAGCGAGATCTTAGGCTCAGAACAAACTCCATAAACGCAAGCTGAACCGGTCACTTGAAACTGAGAAAAAGTCTTACGGAGATCAGCTACCTCCAATGAAAGACCCTGGAGGCGTTCAGCCAAAAGTGAAACCGGATCCATGCTTGAGACGGTTTTGGCGGCTTATAATGTCACGGATGGTGTACAGGAAACAAGACAATGCAAAATAATCTATGACTCACTGGATCCACAACTAAGGAACAAAAGGGAGACCCCTGCATGAGACCTGGAACACTCTCCCTGACTGCTCAGCCTATGCGAACACCCCAAAGGTGGATGGTCGCATATCCACGTACCTCGACTATCTAACACCTGAAGACCCTACAAGTTAGGGGACACGACCACCGGCTCCCTACACTAGACACGGAGGGAGTCAGGGTCACCTGAGATCCAGCAAACAGAAAATCACAAATAAAAGAACAGCACTTATCTTGCAGAAGACTGGGAAATAGGAACTGCATGCACACACACTCCAGGAAGTTGTATAAGCCGCACACTACTGCATTATGGGGAGGAATTTAAAGGGATGCAATCAGTCCAACTGCATGACAGCTGAGAGAGGCTAACGAGATGAGGAACTGAAAACCAAAACAAAGAAAACTCAAGGAGGAGGTTCTGAAAGGCTCCTGTCAGAGTTTCTCAGCTGTCTGGTTGTGACAAGAACAGGGGAAATACATCTAATTTTGTTTTGCTATTGATTTCTTAAATTAATGAGGGAAATCACTTTTGTTTTTTGTGTTTTATGTGTATTATATGTCGCACTATATACTGCAATGTGTGTCCCTTGAACAAATAAAAGAAGCCATTTTGAGTGTCTACAGTTTGTCACGTTTGCAGTATCCTCTCCCATTTTGTTGGCATGTGGTAGAATACTGCATCATATAGGTTTATCTTTGACCTATCTTTGATTGCTACTACCCCATTGGCACCGTGATGTTCCCTGGCATCCCCTACATTAGTTTATATTTATTGATATCTAGGTTAGCGTTGGTGATAAGATTTAAGCTATAATGAATAAAGGGTCTTTTGTTTGTGAGAATTTGATTTGGAAACCAAATGACAATTTTGTATGGTGTGACAACGCCTTTAAAAATGTTTTACTGAGACCCGATGATGTACCGGAAATAAATATGGAAAGCCAATCACTAATGGAAAAGGATCTAGAACACAATGGGGCTTCCAGTGTCTAGCATGGCATTTTTTTTAATGAAGCATTGTAGTGAAAGAGCTGAGCACTTAACGATTTAATAGGTTGGGTGGATTACTTATGTATGGATTATTTTACATTGAGGGTTTCAATGAGTTTATTCCTCATTCTATTATTCTTACAAACGAGGCTTCATCTCTAACATTTATGACAGAAGATACAATTTACTTACAATACAAAAGCTGAATATGTGATAATTTACTATTTTTGGCCAGTTTTCCCTAGGTCTTATCCCCATACATTATAATCCCTGCAACATCAGTTAGAGGTTTGTATGGTTCTAGAGCACTGCTACACGGAGATGTGCAGTCATCTGCCAACTCAATGTGTCTGGCTGAAGCCAAACATCTCTCTGATAGCAGATGATTGGGGAAAGATTTGTGGCTCATCCTTCACTTCTCATACTCGACTGAGGGTCACTAAGAAGCTTTTGGGCCGTACTTAGACCATCCACTTTCTAACATACATTTGGGGATAGAATAGCCCACAAGAGGACCAGAGAATCCTGTTCTATTCCCAGGTTCTGACATAGTAAAAAAGGCAGCTGCAATAGAGATAAGCTGGTCGCCCTGTGTCTGTATCTCCAGAAAACTGTTAATTCTGCCTGAGGAACTGTTGTTAGCCAGAGATTTTCCCTGAAGCGGCTGCCATACATGAATGAGCATCTATGTCATACATGAATGACTTAAAGCGAACCTGTCATCAACTTTATGCTGCCCACACTAACGGCAGTATAAAGTAGAGACTGATGAGTTGATTTCAGAGTCTGTCATTTAAAAAGTTAAAAGTAAGTGGTTGCCGAGAACTAACATCACAATCATTGCAGACTGGGCTTGAAAAGAGTCCCGGCCACCTGAGAAGAGTCATGGTTATTCATGAATTCTTGCTCTCCCTGCCCACCTGCTGATGGCTGACAGTCTTCTACCTAGTTTTCTCCCTTTCTCTCTAGGAGAGAACTGCCAATCATCAGCAGATGAGTGAGAGAGCAGGAGATTATGAATAACCACGACTCTTCTCAGGTAGATTTGACTCTCTTTCAAGGCCTGTGCTGCAATGATTATGATGCTGGTTCTCAGCAACCACTTACTTTTAGCTCATGAGTGACACACCGCTGTAATCAGTATTTCTGTCACTATTTTATGCTGCCCTCAGTGAGGTCAGCATAAAGTTGATGACAGGTTCCCTTTAAGTTCACTAGAGCAGGAGGCGCTCTAACAGAAAAGCTCTCCTGAGTCCCAAGCGGGCATGTGGTCAAGAGTGGTCTTTATGAGACAACCCCTTTAGTTCACAATAATCTACTTGTCCTTAGGGATGATACAATCTGCAAATGTACTGACGGAATATCTCTATATGGAATATGTCCATCTCTTCTGGTGGACATAAAGTACCCAAGTCTGATAATGCATCTACTCCTCTGTACTGCAATAAAAATGGATCAGCTGCTAATGGCTTTGACTCATTAATTTGGGTTATTATTAAGTGGTCAAGCATTTAGTTTTTTTATGCAGTTTTTGAGGCCAAGACCAGCAGTGGATTAAAAAAGAGGCATAGTAATATATAGCCTTAAAGGGGTTGCCCCATGAAAAATATTCTACAGCACCTGGATCTGAATACTTTTGCAATTGCATGTAATTACAAATTTAGCATAGCCACTGAGTTATTCAATAAAATATATCTGTATACCGCCACCTGCTGTTTGTCCTTTTTGTTAATTCTTTGTCCAGCTCGCTGAGATGGCTACACATGCTCAGTTTCATCCTTCAACTGCCTACTGAGCTGTGATAGGCAGAGCTGAGACACGCCCCCTTAGCTGCAGCAGAAAACACACTCAATTTGAGCTTTCAACTTAATTCAAATCTAGCAGAGCAATGAATGTGGAGATCTCTGAATCCATGTGAGGTAATGGGGGCTAGTTCTGGCTACGTTAGAAAGAGATTGCCATGTACTATATGATCTCTTATTTTCATGTTTTACATTAGTCACGGGATAACCCATTTAACGTATAGCTAAGTTCTCAAAACAAGTTTGCATAATGGGTGTGCTTCTTTGTACAATCATAACTTGGAAGAAACTGGTGTTTTTGGGGCTTCGCTAAAGTCTCTTTCAGCCATATTATTTCCTGTTTCAGCTGCACGGCTAGATGCGTTTCTCTCAGAAGAAGGGGGTGTCTCCCTTCTGCCAGCACTGTACTGCTGTGACATCCTTTCCCTAAGGGTACTTTCACACTAGCGTTAGAAGAATCCGGCAGGCAGTTCCGTTGCCGGAACTTCCTGCCGGATCCGGAAATAGGTATGCAAACGGATATCATTTGTTTCCGGATCCGGATCCGTCTGACAAATGCATTGCAATACTGGATCCGTCTCTCCGGTGTCATCCTGAAAAACGGATCCGGTATTTATCTTTTTTACATTTTTAAAGGTCTGCTCATGCGCAGACTGGGAAACCGGATCCTGCATTAATACATTACAATGGAAATTAATGCTGGATCCGGCAATCCGGCAAGTGTTCCGGAATTTCGGCCGGGGAAAATACCACAGCATGCTGCAGTATTTTCTACGGCCAAATACCGTAAAAGGGACTGAACTGAAGACATCCTGATGCATACTGAACTGATTGCTTTCCATTCAGAATGAATTGAGACAAAATTGAAGCCCCTATGACGGAACTCATTACCGGAAAACTTTAACGCTAGTGTGAAAGTACCCTAATTACTTTCCACTATGTTTGTTTCTGAAGGGAGTTCAGAAAGCTAATAAGAAGGGCTCATACACACAACCATATTTTCTTTCCGTGCCTGTTCCGTTTTTTATGCGGGCTGTATGCGGAACCATTTTTTTTAATGGGTCAGCAAAAAAAGCAGAAGTTACTCTGTGTGGATTTCATTTCCGTATGTTCGTTCTGCAAAAAAATAAAAATGTCATATTATTGTCCGCATTACAGACAAGGATAGGACTGTTCTATTAGGGGCCAGTTGTTCCGTTCCGCAAAATACAGAATACACACTGACGTCATCTGTATTTTTTGCGGATCCGTGTTTTGTGCAGTCCATGAGACAGCCTATGGACAAGAGTGCCACTGTTTCTAGAGAACAGAATAGACCTTTTTTGTAATCCTAGACAAATCATTTAAATATAAATAGGAGTAAATCCACACTCTCAATAAAAGGTCAACTAGTAAAAATAAAACCAGTTATATTACTGGACTGGAAGTAGCTCCTGCTCTGTGATGTAAGCAAAACCAATGTGTAGATATAAAACATTCAGCCCAGTACGTGGAACACAAATCTTCTGATGTGGCTATAATCAACGGCGTCATTAAAAGACCTGACCTTGTTAGTAGTGATAAAAAAAACTGAAGCATTTCAGTACGACATATCAGTCTCTAAATAATGTGATGAAATTGTAATTCTGTGTGTATCATTGATTGTGTATGTCCAGGGTACTTGAGGATCTTCTGATGGTTCCAGGCTCTGAAACAATAATGGGCCCCAAAGATTCAGTAGAAGACAGCACCATTTGGAGTTGATTTTGGAGCAATCACTATTGCAAAGTCTATTTTATATGGGCTGATTAATAAATAAATAGTGCCACACCTGTCCATAGTTACATCTGGTATTTTAGCTGAATGCTAACCCCCCACCCCCATACACATTAGATAGTCGTCTGGTCAAGGACACTTATATCAATATTATGTTCTGTATAGCTGGATAGCTGGATGTTGGGCCCTCATGATCATCTCCTCTAGTGGACCCAATGAAAAACAGCCCAGTACTGTGATTGGTAGTAGGTTTATGTAGCCTAGGAAATCATTTATAAAACTATATGAAATAAGTGAAAAAATCATAGTGGGCCCTACATGTGTACTAGCAGTTCTAGAGGTAATAGAGGTACCAGTAGTACTGTTATACTAACTGTTACACTAAGGGGTTCCAGTGTAATATAAATGTTATCTATTGGACTTCATACCAGTGGATATTAGACTATAGGGTTAACAGTGTAATGATGGAGTCATGAATTGTCCGCAACAGCACAAGCTCCATTTTCAGTTTATTTCCTAAACTTTCCAGAACTGGGAAGGGTTACCGTATTTCTTACCTGGTTAAGGTAGAAGAATGTCAAATGCATAGCCTTGGGGCCAGGTGCCTCCCTGACTCAATGTGAATCAGAGCTTTTGTTTTAGGAACTAACGCTGTACACTCATACAATACCTCCTCCTGCATGAGTGAAAGCACTTTGTGTAAGGAGACTTAAGAGAAAAAGAAGAAAAAAAAAAGGGGGGGGGGGGGTTGTAATACGATGAAACATGTACAGGTAATGATGAATCCCGCTTCTCTTACAAAGGTTGGCACGCAAATCAAATCTGATGACTCTGTAAAAGAACCAATGCTTACGTAAAAGTCACACCCATATCCACTTGTATAAAAAGAAGGATGGAAAGTCTGGGTTCCTACACCTAACCAACTATCAAAGGTAGCACTTATACAGACAGGTGTTAGAATTACATCATGTCCTCCTCATACAGTATCAGGCAGAGCACTAGATCCTCTGGATCCTCAGGTGGATTGGGATTAGGTGTCCATGGTGGTGGCTCAAGTCGGTTGTCTGTAGGTAGTTACAAGCCATCTAGCATCCATGGAGGCAGTGGTGGCAGAAATATCTCCATCTCCACTTCTAGAGTGATGTCCTCTGGGGCTAGCGGGCTTGGAAGTAGCCTAGGTGGAGGATTTGGTGGTCTAGCTGATGGGGTAGGTGGTGGCTATTCATCTAATTATTGCTTTGGAGGTGGACTTGGAGATGGTCTTCTCCAAGGAGGTGAGAAGGAAACTATGCAAAACCTGAACGACCGTCTGGCCTCATACTTGCAAAAAGTACACTCCCTGGAGAAGGCCAATACTGAATTGGAGATTAAGATTCGTGAATGGTATGAAAAACAAGCACCAAGGCCAGACCATGACTACAGCCATTATTACAAAATCATTGAAGACCTTCGCAACAAGGTAGGACAAACATTTTGTTACATTTTTAGTTCTCTCATACATCCATGTAGAGTACTGTTATATATGTGGATGCTGTATGTTGCTGTATGTATACGAGAATGGTTTGTATCCATGTGTGAATAATGGTTTCCTGTATCTTGAACTATTAAGTCCCAAGTAGCCCATAAACAAAACATTACAACACATCTGATGTATACTGTACCCAGCAAGTACTAAAACTGCTGCTATATTTGTTAAGACTGTAGACTACACCTTTAAGGTAACCTCACTAGATACTTTCTGATTGTATAACTAATCACATTGAACAATTACCTTCCCATACTATCTGCCTATCATTGATGCATACAGATGATGTCATCAATATGGGGCTTGTATGACTGTGCGAGTTAAACATGAGAAATGTTAAGTTATTTATTTCATTCAAATTAAATTTATATCAAGGCATGGTATCAGGTTAAAAAAAGAGGTCTCATTATGATAACATAGTAAGGAGAAAAAAAATGATATAGGTGTAATTATTTGGTACTAATGTTTTCTACAGGACTGTACTGAAATTGCCATTACTCACATCAGTTTCTGACCATAATGGGGTTCATAATTTAATGTCTCTAACACAAACACACAAGGATAATTTCATACATATCCAACTTCACAAATGCCTGGAAAAACTCACATACAAACTCCATGCAGATGTTGCCCTTGTTTGGATTTAGGTTTAGGGCCACATTGATGAAAGATAACAGTTCTACAGTGGCAGAATGAGGGTCAAGGGCTTTCTTAACCGCTAGGCATTTGGGCACTGACAGAAGGTTTATGTTACCATATAGATTTCATATAGGACACCTAATAGGACTTTATTTAAAAAATGTTCACATCTGCATTACCATATCAGGTTTTTCCAACTTTTGGTCCTACAGTTACAGGTGGACACAGACAGCAGAGGGCCCCTGTGCCAAAACATTATATGGGCCCTTTGCTTCCAAATAACATATCATTGTCTCCTTAGCAATCTAATAGACAGTACATAGCTGCTTTACTGATTGAGGTGGAACCCCCTGACACTCTGGGCCCTTATGCCCATATACAATGAAATATAATAGCTTGCTATAGATAATAACCAGAATATGCTTTTTTTAACTCTTAGATCCTCAATGCTACCATGGACAATGCCAGCATGCTCCTTCAGATTGATAACTCCAGATTGGCTTTTGAGGACTTCAAGACCAAGTAAGTGTTTTGCCCTAGTTATATGTGACATAAGTATATAACTTTGCCTATTGGTAATCATTTTGGTGATTCTTTGTCATTGCAAGACCAGTCAAGAATCATAACTTGGCATTTCATAAATGATTCCAGAATGTCGAGTGGTTACTGACTTTTCCTACATTACACAGGCAACCTATTGATTTGTATGGGACCATGTTATGTTTATTTTCACCAGTGGTGGTGTTGCAGAGAAACTGAGACATTACTACCAGATTTCCCAACACATTACAGCAGGTCATTGATCCCTGCATGGGAATAATTTGTGATCAGCTTATAGACAAATAACTCTTCTAGCAAGTAAGAATTGGCAAAAGTGGAAAACCCTTTTTTAAATTTTAGGTCTTACAGCATGCCATCATCAAAAGATGAGTTATATTTTGACTTGTCTCCTTTCAATCAGGTATGAAACTGAACTGAACCTGCGTATGAACGTTGAAGGTGACATAAATGGACTACGCAGAGTCTTGGATGAACTTACCCTTACTAGATCAGATCTGGAGCTCCAGATTGAGAGCATGAAGGAAGAACTGGCTTATCTAAAGAAGAACCATGAAGAGGTAGGACTGATCATCACAGAGATTAGATTTATTTAAGCAGTATTCAAAAAGATATAGACCATAACGCTTATTTTGTTGTATAGGAAATAAATTCTCTTCGTGGACAAGTTGGCGGCCATGTCAATGTAGAGATGGATGCTGCCCCAGGTATTGACCTAAGTAAGATTTTGTCTGACATGAGAAACCAATATGAAGGGCTGGCTGAAGAGAACCGTAAGCAAGTTGAGGCCTGGTACTTCAAGCAGGTGAGCAAAAATTTTAATTTGGAATGTTTCTTAATGGCTATCATGTTGAGCAACATATTCACCCTTCATATTCAATATTCATGCCATAGACAGAGGAACTGAACAAAGAAGTTGCAAGCCACAGTCAACAAATCCAGTCCAGCAAAACAGAAATGACCGACCTCAAACGTACCTTCCAAAGCCTGGAGATTGAACTTCAGACACAAATAAGCATGGTGAGATCTGGTTCCAATATTAACGGTGATATATTTCATTATTATATAACAGCTTATCCTAAATGGTACTCTCTACTATAGAAAGCGGCACTGGAAGGCACCTTAGCAGAAACGGAAGGCCGGTACTGTATGCAGCTCTCTCAGATACAGGACATGATCAGCAGTGTTGAAGCTCAGCTAGCAGAATTACGGTCAGATATGGAACGCCAGAGCTATGAGTACAAAATACTCATGGATGTGAAGACCCGTCTGGAACAGGAAATCGCAACCTACAGACGTCTCTTGGAGGGTGAAGATACCAGGTAAGTAAAAATACAAGGATATTGACCACTAACAAAAATGGGCAATCATTGGGTTAGACCACAAAATTAAAGTGATTAAAGTGACTGAAAATCTCATTGACATTGCATCCTAAGGTGTCAATAAATGAACAAGCATGCCATTGTTGCATCCTCCAATGCCTTGCTTATGTCATCAGTATAGTGTGGGATCCCATGTTGGAAACATGGAAAGCTTAATTCTCAGCCCAATCAAGCCTTATTAGACCAGTGTAGACAAATACATAACCTTGGTAATGCCTCTTTGGTTTACCTTGGCAGTTGCAGCCAGAGGCATAAGGTGAAGTTCCTGGCCCGCAGATGCACTATCCGTAATCTGTTCCTCTGCCATTATGTGGAAGAGGGGTTGTCGGGTGCCTTTCAGCATCAGAGCCCAAGAATGTTTCCTTGGCAGCTGAATTTTGCTATCAGAGTCATAAGCTAAAGTTCCTGGGCCCAGTCCCTTAATGCAAAATGTATAACCTTCTCACAAACTATTATGTATCGATCATAGTATATTGAGGCATCCAAGCCCAGAAGTGGGAGGGACCTTATTTCTGCCTTATTCTATTTAATATCTAAGACAACAGTCTCCTTTGGGGATACAGACTTGAATCTTTCCATTATTCTATATGGAAACCCTTCAGGCCTTAAATATGCTGCCAATGACAGATGATGCCAAATACATATTTTCTGAAAGCAGTGATTAACTATTTATTCGCTCTCTTTTTCTTTTTCCCACAGTATTTCATACAAAGAATGTAAGTATATTATATTCCCAGATTTTTTATTAAAATAATATTAACTTATGTTGGAACTGCTGAGATGTGCCAATAGTATCTCAAAATTGTCCTAACACAACTGAGGTCTTTAAGGGGTTGTCCACGATTTTTAAATTGATGGCCTATCCATAGGATAGGTCATCAATGTCAGATCAGCAGGGGACTGCCTCCTGACACCCTCTTTGATCAGCTGCTCTGCAGGAAAAGCACCAGGACTACACAACTCTGTCCATTATGTGGAAACAGTGAACAGAGTTGTGTACTTCCAATACCTATTTTTGTGCTGGAGCTACTCTAGAGCAACCAATCAGCAAGAGTGTTGGGAGACATACCCCTCCACTGATCTGATATTGATGACCTATCCTAAGGATACTCCATCAATATGAAAATCATGGAGAAACCCTCAAACCATAATTGTACCTTAGAGAGTAACAATCTTTCAGTTGGGTACATTTTATTATGTATTAGGCTTGTGGAATACCTTACAGCCAAGAACAATGTAAGATACCAGCTGCTATGTCTTCCTTTTCAAGTACCAATAATTTCATGACTGCATCTTCTGTGCATATGTCACTTTTTGACTTGGGTCGGACTTCATTCTCCACCAAGCTCCACTTGGCCACCTATCATTATATAAAATCCATATGTACAGAAGATTAAACTGAATTTCTCACTACAGTCTTGGACTGTTATCTGCAGTAATACATGAGAAGTACTGCAGATAAGAGTCCAGATCACGATTTATTATTTTCCTACTGCTCCCTGTTCCCCTGCTGTTACTGCTCAGAGCTGTGCTGAAATACACAGTCAGGACTGCTGTGCTGAAATACACTGTCAGGACTGCTGTGCTGAAATACACTGTCAGGACTGCTGTGCATTAAACACATTGTCAGGACTGCTGTGCTGAAATACACTGTCAGGACTGCTGCGCATTAAACACATTGTCAGGACTGCTGTGCATTAAACACATTGTCAGGACTGCTGTGCTGAAATACACTGTCAGGACTGCTGCGCATTAAACACATTGTCAGGACTGCTGTGCATTAAACACATTGTCAGGACTGCTGTGCTGAAATACACTGTCAGGACTGCTGCGCATTAAACACATTGTCAGGTCTGCTGCGCATTAAACACATTGTCAGGACTGCTGTGCTGAAATACACTGTCAGGACTGCTGCGCATTAAACACATTGTCAGGACTGCTGCGCATTAAACACATTGTCAGGACTGCTGCGCATTAAACACATTGTCAGGACTGCTGCGCATTAAACACATTGTCAGGACTGCTGTGCTGAAATACACTGTCAGGACTGCTGCGCATTAAACACATTGTCAGGACTGCTGTGCATGCACACAAGTCCTCTGCATTAGCACAGCACAGCAGTCCTGACTGTGTATTTCAACGCAACTTTGTGTTCTCACAACAGGGGAACAGGGGCAGTAGGAAAATAAAAAATAGTGATCTAGACTCCTCATGTGTGGCACTAACTGCAGATAATAGCCCAGAAACTTGGTGGCAATACCCAATAAGAATTGAGCATGTCAGATGTAACAGAGCCATATTTGTTATTTGGCCTGATTCATAGTGATATCCCAATGGTTTACATATGGTATTTACACAAGGCCACTAGTTTAGTTACTATGATGCATGCATAATACAGCCTCACAGCATACACACATACAAATTCAGCTTATATGGGGGTGGGGCAGACATTAAAATTGACTAATTTGATGACCTTTTTTTCATTCAAGCTATTTATTTGCAATTTTCCACTAAACTATTTTTTTAAAATAATTGCAGCCCCTCAAACCATACGACAAATCCGTACCATTATTCACGATACCGTTGACGGAAAAGTGGTGTCCTCACGGGAGAAAGTCCAGGAATCAACCTACTAATCTAAACCTGTCGCCATATTCAGTACAGATTTCTGCGATGCAATATATCTAATATAACTTGTTTTAGTGGCAGGCAACCTGTGGTACTCCTGTTGTTTAGGAATTTAAAATCCCAGAATGCATATGGGTATCTGAGGTTCTGCAGCAGCTGGGGAGCCATAGACTACACAAGCCAACTCTGCCCTGCAATCATAAAGATGACCATTATCGTGTGCTGAGTTAATCGACAAGGTCACTGACACCAATTTATGTCTGTATTTCTTGTGCTACTTTTTGAGGCCTCTCTATTTTCTATATCTAATAAACTCATCAGCTTTCTCATGCACTTCTGTCATGTCTGCCTGATTTATTGATTCTTATATCTGGTTATTTTGAAGTGTTAGTAATTTAAACCTTAAAGGGAATGTTCACCATTGAATATTGGTTTTGTAACCTAATAGATCAATAATTCTGTGTTGATAATATATCTTTATAGATGCTCAGTTTGATTGATGCAGAGCTCCAGACACACCTAGAGTTAAATTATACTCTCTGGTTGCCTGCAGTCACCACTAGGGGGAGATAAGTATCTAACTGCATACATTGAGCTGAACAGTAAAATAATATTCAGTAAACTCTGAAAAGGGTTTTACCGCTAACAACACTTATCCCATACTTGTCCACTGTCCTGGAATGTCTGGGAAGCTCCTGGAAAAAGGAGAGACCTCCCAGCCTACTAGAATAGATGGCAAATCATCTGGCACTGCATGGATTGCTGCTTTGTCCTAGAAAGCAGCCCTCCATGTACTTTGACTACCTGTGACGGCAGGAGATTGCATAATGTAGACACAGGGGGTCCATCCAAAGTGCATTGAGATGGCGGGTGCTAGATGAGAAGGGGAAGACGGCTGTACAAAGTGGCATGGGCTAAGGGGGTGTGGCCAGTCTCCTGGAACCACTGCATACAAAACTGCTGAGTATGACCTATTTTTTATTGATATGAAAAGTAGGGGATAGGCATAAGTGTCTGATCACTGGCTGTGCAACCGCTGAGGCCTGTAGCAACCACAACTTAGTTCCCCATGAGAATGGAGGGGTATTGCATGTGTGACAGCTGCTCCATTCACTTCTGTGGGAGTGTAGGGAATATAGTACTATGGATAAGAAATAAGGGTTAATTCCCCTCTAGTGGGGAATGAATTATTCTATGCAGGGGACTTGAAGGGGTCTAAGAATTGAGCTCTTTCCAATATAAAAATATATTAAGAGATTAATCAGTACAGAATTTTCGGCCTAAAAACAACATGAAGACCATGTGATATGGTAATGACTTACATGGTTCAAGAGAAATTAGGTTTCATGTTGCCTTTGTGGGTAGGGAACTGATGAGGGCTCCCTGAAGTACTTTACTGGTGGTCGGTGCTGTCATAGGGGACATTGTAGGGCTCAAATCATTATCTAAGCAGGCTAGTTTTCATATTGAGCGAATTAAAGGGATTGTCCAGTTTGAAGAGGAAAACGGACAACTCAGTGGATCGATATGTGATAAAAATAGATGATTACTTACCTGACAGATCCCACTACGATCTGTCAGGTAAGTAATCATTTATTCTTTATGACAGATCAATCACCTGAATTGTCCGGTTTCCTCTTGAAACTGTAGAACATTTGCTTTGTCGGGCAATTAAAGTGACCACTAGGCTCTTACCTGACGGGGTTTGTTTTGTAGTTAAAGGAGTTGTCCAATCAGGACTATTTCTTGATTGACTAGTGATAAACTTATCCCGAGAGACCTGGCAACTAGAACTCTGTAAGATACTATTGTTCTTCTGCAGCGTCCCACTACGTGTGTGTGGGCACTGCTTAAAAGGCACTTTTTTTTATATTATTACAAGCATTTGGTTGTTATGTGTAACTTTGCATTTGTGTAACTGCAAAATCCCTGTTAACAGGCCTATTAGGTGCAATTTATACATCCCGCCACTAGATGGGGATGAAGTGCAGGTCACATATATATTCAGGTCAGGCCTAGTGAGAGAGAGTTGTAGTTTTTAGTCAAGACGGATTAGTCAAGGCAGAGCAGATTAACTAGGATGTAGTCAGCAGAGAGCAGATCTGAGGTAGTCAGAGCAACTTAGTGGGAGGAAAGATAGAGTGAAGACTTCGCAGCACAGATTAGTGAGTGGAGCCAACTTCGCTAGGAGGTGTTACTCAGATGTTAGGCGCAGAAGAGCGTTTTCCTTCAGTAGCTGGACTATAGACTTGCATCCCCGACCAGTAGGAGAAGAGTTTGCCTCCCTGGAAAAGAAACAAGCATTCCTAGGAATTCATCGGTGATAAGAGCCATTATTTAGGGCCACAGACACCTTTGCATGGTGGAGGTTTATAGCTTCTGGCAGCCACACCAACCTTCTGAGGGACAGTTGAGTTTTCCTGTCTCCACATACTTAGCTTGTAGGGAAAGTCAAGGAATAGGATCCAAGGCATCTAAAGGAATCGGGTACACCTAACCCGCTGCTCCAAAACCAAACAAGCACCTGACAAGCCCTAAACAGTGGATTTGCAGTATCGTCTCTGTACCATCTAGAGACTGCATAAGTGTACCACAGCAACTGAAAAGCCACTAAAGTAAAAGTTGTGAGTTGCATCTTACCACTGTCTACCTCATTATTACCACCTATGGTTGTACCACCAATAACGGTACTGGCGTCACGACAAATTACATCAAGGGACTCATCCGCAACAAGCACCCTAAGCACCCTTAACATCAAGGGCACCTCAACCACCATCTTGGCTGATGCTTCCTACCACAGAGCGTGCCCCGGAGGATTTCGTGCTGTCCACCTCAACACTGTGCTGCCAGCCCAGGGAGGCTATCTGCTAACCGTGAGTAAACTGATGAACTGCACTTCCATTTACCATGGCTCTTTTCTCTGACCAGTAATGTCTATGTACTCTAATAGGACACATGGACAGGGATTATCCTGATGGACAATTTTAAAAATAGGTGGAATGATGTTAAAGTAAATATATCACATATATTTTTTAAATAATTTATTAAATAATCAGCTTTTATTTTCTGATTATAGATTCCTTTTTATTCTATTTCCTGGATATGATTAAGGCAGCAGCCATCTTGCTTGAGCTGCTGTTAACAGCATTTAGAGATCTGCTTTACAGCAGCAGCCTGGGCTGTAGAAGCAATAGACTGGAGATGACTCATTGATTTCTATGTGAGAGATTTGTGACATGATGCAGGGAGGTACAGGTAGGGTGCTGCGACCATCACCTATTGTGAATGGTGGGTCCTGTGTCACCTATACAGAGAAGGTACCGCTCATTATAAGTGATGAGAAGTGCCTATAGAACAGAAAGTGTTGGCATATTAGCAGGGGTGTTGATAGGGTCTATCAAAAGACTCGCTTCACATGCTTTAATGCATATGTGGCAAATTCTTGATCTGACAGCCCCCTCCCATACATGCAGTGACTCACAGGCGATGTCTCCTCTGATTGTAGATGTTCTCTTTCCTTATCTTCTCCATTTGGCTCAGACCGCCATAACAACTGCTTCCAGCCATGTCTCTGCACAATTTGGCACACAGACATCCTAAGATCCTCTCTTTCCACCATGCTTCCCACTTTCTCATTACACAAACTTCCTATTCTTGTGCCCTAGTAGTGTCATCCTGCCCCCAATACTGTGCCTGTATGCCACCCCAATGCCCCTAAGTACTATACTGCATAATAATAGTGCCATACAGATAGCGCCCCACAGTAATAGTGCTCCCCTCAATAGTAATAATTCTGTCCCAGAGTGCCCTGATTAGTAATAGTGCCACTTACAGTACCCCCTATAGTAATAGTCTCCTCAAAATTGCCCACATTAGTAGTGTCCTTCAGAGTGTGCCCAATAATAATAATGCCCCTGTGGTGCCCCCAGAAATATTAATGATCTCATAATGCCCTCAGTGGTTATAAAACCCATCAAAGTCCCCCCCCCCCACAGTAGTGATAAAGACTTTAATGTTATTAAAGTCTACCATAGTATCCCAAGTGGAAGTAAAGCGCCCAATATTAATAATGCCCCCTGTAGTAATCATCTCCCTATAGTGTCCCCAACAGTAATAAGCCCACTATAGTACTCCCAGGAATAATTGCGACTTCCATTAGTGCTCATAGTAATGATTAGGTCCTATAATGTTCCCAATATTAATAAAGCCCCTTATAGTGCTCCCAGTAATAATTAGGCCCCCTATAGTGCCTCCAGTAGCAAAAAGGCTCCCTGTAGTGCCCCAGTAGTAATAAGGCTACTTTAGTGTCTCAGTAGTTCGCTCCCCCAAAGTGACAAAGAAAAAAAAATACTCACCTGACTACCATTCAATCCCACTAACTCCATGCAGGCCGCAGGCCTCCTCCAGCCTTTGGCCTGAGATGCCTGCATCCTGGTGCAGGTGATCACGATTATGTCATACCTGCACCTGAATCCTTGTGCTATTGATATGTCCTTTCATAGTCTTCAGGCCTTGTGACCTGAGGGCTATGAGGGGGAATGGCGGAGCAGGGAGCCTTTGGTTCCTAAGCTCCAACACAATATTCATCTATATTGATGTCTTGAGATTGCTGATATAGTTTATTGTAGTGCTTACCCAGAGATTTGCGGCCCTAGACAAAACATTCAGAGCCCAAGCCCAGAATATTTTGGGCTAGCAATGTCCGTGGTGGTAAAGGAAATGTGTCACCAAAATTTTTATCTGACAGTTAAAACCAGATAGCGACACGTTTCCTTTCTTCTAATCTGTTTTTATTGTCTGCTTATGGATTTTCTAATTCTATTACCTAAACTTGATTATGTGGGCGGCCATGTTGCCTGAGCTGTTCTTAACCGCATTTAGAAAGCATTAAGAAAACTACTTTATGGGCCATAGACATAATAGACAGGAGGAGACCTTATTAAGTTCTATGGGAGAGTTTTCTAGGCTGTGTGACCTGTGCAGAGGTCATTGTACAAGGAAAGTATATATTAGCTTTGATAATCACCTATTGTCAAAGGTGGGTCCTGTCTTATCTATACACAGAAGTGGTGTCATTACAGGCAGAATTAGAATGACAGATAAGGAGATAACTGCAGTAAAGTGATCTGTACAGATCAAATAGTGGCGTCTCTTATTAGGCTTAGTGGCCAGGATGAAAACTGCAGGATTTTATGTTTTTGTTTAAATATAGATATTGACATGAAAAATTAAAAATAACATTATCAAAAATTCTTTAAATATATGTTAAACATAAAACATGGTTTAAACCATAGGCTATTTTCTGATGACACATTCCCATAAAAAATTGTGCTATATTGCTGAAATATTCCCTATGGTCGATCCTTGGGATCTCCGCTGTTTCCTTAAAGAATCAAGCCATAGCTTTATGGGTGTCCATTAAAAAATTTTGTCTTTCCATTTTCCTATCTGGAGCACTGGAAGAACTATTTAAGTATTTAATGTTCTCTGCACAGCATCCGGTCACAAGTGATAATGCAAAGAAAAAACAGAAATCTTTTTAGAAACTGTTTTAAATCCATAGGTTGGACCTTCACTGATCAGATGATGATATGCTATAATTTACTATGGTTGGACAACCCTATGGGTTGGATCATCTGGAGAAACCTAGCATATAAATGTCATAGAGGTCACAAGACAAATCTATTTGGAGGTGACTGAAGCCAATAATTTGTCACAGTCTGTTTCTAATGGGTTAATTACAAATAATCCATTAGAACTGATTGATGTTGTATCTTGTGTGTATAATGATCACAATTAGAGATGAGCAAAATTCAAAAAAATTCGATTCGACTGCTTCGGCGAATTATACAAAAAAATAGCTTTGTGATGAATTACTTTGTCACGAAGCACATTTCTTTGTAAATAGCAGGTGCAATGACGGGGAACGGCAATTGCGCTGCCCCCCGTCATTGAACCCCTCAGATGCCGCTTTCATAACTGATTGTGGCATCTGAGATCCATATTAAAGCATTTTGGTGGTTGCTAATTAAAAAAAAAATTTAATTGTACATACCTCATCCATTTGATCGCAAAGAGGCCGATGCGGCCATTTTGTTTAAAGATCCATCGCGAAATCTCGAGCGGCACGTGATGATATCATCACGTCGGCCGCCGGGGTGACATCATACGTCACCGCGCACAAGATTTTGCATGGGATCTTTAAGCAAGATGGGCGCAGTGAATTCTTCGCACTTAAATGGATGAGGTAAGTATAATTTTTTATATTTTTAGCGCCATTTGAAGGAAAATGTATTCGTTACCAAGAAGCACAAGGAAATTTGGCTACACGGCGTGTGACAAACTGCCATTTGCCACTGGGCATTGTAGAGGACTTATGGCTAGCCTCCTGCCCTACGACTATGGCCCCGGGACATGTTGCCCTTCAGGAACAGTGACAGAACTGTGCCGCATGTCTGGACTGTTGGTGGGACCGAACGCGGTCAGCGGTGTATGCTGGGGATTCTGTGGAGCTGGAATCGGATGCGCGGATACACGAACGCCGCTGACCCTTACCTTCTGCCATACTGAACTTTCAGCTCCAGAGACTAAGTCCCGTTCGAAGATGGGACTTAGTCATTTTTCTGCATGGAATTGACCGACCACACAGCCCAAATCTATGGAACTGTTTTGGGCAGGAGGTTGTGCTTGCGGTCGGTCATGAAGGACTTCCACTAAACTTTTGATCCGCTGGAGGGATTTGTGTGATTTTTGGAAGTGTTTATGTTTGATGTATGCAGAGTTTGAATATGTAGTTTTTATGGAGATGGAATGTATGGTTTTGGGGTTACAGTGTATGTTTAAAAACTGTATTTTTACTGTCTGTGATAGTTATGTTAATCCATAATTATATCCCAGACAGAAGGGAGGATTTTGTGTATTCGGGTGGGGATTCCTCTCCTATTGTTCCCACATGTGTATTGGTGGTCTCCCTTTGTCCTAGGAGATAATTGAATTGCACTTCGGGTGTCTCCAGGGCAGAGAGGAGGAGACCATGATGCATTGTGGGGACCTGCATAAATACGGGCGGGTAGCCCTCAATAAAGAGTTCATGTTCAGTTCATGTTTTTCTAACCCTTCCAAACGCAGCCTTGTCTCGTTATTGGAGGGAATTGCTGTATCACGCTGGGGATTGCTATGCTCTGCATATTCCCTGGAGGAGAGATCTTTCCCACACGGTCCTGAATGCTGGAGGTTCGTTTAGGGTGGAAGGAAGACGGCGCGGATCCAGTTAAGCTACGGCGGTTGTGGAGTCTGCGGTTGGTGTGGTGTCCAGTGCGGTGCTTGTGGTCCTCGGTGCAAGCTAGGAAGCGTCCATTAACGGAAGCGTATCCGTTACATTGGTGGCAAGCGGTGGGATGGCTTCCCTAGTGCGAGGAGCAGCATCCTGGGAACACCAAGCAAAACTGGACTATTGGTATAGTCACGTACGGTTTGACGCTATGCTGAAGAGGCGGTTGGCTATCTACGGGCCCCACCTAACAGAGGAATTTGTACCGGAAGTGAGGAGAGAACTGGAGGAGTATCTGCAGCAGGAAGCAGAATATCGGGCAGAGATAGCGAAGTATTCCGTCCCTGCGCTCCAGCAAAAACGTGAGTTACAGGGGGCCGAAGGTGTCGTCCTTCCCCCCCAGCGGCAGTGTGTACCCCAGGGGGCCGAAGGTGTCGTCCTTCCCCCCCAGCGGCAGTGTGTACCCCAGGGGGCCGAAGGTGTCATCCTTCCCCCCCAGCGGCAGTGTGAACCCCAGGGGACCGAAGGTGTCGTCCTTCCCCCCCAGCGGCAGTGTGAACCCCAGGGAGCTGAAGGTGTCGTCCTTCCCCCCAGCGGCAGTGTGTACCCCAAGGGGCCGAAGGTGTCGTCCTTCCCCCCCAGCGGCAGTGTGAACCCCAGGGGGCCGAAGGTGTCGTCCTTCCCCCCAGCGGCAGTGTGTACCCCAGGGGGCCGAAGGTGTCGTCCTTTCCCCCCAGCGGCAGTGTGTACCCCAGGGGGCCGAAGGTGTCGTCCTTCCCCCCCAGCGGCAGTGTGAACCCCAGGGAGCTGAAGGTGACGTACTTCCCCACCAGCGGCAGTGTGTACCACAGGGGGCCGAAGGTGTCGTCCTTCCCCCCCAGCGGCAGTGTGAACCCCAGGGAGCTGAAGGTGTCGTACTTCCTCCCCAGCGGCAGTGTGTGTTACAGGGAGCTGAAGATGCCCTCCTTCCTCCCCAGCGGCAGTGTGTACCCCAGGGGGCCGAAGATGTCGTCCTTCCCCCCCAGCGGCAGTGTGAACCCCAGGGAACTGAAGGTGTAGTCCTCTCTCCCCAGCGGCAGCTTACCATAACAAGGGGAGACACCAATCGCCCAGACGGCGCAGAGGGGACCGTGGTCTCTGCGCCTGACCTACCGGGATGCTGGACAGCCTGTCCAGATCCCCCACTACCCTCACCAGGACAACAGGAGGAGGGGGTAAGTACAAATTTCACTCCCCAGTTAACTCCTAACGTGGCCTCAGGGTTAACAGAGGCGATGTTAACCCCTGCTGACTCCCATGTTCCTCTGGCTACTGAGCCGGACTATGGTCTCAGCACCTCAGCAGAAGAGCTGGCAGCTGGGCAGAGTGCAGTCGGCCTCTGCCCTCCCTCAAGTCCCCACAGCATGTTGCCCCATCACCACAGCAAAATACCCAGGTGCAGAAACTGTTTCTTGTGGGTGGGTCACCCTTGTACCTGTTTGTTGTGGGTGGGCTACTCGGGCATCTGGTTACTGTGGGTTGGTGGATCGACTAACGGAGGCACTGACCGACAGAAGGTCAGGTGCCTGGTTAGTCTTCCCCCCAAAGGGGAGATGTGTGACAAACTGCCATTTGCCACTGGGCATTGTAGAGGACTTATGGCTAGCCTCCTGCCCTACGACTATGGCCCCGGGACATGTTGCCCTTCAGGAACAGTGACAGAACTGTGCCGCATGTCTGGACTGTTGGTGGGACCAAACGCGGTCAGCGGTGTATGCTGGGGATTCTGTGGAGCTGGAATCGGATGCGCGGATACACGAACGCCGCTGACCCTTACCTTCTGCCATACTGAACTTTCAGCTCCAGAGACTAAGTCCCGTTCGAAGATGGGACTTAGTCATTTTTCTGCATGGAATTGACCGACCGCACAGCCCAAATCTATGGAACTATTTTGGGCAGGAGGTTGTGCTTGCTGTCGGTCATGAAGGACTTCCACTAAACTTTTGATCCGCTGGAGGGATTTGTGTGATTTTTGGAAGTGTTTATGTTTGATGTATGCAGAGTTTGAGTATGTAGTTTTTATGGAGATGGAATGTATGGTTTTGGGGTTACAGTGTATGTTTAAAAACTGTATTTTTACTGTCTGTGATAGTTATGTTAATCCATAATTATATCCCAGACAGAAGGGAGGATTTTGTGTATTCGGGTGGGGATTCCTCTCCTATTGTTCCCACATGTGTATTGGTGGTCTCCCTTTGTCCTAGGAGATAATTGAATTGCACTTCGGGTGTCTCCAGGGCAGAGAGGAGGAGACCATGATGCATTGTGGGGACCTGCATAAATACGGGCGGGTAGCCCTCAATAAAGAGTTCATGTTCAGTTCATGTTTTTCTAACCCTTCAAAACGCAGCCTTGTCTCGTTATTGGAGGGAATTGCTGCATCATGCTGGGGATTGCTATGCTCTGCATATTCCCTGGAGGAGAGATCTTTCCCACACGGTCCTGAATGCTGGAGGTTCATTCAGGGTGGAAGGAAGACGGCGCGGCTCCAGTTAAGCTACGGCGGTTGTGGAGTCTGCGGTGGTCGTGGTGTCCAGTGCGGTGCTTGTGGTCCTCGGCGCAAGCTAGGAAGCGTCCATTAACGGAAGCGGATCCGTTACACGGCGAATCAAATATTTCCTGAAATTCGGATTGAAGTCCACCTGGTGAACTTCGATTCGCTCAAAACTAATGACAATATCCTATTTAATCATGACAGGATTAGCAGGGAGCAATTATTTACTTGTTCAATAACTCCGATTAACTACAGACACAAAGATAATGACACATTACATAATGTACACTTCCCATGTAATCATGGTCTATGCCATAATTACATGTGCCAGTGTCAATTTATAAGAAATTGACACTGGCACATGTAATTATGGCATAGACCATGATTACATGGGAAGTGTACATTGTATCTGTCATCAAATGTATCTGGTAAATGTATCTGTCATCAAACGGCCTGGGTTCAGTCAGTAAAAAAGTGGTCTCCAATCTAGATGTAATTTTTACAAAAATGTGATAAACATAGTAGTAATAATAAAGAAACACATGGTTTAAAGGGGTTGTTGAGGTAATAAGTAGGGATCATTTATTTTCATTTCTTCAGATTTTTCTCTTTGTAATATACTTTGGGGGGTCTTTTATTATACTGAAATACTCCTATATTAGGTGTATTTCAGGGGCAGATAGTGGTGGAGGCCCATCTCCTTCATCATTTTCTACTCCTTATTTAGGCATAGAAAATTGTCTAAATGTAGGACAGCTAAGAAGCTGTCTTACATTAAGAACTGGCGCTGGATGCGCCAAAGTTATGGAGAAGCCTGCGTCTCTTCATAACTTCGGCAGATCCACCGACAACTCTTGGGGCTTTATTAAGAACGGCGTCTAAAACGCTGTTCTTAATAAATGACCGCCTTTATCTTTATGCTCTGTTTGTCTCGATCTGAACGTACATGATCGCATTCAGTAAGCAAGATGGTCCTTCCACTGATGCCATGTCTGCTGCTCCTGTCTTCTTTCTTCCAGTCTGGAGAGTCTCCATGTGTATCGCTATATTTTTGGGTGGTCAGGAGGTGGTCACTGAATCTTTGTCCCAGTCTTGGCTCCTGTTCAGTAGTGATTGTGTCATTATCTGAATACATTAGGGGAACTTTCTTGTCCATAGCTAGCAATCAGATTTCACCTTTCATTTTCCAGAGGAGCTATGAATGAAAAGGTGGAATGTGATTGATAGGACAATTAAGCCAGTTTTCACTAGTCTTGATAAATCAGGGCCTTTAGGTATTTGACAGAATGGTTACTTGGGACATGCTAGTCAGCACAATGTAATACTTAACTTTCCCTGCGGAGGCACTGCAGAAGAATTAGACATTTACTGCTAGCTTCTTCCATAGATTACAGCTGATTGCCGAAGATCCCAGCAGAGGGACACCCTGTAATCAACTTATCGAAATCCAATATCCTGTTTTTTAAAATCTAATATATGAACCACGCCATTGTGTTTTTAGTTTGCACCCACTGTTTATAGAAAAGGGCTAATTATTTGGAAATGGGAAGAGTACTCCTCCACATTATGATGATATCATTTTTCAGATTTATTTCTTCACCCAATAAGAGGTTGTTTAATTAGATTTCTGCAGTATGCCTAATGAGAGTGGCTGCTACAGACTTACAAGCTCACTGCGGACAGTCCTACAGTCTACAGTCCATTCTTTTGAGTGATGCTGTATATCTAGTACATAACCTTTTGGCTAAGATTAATGGTAGTATTTTTAGCTAAGATGAACGTTAGTATCTGTAGTTAAAGGGAACCTGTCACCGGGATTTTGTGTATAGAGCTGAGGACATGGGCTGCTAGATCGCCGCTAGCACATCCACAATATCCATTCCCCATAGCTCTGTGTGCTTTTATTGTGTTAAAAAAAGATTTTATATATATGTAAATGAGGCTACTAACGTTTCCGGAGAAAAGCCACGCCCACTGTGAAGGAGCCCAGCACCGCCCCACATACTCCGAATCTCCTCCTTGCTCCTCGACGTCACAAATCTAGATTGCCGTAATCTCGCGATGCGCGAGCTAGCGCATGCGCAGTGTCGGCATAGTGTTCCTTCCCTGTGCTGGCATCAGCCTCAGGGAACGAACTGCGCATGTGCTAGCTCGCGCATCGCGAGATTACGGCGCTCTAGCTTTGTGACGTCGGGGAGCAATGAGGAGATTCGGAGGAGGTGGGGCGGTGCTGGGCTCCTTCACAGTGGGGCGTGGCTAGGCTCAGAGTAAGAGAATGCTGGACTTATCTCTCAAGCATGGAGGAGACAAGACTCATCTAAGATTAATTTACATATCTATAAAAACGTTTTTTGGACACAATAAAAGCACACAGAGCTATGGGGACTGGATATTGTGGATGTGCTAGCGGCGATTTAGTAGCCTATGTCCTCAGCTCTATACCCCAAATCCCGGTGACAGGTTCCCTTTAACAGTGGTCAGCTGCAATATTTCTTAATGGACTGGTACATCATGTTTAAGATGGTTGTCCCCTCTTGCCTTATGTAAGGCAGGATGAGACTAAGCACCGACCACTTGAGGATGCAAAATAAAGCTAAAGAGAAGGGTGGATTTTCACTTCACCTCATATCTTGATAATTGTGTCAATGGTGTTTCCTACCTGGGTACGGCTAGACTCCTGACTCACTTGCAATAAATTTGAGTGTAGTGATAGTAGGAGTAATAGAGGAATTTTGCAGCAGAAATGATGTCCAGACCTTTAGATGAAGTTCAAACTTTTCTTTACTGAAGATAACTTGTATCCAAACAGTATACAGCTTTGGTCTTTGGTCCCAGCAGGTTTTGGCAATCATTGGCAGAAATAAATGCTTCTGCTTTAATGTGAGCTTACAGGATAATTCGTCTGCTTGTTAGCTCTGTGACTATGGCAGGAACTAATCTTCTGCTTTGAACTGTACCTTCTGCTTTGTGGGGACAGACTCGCTGAAGAGGAATGGCTTCTCCTAGGTCTCTGGACTTGACTCACAGATATATTCTCAGGGGATGCTTTCTTCCTGGAACTGGAGGTTGTTTGCTTTCTTTTCATCCAGTTGAGCTGCAGGGCTCTAACTGGGAATTTTATCAAGTCTCAGACCGAGACTTGGTCCTTGCTGTCTTCCCTATACAGGGGGCAAACTAGATCTGGTTCTAACTGTTTTTTTCCTCACTTGCTGCAGGAAGATGGAAATCTCCATTTCTCTTCAGCAGGGGGGCAGAATAGAACACATCGTTTCACTCTGAACGGCCATAACATTAAAACTATCTCTACCAATGATGCTGCCACCTGCTGGTGGACCTGCAAAATGACAAGGAAAATATTACATTTGACATGGAGACATAATACAAATTATATCAGATGACAATATAAAAGCTCTTAGAAGATAGTAGCGAGGTACAGGAGTGTAGTAACACAACTCTGGGGTGTTACATATCTTGTTTCTGACCTTTTGGCTATGCCCTAGTATGAGGAATTGTTGGACAATTCTCCCTAAGTTTCATTGAGTTTACTTGTCCGTGACTTGCAGATCCTTGTGGATTAGACAGTTGGACAATAGGTTGGGAAACATTTTTTCTCTTGGAGACAATTTCTTTTGACATGTGGGTTAATTATAATGGTTACTTTATAGAGAGAAAACTTTTTGTTTATAGGAATAGTGAGAGCATTGAGGTCCATAATAAAAAAAAGCTTAGACTTCTTTTACAGTTAGTTCTTGGTTAGCCGTTGTGAGTTTTAGGATGCTTGACGGTAACAATGATGGGTTCGTGAGTTCTTGGGGCTCCATATTGAGAGTGAGGCCTCAGATTATGATGATACTAACCCCTTTCCTCAGTGGTAAGGCTTCCCCTCTTTACAGGTACAATGAAATTTGCAAGACATGGAAATTACCTAATTGTCACACCTACCATGCAGTCCTCCATGTACAAGCCTGTTTAAAAGTGGTTAGTTGTTACTAGGAGCTAATTTTTTGTCCATATTTCTTCATCATTGCCCTGACACGTTGTACGGTGTATTTACTGTCTGATTTTATGAGACTTTTATACATTTAAGCAGTGACTCACAGCTGGTTGCCAAGGCAGAAACCATGAGCCATGAACACAACGCATAGATAATATAACACAATAAGCAACATTCCTCTCAGGAGCCCTTCCCAGGATCGGAAGACGCCAATAAAATAACATGTAATTTACCCCTCCCGTTAATTGTTCCCAACAGTACTAATAAATTTGGTACAAATAGGACTTGTACATATTGTCTTGGGGGGACATTTCCTTAGGTCAATTCTCGGTTCTTAGTTTGCGTTTAAATATACGGCAGATTACCATTATTAGGGTACTTTCACACTAGCGTTTTTCTTTTCCGTCATAGAGTTCCGTCCTAGGGGCTCTATACCGGAAAAGAACTGATCAGTTTTATCCCCATGCATTCTGAATGGAGAGCAATCCATTCAGGATACATCAGGATGTCATCAATGCTACAGTTTTATCTCCGGCAGAAAAAACACTTGCCTGAATGCCGGATCCGGCATTTTTTTCCATAGGAATGTATTAGTGCCGGATCCTGCATTTAAAATACCGGAATGCTGGACAGAAAGAAATGTGGAAAAAAAAAAAATGACAGATCCGTTTTTCCGGATGACACCGGAAAGACGAATCCGGCATTTCAATGCATTTGTAAGACGGATCAGGATCCTGATCAGTCTTACAAATGCCATCAGTTGGCATACGGTTTGACAGATCCGTCAGGCAGTTCCAGCGACGGAACTGCTTGCCAGATCACTCTGCCGCAAGTATGAATGTACCCTTAGAATTATGAGTTCAGACCAGGTATGGGTAGCACTGTAAGTGGACTTATTGTTTACAGTTAAGTAGAAGCTTCTATAGTGTGTTGGATTATAAGCTTATAAAACAACATTTTATGGACTTCAAGTTAATTGAAAGTCATAATATACTTGTATCAGATCTATCATCAGATTAGACATTAGATGACAGTCTGCCGGGTGAAAGAAAAGTAAAACTAGGCATATATATGGAAGAGAATATATACTGAATGCCGTTTCAGTATATATAGGAAAAGCAGTTGCCAAGGTCTGAAATGGGCACAGCTGCTGACTCAGCAATACACATACACTCACCTAAAGAATTATTAGGAACACCATACTAATACGGTGTTGGACCCCCTTTTGCCTTCAGAACTGCCTTAATTCTACGTGGCATTGATTCAACAAGGTGCTGATAGCATTCTTTAGAAATGTTGGCCCATATTGATAGGATAGCATCTTGCAGTTGATGGAGATTTGAGGGATGCACATACAGGGCACGAAGCTCCCGTTCCACCACATCCCAAAGATGCTCTATTGGGTTGCGATCTGGTGCCTTGGGGGGCCATTTTAGTACAGTGAACTCATTGTCATGTTCAAGAAACCAATTTGAAATTATTCGAGCTTTGTGACATGGTGCATTATCCTGCTGGAAGTAGCCATCAGAGGATGGATACATGTTCTCATTCTGTTTACGCCAAATTCGGACTCTACCATTTGAATGTCTCAACAGAAATCGAGACTCATCAGACCAGGCAACATTTTTCCAGTCTTCAACAGTCCAATTTTGGTGAGCTCGTGCAAATTGTAGCCTCTTTTTCCTATTTGTAGTGGAGATGAGTGGTACCCGGTGGGGTCTTCTGCTGTTGTAGCCCATCCGCCTCAAGGTTGTGCGTGTTGTGGCTTCACAAATGCTTTGCTGCATACCTCAGTTGTAACGAGTGGTTATTTCAGTCAACGTTGCTCTTCTATCAGCTTGAATCAGTCGGCCCATTCTCCTCTGACCTCTAGCATCCACAAGGCATTTTTGTCCACAGGACTGCCGCATACTGGATGTTTTTCCCTTTTTACACCATTCTTTGTAAACCCTAGAAATGGTTGTGCGTGAAAATCCCAGTAACTGAGCAGATTGTGAAATACTCAGACCGGCCCGTCTGGCACCAACAACAATGCCACGCTCAAAATTGCTTAAATCACCTTTCTTTCCCATTCTGACATTCAGTTTGGACTTCAGGAGATTGTCTTGACCAGGACCACCCCCCTAAATGCATTGAAGCAACTGCCATGTGATTGGTTGACTAGATAATTACATTAATGAGAAATAGAACAGGTGTTCCTAATAATTCTTTAGGTGAGTGTACATACTTAGTTCTTTAGAACATGTGTGTGTTGTCAATGGGGAGAGAAGGGAAAGCCTGACATTGGCTAATCTCCTGGATAAAGAAAAACGATTGAGCATTGAGATTCAAAGCACACGATCCTTTTCTCCACCAGCAGGTGAAAGTCGAAAGACCTTTATACGCATTAGATTGTTGGTTATTCCCACCAACTAATGTGTATGGGGGTCCTTAGTATTATTTATTTTGATTGTATCTGTGTCCTCAGGGTACTAGTTGTGGCACTAAGGCACTGATAAACTTTCTAGCTGGAACAATATCTAAGGGGATACACTTTGACTGCCGCACTGCATATGGCGAGCAGCCTGATAGGAACGTTCATCAGGATCAGGATATGCAAGTAGTAGAGAGTAGTGTGAGGTGCAGTTCTGTGCCTAATCCTCCTAAGCAGCTCAGCAAGTGGAGGCAACCAGTCCCGCTCACATTCTGGGAAAGGTTGCTTGCAGCCATTTTAAATCATTCCCGGAGAACCTGTTTAATGCTGTTCTAGATGGTCTGAGAATTGGTGCAATTATCGGAAGGAACCGCTCCTATGAAGTAATGGCTGCCACACTGCATATGGTGACACTCTTTGGCTAGGGCACATTCTGACAAGAGCATTGTATATGGGGGCACTCTCTGGCTCTCGGTTGCCTCTACTTGCAGAACCTTTATGTGTATGAGCAATCTATGTAGCAGTTGCTCATTCGCATACAGAGTGCAAGATTAGTGTATGGAAATGCAGCTCTCCTCTCTAAGGCAATCATTGGGAACAACTGGTCCCTTCATTACTTGTCAGTTGGCTGTGTAACAGGGCTGTTAAAGGGGCATTCCAGGATTTTGATATTGATGGCCTATCCTCAAGATAGTCTGTCAATGTCAGAGCTGTGTGGGTCCGACACCTCACATTCCTACTGATCAGCTGTAGGAAAGAATAACAAACGAACCAGAACCTCCATAGTATGTAAATTTGAGAATGCAGGTGCACGCTACCTTGGCTGAAACACAGTGTGATTAGTAGAACTACAAGCAGGGCTAGCCTTAGGTGTTCAGGCGCCCTGTGCAAGCTAATCTTGTGCCCCCCCAGTTCACCTAAACATACACAAAGAGGAAAACAATCTTTGTAACAAATAGTTTTTCACACAATCTCAGGCCGGCTGCTGTAAGAGACCGACTGTGAGCTGTGTGGCTGATCCAGAGCCTGGTCTCGGGAGGGGCACTTCCAGATTATTTTCTGTCCGCCGCCACAAAACAATGGTGCTTATAGAACAGACTACACAGTGTAGAGGTATACTGTATATTGTGTGGCACAGTGTATGCTATATGTGTATAACATAAACATATTTTACATGAAAACTTACAATTACTTGGCTTGGCCCTTGGGGATCTCGGACACCACTTCAACACTTTGGCCGGGGGCTCGGCGGAGCTGATGTGTTTTATCCTAATGAAAAAGATTTCATAATAAGGATTTGGAGAAGGGGCAGAGGAATAGCAGAGCAGGGAGAGGCTGGTGCTGCTACTAGGGGGTCATACCATGGGGGAGTAATAAAGCCCACCATAATGCCCCCCAGTAGAAATAATTCTCCTTATAATGTGACAGTGCAAAAAATACCCCCTTGTAATGCCCCCAGTTGAGCTAATGTCCCCATAGTGCCCCCATAATGTGCCAGTATAAAATACCCCTATAAAGTGCCCCCATAGTGCTCCTCTCCTCCTTCCTTCTAGTGCCCCCATAATGTACCAGTATAAAATGCCCCAGTAGATGCCCTCAGTGTCCCCTTAATTTGCAAGTATAAAATACCCCTTCTTAGTGCCCCCGTAGATGACCCCATAGTACTCCTCACCCCCCTTCCCCATAGGGCCCACCATAATGTGTCCTAGTATAAATTTCTACTGTACAAATCCCCCATATAAAATACCCCTTCTTTGTGGCCTCAGTAGATGCCCCTATAGTGCCCCCAATAATGTGCCAGTAACAAGAGCAACCCCCCCAATCATGTGCCAGTAATAAGAGCCCCCCCATCATGTGCCAGTAATAACAGCCCCCCATCATGTGCCAGTAATAACAGCCCCCCAATGTGCCAGTAATAACAGCCCCCCCAGTGTGCCAGTAATAACAGCCCCCCAATCATGTGCCAGTAATAACAGCCCCCCATCATGTGCCAGTAATAACAGCCCCTCATCATGTGCCAATAATAACAGCCCCCCATCATGTGCCAGTAATAACAGCCCCCCATCATGTGCCAGTAATAACAGCCCCCCATCATGTGCCAGTAATAACAGCCCCCCATCATGTGCCAGTAATAACAGCCCCCCCAATGTGCCAGTAATAACAGCCCCCCAATGTGCCAGTAAAAGTATTGCATATATAAAAAAACAAAAACACTTATACTTACCTCAGTGTCAGCAATGCGGGCCTCTTCCGGCCTGTGTCCCGCGCTGTACGGCTCAGGCGGCGCGTTGACGTCATCGCGCCGCCTGCGCCGGCCTCTGATAGGCTGCTGGCCTAGTGCCTGCAGCCTATCAGAGGAAGGGAAAGGGACACGCCTTTCCCTCCCCTGCCTCAGCACAGCCATCTGTATGGCTGTCCTGAGCACGGCGATACATATGACTGTGGAAGCGTTCCACAATGGAAGCGTTCATCTCCCTGTGCCCCCCCGCCACCGCCCACTACCGCGCCCCTGGATCCGCCAGTGGCTGTGTCGGTCGCCGGGTGTCCCTGTTGCCATGGCGCCCTGTGCGGCCGCACAGCTCGCACACCCCTAAGGCCGGCCCTGATTACAAGTAACAGCACACTGCTAGTCAATTGACCTCTAGAACTATAAGATAACAGGTGGACGGCAGGGGTTTGAGGTATCGGAAGTATCCTGCCCTGAGGATAGGCCAACAATATTAAAATTCTGGGAAATCCCCTCAAGAAACTGAAAAATGAAAAACTATGGGAGTCATTTATTAAGACCGACATTTTAGACGCCGGTCTTAACAAGATCCTGCGCAGGATCCGCCAAAGTTATGTAGAGGCGCTAGCCTCTACATAACTTCGATGGATCCACCGCCGCTTCTAAATCGATGCCAGCATCCTTGGTGCCTAAAACAGGCGTAGAAAATGATGAATGAGATGGGCCTGCCTACCCATCCCCTTTCCCGGCCCACATCATGCCTACTGTTTAAGACCTGGCGTGAGCGTCATGGACTGCGGCAGAAATGTGCCTAATATAAACGTATTTCTGTTAGTAAATGACCCCCTATGTGTTTCTTGATATTCATTTTTTGTAAAATCTTTGCTATAATGGAGGGCACCAATAAATGGGGCAAGTTATGTTCCACATTATAGTATAATATTATAGTATAACCACTTGATATATATCCTAGCACTATGTTTAAAAACTATATATATAAAGGAGGATGTATATATGTGTATGTATGTGGGTGTGTGTATGTTACGCCATCACTCAAAAACGCAACCACCGATTTCAACGAAACTTGGTATACACATCCCTTGCTACCTGGAAAGTAATCTTGTGGGGTCACAGATCTCTAGGACGTACCATTCCTGAGATATTCCCCAAAAATGACCTGCATTAGCTAATACAAACCTGCAAGTCTTTCTCTTCATATCCCAACTGCCATACACATGTCACATGTCCCTTATCAGCCAATAGAAGCTCGCAGGCCCTTAGTCTCCACATACACACAGCTGCTGTAGGTCAGCTTTAGGCTAGGGCTGCACGACACATAGGGCACAACTACACTGCCTCATGCATCCATCTTGGATGGATTTTTTGCGACTGTTGTGTCGCAGTTGCAGCATGTTGCAGTGCGACACCATAGCCTATCATTATAAAAATTGTTGCGCAACATTGGTACGACAAAATGTCGTGCGACACATGTTGTCATGTAGCCCTAGCCTAATGGGGCAGGGCGATGTGGAGGTCACTGTTAAGGGGGCAGGGGCCACTATTAAAGGGGCAGGGCACTTTGGAGGACACTGTTAAGTTGGCAGAGGCCATTTTTAAAGGGGCAGCTACTGTGGAGGTCACTGTTAATGGGGCAGGGGCCACTATTAAAGGGGAAGGCTGCTGTGGAAGTCACTGTTAAAGGGGCAGAAACTGTGGAGTTCACTGTTAAGGGGGCAGGGGCCACTATTAAAGGGGTAGGCCGCTGTGGAAGTCACTGTTGATGGGGCGGGCACTGTGGAGGTCACTGTTAAGGGGGCAGGGGCTACTATTAAAGGAGCAGCTGCTGTGGAGGTCCCATTTTAGAAAGGCTGGGCACTGTGGGGGGTCAGTGTTAAGGGGTGGGGGGCTATGGAGTTATGGAGGATACTGTCAATATCTTTTAATGACACACAGAAACATTAAGTGAAATAGAGGAAATATACCCGTGCAAAGCCGGGTCCTTCTGCTAGCCTAATTATAAAATCTCATCTTGCAAGGTGTATTATTCTTACATGTGGGTTCTGGCACAATCAGCTCTTCTGTTGGTGTGTAATAATGATACTATTGTTTATACTGTATTAGAGTAAATTGATACTTTCTTTCTTGAGTGATGCCACAATGGAGCCTCTGTGCATAGTTGGAATCTGCCAAGATATTGCTGTTTTCTACCTCCACAGAGGCTTTTTTTTTTTAAACCACCCACCACCCAAACACCATGATGTTGTCCTAAAGAGGTTTCCAGGATTTGAAAAACATGGCTGCTTCTTTCCCTCAAAACAGCACCATACATCTCTACACAAGTTCACCTGGCCCCATCCACTTCAGTTAAGATAATCTGCAATACCAGACAAACCCATGGGCAGGTGTGACACTGTTTTAGTCAGAAAGCATCCATTTTTTGCTAAGCCTGTGCAGCCCTTTTCAACTATGAACATCCTGGGCAAACTTGCATTATAAGGATCTAGCACCAATAGAAAGATACAAACCGTACAGTGAGAATTTTTGTTTTAGAATATTTTATTACAAAAATAATCAAGAATGAAATAATTTGCAATATGTGAGTCCATACATATGTGAATTATTACAACAATATTTAGTGTATTCTGTATCCCAAATGTAACAAAAGGTTATTATGTATTTGAAAGGTCTATGAGTTTTCAAAATTTTCAATATGTCAAAGAGACATATCAAAAAGTTTTGATCGGTAGGGGTCTGAGTGCTGAGATCCCCACTGATCCCTAGAACGTGGAGAGAGAAGCTCTTGCATGGCGTGTTCTCTCTCCTCACTGCAGGAGATGGGCTCAGGAGAAGTCTATGGGCCCATCTCTATTCCATCCTCTGCAGCCAGGAAGAGAGAGAATGACATGCAGGTGCTTCTTTCTCCTATCTCTAGGAATCGGTGGGGGTCTTAGCACTCAGATCAAAACTATTGCTATGTCTCTATGATATGTCAAATATTTTTTGAAAACTCAGTGCTACTTTGTGACACAGGATAGCATTTTTTCAAAATTTGGAAAGAAATTGTGCCCCATCTGTGTCATAAAAAACTTTTTACAGTGGATGATGCCTAAAAACCTGCAGCAAATCTCTTCATTGCATTGGATAAAATCATAGAAAAATGAATCTCATAGGGTATTTGAAGATCCAGCAATTGAAAATCTACAGCATGCCCTAAAATCCACTGCAATTATGACAGTGCCTTAAAGTGGGACAACAATGTATGGCATGACAGAAGTATATTCTGTGTAACATAATGCAAAATTTGATTATGTGCCACCAAAATTAATATGTAACAGAAACAAAATACTAAAATATTGAACTTTTGCTCTAAAAAATTCTAAAAACAACTAAAACAAGGGGCTCTATCCCTTTAAACTATATTTGTTGCTTAGTTATTATAGTTTTTAAATTTGCTGGTACTTATCATGTAGGAAATTTCAAAACGGCTCTATTCAGATTCCCAGATAGATTATTAGTTGTCTGGCGAAACCATTCTTGTTATTGATTTAATTGCATTAGGCTGACATCCAGGAGGAACAGATGAACATGCATTTTTGCTTTCTGCTATACTCCTTGTGAAAAAATATAATAACACCCAGATGCTATGTAGATAATGAATGTCCATCAACTGGGGAAATAAATGTGCTAAAAAAAAATGGTTGCATAACAACTCCAATTAAATGGTGACACCCAACACCCAAAGAATAACTGGTATAAAAGGAATGACTCCACCAATACATACATCTGTGGTCCTGTCTCAGATCCAGCTGTGGAATATTCTTTGTAGCATATTGTTGTAGAATTATTCTTCATCACCATGAGTGTTAAGCAGAGTTCTGGTTCTTGTCGTGGGAGTTCAGGGTCAAGCATTAGAGTATCTTCGGGAATCCAAAGCTCTGGTGGACACTTTGGTGGTGGCAGAACTTCAGGAAGCTATGTGGGAAGCATGAGCACTGGTTTTGGTGGTGGACATATGGCTGGATCTGGTTTTAGCCGTGGATCTGGCATTGGCACTGGTTGTGGATTTGGTGGTTCTGGTTTTAGTGGTGGTTCTGGATTTGGGGTTGGTTCTGGTTTAGGTGGTAGCTATGGCTATGGTGGAGGAGCAGGTTTTGAAGGTTTGGGATTTGGAGTTGGTCAAGGAGTAAGCTCTGGATCTTGGGGAGACCAAGGCTTAGTCGGTCCCAGTGAGAAGCTCACTATGCAGAACTTGAACGATCGTTTGGCTGTATATCTTGAAAAAGTGCGATCTTTGGAGGAGGCCAATGCTGAACTTGAGAGAAGAATACATCAGTGGTATGAAAGTCATGGTCCTAAACCAGACAAAGACTATAGCCATTACTATAAAAAAATTGAAGAACTACAGAAAAAGGTGAGAGATGCTACAAAAAGATAAAGAAAAGTAATGATTTTGGCTATTCAACTTATGAGGTATAAATATGTTTTGATTTTGAGTTATTTTAAACAGATACAAGGACAGTTTCAACAGGGGTCTATCTATCTGTCTATCTATCTATGTCTGTCTGTCTATCTATCTATCTCTGTCTATCTGAATCATATTGGATTATTTGGATTATCAGGTGGCCATAAAAATCCATACATTTGGAGATTTCTATATCATTTTAAATGTTGGATACTGTAATTGCTGCAAGTCAATGGAGACTGTTTCTATCTATCTATCTATCTATCTATCTATCTATCTATCTATCTATCTATCTCTCTATTTTTATATCTACTATGCATCCATGCAAAATTCCTTTAAATGCTATGGACACCTTTGGGGGAATTGAGAATGCATCCGCCTGCCAGCGCTCAGCCTCCGCTCCGCTCAGTGAGCGGACACCTGAACGCTGCTTGCAGCGTTCGGGTGTCCGCCTGGCTGTGCGGAGGCGAGCGGATCCGTCCAGACTTACAATGTAAGTCAATGGGGACGGATCCGCTTGAAGAAGACACCAAATGGCTCAATCTTCAAGCGGATCCGTTCCCCATTGACTTACAATGCAAAGTCTGAACGGATCCGCTCAGGCTACTTTCATACTTAGAAAATTTTCTAAGTTTTAATGCAGACGGATCCGTTCTGAACGGATGCGAACGTCTGCATTATCGGAGCGGATCCGTCTGATGAAACATCAGACGGATCCGCTCCGAACGCTAGTGTGAAAGTAGCCTAATACGAATTGATAATGACTTTTTACGAGCTGTTAGGAGTTCAGCGATAAGGGCGACAGATCCATCAATCCGAACAGCTCCATGCTAAATTCAGTGTGAAAAAGAGAGCCTGCTTAGCTCAAAATAAGTAACATGAAATAATTTAAAAAAATGATCCCCAAAGGTGTCCATAGCTTTCAATTTTGCATCACTGGGGTTATCTAAACACTGGATTAGAAAATATCAGATGGTCACAAAAAAGTCCAATCATTTTATGATCAGAAAATATGTTTGTTAGCCCTTCATGTATCTATCTATCTATCTATCTATCTATCTATCTATCTATCTATCTATCTAGCCATCCATAATCTATCATTGCTCTCAATACAAATTAAGTAATATTTTACAATCTAACATGTGGATAACTAGATGAGCGAAAGAGGGCAGTATCGTACTTCTTACTCAGGATCTTCTGAAATAAATCTTTTCCTCCTACTCATAACACAGACAATTCTAGGATGATTGCATTGACTTGCAATAGATTAATAATATACCTGGCAAACACATGCAAATAAACTACATGTGTGCTACAAACCTTTGAGTTGTTGTATGTATGAATCCCATGGACCTTGAGTTGTAAGGTCAATTGTTGAACACTAGTTCAAATATCTTTTTCTAAATATATGTCACTCATAATGAACTTCAATGATACTATGTTTATTACTGATGTCTGTCGGGAAAAAAAATCTGTGTTTTGCTTATGAAATAAAGTAAGCCTCATTTGAACTTTTTGTTTTGAAATTGAGATCCAAGATACTACTATCAACAATTGCCGTGTGGTTCTTGATATTGACAATGCTCGACTGGCAGCTGATGACTTTAAGCTTAAGTAAGATGGATATACTGGTACCAATTTATTCATTTTTGATGCCCAAAGACTGCAATGAATAATAATTGATACCCTGACAGGTATGAAAATGAGCTGTTCATGCGTCAATCAGTGGAATCGGATATCAATGGCATGAGGAAGCTTTTTGATGAGATGAAGCATTCAAGAAGTGATCTTGAGGCTGAGTTGGAACATTTGAAAGCTGAACTGGAGTTTCTGAAGAAGAATCATGAGGAGGTAGAATAATATCATATTGAATTATACTGAATGAGATGAAATTATAGTACGTTCCAATCACTAGGAGGCACTGTGTAACCTACAGCTCATATGATTTTCTGATTGTTCAGGAAATGAAGGCTTTGAGGGGACAGGCCCAAGGTACTGTCAATGTGGATATGAAGGCAGCTCCAGGAATTGACTTGCATGCAATGCTTGATAAAGTTAGACAAGAATATGAGTTACTTAGTTCCGAGAAACATAAGGAAATTGAAGCTTGGTATCAAAATAAGGTGAGTTGTGAACATTATAAAAAATGTATCATATGTAGATTATATGTTTACAGTAATTAATCTACATAAATAATATCATTATACTTCAGACTGAGGAAATAAGACATCAGATGACCACTGACTCCAAGGAAATCCAGACAACTTCAACTCAAGTCACAGAGTTAAGGCGTACTTTCCAGGGTCTTGAGATTGAACTCCAGGCCCAGATGAGTATGGTAAGTGACTCTCCTAACAGTTTACCTACTTTCTATGTGATTAATTCCATACATTTAGACCTTGGCATCTCAAACTTTTGTTAATTTGGCTCCACCAGCCAAAACATGATGATGCCTTGACGTAACTAGTGGTTGAAGACCATGCCACAACTATATTGCAAGCACATTGATTCAAAACTTTGATAGTTATTATATATTATTCATATTTCATAAATCCTAAGAATAATTTCTTTGCAGAAAGGCTCTTTGGAAGGTACTTTGGCAGAGACGGAGGGACGGTACTGCATGCAACTGGCACATCTCCAGGAACTCATTCAGAAAGTGGAGTTAGAGTTAACAAGTCTCCGCTGTGAAATTGAGAACCAAAGACAAGAGTACAACAATCTTTTGGATGTTAAGACTCGTCTAGAGAAAGAGATCGGCACTTATCGTTCTCTTCTGGATAACGAAGGAGCCCAGTATGTTGAATAGTAACCTATGTACAGATTTGGACTAAAGTCCACATATCATTTTAGGAACAGGGCAAGGATCCTACTCACTATCTAAGGCTACTTTCACACTAGCGTTAAGTTTTCCGGGATTGAGTTCCGTCATAGGGGCTCGATACCGGAAAAAAACGCTTCCGTTTTGTTCCCATTCATTGTCAATAAGGACAAAACTGAACTGAACAGAATGGAATACTACAAAATGCATTCCGCTCCGTTTAGTTGCGTTCCCAGACTGGAGAGAAAACCGCAACATGCTTCGGTTTGCTTTCCGTCCTGGGATGCGGAGCAAGACGGATTCGTCATGAACCCCAATACAAGTCAATGGGTATGGATCCGTTTTCTCTGACACAATCTGACACAATAGAAAACGGATCCGTCCCCTATTGACTTTTAATGGAGTTCATAGCCTTGGATATGTTAAAGATAATACAACCGGATCCGTTCATAACGGATGCAGAGGGTTGTATTATCAGGTGGATTATGGGCTACTTTCAAAGAGCAGTTCTAGTTCTGACTTCATGGTATATGGGCCACTTTCCATTTGCATAGTTCACATTACCCCAATTTTAACCATGTTCAACCTACCAGTGAACATGAATATGCCATATTTGTTTCTGTGCCCCTAGCTCTGTATCTAAATACCAAGGGCCAATTCAGATAGATACCCCTGTGGAATAGACTGAATCTACACAGAAATACCCTGATTAGTTATAATTAAAGGGTTGTACAGAATTAGAAAAAATGGCTTCTCTCTTCTAAACAGCATCACTGGAAGAAGGCGTCTATGTTTTACTAATTATGTAGAACCTCTTTCAACCCAAGAACCCAGTAGTGATTGTTGCCAAGGAAATCACACAGTAATTTAAAAATACATACTAATAGTGTCATGTATTAATAGAATATCATTCAGTAGCATAACTAACTTATGTTTTCTTTCTTACAGAATTTCTAAAGGCTCCTCCTCCTCTTCCTCCTCTAATTATTCATCATCGGGTTCCCATTTAGACAGACAAGGTATGACTTTTCTACCATGGATTTATAGTGGGGAGACCTATAAGACCCAGAATGTAGTAAAGACACAGAATCTAGGCATGTTTCAGATTACCATAAGATGACCACATTTTAGCTGCCTTTAGGACCTATGCCACCCACTTCTATGAGACCAAACCCAGATGACCATAGAATATCCATTTGTGATCAAATTTTGGTTGACTTAATGGGTACGTCAGAGTCTGAGTTTCAGCCATCTTAAACAAGGCCCATATGTGAGTTTGTGGTGCTGTCTTCGGATGACAAACCTCCTGGTGATTACCCTCAAAATCATGTAGTAGATCAAGTGTCTCTGCCATGGAGCGTTTTCCCACATTTACTTGCAATCAACCTTGAAGATGTGTATTTGGACAGCTGTCTATGAAAAATGTGATGTTTATATGTAGGAGGGACTGGGTTTAGTAGAACATCAATAGAGGTCACACCTGAAGAATACTTGCAGTAATAAAATAAGAAGCTGATGTCTGAAAATGTGAGTTTCACAATGTTATCACACCACCACATAACCACATTCATGGATCAGCATGGCCCTAAATTCCCAAGCTGTGGCAGTTTAAAATCCAGACATAGAAGGCATTAGGTGTCTTGACTGAAACCTACACCGCTCTCCTCCAGCTCCAAGTTGTATAGAACTGTAATATAACGCCCATAAAAGTCTATGCGGCCATAGTTTATCTCCTCTCATTTCATCCAGAGTTGTACAATGTTCCATTTCTTCTAGGGAAGAATATCTCTCTAGTAGTGTTGAATATTCTAATCGCTAATTTTTATCGCGAATATCGGCACTTTGAGAATTCACGAAAATCTAGAATATAGTGCTATATATTCGCAATCGCGAATATTCTAGTTTTTTTTTTCATCAGTACTACTGCTTCTTGCTTGTGGGCCAATGAGAAGCCTGCAATATCTTTGTCAGAGCTTAGCAACATCCCTAGCAGCAACCAATAGGAAATTTGCCTATCCCTTACTATATAAGAAACTCCCCAGCAGCCATTTTCTGCAGTTTTTTTGCATTTCTGAGAGAGAGAGAGAGAGCAGTGCCATTGCTGTGCTCTGTGCTTTGCTGACTCATCTGGATCCTTATTCAATTACATTAGATAGTTAGTTAGCTCATATATATAATACAGATAGTTAGTGGGAGATAGTCAGTGTAGGTTATATCCTGATATAGTGTAGCTGATAGGTTCCAGTGCAGGGTGTTAGGTAGTGTGATAGGAATTACTGTTTCTCTGCTGTCCATACATGCTACAGACATAGTGCTGTGATGTCACAACAATACGTGCATCAATCAGTAATATCTAGTGTTGGGTGTGAATATTCGAATCGCGAATATCGGCACTTCGAGAATTCGCGAATATTTAGAATATAGTGATATATATTTGTAATTTCGAATATTCTTGATTTTTTTGTCATCCGTAACCTCCCTTCTTGCTTGTGGGCCAATGAGAAGGCTGCAATGTCTTTGCCTGATCCCTAGCAACCAATAGGAAAGTTGCCTAACCCTTACTATATAAGAACCTCCCCAGCAGCCATTTTGTACAGTTTTTTTTAGGTTCTGAGAGAGACAGCAGTGTCATTGCTGTGCTCTGTGCTTTCCACACTACATTAAATAGATAGATAGCTTATATATATAATACAGATAGTTAGTGGGAGGTAGTCAGTGTAGGTTATATCCTGATATAGTGTAGCTGTTACAGTGCAGGGTGTTAGGTAGTTTGATAGGTTCTGCTGTCCATACATACATGCAGACCTGCTAAAATGTGAAGTTTCACGTATTGCGCCAATATATTTGCATCATTAGTGCTGATTAGCGCAATTGCAAATATATTGGAGCACTCTAACTGCATATAAAGCCATTTTTAATGTTCTGCCGTGCCAACCATTTTCTCCAGTCTCAGGAAACTTCTAGCAGCTTGGAAAATGTAGCAAAAGTAACCCATGCATGAATTTCGCACGCATTACACGAATATTACATTGACGAGTTTTCGCAATCAAGAAAATAATCTCAAATTCGCAAATATAGGACGAATATTCGCCAAAATATTTGTGAAGTATCGCAAATTCAAATTTAGCCCCTGCCGCTCATCACTAGTAATATCTACTCAGACGTGATATAATGGGAAGTTGCATGTATTGCGCAAAAATAGTCACATCATTAGTGCCAATTTGCGCAATGATGAAAATAATGACTGGAGATCGTGAATTCTAGAATTCGCGAATTTATTGCGAATATTTTGCAAAAAATTAGTGAAATATCACGAAAATGAATATTGCCTATGCCGCTCATCACTAGTCTCTAGTACAGTGATATATGGAGTGTAAAAGCAGTGATAACAGAGTGTAAAAGCCTCAAAGTATGGAGCCATAGGAACAACATGTTTTACATTACAGGTTCTTTGTGCATGAGTCATTGCATAAGGTTCCAAGGGAAAATAGTCCTAATATAGACTTTGTGAAGATTTCTTCTGTGCAGGGGAATGTTAATAGGCATATGGCCATATTATGGCTCCGTACAAGCTCTAAGTTGTAGAGAACCATAATACAAGTTCATAGGGCCATACTGTACTTTTATATGTTTGCGATTTTCTATGCTGCTCTATTGCTATTTTCATCTCCATAGATCTAAGTTCTAATATTCTTCTAATTATATTTTTGCAGCTTGGTGATAAATAATCACATAAAATTAGGCTGCTTTTCTGTACAGAAGTAAAACCCATTAACTGAAATACTGTGTATTTTATTCAATGCAGGAGGTTCCCCCCATGTGAGAATCCGGACTGAGGATGCTGATGGGCGAGTGATCAGCACACGTGACCAATACCACCAATCTGGACACAAAATGTAAATGGCTTTCCGCTCCCACGCTAGCAATACTTCCGAGTTCTAGTTCTAGAAATGCTCCGTTCTCTAAGTCTATCAAGAAACCAATAGAATGCTTCAGAACCAAAAAAGTGTTTCCTCCAATATAATCTGATTCATGAGTCACTTTAAAGGCATTGTCTATCATCCATGTCCATACTCCCTTTTATGAAATCCTCAATGGAGGGGTCCTCTGTTCATGATCCTCATCTATAGACCAAAGTAGAGTAATTGCAAAGAGCATCTCTCACTTTGGAGGACCTGTCCTTTTCTGCATCACACAGAGAATGTATTCATTTGAATGTGCACTGTGTAATCCTGCATTTCTCCTTGGCTGGCACTGCAGAAAAATACTTTATCAGGATTCCCAGATTACAAATAATCGCTCAAGGTGCCCAGCAGGGGAACATTTGGAAATAATCTTGTAGTCAAGAGGCCCTTATAACCAGCCTTGTCCAAAGTTAAATTATCAAACCAAGCATGTCATATAAACACAGATACACTCATTTATCCACAGCTGTCTTCATAATGTAATGCCACATTGTCTGTTCTTTGGCTGATTGGTTCGTTGCTATGTATACTTCTTTCGGTAGGCAGGATTCTGTTTGAAGTCTTTAATAAAGCTTTGCTATGTGAATTTCATCCAGTATTCTGATTAGAGTATTTATTGGGCAGTTTGCCAGTATTCTCATCCATCCATTTTATCTTGTGTAATATAAAACTGTCAATGTGGGAAAAGAGGAGTCAGAGGAGTTTAGTTAAATTGTGCCCACAATCATATACAGTGATCCTGTCACGGCTGAGAATGGGGGAAACCCTCAGCCGGGCGATGTCTCTCTGAAGGATAGCTGTTAAGCCAGGACAAGAATCAGGGAGCTGGTCACCTCCTATCACATCCCTAATTCTGACCCTGTCTCCTAGCCGTATGAGCCGACCCTGATGGTGGGAGGGCTCATACACTGGAACCTGTAATTCCTACTAGCCCTCAGGGTGGCCCTGAACTAGGAGAAGGGTGAGACGACCTGTTCCTCCTTGACACGGAGCAACAGGAGTCTCACTGCCCAAGCTATAAAGGAGAAGGGGAACATATACAGACATATGGTAATGGCAGGTAGTAGAAACTAGTATCACACCTACCTGCCACAGACACACAGCCTGGAACCCGTGCACAAGTGCTGCAGTCCACAACAACATAGACGGACACAGCACACACCAAACATCACACAGGAACCCAGGAACCATACGCTGCAATAAACATAAAGAGACACCACTAGACATAACATAACCTAAGATGATCCATGTCTAAACATAAGTTTTATGACCACAAGGGTGGCCCTCACTGGCAGATGGTATAAGAAACCAGGAGGGTGCCTCCAGCTTACAAACAAGGCTGGAGTACCCCTCAGACATCAGGTCTCAACTGAGGCTTTATAGCCCAAAGTAGCCACACCCATACTCAGACACACCCAGTGTTCACACACAGAAGGGAATTAACCCTTCTCACACCAGGGAAGGGAAGACAGCCACTTAAAGAGAAACGCACACCAACACACTCACCTGATACCGCCGGCAACGGCATGCGTGGCAACCATGTCCTGTGGAACAGCCAGCAGGCCGAGACACTGCCACCACATGCACATAACACCAGACATTGCCGCGGACAACCACAAGTGAAGGGAGATGTCACTGTGCATACAAACATAACCTCGTGCACAACAAACAGACATACAAAGTGCATAGACAGAACTACAAAGTGCATACGTACACACACACCCAACCAGGTGTAACCGCATGCACTTGACAGCAGGCTGCCTAGCAACAGCTCAGACTGCCACACTGCCAAGTACCAACCATGTTGCCAGCGGCAACCACACGTGAGGCAACATATAAACACAAATTGCCATAGGCAACCGCATGCATAGACAGTGAGCAGCCCAGCAAGAAGCTCAGGCTGCTACACTGCCAAGAACACCATGTTGCCAGCGGCAACCGCACGTGAGGCAAAACACTCACAGCTGCGGTGAACAACCAAATGACCGCTGACAACTGCAAGCAGACTCAAAGAGTCATGACCATGACCATGGGTCGTGACAGATCCCTTAAGATACAATGGCCTCAGGATACAATATTTTCAACATACAATGGTCTGTTCTGGGCCATCGTAAGGTGAAACCAGACTCAACATACAATGTCTCAGACCCAGATCCAACCAATCAAGGCCACTTCTCTGGTAAAATAGCTGGATTAGTTGCTAGTTATCAGCTATCCCTGACTGGTATATGCAAGAACTTGATTTATCTGTCTTAGTTATCTGCTTATTTTTCTTAATTCTTCATTTTCTCTAATCTTGGATGACATTTTGGGGCCCTGGAACAGATTACTCAACTTACTATGGTTTCAACATACAATGGTCGTCCTGGAACCAATTAATATTGTAACTTGAGGGACCACTGTACTTCTATTTAGATCAAACTAAAGTTATAGGACTGGTTCACACTTGATTGTATTTCAAGAAAAATTCAAATGGCATGGCAAGCCAGGAAGTAAAATCTAATCTGCATTAGTGCATTGACAAGACCATCTGGCATGGATTCTTAATCCAGTGTCAGATAGCTGTAGTATGGACACATTTCAGGAGCCATATTACAGCTTCAACACCAGACCACATGTGGCTCCAAGAAGCCACGCTTTGCTCACCATAGAATATTGTGAGATCTAAGTTTACTTCAATAGCACCATAGGGGAGGGGCTAGGTGTTATGGCTATAATACGATCCCTGAAATATTGCGCTTTTGCAGCCATCTAAAATTGTCATATCTTTAAATGGTCAACAGTTTAGCCAATTAGTGACCGCCTATACGCATTTTACGGTGGCCACAAACACAATTGCCTTTTTATGGCAATGCAGGTTTAGCCTGGTATAGGTGTCCTGGGTGTCTGTTTGTTTAGTGACAGCTGGACACCTGCTATAATGGCTAGGATCAGCGAAATCTCTGATCCCAGATGCCACAGTCAATAGTGACAGCAGCATGAAAGTCGTTTCCGAGAGATCGGGCTCACTCCACAGCCATGTGGCAGCTGTGGGGTCTTGCTTCTGTTTATGCCCATTAGCCAGTGCCAGAGACCAGATGTTTGGCCTAAAAGACTGCCTGTCAGTTTCCTACTGACAGCATACTACACTGTACTACATAAGTAGTACAGTGTATTATATAAGCAATCGCATGTGAAACTCATCTTTTAAGTATAAAAATATAAATTTAAATTTTATTTTAAAAAAAATCCCCAAGTTACATAAAAAGGAATCTAGAAAAAAAAAAAAGCTTTAAGATGGGGAAAAAAATGTGAAATCCCTTCCATTTATTTGGTATTGCCAAATTCATAATGACCTGACATAGTAAAAAAACCTCTAAAAATGTTAGAATTCATATTTTTGGCTTATATGCCACACAAAAAAGAATTTAAAAAAATCTAAAGATGCTCCAAAATGGTGCCAATGAAAACTACAAATCATAGTGCAAAAATAAAGCCCTCACACAGCTCTTTCAAAATATATATATTTTTTTTATGGGTCTTGGGTAGGGTTGAGCGAACCCGAACTGTAAAGTTCGGGTTCGTACCGAACTTTAGGATTTTTGGACCCCGGACCCGAACCCGAACATTTCAGTAAAAGTTCGGGTTCGGGTTCGGTGTTCGGCGCTTTCTTACTCCTATTTACAACACTCAATTTTGTTGCATGTGAGCCAGGATACAGGAGTCCAGCCGTACTTCAGGTAGGAGACACCGTTGACACAATACCATATCCCCCTCTGGCATTCCTAACCTAGTACGTGTGCTCATACCATCTTAAAGGGCCCTTCTACAGTACCTGCACAAGCTGCAACTGGCGTCACGAACTTAGTTCCACCTAAATCTGACCCACTGCATAGCAGCCCCATTGACCCAGTGTCCTGCTCGTTGTATCAAGTGGCGTCACGAACAGGATAGGATTGATATTGTGTGTCCATCCTTAAACAGCAGAACCGCATTTAATTGCGCCAAAAAACGGACTTAAAACCGCATGCTGCACAGTATAACAATCAGGGCTGAAGATTGTACCAAAACCGCTTAAAAAGTGATTGTCTTACTTGTATTGCCGTGCCAAGGAGAGCGCTGCACGTGCGCTGCGGCACTTGAAGAGTTAATTCGGCATTGTGGAGATTCGCCATATTCGTTCCAAGATGGTGCTGCATCTTCATGCTGAAAGACAAAGAAATCAAGAAACGCCCTCCTAGGAGCGCAAAAATGAGGAATACGCCCCCCAGAAGCGGGAAAATATGACTACACCCCCTCAGGAAAAGCACGAAGATATCGAATACGCCCCTTCAGGAGTGGGAAACTTGGAGAACGCCCTCTATGGACTTATCTATGATCAGGCCAGAGGTGATAAAAACTTCGCCCTCTGTGCCCCTCCTTTAGTGTTAGCAATCAGCGTGTGCCGGAGCACAGTGAAGATGGCCTATCCAAGACCAAGGTGGAATGCCATGTCCATTGCTGGGGAAGAAGTGTACCCAGAACAGCCTATGGAGATCCGGGTCTCCCAGCTAATCCAGAGACGCGGACCCTCAGCTCTTGCTGCCCGACAGGAGGCCGTGGATACCCCTGCGCTGCAGACCCCTGCTGCATCTAGCTTACCTGAGCTACCGGAGATGTCTGAGGAGAGCGATGAAGTACCGGTTCCTGACAGCAGTGTCCCAGACTTGGTAATCGAGTACCAAGAGGCCGTGGATCCCTCCGCTGTGTACAGTGCACCCGCAGAAGCTGACGAACCTGTCCGGATGGATGTGGACGTTGTACCCGCTCCCGCAGAGGCCGTCGCTGACGTCACCCCTCCAGCAAAGAAGAAGGCCGCGATCCAGGTGGCGCCTGAATCCGGAGAGGACCAGCGGAGGACACTGGAACCGGCCACCCGGCCACGACATCAGGTAGGAGCTACCCCGCTCCCTGAGGCCCAGGCCCGGTCCATGTCCGCTCTATCGCCATGTCCAGAGACCCCATCACTGCCAATCAACCTGAGGCCTACCAAGCCACAGCCACCTACTGGTGCGGTGGAGGCGGCCAGGGATTCCACTCCACCGACCAGCTACAGCCAGCTCAGCAGCCTCAATCCAGAGATACCCCATGAGATCACCGCATTTGCCCAGACGGCTTGGGAATACAAGTCGGCCGTAGAAGAGTGGGTGAAGGAGGTCCTTGACAGCCCCCAGTCCGGAGAACCCGTCCTGACCCGACGTACCGGAACCGTCCTGTGGTTTTCCGTGGAGCGCAGTGTGGGTTTCCTCCAAGATAACCATTCAGGCAGAGAAGTGTTTGTGGGCTGCAGGTCAGTTAAACGCCACTACTTGCCCCAGGAGAGGCACAACTTGTACATTGGGGACCAGGTTGAGTATACCCCCATGCGGTCCATCCAAGGACTATTTGCTGTTAGAGTCACCCTGCTCCAGAAACCTCTCTCCCCTGCCATCACCCCAGAGACCTGGCAGGAAGATCCAGGCTCTGTGGCAAAGACAAGATGCCTGCAGGAGACCCCAGATGGCCGGCTGGTATTCAAAGAGAAAGCCGAACCAGCCCCAGCACCTCTCATTCCAGATTTGTCACCTCCACCAACCCTGAGGGTAGGACAGATAAATAATTCAGTCCTAACCTTTAACCCTAAGGTGCAGCCATGTTTCATACCCCCCTATGTGCTCCCATGGAAGCAGTCCCAGTCAACTGTTCCAGCACTCCCTGAGCCACTGAAGCCAGAAGTTCTTCCCCTTCCTGCACCGGCTGTGGATCCCGGTTTGCAGCAAGCTACGGCTACATTCTCCAGGCTGGCTGTACTTTCAATACCTACTGTCACAGGTAGAGGTCGCTGGCGTACCACAGTCAATACCACCTTAAGCCTCCAGCAGAGGCAAGATGTCCCTCTCATGAGGTTCAGCAGCTCCAGTAGTGACGAGGAGCTAGACACCTACCTGTAGGGTGTCCACAACATAAAGAAAATATAACAGATAACATTGTTCTGGGAGCCACGCCATGGACCTGACGGGTGAGGACCTGTTGGCATGTTGTGCTATTTTAACCGTTTGTGTTCCAGGTTGCCATTGTTTTGTCCTCATCCAGATGGTCATGTCAGTAAGGACTCCCCCCCATCAGCACTTTAACCCCTTCAACTCCAAGTTAACCGTTTTATCCCCTTTCTCAGGTTACCTGATAGCCTGCTGCTATTTTATGACATTTTAACCCTTTGGATTACAATTGACTCTTTTGCCCTGTGGATTGCAAAGGAACTTTTATCAGATTCCAGAGGATTCAACTTTAAGCACTTCCGGGAATACGGACTCAAGTTATTGTTGAGCCTATCCCTTACACTTATAAAATTTGCACTATTTTATAAAATGTTGGCAACATAAAAGCTTGCACTTAATTGTCATGCTATTTAATAATTTATGCCATTGTAGCCAGTTTACAAATGTTATGTAATGTTCAAGATATCCTGCCCATTGTGTGTATTATCGTTCCAGGTGCCACAATGTGAATTTATGCACTGTTCCAAATGATTGCACTTAACCATTGCACTTAACAAAAAATGTATCAACTTACCTAAAGTGTGCCTTTTTAACAGCTCTTGTTCTCTCCCCCTTATACGGACTGTCATCATACGGACGTTGTACACCAAAGGCCTACACCCGGTGAAGTATACCCATAGGTACCCAGGGTAGGACCAAATGGTAAGTCCTGACAGGTCCAGGTTGTTATACAGGTGCCCCTGCTGCTTCGGGAATCGTTAGAAGCCCTAGGCTGCTCCTTCCTGCTTGTTAAATGTTCCGGATTGTTCCCATCCGGAGGTGTCTCATTTCCAGGAGATCCATGGGAACGTACTGCCCTCCTCCTGTGACTAGCCAGAAGACACGGAGACGATACATACCTCCCCTTCTGAGCTTTTGCCTAAGGTAAGGCGCCTCAAACCTTAGAGACACAATTTAGCTTCCTCAAAGACATCATAGTGATCGTGCTATAAGCCAAATTTCTTCAGGCTATGATGCAGGGAAAGGAAAACAGGATAAAGCCACCCTTCTATTTGCAGGCTTTGCATTACACAATGGTGGGATTACGGAGTAAAGACACCCCCATGCTTTCTTTGATGTTTAAAGGATCCAGAACATACAAAGTCAGTCAGTAATGTTTGCTTTGTGCAGTTATAGGTTACCTGGTTATACCAAGATAAGGAAACTGTGTGTTGGACACCTTATGCTAGTGGGCAGGAACCTCGAGGAAACCGTTATATGTTTTGTCTATGTAATGTCTTATATGTAAATTCATGCAGCACTTTGTATTAATTGGGTACCCAGAGCTATTCCTCACCGCCTAATATACGCCGAGGACGGCTTCACTTAAAGTAAGCGGGTATGTAACATCCCAGAGTATGTCACTAAACTCTCTTCACCCAGCTTCATTATGTTAAGATGTGAATGTGTTAATATCCTATGTAATCTGACATTGTATTTATCTGTATTGAATATATTTGCTGTAATTCCAAATGTACGCCAGCAGGTGGCAGCAATATGAAGGCAAACCATGGTTAGAGTTAGACCTAGACTGGAATATACCATTCCAGGCTAGCTTCCCCCATCTGAGGAGGAGTGGAATGTTCCCAGATCCTACTTCAGAGGGAGGACTGAAAGTTCTAGGCAGTGTACCAGCCACCCCCTGTTGGGGTAGGCTGTGTGAATAGGAGCTCCCAGAAAACAGGGATCCCAACCAAGGATTCAGGCCTAACCTGAGGCCCAAAGCAACCTTCCCAGCCTGAGTTCCTTACCTCAGCTGGATGATAAAGAAAGCAGCAACTTCAGAACTTCTAGATCTCCAGGACGAAACCATCATTCCCTGCGAGCAGTCCTGTAAGTAACAGATTCCAAATACAAGGAGAAGATAAGTACCTCCATAGCTAGTCAGGCCCAAACCAAGCAGTACCCAAGACAGAGCAGAAGACAGATACCTGCCAGATCTACAGGCTTATGTACTAGATGCAGAATATATATATATAATTCCTGCCACATATTGCCAACACCTGCTGGGACCCAAGACTATTGCTGTAAATTGTATGGATCTAAAGCTGCATATAATAACATCAAGTAAAGACAAGTTGGACCCTATTCTCTGTGTGGAATTCCATCATTCCTCTATTACTCCTATTTACAACACTCAATTTTGTTGCATGTGAGCCAGGATACAGGAGTCCAGCCGTACTTCAGGTAGGAGACACCGTTGACACAATACAGAGACCATATCCCCCTCTGGCATTCCTAACCTAGTACGTGTGCTCATACCATCTTAAAGGGCCCTTCTACAGTACCTGCACAAGCTGCAACTGGCGTCACGAACTTAGTTACACCTAAATCTGACCCACTGCATAGCAGCCCCATTGACCCAGTGTCCTGCTCGTTGCAGATGGACAAAGGGGGCAACTGTATGAAATGGATGGACAAAGGGGTCAACTGTATGGAATGTAAGGACACAGGGGGCAGATGTAGCAGAGCTGAATAAGCTGCTGTTCAGCCACAGTACTAATGGTGAAGGAAATAGACGGATTTAGCAGAGATGTATATGTGGCGGTTTAGAATCAATGCGGGTGAAAGATAGAATCAGATGTAGCAGTGCTGAATAAGCGCTGTTCAGCCACAGTACTAATGGTGAAGGAAATAGACAGATTTAGCAGAGATGCGTATGTGGCGGTTTAGAATCAATGCATGTGAAAGATAGAATCAGATGTAGCAGAGCTGAATAAGCTGCTTTTCAGCCACAGTACTAATGGTGAAGAAAATAGACGGATTTAGCAGAGATGTGTATGTGGCGGTTTAGAATCAATGCATGTGAAAGATAGAATCATATGTAGCAGAGCTGAATAAGCGCTGTTCAGCCACAGTACTAATGGTGAAGGAAATAGACGGATTTAGCAGAGATGTGTATGTGGCGGTTTAGAATCAATGCATGTGAAAGATAGAATTATATGTAGCAGAGCTGTATAAGCGCTGTTCAGCCACAGCACTAATGGTGAAGGAAATAGACAGATGTAACAGAGATGTATATTTGGTGGGTCAGCATCAATGCTGATGGAAGAGAGAAACAGATGTAGCAGAGCTGTATACGAGACTGTTCAGCCACAGTGCTGGTTGAAGAGATAAACAGACAGATGTAGCAGAGCTGTATATGAAGCTTTTCAGACACAGTGCTAGTGGGGGAGTAGAATAAAGATGTAGCAGAGCTGTATAGGAAGCCATTCAGCCAAAGTGATGTTAGGGGACTGGAGTAGCCACATGTAGCTGAGCTGTATATGCATCTATACAGATACATAGTGTAAGGTGTATACACAACTGCAGTACAGCTATAATGGAAACAAATCTGCATCAGTGCTGGTGGGTGGGGGATGGTTGTGTTTTATGGGAGACAAAAGCACAGATTAGAACTCTACTAGCTGACAATCTTTTGAGCTAATGTATAATATGGAATTATATTTTTTGATAAACAAAATGGGTTTGTAAGAGATCAGACAGAGATTTTGTGTGTAAAACTGCAGAACAGCCACATGTTCCTGTACACTGAGCTCACTTATCACAGCTCTCTGATTCCCCAGCAGGGGGAGGGGACTCACACACACTGCAGGCTGCCAGACTGATGACTCATAGTCTTCACATGAACTAGCACGCAAGGACTGAGTTCTCAGTGTGATGTCATAAGGAGGTGTGGCCGGCCTTCACTCTAGCTGCCTAAGCCCGCCCAGCCTTAGCTGCAGAAAACCAGGAAGTGAACAGCAGAGTGACTGCAGGTGAGGACGAATTTGCAAGATGAGAATACCCCTTTAATACATTTGGGTTAGATTCAGAGATTTGAAATACCGCCATTTGGGGCACCAATCTTTAATTCAGGCCTACTGTGTGTCACGCTGTGTGAGATAGGGCTTATATTTTTTCATTAAAAAAAAACACCCTTTTTGGGTCAAAATACACAATATTTAAGGCCTTGCAGCATAAGCACGTTTTAAATTCCTGGGTTATATACTGCTGCCATATTGAGTTATTAAACAAGCACCCGTTTGTGCAAAAAAAGTTTATTTGGCAGCCTTTGCTGCATATGTCATTGCGAGATACACCCTTAATACATTTGGGTTAGATTCAGAGATTTGAAATACCGCCATTTGGTGTACCAATATTTAATTCAGGCCTATAGTGGTTCAGGCCGTGTGAGATACACCCTTTACATACAAGGGTTTGATTCATGCTTTTGAAATACAGCCATTTTGGGCAAAGAAATCTTTAATTGAGGCCTACAGTGGTTCAGGCGGTGTGAGATACACCCTTTACATACAGGGGTTTGATTCAGGCATTTGAAATACAGCCATTTTGGGCAAAGAAATCTTTAATTGAGGCCTACAGTGGGTCAGGCCGTGTGAGATACAACCTTTATATACAGGACTTATATTGTTTCATTAATAAAACACCCTTTTTTGATCAAAATACACAATATTTCAGGCCTTGCAGCATAAGCAAGTTTGAAATTCCTGGGTTATATACTGCTGCCATATTGAGTTATTAAACAAACACCCGTTTGGGCAAAAAAAGTTTATTTGGCAGCCTTTGCTGCATATGTCATTGTGAGATACACCCTTAATACATTTGGGTTAGATTCAGAGATTTGAAATACCGCCATTTGGTGCACCAATATTTAATTCAGGCCTACAGTGGTTCAGGCCGTGTGAGATACACCCTTTACATACAGGAGTTTGATTCAGGCACTTGAAATACAGCCATTTTGGGCAAAGAAATCTTTAATTGAGGCCTACAGTGGTTCAGGCCGTGTGAGATACACCCTTTACATACAGGGGTTTGATTCAGGCATTTGAAATACAGCCATTTTGGGAAAATAAATCTGTAATTGAGGCCTACAGTGGGTCAGGCCGTGTGAGATACACCCTTTACATACAGGGGTTTGATTCAGGCATTTGAAATACAGCCATTTTGGGCAAAGAAATCTTTAATTGAGGCCTACAGTGGTTCAGGCCGTGTGAGATACACCCTTTACATACAGGGGTTTGATTCAGGCATTTGAAATACTGCCATTTTGGGCAAAGAAATCTATAATTGAGGCCTACAGTGGGTCAGGCCGTGTGAGATACACCCTTTACATACAGGGGTTTGATTCAGGCATTTGAAATACAGCCATTTTGGGCAAAGAAATCTTTAATTGAGGCCTACAGTGGGTCAGGCCGTGTGAGAAACACCCTTTACATACAGGGGTTTGATTCAGGCATTTGAAATACTGCCATTTTGGGCAAAGAAATCTTTAATTGAGGCCTACAGTGGGTCAGGCTATGTGAGATACACCCTTTACATACAGGGGTTTGATTCAGGCATTTGAAATACTGCCATTTTTGGCAAAGAAATCTATAATTGAGGCCTACAGTGGGTCAGGCCGTGTGAGAAACACCCTTTACATACAGGGGTTTGATTCAGGCATTTGAAATACAGCCATTTTGGTCAAAAAAATCTTTAATTGAGGCATACAGTGGGTCAGGCCGTGTGAGATACACCCTTTACATTCAGGGGTTTGATTCAGGCATTTCAAATACAGCCATTTTGGGCAAAGAAATCTTTAATTGAGGCCTACAGTGGTTCAGGCCGTGTGAGATACACCCTTTACATACAGGGGTTTGATTCAGGCATTTGAAATACGGCCATTTTGTGGAAAAGAAATCTATAATTGAGGTATACAGTGGGTCAGGCCGTGTGAGATACACCCTTTACATACAGGTGTTTTATTCAGGCATTTGAAATACTGCCATTTTGGGCAAAGAAATCTATAATTGAGGCCTACAGTGGGTCAGGCCGTGTGAGATACACCCTTTACATACAGGGGTTTGATTCAGGCATTTGAAATACAGCCATTTTGGGCAAAGAAATCTTTAATTGAGGCCTACAGTGGGTCAGGCCGTGTGAGATACACCCTTTACATACAGGGGTTTGATTCAGGCATTTGAAATACAGCCATTTTGGGCAAATAAATCTTTAATTGAGGCCTAGTCTGGTTCAGGCCGTGTGAGATACACCCTTTACATAATGTCATTCAATTGAACTATTAATTAAACACCCATTTAGGGCTAGATCCTAAATTCGAAAAATATGAGGAGAGCGTCAAATTAGGGACGTGGCCCAATTTGTGGTAATGCTGGCGGAGCTCCTGTTGCAGGGAGAGGACGTGGTCGATCTGTGCCAGCTACATGCACAAGTGAAACCCCTTCCTCAGGTGCGAGTAGGCGACAGAACCTGCAGCGGTATTTGGTCGGGCCTAATGCGGCTCTACGAATGGTGAGGCCTGAACAAGTACAGATGATTGTAGATTGGGTTGCTGAAAGTGGATCCAGTCAGCCTCAAGCCTGGCCTGGTGGTGTGCGATAATGGGCGAAATCTCGTAGCAGCTCTGGGACTAGCCAGTTTGACGCACATCCCTTGCCTGGCGCATGTGCTGAATTTAGTGGCACAGAGATTCCTTAAAACTTACCCCGAAATGTCAGAGCTGCTGCTGCATAAAGTGCGGGCCGTCTGTGCGCGCTTTCGGCGTTCTTACCCTGCTGCTGCTCGCTTGTCAGCGCTGCAGCGTAACTTTGCACATGCTGGCCAGACTGTGCGAGCAGCAGCAGGCGATAGTGGAGTCTCGCACGGGTGAGTCGCTCGGCGGAACAGCACCACTTCACCACCAATGACTGGGCCTCCATGCGAGACCTGTGTTCCTTGTTGTGCTGTTTCGAGTACTCCACCAACATGGCCAGTGCCGATAATGCTGCTCTCAGCGTTACTATCTTACTTCTATGCCTCCTTGAAAAAACGCTCCTGGCGATGATGGAAGAGGATGTGGCACAGGATGAGGAGGCGGAAGAGAGATAATTTCGTAGGGTTTCCGGCCAGTCATTCCCAAGTTCCTGCACCCACAAACCCAAGGTACACAATTGTCCAGCCAGGGCACAGTTCTGGAGGATGACGAGGTGGAGGATGAGGAGGAGGAGATGGAGCAGGCGGAACCATGTTCACAGCAGGGTGGCACCCAGACCAGCTCATGACCATCACTGGTGTGTGGATGGGGGAATACAGAGGACACAGGGTGTGATGTACCACTGCTATACCTAGTAGGCCAGTAAAAAAAAAAAAAAAATTGTAATTTACATTTTAGGGTGAAATTAACAAATTTTTGGGTGTGATTGTCCAGCTAGGGCACAGTTCTGGAGGATGAGGAGGTGGAGGATGAGGAGGAGCAGATGGAGGAGGAGGAACCATGTTCACAGCAGGGTGGCACCCAGACCAGCTCATGGCCATCACTGGTGCGTGGATGGGGGGATACAGAGGACACAGACGATACACCTCCCACAGAGGACAGCTTTTCGTTGCCTCTGGGCAGCCTGGCACACATGAGCGATTACATGCTGCAGTGTCTCCGCAATGACCGCCGAGTTGCCCACATTCTAACTTGTGCTGATTACTGGGTGGCCACGCTGCTGGATCCCCGTTACAAGGACAACGTACCATCCTAAATTCCGTCACTGGAGCGTGATCGTAAGATGCGCGAGTACAAGCGCACGTTGGTAGATGCGCTGCTGGTGGCATTCCCACCTGACAGTGGGGGCACAGTGGAAGCACAAAGCAAAGGCAGAGGACGAGGAAGAGGTCGCCAATGCAGCTGGGGCACCGCCAGCACCTCAGAAGACAGGGTTAGCATGGCCGAAATGTGGAAAAGCTTTGTCAGTACGCCACAACAATCAGCACCACCAGCTGATATGGAATGTCTTAGCAGTAGGCAGCATTTCACCAACATGGTGGAGCAGTATGTGTGCACACGCCTACACGTACTGAATGACGGGTCTGCCCCCTTCAACTTCTGGGTCTCCAAATTGGGCACATGGCCTGAGCTTGCCCTTTACGCCTTGGAGGTGCTGGCCTGCCCTGCAGCCAGTGTATTATCTGAATGTGTGTTTAGCACGGCAGGGGGCGTCATCACAGACAAGCGCAGCCGCCTCTCCACAGCCAATGTGGACAAGCTCACGTTCATTAAAATGAACCAGTCATGGATACCTCAGGACTTGTCCGTGCCTTTTGCAGAATAGACATGTATACTGGCACTAACCAGACATTGTTATACTGCAGCACAATTGCTCATTCGTGTATTTTGGATATTTCACACTCTTTTAGAGTGTAACCTAATTTTATTTAAAAAAAAATTAAACCAAAAACCTGTGTTGGCTACCTCATCCTCCTCCACCGCTGTTTCCACCTACACCGTGTCATTTACTTTTTCGGGTGAAATTCACCAATTTTTGGGTGTGATGAACCACTGCTATACCTATTAGACTGGTAAATAAATGAACTAAAAAAATTGTCATTTACATTTTCTGGTGAAATTCACCAATTTTTGGGTGTATAGTACCACTGCTATACCTAGTAGGCCGGTTAAAAAATAAATAAATTGTCATTGATATTTTTGGGTGAAATTCACCAATTTTTGGGTGTATACTGTGGACTGTGGCTGTGGACAGGCAGCTTCGCTTGTCTGTGATGACGCCCCCTGCCGTGCTAAACACACATTCAGATAATACACTGGCTGCAGGGCAGGCCATCACCTCCAAGGCGTAAAGGGCAAGCTCAGGCCATGTGCCCAATTTGGAGACCCAGAAGTTGAAGGGGGCAGACCCGTCATTCAGTACATGTAGGCGTGTGCACACATACTGCTCCACCATGTTGGTGAAATGCTGCCTCCTGCTAAGACGTTCCATATCAGCTGGTGGTGCTGGTTGTTGTGGCGTGCTGACAAAGCTTTTCCACATTTCGGCCATGCTAACCCTGCCTTCTGAGGTGCTGGCGGTGCCCCAGCTGCGTTGGCGACCTCTTCCTCGTCCACTGCCTTTGCTTTGTGCTTCCACTGTGCCCCCGCTGTCAGGTGGGAATGCCACCAGCAGCGCGTCTACCAGCGTGCGCTTGTACTCTCGCAACTTACGATCACGCTCCAGTGACGGAATTTAGGACGGTACGTTGTCCTTGTAACGGGGATCCAGCAGCGTGGCCACCCAGTAATCAGCACAAGTTAGAATGTGGGCAACTCGGCGGTCATTGCGGAGACACTGCATCATGTAATCGCTCATGTGTGCCAGGCTGCCCAGAGGCAACGAAAAGCTGTCCTCTGTGGGAGGTGTATCGTCTGTGTCCTCTGTATCCCCACATCCACGCACCAGTGATGGCCATGAGCAGGTCTGGGTGCCACCCTGCTGTAAACATGGTTCCTCCTCCTCCATCTCCTCCTCCATCTCATCCTCCACCTTCTCATCCTCCACCTCCTCATCCTCCAGAACTGTGCCCTGGCTGGACAATCACACCCAAAAATTGGTTAATTTCACCCTAAAATGTAAATTACAATTTATTTATTTTTTACTGGCCTACTAGGTATAGCAGTGGTACATCACACCCTGTGTCCTCTGTATCCCCCCATCCACACACCAGTGATGGCCATGAGCTGGTCTGGGTGCCACCCTGCTGTGAACATGGTTCCGCCTCCTCCATCTCCTCCTCCTCATCCTAGTAGGCCGGTAAAAAAAATAATAATAAGAATTTACATTTTTGGGTGAAATTCACCAATTTTTGGGTGTGATGTACCACTGCTATACCTAGTAGGCCGGTAAAAAATAAATAAATTGTCATTTAGATTTTCGGGTGAAATTCACCAATTTTTGGGTGTATAGTACCACTGCTATACCTAGTAGGCTGGTTAAAAAAAAAAATTGTCAGTTACATTTTCAGATGAAATTCAAAAATGTTTGGGTGTGAAGTACTATACCTAGTAGACAGGTTAAACAATAAAAAAACTTGTCTGTTACATTTTATGGTAAAATTCACCAATTTTTGGGTGTGATGTACCACTACTATACCTAGTAGGCTGGTTAAAAAAATAAAAAATAATTGTCAGTTACATTTTCAGTTGTATAGTACCACTGCTATACCTAGTAGGCCGGTTAAAAAAAATAAAATTGTAATTTACATTTTTGGGTGAAATTCACCAATTTTTGGGTGTATAGTACCACTGCTATACCTAGTAGGTCGGTTAACAAAAAAAATTATTTGTCAGTTACATTTTCAGTTGAAATTCACCAATTTTTGGGTGTGATGTACCACTGCTATACCTAGTAGACAGGTAAAAAAAAAAAAATTGTCAGTTACATTTTCTGGTGAAATTCACCCATTTTTGGGTGTGATGTACCACTGCTATACGGAGTAGACAGTTAACAAATAATAATTTGTCTGTTACATTTTTGGGTGAAATTCACAAATTTTTGGATGTAATATACCCCTCCTCTAACCAAGTTGACAGCTTAATAAATTTCAATAATTTTTATTTAACATTTTAGGGGACAATAAAAATTTTTTTTTCTGTCATAGACCCCTGCTCTACCAAGTAGACAGGTTAATAAATTTCTGTAATTTTTATGTTATATTCCTGGGTTGATATTATACAATTTTAGACGTGAATAAACCCCTGCTCTGCATAGATGACAGGGAATAAAATTTCTGAAATGCTTCTTTAATTGATGCGCGCCACTTCCTTTGATTCAATGCTTAAACTTAAACAAGTTGTTCCACATTTGCACTTCAATAATTTGTTCCACATTTCCGCTATACTCTTTTGGCCAACATTTGGGCCTCAACAGCTTTTCCCTATTTTATGTTATTTTAAGTCATTTCCCTATTCACATTTGTTTGCAGAGCACTTGCCATGCTCTTAACCACATTTTGATCACATTTGCAGCCCTCTAGCTCTTTCCATTAAATTTTTACAGCCATTTTAGTGCTCAAAAGTTCAGCTCCCCATTGACTTCAATGGGGTTCGGGGTCAAATCCGGGTCAAGTTCGGGTCACGAACTCGAACTTTTTTCCGAGGTTTGGCCGAACCCGTTGAACCCAAACATCCAGGTGTCCGCTCAACTCTAGTCTTGGGACATGAAGATGCAAAAATGTTTTACTTAAAGGAGCTTTTACTGTGCAAAAGTAAAACTTAACAAAACCTATAAACATTTAGTATCACTGTTATCGTACTGACCCAGTTATCATGCTAATCATCCTACACAATGACTGCAGTAAAAACATATAAGAGAAACAATACCATTGCTTTTTTTTTTTGCTTATTTGCCAACCATAAAGAGAGAATACAAAGTGATCAAAATGTCTTATGTGCCCTAAAATGCTACCAATGAAAACTACAAGTCATCCTGCTAAAATAGCTCAAACAGCTCTGTTAAATCTAAAATTAAAAAGTTATAGGTGTTTGGATTTGGCATTACATGACTTCTTTATTTCACAAAGAACACTACTCCTGCCCTATGGGTTGAGTATGCAGTGTGGATGTCAAGAATGGTGCTGCGTCCGGAGCAGGAGAGGTAAGTTAATTGTTTTTTAATGTCTGCTCTGAGCCTAGGAGTCTGATCTGAGGTCTGCTTGGGGGTCATTCACATAATGCACTGATCTGAAGTCTGCTTGGGGAGTCATTAACATTGGGGCCCTAATCTGAGGTCTGCTTGGGGACCACATTGGGGGTCTGAATGCGGGGGTTTATTCACATTGGAGCTGTTATCTGAGGTCTGATTGAGGGTCTTATTAACATTGGGGCTCTGAGATGAGGTCTGATTGGGGGTCTTATTAACATTGGGGGGTCTGAGCTGAGGTCTGATTAACATTAGGGGATTGATTGGGGCCCTGAGCTGAGGTCTGATGAAAAATATTTATTTCTTATTTTCCTCCTCTAAAACCTAGGTGCGTCTTACAGGGTGAAAATATATATATATTTTTTTTACTAACTCCCCCTCCCAAAAAAACAAATAAAAAACAAAAAAAACAGATGGATGGTTTTCTGGATATCATTTTTGAGGTCACTCCATGTATTCTACTTCTTGTCCTGGCTCTTTAACTTCCTCCTTTGTTTAAATTTTAGCAGGGCAAACAGCCTCATTTGGCTTTCTCAGTCAGACCATTTACTGAGAGGGAAGTGGAAAGATGACTGAATTGGATAATCACAAATTACACTGATTAATGCCCTGCTCTTCTGTGGGCATCCAACTAGGCCTATCAAGAGAATAATAAAGCTGCCATACTGTTATCCCAATTCTACAAATCTATTATTATACTAATAGATAACATAATATTAGATAATAGATAATATTTCTGTATTGACCGGCGTCACGCAAAGGGAGGGAACTGGGAAGGCCCTGTCCAAGGGAGAGGGAAAGGTGGTGACCCCTGACTCACCTTGCGGCTGGCACCTGACTGCCCTGACGTCCCTAGACGGGTTCCTCACCCGTACGCCGATCACGTGCCTAAACCCTGGCTTTCCCTAGGATGAGCCCTGAGTAGTGAACGGGGCTGTGGGATCACTAGTCCGCACCACTGACACTAAAAGGAAAACACCAAGGAGAGGACAGACAATACAGACAAACATATAATCCCAGGTGGGCGACAACAACAGACCACCAAGGCCCAACAGGGATCCGGAGGGTAATGTTCTGGAACAACAACCAGGGAACACAACTACACAGCTCCAGTGGGTCAGTATAGAAGTCCAGGCAGGAAGCTCTATATCTGGCAACCAGAGAAGTGGGAGATGGGAATATAAGGAGGTTGGGATTGCTGGACAAGAAACAGCTGAGGAGGAGAAGCTACGGATCCCTGAGTGAGCCAAAAAGGGTTGCAAGGCAAACCCAGAACGCTACCATTAATAAACAGCACTGTCTTTAGACATAGAGCGCGCAGCTACCCGCTGCGACTTCCTGACCCCGGGTATAACGGAGTCAGGCGTGGCTCTTGACACCCTCGTGACAATTTCTCTCACAGCAGTGGTAAACATATAATGTGTTACTTATCTGCTGTATAGAGTTTTATCTCTATGTGCTGACTGTTATACAAAGAAAATATTTTGCATTTCATTTTCAACGGTACATAACTGCTGAAATGAAAAAGAAAAAAAAAAGCCGAATTTCTTAAAAATATTTTCTATGAATATTCAGTTTAAAAATGACCCCTTTCTGAAAGAAGTGTCCCTATGCACTGTCTCTGCATATGTCACCTGTACGTAATCTTTTTATGATGATAGTGTAACAAGTCACCAATGCTTTTCAAATTCATTCTATCAAAGCGGTCACATGTGGTAAAGACTATAGCCTACTGGTTCTCCTCCAAGAAACATTTATATTGGGTTAATGCATGACGTCATCTCAGAAATAGAAGGGGCTTTATGAAGAGGAAAGAACAAAATCATGACGACTGTGATGACAAAAAAAAGTTAAACAATAGACAACGTAAAATCAATGTTTTTTCCTAATTCCCACAACTTCTCAGTGGTTCTGAGGACAAGAGTGTATCCCACGAAGGGAGTGTAGATGTCATGTTCGTGTTTGTCATACTGTATTGAAGATGTTTTAGCTAATAATAACGCACCTCAGGCGATTTTAGCATCATGATGGAACAGGTTGAACATATGCCGGCACAATGGGATCTTTCATTCAACTATCCAAGTATGACCTGGTTACATTCACTCCCTCCGCCCGCGAAGTTAATCCAGAAGCACTTTAAGTGTACTGACAATTATAGGACTAAGATCGATAATCTGTATGATATTCCTCGCAGGATTGCTCTCTTCACTTTCCCATTAAATGGGGGAAGGGGTGTAACATATATCCATAGGGCCTCATAGCAAAATTCTGACTGGGGCCTGATTCCACCATAAGTAAGAGATGGAAAGGTTTAGATCATTATGGACCTTGTGCCTCTCCTCTTGCTAATGGCTTTTCATTTTATTTGTACTCCACTACCAGATACCCTTCCCCTTGTCCAGCACAATTCTTACTTTTTATAACCCTCCACATAATCTGCAGTTTCTCCCTCCATAATTCACAGTGATTTCTAGCTCATCACTGTAACCTCTTTTACAGTGGAGATGGCTTCCTGCAGATGCAGGGCCCAATAGCAGCCACTATGCCTGCTTAAATGATATGGGGTGTACTCTTTCTCCTTATGGAGAGTGCCTAGTAGGCTAAAGTGGTCTTATAGGCCAGGAAGTTCTTCTCGGGAAAAAGGTATGCAAGCTAGCATAAAAAAGCTGAACTTCTGATGCCACCAGATGTAAGGTAACTATGCTAGTATTCAACAGGTGATTGTTTTTAAAACAGGCCTTGAGGCATAACTTTGATAATAGCTAAAACAGTAAGCCAGTTCTCTCTGCTCTGCACTGATAAGGGGCAATCCCCAAACGCAGCTGTCTGCAGATGAGGTGCTGGCTTAGCAGCTGTCCAGGTTATGCCTCAAGGCCAGTTTAAAAAGATAGAATATTGAGTTGTAGCTACCTTACATCTGGTGACATCAGAGGTTCAGCTTTCTTTCTTTTTTTTTGGAAAGAGAGCTATTTTGCATGCTCAAATGATAATCCATGAACAGGGGTGATCTAGAACAGTGGTTCTCATCCTTTTCATGCGAAGCGAACAGTGATAAATAAGGCTATTCTTATGCTGCTGCCAAAAATAGGCTGTATTCTAAGCCTCTGTCTGCAGTTCTTTCAGATTTGACATCTGTATACTAGGATCTCTCTCTCTCTCTCACTCTCAAAATTTGGTGAACTTCAAGCAAAACAAATCTTGCCTGGTTCGCTCATCTCTATCTCGAAGGTCCCACCAATAGTTATAATTCCTCCTAAAGTGGCCTTGGTAGTAGTAATAGTGTCCCATACAGTGTCCTGAATAGTAACAATGTCCCTCATTGTGCCCAAGAAGTGATAATGTTCCCCATTAGTAGTAGTAATAAATACCACCATATTGTCCCCAGTATTAATAATGCCCACCTATAGTGCCTTAGTACCATAGTACTAATGCGCCCTTAGGTTGGTTTCGTACTGCCTTCTGGCTGGCTGTTCCAGCATAGAATGCTGGGAATCGGATGGACACAAACTGCTGTGCGTAGCTGTATTTGTCTGGCCAATTCTTGGAATATTTGCCGGGTTTCGGCCGGATCACCACTGGACCCCATTATGGTTAATGGGGCCGGACGACATTCTGGCAGTGTCGGATCTGACAGACTGTTCCAGTTGGGAACAGTCTACTGAATCTGTAAACACTAGTGTGAAACTAGCCTTACAGTGCCGCCAGTAATATTAAAAACCCCATAATATGTGCCGGTAGATAAAATGTCCTCTTCTAGTGCTACCTGTAGTACCTATTCCCCACAGTGGTCCACCCAGTTATAATGACCTCCCCTATAGTGACCCAACACCATGCTGTCCCAAGGTGCCAAAGGAATATAAATAATATAGCTGTAATAGAGTCTGTACAGCAAAACCATGTGCCCCAGCCACTTCACCGGTTTTATTAATTTTGCCTGCATCTCCAGCTATGTGGTGCTGGCAAGTTAATATATCTGTAGCAGTTGTGTACAGCACTGGGTTTTGCAGTACAGGTTGCTGACGCCATTTTTAAATAATTCCCGGAGAACCCCTTTAACAGCTTGTGCGTTGTGGTTCCCAGCAGCCAGTTGGGGGACTTGCTTGCGGCTACGGAGAACAGTAAATGAGCTGTTTTTTTTCTTCAGTCCTAGTGTTGGTGCATACTCCTCAGGTCTGCGGCACATACCCCCTGTAGTTCACGTACTATGCCTTGAGAACGACTGATTTAGAAGAACTGAGGTGTACAATGCAACATCAATGGAACCGGAATGTGACTGACATTACATTCGTCCACAAATCAACAGAAAAATTAACTTTTAGGACTATAATTTTCCAGGAAACACATTAGGTGCCAAAGTTGACCTGTTTTATGGAATGGCCTTCTCCTTCCCAAAATAACATAAGAGCCTAGACCACTGAGAACCCTTGTTGATAAGCCCTATTAAGGTATATTGACGTTGATATTGACCTCTCTTCTATGTGCTACAATGGAGGGCTGCTCTGTAAGATGTGCATGGACAGCCATGTATTTAAATGATTGGCATGTAATGCTCCATTTTCACTGCAGAGGAAATCTGTGGGTGGCCATGGCTGCTCTACGTCTACATCATCAGCTGATAGTTGTGCCACCCATTATTTTTTAAAAAAAAAGCCTTTATGAAACAACCCCTTTAAGAAAAGATGTTCTGCAGAAAGAGGTGGTTTGGGAAATGAATTAGGTTAGAAGATCATATACAAATAATGGGGAATATTCAGGGCCATCTGTGGTAGGTGGTGCATTTCTTAGGCAGCAAGAACACTAAAGATAGAGCCCCTGTGTCATGCACTTTCCCTCTCAGTCCTGCACTAAAGGGAATCCATCAGCAGGAGCATTCTTATGCAACCCTACCTAGGGTTGCTTATATGAATGAAACACTACCTTTCTTTAGTAAATATGTGGCTCCATTACCAAGAAATTTCACTTTAAATCAGCATGCAAATTAGTTGTTAGGTGCACTGGGGGGGGGGGGGGATGTCTGATGCCATTGGTGCACCCAAACTCTTTCTCTGCCCTGTCCCTTCTTTGGATTGTTGATTGATAGGGCAATGAATTGGATATATCATTTCACCTGAAATTTAATTCTTGCACGTGCACCGTTCTACAGGGAGGCCAACGTAAAAGTTACTGTTTGCTCCTCCGTAAACAGTTCATGAAACCGTGCTGGTGAGTTCCATCAAGGTCTGGCATGTTCCACCATCTTGTTGGAGCAGGACATTTTTTCTTCTGGTGTTAGTTGATTGTAAAATGATTCAAAGATGTCCAGGTAAATTGTGGTATTGACAGTTGATTTGAAGAAAATTGGGCACACTATTCCTGTTCCTGACACTGTGCACCAAACGCCAGTTTTCTGGTCGTGAAGTGGTGTTTCGTTTGTCAAATTCCCAAGATACAGTACCTTGTATTTTGGGAATTTCTGTAACCTGATAAATGAAACCAAGCTTCGTCCATCATGAAGTACAGCAATGGGTCCAAATGTCTGCCAGCAACCATAATCAGTACCAAGTCCAGTAATTTACGCGTTTAGCTTTCCCAGACTCTTTTAGTTCCTGCACACACGCTATTCGGTACAGTTTCAGGTTCGGAGATCTCAGCACTCGTTGACATGTGATTCGTGAGACACCAACTTGCTGAGGGAGACAGTCTTCCAGTTGATTTTTGGGGCTACTTGCAATCCGCTGCTGAATTTCATGCACAACTTCAGCCACCCTGATCGATGGAGGCCTCGGTTTTTTCATCTTTGCAAAAAAGCCAGTTAGATGCCATTTTTTCGAACCAGATTCTGAATACAACATTTAACTGGTGGTTTTGTTCCTGGATACTTGTCGGCAAAGGTCTCTTGAGTTTCCTTAATCCACCTGCTTCGCTCATAGTCTTCTACAATCACTATTCGCTGTTCCAGGGAGAACACCATCTTTATGGCACAATAGGCCACTTTTAGCAACCCAACACAGCTTAGCTTTCAGGTTAGGCCTCTGAAAAAATGAAAGCTGAGCTCTGATTGGTTGCTATGGACAACTAAGAGAGATTTACTTTTAGGCAATTTGATTTGGAGATATTGGAGGCTACTTTTTATGTGGGCCATCCTATATTTAACATTAGTGCATGCACAGCACAGCCCTGGAAATAAAAACAAGTGTACTGTGCATGCCCTGATGTTAAATCAAACAGTGCATGTGCAAGAGTGCAGGGCCAAGTGAGATCACTTGGCTAATGCAATTCGAGTAAAGGACCGGGTAGAGAAAGGAACGAAGCTTCGGTACACCAAGGACAGCAGATGCACCCTTGGTGCACTTAAAGGGGTTGTGCACCTTTGAGGGGTTTCTGGGTTCTGCAAAGGGAAGCATACTTACCTGCTTCCTGGCGTTGGCTCCTAGTTCCTTCGCTCTACAACCTTGGCTGCTCCACTGGGCTTCCTGGAAGTAAACTTCCTGTTTGACGCGGCTGCAGCCAGCAATTAGCTGTGACCTGCTCTTCTTGAGTCATGACAAATGGTCATGTGACACATGGGGAGCTGGTCACCTCTGCCAGCTATTAGCTGCAGCGGCATCAAAAAGGAAATTTACATTCAGGGAGCCCAGTGGAACAGCTACGGCCGTAGAGCAGCAGTGATTCAGTATGGGGACAAGTGATGGCATAAGGCATACTGAGGAGGAGATCGCTGCATGTAATAGCAGTGGTCTCCTCCACTAGCAAGCAGGCGATTGTTGGGAAGGACAATTGCCTGCTTCACCTGCAGGTGTACTAGGATCATCAGTCTGACTGAGTACGGTATTTTTGCCTTCTCTCATAAAGAAGAATGAGACTTTCACTATAGTGGAATCATCTCATTCCAGGTTGGTCTTTAGATGATTTTTATTTACCATAAGTCCAACTTGATGCAATCGAAAATGTTAAAACATGCAGATTCTCACCCATTAACTTCTCAGTACCGAGTAGGTCATAATGTGCATACAACATATCTAAAGTCATGTGTATCAAATGTATGAGTTCATACTGTCACAATCTTGCGCTGCCTCTTTACATAACTGCTCTTGACTTCCAAACTGGAGATGTGATTGAACAATGGATCACACCTTCATTATGTCATGAGTAAGGTGTCAATTTTGGCTATTAGTATTGGACACTCCCTACCCACAGCTCAGCGTGAGTAATTCTATGAAGAAGCTGGATTATATTATTGAATATGCTTATAGCACACAAAATACTGTATATATGTGTCACTAACAGGTAGCTTCAACTTCACACAGATACCCAAATACATATTGCATATGGGGTTCCAATCCATGTTGTATGGATCTCTGTAACATGGTGTCCATAGTAATCTATGAGCAGATACTGTACCTGCACATGCCTCCAATTTCACTTGTGCTATGTTTCAGTGTATGTCATGCTACAGAAGTACTCTCCTCTATGTACATTGCTTCTAAGGCAAATATGGTACCCCATGGAGGCACCATACCATATGTCGTGACCAGGGTGTTCACTGCTAAAGGGTTAATACTAGGATTTATTGTTAATACGGATAAATTATGAATTACTCAGGTTTACCACTTCTTAATATTTAGTGTGATGACGACTTGTGCACTGTGAATCCCAACAGGAAATATATAGGTGGGAAATAGCTAACCTGGCAGCCGTAGTTTAGATGTTGGGAGACAGGCTGAACCCCCCCCCCCAGGCTAGTGGGTTGAGATCATGCTAGTGAACAGGCAAGAGACAAGCCCTGCTTGTATGTGCTTTTGCTAAGTATGCCTAAATAGATGCCTTATCCAATCGCCTGCTTGCATATCCAGGAAAACACCATGCTTGAGAGTGGAGAACTGCCAGTAAGCAACTTTATTAAGGATTTGTCCCAGAGAGAAAGAGAGTATTGCATATACATACAGGAGGCTGAGAATAATTTTTAAAGCTATATTTGGACTGAGACAGTAAGGTAAATGCAAGTTTATGGCAATAGACTTTACTGCATATAGGGAGGGTTAATTGCTTCTTGCGCCCATGACACTTATGAGACGGCCATCTGGATGCACCCCACAGACTGGGAACTGCAGAAAGTATATTGATAGTTTAAATTTCTGTGGTTGATTTGGGAAGATTGCATAGTGTATCTATGGAGAGATTAAGGGAATACCATCATTGCCACCTCCTATATACAAACTTTAGGAGAATCCTGCTGTGTTATATACCTGAGAATTGTGCCTGCTTTTTTCATTTGTACTGTAACTCCCATCATCTGCTCAGTAAAGAGAGAAACTTAATTTATTGTAATCAAACACGCCTGATCATTGATTCCCCCTTCCATTCGCCGGCCTCTTCACTCACTGCACATGCGGCCTGGGGAGCGCAAGAATGAGAGGGAATTAGCTACTATGATGACTACAGCCACCCTCATTGCTACAACCATGCATATCCTCCACTGCAGCTGCCAACACCCCTTCCCTGTGGGCCGGCACACTGTACATGGCACACAGAATGCCTACAAGCTCTGTACGGAAGCTTAAATTGATGCTCCTGGGCTCCATTGCTAAAAATCAGTTACAGACCTCCACCCTTCATGTGACATTTAAAATAATGGTGTCTTTTGTGGCAGATGGCCCTTTGGTGCAGCTGCTGCCTTTGCATGTCTATAACTATACTCCTGGCTCTATAATACATAACTATACAGTGCTACCACCACCTTTGGCCACTTCCTTGTGGGACCATGGTAAGATTGTAATATCATGTTCACACATGTGGTGTAGCTTCTTTAAAAAAAATAATCCATAATGCAGTGAAAAATCCAACATATGACAGATCTTATTGACTTATATTGGGGCCCATCAGGGTTCCAAACTCAGTCTACAATTGTGTTAATATAATGTCAATGAAATAAAACATAGTAGAGGAAATTTGTACCACTGAATGACCTGCATCTACTCTTGGTTTATACCACTGTACTGTGTGCTCAGGAGTTGGCTTTTTGTGGGAGTGCATTTGGGCCATTTCTTAGTATGGTAATTCACAGGTGCCACTGTTCCATGTCTCCTGGGCTTGGTTACTTGTGGGTATTTATTAGCATCATTGTGTTGGAATTTTTCTTTAGCATATTTCTGCGAGAGTTAATCTCCCTGCTTTATGTGTCTGCACCTGTTTGACTGATGAGTTTGTTAAGTCAGCTATATAGTTCCTGAATTGGGTCCTGCCTCTGGCAGTGCAATCTCAGATTCTGCTTTCAGATTCTGTTGCATCTTTGCATGTTCTACATGTGTCTGGATTCTGGGAAGTCTGCTACATGCGTTGTCTATTTTCTGCATCTGGATCTTCTATGTCTGAACAGCGTCGAAGTTCCTGAAGTCCGTTCCTTAGTCTGTATGTCTGTCTGGGTTCCTGAAGCCCTTTCCTGAAGTCCATGTGTCCAAGTTCTATGTATCTGGAATCTAGGAAGTTTGTTATGGGCGTTGTCTGAATTTGGTCCTAGTTCTGTTTGCTAATGTAATTGCAAGTTCTAGGTTTTGTCTATTTTCTGCATCTGGATCTTTTATGTCTTAACAATGTCCAAGTTCCTTAAGTCAGTTCCTGAGTCTGTATTTCTGCGTTCCTGAAGTCCTTTTCTGAAGTCCATGTGTCCAAGTTCTTGACGCCTGTGTGCCCATGTTCCTATAGTCCATAGCATGTTCCTAAAGTCTGTATGTCTGGGTTTCTGAATTTTGTCTGTCTGCCCAGGGGCGGACTGACAACTCATAGGGCCCCCGGGCAATAGGAGATTATGGGGCCCCTGTGTCCCCGCCCACCCTCAATCCACACCCACACACAGCCCCACCCACATCGCACAGTGTCGGCTTCAGGCTCATGTGGGCCCTTGGGCGATAAAGTCTCAGTGGGTCCCCCTATACAGTGATAATTCTCTGAGTACAGAAAATATAGTAGATGTCCCCTGCAGTCCTATGTAACACCACAGATAACACAGTGATGGCTATCTGAGTACAGAAATTGTAGTAGTGTTACCTGCAGTCCTATGTAAAACTACAGATAACACTAGTGCTGATAATGTGGTAGTGTTACCTACGTCCTTAGGGTGCCTCCCTATTAGTGTTGAGCGAACTTGTGTTTTAAGTTCGATGTCTAAAGTTCGGGTTCAGGTTATCAAAGTATCCCGTTATGGATTCTAAATTCCGTTATGGTCCGTGGTAGCAGAATTACATAACGGGATACTTTGATAATCCGAACCCGAACTTTAGATGCCGAACTTAAAACACAAGTTCGCTCAACACACTTCCCTATGTCTCTCCCACGGACTCCATGCTGGCGGCGCTGCCTCCTCCTTTTCTTCTTGCCTCGCACAGAATGTCTTGATGCATCTGCGTCAAGACATAGGAACACTGTGGGCATGGTGATGGTGACACACAGGGACAGAGAGCCACAGACACACACACACACGGAGAGCCACAGACACACACACACACATGGAGAGACACAGACAGACACACACACGGAGAGACACAGACAGACACACGGAGAGACACACACACAGAGACACAGACACACACACACGGAGAGACATAGACACACATACACACAGAGAGCCACAGACATACACACACACGGAGAGCCACAGACATACACACACACGGAGAGACCCAGAAACACACACACACACGGAGAGACCCAGAAACACACACACACACGGAGAGACCCAGACACACACACACACGGAGAGACCCAGACACACACGGAGAGACACAGACACGGAGAGCCACAGACGCACACACGGAGAGCCACAGACACACACACGGAGAGACACAGACACACAAACACACGGAGAGCCACAGACACACACACACGGAGAGACACAGACACACACACGGAGAGACACAGACACACACACACACACGGAGAGACACAGACACACACACACGGAGAGCCACAGACACACACACGGAGAGACACAGACACGCACACACACGGAGAGACACAGACACACACACACACGGAGAGACACAGACACACACATGGAGAGACACAGACACACATACACGGAGAGACACAGACACACACACGGAGAGACACAGACACACACACACGGAGAGACATAGACACACATACACACGGAGAGCCACAGACATACACACACACGGAGAGCCACAGACACACACACGGAGAGACACAGACACACACACACGGAGAGACATAGACACACATACACACGGAGAGCCACAGACATACACACGGGGAGAGCCACAGACACACACACACACACGGAGAAACCCAGAAACACACACACACACGGAGAGACCCAGACACACACACACACGGAGAGACCCAGACACACACGGAGAGACCCAGACACACACGGAGAGACCCAGACACACACACGGAGAGACACAGACACACACACACACGGAGAGCCACAGACGCACCCACGGAGAGCCACAGACACACACACGGAGAGACACAGACACACACACACACACGGAGAGCCACAGACACACACACACGGAGAGACACAGACACACACACACACGGAGAGACACAGACAGACACACAGAGACACAGACACACACACACACGGAGAGCCACAGACACACACACACACGGAGAGACAGAGACACAGACACACACACACACACACACGGAGAGACACAGACACACACACACACACACGGAGAGCCACAGACACACACACACACGGAGAGACAAAGACACAGACACACACACACACACACACACACACACACAGGGAGAGACACACACACACACACACAGGGACAGACTCTCACAGAGTACTGTAGACAGATCCCAGAAATCACAGAGAACATCTGGCTGAAAGAAAGAACCGAGCAGCTTCAGGTGGATCTCACCCTGGAAAAGCTTATGTTAGATGGAGACAGTCAGCAGGTTGTATGCAGGGCTCTCTGTGGGCTGACACAATGTAACACAGGTGCTGTAATGGAGGCACCAAGGTACAGAAGGGCTGGGACCACCACTAGGATGAGGTAAGGGGCAGGAGGACACACACAGTTGTGCTAATTAATGAACATACAAAACATAGGCCCCTTCTAGGACCAATCTAGGATACCCTAATAGGATAATTGACAACCCTTTAAAATATAAAAGTTGTTGGATCCCTGATGCCATTGGAGGTTAGGAGGTGCCAATTTCACTAAGAGGACAAAAGGGAATTTGATATATTTCAAGTAGTGAACATTCACAAAGAAACTCAGAAACTATAGACCAAGAAGGAAAGAAAATATTTATTTTAGACAAGCAAGTTTGAGCCTAGAGGATGACACAAATGAAGCCAAATGAACTATTACTTGTTCAAGTTAGGGCTCTTTCACACTTGCGTTCTTTTCTTTTGGCATAGAGTTCCGTCGTCGGGGCTCTATGCCGGAAGAATCCTGATCAGTTTTATCCTAATGCATTCTGAATGGAGAGAAATCCGTTCAGGATGCATCAGGATGTCTTCAGTTCAGGACCGAAACGTTTTTTGGCCGGAGAAAATACCACAGCATGCTGCGCTTTTTGCTCCGGCCAAAAATCCTGAACACTTGCCGCAAGGCCGGATCCGGAATTAATGCCCATTGAAAGGCATTGATCCGGATCCGGCCTTAAGCTAAACGTCGTTTCGGCGCATTGCCGGATCCGACGTTTAGCTTTTTCTGAATGGTTACCATGGCTGCAAGGACGCTAAAGTCCTGGCAGCCATGGTAAAGTGTAGTGGGGAGCAGTATACTTACCGTCCGCGCGGCTCCCGGGCGCTCCAGAGTGACATCAGGGCGCCCCACGCGCATGGATGACATGATCGCATGGCATGTCATCCATGCGCATGGGGTGCTCTGACGTCATTCTGGAGCCCCCCGGGAGCCGCACGGACGGTAAGTATACTGCTCTCCCGCTCCCCACTACTACTATGGCAACCAGGACTTTAATAGCATCCTGGCTGCCATAGTAACACTGAACGCATTTTGAAGACGGATCCGTCTTCAAATGCTTTCAGTTCACTTGCGTTTTTCTGGATCCGGCGTGTAATTCCGGCAAATGGAGTACACGCCGGATCCGGACAACGCAAGGGTGAAAGAGCCCTTAAGATATATAAATAATTCTGTAGACCAATATTTTCCAACCTGTGGCTCTGAGGCTGCTTCTAAAACTCTGAGCATGTCCTGGCAGTCTTTGGTGGGCAAGAAATTCTGAAAGTTGTAGATCTGCAACATAGGTGGGGCCCTGGTCACAGACTTTACCTAGGGAATCTCACTTGACTTCGCCCATACAGCATCACAGGGTAGCGACAGCATCACAGGTCCTTTACCTCCTCCAGTTGCACAGCCTGTGAGCCTGACTCCTCCCACACAGGATCACATGGTCTTGACATCATCACAGGTCCTTTACCTCCTCACGCTGAACAGCCAGCCCAGGAGACTGACTCCGCCCACGCAGGATCACGTGGTCGTGACATCATGAAAGGTCTTTTAGCCTCCTCCAACTAGAAAAAGCCTGTAATGTATGGGCTACTGGGAGGAATAGGTCATGTGACGAGGGGACGCGAAATAGGCGGTGAAAAAAAACCTCTTTAGCACAGCTGCGGTGGGCCCCTATCCTGGCCGGGCCCTCGGACCACGTCCGAAATGCCCGACCGGTCAGTCCGCCCCTGTGTCTGCCAGTGCTGCAAGTTTTTGCTCTTGACTGTATTCTGCTTGGTTCTGAATTAGTGTCTTGTCTGAGCCTCTGGTGCTTTGCTCTAGTGTCTCTGACCCGTCTGCCAACTTCAAACTACACCGGGACTATCCCAGAAGGTAGTGGTCTGGTTGTTAACCTACAGCGAAGTCCACATCCCTGTACAAGAGCTAAAGGGTGAAAACTAGGGAGGCACCAGAATAACACTCATAGGATTAGCCCTACACCAAACCGGTTAGTTGATACAGTGGTTCCACAGGCATTGTTCTGTAACACATCTGTTCTGGATTAATGTATTTTCCAACCTTGAACACATTGCTACATTAGAGTACCTTAATAAATGACAATCATTTTAACTGTGTCACTAGTGTTGAAATATTCATAGTAAAATAGCTGTCAGTGGAAATAGTTGAATCTTTTATTTCACGAAAGGTACATTAAGACTGTTTAGACACATTGTTGAATCACAAATATCTGCCCCAGAGATCTCATTATTGTATGGCATTAAAAAACATGACTCACAGGGATGATTCTGTCTCCCATATGATTCAATCAATTCCTTTTTCCAAAATCCATTGGCATCGTATCTCTGCCAAGTATGCCCTACTGCTTGAGCCAACAATGCATGATTAAACAGGAAAATTTATTTTGGTGGTTTAATCTAAGTTATAGCAATCATTACACTAATTACAATTTGTACAGTTTGTACTAATGGGTGGTGTCAATGGCATAGAGCTAGATCAAGCAGTTGCTATGGGGTCTATGGAGAAGGGGAGCAACTATGGTTGGCCATTCCCTGGTTCCTAGTATTTAGAAAATAAAGTGGAAGAATCATTCAGGGAGTCATGCATTTCTCCTAGATGAGATGGGATAAAGGGCCAACAAACATAATGTACTTCATACTTAGGATATTTTTGGTGGTGCAAACCAGTTGTAACAGAGGACCTCTTCAACATTGGAGCTGAGGTTTCACTCAATGCCATTTGCACCTCTAGATGTTGCATTCTTGAAGTAACATGGAACTGTGATGGGTACAGTTCGAATTGGGAGAATGATCAGCAGAGTGTGATTTTTTTTTTTGCCATGGTGCACTGGAAATGGGCTCTAAATGTTTTTCTGATTAAAACTGCAGATTTTGCTATAAACATTGCATTTTCAAGGTTTCACGTTAAGGCAAATAAACTACATACTGAAGCAGGTGACAGGTTTGTGTCCACCTTGATTTTACAATTTATCTGTAATATACTATACTAATTTACATAGAAAGTTGAGCAACTTTGTAAATACATTACATTACTTATCTTGTACTGATCCTTAGCTACTGCCTGTCCATATTCCAGAGCTGCATTCAAAATTCTACTGGCTCTTATAGGCAACAGTCAATAAACAATGCTAACAGCTAAGATGAGCTCCTTTAATGTGAGGATGTTTAGTGATTTCAGCTCTGAATGCAGCAATATTGTCAGTGAAGCTCTGGACTGTATAATCCAGGCTGTATGATTGGAAACATAAGCAGGTGCTCTCTGTAGGAAGTCATACAGGGGTATCTATATTTAAAGAGAAACTGTCACCATTAAATATGGTGCAATCGGTAGACAGCAGGCTATAGACCAGGAGAAGCTGAGCAGATGGAGATATGGTTTTGTGGGAAAAAGTTTAGCAAAACTTGTAATTTATACTTTCATACCTCTGCTCTCTCAACTTACTTGTACAGGGGGAGGTGTGATCAGTGATAGCATTCTCTTTGTGTGTACACAGAGAATGCTGTCACTGAAACAAATCCCACCGTGTACAACGTAAGTCAGAAACAGCAAAGACTTAAATGAATAAAGTACAAGTTTTACTGAATCTTATCCCAAAAAACTATATATCAATCTGCTCAGCTTCTCCTTCTTTATATCATGCTGCCAACATATTGCAGCATATTTCATGGTGACAGGTCCTCTTTATAAGTCTGCATTTAAATACATTTAAGGTTTGGGGGTTTTGTGTAGGAAGTATTTTCATGAAAGTAAGGGCTCCTCAAGGTCTATAGAGGCAGACAATGCAGCTGTTATTGGGCCATGGAGAGAAAGGGGCCCCCGACTAAGTTGGCTGCATCACTTACTGTAATTGGTTGTGAGAAATTGATCTCCTCTCTACAGGTCCTATAAGCAATGTTGCGAGGGAATAAACCTAAAGAGCATGAAAAGGAGATGGGACAAAAAAGTCTTTAGGGTTTAGGGGAAAAATAGCTGTTGTACACCACAAGAAAGCCTATTTTAATCCTTACCATGGGACCCACTCACATCTATACCACTGCATGGCAGTTACCTGGAAGGTATTAAAGGGGTTTTCTGGGGCCAACATATTGATGACATATCCATAGGATAGATAGAGATAATATCATTCTTTGGTTGAAAATGCAAATCAATTCAAACTCTGTATTATTAATTCCAAGACAATGTAACAGTCCTCCCAAAAGTCCCACCAATAGTAATAATTTTCTGTCAGAGTGCACTATGTGATAACAGTACATCCAATACTAATAATGTCCCTCATTTTGCCCCCAGAAGTCATAATGTCCCCATATTTCCCCCAGTTGTAATAATCCCCCCTTGCAATGTGTGCCAGTACAAAAATTCTCCCTTATAATGTGCGGCAGTACAAAAATACCCTCTTATGTATGCCAATACAAAAAATGCTCCCTTATGACGTGTGCCAGTACAAAAAACTACCCCCTTTTAGTGACCCCAGTACAAAGATTGTCCCCATAAAGACTCACTTTTAATGTGTGCCAGTACAAAAATGATCCTTTTTACAGCTACAACGTTCCCATAGCGCTTTCTCCAATTACCAAATAATGACCCCCACCCCATTGTCGCCGAACACCATGCTGCCAAATAAAAATAATGAACTCAGATACTTACCTCCATTCTGCTGACAGCGATGCAGTGCAAGACACGAACCTCTTCTAGTCTGTGCCCTAAGCTCTATGCAGCCTGGCTCAGACAGCGTAATAATGATGACACTGGCCTCTGATACGCTACAGGAACTAGGGCTAAAGCCTTTTAGAGGAACCGGTGGGCCAGGGAGACATCGCTCCCGTGCCTGTTGCAGCATTCAACTGTATTGCTGTCCTGAGTACAGCAATGGAGTTGAATATGTACAGATGAGCGTTTCCACAATGAAAGCACTCATCGCCCATGGCCCATCCGCTGTCCGCCTCTTGCCCCTACCTGGTGCTGCCTGAGGCGATCAACTGGCCTCATTGGTGGCGCACCCCTGGTAGGAGGAGTAACCCCATCAACTGGCTAAAAATGGTAGACTTACCAAGAGAAAGGAACAGGCAAAAGTAGAAGGTAAATTCAATACATATAACAAGTTGACAGACACACTATCATCTGGAAAATTGTTTGTAGAGAAGATAAAAATTATTGATTAAAATCTGGATATCCCCTATAGACATGGGCAGCACCAGTAAGGGGCAAGAGGGGGGCAGCAGAAGGGCCATGGGCAATGTGCGCTTTCATTGTGGCAAAGTGGTTATGTTAAGAAATTGGCATGGGGGGCGCATTTTCAGTTTTCGCCTCAGGCATCAGAAAGGCTAGGCGCACCCCTGCCTATAGATCAGCACCAGAAAATAGTAATGGCACATAGAATGCAGATAATATTGTATATTAGAGTAACCACATACAGTCAGGTCCATAAATATTGGGACATTGACACAATTATAAAAATTTTGGCTCTATACACCACCACAATGGATTTGAAATGAAACGAACAAGATGTGCTTTAACTGCAGACTGTCAGCTTTAATTTGAGGGTATTTACATCCAAATCAGGTGAACGGTGTAGGAATTACAACAGTTTGCATATGTGCCTCCCACTTGTTAAGGAACCAAAAGTAATGGGACAATTGGCTTCTCAGCTGTTCCATGGCCAGGTGTGTGTTATTCCCTCATTATCCCAATTACAATGAGCAGATAAAAGGTCCAGAGTTCATTTCAAGTGTGCTATTTGCATTTGGAATCTGTTGCTACCAACTCTCAAGATGAGATCCAAAGAGCTGTCACTATCATTGAAGCAAGCCTTCATTAGGCTGAAAAAACAAAACAAACCCATCAGAGAGATAGCAATAACATTTGGCGTGGCCAAAACAACTTTTTGGAACATTCTTAAAAAGAAGGAATGCACCGGTGGGCTCAGCAACACCAAAAGACCCGGAAGACCACGGAAAACAACTGTGGTGGATGACCGAAGAATTCTTTCCCTGGTGAAGAAAACACCCTTCACAACAGTTGGCCAGATCAAGAACTCTCTCCAGGAGGTAGGTGTATGTGTGTCAAAGTCAACAATCAAGAGAAGACTTCACCAGAGTGAATACAGAGGGTTCACCACAAGATGTAAACCATTGGTGAGCCTCAAAAACAGGAAGGCCAGATTAGAGTTTGCCAAACGACATCTAAAAAAGCCTTCACAGTTCTGGAACAACATCCTATGGACAGATGACACCAAGATCAACTTGGACCAGAGTGATAGGAAGAGAAGAGTATGGAGAAGGAAAGGAACTGCTCATTATCCTAAGAATACCGCCTCATCAGTGAAGCATGGTGGTGGTAGTGTCATGGCGTGGGCATGTATGGCTGCCAATGGAACTGGTTCTCTTGTATTTATTGATGATGTGACTGCTGACAAAAGCAGCAGGATAAATTCTGAAGTGTTTCGGGCAATATTATCTGCTCATATTCAGCCAAATGCTTCAGAACTCATTGGACGGCGCTTCACAGTGCAGATGGACAATGACCCAAAGCATACTGCAAAAGTAACCAAAGAGTTTTTTAAGGGAAAGAAGTGGAATGTTATGCAAGGGCCAAGTCAATCACGTGACCTGAATCCGATTGAGCATGCATTTCACTTGCTGAAGACAAAACTGAAGGGAAAATGCCCCAAGAACAAGCAGGAACTGAAGACAGTTGCAATAGAGGCCTGGCAGAGCATCACCAGGGATGAAACCCAGCGTCTGTAATTGACTGCAAAGGATTTGCAACCAAGTATTAAAAAGTGAAAGTTTGATTTAGGATTATTCTGTCCCATTACATTTGGTTCCTTAACAAGTGGGAGGCACATATGCAAACTGTTGTAATTCCTGCACCATTCACCTGATTTGGATGTAAATACCCTCAAATTAAAGCTAACAGTTTGCAGTTAAAGCACATCTTGTTCATTTCATGTCAAATCCATTGTGTATGGTATATAGCCAAAAATGTTAGAATTGTGTCGAAGTCCCAATATTTATGGACCTGACTGTAGTTCGTGATTAATATAAATGGGAGTGTTCTGGGCCGATAAGCAGAGTTGCTGGGTGAAACAAGGGACATGGAATAAGAGAGGAGGTAAACGCCACAAGGTCATGACTGCGCACTAAGAGTCTCCACATGCTAAAAGTCTCAACAAGCTGGGAGAGTACCGCACATGTGGGACGCTAGGATATACGGCACTAGCCAGCATCCTCTTCAGCAGTGTGAGACGCCACAGCACGACTCCAGGAGTGGTAATGTTGAGCTCAATAACTTTGGACATATTTATTTACTAATATATCCATTTATCAATAATATACACTACTAAGACCTAAGAAATTTACTAACTAAGACTTTTAGGTGGATATATTATATTGATTGTGGCTATGTGGAGATGAGCAAAGGAGCGGGCAAAAGGACATAATAGCCATTTATATTAATCACAAACTATGTGGTTACTCTAATATACAATATTATCTGCATTCTATGTGCCATTACTATTTGAGGGTGCTAATCTATAAGGGATATCCATATTTTCAATTATTTTTATTTAATTTTATTCAATTTTCCAGATGATAGTGTGCCTGTCAACTTGTTGTACGTATTGAATTTTCCATTTGGCTGTGGGTTGGCCTGTGGCAGTGCACCTGGGTCTATGAATACAGAGGGGTGAGTTATTGTATTACATAAAAGTAGCAGGTAGAATGACTGTGGTAGAGCCCTTGTAGAACAGAGTAGTGCAGGGATGGCCAACCTGCAGCTCTCCAGCTGTTGTAAAACTACAATTCCCACCATGCTCTGCTGTAGGCAGTCTGGGCATGCTGGGAGTTGTAGTTTTGCAACAGCTGGAGAGCCGCAGGTTGGCTATCCCTGGCGTAGTGGATGGAGCTAGTTACTGTAAGGCCCCTCGCAGACGAGCGTGTCCGGATTATGTCCGGATCGGTTGCGGATGCGTTCAGTGAAAACTGTGCGATTTCGCAAACAAAGTCATTCAGTTTTGTTTGCAATCGCGTTCAGTTGTTCAGTTTTTATCGCACAGGTGCAATGCGATTTACTGTGTTTTGCGCACGTGTGATAAAAAATGAATGTTTACAAACAACATCTCTTAGCAACCATCCGTGAAATTCGCATCTGCACTTGCTTGCGGATGCGATGCGATTTTCACGCAGTCCCATTCACTTCTATGGGGCCAGCGTTGCATGAAAATCGCAGAATGTTCTATATTTCGATTTTTCACGCAACGTAAAAGTGATGCGTGAAAACCACCGCTCATGTGCACAGACTCATTTAAATGAATGGGTCACGCATTGCACCCGCACGGAATTCTCGCTTATGTGAAAGAGGCCTAACTCTGCTTCCAGATTGGCCATCAATATTAGGCTACATTCACACGTCAGTATTTTTCTATATCCCGTTTTTTGCGGATCCGTTGTTCCTGAAAATGTTTCCGTATGTCATCCGTATGTCATCCGTTTTTTGCGAATCCGCAAAAAAACGGAAACATGTATAAATTTCAATAAGCAAATAAAGTTGTTTGGATTTCTTTGAAAAATTAAAAAAAAAAAAAAGTGAATAAAAGTTTATAAAATAAAAATTTTATTTCCAGGAACGGAATCCGCATAAAACGGATGACATACGTAATGACATACGAATGTCTTCCGTTTTTTTGCGGATCCATTGACTTTGTATTGTACCAGGATCCGATTTTTGCGGAAAAGAATAGGACAAGTTTTATATTTTTTCGGACATGCGGAACGGAACAACGGAAACGGACAGCACACATTGTGCTGTCCGATTTTTTCCAGGACCCATTGAAAATGAATGGGTACAGAACTAGTCCAGATCTGTTCCGCATAAAACGGAACAGATCAGGAAAGAAAAAACGGACGTGTGAATGGACCCTAAAAGTACTGAATTCACCTTGGATTTCAGACCTACTACACAGAAAGTGGTAACATTTGCAACCAACACAACTAATTGAGCATTCTTTGAGATTGAAAATCCACAGCATATTTGTTTTTCCCACACTGACCATGTCCATAACATGTGGATGAGATTTGTAAAATTACATTCACTTGACTGATACTGTAATCCGATGTGGACTTTACCTGCTGAAATCCAAATGTACTGATCCCTATGAACAAACTAGAGGATACATCTGTATTATATAAGGCATGAGTTTGTACTCAGAGAACATATTCTTAGAGGCCTTGGAACCAGATCTCAGAAAATTTGGAGGTTTGGGTGTAGAAATTCCTGGAGGTTGATTCAGCATGATTAATTGCCATTCCCATTGCCAAACATACACCTGTGGAGAACCTCTCCCTCATTGCCTTCAGTTTAGCAAATGCTTGTCAGCTCTTCCTAAACAAGGGAACATGAATTAGGTGAAAGAGCTTTAGAGTAAGCTCAGTCCTATTAAAAAGTAGAATTTCCATCCTGAGAGCACTTATCATCATTCTCATAGGGCTACTGTTTATTTTGTTAATATACCAAGATTAAATTAAATTGATATGTATTTCAGTACATAAGTGAAAGATAATACAGTAGTAACATACATGGGCGACTGATGGGAATGGTAATCCATTACTGTGAAGGCATCTCAGCAACTTCGGAAGATGAGGGTGTGGTAAGCTCCAAATGATGTAGTGCTGTAGGACAGTTTAGATACAAAGGAAAGCACTTTAGCTGAAATATAAAAAAGGGGCTCCGCAACTTAACAAAATGGGGCACTCTCCTGGTACCCCCGTTAGACCTCCTGCACTGAAGCCTTTTCAATATTGGGACAGGCTCTTCTTACACACTTAAAATGTAGTTTAGAAGAGAACACCAGTGGACTGGTTCTACCCAACCTTGGTGTCTTTGGAATGGCCCCATAGCTTCCACATGCACACTTGTACTTGATAGTATATTAATTTAACATATTCCAATTAATTTATTCTGATTTCTGTATATGAGGCTACATCACTATACATGTTATTTGTATGTATAGTCCTACATATAGTGCTACATATAGTTTACTATTTAAGCAATATTCCATGTCTAATGGATGAAGTGTGTGCAGTGAGTCAGAAACAAGGGGTTAAGGCTTATTTCCTGTTGTCCACTGTGGATAGTTAGTATTCCAAAGTTGCTAATGAGGTACCATGGTGGTAGATATCAATTCCTGATGTCTATTGGAGGGGTTCTTTTTAATATTTCCGATGTCCTCTGGTTGGGGAGTTGAATAGTTACTGTTCCAAATCACATCTCACAACAAAATTGCAGCCATTTTCAAGAAACCACAATTCAGTAGTAACCAACTATAGATAATTTTAGTGGGTATGTCTTATAGTGCAAAATGTAGAAGCTACCTACTCTGTTATGGTGGTATGTAGGTACATTAGCTGACACTGTGATGGGATTAGTATTACAAGTACTAGTGGTGGACTTAGGGGACTAATGACTGTGTGGTAATGGTTTCACGGCCTGGACACAGTGATGTCCAATTTTGCAGAGTGTCTACTCAATGTCTACTCAATGACTAAGATTTTCTACTCCAAGTTCAGCGACTCACTGGCAGTTAGTTTTAGAGGGCATTTAGGAACTTACTCAATGTCCTCAAGATCAGCTCAATATCTAACTATGTGTTTTGCAGCTGATTGTGCATACACTACGGTATGATATTGTCTACCTTTCTGTTGGATGACTGTGGGATTTGTCAGTAGAGAGCAAGTTCTGCAGCCATTAAATCATACAGGCTGAATTGTATTGCAAAACAATCACCTCATTGACAGTAGTCTGACCACAATGAACTCAGTCAGTGCAATAATAAAAACAAGGAAATCCTAGATTTAGGATGGGCTTAGAGACTAAGATGTTTTGTGTACCCTTCCTATGAAGAAGTCTGGTTCTTGAGAGAACAAATCAACAAAATTGAAATGTCATTAGGCATCAAGGCAAGTATGTGTCTGACACACAGTGCATGCCCACAGAGTCTGAAAGAGAGTTGAGAACAGCTAGAACCCTTTTTTTGAGTTATCATTTACCCTGTTGTGGGGGTAATCCCAATTCCTGAGCTGTTAAGTGACTATTGCAGAGAACATGCCAGCATTGTGTTTGTGTGAAGTTTGTGCATACTATTGTGTCTCCCTGCACTTCAGGGTGCCATATCACTTGGTCTCATATGTCTTACACTATCTTTGTTGTGGTGTGCCATGTCTTGTGCCTTTTAGCTTCTGACAAATGCCAGCTAAGTAACCCGATATAATGTGCATCACCATGGGTAAAAAGTCCAATGTGAGTTTTGGGGGGATGTATAGTCGTGATTAGAGTTGAGCGAACCCGAACTGTAAAGTTCGGGTTCGTACCGAACTTTAGGTTTTTCGGCACCCGGACCCGAACCCGAACATTTACGTAAAAGTTCGGGTTCGGTGTTCGGCACAGCAGCCAATCAACAAGCGTCATACTACTTGCCCCAAAAGGCCATCACAGCCATGCCTACTATTGGCTGTGATTGGCCAACTGCAGCATGTGACCCATCCTCTATTTAAGCTGGAGTCACGTAGCGCCGCCCGTCACTCTGCTCGGATTAGTGTAGGGATAGGCTGCAGCTACTGTGAGGGAGAGATCAGGGAGAAATCTTATGAAGAACTGCTTTTTTACTCAGCGATCTGGGATTAGACGTGCATAAATTACTGTGAAATTTAAGCCACAAATTCCGCTGTCATATAGAGTTTAATAAAAATTTTTTTAGTGCAATACCCTACATCAGGGTTTTTATTGGTGGTTAATTCTTTTTAACAGACTTAACCACTTTTTACTTTGCTTGGTGAACGCTAACTATGAGGCAAACTTCTAATAAGGGACGCGGTCATGGTCGTGGTGGTGGTGTTTGTGGAGCCTCTGGTGCAGGGAGAGGACGTGGCCGTTCGGCCATAGCTACACGTCCTACTGAACCTACTACCTCAGGTCCCAGTAGCCGCCAGAATCTACAGCGATATTTGGTCGGGCCTAATGCCGTTCTAAGGATGGTAAGGCCTGAGCAAGTACAGGCGCTAGTCAATTGGGTGGCCGACAGTGGATCCAGCATGTTCACATTATCTCCCACCCAGTCTTCTGCAGAAAGCGCACAGGTGGCGCCTGAAACCCATGCCCATCAGTCTGTCACATCACAGCCAACGTGGACAAGCTCACGTTCATTAAAATGAACCAGGCTTGGATCCCTCAGGACTTGTCTGTACCTTGTGCAGAATAGACAGTTCTATCAGCCTCAACCATCCATCCTTGTACTCAAGTGCACTTATTCCTTAGGTTTTTTTTTATATGTCCCAATATTTGTGTAAAAATGCAAAATAACACACATCTGTGTTGGCTACCTATTCCTCCTTCACCGCCGCTTCCACCTAGACCGCCACGTGAGCCTACACGGCCACATCCACCCATTCACCGCCTCCTCAACCTCTTCCTCCTACATCATTCCTAATTTTTATTTTTTTAAGGTCTTTTATGTTTTTTTAATTCATTTCCCTATCCACATTTGTTTGCAGAGCATTTGTCATGCTCTTAAGCACATTTTGCTGCCTTTTGCAGCCCTCTAGCTGTTTCCAGGGCTATTTTAGAGCCATTTTAGTGGCCAAAAGTTACATTGCATTACTGGGTGCATTATAAGAACACTACTGAGGGTAGGGGGGCATTACTATGGACACTATAGGGACATTACTTCAGACAGAGAAGGGCATTACTAGGGGCAGGGGGCATTACTATGGGCACTTTAGGGACATTACAGGAGCAATGGGGCATTAATGTGGGCACTATAGAGACATTCCTGGGGCCAGGGGGACATTACTGTGGACACTATTGGGACATTACTGGTGGCAGGGGGGCACTGCTATGGGCACAATAGGGACATTACTGGGGGGCATTACTGGGGGTACAATAGGTACATTAATGGGGCAAAGGGGGCATTACTGTGGACACTAACATTACTGGGGCAGGGGGGCATTACTGTGGGTACTAAAGGGATGTTACCGGGGGCAAGAGAGGAGGATATTACTGGGGGCACTATGGGGGCAATATTATTACTGAGGGCACAGTGGAGCATCATTATTACTGGTGGCACGTGGTATCCTAATAATTAACTTTGTTTTCAGCATTTATAGTATTAGCGGTTTCACCTCTATCCTCCTTATCTCCCTTCAGAGGAGGAGGTGGAATACCGCGGCTGAGACTATTATCTGTGTTAAGATTATCTGTGTTAATCATTTCAAGTGAGATATATCCTGTATTTCTGACACTCCTAAGGGAAAATGCCCCCTAAGTCCGCTAACAGGAAATCTACTGGGCTATCATCTCCTAAGAGCTCGGGCTTGAGTAGCCCCTCAGCAAAAATAGATAGATTCCTAAAAAAATCCCCCCCACCCAAGACAAGACAGGTCCAGAAAGCACAGATACTTCAGAAGACCCCTGATATTTCTGATAAAACAGAGCTGGTGAGCGAAACTGTGGGTACTAAGGGGGGAGATAACAGGATGGAATTGATTGATAATAAATTGACTGATATATTGACTGCGGTTCATTTATCTAATCAATCGCTGGGGGAGCTTTCTTCAAAGGGTGCCTCTGTGCAATCTGATATTTCCCTTATAAAAGATGAAATGAATAAGATACGGGATAAAGTTAAGGATCTACAGGGATTTACCCAGGAAATGAAAATAGATCTGGATGCGACCTCTGGGAAAGCCAAGACTTTGGAACGTGAGAATAAGGCTACTTTCACACTTGCGTTCGGTGCGGATCCGTCTGCATAAACAGCTTTTTCAGATCTGAGTTTTCACATCGTGAAGACTCAGATCCGACAGTATATTCTAACACAGAGGCATTACCATGGTGATGGGGACGCTTCAAGTTAGAATATACTAAGAACTGTGTACATAACTGCCCCCTTCTGCCTGACAGCACCCGATCTCTTACAGGGGGCTGTGATTCGCACAATTAACCCCTCAGGTGCCACACCTGAGGGGTTAATTGTGCGTATCATAGCCCCCTCTAAGAGATCAGCTGCCGCCAGGCAGCAGGGGCCAGACCACCCTCCATCCCAAGTTTTCAATTCATTGGTGGCCAGTGCGGCCCCCCCTCCCTCCCCAGTATTAAATTAATTTGTGGCCAGTGCGGCCCCCCTCCCTCCCCAGTATTAAATTCATTGGTGGCCAGTGCGGCCCCCCCCTCCCTTCCCTGTATTAAATTCATTGGTGGCCAGTGCGGCCTCCCCTCTCCCCCCCATAATTAAAATCCCCCCCCCATCATTAGTGGCAGCGGAGAGTTCCGATCGGAGCCCCAGTTTAATCGCTGGGGCTCTGATCGGTTACCATGGCAGCCAAGACACTACTGCAGTCCTGGCTGCCATGGTTACGTAGCAATTTTAGAAGCATTATACTTACCTGCGCTGTCTGTGACCGGCCAGGCGCTCCTCCTACTGGTAAGTGAAAGGTCTGTGCTATAAGCAATGCGCCGCACAGACCTTTCACTTACCAGTAGGAGGAGCGCCCGGCCGGTCACAGACAGCGCAGGTAAGTATAATGCTTCTAAAATTGCTAAGTAACCATGGCAGCCAGGACTGCAGTAGCATCTTGGCTGCCATGGTAACCGATCGGAGTCCCAGCGATTAAACTGGGGCTCCGATCGGAACTCCCCGCTGCCACCAATGATGGGGGGGGGTGATTTTAATTAGGGGGGGAGGGAGAGGGGAGGCCGCACTGGCCACCAATGAATTTAATACAGGGGAGGGAGGGAGGGGGGGCCGCACTGGCCACCAATGAATTTAATACTGGGGAGGGAGGGGGGGCCGCACTGGCCACCAATGAATTTAATACTGGGAGGGTGGGGGGCCGCACTGGCCACCAATGAATTTAATACTGGGGAGGGAGGGGGGCCGCACTGGCCACCAATGAATTTAAAACTGGGGAGGGAGGGGGGTCTGGCCACTGCTGCCTGGCAGCACCCGATCAGGGGGCTGAGATCCGCACAATTAACCCCTCAGGTGCGTCACCTGAGGGGTTAATTGTGCGGATCTCAGCCCCCTGTAAGAGATCGGGTGCTGCCAGGCAGCAGGGGGCAGTTATGTCCACAGTTCTTAGTATATTCTAACTTGAAGCGTCCCCATCACTATGGGAACGCCTCTGTGTTAGAATATACTGTCGGATCTGAGTTTTCACGATCTAACTCAAATCCGATGGTATATTCTAACATAGAGGCGTTCCCATGGTGATTGGGACACTTCAAGTTAAAATATACCATTGGATTGGAGAAAACTCAGATCCAATAGTATATTAATAGGGACTCCTGACTTTACATTGAAAGTCAATGGGGGACGGATCCGTTTGCAATTGCACCATATTGTGTCAACATCAAACGGATCCGTCCCCATTGACTTGCATTGTAAGTCAGGACGGATCTGTTTGGCTCTGCACGGCCAGGCGGACACGAAAACGCTGCAAGCTGCGTTCGGGTGTCCACCTGCTAAGCGGAACGGAGGCCAAACGGTGCCAAACTGATGCATTCTGAATGGATCCTTATCCATTCAGAATGCATTGGGGATGAACGGTTCCGTTTGGGGCCGCTTGTGAGAGCCCTCAAACGGATCTCACAAGCGGAACTCCAAACGCAAGTGTGAAAGTAGCCTAAACTATTAAAAGATAAACTGGCTTTCCTGGAGGATACATCTAGAAGATCTAACTTGAGGCTGATAGGATTCCTGGAGGGGGCTGAGGGTGATGCAGTAGCAGAGTTTGTACAAAGCTGGTTGTTAAATAATATTGGGATAGAATCCCTTTCGCCTTCTTTCTGCGTGGAAAGGGCGCATAGGATCCCAGGTAAAAAAAAACCTCTGGGTGCCCCCCCAAGGACGATGTTAGTTAGGTTGCTGTCTCAAAAGGAGAGGGATAAGATCCTGAGGGAAAAGCTGGATATTAAAGATCTGCTGTTTAATGATAGCAGGATTGAGATCTATTTCTAAAAATACTCAAGATAAACGCAGGGAATTTCGAGAGGTGAAAAAGAAGCTTGCATCCGCAAAAATTTTATATTCCATGATCTACCCAGCAACCCTTAGATTAATATATGAAGGGAAGACTTTGTTCTTCCCCAAATTGGATGGATTAATATTCCCGCGATAGTGGGCCTAGTTGAAACTCACCTGACCCCCGAGAAAATCTCCTGTATGAAAAAAAAGTGACGAAGCCGCTGAGGAGAAACGCGCGTCGAGGTCTTGCGCTTAGGGTTTGTATATCCACCTGGGCTTGGTCATGTCTTCAGGTACGTCCCAGGTTTTAAGTGTATATTGGGACATCAATTTAGACACTGCCATATACAGCTTCTATATTGGGCCTATGCTATTGATTAGGCGATACAGACACATAATTGTGTGCCTGTGTGTAAAATAGGCTGTGGATATTTTGGTACCAGGCACTATATATATTCATGTTGCTGATGGTTGCCATGGACGTTGGCTGTGGACCGCATTAACATCCATAGATTTCTTTTGAGGTAATTGCAGTGTATTGTGTAATTCCCCATCGGGGTGTGGATATGGTATGCTACACACCACTTTGATGTATATTGGATGTTTGCGTGTCACAGTATGAACCTGGTACCCGATAAGTGCTTATCAGCCTTGTGGGGATACATGATAGTCCAGTGGTATATATGCCCTTTGCTTCTCTGTATAACTCTTTCCATCTTGCCGTTTCTCTCCATATTTTATATATACAGGGAGTGCAGAATTATTAGGCAAGTTGTATTTTTGAGGATTAATTTTATTATTGAACAACAACCATGTTCTCAATGAACCCAAAAAACTCATTAATATCAAAGCTGAATATTTTTGGAAGTAGTTTTTAGTTTGTTTTTAGTTTTAGCTATTTTAGGGGGATATCTGTGTGTTCAGGTGACTATTACTGTGCATAATTATTAGGCAACTTAACAAAAAACAAATATATACCCATTTCAATTTATTTATTTTTACCAGTGAAACCAATATAACATCTCAACATTCACAAATATACATTTCTGACATTCAAAAACAAAACAAAAACAAATCAGTGACCAATATAGCCACCTTTCTTTGCAAGGACACTCAAAAGCCTGCCATCAATGGATTCTGTCAGTGTTTTGATCTGTTCACCATCAACATTGCGTGCAGCAGCAACCACAGCCTCCCAGACACTGTTCAGAGAGGTGTACTGTTTTCCCTCCTTGTAAATCTCACATTTGATGATGGACCACAGGTTCTCAATGGGGTTCAGATCAGGTGAACAAGGAGGCCATGTCATTAGATTTTCTTCTTTTATACCCTTTCTTGCCAGCCACGCTGTGGAGTACTTGGACGCGTGTGATGGAGCATTGTCCTGCATGAAAATCATGTTTTTTCTTGAAGGATGCAGACTTCTTCCTGTACCACTGCTTGAAGAAGGTGTCTTCCAGAAACTGGCAGTAGGACTGGGAGTTGAGCTTGACTCCATCCTCAACCCGAAAAGGCCCCACAAGCTCATCTTTGTAGATACCAGCCCAAACCAGTACTCCACCTCCACCTTGCTGGCGTCTGAGTCGGACTGGAGCTCTCTGCCCTTTACCAATCCAGCCACGGGCCCATCCATCTGGCCCATCAAGACTCACTCTCATTTCATCAGTCCATAAAACCTTAGAAAAATCAGTCTTGAGATATTTCTTGGCCCAGTCTTGACGTTTCAGCTTGTGTGTCTTGTTCAGTGGTGGTCGTCTTTCAGCCTTTCTTACCTTGGCCATGTCTCTGAGTATTGCACACCTTGTGCTTTTGGGCACTCCAGTGATGTTGCAGCTCTGAAATATGGCCAAACTGGTGGCAAGTGGCATCTTGGCAGCTGCACGCTTGACTTTTCTCAGTTCATGGGCAGTTATTTTGCGCCTTGGTTTTTCCACACGCTTCTTGCGACCCTGTTGACTATTTTGAATGAAACGCTTGATTGTTCGATGATCACGCTTCAGAAGCTTTGCAATTTTAAGAGTGCTGCATCCCTCTGCAAGATATCTCACTATTTTTGACTTTTCTGAGCCTGTCAAGTCCTTCTTTTGACCCATTTTGCCAAAGGAAAGGAAGTTGCCTAATAATTATGCACACCTGATATAGGGTGTTGATGTCATTAGACCCCACCCCTTCTCATTACAGAGATGCACATCACCTAATATGCTTAAATGGTAGTAGGCTTTCGAGCCTATACAGCTTGGAGTAAGACAACATGCATAACGAGGATGATGTGGTCAAAATACTCATTTGCCTAATAATTCTGTACATGGTGTAATAAAGTGATATGAATTTGGATATATTATTTCCACTGGCTTTTTTGTTATGACAAGCTGAGTACCACTCATGTTTCTCTTCCTATTCTCGTGGGGTCAGTGTGTATATTCATAATAAAGTACAGTATGAACCCATCGGACAAAGAATAGATAAAGAGGGCAGGTACGTGTTTCTTCACTGTAAATGGTTCCAGACAACTTGTATATTGGCGTTTGTCTATATTCCACCCCCCTTTTCTCTGAACGTCATTTCTCAACTCTTTGACTTTGTAAGCCAAAGAGATGAATGCCCGATTGTACTGCTAGGAGATTTTAATGATGTCATGGATCGTGGATTGGACAGGATCTCTTCGAGACGTCAGAGCAGTACGGGAACAGGAGAAACATTGTTATTATTTAACGTATGCCAAGAAATGGTGCTAATAGATATTTGGCGACACCTATATGGCAATGTAAAAGCATACTCCTGCTATAGTCGTTCCTGTACTGCCCTATCCAGGATAGATCTTGCCTTTAAAACAGCTAATTTTATTGATAGGATTGTCCGTATGAAATATGAGTCACATACGATCTCGGACCACTCTCCAATTCTCCTAGCAATAAAAAAACGGGAAGATGTTAGGAGATCTCACATTTTCAGACTCAATCCTCATTGGCTTAATATAATTCAAGAGCAGGTAGAAATAAGGAGTGAGCTGGAATTCTGCCCACATACATTATATTTGGGACGCTTTAAAAGCTTTTGTCCGAGGCATTCTCTACTCCAGAATTCAAAAAGCTAAAGTTTCTTACGCTGAAAAAGGAGATCTCTCTTGAACAGCGAGTACATTCTTTGCAGGGGATAATAGCCACGGACCAAAGCGCAAATGTACAGCAGAACTTACTCAAAGCTAGAGAGGAATATAATCGTCATCTCCAAGATAAGTGCCAACAAAACATCTTCTTCTCAGGTCAAAAACAGTTTTGCGAGGCAGGAAAGCCAGCGAGATTGCTAGCCTCCCTGATTCAAAATCAGCAAACTGCCACTATAATTAAAAGTATTAGATCCCCCAAAGGAAAGATATGTACAGACATGGCAGATATTAAACAAGAATTTGTGAAATACTTTGCTACTTTATACAAATCAGACTTAAATGGGCGACATGTCAATCATAAATTATACCTGGACAAAATCAATCTCCCCTTTCTCTCTCAGGAAGATAGAACTCTGCTAGAGACTCCTATCCAACTTTCAGAATTGGAAGAAGCACTGAGATCAACTAGAGGTAACTCTGCCCCTGGGGCTGATGGCCTCCATTTTGAACTATATCGGTGGTATAGTGATGTGCTCTTACCTCACTTACTGCAGTTATTAAATATGTCTTGGAATGAGGGCTGCCTACCCCCTTCAATGTCTGAAGCTATCATTACCTTAGTTTTAAAAAAGGGAAAGAATGAACTGGATATGGGGTCATATAGACCCATCTCCCTACTCAACACTGATTATAAAATTGGTGCAAAAGTGCTTGCTAATAGACTCAAGAGGATAATAGCTAAGATAATTAATCCTGACCAAACGGGATTTATACCGAGGCGTTCAGCCCAGACCAACATCCGTAGAACATTAATGAACGTCTATCTGGGAGAGGGAGAGGACCGCTCCATCCTGTCACTAGATGCTGCAAAGGCCTTTGACAGGGTGGAGTGGAACTTCCTATGGGAGGTGATGGACAGGATGAATTTTGGCCCTAATTTTGTCCAGTGGGTTAAGTTATTATATAAATCCCCCAAGGCAAGGATAAATGTGAATGACTCCTTATCGGATCCATTTGAACTTCAGCGGGGTACTAGACAGATGTCCCTTATCTCCTCTTTTATTTGCTATCTTTCTAGAGCCCCTTGCATGTCGAGTTAGACAGGATATTGATATTTTTGGTTTTGGAGGCCAGGACTTGCAGGACAAAATTAGACTCTATGCTGATGATGTTCTTATATATTTAAGGGATGGATATTTAGCTCTGCCCCACGTCATGAGGATAATAAATTAATTAGTTTTTTTCTCTGGATATGAAGTGAACTGGCAGAAATCTGCCCTATTACCGCTAAATATTGCCCCCCCCCAGTTAAAGTGGCTGTTGTCAGATGTCTAGTGTTAACCGACTCACTGGAATATCTGGGTGTTCGGATCGGTCCCTTGGTGAGAGACTATACCAAATTGAATATTATCCCATTGATAGACAAAATAAAATAAAAAGTACGTGTATGGCAAAAGTTGACGATGGGACAGGCAGACAGGATTGCCCTAATTAAAATGGTGCTTCTCCCACAGATGCTATATCAACTTGCTCCCTGCCCAATATATGGATTGAAGACGCGCATTTTAAAGTCCTGGAGAGATTGCTTAACAAATTAATTTGGGGCAGAAAAAGAGCACGTATTAAGCAGAATTACTTATGGCTAGCGTGGAGAATGGGGGCTTATCTTTTCCCTATCTGCGGTGCTATTACTTGGCTTCTCAAGTACAATGGTATCTTTGTGTACCCCTTCAATATATACCCCCAACTTATCAGAGATTACAAAGGAACTCAGCATGATATACAGTTGCAAGAAAAAGTATGTGAACCCTTTGGAATGATATGGATTTCCGCACAAATTGGTCATAAAATGTGATCTGATCTTCATCTAAGTCACAACAATAGACAATCACAGTCTGCCTAAACTAATAACACACAAAGAATTAAATGTTACCATGTTTTTATTGAACACATCATGTAAACATTCACAGTGCAGGTGGAAAAAGTATGTGAACCCCTAGACTAATGAAATCTCCAAAAGCGAATTGGAGTGAGGTGTCAGCCAACTGGAGTCCAATCAATGAGATGAGATTGGAGGTGTTGGTTACAGCTGCCCTGCCCTATAAAAAACACACACCAGTTCTGGGTTTGCTTTTCACAAGAAGCATTGCCTGATGTGAATGATGCCTCGCACAAAAGAGCTTTCAGAAGACCTACGATTAAGAATTGTTGACTTGCAAAAAGCTGGAAAGGGTTATAAAAGTATCTCCAAAAGCCTTGCTGTTCATCAGTCCACGGTAAGACAAATTGTCTATAAATGAGGAAAGTTCAGCACTGGTGCTACTCTCCCTAGGAGTGGCCGTCCTGTAAAGATGACTGCAAGAGCACAGCGCAAACTTCTCAATGAGTTGAAGAAGAATCCTAGAGTGTCAGCTAAAGACTTACAAAAGTCTCTGGCATATGCTAACATCCCTGTTAGCGAATCTACAATACGTAAAACACTAAACAAGAATGGATTTCATGGGAGGATACCACAGAGGAAGCCACTGCTGTCCAAAAAAAACATTGCTGCATGTTTACAGTTTGCGCAAGAGCACCTGGATGTTCCACAGCAGTACTGGCAAAATATGGACAGATGAAACCAAAGTTGAGTTGTTTGGAAGAAACACACAGCACTATGTGTGGAGAAAAAGAGGCACAGCACACCAACATCAAAACCTCATCCCAACTGTGAAGTATGGTGGTGGGGGCATAATGGTTTGGGGCTGCTGCGTCAGGGCCTGGACGGATTGCTATCATCGAAGGAAAAATGAATTCCCAAGTTTATCATGACATTTTGCAGGAGAACTTAAGGCCATCTGTCCACCAGCTGAAGCTCAACAGGGAGTCCTTTCATCTACCTACATATCATACCAAGTATCTACTTGCATCCATTTCGCTGAGCACCACGCTAACCTGTCCAACTGCTGGGCCGTTGGTTTGCGACATTCGGCAGCAGGGGGTATATGTGAGGTGAGAGCAGCAGTGCCGCTGATTCCCTACCTTTCTATCCTTGTATAATACATATCAAGATGGGAGTTGCAACAGGACAACGACCCAAAGCATAAAAGTAAACCAACAACAGAATGGCTTAAACAGAAGAAAATACGCCTTCTAGAGTGGCCCAGTCAGAGTCCTGACCTCAACCCGATTGAGATGCTGTGGCATGACCTCAAGAAAGCGATTCACACCAGACATCCCAAGAATATTGCTGAACTGAAACAGTTCTGTAAAGAGGAATGGTCAAGAATTACTCCTGACCGTTGTGCACGTCTGATCTGCAACTGCAGGAAACGTTTGGTTGAAGTTATTGCTGCCAAAGGAGGTTCAACCAGTAATTAAATCCAAGGGTTCACATACTTTTTCCACCTGCACTGTGAATGCTTACATGGTGTGTTCAATAAAAACATGGTAACATTTAATTCTTTGTGTGTTATTAGTTTAAGCAGACTGTGATTGTCTAGTGTTGTGACTTAGATGAAGATCAGATCACATTTTATGACCAATTTGTGCAGAAATCCATATCATTCCAAAGGGTTCACATACTTTTTATTGCAACTGTATTTAGTATTCTAGAAACTGGATATATGGGAGAAAAGGGGAAAAAATGTATTATATCACACTCTATGCAACTTGTCTGGAAATCACTTAAAGCAATCTTGGGAATCACTCATACACTTAATTTTACCCCTTTATGGTATAATGTGAACCTTAGTGAATTTAATAAGATTGATGATATTAAATTCTGGGAAAGGAAGGGAATAATTAGGGTTGAGCAAATGATACACAATGGTGATATTAGGACTTTAGTGGACATATTTGGCCACAGAGATGTTAATATATTAGATAAGTATAAATATTTTCAGGTTAAACACACTTTTATGTGCACTAAAGATAAAGAGTTTTTTACAATCAAACCACATGACTTCATGGATTGGTGTTTTAACTCATATCAGAATAGTATGTCTATTTCACTAATTTATAGTAAATTGAGAATGGAAATGGGTAAAATTAATACGTTTAGAAGTGAAGCGAAATGGGGTCAAGATATAGGGAATAATAAAACACTAAAATTGGATGCAATATACAGAAATATTAGGAAAACTTCCATATCTGGGAATCACAGGTTAATTCAGTTTAGAATGTGGCAGTTGGCATTGGTCACCACAGAGGGGCAACTTCTAGGGAGGTTTTTGGTTTTACTGGGGTATATTGTGCTTCACTGTGGTATTTGCTTCTTCAGGAGCAGTATATTGTGCTGCACTGAGCCAAATTAAAAATTGCAGCACAATATACTTCTCCCTCTATTTTATTTCTGGCCCCGCCTACTTGAGTTGACCCTGCCGACTCATGTTGGCCCCACCTTCTGTCAATCTGGGCCTGCCTACAACACTGGGCCAGTTTTAGTTTTTTCCAGGGCCACTTTAAATTTCCAATCCGCCCCTGGGAAGGACATACTGCAAATGCAAGGGGACATTAAGAGTGGGCATGGAGGTTGCAAGGACAGATATACCAGAACTTGGAAGCACCTGATGTTGATTGTCTACATTGTATGAGCCTACGCTATGTGGAGATATCTCGATGCTGCCTGCAGAGCCATCTTCATCACTGCCATCTAGACATAGTTAGATTGAACGATTCTTTATGCAAGGTCTGATCCCCTTAAATAACATTAATGCATGAAATGATGTCATACATGGAACAGCACGTAAGCTGAAAAAAAGATGACTATCTGCTTGGAGACCAGTCGCCGTTACAGATATCTAGGAGAGGATTATGAGAAGCCCACAGGAAATTGATACAAAAATTATCCCAGTAGGTGCACATCAGCAGAACAATATGCCGATGTGTACTGAAAGCACTTTACCTGAAACCATACCAAGTATCGGTAGCTCAAGAGTTAAAGGACATGGTACATACACAGTAATGTGGGTTGTATTGCATTTACTAGATATGATCATAGATGGACATTTGGACTTGTTGCAATACATTGTGTCTGAAGTGTGGTTCCATCTAACCGAGTAGAATAGGTCCTGGCACAGTAAATTCATGCGAGCTCTACCAACAGCCACTTCATGATACAAAAATCAGTGGGGGTGAGACTTGGTGACTATGTTGCATGCGTCCCTGTTCCAAATTAATGCGGTATTCACAGAAGAATGGTGCACGAAAGTTTGTTGTCTCAGTGCTCCAGACTAAAATAAATAACCAGGAGCCATTGGCTCCTAAACTGAAAAATTTAGGAGCCAAATAAAATTTTTACAAAAAGGGAGATCTATGGCACACCAGAAGATTCTTTTTCAAGCGATGCTTTAATACATATTTGTGCAATTACATCATTTTGTGTTTAATTTCCATCTAGAGTATGTAGCAACATATGGGGCCATAAAAGAAAGTCCCAATGTTTCGGTCGAGTAGCGACCTTTATCGAGGGATCTGAAAGGAATAAGAAGAGCATATGTAGGATATCTGAGTTCACAAAATGTGTGCCATAGATCTTCCTTTTTGTAACGGATTGACTCTTCTCCTTTATGAGCACCCACCACTAGAGGGTGTGCAGATGTCATTCCTTTCTAAAATTAAATCTTTAGTCGCCAAATTTTAAATGCACTAAATTATAATAAAAAAAATGGACTTGGCGGAGAAGATGAGACGCAGGTTACAGTAGTGAGCCAGCACTACATATAGGAAAATACAGCACCATATACCTCTTACATTCAGTGACATCTTCTGTTTTGTAGACCCTCTCTTTCCTCTTCTCCTCCATTTGACCCAGACCACCATGACAAATTCTTTCAGCCGCATTTTGTCTCTACAGAGTTTGTTACACAGACAAATTAGATTTGTCAATTTTTCCATCAACCTCCCGATCCTGGTCAGCCTGCTGCCACTTCCAATACTGTGCCCATTGTGCTCTCAATGCCCCAGGTACTATACTGCTAAAACAAATAGTGACCCCAGTAGAAAAAAATGTCCCTATAGTGTCTACAGCTATTATAAATGCTCCATAGAGTGCCCCCAGTAATAATAATAAAACTCTAGATTGTGCTCCAGGTGATAATTCCTGTATAGTGTCCCCAAAAATAATGTCCCCTAATATGTCCCTGTAATAGAAATGCCTCTACAGTGCCTCCCCAATAGTAATTTCCCCTCATACTGCCCCACAGTAGTAATTTTCCCTACATGGCCCCAACATAATAACTTCCTCCCTCACTGCCCCCACAATAGTAACTTCCCTCCTCACTGCCTGACAGTAGTAATATGCCCCACACTGCCTGCACATATTAATTCTCCCACACTGCCTCCACAGTAGTAATATGCCCCAAAGTTGTAATTCCCCCTGCATATTGTGAAGACATTGAGTGCCGCGGTCTTCTCTCCATCTTATGATCTCTTGGAACTCGACGGGCTAGGGTTCAACACTATGGGCACCGCCACGGATTGGATCTAGTAAAAGTAAATTTGTAAGTGGAGCTGTCTCTCCCTCAAACTATTTTTGTTATAATGCCTGTGATTGGCCGCAGTGGTCACAGGACCCAGCCGCTTACCGTTCCTGCATGGACCAGAAGTGACTGGAAATGGAACAGCGGTGCGACCACGGACAGTCTTCTTTTTTATGTTGGATGAAAGATTTATCACTCAAAGAAAGGTACTTTGTAGACAAAAAAGATCTGCTCATTCCTACGAAATGATCATTCATCAGTGTACATGGTGACCTTAACATTTTTTTTTCTGCATTGTCTTTCCAGGTTCCAGCTGTTCTGCAATATTTAATTTTTCCATATCTCATTCAATAGGAAAACCAGAGCTTTCACTGCACATTATCCATGTGCATCCATTCATTTATGAAGTATGTAATGTTAGAGGAGATGAAAGAAGGAAATTATCTGATTATGGTGCTTAGTAACAGCCAGGAGGCAAATACGAGACTGCAAGTCTTGTTCACTCTTATAATCCGAATATAACTGAAGAATTTCAAGACTAGATTCGGGATCAGTACATACCCATCCCTGAAGTTCCCTGCTGTTGTCCCTTAGCCAGCTAAAAAATCAGGAAAATCCATTATAGTACAGCTGGAGGTTTTTAAAGCAGCCATGTATGGTGTATATGTGGAGGTCTCCCTCCAGTGGCTCTTCAGATGTGGATGCAGAGAGTTGTAGCTGTGCCCCTTCCGAATGCCACACATTGGATATGTCCAATAAAGAGTATTGTTCTGCTATGTACAGGATTTTGAGAAACGTCCCATGCCTCAAACTTTCCTTATGAAGGTCATCTTATTTCTCAAATCAGTATATACAGTTCTCAGAATCACTGAATAACTCTCCCAAAGAACAAAAGCATTGGGGAATTGAAATCCAACCTGCTTGATCCTTATCTGAGATACATCTAATGAGTATGGCCAGAATAAGCTGGTCCTATAGCCATGGTCCAAGTCCAGTATGAACATTTATGTGGTCATTTATTTAGACGCCGGTCTTAATGACTCTGTGATGGCCTCTACATAACTTAGGCGCATCTACCGCCAGACTAAATCTATGCCAGCTCCCTTGCTGGCGTAGATTTAGATAATTTTCTACTCCTAAAACAGGTGTAGAAAATGATACATAAGAAGGGCTGGTATTTCTCAGCAATATAATTGAATCTAGGAAAATTCTTCAGCTTTGCACTCATGGAAAGTATGTTATTTCATTTGGAACCAAAATGGTTTCCCTCAGTTTAGTTTCCATTTGTTAGAAGGGTCTCCTGATGAAATGCTATTGCTTGGACCCCAATGATTAGCTGTACTCTGCAGGGGAACCTGGCAGCAACTGCTCAAATCCCCTTCACCACCTCCGAAGGAGAAATTAAGCAATACATGGTGATAAAACTCAATAGGCTAATCATGTAATGAACGTACGTGTGAAGTCCACCACAGAAATATAGGTACCGTTTGTAGTCTCGTTCTGCTCTGGCAGTGATGGATATCCTACCCATCTCCCTATCATTAACTCAGAACTGAATTTTGCTGTTGCATTTTCAGGGCAATGGTAGGCTATTTAACTTCCCTTAAGCCCTTTACAATCAAAATGTTACTGCATAGGTGACAATCTTGTCCATGTATATAAGTCCATTAGAAGTGCACCTACACTTTAGACACATACTGCAGGTATTCTGCACTGAATCAGTGATGTGGGTGGACTGATCCTTCTAAAAAGTTCAATGAGATGTCATTGTGTGATATGTAACTACATGAATCCACCCTGCCTAAATTATAGGTTTGTGAAGATAAACAATAGAAAAAAAACATCAACTGTGAAAGTTATGTGTCAACTGTATCCAAGAAGGAAAATAATGCAGAGTGTAATCAATTCATTATTGGTATTTCACTTCTGGCAGACACGTAATGACTAATAGGTTCTGAAAGGTAACACCCATTGAAAAGTATTTATAAGGAGACTAGTAGGGTTCAGGACATACTCCTGCAGCACTAGAACAGGCTGTATTAGTGACTAATATATTGGTTTGAGATCATCTGCCACTGGTAGACATGGCTTATCAGTCTTCATCAACTTCTTACAGGGCATCAACTGGGTCTGTAGCCGGTGGAAGGGGAGTTGGCTCAAGGAATTCTGTTTCTTTTTCTAAATATGGTTCCAGTGCAGCAGGGGGAAATTTTGGTGGAAATGCAGGTTGCTACCAGGGTACAGATTTTGGTTCTGGCAACTTAGGTGCTGGTTTTGATGGTGGCTATGGTGGTGCAGCAGGAGTTGGTTTTGGTGGTGCAGCAGATGCTGGGTATGGTAGCGGAGTTGGCTTTAGTGGTGGTGCTGGCTATGGTGGTGGTGCTGGCTATGGTGGTGGTGCTGGCTATGGTGGTGGTGCTGGCTATGGTGGTGGTGCTGGCTTCGGTGGTGGTGCTAGCTTCGGTGGTGGAGCTGGCTTTGGTGGTGGCTTTAACCAAGGTGGATTTGGAGAGGGTCTTCTTTCTGGCAATGAGAAGATGACAATGCAGAACCTAAATGACCGTTTGGCAAACTATCTGGACAAAGTGCGTGCCTTGGAAGATTCTAATGCAGAACTGGAGAAGAAGATTCGGGAATGGTATGAGAAGCAGAGTCCCGTTAAAAAGGAAGCAGACTATAGCCAATACTATAAGATAATCGAAGATCTTCGTGCTAAGGTAAGGCTCCAGTTCAATTCAAAATATCTAGTCCTTGTAGATGTTACACAGTTGTATTTTTCTGCTTTATGTACAATGTATTAATTATATCCAGATAACCAACTTCACACTATACATCCTACACTTTGTCAGCCTAGGGCTACATTTAGCCTCCTGAATATGGGTAACTGCAGATTAAGTCATTGTGCATCATCTACACAGCAGGTATCCCTGGTATCATGAGCTATGTGTCAATGCTACAAGTATATAACAGAAATGAAGTTCAAATACTGCCTAAACTGTTAATATTAATAGGATATAAACAAGAGTTCACACCTCTGTAGATATTAGCTACAGACAGTCTGTAACAAGATGAAACACAGACTAATTTGGCAGACAAGATTTCGTACCTTCCAAGAGTAATAAGACTCTTGGGAAACCATGCCTTGAGGGCATCGGTATCAAACACACCTTGTTACAATGCGTTGTGAGAGCATTGTACATCTAAAATTCAACTCAAACTGAAAATTGGACTGTTGTCCTTGTTCACACCAGCAATCTCATAGAGCATAAGTGACCCTTGGATCAATATGATCCTTACTAGGTTGCTTGAGTTACAATGTTTGAGGAAAGGTGGACTTCGCAGGTTCCCAACACTAAGTCAAGGGTATGGGGCTAGATTCTTGGTCTCTATAGGTCCAATAAGAGCCACAGGATTGTTACTTACATTGTTAGAGTTATCTTAACACTTCATTGATTAGGAGAGAACAAAAGATCTGAGGGTAAATGTACAAGGATGTAGCTGGGGCAGGCTTATGGAGTATTTTTCCTAGGTTCTTGATGCCCAGGGGTCGATAACAAGACAGTCCTAACTCGACCAGGTTATTTAGATAGAGGGCTAGGGTACTGAACCTTTGACCTAAATAAAGGAACTTCTAACTATGACTTGTCTACAGCTTCCATGTACTCACCCAGCATAGTCACGTTATGTATCCTGGGTACCAAGGGTTACATGTTCTTCAAATACTCTTTATAAATGTATCAGTAAATATCATGAAATATTAGACCAGGCTTCAGGCTTTCTGATAACGTAGCACAAAATCAGACCGATCATGTGACAACCCATTAAACATTTCCTAAAGGCAGTATAGCAGTTACAGGCAATCTACAGGATAAACTAGCACCCTGAGAATTTAATGTTTCCAAGAAAAATCATAACATTCCTGTGATTTTACTGTTTATTTGTTTTTGAAACACATATTTATTACTGCTTCCATTGCATGCAATTATGGAATATATATTTGTTGGTTGTCCTATCAAAAATTACCAGCATAACCCAGGAATAATCATATAAGGCTTTCAAGAGACTGTTATAAATGATAACATATCTGATTGGGTCAGGTATGGGTATGCTGCCTGCTGAAACGATGTCTTCTAACGTAACTACATGCATTTAAGTCATGCTCTTATTTATTTCATTTACAACCTCAACAATGTTACACCAGTGATACAATATGGGTAGCATAACCAAATGATACAACAAATATTCTCAAAATTATTGTATGATAACTCTACAGATCCTTGCTGCCAATATTGATAATAACAAAGTGATCTTGGCCATCGACAACACAAGACTTACTATTGATGACTTCAGGATCAAGTAAGTATTGGTCATGTATTCCTTACCAATTTAGATAGCTTTGGGTTCAAAGTATATGGGGCTCAATAGCAAAGTTCCAGAATTGCACACAATCAGGGGTTTGGATTCAGCAGTGTCAGACATCTTAAGTTCATAGCTTTTTTTCTGATATAGTAGAAAACTAGTAGTAGTTACATATACCTGTACTCAGTCTCTAAAATGCATGTTTGTTTGCAGATATGAGAACGAGCTGGCTCTCCGCCAGAGCGTGGAAGCTGATATCAATGGTCTCCGCAGGGTTCTCGATGAACTCACCTTAGCCAAGGCTGACCTTGAGAGCCAGATTGAAAGCTTAACTGAAGAACTGGCCTACCTGAAGAAGAACCATGAGGAGGTGAGATATCAAGACTTTTGTAAATGATTATGGATTCCAGTAGACCAAATTATGGAATTTATCGAATTATGTTATAGGAGATGAAGGGACTGCAAGGCCAAGTCAGTGGAAATGTCAATGTGGAGATGAACGCTGCTCCTGGTATTGATCTGAGCAAGGTCCTGGCTGACATGAGAGCTGATTATGAAAAATTGGCTAACAAATATCAAAAAGAAGCTGAAGATAGGTTCCTGGCCCAGGTGAGTTTGGAGAACTGTAAAGCCAATCTGAATTGTATGGTGAACTGGTTTAAAGGGCTTTTACATGACCTGGTCCAAACTGTATGGGGGCTACTATGATTTTTTGGTCTTCATGTTGTTTGCATATTACCTGTTTAACAGAGAGATGTGCTGCTGAAAACTATGATTTTAAGGCTCACGTAAAACATGCGAATAGCCGACAGAATAGTTGTTGGCTGATAGCTGCCATGTTACAAGGGCCAATTGATTGGGAATGACAGTTCTTTTGAACTATGGTTCAGCCTATTATTGCCCTATTTAAATGGGCCTAAATTGAAGAATAATCACTTTAATTCCATAGCAGTTGTATATCTTGCTTTTTGTTCTCTGCAGGCAGCAACTTTTTAAAATATTTTATTTGAATCTCTATGTTTATCCCATAGCTGTCAGGTCACTAATAAATTTCTTTTACGTTATTGTATGTTTTAGACCAAGGAACTGCAAGTACAAGTTGTCACCGGAAGTCAAGAAGTCCAAACCTCTAAATCAGAAATCACAAACCTCAAACACACTCTACAGAGTCTAGAGATAGAGTTGCAGTCTCAACTCAGTATGGTAAGTGAACAGAGCCATAGGTACAATTGACTATGGTGAAGACATGAATACAGCCCATGCCTACTAATGGTAAAATACACCAATAGAGGTGCAGAGGTAGTGTTCACTCTAGGCCCTGGAACCTGAAAAAGTTTAATGGCCCCTTCTGCCACATAAGACACCATTATTATAAAAAAAAGCACCTTATAGGTTAAGGGTACTATTATAGATTTTGAATTGGGGCCCAGGAGCTTCATTTTATGCTTCTGTAATATCTAACATAGAAAGCAGACATGCTGCCACTCCATGGACACTGTGGGACTGCTGGAGATAGCTTCATAGTTATCCCTGGCAGACTCATAGAGATGAATAGAGCAGTAGCTTGTGCAAAGTGCGGCCTTCCCCCAGGGCCCTACTTTATCGCATCCCAGGTGTAGGAAATGCAGAGTGGTACAGTGTGGCCTAAAATGTCTCTTTATGTCACGGTGCTCCTACCTGGATATGGCTGGACCCCAGGCTTTGTCTCCTAAGCAATAAATAGGGGGAATAATTGAGGGATTTTTTAAAAATAACTTGAGTCCAGACCTTAAGATGAAGTTCAATGGCAGCTTTACTTAATAAACGTTTCTCCAAACAGTTTCAGGCTTTGTCTTGGTTCCAGCAGGCTTTAGCATTAAACTGGCAGGCAAACTCTGCTATGTCTCTGTTTCTCTCTGACTCTGCTGTACTGACAGGCTGGCTGTATAACTCAGCTTCTTCTGTATGCTGCACTTCTTCTCTGTAGTGTGACTTTAGGTTATGCCAGGAAACTTTCCTCCTGGCTCCTGAAGCTTCAAGCTTTGGTCTCCATGGCCAGCAGAGATTAAGGTGCTCTGGCTGGTATGGGCATGGCCAGCAGAGCTTAAGGTACTCTGGCTGGCATGGGCACATCCAACAGAGATGTGCCCCTGTACACCGTTCCCCTGTCTATCGATAAGCTACACTAACTCTAACTGGTCCCCACCCTTCCTGCAGGAAGTAGGACAAGCCCACTTCTCTCCAGAGGGGGGTTAGAATAGAATGGTAAGTTCCATTCTATCTAACTACAGCTCTGCTGTGTTTGCTGCCGCCTGCTGGTGAAACAGGCACATGATATGAACATAGTTGCAAACAGACTAGGAATGCACAGTGTATAGGACCCAGACAACAATACATAAGATGACATTTTGTTAGACCAATAAAGATAGTAGCAAGGTGCAGAAGTGGTAACACCACTCTGGGGTGTTACACATGTCCGCCACTTCATTCAAATGCTGCTCTAGTGAATGGCAGGAGCCTGAGCAGGTGGACCCCCGCTGACCAGACACTGTGAATAATAGGGAATACGTTGTTGTAATGGGGCAACCCCTTTATATGTTACTTATCATGGGCTAGCGATTAACTGTTAAGGGCTGCCGTTCAGATATAGATGTGAAGGGCAGATTTCATCTACAAAAACATAAAAATAGAAGAGGTCAAAGGACAGGTTGCAGAAATGGTGGAGGGTAATTTGTATAGCCTGGAGGAAAGAAAGGAAGGTGGGATAGAATCTAAACTTTTACATCATTCTTAGCAGTCCCACGCTATTTTTGCTGTAGATCAAGGTAGTCAGGAAAGAACACTTGTTCCTCCGACAGCTATTTAATGGCCAGACTTAGGCCAGGTGTGGAAAGTTACTGTTTAATCATAAATGGAAGCAGCAGGGACTCCATATTCTACAAGTAGACCTTTTAAGAACACTGTACTGGTTAATGTATACAATGTGATCCTCAAAAGGCATTGCCATTATAAAACTGTATTCTGTTTGCCTGGAATTCCCATAATAAACCGCCTTTCTCGTGCAGAAAGCAGCTCTAGAGTCCTCCTTGGCAGAAACAGAAGGACGCTACTGCGCACAGTTGTCACAACTCCAGGAAGTCATAGCCAAGGTCCAGTGTGAGCTTCAAGAGATCAGGAGCCAACTGGAACTTCAGAGCAGTGAATACAAGATGCTATTAGATGTGAAGACTCGCCTGGAACAAGAGATTGCCAAATACAGAGAGCTGCTGGATGGACAAGACAGCAAGTGAGTCCTGCAATGACCTATTTCCAGGTCATTGATCTTTTATTATATACTGGCCACCATATTTGGGGTCTGCATTGAAAACATGGGGCACCACCAATCAGAAGGCCACAGTCAGTGCATGGTCATATGTGCATAATAATACTACATTATAGTTTCTTTACTTCAATTTAGATACAGAGAGATGCTACCATTATGCCAGTAACTAACTGGTTGGATACATCTATAATAGAACCAGCTACAGTAAATGCACAACTAAAACAAACAATAGCAATCTATAAGGCAATAGAGCAGGAAGGGCAATTTTGGCCTCACCTGATAATTTTAGCCATTCCATTTGAACTTATGCTCTTCTGCCTGATCACCAACCAATCCTCATCAAGCATTTTCCTATCTATGAAGATATCCCATACACCTTAAGCTGGCCATATACTTTAAGTGTATGTTGAACCCACCAATTTTGGCTGAACCAGCCAATCATCTAATGTGTATGGGGGTCCCCCCTGGGGCACATGTCTGGGAGACCAGAAGAGGGCATGTTGGATTTCAGCTGCCCATCCTCTTGTTGTCGGCGAGATGATCCATTGCCTCTTCGAACTTAGAACATATTCTTGCTCAGAAGAACCAAGTAGGTATGTGAATGAAGATATCAAGAGTGATAGATCTGGGCTCATTGCATGTGTATGGCCAGACTGACCTTGTAGTCTCCGAAACTCTAGCGATTTTATATATAGGTAATATATGTTAAAGGATGTTGTATATTTTACATGTACATTATGGTAACTATATGTCTGTTTTCCAGGATTCCTGTAACTGGTGGAATTTCCTCAACTACAAGCACTACCACTACATGTAAATATCTTTACACTTTATAGCTAACAAGGTGGGGGGCAGTCTAAAAAAAAAATTATAATTGGTCTGGAAATTTCCCTAGGAACAGCACCACTCTTGTCCATGGGCTGTGTTGTTGAGTTGCAATACGGCACACAGACCCTGGACAGGAGTGGTACAGTTCCTGGAAGCAGAAAACCCCCTTAGTCCAGTCTAAACTTTCCTTTTTTCTATGAGAAAAGGTAAGGTTAGAATATATAGCACAAAGATTTTTCACATAAAGGCTCTGTGTTTAATATTGAGCAGTTATGATAGGGGTGCCCATGCAGTAGAAGACATTCTAAAGCAAAAAATAAAAATGAAGCCTCCACTGTATTAGGTCATGGTACTATACACCCCTCCCCTCCAAGAACCGTATTGCCCATGTTTGCCCCTCACCCAACTTTTGATTTCCAGTACCCTTTTGGAAGAGATGGGTTGTTTAGCTGTTGGCATGATACACCTTTGCTTGGATGACCCATTTATTATACCCATAAAATCAGTGACTGTTGGAGGAAGCCAAAAAATTGGGTCTCAGTATGTGTACAATAAAATATAAACTGTGACTGTGTATAATGAAGAATGACAACCCTCCGTCTTCTCCCTACAGCTACTACAAGAGTCCGCTGAGCCTGAATCAAAGCAACCCAGAAAAAACATGGCGTCGTCACACAGCCTGTTTTATACTGCATTGCCAATATATACCTCTTCTCGCTGTTTCTTCAAATGCAAGGACACTAGTTTACAAGGTGTTTCTCTAGCTTTTATGGTGGTCAATAAATCCTTTCTTTTTTGCAATTTATTCTTGCCTCATGTGTGTTTACTGCTTATTTATTTGAATTCCTGGACAAGGAGTTGTCAGATAACAGCTTAGCGGGTGCATGGCTTTGAAACAAGCCATAGTGTAGGCATACAGTGGCAAACATCACTTATAAGGCCAAACTGTTTATTTTTTAACTGGATGCCTCCGTATATGCTATTTCATACAGTAAAAAGAGAAGGTATGTTGACACATTTCTGTCTGGCAAACACCAAAAGAACACTATAGGAAGGGGTGAGAAACACATACAGACTTATGGTGTCACTGAAATCCAGAGCAGATCTACAGCAAAATCAAAGACAAATGCATATCTAACTCATCTTCATCCAATTTTTCAGCAGAAATTACATTCTGCGTGGATGTACCCATAGTATCACAGAACTTTGAAAAAATCTTATAGAGGTATATCAAAAGTTTTTATCGGTGGGGATCTGGGTGCTAAGACCCCACAGATCGCTAGAATGAGGATAGAGAAGTACTCACAAACAGCACTCTCTCTCCTCACTGCAGGAAATGAAAGCGAGGAGAGAGAACATACTTCTCGCTCCTTGTTCTAGCAATTGTTGTAGGTCTCAGCGATCAGACTTCCATCAATCAACATTTTAGGGTACCTTCACAGGACTGTTGAACAGCTGACTCCGTTTTGCGGACAGCAAACATAAGACCCACAGAACGCGGAAGGGGCATGTCCTATCTTACGCCACATCTTGCAGATCGTGGACCCGTTGAAGTCAACCGGTCTGCGATGCGGCGTGCAGACGGCCAGTGCCCGTGTTTTGTGGGTCCATGGTTTGCTGTCCACGTACAATGGTCGTGTGAATGCACCCATATCAACATTTTTTTCAGAGTTAAGTGACACTACTGGTACGTCGACATGGGATGTAATTTCTGCTGAGAAATCGGATGAGAGTTAGATGTAGTTTTGTCATTGATTTTGCCGTGGATCTGTTCTGGATTTCACTTTATGCACTTTATGCATTGCAAATCCCCACCACAAGTCAAATCCCGTATGAATTCTGCAGAGATGTTTCCTGCTGTGACTGGATGTGATTTCATAAAATATTCACTCTGCTACAATAATAATTGCTGTGGATTTCCTTCCCACAATTCCACGTAAGAAACTCCACAGTGTATCCTTCCTGTTTGAACATACTCTTCGATTGTGCACGTGGATTTTGGCATATTTTACGCACTAAAATCTGCGTTGAATCTACTCTCTTTTTTCGTTTGGAAACTTGGATAGAAAATCTGCATTGTAGAAAAAATTTAACATGTTCATTCTTAGGGTATGTTCAGATGGAGGATTTTGTCAGCGTCGAAACAGCTGCGCTGTGCAGCGTTTTTTGCCGGGGGATTTAATGCAGACCTGCTTTAGGTTTAGCTCCATTGAATGGAACTAAACGGAGAACAGGCTCCTGCTGCATCTTTGAGAGGGGTACATGCAACAAAAATGGACCTGTACATTCTTAGTGCAGTTTTGAAAAGCGTGCGTCAAAAATCCTCTGCCACATGAACTGCAGTACAACCTCCTATTGAAAACAATGGCAAGTGGTTCAAGTGTAGATTCAGCCCAGTGTTTTTCACCGAATCTGCGCTGAAACCCCTGTCCAAAATCCTCAGTCTGAAAATAACCTTTGTGTGGATTCCACAGGGAAATTATAAAGGCAGCAAAATCCACATCAAAATCCACACCGTAAACCCCAGACCATCTAATAAAAGCAGCACAGTAAATGCATAGATTTTATTTAATGCAGATTCCACGTATAATTATTTAGTGCACTAATACAACCATGTGAACATACCCAAAGGCCTAAAGATAAACCCACACATGACAGAAAATACAGCATAAAAGTCTGATGTGAATTTTGACTCGGATATGTGACAAATATTCCAGCAAAACTGCATGTCTTGCAGGCGTTCTTTTTGTCGCAGGAATGGCTGTGAATTTCTGCAGCGAGGATCCGCAGCATAAAATCTCATCAACTTTGTTGGCACTGTACGCTGTGGATATTACACATGAAAATCTGCGATAGGGGGCGTGGTCGAGCTCCGGGCAAGATGGCCGTAGTTTGAAGTAGCTCCGCACTTCACAAGCATAGCGATGCTGATCCAACACCCTCAGGAGATCTACACAGCCTTTTAAAACTTCCAAATCACGAAATATAGCAGAGTTACCCACCATGGTGAAGAGCAGGAGAAGCAGGGAGCCCCCGAAGCACCTCGCCGACTTCTTCCTGGCAACGGAGAAGCACACGCGTCAGACCTCACGCTCCTCCAGCTGTAGCAGCTCCCCCTCGGCATCTATAGAGGAGAGAGAAGATAGGAAGAATACAAAACAATTATCAAAAGCTGAAAAGACTCCAGGCAGAGACACAACCACAACTGGTTTTAAAAACACCAAACCTGCAAGATCGAGAGCAAAAAGCTTCAAAATAACTCAGCAGGAGATACTGCAAGAAGAAAAAGATGCAGCTTTCTCAGATACCTCAAAAACTAGAAGTCCAGCCAAGCAAAAACCAAGGATGGACAACAATCAATCCCCTTCATATGAGGTAGGCGCGTCCACTTCTCTATCACCCCACACCATGGGAGTATTTGCACATATAACCACTTCTAATGACGTCATCACAGTAGATTTGATAAAAGAAATGCTGATGGCTTTAAAGTGCTCCATCAAAGCTGACATAGCACAAATGTGCAACGCTATTTCCACAAACCTAGATGAGTTGGGAGAGAGAGTAAACCACATTGAAAACAAAATGTCGGAATACGCAAAGGCGCACAATACCCTAGTAGACGCACATAACTCCCAAGAAGACGACATCACAGCCATTAAAGCAAAACTAGCAGACCTAGAAGACTGCTCTAGGCGAAACAATGTCAAATTTAGGGGGATCCCTGAGACAGTGTCCCCAGGAGAATTTTCTAAATATCTACAAAAAATTATGCAGGCCCTGCTACCAGAAGCCACACCTCTTGACCTCACTGTGGATAGAGCACACAGACTTCCAAAACCCAAAACATCCCAGAAAACAAGCCGAGAGACGCCCTTGCCCGTATTCACTTCTACCATATCAAAGAAGAAATCATGTCTGCGGCGAAAAAACTCCAATCTCTACCCGATCCATACAGGCACGTTATTCTATTCACCGACCTTTCACAAGCAACTATACTGGAAAGGAAAAAATTCCATCCAATAACCTCATGCCTGAGAGAAAATAAGATACCCTACAGATGGGGCTTTCCTACTAAGTTAATCCTACAAAAAGAAGGAATAACACACATCATCCACAATACAGATGAAGGTCAAAAATTGTTCAAACAATGGCAACTTAACAACGTAGACACAACCACTACAAGAAAGAAGAAAGAAATTACCACTATGCAAGAACAATGGATCTCAAACCCTCAGAAGACCTGAACTTATGCAAAACGTGAAGTGAAAACTAGTCCACAATGACTGTCCCCACGCATCTGCCAAGCATTCAGATCGTTCTCTGTTTCCCTAACACAAATAGGGATTATTTGTTCACTTTTGTTTTCCCCTTTGTTTGTGTTCCCCTTTTTCTTTTAAATCCACCTAGATCCAAAAACCAGATCACCGCAATTGCAACCACCAAGGGCTCACCAAAGCCAGAACCCTCACAGATCCCCCAACACCCAGCTGAACAAAGGCTCTTCAGGAGACCAGATGTCCAACACTAAGCATTGTCACAGAAGAAAAAGAGAAACTGTTAGGCCTCTTTCACACGAGCGTGTCCAGATAAGGTCCGGATGCATTGCGGCAAACCTGCGCGAGTAGGTACACAATTGCAGTCAGTTTTGACTGGGATTGCGTTCCGTTGTTCAGTTTTTATCGCGCGGGTGCAATGCGTTTTGCATGCGCGTGATAAAAAACTAAATGTGGTACCCAGAACCGAACTTCTTCACAGAAGTTCAGGTTTGGGTTCAAGGTTGTGTAGATTGAATTATTTCCCCTTATAACATGGTTATAAGGGAAAATAATAGCATTCTGAATACAGAATGCATAGTACAATAGGGCTGGAGGGGTTAAAAAAAAAATAAAAAAATATTTAACTCACCTTAATCCACTTGATCGCGCAGCCGGCATCTCTTCTGTCTTCTTCTTTGAGGAATAGGACCTTTGATGACGTCACTGCGCTCGTCACATGATCTTTTATCATGGTGATGGATCATGTGACGGACTATGTGATGAGTGTGTTATAAGGGATGACCATTGTGGCGAAACCAACCTCGCCACTGGGTTTTGGAGAGGCCTGGCTACTAGCCTCTTGCCCCAGGATTATGGGCCCTCTCATCAGCCAGGCCTCATTTGTTCACAAAGGACTTGGACTAACTTGAACTCTCACCCCCACGAATTAGACCAGGGTTCAAGTTAGTCCATTACGTTTGGTAATTGTATTTTGTGGATTGCGTCTCAGACAATGCTCATTGTGTTAGTTAATTGTGTCTCAGACAATGCTCATTGTATTTTGTTTATTGCGTTACCTCAGCCCTTCCCCTGGCAAGTCACAGCTGAGATGTCCCCTACTTCCTCACCAACTGTGGAGGTAGGGGACTTCATAGACTGGTACTGGGAGGAACCCCAGTCGGCAGGTGGAGATGGGACCGTAGTCACTCCACCGTCCCAACAGGGTGGCTGGGCAGGCGGCCCAGATCCCCAACTGCCACTGGGAGTACAGGGAGAGGAGATTGTCGGTCCCTCATCTCTGCAACAACCAGAATCACTGGTAGTGGAGACAGCCGGTCTCACTACCCAGCGGCAGTATACTCTACAGGGAGAGGAGACAGTTGGTCTCTCTCCCCAGCGGCAGATGGGGTATCCAGACGAGGGGGTAAGTGATAGCCCCCCTCCACAGCTCTCTCCCAGCCCAATACTGAGGGTAGTGGGTAAGGCTTTAAACCCCACTGACCCCTCTCCAGTAGAAGAGCTGGCATCAGAGCAGAGTGCCGCTGGCCTCTGCCCTAACCATTCAGTTACTACCCAGCAGGAGTTGGCACCATGCACCCCAGCTGAAGCGCTGGCATCAGGGCAGAGCGCCGCTGGCCTCTGCCCTCCCCTATCCTCCTCTCCAGAGCCGGACTTCCCACACGCTACCCCACGGAAGAGCTGGCATCTGGGCAGAGCGCAGTCGGCCTCTGCCCTCCCCTGTCCTCTTCTCCAGAGCCGGACTTCCCACAGGCTACCCCAGCGGAAGAGCTGGCATCTGGGCAGAGCGCAGTCGGCCTCTGCCCACCAAGTACCTCCAGCTCCAAGCTAGAGAACCACAAGGAAGCAAGGAGTCGCAGATGCCCACTCAACAGCTGGGGACATACAAAACAGAGCCAGGCCCCAAAATTCAACAGGTCCAGTATTGGGTTGGGGTTGGACTGCCAGACTAACTCAGGTACTGACCGTTAGGTCAGGTATCTGGTTAGTCTTCCCTGGGAGGCCTCATTTGTTCACAAAGGACTTGGACTAACTTGAACTCTCACCCCCACGAATTAGACCAGGGTTCAAGTTAGTCCATTACGTTTGGTAATTGTATTTTGTGGATTGCATCTCAGACAATGCTCATTGTGTTAGTTAATTGCGTCTCAGACAATGCTCATTGTATTTTGTTTATTGCGTTACAGACAGAGGGAAGGGGATTTTGTGTACAATTGCTGGGGAGGTTTGAATACTGTAAATGCATGTGATTGGCTGTTTTTACAAAACCCTGTGGGTGGTGGCCTTGTTGGAAGATGTGTATATGTCACGAGGGTGTCAAGAACCACGCCTGACTCCGTTATACCCGAGGTCAGGAAGTCGCAGCGGTTGGCTGTGCGCTCTATGTAAGATAGGGCTGTTTCCTTATGGTAGCTTTCTGAGTTTGCTTTGCAACCCTTTTTGGCTCACTCAGGGATCCGTAGCTCCTTCTCCTCAGCTGTTCCTTGTCCAGCACTCCCAACCTCCTTATATTCCCCTCTCACACTTCTCTGGTTGCCAGATATAGAGCTTCCTGCCTGGACTTCTATTCTGACCCTCTGGAGCTGTGTTGCTGCATTCTCTGGTAGTTGGTCCAGAACGTTACCCTCCGGATCCCTGTTGGACCTTTGTGGTCTGCTGTGGTCGCCCACCTGGGTGTATGTGTTTGTCTGTATTGTCTGTCCTCTCCCTGGTGTTTCCCTCTTAGTGTCAGTGGTGCGGACTAGCGATCCCACCGGCCCGTTCACTATCTAGGGCTCATTCTAGGGAAAGCCAGGGTTTAGGCACGTGATCGCTGCACGGGTGAGAAACCCGTCTAGGGACGTCAGGGCAGTCAGGTGCCAGCCGCAAGGTGAGTCAGGGGTCACCACCTTTCCCTCTCCCTTGGGCAGGGCTTTCCCTTTTCCCTCCCTGTGTGTGATGCCGGTCATTACATTATATCTGGCCATCATCAACCCCGTGGCTTTTCGACTGGAGCTACCTCAGACTTTTAAAATCCATAACGTCTTTCATAAGTCGTTACTCAAAAAATATGTTCCACCTCTAGAACCGTCGCCGCTGCCACCCCCTCCTGTTGTTGTGGATGGTAATCTAGAGTTTCAGATATCCAAAATTGTTAATTCTCGTCGGGTCCGCCGCTCTCTTCAATATCTGGTGCATTGGAGAGGTTACGGTCCCGAGGAAAGAATGTGGGTTCCTGCGTCTGAGGTAAATGCCGACAGGCTAGTTCGGGCTTTTCATGCCTCTCATCCTGAGAGACCTGGTCCTGAGTGTCCGGAGGCCCCTCGTAGAGAGGGGGGTACTGTCACGAGGGTGTCAAGAACCACGCCTGACTCCGTTATACCCGGGGTCAGGAAGTCGCAGCGGTTGGCTGCACGCTCTATGTAAGATAGGGCTGTTTCCTTATGGTAGCTTTCTGGGTTTGCTTTGCAACCCTTTTTGGCTCACTCAGGGATCCGTAGCTCCTTCTCCTCAGCTGTTCCTTGTCCAGCACTCCCAACCTCCTTATATTCCCCTCTCACACTTCTCTGGTTGCCAGATATAGAGCTTCCTGCCTGGACTTCTATTCTGACCCTCTGGAGCTGTGTTGCTGCGTTCTCTGGTAGTTGGTCCAGAACGTTACCCTCCGGATCCCTGTTGGACCTTTGTGGTCTGCTGTGGTCGCCCACCTGGGTGTATGTGTTTGTTTGTATTGTCTGTCCTCTCCCTGGTGTTTCCCTCTTAGTGTCAGTGGTGTGGACTAGCGATCCCACCGGCCCGTTCACTATCTAGGGCTCATTCTAGGGAAAGCCAGGGTTTAGGCACGTGATCGCCGCACGGGTGAGGAACCCGTCTAGGGACGTCAGGGCAGTCAGGTGCCAGCCGCAAGGTGAGTCAGGGGTCACCACCTTTCCCTCTCCCTTGGGCAGGGCTTTACCTTTTCCCTCCCTGTGTGTGACTCCGGTCATTACAGTATAAAATGCTTGTGTGTTAGAATAAAGTGGTTGCTTTTATACCTTCATGAAGTTTTGGGTCATGTTTGGGGAATGCGATAACTACACTCTTGGGGATTGCTATATCACAATACTCCCCTGAGTATAAGCTCTTGTAAGAGCTTGTTCATGGTTCCTGCTCTCTGCATTTAGGAGAGGTTCACCCACTGGAGACTGGAGCCTTGTCGTAGGTCCAGCGTGGGTGGAGGACGGTGAGACCCCAACCAAGCTGCGGCAGTTCATGGGGTCTGCAGTGCTGACGGTGTCAAGTGGAGTGCTTGGAGTCCTCTGGAAGCACTAGGAGCATCTATCGACGGAGGTACCCAGTCGGGGTGCTAGGCGTTCCGTTACAACCATGTTATAAGGGAAAATAATAATGATCGGGTCCCCATCCCGATCGTCTCTTAGCAACCGTGCGTGAAAATTGCACCGCATCCGCACTTGCTTGCGAATGCTTGCGATTTTCACGCAGCCCCATTCACTTCTATGGGGCCTGCGTTGCGTGAAAAACGCACAAAATAGAGCTTGCTGTGATTTTCACGCAACGCACTAATGATGCGTGAATATCACCGCTCATGTGCACAGCCCCATAGAAATGAATGCGGGTACAATGTGTTCAGTGCGGGTACAATGCGTTCACTTCACGCATTGCACTCGCGCGGAAAACTCGCCCTTGTGAAAGGGGCCTTAGCTTCAACTACACACCCAATATGACTATTAAGACTCTCTCACTAAATATAAAGGAACTCAATCACCCATACAAACACATATCCCTTTGGAAAGAAGCAAGATCTAATGGCGCGGAAATCGTCTGTATTCAAGAGACACATCTGTTAGCTGATGATACTGTTAGATTTAAGCATAAAAAATTTCCCCACATTACTCTTGCGCATCCTCTAAAAAGGCAGGAGGCAGCATAGCTATCAGAGATACTATAGCATTTGAAGAGATTAGCACGTTTAGAGATAGTGGGGGAAGATTTCTTATTCTAGTTTGTAAATTAAACAACACTCTATACATCTTCTCCAAGATCTCCTTTTTGAATAAAGTCATCAAAAAAACTGACCAAGATTCAAAGAGGACATCTCTTCATCTTTGGTGATATAAATATTATTGTAGATCCCATTATGGACACCACTGGTCGGGGTAGGAGAACTTTTCCCACACTTCGTTCTTGGTTATTAAGCAATGATATATATGGCTCTTGGCGATGTATAAATGCCAGCGAAAGAGACTACACCTTTTTCTCGTCCTGTAATAACACATACACTAGAATAGATTACTGCCTAACCACTAGACACTCCCTCCAACTTTAGGCTACTTTCAAACTTGCGTTCAGAGCGGGTCCGTCTGGTATCTGCACAGACGGATCCGCTCCTATAATGCAAACGCTTAGATCCGTTCAGAACGGATAAATAAATTTTATTTTTTTATTTTTTGTTCATGATAATGCAAACGGATCCGTTTTGACTTTACATTGAAAGTCAATGGGGGACGGATCCGTTTGAAAATTGAGCCATATTGTGTCAACTTCAAACGGATCCGTCCCCATTGACTTACATTGTAAGTCTGGACGGATCCGTTTGCCTCCGCACGGCCAGGCGGACACCCGAACGCTGCAAGCACTAAGGCTACTTTCACACTAGCGTTCGGAGCAGATCCGTCTGATGTTTCATCAGACGGATCCGCTCCGATAATGCAGACGTTCGCATCCGTTCAGAACGGATCCGTCTGCATTAAAACTTATAAAATTTTCTAAGTATGAAAGTAGCCTGAGCGGATCCGTTCAGACTTTGCATTGTAAGTCAATGGGGAACGGATCCGCTTGAAGATTGAGCCATTTGGTGTCATCTTCAAGCGGATCCGTCCCCATTGACTTACATTGTAAGTCTGGACGGATCCGCTCGCCTCCGCACGGCCAGGCGGACACCCGAACGCTGCAAGCAGCGTTCAGGTGTCCGCTCACTGAGCGGAGCGGAGGCTGAGCGCTGGCAGGCGGATGCATTCTCAGTGGATCCGCCTCCATTGAGAATGCATTGCGGCCGGGCGGCTGCGTTCAGGACCGCTCGTGAGCTCCTTCAAACGGAGCTCACGAGCGGACACCTGAACGCAGGTGTGAAAGTAGCCTAATAAAGATATTCAACATGCCCTGAAATTAGACATAAAGGAATATTTTACAATAAATGATAGCCCCGAAATAAATAGATTTTCACTATGAAATGCACATAGGGCATACATTAGAGGCCTTATAATAAAGTATGGCACTAATTACAAGACAGAGAAACAGAGAAGACTAAAAGAATACATAACACATAACAATCCAACATAACAAAACCGAGAGACGAGATTCGCTTAATACTACTAGACGATTATGAACATTATATAACGAAACTCAAACTACAATACTATAGCCAAAACAATAAAGCCTCTTCCTTTATGGCAAATTGCGTTAAAAATAAGAAAAATAAAACCAAAATTGCACACCTGATAAACACAAAAAACAACAGTAAACTACTTAACCCTTAACACATTACAAACTATTTTAGTGAATATTATATAACCTCAGAGAGGACCAATCCATCAAACAACCAAACTTAGTAGATATACAACACTTTCTCAACTCTTTAAAACTACCCAAAAACCCAATGTCTCAATGGAGATACTTAACACCCCTTTTTCTAAACAAGAAATCGATAAAACCCCAGGTCCCGATGGCTTTTCTAATGAATACTATAAAAAGTTTTTCTGAATCACTAACCCCAAATCTCCAAGAAGTATTTAACCAAGCATTATCAACCAGATATTTCTCTAAAGAAATGACACAGACTACTATAATCACTATTCCCAAACAAGACAAAGATCCCTCTATGGTAACTAACTATCGCCAAATATCTCTCATTAATTCGGATATTAAACTATACGTGAAAATCATCTCTTCAAGACTATCGAACATCATCCCCCTTTTAGTAAAACCGGACCAAGCAGGCTTTGTCACTAATAGACAAGCCTCTGATGGTACCCTTATAAACATCCTTAAGTGGATTGAAATTGAAAAAATGCCTTCTCTGCTCCTTTCATTGGATGCAGAGAAGAGCGTTTGATAGAATACACTGGGGATATACAGTCAGGTCCATAAATATTGGGACATCAACACAATTGTAACATTTTTGGCTCTATACACCACGACAATGGATTTGAAATGAAACAAACAAGATGTGCTTTAACTGCCTACTGTCAGCTTTTATTTGAGGGTATATACATCCAAACAGGTGAACGGTGTATGAATTATAACAGTTTGCATATGTGCATCCCACTTGTAAAGGGACCAAAAGTAATGGGACATAATAATAATCATAAATAAAACTTTCACTTTTTAATACGTGGTTGCAAATCCTTTGCAGTCAATTACAGCCTGAAGTCTGGAACGCATAGACATCACCAGATGCTTGGTTTCATCCCTGGTGATGATCTGCCAGGCCTCTACTGCAACTGTCTTCAGTTCCTGCTTGTTCTTGGGGCATTTTCCCTTCAGTTTATCTTCAGCAAGTGAAATGCATGCTCAATCGGATTTAGGTCAGGTGATTGACTTGGCCATTGCATAACATTCCACTTCTTTCCCTTAAAAAACTCTTTGGTTGCTTTTGCAGTATGCTTTGGGTAATTGTCAATCTGCACTATGATGCGCTGTCCAATGAGTTCTGAATCATTTGGCTGAATATGAGCAGATAATATTTCCCGAAACACTTCAGAATTCATCCTGCTGCTTTTGTCAGCAGTCACATCATCAATAAATACAAGAGAACCAGTTCCATTGGCAGCCATACATGCCCACGCCATGACACTACCACCACCATACTTCACTAATGAGGTGGTATGCTTAGGATCATGAGCAGTTTCTTTCCTTCTCCATACTCTTCTCTTCTCATCACTCTGGTACAAGTTGATCTTGGTCTCATCTGTCCATAGGATGTTGTTCCAGAACTGTGAAGGCTTTTTTAGAGGTCGTTTGGCAAACTCTAATCTGGCCTTCCTGTTTTTGAGGCTCACCAATGGTTTACATCTTGTGGTGAACCCTCTGTATTCACAGATTGTTTGATTGTTGACTTTGACACACATACTCCTACCTCCTGGAGAGCATTCTTGATCTGGTCAACTGTTGTGAAGGGTGTTTTCTTCACCAGGGAAAGAATTCTTCGGTCATCCACCGCAGGTGTTTTCCATGGTCTTCCGGGTCTTTTGGTGTTGCTGAGCTCACCGATGCATTCCTTCTTTTTAAGAATGTTCCAAACAGTTGTTTTGGCCACGCCTAATGTTTTTGCTATCGCTCTGATGTTTTTTTTTTTTTCAGCCTAATGATGGCTTGCTTCCCTGATAGTGACAGCTCTTTGGATCTCATCTTGAGAGTTGACAGCAACAGATTCCAAATGCAAATAGCACACTTGAAATGAACTCTGGTTTTATCTGCTCATTGTAATTTGGAAAATGAGGGAATAACACACACCTGGCCATGGAACAGCTGAGAAGCCAATTGTACCATTACTTTTGGTCCCTTAACAAGTGGGAGGCACATATGCAAACTGTTGTAATTCCTACACCGTTCACCTGATTTGGATGTAAATACCCTTAAATTAAAGCTGACAGTCTGCACATCTTGTTCGTTTCATTTCAAATCCATTGTGGTGGTGTATAGAGCCAAAAATGTTAGTATAGTGTCAATGTCCCAATATTTATGGACCTGTCACCTGACTGTATGTTCTCTACTCTTGAGAATTTTGGTTTCTCAAGCCCCATCTTAAGAGGCATCCAAGCCTTATATCAAAATCCCTCAGCCAGAATATTGACAAATGGTATGCTCTCAAATCCATTCCCCCTTACAAATGGAAAACGACAAGGATGTCCGCTATTCCCTATTTTATGACGAATATCGCACCTTGCTGCCGCCGGACGTCAACTACATAGAGCCAGCGAGATACGGTATGGTCACTGGTTACCAAAGCTCCTGGAGGAGCAGGTAACGTCAACTTGATATAGTTTACACAGACACCTCCTGTAGACGCGGGTACAGAGAGGCAACAAGCTGAGAGAGTCTTTTCACTGCCCCAGTGAAGCTCTTTCTCAGGCTGGGTATACTGCCATCAGCTTCTCGTTTGAGATAAGCCCGGTCCTCTAACAGGATTATATAGGGTGAGAAACCAACCCGCAGTAGCGTATAACTTGGCTGAAACATGGACGTGGGGATTCTTGATCGAGATTCAAGACAGCACAAGATTAAATTATGTATTTAATTGCCTTAAGGGCTTACTAGAAATAACACTATACACACAGAAAATATATACAGTGGTCTGAGGTTACAAATACAGATGATAGGATACAACAGGGTTAAGCAGAACAAAAGTCAGTTTACCAGGTACAGGAGTCCTTTGGGTTGTGATGAGTTCTTAACTGTAGTCACATGGGAAGCAGTGATGTCAGTTGGTTGCAGGTCCCTCTAAATACAATGTGACCACCCTTTAGAGAAAGACCCGCCCACTTGCAGGCACAAGCCTTTTAACCTGTAGCCGGCCTCTCCCCTCCCGACCCCTGGGAGGGGTCCACTCCCCCTCTGCTGGGATCATGGCTCCAGACCAGAATGTCACAGGGAGGTGGGTCTGGGACCAATGGATCCACCTGGTTTTCGGGTACCAGTAAAGTCCAAGCATGGTACTGATATTTGGTTTCTGTTGGGAGATATGTATATATCCCCTCCCTGGCATCCCACCACCAAACTATGACCACGGGCCTGTTCATCGTGGCCTCAGGAACACAAATATGTCTGTGATGGACAGGCGATTCATAATTCCTTATGAATCGCCGGTTTCATGATGTCTGATAATGTTCATTGAACTGGGGAATGGCCTAGACCCCCTGCAGAGAGGTTTTTCATGTTCCATCAGCTGGGTTCCTGGCTGGCTGAATAGAGGTGAGAAATTGTAAACAATGGTGGCCTGCTAGAGGTTCTCTGCCATTTGGCTAGGCTTTAAAGCAGTGCCCCACCTGTGGAGTTCACTACCTCTGCTATCTGACAGCTGATCAGCCATGGGAACATGGCTGACATAAAATAATAATCCATATTCCTCACACCTCCTCCTTTTTGAGGGCATCAGGGGGCAGCACATTCCTGGGTTCCCCTGTGCTCCCATCCGCATCCTCTCCTTGCCGGGATAGCCCGTCGACGTTCCCATGGTTGCAGCCCTTCTTGTGGTGAATGGTCAAGTGATACTGCTGGAGCGCGAGGCTCCAGCGTAGCAGCCTTCCATTCGTCCCTCAGACAGTGTTTAACCAGCTGAGGGGGTTGTGGTCTGTCTCCACAGTGAAGCAGCGCCTGTATAAGTACGGCTGCAAACGTTGCAGTGCCCAGACAATGGCCAGGCACTCCTTCTCCATTGTGGAGTATGCCATCTCCCTCGGCATGAGATTCCGACTCAAGTACAAAATGGGGTGTTCCTGGCAAGTAGTGTCGACTTGGCTGAGTATGGCACCGAGGCCAAAATTACTGGCGTCGGTTTGTACTAAAAATGGCCACGTGAAGTCGGCTGCTTGTAGTACAGGGAAGCTCGAGAGGGCGGCCTTCAGCCCTCCAATCGACTGCGGAGGGCAGCTTCTTCTTGGTGAGGTCTGTCAAGGGCTTTGCCAGGCTACTATAGTGGGGGCAAACCCCCTATAGCACCCGTCGGTGCCCAGGAAGGACATCACCTGTTTATTGGTCCTGAGGGTGGGCCAGGATGCGATGGCATCTACTTTTCCAGGCTCTAGCTTCAGGGTCCTCGCCTCCCCGGTGCCCCAGTTAGTAGACCTCGCTCATGCCCAGCTGGCACTTTTCCGGCTTGATGGTCAAGCCTGCCTGGTGGATCTTCCCGAGCACCTGCATCAGGTGCTCTAGGTGATCCTCCCATGTGGGACTGAAGACGGCAATATCATCAAGGTACGCGGCTGCGTACTCTTCAAGTCCCTTAAGCAGCATGTTGAACATCCGCTGAAAAGTGGCAGGGGCATTCTTCATGCCGAACGGAATCATAGTGGACTTGCACAATCCAAAGGGGGTAATAAAGGCAGATCATTCCTGCATTTCACAGCTCAGGGGAATCTTCCAATACCTCCGGCTCAGATCCATGATGGTCAGGTACTGGGCTCCGGCCAACTGATCAAGTAGGTCATCGATGCGTGGCGTTGGGTACGCATCGGTGACCGAGACAGTGTTGAGTCCCCTGTAGTCCACGCAGAACCGGGTGGTCCGGTCCTTCTTTGGGACGAGGACCACAGGCGATGCCCAAGCGCTGTTGGATGCCTGGATGACCCCCAGATTCAGCATCTTGTCAATCTTCTGGCTGGCGCATGTGCTGCTACACCTCCAAGAAAACCCGATATGCTGAACGCCGGATTGGGGGGTGATCCCTGGTGTCCACGTGAAGGACGGCCAACTCTGTCCTTCCGGGCTTGTTGCTGAACAAATCCCGGAAGTTGTGAAGGGTGGCTCATAGCTGGAAACATTGGTTCTTCAAGAGCTGTTGGCCCACCTCCACATCCTCGAGGGACACACCCGCCTTCACCTGGGCGAGCATGTCCAGGAGGGTTTCCTCCTCCCTCCTTCTGGAAGGTTGCAGACAAGGAGGGCACATGCCTCCCTGTTCTGATGTGCCTTCATCATGTTCACGTGGAAGGCCTTCCGCCTTCCCCGGGCATGGTCCAGGACCTGAGGCGCTGATGCATGAGGTACGTGCCTTCCCAGGCCGCCAGAAGCTTGTCGTGAGGTACGGGGACCAGTACCCATGCCTTTTGACCCACCTGGTATGTCCTCTCACAAGCGTTTTGGTCATACCATTGCTTCTGGTCGGCCTGGGCTTGCTCCATACTATCGTTCACCAACTGCGACAAGGCCTGCATCTTGTTTCGGAAGCGTATAACATACTCTACGACCGACACTCCGGGGGTGGCTACATCTGCCTCCCAGGCCTCTTTCACCAGAGCCAGGGGCCCCGACACATGTCGCCCATACAGGAGCTCGAAGCGGGGGAACCTGTGGGACCTCTCGGTAGACAAACAGCAGATGTGGGAGGTACTGCTACCAATCACACCCCCGGGGGAGTCGACCAACATCTTAAAGGAGTTATCCCACTTTGCATTTTCATACTTACCTGCTGCCAGCGCGCCGTTCACTTCCTGGATTCTGGCTGGGGGCGGGCTTCATCTTGATTGAAGTCTTCTCCCGGCAGGGCCGCGCACTGGACTGAACGCGCACGCCACCGCGCATGCGCCATGGTTACTTATTCCTGGCCAGTATAGTACAGAGCCGGCGTGCGTGTTCGCGGCTCTGTACTATTCTGGCCAGGAAGAAGTCACCATCGCGCATGCGCGGCGGCATGCGCTTTCAGGACAGCGAACGGCTCGGCCGGGAGAAAAGAAGGAGTCTTCTGCGCAAGCGCGGCCACCGGGATTCCAGAGAAGAGCGGTGGCCGTAACCAGGGGAGACCGAATGACAACAATGAGGTAAGTGGGGATAAGTTTTCTCCTAAACTGTGGGAATGGGTTAATCAAATATATTTACAAAAATGATCACTGTCAAATCATTAACAGATTTAACAGTGATCATTATGATGGGATAACCCCTTTAAGCATCTACTTTAAGGTCCTATTAAACCGCTCGCACAGGGAGTTGGTCTGTGGGTGGTACGGGCTGGTCACCAGATGTTGCACCTGTGTTTGCCTACAGAGGGACTCCATCAATTGCGACATGAAATGGATCCCCTGGTCGGTGAGAATTTCCTGCGGAAAGCCCACTCTGGAGAAAATCTACAGCAAGGCGATGGACACCCTGTCGGCCCGAATGGATGACAAGGCTACCGCCTCCGGGTACCGGTTGGAGTAGTCTACTACCATCAATATGAAGCGTTTCCCCAAGCTGCTGGGAATGGACAGTGGTCCAATCAGATCCACGACCACCCTCCTGAAAGGCTCTTCAATTATGGGCAGCGTTACCAGTGGGGCTTTGGGGTGCCGCCCCGGCTTCCCCACCCGCTGGCAGGTGTCACATGAACGCCAGTCAGTAACCACATAGGGCCCCATCTTTGGCCAGTAGAAATGCTGGGCTAATCTGGCCTTTGTCTTAGCAACCCCTAGATGTCCAGTCATCGGAATCTTATGCGCAACCCGCAACAACTCTGTCCTGAACTCATAGGGTACCACTAGCCGTCGGTCCCTAGGCCACGCATCCGGTGAGCCCTGCTGGACCGTAATCCGGTACAGCTGTTCTTGGTCCCAGACCCTCCGCTCGAGGTCTGAGTCCGAGGGGGGCTGTGCCGCCTACTCCTTGAGGGTGGTCAGGCTGGCGTCAGCCACTAACGCTGCCTGAAACTCTTGACTGGACGTGGCCAGAATGGACGAGTCTGCCACATCCTCTGTCAGGCCCCTGGGACCTGTCTCCATCTGACTCGGCAGCCAATTGGTCGGAAGGGGGAAAGCCACCAGACCCCTGAGGGGCCCCTGCACTCCTGCTGTGCGTGACAGCAGCTATGACCGCTGGTAGTGCCTGCTTCCCCTCGGATTCCGACCAAGTCGCCAGTCCAGATGGACTAACCTGGCCCTCTCACACCCCGATTGTGGAGGAACCCTGAATGGGTGTTTCACTGGGGAGCCCTACTTCTTCTGGGACCGCCCTGACCTCCTCTGCATCTTCCTCCTCTGCAGCTGTCTGCCCCCTGCTTGTCCCCTTATTCACCACACCAGAGGACAGCAGGTTCCAGCATGCTTGCTGGCCACACCCTGGGGCCTCAGCACAGCTGGCGTGAATGACCCCCTCCCCACTGAGGGGAGAGGCACACATTACATCCCCCACATCCCCTTCAAAAGGTGTGAGAGAAGGATTTATTATTTTACGCATATATAATAAGAATATTCTGTAGTACACATTTCTGTCCACTAGATGGCTGCAAACCATATGTATGAGAAGGTCAATGAGGGAGGGGGAAGAGGGGATTATATTACAGTCTTCAAATACACCTATAGACTCAGTGAAACCACTCCTATCAGGTTAAGGAGCCAATAGTCTCTTCTTAAGGAACACCCCTTTTGTGATGTCATGTCTGCTATTTAAGTGAATGTACTGTGAATAAAAGGGGCTCTCGCCTGCCCTCTTCTACCATGGCTCAAGGAGGATGAGAAGATGCTTTCATGAAACCACCTAGTGTCTGGTCTCATTATAAAGCAGTATGCTGTACACATACTTATTCTTCTAATTGATTTGGCACCACACAAAGAAGAAGGAGAGTCGCATGAATTGCGACGACAAAGGCATGTTATGAACATTAACAGTATCAACAGGGGTGGACATGGCATCACATTCTGGGGGATCGGACCTCGGGGTGTCAGCGGCCACGTACTTAGACACAAGCCACCCCAGGTTCATTCCCAGCAAAACACTTGCAGGAATATTTAATGATACCCCCACCTCCCTTACTCCTGGACCGGCGCCCTAGTCCAAATAGACCTTGGCAATGGGCAGCGCTGGTTCTACTCCTCCAATCCCGGAGCCAGTAAGGGATCTCCCGGGCAATAAATCATGGGGTTCCACTAGTTCAGGCCGTATCAGAGTCATCTCAGCGCCGGTGTCTCTAAGTCCCATGGCGATGGCCTGTCCCACAGTGACTGGTTAAAAATTGTAAAGGGACCTCTCACCACCCCCACCCATACACAACACAGTGGACAGTTTCCGGGTCGGTGACTGGGACGGGTCCCTCGGGCGCTGGGGACACATGGCCTTTAAGTGTCCTGGCTGTTTACAAAGGTGGCAAAGTCGGTGTTCCCCCACCGGTGTGGAAAGTGAAGCGGGGGCCGGTGACTACTTGGGCCTAGGGGCAGGGGCAGCAGGGGCAGAGTCTATCTTACCCCCTCTCTAGCCGACAGGTCTCCGGGCCTCTGAAGTCCTGTTGTTAGTGTACTCGTCGGCCAGGGCTGCTGTAGTAGAGGACCCCTTTGGCTTCTGGTCACAGAGGTACTGCTGGAGGTCCTCCAGGCAATTCGACAAGAACTGCTCTGTGGTGATGAGTTCCTTCAGCTGTTGGACGGTGGAGAGCTCCAATCCCGTGTACCATTGGTCGACCACATGTGATCGGCCCAGCTCTGGGTAGAACCCCACTGCAAACTTCTGAGCTTTTTCCGGTAAGACTCAGGAGTTAAGTTAAGTACTGCCAGACCAGAGCATGCTTGATGTCCTCATAGCTCAGGATGGTCTCGCTGGAGAAATTAAGCAATACATGGTGATATCTATTAAACTCAATAGGCTGACTATGTAATGAACGTAAGTGTGAAGTCCACCACAGAAAGATAGGCACTGTTTGTAGTCTCTTTCTGCTCTGGCAGTGATGGATATCCTGCCCCTCTCCCTATCATTAACTCAGAACTGAATTTTGCTGTTGCATTTTCAGGGCAATGGTACTCTATTTAACTTCCCTTAAGCCCTTTACAATTAAAAAGGTTACTGCATAGGTGACAATCTTGTCCATGTATTTAAAGGGAATCTGTCACCTGCTTTTACCATTTTAAGCTGTCACTATCGCCATGTTCACTAAAGTACCTTATTTCCTGCAGTCTTCTTCTTACTTTATTTCGTTTTGTCCTTTTAAAAAAAAAGGCCTTTTTATGATATGCTAATGAAGCTCCAAGGTGCCCAGAGGGGCCTTTTTTTTCCTCTCTGGTGCACAGTGATGCCCCCCCTGCAGTGCCCAGCCCGCCTTAATTTAAATCCCAAGAACGTCTCCTGATCCTCAAATAACCTCCCACAGCCCCGGCAAACGGTTCCGCCCCCTCCCCACGTCATCGTCTACCTTCTAGAAATGCCCCGTCCTTCTTCCTGTCGGCAGCCAGAAATCTCGTGCAGGCGCAGTACTCCTGCGGCCTGCGTGATCATCAACCTCCTTAAGGGCAACAACGCTCAGATTACGTCACTGGGCTCGACGCATGCCCAGTGAGAATTTTGAGGCTGTTGCCCTCAGGAGCTTGATGATCATGCAGGGTCAGGCCGCAGGCGGTACTGCGCCTGCGCGAGATTTCTGACCGCCGACAGGAAGAAGGATGGGGCATTTCTAGAAGGTAGACGATGACGTGGGGAGGGGGCGGAACCGTTTGCCGGCGCTGTGGGAGGTTATTTGAGGTTCAGGAGGCGTTCTTGGGATTCAAATTAAGGCGGGCTAGGCACTGCAGGGGGGCGTCACTGGGAACCAGAGAGGAAAAAAACGCCCCTCTGGGCACCTTGGAGCTTCATTAGCATATCATAAAAAGGGCTTTTTTATCAAAAGGAAAAAACGAAATAAAGTAAGAAGAAGACTGCAGGAAATATGGTACTTTAGTGAACATGGCGATGGTGACAGCTTAAAATGGTAAAAGCAGGTGACAGATTCCCTTTAAGTCCATTAGAAGTGCACCTACACTTTAGACACATACTGCAGGTATTCTGCACTGAATCAGTGATGTGGGTGGACTGATCCTTCTAAAAAGTTCAATGAGATGTCATTGTGTGATATGTATCTACATGAATCCACCCTGCCTAAATTATAGGTTTGTGAAGATAAACAATAGAAAAAAAACATCAACTGTGAAAGTTATGTGTCAACTGTATCCAAGAAGGAAAATAATGCAGAGTGTAATCAATTCATTATTGGCAAGTATTTCACTTCTGGCAGACACGTAATGACTAATAATTAGGTTATGAAAGGTAACACCCATTGAAAAGTATTTATAAGGAGACTAGTGGGGTTCAGGACATACTCCTGCAGCACTAGAACAGGCTGTATTAGTGACTAATATATTGGTTTGAGATCATCTGCCACTTGTAGACATGGCTTATCAGTCTTCATCAACTTCTTACAGGGCATCAACTGGGTCTGTAGCCGGTGGAAGGGGAGTTGGCTCAAGGAATTCTGTTTCTTTTTCTAAATATGGTTCCAGTGCAGCAGGGGGAAAGTTTGGTGGAAATGCAGGTTGCTACCAGGGTACAGATTTTGGTTCTGGCAACTTAGGTGCTGGTTTTGATGGTGGCTATGGTGGTACAGCAGGAGTTGGTTTTGGCGGTGCAGCAGATGCTGGGTATGGTAGCGGAGTTGGCTTTAGTGGTGGTGCTGGCTATGGTGGTGGTGCTGGCTATGGTGGTGGTGCTGGCTACGGTGGTGGAGCTGGCTTCGGTGGTGGAGCTGGCTTTGGTGGTGGAGCTGGCTTTGGCGGTGGCTTTAACCAAGGTGGATTTGGAGAGGGTCTTCTTTCTGGCAATGAGAAGATGACAATGCAGAACTTAAATGACCGTTTGGCAAACTATCTGGACAAAGTGCGTGCCTTGGAAGATTCTAATGCAGAACTGGAGAAGAAGATTCGGGAATGGTATGATAAGCAGAGTCCCGTTAAAAAGGAAGCAGACTATAGCCAATACTTTAAGATAATCGAAGATCTTCGTACTAAGGTAAGGCTCCAGTTCAATTCAAAATATCTAGTCCTTGTAGATGTTACACAGTTGAATTTTCTGCTTTATGTACAATGTATTAATTATATCCAGATAACCAACTTCATACTATACATCCTACACTTGGTCAGTCTAAGGCTACATTTAGCCTCCTGAATATTGGTAACCGCAGATTAAGTCATTGTGCATCACCTACACAGCAGGTATCCCTGGTATCATGAGCTATGTGTCAATGTTACAAGTATATAACAGAAATGAAGTTCAAATACTGCCGAAACTGTTAATATTAATAGGATATAAACAAGAGTTCACACCTCTGTAGATATTAGCTACAGACAGTCTGCAACAAGATGAAACACAGACTAATTTGGTAGACAAGATTTCATACCTTCCAAGAGTAATAAGACTCTATTGGGAAACCATGCCTTGAGCGGATCCGTATCAAACACACCTTGTTACAATGCGTTGTGAGAGCATTGTACATCTCAAATTCAACTCAAACTGAAAATTGGACTGTTGTCATTGTTCACACCAGCAATCTCATAGAGAATCAGTGACCCTTAGATCAATATGATCCTTACTAGGTTGCTTGATTTACAATGTTTGAGGAAAGGTGGAGACTTCACAGGTTCCCAACACTAAGTCAAGGGGATGGGGCTTGGGATTCTTGGTATCTATGGGTCCAATAAGAGCCACAGGGTTGTTACATTGCTAGAGTTATCTTAACACTTCATTGATTAGGAGAGAACAAAAGATCTGAGGGTAAATGTACAAGGATGTAGCTGGGGCAGGCTTATGGAATATCTTTCCTAGGTTCTTGATGCCCAGGGGTCGATAACAAGACTGTCCTAACTTGACCAGGTTATTTAGATAGAGGGCTAGGGTACTGAACCTTTGCCCTGAATAAGGGAACTTCTAACTATGACTTGTCTACAGCTTCCATGTACTCACCCAGCATAGTCACGTTATGTATCCTGGGTACCAAGGGTTACATATTCTTTAAATACTCTTTATAAATGTATCAGTAAATATCATGAAATATTAGACCAGGCTTCAGGCTTTCTGATAACGTAGCACAAAATCAGACCGATCATGTGACAACCCATTAAACATTTCCTAAAGGCAGTATAGCAGTTACAGGCAATCTACAGGATAAACTAGCACCCTGAGAATTTAATGTTACCAAGAAAAATCATAACATACCTGTCATTTTACTGTTTATCTGTTTTTGAAACACATATTTATTACTGCTTCCATTGCATGCAATTATGGAATATACAGTCAGGTCCATAAATATTGGGACATCGACACAATTCTAACATTTTTGGCTCTATACACCACCACAATGGATTTGAAATGAAACTAACAAGATGTGCTTTAACTGCCTACTGTCAGCTTTTATTTGAGGGTATATACATCCAAACAGGTGAACGGTGTAGGAATTATAACAGTTTGCATATGTGCCTCCCACTTGTTAAGGAACCAAAAGTAATGGGACAGAATAATAATCATAAATTAAACTTTTACTTTTTAATACTTGGTTGCAAATCCTTTGCAGTCAATTACAGCCTGAAGTCTGGAACGCATAGACATCACCAGACGCTGGGTTTCATCCCTGGTGATGCTCTGCCAGGCCTCTACTGCAACTGTCTTCAGTTCCTGCATGTTCTTGGAGCATTTTCCCTTTAGTTTTGTCTTCAGCAAGTGAAATGCATGCTCAATCGTAATCAGGTCAGGTGATTGACTTGGCCATTGCATAACATTCCACTTCTTTCCCTTAAAAAACTCTTTGGTTGCTTTTGCAGTATGCTTTGGGTCATTTTCCATCTGCACTGTGAAGCGCCATCCAATGAGTTCTGAAGCATTTGGCTGAATATGAGAAGATCATATTGCCTGAAACACTTCAGAATTCATCCTGCTGCTTTTGTCAGCAGTCACATCATCAATAAATACAAGAGAACCAGTTCCACTGGCAGCCATACATGCCCCAGCCATGACACTACAACCACCATGCTTCACTGATGAGGTGGTATGCTTAGGATCAGGAGCAGTTCCTTTCCTTCTTCATACTCTTCTCTTCCCATCACTCTGGTACAAGTTGATCTTGGTCTCATCTGTCCATAGGATGTTGTTCCAGAACTGTGAAGGCTTTTTTAGATGTTGTTTGAGAAACTCTAATCTGGCCTTCCTGTTTTTGAGGCTCACCAATGGTTTACATCTTGTGGTGAACCCTCTGTATTCACTCTGGTAAAGTCTTCTCTTGATTGTTCACTTTGACACATATACACCTACCTCCTGGAGAGTGTTCTTGATCTGGCAAACTGTTGTGAAGGGTGTTTTCTTCACTAGGGAAAGAATTCTTCAGTCATCCACCACAGTTGTTTTACGTGGTCTTCCGGGTCTTTTGGTGTTGCTGAGCTCACCGGTGTGTTCCTTCTTTTTAAGAATGTTCCAAACAGTTGTTTTGGCCACGCCTAATGTTTTTGCTATCTCTCTGATGGGTTTGTTTTGTTTTTTCAGCCTAATGATGGCTTGCTTCACTGATAGTGACAGCTCTTTGGATCTCATCTTGAGAGTTGACAGCAACAGATTCCAAATGCAAATAGCACACTTGAAATGAACTCTGGAAATTTTATCTGCTCATTCTAATTGGGATAATGAGGGAATAACACACACCTGGCCATTGAACAGCTGAGAAGCCAATTGTCCCATTACTTTTGGTACCTTAACAAGTGGGAGGCACATATGCAAATTGTTGTAATTCCTACACCAATCACCTGATTTGGATGTAAATACCCTCAAATTATAGCTGACAGTCTGCAGTTAAAGCACATCTTGTTAATTTCATTTCAAATCCATTGTGGTGGTGTATAGAGCCAAAAATGTTAGAATTGTGTCGATGTCCCAATATTTATGGACCTGACTGTATATTTGTTGGTTGTCCTATCAAAAATTACCAGCATAACCCAGGAATAATCATATATGGCTTTCAAGAGACTGTTATAAATGATAACATATCTGATTGGGTCAGGTATGGGTATGCTGCCTGTTGAAAAGATGTCTTCCAATGTAACCACATGCATTTAAGTCATGCTCTTATTTATTTCATTTACAACCTCAACAATGTTACACCAGTGATACAATATGGGTACCATAACCAAATGATACAACAAATATTCTCAAAATTATTGTATGATAACTCTACAGATCCTTGCTGCCAATATTGATAATAACAAATTGATCTTGGCCATCGACAACACAAGACTTACTACTGATGACTTCAGGATCAAGTAAGTATTGGTCATGTATTCCTTACCAATTTAGATAGCTTTGGGTTCAAAGTATATTGGGCTCAATAACAAAGTTACAAAATTGCACACAATCAGGGGTTTGGATTAAGCAGTGTCAGACATCTTAATTCTTAGCTTTTTTCTGATATACTAGAAAACTAGTAGTAGTTACATATATCTGTACTCAGCCTCTAAAATGCATCTTTGTTTGCAGGTATGAGAACGAGCTGGCTCTCCGCCAGAGTGTGGAAGCTGATATCAATGGTCTCCGCAGGGTTCTCGATGAACTCACCTTATCCAGGGCTGACTTTGAGAGCCAGATTGAAAGCTTAACTGAAGAACTGGCCTACCTGAAGAAGAACCATGAGGAGGTGAGATATCAAGACTTTTGTAAATGATTATGGATTCCAGTAGACCAAATTATGGAATTTATCGAATTATGTTATAGGAGATGAAGGGACTGCAAGGCCAAGTCAGTGGAAATGTCAATGTGGAGATGAACGCTGCTCCTGGTATTGATCTGAGCAAGGTCCTGGCTGACATGAGAGCTGATTATGAAAAATTGGCTAACAAATATCAAAAAGAAGCTGAAGAAAGGTTCCTGGCCCAGGTGAGTTTGGAAAACTGTAAAGCCAATCTGAATTGTATGGTACACTGGTTTAGAGGGCTTTTTCATGGCCTGGTCCAAACTTTATGGGGGCTACTATGATTTTTTTGGTCTTCATGTTGTTTGCACATTACCTGTTTAACCAGAGAGATGTGCTGCTGAAAACTATGATTTTAAGGCTCAAGTAAAACATGCGAATAGCCGACAGAATAATTGTTGGCTGATAGCTGCCATGTTACAAGGGCCAATTGATTGGGAATGAGAGTTCTTTTGAACTCTGGTTCAGCCTATTATTGCCCTGTTTGAATGCGCCCTAAATTAAAGAATAATCACTTTAATCCCATAGCAGTTGTATATATTGCTTTTTGTTCACTGCAGGCAACAACTTTTTAAAATATTTTATTGGAATCTCTATGTTTATCCCATAGCTGTCAGGTCACTAATAAACTTCTTTTACGTTATTGTATGTTTTAGACCAAGGAACTGCAAGTACAAGTTGTCACTGGAAGTCAAGAAGTCCAAACCTCTAAATCAGAAATCACAAACCTCAGACAAACTCTACAGAGTCTGGAGATAGAGTTGCAGTCTCAACTGAGTATGGTAAGTGAACAGAGCCATAGGTACAATTGACTATGGTGAAGACATGGCTACTAATAGTAAAATACACCAATAGAGGTGCAGAGGTAGCGGTCACCCTTGGCCCTGGAACCTGAAAATGTTTAATGGCCCCTATGCCACATAAGAAGACACTATTATTATGAAAAAATACACATTGTAGGTTAAGGGTACTATTATAGATTTTGAATTGGGGCCCAGGAGCTTCATTTTATGCTTCTGTAATATCTAACATAGAAAGCAGACATGCTGCCACTCCATTCAACACTGTGGGACTGCTGGAGATAGCTTCATAGTTATCCCTGGCAGACTCATTGAGATGGATAGGGCAGTAGCTTGTGCAACGTGCGGCCTCCCCCCAGGGCCCTACTTTATCGCATCCCAGGTGTAGGAAATGCTGAGTGGTACATTGCGGCCTAAAATGTCTCTTTATGTGTGTCACGGTGCTCCTACCTGGATACGGCTGGACCCCAGGCTTTGGCTCCTAAGCAATAAAAAGGGGGAATAATTGAGGGATTTGAAGAAATAGCTTGAGTCCAGACCTTGAGATGAAGTTTAATGACAACTTTACTTAATAAACGTTTCTCCAAACAGTTTCAGGCTTTGTCTTGGTTCCAGCAGGCTTTAGCATTAAACTGGCAGGCAAACTTTGCTATGTCTCTGTTTCTCTCTGACTCTGCTGTACTGACAGGATGGCTGTATAACTCAGCTTCTTCTGTATGCTGCACTTCTTCTCTGTAATGTGAATTTAGGTTATGCGAGGGAACTTTCCTCCTGACTCCTGAGGCTTCAAGCTTTGGTATCCATGGCTAGCAGAGATTAAGGTGACCTGGCTGGCATGGGCATGGCCAGCAGATCTTAAGGTGCTCTGGCTGGCGTGGACACGTCCAACAGAAATGTGCCCCTGTACACCGTTCCCCTGTCTATCGATAAGCTAGACTAACTCTAACTGGTCTCCACCCTTCCTGCAGGAAGTAGGACAAGCCCACTTCTCTCCAGAGGGGGGTTAGAATAGAATGGTAAGTTCCATTCTATCTAAGTACAGCTCTGCCGTGTTTGCTGCCGCCTGCTGGTGAAACAGGCACATTATATGAAGTTGCAAAAAGACTAGGAATGCACAGTGTATAGGGCCTGGACAACAATACATAAGATGACATTTTGTTAGACCAATAAAGACAGTAGCAAGGTGCAGAAGTGGTAACACCACTCTGGGGTGTTACACATGTGCGCCACTTCATTCAAATGCGAGAATACGGGCCCTGCTCTAGTGAATGGCAGCAGCCTGAGCAGGTGGTCCCCCGCTGACCAGACACTGTGAATAATAGGGAATACGTTGTTGTAATGGGGCAACCCCTTTATATGTTACTTATCATGGGCTAGCGATTAACTGTTAAGGGCTGCTGTTCACATATAGATGTGAAGGGCAGACTTCATCTACAAAAAGATAAAAATAGAAGAGGTCAAAAGACAGTTTGCAGAAATGGTGGAGGGTAATTTGTATAGCCTGGAGGAAAGAAAGGAAGGTGGGATAGAATCTAAACTTTTACATCATTCTTCACAACTCTCCCAAAATGTCCAGGAGTCTCTTGGAAAAAGGGAAGACTTCCTTGACTTGGCAAATCTCCTGGAAGCTGCTGAAGCTTCCAAGTACCTCCTGGATATTTTCCCTCAGTGTACTTTTTCTATATGTAGCACCGCCATGCTGGTTGCCCAATAAAATGTTGACTCTCGGGCCTCCTGGCCGGCTATTTATTAAAACTTGGCATGTATGCCTTACATATGTTAAAGGTTTAAATAAGAATCAGGGAGCAAGTGTTTTAAATGGGAAACTCTATGTAAGAACAAGGGGGCACAATGTAAAATTAGTTGGGGGGATGGGCAAAGATTAGAATCAATGCCAGAAAATGGAATATTTCTATTAAGGGCTAAACTAGCTATACACATTAGATGTACATTGGCCAAACCTGCCAACAGGCTGACAATCTAATGTGTACAGGGGCTTTTTAACACTTGATCCTTTTGTTCATGGGAAGAAAGGCCACCATTGGAAGTGTTTGGCAATGGCTTACCTGCCTGTTCCTGCTGAGATCTCATGCATGCTTGCATGTGTATGAGGTATTTGGGATAGATTTTTCTGGCTAACGCAGTCCCACGCTATTTTTGCTGCACATCAAGGTAGTCAGGAAAGAACACTTGTTCCTCCGACAGCTATTTAATGACCAGACGGTGTGGAAAGTTACTGTTTAATCATGAAGCAGGGACTCGATATTCTACATATTCTACAAGTAGACCTTTTAAAAACGCTGTACTGGTTAATGTATACAATGTGATCCTCAGAAGGCATTACCAAACTGTATTCTGTTCGCCTGGAATTCCCATAATAAACCGTCTTTCTCGTGCAGAAAGCAGCTCTAGAGTCCTCCTTGGCAGAAACAGAAGGAGGCTACTGCGCACAGTTGTCACAACTCCAGGAAGTCATAGCCAAGGTCCAGTGTGAGCTTCAAGAGATTAGGAGCCAGCTGGAACTTCAGAGCAGTGAATACAAGATGCTATTAGATGTGAAGACCCGCCTGGAACAAGAGATTGCCAAATACAGAGAGCTGCTGGATGGACAAGACAGCAAGTGAGTCCTGCAGAAACAATTATTTTCTGCTATTTGCAAGTCATTGATGTTTTATTATATACTGGCCACCATATTTGGGGTCGTCATTGTAAACATGGGGCACCACCCATCAGAAGGCCACAGTCAGTGCATGGTCATATGTGCATAATAATACTACATTATAGTTTCTTTACTTCAATTTAGCTACAGAGAGATGCTACCATTATGCCAGTAACTAACTGGTTGGATACATCTATAATAGAACCAGCTACAGTAAATGCACAACTAAAACAAACAATAGCAATCTATAAGGCAATAGAGCAGGAAGGGCAATTTGGCCTCACCTGATAATGTTAGCCATTCTATTTGAACTTATGCTCTTCTGCCTGATCACGAACCAATCCTCATCAAGCATTTTCCTATCTATGAAGATATCCCTTCCACCTTAAGCTGGCCATATACTTTAAGTGTATTTCGAACCCACCAATTTTGGCTGAACCAGCCAGTCATCTAATGTGTGTGGGGGTCCTCCCTGGGGCACATGTCTGGGAGACCAGAAGAGGGCATGTTGGATTTCAGCTGCCCATCCTCTTGTTGTCGGCGAGATGATCCATTGCCTCTTCGAACTTAGAACATATTCTTGCTCAGCAGAACCAAGTAGGCATGTGAATGAAGATATCAAGAGTGATAGACCTGGGCTCATTGCATGTGTATGGCCAGACTGACCTTGTAGTCTTCGAAACTCTAGCCGTTCAGTCCTTGTCTAGAAAAAATATGACGATTTTATATATAGTTAATATATGTTAAAGGATGTTGTATATTTTACATGTACATTATGGTAACTATATGTCTGTTTTCCAGGATTCCTGTAACTGGTGGATATTCCTCAACTACAAGCACTACCACTACATGTAAATATCTTTTCACTTTATAGCTAACAAGGTGGGGGGGGGGGGGGGCAGTCTAAATAAAAAAAAAATATTGGTCTGGGAATTTCCCTAGGAACAGCACCACTCTTGTCCATGGGCTGTGTTGTTGAGTTGCAATACGGCACACAGACCCTGGACAGGAGTGGTACAGTTCCTGGAAGCAGAAAACCCCCTTAGTTTAGTCTAAACTTTCCTTTTTTCTATGAGAAAAGGTAAGGTTAGAATAAATAGCACAAGAATTTTTCATAAAAAGGCTCTGTGTTTAATATTGAGCAGCTATGATAGGGGTGCCCATGCAGTAGAAGACATTCTAAAGCAAAAAATAAAAATGAAGCCTCCACTGTATTAGGTCATGGTACTATACACCCCTCCCCTCCAAGAACCGTATTGGCCATGTTTGCCCCTCACCCAACTTTTGATTTCCAGTACCCTTTTGGAAGAGATGGGTTTTATAGCTGTTGGCGTGATACACCTTTGCTTGGATGACCCATTTATTATACCCATAAAATCAGTGACTGTTGGAGGAAGCCAAAAAATTGGGTCTCAGTATGTGTACAATAAAATATAAACTGTGACTGTGTATAATGAAGAATGACAACCCTCCGTCTTCTCCCTACAGCTACTACAAGAGTCCGCTGAGCCTGAATCAAAGCAACCCAGAAAAAACATGACGTCGTCACACAGTCTGTTTTATACTGCATTGCCAATATATACCTCTTCTCCCTGTTTCTTCAAATGCAAGGACACTAGTTTACAAGGTGTTTCTCTAGCTTTTATGGTGGTCAATAAATCCTTTCTTTTTTGCAATTTATTCTTGCCTCATGTGTGTTTACTGCTTATTTATTTGTCAGTTGAATTCCTGGACAAGGAGTTGTCAGCTAACTGCTTAGCGGGTGCATGGCTTTGAAACAAGCCATAGTGTAGGCATACAGTGGCAAACATCACTTATAAGGCCAAACTGTATAGTGTTTCACTTGTTTTTTAACTGGATGCCTCCGTATATGCTATTTCATACAGTAAAAAGAGAAGGTATATTGACACATTTCTGTCTGGCAAACACCAAAAGAACACTATAGGAAGGGGTGAGAAACACATACAGACTTATGGTGTCACTGAAATCCAGAGCAGATCTACAGCAAAATCAAAGAAAAATGCATATCCAACTCATCTTCATCCGATTTTTCAGCAGAAATTACATTCTGCGTGGATGGTACACCATAGTTCTGTGATACTATGGGTACCATAGTATCACAGAACTTTGAAAGAATCTTATAGAGGTATATCAAAAGTTTTTATCGGTGGGGATCTGGGTGCTGAGACCCCACAGATCGCTAGAATGAGGAGAGAGAAGTACTCACAAACAGCACTCTCTCTCCTCACTGCAGGAAATGAAAGCGAGGAGAGAGAACATACTTCTCGCTCCTTCTTCTAGCAATTGTTGTAGGTCTCAGCGATCAGACTTCCATCAATCAACATTTTAGGGTACTTTCACAGGACTGTTGAATAGCTGACTCCGTTTTGCGGACAGCAAACATAAGACCCACAGAACGCGGAAGGGACATGTCCTATCTTACGCCACATCTTGCAGATCGTGGACCCGTTGAAGTCAACCGGTCTGCGATGCGGAGTGCAGACGGCCAGTGCCCATGTTTTGTGGCTCCATGGTTTGCTGTCCACGTACAATGGTCGTGTGAATGCACCCATATCAACATTTTTTTCAGAGTTAAGTGACACTACTGGTACGTCCACATGGGATGTAATTTCTGCTGAGAAATCGGATGTGAGTTAGATGTAGTTTTGTCATTGATTTTGCCGTGGATCTGCTCTGGATTTCACTTTATGCACTTTATGCATTGCAAATCCCCACCACAAGTCAAATCTCGTATGAATTCTAAATGAAAAATGGAGGGGCACTCAATTATCGGGAAGCCCTGGACAACCAAATAAGTCTAAAATCAGATTTAATGAACGTCAATAACTCATCATGTAAAGGTACAATGACATGTTAAAAAGTATAAAACAACATATAACAACATAAAATTGTGCTGTGGAGCACAAGGATGCGACACTAGGCAAATGACACACGTAGCCTTGTAAAAACACTCAATGGTAAGTGGCTAGCTGGTTGTCCCAGTGAAGCAGGAAATATAACGTGCCTTCTGATTGGGGGACGCTGAGAGCAAATGTCCCTTGTAGAAATGAATCGGTGGTGGATAATGGGATGGTGTCCCCTCACTAGTAGGAGAGTATCGCTTATCCCCTGTTGTAACAGATATGTCCGTATCCTCCGATTCTCTGCCAGATATATTCACCAAACAATAGTGGTATAATAAGCGTAATACATTACCGCCGAGTGTCGGGTACCTTCATTCCCCGTCGCCTTGACTCGTCTTGACTCACCGCGGCGTCCCGTGTGATCTCGCGGTCTGAATGCGTCGTCCCACTTGACCTGGCGAGACAATCACGTGATAGGATAGTGTTCACGTGATCGGCGGATACAACGCTGAGAGGGATCAGATGTTGGAATCCTTATCTCCAAGCGGAATTCTGTGTTCGGCAGATAAACCCTTGGTTGCTGGGTCACTGCTAGATGAATGGTTGTAGGCTTATATAAAACCACAAGAAAATCCGTATGAATTGCTCGCTACTCCGACCAGACCATACGCGTTTCGGGGTACCTCCCTTTCCTCAATTCTGCAGAGATGTTTCCTGCAGTGAGTGGATGTGATTTCATAAAATATTCACTCCGCTACAATAATAATTGCTGTGGATTTCCTTCCCACAATTCCACGGCAGAAACTCCACAGTGTATCCTTCCTGTTTGAACATACTCTTCGATTGTGCACGTGGATTTTGGCATTATTTACGCGCCAAAATCTGCGTTGAATCTACTCTCCTTTTTCGTTTGGAAGCTTGGATAGAAAATCTGCATTGTAGAAAAAATGCAACATGTTCATTCTTAGGCTATGTTCAGATGGAGGATTTTGTCAGCGTCGAAACAGCTGCGCTGTGCTGCGGTTTTTGCCGGGGGTTTTAATGCAGACCCGCTTTAGGTTTAACTCCATTGAATGGAGCTAAACGGAGAACAGGCTCCTGCTGCATCTTTGAGAGGGGTACGTGCAGCAAAAATGGACCTGTACATTCTTGGTGCAGTCTTGAAAAGCGTGCGTCAAAAATCCTCGGCCACATCAACTGCAGTGCAACCACCTATTGAAAACAATGGCAAGTGGTTTAAGTGTAGATTCAGCCCAGTGTTTGGCACCGAATCTGCGCTGAAACCCTTGTCCAAAATCCTCAGTCTGAAAAAAACCTTTGTGTGGATTCCACAGGGAAATTATAAAGGCAGCAAAATCCACATCAAAATCCACACCGTAAACCCCTTCAGACCATCTAAAAAAACCGCACAGGAAATGCATAGATTTTATTTAATGCAGATTCCACGTATAATTATTTAGTGCACTATTACAACCATGTGAACATAACCAAAGGCCTAAAGGTAAACCCACACATGACAGAAAATACAGCATAAAAGTCTGATGTGAATTTTGACTCGGATATGTGACAAATATTCCAGCAAAAACTGCATGTCTTGCAAGCCTTTATTTTTTCCGCAGGAATGGCTGTGAATTTCTGCAGCGAGGATCCGCAGCATAAAATCTTATCAAATTTGTTGGCACTGTACGCTGTGGATATTACATGGCCGAGCTCCGGGCAAGATGGTCGTAGTTTGAAGGAGCTCCGCACTTCACAAGCATAGCGAGGCTGATCCAACAGCCTCAGGCGATCTACACAGCCTTTTAAAACTTCCAAATCGCGAAATATAGCAGAGTTAACCACCATGGTGAAGAGCAGGAGAAGCAGGGAGCCCCTGAAGCACCTCGCCGACTTCTTCCTGGCAGCGGAGAAGGACACGCGACAGACCTCACGCTCCTCCAGCTGCAGCAGCTCCCCCTCGGCATCTATAGAGGAGAGAGAAGATAGGAGGAATACAAAACAACTATCAAAAGCTGAAAAGACTCCAGGCAGAGACACAACCAGAACTGGTTTTAAAAACACCAAACCTGCAAGATCGTTACAGAGAGCAAAAAGCTTCAATATAACTCAGCAGGAGATACTGCAAGAAGAAAAAGATGCAGCTTTCTCAGATACCTCAGAAACTAGAAGTCCAGCCAAGCAAAAACCAAGGATGGACAACACTCAAACCCCTTCATATGAGGTAGGCGCGTCCACTTCTCTATCACCCCACACCATGGGAGTATTTGCCCAGATACCCACTTCTAATGACATCATCACAGTAAATTTGATGAAAGAAATGCTGATGGCTTTAAAGTGCTCCATCAAAGCTGACATAGCACAAATGTGCAACGCTATTTCCACAAACCTAGATGAGTTGGGAGAGAGAGTAAATCCCATTGAAAACAAAATGGTGGAATACGCAAATGCACACAATACCCTAGTAGACGCACATAACTCCCAAGAAGACGACATCACAGCCATTAAAGCGAAACTAGCAGACCTAGAAGACTGCTCTAGGCGAAACAATGTCAAATTTAGGGGGATCCCTGAGACAGTGTCCCCAGGAGAATTTTCTAAATATCTACAAAAAATTATGCAGGCCCTGCTACCAGAAGCTTCACCTCTCGACCTCACTGTGGATAGAGCACACAGACTTCCAAAACCCAAAACATCCCAGAAAACAAGCCGAGAGACGTCCTTGCCCGTATTCACTTCTACCATATCAAAGAAGAAATCATGTCTGCGGCGAAAAACTCCAATCTCTACCCGATCCATACAGGCACGTTATTCTATTCACCGACCTTTCACAAGCAACTATACTGGAAAGGAAAAAATTCCATCCAATAACCTCATGCCTGAGAGAAAATAAGATACCCTACAGATGGGGCTTTCCTACTAAGTTAATCCTACAAAAAGAAGGAACAACCCACATCATCCACAATACAAATGAAGGGCAAAAATTGCTCATACAATGGCAACTTAACAACGTAGACACAACCACTACAAGAAAGAAGAAAGAAATCCCCACTATGCAAGAAGAATGGATCTCAAACCCTCAGAAGACCTGAACTTATGCAAAACGTGAAGTGAAAACTAGTCCACAATGACTGTCCCCACGCATCGGCCAAGCATTCAGATCGTTCTCTGTTTCCCTAACACAAATAGGGATTATTTGTTCGCTTTTGTTTTCCCCTTTGTTTGTGTTCCCTTTTTTCTTTTAAATCCACCTAGATCCAAAAACCAGATCACCGTAATTGCAACCAGCAAGGGCTCACCAAAGCCAGAACCCTCGCAGATCCCCCAACACCCAGCTGAACAAAGGCTCTTCAGGAGACCAGATGTCCAACACTAAGCATTGTCACAGAAGAAAAAGAGAAACTGTTAGGCCTCTTTCACACGAGCGTGTCCAGATAAGGTCCGGATGCGTTGCGGCAAACCCGCGCGAATAGGTACGCAATTGCAGTCAGTTTTGACTGCAATTGCGTTCCGTTGTTCAGTTTTTATCGCGCGGGTGCAATGCGTTTTGCACACGCGTGATAAAAAACTGAATGTGGTACCCAGACCCGAACTTCTTCACAGAAGTTCAGGTTTGGGTTCAAGGTTGTGTAGATTGTATTATTTCCCATTATAACATGGTTATAAGGGAAAATAATAGCATTCTGAATACAGAATACATAGTACAATAGGGCTGGAGGGGTTAAAAAAATTTTTTTTAACTCACCTTAATCCACTTGATCGCGCAGCCGGCATCTCTTCTGTCTTCTTCTTTGAGGAATAGGACCTATGATGACGTCACTGCGCTCATCACATGGTTCATCACATGATCTTTTACCATGGTGATGGATCATGTGACGGACTATGTGATGAGCGTGTTATAAGGGATGACCATGTTATAAGGGAAAATAATAATGATCGGGTCCCCATCCCGATCGACTCCTAGCAACCGTGCATGAAAATTGCACCGCATCCGCACTTGCTTGCGGATGCATGCGATTTTCACACAGCCCCATTCACTTCTATGGCGCCTGCGTTGTGTGAAAAACGCACAAAATAGAGCTAGTGATGCGTGAATATCACCGCTCGTGTGCTTCACGCATTGCTCCGGTGCGGAAAACTCGCCCGTGTGAAAGGGGCCTTAGCTTCAACTACACACCCAATATGACTATTAAGACTCTCTCACTAAATGTAAAGGGACTTAATCACCCATACAAACACATATCCCTTTGGAAAGAAGCAAGATCTAATGGCGCGGACATCATCTGTATTCAAGAGACACATCTGTTAGCTGATGATACTGTTAGATTTAAGCATAAACAATATCCCCACATTTTTCACTCTTGCTCATCCTCTAAAAAGGAAGGAGTCAGAATAGCTATCAGAGATACTATAGCATTTGAAGAGATTAGCACGTTTAGAGATAGTAGTGAAAGATTTCTTATTCTAGTTTGTAAATTAAACAACACTCTATACACAATATGTAATATATATTGTCCTATCTCGTCCAAGAGCTCCTTTTTGAATAAAGTCATCAAAAAACTGACCAAGATTCAAAGAGGACAACCCTTCATCTTTGGTGATATAAATATTATTGCAGATCCCATTATGGACACCACTGGCTAGGGTAGGAGAACTTTTCCCACACTTCGTTCTTGGTTATTAAGCAATGATCTATATGACTTTTGGCGATAAATGCCAGCCAAAGAGACTACACCTTTTTCTTGTCCTGTCATAACACATACACTAGAATAGATTACTGCCTAACCACTAGACACTCCCTCCAACTAATACCTAATGCACAGATAGGCAAGATAACTTGGTCAGACCACGCTCCTCTTATTATCACAATAAAAATACATCCAACCCAGAATTCATTTGGCACATAAACAGTTACTTGAGCACTAATAAAGATATTCAACATGCCCTGAAATTCGACATAAAGGAATATTTAACAATAAATGATAGCCCCGAAATAAATAGATTTTCACTATGGAATGCACATAAGGCATACATTAGAGGCCTTATAATAAAATATGGCACTAATTAAAAGAAAGAGAAACAGAGAAGACTAAAAGAATACATAACACATAACAATCCAACATAACAAAACCGAGAGACGAGATTTGCTTAATACTACTAGACGATTATGAAAATTATATAACGAAACTCAAACTACAATACTATAGCCAAAACAATACAGCCTCTTCCTTTAAATACAGCCTCTTCCTAAATCGCGTTAAAGATCTAAAAACTAAAACCAAAATTGCACACCTGATAAACACAAAAAACAACAGCAAACTACTTACCCCTTAACACATTACAAACTATTTTAGTGACTATTATATAACCTCAGATAGGACCAATCCATCAAACAACCAAACTTAGTAGATATACAACACTTTCTCAACTCTTTAAAACTACCCAAAAACCTGAAGGTAAATGTGACTCCATGTTGTCTTCTCTATGATGTACAGAATTGTTATAATATCTCACCTACGCACTTCACCCCCCCTTCCCCCCCCTGTGAGTTAGGTTCACTTATCTGTCTCAGGACAGATTCTGAGAATCTCCCAGAATTAGAACAAATGTTCTAATTCACTCAGGGTCATTTGGCACAACAACGTACGTTCTTATATGTGATGTATTACATACCCATAAAAGGTATGTTCCAATTGTATCTGTATGGGCGTCAATGTTTATCATTTTATGATTGGTTTAACGCTTTTGTTATGCAAACTTTTCTGTTGCCTATATGAGGCCAAGCAATAGCATAATAAAATCAGAGTGTTTCTCAGTGATTGCCTGTGTGCGTGTCTGTTATTGCCAACTGAGAAACATCTCTCCTGACGTCAGTGACATCAAACCAAGGTGGTCGTAGAGGTCCAGAAAGGTCCAGATCCTTTCAGTTGGGGGCTCCGTTCCGGGATAGAGAAGGCCATCTTCGTGTCCGGTAAGAGAGACATCCCTTTTGTCCACTGCCGGGTACGAGGGCACTGGCCACATCTCTACCCGTGAGTTTTTATTATGTATCCGGGATACATTGTTAAGCCTTAAAAATAAACTCCGGGAGTTTATAATGAGTACTTGGAGTACTTTCATGAATAAGGCCGGCACTTGGAGTGCCACGCACGGAAAAAAATCTCCGGGAGATTTGTTTTGTGTCAGGGACACATCATAGGATCACATGATCCATTCCGTAAGTTGTTGTGTGTCAGGGACACACTATAGATTCTCCGGGAGAATCTATTTACTTTATCTAACTGTCGACAGAGATTTTTTTTGTACCAGAAGTACATGTAAGAGAACAGTCTCCGGGAGACTGACCTACCTTGGTTTGATGCATACCTATATTTAGAGTATAAGATACATAGAGTGTTAAGATTAATCTGTATGTGTGAGAGCTATTGTTCTGGTGGTAAGTGTAAGAACATATCTCCCTGTAATATTATCACTCTGTCATTTGATGCATTTTTTTTACTGTGGGTGAGGGAAAATCTAAGTGTGAGTTTCCCCCTCCCAACCAGAGACTGAAGGCTGCAAAAACTGACAGCCTAAGTTCTCCTTCCTAATCTCATGTTGATTGTAAAGCAGAGCATTTTCTCATGGACCTCAGACAAAATACAAGACTTTGAGAAACATTTATATGAGAAGGAGGCCGCGGGATGCTTTGAGATCAGGAAGATACAGACCCCCACACATAGTTGCAAAAGTTTAGGAAAACCGTGAGTAGACAGCCGAGACATTTCTCAGTTGCTCTCAGCCATCTACTGCAGAAGCTGTCTGTTTCAGCGTGATAGACTTGAAAAATGCTTTCTTCTCTATTCCGGTTGATAAGTGGACCAGACTAATTTTGCTTTTTCCTTTGAGGGACGTAAACTCACATGGTGCAGGATGCACCAGGGATATTCTGATTCACCTGTAGTGTACAGCATTGTCCTCCAAGCCAGTTTAAAACACTGGCACCCCCCCCCCCCTCAGGGTTCTGTGCTCTTGCAATACGGGGATTATTTGTTATTGTGCAGTATGTCAGAGGAGGCCAATGTAACAGATGGTTTATCTTTGTTTAAATGGTTGTCTGAATGTGGACACAAGGTGTCACGCAAGAAAATGCAATGGTGTAAAAAGCAGGTTGAATACTTGGGCTTTGTTCTCACAAAGGGAGAAAGGAGAATCAGCACAGAAAGATTCCAGTCTGGTAGCGGGCCTGGTCACCCCACACACCAAGAAAGAAATGTTATCTTTCCTTGGTGTGATAAACTACTGCAGACAATGGATTCCTGATTGATCCTACCATGACAATGTAATGAGACAAGCCACTCTGGCAGACATGCCAGATCTCATCAGGTGGTCTGAGGAAATGTTTAATGTATTTGATTATTTGAAATGTTCTTTTAATGACAAGTCCAGGTTTGGGCCTCCCTGACTACAAACTCACATTCCACGTATATGCTCGACAAAATTGTAAAACCATGGCGGGTGTGCTGACATAGTATCACGGAGGCAAGTTACGTCCTTGTGCTTTTTTCTCAAAGGTGGTTCTGGCATCCGTCCAAGGAATGCCGGCCTGTCTGAGATCTCTTGCAGCCTGTGCTGTGATGGTTGAGCTTGCAACGCCACTCACAATGGGACATGAGACTATCCTGTACACCACATATGATGTAGTAGGCCTTCTCAAAGGCATACACACACAGCACATGTCTGCACAAAGACTATCTGGATGGGAGATTCTACTCCTCAGCAATCCCTCCCTCCAAATCAAATACACAACACACACCTCAGGTCCAGCACCTATCTTGAATGCCCTATTAGGACTTAAAGGACCTGAGGATCACTTGACAGAGGCACATGATTGTATACATGCCATACAACATGAGACATCACCCCGCTCTGATTTACAATCTGTACCAGTAGAAGGGGCTCCTGATGTTTTTGTTGATGGATCCTGCAGCAGACCAAATGACAACACTTATCATGCAGGATATGCTATTGTTATGCTACACATATTGTCCTGGAAGCCAGACCCATCACATACCAATCTGCACAAGCAGCAGAATTAATTGCACTCACGAGAGCATGCATACTACATGAAGGCAAGCCAGTAACCATTTATACTGACAGCAGGTATGCACATGGAGTGGTCTGGGACCACGGGGTCATTTGGCAAAGGAGACGATTCATTGCAGCTGATGGTAAGCACGTCTCACATTCACCACTTGTCATAAAACTTTTAGAAGCCATAAGATTTCCCTGACAGATTGCAATTGTCCACTGCAGGGCGCATACTGGTGGTAAAGATCATGTGTCCCAAGGCAATGCCCTGGCAGACGTGGAGGCCAAGAAGGCTGCACTGATGGCCCCGGCCACATTGCAAATGGTGAAATTAGTACCTCCTTCACTTGAGTTAACTCAGATGCTTGTGGATCTCAAGTCCTCAGCTACTGACGATGAAATGGCCAATTGGTGTTATCCAATCTTGCAGAAGAATCCTAGGACAGGATTAATCTGCATAGAGGGGGAAACATGCATACCACAGCACAGCTCCTCTCTGTTCATTGCACATTTGAGTAGGACACAACAGCATTCAAACAACACACATGCTGCTAGCACAGAACTTTTATATTACAGGCATTAAACAGTTAGTGTCAGATTATGTGGAAAGGTGTATCACATGTTTGAGGAACAACCCAAACACCAATGTAACCAGATTGATTAAAACCCAAAGTGAAATTAAGGAAAAAAGTTGCTTGTAAGTCTCCTTGTCTTCCACAGGAACCAACTCACCCATTCCAAGTGGGAGATCTCATGCTGATAAAGAAATTAAAGAAAGGAAAATTTGCAGGAGACTTCACCTACGGACCACCGACTACAGTGGTAGCCGCGACCCGCACAGCTGTACTTACAGAAGAAGCACCTACTTGGATCCACGCCACTAGAGTGAAACTGCTAAAGGAGGCACCCCAAAAGGAGGTAATAACGGGGACAGACAGTCCTGACCTCGAAAAAGGACAAAGTAAGGTACTAACGGGAGCAGACAGCTCTGACCTCGAAAATGGACAAAGTGAGGTACTAACGGGAGCAGATAGCTCTGACCTCCACCAGGATGCACTCCCTCAATTCTGGAAGATGGCACAGACGGTCCACTTGGACTGTGGGATTACTGACGATCCTAATGACTCTGCCGGAGGATAACAAAGCTGAAGTTGCTATAACGCAGAAAGGTGGAATCACTACCTTCGGGTACAATTCCTCCAGTACTCACGTAGCAACTTACTCCTTCTGGTTATGCAGCATAATGAAGTGCAGTCCTTCCACGAGATGCGGCAACCACTATAAGAATGGACATACCCTCAGAAACAAAGAAACCTCCTCAAACCCTGTATCTTAACTTTTAACAATATGAGAACAATATCTGACGCAACATATGAGGAGGCTCTTGCAGCAGAAACTGGGTTCTCTGATGCCAACCAATGGTTAGAATGGATGAAGTACAGCGCTGCTTCAGTAAATAAAAGTAATTGTTATGTATGTGGGACAGCTAAGCCTCACCTAGGTACTGTGCCCTTAATATTGCCCTCTAGTGTTGAGGAATGTTTTTTGCAATTATTCTCAAATTAATCTAGTAACCAGTCTGCATGTGAAGAATGGAAGCAAAAATACTGACTCCTCATAAAAACTCCCCGCCCTGGTGCAGGTATACATATCTATCCTGGTAACTATACCTGCCACAGAGGGGGAGATCAAGGAAGATCCCTGGGTAAGTTCACTGAAGGATACTGTGCAACTTACAGTTACAGATACCTCCCTCACACAGAATCAAGTATACTCGATTGGAGATGTATATTGGATCTGTGGGGATGGAAAGATAGATCTAGATAGAGGGTTCCTGGAAAGGTGAACGTGCCCTTGCTAAAGCCATCATGAACATACACATCTTCACTGAAAATGAAAAAGACTCCAACACACATATACGCAACCGTCGTGCCCTCCCAAAAGGTAGCTTCGACCCACACGTATATATTGATGCAGTCGGGGTCCCAAGAGGGGTCCCTGATGAATTCAAGGCCAGAGGTCAGGTGGCAGCAGGATTTGAATCCATAATTCCCCACATAACAATCAACAAAAATACAGACTGGATCAACTATATTTACTATAATCAACAAAGGTTTGTAAACTACCCCAGGGATGCGTTACAGGGTGTAGCAGAACAGTTACAGGCAGATTCCATTATGACATTTCAAAACCGCATAGTACTCGATATGATACTTGCAGAGAGAGGTGGTGTCTGTAAGGTATTGTCAGACCCCTCATCCTGCTGCACGTTCATACCCAACAACACCGGCCCTAATGGTAAGGTCACACTGGCAATAAAGAAACTCGAGGATTTATCAATCGAGCTCAAAAGAAACTCAGGTATCGATAACCCTTGGGATCAGTATTTTGGCTGGTTCACTACCTGGAAACAGGCACTTGTACAGTTGGGAATCATTATCCTGATAATTATTATAGTAATAGCAATAGTTGCAACATGTATCATACCATGTGTACGGAAACTGATAAAGAAAGTATCAAATATGTCATTTTATGAGACTCTGCTGCCTAATCCTGAAGACAAATCACATGAAGGATATAGAAAATATCTGGTATACAGCGAAAAGGGCAAGGGTAAAACCATATTATCTAAGAAATTTGGTTCTAAAGAGGGGATTGAAGGCAAATGTGACTCCATGTTGTCTTCTCTATGATGTACAGAATTGTTATAATATCTCACCTACGCACTTCACCTTCCCCTGTGAGTTAGGTTCACTTATCTGTCTCAGGACAGATTCTGAGAATCTCCCAGAATTAGAACAAATGTTCTAATTCACTCAGGGTCATTTGGCACAACAACATACGTTCTTATATGTGACGTATTACATACCCATAAAAGGGATGTCCCAATTGTATCTGTATGGGCGTCAATGTTTATCATTTTATGATTGGTTTAACGCTGTTGTTATGCAAACTTTTCTGCTGCCTATATTAGGCCAAGCAATAGCATAATAAAATCAGAGTGTTTCTCAGTGATTGCCTGTGTGCGTGTCTGTTATTGCCAACTGAGAAACATCTCTCCTGACGTCAGTGACATCAAACCAAGGTGGTCGTAGAGGTCCAGAAAGTCAGTATTGTCTTCAGCAAGTGAAATGCATGGTCAATCGGATTCAGGTCAGGTGATTGACTTGGCCATTGCATAACATTCCACTTCTTTCCCTTAAAAAACTCTTTGGTTGCTTTTGCAGTATGCTTTGGCTCATTGTCAATCTGCACTGTGATGCGCTGTCCAATGAGTTCTGAAGCATTTGGCTGAATATGAGCAGATAATATTTCCCGAAACACTTCATAATTCATCCTGCTGCTTTTGTCAGCAGTCACATCATCAATAAATACAAGAGAACCAGTTCCATTGGCAGCCATACATGCCCACGCCATGACACTACCAACACCATACTTCACTAATGAGATGGTATGCTTAGGATCATGAGCAGTTTCTTTCCTTCTCCATACTCTTCTCTTCCCATCACTCTAGTACAAGTTGATCTTGGTCTCATCTGTCCATAGGATGTTGTTCCAGAACTATGAAGGCTTTTTTAGATGTCATTTGGCAAACTCTAATCTGGCCTTCCTGTTTTTGAGGCTCACCAATGGTTTACATCTTGTGGTGAACCCTCTGTATTCACAAATTGTTTGATTGTTGACTTTGACACACATACTCCTACCTCCTGGAGAGCATTCTTGATCTGGCCAACTGTTGTGAAGGGTGTTTTCTTCACCAGGGAAAGAATTCTTCGCTCATCCACCGCAGGTGTTTTCCATGGTCTTCCGGGTCTTTTGGTGTTGCTGAGCTCACCGATGTGTTCCTTCTTTTTAAGAATGTTCCAAACAGTTGTTTTGGCCACGCCTAATGTTTTTGCTATCTCTCTGATTTTTTTGGGATTTTTTTTTTCAGCCTAATGATGGCTTGCTTCACTGATAGTGACAGCTCTTTGGATCTCAACTTAAGAGTTGACAACAACAGATTCCAAATGCAAATAGCACACTTGAAATGAACTCTGGTTTTATCTGCTCATTGTAATTTGGAAAATTAGGGAATAACACACACCTGGCCATGGAACAGCTGAGAAGCCAATTGTACTATTACTTTTGGTCCCTTAACAAGTGGGAGGCACATATGCAAACTGTTGTAATTCCTAGACTGTTCACCTGATTTGGATGTAAATACCCTCAAATTAAAGCTGACAGTCTGCACATCTTGTTTGTTTCATTTCAAATCCATTGTGGTGGTGTATAGAGCCAAAAATGTTAGAATAGTGTCAATGTCCTAATATTTATGGACCTGACTGTATGTTCTCAAGCCCCATCTTAAGAGGCATCCAAGCCTTATATCAAAATCCCTCAGCCAGAATATTGACAAATGGTATGCTCTCAAATCCATTCTCCCTGACAAATGGAAACGACAAGGATGTCCGCTATTCCCCATTTTATTTTGTGACGAATATCGCACCTTGCTGCCGACGGACGTCAACTACGTTGAGCCAGCGAGATACGATATGGTCACTGGTTACCAAAGCTCCTGGAGGAGCAGGTAATGTCAACTTGATATAGTTTACACAGACACCTCCTGTTGACGCGGACACAGAGAGGCAACAAGCTGAGAGAGCTCTTTCTCAGGCTGGGTATACTGCCACCAGCTTCTCATTTGATATAAGCCCGGTCCGCTAACGGGATTATATAGGGTGAGAAACCAACCCGCAGTAGCGTATAACTAGGCTGAAACACGGACATGGGGATTCGTGATCGAGATTCAAGACAGCACAAGATTAAATTATGTATTTAAACGCCTTAAGGGCTCACTAGAAATAACACTATACACACAGAAAATATATACAGTGGTCTGAGGTTACAAACACAGATGATAGGATACAACAGGGTTAAGCAGAACAAAAGTCAGTTTACCAGGTACAGGAGTTATTTGGCTTGTGATGAGTTCCTAACTGTAGTCACATGGGTAGCAGTGATGTCAGCTGGTTGCAGGTCCCTCTAAACACATGGCACAATGTGACCACCCTTCAGAGAAAGACCCGCCCGCTTGCAGGCATAAGCCTTTTAACCTGTAGCCGGCCTCTCTCCTCCCGGCCCCTGGGAGGGGTCCACTCCCCCTCTGCTGGGCTCATGGCTCCAGACCAGAATGTCACAGGGAGGTGGGTCTGGGACCAATGGATCCGCCTGGGTTCCGGCTACCAGTAGAGTCCAAGCATGGTACTGATATTTGGTTTCAGTTGGGAGATATGTATATATCCCCTCCCTAGCATCCCACCACCAAACTATGACCACGGGTCTGTTCATTGTGGCCAGAGGAACACAAATATGCATCTGGTTTATGTCTGTGATGAACGGGCGATTCATAATTCCTTATGAATCGCCGATTTCATGATGTCTGATAATGTTCATTGAACTGGGGAATGGCCTAGACCCCCTGCAGAGAGGTTTTTCCTGTTCCATCAGCTGGGTTCCTGGCTGGCTGAATGTAGGTGAGAAATTGTAAACAATGGTGGCCTGCTAGAGGTTCTCTGCCATTTGGCTAGGCTTTAAAGCAGTGACCCACCTGTGGAGTTCACTACCTCTGCTATCTGACAGCTGATCAGCCATGGGAACATGGCTGACATAAAATAATAATCCATATTCCTCATGGAAGGTGCCCAGGAAGGACATCACCTGTTTATTGGTCCTGGGGGTGGGTCAGGATGCGATGGCATCTACTTTTCCAGGCTCTGGCTTCAGGGTCCTCGCCACCCCGGTGCCCCAATTAGTGGACCTCGCTCATGCCCAGCTGGCACTTTTCCGGCTTGATGGTCAAGCCTGCCTGGTGGATCTGCCCGAGCACCTGCATCAGGTGCTCTAGGTGATCCTCCCATGTGGGACTGAAGACGGCAATATCATCAAGGTACGCGGCTGCACATCCGTTGAAAAGTGGCAGGGGCATTCTTCATGCCGAACGGCATCATAGTGGACTTGTACAATCCAAAGGGGGTAATAAAGGCAGATCGTTCCTGCGTTTCATGGCTCAGGGGAATCTGCCAATACCTCCGGCTCAGATCCATGATGGTCAGGTACTGGGCCCCGGCCAACTGATCAAGTAGGTCATCGATGCGTGGCATTGGGTACGCATCGGTGACCGAGACAGTGTTGAGTCCCCTGTAGTCCACGCAGAACCGGGTGGTCCGGTCCTTCTTTGGGACGAGGACCACAGGCGATGCCCAAGCGCTGTTGGATGCCTGGATGACCGCCATATTCAGCATCTTGTTAATCTTCTGGCTGGCGCATGTGCTGCTACATCTCCAAGAAAACCCGATATGCTGAACGCTGGATTGGGGGGTGATCCCTGGTGTCCACGTGAAGGACGGCCAACTCTGTCCTTCCGGGCTTGTTGCTGAACAAATCCCGGAAGGGGTAAAGGGGGGCCCATTGCTGGAAACGTTGGTCCTTCAAGAGCTGTTGGCCCACCTCCACATCCTCGAGGGACCCACCCGCCTTCACCTAGGTAAGCATGTCCAAGAGGGTTTCCTCCTCCCTCCTTCTGGAAGGTTGCAGACAAGGAGGGCACATGCCTCCATGTTCTGATGTGCCTTCATCATGTTCACGTTGTCGGGGTTACGTGGAAGGCCTTCCGCCTTCCCCGGGCATGGTCCAGGGTGACCAGGTACATCACGGTGCTGAGGCGCTGATGCACGAGGTACGTGCCTTCCCAGGCCGCCAGAAGCTTGTCCTGAGGTACAGGGATCAGTACCCATACCTTTTGACCCACCTGGTAGGTCCTCTCACAAGCGTTCTGGTCATACCATTGCTTCTGGTCGGCCTGGGCCTGCTCCATATTATCGTGCACCAACTGCGACAAGGCCTGCATCTTGTTTCGGAAGCGCATGACATGCTCGACGACCGACACTCTGGGGGTGGCTACATCTCCCTCCCAGGCCTCTCTCACCAGAGCCAGGGGCCCCGACACATGTCGCCCATACAGGAGCTCGAAGCGGGGGAACCCTGTGGAGGCCTGTGGGACCTCTCAGTAGACAAACAGCAGATGTGGGAGGTACCGCTACCAGTCACGCCCGTGGGAGTCGACCAACATCTTAGAGGGGTTATCCCACTTTGCATTTTCATACTTACCTGCTGCCAGCGCGCCGTTCACTTCCTAGATCCTGGATGGGGGCTGGCTTCATCTTGATTGAAGTCTTCTCCCGGCCGCGCCGCGCACTGGACTGAACGTGCAGGCGCCATGGTTACTTATTGCTGGCCAGTATAGTACAGAGCCGGCGTGCGCGTTCGCGGCTCTGTACTATTCTGGCCAGGAAGAAGTCACCATCGCGCATGCGCTTTCAGGACAGCGAGCGGCTCGGCCAGGAGAAAAGAAGGAGTCTTCTGCGCAAGCGAGGCCACCGGGATTCAGGAGAAGAGTGGTGGCCGTAACCAGGGGAGACCGAATGACAACAATGAGGTAAGTGGAGATTAATTTTCTCCTAATCTGTGGGAATGGGTTAATCAAATATATTTACAAAAATGATCACTGTCAAATCATTAACAGATTTAACAGTGATCATTATGATGGGATAACCCCTTTAAGCATCTACTTTAAGGTCCCATTAAACCGCTCGCACAGGGCGTTGGTCTGTGGGAGGTACAGGCTGGTCACCAGATGTTGCACCTGTGTTTGCCTACAGAGGGACTCCATCAATTGCGACATGAACTGGATCCCCCGGTCGGTGAGAATTTCCTGTGGAAAGCCCACTCTGGAGAAAATCTACAGCAAGGTGGTGGACACCTTGTCGGCCCGAATGGATGACAAGGCTACCGCCTCCGGGTACCGGTTGGCGTAGTCTACTACCGTCAATATGAAGCATTTCCCCAAGCTGCTGGGAATGGACAGTGGTCCAATCAGATCCACAACCACCCTAATGAAAGGCTCTTCAATTATGGGCAGCGTTACCAGTGGGGCTTTGGGGTGCCGCCCCGGCTTCCCCACCCTCTGGCAGGTGTCACATGAACGCCAGTAGGCAACCACATAGGGCCCCATCTTTGGCCAGTAGAAATGCTGGGCTAATCTGGCCTATGACTTAGCGACCCCTAGGTGTCCAGCCATCGGAATCTTATGCACAACCCGCAACAACTCTGTCCTGAACTGATAGGGTACCACTAGCCGTCAGTCCCTAGGCAACGCATCCGGTGAGCCCTGCTGGACCGTGATCCGGTACAGCCGTTCTTGGTCCCAGACCCTCCGCTCGAGGTCTGAGTCCGAGGGGGGCTGTGCCACCTGCTCCTTGAGGGTGGTCAGGCTGGCGTCAGCCACTAATGCTGCCTGAAACTCTTGACTGGACGTGGCCAGAATGGATGAGACTGCCACATCCTCTGTCAAGTCCCTGGCACCTGTCTCCATCTGACTCGGCAGCCACTTGCTCGGAAGGGGGAAAGCCATCAGACCCCTGAGGGGCCCCTAGTGCCCCTGCATTCCCGCTGTGCGTGACAGCAGCTATGACCGCTGCCACCGCTGGTAGTGCCTGCTTCCCATTCGGCTTCTGACCAAGTCGCCAGTCCAGATGGACTAACCTGGCCCTCTCATACCCCAATTGTGGAGGAACCCTGAATGGATGTTTCACCGGGGAGCCCTACTTCTTCTGGTACCGCCTTGACCTCCTCTGCATCCTCCTCAGCTGTCTGCCCCCTGCTTGTCCCCTTATTCACCACACCCGAGGACAGCAGGTTCCAGCATGCTTGCTGGCCACACTCTGGGGCCTCAGCACAGCTGACATGAATGACCCCCTCCCCACTGAGGGGAACGGCACACATTACATCCCCCACATCCCCTTTAAAAGGCATGTTATGAACATTAACAGTATCAACAGGGGTGGACATGGCATCACATTATGGGGGATCGGACCTCGGGGTGTCAGCGGCCACTTACTTAGACACAAGCCATCCCAGGTTCATCCCCAGCAAAACACTTGCAGGAATATTTGAGGATACCCCCACCTTCCTTACTCCTGGACCGGCGCCCCAGTCCAAATAGACCTTGGCAATGGTTCTACTCCTCCAATCCCGGAGACAGTAAGGGATCTCCCGGGCAATAAATCATGGGGTTCCACCAGTTCAGGCCGTATCAGAGTCATCTCAGCGTCGGTGTCTCTAAGTCCCATGGCGATGGCCTGGCCCACAGTGACTGGTTGAAAATTGCGAAGGAATCTTTCCCCACCCCCACCGACACACAACACAGTGGACGGTTTCCGGGTCGGTGACTGGGACGGGTCCCTCGGGCGCTGAGGACACATGGCCTTGAAGTGTCCTGGCTGTTTACAAAGGTGGCAAAGTCGGTGTTCCCCCACCGGTGTGGAAAGTGAAGCGGGGGCCGATGCCCACTTGGGCCTAGGGGTAGGGGCAGCAGGGGCAGAGTGTATCTTACCCCCTCTCTAGCCGACAGGTTTCCGGGCCTCTGAAGTCCTGTTGTTAGTGTACTCGTCGGCCAGGGCTGCTGTTGTAGAGGACCCATTTGGCTTCTGGTCACAGAGGTACTGCTGGAGGTCCTCCAGGCAATTCGACAAGAACTGCTCTGTGGTGATGAGTTCCTTCAGCTGTTGGATGGTGGAGAGCTCCAATCCCGTGTACCATTGGTCGACCGCATGTGATCGGCCTAGCTCTGGGTAGAACCCCACTGCAAACTTCTGAGCTTTTTCCGGTAAGACTCAGGGGTTAAGTTAAGTACTGCCAGACCAGAGCCTGCTTGATGTCCTCATAGCTCAGGATGGAGAAATTAAGCAATACATGGTGATATCTATTAAACTCAATAAGCTGACCATGTAATGAACGTACGTGTGAAGTCCACCAAAGATAGGCACTGTTTGTAGTCTCTTTCTGCTCTGGCAGTGATGGATATCCTGCCCCTCTCCCTATCATTAAAGGGCTTCTGTCACCCCACTAAACTCATTTTTTTTTTGGGGGTACTTATAATCCCTATACTGCGATATATCTATACATTATGTTATTAATCATTTTCGTTCTGTAGATAAGGCAAAAAACACACTTTTATAATATGCTAATTACCTGTCTACCAGCAAGTAGGGCGTCTACTTGCTGGTAGCAGCCGCAAAAAACCGCCCCCTCCTCCTGTTGATTGACAGGGCCAGCCGCGATCTCCTCCTCCGGCTGGCCCTGTCTGCATTTCAAAAATCGCGTGCCTGTCTTGACTCGGCGCAGGCGCTCTGAGAGAAGGAGGCTCGCCTCGTCAGCACTCCCTCAGTGCGCCTGCGCCGATGATGTCACCGAAAGAGAAGACGTCATCGGCGCAGGCGCACTGAGGGAGTGCTGACGTGGCACCTTCTAGGTACATATCCATTGTGTGATATGTACCTACATGAATCCACCCTGCCTAAATTATAGGTTTGTGAACTGTGAAAGTCATGTGTCAACTGTATCCAAGAAGGAAAATAATGCAGAGTGTATTCAATTCATTATTGGCAAGTATTTCACTTCTGGCAGACACGTAATGAATAATAGGTTCTGAAAGGTAACACCCATTGAAAAGTATTTATAAGGAGACTAGTGGGGTTCAGGACATACTCCTGCAGCACTAGAACAGGCTGTATTAGTGACTAATATATTGGTTTGAGATCATCTGCCACTTGTAGACATGGCTTATCAGTCTTCATCAACTTCTTACAGGGCATCAACTGGGTCTGTAGCCGGTGGAAGGGGAGTTGGCTCAAGGAATTCTGTTTCTTTTTCTAAATATGGTTCCAGTGCAGCAGGGGGAAAGTTTGGTGGAAATGCAGGTTGCTACCAGGGTACAGATTTTGGTTCTGGCAACTTAGGTGCTGGTTTTGATGGTGGCTATGGTGGTGCAGCAGGAGTTAGTTTTGGTGGTGCAGCAGATGCTGGGTATGGTAGCGGAGTTGGCTTTAGTGATGGTGCTGGCTATGGTGGCGGTGCTGGCTATGGTGGTGGTGCTGGCTATGGTGGTGGTGCTGGCTTCGGTGGTGGTGCTGGCTTCGGTGGTGGAGCTGGCTTTGGTGGTAGAGCTGGCTTTGGCGGTGGCTTTAACCAAGGTGGATTTGGAGAGGGTATTCTTTCTGTCAATGAGAAGATGACAATGCAGAACCTAAATGACCGTTTGGCAAACTATCTGGACAAAGTGCGCGCCTTGGAAGATTCTAATGCAGAACTGGAGAAGAAGATTCGGGAATGGTATGATAAGCAGAGTCCTGTTAAAAAGGAAGCAGACTATAGCCAATACTTTAAGATAATCGAAGATCTTCGTGCTAAGGTAAGGCTCCAGTTCAATTCAAAATATCTAGTCCTTGTAGATGTTACACAGGTGTATTTTCTGCTTTATATACAATGTATTATTATATCCAGATAACCAACTTAACACTATACATCCTACACTTGGTCAGTCTAGGGCTACATTTAGCCTCCTGAATATTGGCAACTGCAGATTAAGTCATTGTGCATCACCTACACAGCAGGTATCCCTGATATCATGAGCTAAGTGTCAATGTTACAAGTATATAACAGGAATGACGTTCATATACTGCCTAAACTGTTAATATTAATAGGATATAAACAAGAGTTCACACCTCTGTAGATATTAGCTACAGACAGTCTGCAACAAGATGAAACACAGAATAATTTGGTAGACAAGATTTCGTACCTTCCAAGAGTAATAAGACTCTATTGGGAAACCATGCCTTGAGCGGATCGGTATCAAACACACCTTGTTACAATGCGTTGTGAGAGCATTGTACATCTAAAATTCAACTCAAACTGAAAATCGGACTGTTGTCCTTGTTCACACCAGCAATCTCATAGAGCATAAGTGACCCTTAGATCAATATGATCCTTACTGGGTTGCTTGAGTTACAATGTTTGAGGAAAGATGGAGACTTTGCAGGTTCCCAACACTAAGTCAAGGGTATGGGGCTTGGGATTCTTGGTATCTATGGGTCCAATAAGAGTCACAGGGTTGTTACATTGTTAGAGTTATCTTAACACTTCATTGATTAGGAGGGAACAAAAGATCTGAGGGTAAATGTACAAGGATGTAGCTGGGGCAGGCTTATGGAGTATCTTTCCTAGGTTCTTGATGCCCAGGGGTCGATAACAAGACTGTCCTAACTTGACCAGGTTATTTAGATAGAGGGCTAGGGTACTGAACCTTTGCCCTGAATAAGGGAACTTCTAACTATGACTTGTCTACAGCTTCCATGTACTCACCCAGCATAGTCACGTTATGTATCCTGGGTACCAAGGGTTACATGTTCTTCAAATACTCTTTATAAATGTATCAGTAAATATCATGAAATAATAGACCAGGCTTCAGGCTTTCTGATAACGTAGCACAAAATCAGACCGATCATGTGACAACCCATTAAACATTTCCTAAAGGCAGTATAGCAGTTACAGGCAATCTACAGGATAAACTAGCAACCTGAGAATTTAATGTTACCAAGAAAAATTATAACATACCTGTCATTTTACTGTTTATCTGTTTTTGAAACACATATTAATTACTGCTTCCATTGCATGCAATTATGGAATATATATTTGTTGGTTGTCCTATCAAAAATTACCAGCATAACCCAGGAATAATCATATAAGGCTTTCAAGAGACTGTTATAAATGATAACATATCTGATTGGGTCAGGTATGGGTATGCTGCCTGCTGAAAAGATGTCTTCTAATATAACCACATGCATTTAAGTCATGCTCTTATTTATTTCATGTATAACCTCAACAATGTTACACCAGTGATACAATATGGGTAGCATAACAAAATGATACAACAAATATTCTCAAAATTATTGTATGATAACTCTACAGATCCTTGCTGCCAATATTGATAATAACAAAGTGATCTTGGCCATCGACAACACAAGACTTACTATTGATGACTTCAGGATCAAGTAAGTATTGGTCATATATTCCTTACCAATTTAGATAGCTTTGGGTTCAAATTATATGGGGCTCAATAACAAAGTTACAAAATTGCACACAATCAGGGGTTTGGATTCAGCAGTGTCAGACATCTTAAGTTCTTAGCTTTTTTCTGATATACTAGAAAACTAGTAGTAGTTACATATATCTGTACTCAGTCTCTAAAATGCATGTTTGTTTGCAGGTATGAGAACGAGCTGGCTCTCCGCCAGAGCGTGGAAGCTGATAGCAATGGTCTCCGCAGGGTTCTCGATGAACTCACCTTATCCAGTGCTGACCTTGAGAGCCAGATTGAAAGCTTAGCTGAAGAACTGGCCTACCTGAAGAAGAACCATGAGGAGGTAAGATATCAAGACTTTTGTAAATGATTATGATTATGATGATTATGTATTCCAGTAGACCAAATTATGGAATTTATGGAATTATGTTATAGGAGATGAAGGGACTGCAAGGCCAAGTCAGTGGAAATGTCAATGTGGAGATGAACGCTGCTCCTGGTATTGATCTGAGCAAGGTCCTGGCTGACATGAGAGCTGATTATGAAAAATTGGCTAACAAATATCAAAAAGAAGCTGAAGAAAGGTTCCTGGCCCAGGTGAGTTTGGAAAACTGTAAAGCCAATCTGAATTGTATGGTGCACTGGTTTAGAGGGCTTTTACATGGCCTGGTCCAAACTTTATGGGGGCTACTAGGATTTTTTGGTCTTCATGTTGTTTGCATATTACCTGTTTACCAGAGAGATGTGCTGCTGAAAACTATGATTTTAAGGCTCACGTAAAACATGCGAATAGCCGACAGAATAGTTGTTGGCTGATAGCTGCCATGTTACAAGGGCCAATTGATTGGGAATGAGAGTTCTTTTGAACTCTGGTTCAGCCTATTATTGCCCTGTTTGAATGCGCCCTTAATTAAAGAATAATCACTTTAATCCCATAGCAGTTGTATATCTTGCTTTTTGTTCTCTGCAGGCAAATATTTTATTGGAATCTCTATGTTTATCCCACAGCTGTCAGGTCACTAATAAACTTCTTTTACGTTATTGTATGTTTTAGACCAAGGAACTGAAAGTACAAGTTGTCACTGGAAGTCAAGAAGTCCAAACCTCTAAATCAGAAATCACAAACCTCAGACAAACTCTACAGAGTCTGGAGATAGAGTTGCAGTCTCAACTCAGTATGGTAAGTGAACAGAGCCATAGGTACAATTGACTCTGGTGAAGACATGAATACAGCCCATGGCTACTAATAGTAAAATACACCAATAGAGGTGAAGAGGTAGCGATCACTCTTGGCCCTGGAACCTGAAAATGTTTAATGGCCCCTATGCCACATAAGAAGACACCATTATTATAAAAAAAATACACATTGTAGGTTAAGGGTACTATTATAGGTTTTGAATTGGGGCCCAGGAGCTTCATTTTATGCTTCTGTAATATCTAACATAGAAAGCACACATGCTGCCACTCCATTCAACACTGTGGGACTGCTGGAGATAGCTTCCTAGTTATCCCTGGCTGACTCATTGAGATGAATAGAGCAGTAGCTTGTGCAACGTGCGGCCTCCCCCCAGGGCCCTACTTTATCGCATCACAGGTGTAGGAAATGCAGAGTGGTACAGTGCGGCCTAAAATGTCTCTTTATGTGTGTCACGGTGCTCCTACCTGGATACGGCTGGACCCCAGGCTTTGGCTCCTAAGCAATAAATAGGGGGAATAATTGAGGGATTTGAAAAAATAACTTGAGTCCAGACCTTGAGATGAAGTTCAATGGCAACTTTACTTAATAAGCGTTTCTCCAAACAGTTTCAGGTTTTGTCTTGGTTCCAGCAGGCTTTAGCATTAAACTGGCAGGCAAACTTTGCTATGGCTCTGTTTCTCTCTGACTCTGCTGTACTGACTCGCTGGCTGTATAACTCAGCTTCTTCTGTATGCTGCACTTCTTCTCTGTAGTGTGAATTTAGGTTATGCCAGGGAACTTTCCTCCTGACTCCTGAGGCTTCAAGCTTTGGTATCCATGGCTAGCAGAGATTAAGGTGCTCTGACTGGCGTGGACAAGCCCACTTCTCTCCAGAAGGGGGTTAGAATAGAATGGTAAGTTCCATTCTATCTAAGTACTGCTCTGCCGTGTTTGCTGCCGCCTGCTGGTGAAACAGGCACATTATATGAAGTTGCAAACAGAGTAGGAATGCAGAGTGTATAGGACCTGGACAACAATACATAAGATGACATTTTGTTAGACCAGTGGTGGGCAACCTTTTTTTTCAACTGAGCCAAATCTCGCCAAAACCACGATTGAAATTTATTTTGAGAGCCACATTTTTAAAACCGAAAATACATAGGATGGTACACTGTTTTTAGTTTCAATAAGTTTTTATTGAGAATATTGTGCATGCAAGTATCCACATAGGTCGGGTACTGTGGGACTCTTTGCACCGGCCCTGTCACGTGGACGTGACCAGAGCCTGTGCAAGGATTTTTTGGCAACACAAGCGAAGCTACATCTCGGTGACCCCCCCCTCCCCCCGCCCCGCCCGCAGCTCACCTGGTCCTGGTTCTGTCTGCAGCAGCTGGCTTCTCCTCTGTGTGGTCCTGATATCTTCGCTCTGCTTCAATCTGGTATGAGGACTGTACTTTTCGCCCTATAAGATGCACATAGGTTTTAGAGGAGTATAATCAGAAACAATATTTTCCATTATACCTCAGGTCAGACCACCAATCAGACCCCCAATGTTAATCATACCTCAGATCAGCCCCCCATATCAGCCGTCAGCACCCCATCCATCATGCCCATGTCAGCCGTCAGCCCCCATCCATCATGCCCCCATGTCAGCCGTCATGCCCCTATGTCAGCCGTCAGCCCCCCATGTCAGCACCCCATCCATCATGCCCATGTCAGCCGTCAGCACCCCATCCATCATGCCCATGTCAGCCGTCAGCACCCCATCCATCATGCCCATGTCAGCCGTCAGCACCCCATCATGCCCATGTCAGCCCCCATCCATCATTACCCCCCATGTCAGCCATCAGCCCCCCATGTCAGCCATCATGCCCCCCATCCATCATGCCCATGTCAGCTGTCAGCCCCCATCCATCATGCCCCCCATGTCAGCCGTCATGCCCCTATGTCAGCCGTCAGCACCCCATGTCAGCCGTCAGCCATCAGCCCCCCATGTCAGCACTCCATCCATCATGTCCATGTCAGCCGTCAGCCCCCATCCATCATGCCCCCCATGTCAGCCATCATGACCTTATGTCAGCCGTCAGCCCCCCATGTCAGCACCCCATCCATCATGCCCATGTCAGCCGTCAGCACCCATCCATCATTACTCCCATGTCAGCCATCATGCCCCCCATGACAGCCGTCAGCCCCCATCCATTATGCTCCCTAATGGGGGACAATGTTGGAGTCTGCACCATCGGGGGGGTGACATGATGAGGGACAATGTTGGAGTCGGTACCTGATATATCACTAGGGTCTGGCTGGAGTGGGGTCGGTCTGGTCCTGGCTCCAATCTCAGCTGGCTCTGCCTTAAGGTGTCTTCTCCAGAGTCCAGACTAGAGTCCAGCAGGGTCGGCCAAGTTCCAACAAGTCGTGCCTCAGTGTTACTCTGTGACTGTGTTCTTCTGCTGCCAGCCTGGAGGGGCAGCTTTTACAGGCCACAGCAGACAGAGCAGCTCCGCCTCCTCGCCTCCCTCCGCCGCGGCCCCACTGACAGTCAGTGACGCCTCCTTTGGCCTGAGTGCCGCACGGCACACATGTAGGCAGGACAGCCGCAGGCTGCCGCCCCCGAGAGGAGGGAGGGGAGCGGGCGCCCGGCACACAGAACAGTGCTCCAGACTAAAAAAAATTCCTAGTAGCCATTGGCTCCTGAACTGAAAAATTTAGGAGCCAAATCAAATTTTTAGTCGCCAAATCGAAACTGAATCAAAATTTTGGTATCGTGATTCGCTTTCGTCACCATAAAAAAGTATTGTGATACTCAATACCGTGCAAAAAAAAAAAAAAACACCAAAAAAAGCTGCGTGCATTTCGCATTTTATGAAACATTCGGCCCATAATAGAACAGTCCTATGCTATTTTTTGGGGTGACAAGGTGACTAAAAAGGCTATGTAATATGTTTATTTATTTATTGTTTATATATTTTATATGTAAAATTGGGAAAGGGGGGATTTAAACTTAATATTTTAAAGTACTTTCACATTAGCGTTTTTCATTTCCGGCACTGAGTTCCGTCACAGGGGCTCTATACCGGAAAATAACTGCTCAGTTTTATCCCCCTGCATTCTGAATGGAGAGTAATCCGTTCAGGATGCATCAGGATGTCTTCAGTTCAGTCATTTTGACTGATCAGGCAAAAGATAACACCGTAGCATGCTACGGTTTTATCTCCGGCGAAAAAAAATGAAGATTTGCCTGAATTGCCGGCTCCGGCATTTTTCCCCATAGGAATGTATTAGTGCTGGATCCGGCATTCAAAATACTGGAATGCACCCGCACTAAATCCGGACCCATTCACTTCTATGGGGCTGTGCACATGAGCGGTGATTTTCACACATCACTTGTGCGTTGCGTGAAAATCGCAGCATGCTCTGTTGTGCGTTTTTCGCGCAACGCAGGCCCCATAGAAGTTAATGGGGCTGTGTGAAAATCGCAAGCAAGTGCGGATGCGGTGCGATTTTCACGCATGGTTCCTAGGATGAAAGTCTATTCACTGTATTATTTTCCCTTATAACATGGTTATAAGGGAAAATAATAGCATTCTGAATACAGAATGCATAGTAGAAGGTCAATATAATAAACATTGGTGGCGCAGTGCGCCCCCCCATCACCCCAATATAATAAACATTGGTGGCGCAGTGCGCCCCCCCTCAATATAATAAACATTGGTTGCGCAGTGCGCCCCCCCTCAAAATTATAAACATTGGTGGCGCAGTGCGCCCCCCTCAATATAATAAACATTGGTGGCGCAGTGCGCCCCCCTCAATATAATAAACATTGGTTGCGCAGTGCGCCCCCCCTCAAAATTATAAACATTGGTGGCGCAGTGCGCCCCCCTCAATATAATAAACATTGGTGGCGCAGTGCGCCCCCCCTCAATATAATAAACATTGGTTGCGCAGTGCGCCCCCCCATCACCCCAATATAATAAACATTGGTGGCGCAGTGCGCCCCCCCTCAATATAATAAACATTGGTGGCGCAGTGCGCCCCCCCATCACCCCAATATAATAAACATTGGTGGCGCAGTGCGCCCCCCCTCAATATAATAAACATTGGTGGCGCAGTGCGCCCCCCCCAACACCCCAGTATAATAAACATTGGTGGCGCAGTGCGCCCCCCCATCACCCCAATATAATAAACATTGGTGGCGCAGTGCGCCCCCCCTCAATATAATAAACATTGGTGGCGCAGTGCGCCCCCCCATCACCCCAATATAATAAACATTGGTGGCGCAGTGCGCCCCCCCCCAACACCCCAGTATAATAAACATTGGTGGCGCAGTGCGCCCCCCCCATCACCCCAATATAATAAACATTGGTGGCGCAGTGGGCAGTGCCAATGAGGGTTAAAAAAATTAAAAAATAATTAACTCACCTCCTCCAATTGATCGTCTCCTGTTCTTACTTCTTTCTAGTTTCTTCAGGACGCAGGACCTGTGGTGACATCACTGTGCTCATCACATGATCCATCACCATGGTAATGGGCCATGTGTTGAGCTCATTGACGTCACCACAGGTCCTGAAGAAACTAGAAAGTAGTAAGAACAGGAGACCGGCAGCTACCTGATCAACTGGAGGAGGTGAGTTAATTTTCTTTTATTATTTTTAACCCTCATTGGCACTTCCCACTGTGCCACCAACGTTTATTATACTGGGGGGGGGGGGGGCGCACTGTGCCACCAACGTTTATTATACTGGGGGGGGGCGCACTGTGCCACCAACGTTTATTATACTGGGGGGGGCACACTGTGCCACCAACGTTTATTATACTGGGGGGGGGGCGCACTGTGCCACCAACGTTTCTTATACAAATACAGGAGGCGGGTGCCGGAATCAAATAGCCGGCACCCGACCTTTGTGACAGGGAGCTGCGATCAGCGCCAGTTAACCCCTCAGGTACCGCACCTGAAGGGTTAACTCAACTGCAGCGGATCGCAGCTCCCTGTCACAGAGGTCGGGTGCCGGCTATTTGATTCCGGCACCCGCCTCCTGTATTTGTATTAACAGGTCAGTTTTCTTCATTGGTGGCGCAGTGGCCACAGCCCCTCCCCTCCTCCTCCCGTCTCTTCTTATTGGCAGCGGCGGGGGCAGCAACACAGGGGGGAGGGAGAGACTCCTCCTGCGCTGCTGAGAACGATCATCTCCTGTGCCCGCCGCTGTATTGAGCAGAGCTGCGGCGGCGGGTCCAGTCGCAAATGGCATCTGGAGCCCTGCAGAAGAGCCGCATTAAAGTGTGTAAAGAGCCGCATGTGGCTCGCGAGCCGCGGCTTGCCGACCACTGTGTTAGACCAATAAAGACAGTAGCAAGGTGCAGAAGTTGTAACACCACTCTGGGGTGTTACACATGTCCGCCACTTCCTTCAAATGGGAGAACACGGGCCCTGCTCTAGTGAATGGCAGCAGCCTGAGCAGGTGGACCCCCGCTGACCAGACACTGTGAATAATAGGGAATACGTGAGTAATAGGGAATCAAGGTAGTCAGGAAAGAACACTTGTTCCTCCGACAGCTATTTAATGACCAGACGGTGTGGAAAGTTACTGTTTAATCATGAAGCAGGGACTCGATATTCTACATATTCTACAAGTAGACCTTTTTAAAACGCTGTACTGGTTAATGTATACAATGTGATCCTCAGAAGGCATTACCATTATAAAACTGTATTCTGTTCGCCTGGAATTCCCATAATAAACCGTCTTTCTCGTGCAGAAAACAGCTCTAGAGTCCTCCTTGGCAGAAACAGAAGGAGGCTACTGCGCACAGTTGTCACAACTCCAGGAAGTCATAGCCAAGGTCCAGTGTGAGCTTCAAGAGATTAGGAGCCAACTGGAACTTCAGAGCAGTGAATACAAGATGCTATTAGATGTGAAGACCCGCCTGGAACAAGAGATTGCCAAATACAGAGAGCTGCTGGATGGACAAGACAGCAAGTGAGTCCTGCAGAATCAATTATTTTCTGCTATTTGCAAGTCATTGATCTTTTATTATATACTGGCCACCATATTTGGGGTCTGCATTGTAAACATGGGGCACCACCCATCAGAAGGCCACAGTCAGTGCATGGTCATATGTGCATAATAATACTACATTATAGTTTCTTTACTTCAATTTAGCTACAGAGAGATGCTACCATTATGCCAGTAACTAACTGGTTGGATACATCTATAATAGAACCAACTACAGTAAATGCACAACTAAAACAAACAATAGCAATCTATAAGGCAATAGAGCAGGAAGGGCAATTTGGCCTCACCTGATAATGTTAGCCATTCTATTTGAACTTATGCTCTTCTGCCTGATCACCAACCAATCCTCATCAAGCATTTTCCTATCTATGAAGATATCCCTTCCACCTTAAGCTGGCCATATACTTTAAGTGTATGTCGAACCCACCAATTTTGGCTGAACCAGCCAGTCATCTAATGTATGTGGGGGTCCTCCCTGGGGCACATGTCTGGGAGACCAGAAGAGGGCATGTTGGATTTCAGCTGCCCATCCTCTTGTTGTCGGCGAGATGATCCATTGCCTCTTCGAACTTAGAACATATTCTTGCTCAGAAGAACCAAGTAGGTATGTGAATGAAGATATCAAGAGTGATAGATCTGGGCTCATTGCATGTGTATGGCCAGACTGACCTTGTAGTCTCCGAAACTCTAGCGATTTTATATATAGGTAATATATGTTAAAGGATGTTGTATATTTTACATGTACATTATGGTAACTATATGTCTGTTTTCCAGGATTCCTGTAACTGGTGGATATTCCTCAACTACAAGCACTACTACTACATGTAAATATCTTTACACTTTATAGCTAACAAGGTGGGGGGCAGTCTAAAAAAAAAATAATAATTGGTCTGGGAATTTCCCTAGGAACAGCACCACTCTTGTCCATGGGCTGTGTTGTTGAGTTGCAATACGGCACACAGACCCTGGACAGGAGTGGTACAGTTCCTGGAAGCAGAAAACCCCCTTAGTCCAGTCTAAACTTTCCTTTTTTCTATGAGAAAAGGTAAGGTTAGAATATATAGCACAAAGATTTTTCACATAAAGGCTCTGTGTTTAATATTGAGCAGCTATGATAGGGGTGCCCATGCAGTAGAAGACATTCTAAAGCAAAAAATAAAAATGAAGCCTCCACTGTATTAGTTCATGGTACTATACACCCCTCCCCTCCAAGAACCGTATTGCCCATGTTTGCCCCTCACCCAACTTTTGATTTCCAGTACCCTTTTGGAAGAGATGGGTTGTATAGCTGTTGGCGTGATACACCTTTGCTTGGATGACCCATTTATTATACCCATAAAATCTGTGACTGTTGGAGGAAGCCAAAAAATTGGGTCTCAGTATGTGTACAGGGCCGGCCTTTGGGGTGGGCGGGCTGTGCGGCCGCACAGGGCGCCATAGCAACAGGGGCGCCGGCGGCCGACAGCTCGCAGTGTAATGGCGGCGGCGGGGCACAGGGAGATGAGCGCATCCATTGTGGAAGCGCTCATCTCCAGTCATCTGTATCGCTGTCCTCAGGACAGCGATACGGATGCCTGCCTGTGCTGTGCTGCGGTAGGGGAGGGAGAGGCGTGTCCCTTTCCCTTCCTCTGATAGGCTGCAGGCACTAGGCCGGCAGCCTATCAGAGGCCGGCGCAGTCGGCGCGATGATGTCATCGCGCCGCCTGAGCCATACAGAGTGGGACACAGGCCAGAAGAGGCCTGCATCGCATCGCTGACATGGAGGTAAGTATGTGTTTTTTTAAAAAAAAATTTATTATGTACAATACTTTTACTGGCGGGGGCTGTTATTACTGGCAAAGGGGGGGGGGGCTGTTATTACTGACCGGGGGGGGGGGGGGGGCTGTTATTACTGGCAAAGGGGGGGGGCTGTTATTACTGGCAAAGGGGGGGGGCTGTTATTACTGGCAAAGGGGGGGGGCTGTTATTACTGGCAAAGGGGGGGGTCTGTTATTACTGGCAAAGGGGGGGGGCTGTTATTAATGGCAAGGGGGGGCTGTTATTAATGGCAAAGGGGGGGCTGTTATTACTGGCAAAGGGGGGGGCTGTTATTAATATCAAAGGGGGGGGCTGTTATTACTGGCAAAGGGGGGGGCTGTTATTACTGGCAAAGGGGGGGGGCTGTTATTACTGGCAAAGGGGGGGCTGTTATTACTGGCAAAGGGGGGGCTGTTATTACTGGCAAAGGGGGGGGGCTGTTATTAATGGCAAAGGGGCGGGGCTGTTATTAATGGCAAAGGGGGGGGCTGTTATTACTGGCAAAGGGGGGGGGGCTGTTATTAATGGCAAAGGGGGGGCTGTTATTACTGGCAAAGGGGGGGGCTGTTATTACTGGCAAAGGGGGGGGGGCTGTTATTACTGGCAAAGGGGGGGGCTGTTATTACTGGCAAAGGGGGGGGCTGTTATTTATGGCAAGGGGGGGCTGTTATTAATGGCAAGGGGGGGCTGTTATTACTGGCAAAGGGGGGGGGCTGTTATTACTGGCAAAGGGGGGGGGCTGTTATTACTGGCAAAGGGGGGGGGCTGTTATTACTGGCAAAGGGGGGGGCTGTTATTACTGGCAAAGGGGGGGGGGGCTGTTATTACTGGCAAAGGGGGGGGCTGTTATTACTGGCAAAAGGGGGGGCTGTTATTACTGGCAAGGGGGGGGCTGTTAATACTGGCACATGATTGGGGGCACTATAGGGTCATCTACTGAGGCCACAAAGAAGGGGTATTTTATATGGGCTCTCTGTACAGTACAATTTTATACTGGGACACATGGTGGGTACTATGGGGAAGGGGGGAGAGGAGTACTATGGGGTCATCTACGGGGGGCACTAAGGGGTATTTTATACTTGCAAATTATGGGGGACACTGAGGGCATCTACTGGAGCATTTTATACTGGTACATTATGGGGGGCACTAGGAGGAAGGAGGGTGTGGAGCACTATGGAGTCATTTACTAGGGGCACTATATAGGGGTATTTTATACTGGCACATTATGGGGGCACTATGAGGACATTAGCTCAAATGGGGGCATTACAAGGGGGTATTTTTTGCACTTTCACATTATAAGGAGAATTATTACTACTGGGGGGGGCATTATGGTGGGCTTTATTACTCCCCCATGGTATGACCCCCTAGTAGCAGCACCAGCCTCTCCCTGCTCTGCTATCCCTCTGCCCCTTCTCCAAATCCTTATTATGAAATCTTTCTCATTAGGATAAAACACCTCATCAGCTCTGCCGAGCCCCCGGCCAAAGTGTGGAAGTGGCGTCCGAGATCCCCAAGGGCCAAGCCAAGTAACTGTAAGTTTTCATGTGAAATATGTTTGTTATACACATATAGCATACACTGTGCCACACAATATTTTTAAATAATTTTTTTTAGGGGGGGGGGGGGCGCCACAAGGTTAGCTCGCACAGGGCGCCTGAACACTTAAGGCCGGCCCTGTATGTGTACAATAAAATATAAACTGTGACTGTGTATAATGAAGAATAACAACCCTCCGTCTTCTCCCTACAGCTACTACAAGAGTCCGCTGAGCCTGAATCAAAGCAACCCAGAAAAAACATGGCGTCGTCACACAGTCTGTTTTATACTGCATTGCCAATATATACCTTCCACCTCTTCTCCCTGTTTCTTCAAATGCAAGGACACTAGTTTACAAGGTGTTTCTCTAGCTTTTATGGTGATCAATAAATCCTTTCTTTTTTGCAATTTATTCTTGCCTCATGTGTGTTTACTGCTTATTTATTTGAATTCCTGGACAAGGAGTTGTCAGATAACTGCTTAGCGGGTGCATGGCTTTGAAACAAGCCATAGTGTAGGCATACAGTGGCAAACATCACTTATAAGGCCAAACTGTTTATTTTTTAACTGGATGCCTCCGTATATGCTATTTCATACAGTAAAAAGAGAAGGAATGTTGACACATTTCTGTCTGGCAAACACCAAAAGAACACTATAGGAAGGGGTGAGAAACACATACAGACTTATGGTGTCACTGAAATCCAGAGCAGATCTACAGCAAAATCAAAGACAAATGCATATCTAACTTATCTTCATCCGATCTTTCAGCAGAAATTACATTCTGCGTGGATGTACCCATAGTATCACAGAACTTTTAAAAAATCTTATAGAGGTATATCAAAAGTTTTTATCGGTGGGGATCTGGGTGCTGAGACCCCACAGATCGCTAGAATGAGGATAGAGAAGTACTCACAAACAGCACTCTCTCTCCTCACTGCAGGAAATGAAAGCGAGGAGAGAGAACATACTTCTCGCTCCTTGTTCTAGCAATTGTTGTAGGTCTCAGCGATCAGACTTCCATCAATCAACATTTTAGGGTACTTTCACGGGACTGTTGAACAGCTGACTCCGTTTTGCGGACAGCAAACAAAAGACCCACAGGACGCGGAAGGGACATGTCCTATCTTACGCCACATCTTGCAGATCGTGGACCCGTTGAAGTCAACCGGTCTGCGATGCGGAGTGCAGACGGCCAGTGCCCGTGTTTTGTGGGTCCATGGTTTGCTGTCCACGTACAATGGTCGTGTGAATGCACCCATATAAAAAAAAAAATCAGAGTTAAGTGACACTACTGGTACGTCCACATGGGATGTAATTTCTGCTGAGAAATCGGATGTGAGTTAGATGTAGTTTTGTCATTGATTTTGACGTGGATCTGCTCTGGATTGCACTTTACAGGGAGTGCAGAATTATTAGGCAAGTTGTATTTTTGAGGATTAATTTTATTATTGAACAACAACCATGTTCTCAATGAACCCAAAAAACTCATTAATATCAAAGCTGAATATTTTTGGAAGTAGTTTTTAGTTTGTTTTTAGTTTTAGCTATTTTAGGGGGATATCTGTGTGTGCAGGTGACTATTACTGTGCATAATTATTAGGCAACTTAACAAAAAACAAATATATACCCATTTCAATTATTTATTTTTACCAGTGAAACCAATATAACATCTCAACATTCACAAATATACATTTCTGACATTCAAAAACAAAACAAAAACAAATCAGTGACCAATATAGCCACCTTTCTTTGCAAGGACACTCAAAAGCCTGCCATCCATGGATTCTGTCAGTGTTTTGATCTGTTCACCATCAACATTGTGTGCAGCAGCAACCACAGCCTCCCAGACACTGTTCAGAGAGGTGTACTGTTTTCTTTCCTTGTAAATCTCACATTTTATGATGGACCACAGGTTCTCAATGGGGTTCAGATCAGGTGAACAAGGAGGCCATGTCATTAGATTTTCTTCTTTTATACCCTTTCTTGCCAGCCACGCTGTGGAGTACTTGGACGCGTGTGATGGAGCATTGTCCTGCATGAAAATCATGTTTTTCTTGAAGGATGCAGACTTCTTCCTGTACCACTGCTTGAAGAAGGTGTCTTCCAGAAACTGGCAGTAGGACTGGGAGTTGAGCTTGACTCCATCCTCAACCCGAAAAGGCCCCACAAGCTCATCTTTGATGATACCAGCCCAAACCAGTACTCCACCTCCACCTTGCTGGCGTCTGAGTCGGACTGGAGCTCTCTGCCCTTTACCAATTCAGCCACGGGCCCATCCATCTGGCCCATCAAGACTCACTCTCATTTCATCAGTACATAAAACCTTAGAAAAATCAGTCTTGACGTTTCAGCTTGTGTGTCTTGTTCAGTGGTGGTCGTCTTTCAGCCTTTCTTACCTTGGCCATGTCTCTGAGTATTGCACACCTTGTGCTTTTGGGCACTCCAGTGATGTTGCAGCTCTGAAATATGGCCAAACTGGTGGCAAGTGGCATCTTGGCAGCTGCACGCTTGACTTTTCTCAGTTCATGGGCAGTTATTTTGCGCCTTGGTTTTTCCACACGCTTCTTGCGACCCTGTTGACTATTTTGGATGAAACGCTTGATTGTTCGATGATCACGCTTCAGAAGCTTTGCAATTTTAAGAGTGCTGCATCCCTCTGCAAGATATCTCACTATTTTTGACTTTTCTGAGCCTGTCAAGTCCTTCTTTTGACCCATTTTGCCAAAGGAAAGGAAGTTGCCTAATAATTATGCACACCTAATATAGGGTGTTGATGTCATTAGACCACACCCCTTCTCATTACAGAGATGCACATCACCTAATATGCTTAATTGGTAGTAGGCTTTCGAGCCTATACAGCTTGGAGTAAGACAACATGCATAAAGAGGATGATGTGGTCAAAATACTCATTTGCCTAATAATTCTGCACGCAGTGTATGCACTTTATGCATTGCAAATCCCCACCACAAGTCAAATCTCGTATGAATTCTGCAGAGATGTTTCCTGCAGTGAGTGGATGTGATTTCATAAAATATTCACTCTGCTACAATAATAATTGCTGTGGATTTCCTTCCCACAATTCCACGGCAGAAACTCCACAGTGTATCCTTCCTGTTTGAACATACTCTGCGTTGAATCTACTCTCCTTTTTCGTTTGGAAACTTGGATAGAAAATCTGCATTGTAGAAAAAATGCAACATGTTCATTCTTAGGCTATGTTCGGATGGAGGATTTTGTCAGCGTCGAAACAGCTGCGCTGTGCTGCGGTTTTTGCCGGGGGTTTTAATGCAGACCCGCTTTAGGTTTAACTCCATTGAATGGAGCTAAACGGAGAACAGGCTCCTGCTGCATCTTTGAGAGGGGTACGTGCAGCAAAAATGGACCTGTACATTCTTGGTGCAGTCTTGAAAAGCGTGCGTCAAAAATCCTCGGCCACATCAACTGCAGTACAACCACCTATTGAAAACAATGGCAAGTGGTTCAAGTGTAGATTCAGCCCAGTGTTTGGCACTGAATCTGCGCTGAAACCCTTGTCCAAAATCCTCAGTCTGAAAAAAACCTTTGTGTGGATTCCACAGGGAAATTATAAAGGCAGCAAAATCCACATCAAAATCCACACCGTAAACCCCTTCAGACCATCTAAAAAAACCGCACAGGAAATGCATAGATTTTATTTAATGCAGATTCCACGTATAATTATTTAGTGCACTATTACAACCATGTGAACATACCCAAAGGCCTAAAGGTAAACCCACACATGACAGAAAATACAGCATAAAAGTCTGATGTGAATTTTGACTCGGATATGTGACAAATATTCCAGCAAAAACTGCATGTCTTGCAAGCCTTTATTTTTTCCGCAGGAATGGCTGTGAATTTCTGCAGCGAGGATCCGCAGCATAAAATCTTATCAAATTTGTTGGCACTGTACGCTGTGGATATTACATGGCCGAGCTCCGGGCAAGATGGTCGTAGTTTGAAGGAGCTCCGCACTTCACAAGCATAGCGAGGCTGATCCAACAGCCTCAGGCGATCTACACAGCCTTTTAAAACTTCCAAATCGCGAAATATAGCAGAGTTACCCACCATGGTGAAGAGCAGGAGAAGCAGGGAGCCCCTGAAGCACCTCGCCGACTTCTTCCTGGCAGCGGAGAAGGACACGCGTCAGACCTCACGCTCCTCCAGCTGCAGCAGCTCCCCCTCGGCATCTATAGAGGAGAGAGAAGATAGGAGGAATACAAAACAACTATCAAAAGCTGAAAAGACTCCAGGCAGAGACACAACCAGAACTGGTTTTAAAAACACCAAACCTGCAAGATCGATACAGAGAGCAAAAAGCTTCAATATAACTCAGCAGGAGATACTGCAAGAAGAAAAAGATGCAGCTTTCTCAGATACCTCAAAAACTAGAAGTCCAGCCAAGCAAAAACCAAGGATGGACAACAATCAAACCCCTTCATATGAGGTAGGCGCGTCCACTTCTCTATCACCCCACACCATGGGAGTATTTGCCCAGATACCCACTTCTAATGACATCATCACAGTAAATTTGATGAAAGAAATGCTGATGGCTTTAAAGTGCTCCATCAAAGCTGACATAGCACAAATGTGCAACGCTATTTCCACAAACCTAGATGAGTTGGGAGAGAGAGTAAATCCCATTGAAAACAAAATGGTGGAATACGCAAATGCACACAATACCCTAGTAGACGCACATAACTCCCAAGAAGACGACATCACAGCCATTAAAGCAAAACTAGCAGACCTAGAAGACAGCACTAGGGGAAACAATGTCAAATTTAGGGGGATCCCTGAGACAGTGTCCCCAGGAGAATTTTCTAAATATCTACAAAAAATTATGCAGGCCCTGCTACCAGAAGCTTCACCTCTCGACCTCACTGTGGATAGAGCACACAGACTTCCAAAACCCAAAACATCCCAGAAAACAAGCCGAGAGACGTCCTTGCCCGTATTCACTTCTACCATATCAAAGAAGAAATCATGTCTGCGGCGAAAAACTCCAATCTCTACCCGATCCATACAGGCACGTTATTCTATTCACCGACCTTTCACAAGCAACTATACTGGAAAGGAAAAAATTCCATCCAATAACCTCATGCCTGAGAGAAAATAAGATACCCTACAGATGGGGCTTTCCTACTAAGTTAATCCTACAAAAAGAAGGAACAACCCACATCATCCGCAATACAAATGAAGGGCAAAAATTGCTCATACAATGGCAACTTAACAACGTAGACACAACCACTACAAGAAAGAAGAAAGAAATCCCCACTATGCAAGAAGAATGGATCTCAAACCCTCAGAAGACCTGAACTTATGCAAAACGTGAAGTGAAAACTAGTCCACAATGAGTGTCCCCACGCATCTGCCAAGCATTCAGATCGTTCTCTGTTTCCCTAACACAAATAGGGATTATTTGTTCGCTTTTGTTTTCCCCTTTGTTTGTGTTCCCTTTTTTCTTTTAAATCCACCTAGATCCAAAAACCAGATCACTGTAATTGCAACCAGCAAGGGCTCACCAAAGCCAGAACCCTCGCAGATCCCCCAACACCCAGCTGAACAAAGGCTCTTCAGGAGACCAGATGTCCAACACTAAGCATTGTCACAGAAGAAAAAGAGAAACTGTTAGGCCTCTTTCACACGAGCGTGTCCAGATAAGGTCCGGATGCGTTGCGGCAAACCCGCGCGAATAGGTACGCAATTGCAGTCAGTTTTGACTGCAATTGCGTTCCGTTGTTCAGTTTTTATCGCGCGGGTGCAATGCGTTTTGCACACGCGTGATAAAAAACTGAATGTGGTACCCAGACCCGAACTTCTTCACAGAAGTTCAGGTTTGGGTTCAAGGTTGTGTAGATTGTATTATTTCCCATTATAACATGGTTATAAGGGAAAATAATAGCATTCTGAATACAGAATACATAGTACAATAGGGCTGGAGGGGTTAAAAATTTTTTTTTTAACTCACCTTAATCCACTTGATCGCGCAGCCGACATCTCTTCTGTCTTCTTCTTTGAGGAATAGGACCTTTGATGACGTCACTGCGCTTATCACATGGTTCATCACATGATCTTTTACCATGGTGATGGATCATGTGACGGACTATGTAATGAGCGTGTTATAAGGGATGACCATGTTATAAGGGAAAATAATAATGATCGGGTCCCCATGCCGATCGACTCCTAGCAACCATGCGTGAAAATTGCACCGCATCCGCACTTGCTTGCGGATGCTTGCGATTTTCACACAGCCCCATTCACTTCTATGGCGCCTATGTTGTGTGAAAAACGCACAAAATAGAGCTAGTGATGCGTGAATATCACCGCTCGTGTGCTTCACGCATTGCTCCGGCGCGGAAAACTCGCCCGTGTGAAAGGGGCCTTAGCTTCAACTACACACCCAATATGACTATTAAGACTCTCTCACTAAATGTAAAGGGACTCAATCACCCATACAAACACATATCCCTTTGGAAAGAAGCAAGATCTAATGGCGTGGACATCATCTGTATTCAAGAGACACATCTGTTAGCTGATGATACTGTTAGATTTAAGCATAAACAATATCCCCACATTTTTCACTCTTGCTCATCCTCTAAAAAGGAAGGAGTCAGCATAGCTATCAGAGATACTATAGCATTTGAAGAGATTAGCACGTTTAGAGATAGTAGGGGAAGATTTCTTATTCTAGTTTGTAAATTAAACAACACTCTATACACAATATGTAATATATATTGTCCTATCTCGTCCAAGAGCTCCTTTTTGAATAAAGTCATCAAAAAACTGACCAAGATTCAAAGAGGACAACCCTTCATCTTTTGTGATATAAATATTATTGCAGATCCCATTATGGACACCACTGGCTAGGGTAGGAGAACTTTTTCCACACTTCGTTCTTGGTTATTAAGCAATTATCTATATGACTCTTGGCGATAAATGCCAGCCAAAGAGACTACACCTTTTTCTTGTCCTGTCATAACACATACACTAGAATAGATTACTGCCTAACCACTAGACACTCCCTTCAACTAATACCTAATGCACAGATAGGCAAGATAACTTGGTCAGACCACGCTCCTCTTATTATCACAATAAAGGAGAAAAGTACATCCAACCCAGAATTCATTTGGCACATCAACAGTTACTTGATCACTAATAAAGATATTCAACATGCCCTGAAATTCGACATAAAGAAATATTTAACAATAAATGATAGCCCCGAAATAAATAGATTTTCACTATGGAATGCACATAAGGCATACATTAGAGGCCTTATAATAAAATATGGCACTAATTAAAAGAAAGAGAAACAGAGAAGACTAAAAGAATACATAACACATAACAATCCAACATAACAAAACCGAGAGACGAGATTTGCTTAATACTACTAGACGATTATGAACATTATATAACGAAACTCAAACTACAATACTATAGCCAAAACAATACAGCCTCTTCCTTTAAATACAGCCTCTTCCTAAATCGCGTTAAAGATCTAAAAACTAAAACCAAAATTGCACACCTGATAAACGCAAAAAACAACAGCAAACTACTTACCCCTTAACACATTACAAACTATTTTAGTGACTATTATATAACCTCAGATAGGACCAATCCATCAAACAACCAAACTTAGTAGATATACAACACTTTCTCAACTCTTTAAAACTACCCAAAAACCTGAAGGCAAATGTGACTCCATGTTGTCTTCTCTATGATGTACAGAATTGTTATAATATCTCACCTACGCACTTCACCCCCCCCCCCCCCTCCCCCCTGTGAGTTAGTTTCACTTATCTGTCTCAGGACAGATTCTGAGAATCTCCCAGAATTAGAACAAATGTTCTAATTCACTCAGGGTCTTTCGGCACAACAACGTATGTTCTTATATGTGACGTATTACATACCCATAAAAGGTATGTTCCAATTGTATCTGTATGGGCGTCAATGTTTATCATTTTATGATTGGTTTAACGCTGTTGTTATGCAAACTTTTCTGTTGCCTATATGAGGCCAAGCAATAGCATAATAAAATCAGAGTGTTTCTCAGTGATTGCCTGTGTGCGTGTCTGTTATTGCCAACTGAGAAACATCTCTCCTGACGTCAGTGACATCAAACCAAGGTGGTCGTAGAGGTCCAGAAAGGTCCAGATCCTTTCAGTTGGGGGCTCCGTTCCGGGATAGAGAAGGCCATCTTCGTGTCCGGTAAGAGAGACATCCCTTTTGTCCACTGCCGGGTACGAGGGCACTGGCCACATCTCTACCCGTGAGTTTTTATTATGTATCCAGGATACATTGTTAAGCCTTAAAAATAACCACTGGGAGTTTATAATGAGTACTTGGAGTACTTTCATGAATAAGGCCGGCACTTGGAGTGCCACGCACGGAAAAAAAATCTCCGGGAGATTTGTTTTGTGTCAGGGACACATCATAGGATCACATGATCCATTCCGTAAGTTGTTGTGTGTTAGGGACACACTATAGATTCTCCGGGAGAATCTATTTACTTTATCTAACTGTCGACAGAGATTTTTTTTGTACCAGAAGTACATGTAAGAGAACAGTCTCCGGGAGACTGACCTACCTTGGATTGATGCATACCTATATTTAGAGTATAAGATACATAGAGTGTTAAGATTAATCTGTTTGTGTGAGAGCTATTGTTCTGGTGGTAAGTGTAAGAACATATCTCCCTGTAATATTATCACTCTGTCATTTGATGCATTTTTTTTACTGTGGGTGAGGGAAAATCTAAGTGTGAGTTTCCCCCTCCCAACCAGAGACTGAAGGCTGCAAAAACTGACAGCCTAAGTTCTCCTTCCTAATCTCATGTTGATTGTAAAGCAGCGCATTTTCTCATGGACCTCAGACAAAATACAAGACTTTGAGAAACATTTATATGAGAAGGAGGCAGCGGGATGCTTTGAGATCAGGAAGATACAGACCCCCACACATAGTTGCAAAAGTTTAGGAAAACCGTGAGTAGACAGCCGAGACATTTCTCAGTTGCTCTCAGCCATCTACTGCAGAAGTTGTCTGTTTCAGCGTGATAGACTTGAAAAATGCTTTCTTCTCTATTCCGGTTGATAAGTGGACCAGACTAATTTTGCTTTTTCCTTTGAGGGACGTAAACTCACCTGGTGCAGGAGGATGCACCAGGGATATGCTGATTCACCTGTAGTGTACAGCATTGTCCTCCAAGCCAGTTTAAAACACTGGGACCCCCCCCCCCCCCCAGGGTTCTGTGCTCTTGCAATACGGGGATTATTTGTTATTGTGCAGTATGTCAGAGGAGGCCAATGTAACAGATGGTTTATCTTTGTTGAAATGGTTCTCTGAATGTGGACACAAGGTGTCACGCAAGAAAATGCAATGGTGTAAAAAGCAGGTTGAATACTTGGGCTTTGTTCTCACAAAGGGAGAAAGGAGAATCAGCACAGAAAGATTCCAGTCTGGTAGCGGGCCTGGTCACCCCACACACCAAGAAAGAAATGTTATCTTTCCTTGGTGTGATAAACTACTGCAGACAATGGATTCCTGATTGATCCTACCATGACAATGTAATGAGACAAGCCACTCTGGCAGACATGCCAGATCTCATCAGGTGGTCTGAGGAAATGTTTAATGTATTTGATTATTTGAAATGTTCTTTTAATGACAAGTCCAGGTTTGGGCCTCCCTGACTACAAACTCACATTCCACATATATGCTCGACAAAATTGTAAAACCATGGCGGGTGTGCTGACATAGTTTCACGGAGGCAAGTTACGTCCTTGTGCTTTTTTCTCAAAGGTGGTTCTGGCATCCGTCCAAGGAATGCCGGCCTGTCTGAGATCTCTTGCAGCCTGTGCTGTGATGGTTGAGCTTGCAACGCCACTCACAATGGGACATGAGACTATCCTGTACACCACACATGATGTAGTAGGCCTTCTCAAAGGCATACACACACAGCACATGTCTGCACAAAGACTATCTGGATGGGAGATTCTACTCCTCAGCAATCCCTCCCTCCAAATCAAATACGCAACACACACCTCAGGTCCAGCACCTATCTTGAATGCCCTATTAGGACTTAAAGGACCTGAGGATCACTTGACAGAGGCACATGATTGTATACATGCCATACAACATGAGACATCACCCCACTCTGATTTACAATCTGTACCAGTAGAAGGGGCTCCTGATGTTTTTGTTGATGGATCCTGCAGCAGACCAAATGACAACACTTATCATGCAGGATATGCTATTGTTATGCTACACATATTGTCCTGGAAGCCAGACCCATCACATACAAATCTGCACAAGCAGCAGAATTAATTGCACTCACAAGAGCATGCATACTACATGAAGGCAAGCCAGTCACCATTTACACTGACAGCAGGTATGCACATGGAGTGGTCTGGGACCACGGGGTCATTTGGCAAAGGAGACGATTCATTGGAGCTGATGATAAGCACGTCTCACATTCACAACTTGTCATAAAACTTTTAGAAGCCATAAGATTTCCCTGACAGATTGCAATTGTCCACTGCAGGGCGCATACTGGTGGTAAAGATCATGTGTCCCAAGGCAATGCCCTGGCAGACGTGGAGGCCAAGAAGGCTGCACTGATGGCCCCGGCCACATTGCAAATGGTGAAATTAGTACCTCCTTCACTTGAGTTAACTCAGATGCTTGTGGATCTCCAGTCCTCAGCTACTGACGATGAAATGGCCAATTGGTGTTATCCAATCTTGCAGAAGAATCCTAGGACAGGATTAATCTGCATAGAGGGGGAAACATGCATACCACAGCACAGCTCCTCTCTGTTCATTGCGCATTTGAGTAGGACACAACAGCATTCAAACAACACACATGCTGCTAGCACAGAACTTTTATATTACAGGCATTAAACAGTTAGTGTCAGATTATGTGGGAAGGTGTATCACATGTTTGAGGAACAACCCAAACACCAATGTAACCAGATTGATTAAAACCCTAAGTGAAATTAAGGAAAAAAGTTGCTTGTAAATCTCCTTGTCTTCCACAGGAACCAACTCACCCATTCCAAGTGGGAGATCTCATGCTGATAAAGAAATTAAAGAAAGGAAAATTTGCAGGAGACTTCACCTACGGACCACCGACTACAGTGGTAGCCGTGACCCGCACAGCTGTACTTACAGAAGAAGCACCTACTTGGATCCACGCCACTAGAGTGAAACTGCTAAAGGAGGCACCCCAAAAGGAGGTAATAACGGGGACAGACAGTCCTGACCTCGAAAAAGGACAAAGTAAGGTACTAACGGGAGCAGACAGCTCTGACCTCGAAAATGGACAAAGTGAGGTACTAACGGGAGCAGATAGCTCTGACCTCCACCAGGATGCACTCCCTCAATTCTGGAAGATGGCACAGACGGTCCACTTGGACTGTGGGATTACTGACGATCCTAATGACTCTGCCGGAGGATAACAAAGCTGAAGTTGCTATAACGCAGAAAGGTGGAATCACTACCTTCGGGTACAATTCCTCCAGTACTCACGTAGCAACTTACTCCTTCTGGTTATGCAGCATAATGAAGTGCAGTCCTTCCACGAGATGCGGCAACCACTATAAGAATGGACATACCCTCAGAAACAAAGAAACCTCCTCAAACCCTGTATCTTAACTTTTAACAATATGAGAGCAATATCTGACGCAACATATGAGGAGGCTCTTGCAGCAGAAACTGGGTTCTCTGATGCCAACCAATGGTTAGAATGGATGAAGTACAGCGCTGCTTCAGTAAATAAAAGTAATTGTTATATATGTGGGACAGCTAAGCCTCACCTAGGTACTGTGCCCTTAATATTGCCCTCTAGTGTTGAGGAATGTTTTTTGCAATTATTCTCAAATTAATCTAGTAACCAGTCTGCATGTGAAGAATGGAAGCAAAAATACCGACTCCTCATAAAAACTCCCCGCCCTGGTGCAGGTATACATATCTATCCTGGTAACTATACCGGCCACAGAGGGGGAGATCAAGGAAGATCCCTGGGTAAGTTCACTGAAGGATACTGTGCAACTTACAGTTACAGATACCTCCCTCACACAGAATCAAGTATACTCGATTGGAGATGTATATTGGATCTGTGGGGATGGAAAGATAAGATCTAGACTAGAGGGTTCCTGGAAAGGTGAATGTGCCCTTGCTAAAGCCATCATGAACATACACATCTTCACTGAAAATGAAAAAGACTCCAACACACATATACGCAACCGTCGTGCCCTCCCAAAAGGTAGCTTCGACCCACACGTATATATTGATGCAGTCGGGGTCCCAAGAGGGGTCCCTGATGAATTCAAGGCCAGAGGTCAGGTGGCAGCAGGATTTGAATCCATAATTCCCCACATAACAATCAACAAAAATACAGACTGGATCAACTATATTTACTATAATCAACAAAGGTTTGTAAACTACACCAGGGATGCGTTACAGGGTGTAGCAGAACAGTTACAGGCATATTCCATTATGACATTTCAAAACCGCATGGTACTCAATATGATACTTGCAGAAAGAGGTGGTGTCTGTAAGGTATTGATGGACCCCTCATCCTGCTGCACGTTCATACCCAACAACACCGGCCCTAATGGTAAGGTCACACTGGCAATAAAGAAACTCGAGGATTTATCAATCGAGCTCAAAAGAAACTCAGGTATCGATAACCCTTGGGATCAGTATTTTGGCTGGTTCACTACCTGGAAACAGGCGCTTGTACAGTTGGGAATCATTATCCTGATAATTATTATAGTAATAACAATAGTTGCAACATGTATCATACCATGTGTACGGAAACTGATAATGAAAGTATCAAATACAGTATGTCATTTTATGAGACTCTGCTGCCTAATCCTGAAGACAAATCACATGAAGGATATAGAAAATATCTGGCGGTATACAGCGAAAAGGGCAAGGGTAAAACCATATTATCTAAGAAATTTGGTTCTAAAGAGGGGATTGAAGGCAAATGTGACTCCATGTTGTCTTCTCTATGATGTACAGAATTGTTATAATATCTCACCTACGCACTTCACCCCCCCCTGTGAGTTAGGTTCACTTATCTGTCTCAGGACAGATTCTGAGAATCTCCCAGAATTAGAACAAATGTTCTAATTCACTCAGGGTCATTCGGCACAACAACGTACGTTCTTATATGTGACGTATTACATACCCATAAAAGGGATGTCCCAATTGTATCTGTATGGGCGTCAATGTTTATCATTTTATGATTGGTTTAACGCTGTTGTTATGCAAACTTTTCTGCTGCCTATATGAGGCCAAGCAATAGCATAATAAAATCAGAGTGTTTCTCAGTGATTGCCTGTGTGCGTGTCTGTTATTGCCAACTGAGAAACATCTCTCCTGACGTCAGTGACATCAAACCAAGGTGGTCGTAGAGGTCCAGAAAGGTCCAGATCTGTTAGCTGATGATACTGTTAGATTTAAGCATAAACAATATCCCCACATTTTTCACTCTTGCTCATCCTCTAAAAAGGCAGGAGTCAGCATAGCTATCAGAGATACTATAGCATTTGAAGAGATTAGCACGTTTAGAGATAGTAGGGGAAGATTTCTTATTCTAGTTTGTAAATTAAACAACACTCTATACACAATATGTAATATATATTGTCCTATCTCGTCCAAGAGCTCCTTTTTGAATAAAGTCATCAAAAAACTGACCAAGATTCAAAGAGGACAACCCTTCATCTTTGGTGATATAAATATTATTGCAGATCCCATTATGGACACCACTGGCTAGGGTAGGAGAACTTTTTCCACACTTCGTTCTTGGTTATTAAGCAATTATCTATATGACTCTTGGCGATAAATGCCAGCCAAAGAGACTACACCTTTTTCTTGTCCTGTCATAACACATACACTAGAATAGATTACTGCCTAACCACTAGACACTCCCTTCAACTAATACCTAATGCACAGATAGGCAAGATAACTTGGTCAGACCACGCTCCTCTTATTATCACAATAAAGGAGAAAAGTACATCCAACCCAGAATTCATTTGGCACATCAACAGTTACTTGATCACTAATAAAGATATTCAACATGCCCTGAAATTCGACATAAAGAAATATTTAACAATAAATGATAGCCCCGAAATAAATAGATTTTCACTATGGAATGCACATAAGGCATACATTAGAGGCCTTATAATAAAATATGGCACTAATTAAAAGAAAGAGAAACAGAGAAGACTAAAAGAATACATAACACATAACAATCCAACATAACAAAACCGAGAGACGAGATTTGCTTAATACTACTAGACGATTATGAACATTATATAACGAAACTCAAACTACAATACTATAGCCAAAACAATACAGCCTCTTCCTTTAAATACAGCCTCTTCCTAAATCGCGTTAAAGATCTAAAAACTAAAACCAAAATTGCACACCTGATAAACGCAAAAAACAACAGCAAACTACTTACCCCTTAACACATTACAAACTATTTTAGTGACTATTATATAACCTCAGATAGGACCAATCCATCAAACAACCAAACTTAGTAGATATACAACACTTTCTCAACTCTTTAAAACTACCCAAAAACCTGAAGGCAAATGTGACTCCATGTTGTCTTCTCTATGATGTACAGAATTGTTATAATATCTCACCTACGCACTTCACACCCCCCCCCCCCCCCCCCCTGTGAGTTAGTTTCACTTATCTGTCTCAGGACAGATTCTGAGAATCTCCCAGAATTAGAACAAATGTTCTAATTCACTCAGGGTCTTTCGGCACAACAACGTATGTTCTTATATGTGACGTATTACATACCCATAAAAGGTATGTTCCAATTGTATCTGTATGGGCGTCAATGTTTATCATTTTATGATTGGTTTAAAGCTGTTGTTATGCAAACTTTTCTGTTGCCTATATGAGGCCAAGCAATAGCATAATAAAATCAGAGTGTTTCTCAGTGATTGCCTGTGTGCGTGTCTGTTATTGCCAACTGAGAAACATCTCTCCTGACGTCAGTGACATCAAACCAAGGTGGTCGTAGAGGTCCAGAAAGGTCCAGATCCTTTCAGTTGGGGGCTCCGTTCCGGGATAGAGAAGGCCATCTTCGTGTCCGGTAAGAGAGACATCCCTTTTGTCCACTGCCGGGTACGAGGGCACTGGCCACATCTCTACCCGTGAGTTTTTATTATGTATCCAGGATACATTGTTAAGCCTTAAAAATAAACTCCGGGAGTTTATAATGAGTACTTGGAGTACTTTCATGAATAAGGCCGGCACTTGGAGTGCCACGCACGGAAAAAAAATCTCCGGGAGATTTGTTTTGTGTCAGGGACACATCATAGGATCACATGATCCATTCCGTAAGTTGTTGTGTGTTAGGGACACACTATAGATTCTCCGGGAGAATCTATTTACTTTATCTAACTGTCGACAGAGATTTTTTTTGTACCAGAAGTACATGTAAGAGAACAGTCTCCGGGAGACTGACCTACCTTGGATTGATGCATACCTATATTTAGAGTATAAGATACATAGAGTGTTAAGATTAATCTGTTTGTGTGAGAGCTATTGTTCTGGTGGTAAGTGTAAGAACATATCTCCCTGTAATATTATCACTCTGTCATTTGATGCATTTTTTTTACTGTGGGTGAGGGAAAATCTAAGTGTGAGTTTCCCCCTCCCAACCAGAGACTGAAGGCTGCAAAAACTGACAGCCTAAGTTCTCCTTCCTAATCTCATGTTGATTGTAAAGCAGCGCATTTTCTCATGGACCTCAGACAAAATACAAGACTTTGAGAAACATTTATATGAGAAGGAGGCAGCGGGATGCTTTGAGATCAGGAAGATACAGACCCCCACACATAGTTGCAAAAGTTTAGGAAAACCGTGAGTAGACAGCCGAGACATTTCTCAGTTGCTCTCAGCCATCTACTGCAGAAGCTGTCTGTTTCAGCGTGATAGACTTGAAAAATGCTTTCTTCTCTATTCCGGTTGATAAGTGGACCAGACTAATTTTGCTTTTTCCTTTGAGGGACGTAAACTCACCTGGTGCAGGAGGATGCACCAGGGATATGCTGATTCACCTGTAGTGTACAGCATTGTCCTCCAAGCCAGTTTAAAACACTGGCACCCCCCCCCCCCCCCCCCCCCCCAGGGTTCTGTGCTCTTGCAATACGGGGATTATTTGTTATTGTGCAGTATGTCAGAGGAGGCCAATGTAACAGATGGTTTATCTTTGTTGAAATGGTTCTCTGAATGTGGACACAAGGTGTCACGCAAGAAAATGCAATGGTGTAAAAAGCAGGTTGAATACTTGGGCTTTGTTCTCACAAAGGGAGAAAGGAGAATCAGCACAGAAAGATTCCAGTCTGGTAGCGGGCCTGGTCACCCCACACACCAAGAAAGAAATGTTATCTTTCCTTGGTGTGATAAACTACTGCAGACAATGGATTCCTGATTGATCCTACCATGACAATGTAATGAGACAAGCCACTCTGGCAGACATGCCAGATCTCATCAGGTGGTCTGAGGAAATGTTTAATGTATTTGATTATTTGAAATGTTCTTTTAATGACAAGTCCAGGTTTGGGCCTCCCTGACTACAAACTCACATTCCACATATATGCTCGACAAAATTGTAAAACCATGGCGGGTGTGCTGACATAGTATCACGGAGGCAAGTTACGTCCTTGTGCTTTTTTCTCAAAGGTGGTTCTGGCATCCGTCCAAGGAATGCCGGCCTGTCTGAGATCTCTTGCAGCCTGTGCTGTGATGGTTGAGCTTGCAACGCCACTCACAATGGGACATGAGACTATCCTGTACACCACACATGATGTAGTAGGCCTTCTCAAAGGCATACACACACAGCACATGTCTGCACAAAGACTATCTGGATGGGAGATTCTACTCCTCAGCAATCCCTCCCTCCAAATCAAATACGCAACACACACCTCAGGTCCAGCACCTATCTTGAATGCCCTATTAGGACTTAAAGGACCTGAGGATCACTTGACAGAGGCACATGATTGTATACATGCCATACAACATGAGACATCACCCCACTCTGATTTACAATCTGTACCAGTAGAAGGGGCTCCTGATGTTTTTGTTGATGGATCCTGCAGCAGACCAAATGACAACACTTATCATGCAGGATATGCTATTGTTATGCTACACATATTGTCCTGGAAGCCAGACCCATCACATACAAATCTGCACAAGCAGCAGAATTAATTGCACTCACAAGAGCATGCATACTACATGAAGGCAAGCCAGTCACCATTTACACTGACAGCAGGTATGCACATGGAGTGGTCTGGGACCACGGGGTCATTTGGCAAAGGAGACGATTCATTGGAGCTGATGATAAGCACGTCTCACATTCACAACTTGTCATAAAACTTTTAGAAGCCATAAGATTTCCCTGACAGATTGCAATTGTCCACTGCAGGGCGCATACTGGTGGTAAAGATCATGTGTCCCAAGGCAATGCCCTGGCAGACGTGGAGGCCAAGAAGGCTGCACTGATGGCCCCGGCCACATTGCAAATGGTGAAATTAGTACCTCCTTCACTTGAGTTAACTCAGATGCTTGTGGATCTCCAGTCCTCAGCTACTGACGATGAAATGGCCAATTGGTGTTATCCAATCTTGCAGAAGAATCCTAGGACAGGATTAATCTGCATAGAGGGGGAAACATGCATACCACAGCACAGCTCCTCTCTGTTCATTGCGCATTTGAGTAGGACACAACAGCATTCAAACAACACACATGCTGCTAGCACAGAACTTTTATATTACAGGCATTAAACAGTTAGTGTCAGATTATGTGGGAAGGTGTATCACATGTTTGAGGAACAACCCAAACACCAATGTAACCAGATTGATTAAAACCCTAAGTGAAATTAAGGAAAAAAGTTGCTTGTAAATCTCCTTGTCTTCCACAGGAACCAACTCACCCATTCCAAGTGGGAGATCTCATGCTGATAAAGAAATTAAAGAAAGGAAAATTTGCAGGAGACTTCACCTACGGACCACCGACTACAGTGGTAGCCGTGACCCGCACAGCTGTACTTACAGAAGAAGCACCTACTTGGATCCACGCCACTAGAGTGAAACTGCTAAAGGAGGCACCCCAAAAGGAGGTAATAACGGGGACAGACAGTCCTGACCTCGAAAAAGGACAAAGTAAGGTACTAACGGGAGCAGACAGCTCTGACCTCGAAAATGGACAAAGTGAGGTACTAACGGGAGCAGATAGCTCTGACCTCCACCAGGATGCACTCCCTCAATTCTGGAAGATGGCACAGACGGTCCACTTGGACTGTGGGATTACTGACGATCCTAATGACTCTGCCGGAGGATAACAAAGCTGAAGTTGCTATAACGCAGAAAGGTGGAATCACTACCTTCGGGTACAATTCCTCCAGTACTCACGTAGCAACTTACTCCTTCTGGTTATGCAGCATAATGAAGTGCAGTCCTTCCACGAGATGCGGCAACCACTATAAGAATGGACATACCCTCAGAAACAAAGAAACCTCCTCAAACCCTGTATCTTAACTTTTAACAATATGAGAGCAATATCTGACGCAACATATGAGGAGGCTCTTGCAGCAGAAACTGGGTTCTCTGATGCCAACCAATGGTTAGAATGGATGAAGTACAGCGCTGCTTCAGTAAATAAAAGTAATTGTTATATATGTGGGACAGCTAAGCCTCACCTAGGTACTGTGCCCTTAATATTGCCCTCTAGTGTTGAGGAATGTTTTTTGCAATTATTCTCAAATTAATCTAGTAACCAGTCTGCATGTGAAGAATGGAAGCAAAAATACCGACTCCTCATAAAAACTCCCCGCCCTGGTGCAGGTATACATATCTATCCTGGTAACTATACCGGCCACAGAGGGGGAGATCAAGGAAGATCCCTGGGTAAGTTCACTGAAGGATACTGTGCAACTTACAGTTACAGATACCTCCCTCACACAGAATCAAGTATACTCGATTGGAGATGTATATTGGATCTGTGGGGATGGAAAGATAAGATCTAGACTAGAGGGTTCCTGGAAAGGTGAATGTGCCCTTGCTAAAGACATCATGAACATACACATCTTCACTGAAAATGAAAAAGACTCCAACACACATATACGCAACCGTCGTGCCCTCCCAAAAGGTAGCTTCGACCCACACGTATATATTGATGCAGTCGGGGTCCCAAGAGGGGTCCCTGATGAATTCAAGGCCAGAGGTCAGGTGGCAGCAGGATTTGAATCCATAATTCCCCACATAACAATCAACAAAAATACAGACTGGATCAACTATATTTACTATAATCAACAAAGGTTTGTAAACTACACCAGGGATGCGTTACAGGGTGTAGCAGAACAGTTACAGGCATATTCCATTATGACATTTCAAAACCGCATGGTACTCAATATGATACTTGCAGAAAGAGGTGGTGTCTGTAAGGTATTGATGGACCCCTCATCCTGCTGCACGTTCATACCCAACAACACCGGCCCTAATGGTAAGGTCACACTGGCAATAAAGAAACTCGAGGATTTATCAATCGAGCTCAAAAGAAACTCAGGTATCGATAACCCTTGGGATCAGTATTTTGGCTGGTTCACTACCTGGAAACAGGCGCTTGTACAGTTGGGAATCATTATCCTGATAATTATTATAGTAATAACAATAGTTGCAACATGTATCATACCATGTGTACGGAAACTGATAATGAAAGTATCAAATACAGTATGTCATTTTATGAGACTCTGCTGCCTAATCCTGAAGACAAATCACATGAAGGATATAGAAAATATCTGGCGGTATACAGCGAAAAGGGCAAGGGTAAAACCATATTATCTAAGAAATTTGGTTCTAAAGAGGGGATTGAAGGCAAATGTGACTCCATGTTGTCTTCTCTATGATGTACAGAATTGTTATAATATCTCACCTACGCACTTCACCCCCCCCTGTGAGTTAGGTTCACTTATCTGTCTCAGGACAGATTCTGAGAATCTCCCAGAATTAGAACAAATGTCATTCGGCACAACAACGTACGTTCTTATATGTGACGTATTACATACCCATAAAAGGGATGTCCCAATTGTATCTGTATGGGCGTCAATGTTTATCATTTTATGATTGGTTTAACGCTGTTGTTATGCAAACTTTTCTGCTGCCTATATGAGGCCAAGCAATAGCATAATAAAATCAGAGTGTTTCTCAGTGATTGCCTGTGTGCGTGTCTGTTATTGCCAACTGAGAAACATCTCTCCTGACGTCAGTGACATCAAACCAAGGTGGTCGTAGAGGTCCAGAAAGGTCCAGATCTGTTAGCTGATGATACTGTTAGATTTAAGCATAAACAATATCCCCACATTTTTCACTCTTGCTCATCCTCTAAAAAGGCAGGAGTCAGCATAGCTATCAGAGATACTATAGCATTTGAAGAGATTAGCACGTTTAGAGATAGTAGGGGAAGATTTCTTATTCTAGTTTGTAAATTAAACAACACTCTATACACAATATGTAATATATATTGTCCTATCTCGTCCAAGAGCTCCTTTTTGAATAAAGTCATCAAAAAACTGACCAAGATTCAAAGAGGACAACCCTTCATCTTTGGTGATATAAATATTATTGCAGATCCCATTATGGACACCACTGGCTAGGGTAGGAGAACTTTTCCCACACTTCGTTCTTGGTTATTAAGCAATTATCTATATGACTCCTGGCGATAAATGCCAGCCAAAGAGACTACACCTTTTTCTTGTCCTGTCATAACACATACACTAGAATAGATTACTGCCTAACCACTAGACACTCCCTCCAACTAATACCTAATGCACAGATAGGCAAGATAACTTGGTCAGACCACGCTCCTCTTATTATCACAATAAAGGAGAAAAATACATCCAACCCAGAATTCATTTGGCACATCAACAGTTACTTGATCACTAATAAAGATATTCAACATGCCCTGAAATTAGACATAAAGGAATATTTAACAATAAATGATAGCCCCGAAATAAATAGATTTTCACTATGGAATGCACATAAGGCATACATTAGAGGCCTTATAATAAAATATGGCACTAATTACAAGAAAGAGAAACAGAGAAGGCTAAAAGAATACATAACACATAACAATCCAACATAACAAAACCGAGAGACGAGATTTGCTTAATACTACTAGACGATTATGAAAATTATATAACGAAACTCAAACTACAATACTATAGCCAAAACAATACAGCCTCTTCCTTTAAAAACAGCCTCTTCCTAAATCGCGTTAAAGATCTAAAAACTAAAACCAAAATTGCACACCTGATAAACACAAAAAACAACAGCAAACTACTTACCCCTTAACACATTACAAACTATTTTAGTGACTATTATATAACCTCAGAGAGGACCAATCCATCAAACAGCCAAACTTAGTAGATATACAACACTTTCTCAACTCTTTAAAACTACCCAAAAACCCAATGTCTCAATGGAGATACTTAACACCCCTTTTTCTAAACAAGAAATCGATAAAACCCCAGGTCCCGACGGCTTCTCTAATGAATACTATAAAAAGTTTTTTAGAATCACTAACCCCAAATCTCCAAGAAGTATTTAACCAAGCATTATCAATCAGATATTTCCCTAAAGAAATGACACAGACTACTATAATCACTATTCCCAAACAAGACAAAGATCCCTCTATGGTAACTAACTATCGCTGAATATCTCTCATTAATTCGGATATTAAACTATACGTGAAAATCATCTCTTCAAGACTATCGAACATCATCCCCTTTTAGTAAAACCGGACCAAGCAGGCTTTGTCACTAATAGACAAGCCTCTGATGGTACCCGCAGACTTATAAACATCCTTAAGTGGATTGAAATTGAAAAAATGCCTTCTCTGCTCCTTTCATTGGACGCAGAGAAGAGCGTTTCATAGAATACACTGGGGATATACAGTCAGGTCCATAAATATTGGGACATCAACACAATTGTAACATTTTTGGCTCTACACACTACCACAATGGATTTGAAATGAAACAAACAAGATGTGCTTTAACTGCAGACTGTCAGCTTTAATTTGAGGGTATTTACATTCAAATCAGGTGAACGGTGTATGAATTACAACAGTTTGCATATGTGCCTCCCACTTGTAAAGGGACCAAAAGTAATGGGACATAATAATAATCATAAATCAAACTTTCACTTTTTAATACTTGGTTGCAAATCCTTTACAGTCAATTACAGCCTGAAGTCTGGAACGCATAGACATCACCAGACGCTTGGTTTCATCCCTGGTGATGATCTGCCAGGCCTCTACTGCAACTGTCTTCAGTTCCTGCTTGCTCTTGGGGCATTTTCCCTTCAGTATTGTCTTCAGCAAGTGAAATGCATGGTCAATCGGATTCAGGTCAGGTGATTGACTTGGCCATTGCATAACATTCCACTTCTTTCCCTTAAAAAACTCTTTGGTTGCTTTTGCAGTATGCTTTGGCTCATTGTCAATCTGCACTGTGATGCGCTGTCCAATGAGTTCTGAAGCATTTGGCTGAATATGAGCAGATAATATTTCCCGAAACACTTCATAATTCATCCTGCTGCTTTTGTCAGCAGTCACATCATCAATAAATACAAGAGAACCAGTTCCATTGGCAGCCATACATGCCCACGCCATGACACTACCAACACCATACTTCACTAATGAGGTGGTATGCTTAGGATCATGAGCAGTTTCTTTCCTTCTCCATACTCTTCTCTTCCCATCACTCTGGTACAAGTTGATCTTGGTCTCATCTGTCCATAGGATGTTGTTCCACAACTGTGAAGGCTTTTTTAGAGGTCGTTTGGCAAACTCTAATCTGGCCTTCCTGTTTTTGAGGCTCACCAATGGTTTACATCTTGTGGTGAACCCTCTGTATTCACAGATTGTTTGATTGTTGACTTTGACACACATACTCCTACCTCCTGGAGAGCATTCTTGATCTGGCCAACTGTTGTGAAGGGTGTTTTCTTCACCAGGGAAAGAATTCTTCGCTCATCCACCGCAGGTGTTTTCCATGGTCTTCCGGGTCTTTTGGTGTTGCTGAGCTCACCGATGTGTTCCTTCTTTTTAAGAATGTTCCAAACAGTTGTTTTGGCCACGCCTAATGTTTTTGCTAACTCTCAGATTTTTTTTGGATTTTTTTTTCCAGCCTAATGATGACTTGCTTCACTGATAGTGACAGCTCTTTGGATCTCATCTTAAGAGTTGACAGCAACAGATTCCAAATGCAAATAGCACACTTGAAATGAACTCTGGTTTTATCTGCTCATTGTAATTTGGAAAATGAGGGAATAACACACACCTGGCCATGGAACAGCTGAGAAGCCAATTGTACCATTACTTTTGGTCCCTTAACAAGTGGGAGGCACATATGCAAACTGTTGTAATTCCTACACTGTTCACCTGATTTGGATGTAAATACCCTCAAATTAAAGCTGACAGTCTGCACATCTTGTTCGTTTCATTTCAAATCCATTGTGGTGGTGTATAGAGCCAAAAATGTTAGAATAGTGTCAATGTCCTAATATTTATGGACCTGACTGTATGTTCTCAAGCCCATCTTAAGAGGCATCCAAGCCTTATATCAAAATCCCTCAGCCAGAATATTGACAAATGGTATGCTCTCAAATCCATTCTCCCTGACAAATGGAAACGACAAGGATGTCCGCTATTCCCCATTTTATTTTGTGACGAATATCGCACCTTGCTGCCGAAGGACGTCAACTACGTTGAGCCAGCGAGATACAGTATGGTCACTGGTTACCAAAGCTCCTGGAGGAGCAGGTAACGTCAACTTGATATAGTTTACACAGACACCTCCTGTTGACGCGGGCACAGAGAGGCAACAAGCTGAGAGAGCTCTTTCTCAGGCTGGGTATACTGCCACCAGCTTCTCATTTGATATAAGCCCGGTCCGCTAACGGGATTATATAGGGTGAGAAACCAACCCGCAGTAGCGTATAACTAGGCTGAAACACGGACATGGGGATTCGTGATCGAGATTCAAGACAGCACAAGATTAAATTATGTATTTAATCGCCTTAAGGGCTCACTAGAAATAACACTATACACACAGAAAATATATACAGTGGTCTGAGGTTACAAACACAGATGATAGGCTACAACAGGGTTAAGCAGAACAAAAGTCAGTTTACCAGGTACAGGAGTCCTTTGGCTTGTGATGAGTTCCTAACTGTAGTCACATGGGTAGCAGTGATGTCAGCTGGTTGCAGGTCCCTCTAAACACATGGCACAATTTGACCACCCTTCAGAGAAAGACCCGCCCGCTTGCAAGCATAAGCCTTTTAACCTGTAGCCGGCCTCTCCCATCCTGCCCCTGGGAGGGGTCCACTCCCCCTCTGCTGGGCTCATGGCTCCAGACCAGAATGTCACAGGGAGGTGGGTCTGGGACCAATGGATCCGCCTGGGTTCCGGCTACCAGTAGAGTCCAAGCATGGTACTGATATTTGGTTTCAGTTGGGAGATATGTATATATCCCCTCCCTAGCATCCCACCACCAAACTATGACCACGGGTCTGTTCATCGTGGCCAGAGGAACACAAATATGCATCTGGTTTATGTCTGTGATGAACGGGCGATTCATAATTCCTTATGAATCGCCGGTTTCATGATGTCTGATAATGTTCATTGAACTGGGGAATGGCCTAGACCCCCTGCAGAGAGGTTTTTCCTGTTCCATCAGCTGGGTTCCTGGCTGGCTGAATGTAGGTGAGAAATTGTAAACAATGGTGGCCTGCTAGAGGTTCTCTGCCATTTGGCTAGGCTTTAAAGCAGTGACACACCTGTGGAGTTCACTATCTCTGCTATCTGACAGCTGATCAGCCATGGGAACATGGCTGACATAAAATAATAATCCATATTCCTCATGGAAGGTGCCCAGGAAGGACATCACCTGTTTATTGGTCCTGGGTAGAGTTGAGCGAACACCTGGATGTTCGGGTTCGAGAAGTTCGGCCGAACTTCCCGGAAATGTTCGGGTTCGGGATCCGAACCCGATCCGAACTTCGTCCCGAACCCCATTGAAGTCAATAGGGACCCGAACTTTTGGGCACTAAAAAGGCTGTAAAACAGCCCAGGAAAGAGCTAGAGGGCTGCAAAAGGCATCAACATGTAGGTAAATCCCCTGCAAACAAATGTGGATAGGGAAATGAATTAAAATAAAAATAAAAAAAATAAAAATGAACCAATATCAATTGGACAGAGGTCCCATAGCAGAGAATCTGGCTTCACGTCAGCAGAGATTCGGTCTCTTCATGCCATAGCAAATAATCTGGCTTCATGTCAGCAGAGAATCAGTCTCTTAATGCCATAGCAGAGAATCTGGCTTCATGTCAGCGCAGAATCAGTCTTCATGTCATAGCAGAGAATCAGGCTTCACGTCACCCACCACTGGAACAGGCCACTGTCACACATTTAGGCCCCGGCACCCAGACAGAGGAGAGAGGTCCCTTAACAGAGAATCTGGCCTTATGTCAGCACAGAATCAGTCTTCATGTCATAGCAGAGAATCAGGCTTCACGTCACCCACCACTGGAACAGGCCACTGTCACACATTTAAGCCCAGGCACCCAGGCAGAGGAGAGAGGTCCCGTAACAGAGAATCTGGCCTTATGTCAGCACAGAATCTGTCTTCATGTCATAGCAGAGAATCAGGCTTCACGTCACCCACCACTGGAACAGGCAACTGTCACACATTTAGGCCCAGGCACCCAGGCAGAGGAGAGAGGTCCCGTAACAGAGAATCTGGCCTTATGTCAGCACAGAATCAGTCTTCATGTCATAGCAGAGAATCAGGCTTCACGTCACCCACCACTGGAACAGGCCACTGTCAGACATTTAGGCCCCGGCACCCAGTCAGAGGAGAGCGGTCCCGTAACAGAGAATCTGGCCTTATGTCAGCACAGAATCAGTCTTCATGTCATAGCAGAGAATCAGGCTTCACGTCACCCACCACTGGAACAGGCCACTGTCACACATTTAGGCCCAGGCACCCAGGCAGAGGAGAGAGGTCCCGTAACAGAGAATCTGGCCTTATGTCAGCACAGAATCTGTCTTCATGTCATAGCAGAGAATCAGAATTCACGTCACCCACCACTGGAACAGGCCACTGTCACACATTTAGGCCCAGGCACCCAGGCAGAGGAGAGAGGTCCCGTAACAGAGAATCTGGCCTTATGTCAGCACAGAAGCTGTCTTCATGTCATAGCAGAGAATCAGGCTTCACGTCACCCACCACTGGAACAGGCCACTGTCACACATTTAGGCCCCGGCACCCAGACAGAGGAGAGCAGTCCCGTAACAGAGAATCTGGCCTTATGTCAGCGCAGAATCTGTCTTCATGTCATAGCAGAGAATCAAGCTTCACGTCACCCACCACTGGAACAGGCCACTGTCACACATTTAGGCCCAGGCACCCAGGCAGAGGAGAGAGGTCACGTAACAGAGAATCTGGCCTTATGTCAGCACAGAATCTGTCTTCATGTCATAGCAGAGAATCAGGCTTCACGTCACCCACCACTGGAACAGGCCACTGTCACACATTTAGGCCCAGGCACCCAGGCAGAGGAGAGAGGTCCCGTAACAGAGAATCTGGCCTTATGTCAGCACAGAATCTGTCTTCATGTCATAGCAGAGAATCAGGCTTCACGTCACCCACCACTGGAACAGGCCACTGTCACACATTTAGGCCCCGGCACCCAGACAGAGGAGAGAGGTCCCGTAACAGAGAATCTGGCCTTATGTCAGCACAGAATCAGTCTTCATGTCATAGCAGAGAATCAGGCTTCACGTCACCCACCACTGGAACAGGCCACTGTCACACATTTAGGCCCAGGCACCCAGGCAGAGGAGAGAGGTCCCGTAACAGAGAATCTGGCCTTATGTCAGCACAGAATCTGTCTTCATGTCATAGCAGAGAATCAGGCTTCACGTCACCCACCACTGAAATAGGCCACTGTCACACATTTAGGCCCAGGCACCCAGGCAGAGGAGAGAGGTCCCGTAACAGAGAATCTGGCCTTATGTCAGCACAGAATCTGTTTTCATGTCATAGCAGAGAATCAGGCTTCACGTCACCCACCACTGGAACAGGCCACTGTCACACATTTAGGCCCCGGCACCCAGACAGAGGAGAGAGGTCCCGTAACAGAGAATCTGGCCTTATGTCAACACAGAATCAGTCTTCATGTCATAGCAGAGAATCAGGCTTCACGTCACCCACCACTGGAACAGGCCACTGTCACACATTTAGGCCCAGGCACCCAGGCAGAGGAGAGAGGTCCCGTAACAGAGAATCTGGCCTTATGTCAGCACAGAATCAGTCTTCATGTCATAGCAGAGAATCAGGCTTCACGTCACCCACCACTGGAACAGGCCACTGTCACACATTTAGGCCCCGGCACCCAGACAGAGGAGAGAGGTCCCGTAACAGAGAATCTGGCCTTATGTCAGCACAGAATCTGTCTTCATGTCATAGCAGAGAATCAGGCTTCACGTTACCCACCACTGGAACAGGCCACTGTCACACATTTAGGCCCAGGCACCCAGACAGAGGAGAGAGGTCCCGTAACAGAGAATCTGGCCTTATGTCAGCACAGAATCAGTCTTCATGTCATAGCAGAGAATCAGGCTTCACGTCACCCACCACTGGAACAGGCCACTGTCACACATTTAGGCCCAGGCACCCAGGCAGAGGAGAGAGGTCCCGTAACAGAGAATCTGGCCTTATGTCAGCACAGAATCTGTCTTCATCTCATAGCAGAGAATCAGGCTTCACGTCGCCCACCACTGGAACAGGCCACTGTCACACATTTAGGCCCAGGCACCCAGGCAGAGGAGAGAGGTCCCGTAACAGATAATCTGTCCTTATGTCAGCACAGAATCTGTCTTCATGTCATAGCAGAGAATCAGGCTTCACGTCACCCACCACTGGAACAGGCCACTGTCACATATTTAGGCCCAGGCACCCAGGCAGAGGAGAGAGGTCCCGTAACAGAGAATCTGGCCTTATGTTAGCACAGAATCTGTATTGATGTCATAGCAGAGAATCAGGCTTCACGTCACCCACCACTGGAACAGGCCACTGTCACACATTTAGGCCCCGGCACCCAGACAGAGGAGAGGTTCATTCAACTTTGGGTTGCCCCGCAATATAATGGTAAAATGAAATTAAAAATAGTATTGAATGAGGAAGTGCCCTGAAGTAGAATAATATATTGTTAAGGGGAGGTAGTTAATATCTAATCTGCACAAGGGATGGACAGGTCCTGTGGGATCCATGCCTGGTTCATTTTTTTGAACGTCAGCTTGTCCACATTGGCTGTAGACAGGCGGCTGCGTTTGTCTGTAATGACGCCCCCTGCCGTGCTGAATACAAGTTCAGACAAAACGCTGGCCGCCGGGCAGGCCAGCACCTCCAAGGCATAAAAGGCTAGCTCTGGCCACGTGGACAATTTGGAGACCCAGAAGTTGAATGGGGCCGAACCATCAGTCAGTACGTGGAGGGGTGTGCACAGGTACTGTTCCACCATGTTAGTGAAATGTTGCCTCCTGCTAACACGTTCCGTATCAGGTGGTGGTGCAGTTAGCTGTGGCGTGGTGACAAAACTTTTCCACATCTCTGCCATGCTAACCCTGCCCTCAGAGGAGCTGGCCGTGACACAGCTGCGTTGGCGACCTCTTGCTCCTCCTCTTCCTTCGCCTTGGGCTTCCTCTGGTTCCACTGTGACATTTGGGAATGCTCTCAGTAGCGCGTCTACCAACGTGCGCTTGTACTCGCGCATCTTCCTATCACGCTCCAGTGTAGGAAGTAAGGTGGGCACATTGTCTTTGTACCGGGGATCCAGCAGGGTGGCAACCCAGTAGTCCGCACACGTTAAAATGTGGGCAACTCTGCTGTCGTTGCGCAGGCACTGCAGCATGTAGTCGCTCATGTGTGCCAGGCTGCCCAGAGGTAAGGACAAGCTGTCCTCTGTGGGAGGCGTATCGTCATCGTCCTGTGTTTCCCCCTAGCCACGCACCAGTGATGGGCCCGAGCTGCTTTGGGTGCCACCCCGCTGTGAACATGCTTCATCCTCATCCTCCTCTACCTCCTCCTCATCCTCGTCCTCCAGTAGTGGGCCCTGTCTGGCCACATTTGTACCTGGCCTCTGGTGTTGCAAAAAACCTCCCTCTGAGTCACTTCGAAGAGACTGGCCTGAAAGTGCTAAAAATGACCCCTCTTCCTCCTCGGCCACCTCCTTTTCCATTATCGCCCTAAGTGTTTTCTCAAGGAGACATAGAAGTGGTATTGTAACGCTGATAATGGCGTCATCGCCACTGGCCATGTTGGTGGAGTACTCGAAACAACGCAACAGGACACACAGGTCTCGCATGGAGGCCCAGTCATTGGTGGTGAAGTGTGTCTGATCCGCAGTGCGACTGACCCGTGCGTGCTGCAGCTGAAACTCCGCTATGGCCTGCTGCTGCTCGCACAGTCTGTCCAGCATATGCAAGGTGGAGTTCCACCTGGTGGGTACGTCGCATATGAGGCGGTGAGCGGGAAGGCCGAAGTTACGCTGTAGCGCAGACAGGCGAGCAGCGGCAGGGTGTGAACGGCGGAAGCGCGAACAGACGGCCCGCACTTTATGCAGCAGCTCTGACATGTCGGGGTAGTTGCGAATGAACTTCTGCACCACCAAATTCAGCACATGCGCCAGGCAAGGGATGTGCGTCAAACCGGCTAGTCCCAGAGCTGCAACGAGATTTCGCCCATTATCGCATACCACCAGGCCGGGCTTGAGGCTCACCGGCAGCAACCACTCGTCTGACTGTTGTTCTATACCCCGCCACAACTCCTGTGCGGTGTGGGGCCTGTCCCCCAAACATATGAGTTTCAGAATGGCTTGCTGACGTTTACCCCGTGCTGTGCTGAAGTTGGTGGTGAAGGTGTGTGGCTGACTGGATGAGCAGGTGGAAGAAGAGGAGGAGGAAGCTGAGTAGGAGGAGGAAGAGACAGGAGGCAAAGAATGTTGCCCTGCGATCCTTGGCTGCGGAAGGACGTGCGCCGAACAGCTCTCCGCCTGGGGCCCAGCCGCCACTACATTTACCCAGTGTGCAGTTCGGGAGTCATAGCGTCCCTGGCCGTGCTTACTGGTCCACGTATCTGTGGTTAGGTGGACCTTGCCACAGATGGCGTTGCGCAGTGCACACTTGATTTCATCGGACACTTGTTTGTGCAGGGAAGGCACGGCTCTCTTGGAGAAGTAGTGGCGGCTGGGAACAACATACTGTGGGACAGCAAGTGACATGAGCTGTTTGAAGCTGTGTGTGTCCACCAGCCTAAATGACAGCATTTCATAGGCCAGTAGTTTAGAAATGCTGGCATTGAGGGCCAGGGATCGAGGGTGGCTAGGTGGGAATTGACGCTTTCTCTCAAATGTTTGTGAGATGGAGAGCTGAACGCTGCCGTGTGACATGGTTGAGATGCTTGGTGACGCAGGTGGTGGTGTTGGTGGTACATCCCATGTTTGCTGGGCGGCAGGTGCCAACATTCCTCCAGAGGCAGAGGAAGAGGCCGAGGCGGCGGCAGCAGCAGCAGAAGAGGCCGAGGCGTCGGCAGCAGCAGAAGAGGCCGAGGCGGCAGCAGCAGAAGAGGCAGCAGGGGGAGCCTGAGTGACTTCCTTGTTTTTAAGGTGTTTACTCCACTGCAGTTCATGCTTTGCATGCAGGTGCCTGGTCATGCAGGTTGTGCTGAGGTTCAGAACGTTAATGCCTCGCTTCAGGCTCTGATGGCACAGCGTGCAAACCACTCGGGTCTTGTCGTCAGCACATTGTTTGAAGAAGTGCCATGCCAGGGAACTCCTTGAAGCTGCCTTTGGGGTGCTCGGTCCCAGATGGCGGCGGTCAGTAGCAGGCGGAGTCTCTTGGCGGCGGGTGTTCTGATTTTGCCCACTGCTCCCTCTTGCTCCGAACTCTGCTTGCTACGCTGTTGGCTCGGTCTCACCACTGCCTCTTCCTCCGAACTCTGAAAGTCAGTGGCACGACCTTCATTCCATGTGGGGTCTAGGACCTCATCGTCCCCTGCATCGTCTTCCACCCAGTCTTGATCCCTGACCTCCTGTTCAGTCTGCACACTGCAGAAAGACGCAGCAGTTGGCACCTGTGTTTCGTCATCATCAGAGACGTGCTGAGGTGGTATTCCCATGTCCTCATCATCAGGAAAAATAAGTGGTTGTGCGTTAGTGCATTCTATCTCTTCCACCCCTGGGGAAGGGCTAGGTGGATGCCCTTGGGAAACCCTGGCAGCAGAGTCTTCAAACAGCATAAGAGACTGCTGCATAACTTGAGGCACAGACAGTTTCCCTGATATGCATGGGGGTGATGTGACAGACCGATGGGCTTGGTTTTCATGCGCCATCTGTGCGCTTTCTGCAGAAGACTGGGTGGGAGATAATGTGAACGTGCTGGATCCACTGTCGGCCACCCAATTGACTAATGCCTGTACCTGCTCAGGCCTTACCATCCTTAGAACGGCATTGGGCCCCACCAAATATCGCTGTAAATTCTGCTGGCTACTGGGACCTGAGGTAGTTGGTTCACTAGGACGTGTGGCTGTGGCAGAACGGCCACGTCCTCTCCCAGCACCAGAGGGTCCACTAACACCACCACGACCATGTCCACGTCCCTTATTAGATGTTTTCCTCATTGTTCCCATTCACCACAATTTTTAGAATGGCAAATTTGGGAATAGTTTTTCAACCCAGAACAAAAAGTGTGCTTTTACGGTCACTACAAATAACTTGACCAGCTAAAACAGTACAGATTTGGTTGAATAGAAATGTGAGGCCTGTTTTTTTTTGCGCTGTGTGACAGGTATAGGTTTAATCACAGAATTAGACTTCTATCTGCACGGTAGCGTGTGTCTTAGGTTTTTCTGAATGACACTATCAGCACCTTCAATGTAAGATATCCTTTTTGGGATAGATTTCAAGTAGGCCTCATATAGCAGAAACTAGTTATTTTGAGAATGGCAAATTTGGGAATAGTTTTTCAACCCAGAACAAAAACTGTGCTTTTACGGTCACTACAAATAACTTGACCAGCTAAAACAGTACAGATTTGGTTGAATAGAAATGTGAGGCCTGTTTTTTTTTGCGCTGTGTGACAGGTATAGGTTTAATCACAGAATTAGACTTCTATCTGCACGGTAGCGTGTGTCTTAGGTTTTTCTGAATGACACTATCAGCACCTTCAATGTAAGATATCCTTTTTGGGATAGATTTCAAGTAGGCCTCATATAGCAGAAACTAGTTATTTTTAGAATGGCAAATTTGGGAATAGTTTTTCAACCCAGAACAAAAACTGAGCTTTTACGGTCACTACAAATAACTTGACCAGCTAAAACAGTACAGATTTGGTTGAATAGAAATGTGAGGCCTGTTTTTTTTTGCGCTGTGTGACAGGTATAGGTTTAATCACAGAATTAGACTTCTATCTGCACGGTAGCGTGTGTCTTAGGTTTTTCTGAATGACACTATCAGCACCTTCAATGTAAGATATCCTTTTTGGGATAGATTTCAAGTAGGCCTCATATAGCAGAAACTAGTTATTTTGAGAATGGCAAATTTGGGAATAGTTTTTCAACCCAGAACAAAAACTGTGCTTTTACGGTCACTACAAATAACTTGACCAGCTAAAACAGTACAGATTTGGTTGAATATAAATGTGAGGCCTGTTTTTTTTTGCGCTGTGTGACAGGTATAGGTTTAATCACAGAATTAGACTTCTATCTGCACGGTAGCGTGTGTCTTAGGTTTTTCTGAATGACACTATCAGCACCTTCAATGTAAGATATCCTTTTTGGGATAGATTTCAAGTAGGCCTCATATAGCAGAAACTAGTTATTTTTAGAATGGCAAATTTGGGAATAGTTTTTCAACCCAGAACAAAAACTGAGCTTTTACGGTCACTACAAATAACTTGACCAGCTAAAACAGTACAGATTTGGTTGAATAGAAATGTGAGGCCTGTTTTTTTTTGCGCTGTGTGACAGGTATAGGTTTAATCACAGAATTAGACTTCTATCTGCACGGTAGCGTGTGTCTTAGGTTTTTCTGAATGACACTATCAGCACCTTCAATGTAAGATATCCTTTTTGGGATAGATTTCAAGTAGGCCTCATATAGCAGAAACTAGTTATTTTGAGAATGGCAAATTTGGGAATAGTTTTTCAACCCAGAACAAAAAATGTGCTTTTACGGTCACTACAAATAACTTGACCAGCTAAAACAGTACAGATTTGGTTGAATAGAAATGTGAGGCCTGTTTTTTTTTTGCGCTGTGTGACAGGTATAGGTTTAATCACAGAATTAGACTTCTATCTGCACGGTAGCGTGTGTCTTAGGTTTTTCTGAATGACACTATCAGCACCTTCAATGTAAGATATCCTTTTTGGGATAGATTTCAAGTAGGCCTCATATAGCAGAAACTAGTTATTTTGAGAATGGCAAATTTGGGAATAGTTTTTCAACCCAGAACAAAAACTGTGCTTTTACGGTCACTACAAATAACTTGACCAGCTAAAACAGTACAGATTTGGTTGAATAGAAATGTGAGGCCTGTTTTTTTTTGCGCTGTGTGACAGGTATAGGTTTAATCACAGAATTAGACTTCTATCTGCACGGTAGCGTGTGTCTTAGGTTTTTCTGAATGACACTATCAGCACCTTCAATGTAAGATATCCTTTTTGGGATAGATTTCAAGTAGGCCTCATATAGCAGAAACTAGTTATTTTGAGAATGGCAAATTTGGGAATTGTTTTTCAACCCAGAACAAAAAATGTGCTTTTACGGTCACTACAAATAACTTGACCAGCTAAAACAGTACAGATTTGGTTGAATAGAAATGTGAGGCCTGTTTTTTTGCGCTGTGTGACAGGTATAGGTTTAATCACAGAATTAGACTTCTATCTGCACGGTAGCGTGTGTCTTAGGTTTTTCTGAATGACACTATCAGCACCTTCAATGTAAGATATCCTTTTTGGGATAGATTTCAAGTAGGCCTCATATAGCAGAAACTAGTTATTTTGAGAATGGCAAATTTGGTAATAGTTTTTCAACCCAGAACAAAAACTGTGCTTTTACGGTCACTACAAATAACTTGACCAGCTAAAACAGTACAGATTTGGTTGAATAGAAATGTGAGGCCTGTTTTTTTTTGCGCTGTGTGACAGGTATAGGTTTAATCACAGAATTAGACTTCTATCTGCACGGTAGCGTGTGTATTAGGTTTTTCTGAATGACACTATCAGCACCTTCAATGTAAGATATCCTTTTTGGGATAGATTTCAAGTAGGCCTCATATAGCAGAAACTAGTTATTTTGAGAATGGCAAATTTGGGAATAGTTTTTCAACCCAGAACAAAAACTGTGCTTTTACGGTCACTACAAATAACTTGACCAGCTAAAACAGTACAGATTTGGTTGAATAGAAATGTGAGGCCTGTTTTTTTTTGCGCTGTGTGACAGGTATAGGTTTAATCACAGAATTAGACTTCTATCTGCACGGTAGCGTGTGTCTTAGGTTTTTCTGAATGACACTATCAGCACCTTCAATGTAAGATATCCTTTTTGGGATAGATTTCAAGTAGGCCTCATATAGCAGAAACTAGTTATTTTGAGAATGGCAAATTTGGGAATAGTTTTTCAACCCAGAACAAAAACTGTGCTTTTACGGTCACTACAAATAACTTGACCAGCTAAAACAGTACAGATTTGGTTGAATAGAAATGTGAGGCCTGTTTTTTTTTTGCGCTGTGTGACAGGTATAGGTTTAATCACAGAATTAGACTTCTATCTGCACGGTAGCGTGTGTCTTAGGTTTTTCTGAATGACACTATCAGCACCTTCAATGTAAGATATCCTTTTTGGGATAGATTTCAAGTAGGCCTCATATAGCAGAAACTAGTTATTTTGAGAATGGCAAATTTGGGAATTGTTTTTCAACCCAGAACAAAAAATGTGCTTTTACGGTCACTACAAATAACTTGACCAGCTAAAACAGTACAGATTTGGTTGAATAGAAATGTGAGGCCTGTTTTTTTGCGCTGTGTGACAGGTATAGGTTTAATCACAGAATTAGACTTCTATCTGCACGGTAGCGTGTGTCTTAGGTTTTTCTGAATGACACTATCAGCACCTTCAATGTAAGATATCCTTTTTGGGATAGATTTCAAGTAGGCCTCATATAGCAGAAACTAGTTATTTTGAGAATGGCAAATTTGGTAATAGTTTTTCAACCCAGAACAAAAACTGTGCTTTTACGGTCACTACAAATAACTTGACCAGCTAAAACAGTACAGATTTGGTTGAATAGAAATGTGAGGCCTGTTTTTTTTTGCGCTGTGTGACAGGTATAGGTTTAATCACAGAATTAGACTTCTATCTGCACGGTAGCGTGTGTATTAGGGTTTTCTGAATGACACTATCAGCACCTTCAATGTAAGATATCCTTTTTGGGATAGATTTCAAGTAGGCCTCATATAGCAGAAACTAGTTATTTTGAGAATGGCAAATTTGGGAATAGTTTTTCAACCCAGAACAAAAACTGTGCTTTTACGGTCACTACAAATAACTTGACCAGCTAAAACAGTACAGATTTGGTTGAATAGAAATGTGAGGCCTGTTTTTTTTTGCGCTGTGTGACAGGTATAGGTTTAATCACAGAATTAGACTTCTATCTGCACGGTAGCGTGTGTCTTAGGTTTTTCTGAATGACACTATCAGCACCTTCAATGTAAGATATCCTTTTTGGGATAGATTTCAAGTAGGCCTCATATAGCAGAAACTAGTTATTTTGAGAATGGCAAATTTGGGAATAGTTTTTCAACCCAGAACAAAAAGTGTGCTTTTACGGTCACTACAAATAACTTGACCAGCTAAAACAGTACAGATTTGGTTGAATAGAAATGTGAGGCCTGTTTTTTTTTGCGCTGTGTGACAGGTATAGGTTTAATCACAGAATTAGACTTCTATCTGCACGGTAGCGTGTGTCTTAGGTTTTTCTGAATGACACTATCAGCACCTTCAATGTAAGATATCCTTTTTGGGATAGATTTCAAGTAGGCCTCATATAGCAGAAACTAGTTATTTTGAGAATGGCAAATTTGGGAATAGTTTTTCAACCCAGAACAAAAACTGTGCTTTTACGGTCACTACAAATAACTTGACCAGCTAAAACAGTACAGATTTGGTTGAATAGAAATGTGAGGCCTGTTTTTTTTTGCGCTGTGTGACAGGTATAGGTTTAATCACAGAATTAGACTTCTATCTGCACGATAGCGTGTGTCTCAGGTTTTTCTGAATGACACTATCAGCACCTTCAATGTAAGATATCCTTTTTGGGATAGATTTCAAGTAGGCCTCATATAGCAGAAACTAGTTATTTTGAGAATGGCAAATTTGGGAATAGTTTTTCAACCCAGAACAAAAAATGTGCTTTTACGGTCACTACAAATAACTTGACGAGCTAAAACAGTGCAGATTTGGTTGAATAGAAATGTGAGGCCTGTTTTTTTTTTGCGCTGTGTGACAGGTATAGGTTTAATCACAGAATTAGACTTCTATCTGCACGGTAGCGTGTGTCTTAGGTTTTTCTGAATGACACTATCAGCACCTTCAATGTAAGATATCCTTTTTGGGATAGATTTCAAGTAGGCCTCATATAGCAGAAACTAGTTATTTTGAGAATGGCAAATTTGGGAATAGTTTTTTAACCCAGAACAAAAACTGTGCTTTTACGGTCACTACAAATAACTTGACCAGCTAAAACAGTACAAATTTGGTTGAATAGAAATGTCAGGTCTATTTTTTAGGCGCTGGGTGACAGGCTCAACTTGCCCCTGATGTAGTATATGGCCAAAAAATAACCACACTATTGATGGTTAAATGCACTTGGGTGACACAGGCTCAGCCTGCACCAGATGTAGTATATGGCCAAAAAATAACCAGACTGTTGATGGTTAAATGCACTTCAGTGACAGGCTCAGCCTGCAGCTGATGTATTATATGGCCAAAAAATAACCAGACTGTTGATGGTTAAATGCACTTCGGTGACACAGGCTCAGCCTGCAGCTGATGTAGGATATAGCACAAAATAACCACACTATTGATGGTTAAATACACTTGGTGATAGCTTGTGCTAGCGCACCACAAGTCACAAAATGGCCGCCGATCACCCCAGAAAAAAGTGATCTAAAAATGCTCTGGGCAGCCTCAAAAAAGTGAGCAAGTCGATATTAGCACTTCAATGATCCACAGCTGCAGATCGATCACAGAATGAAGTCTTTTGGAGGAGTTAATCTGCCTAATCTCGCCCTAACGTCGCAGCTGCAACCTCTCCCTATGCTTGAATCAGCAGAGTGACGTGCAGCGCTACGTGACCCAAGCTTATATAGAGGCTGGGTCACATGCTGCACTGGCCAATCACAGCCATGCCAATAGTAGGCAAGGCTGTGATGGCCTCTTGGGGCAAGTAGTATGACACTTGTTGATTGGCTGCTTTGCAGCCTTTCAAAAAGCGCCAAGAAAGCGCCGAACACCAAACCCGAACCCAGACTTTTACGAAAATGTTCGGGTTCGGGTCCGTGTCACGGACACCCCAAAACTCGGTAGGAACCCGAACTATACAGTTCTGGTTCGCTCATCCCTAGTCCTGGGGGTGGGTCAGGATGCGATGGCATCTACTTTTCCAGGCTCTGGCTTCAGGGTCCTCGCCACCCCGGTGCCCCAATTAGTGGACCTCGCTCATGCCCAGCTGGCACTTTTCCGGCTTGATGGTCAAGCCTGCCTGGTGGATCTGCCCGAGCACCTGCATCAGGTGCTCTAGGTGATCCTCCCATGTGGGACTGAAGACTGCAATATCATCAAGGTACGCGGCTACACATCCGTTGAAAAGTGGCAGGGGCATTCTTCATGCTGAACGGCATCATAGTGGACTTGTACAATCCAAAGGGGGTAATAAAGGCAGATCGTTCCTGCGTTTCATGGCTCAGGGGAATCTGCCAATACCTCCGGCTCAGATCCATGATGGTCAGGTACTGGGCCCCGGCCAACTGATCAAGTAGGTCATCGATGCGTGGCATTGGGCACGCATCGGTGACCGAGACAGTGTTGAACCCCCTGTAGTCCACGCAGAACCGGGTGGTCCGGTCCTTCTTTGGGACGAGGACCACAGGCGATGCCCAAGCGCTGTTGGATGCCTGGATGACCCCCATATTCAGCATCTTGTTAATCTTCTGGCTGGCGCATGTGCTGCTACACCTCCAAGAAAACCCGATATGCTGAACGCTGGATTGGGGGGTGATCCCTGGTGTCCACGTGAAGGACGGCCAACTCTGTCCTTCCGGGCTTGTTGCTGAACAAATCCCGGATGGGGTAAAGGGTGGCCCATAGCTGGAAACGTTGGTCCTTCAAGAGCTGTTGGCCCACCTCCACATCCTCGAGGGACCCACCCGCCTTCACCTAGGCGAGCATGTCCAAGAGGGTTTCCTCCTCCCTCCTTCTGGAAGGTTGCAGAAAAGGAGGGCACATGCCTCCCTGTTCTGATGTGCCGTCATCATGTTCACGTTGTCGGGGTTACGTGGAAGGCCTTCCGCCTTCCCCGGGCATGGTCCAGGGTGACCAGGTACATCACTGCGCTGAGGCGCTGATGCACGAGGTACGTGCCTTCCCAGGCCGCCAGAAGCTTGTCCTGAGGTACAGGGACCAGTACCCATACCTTTTGACCCACCTGGTAGGTCCTCTCACAAGCGTTCTGGTCATACCATTGCTTCTGGTCGGCCTGGGCCTGCTCCATATTATCGTGCACCAACTGCGACAAGGCCTGCATCTTGTTTCGGAAGCGCATGACATACTCGACGACCGACACTCCAGGGGTGGCTACATCTCCCTCCCAGGCCTCTCTCACCAGAGCCAGGGGCCCCGACACATGTCGCCCATACAGGAGCTCGAAGCGGGGGAACCCTGTGGAGGCCTGTGGGACCTCTCAGTAGACAAACAGCAGATGTGGGAGGTACCGCTACCAGTCACGCCCGTGGGAGTCGACCAACATCTTAAAGGGGTTATCCCACTTTGCATTTTCATACTTACCTGCTGCCAGCGCGCCGTTCACTTCCTGGATCCTGGATGGGGGCGGGCTTCATCTTGATTGAAGTCTTCTCCCGGCCGCGCCGCGCACTGGACTGAACGCGCAGGCGCCATGGTTACTTATTGCTGGCCAGTATAGTACAGAGCCGGCGTGCGCGTTCGCGGCTCTGTACTATTCTGGCCAGGAAGAAGTCACCATCGCGCATGCGCTTTCAGGACAGCGAGCGGCTCGGCCAGGAGAAAAGAAGGAGTCTTCTGCGCAAGCGAGGCCACCGGGATTCCGGAGAAGAGTGGTGGCCGTAACCAGGGGAGACCGAATGACAACAATGAGGTAAGTGGAGATAAATTTTCTCCTAATCTGTGGGAATGGGTTAATCAAATATATTTACAAAAATGATCACTGTCAAATCATTAACAGATTTAACAGTGATCATTATGATGGGATAACCCCTTTAAGCATCTACTTTAAGGTCCCATTAAACCGCTCGCACAGGGCGTTGGTCTGTGGGAGGTACGGGCTGGTCACCAGATGTTGCACCTGTGTTTGCCTGCAGAGGGACTCCATCAATTGCGACATGAACTGGATCCCCCGGTCGGTGAGAATTTCCTGTGGAAAGCCCACTCTGGAGAAAATCTACAGCAAGGTGGTGGACACCTTGTCGGCCCGAATGGATGACAAGGCTACCGCCTCCGGGTACCGGTTGGCGTAGTCTACTACCGTCAATATGAAGCGTTTCCCCAAGCTGCTGGGAATGGACAGTGGTCCAATCAGATCCACAACCACCCTCCTGAAAGGCTCTTCAATTATGGGCAGCGTTACCAGTGGGGCTTTGGGGTGCCGCCCCGGCTTCCCCACCCTCTGGCAGGTATCACATGAACGCCAGTAGGCAACCACATAGGGCCCCATCTTTGGCCAGTAGAAATGCTGGGCTAATCTGGCATATGACTTAGCGACCCCTAGGTGTCCAGCCATCGGAATCTTATGCACAACCCGCAACAACTCTGTCCTGAACTGATAGGGTACCACTAGCCGTCAGTCCCTAGGCCACGCATCCGGTGAGCCCTGCTGGACCGTGATCCGGTACAGCCGTTCTTGGTCCCAGACCCTCCGCTCGAGGTCTGAGTCCGAGGGGGGCTGTGCCGCCTGCTCCTTGAGGGTGGTCAGGCTGGCTTCAGCCACTAATGCTGCCTGAAACTCTTGACTGGACGTGGCCAGAATGGACGAGACTGCCACATCCTCTGTCAAGTCCCTGGCACCTGTCTCCATCTGACTCGGCAGCCACTTGCTCGGAAGGGGGAAAGCCATCAGACCCCTGAGGGGCCCCTAGTTCCCCTGCACTCCCGCTGTGCGTGACAGCAGCTATGACCGCTGCCACCGCTGGTAGTGCCTGCTTCCCCTCGGCTTCTGACCAAGTCGCCAGTCCAGATGGACTAACCTGGCCCTCTCATACCCCAATTGTGGAGGTACCCTGAATGGATGTTTCACCGGGGAGCCCTACTTCTTCTGGGACCGCCTTTACCTTCTCTGCATCCTCCTCCTCCGCAGCTGTCTGCCCCCTGCTTGTCCCCTTATTCACCACACCCGAGGACAGCAGGTTCCAGCATGCTTGCTGTCCACACTCTGGGGCCTCAGCACAGCTGACGTGAATGACCCCCTCCCCACTGAGGGGAGAGGCACACATTACATCCCCCACATCCCCTTTAAAAGGCATGTTATGAACATTAACAGTATCAACAGGGGTGGACATGGCATCACATTTTGGGGGATCGGACCTCGGGGTGTCAGCGGTCACTTACTTAGACACAAGCCATCCCAGGTTCATCCCCAGCAAAACACTTGCAGGAATATTTGAGGATACCCCCACCTTCCTTACTCCTGGACCGGCGCCCCAGTCCAAATAGACCTTGGCAATGGTTCTACTCCTCCAATCCCGGAGACAGTAAGGGATCTCCCGGGCAATAAATCATGGGGTTCCACCAGTTCAGGCCGTATCAGAGTCATCTCAGCGCCGGTGTCTCTAAGTCCCATGGCGATGACCTGGCCCACAGTGACTGGTTGAAAATTGTGAAGGGACCTTTCCCCACCCCCACCGACACACAACACAGTGGACGGTTTCCGGGTCGGTGACTGGGACGGGTCCCTCGAGCGCTGAGGACACATGGCCTTGAAGTGTCCTGGCTGTTTACAAAGGTGGCAAAGTCGGTGTTCCCCCACCGGTGTGGAAAGTGAAGCGGGGGCCGGTGCCCACTTGGGCCTAGGGGTAGGGGCAGCAGGGGCAGAGTGTATCTTACCCCCTTTCTAGCCGACAGGTTTCCGGGCCTCTGAAGTCCTGTTGTTAGTGTACTCGTCGGCCAGGGCTACTGTTGTAGAGGACCCCTTTGGCTTCTGGTCACAGAGGTACTGCTGGAGGTCCTCCAGGCAATTCGACAAGAACTGCTCTGTGGTGATGAGTTCCTTCAGCTGTTTGATGGTGGAGAGCTCCAATCCCGTGTACCATTGGTCGACCGCATGTGATCGGCCTAGCTCTGGGTAGAACCCCACTGCAAACTTCTGAGCTTTTTCCGGTAAGACTCAGGGGTTAAGTTAAGTACTGCCAGACCAGAGCCTGCTTGATGTCCTCATAGCTCAGGATGGAGAAATTAAGCAATACATGGTGATATCTATTAAACTCAATAGGCTGACCATGTAATGAACGTACGTGTGAAGTCCACCAAAGATAGGCACTGTTTGTAGTCTCTTTCTGCTCTGGCAGTGATGGATATCCTGCCCCTCTCCCTATCATTAAAGGGCTTCTGTCACCCCACTAAACTCATTTTTTTTGGGGGGGGTACTTATAATCCCTATACTGCGATATATCTATACATTATGTTATTAATCATTTTCGTTCTGTAGATAAGGCAAAAAACACACTTTTATAATATGCTAATTACCTGTCTACCAGCAAGTAGGGCGTCTACTTGCTGGTAGCAGCCGCAAAAATCCGCCCCCTCCTCCTGTTGATTGACAGGGCCAGCCGCGATCTCCTCCTCCGGCTGGCCCTGTCTGCATTTCAAAAATCGCGTGCCTGTCTTGACTCGGCGCAGGTGCTCTGAGAGAAGGAGGCTCGCCTCGTCAGCACTCCCTCAGTGCGCCTGCGCCGATGATGTCACCGAAAGAGAAGACGTCATCGGCGCAAGCGCACTGAGGGAGTGCTGACGTGGCACCTTCTAGGTACATATCCATTGTGTGATATGTACCTACATGAATCCACCCTGCCTAAATTATAGGTTTGTGAACTGTGAAAGTTATGTGTCAACTGTATCCAAGAAGGAAAATAATGCAGAGTGTAATCAATTCATTATTGGCAAGTATTTCACTTCTGGCAGACATGTAATGACTAATAGGTTCTGAAAAGTAACACCCATTGAAAAGTATTTATAAGGAGACTAGTGGGGTTCAGGACATACTCCTGCAGCACTAGAACAGGCTGTATTAGTGACTAATATATTGGTTTGAGATCATCTGCCACTTGTAGACATGGCTTATCAGCAGGGCCGGACTGGCCATAGGGCAGACCGGGCATTTGCCCGGTGGGCCGGGCCGTCTGGTGGGCCGGGCCGCCGGCTGAGTTTTTTTTATTAATGTGGCAGGCAGCAGCCGGGCAGGAGTGGAGATGAGCACTTCCCAGTGGCGTAACTATCAGGGAAGCAGCTGCTTCGGGGCCGAGAGCAGTCACTGTACTTCCGTCACCCCGGCCCCTGTCAGAGCAGCTGACTTCTCCTGCTGCACCACGTCCACTTGCACTCTGTCACTGACCTCCTGACATCAGTGGCATTGCTCCGCCTCTCCCCTCCTTAGTTCTTATGATGGACAGTGGTCACCAGCAACAGGACTGCCCGATGTGGGCGGAGCTATAATAGCCCCACCCCCTTTTCTGCCTGCGAAGCGATTCCTGCAGCTTGAACTTTCCTGCCCACCATGCTGAACAGTGAACATCAGTTGGATTGTCACAACTGCACCGGTGATGTGAGTAGCAGGGGAACTGGGGTTATATTCAGCTTTCCCAGACCGTGCACATGTGACCTGCAGTACAGTAGGAAAGCTGGGTGAATAATATCATGAAATGTCATCCAGCTTCCCTGCTATCCTGCATGGCACCAGTGCAGAGGCATTAGAGTATGGGGGAGAGGCACAGCAGGAAAGCTGGGTGTCTATATATGTGTATTGTATATGTGTGCGTCCATGTATGTGGAGAGTGCGTGTATGACTGCGTCCATGTATCTGGAGAGTGCGTGTATGACTGCGTCCATGTATGTGGAGAGTGCGTGTATGACTGCGTCCATGTATGTGGAGAGTGCGTGTATGACTGCGTCCATGTATGTGGAGAGTGCGTGTATGACTGCCTCCATGTATGTGGAGAGTGCGTGTATGACTGCCTCCATGTATGTGGAGAGTGCGTGTATGACTGCCTCCATGTATGTGGAGAGTGCGTGTATGACTGCCTCCATGTATGTGGAGAGTGCGTGTATGACTGCCTCCATGTATGTGGAGAGTGCGTGTATGACTGCGTCCATGTATGTGGAGAGTGCGTGTATGACTGCGTCCATGTATGTGGAGGGTGCGTGTATGACTGCGTCCATGTATGTGGAGAGTGCGTGTATGACTGCGTCCATGTATGTGGAGAGTGCATGTCTGACTGCGTCCATGTATGTGGAGAGTGCGTGTCTGACTGCGTCCATGTATGTGGAGAGTGCGTCCATGTATGTGGAGAGTGCGTGTCTGACTGCGTCCATGTATGTGGAGAGTGCGTGTCTGACTGCGTCCATGTATGTGGAGAGTGCGTGTCTGACTGCGTCCATGTATGTGGAGAGTGCGTGTCTGACTGCGTCCATGTATGTGGAGAGTGCGTGTATGACTGCGTCCATGTATGTGGAGAGTGCGTGTCTGACTGCGTCCATGTATGTGGAGAGTGCGTGTCTGACTGCGTCCATGTATGTGGAGAGTGCGTGTCTGACTGCGTCCATGTATGTGGAGAGTGCGTGTCTGACTGCGTCCATGTATGTGGAGAGTGCGTGTCTGACTGCGTCCATGTATGTGGAGAGTGCGTGTATGACTGCGTCCATGTATGTGGAGAGTGCGTGTATGACTGCGTCCATGTATGTGGAGAGTGCGTGTATGACTGCGTCCATGTATGTGGAGAGTGCGTGTATGACTGCGTCCATGTATGTGGAGAGTGCGTGTATGACTGCGTCCATGTATGTGGAGAGTGCGTGTATGACTGCGTCCATGTATGTGGAGAGTGCGTGTATGACTGCGTCCATGTATGTGGAGAGTGCGTGTCTGACTGCGTCCATGTATGTGGAGAGTGCGTGTCTGACTGCGTCCATGTATGTGGAGAGTGCGTGTCTGACTGCGTCCATGTATGTGGAGAGTGCGTGTATGACTGCGTCCATGTATGTGGAGAGTGCGTGTCTGACTGCGTCCATGTATGTGGAGAGTGCGTGTCTGACTGCGTCCATGTATGTGGAGAGTGCGTGTCTGACTGCGTCCATGTATGTGGAGAGTGCGTGTCTGACTGCGTCCATGTATGTGGAGAGTGCGTGTATGACTGCGTCCATGTATGTGGAGAGTGCGTGTATGACTGCGTCCATGTATGTGGAGAGTGCGTGTATGACTGCGTCCATGTATGTGGAGAGTGCGTGTATGACTGCGTCCATGTATGTGGAGAGTGCGTGTATGACTGCGTCCATGTATGTGGAGAGTGCGTGTATGACTGCGTCCATGTATGTGGAGAGTGCGTGTATGACTGCGTCCATGTATGTGGAGAGTGCGTGTCTGACTGCGTCCATGTATGTGGAGAGTGCGTGTCTGACTGCGTCCATGTATGTGGAGAGTGCGTGTCTGACTGCGTCCATGTATGTGGAGAGTGCGTGTCTGACTGCGTCCATGTATGTGGAGAGTGCGTGTCTGACTGCGTCCATGTATGTGGAGAGTGCGTGTCTGACTGCGTCCATGTATGTGGAGAGTGCGTGTATGACTGCGTCCATGTATGTGGAGAGTGCGTCCATGTATGTGGAGAGTGCGTGTATGACTGCGCCCATGTATGTGGAGAGTGCGTCCATGTATGTGGAGAGTGCGTCCATGTATGTGGAGAGTGCGTGTATGACTGCGCCCATGTATGTGGAGAGTGCGCCCATGTATGTGGAGAGTGCGTCCATGTATGTGGAGAGTGCGTGTATGACTGCGCCCATGTATGTGGAGAGTGCGTCCATGTATGTGGAGAGTGCGTGTATGACTGCGCCCATGTATGTGGAGAGTGCGTCCATGTATGTGGAGAGTGCGTGTCTGACTGCGTCCATGTATGTGGAGAGTGCGTGTCTGACTGCGTCCATGTATGTGGAGAGTGCGTGTATGACTGCGCCCATGTATGTGTATGACTGCATCCATGTATGTGGAGAGTGCGTGTATGACTGCGTCCATGTATGCGGAGAGTGCGTGTATGACTGCGTCCATGTATGTGGAGACTGCGTCCATGTATGTGGAGAGTGCGTGTATGACTGCACTATGGGGGCATCTACTGGGGGCCCTGTATACTGGCACGCATTATAGGTGGGCACTATGGAGAAGTGGGGGACAAGAGCACTATGAGGGCATTATATAGGGGCATTTAATACTGGCACCCATTTTGATGCCACTATGGGGAAGGGAGGAAAGGAGCATTATGGGGGTATCTATGTGGGGCAGTCTATAGGGGCATTTTATAGTGCCACATTATGGAGGGCACTATGGAGACGGGGAAGGAGCACTATGGGGGCATCTTCTGGGGGGACTATATGGGAGTATTTTATACTGGCACAAATTATAAGGTCACTATGGGCACCTAAGCTCAACTGGTGGCACTAAGTGTTTTTTGTAGTGGCACACAGTACGGGTCATTGGAACACATGAGGGCACTCTGGGGACATTGGCTCTACTGGGGGCACTAAGAGGAGGTATTTCTTTTTTTACTGCCACACAATGGGGCATTTTTTGTACTGGTGCACATTATAAGGGAGGGGGGGTTCTACTGTCACACATTACAGGGAGTGCAGAATTATTAGGCAAGTTGTATTTTTGAGGATTAATTTTATTATTGAACAACAACCATGTTCTCAATGAACCCAAAAAACTCATTAATATCAAAGCTGAATATTTTTGGAAGTAGTTTTTAGTTTGTTTTTAGTTTTAGCTATTTTAGGGGGATATCTGTGTGTGCAGGTGACTATTACTGTGCATAATTATTAGGCAACTTAACAAAAAACAAATATATACCCATTTCAATTATTTATTTTTACCAGTGAAACCAATATAACATCTCAACATTCACAAATATACATTTCTGACATTCAAAAACAAAACAAAAACAAATCAGTGACCAATATAGCCACCTTTCTTTGCAAGGGCTTTCAAAAGCCTGCCATCCATGGATTCTGTCAGTGGTTTGATCTGTTCACCATCAACATTGCGTGCAGCAGCAACCACAGCCTCCCAGACACTGTTCAGAGAGGTGTACTGTTTTCCCTCCTTGTAAATCTCACATTTGATGATGGACCACAGGTTCTCAATGGGGTTCAGATCAGGTGAACAAGGAGCCCATGTCATTAGATTTTCTTCTTTTATACCCTTTCTTGCCAGCCACGCTGTGGAGTACTTGGACGCGTGTGATGGAGCATTGTCCTGCATGAAAATCATGTTTTTCTTGAAGGATGCAGACTTCTTCCTGTACCACTGCTTGAAGAAGGTGTCTTCCAGAAACTGGCAGTAGGACTGGGAGTTGAGCTTGACTCCATCCTCAACCCGAAAAGGCCCCACAAGCTCATCTTTGATGATACCAGCCCAAACCAGTACTCCACCTCCACCTTGCTGGCGTCTGAGTCGGACTGGAGCTCTCTGCCCTTTACCAATCCAGCCACGGGCCCATCCATCTGGCCCATCAAGACTCACTCTCATTTCATCAGTCCATAAAACCTTAGAAAAATCAGTCTTGAGATATTTCTTGGCCCAGTCTTGACGTTTCAGCTTGTGTGTCTTGTTCAGTGGTGGTCGTCTTTCAGCCTTTCTTACTTTGGCCATGTCTCTGAGTATTGCACACCTTGTGCTTTTGGGCACTCCAGTGATGTTGCAGCTCTGAAATATGGCCAAACTGGTGGCAAGTGGCATCTTGGCAGCTGCACGCTTGACTTTTCTCAGTTCATGGGCAGTTATTTTGCGCCTTGGTTTTTCCACACGCTTCTTGCGACCCTGTTGACTATTTTGAATGAAACGCTTGATTGTTCGATGATCACGCTTCAGAAGCTTTGCAATTTTAAGAGTGCTGCATCCCTCTGCAAGATATCTCACTATTTTAGACTTTTCTGAGCCTGTCAAGTCCTTCTTTTGACCCATTTTGCCAAAGGAAAGGAAGTTGCCTAATAATTATGCACACCTAATATAGGGTGTTGATGTCATTAGACCACACCCCTTCTCATTACAGAGATGCACATCACCTAATATGCTTAATTGGTAGTAGGCTTTCGAGCCTATACAGCTTGGAGTAAGACAACATGCATAAAGAGGATGATGTGGTCAAAATACTCATTTGCCTAATAATTCTGCACGCAGTGTATAAAGAGAATTATTACTATCGGGGCATTATGATGGGCTTTATTACAACTGGGGGACTATGGGAGCATTATTACTTGTGGGACACAATTACTGTTGGGGGCACTGTAGGAGCACTATTACTACTAAATGCACTCTGGCAAAGAAATAATTACTATAGTTGGGACTTTGGGGGCACCCTGGCACACCTTCAGCTTAGCACAGTTCTTTTTGCAGTATAGTTTTGGGGAGCACAGCTTCTCAGTATTGGGGGTGCATGATGGGATGTTAATTGGAGGATGATGGAAAAGTAGGAAACTAAGATGTCTGTCAAACTCTGCAGAGACGTGAGATGGCTGAAAGAAATCATCATGGCGGTCTGGTCTGAATGGAGAAGATGAAGAAAGAGAACATCTACATCAGAGGAGACGTCACTGGATATAAGAGGTATGGGGCGCTGTATGAGGCTACTTTCACATCTGCGTTAGTGATCCTGGCAGGCTGTTCCAGCTGAGAATTCACTGGATCCGGCACTGCTGGATGCAGACAGAATGCCCGCCAGCCCCATTAACTATAATGGGGTACGGCAGAGATCCGGCCACAATCTGGGAAAAATGCAGAGAATCAGCGGGACATAAACCGCTGCATGCTGTGCTTTGTGTCCAGTCGATTCCTTGCATTTTCTGCCGGATTAGGTGGCCGGATCGTACTAAGACCCCCTAATGTCACCTGGGGACCCCCAAAGAAGCTTGTGTGTTGGCTGAAGCCTTCCTATCTTACTGGTGGCCGGCCCTGCCCCTCAATTGGGCTTCCGGTTTTGGCTCCGCCCCTAGACTGCAAGGGGGTGGGGCCTGTTGGGGGTCATGTGATTGGGCTGCTCAGTCAAAAATGCCCGGGCCTATTTTTCGTCCCAGTCCAGCCCTGCTTATCAGTCTTCATCAACTTCTTACAGGGCATCAACTGGGTCTGTAGCCGGTGGAAGGGGAGTTGGCTCAAGGAATTCTGTTTCTTTTTCTAAATATGGTTCCAGTGCAGCAGGGGGAAAGTTTGGTGGAAATGCAGGTTGCTACCAGGGTACAGATTTTGGTTCTGGCAACTTAGGTGCTGGTTTTGATGGTGGCTATGGTGGTGCAGCAGGAGTTGGTTTTGGTGGTGCAGCAGATGCTGGGTATGGTAGCGGAGTTGGCTTTAGTGGTGGTGCTGGCTATGGTGGCGGTGCTGGCTATGGTGGTGGTGCTGGCTTCGGTGGTGGTGCTGGCTTCGGTGGTGGAGCTGGCTTTGGTGGTGGAGCTGGCTTTGGCGGTGGCTTTAACCAAGGTGGATTTGGAGAGGGTCTTCTTTCTGGCAATGAGAAGATGACAATGCAGAACCTAAATGACCGTTTGGCAAACTATCTGGACAAAGTGCGCGCCTTGGAAGATTCTAATGCAGAACTGGAGAAGAAGATTCGGGAATGGTATGATAAGCAGAGTCCCGTTAAAAAGGAAGCAGACTATAGCCAATACTTTAAGATAATCGAAGATCTTCGTGCTAAGGTAAGGCTCCAGTTCAATTCAAAATATCTAGTCCTTGTAGATGTTACACAGGTGTATTTTCTGCTTTATATACAATGTATTATTATATCCAGATAACCAACTTCACACTATACATCCTACAATTGGTCAGTCTAGGGCTACATTTAGCCTCCTGAATATTGGTAACTGCAGATTAAGTCATTGTGCATCACCTACACAGCAGGTATCCCTGGTATCATGAGCTAAGTGTCAATGTTACAAGTATATAACAGGAATGACGTTCATATGCTGCCTAAACTGTTAATATTAATAGGATATAAACAAGAGTTCACACCTCTGTAGATATTAGCTACAGACAGTCTGCAACAAGATGAAACACAGAATAATTTGGTAGACAAGATTTCGTACCTTCCAAGAGTAATAAGACTCTATTGGGAAACCATGCCTTGAGCGGATCGGTATCAAACACACCTTGTTACAATGCGTTGTGAGAGCATTGTACATCTAAAATTCAACTCAAACTGAAAATTGGACTGTTGTCCTTGTTCACACCAGCAATCTCATAGAGCATAAGTGACCCTTAGATCAATATGATCCTTACTGGGTTGCTTGAGTTACAATGTTTGAGGAAAGATGGAGACTTTGCAGGTTCCCAACACTAAGTCAAGGGGATGGGGCTTGGGATTCTTGGTATCTATGGGTCCAATAAGAGTCACAGGGTTGTTACATTGTTAGAGTTATCTTAACACTTCATTGATTAGGAGGGAACAAAAGATCGGAGGGTAAATGTACAAGGATGTAGCTGGGGCAGGCTTATGGAGTATCTTTCCTAGGTTCTTGATGCCCAGGGGTCGATAACAAGACTGTCCTAACTTGACCAGGTTATTTAGATAGAGGGCTAGGGTACTGAACCTTTGCCCTGAATAAGGGAACTTCTAACTATGACTTGTCTACAGCTTCCATGTACTCACCCAGCATAGTCACGTTATGTATCCTGGGTACCAAGGGTTACATGTTCTTCAAATACTCTTTATAAATGTATCAGTAAATATCATGAAATAATAGACCAGGCTTCAGGCTTTCTGATAACGTAGCACAAAATCTGACCGATCATGTGACAACCCAATAAACATTTCCTAAAGGCAGTATAGCAGTTACAGGCAATCTACAGGATAAACTAGCAACCTGAGAATTTAATGTTACCAAGAAAAATCATAACATACCTGTCATTTTACTGTTTCAAGGTAGGGAGAAAAAAGAGAGGGTTAATCCTGTACTCCTAGGATAGGAGATATGGGATGAACACACAGGGCGCCAGAGGTAGAGGAACACAGTGGAATGGGGAGAAAAAAAAAATGTATGGATAGTAAGGTATAGGTTCTGCTAAACAAGGAAGAATAAAGTACAACAAGCAGGGCAGAGCCCACCTGATTTATTTACCTATTAAAGGGATTATACCAGAAGACCCTCGGTGTGGACTGCCGTATTTTCCAACTATTCTACATACGAACCAGGCGAGGGAGGTGGTTGTATTGGGTGTCTTAAGCTTTATCCCTCTACACCCCTCCCTGGTGAAGTGAGTTTTGGTGTTAATTCACCTTTTACTTCATGTTTTTATGTATTTTACCTTATATATACTAACTGCTCTCTGTAGCCCCATAGGGGCTTTTAATTTATATACATAGCAGCTGGTATACATACATCTATATAAATACTTTTTCAGATTTTTTACACTGTATCACCTACTACATTTGAATAGCGGTAGGCGCCATTTGGTGATTTTTTTCTATTTTACTGTTTATCTGTTTTTGAAACACATATTTATTACTGCTTCCATTGCATGCAATTATAGAATATATATTTGTTGGTTGTCCTATCAAAAATTACCAGCATAACCCAGGAATAATCATATAAGACTTTCAAGAGACTGTTATAAATGATAACATATCTGATTGGGTCAGGTATGGGTATGCTGCCTGCTGAAAAGATGTCTTCTAATATAACCACATGCATTTAAGTCATGCTCTTATTTATTTCATGTATAACCTCAACAATGTTACACCAGTGATACAATATGGGTAGCATAACAAAATGATACAACAAATATTCTCAAAATTATTGTATGATAACTCTACAGATCCTTGCTGCCAATATTGATAATAACAAAGTGATCTTGGCCATCGACAACACAAGACTTACTATTGATGACTTCAGGATCAAGTAAGTATTGGTCATATATTCCTTACCAATTTAGATAGCTTTGGGTTCAAATTATATGGGGCTCAATAACAAAGTTACAAAATTGCACACAATCAGGGGTTTGGATTAAGCAGTGTCAGACATCTTAAGTTCTTAGCTTTTTTCTGATATACTAGAAAACTAGTAGTAGTTACATATATCTGTACTCAGTCTCTAAAATGCATGTTTGTTTGCAGGTATGAGAACGAGCTGGCTCTCCGCCAGAGAGTGGAAGCTGATATCAATGGTCTCCGCAGGGTTCTCGATGAACTCACCTTATCCAGGGCTGACATTGAGAACCAGATTGAAAGCTTAGCTGAAGAACTGGCCTACCTGAAGAAGAACCATGAGGAGGTAAGATATCAAGACTTTTGTAAATGATTATGATTATGATGATTATGTATTCCAGTAGACCAAATTATGGAATTTATGGAATTATGTTATAGGAGATGAAAGGACTGCAAGGCCAAGTCAGTGGAAATGTCAATGTGGAGATGAACGCTGCTCCTGGTATTGATCTGAGCAAGGTCCTGGCTGACATGAGAGCTGATTATTAAAAATTGGCTAACAAATATCAAAAAGAATCTGAAGAAAGGTTCCTGGCCCAGGTGAGTTTGGAAAACTGTAAAGCCAATTTGAATTGTATGGTGCACTGGTTTAGAGGGCTTTTACATGGCCTGGTCCAAACTTTATGGGGGCTACTAGGATTTTTTGGTCTTCATGTTGTTTGCATATTACCTGTTTAACAGAGAGATGTGCTGCTGAAAACTATGATTTTAAGGCTCACGTAAAACATGCGAATAGCTGACAGAATAGTTGTTGGCTGATAGCTGCCATGTTACAAGGGCCAATTGATTGGGAATGAGAGTTCTTTTGAACTCTGGTTCAGCCTATTATTGCCCTGTTTGAATGCGCCCTTAATTAAAGAATAATCACTTTAATCCCATAGCAGTTGTATATCTTGCTTTTTGTTCTCTGCAGGCAAATATTTTATTGGAATCTCTATGTTTATCCCACAGCTGTCAGGTCACTAATAAACTTCTTTTACGTTATTGTATGTTTTAGACCAAGGAACTACAAGTACAAGTTGTCACTGGAAGTCAAGAAGTCCAAACCTCTAAATCAGAAATCACAAACCTCAGACAAACTCTACAGAGTCTGGAGATAGAGTTGCAGTCTCAACTCAGTATGGTAAGTGAACAGAGCCATAGGTACAATTGACTCTGGTGAAGACATGAATACAGCCCATGGCTACTAATAGTAAAATACACCAATAGAGGTGAAGAGGTAGCGATCACTCTTGGCCCTGGAACCTGAAAATGTTTAATGGCCCCTATGCCACATAAGAAGACACCATTATTATAAAAAAAATACATATTGTAGGTTAAGGGTACTATTATAGGTTTTGAATTGGGGCCCAGGAGCTTCATTTTATGCTTCTGTAATATCTAACATAGAAAGCACACATGCTGCCACTCCATTCAACACTGTGGGACTGCTGGAGATAGCTTCCTAGTTATCCCTGGCAGACTCATTGAGATGAATAGAGCAGTAGCTTGTGCAACATGCGGCCTCCCCCCAGGGCCCTACTTTATCGCATCACAGGTGTAGGAAATGCAGAGTGGTACAGTGCGGCCTAAAATGTCTCTTTATGTGTGTCACGGTGCTCCTACCTGGATACGGCTGGACCCCAGGCTTTGGCTCCTAAGCAATAAATAGGGGGAATAATTGAGGGATTTGAAGAAATAACTTGAGTCCAGACCTTGAGATGAAGTTCAATGGCAACTTTACTTAATAAGCGTTTCTCCAAACAGTTTCAGGTTTTGTCTTGGTTCCAGCAGGCTTTAGCATTAAACTGGCAGGCAAACTTTGCTATGTCTCTGTTTCTCTCTGACTCTGCTGTACTGACTCGCTGGCTATATAACTCAGTTTCTTCTGTATGCTGCACTTCTTCTCTGTAGTGTGAATTTAGGTTATGCCAGGGAACTTTCCTCCTGACTCCTGAGGCTTCAAGCTTTGGTATCCATGGCTAGCAGAGATTAAGGTGCTCTGGCTGGCGTGGGCATGGCCAGCAGAGCTTAAGGTGCTCTGGCTGGCGTGGGCACGTCCAACAGAAATATGCCCCTGTACACCGTTCCCCTGTCTATCGATAAGCTAGACTAACTCTAACTGATCCCCACCCTTCCTGCAGGAAGTAGGACAAGCCCACTTCTCTCCAGAAGGGGGTTAGAATAGAATGGTAAGTTCCATTCTATCTAAGTACTGCTCTGCCGTGTTTGCTGCCGCCTGCTGGTGAAACAGGCACATTATATGAAGTTGCAAACAGAGTAGGAATGCAGAGTGTATAGGACCTGGACAACAATACATAAGATTACATTTTGTTAGACCAATAAAGACAGTAGCAAGGTGCAGAAGTTGTAACACCACTCTGGGGTGTTACACATGTCCGCCACTTCATTCAAATGGGAGAACACGGGCCCTGCTCTAGTGAATGGCAGCAGCCTGAGCAGGTGGACCCCCGCTGACCAGACACTGTGAATAATAGGGAATACGTTGTTGTAATGGGGCAACCCCTTTATATGTTACTTATCATGGGCTAGCGATTAACTGTTAAGGGCTGCTGTTCACATATAGATGTGAAGGGCAGACTTCATCTACAAAAAGATAAAAATAGAAGAGGTCAAAAGACAGGTTGCAGAAATGGTGGAGGGTAATTTGTATAGCCTGGAGTAAAGAAAGGAAGGTGGGATAGAATCTAAACATTTACATCATTCTTCACAACTCTCCCAAAATGTCCAGGAGTCTCTTGGAAAAAGGGAAGACTTCCTTGACTTGGCAAATCTCCTGGAAGCTGCTGAAGCTTCCAAGTACCTCCTGTATATTTTCCCTCAGTGTACTTTTTCTATGTGTAGCACCGCCATGCTGGTTGCCCAATAAAATGTTGCCTCTCGGGCCTCCTGGTCGGCTATTTATTAAAACTTGGCATGTATGCCTTACATATGTTAAAGGTTTAAATAAGATTCAGGGAGCAAGTGTTTTAAATGGGAAACTCTATGTAAGAACAAGGGGGCACAATGTAAAATTAGTTGGGGGGATGGGCAAAGATTAGAATCAATGTCAGAAAATTGAATATTTCTATTAAGGGCTAAACTAGCTATACACATTAGATGTACATTGGCCAAACCTGCCAACAGGCTGACAATCTAATGTGTACAGGGGCTTTTTAACACTTGATCCTTTTGTTCATGGGAAGAAAGGCCACTATTGGAAGTGTTTGGCAATGGCTTACCTCCCTGTTCCTGCTGAGATCTCATGCATGCTTGCATGTGTATTAGGTATTTGGGATAGATTTTTCTGGCTAACGCAGTCCCACGCTATTTTTGCTGCACATCAAGGTAGTCAGGAAAGAACACTTGTTCCTCCGACAGCTATTTAATGACCAGACGGTGTGGAAAGTTACTGTTTAATCATGAAGCAGGGACTCGATATTCTACATATTCTACAAGTAGACCTTTTAAAAACGCTGTACTGGTTAATGTATACAATGTGATCCTCAGAAGGCATTACCATTATAAAACTGCATTCTGTTCGCCTGGAATTCCCATAATAAACCGTCTTTCTCGTGCAGAAAACAGCTCTAGAGTCCTCCTTGGCAGAAACAGAAGGAGGCTACTGCGCACAGTTGTCACAACTCCAGGAAGTCATAGCCAAGGTCCAGTGTGAGCTTCAAGAGATTAGGAGCCAGCTGGAACTTCAGAGCAGTGAATACAAGATGCTATTAGATGTGAAGACCCGCCTGGAACAAGAGATTGCCAAATACAGAGAGCTGCTGGATGGACAAGACAGCAAGTGAGTCCTGCAGAATCAATTATTTTCTGCTATTTGCAAGTCATTGATCTTTTATTATATACTGGCCACCATATTTGGGGTCTGCATTGTAAACATGGGGCACCACCCATCAGAAGGCCACAGTCAGTGCATGGTCATATGTGCATAATAATTCTACATTATAGTTTCTTTACTTCAATTTAGCTACAGAGAGATGCTACCATTATGCCAGTAACTGACTGGTTGGATACATCTATAATAGAACCAACTACAGTAAATGCACAACTAAAACAAACAATAGCAATCTATAAGGCAATAGAGCAGGAAGGGCAATTTGGCCTCACCTGATAATGTTAGCCATTCTATTTGAACTTATGCTCTTCTGCCTGATCACCAACCAATCCTCATCAAGCATTTTCCTATCTATGAAGATATCCCTTCCACCTTAAGCTGGCCATATACTTTAAGTGTATGTCAAACCCACCAATTTTGGCTGAACCAGCCAGTCATCTAATGTGTGTGGGGGTCCTCCCTGGGGCACATGTCTGGGAGACCAGAAGAGGGCATGTTGGATTTCAGCTGCCCATCCTCTTGTTGTCGGCGAGATGATCCATTGCCTCTTCGAACTTAGAACATATTCTTGCTCAGCAGAACCAAGTAGGTATGTGAATGAAGATATCAAGAGTGATAGACCTGGGCTCATTGCATGTGTATGGCCAGACTGACCTTGTAGTCTTCGATACTCTAGCCGTTCAGTCCTTGTCTAGAAAAAATATGACGATTTTATATATAGTTAATATATGTTAAAGGATGTTGTATATATTACATGTACATTATGGTAACTATATGTCTGTTTTCCAGGATTCCTGTAACTGGTGGATATTCCTCAACTACAAGCACTACCACTACATGTAAATATCTTTTCACTTTATAGCTAACAAGGTGGGGGGCAGTCTAAATAAATAAAAAAAAATGGTCTGGGAATTTCCCTAGGAACAGCACCACTCTTGTCCATGGGCTGTGTTGTTGAGTTGCAATACGGCACACAGACCCTGGACAGGAGTGGTACAGTTCCTGGAAGCAGAAAACCCCCTTAGTCCAGTCTAAACTTTCCCTTTTTCTATGAGAAAAGGTAAGGTTAGAATAAATAGCACAAGAATTTTTCATAAAAAGGCTCTGTGTTTAATATTGAGCAGCTATGATAAGGGTGCCCATGCAGTAGAAGACATTCTAAAGCAAAAAATAAAAATGAAGCCTCCACTGTATTAGTTCATGGTACTATACTCCTCCAAGAACCGTATTGGCCATGTTTGCCCCTCACCCAACTTTTGATTTCCAGTACCCTTTTGGAAGAGATGGGTTGTATAGCTGTTGGTGTGATACACCTTTGCTTGGATGACCCATTTATTATACCCATAAAATCAGTGACTGTTGGAGGAAGCCAAAAAATTGGGTCTCAGTATGTGTGCAATAAAATATAAACTGTTACTGTGTATAATGAAGAATGACAACCCTCCGTCTTCTCCATACAGCTACTACAAGAGTCCGCTGAGCCTGAATCAAAGCAACCCAGAAAAAACATGGCGTCGTCACACAGTCTGTTTTATACTGCATTGCCAATATATACCTTCCACCTCTTCTCCCTGTTTCCTCAAATGCAAGGACACTAGTTTACAAGGTGTTTCTCTAGCTTTTATGATGGTCAATAAATCCTTTCTTTTTTGCAATTTATTCTTGCCTCATGTGTGTTTACTGCTTATTTTTTTGTCAGTTGAATTCCTGGACAAGGAGTTGTCAGCTAACTGCTTAGCGGGTGCATGGCTTTGAAACAAGCCATAGTGTAGGCATACAGTGGCAAACATCACTTATAAGGCCAAACTGCATAGTGTTTCACTTGTTTTTTAACTGGATGCCTTCGTATATGCTATTTCATACAGTAAAAAGAGAAGGTATGTTGACACATTTCTGCCTGGCAAACACCAAAAGAACACTATAGGAAGGGGTGAGAAACACATACAGACTTATAGTGTCACTGAAATCCAGAGCAGATCTACAGCAAAATCAAAGAAAAATGCATATCCAACTCATCTTCATCCGATTTTTCAGCAGAAATTACATTCTGCGTGGATGGTACACCATAGTTCTGTGATACTATGGGTACCATAGTATCACAGAACTTTGAAAGAATCTTATAGAGGTATATCGAAAGTTTTTATCGGTGGAGACTCTCTCTCCTCACTGCAGGAAATGAAAGCGAGGAGAGAGAACATACTTCTCGCTCCTTGTTCTAGCAATTGTTGTAGGTCTCAGCGATCAGACTTCCATCAATCAACATTTTAGGGTACTTTCACGGGACTGTTGAATAGCTGACTCCGTGTTTGCGGACATCAAACATAAGACCCACAGAATGCGGAAGGGACATGTCCTATCTTACGCCACATCTTACAGATCGTGGACCCGTTGAAGTCAACCGGTCTGCGATGCAGAGTGCAGACGGCCAGTGCCCGTGTTTTGTGGATCCATGGTTTGCTTGTCCACGTACAATGGTCGTGTGAATGCACCCATATCAACATTTTTTTCAGAGTTAAGTGACACTACTGGTACGTCCACATGGGATGTAATTTCTGCTGAGAAATCGGATGTGAGTTAGATGTAGTTTTGTCATAGATTTTGCCGTGGATCTGCTCTGGATTTCACTTTATGCACTTTATGCATTGTAAATCCCCACCACCAGTAAAATCCTGTATGAATTCTAAATGAAAAATGGAGGGGCACTCAATTATCGGGAAGCCCTGGACAACCAAATAAGTCTAAAATCAGATTTAATGAACGTCAATAACTCATCACGTAAAAGTACAATGACATATGCTAAAAAGTATAAAACAACATATAACAACATAAAATTGTGCTGTGGAGCACAAGGATGCGACGCTAGACAAATGACACTTGTAGCCTTGTAAAAACACTCAATGGTAAGTGGCTAGCTGGTTGTCCCAGTGAAGCAGGAAATATAACGTGCCTTCTGATTGGGGGACGCTGAGAGCAAATGTCCCTTGTAGAAATGAATCGGTGGTGGATAATGGGATGGTGTCCCCTCACTAGTAGGAGCGTATCGCTTATCCCCTGTTGTAACAGATATGTCCGTATCCTCCGATTCTCTGCCAGATATATTCACCAAACAATAGTGGTATAATAAGCGTAATACATTACTGCCGAGTGTCGGGTAACTTCATTCCCCGTCGCCTTGACTCGCCTTGACTCACCACGGCGTCCCGTGTGATCTCGCGGTCTGAATGCGGCGTCCCACATGACCTGGTGAGACAATCACGTGATAGGATAGTGTTCACTTGATCGGCAGATACAACGCTGGGAGTGATCAGATGTTGGAATCCTTATCTCCAAGCGGAATTCTGTGTTCGTCAGATAAACCCTTGGTTGCTGGGTCACTGCTAGATGAATGGTTGTAGGCTTATATAAAACCACAAGAAAGTCTGTATGAATTGCTTGCTACTCCGACCAGACCATACGCGTTTCAGGGTACCTCCCCTTCCTCAATTCTGCAGAGATGTTTCCTGCAGTGAGTGGATATGATTTCATAAAATATTCACACCGTAAACCACTTCAGACCATCTAATAAAAACAGCTCAGGAAATGCATAGATTTTATTTAATGCAGATTCCACGTATAATTATTTAGTGCACTAATACTGTACAACCATGTGAACATACCCAAAGGCCTAAAGATAAACCCACACATGACAGAAAATACAGCATAAAAGTCTGATGTGAATTTTGACTCGGATATGTGACAAGAATTCTAGCAAAAACTGCATGTCTTGCAAGCCTTTATTTTTTCCGCAGGAATGGCTGTGAATTTCTGCAGCGAGGATCCGCAGCATAAAATCTTATCAACTGTGTTGGCACTGTACGCTGTGGATATTACATGGCCGAGCTCCGGGCAAGATGGCCGTAGTTTGAAGGAGCTCCGCACTTCACAAGCGTAGCGAGGCTGATCCAACACCCTCTGGCGATCTACACAGCCTTTTAAAACTTCCAAATCACGAAATATAGCAGAGTTACCCACCATGGTGAAGAGCAGGAGAAGCAGGGAGCCCCCGAAGCACCTTGCCGACTTCTTCCTGGCAGCGGAGAAGCACACGCGTCAGACCTCACGCTCCTCCAGCTGCAGGAGGAATACAAAACAACTATCAAAAGCTTTAAAGACTCCAGGCAGAGACACAACCACAACTGGTTTTAAAAACACCAAACCTGCAAGATCGATACAGAAAGCAAAAAAGCTTCAATATAACTCAGCAGGAGATACTGCAAGAAGAAAAAGATGCAGCTTTCTCAAATACCTCAGAAACTAGAAGTCCAGCCAAGCAAAAACCAAGGATGGACAACAATCAATCCCCTTCATATGAGGTAGGCGCGTCCACTTCTTTATTACCTCACACCATGGGAGTATTTGCCCATATACCCACTTCTAATGACATCATCACAGTAGATTTGATGAAAGAAATGCTGATGACTCGATCAAAGCTGACATAGCACAAATGTGCAACGCTATTTCCACAAACCTAGATGAATTGGGAGAGAGAGTAAACCACATTGAAAACAAAATGGCGGAATACGCAAATGCGCACCATACCCTAGTAGACGCACATATCTCCCAAGAAGACGCCATCACAGCCATTAAAGGGAAACCAGCAGACCTAGAAGACCGCTCTAGGCGAAACAATGTCAAATTTAGGGGGATCCCTGAGACAGTGTCCCCAGGAGAATTTTCTAAATATGTACAAAAAATGATGCAGGCCCTGCTACCAGAAGCCTCACCTCTCGACCTCACTGTGGATATTGCACACAGACTTCCAAAACCCAAAACATCCCAGAGAACAAGCCGAGAGACGTCCTTGCTTCTACCATATTCACTTCTACCATATCAAAGAAGAAATAACGTCTTCGGCGAGAAAACTCCAATCTCTAACCGATCCATACAGGCACGTTATCCTATTCACCGACCTTTCACAAGCAACTATACTGGAAAGGAAAAAATTCCATCCAATAACCTCATGCCTGAGAAAGAATAAGATACCCTACAGATGGGGCTTTGCTACTAAGTAAATCGTACGAAAAGAAGGAACAACCCACATCATTCACAATACAGATGAAGGGCAAAAATTGCTCAAACAATGGCAACTTAACAATGTGGACACAACCACTACAAGAAAGAAGAAACAAATCCCCACTATGCAAGAAGAATGGATCTCAAACCCTCAGAAGACCTGAACTTATGCAAAACGTGAAGTGAAAACTAGTCCACAATGACTGTCCCCACGCATCTGCCGATCATTCATATCGTTCTATGTTTCCCTAACACAAATAGGGATTATTTGTTCGCTTTTGTTTTCCCGTTTGTTTGTATTCCCCTTTTTCTTTTAAATCCACCTAGATCCAAGAACCAGATCACCGTAATTGCAACCACCAAGGGCTCACCAAAGCCAGAACCCTCGCAGACCCCCCAACACCCAGCTGAACAAAGGCTCTTCAGGAGACCAGACGTCCAACACTAAGCATTGTCATAGAAGAAAAAGAGAAACCGTTAGCTGCCTTTAACTACACAACCAATATGACTATTAAGACTCTCTCACTAAATGTAAAGGGACTTAATCACCCATAAAAAAAACACATATCTCTTTGGAAAGAAGCAAGATCTAATGTCGCGGACATCGTCTGTATTCAAGAGACACTTCTGTTAGCTGATGATACTGTTAGATTTAAGCATAAAAAATATCCCCACATTACTCTTGCTCATCCTCTAAAAAGGCAGGAGGCAGCATAGCTATCAGAGATACTATAGTATTTGAAGAGATTAGCACGTTTAGAGATAGTAGGGGAAGATTTCTTATTCTAGTTTGTAAATTAAACAACGCTCTATACACAATATGTAATATATATTGTCCTAACTCCTCCCATATCTCCTTTTTGAATAAAGTCATCAGAAAACTGACCAAGATTCAAAGAGGACAACCCTTCATCTTTGGTGATATAAATATTATTGCAGATCCCATTATGGACACATGGTTATTAAGCAATGATCTATATGTTTCTTGGCAATGTATAAATGCCAGCAAAAGAGACTACACCTTTTTCTTGTCCTGTCATAACACATACACTAGAATTGATTACTGCCTAACTAGACACTCCCTCCAACTAATACGCAATGCACAGATAGGCCAGATAACTTGGTCAGACTACGCTCCTCTTATTATCACAATAAGGCATACATTAGAGGCCTTTTAATAAAATATGGCTGTAACGGTCGCGTACACACACACAGGGGGGAGGGAAGTGACCACTGCGCTCCACCCTTACCCCTGGCCCTGCCTACTTGCCTCGCGAGTCCTAATGACAGGGAACAACTGGACGGCAATCCCTAACTTGGAATAAGTGCAGGGATGACAGACAGACAAACAACAGGACGTGAACGGACCGAGTCAATACCAGGAAAGCTACAAAGTACAAATGGAGCAAGCAGAGAATTGTCAGGAGAAGCCGGGGTCATAAATACCAGGAGAGACGTGAAGTACCAAAGGAGTCAGCAGAGGATCGTCAGGAGGAGGCCGGGGTCAAATACCAGGAGAGCAGCAAAGTACACAAGGAGCAGGCAGAGGATCGTCAGGAATTCAGCAGGAGGTAAGTACGCCAGGAAAGACCAAATCACAGGTGGAACCTAAATTAACAGAAAACCTGTGGCCAGCAGGCTGCCTGTATTTATAGTGGGGAGTGAGGGTCATGTGACGTGGCCAGCGTCACATGACCGACAGACCAACCAGTCGAGCACCGAGTGATCAGCTCAGCGCTCAAGGCAGACTAGGAGCAGGGAGCCACCCAGCTAGTAAATCCGCCCTGGGAATGAGGTCAAACACAGATCCTCATTCCCAAAGCTAAGCAACAGTTCTGCGGGCAATGGGGGACCGAGTGCACCTTCGGAACCCCGTTACAATGGCACTCATTACAAGAAAGAGAAACAGAAAAGACTAAAAGAATACATAACACATAACAATCCAACATAACAAAACCGAGAGACAAGATTCGCTTAATACTACTAGACGATTATGAACATTACATAACGAAACTCAAACTACAATACTATAGCCAAAACAATAAAGCCTCTTCCTTTAGGGCAAATCGCGTTAAAAACAAGAAGACTAAAACCAAAATTGCACACCTGATAAACACAAAAAACAACAGTAATCTACTTAAGGCTACTTTCACACTAGCGTTCTGCTGTCCGCTCGTGAGCTCCGTTTGAAGGGGCTCACGAGCGGAGCAGAACGCTTCCGTCCAGCCCTGATGCAGTCTGAATGGATGCGGATCCGCTCAGACTGCATCAGTCTGGCGGCGTTCAGCCTCCGCTCCGCTCGCCTCTGCACGGCCAGGCGGACACCTGAACGCTGCTTGCAGCGTTCGGGTGTCCGCCTGGCCGTGCGGAGGCGTGCGGATCCGTCCAATGTAAGTCAATGGGAACGGATCCGCTTGAAGATGACAACATATGGCTCAATCTTCAAGCGGATCCGTCCCCCATTGACTTTACATTGAAAGTCTGAACGGATCCGCTCAGGCTAATTTCGCACTTAGAAATTTTTCTAAGTTATTAATGCAGACGGATCCGTTCTGAACGGAGCCTCCGTCTGCATTAATATGATCGGATCCGTTCAGAACGGATCCGATCAAGCGCAAGTGTGAAAGTAGCCTAACCCTTAACACATTACAAACTATTTTAGTGACTATTATATAACCTCAGAGAGGACCAATCCATCAAACAACAAAACTTCGTAGATATACAACACCTTCTCAACTCTGTAAAACTACCCAAAAACCCAATGTCTCAATTGAAGATACTTAACACCCCTTTTTTCTAAACAAGAAATCGATAAAACCCCAGGTCCCGACTGCTTCTCTAATGAATACTATAAAAAGTTTTTCAGAATCCATAACCCCAAATCTCCAAGAAGTATTTAACCAAGCATTATCAACCGGATATTTCCCTAAAGAAATGACACAGACTGCTATAATCACTATTCCCAAACAAGACAAAGATCCCTCTATGGTAACTAACTATTGCCGAATATCTCTCATTAATTCGGATATTAAACTATACGTGAAAATCATCTCTTCAAGACTATCGAACATCATCCCCCTTTTAGTAAAACCGGACCAAGTAGGCTTTGTCACGAATAGACAAGCCTCTGATGGTACCCGCAGACTTATAAACATCCTTAAGTGGATTGAAATTGAAAGAATGCCTTCTCTGCTCCTTTCATTGGACGCAGAGAAAAGCATTTGATAGAATACACTGGGGATATATGTTCTCTACTCTTGAGAAATTTGGTTTCTCAGGCCCCATCTTAAGAGGCATCCAAGCCTTATATCAAAATCCCTCAGCCAGAGTATTGACAAATGGTATGCTCTCAAATCCATTTCCCCTGACAAATGGAACACGACAAGGATGTCCGCTATTCCCCATTTAATTTTGTGACGAATATCGCACCTAGCTACCGCCGGACGTCAACTACGTAGAGCCAGCGAGATACGGTATGGTCACTGGTTACCAAAGCATGACGTTACGCCCTCCTGGAGGAGCAGGTAAGGTCAGCTTGATATAGTTTACACAGACACCTCCTGTCCACGCGGGCACAGAGAGGCAACAAGCTGAGAGAGCCTTTTCACTGCCCCAGTGAAACAGTGCTTTCTCAGCCCGGGTATACTGCCACCAGCTTCTCGTTTGATATAAGCCCGGTCTGCTAACAGGATTATATAGGGTGAGAAACCAACCTGCAGTAGCGTATAACTAGGCTGAAACACGGACATGGGGATTCGTGATCGAGATTCAAGACAGCACAAGATTAAATTATGCCTTAAGGGCTCACTAGAAATAACACTATACACACAGAAAATATATATAGTGATCTGAGGTTACAAATACAGATGATAGGATACAAGAGGGTTAAGCAGAACAAAAGTCAGTTTACCAGGTACAGGAGTCCTTTGGCTTGTGATGAGTTCCTAACTGTAGTCACATGGGAAGCAGTGATGTCAGCTGGTTGCAGGTCCCTCTAAACACATGGCACAATATGACCACCCTTCAGAGAAAGACCCGCCCGCTTGCAGGCATAAGCCTTTTAACCTGTAGCCGGCCTCTCCCCTCCCGGCCCCTGGGAGGGGTCCACTCCCCCTCTGCTGGGCTCATGGCTCCAGACCAGAATGTCGCAGGGAGGTGGGTCTGGGACCAATGGATCCGCCTGGGTTCCGGCTACCAGTAGAGTCCAAGCATGGTACTGATATTTGGTTTCTGTTGGGAGATATGCTTATATCCCCTCCCTGGCTTCCCACCACCAAACTATGACCACGGGGCCTGTTCATCGTGGCCACAGGAACACAAATATGTATCTGGTTTTTTGTTTGGTTTATGTCTGTGATAGACAGGCGAATTATAATTCCTTATAAATCGCTGGTTTCCTGATGTCTGATAATGTTTTGTGACCAATGGATCCGCCTGGGTTCCGGCTACCAGTAGAGTCCAAGCATGGTACCATTATTTGGTTTTTGTGGGGAGATATGTATATCTCCCCTCCCTGGCATTCCACCACCAAACTATGACAACGGCCTGTTCATCGTGGCCACAGGGACACAAATATGCATCTGGTTTATGACAGTGATGGATGGGCGATTCATAATTCCTTATGAATCGCCGGTTCCATGATTTCTGACCATGTTCATTGAACTAGGGAATGACCTAGACCCCCTGCAGAGAGTTTTTTTCCTGTTCCTTCAGCTGGGTTCCTGACTTGCTAAATGGAGGTGAGGTTCTCTGCCATTTGGCTGGGCTTTGAAGCAGCCCCCCCCCTGTGGAGTTTACTACCTCTGCTATCTGACAGCTGATGGCTGGTGTGGGAACATGGCTGACATAAAATAATAATCCATATTCCTCACATATTTATTTTAGCACTAGAACCTTTTGCCGAAAACATTAGAATGACACCAGAGATTTCAGGTATAAAAATTGGAGATGAAACCCATAAAATAGGATTGTTCGCAGACGATATTATCATCTGCACAACAGACCCCATAAAATCCCTGAATAAAATACAATCCTTAAAGGGAACCTGTCACCTGGATTTTGGGTATAGAGCCGAGGACATGGGTTGCTAGATGGCCGCTAGCACATCCGCAATACCCAGTCCCCATAGCTGTGTGTGCTTTTATTGTGTAAAAAAAACGATTTGATACATATGCAAATTAACATAAAAGAGTCATATCTTACTTGTGTGACCAGAGAAGAGTCATATTTTCAAGCTCTGACTCATCTCAGGTTAATTTGCATATGTATCAAATCGGTTTTTATACACAATAAAAGCACACAGAGCTATGGGGACTGGATATTGCAGATGTGCTAGCGGCCATTTAGCAACCCATATCCTCAGCTCTATACACAAAATCCTGGTGACAGGTTCCCTTTAATCTACAACTTCGGCTCTCTTTCATATTACAAAGTAAATTATACGAAATCCCTTATATTAGGCATGAATCTGTCTAACAACAAAAAGATTATTGTCCAAGCCTCTTTTCCATACAAGTGGCAGGACAACAGTATTCCCTACTTAAGCATCAACCTTTCATTCCCTGTCGAAACTATGATTGATAATAACTTTAACCCCCTATTACTTAAACTACAAAAAGAACTTACTCATCTTAACTCCTATGAATTTTCCTGGTCGGCAGACTTGTACTATACAAAATGATAGCGCTACCTAAGATTCTGTATCATTTTCACACCATCCCTTTCTCTGTCCCAAGACAGCTAATACAAAAATTCCAGACCCAACTTCTAGCCTCCACAATAGGCAAAGTGAGAAATCTTTTGCTTTTCTTTCCTACAATCAAGGCGACTTTAAAAGCATCTAAGATTTATATCTCAACATGCTCTTTTTTCCCAACCTTAAAAGCACTAGATATTCCTCTACAATCATTGGAAATACTTATCCCCGATTTAACGCTTTCAACATGGATCAAAGCAGGCATAAGGCATATTGATAATTTATATAGAGACAACATAATGCATAATTGCAAAACAAATACAATCTAAATAAATCAGACCTATACAAGTTTCTGCAAATTCATACTTTTCTAAACAATACTACCTACACATATCCAGCGATCCCACCTCAGACACATGTTATACAACTAACCGGCTAGGTAAATTGGGAAAAGGGATTAAAATATTTTACTCCGAACTATCAGAATCTTACTTAGAATTTCACACCTCATATATAAAATAGTGGGAGAAAGAGATTTAAATATAAAAATTTCTCTGTCCCAATGGAAAAAAGCCTTGACGACATCAATTCGCAGTTCATCCTGTACTGAACACCATGAAGCATACTCTAAACTAATATATAGATGGTACTACACACCATACAGACTATCCAAGATATATGTGCATACACCCAGTATATACTGGAGAGGATGCAACCAGACTGGTACTCTCACCTATATATTCTGGGAATGCCCACTCATATCTAACTTCTGGCAAGAAATCAACAATCTAATCCTAACTGTCATAAAAGTCAAACTCTCTTTCAGACCAGAAATATTTCTTTTGAGATTAAACTTAGACAACTTTTCCCCCTCCCAAAAAACTGTACTTTGTCATATACTGACAGCTTCCCTCCAGGGTATCGCACAACTCTGGAAATCCACACTCACCCCTCCCATATCACAGATAATGAGGAAAGTAAATATCAATTGCAGATTCGAAAAAATGATAGCAAACAGTAATAACACATCAACCAAATATAAAAAAATCTGGGCGCCATGGTGGTCTACAGTAAGGGCCGATGCAAGGATTTTTGCCAACACAAGCGAAGCTACATTTTGGCGTCCCCCGTCCCTGCAGCTCACCTGGCCCTGGTCCCGTCTGCATCTGCTGACTTCTCCTCTGTGTGGTCCCGGTATTCTCGCTCTGCTTCAGACGTTTGAGGACTGTATTTTTCACCCTATAAGACGCACCGGCCCATAAGACGCACCTAGGTTTTAGAGGAGGATAATAAGAAAAAATATTTGCCATTACACCTCAGGTCAGACCAGCAATCAGACCCCCAATGTTAATCAGACCTCAGATCAAACCCTCAATGTCTCAGATCAGACCCCCAGGTCAGTCCTGAGCCCCCCATGTCAGCCATTAGCCCCCCATGTCAGCCATCAGCCCCCCATGTCAGCCATCATGCCCCCCATGTCAGCCATCATGCCCCCCATGTCAGCCATTATGCCCCCATGTCACATTTCTCCCCCTCAAGGCCTCCATGTCACATTTCTCCCCCTCCATGTCACATTTTGACCCCTCAATGTCACATTTCTCACCCCTCCATGTCACATTTCTCACCCCTCCATGTCAAATCACATATGTCTCATCAGCCCTCACATTTCTCCCCCTCCATCCATGTTGTCACATTTCTCCCCCCTCCATCCATGTTGTCACATTTCTCCCCCTCCATCCATGTTGTCACAGTTATCCCCCTCCATCCATGTTGTCACATTTCTCCCCCTCCATCCATGTTGTCACATTTCTCCCCCTCCATCCATGTTGTCACATTTCTCCCCCTCCATCCATGTTGTCACATTTCTCCCACTCCATCCATGTTGTCACATTTCTCCCCCTCCATCCATGTTGTCACATTTCTCCCCCTCCATCCATGTTGTCACATTTCTCCCCCCCCATGCCACATACATTTCTCCTGGTGGGCCGCACAGACAGACTACTCAGAGACATTTGTCCACACAGTTACTCACCACCAACAGCTCCGCCTCCAGTCTCCAGACATCCGCTCCCCAGTCTACACCAGCCGCCGCAGCGCCACTCGGTAGTCACACCCCCCTGACCCCGTGACTGTGTTGACGATGCCGTGCTGCTGCTGAGCCTGCGTGCCGCTCTGTGAGGAGGTGAGGGTCGGGGCCGCACGGCACACCTGCAGGCTGGGACGGGCAGCCAGGCCCGGCAGGGCAAGTCCGCAAGTTATGTATTTAAAAAAATTAAAATAAAAGTTTCCGCCCTGGCGCCACCCCCCCCCCCCCCCCTTCTCTGCGCCCTCAGGCAGCCGCTTGGTCTGCCTTATTATAGAGTCGGCCCTGTCTACAGTCTATGCCACTTTATTAGACCTATAAGACCATCTGAACCAAAACCCCAACCTCTATAGATATAGGTGGAACTTTAACCCTGTTCTCTTTATGTTTATATTTTTATTTACTGTTATACTGTATCTCTTTTTTTTTAATGGGATTTCTGCCATCCTTCATTCATAACAAACTACCTAGTCTAGAACACTGTATACTTGAGGAATGGTCAGCAATTTTGATAACGTGTCTTTACTATTACATTAATACTTATTCGGCTGTTTGTCTCATGCTATAAAGACAAACACATAATTTCCTCCACCTACAATTTTTAGCAGTGGAACTGTATTTTATTGTCCTCTATTATCTTTTTATTGATGTTAAATCTCCAAAAAAGGCGCAAAGATTAGTTACTGAACCAAACAGAAAAATGTTATGGCTTTCAAAGACGCATGTACTAAAAAAACGGAAAATGCACCTGGTCTTCTATGTGCTGTATTTACTCTGCATTGTGTTGAGGCCCTCTAGTGGTAGAACATAGACATGACATAACTACAATATTTATTTCCAGAGGCAAATTCTAATCATCCCCAATTAATTTAGAGAAAGAGTCCCTGCTATTATGTTAGGCCTTAAGTAATGCACTAAATTAAAATATTGGCTCTGCTTAGCAAGCGATTATCACCGTTGTGGTTAACTCATGTCTTTCGAACAGCATTAGAGACAAAAGTACAGGCATGCAGGGACTTGTAGTTGCACAGCCAATGGAGAAGCATGTGCTGATGTCATGGATCACTTATGTTACAGGCATTACAGCATACGGAGTAATACATAGGATTATATAATGTCATTTGTATAAATATATTTATGGACTTAGCAAGGATGAATAGGAAAATGTGGCCTAGCTAAAGAGTAGAATTTCCCAATCAATGACTCTCCAACTATTGCAAAACTACAACTCCCAGTATGCCCTGAAAGGCTGTGGTAGTGTAGTTTTGCAACAGGGGTAGAGCCACAGGTTAGAGGTGCCTTGCCCAGGTGTAAGGTATTGAAGGTGGGAGGCTTAGGCTAGTTTCACATCTGCGGCCAGGTGTTCCAGATGGCAGTTTTCGGCAGAGAATGTCGGGAAGCGGTCGTTTCTTGGCATATTTGCCGTGTAGTAAAATTTATAGCCAATAAGGTCCGGAGGACAGGCAGCAGTATCTGGCAATGCCGGATCCGGAGAACTGTTACATATGTGGCTCTGCCATACACAGTGTCATGTGATCAGTGACCACCTCTTCAAGATGCATATTCTTTTAACTAGAAGTCTATCTGTCTGTAGAAAAGTTAGGTGAAAATCAGTGTGCAGATCATTACAGCGGTCATATGAGTTGTCATCCATCATATCTAGAATCTTTAATGACAAATCTTATTACGTATAGGAGAGACACACTGCTGCTGGCAAACAATGATTCTGTATGGGATGAGAAATAGCATTATCGATCACTTCTCCCCATACTGTGGAGGAGATCAGTGCCTGTAATAGCAGTATTTTCCTTCAGTGACAAGCAGGCATTTTCCTGGGAAGGAACTCTTCCTTCCCAACAATCGTATGCTAAATTGTGCTATGTAAAGGGACCTTTTAAGTATGGTGGGTGCTGGGGGCAAATTACCCTTTCTAACATAGAAAAATATTTTGCCATAAGCTATACTTTACTGACTTTATCTTGCACAGACCTTATGATTCTGGACCTTCTAAGCGCTCTTTCACACGGGCGTGTGTACCCAGTTGCCGTTTTGCGGACCGCCCTTGCGGATCCGCAATACACAGGTGCCATTCCGTGGGCATTCCGCATCACGGATGCGGACCCATTCACTTCAATGACGGAATGGTGCGGAACGGAAGCACGGAACGGAACCCTACGGAAGCACTACGGAGTGCTTCCGTGGGGTTTCGTCCCGTATTTCCATTCCGCAAAAAGATAGAACATGTCCTATCTTTTTGCGGAACAGCCAGATCGCGGACCCATTCAACCACAGACTGAGCTTGTGCAAATGCAGGTCGCAGCACGACCACGGGGCACACGCCCGTGTGAAAGAGGTCTAAGATGACTGGTGTCTTTCCTTCAGGGATACTATCACTGGCGTACATACAGGGGTCGCAGTTGCGACCGGGCCCGGCACTTCAGGGAACCGGCCGCCTGTGGACCCCCCCAGGCCCCTGGCAGGGGCCCCACTGTACTCACATGTAATGGAGCGCTCTAATGGGGCCGGCATGAAGTACAGTGGCAATTTCGGGCCCCATCAGAGCTCTCCATGCCTCCATTACATGTATAATATGGGGGGTGGGGAGGAAGAGGGGGGGAGCACGCACTCACTCACTCACACCCGGCCAGGCAGTTCCGTTTCAATAGTGAAGCAGGGAAACCTCTCTGTTCCCTGCTTCACTGATCTTCAGAGCTCAGGAGCTCCCCCTGCTGGTCCCACATCGCGCTGCTGGCTGTGGGAGGAGAGCTGAAAGCTCGGGAATCTGCCTTCAGAATCAGCACAGCCAGCAGCGCAATGAGTGTGGGAGCCTGTCATCAGGGAAGAAGGTAAGTATGTGTTTTGTTTTTTCTAAGGCTGCAGAGTGGGGGCAAGGGGGCAGGGGGGGTGTTTGATGGGCACAACTAGAGTGAGGGGGCACAAAAGTGGGCATCTCTACCGAGGGGCACCTAATCTGCCATAACTAATTTGAGGGGGCACCTAATCTGGCATAACTACTGTGAGTGGGGGAACATATGAAGGTATAAATATGAGGGGGCACATATGAAGGCATAACTACTGTGAGGGGGAACGTAATCTGGCATAACCACTGTGAGGGGCACATATGTGGGCATATTTAATGTCAGGGGCACATAATCTGGCATAACCACTCTGAGGGGGCACATATCTGGGCATATCTACTTTGAGGGGGAACCTAACCGGGCATAAATACTGTGAAGGGGCACATAATCTGTCATAACTACTGTGAGGGGCACATAATCTGGCATTACTACTGTGAGGGGCACATAATCTGGCATTACTACTGTGAGGGGGCACATAATCTGGCATTACTACTGTGAGGGGGCACATAATCTGGCATTACTACTGTGAGGGGACACATAATCTGGCATTACTACTGTGAGGGGACACATAATCTGGCATTACTACTGTGAGGGGACACATATTCTTGCCTAACCACTCTGGGGGGGGGGGGCACATATCTGGGCATATCTACTTTGACGGAGCACATAACTGGGCATAAATACTGTGAAGGGGCACATAATCTGGCATAACTACTGTGAGGGGCACATAATCTGGCATTACTACTGTGAGGGGGCACATAATCTGGCATTACTACTGTGAGGGGGCACATAATCTGGCATTACTACTGTGAGGGGACACATAATCTGGAATAACCACTCTGGGGGGGGGGGGCGCACATATCTGGGCATATATACTTTGAGGGGGCACATAACTAGGCATAAATACTGTGAAGGGGCACATAATCTGGAATAACTAATGTGAGGGGAACATAATCTGACATTACGACTCTGAGGGGCACATAATCTGGCATTACTACTGTGAGGGGGCACAAAATTTGGCAATACTACTGTGAGGGGACACATAATCTGGCATTACTACTATGGGGGCACATATCTGGGCATATCTACTGTGAGGGGCACATAACTGGGTATAAATACTGTAAAGGGGCACATAATCTGGCATAACTACTGTGAGGGGCACATAATCTGGCATTACTACTGTGAGGGGCACATAATCTGGCATTACTACTGTGAGGGGGCACATAATCTGGCATTACTACTGTGAGGGGACACATAATCTGGCATAACCACTCTGAGGGGGCACATATCTGGGCATATCTACTTTGACGGGGCACATAACTGGGCTTAAATACTGTGAAACGGCACATAATCTGGCATTACTACTGTGAGGGGGCACATAATCTGGCATTACTACTGTGAGGGGACACATAATCTGGCATTACTACTGTGAGGGGACACATAATCTGGCATTACTACTGTGAGGGAGGCACATATCTGGGCATAACTACTGTGACAGGAACAAAGGTGGGCATAACTACTGTGAGGAGCCACAAGGTGGGCATTAGTACTGTGTGGTTGCACTTAGGGGAAATGTCCGAGATTACCCTGCTATACATTGGCATTGCTCAGTCTTACAGGCCAGCACAGTGCCCCCTGCTGGTGATTTCACAGGGGCAGTCACCATACCTTCCTTATGTGATTATTCTTTTTTTCTCACCACAGGGACCTTGTTCTGGATCCAGCGGACATCACGCTGACGCCAGTGACACCCTGGATGAGGTAGGACCAGATTTTATTAGGACTGGGTGAGTGTAGCCATGCATTGGGCTTAGGGCTCTTTAACACGAGCGGATCCCGTGCGAGTAATCCGCTGTGTGAAAGACAGCCAAGCCCCGCTCCGGACAGCAGAACTACGGTGCATTAACATGATTGATAATGCTCAGTGCCTCTCTATGATCTTTTTACTACAAAATCACAGTGAGATAAAGTTGTCACCGTGATTTTGTAGTAAAAAGATCACAGTCAATCATGTTACTGCTCTGTGTCTCTGCTGTCCAGAATGGGGCTTGGCACTCAGTCACGCAGCGGATTAGCCACACGGAAAGAGCCCTTAGTAAGAAAATCTGCCGCTTCTTTGTAAAAATGTTTGCACTGTGGCCCATAACACTATAGTTACACCACTGGTAGGGGAGGTAGGGGGCGATGGGGAGGGGGCCCCATGAATCAGTTTCGCACCAGGGCCCCATGGATTTTGTGTACGCCACTGGATACTATAATGATACATCTTTGAACTATAGTCTCAAAGCGAAAAGTTCTCTGGACACACACATCCTTCCTGTAGCTCTGCTCAACTAAGGCTACTTTCACACCGGCGTTTTCCCTTTCCGCTATTGAGATCTGTCATAGGATCTCACTAACAGGGTAAATGCTTCTGTTTTGTCCCCATTCATTGTCAATGGGGACAAAACTAAACAGAACGAAACGGAGTGTACCAGAATGCATTCCGTTCCGTTTGGTTGCGTTCCCATCGCGGACAGAATAATGCTGCATGCAACGTTTTTGTGTCCGTGATGTGGTGAGGAGCAAGACGGATCCGTCATGGCACACAATGTAAGTCAGAGGGGACAGATTTGTTTTCTCTGACACAATAGAAAACTGATCCGTCCCCCACTGACTTTTAATGGTGTTTATGACGGAACCGTCATGGCTATTTTAGAGATAATACAACTGGATCCGTTCATAACGGTTGCAGACAGTTGTGTTATTGTGACGGAAGCATTTTTGCTGATCCATGAAGGATCCAGCAAAAACGATGGTGTGAAAGTATCCTAAGACTTCATTAACGAGGGGGGTGGACAAAGTCCATCACCCTTACAACCTAAACAAATCTACCAGTGTTAACCATATATTGCCCACACATTGCTATTAGGTATGCACGGTGCGTAAAGAAATGAGTGCTTGAACATTAAATCACAACATTTAAGTTTCATTAATAATTGACCCTTTGCAGTAGACCACACATCTAATTCTGATTACTCTGCTTTGTGCCTCACCGATTTGGAAAGTGACTTCTTTCGGTGATACACCATATAGTGGCCCCCTCAGTGATTATACCTCCTTTGTGAATCCTCAAAGTAATGATACCCTCTTGGTGCCCCCCTCAAGTGGTCATGCCCCCTTAGTGCCTCAACACAGTAGAAAACCTTATTAAAACCTCTTACTGACCCGACACAGTAGGTATGCACCCTTAGTACCCTCTCACAATAGTGATGCTCCTGCAGGTTTATTAAAATTAAAAAGTAACCTTCACCTGGCCCTGTTCCCCGATGAACAGAGCACATCATCCTCCATTTCAGCTCAGCAGGTGTGATGACATCACTGCATAGTGTCTTCTGCTGGGGAGACCACAGATACAGTTAAAACCATGAAATACCTCATTCCTCCCTGGACCATGGCCTAGTGACCAAAATTCAAGATTTACTAATCCTACAGGGGCTCAGGCTGGATGTGGTGCAGGCATAGACACTTTTGTCTAACTTTATACCAACTATTGGTCAGCTTACATTAAAGCAGAATTGTCCCACAATTTTAGCACAAAATCTTAGGCCCTGTCCTCTTTCCACTAAGCTCCACTCCTTATCAGCATGTCTGAAGAAAGTGTAGAAACCCAAAATGCAATTTGCACCCCTTTTCTGGCAGATTTTTGGTGCAGACACATTAGTAAACCTGGGCCTATTTGTTCCTATTAGCTGAACAGCACAGTGGGGGAGATTTGTCAAACTGGTGTAAAGTACGACTGGCTTAGTTGCCCAAAGCAACCAATCAGATTCCACCTTTCATTTTCCAAAGAAGCTGTGAAAAATGAAAGGTGGAATCTGATTGGTTGCTATGGCCAACTAAGCCAGTTCTACTTTACACCAGTTTGATAACTCTCCCTTAATATGTTTTATTGTGTCATTTTGATCCACAGGAGTGCGGCCTGTCCCCATAGGGCAGCATAGTCTGACGGGTGTCAATAGTATTGTGTTGCCATCTGGCATCTGTTATCTGAACCATGCAGAATCAGGACACTTCTATATCGATTATAGCCCTGATTTATCATGCCTTCATTCCAGAATTCTGGCTTAAAAAATTCTCAAATAGGCTTTTGCGACTTTTTGGGTTAACTTGTGTAAAAACAAAGTGACTTTTTCCATTTATACGCCACTCATTCAAGCCTTGGAATATTGGTGGGAAAGTGGGCGCACCTGGGTCTCCACCTAACCAGCTGCTTCACCCATATGTGCTGTTCGAGATCTGTAAAGACTATATAAGTTACAATTTTACGAGATTAGAATAACATGGCAGGCACAGAGAGGAGATTAGGGAAGATCATTTTTCATGGCCATTTTTCAACCATTTGTGCCTCCATTTTCTGGCCATATGTCTGTTTTTAATGGCCGTTTTGCATGCGTTTTTCCTGCCTGTTAAAAATAAATAAGGTCCCCCACAATACCACCCTCTATGTAAAATCCTCCCAATAGTGCCCTTATATATAAAATCCCCCCAATTGTGTTCCCCCAGTATAAAATATCCCTAATACTGCCACCTTATGTATAAAATCCCCCAGCAGTGCCCCTTGCATATAAAATGCCCCCAATAGTGCCTCCTGTATAAATTTGTAACATTGTGGTTGTAGCTTCTCATACCCGGAGCAATGACGTAGCGTGCAGGGTAAGATAACATTTTAAAAAGGGGTTGGACAGAATTAGAAAAGCTTCCTCTGCTTCAGAAACAGCGCCACACCTGTCTATGGGTTGAGTCTGGAAGTGCAGCTCAGCTCCAGAAGTGAATGGGGCTCTGCTGCAATACAACACACAACCTGGGGAGACATAGAAGAAAGCATACATGTCTTTTGTTTTAAATCCTGCAAAATGGCAGGAAGTATTGAGTTTGTATAGTGAGATACCTCCATAAAGTGAAATGCCATCATTACTGATAAACCAAGGGTGTAGTTATAGGGGGAGAAGAGGAGGCAGTTCCACCAGGGTCAGACCTATGACCTTTCGCACATGTGAAAACATCTGTATTTAGGGCTTATTCAGACGGCCATAGTGTTTTGCGGATCCACAAAGCACAGATACCGGCAGTGTGCGTTGTGTATTTTGAGGATCGCACATGGCCGGCATTATGATAGAAATGACTATTTTTGTCTGCGATTGCGGACAAGAATAGGACGTGCTCTATCTTTCTGCATCTTTTTGCGGCTCCATTAAAATGAATGGATCCGCACCCATTCCGCAAAATTGCGGAACGGATGTGGCCCCATTCAGACGGTCTCGTGAATGAGCCCTTAGGGCTCATGCACACGCCACTATGTATTTTGCAATCTGCAAAACATGGATCAACAAAACAAAAATGGATGAAATCTGTGTGACGTCCATGATGCATCCGTTTTTTTTGTTTTTTTTGTGGATCCATTGTAACAATGCCTGTCCTTGTCCGCAAAACGGACAGGAATAGGATATATAAAAATTTTGGGGGGAAATGGACATACGGACACGGAATGCACATGGAGTCATTTCCGTTTTTTTTAAAGCCCCTTTGAAATGAATGGTTCTGTATACGGACCTGTAAAAAACGTAATGGAAACGGAAGAAAGATATGTTCGTGTGCATGAGCCCTAATATATGTGACATGGTAAGTGAGTGCTTTGTTAGAGGTTTTGCATTGGGGGCCAAGGAGCATCCAGTTATGCCTCTCTACAGGTAGTCATGCAGTTCTGCTTTGTACCTGCAGGGGGAGCTCTAGCAATATAGTTTAATCTTCTCTAAGCCTCTCCTCATTTCTGCACAGTAATGCAAGATGCCTGGAATGTGGGAGATTCAGCGTCAATGAACTTTTAACAAGCTGGGTCAGAGGATTTATTGTGTTGTAAAGGGAGGGATGTGCCCTCTATAGAGCGCATACATAACCAAGTGTGTGTTTCATGCCCGTATGACATACATTAACCAGGGAACCTTGTACTTACTAAGCCGGACCTCCCTTGTCATAGTTACAAAGCCCATACATTCATAAGTGGACTGTTTGTGATATAGAGCATAGCGGCGTAGCTATAGCGGGTGCAGAGGTAGGAGTGGCACCTGGGTCCCAGTACCTGATGGAACCCGTGCCACATGGGACACCACCATTATAAATGGCACATGGTAGGTGGAGGCCTGATACAGGTTCTGCATTGGGACTTGAAGGAATTTCAAATTACATTTTTCCTAAAGTATGTATGTGCTCTGTAATTTACAGGGATCCATCGCTTCCATAATATATCATCTGTATCCACCATTCTTCTCTACATGACACTACAATTACATACATAGTTGGCAACAGTCCCAAACATTCAAGGACAATCCTGACAAATTTGTCCTAGCAAATAGTGATGAGCGGCAGGGGCAATATTCGAATTTGTGATATTTTGCGAATATTTGTCATAAATTAGCGAATTCGAGAATTTGCCATTATTTTCTTGATTGTAAAAACCGGCAATACAGGCGTGGGTCACTTTTTTTTTTCAAGCTGCTAGAAGTTTCCTGAGATTGGAGAAAATGGTTGGCACGGCATAATATTACAATAGCTTTATATGCAGATAGAGTGCTCCAATATATTCGCGATTGCGCAAATCGGCAATTAATGATGCACATATTTTGGCGCAGGTCTGACTACATATTACTGATTGGTGCACTATGTATTGTTGTGAACTTGTGATATCACAGCACTATGTCTGTAGCATGTACACCCTGTACATGTCTGTAGCATGTACACCCTGTACAGAATTATTAGGCAAATGAGTATTTTGACCACATCATCCTCTTTATGCATGTTGTCTTACTCCAAGCTGTATAGGCTCGAAAGCCTACTACCAATTAAGCATATTAGGTGATGTGCATCTCTGTAATGAGAAGGGGTGTGGTCTAATGACATCAACACCCTATATCAGGTGTGCATAATTATTAGGCAACTTCCTTTCCTTTGGCAAAATGGGTCAAAAGAAGGACTTGACAGGCTCAGAAAAGTCAAAAATAGTGAGATATCTTGCAGAGGGATGCAGCACTCTTAAAATTGCAAAGCTTCTGAAGCGTGATCATCGAACAATCAAGCGTTTCATTCAAAATAGTCAACAGGGTCGCAAGAAGCGTGTGGAAAAACCAAGGCGCAAAATAACTGCCCATGAACTGAGAAAAGTCAAGCGTGCAGCTGCCAAGATGCCACTTGCCACCAGTTTGGCCATATTTCAGAGCTGCAACATCACTGGAGTGCCCAAAAGCACAAGGTGTGCAATACTCAGAGACATGGCCAAGGTAAGAAAGTCTGAAAGACGACCACCACTGAACAAGACACACAAGCTGAAACGTCAAGACTGGGCCAAGAAATATCTCAAGACTGATTTTTCTAAGGTTTTATGGACTGATGAAATGAGAGTGAGTCTTGATGGGCCAGATGGATGGGCCCGTGGCTGGATTGGTAAAGGGCAGAGAGCTCCAGTCCGACTCAGACGCCAGCAAGGTGGAGGTGGAGTACTGGTTTGGGCTGGTATCATCAAAGATGAGCTTGTGGGGCCTTTTCGGGTTGAGGATGGAGTCCAGCTCAACTCCCAGTCCTACTGCCAGTTTCTGGAAGACACCTTCTTCAAGCAGTGGTACAGGAAGAAGTCTGCATCCTTCAAGAAAAACATGATTTTCATGCAGGTCAATGCTCCATCACACGCGTCCAAGTACTCCACAGCGTGGCTGGCAAGAAAGGGTAGAAAAGAAGAAAATCTAATGACATGGCCTCCTTGTTCACCTGATCTGAACCCCATTGAGAACCTGTGGTCCATCATCAAATGTGAGATTTACAAGGAGGGAAAACAGTACACCTCTCTGAACAGTGTCTGGGAGGCTGTGGTTGCTGCTGCACGCAATGTTGATGGTGAACAGATCAAAACACTGACAGAATCCATGGATGGCAGGCTTTTGAGTGTCCTTGCAAAGAAAGGTGGCTATATTGGTCACTGATTTGTTTTTGTTTTGTTTTTGAATGTCAGAAATGTATATTTGTGAATGTTGAGATGTTATATTGGTTTCACTGGTAAAAATAAATAATTGAAATGGGTATATATTTGTTTTTTGTTAAGTTGCCTAATAATTATGCACAGTAATAGTCACCTGCACACACAGATATCCCCCTAAAATAGCTAAAACTAAAAACAAACGAAAAACTACTTCCAAAAATATTCAGCTTTGATATTAATGAGTTTTTTGGGTTCATTGAGAACATGGTTGTTGTTCAATAATAAAATTAATCCTCAAAAATACAACTTGCCTAATAATTCTGCACTCCCTGTATGTATGGACAGCAGAACCAGCTACACTATATCAGGATATAACCTACACTGACTATTTCCCACTATCTATATTATATATAGTGTTGGGCGCGAATATTCGAATCGCGAATTTTAATCGCAAATATCGCCACTTTGAGAATTCGTGAATATTTAGAATATATTGCTATATATTCGTATTCTCGAATATTCTAGATTTTTTTTCATCTGAACCCATGATCCCTCTCTGCTTCTTGCTTGTGGGCCAATGAGAAGGCTGCAATGTCTTTGTCTGAGCTTAGCAACATCCCTAGCAACCAATAGGAAAGTTGCCTTTCCCTTACTATATAAGAACCTTTTTTTGCAGTTCTGAGAGAGACAGCGATATTCGCAATTCGAATATTCGCACCCAACACTACTATCAAAAAATGTGAGGGTTATATGTAAACTGAACCCAGAAGTGGACATTCCCAATTGGATTTTGGAGGTCTTGGGGGGGCAAGGCTTACATGCCCTGAATGTACATCAGTATGAATTTGAAGGGCTTATGATTTATATAAAATATCAAAAGCAGACATCCTATAGTACATGATAATCTCTTCCTAACAAAGCTAGAACCAGCCCTGTACCTCACATGGATCCAGAGATCTCCCCATTCATTTCATTTCTCTAAAAGGCATTCCCTAAATTGCTTCAACAAGGCCTACTATTGGCCCATTAAAATGTGAAGGTGGCCCCATTATTTTGACTCTTTAGTAGTATAAGCTATAGCTTAGCTATATAAGAGTCACACTTTGTGCAGTTCAGAAGAATCTTCTCGTCTGTACAGTGTCAGGAGAGGTTCAATTATTTTGGCCCTTTGATGTATTTTTAGCCACTTTTGTAAGTTTTTGTCTTAATCGAAAGTTGCTCTGCTAGATTTATTTCAGGGTGTGTTCTCCTCTGTAACAGCTTCTAACAGTAGATACGGCTGGTGGCAGTTGAAGGATAGAACTGAGCATGCCCGTCCACCTCAGCAAGAAATAAAGAAAAGAATAGACAGCAGGTGGCACTATAATATAGATTTAATCAAACAACTCAGTGGCTATTCTAAATTTTTAATTACATGCACCTACAAAAGTCTTCAGATCCAGGTGCTGGTTTGAAAAATATTTTTAGTGGAACAACCCCTTCAAAACAGCTAGTTAAATAGATTATCTGGTTTTGGCAACCCTTTACAACAACAAAAAAAATCTGCCCTCGTTCATCTACCTATCTACAGAGGGGGTAAGTGACTGGTGAGTTCTCATTTCACCTGCTGCATTGAAACATTACAAGGCAGCCACTGAAATGATCTTGGGTCCTTCTCATGGAGAGTCACTCTTTGTAGCAGCTCTCACCACTGCTGGGAGTTTGCACTCTGAGGTCGTCTCATTGCGAAAAAAACATTCATCGGGTAAATTTATTGTTTAAATCATGAACAATGAATCTGAATGGGGCCAAGCGACTGCAGTAGCCATCACTCGTTCCCCTCACAATTGAGGCGATAGCTGCATGTAAAAGCAGTTCTCACCTCCTCTGACAAGCGGGCAGTTGGGAAGATATTGTTCCTGCACAACCATTGCATGCTCAGTCGGCGTGCGTAAATGCGCCATTGCCTACACCATTGCTCGCCAACATAACTTGAGGCCAGTGCCCCCTGAAGATTAGTGCATCTGTACAGTGCATTATGAATGATCAACTAAAAGGCATTCCCTAAATTGCTTCAACAAGGCCTACTATTGGCCCATTAAAATATGAAGGTGGCCCCATTATTTTGACTCTTTAGTAGTATAAGCTATAGCTTAGCTATATAAGAGTCACACTTTGTGCAGTTCAGAAGAATCTTCTCGTCTGTACAGTGTCAGGAGAGGTTCAATTATTTTGGCCCTTTGATGTATTTTTAGCCACTTTTGTAAGTTTTTGTCTTAATCGAAAGTTAACTTAGATATAGAATGATAATTATTAGACCCTTCTCATCTTATGGATCTTTGTGCCTTCATGCCACATTCTTACTTATCAAAACTAAAATACTTTCTACATGACATTTGCCTTAAGTCTCGCATTTTACACTGAGTGGTGTTTGAAGTGATCTTTTCAAAAGATAAGCTTCTATAAGGGAGTGCCGGAAAACACAAGTTACTGCTAGTGTGAAGGCAAGCATGAAAACTATGTGGGCTTCTGACACAGTATAACAATAGGCGCTCTGCACGGAGCTGTTGGCTGGTACAACAATAAACTTACATCCATGTACCTATATAATCAGCACGGTGGGATCCTAGGTTCGAATCCGACTAAGGGCAACATCTGCATGGAGTTTGTATGTTCTCCCCGTGTTTGCGTGGGTTTCCTCCCTAACTCCAAAGACATACTGATAGGGACCTTAGATTGTGAGCCCCATTGGGGACAGTTGGATGCTAATGTCTGTAAAGCGCTGCGGAATATAGTAGCGCTATATAAGTGCATTAAATAAATAAATAATCTACTTAAAGGGATCTCAGGAACTGTTGGTTATTGATTTGTTAGCCAAGTTGGTATCACCAGTAATGTCATGACTCATGACACATATTACAGAGTTGTTAGCACTCTATTTGCATAGTGAAGTAAAAATTTCCCTGCTTACCCCATTGCCCCCCTTATAATAATGTTGCCCCCTTAGTGGTCCCCACACAATAATGTTTTCTCCTTAGTGCCCCCCTTACAAGAATGTTCCTCCTCACAATAGTGCTGCCTCTTTGGTGCCCCCTTATAACAGTGCTGCCCCCTCACAATAGTAGTGCACTTGTCTGGCACAGATCTGCATGGTACTCACAAGAACAGACCAGAAGAGAAACTAAGACCTCTACCCTCAATGGTGTCTACTTCTCTATGACCGCCTGATAATCCAGAGTATTTGATAATCTGACACCAGTCAGGTCCCAGTAATACTGGATTACAGGTAATCTACTGTGTATTGTATTAAACTTTTCCATTTCCCCATGACAAGAAACTACTGCAAGTGTTAAGAACCCGAGAAGTAACTTTGAATGGTATTGCCAAATAAGGAAGCCTGGCATGAGCTCCCAGTGTGTTTTTGGCAATGGTCTCAGACACAGAATCTTAAGCAATCCTGCTAGACATAAGACACACATTTTATCTTGGCAGCGACAATATGAGAGGAGACTGGGGAATGATTAACCCAAGATAAAGCTGATACACATAGCAAGCAGACCTTGAACCCTGCCCGCAAGAGGACCTGGTATACAGGACTAGAGACTGGAGCGCTGCACTGTATTCGAGTACGGCCGCACAATCAGGTTTCTGCATGCAGTGGTGGAAGCCTAAACCAGGAGTAGATTGAAAAAAAAATGAGGTTGTATCTGTCCTATATACTTTCTCTCATTTTATGATCTGCTCCTGATTTTGGCTTACAAAACTGCATGCAGAAACCTGAAAGCGTGGCCGTACTCTAATAGTATCAGACATTTGCAGTGACCCAGTGGATCACTGCTAAATATTAATTGTTTGCAAAAAGTTAAATGCTGTGATTTAATGTGAAAGCATGTATCTCTCTATGCACTAGGTATTCCAAATAGTTCTGTATGGACACAAAACAATTACCATATTATCTGCACTAGACGTATTGGACCATAAGACTTACCCCATGTTTAGACAACATAAAAGTAGAAAAAAATCTTTCAACTTATTAAAGCTTCCCCGGTGGTTTAAAGGGCAGCTGTCAGCAGATGTGTACCTATGAAACTGGCTGACCTGTGTCATGTTCAATTGGCAGCATAGGGCATCTGTGTTGGTCCCAAGGTCATATGTGCCCACATTGCTGAGAAAACTGAATGTTTTAATATATGCAAATGAGCCTGTAGGAGTAACAGGGGCGTTGTCATTACACCTAGAGGCTCTGCTCTCTCTGCAACTGCCACGCCCTCTGCACTTTGATTGATAAGGCCAGGCAGTGTCAATGTCAATCAAAGTGCAGAGGGTGTGACAGTTGCAGAGAAAGCAGAGCCTCTAGGTGTAATGACAACGCCCCCATTGCTCCTAGAGACTCATTTGCATATAATAAAACATCATTTTTATCAGCAATGCGGGCATGTATGTACATGGTACCAACACAGATGCCTTCAGCTGCCAAGCGCACATGTAACAGGTCAGCCAGTTTCATAGGTACAAATCTGCTGACAGATGCCCTTTAATGAAGTGAAGGGGCCAATGTTAGTAACTTACACACACAAAAAGTACCTTCTAAAATAAGGGCAACATGGGCTTAATGTGTGAGGTATATGATGGGGTTACTTATTAGATATTAACAAAGTTATGGAAAATGTATTATTAATTTGGTTGCTTCGCCGAATTTCACAAAGAAATGCATTTCACAAAGAGGTGCATTTCTTTGTATGTAGCGGGAGCAATAAAAAGGAATGGCAACTGCACCGCCCCATCATTGAACCCCTGAGATGCTGCGTTCATCACTGATTGCGGCACCTGAGGTTACCATCTTTCAGGGGTTAATCAGGGTTAAGGTTAGGTTTATGGCAAAGGCTGGCAGGAAAACACCCTGTTACTCCCCTGCTTTTAGGAGTGGGCTGGTCCATCTTCCTGCCAAAAGGTGGAGTTCCTGCTGAGACAGAGAAGGGAGAAGAACTAATCTTCAGTGCTCCTGCTCCTGTTGCAGATTTTTCAGGTAGAAATACCCAAATTGTTCTCAAGTGAAACCTTGAGATTTCAGACAGCAGAGTGAACTGCTACAGCGGCATGTACAGACACTGCTGTAAGGTGGGGGTACACCGTGAGACAACACTTCATCAGGGCCACTACCACTCCCATCCTCTACATCGTCTCCTCAGGGGGTCACTGAATGTACCTCATATATTAACCCCATGTTTCCCAGTAGGTACTTATGGAGTTACTTACTCTGTGGCCCCTCTATATGTGCAAATGTATGAATCGGCATATGTATGGTATAAATGTACATGCATTTATCAGTGTATGCTCGTCACCCAGCCCTCCCGATGTTCCCAGACTACAATCTGCCTTCTATTCCATGCATGATCCATAAAAACCAGAAGGCAGTACAAGACACTCACAGGAGGCCCCCATGTCATATTGCTGTAGGTCAGGCCACAATGGTCAAAGAAAGAGGGGTGGCGAGACGCTAGGTGGCACTTAACAGGAACATTCAAGGGCCAGTGACGAGCTCTGGGGGGTTTGGTTTTGATGCAACCCTAGTGAATGTGAGCGCAGCAGTAGGAGGCAGAAGGAGGACAAGTCATCACAAACGCATTTCAGGGGATCTAGCATTGCTGAAGCTCTTTTGTGTGCCTCCCGCAGTGATGAGCAGCATAGGAAATATTCGTTAGTGCGATATTTCGCAAATTTTTGGACTAATATTAGCCATAAATTCACAAATTCTAGAATTTGTGATCTCTAGTCATTATTTTCTTGTTTGTGAAAATCGACAATGTAATATGAGCGTATTGCGCGCGCAATACAGGGGTGGCTCACTTTTGCTACATTTTTCAGCACAGTAATCCCTATCACAGCACAGAAAAACAGACAGCAAATGACTTTTTTTTTCCAAAGACGAAAGACAAAGACACTAATCCCTATCACAGCACAGTAATTCCTAACACCCTGCACTGGAACCTATCAGCTAAACGATATCACTATCTAACCTACACTGACTATCTCCCACTAACTATCTGTATTATATATATGAGCTAACTAACTATCTAATGTAATTGAATAAGGATTCAGATGACTAAGCAAAGCACAGAGCACAGCAATGACACTGCTCTCTCTCTCTCTCTCTCTCTCTCTCTCAGAACTACAAAAAACAGCAGAAAATGGCTGCTGGGGAGTTTCTTATATAGTAAGAGGTAGGCAACTTCCCTATTGGTTGCTAGGGATGTTGCAAAGCTCTGACAAAGACATTGCAGCCTTTTCATTGACCCACAAGCAAGAAGCAGTGAGGGTACTGATGATAAAAAATCTAGAATATTTGGGATTACAAAGATATAGCACTATATTCTAGTTCTTCGCAAATTCTCAAAGTGCCGATATTCGCGATAAAGATTCGCTATTAGAATATTCGCGATCAACACTAGCATCCAGGTCTGTGCAGCCAACACCTCAAAAGATAGGACATGTCCTATCTTTGGCCACATCTTACAGATCGCGGATCCATTGAAGTCAATAGGTCCCCACCGCAATGGGGGTGCAAGCGACAGATGCTGCAAAACAGACAAGGTCATGTGAATGAGGCCTTATCAATTTTAGCAAATTCTGTTCTGCTTGTTACATACAGGAATACAAGAATCCAGTAGTGTCTCATATAAAATAATTTAAAAAGCATACCTTAATCACAATTTACTATCTTACAGGGCATTTTCTCTTAAAATAAAGAATACAAATCTCTATGGGGGCCATTCAATAGAATTTTTCAACATTTTTCATTTTAGGTGGAAACGCTGTTCCAAGAAAACCTCAGGAAGGATGAGTGCTCACATTCCTTCTCAACAAAGCTATTTTATTAAAGGATTGAAAAGGATTAGAAAAACATGGCCTTTTTTTTTCTCCAAAAACAGAACTAACCACACCTCTCGATGGGTGGCACTGTTTTTGGAAGAAAACAGACATGTTTTTCTAATTATGGACAACTGCTGGCTGGGATAAGCAGTCATCTCTAATGAAATGCAAGGGAGCAACCAGGGGAATAACTTGGGCTCATTGGCCCCAGTTCAGAAGTATTGCTGGGTCTAAGGTTATCCCATGAATGATGTAAAATATGATAGTCAGAATCTCTTTCTAACAAAGCTAGCACCAGCCCTGTAACTCACGTGGATCCAGTGATCTCCCTATAACATGACAGTCTCTTTATAATAAAGCTAGAACCAGCCTTGTACCTCACATGTGGAGTAACCCAGCAGATCACTGGTAAAAAGGTTAATATCTACTATTTAGGGATAATGTACTTTCTGTCCTTTGAATGTGTTTCCAAGATCTGAAATTGGAAAAAAAGCTTAGTTATTGCAACCTACTCAGCAGAACCGAGGCTGGACCTACCTCTCTGAGGGAGGAGCTGTGTAGTCTGATTGCATCAGCCAGGAGTCTGACCTTGGCAGCCGAAGTGTGAGGAGCGGCATGGGTCCGTGCAGTTCGGAGGACAAGGGTAAAGCTTCTTGAAGAAGGAAGCAAAAAAGGCAAAGAATCCATAGACTGTTTAGGATAGAGATGAGTAAAGTATTTGAAAAGTCGATTTGGCTGTTTTGCCGTATTTTACAAAAAAATTTGCTTCATGTCAAATTACTTCGTCATGAGGCGCATGGATGCAATGGCAGGTAATGGTGATTGCGCCGCTCCCCGTCATTGTACCCCTCAGATGCCGCATTCAAAGCTGACCGTGGCATCTGACATTAATAATACTTGTGGTCATGGCTACCGAGAGAATGCACCCTACCCCACCTGAAACTACCTTACACCTAAGCGGTTAGAGTTGTGCCGCAACCGCGACGTAGCAGGGACACCAGAAAGAGGGCATCCCCTCCATGAGTAACAAGAGAAAGGGCGGGTGGGAGGGACGCCGGCCGAACATAAAGGCAGCGGTGCCCCTCCCCCAAATACAGGCCATTGAATCGGCCTTTACACTTGTGGTCGTGGCTACCAAGAGAATGCACCCTACCACACCTGAAACTACCTTACACGTAAGCAGTTAGAGTTGTGCCGCAACCGCAACGTAGCAGGGACACCAGAAAGAGGGCAAAAAGGCATACAGAGTAGCAAGAGTCATTTATTACAACATAATCACAAGACCAATCTTTGGAAAGCCAATGACATCTCGGCTTTGGGATGAGGGATGTAGCGACTAACGCAGGAGGAGCGCCAGCGGCCCAACTTCTGGATAACATGCGCTGGCACCTGATTTTTGGAGGCCGCAGATGCTGCTCCTATACTAAATGAATGACCTGAAATCGAGGCGGGGTCGCCGCCCAGACTCCCAACTAAGGAGCGTATGTGAGACACAAACTGATGAGTACTAAGTGGCGACACCCCAAAAGGCAACAGTGGACTTTCTGGCCTGTGACCTACCAAGGCTGCCTGCAACTGCTGAAGGACCCTGACGGGGCACCACCGGTAGGACGTGGGGAAGTAGGACACTGGGACCAGGGGACCCGTCTGAGAGGTCTTGGATGTCCTCAGTAATAACGTGAAACCCTCAAGATGCGGAACCAGTTGGCTAACTGTGACAAACTTACTCCTATTGGGGGGACAAGTAAACTCACCAGGCCTCAAGAAACTGTAAAAGGCAAATAAATAGCTGCTTTAAGCACTAAGCTGGGCAAAACCCTGAAAGGATTCTTATCCAGAACATCAGACAGGTTACGGAATAGCCTACCAGTAACGGCTTGTCTGCATATCTGGCCTCCTTGTCTATGGCGCTAGGATTCTTGCCGGCTGACTGAAGATTCTTACATTCATGGGTAAACTCTGGAACAGTGACCAACCCGGTATGAAAACCTTTCGAAAATCCTGAAATTAAAAACTCCACGCAAAACCCTATAAGCAACCAGTATCCACGACACTCATGTAGACTTTGATTGACTTTAATGTGCATGCGACTTTGGGGTGGGCCCTGAAGCAATTAGAACAAATGTGTAGCCAGCCGCATTGACTGAAATTACACGAAGAGCCATTATAATTGTTACAAATCTGGGCCCTACCGAACTGAACAATAGGCCGACCCAACTTGTCAACTGAGCTGGAAGACCTGAAAACATCTAAAGGTCCGGCCGACGAACCAGAAGGGATTGACGGCGCACTGGTGGCTGAATTGTGACACCACTCAACTGAGTTGAAAATTGACTGACATAATGAACAGGAAGGAGCTTTCAACCCAGCAAAATATCTACAAAATAACTCATGTCTAAATTGGACCAATCTGTGACAAACTGAAACTGCGCTAAAGCCGCCGCTGCCTTGGTGGAAAATGAACAGTGGTAATCATAAAATGAACACGCGCCATACTTATACCCTAACTCTGTGACTCGGAAAAGGTACAAATCAAGTTCCTCCTATCAGGCCTAACAGAACATATCACATCTCTGAACAGACTGAACGCCATGACAAATTCGGGGATCGTCAACTTGCAAATGAGCCTGTGGTCGCGGCCTCTCAGCACCACAGAGACCTCAACGCAGGCAATGACCTTATTGTCGGACACGTCCCTGGTGGCAACCAGCAAAGAGGCAAGGTTAACATCCCTACCCTCTAATATATCTTTTCTGATGTTAGCCAGAACAAAATGTGCAGGAAAGACATTGGGAGCGGCCTGCGTTGGACGACAGCCACCTGCCGCGGATGTAGAGGCAACAGGTAAGTCCGGAGGAGAGACAGGAACGACCAAAGCGCGAGACTCAACCGTCTCCAACCTTGCTTGAATACTAGCAACAGACAACGTTAGGCTATTCAACATGACATGTAACTGGGTGAGTGACGTTTGCAACGTGGCCATGGAGACGTCATCTTGACACGAAGCCACTGAACCTTTTAACAGCCGGTACAACTCAGCCTTCCTGGCGGAAGCCGGGAAAGGAATACCCCTCTTTGTCAGTTACGAAATAAGCCTAGGGATAGTCCATGCACGAAGGGATGGGATACTGCCCCCTTCAGACATTCCCACAACATCCTCATCCACGGAAGCCTCAACGATATCTGAAGCTCGCGACATATCAGCTGTAGAGACAATACAACACGAAACAACGGACAGCGAATGAGACATGAATGACACTTGCAACCTCTCTCCTCCGTGGGCTTCTCCGGTAGTCTTGGTGCGGAAGAAAGACGGGAGTCTCCCGTTCTGCGTGGATTATCGGAAGCTGAATGCTCAGACCGTCCGGGATGCCTACCCCCTTCCGCGGATTGAGGAGTCATTATCAGCCCTAAGCCAAGCAAAGTTCTTTTCCACTCTTGACCTTGCTAGTGGGTACTGGCAGGTGCTGGTGGCCAAGAAGGACAAAGCCAAGACGGCCTTCATTCTACCTATGGGACTCTACGAGTTCAACTGGATGCCCTTCGGCCTCTCCAATCCTCCGGGGACATTCCAGCGATTGATGGAACACTGTCTGGGGGACCTCAACTTCGAATCAGTATTGATATACCTGGATGACATAGTAGTGTTCGGGGCTTTCTTTTGAAGATCACCTCCAGAAGCTTCAACAAGTCTTGGGACGGCTACGAGACCATGGGCTCAAGATCAAGCCCAAAAAATGCCAGCTGTTCCGACAGCAGATAGAGTATTTAGGACATGTGGTCACCCAGGAGGGGGTAAAACCGGCCCCCAGCAAGGTGGAGGCCATTCAGAAGTGGCCCCGGCCAAGTACACTACGGGAGGTACGGGCGTCCGTGAGACTGGCTGGCTACTACAGGGGGTTTATACCCAAATTCGCTCATCTGGTGGGCCCATTAAACGAGTTGCTAAGAGGCACGGCTGGGGGCCCGAAGAAATGCCCCGTCAACTAGGGGCCCCGGCAGCAAAAGGCCTTTGAAGCGGTGAAAGAGGCGCTGACCAATGCGCCGATCCTGGCTTATGTGCGGTTTGATACCCCATTCCTGATGTATACTGATGGAAGCCTACATGGTCTGGGGGCCATATTGTCCCAAGTCCAGGATGAACGGGAGAGAGTCATCGCCTATGGGAGCCGGTCCTTAAGAGAGTCAGAACACAACCCTGATAACTATAGCTCCTTTAAACTGGAACTACTGGCACTGGTGTGGGCCATGACCGAAAGGTTTGCAGAATACCTGACTGGTGCAGAAGTGACTGTGATGACGGACAACAACCCGTTGGCACACCTGGAGAATACCAAGCTCGGTGCACTCGAACAAAGATGGTTGGCTTGCCTTTCTAAGTACCAATACCGCATAAAGTTCCGGTCCGGTAGGGAGAACGGCAATGCCGATGCACTCTCTAGTTCCAGTAGGACAGTCGACTCAGAGAGCCAATGAGGAGTTAGAGGATACTGAAACTCCTGACCTTGGTCGCTTACCTCTGTTCCTGGATGTGGCACATTCAAATGGGGTGACGTCCGGAATGACGCTGGTGCTGGGGAAAACATTGACTGATTGGGAGAGAGTCCAGAATAGCTGCCGGGATTTGTGGAAAGTGAAAGAATGGGTTCGGAGCAAGATCTGGCCTCGGCCAGAAGAACGAGCCTGCCTGTCCCCAGAGGGTCAGAAGCTGTTGAGGCAGTGGGACAAGCTGACAATTTCCCAGGGCCTCCTGTGCCGAATCATATACTTACAGTCAGAGCTGCAGTACCGGCAACAGATTGTCATTCCCATGTCGTTGGGACCGGAGGGTGCCAGGGAAGCTCATGAAAAGGGAACTCATTTTGGGAGCAACAAAACGTTCAAGTGGCTCCAACGGCTGGTATACTGTCCAGATCTGGCCGACATGATGGCCGCGGCATGTCTTAAGTGTCGATCCTGTGGGTTGAGTAAGAGTACTGAACAGCGGGATCCTGTGCAGACCATCCGCACCTCAGCGCCCCTAGAACTTCTGATGATCGATTAGGTACAGATTGGATACTCTACCTCGGGACACTCGTACTGTCTAGCCATGACAGATCACTTTACCAAGTATTCGGTGGCTGTGCCGAAGCTGTCTGTAAACACTTTATACAGGTGTTTGGGTGTCCACGGAGGATACATTCTGATCAGGGAGCATGCTTTCAAGGTACTCTAATGAATGAACTGTACCAACTATATGGGATTGAACGCTCCCACACCACTCCGTATCACCCACAAGGAAACGGGGCGTGCGAACGCTTCAATCGCACCTTGCTTCAGATGCTGTGGACTCTGGAAGAGAGTCAAAAAGCCCAGTGGCCCGTGTACCTACCTGAGTTGATGTGGGTTTAGAACGACAGAGTACACAGTACCACCGGATACTCTCCACATATGCTCATGTTTGGATGAGCCGGACGGGAGATTGAAGATCTCCACATGCTTAACCCGATGGAGCCCTCACAGAGAAGTACCACCGCATGGGTGCAGGAGCACCGCCGCTGGCTGAGAGCGGTCCACAAGGTTGTGGGGGAGCGCCTGGGACAGGTGGTACACCCTAACCCAAGACCAGTGCAGAAAGATGGGTATGTCCCGGGTGATCGGGTGATGGTCAAAGTCAAACGGCCGTCTGGAAAGTTGGATGGAAGGTGGGAGGCAGTTCCATACACGGTGTCATGCCCCACTCTGACGATGTGCGGAGGTCAGCCAGGATTGCAGCACAAGTCTAGTATTTGTTTTGTTGCTGTGCTGGATCCGCCTCGCATCAGGTGCACTGGGTGGAGTCATTAGTTTAAATAGTCTAGAAAGGAAGGTTGAAAGGAAGCTAGAAAGGAAGGTTGGCTGTTTGTTCCTGCTCTCTGCAGATAAGTGTCTTTGGTTGTTTATGTCATCTATCCCATCCAGGTTCTGTGCGAGCTGGCAGCTCCTTTCTCCCCACTTCACCATCTCAGGGAGTTCAGGGTTCTGTTAGCATAGGCTGGTGGACACAGCAAATCTACCATCAAGATTTGATCTGTGGGCTGAGCATTGTAGGGAAAGAGGTCAGGGATTAATTAGGAGGTGACCCTTCCCTGTCTCTCGTCCAGAGCCTGGTTGGTGTGTTATCTGTTTAACTGCGCACGTCCGCCGTGACATTATAATCCGCCATACTGTGACCGCCATTTCTCAGTGTTTATGGGATGGCGTCAATTGAAGCACTGGTTGACCGCATGCAGGGTTTGTCCCTGGAGGTTGCGGATCTACGTAGTACGGTCACACAGTGTCAGAGGGTGTTAGCTTCAGGTACAGGTCAAATTGTTGGGGAGCCTAAAGTCGATCTTCCGGAGAAATTTGCAGGGGGTACTGATGATTTTTTCCGTTTCAAGGAATCATGTAAATTGTACTTTAGTTTGTGCCCATTTTCATCAGGTAATGAGGATCAGAGGGTGGGTATCGTCATGTCTTTGCTGAAAGGGGACGCGCAATCCTGGGCTTTTTCCCTGCCGCCCGGTTCTCTGGCTCTCCGGTCGCTGGAGGAATTTTTTAAAGCCCTGGGATTGATTTACGATGACCCAGATCGAGTTTCAATGGCAGAGTCAAAATTACGTAACTTACTACAGGGTAAACATACTGCTGAGGTTTTCTGCACAGAGTTTAGGAGGTGGGCTACTGAGTCGGGGTGGAACGACCCCGCGTTACGTAGCCAGTTTTGTCAGGGGTTATCTGAAAGGTTGAAGGATGCTCTGGCTTTTCATGAATACCCAGATACTTTGGAAAATGCAATGTCTTTGGCGATACGTTTGGATAGACGTATCAGAGAGAGGGGTAAGGGTCCCTCTGTGCAGGGGATTCCTCCCGCGTGTAGTTTTGTTCCACCAGCTGCCCACGGAGATATTGCTTGTTATTCTGGCCTAGGAGAGGAACCCATGCAGTTAGGTCAGATATCTTTCCATTCGGATAGTAGAGACTTTCGTAAAGTTTCTTTTGTGGAAAGAGGGGTCATTTTGTTTTTTCTTGTCCGTATGTTGAACTACAGGGGAGAGTGATAAAGAAAAAAGAAAAAGAAAAAAAAAAACTCCCTCACACTTGGTGGTATGAATGGTGTGGTGGAGCAGACTGGTGTGCAAGTTCCCTGCAGTTCCCGTTTTCTCCTTTCAGCTATGGTGGCGCTAGAGTCTCGAAATGTGTTTGTTGATGTTTTTCTTGATTGTGGTGCTGGGGTAAATTTAATTGACTTTCTGTTTCTTCAGGGTTTGGGACTAAGTATTTGCACGTTAGAGAACGAGATTCGTGTTTTTGCCATTGATTCTTCCCCTCTTTCTCAAGGGAGCCTTACTCACGTTGTTCATGATATTCATTTAAGGGTGGGTGATTCACATACTGAGATTATTTCCTGTTTCGTCATGAAGGATTTGCCAGCTCCAATAGTTTTGGGGTTGCCATGGTTGTCTAAACATAACCCAACTATAGACTGGCAGGCGAGACAAATCATTGGTTGGAGCAAGTTTTGTTCGGATAATTGTCTTGTCACATCTATTTCTGAAGTGTCCGTTACGGCCTTGCCTCAGTATCTCTCAGATTTTTCGGACGTGTTTGTGGAGGGTGGGGCTCAGGAATTGCCCCCTCATCGTGACTATGATTGTCCTGTGAATCTCATTCCGGGGGCTAAGTTGCCTAAGTCTCGGCTCTACAACCTCTCTCAACCCGAGAGAGAGGTCATGCGAAAGTATGTCGCCGAGAGTTTGGCAAAGGGTCATATTAGACCATCTAAGTCTCCAGTGGCTGTAGGTTTGTTCTTCGTGAAGAAGAAAGATGGATCACTGAGACCGTGTTTGGATTTCCGGGAGCTGAATCGTATTACAGTCCGGGATCCATATCCCCTGCCTTTGATCTCTGATCTTTTTGATCAGATTGTTGGAGCCAAGGTGTTCTCCAAGTTGGATTTGAGAGGAGCATACAATCTGATCAGGATCAAGGAGGGGGATGAGTGGAAAACGGCCTTCAATACGCACGAGGGTCATTTTGAGAACCTGGTAATGCCTTTTGGGTTGACGAATGCGCCAGCGGTATTTCAGCGATTCGTCAATGATATTTTTCATCATTTGGTGGGGAGGTTCGTAGTGGTCTACCTTGATGACATTTTAATTTATTCTCCTGATCTGAAGACCCATCAGGATCATGTGAGACAGGTTTTGACGATCCTGCGGGAGAATAAGTTATACGCCAAATTGGAGAAATGTTTGTTTGCGGTGCAAGAGCTTCCATTTTTGGGATACATGCTTTCTGATTGTGGTTTTCGTATGGACCCCGAAAAGGACAGGGCGGTTCTGGAGTGGGACCGACCGGAGAATCAGAAAGCTTTGATGCGATTTTTGGGGTTTACGAATTATTATAGAAAATTTATTTTGAATTATTCCACGCTAGTCAAACCTCTTACTGATATGACCAAGAAGGGCGCTGATGTCTCTGTCTGGTCGGATGAGGCATTGCAGGCCTTTTCGGCTATTAAGGAGCGTTTTGCGTCTGCTCCCATTCTGGTGCAGCCGGATGTTTCTCAGCCATTCGTGGTCGAGGTTGATGCATCAGAGGTGGGCGTTGGGGCGGTGCTTTCGCAGGGTCCTTCTCCTGGCAAGTGGGTCCCGTTTGCCTTCTTCTCCAGGAAGGTCTCGGTCGCTGAGAGGAATTATGATGTTGGAGATAGGGAGTTGTTGGCGATCAAGTTGGCCTTTGAAGAATGGCGTCACTGGTTAGAGGGGACTTCTCACCCCGTTACTGTGTATACAGACCATAAGAATTTGGCTTACCTGCAATCTGCCAAGCGTCTGAACCCTAGACAGGCCAGATGGTCATTGTTTTTTACCAGGTTCAATTTGTGGTTACCTTTCGCCCAGGGGTCAAGAACGTCAAGGCAGATGCCTTGTCTCGCAGCTTCCCTGGGGGAGGTGATTCAGAAGATCCAGCGCCGATTTTGGCGGATGGAGTGGTGGTCTCCGCTCTGTACCCTGAATTGGAGATGGAGGTGTTGGGAGCTCAGGAGGGGGCTCCTGGTTCGTGTCCCCCAGGGAGGTTGTTTGTTCCGGAGGGCCTACGATACAAGGTGTTCAAGGAACATCACGATACTGTTCTCGCTGGACATCCTGGTGGTAAGTCCACCTGTGATCTGGTGTCCCGGAGGTTCTGGTGGCCAGGTTTGCGTAAGAGTATTGAGAATTACGTGGCAGCTTGTGAAACCTGCGCTCGGTCTAAGGTTGCTCATACTTGACCACCTGGTTCACTTCTTCCATTGTCTATTCCATCTCGTCCTTGGACACATTTGTCCATGGACTTTATTACGGACCTACCGAGTTCCTCCGGGAGAACAGTGATTTTGGTGGTAGTCGATCGTTTCAGTAAAATGGCTCACTTTATACCCCTAACAAGTCTGCCTAACGCTAAGACTCTTGCGCAGATTTTTGTGGATAATATCGTTAAATTGCACGGTATTCCTTCGGATATTGTCTCTGATAGGGGCACGCAGTTTGTCTCCAGGTTTTGGAGGGCGTTCTGCTCTCGACTTGGCATTCAACTTTCTTTCTCGTCGGCTTTTCATCCACAGTCGAATGGTCAGACGGAGCGTACTAATCAAAACCTGGAGACCTACTTGAGGTGCTTTGTGGCTGAGAATCAGGAGGACTGGTCCTCATTCTTGCCCTTAGCAGAATTTGCATTGAATAACCGTAGGCAGGAGTCCACGGGTAAGTCGCCATTTTTTGGCGCATACGGTTTCCATCCTCAGTTTGGTACCTTTTCTGGGTCTGGTTCCTCCGGGATGCCAGAGGAGGAGAGATTCTCTTCTGCCTTATCCTCTATCTGGCGGGGGATTCAAGGGAATTTGGAGAGGATGGGTGAGAGGTATAAACGAATAGCTGACAGGAGACGTGTGACTGGTCCGGACCTGTGTGTGGGTGATTTGGTGTGGTTGTCCACTAGGAATATCAAGTTGAGAATGCCATCTTGGAAACTGGGTCCAAGATTTGTTGGTCCATATAAGATTTCTGCTGTGATCAATCCTGTGGCATTTCGACTTGATCTGCCGCAGACTTGGAGGATCCACGATGTCTTCCACAAGTCTTTACTAAAAAAAATATGTTAAACCGGTGGTACCATCACCATTGCCTCCTCCTCCTGTTCTGGTCGAGGGAAACTTGGAGTTCGAGATCTCCAGGATTCTCGACTCAAGAGTTCTGCGGGGTTCCCTCCAGTACCTGGTTCACTGGAGGGGATACGGTCCTGAGGAGAGGATGTGGGTTCCGGCGTCAGATGTCAACACCAGCCGTCTGGTGAGGGCCTTTCATAGGTCCCATCCGGATAAGGTTGGTCCAGGGTGTCCGGAGGTCACCCGTAGAAGGGGGGGTACTGTCATGCCCCACTCTGACGATGTGCGGAGGTCAGCCAGGATTGCAGCACAAGTCTAGTATTTGTTTTGATGCTGTGCTGGATCCGCCTCGCATCAGGTGCACTGGGTGGAGTCATTAGTTTAAATAGTCTCCAGCTAAGGTGCTCTGAGCGGATTATACTCTTCATTGTGGTCTTGGAAGCTAGAAAGGAAGGTTGGCTGTTTGTTCCTACTCTCTGCAGATAAGTGTCTTTGGTTGTTTATGTCATCTATCCCATCCAGGTTCTGTGCGAGCTGGCAGCTCCTTTCTCCCCACTTCACCATCTCAGGGAGTTCAGGGTTCTGTTAGCATAGGCTGGTGGACACAGCAAATCTACCATCAAGATTTGATCTGTGGGCTGAGCATTGTAGGGAAAGAGGTCAGGGATTAATTAGGAGGTGACCCTTCCCTGTCTCTCGTCCAGAGCCTGGTTGGTGTGTTATCTGTTTAACTGTGCACGTCCGCCGTGACACACGGTGAAGAGAAGGGTAGACTCCGCTATTCCGGTCTATGAGGTAGAGCCAATAGGGACAGGGGGACCCTCACGGAACTTACACCGTAATATGTTGAGACATTGCAATTTTGATGAGCCGGTGTGCATGGAGGGGGTGCCTCCTCACGCTCCGAGTATGGAGGAAAGTCCCTCAGATGAGGAAGAGGAGGAATGGTGGGTTGCCCCTGCCCAGGTGTCCACAGAGGTTCTGGCTGTGACAGGTTTGCCACCCAGGTGCAGTGCTGAACAGTCAACAGCTCCTCTTTTGTCAAATATGCCTGATGTCCCCAGTACTTCTGAAACCCTTAATCTGAGAAGGTCAGCGAGGCCTAATGCTGGTGTGCCTCCACAGCGCTATGCCCAGGATGAGTTTGTATGGGGAGAGGACGACAACTTCGAGTGGGGTGGCATGTGAGATTGTGGAAAAGCACTGTCTGAATAATGCTTATGCCTAGATTGTATTGGAGCTGTCATTTGGCATTCCGGGCACTAGAGGCCACTGTTTTGCAGCTACAGTCAGCACACTCTGGGATCTGCATATGCAAAGCAGATGATGACTCATGCAAGCTGTTTCTAAAAACCAGGAAGTCTGAGCTGATCTGACATGGTGGAAGGATTGTGCTGTGAGGGACTGAATCCGATTCAGTCCTGGCTTGCGGATGTCCGGCAGTGAATGGACACTCTAAGGAAGGAGAGTAGCTGTTGTCACCTTACTGGATACAGCTCTTTGAAAGAGAGGTTGTCCCAGGAAGACCAGTTCCAGTGTGTGGACAGAAAGCCTTATCATCAAGCAAGGCCGCACAGTTGCTGAGAGCTAGGCCTGTCCAGGGGGCAGGGACAGTGACTGTGGGTCCGGGGTATAGCATTTTCTGTGTATGTTTGTATTGTTCCGGTTATACTTGTGTTTCTGTTCTTGCATATTAAGCTGGTGTCAGTGTTGCTTTCCTTGACTGTCATTTCGCTGTATCTTGGGGAGCCCACCCCGGTACACGGCTTACAGCACTATTTAAGAGGGAGTAGGGGGCTTTATCTTGGAAGATTTAGTATTCTGCAGAGCTGTACACTATGTAGATGCCAATTATGCAGCCTAAACCCATTCTCCTAATCCTAAACTTCCTGGGTCACATGCACTAGCATCAGGGGGAGAGGGGAGAAGACATAGCTGCAGCCTGAGAGAAGAATGCACTGCTTTTCTGGTGTATATTTCCTGATCTGCAATTACATCTCCTGACCAACAGAACCTTCAGCATTTCCTATTCATGCACTACCTCCTCACCACACCTCCTCTCTGTTGGTGTTCGTCAAGGCTCTAGTAACATAGTACATAAGGCCGAAAAAAGACATTTGTCCATCCAGTTCGGCCTGTTATCCTGCAAGTTGATCCAGAGGAAGGCAAAAAAACAAAACCCTGTGAGGTAGAAGCCAATTTTCCCCACTTTAGGGGAATAAAAAATTCCTTCCCGACTCCAATCAGGCAATCAGAATAACTCCCTGGATCAACGACCCCTCTCTAGTAGCTATAGCCTGTAATATTATTACGCTCCAGAAATACATCCAGGCCCCTCTTGAATTCCTTTATTGTACTCACCATCACCACCTCCTCAGGCAGAGAGTTCCATAGTCTCAATGCTCTTACCATAAAGAATCCTTTTCTATGTTTGTGTACAAACCTTCTTTCCTCCAGACGTAGAGGATGTCCCCTCGTCACAGTCACAGTCCTGGGGATAAATAGATGATGGGATAGATCTCTGTACTGACCCCTGATATATTTATACATATTAATTAGATCTCCCCTCAGTCGTCTTTTTTCTAAAGTGAATAACCCTAATTTTGATAATCTTTCAGGGTACTGTATTTGCCCCATTCTAGTTATTACTTTAGTTGCCCTCCTCTGGACCCTCTCCAGCTCTGCTATCTCTGCCTTGTTTACAGGAGCCCAGAACTGTACACAGTAGTCCATGTGTGGTCTGACTAGCGATTTGTAAAGTGGTAGGACTATGTTCTTATCACGGGCATCTATGCTCCTTCTGATGCAACCCATTATCTTATTGGCCTTGGCAGCAGCTGCCTGACACTGGTTTTTGCAGCTTAGTTTGCTGTTTATTAAAATTCCTAGATCCTTTTCCATGTCAGTGTCTGTCTCGGGTCCCCTATTTTTCTCCATTTATACATTTGGCCTGGGACAGCTCAATAGAGTCCCTGGGCTTCCAATACCACTGCTTATGACACTCAAATCTACAATGCTAGCCACAATCCCAGCATGTCTATCAGCTATACCTTCATTGTTATCTTCCTGTTTCTTAAAACATGGAGAAAACTAAATTTATAATCTTTCCTCCATTTCAATCAGACCCCTTACCTGACCTATGCATTACACTTAATATCATCATGCTTTCCCCAGTCACACAGGTCCTCTGCCTGGGGATAACATTTGATTCTGTCCTGTCCTTCAAGCCACACATCCAAAGCTTACCCCCACCTACCACTTTCAACTCAAGAACATCTCCTGTATTTGCTCTTTACTCACCCCTGAGGCAACTAAAAGCCTAGTGCACACCCTCGTAATCTCCCTCTTAGACTACTGCAACATCCTGCTCTGTGTCCTTCCATCTCGCACTCTCACACACACTCTCGCCAAACATCCAAACCTTCAAGAGTAACCTGAAAATCCAGCTCTTCAGGAAAGCCTACCACCTACAATGAGCATGCTGTCACCATACAACCAGATGAGCAGCTCACCTACTGTGTCCTTTCCCTTGTAGATTGTAAGCTCTTGTGGGCAGGGTCCACTCCCTCTCTGTACTAGTTTATTGGTTTCATGTTTATCGTATTTGTATTTTTTTTATATTATGTAAGTGTAACCCTCTCTTGATGCACAGTGCCAGGGGTGGATTGGCCATAGACCTTACAGGGAAATTTCCTGGTGGGCCGATGCCCTGGGGGCCAGCCAGTGGAAGTTTTTGGGGATGTATTTTGTGATGCTGGCAGTATTTTGTGATGGACTGTGCTATTTGGCTCGGTTGTGATAGTATAATGTGTAACAATATGGTATTGCTGGCCCTGCCTTCCTTCAATTTGGCCCCAATTACAAAATGGGGCCACTTTTCGTATTCTTTACAGAGCCACTTTAAGTTCCCAGTTCGCCGCTGCAGAGTGCCATGGAATTAATGGTGCTTTCAAATAAATAATAATAATAATATCAACAAGAGCGAATAAAGACAAATAAGGAGATTACGTTATGTTTTTTTGTTTTCACTTTGAATTCTGGGTTTAATGGCCCTTCAACCCCGCCAGGACCTTGCAATTTTCAGTTTTTGCTTTTTTTTTTACTCTCTGCCTTCTCAAAGCATTATGCAGCCTAAACCCATTCTCCTAATCCTAAACTTCCTAAAATCTTGTACTTTCTAATGGCCACATTTAGTAATATAAAATCCATAGTACTCCATAATAATGGAAAGCTGGAAAAAAAATTCCAAATGGGGCGGACATGGAAAAAATAAAAAGGAACAGTTTTATGGGTTTCATTTTTACGGTGTTCCCTATGCAATACAACTGACTGGTAACTTTAATTCCCAGAGTCAGTATGATAAGAGGGATACCACATTTACATAGTTTTTTTCTTGTTAGTAAACCTATAATAGTAAAGTAGGTCTATACACTCCAATACATAGTCATGTAGCATAGTAAATTCAATCCCCAAAATCATAAAAAACAAAACGTCACACATAATTAATGAAAAAAACATGAACAAATCTTTATTGTTATGTAGAAAAACTAAGATAAAAGAATACATTTACAGTATGGGACAGTAACAATTGTTTGCAATATTCAGATGATCAGGATATGCAAATAAAATATCTCTTGGGTGAGATAGGGTGCTGTATATCAGAGGTGATTAGTACAGCATTATTTCATATATACCATTGAGGTATGCGATATAGTGTACAATTGATAGCAACTGGAAAATGGCATTTGCATCAGTACGTATACCATATGTACTTTACCTCTTCTGAAGAAGTTTGGTCGGTAGTGCTTCACTTGGATAATCCAGTCAGCGTGCGATCAGACGCCCGTTGTGTGTCTAGGACCTTCCGCCTTGTTCCATATGTATGTATCAGTACGGTGAATCACGTGGAACAAGGCGGAAGGTCCTAGACACACAGCGGGCGCCTGATCGCCTGATGTTGGTGTGCTGTGCTTCTTTTTCTCCACACATAGTGTTGTGTGTTTTTTCCAAACTCAACTTTGGTTTCATCTGTCCACAGAATATTTTGCCAGTACTGCTGTGGAACATCCAAGTGCTCTTGTGCAAACTGTAAACATGCAGTAATGTTTTTTTTGGACAGCAGTGGCTTCCTCTGTGGTATCCTCTCATGAAATCCATTCTTGTTTAGTGTTTTACGTATCGTAGATTTACTAACCGGAATGTTAGCATATACCAGAGACTTTTGTAAGTCTTTAGCTGACACTTTAGGATTCTTCTTCACCTCATTCAGCAGTCTGCGCTGTGCTCTTGCAGTCATCTTTACAGGACGGCCACTCCTAGGGAGAATAGCAGCAGTGCTGAACTTTATTCATAGACACTTTGTCTTACCTTGGACTGATGAACAGCAAGGCTTTTGGAGATACTTTTATAACCCTTTCCAGCTTTATGCAAGTCAACAATTCTTAATCGTAGGTCTTCTGAGAGCTCTTTTGTACGAGGCATCATTCACATCAGGCAATGCTTCTTGTGAAAAGCAAACCCAGAACTGGTGAGTGTTTTTTATAGGGCAGGGCAACTATAACCACCACCTCCAATCTCATCTCATTGATTGGACTCCAGTTGGCTGACACCTCACTCCAATTAGCTCTTGGAGATGTCATTAGTCTTGGGGTTCACATACTTTTTCCACCTGCACTGTGAATGTTTACATAGTGTGTTCAATAAAAACATGGTAACATTTAATTCTTTGTGTGTTATTAGTTTAAGCAGACTGTGATTGTCTATTGTTGTGACTTAGATGAAGATCAGATCACATTTTATGACCAATTTGTGCAGAAATCCATATAATTCCAAAGGGTTCACATACTTTTTCTTGCAACTGTATTTCCTGATCTGCAATTACATCTCTTGACCAACAGAACCTTCAGCATTTCCCATTCATGCACTACCTCCTCACCACACCCCCGTTCTGTTGGTGTTCGTCAAGGCTCTAGTAACATAGTAACATAGTACATAAGGCCGAAAAAAGACATTTGTCCATCCAGTTCGGCCTGTCATTCTGCAAGTTGATCCAGAGGAAGGCAAAAAACCCTGAGTGGTAGAAGCTATCTTTCCTCACTTTAGGGGAATAAAAAATTCCTTCCCGACTCCAATCAGGCAATCAGAATATCTCCCTGGATCAACGACCCCTCTCTAGTAGCTATATCCTGTAATATTATTACACTCCAGAAATACATCCAGGCCCCTCTTGAATTCCTTTATTGTACTCACCATCACCACCTCCTCAGGCAGAGCGTTCTCTAGTCTCAATGCTCTTACCGTAAAGAATCCTTTTCTATGTTTGTGTACAAACCTTCTTTCCTCCAGACGCAGAGGATGTCCCCTCGTCACAGTCCTGGGGATAAATAGATGATGGGAGAGATCTCTGTACTGACCCCTGATATATTTATACATATTAATTAGATCTCCCCTCAGTTGTCTTTTTTCTAAAGTGAATAACCCTAATTTTGATAATCTTTTAGGGTACTGTAGTTGTCCCATTCCAGTTATTACTTTAGTTGCCCTCCTCTGGACCCTCTCCAGCTCTGCTATGTCTGCCTTGTTTACAGGAGCCCAGAACTGTACACAGTACTCCATGTGTGGTCTGACTAGCAATGTAAAGTGGTAGGACTATGTTCTTATCATGGGCATCTATGCCCCTTCTGATGCAACCCATTATCTTATTGGCCTTGGCAGCAGCTGCCTGACACTGGTTTTTGCAGCTTAGTTTGCTGTTTATTAAAATTCCTAGATCCTTTTCCATGTCAGTGTCTGTCTCGGGTCCCCTATTTTTCTCCATTTATACATTTGGCCTGGGACAGCTCAATAGAGTCCCTGGGCTTCCAATACCACTGCTTATGACACTCAAATCTACAATGCTAGCCACAATCCCAGCATGTCTATCAGCTATACCTTCATTGTTATCTTCCCGTTTCTTAAAACATGGAGAAAATTTCAATCAGACCCCTTTCCTGACCTATGCATTACACTTAAAGGGAACCTGTCACCAGGATTTTGTGTATAGAGCTGAGGACATAGGTTGCTAGATGGCCGCTAGCACATCCGCAATACCCAGTCCCCATAGCTCTGTGTGCTTTTATTGTGTAAAAAAACCGATTTGATACATATGCAAATTAACATAAAAGAGTCATATCTTACTTGTGTGACCAGAGAAGAGTCATATTTTCAAGCTCTGACTCATCTCAGGTTAATTTGCATATGTATCAAATCTGTTTTTTATACACAATAAAAGCACACAGAGCTATGGGGACTGGGTATTGCGGATGTGCTAGCGGCCATCTAGCAACCCATGTCCTCAGCTCTATACACAAAATCCTGGTGACAGGTTCCCTTTAATATCATCATGCTTTCCCCAGTCACACAGGTCCTCTGCCTGGGGATAACATTTGATTCTGTCCTGTCCTTCAAGCCACACATCCAAAGCTTACCCCCACCTACCACTTTCAACTCAAGAACATCTCCTGTATTTGCTCTTTACTCACCCCTGAGGCAACTAAAAGCCTAGTGCACACCCTCGTAATCTCCCTCTTAGACTACTGCAACATCCTCCTCTGTGTCCTTCCATCTGTAATGACTGGCGTCACGCACAGGGAGGGAAAAGGGAAAGCCCTGCCCAAGGGAGAGGGAAAGGTGGTGACCCCTGACTCACCTTGCGGCTGGCACCTGACTGCCCTGACGTCCCTAGACGGGTTCCTCACCCGTGCGGCGATCACGTACCTAAACCCTGGCTTTCCCTAGAATGAGCCCTAGATAGTGAACGGGCCGGTGGGATCGCTAGTCCGCACCACTGACACTAAGAGGGAAACACCAGGGAGAGGACAGACAATACAGACGAACACATACACCCAGGTGGGCGGCCACAGCAGACCACAAAGGTCCAACAGGGATCCGGAGGGTAACGTTCTGGACCAACAACCAGAGAACGCAGCAACACAGCTCCAGAGGGTCAGTATAGCTATCCAGGAAGGAAGCTCTATATCTGGCAACCAGAGAAGTGTGAGAGGGAAATATAAGGAGGTTGGGAGTGCTGGACAAGGAACAGCTGAGGAGAAAGAGCTACGGATCCCTGAGTGAGCCAAAAAGGGTTGCAAAGCAAACCCAGAAAGCTACCATAAGGAAACAGCCCTATCTTACATAGAGCGCGCAGCCAACCGCTGTGACTTCCTGACCCCGGGTATAACGGAGTCAGGCGTGGGTCTTGACACCCTCGTGACAGTACCCCCCTCTCTACGAGGGGCCTCCGGACACTCAGGACTAGGTCTCTCAGGATGAGAGGCATGAAAAGCTCGAACTAGCCTGTCGGCGTTTACCTCAGACGCAGGAACCCACATTCTTTCCTCGGGACCGTAACCTCTCCAATGCACCAGATATTGAAGAGAGCGGCGGACCCGACGAGAATTAACAATTTTGGATATCTGAAACTCTAGATTACCATCCACAACAACAGGAGGGGTGGCAGCGGTGACGGTTCTAGAGGTGGAACATATTTTTTGAGTAACGACTTATGAAAGACGTTATGGATTTTAAAAGTCTGAGGTAGCTCCAGGCGAAAAGCCACGAGGTTGATGATGGCTACAATTTTGTAAGGGCCAATGAACCTAGGACCCAGTTTCCAAGAGGGAACCTTTAATTTAATATTCCTAGTAGACAACCACACATAGTCATTCACTCCTAGGTCCGGACCTGGCGACCGTCTCTTATCAGCCATGCATTTGTATTTACCTCCCATATTTTTCAAGTTAGCTTGCACCTTCTGCCATACCGATGAAAGAGATGACGAAAACCGTTCCTCTTCGGGAACCCCAGAAGACCCCCCCTCTTTGAAAGTACAGAATTGGGGATGAAAACCATATGCACCAAGAAATGGTGACTTGCCAGTGGATTCCTGACGACGATTATTTATGGCAAACTCAGCTAACGGTAAATATGATGACCACAACTCTTGGTTTTCAGACACAAAACATCTTAGATATGTCTCCAGGTTTTGGTTGGTACGCTCAGTCTGTCCATTCGACTGAGGATGGAAAGCTGAGGAAAAGGACAAGTGTACCCCCAAACGGGAACAAAAAGCTTTCCAAAATTTTGAAATAAACTGGGTACCCGATCCGAAACAACATCGGAAGCGACCCCGTGAAGCTTCATGATTTCACTGACGAATACCTGAGCAAGAGTCTTAGCATTAGGTAGTGCGGGTAACGCAATGAAGTGTACCATTTTGCTAAACCTGTCCACTACTACCAAAATAACTGTTTTACCCGCAGACAAAGGTAAGTCAGTGATAAAATCCATTGACAGATGTGTCCATGGTCTATTGGGAATGACGAGTGGTAATAGAGACCCTGCAGGACGTGTATGTGAAACTTTTGCGCGCGCACAGGTAGAACAAGAAGACACAAAATCCAATACATCCTGACGCAACCTTGGCCACCAAAAACGACGAGACAATAGCTCCAAGGTTGCTTTACTACCCGGGTGCCCAGCAAGTGCCGAATTATGATGTTCCTTTAATAGTTCGAAACGCAGGTTCAACGGTACAAACAATTTCTCTGAGGGGCAAGAGACCGGGGCGTCCCCCTGGGCCTCTAACACCTTCCCCTCCAGAGCAGAGTGTACCGCAGAAACAACCACTCCTCTTTGAAGAATGGGTACCGGATCACTCACATTACCCTCTCCAGGGAAACAACGAGATAGTGCATCAGCCTTGGTATTTTTTGCCCCAGGACGATAGGTAATAACAAAGTTAAACCTGTTAAAAAATAGCGACCACCTAGCTTGTCTAGGGGTGAGACGCTTAGCTGATTCGAGGTACAGAAGATTTTTGTGGTCCGTAATCACAGTGACGGGGTGGACTGCCCCCTCTAAAAAGTGACACCATTCTTCAAACGCTAGTTTAATAGCTAATAGTTCCCTATTGCCAATATCGTAGTTTTTTTCTGCTGTAGATAGTTTTTTAGAAAAGAAAGCACAAGGACGCCATTTGCCAGGAGACGGACCCTGAGACAGCACTGCCCCCACTCCCACCTCTGACGCATCGACTTCAACAATAAAAGGCTGAGAGACATCAGGTTGGACTAGTACAGGTGCCGAGGTAAACCTCTCTTTTAGAGAGGAAAAAGCAACTTTAGCGACGTCAGACCATTTAGAAAAATCAGTCCCCTTCCTAGTCATGTCAGTAAGGGGTTTTACAATAACTGAATAATTTTTAATGAATTTCCTATAGAAATTCGTGAAGCCCAAGAACCGTTGCAGAGCTTTGAGGTTCTCAGGAAGATCCCAATCTAAAATTGCCTGGACCTTCCTAGGATCCATACGGAAACCTGACGCAGATAAAAAATAACCTAGGAATTGTATCTCCTGAACGGCGAAGACACATTTTTCAATTTTAGCATATAATTCATTCGTCCGTAGGACCTGCAGTACTTGTCTGACATTCACCTCATGTGTTCTCAGATCAGACGAATAAATTAAAATATCATCTAGGTATATTACCACAAACCTGCCGATTAGATGACTAAAAATGTCATTAACGAAATGTTGAAAGACGGCAGGAGCATTGGTCAGACCGAAAGGCATAACTAGATTTTCATAATGCCCCTCAGGGGTGTTAAAAGCTGTCTTCCACTCATCCCCCTCCTTAATACGAATCAGATTGTAGGCCCCCCTAAGATCAAGTTTGGAGAACCACCTGGCACCCGCAATCTTGTTAAACAGGTCAGGAATGAGAGGAAGAGGGTATGGGTCTCGGATGGTTATCCGATTTAATTCGCGAAAATCTAGGCAAGGATGCAGGCCCCCATCTTTCTTTTTAACGAAGAAAAACCCTGCAGCCACGGGTGAAGAAGAGGGTCTGATGTGTCCTTTAGCCAAGCTCTCGGAGATATAATCTTTCATGGCTTGTCTCTCTGGACCCGAAAGATTATTTAACCTGGTCTTGGGTAATTTTGCGCCGGGAATAAGGTTAACCGGGCAATCATAAGGACGGTGAGGTGGTAACTTCTGACAACCCTTTTTAGAAAAAACGTTCTCAAAGTCCGAAATAAAAGTAGGTAGGGTAGTTATGGAGGCGACTAAGCAATTGCTATTTAAGCAATTTTCTCTGCAATGCTCACTCCACTCCGATATCTCCCTGGCCTGCCAATCCACCACTGGATTGTGCGCTACCAACCAGGGAAGGCCCAGCACTACCGGAGTGGGAAGCCCCTCCAGAACATAACATGAAAGCATCTCGTTATGGTGGTCCCCTACCCGAAGGTGTAAATTATGAACAATGTGGGTGAGGTTTCTCTGAGACAGAGGAGCAGAATCAATAGCGAATATGGGAATAGGTCTCTGTAGCGTACAGAGAGACAAACCCATAGTGCGGTCAAAATGGGCATCTATCAAATTTACCCCTGCTCCACTGTCTAGAAAGAAAGAAATAGTCTCCGTCTTAACACCAAAAACAATAACTGCTGGCATCCTCCACACAGCCTGGGGTTAGTAGTTTTCCGACGGTCTTTTGTTTCTGAGGAAAGAAGGACAGACATTAATGAAATGACCCCTCTCCCCACAAAAAAAAAGAAACCCCACGCCTACGGCGAGCCTCAGGAGGACGGACCTGACGAGTAGTTCCTCCTAGCTGCATAGGCTCGTCTAAGTCTGTACAGACTAACTGCTGCTTGGGAGGGGTTACCAATTGCTCCGTTTTTTTCAACCTGTCCCTAAGGCGTCTATCTATACGGATAGAAAGGGACATAACCGCATCAAGGGAAAAGTGGGTCTCATATAATGCAAGCGCATCCTTAACCATTTTGGATAACCCAGAGCAGAACTGACTCCTGAGAGCCGGGTCGTTCCATTGGGTATCCGTAGCCCACCTACGGAAGTCAGAGCAATACTCCTCTACCGGCCGCTCTCCTTGTAGGAGTCTCCGTAAGCTTGATTCAGCCAGTGCGACTCGGTCAGGGTCGTCATATATGAGACCCAAGGCCCCGAAAAACTCATCCACTGACCGAAGAGCCTGGGAATCAGTGGGTAAAGAGAATGCCCAGGACTGCGGGTCCCCCTGCAGCAGGGAAATAACAACGCCCACCCGCTGTTCTTCATTACCAGAGGAGTAAGGGCGCAGTTTAAAATATAATTTACAGGCCTCATGGAATGTCAAAAACTTGTCCCTTCCCCCAGAAAATCTGTCAGGGAGAGGGACCTTGGGTGCCGCAACAACCTGGTTACCAGTAGAAACCGCTGGGCTTGCGGTCAGTTGTAATTGCTGCTGTTGCTGGAGGACCGACGCCTTCAATCCTGCCACTTCCAAAGACAGGCCATGAAATTGTTTGGCCAGAGCAGCAATTGGATCCATACTGGATTCTAAGTAGGTAAAAAAAAGAATTTATTTTTTATTTTTTTTACCTACACAAAATAAGGGCCAGATATAATGTAATGACCGGCGTCACGCACAGGGAGGGAAAAGGGAAAGCCCTGCCCAAGGGAGAGGGAAAGGTGGTGACCCCTGACTCACCTTGCGGCTGGCACCTGACTGCCCTGACGTCCCTAGACGGGTTCCTCACCCGTGCGGCGATCACGTGCCTAAACCCTGGCTTTCCCTAGAATGAGCCCTAGGTAGTGAACGGGCCGGTGGGATCGCTAGTCCGCACCACTGACACTAAGAGGGAAACACCAGGGAGAGGACAGACAATACAGACAAACACATACACCCAGGTGGGCGGCCACAGCAGACTACAAAGGTCCAACAGGGATCCGGAGGGTAACGTTCTGGACCAACAACCAGAGAACGCAGCAACACAGCTCCAGAGGGTCAGTATAGATGTCCAGGAAGGAAGCTCTATATCTGGCAACCAGAGAAGTGTGAGAGGGGAATATAAGGAGGTTGGGAGTGCTGGACAAGGAACAGCTGAGGAGAAAGAGCTACGGATCCCTGAGTGAGCCAAAAAGGGTTGCAAAGCAAACCCAGAAAGCTACCATAAGGAAACAGCCCTATCTTACATAGAGCGCGCAGCCAACCGCTGTGACTTCCTGACCCCGGGTATAACAGAGTCAGGCGTGGGTCTTGACACCCTCGTGACACCATCTCGCACTCTCACACAAACTCTCGCCAAACATCCAAACCTTCAAGAGTAACCTGAAAATCCAGCTCTTCAGGAAAGCCTACCACCTACAATGAGCATGCTGTCACCATACAACCAGATGAGCAGCTCACCTACTGTGTCCTTTCCCTTGTAGATTGTAAGCTCTTGTGGGCAGGGTCCACTCCCTCTCTGTACTAGTTTTTTGGTTTCATGTTTATCGTATTTGTATTTTTTTATATTATGTAAGTGTAACCCTCTCTTGATGCACAGTGCCAGGGGTGGATTGGCCATAGACCTTACAGGGAAATTTCCTGGTGGGCCGATGCCCTGGGGGCCAGCCAGTGGGAGTTTTTGGGGATTATTTTGTGCTGCTGGCAGTATTTTGTGATGGACTGTGCTATTTGGCTCGGTTGTGATAGTATAATGTGTAACAATATGGTATTGCTGGCCCTGCCTTCCTTCAATTTGGCCCCAATTACAAAATGGGGCCACTTTTCGTATTCTTTACAGTGCCACTTTAAGTTCCCAGTTCGCCCCTGCACAGTGCCATGGAATTAATGGTGATTTCAAATAAATAATAATAATAATATCAACAAGAGCGAATAAAGACAAATAAGGAGATTACGTTATGTTTTTTTGTTTTCACTTTGAATTCTGGGTTTAATGGCCCTTCAACCCCTCCATGACCTTGCAATTTTCAGTTTTTGCATTTTTTTTACTCTCTGCCTTCTCAAAGCATTATGCAGCCTAAACCCATTCTCCTAATCCTAAACTTCCTAAAATCTTGTACTTTCTAATAGCCACATTTAGTAATATAAAATCCATAGTACTCCATAATAATGGAAAGCTGGAAAAAAAATTCCAAATGGGGCGGACATGGAAAAAATAAAAAGGAACAGTTTTATGGGTTTCATTTTTACGGTGTTCCCTATGCAATACAACTGACTGGTAACTTTAATTCCCAGAGTCAGTATGATAAGAGGGATACCACATTTACATAGTTTTTTCTTGTTAGTAAACCTATAATAGTAAAGTAGGTCTATACACTCCAATACATAGTCATGTAGCATAGTAAATTCAATCCCCAAAATCATAAAAAACAAAACGTCACACATAATTAATGAAAAAAACATGAACAAATCTTTATTGTTATGTAGAAAAACTAAGATAAAAGAATACATTTACAGTATGGGACAGTAACAATTGTTTGCAATATTCAGATGATCAGGATATGCAAATAAAATATCTCTTGGGTGAGATAGGGTGCTGTATATCAGAGGTGATTAGTGCAGCATTATTTCATATATACCATTGAGGTATGCGATATAGTGTACAATTGATAGCAACTGGAAAATGGCATTTGCATCAGTACGTATACCATATGTACTTTACCTCTTCTGAAGAAGTTTGGTCGGTAGTGCTTCACTTGGATAATCCAGTCGGCGTGCGATCAGACGCCCGTTGTGTGTCTAGGACCTTCCGCCTTGTTCCATATGTATGTATCAGTACGGTGAATCACGTGGAACAAGGCGGAAGGTCCTAGACACACAGCGGGCGCCTGATCGCACGCCGACTGGATTATCCAAGTGAAGCACTACCGACCAAACGTCTTCAGGAGGAGTAAAGTACATATGGTATACGTACTGATGCAAATGCCATTTTCCAGTTGCTATCCATTGTACACTATATCGCATACCTCAATGGTATATAGGAAATAATGCTGAACTAATCGCCTCTTCTATACAGCACCCTATCTCACCCAAGAGATATTTTATTTGCATATCCTGATCATCTGAATATTGCAAACGAACGATAATCAAGTCCTTTGTTTCTGCTACAAGAGGACATAGATTTAAATTAGAGGGGCAAAGGTTTAAAAGTAATATCAGGAAGTATTACTTTACTGAGAGAGTAGTGGATGCATGGAATAGCCTTCCTGCAGAAGTGGTAGCTGCAAATACAGTGAAGGAGTTTAAGCATGCATGGGATAGGCATAAGGCCATCCTTCATATAAGATAGGGCCAGGGGCTATCCATAGTATTCAGTATATTGGGCAGACTAGATTCTTATCTGCCGACACATTCTATGTTTCTATGTTTCATGGACTCAAGTCCTTTGTTTCACAGACTCACATGTCCCAATCAAGAGTCTACAGAGCTCCAACGATCAGGTTCTCATTATTTATCACTGATCATAAGGAGCGTTTAGTGACACTTTTTATATTTACCTTTTTATTTTATTTTTTTACTATTCATTTTTAATATTTTTACATTTTTGGTGCCATATTGTGTGTTTCATTGTTCTATTTTATCCATTGTATCTATCTATTGTCCTCCATGTTTTGTCTGTTTCAGCGACCCACTAAAGTGGACCACAGTATCATATTTTTATCCAAATAAATACTATATGCCAGAATCTGGTCCTCAATATCCTTGTCCATCTGGTACCAGATAGTTGAGTGCGCCCTACCATTTCACTCACTTGTTATTGAGTAATATTAGACCCATATGGGATAAACACTTCTGTTCTACGATAAGTAATAATATAAGGGTAGACTAGAAGGACCATGTGGACTTCTCCTGCTTTCAATCTTCTATGTTTCTATGTCCTTAGACTAATTGAGTTACCATATCCGGCATAGCTGGATACCACCACACACCGTCAGATCCCCATTGACTATAATGGGACCTGACAGGGATCTGGTGGTTTTCTGGCATATGCTGCTGAATGCTGGCATTTATGCTGGAAGGCCGCCAGGTCCCTGTTGGATTCCATTATAGTCAATGGGGATCTGGTGGTGTGTGGCTGTGTGCGACGGTATCCACATATGGTGGATACGGTAACTCCTTTAGCACAGGTGTGAACCTACCCTAAGCTATGGCAATGGGGCAATGACATATAAGCATTTTGCCATGAAGTACATTTTATTAGTTAACTACAGGGAGTGCAGAATTATTAGGCAAGTTGTATTTTTGAGGATTAATTTTATTATTGAACAACAACCATGTTCTCAATGAACCCAAAAAACTCATTAATATCAAAGCTGAATATTTTTGGAAGTAGTTTTTAGTTTGTTTTTAGTTTTAGCTATTTTAGGGGGATATCTGTGTGTGCAGGTGACTATTACTGTGCATAATTATTAGGCAACTTAACAAAAAACAAATATATACTCATTTCAATTATTTATTTTTACCAGTGAAACCAATATAACATCTCAACATTCACAAATATACATTTCTGATATTCAAAAACAAAACAAAAACAAATCAGTGACCAATATAGCCACCTTTCTTTGCAAGGACACTCAAAAGCCTGCCATCCATGGATTCTGTCAGTGTTTTGATCTGTTCACCATCAACATTGCGTGCAGCAGCAACCACAGCCTCCCAGACACTGTTCAGAGAGGTGTACTGTTTTCCCTCCTTGTAAATCTCACATTTGATGATGGACCACAGGTTCTCAATGGGGTTCAGATCAGGTGAACAAGGAGGCCATGTCATTAGATTTTCTTCTTTTATACCCTTTCTTGCCAGCCACGCTGTGGAGTACTTGGACGCGTGTGATGGAGCATTGTCCTGCATGAAAATCATGTTTTTCTTGAAGGATGCAGACTTCTTCCTGTACCACTGCTTGAAGAAGGTGTCTTCCAGAAACTGGCAGTAGGACTGGGAGTTGAGCTTGACTCCATCCTCAACCCGAAAAGGCCCCACAAGCTCATCTTTGATGATACCAGCCCAAACCAGTACTCCACCTCCACCTTGCTGGCGTCTGAGTCGGACTGGAGCTCTCTGCCCTTTACCAATCCAGCCACGGGCCCATCCATCTGGCCCATCAAGACTCACTCTCATTTCATCAGTCCATAAAACCTTAGAAAAATCAGTCTTGAGATATTTCTTGGCCCAGTCTTGACGTTTCAGCTTGTGTGTCTTGTTCAGTGGTGGTCGTCTTTCAGCCTTTCTTACCTTGGCCATGTCTCTGAGTATTGCACACCTTGTGCTTTTGGGCACTCCAGTGATGTTGCAGCTCTGAAATATGGCCAAACTGGTGGCAAGTGGCATCTTGGCAGCTGCACGCTTGACTTTTCTCAGTTCATGGGCAGTTATTTTGCGCCTTGGTTTTTCCACACGCTTCTTGCGACCCTGTTGACTATTTTGAATGAAACGCTTGATTGTTCGATGATCACGCTTCAGAAGCTTTGCAATTTTAAGAGTGCTGCATCCCTCTGCAAGATATCTCACTATTTTTGACTTTTCTGAGCCTGTCAAGTCCTTTTTTTGACCCATTTTGCCAAAGGAAAGGAAGTTGCCTAATAATTATGCACACCTGATATAGGGTGTTGATGTCATTAGACCACACCCCTTCTCATTACAGAGATGCACATCACCTAATATGCTTAATTGGTAGTAGGCTTTCGAGCCTATACAGCTTGGAGTAAGACAACATGCATAAAGAGGATGATGTGGTCAAAATACTCATTTGCCTAATAATTCTGCACTCCCTGTATAGAACCTCATAAACCATGGACGCTGTGTTTGTTTTACCATATATCATATTTTTATGTGTATGGGGCAAACAAAGACATTTTTCCACATTTGTACTTTCAGGAAACAAAGCACTGTGCTTCCTGAATATAAGGAAGGCAATTTCTTTTATAAACATGAAAGATTTACAGAAACTTCCTGAGCAGAATCCTCTAGAGATAAGAATGTGTTCGCAATAGTCAACACATGTAATCATTTGTTTTTTCTGAACTACTGCTCCTTGTTATTTGACTGTATTTTTCTGATATATTTATCTTATTTTAGCGGGCGTCTCGTTAAATTTCCAATTCCAATCAGATTGTAGGATCATACAACTTCCAAGATAATTGCAGTAAGATGCAGTTTAGCTCCAGATCCAGCCAAGGCTTTATGTATGTGCAAAATGGAACAAGGCAAGACCATACAATAACAATGCACCTGTTGATATCTGGTCATGGTACTATCCTTGACAGAGACCATAAAGGGAGTCTGACAGCAGTTTGACGTTGCAAAAATGAACACAGTGGTAAGTAGGGGCCATGGAAAGCCAACAAAAATGCCTTTAGCAACCCTATTATTATCAGGAGTGTTGTGAATATGAAGTTTTTTCTGCCAGGCTCTGCTCCTGCAAGCACACTGGAGGTGAACCTCTGCTATAAAGTACTTTTTGCATTCAGCTTCACAGCGTCCCCTCTTCTGCCCTAAGTGACAGTTGTAGTGGTCTCCTGGTTGGATTCTACAGCTGTCACTTACAACAGAGGGGGCAGGACTATGGCAGGAGCAGAACCTGGCATAACAAAAAGTTCTTATTTAGACTGCTCCTGATAATTTAAACCCTATATTTTTCATGCTTTCCCCAACCTCTTTCTAGTGCTGTCACCAGCTTTGCATGGTCATAACTGCTGACAGACTCCCTTGAATGTGTGGTGCATTAAATGTTAAGGACTGAAGTAATCTTGGAATGACTTCTGCAATGCAAAATTCAGGCAAACAATCATGCAACAATTCATTGACCCTAAACGCCAACATATTACCAGGAATGGACTCATCTTTGGTGTATGGCATGTCCAAGGTCGGTCCCTTCACTAGGGTGGGGTACACCAAAACCACATTTTGGTGCTGTCTCCACATTGTTTTTATAACGCTTCATAAAGTGCCTTCTCAGTTAAAGAGGACCTTTCACCTGGATATCTATAATCAAATTATTATACTACCTGATAGTGCGTCCCTCAGTGATGTCTTGGCAATTATTTTTTTCTAAAGAACCCTGTCATGGTCTTACCTTCTTGCTGTTCTCCTTCGTTTGACATGTGCTGGCGGCCATCTTGGTTTGTGGGTTTCTTGTAGCCTTCCACCCTGCGGCTCCTCCTTCCCACTGGGAGGAGCTGGATGCCTAGCTCATATATATAGGAGGTCTGTGGCTTCAGTTCCTTGCTTGGTCCTCTTGTGTACACATGCTTCTAAGACTGCTGCTGCTGCTGGTTCCTGATCCTGGCTTCGTCTGACAACCCTGCTGGTTCCTGATCCTGGCTTCGTCTGACTACCCTGCTGGTTCCTGATCCTGGCTTCGTCTGACTACCCTTCTGGTTCCTGACCTCTGGCTTCGCAAAGACTCTGCTCGGTTTCACCATCCGTTTTGGACTTTTGCTTTACAGCTTTATTTTCAATAAAGCCTTCTTATTTTCTCTTATCTCTTGTTGCACGTCTGGTTCATGGTTCCGTGACATTAGGACCAAGCCATGAATTCTGACGGTACAGGGCCATCCTCGCTACCCACGCTGGTTGCCAGACTTGATCAGCAGGATCACCTGTTGGGTCGGTTCGCTGTGGCGTTGCAAACCCTGCTTGAACGCACGGCTCATTTCGCTCCCGTTGCCGATGGGTCGGTTGTCGCTCCTGGGCTCGCTCCTACTGCCGCTCCGGTTGTTGCGCCAGAGTCTACCCCGACACCTGTTGTTGCGCCTGCGGTGTTTCGGGGTATGACCGGTTCTGCCCCTCTTCCACAGCGCTTTGGGGGAGAGCCAACTCAGTGCCGAGGTTTCCTTAACCAGGTGGGCATTTATTTCGAGTTGCTGCCACATGCCTTTCCTACTGAGAGATCAAAGGTGGGCTTCTTGATCTCGCTGCTCTCGGACAAGGCCTTGGCCTGGGCCAGCCCTTTATGGGAGAACAACAATCCGGTGGTTGCCGAGTTTTCCGGTTTTGTTGCTTCTCTTCGGAAGGTATTCGATGTGCCGGCTCGTGCTGCCTCTGCTGCGAAGCTCCTTATGTCCATCAGACAGGGTTCACGATCCGTAGCTGAATACGCCATTGAGTTTCGTACCCTGGCAGCAGAGGTGGGCTGGAATAATGAGGCTCTGGTCGCTGCTTTCTCTCATGGTCTCTCGGATGCCTTGAAGGATGAGGTTGCAGCTAAGGACCTACCAGTTGAGCTCGAGTCTCTTATTTCATTCCTGATTTTGATTGACACCAGACTCAGGGAGAGACCTTCCTTTAAGGAGAACCTGCGGAGGTCTTCTAACAGATTGGTGCCTACGTTTGCTGTCCCACCCGTGCCTCCCTCTCCTCCCACGCCTCCTGGGGATGACTTGTCTGGGGGTGAACCCATGCAGCTGGGGTTTGCTCGCCTGTCTGAGGGGGAGAGGGCACTCCGGAGACGCGAGGGCCGATGCATGTACTGTGGTCTCGGTGGGCATTTTCGGTTGGCATGTCCGAACCGTCCGGGAAAACGCTCGTACCTGAGATCCTGTCGGGGGCAGATCTTGGGTGGAGTCTCCTCGTCCCCGGTTTCCCGTGTTGACAAACCACTGATCACTGTTGTCCTCTCCTGGGTCGGGGGCTCGGTGACGACCCAGGCGTTGGTGGACTCTGGTGCTGGTGGTTTGTTCATTGATAGTTTGTTCGCTGCCGCCAATTCCATTCCTCTGCAGGCTCGAGGTTCCCCACTGGCTCTTGAGGCGATAGACGGCAGACCCCTTCTGCCGCCACACGTGACTCATGAGACCCTTCCAGTGGGGATAGCCATTGGTGCCGTTCACAGAGAGTCGGTCTGTCTCCAGGTTATTTCGTCTCCACACTACTCGGTGGTCTTGGGGTACCCCTGGCTCCAGAAGCATAATCCGACTTTCGATTGGAGATCGGTCGAGATCCTCTCGTGGTCACCACAGTGTGGGGCTAGTTGCATCCATGGGCCTGTCAAGTTGCTGTGTACTTCCTCGGACTCTCTGTTGCCTCCTGAATACGAGGAGTACCGGGATGTATTCGATAAGGTGCGCGCGGTTGCCCTACCTCCGCACCGCCCATACGATTGTGCCATAGAGTTACAATCTGGTGCCGTTCCTCCTCGTGGCAAAGTCTATCCACTGTCGGTAGCGGAGAATGAGGCCATGGAGGAGTACGTGAGGGAGGCGCTTTCACGCGGACACATTCGCAAATCTTCGTCCCCGGCAGGGGCTGGATTTTTCTTTGTGAAAAAGAAGGGCGGTGAGTTGAGGCCTTGCATCGATTACAGGGGTCTCAATCGCATCACGATCAAGAACGCTTACCCGATACCCTTGATTTCCGAGCTGTTCGATCGCCTTAAAGGGGCCACGGTCTTTACCAAACTCGACCTGAGGGCGGCATATAACCTGGTAAGGATCAAGGCGGGCGATGAGTGGAAGACCGCGTTTAACACCAGGACCGGTCATTATGAATCCTTGGTTATGCCCTTTGGGTTGTGCAATGCGCCCGCAGTCTTTCAGGAATTCATCAACGATGTTTTCCGTGACCTGTTGCAACAGTGTGTGGTGGTCTATTTGGATGACATCTTGGTATATTCTGAATCCATGGAGGTCCACATTCTGGATGTCAGACGAGTGTTGCAACGGTTACGAGAGAACAAGCTGTTCGGTAAGCTTGAGAAATGCGAATTTCACCGATCCCAGGTAACCTTCTTAGGTTACATCATTTCCGCTGAGGGGTTCTCCATGGATCCTGAGAAGGTTTCGGCTGTCTTACAGTGGCCCCAGCCCAGTGGTCTTCGTTCCCTGCAGCGCTTTTTGGGCTTCGCCAATTATTATCGGAAGTTCATCAGGGACTTTTCCATGCTGGCCAAGCCTCTCACGGATCTGACCAGGAAGGGCAGTAATTCCCAGGTCTGGCCGCTTGAGGCCATCCGAGCTTTTGAGGCCCTAAAGTCCGCCTTTGTGTCGGCACCGATTCTGTCGCATCCCAACCCTGGGTTGCCCTTTGTCCTCGAGGTGGACGCGTCTGAGACGGGAGTAGGCGCCCTTCTGTCTCAGCGTAGAACACCAGAGGGTCCTCTGCTTCCTTGTGGGTTTTACTCCCGGAAACTGTCTTCCGCGGAGTGCAACTATCAGATTGGTGACAGGGAGTTATTGGCCATCGTGCAGGCCCTTAAAGAATGGAGGCACTTGCTCGAGGGTTCGGTGGTTCCGGTTCTCATCCTGACGGACCACAAGAATCTGACCTACCTTTCTGAGGCCAAGAGATTGACACCACGTCAGGCCAGATGGGCTCTGTTCTTGTCACGTTTTAATTACGTGGTCTCCTACCTACCCGGTTCCAAGAACATCAGGGCGGATGCCTTATCACGGCAGTACTCCGAGCTGTCCAGGGAGGAGTCGATTCCGACTTCGGTCATACCTCCGAATCAGATCCTGGCCGCCATTCGCACCAGCCTGACCTCTCCCCTGGGTGAGCAGATTTTGGCGGCTCAATCTGGTGCTCCCTCTGGGAGACCCAACGGCAGATGTTTTGTGCCTGAGGAGTTGCGCACTCGGTTGTTGCGTACCTACCATAACTCCAAGACCGCGGGGCATCCTGGAAAGAATCAGCTGTCCTGGGCTGTTTCACGTCTGTTCTGGTGGCCTTCCCTACGTTCCGACATCGCCGCATATGTAGCGGCATGCTCCGTTTGTGCCCAGAGTAAGTCCCCTCGGCACCTTCCGTTGGGCCTTCTGCAACCCATAGCCACCGGGGAGCGCCCATGGTCACACCTGGGGATGGATTTCATTGTGGACCTCCCTGCATCCCGAGGCCATACGGTCATTCTCATGATTGTGGATCGGTTTTCCAAAATGTGCCACTGTGTTCCTCTCAAGAAGTTACCCTCTGCACAAGAGTTGGCCACGATTTTTGCCAGGGAGGTCTTCCGGTTGCACGGTTTGCCAAGGAGATTGTGTCGGATCGGGGGAGTCAGTTTGTGTCCAGGTTCTGGCGCGCCTTTTGCTCCCAGTTGGGGATTCATCTCTCCTTCTCCTCGGCCTACCACCCTCAGTCCAATGGGGCCGCAGAACGATCCAATCAGGCCTTGGAGCAATTCCTTCGTTGCTATGTCTCCGACCACCAAGACAATTGGGTTGACCTCCTGCCTTGGGCTGAGTTTGCCAGGAACACGGCGGTGAACTCTTCCTCTGGGACGTCTCCCTTCATGGCCAATTATGGGTTCCAACCTGCCGTGTTACCGGAGGTATTCTCTCCCCAGGATATTCCGGCTGTGGAGGATCACCTTTCCGTCCTACGTGCTTCTTGGGTACAGATCCAGAGGTCCCTTGAGGTCTCTGCGCAGCGCCAGAGACTCCAGGCTGATCGCAGACGAGCGCCTGCTCCTTCCTACCAGGTCGGAGACCGTGTATGGTTGTCCACCCGCAACCTCAACCTTCGAGTGCCCACTCCCAAGCTGGCGCCTCGCTTTGTTGGTCCCTTCCGAGTGCTTCGCAGGGTAAACCCGGTAGCCTATGCCCTTGCGCTTCCTTCTGGCATGCGGATCTCCAATGTGTTTCATGTCTCCCTGTTGAAGCCACTGGTGTGTAATCGTTTCACTTCCTCGGCCTCGTCCGGTCCAAGTGGGCAATCGTGAGGAATATGAGGTGAGCAATATCCTGGACTCACGCCTGGTCCGCGGTCGGTTGCAGTTTTTGGTCCATTGGCGTGGTTATGGTCCAGAGGAGCGTTCCTGGGTTCCCTCCGCAGATGTCCATGCTCCTGCCTTGCTCCGAGCCTTCCACGCACGCTTCCCTCAGAAACCGTTTTGTGCTCCGCGGAGGAGGGGCCCTTGAGGGGGAGGTACTGTCATGGTCTTACCTTCTTGCTGTTCTCCTTCGTTTGACATGTGCTGGCGGCCATCTTGGTTTGTGGGTTTCTTGTAGCCTTCCACCCTGCGGCTCCTCCTTCCCACTGGGAGGAGCTGGATGCCTAGCTCATATATATAGGAGGTCTGTGGCTTCAGTTCCTTGCTTGGTCCTCTTGTGTACACATGCTTCTAAGACTGCTGCTGCTGCTGGTTCCTGATCCTGGCTTCGTCTGACAACCCTGCTGGTTCCTGATCCTGGCTTCGTCTGACTACCCTGCTGGTTCCTGATCCTGGCTTCGTCTGACTACCCTTCTGGTTCCTGACCTCTGGCTTCGCAAAGACTCTGCTCGGTTTCACCATCCGTTTTGGACTTTTGCTTTACAGCTTTATTTTCAATAAAGCCTTCTTATTTTCTCTTATCTCTTGTTGCACGTCTGGTTCATGGTTCCGTGACAAACCCCCCGTTCGTCCGCTGTGGTCCCTGTGACTGCCGGTATTCAGGGAAACATGGGAAGGGGAAAACACCTTTAATTACCTCTGGCCCCTTTACCCAACCTTGACCCATAACAAACAACACAGACAACTGTATCATTTTATTGCTGGATGGTGATCGGCCACAGCTTCTTTATTAAAGCGGCAAACCTTAATAAACCATAATATCAGATCAGTATGCCAAACGCTGGACTCCCAGCGGGCCAGTTAAACCGTAATCATCAGAGCGGTATGCCCACCGCTGGACTCCCAGCAGGCAAGTTAAACCGTAATCATCAGAGCAGTATGCCCACAGCTGGACTCCCAGCGGGCAAGCACGCCATCTGCTCCCACCATATCTCCGCTGTACTCAAATGCCGCCAGCTGTGACTTCATAAACTCAACCAGAATCTGCAGCTCTCCAAAACCAAAATCATCGGAGCGATATCCAAACTGCTGGACTCCCAGCGGGGGATCTGAAGAAATAGAAAAAACAACACAGAATAACCAAGTATCCATAACTGATCATAACCACGCACCTCGCCCCGCCTCTCAATGATAACCGCAAAAGGGAGGGAGGGCCAATCTGCTTCCACTTGCAAGAGGAAGTGCTGGAACAGGGGGAGGGGTATATGTACCTTCAGGATTCCTGCACCGCCCCCATCCTGTCCAAGGAGGTTCCACCAGAGAATTAACCCCCTAACGGCCGTCCTGATCTACCACTACTTAAACCTTACATGACGGGGCCAGCTCCCAGAATGACCTAAAAGGGGGAAAGAGGGGGGGGAGGACCATCAGTCCCTAAGCACCCTCCCTATACAGTCGGGCGCTTGCCAATCTTTTGGCGCCTCATGTGCTATTGAGGTGACTTGGTTAAAGTAGGCGTGGACTTGAAGTTCTCCTGGGCTCGGTTATCTTCTCCCTGGCTGCGAGCGCATACAATTAGAGCGCCCCGCTCTTAGCCAGGGAGAAGAAGCTCATGTTCTTGCGAAAGAATTGTAAAATTGGGTAGTTAGCTTTTACTGCAACCTTAAATAATCCTGTGCATCGAGTCAGGTAGGGATACTTATATGTGCAACCTGTTCAAAGTGTTACTCCCTACTATATTGCACATAAACAATTACACTGACAATTTAAGTTTGTGGCTCACATAGTTGGAAAGCAAATGATCCATATATTGCCCTTGCATATGGCTCTCAGCCTTCTTTGTCTGGTCCTGCGTATGAAGTGCATCCTACAAATTTTGCCTTTATGTGAACCAATGAGAACATCTTTGACTGATTCAACCAGTCTCAGCTCTCAATCCATTGCCTAAGGGAAAGAAAGCAAGAAGACAATGATGTATTTTTCATTGTAGATTCCAGGGCTTTGCATTAAGACCCATCCCATGTCACAAACAGGACATGCTGTCATCTCTGGATCCGTACCTTGCTTAGCCGGTTTGTCTGTTAATTAAACAAATGTTGCTATGTCAACAAACTGCGCTGAATGTGTGAATTTATATTACTAGTCTTGCTGAAGGCCACAGAACCAAACAGTTTTATTGAACTCTTTATTTTTGGCTTTAGGAGAATATAATATAAACTGCACTTGCCACCTGGACTGATTCTCCAGATACCACATACATACTGTATATGGCCATCTGCTGGGAATTGATGTCCTAAGCTCAATATATGCCAACTGTTGGCACAGCATTAAGCTTATAGCCAAGCATTCAACCTAACCTGACTCCCCAGCAATAATATGCCAATCCTAGTCAGCCACTAAGACATACTATTTCTGTAGAAAGAAAGGAAGATACCATAATGTGGCTGCCATGTAAATTTGATGCCACTTATTTGAGAGGAAACAAATGATCAAACAGGTAAAACGTCAAACTATTTGATTCAGAGACCGTCAGGGTGAGTCAAAGGCAGGTGAAATGTCTAGGTCTACCATAATACTGAACAGACAAAAATATACATGTATGAATTATTTTACTTGCTTATATAGGGCCACCATATTCTGTAGCGTTTTACAGACATTATTATCATCACTCACTGTCTCCAGTGGAGCTCACAATCTAAGTTCCCCATCAGTATGACTTTGACTTTGGATTGTGGGAGGAAACTGGAGTACCCAGAGGAGACCCAAACAAGCACAGGGAGAACATACTAACTCCATGTAGATGTTGTCCTTGATCAGAAATGAGCTTTGGACACCAGCACTGCAAGGCACCAGTGGTAACCATTGAGCCACCACCTTATTTGGTCATTTGGTTTCGGGACCAATTAATACTCTGAGGTAAAATATTACAGTATATGCAATATGAGAATGCAAATGAAAGAAATTTACCTATACTGTAATTATACAATTGACAAAATTCCTCCATTGATGTGAATGCGACTGGCAATACCAGACACAACACATGGACTGACCTGGTCTCTCCTAATCTTCTCTCCTTCCTTCCCAACTCTTCTCCATGTGTCTGCCAATATTTCACATTCTGTTCCCATGATCATATTTTGTTGTCTTCTGCGTCGTTTTGGACTAGTACACAAAGAGAAGACATCCCTACAAGTTAGCCATTACACATTCAATGTATGTAGGAGGAACCTTATGGTTTTAGATGGACTAGATGACCATCTAATGTGCATGGGAGCCTCCAACCTGGAATAGCTAAGGATCAGGCAAGTGATGTTTCAACAGCAACAGTCTATGAGGGAATCAGGAGTGGTAGTTTACCTGCATGGCCAGCCTTAGGAACATCAGCGCAGTAGCCAGAACACACACTTTTGGAACATTCAAACTCCTTTTAGGGTATGCTTACTTAGGGTGTAAAATGAGGAGGAAAAATACACTGCAGATTTTGCCACAGATCAGTAAGATGAACATTTTTCATAGATTTTTCAGTTGGTTTGGCACAGATTACCCCTTATGCATTGCAAAGAGAGAAATATGTGTTGGAAATATTACCACCATTTTCATATAGTAGCTAATATCCACGATCAGTGGTGATGCCACTCTCAGGGGCCAGAAACCCAGAAGACAGGAAGGCCTTCTCCCCGGAAGACATTGGAGAAGGCGTTCCATGTGAGTCATAATATAAAAGAAATTAATCACCAGTCCGCAACAATGCTGTGCTGCAGGTCCGAAAAGTGTTGTGGGGTCAGTCACGCTTTAAACAGGTAAAAAAATAGAGTTCGGACCGCGCATATCATCAAGGCCAGTATGCAAACAATTTTTCTTTCTTCCTTCTCCCTTTTGAAAGAGAACCGAGGGCTGCAAATACGCTATATATGGATATCCTGCAACTAATAAAAGTTAAGATAGTGTAAGTCCGTATGGTTAGGTGACCTGCACTGCACAGATTATACTTACACAGCACTATGTCAACCAAGGCATGTATATAATCCCTCCGTAGCTAGTTGTTCTTATTTTGACGGAGATCCACGTTCTCATGCAATACCGCAGGATCTACACACGGACTTAATTCAGATATACCCCAGGTGAATCTGCTGTTTTTTTCTTTCGATTTCTTTTCCTAGAGGTTTAAACACGCTCTTTAAAATTGGCATTTAAAAATCCCAGCGTCTTAAACTTTTGCCCGACCCGGGTTTCACTCCTTGAGCTTCGTCAGGGGCACCTTGACCTTTTTTTGGCCTGCGCACGGATCCGGCATTCCGGTATTTTGAATGCACTAATACATTCCTATGGAAAAAAATGCCGGATCCGGCATTCAGGCAAGTCTTCAGTTCTTTTGGCCGGAGATAAAACCGTAGCATGCTGCGGTTTTATCTTTTGCCTGTGCAGTCAAAATGACTGAACTGAAGACAACCTTATGCATCCTGAACGAATTACTCTCCATTCAGAATGCATGGGGATATGCATATGTTCTTTTCCAGCATTGAGCCTTTTTGACGGAACTCAGTGCCGGAAAAGAAAAATGCTAGTCTGAAAGTACCCTAATTCTGTATGTGCGCTTAAAAAGTTGCACTTGAAAGATGTTGCATTGAAAAGACGAAGGTCGGAAACACCTAAGGACTTAAATTTATACCACTCAATGTTCAGTCAGGTGTGAACAAAAGGGGAGGAGGCTACTTATGGCCTAATCAAGCGAGGACCAGATACAGGGGGAAATAGTCAATGTAAACAAATACTCAATAAACCCAGCAGGGAAAATGACATTAAAGTTCAATGCAGACTTACCATGGGAAGAGGAGGAAAGATGAGAGGAGAAGTTTAAAAACATATAAAAAAAGTAAAAAGAAAATTTAAAGCACCACCCTTTTCGCTAAATCAAAATACTTAAACAATTGTCACGGGGTTCCGAAGGTGCACTCGGTCCCCCATTGCCCGCAGAACTGTTGCTTAGCTTTTGGAATGAGGTTCTGTGTTTGACCTCATTCCCAGGGCGGCTTTACTAGCTGGGTGGCTCCCTGCTCCTAGTCTGCCTTGAGCGCCGAGCTGATCACTCGGTGCTCGACTGGTTGGTCTGTCGGTCATGTGATGCTGGCCACGTCACATGACCCTCACTCCCCACTATAAATACAGGCAGCCTGCTGGCTACAGGTTGCCTGTTAATTTCTAGGCTCCTGGCTATTTGTTGGACTACTGAATATTTACCTGATCCTGTTCCCTGACGATCCTCTGCCTGCTCCTCCTGTACTGCGCATACATCCTGGTATTGTGACCTCGGCTCCCACCTGACTACTCTCTTAGGACTCCTCGTGTACTTCGCTACTCTCCTGGTATTTGACCCCGGCTTCTCCTGACCATTCTTTGCTTAATCCGTTGTACCGCGTAGCTCTCTTGGTTCTGACCCGGTCCGTTCATGTTCCGTATTTTGTCTTGTCTGTCTTCCCTGCACATATCCTAAGTTAGGGATTGCCGTCCAGTTGTCCCCTGTCATCAGGACTCGTGAGGCAAGTAGGCAGGGCCAGGGGTGAGGGTGGAGCGCAGTGGTCACTACCCTTCCCCCTGTGTGTGTGTGGACGTGACCGTTACAACAATAATAAAAAAAATATATATATCAACATCATGTGCATTGCCATGTGCAAAAACACCCATACTATTAAAATATAAAAAAAGTATCCTTTAAGGAGAATGGCATAATTGAAAAAAAATGTAAAATGGCCGATTCAATGTTTTTTCATCACTTTACCTCCCAAGAAAATGAATAAAAATGATCAAAGAAGTTATCAAGAAGTCAAACACCCCCTAAAATGGTATTATCAAAAATTACAGATCGTCCCACTAAAAATGAGCCCCCAAACATCTCCATTTACATAACTATAAAAAAGTTATGGGGGTCAGAATATGGGGATGAAAAGAATAATTTTTTTTCGAACTTTTTTTTCTGTATTAAAATGCAGGTAAAACTATAAATATGTGGTATCATCGTAATCGTACTGATCTTGAGAATGAAGAGCAAAAGTCAGTTTTACAGCATAGTCAACGCTGTAAAAACAAAACCCATAAAACCGTGGCGGAATTGCTTTTTTTTCCCAAATTCCACCCATTTGAATTTTAAATGGTGCCATTAGAAATTACAACTTCTTTCGCAAAAAAAAAAATACTATTCTTATGTGGCTATATGAATGGAAAAATAAAAAAGTTATGGCTCCAGCAAGACAGGGAGGAAAAAACGGAAACGCAAAAATAGAAAATCGCTGCATCAGGAAGGGGTTAAACATACTGAAACTGCTTACATCTCTACCACCTTTTACATTGTTCCCATCAGATTATCTAAATACCAACCCTATTACGACAGCTAGAGAAAACTCAAAAATGCACATACACAAATCAAAAAGAACAAAACAATGTATAGGTTTCACATTTTTTAATAGAGCCTTTGTGTCACTAAGATATCTGACAGTAAAAGAGGCATATTTATCTCAGCAGACTAATCTGCTCCATGGTAACACATACAAAGCGCATACTGAGAAGCAGAGTTCATAGGGAGTAACAGGGGTGGAACAGAATTTGGGACTCAGCAACGTTACTGTAGTAGATAGTTCATTCTGCTTCTTTAGAGTAGGCTTGGCAATGAACTAAAAAAACGATTTCCTCGATAATTATTATGTATATTCCTTTTTGTAAATATATGGTAATTTGCCAAGTCATATAGATAGGTAGAGGTTCCAGAACTGAGATTCCACATGTTATATATTTATAGTAACTAGGACTAGAAGTCTGGAATGTTCTTTAAAGGGGTTGTCCAAGATAATTCAAAATCTCAAGCAACCTCTACAATGTCTTAAAAAATTATATACTCACCCATTTCTCAGATGCCGTCCTCTGCTGTGCTGTTCTAGCTCTCCTGCCGCTCTCTGTTTTCCAATTTCAGAGGTGACATGGCAGGTGACTGCTGCTGCCAATCACCGTCCGTAGCAGTCTACATATGAGGAGAATGATTGGCTGCAGAGTTGAGGTGCTGAAGCCAGGCACGTCACTGTACACGTCACATTATTAACTACAACGCTGAAAACAAACAGCAGCAGGAGTACCGGACCAGCGCCACAGAAAACGCCGCTAGAGGATAAGAGTATAATATTTTTTTTTTTCATTTTAAGACATTGTAGGGATTATCAGAGATTCTTACTTATCTTGGACTACCCTTTAAAGTCTAAGCTGGCTAAATTTGTCATAATTATCTGGAGGGTTATAGCAATTAGATGGCTTATTACACTAGGTTACTGCTTGAGAAATGCAGTGTTGCAGATTCTGAAAGTGAGCTCTTTTAGAAGAAAATGTGTTATAGTGGACGACAGACACATAATGTTCATGCCATTTTAGTAATTTTGCCACTCTGGAACAAAATTATCTTCAGTGTTACCCAGAGGCCTAACATAAAGCTCATGGACCCGATACAAAATCTGTAACCGGCCTCTGACTACTCTGTGCAGGGGCGGATTGGCAATATATTCTACCGGGGAAATTCCCGGTGGGCCTACTGCTTTTTTATGTGCAGTGGGCCAGTGGAGCACAGCTACAGCCAGCACCAATACACATCCTTGCTGTGCTGGCTGAGAACGATCCTGCCTGCTGTGTCTGAAACTTCTGGGGCCAAGTACGTGAGAAGGTATGGAGGGGGAGGAGGGGCCGTGTGTGCTGTACGCAAGCCGGCCCTTGGGGCTGACTATGGGGCTTGGCCGTGCAAGAAATCACATCGCAAGCCGCTGGCCCTGCCACTCCTAGTCAGCCTGACACTTCTATACACTGCATGATAATGAGATGGGGCTGCGGCGTACGTGATATTGGCTAAATCACACAGACATCGCAAGGCGCCAGCCCTGCTGTGCTCTCTCATTATTATAATCATAGTGAAGCAGGGCAGGCGCATGTCGCAATCCCATACTCTTATTATCATGGTACAGTATAAGTGACTGACAGGCTGGTTCAGGGCCCGCAATTTGCCACTGCCATGTGACAGATGAATAAGAAAAGGAGGGGTGTGGTAAAAAGGTAGAATAAAATAACATTTTTTATTAAAGTGAAAATAAAATATGGTATTATGAGAATATAAAAATGTAGACTGGATGCGGACCTGTTCATTTCAATGGGGCACAAGCGATGCAGACAGTAAACCGTGTCCGCATCTGTATGTCCATTTTGCAGACCAGCAAAAAATAAAAATGCCTTTTCTTGTCCGCAAAACGGACAAGAGTAAGACGTGTTCTATTTTTTAACATAGGGCCTAATATGCGGGACAGCAAAATGTGGAAAATACACGGCCAGTATACGAGTTTTGTGTTGTTTTTTTTAAGTTTCAATATGCAATAAGACTGACTTGTGCTCTTCATTCTCCAGGTCAGTACCATTACGGCAATACCACATTTATATAGTTTTTCTTGTGTTTTAATACAGAAAAAAAAAATATTATAAACCTTTTGAAAAAATTATTTTTTTCATTGCCATATTCTGACACCCATAACCTTTTTATGGTTATGTCTATGGAGCTGTGTGAGGGCTCATTTTTTAGTGGGGTGATCTATTTTATTGCAACCATTTTGGAGTCTCTGTGCCATTTATAATACTTCTAACATGGGTATCTTACCATGTGAGGCTCCTTTTTAAAAACAAGACCAAAAAAGAAAAGTTCAATCTTATTGAACACAACTGCAAATACAATGGTACTAAAAGGGTATTGGTTACTGTCACTTTAGGAGGCAGAATATATTTATTGATTACAATTAGAGATGAGCGAATTTTTCAAAAATTTGATTCTGCCGGTTCGCCGAAACGATTTGATCCGAATTTATTTGCGGCAAATCACGTTAAAAAAAGCTATTTCCGGGCTGCAGAGAGCCTGTATAGTGGTGTAGAAAACTGTGCCTTGCAGTAACACGCATAGGGAGTCTTCTGTGGTACTGAAATAATACTGTGAGTCTGTATGACATGCAGATGACAGGCATCACTCTTAGAATCACTGCACAATTCACTTATTTGGGCAGTTAAGGGGACAAAACTGACCAAATAACTAAAGTATGAACTCAGCCTTAGGGCTGTTTCACACGAGCGGATGCCGTACGTGACATCCGATGCGTGAATAAGAGCCAAGACCCGCTGAGGATAGCAGAAGCACGGAGCATTAACATGATCGATAATGCTCTGAGCCTCTCTGTGATCTTTTTATTACAAAATCACAGTGAGATATAGTTGTCACCGTGATTTTGTAGTAAAAAGGTCACAGAGAGGAACAGAGCATTATCAATCATGTTAATGCTCCGTGCTTCTGCTGTCCTCAGTGGGTCTTGGCTCTCATTCACGCAGCGGATGTCATGCACAGCATCCGCTCGTGTGAAACAGCCCTTACTGGTCGATGTTAGCGTCAAGAAGAAGCGCACTCCTTTTACACCGTCATCAGCTGATTCCACATAGATGTCTACAGAACCTGTTCTATTAAACGCTTATACAAGTAGAGCCCCCGACAGAGTGGAGAGGGTGTCAGCAGTAAGTTTGTGTTGACGTCACTGATTATTTTGCTCTTCCTCTGATCCGTCAGAACAATAACCCCCAAAAAACAGATCCTGTCTGTTGAGCATCCGCCTTCACTCGGTCAGCATTTGGTCAGTAATCCATCAGTATTGCTAATGCCAAAAAAAACAGGAGTAGATCCAAAACAGAGATGACACGTGAATGGAATATTTGCATGTCTTCTGTGTTTTGTACCCACTCCTGCTTTTGGCTACCAAATCATAAGCCAGTTCTGATGGGACCATACAGGCCTTACAGATGCTACACAGACAGGATCCGTCTCATTTTCCTTCCTTCTGACAGATCAGAAGAAGGGACAAATAAATGGTAATGTCATACAGGCCAAAAAGGCAAAATAGTGGCCCAGTCATGGAGTGGGGAGGGTGGCAGAACAGCTTGAGAAGTCCACAGATTGGCCCAGTGACATAGTGGTGAGGTGGAAGCAGCATGAGGAGACCACAGAGTGGCCCAGTGACATAGTGGTGAGGTGGCAGCAGCAGCAACATGAGGAGATCAAAGAGTGGCACAATGACAGAGTGTGGAGGTGGCAGCAGCAGCATGAGCAGGCCACAGAGTGGCAAGGTGACAGTGTTGAGGTAGCAGCAGCAGAATAAGGAGGCTACAGAGTGGCACAATGACATAGTGTTGAGGTAGCAGCAGCATGAGGAGGCCTGTAGCTGGCCAGCTAAGAACTGTCCTAGGTTGCTAATACGGTTGCTTACAGTTGCAAGAAAAAGTATGTGAACCCTTTGGAATTAGTCATAAAATGTGATCTGATCTTCATCTAAGTCACAACAATAGACAATCACAGTCTGCTTAAACTAATAACACACAAATAATTAAATGTTACCATGTTTTTATTGAACACACCATGTAAACATTCACAGTGCAGGTGGGAAAAGTATGTGAATCCCTAGACTAATGACATCTCCAAGAGCTAATTAGAGTGAGATGTCAGCCAACTGGAGTCCAAAAAATGAGATGAGATTGGAGGTGTTGGTTACAGCTGCCCTGCCCTATAAAAAACACACACCAGTTCTGGGTTTGCTTTTCACAAGAAGCATTACCTCATGTGAATGATGCATCGCACAAAAGAGCTCTTTGAAGACCTACAATTATGAATTGTTGACTTGCATAAAGCTGGTAAGGGTTATAAAAGTATCTCCAAAAGCCCTGCTGTTCATCAGTCTACGGTAAGACAAATTGTCTATAAATGAAGAAAGTTCAGCACTGCTGCTACTCTCCCTAGGAGTGTCCGTCCTGTAAAGATGACTGCAAGAGCATAGCGCAGACTGCTCAATGAGGTGAAGAAGAATCCTAGAGTGTCAGCTAAAGACTTACAAAAGTCTCTGGCATATGCTAACATCCCTGTTAGCAAATCTATGATACGTAAAACACTAAGCAAAAATGGATTTAGAAACATACATTTCATGGGAGGATACCACAGAGGAAGCCACTGCTGTCCAAAAAAAACCATTGTTGCACGTTTACAGTTTGCACAAGAGCACCTGGATGTTCCACAGCAGTACTGGCAAAATATTCTGTGGACAGATGAAACCAAAGTTGAGTTGTTTGGAAGAAACACACAACACTATGTGTGGAGAAAAAGAGGCACAGCACACCAACATCAAAACTTTATCCCAACTGTGAAATATGATGGTGGGGGCATCATAGTTTGGGGCTGCGTTGCTGCGTCAGGGCCTGGACGGATTGCTATCATCGAAGGAAAAATGAATTCCCAAGTTTATCAAGACATTTTGCAGGAGAACTTAAGGCCATCTGTCCACCAGCTAAAGCTCAACAGAATATGGGTGTTGCAACAGGACAACGACCCAAAGCATAGAAGTAAATCAACAACAGAATGGCTTAAACAGAAGAAAATACGCCTTCTGGAGTGGCCCAGTCAGAGTCCTGACCTCAACCCGATTAAGATGCTGTGGCATGACCTCAAGAAAGCGATTCACACCAGACATTCCAAGAATATTGCTGAACTGAAACAGTTCTGTAAAGAGGAATGGTCAAGAATTACTCCTGACCACAACGGGTCTGATCTGCAACTACAGGAAACGTTTGGTTGAAGTTATTGCTGCCAAAGGAGGTTCAACCAGTTATTAAATCCAAGGGTTCACATACTTTTTCCACCTACACTGTGAATGTTTACATGGTGTGTTCAATAAAAACATGGTAACATTTAATTCTTTGTGTGTTATTAGTTTAAGCAGACTGTGATTGTCCATTGTTGTGACTTAGATGAATATCAGATCACATTTTATGACCAATTTGTGCAGAAATCCATATCATTCCAAAGGGTTCACATACTTTTTCTTGCAACTGTATTTCCACCATTTTATGTTGAATGACAAGATTGAACAGTTAAACCACCATCTTATGCATGCAGCCATTTTGTGAATCTTTATGCAACACGTGTTTGTATCTGCTGTGGAGGTGGCAGTGTTATATATGAAGAAAAGTTTAAGTTAATAAAGAAGTTATTTCAAGCATTTGGTGTGCTCTTTAAACCTACGTTTCCATAAAACGGCACTAGAAGAATTACAGAGTAACAGACAGTCTGGTTGGACTAAAAAGATGTAGATATCGAATTCTTCTAATGCCACAGCGCAAAAGGCACTTCATAGTGCTGCACCTGACACAAGGCCACAGAGTGGCCCAGTGACAGTGTTGAGGTAGCAGCAGCATGAGGAGGCCACAGATTGGCACAATGACAGAGTGTGGAGGTGGAATCAGCAGCATGAGGAGGCCACAGAGTGACAAGGTGACATAGTATTAAGGTACCAGCAGCATGAGGAGACCACAGAGTGGCAAGGTTACATAGTGCGGAGGTGGCAGAAGCAGCATCAGGAGACCACAGAGTGACCTGGAGACAGTGTGGGGAGGAGGGTGGCAATAACAGTACCCGCTGATGATGGTGGGTGTAAGAAGGAGCACTTGGCATCAGATGTGTGGCATCAGGTGGGTGGCAAGCATCAGAATAATAGCTGAGGCAGGTAGCCAGTAGAAACTGGTCTGTTTTGTCAAGGTTTGGGTCAGGCTATGGCCCCCGCCGCACTAAGCACATGCTCTGATGCCACACTACTGGCTGGGCAGGACAGCTTTTCCAGAGCAAACTCGGTTAGTTGCGGCCACAAATCCAGTTTGGCTGGTGAAGAAAGCTGCTCATCAGCGACTCTAGAATCTGGCTGCTGCTGATGGAGCTGCTCCTGCCATCCCACCCCTCCCCAGCAGCCATGGCAGTGGAACGTGAGCGTAGAGGGCCCCCCTGGTCAGACCTGCGAGAGGATGGACGATGGCGCAGATAGGCAGCAGTCAACTGACTAAATAGGATGTCTCTATAGTAGATCAGTTTGTCCTCCCTCTCAGCTGGTGTAAAAAATTCCCCCATTTTAGACCGGTAGCGAGGGTCTAACATGGTGGAGAGCCAGTAATGCCTCTGCCGAATGGTGACAATTCGGCTGTCACTATGCAAGCAAGTGAGCATGCATCGGGCGATTTGCGCAAGTGACTCGGAGAGACTCCCTGCCTCCATCTCCACTGCATACTGCCATGGTGTGTCTGGGTCATCTGCCTCGTCTTCCTCATCTCCCTCTTGCTCCTCCGGCTTCTCCTGCTCCTCCTCTCCTGTCACCTGGGTAGAAAAACCACCCATTTTGCTACACATTGCTTGTGCTCCAATGTCCTCCTTCTCCAGTTCCGCCCCCACTGGGCTCATGTGGCCGTGAAATGAAGGCGCCACGTCTCCAGTCCCCTGACCAGCTAGATTTACCAGCATCTGTGTCCAGGATATCAGTGGAATTACGTTGTTCATCCCGTAGTCCTGGTGACTGACAAATAAAGTGGCCTCCTCAAATGGCCTTTCTCTGTTTGTACAGTCGGTCCGACATATGGAGGGTGGAATTCCAACGGGTGGAAACGTCACATACCAGCCTATGTTGGGGGACTCCATTCTGCCGCTGTAGGGTGTGCTTGGCGGTGTACGAGTGGCTGAAGTGCATGCAAAGTTTTCTGGCCATTTTTAGGATGTCTTGCAGATGGGTGGAAGACTTCAGGAAACGCTTGACAACAAGATTGAACACGTGCGCCATGCAGGGCACATGGCTCAGCCCTCCTTGATGCAGCGCCAACACCACGTTCTTCCCGTTGTCGGTCACCATGGTTTCTATTTTCTGTTGTCACAGAGAAAGTCATGATATGATTTCTTGATTAAGGACGGGGAGCGGTTCCTCCCCTGTGTGACTCTGTTCCCCCAAGAAAACTAGGTACAGAACAGCGTGACACCACCGTGCCCTGCACATGTGGGATGCTGGTGAAGCACTGTAAATTGTTCATGCAGTAGAGGCTGAGGACAAGGGGGAGGATGAGGAGTAGGACCAACGTCATGAGAACGTGGAGGCGGAAGCAACGTCACCTGGCCAAGTTGGTTTGGCTGGGCAGGAACCACATTTACCCAGTGGGATGTAAAGGACATGTATTGTCCTTGATCGTAGTTACAGGTTCACATGTTGGCGCTGCCGTGCACTTTGGCTGACACTGACAGGCTCAAGGACTGGCCTACCTTCTGTTCTACATATGTGTGCAGGGCTGGTACTGCCTTTTTGGCAAAGAAATGATGGCTTGAGACTCTCCACCTCGGCTTGGCACAAGTCATCAGTTCTCTGAAAGGTGCAGAGTCTACCACTTGGAAAGGGAGGGACTGCAGTACCAGCAACTTGGCCAGGAGCACGTTCAGCTTCTGTGCCATTGGATGAGTGCAGGCATACTGTTGTCTCTTGGCAATTGCCTCAGTGATCGATTGCTGACGGAATAACTGACTAGGAAGAGGAGGATCAGTGGCATCAGGACCAGCAGATGATGGGAAGGACAGAGAGCTCCCTTCGGCTGAGGTGGTGGAGCCATGACTGTCTGAAATCGGGTGAGTGCCACTGGGTAACGCAGCGATTGCTGAGCCAGGCTGGACCACCACATTGGAGCCACGGTTCTCCCAGGCCACTTTATGGTGACGCTGCATATGTTGATGCAGGGCCGTGGCACAAACATTGGCACCCTGGCCACACTTCATCTTCTGCCCACAGATTCGACAAATGGCCATGTTCACTTCCCCCGGCGGCTTAACAAAAAAACTGCCACACTGCCGAGTAGTTGATTTTACCCCCAACACTCCACACTGACTGACTGATACTGCCACTGCCTCTGTGAACCCCCAGCATCACCACTTTCCGTGCCGGTAGGCCCCTGCGAAGCGGGTGGTCTACCCCGGGCATGTTTGGCTACCGACCTCCCACTGCTGCCACCCTGCTGACTCCCGGCCACGCTACTGACTTGCTAGCCCCACCGCTGCCTCACGTGCAAGCTACCACCCTCTTCTCCCGATGATTATGAAGTCCATTTGTCACCTGGCTCCCAATTGTGATCACCTACATCATCATCAAGTACTGTCTGCACGTCACTGATGTCCTCCTCAATGATCTCTGAGCAAGGAGCCTGACCGTTCACAACACCAGTTCCCACACCACTCTCCTCATCACTACTTGCCCGCCTACCGGGTAAAGCGACGGTTGTCTCCTCTGGATCTTTGCTGGGCAGTGGCTGCTGACTGTCCTCTAGTAGCTCTTCCTTGCTGTATAGTGGAGCTGAGCCCACAGCATATAGTACTTCTCAGATTGAGGGAACAAAAGTACAGAGGCAGGTTGAGGACAGGTGAGGGCACAGGGCCTGCTCCCGGGCCATGCCAACTAAGGGTTGTGTCTGACAAACCCACCGACTCTTGGCTAGGGGTGTCTGATGTCACTTGGGACGAAGTCGAAGATCGAGTCAACCATTCAAGAACCGCTGGGTTGCTGGTCAAGACACGACCACTAGCTGATACTGGGAGCTCAGGCCTCTCAAAGTGACCCCTGCTGCCACTCCACCTTACTCTGCTGCGACCTGTGCCTGCGCCAGCAACATTTTGGCCTGTGCCCCTCCCTTGTGCAGGGCCTGTCACTTCTCTGTCTGACATACTGTTAGATAAAATAAGTAAATAAAAAGGAAATTAACCCTTTCATGACTAAGGGTCATTGATGCCCCAGTTGCCAGGGCAATATTTACTAATCTGACATGCGTCACTTTATGTGGTAATAGCTTTGGAACAATTTTATTTATCCAAGCCATTCTGAGACAGTTTTCTCGTGACATATTGTACTTCATGATGGTCATAAATTTGAGTCAATATATTTCACCTTTATTTATGAAAAAATCCCAAATTTACCCAAAATTTTTAGAAATTCACAATTTTCTAAATTTCAATTTCTCTGCTTCTAAAACAGAAAGTCATACCAAATAAACTATTTATTACTTAACATTCTCCATATGTCTACTTTATGTTGGCATCATTTTGGAAATGTCATTTTATTTTTTTAGGACGTTAGAAGGCTTAGAAGTTTAGAAGCAATTCTTAAAATTTTTAAGAAAATTTCCAAAACCCACTTTTTAAGGACCAGTTGAGTCTGAAGTCACTTTGTGGGGCTTACAAAGTAGAAACCCCCCATAAATGACCCCATTGTAGAAACTATGCCCCTCAAGTTACTCAAAACTGATTTTACAAACTTTGTTAACCCTTTAGGTGTTCCACAAGAATTAAAGGAAAATGGAGATGAAATTTCTAAATTTCACTTTTTTGGCAGATTTTCCATTTTATTACATTTTTTTCTTTAACACATTGAGGTTTAACAGCCAAACAAAACTCAATATTTATTACCCTGATTCTGCGGTTTACAGAAACACCCCACATGTGGTCGTAAACTGATGTGAGGGCGCACGGCAGGGCGCAGAAGGAAAGGAACACCGTATGGTTTTTGGAAGGCCGATTTTGCTGGACTGGTTTTAGATGCCATATCCCATTTAAAGCCCCACTAATGCACCCATACAGTAGAAACTCCTAAAAAGTGACCCTATTTTGGAAACTAGGGAATAAGGTGCCAGTTTTATTGGTACTATTTTGGGATACATATGATTTTTAATTGCTCTATATTATGTTTTCTGTGAGGCAAGGTAACTGAAAAATTGCTGTTTTGGCAGTTTTTTTTTTTTTTTTTACAAGATTAATCTGACAGGGTAGATCATGTGCTATTTTTATAGAGCAGGTTGTTACGGACGCAATGATATCAAATATGTCTACTTTCTTTGTTTGTTTCAGTTTTACATAATTAAGCATCTTTGAAAAAGAAATTATGTTTTTGTGTGTCCATTTTCTGAACGCCATATGTTTTTTATTTTTCTGCCGATCGTCTTGTGCAGGGGCTCGTTTTTGGCAGAAAGAGTTGAGGTTTTTATTGGTACAATTTTTGGGTACATAGGATTTTTTGATCATTCATTATTACACTTTATGAGGCAAGGTGACCAAAAAATTGGCTGTTTTGGAACAGTTTTTATTTATTTATTTTTACAGCGTTTATCTGAGGGGTTAGGTCGTGTGACAGTTTTATAAAGCAGATAGTTACGGACATGGCAATACCTAATATGTATACTTTTTCTTATTTATTTAAAGGGGTTGTCCGGGTTCAGAGCTGAACCCGGACATACCCTTATTTTCACCCAGACAGCCCCCCCCCGAGGCTAGCATCGGAGCATCTCATGCTCCGATGAGCTTCCTTGCCCTGCGCTAAATCGCGCAGGGCACGGGCTCTTTTGTTTTCAATAACACACTGCCAGGCGGTAACTTCCGCCCGGCAGTGTGTTCGGTGACGTCACCGGCTCTCAGGGGCGGGCTTTATCTCTGCCCTAGCCGTTTTACTGGCTAGGGCAGAGCAAAATCCCGCCCATCAGTGCCGGTGACGTCACCGGGGTTCCTGTCAGCACCATGGAGAGCCCCGGTACGTCACCGGAACTCCTAAAAATGCCTTTGCCCTGCGCAATTTAGCACAGGGCAAAGGAGAGCATCGGAGCATGAACTGCTCCGATGCTCATGTCAGGGGGGCTGCCTGGGTGAAAATGGAGGCATGACCGGGTTCAGCTCTGAACCCGGACAACCCCTTTAAGTTTTACACAATAATAGCATTTCTGAAACCCAAAAAATTATGTTTTAGTGTCTCCATAGTCTGAGAGCCATAGCTTTTTTATTTTTTGGGCGATTATCTTAAATAGGGTATCATTTTTTGCGGGATGAGGTGACTGTTTGATTGGTACTATTTTTGTGATGTAAGGTGAATTTTTTTTTTTTACGGTGTTCACCTAAGGGGTTAGGTCATGTGATATTTTTATCGAGCAGGTTATTACGGATGCGGCGATACCTAATATGTACACTTTTTTCATTTATTTCACTTTAACACAATAATAGCATATTTGAAATAAAAAAATTATGTTTTAGTGTCTCAATGTTCTAAGAACTATAGTTTTTTTATTTTTTGAGCGATTTTCTTATGTAAGGTCTCATTTTTTTGCGGGATGAGGTGACGGTTTTATTGGTACCATTTTGTTTGATATACACCTTTTTGATCGCTTGGTGTTGCACTTTTTGTGATGTAAGGTGACAAAAATGGCTGTTTTTATTTTATTTATTTTATGGTGTTTATCGGACAGGGTCTATCATATGATATATTTATAGAGACGGTCGTTACGGACGCGGTGATACCTAATATGTGTATTTATTTATTTTTTCATTTGTTATAGGAAAAGGCCATTTATTTTTTTAATTTACATTTTTATTTTTTTATTTTTACTTTTATTATTATTTTTTTTTTATCAAGTCCCTCTTGGATCTTGAAGATCCAGTGGGGCTGATGGCTGTACTATACTTTGAAATGCTCTTGCATTGCAAAGTATAATACTATCAGATGTCCTGTAGGTGGCAACACTGGACGATTTTGCAAAGCGTCCGGTTGCCATGGCAACTATCGGGCGCTGCCATCGCAGCGCGGCAGCCCCGATGGTTGAGAGAGGGAGCGTCATCTAAGGGGTTACAGCAGAATGTCAGCATAGAGCTGACACTCGCTGCTGATGGCGGCGGCTCAGAAATGGAGCTGTCGCCATCAAACACAGCAGGCGGACCGCACCGCATCGGGGCAGAGAGCAGGGGGCCGCGCTGGAAAGGGGGAGGGGGGAGGCCAGCATTGAGGGAGCACAAATAGGGGCAGGAGGAATGTTTGGGGCGGGGAGGGGGCGGACCGCATCAGGGGAATTGTTCATGAATATGGATGGGGGCAGGGGGAACTGCATCAGGGGCAGGCGGGGACAAGGGGGGGCTTGGAGGCGCACAGGAATGGGGCACAGATCGGGGGGCACGAGGACACTACCTGATTTCAGGCTCTTATCTGCAGAGCGCAGATCAGAGCCTTTAACAGGAATTTTTTCACTGCCGCGATCCGATTGGTTAGTCTGCATAGACTAACCAATCGGATTGATTGCCGGCAAGGGGCCACTCTGATTGGTCCTTTGCCGGCATTACTGCACTGTATGCTGTCCGTGACAGCAGCAGTAGCTTTAATCCAAGCGCTTTGCAGCGCTTGGATTAAAGAGCTGCCTGACGTCTATACACATGCTATCTGCATGGGGTATGTGCAAATAGCACGTATATAAACGGATTGCAGTCGGGAAGGGGTTAATATATGCCAAAAAGGGCTGTAATTTTCTCACTTCACCACACAACGGCTAATAAGCCCCTTTTTTCCATCTTTATAGCTTTATGAGGGCTTGTTTTTTTGCGGGACAAGTTGTCGTTTTTAATGGCACCATTTTGGAGTACACATAACTTTCTGATTAACTTCTATTAACTCTTTCTGGGTGGGAGATGGGAAAAACAGCAATACAGCCACTGTGTTTTTACATTATAAATTTTACGGTGTTTATTTTTCGGTATAAATAACATAATATCTATATTCTCTGGGTCAGTACGATTACAGTGATACCAAATACATATAGTTTTTTTTTACGTTTTACTACTTTTTTGCAATAAACCCCATTTTTTTTTAAAGAAATAAATGTTTTTGCATTGCCACTTCCCAAGACCTATAACTTTTTTATTTTTCTTTATATGGAGTTGGGTGAGGGCTTGATTTTTGGGGGATGGCTTGTATTTTTCATTCGCATCATTTTGGAGTAAATGGCGCTTTTTGATCGCTTGTTGTTATGTTTTTTCTGAGACAACTAAGAATAAACTAACAAATCTGTCTTTTTAATAATTTTTTATCGCTTTCACCTTAGGGGATAATTTACATAATATTTATGTAGTTTGGGTCGTTACGGATACGGCAATTCCAAACATACAGGGGAAAAAAAAAATTGCAAGACGCTGCCATTGAATAAGGGACGCAGGCGCACTGCGAGTGAGGGTGCCGGGCAAGTTATCCGGTGCACGCGCAGAAGGTACAAGTGAGTTCAATGTAGCAGGAGACCCTGGCATTGAACTCACTGTACCTTCTGCGCGTGCGCCGGATAACTTGCCCGGCACCCTCACTCGCAGTGCGCCCCTTATTCAATGCCAGCGTCTCCTGCTGCGCCTGCGTCGGCTCGGGAGGATCGGGGACTGTAAAAGCCGCCCAGCCAGTGAATAATAATGAGCTGGGCGGTGCTAGGAAGCGACAGTTGAGGCGCGGCTGGGCACAAAGGTACGAGTAAAAACGCCCCTTGGGCATAAAGAGATGTGAAAAACCGCCCCTTGGGCATAAAGGAAGGTGATTGACAGATGATTATAAAGTTGTTTTTACATGGTTTACAATGCAGACAGGGGGTACTCTTATGTGATTGTAATACACTTTAATAGACCTATGACTGCATAGTAATAACTAAATATGTTTATCGGGCCTGTCAGTGTCCCTTTAAGGCCTAGTTCACACGAATGTTTTTTTTGCGAGTGTACGGGCCGTTTTTTTTGTGTTCCGTATACGGTCCGTATACGGAACCATTCATTTCAATGGTTCTGCAAAAAAAACTGAATGTACTCCGTATGCATTCCGTTTCCGTATTTCTCTTTTTCTGTTCCGTTGAAAGATAGAACATGTCCTATTATTGCCCGCAAATCACGTTCCATGGCTCTATTCAAGTTAATGGGTCCGCAAAAAAAACTGAACACATACGGAAATGCATCCGTATCCGTTTTTGCTGAACCATCTATTGAAAATTTTATGCCTAGCCCTATTTTTTCTATGTAATTACTGTATACTGTATATGCCATATGGAAAAACGGAACGGAAAAACGGAACAGAAACGTAAGCACAACGGAAACACAAAACGGAACAACGGATCAGTGAAAAACGGACCGCAAAACACTGAAAAAGCCATACATTCGTGTGAACTAGGCCTAAGGCTGGTCTGGGGCCTACATCAGACCCCAGGCAACCTTCACACACGACGGCACCCCGCGATCGCATTTGTGGGGTGCCGATGGGAGACAGAGGGAGTCCGCTACCTCTGTCAGCACTTTACATGCGGCGGGCGCCATTACCCGCGGCATGTAAAGTGTTAAACAGCCCGGATCTGCACTCCTGCTGGTCCGGGCTGTTAGAGCAGGGCCGCGGCTCTCAAACAAAACAAAAAAATATTAAATTAACCCCTCTACCCCAGGCCAGTATTAACCTTTCTGACCAGGCCATTGTTAGCAAATCTGACGTGTCACTTTATGTGCTAATAACTTTGGAACGCTTTTACTTATCCAAGCCATTCTGAGACTGTTTTCTCGTGACACATTGCTCTTCTTGACAGTGGCTAATTTTCCCAAAATTTAACAAAAATTTTAAATAATTAGCAATTTTCTAAATTTCAATTTCTCTGCTTTTAATACAGATAGTGATACCTCATAAAATAGTTATTACCTTACATTTGCCATATGTCTACTTTATGTTGGCGTCATTTTGTAAATTTAATTAAAAACATTTTTGGATGTTAGATGGAGTACAATTTTAGATGCAATTTTTTAAATGTTTAAGAAAATTTCAAAACCTGCTTTTTAAAGGGCCAATTTAGTTATGAAGTCAGTTTGTGGGGCTTACATAATAGAAACCACCCATAAATGGCCCCATTTTAGAAATGACACCCCTCAAGTTATTCAAATATGATTTTACAGACTATGTTAAGTTAACCCTTTAGGTATTTCACAAATATTAAAGAAAAATAGAAGAGAAATTTCTAAATGTTACTTCTTTTTGCAGATTTTCCATTTTAATCCATTAAAATGGCAGCAAGGGTGAACAGCCTAACAAAACTCAATATTTATTACCCTGATTCTGCAATTTACAGAAACACCCCATATGTGGTTGTAAACTGTTGTATGAGCACACAGCAGGACCCAGAAGGAAAGGAGCAACACATGGATTTTGGAAGGCAGATTGCATTGGGATAATTTTAAGTTGCCATGTCGCATTTCAAAACCACCAATGCACCCCTACAGTAGAAACTCCCAAAAAGTAACCCCATTTTGGAAACTACTGGATAAGGTGACAGTCTTATTGGTACTATTTTGGGGTACATATGATTTTTTTATCGCTCAATATTATGCTTTTTTGAGGCAAGGTAACAAAAAATGGCTGTTCTCGCACGGCTTTTATTTTCTGCTTTTTACGGCGTTCACCTGATAGGATAGATCATGTGTTATTTTTAAAGAGCAGGTTGTCTATTTTTATTTTTTTGTTTGTTTTACATAATAAGCATTTTTGAAGAAAAAATATCATGTTTTTGAGTCTCTATTTTCTGAAAGCCTTAATTCTTTATTCTTCTGCTGATCGTCTTGTGAAGGGGCTTGTTTATTGCGGGAAGAGTTTTTTTTTTAAATAAAAAATCGCTTGAGGGAAAGGGGCACTTTTTTTTTACTTATTTTCACATTTAGTTTTTGTCTCAATACAGGGACTTCAACATTTCAGGGTCTGATCCCTGTTTCAATGTAGTTCAATACATACTGTATTGTACTACATTGAAACTGTCAGTTTCATACTGACAGTGTGCCTGTAAGACCCAGTCTGGGGGCTGGGTCTCACATGTTTCCAAATATGGCACATGCCGAGGCCATGGCAGCCATTGGTCCCCTGTCACCTCAGCGCAACAGGCTGATGGAAAGTCAGAGGAAGCCCCCTTCCTCTGCGATCCTCTTATATGCCACGGTCAGCGTTGATCGCAGCATATAAGGGGTTAATCTGCTGGCATAATCGCGGCATAATCTGCTGGCATTGGCTTTTACAGTGATGCCAATGGTTACAGCAGGGGGCCAGCTGTCAGTCACAGCCGGGCCCCCGCATTGATCTGGCATGCACAGCTCCTGTTCCCAACCAATCATCATGATGTACTTCTATGTCAATTTGTCGAAAGTCACTTCCTGCTATGACTTTGTAGTATGTCATATGTCGGGAAGGGGTTAAAAGAACACTGAACAATGTAAAAAACTATGTAGGTCAGGTCCCTGTTCATCAAGCAAAGACCACAAAACAGACTACTTTGCCTCACAGTCTCACAATAAACTCCCCAAATCTGACATCCAACATCTGGAACCATCCAACATCATCTGTTGGTAACTATACCTCAGAATCGAGTGGTCAAGACATTGTAATTTTGTTATCTAGGAAGAGGTTGCTGAGTTCGGTAGTGACTATGGCATCTAAATGGTTTACAGAGAGAGGCGAGCCCTCTCTGTGCCCCTTTGGGCACCCTGTGACACGACTGCAAGTCTGAGTGGTAGCCATGGCAACTGAAACAATAGACTCTGGAGTTGACATGTACAGAAACTCTACAAGTAGCAGGGTCTAAAAGACTAACTGTCAGTGTAATGCTAACAGCTTAAATACAATAAAACACAGATGTATTGTAATGCGGTAATGTATTTTACCAGAAATCAGAAGATTGTAAGTTCAAGTCCTCTAGTGGAACTGTTAAAAAAAAAAGTATATTTTCTGTTTGAAAAATAGAAAATAAAATCTTAAGTAAAAAGACACCCTTTTCCCCCTTATCTAATACTTTATAATTGCTATTGTTACATCTGCAAAGACTCTATCTTTAAAAGGATGAATGCTGTTAAACCCCCCCCAAAAAAACTTTAATGCTGGAATTCAGGGACGTCGCTAGGTCAAAACATCAAAAGGCACTGTGCTTGGACTGTGGGGGCACCAATTTAGCCTTCAACCCTGCACTGCTGGAGATGTGGAGAGGATAAAGGACCTTTGGAATATGGTCATGTGTGCACCACTGTCCTCAATCTGGACGAGTGGTAGTGCTTAGTATCAATGTAGTACTCTTTTTCTGTATACAATATAATTACTAAGAGCACTGCAGTGGACATTATACATACAGGGGGCATTGTACCTGGGGGGGGGGCAAAACAGGTAGTCATTATATCTACTGGGGTTCTATATGCGGACATTACTACCTGGGTGTCATAGTGGGCATTGTACTTACTGGGGGTGCTATATGGAGTATCATACATACCGGAGGCACTATACCTACTGGGGTCACTATAAGGGGTCATTACAACTGTTGGGGGCACTGCAGGGGCATTATACCGACTGGGGGCACTATTGGGGATTATAATAACTACTGGAGGCACTATGAGGGGCATTATATCTAATGAGAGCACTATAGGGTGTCATTATAACTACTGAGGGAACTACAGGGGGTATTATACCTACTGGGGACCCTGTAGAGGGAATTATAACTACTAGTGGAACTAGGGGGCATTATACCTACTAGGGGCAATACAGGACACCATTATATCTACCTGGGGCATTATATCTACTGGTGGTAATAGGAGGCATTATAACTACTGGAAGCACTATAAAGGAGCATTATAACTACTTTGGGTACTGAAGGGGGCATTCTAACATGAGTCAAGTAGCACGCTAGGAGCACATGTGTGAATTTTCTAAAAATTGCTGAATCAGGGAGATATATATATTGAGTTTTATTTCTCTTTTAACAGCAGGTGTGGATTAAAATGTGCAAAAACAAACAAAAAAAAACAAACATGTAAACGATTAACAAACTTCCAAACATTTTTAAGGATGCAGTTCTAAAATGGTGTGAAACCCATCAAACCCACTTTGGAACTAAACTGGTTCCTAAAAAAGGGAATGTGTCATCAGAAAATGCGTTTTAGACACCGGTCTTAATAAAGCCCTGCACTGGCAGTGGATCCGCCGCAGTTATATAGGGACACCAGCCTTTACATAACTTCTAAATGTACAACTAAGGCTACTTTCACACTTGCGGCAGAGAGATCCGGCAAGCAGTTCCGTCGCCGGAACTGCCTGCCGGATCAGGCAAAATGTATGCTAACTGATGGCATTAGTAAGACTGATCAGGATCCTGATCAGTCTTAAAAATGCCTGATCAGTCGAAAAAATGCATTGAAATGCCGGATCCGTCTTTCCGGTGTCATCCGGCAAAAACGGATCCGGCATTTATTTTTTCACCTTTTTTTCAGTCTGCGCATGCGCATACCGGAAGGACGGATCCGGCATTCCGGTATTCTGAATGCCGGATCCGACACTAATACATTCCTATGGGAAAAAATGCCTGATCCGGCATTCAGGCAAGTCTTCAGTTTTTTTAGCCGGAGATAAAACCGTAGCATGCTACGGTTTTCTCTTTTGCCTGATCAGTCAAAACGACTGAACTGAAGACATCCTGATGCAAACTGAATGGATTACTCTCCATTCAGAATGCATGGGGACATACCTGATCAGTTCTTTTCCGGTATAGAGCCCCTGTGACGGAACTCTATGCCGGAAAAGAACAACGCAAGTGTGAAAGTAGCCTAAAACAGGCGTAGAAATTGGTAAATGAGACGTGCCGGCTAGCCTCTCCCTTCCCTGCCACGCCCACGTTTTTAGACCTGCCGGGAACAGGAGGAGCAGATTGCGGCGCAAAGGACCTTTGCGCAGCAATCTGCACAAGAAATACACCAAATTTAGGCGTATTTCTGTTTAATTAATTACCCCCTTTGACTTTAACTTTAGAAATTAACTATTTGATAACTTGAGCAGTGAACCATACATAGTGCATGCACAGTGATCTGGAAAATAGTAAGAAATGAAAACTAATGGGGCAAAGGAATATTACAAAGTTGAAGAGTGTTTTTGCTATACGATGATTCAATTAATATCAGAGGTCCCCAATGTTTTGTATCTTGTGAGCCACATTCAACTTCGAGTGATGGTCAGGAACTACGTTAAAGGGAGTCTGTCACCTCCATATGGCCACATACAGTGCTTACATTGTCCTATCGCACACCTATACATGAATGTAATGGTAAATTCATATGCAAATGAGCACTCGTAAGTGCCCAGGGGCGGCGTTCACTGTGTTGAAGCCCAGGCTGCTCTGCCTTTTTTCATTGTTTCCCCGCCCCAGCCTCTGCCTATGCCCGCCCTCCTATTCACTTGCGTCATCCTTTGGTCTGGCCGAGATCCCGCGCCTGCGCACTGCCTCGCCGGGCCAGGGGGATGCGCACTACGATGCCCATTGTGTGAATGCCTGAAATTGTTTTGCCACAATGTTTCTTGCACCACAGACTCCCACCCCCTGCGTATGCGCTATAGAAAGTGGGCAAGTATGATAAACAGCCATTTTTATTGTTTGAGAGATTGGCCCGACCTTAGCATCCTCTGGTACTGTGATGGACCAAGCCAACCCTGGCAATAGATGTAGATGATAGAGGCCTTAATGATCATAATCAACTTCCTAATCAAACTGGTTGCTGACAGGTGTCACAGCAGAATAGTGCTCCATTTCAAGCGTTAAGAGGTACCATGGTTTCTTATTACATCCTAGGCTTAAGGCTGAATTTTTAATATATGACATTGGTGAGTAATTAGGGTTTGGTACATAAAGACTTACAGTATGTCCACACATTCATGCTTTTTGAAGTTATATTGGCAGTATCATGCAATTCAGTTGAAGTAGCCGATTCAGTTGAAGTTCTCAGACTGCGCAGGCGCAAACAGAAAGGAGATGTGCGTCTACACGAGATTTGAAGCGCCATCATGATGCTATTGAGGAGGTTAGACTAGGAGGTGGAAAAAAGAAGAGTAGGGGAGGAGGGCGACTGTTCTGATGGGCGCGGCTGGGCTCCATTCGGGATAAGTACAGCCCCTTGGACTCTTTTATTCCTCATTATAATAGGAGGTCAAAAGGAGCAAGACATAAAGATATATTTGGAAATCACAATAGGAGAGCTGCACTGCAAAGCGAAGGGTTCAGAACCGTCGCTGGTGGTGACAGACTCCCTTTAAGGTCATAGGACCTTTTTATTAAGGTGTACCTCTACTCTGAGCCTTTGATGATGTCTGTAGGACAATTTAGCTGAACAGTAAGTTAGGAAATCCCAATTACATGACTGCAGGCAGCTGAGCAAAATCCTTTGGGAGTTGCTGGGAGAAAATAAACCTTTGGACTTGTCATTCGTTAACTTCTCTGCAAACCATAAAAGGGAACGGCAGCGTTATCATCAGGCTCTGACTGGCTGGCCACACTGCAAAGAACACTGAACGGTCATATTCTCTAGTTTTATGTCAATAAATCATGAAAAGTTATATAGTGAGACAAGGATGGGAGAGGCGGCAGAGACAGCTTATATGGCCATAATGTGATATATATAGAAAGCAGGATAAAGGGGGGCACAGGTAGGTTATACATGATGATATATAGAGATATATATTCAGTTATGTTGCCATAATTAGGGTACGGCTACACGGCAATATGTGTTGCACGACACAAAAAGGTATGGCTACATGACGACATTTGTTGTGCAAGATGAATGTGGCATGACACAATATATAAAGTATTTTAATGGTGCCGCTATGCGAAATGCGAAAATGCTGCAACTGCGATCTGACTTGCATTGCAGTATGTCGCATAGCAGCACCATTGAAATATATTAAATGATGCACAACTTTCTTGTCATGAAAAAAATGTCGCCGGGTGGCCGTACCCTTAAGGTGGAGAGGGTGTGTGTAAATGGGGTGGGGCTTGCAAAAAGGAGTGTGCTATGTAAAAGTTGCTAAGTATGTAGTAAAGTTTCACCTTAGCTCAGGGCTGGTTTGCAGTAAACAATAGTGATGAGCGGCATAGGCAATATTCGTGTTTGCTATATTTCACATATTTTTTGCGCAATAAATGCAACTTCACATTTTTTCAGGTCTGAATAGATATTACTGATTGGTGCACTAAGTATTGTTGTGACATCACAGCACTATGTCTATAGCATGTATGTATGGTCAGCAGAGAAACAGTAATTCCTATAACAAAACCTAACACCCTGCACTTGAACCTATCAGCTACACTATATCACTATCTAATCTACACTGACTATCTGCCACTAACTATCTGTATTATATATGAACTAACTAACTATCTAATGTAATTGGATAAGGAATAGGATCCAGATGAAAGCACAGAGCACAGTAATGTCACTGCTCGCTCTCAGAACTGCAAAAAAAAGCAGAAAATGGCTGCCGGGGAGTTTCTTATATAGTAAAGGGGAAGGCAACTTTCCTATTGGTTGCTAGGGATGTTGCTAAGCTCTGACAAAGATATTGCAGTCTTCTCATTGGCCCACAAGCAAGAAGGGAGGTTACTGATGAAAAAAAAATCTAGAATATTCGCGATTACGAATATATAGCACTATATTCTACATCTTCGCAAATTCTCGAAGTACCAATATTCGCGATAAAAATTTGCAATTAGAATATTCTCGATCAACACTAGTAAACAATAATATTCCCATTCATTAAAGGGGTTGTCCAGGTTCAGGGCTGAACCCGAACATAAGCTCCCCTTCACTCCTTTAGCATGTAGGATAGGAGCATTGGAGCATTTCCTTGCTTCTAAAACTGCCCAAAGCAACGCTATACATCGCTCACTTGAGCTGGTGACGGCTGATGCTAGGTAGAAGTCTCCGCCTAGCATAGTGTTGCGAAGCCGGTATAACACCGGCTCACAACAAACAGGCCTTACCCTGCTTGATGCCATGCAAGGCAAGGGGAGCATCGGAGCAAGGAAGTCAAGGAATGAAGGGGAGGCTTATGTCTGGGTTCAGCCTGGAACCTGGCCAACCTCTTTAACAGCAAACAGAGATCTTGAAAATGGTGAAGAATTGAAATACACGGAGAGGAATTTATCATTCCCCCCTATGCCTTTTTTGGCGTTAGAAAAAAAAAAGAAAATTTGTAAATAATGACTGAAATCTATGGAATAGATTTCAGACTGGCACATGGACTGCCGGAGGAGGCATGTTATTTATGACTAGGTCTGCAACTCGTCCAATTACATGCCTCCTCCAGCAGTGCAGGTCCTATCAAGGTTGGGGTAGCACATGACGATCTTCATAAATCCGGGTCTAAGGATATTTCACATTTTTAGAACTTTTCTTTAGGCCTCATGCACACGACCGTTGTTGTGTTCCTTGTCCGTTGTTCCGTTTTCCGTGATTTTCTGCGGACCCATTGACTTTCAATGGGTCCGTTGAAAACTCGGTTAATGCACCGTTTTTCATCCGCGTCCGTGATCCGTGTTTCCAGTCCGTCAAAAAAATATGACCTGTCCTATTTTTTTCACGGACAACGGTTCGTGGACCCATTCAAGTCAATGGGTCCGTGAAAAAACACGGAGGCATACAAGATTGTCATCCGCGTCCGCGCGTCCGCGGACGTTTTTTTCCTATTATTTGCAAGGCAAACTTGACTTAGATTTTTTTTTCACTTTTCATGTCTGGTGATCCTCCAAAAATCAAGGAAGACACACGGAAACAAAAACGGAAACGGATCACGGAACAACGGAACCCCGTTTTGCGGACCGGAAAAAAATACTGTCGTGTGCATGAGGCCTTATACAGATATGATGTTAAAATAGTAACATAGGCCACCTATCAGTGTAGTCTCAATGTAAATATGGCCAGGTCTACACTGTAGAAAACCCATAACTCAATAGAAGTAACATGGTTATGTCTATGTGCCTATGACCAGATGTGGCCCTTGTAAAAGCACAACAGGCATGAATTTGCTGGGATTGTCTAGGATTTTCAGCCACAATCCTGGCAAACTTGGCTTGTCCTGCCTACAAAATAAATGGATGGAGTATGGGGGTTATGTAAACCTTTCCCAAAGGAGGGTGTTCCTGGCAGGGACAGGCCCAGAGGTGTGGCTTAAATGCCCTGAATTTACCAGCATTACTGAATGTTGGCAAGTATACACAATGTATGGACTGATTGCTCCCCAGCGACTTCATGGTGTGGTTTAAAGGGGCTTATTCTAGAGCATATCACTCCTGGCTATCAAAAAATACCCCACTCAGTAATAGTACCTCTTTGTGCTACACACACTTTGGCAGTGATTATGCTTCCTTTGTGCCCCCTTAGAGTAATGATACCCCCTTAGTGCCTCTTCACAGTAATTATGCCCTCTTTTTGCCTCTAACAGTGAGAACACCCTCTTTGTGCTTTCCCTACAGTTAGAATGTCCTCTTTGTTCCCGAACACAGTATTTATGTTTCCTCAGTTCCCCCTCACAGTAGTTATGCCCCCTAAGTGCCCCCCTCACTGTGGAGAGAGTACAGGCTGGGGAATAATGAAACAGGATGCTGTATCCAGAGCAGAATTGAGCGAATAACTCAAAGTTCGATTTGGGTTAGAATCTGCTGAATCAGTGTTCCAGTTGGCTTGACAATTTGTACATCAGAGGTCTACTAGAACATCTTTCTCTCTCTCTCTCTCTCTCATTTAGGATGACCAGAGGCTTTCAGGCTTGCAGTCCTCTGTTTGGGGCAAGACCTCAAAGGAAACTTGGGAGTCCTCTTTTTCTATGATGTGGTGCTCAGTCAGTACTCCGCGCGCACATTGCTGCCACAGCTCTCACGCTCAGTCAGTCACTAGAGCGATATCAAACTCTCTGACTGGTTGAGTGTGATGACTTGCACTGAGCCTTGACAGCAGTAAGTGAATAGCTTGCGTCATCACAGTCAGTCACAGAGTGGGATATCTCTTTTTCTATATAGAATGGATAGATCCTGGCTGGAAGAGAGGCAGAGTGGTCAGGTGACACATTTGGGGGGCAGATGGGGAGAAGACTGTTTGCCAATGGCACTTTGGGGAGTAGAGTAATATTATTTAGATGTCCAGAGTGGTGGCATTTAAAGAGGCAGAGTGGTGACACATGAGGGGGCATAGTGGTGCCATCGGTGGCATGTTGGAAACAAGAGAAATTGTCTTAAGGTAAATAGTGTCAAAGCACAATGTCGGATCCCTGTGAACCTCACCGAAGGATGTACAGAGATGACCAAAAATTGCTGTCCAATAGCAAACAGCACGAGAAAAGCAAGAGGGCATCAGGTTTGTTGACTAAAACAATCATTTATGTTGTAGATTTCTTGTTTTATTTGAGGACGCTGTTCCATAGATTATGGTTTCCATTCTTTGTGTTGTAGTATTATGCCTCTCTGTTTCGGTATGATGCCCTCTTTTGGGGGTGTGATGTCCTCCTTTTTTGAGCTATGAAAGTGGCCAACATACTCTCTCTCTCCAAAAGATGCCGAATCAAATCACCAAAAATTTAGATTTGACAAAATTTGGGTGGAATCCAATTAGTTTACAATTGATTAGCTCATCTTTAGCTTTGGCATGCTGTAGGTAAAAAGTTCTGCTCCCCAATAAACTACTATTCATTTGTTAGATACCTGTGGCACCATGTTTATTTGGTTATTCTATGGATGCATCAAATATTACTACGGCACCCATGCCAGAGGCTACTGCACTGATCTAATAAAGCTAGATGAGAGACGTTTTATATACATGTATATTATAACATTTTATGATTTTCTATTCATAAAACAACTAAATGAAAACATAAAAATGGGAATAACCCTTTATAGATAAAGATTACAGTATGGGGACATCCATGAAAACTTCTTTGCTGCCCACAGCAACCATTCACAGAGAAGGTTTCTTTTTTTTTTTGTAGTCATCCTCTTGAAAAATGAAACCTCTTCTGTCAATGGTTGATGTGAGCAACAAAGACTGTTTTGTTAGCGTTCATGAATCTCTGCCTCTGTGTTCAGTGGAGAAATCAGAGATCACGGGAGCATGGCCAAAGAGAAATAATGTCTGGCCGTATTCCACAGAGGGGAGAATTTCCATATAGGGATCCAGTACTTCCTGTATCACACTGCTCGGTCCATTGCTTCATATCCTAGACCTAGAACACAGTACAACACAGAGGTATAGCCCACATTTCTTTAGCCAACACCAGGCAGATATGTAAATGATTACATATCTGTAGTGTACATATCGGCAGTTGCGATGACAGGGGTGGTCCAGCGAATATTTTCATTTTTTATCCCTCAGGGCCGCACCGCCAATCACCACAGGCGGCGCGCCCCTGGTTCTGGTTGGCGGCGGCGGGGGGGACAGTAGGAGATTAGTACTTCCATTGTGGAAGCGCTCATCTCCATATTCATTTGTATCGCCGTCCTCAGGACAGCGATACAGTTGGCTGTTCTGTGGCGGGGCAAGGGAGGGAGAGGCGTCTGCCTTCCCTGTTCTTCTGATATGCCGCAGGCACTGATGCCTGCTGCCTATCAGAGGCCGGCTCAGGCGGCGCGATGACGTCATTATCATCGTGCCGCCTGAGCCGGGAAGCACACAGCAGGGGACACAGGCCAGAAGAGGCCTGCATCGCATCACTGCTGATGAAGGTAAGTATTAGTGTGTTTTTTTTTTTTTTGGGGCGGGGGGGAGCTGGCACTATGTGGGCATCTGTAATTTTTTACAGCCCCACCACCCTGAGCTGGTGGGGGTGGCACTCTGGGGGCATTTATTTCTTGCCCATTTTTGGGGGGCACTATGGGGGCATTTATTTCTTGCCCATTTTGGGGGGGCACTATGGGGGCATTTCTTACTGGCACATTATGGGCGGGGGCACCATGGGGGAGAGGAGCACTATGGGGGCATCTGGGGACTCTAAAGGGGCTTTTTTTATTGGCACATTATAGGGGGCACTGATCTGAGAATTGTCCCACGGAGGCATCAGTAGGAACAAGTGTGACTTCACACGCTTCCCGTGCACACAGCGGCTCCTGGGCGCGTGTCTGCCACCGGCCAGGGCGGCACGTGAAGTAGCATTTGAGCTGAAGATCACAACATCCCGTAACAAGCTCCTGGCGCATGCCTGCATAGAGGAATATGGAACTGCAACATTGTAAGGTAGGAAAGTTATGCGATTGTACATGCGAACGGAAAGGAACTTGTGAGGAAGTAATATACACTGCCTGAATGAACTAATAAGAGCCTGCGCGGATATACCATTAATACGCACAAATTATGCCATTTATCTTATTAAATGCCCTTGTGGTCTTGGATACGTGGGCCAGACCATCTAAAAAGTCAAGGAACGTATTTGTCAGCACAAATCAAACATTCAGACCAAAAAAGCAGATGCCCCATTAGTTGAACATTTCATCACACACAAACACGCCATAAGCCAACTACAGTTTCAGGTGATTGAATGGATTCCCCCCCCCTAAGAAGAGGGGGTGATCATCAAATGATGTTACGGGAGAGAGAGATGGCGTGGATTTGACTCCTGAGTACTTTGCAACCCATTGGACTCAATAGAGATTACTTTTTGGATGAATAGTGTTGCAATTTTCCCCTATGAGATATTCTAATGTATGTCACTCTCTTTCATTTTTAGGACCGGAGGCGTCCAGTAGCGGGTGGAGACATCTGCCAAGCACGTCCCATGGTCCATTTGTTCATTGTACCATGTACCCTATCCAATCGTACCTCATAGCAACATATGGTACCTCTTCTCTACTGCTATAATGTTATAAAGCCTCTTAAATAAACTAACCTATATAACTCATATATTTGATGTGCTCGTGCTCATTGAGATTTGGATACCCCTATTTGATGTTATATCCCCCCCTCTAATCTCTTCCTTTCCTTATGGCCCATTGACACAGTCCGGCTCATTATCAGTATATCTGGGACCACGCTTTCACCTAGAGAATTGCCTAGTTATTAGCCCAGTTTTACTTTGCCATTTAGTAACTTTGTATTAAGATTACCTACTATAATCAGGCATTTGCTGGCGCCCACAGTTTTGCCCACACCTTAGATGGCCACCGGCTCTTGGTCCTGTGTTCTGCGCATGCGCACCCACGTGACGCTCCCGTCACGCATCAGAAAAGTGCTCGCGCCTCAGGAGCACTGCCCCTGCCTCCCATACCTCACTCTACGGATACCCCCGCCCACATGGTTTGGCGGGTGACCCACGGCCACAAATCAGGTACCTTTTACCTGTATTTAACATGGCGCCCTGCACTACAGTTCAGCGCCGGCTGCATCCCTAATGTGGTCACGATACTGATGAGTTTGAGCTTCACTGCATCCAGCTCCTGCCCTACGGGGCCTGATTTCACCCTATCCTCTTCTCCCCATTTACCTTATATCTGTCCTTATCACCCACTATTGTCCTTTGCTGTTTCTCCCTTTGCCTATAAGGTTATTATGTTTCAGCCTACATCAGCTACACTGTGTCTAGTATTTTCTACTCAGCTCTGATCACATTCATAATGACTCTAGTCACAATCATTATGGATTTGATTTGACCATGTATGGAGTATATGTATCTTTTATCACACCTATCTCCGCCATCTATATGGACTGTCTGTTGGGTATTGATAACCACATGTTATCAATTTCAGCTGTATATCAATTATGTCGTTTGTGTACAATCATGTTAAAAAAATCATGTTCAAAAAATCATGTTTAAATATTGTTTTCAACACACGAATCATGTATTACTTAGATCTGTAAATTATTTTTGTATGAAATGCTAGTGCACTCACTATATATTTTTTTCATTTTACTTTTTTTAATTTTTTTTCATTTTCATTTTCTAATTTTTGTTATCAGCCTGATGAAGGGCTTATGTTAGCCCGAAACGTTGCTTCTTGTGTACCACTGTGCCCGGCTGAAATGAAATAAAATTCATTGAGCATCATAACTGTTGTTGGAGTGCTGTCTAAATTTATACGACATATACAGTTCTTGTGGTGGAGCTAAGAACAAAACCCGGACGTTCACCCAATTTTGCCAGGTCAAGAAAGAGTGCAGTGGTCAAACAAATTTGAAACTATAGAAGACAAACCAAACATTGCACATACCCCCAGGTCTGGAGCACTGCTCCATCTTATGGACAGGACAGAAGATTTGCCTAAGAAGGGGGTATGGCTTATGAAATATAACAAACTGCACTAAGTATTAACAACGGCTTTGTAAGTACGTGCCATATAGTCATCTTACCTACACATTGGTCACAGGTAGCCAGAAAGTGGTCAACTCCTTTAAGGAAAGTCTGCAAAAACTGGACAGTTTTTTTCTGCCGTCCATAGTATCAGCATGAAAAAACATATATATTTTTTTTTTTTTGCACAATGCAAATCAGGGTCCTAGGCTAATGGTATAAAATATACAGCCAGCTAATATCAGAAAGTGCTATGGGGCTCTGTTAAATTTGGTAAATGTAACTGTGTGTAGTCCAGAAATGTTTGATGGCAGACATGTGCAGGCCACAAATGTTCTGTTGCAACCAACTGATCTTATTTAGGACAACAGCACAACTCCAAGTGTAAAGTATCTGCTCTACTGAAATATCAACTCAACAGCCATACTCTAGGTACTGTATTAATAAAGGGATTAGCCACCTTTTTTTTGGGGGGGGGGGGGAACCACCCTTCTGGCCAGACTTACAAAAAGGAAATATGCTTACCTGCATCCCGCTGCTGGGACCCTGCTCCTTTGCTCCCTATCCTCAGCTCCCTCACTTGGGTCCCCCCTGTCAATAGCCACAGCTGTGGCCTCTTCCCCTTGCATTGGTTCAATTGGTCATGTGATGCATGGGGGGGGGGCAGGTCACCTTTGAGGCCAGTGATTGGCATTAGCGGTGTCAAAGAAGATCTTTACAGTAGGGGACTTGAGTGAGGCAGATAAGGATGGGGAGAGAATGAGCAGGACCCAATGAAGAATAGATAAGTAGGCTTCCCTTTTGCAGGTCTGGCCAGGAGGGGAGTTTGCTAAAAAAAACTCCCAAAAGGTGGCCAACTCCTTTAAGGAGCTACTGTTCAATGATCCAAGAATAAGACTGGGAGTTAATGATTGCATATGGTTGCAATTTTTTCAAAGGATATTATTTGGGGCAAACTAGAAGAGCTACCCCCTATATACCATCAAGGAGTCTGTACTCTAGAACACAAAAAAGTTATATCAGTGCCAGCCATAGGGTGTGTTAACCTCATTGCTCACAAAAGTTCATTGTGACCAGCAATAACATCAGTCCGCACCTAAACCACAGCAGCTAAAATTTCTATTATTTCAATTTCAACATTGCTACATGAGCTTTTCTACTGCAGTATGGTAGGAGAACCAAAAGAGGATTATTATCTAAATGTTCCATGGTCCCCTTAAGTTAAACTGATAAATAGGTGTGCAGGCCCTCCAAGTGTGTCAATGCTGTTTATAGAGAGTTCCAGTGGACAAACAGCAGAAAAAATAAAGCAGCCATTACTACCAATGCAGTCCTGAAAAGCACCATCATTCCTACTAATATAACTAAATCAGGTAAATGCTAATGGAACCTTTTGGAGATGAAAGTCCTGTAAATAACCACCGTCTTAATACTTAAAGGGGTATTCCCACCTCTGGGACCTACACCTATACTTAGAACGAACCCTGCAAAATACCGGAGCGCTGGCTTGGCTAATGCCGTAGGCAACACAGAAGTGAATAGAGCAGTGGCCGCGCTTGTGCAGTGCGCTTCCCATTCATTTCAATGGGACTTCCGAAAATTTTCAGCAGTCCCATAGAAATTAATGAAAGGGCGGCTACACATGCGTGGCGTGACTCCGTTCTAAGTATGGGTGCAACATCTTGACAATATGCCCCAAATGTCCAAGATGAGAATACCCCTTTAAGTCTGTCTCAGTTCCATCTCATTCAGTGAGAGCATGCTATGTGTGCTCTTCTCATTCTAGTGATTGGCCGGGGTCTCAGCGCTGTGACCCCAGCTGATCAGAACCTTTTATATATTGCTATGACATAGGAAAAGTTTTCCCAAACTACAGTGCCACTTTAAGAAGCCTATGCTGATAAGTTGTTTTTGCCTGCATCTAATATTATGAAACAGCCTGGCTGAAGGCTCAAGACCATTAACATAAGACATGCAACTAATTCCTAGATTAATCTGCACCTATGTGTCACTCCAGGAGGCAGAAGTAATAATTGCAGCCTAAATGCCCTCTTCTCCGAGCATACGAAATTCACAGATATTTATGAAGTTTGCAGAAGATACATAAATCAGTCAGTGAGAGATGCTGAGAGGCAGGAGTTTCCAGTATATGTAGTAAAGACCAACTTGCTTTGTACACTAACATCTCTTTTCCAGAATCATCAATATTATGTTTCATTCAGATTAATTAGCACCTATTTTCATGCACATACAAAGGGTAGTGATTGGGAACTAACCGTCTGTTTCCAATCATTGCCTGCTTGTTCAGCTGCCTTAACATGCAGCAACCATCGTCTCTATATGGAGATAAGCAATCATTATTACGATCATTCATCCCTGTAGCGATTTAATGTTTGTCAGTAGTGTTGAGCGAACAGTTCGAGCATAGTTCGGGTCCGTACCGAATTTTGGGGTGTTCGTGACACGGACCCGAACCCGAACTTTTTCGTAAAAGTTCGGGTTCGGGTTCGTCGTTCGGCATGTATTTTGGCGCATTTTGAAAGGCTGCAAAGCAGCCAATCAACATGCATCATACTACTTGCCCTAAGATGCCATCGCAGCCATGCCTACTATTGGCAAGGCTGTGATTGGCCAAGTGCAGCATGTGACTCAGCCTCTTTATAAGCTTGTGCGCACGTCGGGACGTGCTCACTCCCGATGTGAATAGAACAGGGATAGACGCAGCTGATGCTAGGGCGAGAATAGGCAGGGATAATTGAATAACTGGAAGCAAATTTCTCTCCTCCACCTGTGATTCATCTGAACAACTGCAGCTGAGCTGCTTTTTTGATAGGGATTGGCTATTTTTAGAGTGGCCAGAGTGATTTTTCCATCCACATGTACCTGGGCTGACCGCCGGCCGCCATTTTGCGACTTGTAGTGCTGCAGCAGAAGCTGCCACAGTGTGCATTCCAAAGCTCCAAACAAGTCAGACATCTACACCTGGGATTCAGACCAATAGCGATTTAGCAGCACAGTCCAAGGCTATTTTTTTTAAAGGTTGTGCAGACCATTTTGTGGCACATGTTACTGGGCTGATAGGCGGCGGCCATCTTGGGACTAGTGCTGCAGCACAATCTCTCCCAACGTCCATTAATCACTTGTAATAGTGGTCTGTGCCATAGAAATCCTACATCAGGGACTTGGGTGTGCTTGTGTCACCCCTACTAATACCAGTCCACCTGTAATCCATACAGTGAAAAGCCATAAAGTATTCCAGTGAGGGAATTTTTTTTTTATTTAAAAAAGGCCAAGTTAGTTTATCTGGCGTTCAATATACTAGATACAGTTAGGCCTGCGTTTCATACATCTGGAATTAGCAAACTAATGTGCTGGGGTTGGGAAAACATATATGTACCCATACTAGAATCTGTCAAAGAAAGCGGTACTCACATATAACAGTCATTCCATCTGTAATCCATACAGTCAAAAGACTGAAAGTATTCCAGTGAGGGAATTTTTTTTATTTAAAAAAGGCCAAGTTAGTTTATCTGGTGTTCAATATACTAGATACAGTTAGGCCTGCGTTTCATACATCTGGAATTAGCAAACTAATGTGCTGGGGTTGGGAAAACATATATGTACCCATACTAGAATCTGTCAAAGAAAGCGGTACTCACATATAACAGTCATTCCATCTGTAATCCATACAGTCAAAAGACTGAAAGTATTCCAGTGAGGGGATTTTTTTTATTTAAAAAAGGCCAAGTTAGTTTATCTGGCGTTCAATATACTAGATACAGTTAGGCCTGCGTTTCATACATCTGGAATTAGCAAACTAATGTGCTGGGGTTGGGAAAACATATATGTACCCATACTAGAATCTGTCAAAGAAAGCGGTACTCACATATAACAGTCATTCCATCTGTAATCCATACAGTCAAAAGACTGAAAGTATTCCAGTGAGGGGATTTTTTTTATTTAAAAAAGGCCAAGTTAGTTTATCTGGCGTTCAATATACTAGATACAGTTAGGCCTGCGTTTCATACATCTGGAATTAGCAAACTAATGTGCTGGGGTTGGGAAAACATATATGTACCCATACTAGAATCTGTCAAAGAAAGCGGTACTCACATATAACAGTCATTCCATCTGTAATCCATACAGTCAAAAGACTGAAAGTATTCCAGTGAGGGGATTTTGCTTATAAAAAATAATATATTTCATTGTGGTGCGAGTTGAATCGCAACAATGAAGAAAAATACTATTAAGGGACGAGGATGCGGTCGTGGTGGTGTCCGTGGAGCCTCTGTTGCTGGTAGAGGACGTGGCCGTTCGGCCCCAGGGGCACACAGTAGGGAACGAACTCCCTCAACTAGCCGGCAGAATGTACCGCAATATCTCGTGGGGCCCAATGCCGCTCTTAGGATGGTAAGGCCTGAGCAGGTACAGGCATTAATCGATTGGGTGGCCGACAGTGCTTCCAGCACGTTCACCACATGGTCTTCCACCCAGTCTTCTGCGGAAAGCGCACAGGTGGCACCTGAAAACCAAGCCCATCAGTCTGTCACATCACCCCCAAGCATATCAGGGAAACGGTCTGAGCCACAAGTTATGCAGCAGTCTCTTCTTCTGTTTGAAGACTCTGCTTCCAGGGTTTCCCAGGGGCGTCCACCTAGCCCTTCCCCAGTGGAGGAAGACATACCATGCACTGACGCACAACCACTTATGTCTCCAGATGAAGAGGACATGGGAATACCACCACAGCAGAGTCACCGACTCTCTGATGATGACGAAACACAGGCGCCCACTGCCGCGTCTTTTTGCAGTGTGCAGACTGAACAGGAGGAGGTCAGGGAGGGAGACTGGGTGGAAGACGATGCAGAGGACGATGAGGTCTTAGACCCCACATGGACTGAAGGTCGTGGCGATGACTTTCACAGTTCAGAGGAAGAGGTAGTGGTGAGACCGAGACAACAGCGAAGCCAAAGAGGGAGCAGGGGGCCAAAGCAGACGAGCCGCCGCCCCCAGAGTTCGCCTGCTACTGGACATCGCCAACAGGGACCCAGCCCCACAAAGGCAGCTTCAAAGAGTTCCCTGGCATGGCACTTCTTTAAACAATGTCCTACCGACAAGACCCGAGTGACTTGCACGCTCTGCCATCAGAGCCTGAGGCGAGGCATTAACGTTCTGAACCTCAGCACAACCTGCATGACCAGGCATCTACATGCAAAGCATGAACTGCAGTGGGGTACACACCTTAAAAACCAGGCACTCGCTGAGGCTCCCCCTGCTCCCTCTACCGCTGCTGCCTCGGCTTCCGCCTCGAGAGGAATGTTGCCACCTGCCGAGCAGCAAACAGAGGATGTGCCACCGCCACCACCACCACCGCCACCGTCAACTAGCGTCTCCACTATATCACACAGCAGCGTTCAGCTCTCAATATCTCAAACCTTAGAGAGGAAGCGCAAATTCCCCCCGAGTCACCCTCGAGCCCTTGGCCTGAACGCCAGCATTTCTAAACTGCTGGCCTTTGAAATGCTGTCATTCCGGCTGGTGGACACAGACAGCTTCAAACAGCTGATGGCCATGGCTGTCCCGCAGTATGTGGTTCCCAGCCGCCACTACTTCTCCAAGACAGCCGTGCCTTCCCTGCACATGCAAGTGTCCGATAAAATCAAGTGTGCACTGCGCAACGCCATTTGTGGCAAGGTCCAACTAACCACAGATACGTGGACCAGTAAGCACGGCCAGGGACGCTATATCTCACTAACTGCACACTGGATGAATGTAGTGGCGGCTGGGCCCCCGGCGGACAGTTCCTTGGCGCACGTCCTTCCGCCCCCTAGGATCGCAGGGCATCATTCTCTGCCTCCTGTAGCCTCCTCCTCCTACTCGGCTTCCTCCTCCACTGCTTCCACCAGCTCATCCGGTCAGCCACACACCTTCACCACCAACTTCAGCACAGCCCGGGGTAAACGTCAGCAGGCCATTCTGAAACTCATATGTTTGGGGGACAGGCCCCACAGCGCAAAGGAGTTGTGGCGGGGTATTGAACAACAGACCGACGAGTGGTTTCTGCCGGTGGGCCTCAAGCCAGGCCTGGTGGTATGCGATAATGGGCGAAATCTCGTGGCAGCTCTGGGACTAGCCGGTTTGACGCACATCCCTTGCCTGGCGCATGTGCTGAACTTGGTGGTGCAGAGGTTCATTCACCACTACCCCAACATGTCAGAGCTGCTGCATAAAGTGCGGGCCGTCTGTGCGCGCTTCCGCCGTTCACATCCTGCCGCTGCTCGCCTGTCTGCGCTACAGCGGAACTTCGGCCTTCCCGCTCACCGCCTCATATGCGACGTGCCCACCCGGTGGAACTCCACCTTGCACATGCTGGAGAGACTGTGCGAGCAGCAGCAGGCCATAGTGGAGTTTCAGCTGCAGCACACTCGCGTCAGTCGTACTGCCGAACAGCACCACTTCACCACCAATGATTGGGCCTCCATGCGAGACCTGTGTGCCCTGCTGCGCTGTTTCGAGTACTCCACCAACATGGCCAGTGGCGATGACACTGTTATCAGCGTTACAATACCACTTCTATGTCTCCTTGAGAAAACACTTAGGGCAATGATGTTAGAGGAGGTGGCCCAGGTGGAGGAGGAGGAGGAGGATGAGGGCTCGTTTCTAACACTTTCGGGCCAGTCTGTTCGAAGTGGCTCAGAGGGAGGTTTGTTTAAGCAGCAGAGGACAGGTTCACAAGTCGCCAGCCAAGGCACTGTACTGGAGGACGAGGAGGATGAGGAGGAGGAGGTGGAGGGGGACGAGGATGACGCAAGTTCACAGCGGGGTGGCAGCCCAGGCCCATCACTGGTGCGTGGCTGGGGGGATACGGTGGACGATGACGATACGCCTCCCACAGAGGACAGCTTGTCCTTACCCATGGGTAGCCTGGCCCACATGAGCGAATATATGCTCCAATGCCTGCGCAACGACAGCAGAGTTGCCCACGTTTTAACGTGTGCAGACTACTGGGTGGCCACCCTGCTGGATCCCCGGTATAAAGACAATGTGCCCACTTTAATTCCTGAACTGGAGCACGACCGTAAGATGCGCGAGTACAAGCGCACGCTGATAGAGGCGCTCTTGAGAGCATTCCCACATGTCACAGGGGAACAGGTGGAAGGTGAAGGCAGAGGAGTGGCAAGAGGTCGCCAACGCAGCTGTGTCACGGCCAGCTCATCTGAGGGCAGGGTTAGCATGGCAGAAATGTGGAAAAGTTTTGTCTCCACGCCACAGCTATCTGCACCGACACCTGATACGGAACGTGTTAGCAGGAGGCAGCATTTCACTAACATGGTTGAACAGTATGTCTGCACACCCCTCCACATCCTGACGGATGGTTCGGCCCCATTCAACTACTGGGTTTCGAAATTGTCCACGTGGCCAGAGTTAGCATGTTATGCCTTGGAGGTGCTTTCCTGCCCGGCGGCCAGCGTTTTATCTGAACGCGTATTCAGCACGGCAGGGGGCGTCATTACTGACAAGCGCAGCCGCCTGTCCACAGCCAACGTGGACAAGCTGACCTTCATAAAGATGAACCAGGCATGGATCCCACAGGACCTGTCCCTCCCTTGTGCAGAGTAGTCCTTATTAACTGCCTAAAACATGTCTTGTTGTGCTACGGGCCACTTCTTTATTTGATACAAATTTTATGAAACCCACAGTTGAATGAAACTCTTCTCTGTCTGGGCGCCGGGGCCTAACCAGATGAAAGTGGCCGGTTAAACTAACGGGTGACATGAAGCCATAACCTCTGCCATGCTACCTCTGTCTTCTGTCTGGGTGCTGAGGCCTAAGTCAAATAAAGCGGTCTTCTGCTGTGCTGGGGGATATGAAGCTAATCTCTGACCTCTCTCCTCTGTCTGGGTCCAAAGGCCTAAATCACTGAAAGAGGCCTTCTCCTGTGGTGTGTGATATGATGCCAGAATATGTGTTGTGGGGCCTCTCTCCTCTTCCTGGGTGCAGGGGTCAAATAAACTAAATTGTGGCCTACTCCTGTGGTGGTTGATATGATGCCTGATTCTCTGATGTGGAACCTCTCTCCTCTGTTTGGGTGAAGGGGTCAAAGTAACTAAATGGTGGCTTCTCCTGTGGTGGCTGATATGATGCCAGAATATGTGCTGTGGTGCCTCTCTCCTCTTCCTGGGTGCGGGGGTCAAAGTAACTCAATGGTGGCTTCTCCTGTGGTGGCTGTTATGATGCCAGAATATGTGCTGTGGTGCCTCTCTCCTCTTCCTGGGTGCGGGGGTCAAAGTAACTCAATGGTGGCTTCTCCTGTGGTGGCTGATATGATGCCAGAATATGTGCTGTGGTGCCTCTCTCCTCTTCCTGGGTGCAGGGGTCAAAGTAACTAAATGGTGGCTTCTCCTGTGGTGGTTGATATGATGCCTGATTCTCTGCTGTGAAACCTCTCTCCTCCATCTGGGTGTAGGGGTCAAAGTCTTTCAAAGTCGCCTTCTCCTGTGCTGATTGATATAAAGCTGATGGTTGTGCCATCTGACATGGTTGCCAGGGTCTGATTCAATGGGGGCCTACTCCTGTGGTGGGTGATCTAAATGCCTGATTCTCTGCTGTGAAACCTCTCTCCTCCGTCTGGGTGTAGGGGTCAAAGTCTTTCAAAGTCGCCTTCTCCTGTGCTGATTGATATGAAGCTGATGGTTGTGCCATCTGACATGGTTGCCGGGGTCCCATTAAATTGGGGCCTACTCCTGTGGTGGGTGATCTAAATGCCTGATTCTCTGCTTTGAAACCTCTCTCCTCCGTCCGGGTGTAGGGGTCAAAGTCTGTCAAAGTCGCCTTCTCCTGTGCTGATTGATATAAAGCTTATGCTTGTGCCATCTGACATGGTTGCCGGGGTCTGATTCAATGGTGGCCTACTCCTGTGGTGGGTGATCTAAATGCCTGATTCTCCGCTGTGTAACCTCTCTCCTCCGTCTGGGTGTAGGGGTCAAAGTAACTAAATGGTGGCCTACTCCTGTGGTGGGTGATATGATGCCTGGTTCTCTGCTGTGGGACCTCTCTCCTTTGTCTGGGTGCTGTGGTCAAAATAATAGTAGGTGACCTTCTCCATTGGTGGGTGACTTGAAGCCTGATTCTGTGCTATGGGACCTCACTCCAATTAATATTGTTTAATTTTTATTTATTTTATGTTAACTCATCATTTCCCTATCTACATTTGTTTGCAGGGGATTTAACTACATTTTGCTGCCTTTTGCAGCCCTCTAGCCCTTTCCGGGTGTGTTTTACAGCCTTTTTAGTGCCCAAAAGTTCGGGTCCCCATTGACTTCTATGGGGTTCGGGTTCGGGATGAAGTTCGGGTCGAGTTCGGATCCCGAACCCGAACATTTTTCGAAAGTTCGGCCGAACTCGTCGAACCCGAACATCCAGGTGTTCGCTCAACTCTATTTGTCAGCAGCCATCCTTGTTTACACAGGTCAATAAGCTGGCAACAATGAATGATCTTATGTTCCTTAAACAGAAACATTAAACCCCACCAATCAAAACGTCTGACATGTTACTATGATATATCAGAAGTTTGTAGAAGTCACTGGATGCTTTAATATTAAAAGTGACATGGCAATTACCACTTTCAAAAGTGTAACTTTAAGCTCATAGTTCCCAATTTACAATCTGTAACAGGGCCCTTTACAAACCACGTATGCTTTATAGTACTGATGGCAATTGAGTATTTGGTCGTCCTCAGGGGTGTCTACTACTTCTAGACACCTTTCAGATAGTTCCCTAATACTTTGTATATCATCCCAGGTCTAGATCCCATGAGGTAGCGAGTAAAAAGGAACTTGGTGAGTAGGGATTTTTAACTACTGCAAGTGCTTCCTGTTTTCAGGATAGGTGTTCATGTGTGAATGGTGGAGGAGAAGGTGTGGAACTTATGAAGTAATATAACCTTTTTTTTCTCTTTCTCTCACTAGAAGTGGCACAAAACTTTAGCTATGACTAGACTACCCCTGAGAGAACCATCCCTATACAGTGTTGGTAACCAGAACCACTCAACAGATTTTGAATTTACTCAGCCTGCATGAGGACTTTACTTGAGTCATACTCTACTAGATTGAGAAACTATACAAGATAGCTAATTCTTCTTGAGAAATCTTTTTGGGTGTACTAAGCCAATTTTGAGAATAATAAACAAATATCAATATTCTCTGACATGGTATTCAATACATTGTAATGTAATGGCTAAAAACCCACAAGACAGACTATAGAATAGAACATCATTACTCGAAGAGCACGCTTCTCATGAACTTGTCCACCATGTGCACTGGTGGCAACTTTAGAAAAGTATCCATAGTGCCAAAATTTCTAATGGACATTTTCAAGGGTAAACCTATTGGTCTCTTCTCTTGAGGCTTTTAGTTAAATATCCTACAAGGGAAGTTTATTAAAAGACAAAAAGTTGGATCTTCAGATACTTCAGAAATTTCTCTGTAAATTCAGAAGAAGAAACTACTAAGCCTCTGGCTATTTAAATCCCTGCAGTGAGAACAAAGGTGACATATCCAGAAAAACTGAAATGTTAAAGGAAACATGTCACCTGGATTATGTGATTAGAGCTGTGGACATGTGCTGCTAGATCGCCTCTAGCACATCCGCAATATCCAGTCTCCATAGCTCTGTGTGCTTTTATTGTTTTAAAAAAAACGATTTGATAGATATGCAAATTAACCTGAGATGTTTCCTGTCCCTGAGATGAGTCCAGCGTGAAGGAGCCCAGCACCGCCCCGCATCCTCAGAATCTCCTCCTTGCTCCCCGACGTCAGAAAGCTAGAGCGCTGTAATCTCACGATGCGCGAGCTAGCGCATGCACAGTTCGTTCCCTGAGGCTGATGCCAGCACAGGAAAGGAACACTATGCCGACACTGCACATGCGCTAGATTGCGCTTCGTGAGATTAAGGCGCTCTAGCTTTGTGACGTCGGGGACCAAGGAGGAGATTCTGAGGATGCGGGGCGGTGCTGGGCTCCTTCACGCTGGACTCATCTCAGGGACAGGACACATCTCAGGTTAATTTGCATATCTATCAAATCGTTTTTTTGCGACAATAAAAGCACACAGAGCTATGGGGACTGGATATTGTGGATGTGCTAGCAGCTATCTAGCAGCCCATGTCATCAGCTTTCTACACAAAATCCAGGTGACAGGTTCCCTTTAAGACCCTAGTAAGGTCATTAAACACCAAAATGATATACAGTTGCAAGAAAAAGTATGTGAACCCTTTGGAATGATATGGATTTCTGCTCAAATTGGTCATAAAATGTGATCTGATCTTAATCTAAGTCACAACAATTGACAATCACAGTCTACATAGTAACATATAGTACATAAGGCTGAAAAAAGACATTTGTCCATCCAGTTCGGCCTGTTATCCTGCAAGTTGATCCAGAGGAAGGCAAAAAAAACCCTGTGAGGTAGAAGCCAATTTTCCTCACTTTAGGGGAATAAAAAATTCCTTCCCGACTCCAATCAGGCAATCAGAATATCTCCCTGGATCAACGACCCCTCTCTAGTAGCTATATCCTGTAATATTATTACATTCCAGAAATACGTCCAGGCCCCTCTTGAATTCCTTTATTGTACTCACCATCACCACCTCCTCAGGCAGAGAGTTCCATAGTCTCACTGCTCTTACCGTAAAGAATCCTTTTCTATGTTTGTGTACAAACCTTCTTTCCTCCAGACGCAGAGGATGTCCCCTCGTCACAGTCACAGTTCTGTGGATAAATAGATGATGGGATAGATCTCTACACTGCGTGCAGAATTATTAGGCAAATGAGTATTTTGACCACATCATCCTCTTTATGCATGTTGTCTTACTCCAAGCTGTATAGGCTCGAAAGCCTACTACCAATAAAGCATATTAGGTGATGTGCATCTCTGTAATGAGAAGGGGTGTGGTCTAATGACATCAACACCCTATATTAGGTGTGCATAATTATTAGGCAACTTCCTTTCCTTTGGCAAAATGGGTCAAAAGAAGGACTTGACAGGCTCAGAAAAGTCAAAAATAGTGAGATATCTTGCAGAGGGATGCAGCACTCTTAAAATTGCAAAGCTTCTGAAGTGTGATCATCGAACAATCAAGCGTTTCATTCAAAATAGTCAACAGGGTCGCAAGAAGCGTGTGGAAAAACCAAGGCGCAAAATAACTGCCCATGAACTGAGAAAAGTCAAGCGTGCAGCTGCCAAGATGCCACTTGCCACCAGTTTGGCCATATTTCAGAGCTGCAACATCACTGGAGTGCCCAAAAGCACAAGGTGTGCAATACTCAGAGACATGGCCAAGGTAAGAAAGGCTGAAAGACGACCACCACTGAGCAAGACACACAAGCTGAAACGTCAAGACTGGGCCAAGAAATATCTCAAGACTGATTTTTCTAAGGTTTTATGGACTGATGAAATGAGAGTGAGTCTTGATGGGCCAGATGGATGGGCCCGTGGCTGGATTGGTAAAGGGCAGAGAGCTCCAGTCCGACTCAGACGCCAGCAAGGTGGAGGTGGAGTACTGGTTTGGGCTGGTATCATCAAAGATGAGCTTGTGGGGCCTTTTTGGGTTGAGGATGGAGTCAAGCTCAACTCCCAGTCCTACTGCCAGTTTCTGGAAGACACCTTCTTCAAGCAGTGGTACAGGAAGAAGTCTGCATCCTTCAAGAAAAACATGATTTTCATGCAGGACAATGCTCCATCACACGCGTCCAAGTACTCCACAGCGTGGCTGGCAAGAAAGGGTATAAAAGAAGAAAATCTAATGACATGGCCTCCTTGTTCACCTGATCTGAACCCCATTGAGAACCTGTGGTCCATCATCAAATGTGAGATTTACAAGGAGGGAAAACAGTACACCTCTCTGAACAGTGTCTGGGAGGCTGTGGTTGCTGCTGCACGCAATGTTGATGGTGAACAGATCAAAACACTGACAGAATCCATGGATGGCAGGCTTTTGAGTGTCCTTGCAAAGAAAGGTGGCTATATTGGTCACTGATTTGTTTTTGTTTTGTTTCTGAATGTCAGAAATGTATATTTGTGAATGTTGAGATGTTATATTGGTTTCACTGGTAAAAATAAATAATTGAAATGGGTATATATTTGTTTTTTGTTAAGTTGCCTAATAATTATGCACAGTAATAGTCACCTGCACACACAGATATCCCCCTAAAATAGCTAAAACTAAAAACAAACTAAAAACTACTTCCAAAAATATTCAGCTTTGATATTAATGAGTTTTTTGGGTTCATTGAGAACATGGTTGTTGTTCAATAATAAAATTAATCCTCAAAAATACAACTTGCCTAATAATTCTGCACTCCCTGTATACTGACCCCTGATATATTTATACATATTAATTAGATCTCCCCTCAGTCGTCTTTTTTCTAACGTGAATAACCCTAATTTTGATAATCTTTCAGGGTACTGTAGTTGCCCCATTCCAGTTATTACTTTAGTTGCCCTCCTCTGGACCCTCTCCAGCTCTGCTATGTCTGCCATGTTCACTGGAGCCCAGAACTGTACACAGTACTCCTTAGTCTGCTTAAACTAATACGTTTATAACCCTTTCCAGCTTTATGCAAGTCAACAATTCTTAATCGTATGTCTTCTGAGAGCTCTTTTCTGCGAGGCATCATTCACATTAGGCAATGCTTCTTGTGAAAAGCAAACCCAGAACTGGTGAGTGTTTTTTATAGGGCAGGGCAGCTGTAACCAACACCTCCAATCTCATCTCATTGATTGGACTCCAATTGGCTGACACCTCAATCCAATTGGCTCTTGGAGATGTCATTAGTCTAGGGGTTCACATACTTTTTCCACCTGCATTGTGAATGTTTACATGGTGTGTTCAATAAAAACATGGTAACATTTATTTCTTTGTGTGTTATTAGTTTAAGCAGACTGTGATTGTCTATTGCTGTGACTTAGATGAAGATCAGATCACATTTTATGACCAATTTGTGCAGAAATCCATATAATTCCAAAGGGTTCACATACTTTTTCTTGCAACTGTATCTTGGGGTTCTATTGAAATTCCTCAACTGGGATACAAATAAGGATATTACCTGTCTTCCATCTAGTCAATTTCTTGAAGTTTGGAAAAAAAGAAGTGACAGCAAGCTTGACGGACCCAATATTGCGGATGAATTACAGCTATTGGACTGTTGTTCCATTTAGAACCATCTTTGCCTCAGAATAAATAGTCTACATTGTCTAACTATTAGGTTTGAATGGAGTTTCCCTGTGAAGGAAATATCTAAACTTATTACACAAGGACCAAGTAAATGACACAGTATTGGTATAGATTTGAAACATATAATAGAGTTATATTTATCATCAATAATAGAGAACTGTCTTAAATATAGTTTACTCCTAAAATGGAAATATAAGTCCCTGACTTTTCCTCTTGAAATATTCTGCTCAGCCATTCCCTCTTTATCTTGCTCAAAGATGTTGAGTGAATACTTCTCTCCCGTTCACTGAACAAAGACACATTCCTGGGGTGGGGGATGGATTACACTGATTGATTGTAACCTGAAAACCTGACCACTTTGGAATGGGAGAGAAGAGGGCATTGGGGGAGGGGGATCTGAGAGCAGGTTCACTCAAGTCACCATTACTCACTGGGTTGATAAGCCTAAGAGTTTTAAGGCCCCACCACCAGCCTGGGAGAGGAATGGGGAAGTACCAGATAGCCCTGCTTTAATATCTCTTTTGACCACTCCATCTGTTCCTACACATCTACTGGTGTACAGATACTTTCCTCTCACAGAGTGGTCCCAGAAGTCCAGTTCAAAATCCCCGAGGAGGCCAATGCTCCCATGGGCGCACCTGTGGCCAGTAAAATGCCTGCCAGACAACATTAAGATTGTCAACAGTCCATAATTTAAACTGGATGCCTTTGTCTCCAGTCTGTAGTATGGAAAAACATAGATTTTTTTTGCACTGTGCATGTACAGTGCATGTACCAGTTTATGACACGCACAGTGTATAAGGTCCTCTGAAGCAACCTGAGCCAAACCATGGGGAGGAAGAAATGAAGACGACGTAGCACAACTCTGTGAACGCTCCTGCACTATAATTGTTCCTGCACTTAATTTGAGGACCACATTACATTTACTCCCTGATTTTATATCTCTGGTGCCACAGTACATGGACAGCAGGTATTCAGCTACATGTCTATAGAGCTGGATCCAGAAATGAGCTGTCTTTGTAGCCTGCTGTATGGCCATGCCGATGAATATCCATTAGCCATTATTTTGTGGTAATATTGGAAAGTGTCACAGGGTCCTAGTAAATTTGACTGGCCTATGCCCAATAGCTAGGGTTTCAAAAAGTCTTCTGTGATTCCCTGCTTTCTTCCATCAACAGATCACCACCCCTTATCTCTAACCTGTGATGCAAGTTGAAGCTCCTCTGTCCCAATTGAATATCTGTAAGGGTGGGTTCACATCACATTTTATGCGTCCGTTTGACATATACGTTAGAAAAAAAGGATACATATACATAGCTCTCCACATTCTTGTAGCGTGCAGAGTCCAGTAAAAAAAAAACTATATATATATATATTTTTACAATGGAACTCTATAGTTAACAGATGCCACTGTATGGCATCATTCTGAGGCATCCATTTAACGTATACGTTTTTTGTATACGTTAAACGGATGGGAAAAATGTGATGCGAACCCAGCCTAACAGGGCCCCCAACTGCCATGTGTCATTTAGAATTCTGGTGTCTTCTCCTGTGGCAGAGTGGCCTTTGGCACTCTCTTTCAGCAGGGCCCGGGTGCAACTGCTGCCCTTGCACATCTTATTGCTACATCTCTGCCTCCATGATTCACAGTGGCTCAGTGGGCAGCACTGTGGGCTCAGTGGTTAGCACTGGTGCCTTGCAGAGCTGGGGTCCTGGATTAGAATCTGACCAAGTACAACAGCTGCATGGAGGTTGTATGTTCTCCCTGTGTTTGTGTGGGTTTCCTCCCACACTCCAAAGACATAATGATAGGGAATCTAGATTGTGAGCTCCAGTGGGGACAGTGAGAGATTATAATGTCTGTAAAGTACTACAAAATATGTCAGTGCTATATAAAGTAAGTAAGTAAGTAAAATAATAAAACATTTAACAGAAATGGTGGCCCCTTCAGCTACCGAGCCCTTTAGCAGTTCCTATTCATGCTCCCCTTATCACATTATCATTTTATAGATTCTTGTCCCACCCTTGGCAGCTCTGAAAATCCTGGCTATCATCATCTACTACTAAGCCTGATGTCTCACTCCCTGACTTTTGACAGATATTGCTGCATAAGCTCATTTCCACATTTTTCACAAAATAGCTTTTGCATCAACTGCCCTTCAATATTCAGTACATATTGTGCAAAACACATTTTACATAGCATCAAGTCTCCTACTCACCACCCTATCTGAGGGGAGTCCAAGTTATTTTTTTGTTCTTTATATGTTTCTAACTTAGGCTACTTTCACACTAGCGTTCGGAGCGGGTCCGTCTGATGTTTCATCAGACGGATCCGCTCCTATAATGCAGACGTTTGCATCCGTTCAGAATGGATCCGTCTGCATTATAACTTAGAAAAATGTGAAAGTAGCCTGAGCGGATCCGTTCAGACTTTACATTGAAAGTCAATGGGGGACGGATCCGCTTGAAGATTGAGCCATATGGTGTCATCTTCAAGCGGATCCGTCCCCATTGACTTCCATTATAAGTCTGGACGGATCCGCTCGCCTCCGCACAGCCAGGCGGACACCCGAACGCTGCAAGCAGCGTTCAGGTGTCCGCTCACTGAGCGGAGCGGAGGCTGAACGCTGGCAGGCGGATGCATTCTCAGCGGATCCGCCTCCACTGAGAATGCATCAGGGCTGGACGGCTGCGTTCGGTGCCGCTTGTGAGCCCCTTCAAAAGGAGCTCACGAGCGGACACCTGAACGCAGGTGTGAAAGTAGCCTAAGCAAATGACCTTTCACATGACCTGTGATGTCAGCTTCTTTCCCTGCTCTGATGGCGTTCCGTGCACAAGCCTGAGGAGCAGGAACAGCAGGTCTACCTCTGTGCAAAGAACATCACTGTGAAGGCGGTGCTGGTTGGAGCAACAAGCCATGCCCCCCTGCACTGCCATCTGCTGGCTGAGCTGTCTGCCTTGCATCTCCCCTCCCACTGGATTCTTCAGTAAAGTTTAACCCCTTCTACCATCAGCAGCACAGGCTCAAGGTTGGAGGCTCTGCCTCAGGTACTGAGCAGCTGCAGGGTTTCCTCTTCTCCAGACACTGAGGAGATAAATGCTATGCACAGAATCTTCCCTCCCTCCTCACCCTGCAAACACAGAGCTCAAAAAGACTGGGGAAGTTCTCTCCTCTGTACTCATCTGCTGGCTATGAGGAAGTGTCTGCAGAGCATTGCACAAGAAGAGGCAGGGGGAAGATCCTGTGTGTAACAGCAATGTTATTAATTCCCTTTGCAGAATAATGGCAGGGGAAGGGCAGTCTTTGTTGACACCCACAAATATTCATGAGGAAATCCTTAGAGTTTGTTGTTACACAGCCCACAGCTCTGCAACTGCATGTAAACAAAGGGCCAGAACAGAACTAGGGAAATGAGAAAAAAAAAAAATTTTGATAAAATTTGCTTAGTCTGTGTATATATTGCTGACCATCAGATTTACAGTGTTTTAATTTTTTTCTCCATAACTCAGACAATCCCTTTTAAAGAGGAATCACACTTCAAAAAATGTATTAATTATTGTGAAGTTCCCATTCTTGGTCATGTTGAATGGCCATGAGAGTTAAATGAGTCTTAAAGTTATAACTATTGAGGACCAAATTATAAAAATACAGCCACAAAATGGGATATCTTTAAAAGCATCCTAAAAGCTCATTGTGAGAGGTACATACCGTATGGGAATAAAAGGTTAAGGAACAAAAAGAAACCAATGTGGATAAAACGAACTGTAATGAAAGCAATAAATGACAAAAAGAAAGCATATAAAACACTAAAACAAGAGGCTAGCACGAAAGAACTGAAAAACTATAAGGAAAAAAATAGAACATGTAAAAAACAAATAAAAGCGGCCAAACTAGAGACCGAGAGATTAATTGCCAAAGAGAGTAAAACTAACCCTAAAATGTTCTTCAATTATATAAATGTTAAAAAGTATAAATCTGAAGGTGTCGGCCCTTTAAAGAGTAATGAGGGGGGAGTCGCAGAGAGCGACGAGAAGAAAGCAAAGCTGTTAAATATTTTTTTCTCCAATGTATTCACTGAGGAAAATAAACTGTCAGATGAAATGCTGAATGTTGAAATAAATTCCCCATTAAAAGTGTCCTCTCTGACCCAGGAAGAAGTACAACAGCGATTTAAAAAGATTAAAATAGACAAGGACCGGATGGCATACACCCCCGTGTCCTAAGGGAATTAAGTAATGTCATAGCCAGACCCTTATTTCTGATATTTGCAGATTCTATACTGACAGGGAATGTCCCACAGGATTGGCGCATGGCAAATGTGGTGCCAATATTCAAAAAGGGTCCAAAAACAGAGCCTGGAAACTATAGGCCGGTAAGTTTAACATCTGTTGTGGGTAAACTGTTTGAAGGTTTTCTGAGAGATGCTATGTTAGAGCATCTTAACGGAAATAAGCAAATAACGCCATATCAGCATGGCTTCGTGAGGGATCGGTCATGTCAAACTAATTTAATCAGTTTCCATGAGGAGGTAAGTTCTAGACTTGACAGCGGCGAATCAATGGATGTCGTGTATCTGGACTTCTCCAAAGCATTTGACACTGTACCACATAAAAGGTTAGTATATAAAATGAGAATGCTCGGACTGGGAGAAAACGTCTGTATGTGGGTAACTGGCTCAATGATAGAAAACAGAGGGTGGTTATTAGTGGTACACACTCAGATTGGGTCACTGTCACTAGTGGAGTACCTCAGGGGTCAGTATTGGGCCCTATTCTCTTCAATATATTTACTAATGATCTTGTAGAAGGCTTGCATAGTAAAATATCAATTTTCGCAGATGACACTAAACTGTGTAAAGTAATTAACACTGAAGTGGACAGTATACTACTACAGAGGGATCTGGATAGATTGGAGGCTTGGGCAGATAAGTGGCATATGAGGTTTAACACTGACAAATATAAAGTTATGCACATGGGAAGGAATAATGCAAGTCACCCGTACATACTAAATGGTAAAACACTCGGTAACACTGACATGGAAAAGGATCTAGGAATTTTAATAAACAGCAAACTAAGCTGCAAAAACCAGTGTCAGGCAGCTGCTGCCAAGGCCAATAAGATAATGGGTTGCATCAAAAGGGGCATAGATGCCCATGATGAGAACATATTCCTACTACTTTACAAATCATTAGTCAGACCACACATGGAGTACTGTGTACAGTTCTGGGCTCCAGTGAACAAGGCAGACATAGCAGAGCTGGGGAGGGTCCAGAGGAGGGCAACTAAAGTAATAACTGGAATGGGGCAACTACAGTACCCTGAAAGATTATCAAAATTAGGGTTATTCACGTTAGAAAAAAGACGACTGAGGGGAGATCTAATTACTATGTATAAATATATCAGGGGTCAGTACAGAGATATATCCCATCATCTATTTATCCCCAGGACTGTGACGAGGGGACATCCTCTGCGTCTGGAGGAAAGAAGGTTTGTACACAAACATAGAAGAGGATTCTTTACGGTAAGAGCAGTGAGACTATGGAACTCTCTGCCTGAGGAGGTGGTGATGGTGAGTACAATAAAGGAATTCAAGAGGGGCCTGGATTTATTTCTGGAGTGTAATAATATTACAGGCTATAGCTACTAGAGAGGGGTCGTTGATCCAGGGAGATATTCTGATTGCCTGATTGGAGTCGGGAAGGAATTTTTTATTCCCCTAAAGTGAGTAAAATTGGCTTCTACCTCACAGGGTTTTTTTTGCCTTCCTCTGGATCAACTTGCAGGATAACAGGCCAAACTGGATGGACAAATGTATTTTTTCGGCCTTATGTACTATGTTACTAACTATGTTATTATGTTACTAACTATGTTAATTAACAGGACATCTATAGGGACTATAGTATACATAATCTTATCTAAATTGCCACTTATCTATCAGATAGCTATAGATACACAATAGCTGCTGGCCAAACAGTCATTAATCAAAAGCTGTCAGTCTACATTCCAACGTGGGAATACAAATTTAGAGGAGAGGGAGAAGTGGCTGTCAGGTAGGGAAAACAATAGATAGGACTGGTTAAAACCCAACATATGGCACCCATCTTTCCACTAATGGCAGATGTTGGTGGACCATTGGGTAGCTCTATAAATATTAGATTGTTGGTGAGTCCTATCAGAATTCATGTTCTACTGACATCTATCGACCTTAAGCCAGCCATTTACATAAGTTAGACATTAGGTTTGAATAAACAATCCCACCAGCAATATGACATACAAAACTGGACAATCAGAGAGCCAGTTGAAAAAAGGAATAGGCTTGTGCAAAGTGTCAACTGATCATCCGATTACGCAGACCACATGTAGACTGAGCCAACCGTCGGGCAAAAATTTCCAACCTAGCAGATTGCATTTTTACCATAGTGAGCAATTCCCCAAATTAGCCATTTCGTATGACTTTCTTCTTTTGTGTGGACACACATACTCCACAGTGAACAACCTTGATTGGCTCGGACAAGGAACAGAGAATAAGATGCTGCCAGACCTATCTGGAATCAAGGCATCGGCAAAGTTGAAATCCAGAAGACCTGCTCCTTCTTTCTTCCAACATCTTCCATTAGGGGGCAAACAGGGTGCCCCCATACACGTTAAATTGTTTTGGGCCAAATATGAAATTTTCTGTGAGTTTGGTCTACAATTTAATGTGTATGGGGAGCTCTTTCCCAAACTGAATTTTATACCCATATTCTTTTGTACCCCATGGAGATAAGCTGCCACCAGAGGTGTCCAGCCTTTCCCCATTGAACAGCTAGACATGCTCAGCAAAAACTGAGCGTGTATGTGCATGGGGAAGCCAGAAGAGATTGCTATCAGAAGAATGAGCACCTTTATGTATACGGCCAACTTTTTGAGCAGACTTTCAGACCATCTATATTAAAAGTAATTAAAACAGTCCACAGATCATGATAAGATACACTGCAAGAATGTGATCTAAAAGTATTTTGATCCTCTCAGTTGTCTGTGTGTACACAGAGATTGGGTAACAATGGTGCGGGCAGCTCATTCACTTTCAGAAATAAGTGAAGCGGTTGAATAAGTTAAGAACAAAATGCACAGTGCTTAGCTGCAATACCAGAGTCAAGTATGGAAAAGAACAGTCCTGTTTCTAAAAAATTAAACAAGGTTAAATCTGGAACAGACCCCTCCAACCATCCAGTCATATTTAAAAAACTGGTATTGTCTCATGTGGTAGAGAGGCTTTGGGCCTGTTACACTTGCATCCCTTATCACGACCAACCTGCACACTCACATACACACATATATAAGTCTGATCATGAGGACTTTTAGTAGGCGTGGTGCTCCCAATAAGCTCTTCTTTGGTAGGGCTGAAGATGTCTTAAAATATGACAGATGCTTTTTAATTACTCTATGTTGCAAAGATCTACAACGTTCTTTTAAACTGTGACCCAGATTTACTTATGTAACTGCACCGAAAAATCTGTCTAAAAAAAGTGGTGTAATATGACGCAAATTGGCACAATTAGGGTTTCTGCACTTTTTCTGACATGCTTAATAAAGGGGTAGTGCTAGAGCAAAGGAGGTGGAGCTTCACTGGAAAGGGGGCAGGCCTAAGATGTACCATTTTGCGCCAAAATTTGGGCATAATCCTGGTGTAAAAATCTGACGCAAAGTAAGCCGACCAATAGTTGGTATAGAGTCCTAGAAAGGTGTCTGTCCCTGCACCAGATTTATCATCCATCCTGATGCACTGTGATAAATGTCTAAGCTTATTCTATTACGAGTAGTAAATCTTGGCCCCTGTTTTTTTAATTCCTTACTTTCAATATCTCTGCTTTTTTGGCAGTGAATGGAAACATGCAGTGGCACTTAAGGATTTTTTCATATTGATGACCTATCCCCAGGATATCAGATCGGTGGGGGTGCCAGGTGTCGGACCCCCGCCATCTGATATCATGAGGATAGGCTGAGATCAGCTATTTGAGGAGACTGCGCGCGCTGTGCACATGTGCCGTCTCCCTTCTCTCTTCCTGCTGCTGTATGTCTATGGCAAAGCAGCAGCACAGCAGGAAGAGAGAAAGGAGACTACACGTGCACACTCCGTGCGCTGTCTCCTCAAACAGCCGATCGACAGGGGTGGTGGGTGTCGGACCCTCGATGATCTGATATTAATGACCTATCTTGAGGATGGGTCATCAATATACAAAGGCACGGACAACCCCTTTAAAGGGGGTGCCTGACTTATTTTAAAATATATCTAAAGCCACTAAATGTGTTTAAATAATAAACGATTATATACTCATTTCATCTCCCACCATTTCCTGTGCCGCCGCTCCCTTCCACCTCCCTGTGATTTGTTTATTTGACTGCAGCAATGATGTGCTGCATTTATAATGTCACCACTGCTATCATTTACTCAGCGGTATACGACAAGTGACGGCTGAAGCCAGGGACTGGATGCAGGGGTCACACAGGGTATACTGCTATATCACTAGTGCAGCTGTGGGGGAGGGGAGGACCAGAGGAGCAGCTCTGAAAATGTTGGGGGATTAAGTGGCATTTATATGTTTTAGGATTTTAACACATTTAGGGATTTTGGGGTGCTCTTGAAATAAGTCAGCCCCTGCGTTACGATACGTGCACATCTGCGCTTATATATTTCAGTATTCTGTTCCAGCATATGGACAGAATACTGCAACTGCTGGAGCTGGTATATGCTGGACGCTGCACGTATCAACAGATCTCATTCAGTGTAACGGGGTCCATTTAGTCCTTTTTTGCCGGAATCTGCGATGGAGGCTCCTGCTGGAAGCTCTGCTGCAGCCGAGTTAGCCTTAGTTGAGCATGATCATGATAGCAGTAGCGAAGCTGAATAGGGGGTAAAGAAATAGCAGTCGCATTCAAACCCTAATGCTAAGGGGGCTCCTGTGCCAAATAACACAGCACAGCATTATAAATGGCGCATGGTAGATTGGGTTCTTATGACAGATTGCACATCGGGGGCCAGGAGCTTGTGCAGGAATAATCATGTTGAGAGCTTATTATGTTTTTATTATATTACATATTTTCCCTAGGTCTTCATTTACTACTATACTGTAGTTACTTTACTTTCTGTGTGAACTTATTCCTGAAAAGTGCACCCTTTAGACTAATCTGGTTATGAATGGGTTAAAGGAGAAAGTGGGAATTATCTGCACTAGACATAATCACTAAAATATTTTTGCAGATACTTTGGTATCTCACCCCCTCCTTCCAACCCCACCTGAGCCTGAATCAACTCTTTTGTCTGAACTTTTGGGAGGAAAATGCTGTCTGTTTGTTTAGTGACAAAAGTAATTTCAAGGGCAGTTAAAGAAAATCCAGCAGACCAATGAGAAATTTCTGTTGTTACTTGGCATATGAAGAAGGAACCGGAAAAATTCCAAAGGGCTTTCTGGCACCACCCAGTTTGTGAGAGAATAAAAGGAGGCTGTGGGAGAGAGAACAGTTACACTCCTGTGATCTGCATCTCTAAGCCTGCACCAGCCAGTTACACTATAACCATGGCATACACCAGCAGCATTCGCCAAACTTCTTCTTCCTACAGAAGTGGTGTTGGTAGTGGAGCTGGGAGAATCTCTTTCAAAGCCCCAAGTGTCCACGGTGGGTATGGGGGCCAGGGTGTCTCAGTGTCATCTGCCCGCTTTGTCTCCTCTGGATTTGGTGGTGGTCTAGGTGGTGGTAGTGGTTACAGCAGTAGCTTTGGATCTGGTGGTGGCTATGGCGGTGGGTTCAGTGTCAGCAGCTCAGGGGATTCCCTGTTGTCTGGCAATGAGAAGGAGACCATGCAGAACCTGAATGACCGTCTGGCCTCCTACCTGGACAAGGTGCGCTCTCTGGAGACTGCCAATGCAGACCTAGAGGTGAGGATCCGGGAGTGGTATGAAAAGCAAGGACCCAGCCCAACCCGTGACTACAGTCACTATTTCAAGATCATTGAGGACCTGAGAGACAAGGTAAGCTGGCACTGTGCCAACCCAAAAATATGTCACAGATCTAGTTTTCGCTAGTAAATGTATTCAGTTCCCAACATATGTATGCAACTTTGTACTCCTCCACCTGTAACTCCTCCTATGTATCTGTTACCTTAACTTTCCTATTTTCCAGTGTATAATACCATAGACCTTACTTTAGTTTACCATTTGCACTGAATCTTTAGTTCATATGATATGCCCTGCTGGCAGGGCATGCTGAGAGTTGTAGTTACACTACAGCCAGAGAGCCACAGGTTGGAGATCACTGCAATTAACAGGTGAATATAGTAGTGCACATAGTGGTTTTGTTTATGTAAGCTTTGGTTGCCTGCAGCCTCTAACAGAACCTCAGCAAGGTTAGGTGAGGGACACTAAAACTGGCCAGACTGGTTTAACTCATTGAAATAGCATCAGTTACATGTCGGATAATCTTCTTAAACTGCTATCACATTAAAGTAGCATGGATAATGAGCTGTTTTATTTTCATTTTTTGTACTCAGCTTTTATAGAAGAACAGATGTAATCAGGATTGATGGAGTAATGTGTGTAGAGTGGAACCAGTGCCTCATGGTCTTCTGAACTTTGGTTAAAGAGGTTTATTTTAGGCAATCTCTTTTTGTTCGAAGGGTCAGCCTAAAATAACCTGATTACTGGATTTTCCAATTCTGAGAATCCCAGAGATCAGATGCAATCTGTGTGAGAACCTGGTAGGAAGTATGCTAGTTTCCAACAGCACTGCCACAGGGGAAAAGAAGCATTACACAATTCCCAGTAATATCAGTGGGTCATCTGTTCTAAGCATGGAGATCACAGGTCCTCCAGAACCTTGTACTTGCTCTGCACTATGGATCTCCTCTGTGGATTTCATAATAAGCTATTAGAAAAAGTCAATGTAAATTTGCAGTAGTTACTATGTTCTTGCCTTTCCATATGCAAATGTATCCCCAGCTTTGACCTTGTTCTGCAATATGTTGAAGTCTAAACTCTGTAGGTATAACACATAAATAGGTATAAATAGGTATAACACATAAATAGACATTTTTACCAGGGCATACTAATGTAGAGGTTTAGGGATCCCTAAGAACACAAGAGAACTAGGTATAGCAGGTGCAGTTACTTTTCTCTCTGTCCTTCGTATCCCTTGGGTGTGGCACAGCTGTAGAGCATTGTGATTATGTTGTAGCTCATTATGTTCTGTCATTTTGAAGTGTAGCTTGTTACAATAAATAAGGGCGAGGTGAGGTTTGCTGTCAGTGAGAGCATAAATTAATTAGTGCTTTCCACATATGTCTGTAAAACTGTTACCTCTCTTGCCTTTCAGATCCTGGCTGCTACCATTGACAACTCCAAGATTCTCCTGCAGGTGGACAATGCCAGGCTGGCAGCAGATGATTTCAGAACCAAGTGAGTGTTGAACTTTCTAAAGTACTTCACAGTAAGGGTTCTATATTTTCTATAGGGATACATTGAGACCACACACCCCCAGGTCAGTGCCCCCTTCCATGTTCATGACTAGAGATGGTGGTAAAAGCAGAACTGCATTATGGATTCCGTTACCACGGACCATAACGCAAGTTGATGACGGAATGCATAAAGGAATGCAGTTAGAGGCATTCCGTTATTCATTCCATCATAATAGAAGTCTATGGCCTGCATAATGGATACTTTCCATTTCCGTTATGCAGGAGAGGACTCCCCTGCATAACAGAAACGGGATGGATCCGTTTTGCAGCCCTTAGACTTCTTCCGTTATGCATTCCATCATAGAATTGCGTTATGGTCCGTGGTAACGGAATCCATAATGCAGTTCTCCTTTTACCACCAAACGAAGCGTGAACGAATTTCATAACATGAAGTTCGCTCATCCCTATTCATGACCATTGCTGTTAGGCTAATTCAGCTTTGGCTGGTTCCATTAAAAGTGTTCTTCTCTTCATAGGTAACACAATATTAATAGAAATGGCAGGTGAGAGGGTCAGGGCTCCCTTCTCTATTACACGACGTGCCCAATAGCAAGGTCCAGGCCCTGCTGAGCCAAGATGGGCAGTACAATAGTGTCAAACAGTATCAAATGGAGCCCATTTTGTGTTGGGTTAGCCCTCTCTTCTACATATGTCCCACGATAGACCTACAGATAATGTTGACAACCTGTAGTGCGTGTACCCCAGGAGGTACATGCCAAGTCTCTAGCGAGGACTGGCACTGTGTTCATGCTGCGATTTTAATAGGTAGCACTGAATGTGATTATAGCTTTGGCTTAGGAACATTGAGGAACACTGGTCTAGAGTTTATGAATTGTGAAGAGTTAATAGAAGTAGACATGTCTATTTCCAGCAATCTTGGGTTATAATAAGCTGTTCAATTCCTTTCCCTCTCTGGGGATTGTGAAGTCTTGGAATACAGCATCTTGAAAGTTCTGAAAACACAATCTCCTTATGCCTTATTTTAGAGCATTTTTGGAAATGTCAAGTTGCCTCCAGTATTCAACTAATGGAATGAGTGTTGCATTGCTAAAAAAGGACATGAAGTGATCATAGTAGTCTATGTGGATCCATTTGGATCACAGTGACTAATGCTTACGCATTCAATATATAGCATTCATTGAATTGGGCTGAGCTGCAATACCGAACACAGCCTATAGGCAAGAGTGGAGCTGTTTATGGAAAAAAAAAACAGACCATTTTTACTCTCAAACAACAAAGATAGCCCACAGTCACACCGGTGGGTGTGCATCTAATCATAATACATACCATTTATATACATATTTGGAACCTGATGGTGGCATGTGTCTGGGTGCCAGGGGAGCTCCAACATATCACTCTGCCTTGACCATGTTATTAGGATACAGAAGATTCAGCAAACTAAATCTTTGCCCCAGTCTTTTCTATGCAGTCGACTGAAGTTTATATTAATTTGGGCCATAACAATGAGAAACTCAGGACATCTGAGGGCAGGTTCTCACCAGCGTTGGGAATTCCGTTATAGTGTTCCATTATAACAGGGTTATAACAGAATATAATGGAATTTGAAGGCTGAATGCAAAACAGAACCATTTAAGAGGCATTCCGCTTTGCTCCGTCCTAATGCATGTCTATAGGCACAAATAATATGCACATGGGCACAAATACATGTATAACGGAACAAAACAGAACCGTAATTTGTGCCCATAGACATATATTAGGATGGAGCAAATGGAATGCCTCTTAAAGGATTCAGTTTTGCATTCCGTCCTAAAATTCTGTTATATTCCGTAATAACACTATAAGAATTCCTAGCACTGGTGAGAACCCGTTCTTACCAGTAGTGTGTAGGGTGTGGCCTGGTTCCTGAGGAACTTTATCCATCTGCTCCAAAATATCAGAAAATAGGTCTTACTTTCCATTGTCCACTGCGAGATAACACAGATTGAAGGAAGTTAATGAGTAATCAGTCAGATGGCAACAGGACATAACATACATAGCCTTCACATATTGTGAATGTAAAACACCCACATTTTCCATTCAAAATTTACAGGATGAATAAGCTCTGCCATATACATTTCTTTATAAATATATGAAAAAGCCCGGGTACAGAATATCCTATTGTCAACATGGCCATGCTGGTACAAGTCCAGGTTCTACCTCTGGGTCCTTCAGCAGTATACCATGACGCAGTCTCTGCTGTTTCCTCACACAGTACTGTGTATTCTGGCTGGTTACCCAGCTAGCACCTATTGTGTGTGCCTGGGACTTTGGCCGAGATCCCGTTGAGCTGCGGATTAACTCATTAGAGTGATAACCACACCTAGCTGTAAAATAAGCAATCAACAAACAGTGAATATATATAGGAATATATAGTAAATGATTTCTAAACTCAGAGTTGAGTGAATGCATTATACTTTTCTTCTTTAGCTGTACCCTAAGACACAGTTGCCTATAAATTATTTCAAAAATATCTCATTATTGTTACTGTTATTGCCCTTGAATTCCAGAATATTCAATAATAGGATAATAAGGATTCAAACCCAACACTATAGACATTAGTTGGTGGCCAATATGTGCCACTGGGGCTTATGTTGACGGATTGCATATATGTTGACATATATCTAATCTATATCTTGTATGGCTTCCTACAAGGGGTTTCAGGTATAGAAATTTTGAAATACTCTATTCTTAGTTAACAGATTTTAGCATTCTTATCTACAGAACGGATATAAAAAGCATCATGGAGGTCTGAGTATGTCCGTGTTTAATAGGAATGATGTAATATTTCATCGCTACTGTGGTGGCACTGGAGAAAAATTAAACACACTAGACTCCAGTGCTTTACCCTGTGATAAGCTTATTGTTGGGTGCCCCTTCTATCAAGAAAGGATTGTCCACAACATCTATAAGGTCATCAGTAAAAATAACTTTCCTTATGGAAATTTGGTAAGCAGCAATACACAATGGAACAAAAATGAATTTAATTAGAGAAAAAATTGGGTTGTATCATATTTGCCCCAAAGCGGAATCAACAGATATTAGCACTAAAAGCGAGCGCATAGGTAATTAATCTGCTTTCACTTGTTTTCTAAGGTTTGAGAATGAACTTGCCATTCGCCAGAGTGTGGAGGCTGATATCAATGGACTACGTAGAGTGCTGGATGAGTTGACCTTGGCCAGAACTGATCTGGAACACCAGATTGAGAGCCTGAAGGAAGAACTGGCCTATCTGAAGAAGAACCATGAAGAGGTAAGAAATTCTAAGATTATGTATGGTGGGAAAGACATAATGTACAATAAAGAGATATTTAACGAATAGTAACTCTACACTAGAAGTACTGAGGTTGCGTGAGAGTCTTAGGACATATTTCATGTGATATTTTACTTCTCCTCTAGGAACTAAATGCACTGCATGGACAAGTAGGTGGACAAGTGAGTGTAGAAGTGGACTCGGCACCAGGTGTAGATCTATCCAAGATTCTGGCCGATATGCGCGATCAGTATGAGGTTATGGCTGAGAAGAACCGCAAGGATGCTGAAACCTGGTTCTTTACTAAGGTAAGGACAAGTACAATTCAATGTTAGCTTTTCTGTGCCTTTATTTCTATTTTCATGCTATTAGTATTTCCATTCGTAATGTCTTCCTTTTTTATGATCTAGTCTGAGGAATTGAACAAGGAAGTTGCTGTACACACAGTAGAGATCCAGACCAGCAAGACTGAAATCACAGACCTAAGACGCACACTCCAAGGCCTTGAGATAGAACTCCAGTCTCAACTCAGTATGGTTAGTATTAGCTGACTGCTTTGGCAACATAAATGTAAAGTTGAGTAAATAACACTGATACCTTATAACTTCATATTTTTTTTCCATAGAAAGCATCCCTTGAAGGTACCTTGTCAGAAACAGAATCACGATATGGAGCACAGTTATCACAAATTCAATCATTAATCAGCAATTTGGAGAGACAACTTGGTGACCTCCGGTTAGACATGGAACGCCAAAACCATGAGTACAAAGTGCTCATGGACATCAAGACACATCTAGAAAATGAAATCGCCACCTATCGTCAGCTCCTGGAAGGACATGACACACCGTAAGCAGTAGCCCTTTATGTAATATACAATATATTTTGATCTAGTATATTTATTACATGCCTAGGGACTTCACAACATAAGGAACCCATTGTTTAGGCTGACTGAATGCAAAGATAAGATGAGGAGAACTTAACACATTGCTAGAGTAAAGTGGCTGTTGGTGCTGTCTTTACCTTTGTTTTACAGTCCCACTCCTTTTGATGAGAAAACCAGTTTTGATGTCTCTATTTGCATGATATTTTTAAGTCACACTGTTATAAGCCCAGAAAAACTTGTAATTTTGTGAAACATTTGCATAAACCCCATCCCTTTTGAGATCCTTCTCACAGGACATTCCTCTGAAGGACAGGACTGTTGATAGATATGCTGAATGGCAAATGAATCATGGAAACAAATAAACTAGTGATATCACTATTAAAGCTATTGGTTTGACTCATGTAATGCTGTATTTAGTTATAATGCAACCTTTCTCATATTGGTCACCATTTTCTTCCACAGGATCACTGTGAGCACAACCAAAGATGGTGAGTATGGATTACATAATTTATTCTACTATATACAGTTAAAAATTTAACAAAGACAATCTTTACTGGCATAGAGAAATAAAATATTGTTTAGAGGCTATAATGGTGGTGACTGATGTCAAGTGTGCAATGAACTTTGGCAGTATATTTGATGAGAAAAAAGTTACTTTTTATTTTTTCTTTTCAAAAACAGAGCCACTCTTTTACATGGGAAATTCATGGTATTACAGCAAGACTGGCACTGTTTTAGTAAAAATAAAAAGCAAACTTTTTTCTTAGACAACCCATTTACCGGAAAGTGTTGTCCTCCAGAAACCCTTATATACTAAACGGACACAGAGTAGGTTCCGGGATTCCATTTACTACAGTGGTGTCTTATCACACATGCACAGCAAGTCTAAAAACATTAAACATTAAGGCCAATTCCACTACAGAAACAATCTTCTATGAGAAATATTTACTGTGGAATAATGAGAGGAAATGTTTTAATAATTCCCAGTGACCTTCTCAGTGACAGGACAAAAACATTGCTCAATTATCAGACTTTGCTGCCAACTTCCATCAAATAATAATATTCAGGTCCCGGTCAAGGTTGGCAGTCACCCTCTTGTATCTCCTGGGCCCCAATGGAAATACTGTAACAGGGACCCCACCTACCATCTAATAACGGTAACAGCAAACCACTAGACAGCATAGGGACGAGTGATGGCATAGCGATTGCTCCTCCCCATGCTGTGGAGGAGATCACTCCCTCCCAACAATCGTCTGCCACATTGGGAAGTGTAATACAGCCTTATCTCTACACCCTATTGTCTATTGCATACGCCAATATTGACCACCATTTTTCTTCTTCTTCCTAGTCAAAATTGAGAGGAAGTAAAGTCTTTGGTAGACATTAGGCAGCTGCATCGTAAGAAGACCCACCTCTTTTTCTGCACTGAGAATGGCTTACATGACGGCTAGGAAGCCTGGATCTGTTACAGTTTTCTCCAGAGCTACAGATCATCATGGATGTTTGACACCTGAAAGCAGTGAATGAGTTGGATGCTTGCTTTTATAATCTGTTTGCAGCAGCTGTTTAATAAAGGACAACTTTTGGGTCAAGCATAAAATGCGTGTCTGTGTGTAATTAAAACCATTAGTTGTCAAGAGGCAGTATGCGTGGCATCTCACCCAGCCCACCAGGACACTAAACTGTACTGACAAGGGGACAACAATGTGCTGTGTACAGGCAAGGAAGCACTCCAACACTTTCTCACATATCAATCCATAACAATATGGTTTTTATAGTTATCAACATTAGCATCAGTTCCCTAATTCCATCAAAATTTACTGTTGCTGGGTTTTGGCCAGCTTTAGCCATCTTGAGGAGACCTCTTCTTCCTCCTTGATCTTATTGATGCTGTGTTGATGACATCCAGATAAGGGATGAGAGAATGGATCCTATGAAAGAATTGCTAGCAGTGTACAGTAAGGGTATAGAGGGGTGGTAACCAGTTGGGGTGTGTCCCAGCAGTGGACAATCCATCCAGTGCTGCTATTGTCAGACTGTGCAGGCAGCCCCCCCCCCAACTGGGTAACACCCCCTGTACCCTTACTGCAGACTACTAGCAATTCATTCATAACTTCTAGTAGAAATAACAGAGGAATGGCACAACATAGAGTCATACGAATAGATGATCCAGAATTGTTATTACATGGGGAATGCATGAAGCTATTAAAATAGGTCAGGAGAGGGGGCAGGTCCTCATTAATGTAGTAATGCTAATTATATATAATGGGAAAATAGTTACACAAAGAAGACTTGGACTGAAGTTCTTACTTAAAGGGAATCTGTCACCAATTTTATGGTATTCTGAAAAAGGGCAACATAAACTAGTCACCAATCCCCTTAGCAAAATGCTGGGTCAATTTCTTTAATTGCTAAAATCTTGTAATGAACAGCTCCAGTGCATAATGAGGTGTCCTGATTATTCATGAGCTCCTGGTTATCTCTGCCCCCCTGCTGCTAATTCAGTTGGAAAAAAATGGTCCATCAGTGGCAGGGGGCGGAGAAATCCAGAGGCTCATGAATATCAGGACCCGCCATGCGTTGGCGCTGTTAGAACCTAGAAGATTCCCTTTAAAGCCGGAAGTTGACTTACAAGGCAGTCACCTATAGGTGGCACTACAGAGAGTTTTATTCCTTCTATTTTGCATATTTAGGTACCTAGATCAAAACTAGCAAGGGGGGAACTAACGCTCCTTAGGGAGAGAGCACCTTAATCAGTGTGAGGAGACTTATAGGCCATACATGCTCCTCTGGAATTCTGGGAGGGAAGAAATGCAAATGAGCTCTTAACAAGCTCTGCCTCTAATGCCACCAGATGTAAGGCATCTATCCTATAATTCAATGTTCAGCTCTTAAAATAAGCCTTGAGACATGACTTGGATATTAAATAAGCCAGCACCTCATCTGCAGACAGCTGTTTCGGGGTGATTGCCCCTCATCAGTGCAGAGTAGAGAGTACTAGCTTAACTGGGTAGGAGGCCTGTGTCCGAGCAAGGGCAACCACCCCGAAACAGCTGTCTGCAGATGAGGTGCTGGCTTATTTTAAGAGCTGAACATTGACTTATGAGATAGCTGCCTTACATAAGATAAGATAAGATAAGATGCCTTTATTGTCAAGGCATTTTATCTTATCTTATCTTATGTAAGGCAGCTATCCTATAAGTCAATGTTCAGCTCTTAAAATAAGCCTTGAGACATGACTGGTGGCATTAGAGGCAGAGCTTGTTAAGAGCTCATTTGCATTTCTTCCCTCCCAGGAGCATGTATGGCCTATAAGTCTCCTCACACTGATTAAGGTGCTCTCTCCCTAAGGAGAGTTAGTTCCCCCCTTGCTCGGACACAGGCCTCCTACCCAGTTAAGCCAGTACTCTCTGCTCTGCACTGATGAGGGGCAATCAACCCGAAACAGCTGTCTGCAGATGAGGTGCTGGCTTATTTAATATCCAAGTCATGTCTCAAGGCTTATTTTAAGAGCATTGACTTATAGGATAGCTGCCTTAAATCTGGTGGCATTAGAGGCAGAGCTTGTTAAGAGCTAATTTGCATTTCTTCCCTCCTAGATCAAAACTAGTGACACTAGCGTTGACATCTTCCGCAGGCTGTTCTGGTAGGGTAGCAGCTTCCTGGATATATATGGATCTGGCACTGCCGACGTTAACTGACACCCGCCAGCCCCTTTCACTATAATCGGGACCGGCAGAGATCTGGCTGCAACCTAGCAAGCATAGCGAGAAGCAGCCAGACGGAAACCGCTGGGTTGCAGCCGGATCGCTGTTGGTCCCCATTAAAGTGAATTGGGGTTGCTTCCGGCAATGCCAAAATTCAGTGAGGTCCAGCAGGCTGTTCCCTGCACATTCCTTAAACTCTTTACCGCAAGTGTGAAACAGGCCTTACTATTCTGATTGAGTCAAGACTTTTGGTACATGTACCACATGACATGTTTTAGACACTTTTTGCAGTTAGCTTGACAAGGTGGCATGGTTTAGCAGGAGAGGGGGTAAGAACATGTGTCAAAATAGAACCAAAATAATGGCACAAAGTAATGGTGTAAAGCTGGACAATAGTGACTAACAATAATAAATGTAATAAATTAAAGCTTCTTTAGACTGCCTGTCTACATTGTCTGAATATTAGGGTGGATTTAATGTGTCCCATTGTTCTCAGAAGCCACGACATACAAGAATATGTATAAGAATAAGAAATGATGACTACATCCAGATGGAGGCAAAGATTTTCTCTTACTTTTGTACCTGCGGTGTATACCACAAATCAATATGGTCTAAAAATTAAGGGGGTCATTTATTAATCTGAAATATGCCTAAATTAGGCTTATTTCAGGTGCAGATTGCGGCGCAACGGTTAGTTGTGTTACAATCTGTGACTTCTCCCGGCTCACGCCAGGTCTAAAAATGTGGGTGTGGCGTGGAAGGGGACAGGCCAGCAGGCCCGTCTCATTTACCATTTCCTACGCCTGTTTTAGGCATAGAAAAAGGTCTAAAACGCCAGTCTTAATAAATGTGCCCCTAAATCTTCTAACGACTAACAAATAACAAGGATATAATAAATAAAATAAAACACATGACACTTCATGGGGTGATGCTGGCCAGACACAACATTTATTAAGAATTTGCATTGTACCAATCACCTGACATATGATGCCCTCAAAATGCAATGGATTCAACTAGGGGCCATCAGGAGTTGAATGCTGCCTCATGGTAAGAAGTCTACGGGCAGAGGTGGGAGTTAATGGCGGGCAGTGGCACATGCAGTTGGTGGCATATACAGCCAATCCGCATGCACCTTTCATGGGCAGCATGCATGCGATTGGCTATAAGATAACAGTACTCACCTCTGGTGGTCTTTTACAGCCAATCAGCATCACAGTTTCTCTCTTGTGAACTTCTGCCTGGCTAAATGCTGTGTGCAGTGTGGAGGTGTGGAGACCTGGTTAGCTGCTGCAAGTAGTGCACACCATACTGTACCTTCTCAGAACAATTGTACTGTACAGACTTTATGATATGCCAAAAATAATGAACTGTATACACATACTCAGCCCCAGAAGTAAGTAGGGCTTAAAGGGGTATCCCCATCTCAAAAATGATGTCATTTCGCTTCCCTTTACCTAGCCCTGGGCCATCGACAACCAGATTTTCAGAAAATTGCAGAAAATTGAGGCTAGTCCCATTCACGCAACTGTGCAGGGAAAGAATATCAGGAATGGTTGAACCAAAAGGACAAGAATAGACCCTGAAGATGCTCCCATCCTTGTAGGAAGTTGTCACGGGGCGCCAAAGGCGCACTCGGTCTCCCATCAGCCGCAGACCTGCTGCTTAGCTTCGGGAGCGAGGATTTGTGTTTGGCCTCGTTCCCAGGGCGGCTTTGCCGTCTAGTTGTCCCCTGTTATTAGGACTTGCAAGGCAAGTAGGCAGGGCCAGGGGTGAGGATGGAGCGCAGTGGTCACTATCCTCCCCCCTGTGTGTAGTGTACGTGACCGTCACAGAAGTGATTTACATTTGCTCATTTTGACCACACAGGAAGTAAAACCTGACCTCAATTTTGATGCAGATCTGCAATGCGGATTTTGTCATGGTTTTGGCTGCATTTTTATGACATTTCTTCAGATATCATTTACTTGGCTGCAAATCCCTAGCCATTCCGGCCTCTTTGGACACACCCGTAAAAGTAAGGCCTTGCTTTTTTTAAATTATTGTTGTGCATAGTTTTCTCCTGTTTTCCAGAAGAGCTGCAATAACCAGACACGACCACCATACGGTGTGCGGAGCTGTGTAGTTCTGGTGCTTGGTTTCAGCCACAGCAGCTCTTGAAAACAGCTGATTGTTGGGGGTGCAAGGAATCGGACCCCTACCAATCTGATATAGATGATCTATCCAGATTATCAATAGTAAACTCCTGGAATAGCCCTTTAATTTTATGATATGCTTGCTTTGGAACAGAACAATAATGAATAAAAACAGATTGAATCAATTGCTAACAAACGGCCAGGCCACTCTATAAGGGGGAAAAACCCGTTCCATACATCTGGTTGATTTGGTGGCAAGGGTTTTTGCAGGCCACATTCAATTGGAACAAAGGAGTTGCTAAAATGTATGCAGCCTCTCCTTGCCCATGTGAATGCTGAGGCCAGTGATTGGCTGCAGTGGTCTTGTGACCATGAAACGTTGATGCTGAAGCAGAAGGGGTTTCAAGAGGTGAATCCAGGGAGTTTGATCCAGGGAGTTATTCTGATTGGAGTCGGGAAGAAATTTTTTATTCCCCTAAAGTGGAGAAAATTGGCTTCTACCTCACAGGGTTTTTTGCCTTCCTCTGGATCAACTTGCAGGATAACAGGCCGAACTGGATGGACAAATGTCTTTTTTCGGCCTTATGTACTATGTTACTATGTTACTATGTAGTACACACCATTGGGTCTACAAGATGGACCACACAGCATTGATTTTGAGTGTCCACTCAATTTCCGTCATACGTAAGCATACTTTGTTATCCAGCTGTCATATGTCAATTCCCCTCTGATTAGCCAGACTGTCTAGGTTTGCTACCATTATCCTGTCAGCTTTAGTCTCTGCAGCATGTCAAGCAGTCTTAATCCTGAATTCCCATGAGATTTATTACCACTGAGCCTCAGTGTCAGAAATGGTAACCTTAAGTAAACTGGGGGATTTCCAGAGCAAACTAATTACAATGCAGAGAAGAATGCGTCTGTGTAAGTAAGGTGTCGACGTGTATTGTCACTAGGAAGACTGAAACTCGAAAGACAGCGAAAGACAGCCGTTGCAGAATAATTGCGGTAGTTACAATAAGCAACCACTAGGGGTGTCATGGATGTTACTGCAGCCCTCTTACTTTGGAGGTCCTGTGAATATAGGACTGCCGAGAAAGAACCTTATAACCCCACCTTGCTACCTTAGCAGCTAGGAAAAAACACAACAGGACACAATAAATGTTGGGTGAGAGTCGGTCACAGCTTTATTAATAATTATTTTGTTATAAACCAACTTTTCTTTTTTATCTCTAAACCAACGTAACAACTCTGGGTCTCAAGAAGCGGTATGCCCCACAGACTCCCTCTGTGGGCAAGTCCGCCTTCTTCTCCGTCATGATTTAGATCACCGACCTCTGCTGTGACTTAATGGCAAGAATACCTATAAATTAACATCAAGAAAAACCGTCAAAAACCAACACACCATAACAAAACAGGGCGGGAGGGAGGGGCGCTAAAACCAAGGTGCCGAAGAGGAAGGGACAGCCGTCCCCTGCGTCCCTTATTTAACTGTCCAGCCCCTACCATCTAAGCCTCCAATCAGGAACGGGAAGGGGGGGGTCACATGGGCGTGCAGTACCACCCTGAACTTTCCTGTTCTGCTCTGCCGGCCCACCCCTACCAGATCAAACCCCTAGCCTAGCTGCTAACCAGGTTTCTTAACCCTAAAGCTCCCTAACTCTCGTCAGTCCAGGCCGCCTTCAAAGGGGTATCCCCATCTCAAAAATGATGTCATTTTGCTTCCCTGTACCTAGCCCTGGGCCATCGACACCCAGATTTTCAGAAAATTGCAGAAAATTGAGGCTAGTCCCATTCACGCAGCTGTGCAGGGAAAGAATATCAGGAATGGTTGAACCAAAAGGACAAGAATAGACCCTGAAGATGCTCCCATCCTTGTAGGAAGTTGTCACGGGGCGCCAAAGGAGCACTCGGTCTCCCATCAGCCGCAGACCTGCTGCTTAGCTTCGGGAGCGAGGATCTGTGTTTGGCCTCGTTCCCAGGGCGGCTTTGCTAGCTGGGAGGCTCCCTGCTCCTAGGTTTGCCTTGAGCACCGAGCTGATCACTCGGTGCTCAACTTCTCTGTCTGTCGGTCATGTGACCCTGGCCACGTCACATGACCCTCAGACCCCACTATAAATACAGGCAGCCTGCTGGCCACAGGTTGCCTGTTAATTCTAGGTTCCTGGCTATTTATTGGACTACTGATTACTCATCTGATCCTGTTCCCTGACGATCCTTTGCCTGCTCCTCCTGTACTGCGCATCCCTCCTGGTATTGTGACCTCGGCTCCCACCTGACTACTCTTTGCGGACTCCTCTGGTACTTCTCTGCTCTCCTGGTATTTGACCCCCGGCTTCTCCTGACCATTCTTTGCTTATCCCTTTGTACTGCGTAGCTCTCTTGGTTCTGACCCGGTCCGTTCACATTCCGTTATTTGTCTTGTCTGTCTTCCCAGCACATATCCTAAGTTAGGGACTGCCGTCTAGTTGTCCCCTGTTATTAGGACTTGCGAGGCAAGTAGGCAGGGCCAGGGGTGAGGGTGGAGCGCAGTGGTCACTATCCTCCCCCCTGTGTGTAGTGTACGTGACCGTCACAGAAGTGATTTACATTTGCTCATTTTGACCACACAGGAAGTAAAACCTGACCTCAATTTTGATGCAGATCTGCAATGTGGATTTTGTCATGGTTTTGGCTGCATTTTTATGACATTTCTTCAGATATCATTTACTTGGCTGCAAATTCCTAGCCATTCCGGCCTCTTTGGACACACCCGTAAAAGTAAGGCCTTGCTTTTTTTTAAATTATTGTTGTGCATAGTTTTCTCCTGTTTTCCAGGAGAGCTGCAATAACCAGACACGGCCACCATACGGTGTGCGGAGCTGTGTAGTTCTGGTGCTTGGTTTCAGCCACAGCAGCTCTTGAAAACAGCTGAGATTGTCGGGGGTGCAAGGAATCGGACCCCTACCAATCTGATATAGATGATCTATCCAGATTATCAATAGTAAACTCCTGGAATAGCCCTTTAATTTTATGATATGCTTGCTTTGGAACAGAACAATAATGAATAAAAACAGATTGAATCAATTGCTAACAAATGGCCAGGCCACTCTATAAGGGGGAAAAACCCGTTCCATACATCTGGTTGATTTGGTGGCAAGGGTTTTTGCAGCCCCATTCAATTGGAACAAAGGAGTTGCTAAAATGTATGCAGCCTGTCCTTGCCCATGTGAATGCTGAGGCCAGTGATTGTCTTGTGACCATGGAATGTTGGTGCTGAAGCAGAAGGGGTTTCAAGAGGTGAGTACACACCATTGGGTCTACAAGATGGACCACACAGCATTGATTTTGAGTGTCCACTCAATTTCCGTCATACGTAAGCATACTTTGTTATCCAGCTGTCATATGTCAATTCCCCTCTGATTAGCCAGACTGTCAGGTTTGCTACCATTATCCTGTCAGCTTTAGTCTCTGCAGCATGTCAAGCAGTCTTAATCCTGAATTCCCATGAGATTTATTACCACTGAGCCTCAGTGTCAGAAATGGTAACCTTAAGTAAACTGGGGGATTTCCAGAGCAAACTAATTACAATGCAGAGAAGAATGCGTCTGTGTAAGTAAGGTGTCGACGTGTATTGTCACTAGGAAGACTGAAACTCGAAAGACAGCGAAAGACAGCCGTTGCAGAATAATTGCGGTAGTTACAATAAGCAACCACTAGGGGTGTCATGGATGTTACCGCAGCCCTCTTACTTTGGAGGTCCTGTGAATATAGGACTGCCAAGAAAGAACCTTATAACCCCACCTTGCTACCTTAGCAGCTAGGAAAAAACACAACAGGACACAATAAATGTTGGGTGATTGTCGGTCACAGCTTTATTAATAATTATTTTGTTATAAACCAACTTTTCTTTTTTTATCTACAAATCAACGTAACAACTCTGGGTCTCAAGAAGCGGTATGCCCCACAGACTCCCTAAAATCAGACCCACCTTGCTAAAATCAAGGTGCCGAAGAGGAAGGGACAGCCGTCCCCTGGGTCCCTTATTCAACTGTCCAGCCCCTACCATCTAAGCCTCCAATCAGGAACGGGGGGGGGGGGGGGGGGGGGGGGTCACATGGGCGTGCAGTACCACCCTAAACTTTCCTGTTCTGCTCTGCCGGCCCACCCCTACCAGATCAAGCCACTAGCCTAGCTGCTAACCAGGTTTCTTAACCCTAAAGCTCCCTAACTCTCGTCAGTCCAGGCCGCCTTCATTTAACCCTCGGCGCCCACTAGACTGCCGAGAAAGAACCTTATAACCCTACCTTGCTACCTTAGCAGCTAGAAAAAAACACAACAGGACACAATGAATGTTGGGTGAGAGTCGGTCACAGTTTATTAATAATTATTTTGTTATAAACCAATGTAACAACTCTGGGTCTCAAGAAGCGGTATGCCCCACAGACTCCCTCTGTGGGCAAGTCTGCCTTCTTCTCCGTCATGATTTAGATAACCGACCTCCACTGAGGAGCCCGTGTACTCCTACACGGTGCTTTGACCCCCACCCAACAAGAACAAAGCCTGTTCCACACCGTCGTGCAAACCAGACAGAAAAATATCCAAACCTATCTTATTTAGATGAACACCGTCTGGGCGCATCAGGCGTTCGTTATCGCCCTCTAACTGGCGATGCCTAACAGCCACACCAGCTCTTGAGCGTACAAACCGAGAAATACAGTTGTTTACCGTATGCCTAGCCCATTCAATCGCGGAGGAATCCCTCGCTCCTTGCCACGTAACCCGGGGAATAATCTCCGACCACACTACAGCCGCCTCCTGAAAGAAAGTAGGGAGTCTCTCTAAATCTGCTCTAATTAAAGTAATTAATTCGGCAATTTTTAAGAAGCAAAGGTCATTGCCCCCTGCGTGAACCACTAAAACCACAGGAGAACGCGCAGAGTGACTCAATTCCACCGCTTCCGGAAGGACTTGTGACCAGCGTAAACCCCAAACTCCCCGCCAACGGACTTGGATGTTCCTAAAACCGAGGCAGCGGCCACCCGGGCGACATTCCGCTCCCTGGCCTGCCCAGAAGATATAGGAGTGTCCGATAAAACACACGGTGGGCTGTACCGAACCTAAAAGAAATTCAAATCAGTAAATGAGGGCGAACATAAGAAGCAAAACAGGCCGATTTCCATCTGCCAATCCGCTGAACGTCAGCCTCAGGCAAGCCAGCCCAAGCCGCCTCGGTGGCCGCCCCTATTCTGAAGGAATGTGTTCCAAAATCAGTAACTGGTAATTGAAGTGCAAGCAAGCAACGACGAAAAATTTCCTAAATTGAAAACGGGTAAGGGTGGTGCTATCGGCATGCACCAAAAAAGGGGAGCCTGGTGCGCGGGATGCCAAAAACTGAGCAACAGCAGCATGGGGGCAAGCCGGGCTGTCGATCTTATGCAAAGGGAGCCACACGCCTTTCGCAAAACAATCCGTTTTGGAACGCCTAATGAAAACTCTAAGAGCAGAATCGTTGATGAAAACATCACTAACACCTAAACCTCCTAGTCGTGTAATAGAAGGGGATACCAACTCACCAATTCGTAGGGCGGCAAAAAAGGCTAAGCAAAAAGCTGCCCTAAATAATAACACCTCATAAGGAGATGAACAAATAGAGGGGAGAACCTGACAAATGCGCGACAATAATGAATATGACACGGGGCGACGACATTCACGCCGAACATGTTCTTTGCGCTATTCTTTGATAGCTTGCCTAATCAAGAAATGCTGGGTGACATCCGGCCAACCTCGCAGTCTAAGATAAAAACCTACTCCCCATAGTCGACGCTGCGCCATTAATGCTGAAACACCTCTAGTGCGCAGGCTCAACAGATAAGAAATGGTCACTTCAAAGCACTCAGGTGGCAATGTAGCCTCCCCCGAAGTCAAGCGCCACTGCCCACCACTCATCCCAGGCCTTACCATATGCCGAGCAAGTTGCTGGAGACACTGAAGCGCGTACCATCGCCATTAATCGAGGATCGGTAAATGCCACAGCGTCGGCGTCCAAGGTAAACCCTCTGGGATTGCCCCCGGCAAGAGAGTCCTGAAATCCTGCCAACGAAAAGGGGAAAGAGCATCAGCCAACGAGTTGTCGACTCAGGCACATGACGGTCCCGAAATCAAACATTAAACTCCAAACAACGAAGGACAAGGTGGCGCAGTAAGGAGAGGACTGGAAAAGAAGAGGAAGTTAAAGAATTAATACAATAAACCACAGACATGTTGTCAGTGAAAAAACAGATCCTTTTGTTTTGTAAACAGGGGGCCCCATAAATTAATGGCCACAATAATTGGGAACAATTCTAACAAGGTTATATTGGAACAAAAACCAAGATTGCGCCAGGTGTCCGGCCACTTGGCGGCGCACCACTCACAGCCAAATATGACACCGAAACCGGTAGAACCGGCAGCATCCAAGAATAACGATAATTCCGGGGAAGAGATTTCACCTGATTGGTAACAAGTATGACCATTATATTGAGCCAAAAAGGAATTCCAGACATGTAAATCCAATTTTAGTTGCTTGATCAAGCGAATCCTTTTTCACGCCGCAGGTAGATAAAGACAGGCGGCGGGAAAAAACTCGAGCCATAGGCATGATACGGCAGGCAAATACCAATAGGCCCATTAAAGCCTGCATCTGCCGTAGAGTAACAGATTTAACTGCCAGGAATCCCGAAATCATACCTGTTAACTTTTGTAGTTTATCAATGGGCAACCGGAACACCATCAATTCGGTAACAATTTCAATACCTAAAAATGTGAGGGCCGACAGTCTTTTCGTCTGGGAGTGGGACACCAAAACGGGACATGAAAGAACGGAATGTATCGAGGAGGAATTGACATGTAGTGGAATTTCCTGAAGAAACAAAAAGAAAATCGTCTAAATAATGGATAATATTTTGAGAACCTGTTTCATACCGGATGACGCATTCCAGGAAGGTGCTAAACATTTCAAAATAATGACACGATACAGAGCAGCCCATCGGTAGACAAGTGTCATAATAATAGTGGTCCTCGACCATGCAGCGTAGTAAATGATAGCAGTCAGGATGAACAGGAAGTAGTCGAAAAGCCGCTTGAATGTCTGATTTGGCCAACAAAGCACCTCTTCCAGCACGCCTGACCAGCAAGACCGCTCTATCAAAAGACACATAAGACACCGAGGCCTCCTCCTTGGAGATGCCATCATTCCCCGAGGAACCTTTTGGAATAGACAAGTGATGGATCAAACTAAATGAACCTGGTTCCTTCTTAGAGATAAGGCCTAGGGGAGAAATACGTATGTTATTAAAAGGGGGTGATGGAAAAGGACCCATTATCCGCCCCAGGGACACTTCCTTAGCTAATTTACATTTTAATTGGTCTAGATTATCGTTAGCTGATTTTAGGTTGCGTGAAAGTGTCGGATGAGCAGAAAAATAAAAGGGGATGAAAAACCCAAAGGTAAAACCAAAACGTATTTGGGCCGCCGCTTGTTTATTGGGGTATTGGTCTAGCCACAGGGACATCGCGAGCGTGCTCAGTGGGGTCTTTCCCTCCAGTGGAAGCTGGGGTCTTGTGAAATGCTGCATTGCGCTGGAAACGGATTGCGGCATGTGAACCTCCGCAGATGGAGCATTCATGCTTATATTTACAGAGGGCAAAGAATTTGCAATGACCCTCGTTATACAACCAGCAGGCTCCTGGTCTGCGCACGGCCACTGTCCCTTGTGAATTGAGGAAACAGTGGCCACTGAGGGAAAGGGCTGAGATTTTTGTGCCATCATCAGGCGGAGCCATAAATCAGCGGCTTTTACGCCCCAGCCAATGTCTGGGTGCAGCGCCAACCTGCGGCGGAACTCCTCATCATAACGCCACCAGGCAGATCCGCCATAGGATTTAACAGCATTATAGAGTCCATATATACAAAAAGTTCCGCCGAGCATTCCGGATGGCGCTGTACCATAGTGTAACCCAGCACTGAAAAGGCTTGAATCCAATTCCCTATCTTGCGAGCAACTTTAGGCCTACGATCTATAAAACGTTCAGCATTAGGACGACGCTCCTTGTCCACCGTGTGTTGATCTACAGAAATCAAGGACCAAATATCAATGTACTGATTAGCCCATATCTTATTTTTGATATCATCGTCTAGATGAGTGCCAAGCGGCGTTAGGCCGCAAAATAATGATTCCTTATGGTCGCTAGGTCTCGGCTTATCTGAATGAACGACCGTGGGGACTGTCTGCTGGAGGCTAGGACTAGGATCTAACTGCGCTAGCAACGCTCTAAGGGCAGGAACTAAACCTTTGGCTACAGTGTCCGCCCCCCATGCCCCAGTAAAATTAAACTGACCGGAAGACGTATTCTGCTGAGTGCTGAGTGGAGCAGGAACCGCGCTGGTGAGCTCAACCACGCGTGACGACCTACTGGTCCTACGTCTGGGATCTTGCACACGACGGGATTGTGACCCGCCGGAACTGGAACCGCAGGAGCTCAAATCCGAAGAGGACGGAGACCGCCACCGCGCTGATCTTGACCGGGTCGCACATCTACTCCGGCTACGGGCGCTGGAACCATGGCGGGAACGGCGACTACGGTGAGAGTCCGATCTGCACTTTTCTCGGCAGTCGTGTACAACTGCAGGAGATCTCTGTCTGGAGAGGTGACTGGAAGCAGGCTCAGCAGAAGTGGATGCCACAGGCTGCTGGGACATTTGGAGTTGTGCAGCAGTAACAGGGGGGTGAGAAGTGCATATGGGCTGTTGGAGAGGAGGAGGGGGTGGATGAGGTACATTAGTTGAAAAGGACTGTATTGGGGGGGGGGCATTAGCAGGCCAGAATTTATGACAGGGGGCACTGGCAGCTGTACTGCTGCATCAGTGCTTGGGGGAAAGGTCACCTTGTGAGCCTGCACTGTAATATGATCTGCTGCAGGCAGAGGCTCCTCAGCTGAGGATAGCTCACTCTGCCTGTTTCCCATATTGAGAGGGGAGACTGAAGGTGCTGAGCGAGACTGCAGTGGCGGGAACAGCAGCTGCTGCTCGCGCCGAATAGGAAGTAGGTGGGGAGTGGGCGTGCCCTGTGTCCGTGCAGGCCGAGGCGCTGAAGTCTGCCGAACACTGGTGGCAGGAGTACTGGTATACTGCTGCTGCCGCCGGCTCCGGGATCGCACAGCAACAGGTACTTGTGAGGGGCTGAGGCGTGCGGGTGGGCGGATTGTTCTAGTGGGCCGCCTGCCACCCACACGATCCGAATGTTGGAGAGAAGGGGGGGGACAGCAGAGACAAGCGGGAGCTGCTGGGGCACTTGTAATCCCGCTGGCAAGCGGGAGAGAAAAGCCGGGCCCTCCGACTGCAAACGAGCAGCTAGAGCTGCTATCAGGTTTCCCTCTGTGGCCATACCTGCGCTAAAATCGAGGTGCCGAAAAGGAAGGGACAGCCGTCCCCTGGGTCCCTTATTTAACTGCCCAGCCCCTATCATCTAATCCTCCAATCAGAAACAGGGGGGGGGGGGGGGAAGGTCACATGGGCGTGCAGTACCACCCTGAACTTTCCTGTCCTGCTCTGCCGGCCCACCCCTACCAGATCGAACCACTAGCCTAGTTGCTAACCAGGTTTCTTAACCCTAAAGCTCCCTAACTCTCGTCAGTCCAGGGCACCTTCATTTAACCCTCGGCGCCCACTATAATTCACTTACCTGTATGATTCAACATTTTCGCATTTGTATTTTAAAGGAGCACAACAGTACTTGGCACAGGAATTTGACGAAGGGGTACCCTGGGTCATGCTACACTCTCTCAGGCAGCACCATGCATGAAGACCCTATTACAACAGCTGATGCGCAGACAATTGCGTGGAACGAACTGAACGTTATCGATAATTGCCTGATCGTCGGTGGTGATGAGAGCTTCTTTTAAACGCAGCAATCATCTCCTCAGTACGGGGACTAGCAAGCACTACAGCAATCACATGACTCACCGTTTCTGGACAGCAGATCCCTTTTTGCATACAGATGACCTTCTGCCCAGAAATGATGATTTGGGTGTGTGCATCAAGAAAGCTTTCACTTGCGTTTGCTCATTTACACGTTTGCACAGGGAAATTATAGGGAATGAGCATTCATATGACATTCAATCCTAATAATTGGCCCTATAATCGGTCTGTGTAATGGCCCCTTAAAGGGGTTGTCTCACTGCAGCAAAGAGCATTTATTATATAGAGAAAGTTAATACAAGCTACTTACTAATGTATTCTAATTATCCATATTGCCTCCTTTCCTGGCTGGATTCATTTTTCCATCACAATATACACTGCTCGGATCCATCGTTATGACCACCTTGCAATCCATCAGCGGTGGTAGTGCTTGCAGACTATAAAAAAGCACCAGCCTATGTGCACTCCCATGGTCCCGGTCACCAGAGAGGCCAGCACTTTTTCCTATAGTATGCAAGCACGGCTACAGCTGATGGATTGCAGGGTGGACGTCACCATGGACACAAGCAGTGTATAATGTGATGGAAATTAAATGAATCCAGTCAAGTAAGCAATATGAAAAGCAATAGAGCAGGACGCAGCCGTAGTGAAATGCGGCTTGACTACGGTGGAAGGTGATGGCACACAGGGTTAATGGTAGGGCAAGGTTAGGCGATGGGAGGGGATTTGTGGGGGGAGGAGTAGCATTTTCGCGCCATAGATTTATGGGTTTGGGGGAGGAGTTTGCAGGCAGTTTGATCTGAAGGAAGGAAGTTGCCCGCCCACCCGCCTGTTTACTGTTTAGTAGAGGGTGGCTTGGCTGTTCTGCTCTTGTCGTAGCAAGCAGGTTAAAAGTGGGATCCTGGGAGGCAAAACTGGGACTAGGTGCATGGCTATATCTCTTGCGGCGTGCATCTAGGACGTTGTGGTGAATGGCAAGCTGCAGGATCCTGTTTGGGCTAATAGCCTGGCAGGGGTTTAATTCCAAGAGTCTGAGAGTGGGTCGGAGAGTGCGGCTGAGGGTAAAAGTTGGATTAAACCTGGATCATGTGAGGAGGTTCGCGAGGGGCGAATCTGGTTAATTGGATTGCCTTCTAGGATCCCTTCAGTTCAAAGAAAGTTACATGTTGGTTTGATGGTGGATTAATGTTGGATTGTTGTGGGAATAATGTTTGGTTAATATTGGCCTGGTTTTGTATTTTACTATTGGTATGTACAATACTTGGTCATTTATTTGGATAATAAAATTAAGCTACGGCCATTTATACCAAATCATATGGTCCTGTCTTTATTGGGGTATACGGGGTTAAGTGGCTCAATGAGCCAGAGAATCTTCCACCCCAGGAGTCAGGACAATCACAATACATTAGTAAGTGTCTTGTAATAACTTTCTCTACATGATAAATGGCACTTGCTGAAGTGACACAAACCCTCTTTAAGGCCTCTTTCACACTTGCGTTGTCCGGATCCGTCGTGTACTCCATTTGCGGAAGTGCCCGCCGGATCCGTAACACGGCAAGTGAACTGAAAGCATTTGAAGACTGATCCGTCTTCAAAATGCGTTCAGTGTTACTATGGCAGCTAGGGCGCTATTAAAGTCCTGGTTGCCATAGTAGTAGTGGGGAGCGGGGGAGCAGTATACTTACCGTCCGTGCGGCTCCCGGGGCGCTCCAGAATGACGTCAGAGCGCTCCATGCGCATGGATGACGTGATCCATGTGACACGTCATCCATGAGCGTGGGGCGCCCTGACGTCACTCTGAAGTGCCCTGGGAGCCGCACGGACGGTAAGTATACTGCTCCCCCGCACCCCACTACACTTTACCATGGCAAACAGGACTTTAACGTCCTGGCAGCCATGGTAACCATTCAGAAAAAGCTAAACGTCGGATCCTCAAACTGCGGCACTTCAGCTGTTGCAAAACTACAACTCCCAGCATGCCCGAACAGCCTACAGGTATCAGCCTACAGCAGGGCATTGTGGGAGTTGTAGTTTTACAACAGCTGGAGGGCCGCAGTTTGAGGATGCCCGCTCTACACACTGACTAATTTGCCAAGTTGTTAACCATTTGTTGTCCATACTGTGCCATCTATTGCACGTACATGACAAATGACAACATTTAACTCACGAAACATTGTAATAACTTTGTCAATGACAATGAACAATCTGCAGTGGTCCTTTTGGGGTACTTCACCATCTACGTCCCTACCATGTGGTCACTGCTTGTCAGCACCCAAATTTTATAGAATTTGCATGCACAACAGGAGTGAACTTGTTAGTGGGGAAGAGTCAGAAACTCCTGATGATCATTATTAAAAGCATTAAAGGATTAATAGTCATAGGGTGAGGAGTGAGTGTGCCGCCTTTTGTAATTTCCTACATTTTTATCAGTGGCTTTGCTTAGTAATTCATTAATCAACGCTGCACATTATGTGTTTACCGTGGGATATAACTATGAGTTTATGAGAAGAAGTAAGGAGATGCCTTAACCAATCAGTGTGCAGCAAGTTGTTCAGGAATACTTTGCCCCGGGCTGGTCTTCAACTGCTGACCTTGGGCCACACCCGGCTATTGGCAGCAGGACAAAATAATTCATTAGTATTTTGCAATGGACTCATTTGACCAGTGGTGTCACTAACAGCCCATGTTCTGGTCAGAGTCAGCGGAAATTTTCTCATATTGTATTAATTTATCCATAGACAGCCTTCGGTAAGTTCAATATGAGCTTTTGGAGGAGATTTTCCAGCAGGTTTTTCATTCTAAAAGCCAGAGGTGGATTAGAAAGGAATTGGAAATGTAAAGGAAGGACTTATACTTCTCCTTCCTGATGGATCCACTTCTTTAATTGACTGAAAAACCTGCAGGAAAATCTGCCTTTAAACCTCCTCCAAAAAACTCTATGTGAACCTACCCTTAAGGCCTCATGCACACGACCGTTGTGTGCATCCGTGGCTGTTGTGCCGTTTTCCGTTTTTTTTTCGCGGACCCATTGACTTTCAATGGGTCAGTGGAAAAATCGGAAAATGCACCGTTTTGCAGCCGCATCCGTGATCCGTGTTTCCTGTCCGTCAAAAAAATATGACCTGTCCTATTTTTTTGACGGACAACGGTTCACGGACCCATTCAAGTCAATGGCTCCGTGAAAGAACACGGATGCACGAAAGATTGGCATCCGCGTCCGTGATCCGTGGCCGTAGGTTACTTTCATACAGACTGATCCGAAGATCCGTCTGCATAAAAGCTTTTTCAGAGATGAGTTTTCACTTTGTGAAAACTCATATCCGACAGTATATTCTAACACAGAGGCGTTCCCATAGTGATGGGGACGCTTCTAGTTAGAATATACTACGAACTGTGTACATGACTGCCCCCTGCTGCCTGGCAGCACCCGATCTCTTACAGGGGGCTGTGATCCGCACAATTAATCCCTCAGGTGCTGCACCTGAGGGGATAATTGTGCATATCATAGCCCCCTATAAGAGATCAGGGGCTGCCAGGCAGCAGGGGGCAGACCCCCCTCCCTTCCCAGTTTGAATATCATTGGTGGCCAGTGTGCGGCACCCCCCCGCCCCCCCTCCCTCTATTGTAATATCATTGGTGGCCAGTGTGCGGCCTCCGTCGCCCCCCCCCTCCCTCCCTTTATTGTAATATCATTGGTGGCCAGTGAGCGGCCTCCGTCGGCTCCCCTCCCTCCCTTTATTGTAATATCATTGGTGGCCAGCGTGCGCCCCCCCCTCCCTCTATTGTATTAATATCATTGGTGGCCAGTGTGCGGCCTCCCCTCTCCTCCCCCGATCATTGGTGGCAGCAGAGAGTTCCGATCGGAGTCCCAGTTTAATCGCTGGGGCTCCGATCGGTAACCATGGCAACCAGGATGCTATTGCAGGCCTGGTTGCCATGGTTACTTAGCAATATTACAATATTAGAAGCATCATACTTACCTGCTGCGCTGTCTGTGACCGGCCGGGAGCTCCTCCTACTGGTAAGTGACAGATCATTAAGCAATGCGCCGCACAGACCTGTCACTTACCAGTAGGAGGAGCTCCCGGCCGGTCACAGACAGCACAGCAGGTAAGTATGAACTCTCCGCTGCCACCAATGATCGGGGGGGGGGGGGGGGGAAAGGGGAGGCCGCACACTGGCCACCAATGATATTAATACAATAGAGGGGGGGCCGGGGGGGGCCGCACACTGGCCACCAATGATATTACAATAGAGGGGGGCCGCACGCTGGCCACCAATGATATTACAATAAAGGGAGGGAGGGGGGCCGGGGGAGGCCGCACACTGGCCACCAATGATATTACAATAGAGGGGGGGGCGCACGCTGGCCACCAATGATATTACAATAAGGGAGGGAGGGGGGGGTCGACGGAGGCCGCACACTGGCCACCAATGATATTACAATAGAGGAGGGGCGGGGGGGCCGCACACTGGCCACCAATGATATTCAAACTGGGGAGGGAGGGGGGTCTGCCTCCTACTGCCTGGCAGCCCCTGATCTCTTACAGGGGGCTATGATACCCACAATTAACCCCTTCAGGTGCGGCACCTGAAGGGTTAATTGTGCTGATCACAGCCCCCTGTAAAAGATCGGGTGCTGCCAGGCAGCAGGGGGCAGTCATGTACACAGTTGTGAAGAATATGTGTTTGGTCCATGTGTCTATTTTTTGCCCTCCATGTGTCATTCATATTCCATAGATTCTGCTCAGTAGAAAAAAAAAATTCCAGATCATCTCCTACCAATGGTCTGTGAAAAATAACTGACAAAACATGGATGACAAATGGGCGTGATTGGTCTCCATCGCGGACCAAAGTAGTGCATGTCTCCATGATTTTTCCTCTGACCCACAGAAAGTGGAAAACCACTAATGTGATTCACTGAACTGTGGACAAGGCCTAAGGATTTGTCTGCATGAAGAAATTAGTCTCATAATTCTTCATGCATATTCTTGGGCAGCATGGTGGCTCAGTGGTTAGCACTGGTGCCTTGGAAGGACAACATCTGCATGGAGTTTGTATGTTCTCCCCGTGTTTGTGTGGGTTTCCTCAGGGTACTCTGGTTTCCTCCCACACTCCAAAGACATAATGATAGGAGTCCCCATTGGGGACAGTTGGATGCTAATGTTTGTAAAGAGCTGCAGAATATAGTAGTGCTATGTAAGTGCATAAAATAAAAAATACGGAATTGCTATGCATGCTTTTGCCTAACATTTAACGTCAAGATTCCATGTGGTGATTCTAGCTTTTCTGCTGCATAAAATGAATGTGTCAACTTATCCTAGCAGAAACAATGGTCAACAACTGCATTGTAAACTATGGCGACCTGACAAAATCCAGCTCAAGTTTATCTCTTGGTGGCCATAGATTGCTACCAAAATAGCTACTTCAGGTGATCAGTTTACAACCAGTGTCGATGAAATCCAACACAGAAGATAATTTTCAAACAGTCAGTTTGATGGACAAGAGATCAACACCATTTAAAGGCCATACTGTTCACCATTTCCAATGCATGTATATCATTATTTTATATAAATCTTATTTAACTTAATTAATAATGTTTATAATACCAGAAACCTAAAAAAACTCTACTGAAAATACAGAAAATTCTGAAATGTTTTGTCTTCTGTTGCCTCTAGAGGGCTCAGATGCATCAGCACAAGTCTTTCTGGATCTTTGCCTCAGGGAGTGTTTTATAGTGTATATATACACTGCCTATCCAAAAAAAAGTCGTTAACTAAGCAAATAGGTATGAGCCTCCTATTGGATAATTACTGCATGGGCGATTATCTTTCAGCTGGCAACAAATTATTTAACCCCATCTGGGGCAATGAGTTGCTTCTGATTTCTTAAACAACCATGTCGAAAGACACATCTCGTGGTCGTGGAAAAGATGTTAGTCTGTTTGAGAAGGGTCAAATCATTGGCATGCATCAAGCAGAGAAAACATCTAAAGAGATTGCAGAAACTACTAAAATTGAGTTAAGAACTGTCCAACGCATTATTAAAAACTAGAAGGAAAGTGGGGACCCATCGTATTCGAGTAAGAAATGTGGCGGGAAAAAAATCCTGAATGATCGTGATCGGCGATCACTTAAATGTTTGGTGACATCAAATCGAAGAAAAACAACAGTAGAACTCATGGCTATGTTTAATAGTAAAAGTAAGAGCATATCCACATGCACAATGCGAAGGGAACTCAAGGGATTGGGACTGAACAGCTGTGTAGCCATAAGAAAACCACTAATCAGTGAGGCAAACCAGAAAAAAAGGCTTCAATTTGCTAGAGAGCATAAAGATTGGACTGGAAGAAGGTCATGTGGTCTGATGAGTCAAGATTTACCCTGTTACAGAGTGATGGGCCCATCAGGGTAAGAAGAGAGGCAGATGAAGTGATGCACCCATCATGCCTAGTGCCTACTGTACAAGCCTGTGGGGGCAGTGCTATGATCTGGGGCAGGGCCGTTTCTTCGAGTGCTGTCGGAAGGGGGGGGGGGGCGTCAGGGCACAGCAGGAGATGAGCGCTGCGCTTTCATTGTGAAAGCGCTCACTAATCTCCATAGTCATCTGTATCGCCGTCCTCAGGACGGCGATACAAATGTCTGTGCTGCGGCAGGGGAGGGATAGGTGTGTCTCCTCCCTGTTCCTCTGATAGGCTGCCAGCACTAGGCCGGCAGCCTATCAAAGGCCGGTGCAGGCGGCGCGATGATGTCATCACGCCGCCTGAGCCAGCCAGGGACACAGGCCGGAAGAGGCCTGCATCGCATCGCTGGAGGAGGTAAGAATACGTATTTTTTTTATATATATATGCACAAATTACAATACTGCCACATAAGGGGGGCTGCTGGCACATAAGGGAGCTGCTGACACATAAGGGGGCTACTGGCACAGACATAAGGGGGACTACTGGCACATAAGGGGGGGCTACTGGCACATAAGGAGAGCTACTGGCACATAAGGGGAGCTACTGGCACATAAGGGGGGCTACTGGCACATAAGGGGGGCTACTGGCACATAAGGTGGATTACTAGCACATAAGGGGGGCTACTGGCACATGATAGGAGGCTACTGGCACATAAGGGGGACTACTGGCACATAAGGGGGGCTACTGGCACCTAAGGGGGGCTACTGGCACATAAGGGGGACTACTGGCACATAAGGGGGACTACTGGCACATAAGAAGGGCTACTGGCACATGATAGGAAGCTACTGGCACATAAGGGGGGCTACTGGCACATAAGGGGGGCTACTGGCACATGAGAGGAGGCTACTGGCACATAAGGGGGCTACTGGCACATAAGTGGGCTGCTGGCAAATAAGGGGGGCTACTGGCACATAAGGGGGGCTACTGGCACATAAGGGGAGCTACTGGCACATAAGGGGGGCTACTGGCACATGATAGGCGGCTACTGGCACATAAGGGGGACTACTGGCACATAAGGGGGGCTACTGGCACATAAGAAGGGCTACTGGCACATGATAGGAGGCTACTGGAACATAGGGGGGGCTTCTGGCACTTGATAGGGGGGCTACTGGCACATGATAGGGGGGCGACTGGCACATAAGGGGGCTACTGGCACATGATAGGGGGGCACTCTGGCTACTGGCACATGATGGTGGGGGGCTCTTATTACTGACACATGATTGGGGGGCATCTATGGGGGCTCTTATTACTGACACATGATTGGGGGCATCTATGGGGGCACATCTTACTGGCACATGATTAGGGGGCATCTATGGGGGCACATCTTACTGGCACATGATTGGGGGGGCATCTATTGGGGCACTTATTACTGGCACATTATTGGGTGGCACTATAGGGGCATCTACTAAGGCTAAAAAGAAGGGGTATTTTATATGGGGGGCTCTGTATAGGGGCATTTTATACTGGGACACATTATGGTGGGTACTATGGGGAAGGAGAGAGAAGAGCACTATGTGGTCATCTACGGGGCACTGAGAAGGGGTATTTTATATTGGCACATTATGGGAACATTAGCTCAACTGGGGGCATTACAAGGGGGTATGTTTTGCACATTATAAGGTGAATTATTTCTACTAGGGGGGCATTATGGTGGGCTTTATTACTCCCCCATGGTATGACCCCCTAGCAGCAGCACCAGCCTCTCCCTGCTCTGCTATCCCTCTGCCCTTTCTCCAAATCCTTATTATGAAATTTTTCTCATTAGGATATAACACAACATCAGCTCCACCGAGCCCCCCAGCCAAAGTGTTGAAGTGGTGTCCGAGATCCCCAAGGGCCAAGCCGAGTAATTGTAAGTTTTCATGTGGAGTATGTTTATGTTAAACACATATAGCCTACACTGTGCCACACAATATACAGCATACCTCTACACTGTGTAGGGGTTATACTGTTTATTGTACAGCATTGCACAGAGGTTGTATTGTCCGGCTTGGTGTAACCTCCATACATTTTATGTACAGTATACAGTAATCTGCCTTGCCATCTATGCTTTGAATCTGGTTTTATATGTTACTTGGTTTTTGTACATTTACTTGCGTGCAGGGCCGGCACCACCAGTAAGGCGAATTAGGCTGTCGCCTAGGGCGCCACTTAGCAGGGGGCGCCCGATGCGGTAAAAATAAAAAAGTTGCTTATATAAGTTCGGGCGGCCGGCGGCGCCCCTCATGCTGCACCGCCTAAGTGGCTGAGGCTGAGCGCTTGTCGCTCTAAAGAATCCTGCCTGCACCTGCTGTGTGCTGTTGTTAATGTAGCGTGGCCGAGCTCTGTTCGGTCCGCGGTACAGGAACTTTTGTTTCCTGTACCCGGCCGGACTGACAGGAAATGCTCACTTAGTGTGCACTTCCTGTCAGTCCAGCCAGGTACAGGAAACAAATGCTCCTGTACCACGGATCGAACAGTGCTCGGCCACGCTACATTAGAGGTGGGGCGTGGGGGTAGAATGAGAGTGACAAGGGCGAGAGGGGGGGTGGAAATAATGAGAGTGACAAGGGAGGGGGGGGGGAATAATGTGAGTGACAAGGGAGGGGGGGTGGAAATAATGAGAGTGACAAGGGAGCGGGGGGGGGGGAAATAATGAGAGTGACAAGGGAGGGGGGGAAATAATGAGAGTGACAAGGGGGGGAATAATGAGAGTGACAAGGGAGGGGGGGAATAATGAGAATGACAAGGGAGGGGGGGAATAATGAGAGTGACAAGGGAGGGGAGGTGGAATAATGTGAGTGACAAGGGAGGGGGGTGGAATAATGAGAGTGACAAGGGAGGGGGTGGAATAATGAGAGTGACAAGGGGGGGTGGAATAATGAGAGTGACAAGGAGGGGGGGTGGAAATAATGAGAGTGACAAGGGAGGGGGGGTGGAATAATGTGAGTGACAAGGGAGGGGGGGTGGAAATAATGAGAGTGACAAGGGAGGGGGGGTGGAAATAATGAGAGTGACAAGGGAGGGAGGGTGGGATAATGAGAGTGACAAGGGAGAGGGGGGGGAATAATGAGAGTGACAAGGGAGGGGGGAATAATGAGAGTGACAAGGGAGAGGGGGGTGGAATAATGTGAGTGACAAGGGAGAGGGGGGGGTGGAAATAATGAGAGTGACAAGCGAGGGGGGGTGGGATAATGAGAGTGACAAGGGAGAGGGGGGGTGGGATAATGAGAGTGACAAGGGAGAGGGGGGGAATAATAAAAGTGACAAGGGAGAGGGGGGTGGGATAATGAGAGTGACAAGGGAGAGGGGGGGAATAATGAGAGTGACAAGGGAGGGGGGTGGAATAATGAGAGTGACAAGTGGGGGTGTGGAATAATGAGAGTGACAAGGAGGGGGGGTGGAAATAATGTGAGTGACAAGGGAGAGGGGGGGTGGAAATAATGAGAGTGACAAGAGAGGGGGGGTGGAATAATGAGAGTGACAAGGGGGGATGGAATAATGAGAGTGACAAGGAGGGGGGGGAAATAATGAGAGTGACAAGGGAGAGGGGGGGTGGAATAATGTGAGTGACAAGGGAGAGGGGGGGTGGAAATAATGAGAGTGACTAGGGAGGGGGGTGGAATAATGAGAGTGACAAGGGAGAGGGGGGGGAATAACGAGAGTGACAAGGGAGGGGGGGAATAATGAGAGTGACAAGGGAGGGGGGTGGAATAATGTGAGTGACAAGGGAGGGGGTGGGATAATGAGAGTGACAAGGGAGAGGGGGGGAATAATGAGAGTGACAAGGGAGGGGGGTGGAATAATGAGAGTGACAAGGGGGGGTGGAATAATGAGAGTGACAAGGAGGGGGGGTGGAAATATCGAGAGTGACAAGAGAGAGGGGGGGTGGAAATAATGAGAGTGACAAGGGAGGGGGGGTGGAATAATGAGAGTGACAAGGGAGGGGGGGAATAATGAGAGTGACAAGGGAGGGGGGGAAATAATGAGTGACAAGGGAGAGGGGGGTGGAATAATGTGAGTGACAAGGGAGAGGGGGTGGAAATAATGAGAGTGACAAGGGAGGGGGGTGGGATAATGTGAGTGACAAGGGAGAGGGGGGGAATAATGAGAGTGACAAGGGAGGGGGGGAATAATGAGAGTGACAAGGGGGGGTGGAATAATGAGAGTGACAAGGAGGGGGTGGAATAATGAGAGTGACAAGGGGGGGTGGAAATAATGAGAGTGACAAGGGAGAGGGGGGGTGGAATAATGTGAGTGACAAGGGACAGGGGGGTGGAAATAATGAGAGTGACAAGGGGGGGTGGAATAATGAGAGTGACAAGTGGGGGTGGAATAATGAGAGTGACAAGGGGGGGAATAATGAGAGTGACAAGGGAGAGGGGGGGTGGAATAATGTGAGTGACAATGGAGGGGGGTGGGATAATGAGAGTGACAAGGGAGAGGGGGGGATAATGAGAGTGACAAGGGAGGGGGGTGGAAATAATGTGAGTGACAAGGGAGAGGGGGGGAATAATGAGAGTGACAAGGGAGGGGGGGGTGGAATAATGTGAGTGACAAGGGAGGGGGAGGTGGAAATAATGAGAGTGACAAGGGAGGGGGGGGGAATAATGAGAGTGACAAGGGAGGGGGGGTGGAATAATGTGAGTGACAAGGGAGGGGGGGGTGGAAATAATGAGAGTGACAAGGGAGGGGGGGTGGAAATAATGAGAGTGACAAGGGAGGGAGGGTGGGATAATGAGAGTGACAAGGGAGAGGGGGGGGAATAATGAGAGTGACAAGGGAGGGGGGAATAATGAGAGTGACAAGGGAGAGGGGGGTGGAATAATGTGAGTGACAAGGGAGAGGGGGGGTGGAAATAATGAGAGTGACAAGCGAGGGGGGGTGGGATAATGAGAGTGATAAGGGAGAGGGGGGGTGGGATAATGAGAGTGACAAGGGAGAGGGGGGGAATAATAAAAGTGACAAGGGAGAGGGGGGTGGGATAATGAGAGTGACAAGGGAGAGGGGGGGGAATAATGAGAGTGACAAGGGAGGGGGGTGGAATAATGAGAGTGACAAGGGGGGGTGTGGAATAATGAGAGTGACAAGGAGGGGGGGTGGAAATAATGTGAGTCACAAGGGAGAGGGGGGGTGGAAATAATGAGAGTGACAAGAGAGGGGGGGTGGAATAATGAGAGTGACAAGGGGGGATGGAATAATGAGAGTGACAAGGAGGGGGGGGAAATAATGAGAGTGACAAGGGAGAGGGGGGGTGGAATAATGTGAGTGACAAGGGAGAGGGGGGGTGGAAATAATGAGAGTGACAAGGGAGGGGGGTGGAATAATGAGAGTGACAAAGGAGAGGGGGGGGAATAACGAGAGTGACAAGGGAGGGGGGAATAATGAGAGTGACAAGGGAGGGGGGTGGAATAATGTGAGTGACAAGGGAGGGGGTGGGATAATGAGAGTGACAAGGGAGAGGGGGGGAATAATGAGAGTGACAAGGGAGGGGGGTGGAATAATGAGAGTGACAAGGGAGGGGGGTGGAATAATGAGAGTGACAAGGAGGGGGGGTGGAAATATCGAGAGTGACAAGAGAGAGGGGGGGGGTGGAAATAATGAGAGTGACAAGGGAGGGGGGGTGGAATAATGAGAGTGACAAGGGAGGGGGGAATAATGAGAGTCACAAGGGAGGGGGGGAAATAATGAGTGACAAGGGAGAGGGGGGTGGAATAATGTGAGTGACAAGGGAGAGGGGGTGGAAATAATGAGAGTGACAAGGGAGGGGGGTGGGATAATGAGAGTGACAAGGGAGAGGGGGGGAATAATGAGAGTGACAAGGCAGGGGGGGAATAATGAGAGTGACAAGGGGGGGTGGAATAATGAGAGTGACAAGGAGGGGGTGGAATAATGAGAGTGACAAGGGGGGGGGGGTGGAAATAATGAGAGTGACAAGGGAGAGGGGGGGTGGAATAATGTGATTGACAAGGGACAGGGGGGTGGAAATAATGAGAGTGACAAGGGGGGGTGGAATAATGAGAGTGACAAGTGGGGGTGGAATAATGAGAGTGACAAGGGGGGGGAATAATAAGAGTGACAAGGGAGAGGGGGGTGGAATAATGTGAGTGACAATGGAGGGGGGTGGGATAATGAGAGTGACAAGGGAGAGGGGGGGGGGATAATGAGAGTGACAAGGGAGGGGGGTGGAAATAATGTGAGTGACAAGGGAGAGGGGGGGTGGAAATAATGAGAGTGACAAGGGAGGGGGGGGGAATAATGAGAGTGACAAGGGAGAGGGGGGGAATAATGAGAGTGACAAGGGAGGGGGGTGGTGGAAATAATGAGAGTGACAAGGGAGGGGGGGGTGGAAATAATGTGAGTGACAAGGGAGAGGGGGGTGGAAATAATGAGTGACAAGGGAGGGGGGGGAATAATGAGAGTGACAAGGGAGAGGGGGGGGAATAATGAGAGTGACAAGGGAGGGGGGGGGGAATAATGAGAGTGACAAGGGAGGGGGGGGGAGAGAGTAACAAAGGAGGGAGGGGGGGGAAGAGAGTGACAAGGGAGTCCCCAGAGCCAGAGAGCAGATCATCTTATTGTCCTGGTGGTAAGTAGACAATGCAATATATTTATTATTTAATTGTTTAGTTATTAATACTACATTGGAGACTAATTTACCTCACATTTAGGGTCCATTCACACATCCGTGTGTGTTTTGCGGATCCACAAAACACGTACAGCGGCAATGTGCGTTCCGCACTTTGCGGACCGCACATTGCCGGCACTATTGCGGACAAGAATAGGACATGTTCTATTTTTTTCAGGATTGGAATTGCGGATCCGGGTCCGCAATTCCGGATCGGGGCCGCACAACGTGCGGCCCCATAGAAATGTATGGGTCCGCAATTCCGTTCCGCAAAAAGAGACGGCTACAAGAAGCTGGATTAACCCTAAGGGAAACATAGCAGTTCTTTTAATTTAAAAGCTGAGAAAGGGGTGGAACATGATATAGGCAGATCATCTGATAAGGGGGGGGGGGGGCAATTTTTATCTTGCCTAGTGCGGCAAAAATCCTTGCACCGGCCCTGCTTGCGTGTGCTAGTTGAGACCTGCTGTGATTGGGTTTTAGTTAGTTATTAAATGCTAACATGACAGTTTTTTGGTTTTGCACATTATTGATGATTGTATTTCATGACTACTCTTCTAAGGGTATTGCCTTTATACTGCAGTTCTCCTGTACCACTCTGCCTGCGACTTTTAGCAGTTTAAGCAGTAATTTATGATTTTCTTTTGCTCTCAATAAATCTTGTGTTAAGCATAAAAAAATATATATATACAGTACAGACCAAAAGTTTGGACACACCTTCTCATTCAAAGAGTTTTCTTTATTTTCATGACTATGGAAATTGTAGATTCACACTGAAGGCATCAAAACTATGAATTAACACATGTGGAATTATATACATAACAAACAAGTGTGAAACAACTGAAAATATGTCATATTCTAGGTTCTTCAAAGTAGCCACCTTTTGCTTTGATTACTGCTTTGCACACGCTTGGCATTCTCTTGATGAGCTTCAAGAGGTAGTCCCCTGAAATGGTTTTCACTTCACAGGTGTGCCCTGTCAGGTTTAATAAGTAGGATTTCTTGCCTTATAAATGGGGTTGGGACCATCAGTGGCGTTGAGGAGAAGTTAGGTGGATACACAGCTGATAGTCCTACTGAATAGACTGTTAGAATTTGTATTATGGCATGAAAAAAGCAGCTAAGTAAAGAAAAACGAGTGGCCATCATTACTTTAAGAAATGAAGGTCAGTCAGTCAGACGAAAAATTGGGAAAACTTTGAAAGTAAGGGCTATTTGACCATGAAGGAGAGTGATGGGGTGCTGCGCCAGATGACCTGGCCTCCACAGTCACCGGACCTGAACCCAATCGAGATGGTTTGGGGTGAGCTGGACCGCAGAGTGAAGGCAAAAGGGCCAACAAGTGCTAAGCATCTCTGGGAACTCCTTCAAGACTGTTGGAAGACCATTTCAGGGGACTACCTCTTGAAGCTCATCAAGAGAATGCCAAGAGTGTGCAAAGCAGTAATCAAAGCAAAAGGTGGCTACTTTGAAGAACCTAGAATATGACATATTTTCAGTTGTTTCACACTTGTTTGTTATGTATATAATTCCACATGTGTTCATTCATAGTTTTGATGCCTTCATAGTCATGAAAATAAAGAAAACTCTTTGAATGAGAAGGTGTGTCCAAACTTTTGGTCTGTACTGTATATATATGGTGAGACGGTTGCAAGTACTCTTCTGATATGATTTCATCGAGCAGTTTTGATGGAGGGGGGGAGTTTTTTTGACACTCGCCCTGAGTGAAATTTCTCAGGTCTAGGTTCAGCAACAGTATGTGCTTCAAGAATTAGGTCAGCTGACTACCTGAACATACTGAATGACCAGGTTATGAGACATTATTTTCACACATGGATTGGCCACCACAGAGTCCAGACCTTAACTCCATTGAGAATCTTTGGGATGTACTGGAGAAGGCTTTGCGCAGCAGTCAGACTCTACCATCATCAATGCAAGATCTTGGTGAAAAATTAATGCAACACTGGATGGAAATAAATCTTGTGACATTGCAGAAGCTTATCGAAAAAATGCCACAGCGAATGCCGTAATCAAAGCTAAAGGCGGTCCAACAAAATATTAGAGTATATGACCTTTTTTTTTTGGTGGCAACTTTTTTTTGGACAGTTTATATGCTGAAAACTGGTATATGACACCACTCTGAGGTCTGCTAGAACTCAGATTTGTTATATTTTGTCATTATCTTTTTTTCTTTCTTTTATTCCTTTTTACGAATTTATGCTCTTTCTCTCACACTTTTAAGCTCTTTAATGCAATGACAGCAATAGTAATAATGGCAGAGTGACACTGACATATAAAGCTATAGGTAAACGAAACGTATGGTTGACGGGGGTTTTGGAAGGCAGATTTTACTGGACCTTTTTTTGACACCATGTCCCATTTGAAGCCCCCCTGATGCACCCCTAGAGTAGAAACTCCAAAAAAGTGACCCCATTTTAGAAACTACGGGATAGGGTGGCAGTATTGTTGGTACTAGTTTAGGGTACATATGATTTTTGGTTGCTCTATATTACACTTTTTGTGAGGCAAGGTAACAAAAAATAGCTGTTTTGGCACCGTTTTTTATTTTTTTTATTTTCAACATTCATCTGACAGGTTAGATCATGTAATCTTTTTATAGAGCAGGTTGTCACGGACGCGGCGATACCTAATATGTATACAATTTTTTTTATTTATGTAAGTTTTACACAATGATTTCATTTTTGAAATGTCTCCATAGTCTGAGAGCCATAGTTTTTTCAGTTTTTGGGCAAATATCTTGGGTAGGGAAAGATTTTTGCGGGATGAGATGACGATTTGATTGGCACTATTTTGGCACGCGTATGACTTTTTGATCGCTTGCTATTAAATTTTTTGTGATGTAAGGTGACAAAAAATGGCTTTTTTTTTACACCGTATTTTATTTGTTTTGTTTTTACGGTATTCACCTGAGGGGTTATATCATGTAATTTTTTTATAGAGCAGGTTGTTACGGACGCGGCGATACCTAATATGTATACTATTATTTTATTTATGTAAGTTTTACACAATGATTTCATTTTTGAAACAAAAAAAATCATGTTTTAGTGTCTCTATAGTCTGAGAGCCATAGTTTTTTCAGTTTTTGGACAAATATCTTGGGTATGGTATGATTTTTGCGGGATGAGATGACGGTTTGATTGGCACTATTTTGGGGTGTGTATGACTTTTTGATCGCTTGCTATTACACTTTTTGTGATGTAAGGTGACAAAAAATAGCTTTTTTGACACCTTTTTTTTTTTTTACGCCATTCACCTAAGGGGTTAGGTCATGTGATATTTTTATAGAGCAGGTTATTACGGACGCGACGATATCTAATATGTATACTTTTTTTTATTTATGTAAGTTTTACACAATTATTTCATTTTTTAAACAAAAACAAAAAAATCATGTTTTAGTGTCTCCATATTCTGAGAGCCATAGTTTTTTCAGTTTTTTGGTACTATTTTGGCGTACATACGACTTTTTTGATCACTGTTATTACCTTTTTTGGGAAGTAAGGTGAGCAAAATTTAAATTTCATCATATTTTTATTTTTTTATGGCGTTCACCGTGCGGGTAAAGTAACATGACCGTTTTATAGATCAGCTCGTTACGGACGCGGTTATATCAAACATGTGTAGGGAATTGAATTTTTTTCATTTTTAATCAGTGATAAATGTGTTTTTTGATTTTTCACTTTTTTTTTTTTACATTTTTTTGACCCAGACCCACTTGGTTCTTGAAAATCCAGTGGGTCTAATGTCTGTATAATACAGTACAGTACACTATATAGTGTACTGTACTGTATTTTCACTTTACAAAGTCTGATTAGACTTCTGCCTTTAGCAGAAGTCTAATCAGCACAATGGACAGCCTCTGATCAGTACCATGGACAGCCGGACGCCTGTGAAGGCGTCCAGTTGCCATGGTAACCATCACTCGCTGCCACAGTAGAGCAGTGGGTGATGGGGAGGGAGGGGGGCCCCCTCCCTCTCCCATCGGGGGCTGAAAAGGCACAGCAGCCCCCGATGGGAGGGGGAGGGAGCTCCCTCCCTCTTAACCTTTTCCATACAGCGTCCCTACAGACCGCGGCATGGAAGGGGTTAAACGCATGGATGTCAGGCGTTTCAAGCAGAGTGTCAGCAATGTGCTGACACTCTGCAAACCGCTCAGCTATCCTGAGAGAGGGGGCGGGCGTATGATCGCATGCCTGCCCGCCCCCCCAAGCACCGCCCGCCCCGCCCGCCTTTCCTGACGCACTCCCCGAATCCCCCCCCGCCGCGCCCGCCGGCAGATAACAAAGAGGGCAGCAGGGGGGGGGTTAAACATTAAAATAAAGCTTATTTGAAGTTTCTGATCCCCGCGGTCACAGACCGCGGGTATCAGAAACTTCCGAAACCGCAGCAAACCGCAGGTCTGAATTGACCTGTGGTTTGCTGCGATCGCCGACATGACCCCCCGGCGCATTTAGCCAAGGTGCCTGCTCAATGATTTGAGCAGGCACCGGGTTCCGATCACCGCCCGCCGGGCGGCGGTGATCGGAACTATACATGACGTACCGGTATGTCATGTGTCCTTATGTACCAGGACAACATGCCGTACCGATACGTCATGTGTCCTTAAGAGGTTAAAAGCTTCCGTTTTGACTTCCGTCTTATGGATTCCGTTATTTTCCGTTATAACCATGTTATAACGGAATCCATAACGGTGATGTGAACTCACCCAAATTGGTATATAAATGCTCTTATTGTAGCAGAACGCATTCAATAATAATGTGGGTATATATATAATGCATGTGGGTATATACAATGCATTAATGGCTATCTGGTATATAAATGCTATTATTGCAGCATGGTATGCATTCACTAACAATGCACAGTATGGTTTTAGAAAAAAAGGGGCAATTGATCAGTGTTTGCAGCAGAATACATGCTGTTGGGGTTTCTTACAGGATTTTGCAATTCAGAACTGTGTGAAACAACTGAGACAGCGGCCAATCCTTAACTCACTCTCTATGCCCTAATGAAACTCTAAAATCTATCCAATTACATCACCAATCTCACTACAGTGCCCCTAGTAACTGGCTTGTGTCTGCAATTTTTGTTTGTCAGACACAGCCACAACACAGCCTATCACATCCACTGCAAAGAACAGAATGGCGTGCTGGGCCAATCAGGGAAAGCACCGACTCCTTCCCCCTCCTTCCCTGCTGGGGTGATGTGATCCTCCATGTTCTTCCTTCCTGTCACTTTCCCCGACAGTAAAATGCCACTGGGTGCGTTCGAAGCGAATTGCAAAAACTTCCGATTTGTTTGGAAGACAAATTTGTAAGGATTCCGGGTCATTTAGAATACATTAGCTCATCTCTAAATATATATATATATATATATATATATATATATATATATATATTCCCAGAACAAAACCTCTAAACAATTACAGACCCACTGAATCAAGACAGCTACCAGGCTCCTAGATCTCCAATATAAATACAGACCTTCTAAATACACATCCAAGACCAGATCCCCTAAATAAATCAAACATCATATAAGACTCCCTAAATAAAAGCAGATTCCAAACTCCCTAAATACAGACCCCAGACCTCCTAAAGAAATGGAATGGAGAGAAATTGGTATATTTGAAAGAAGGACCCATTATAAATCAGGAGAGGTCATGGCTCCTGTCATAACATTACCTTTGAAGTCAGTGTAAAAGGAGTCTTAATCATTTATCCCCTTCAAGACTAAATCTACCACTAAACACAATTTTTTCATTTGTTTACTCAAAAGATAGCACACATATTGATGCTGTGTGCATGCAAAACCTGTAGTATAAAAATTTGCTCCAGTAAAAAAAAAAAATCAGAACACTAGCGAACTACGTTTCTTTTATTAACACAAAAATTCGATCATCCAGAATTTTTTTTGCATGGATGAGAAAAAAAATCCCTCCTTCCCCAAAACTCAGTACAGATGATAATGATGAGTGCTCTGAGGTCACAGCTCACACACAGAAAAAGTGGCGCAGGGCTGAAAAAAAAGAAATTACAAAAAAGGGGGACAAAAATAATTCACGGATTGATTGGTTTCTGCCTAAAGCGGATGAGGGACAGTGGGGGGCAAGCAAGGGGAGGTATATAGGGATTGGGACTTAGGGATCAGGGATCTGGAACAGCTGCAAATGGACAATATGATTACTGATCACTGCAGCAGAAACATTTTTCTTTAACAGAAGCACTGAAGATTGCAGTGGTGATGCACCACAAGTCCTAGCCAGCAGACACAGAGCACAGAGGGCACGGAAACTGCACACTGTTACCAACTTAAATGGTGGTGTGCAGTTGCAGTGTCCCACTCAGTAATCGTAGTGGGGCCCTATATACAGTGTCGTTGCGAGGGGGGTGCGGTGGGTGCGGGCCGCACCGGGTGACACCAGTCTGATGGGGTGTCACCCGCCGGCCGATGGGGTTCTCCTTATTCACTAGCAAGCACGTCGGTCCGGCCGTCATGTGGAGAAGGGGGTGTGACTACCTGGTGAGTAGCGCCGCGGCGGCTGCACTGCAGGAGCAGCCAGCAGGCCCAGGACTCGAGTCTGGAGCTAATGGATTGGGTGGTGAGTCACGTGACAGCAGTGACTCACTCACACAGCTAGCCAGACCTGCCACTGCCGCGCCTGAGGGAGGAGGAGGTGTGGTAGGTAGCGCAGAGAGCGCATATTGACTTTATATTTAGATTTAATTTAATACCCCATTATAGTATTTATTATATTTAGGGAAGGGGGGCGGGGGGTTGGGGCCTCCAGGTCCAGCCAGGGTAAAGCTTGAACAGAAGGTGGAAATGCACTTTAATGCTCCATGACTCATGGAGCATTAAAGTGCATTTCCTGGAAATGCCGCAAACTACATAATGGAGGGCAGTGGGGGGCATATTACTTAACCACCTCAGCCCCCATGGCCTAAACACCCTGAAAGACCAGGCCACTTTTTACACTTCTGACCTACACTACTTTCACCGTTTATTGCTCGGTCATGCAACTTACCACCCAAATGAATTTTACCTCCTTTTCTTCTCACTAATAGAGCTTTCATTTGGTGGTATTTCATTGCTGCTGACATTTTTACTTTTTTTGTTATTAATCGAAATTTAACGATTTTTTTGCAAAAAAATGACATTTTTCACTTTCAGTTGTAAAATTTTGCAAAAAAAAAACGAGATCCATATATAAATTTTGCTCTAAATTTATTTTTCTACATGTCTTTGATTAAAAAAAAATGTTTGGGTAAAAAAAAAAAATGGTTTGGGTAAAAGTTATAGCGTTTACAAACTATGGTACAAAAATGTGAATTTCCGCTTTTTGAAGCAGCTCTGACTTTCTGAGCACCTGTCATGTTTCCTGAGGTTCTACAATGGCCAGACAGTACAAACACCCCACAAATGACCCCATTTCAGAAAGTAGACACCCTAAGGTATTCGCTGATGGGCATAGTGAGTTCAAAGAACTTTTTATTTTTTGTCACAAGTTAGCGGAAAATGATGATTTTTTTTTTTTCTTACAAAGTCTCATATTCCACTAACTTGGGACAAAAAATAAAAACTTCCATGAACTCACTATGCCCATCAGCGAATACCTTGGGGTGTCTTCTTTCCAAAATGGGGTCACTTGTGGGGTAGTTATACTGCCCTGGCATTCTAGGGGCCCAAATGTGTGGTAAGGAGTTTGAAATCAAATTCTGTAAAAAATGGCTGGTGAAATCCGAAAGGTGCTCTTTGGAATGTGGGCCCCTTTGCCCACCTAGGCTGCAAAAAAGTGTCACACATGTGGTATCTCCGTATTCAGGAGAAGTTGTGGAATGTGTTTTGGGGTGTCATTTTACATATACCCATGCTGGGTGAGAGAAATATTTTGGCAAAAGACAACTTTGTATAAAAAAATGGGAAAAGTTGTCTTTTGCCAAGATATTTCTCTCACCCAGCATGGGTATATGTAAAATGACACCCCAAAACACATTCCCCAACTTCTCCTGAATACGGAGATACCAGATGTGTGACACTTTTTTGCAGCCTAGGTGGGCAAAGGGGCCCATATTCCAAAGAGCACCTTTCGGATTTCACTGGTCATTTTTTACAGATTTTGATTTCAAACTCCTTACCACACATTTGGGCCCCTAGAATGCCAGGGCAGTATAACTACCCCACAAGTGACCCCATTTTGGAAAGAAGACACCCCAAGGTATTCGCTGATGGGCATAGTGAGTTCATGGAAGTTTTTATTTTTTGTCACAAGTTAGTGGAATATGAGACTTTGTAAGGAAAAAAAATAAAAATAAATCATCATTTTCCACTAACTTGTGACAGAAAATAAAAAATTCTAGGAACTCGCCATGCCCCTCACGGAATACCTTGGGGTGTCTTCTTTCCAAAATGGGGTCACTTGTGGGGTAATTATACTGCCCTGGCATTCTAGGGGCCCAAATGTGTGGTAAGGAGTTTGAAATCAAATTCTGTAAAAAATGGCCAGTGAAATCCGAAAGGTGCTCTTTGGAATATGGGCCCCTTTGCCCACCTAGGCTGCAAAAAAGTGTCACACATCTGGTATCTCCGTATTCAGTAGAAGTTGGGGAATGTGTTTTGGGGTGTCATTTTACATATACCCATGCTGGGTGAGATAAATATCTTGGTCAAATGCCAACTTTGTATAAAAAAATGGGAAAAGTTGTCTTTTGCCAAGATATTTCTCTCACCCAGCATGGGTATATGTAAAATGACACCCCAAAACACATTCCCCAACTTCTCCTGAATACGGAGATACCAGATGTGTGACACTTTTTGCAGCCTAGGTGGGCAAAGGGGCCCACATTCCAAAGAGCACCTTTCGGATTTCACTGGTCATTTTTTACAGAATTTGATTTCAAACTCCTTACCACACATTTGGGCCCCTAGAATGCCAGGGCAGTATAACTACCCCACGAGTGACCCCATTTTGGAAAGAAGACACCCCAAGGTATTCGCTGATGGGCATAGTGAGTTCATGGAAGTTTTTATTTTTTGTCACAAGTTAGTGGAATATGAGACTTAGTAAGGAAAAAAAAATAAATCATCATTTTCCACTAACTTGTGACAAAAAATAAAAAATTCTAGGAACTCGCCATGCCCCTCACGGAATACCTTGGGGTGTCTTCTTTCCAAAATGGGGTCACTTGTGGGGTAGTTATACTACCCTGGCATTTTCCAGGGGCCCTAATGTGTGGTAAGTAGGTAAATGACCTGTGAAATCCGAAAGATGCTCTTTGGAATGTGGGCCCCTTTGCCCACCTAGGCTGCAAAAAAGTGCCACACATGTGGTATCGCCGTACTCAGGAGAAGTTGGGGAATGTGTTTTGGGGTGTCATTTTACATATACCCATGCTGGGTGAGATAAATATCTTGGTCAAATGCCAACTTTGTATAAAAAAAATGGGAAAAGATGTCTTTTGCCAAGATATTTCTCTCACCCAGCATGGGTATATGTAAAATGACACCCCAAAACACATTCCCCAACTTCTCCTGAGTACGGAGATACCAGATGTGTGACACTTTTTTGCAGCCTAGATGCGCAAAGGGGCCCACATTCCTTTTATGAGGGCATTTTTAGACATTTGGATCCCAGACTTCTTCTCACGCTTTAGGGCCCCTAAAATGCCAGGGCAGTATAAATACCCCACATGTGACCCCATTTTGGAAAGAAGACACCCCAAGGTATTCAATGAGGGGCATGGCGAGTTCATAGAAATTTTTTTTTTTTGGCACAAGTTAGCGGAAATTGATTTTATTTATTTTTTTCTCACAAAGTCTCCCTTTCCGCTAACTTGGGACAAAAATTTCAATCTTTCATGGACTCAATATGCCCCTCACGGAATACCTGGGGGTGTCTTCTTTCCGAAATGGGGTCACATGTGGGGTATTTATACTGCCCTGGCATTCTAGGGGCCCTAAAGCGTGAGAAGAAGTCTGGAATATAAATGTCTAAAAATTTTTACGCATTTGGATTCCGTGAGGGGTATGGTGAGTTCATGTGAGATTTAATTTTTTGACACAAGTTAGTGGAATATGAGACTTTGTAAGAAAAAAAAAAAAATTTCCGCTAACTTGGGCCAAAAAAATGTCTGAATGGAGCCTTACAGGGGGGTGATCAATGACAGGGGGGGTGATCAATGACAGGGGGGTGATCAGAGAGTCTATATGGGGTGATCACCCCCCTGTCATTGATCACCCCCCTGTAAGGCTCCATTCAGATGTCCGTATGTGTTTTGCGGATCCGATCCATGTATCCGTGGATCCGTAAAAATCATACGGACATCTGAATGCAGCCTGACAGGGGGGTAATCAATGACAGGGGGGGTGATCAATGACAGGGGGGGTGATCAATGACAGGGGGGTGATCAGGGAGTCTATATGGGGTGATCACCACAGTCATTGATCACGCCCCTGTAAGGCTCCATTCAGACGTCCGTATGCGTTTTGCGGATCCGATCCATCTATCAGTGGATCCGTAAAAATCATGCGGACATCTGAATGGAGCTTTACAGGGGGGTGATCAATGACAGGGGGGTAATCAATGACAGGGGGGTGATGAGGGAGTCTATATGGGGTGATCACTAGAGTCATTGATCACGCCCCTGTAAGGCTCTATTCAGACGTCCGTATGCGTTTTGCGGATCCGATCCATCTATCAGTGGATCCGTAAAAATCATGCGGACATCTGAATGGAGCTTTACAGGGGGGTGATCAATGACAGGGGGGTGATGAGGGAGTCTATATGGGGTGATCACCACAGTCATTGATCCTGCCCCTGTAAGGCTCCATTCAGACGTCCGTATGCGTTTTGCGGATCCGATCCATCTATCAGTGGATCCATAAAAATCATGCGGACATCTGAATGGAGCTTTACAGGGGGTTATCAATGACAGGGGGGTAATCAATGACAGGGGGGTGATCAGTGAGTCTATATGGGGTGATCACCACAGTCATTGATCACGCCCCTGTAAGGCTCCATTCAGACGTCCGTATGCGTTTTGCGGATCCGATCCATCTATCAGTGGATCCGTAAAAATCATGCGGACTTCTGAATGGAGCTTTACAGGGGTGTGATCAATGACAGGGGGGTGATCAGTGAGTCTATATGGGGTGATCACCACAGTCATTGATCACGCCCCTGTAAGGCTCCATTCAGACGTCCGTATGCGTTTTGCGGATCCGATCCATCTATCAGTGGATCCGTAAAAATCATGCGGACATCTGAATGGAGCTTTACAGGGGGGTGATCAATGACAGGGGGGTAATCAATGACAGGGGGGTGATCAGGGAGTCTATATGGGGGGATCAGGGGTGATCAAGGGTGATCAAGGGGTTAATAAGTGAGAGGGGGGGTGTAGTGTAGTGGTGCTTGGTGCAACATATTACTGAGCTACCTGTGTCCTCTGGTGGTCGATCCAAACAAAGGGGACCACCAGAGGACCAGGTAGCAGGTATATTAGACGCTGTTATCAAAACAGCGTCTAATATACCTGTTAGGGGTTAAAAAAATCACATCTCCAGCCTGCCAGCGAACGATCGCCGCTGGCAGGCTGGAGATCCACTCTCTTACCTTCCGTTCCTGTGAACGCGCGCGCCTGTGTGCGCGCGTTCACAGGAAATCTCGCGTCTCGCGAGAGGACGCGCCGGCACGTCCACCCAGAAGAGCAGGGCCGCCGCAAAGACGCAATCCTGCGTACGGCGGTCCTGAGAAGGTTAAAGGGGTTCTCCACTTTGTTTTAACTGATGATCTATCCTCTGGATAGATCATCAGCATCTGATCGGCGGGGGTCTGACACCCGGGACCCCCGCCGAACAGCAGTTTGAGAAGGTAGCAGCGCCGCTGGCCCAGTGACGTCACGACTAGTATCATCTGGCCTGGGCGCGTCTAAACTCCATTCAAGTAAACAGAGCTTAGCCCCGCCCACGCTAGTTGATACTAGTCGTGACGTCACTGGGCCAGCGGTAAACAGTGAGAAGGCCGCGGCGCTGCTATAGCGCCGCTGCCTTCTCAAACAGCTGATTGGCGGGGATCCCACGTGTCGGACCCCCGCTGATCAGATGCTGATGATCTATCCAGAGGATAGATCATCAGTTAAAACAAAGTGCAGAACTCCTTTAATGTGGGGCAGTGTGGGGGGGCATATTACTTAAAGTGGGGCAGTGTAGGGGGGCATATTAATGTGGGGCAGTGTAGGGGGGCATATTAATGTGGGGCAGTGTAGGGGGGCATATTACTTAATGTGGGGTAGTGTGGGGGGGCATATTACTTAATGTGGGGCAGTGTAGGGGGCAGTATTACTAATTATGGCACTCTAGAAGGGAATTACTATTGGTGGGACTATGAGGAGAGCACTATTACTATGGGGGCACTATTATTTCTTCAGGATAGTATTTGGGGGTATTGGGGAGCACAGCGAGCTGCAGGATAACACTGTGGGGGCTCCAGGTTGGGGGATGATGATAGAAAAGTGAGGACACTAAGATGTCCGTGTGTCACACTCTGCAGAGACGAGACGCGGCTGAAAGAAGTGTCTGGACCAAATGGAGAAGATGATGGCAGAGAAGATCTACATCGGAGGAGACGTCACCTGGAGGCCCTGGATGTGAGAGGTACGTGCTACTGTATTGTATAGTGTATTTATGTATGTGTACCATGTATATGGTGTATTTATGGGTATGTGTGTTGGATATATATGGTGTACGTGTCATGACGCCCCGTGTCCGCCGTTGAGTAGGGAACCTGTTCTCAAATTTTTTTATCCGATCCCCCCCCCTTTGCCTGCTAGCACCCCCAACCCCCCCAAAAAAATCCCCTTCCCCCCTTGTTGGCAATCTGTCTGCTTAGCCCCCCATCCCCCATGTCAGCGGTTTGTTTGCTATCCAAACCCTCCCCTTCCCCCGAGTTATCGCTTGGGTCGGTCGGCAGGCTCAGTGAAGGACGTGAAGGGATGTCAGCGGCGCGGTGGCGGCAGGACGTCCCCTACGTGACTCGTCCCAGGGGGGGTGACACCATTTTCTACCACACCGGGTGACACCAGCCCTAGCAACGCCACTGCCTATATACATAAGGGTATTTGCAGTATGTTCATTGTGCAACTTGTATGTATATTGCTGTAATTCCTGTAATTTAACAGGCTGCTTACACGTTACATGTAGACACACCCAGTCACCCCTATGTGCTGCTGGTGCTAAATACATATATAAAGAACAGGTTGCAGGAAGTGCAAAGGAGTGGAGTTTAGCTTAGTGAGAGCAAGGTCAGACTAGACCAGAACACTGAAGTATGGTCAGTGGAAGTTTAGTCTGTAGCCAAGGCAAGCTAATCGCAAGTCAGACACAAAATTCAGACGCCTCAGCCAGACCGCAGAGTCAGACAAGGGAGCTGGCTAACTAAAGCTAGGGCTGGACCTGCTGAATCCATAAGTAAATGAGAGCTGATAAGTAGCTACCCCTCTGAGTTGTGCGCAGACCAAGGGTAGGCCTGAAAGAGAAGAATAGAAGTGACCCAGTGTGGCAGAGAGTATAAGGAAAGCCTGGTAGAGGTGAGCGTGATATTTGAGCCTATGGACTCTACTAGCACAAAGTGGAAACAGGATTAGCGTATGGTACCTGTCCATGTTCTGCAGTTAAGCGCAAAACTGTATTTGGAGCCACATTTCTCTATGGACAGTGTGGACAATACTAATGGAAACTCTGAGTAAGCTAAGGAAGATATATGCACCGGCCGTGTGAAACAGAATTAAATTGAAGTATACTCCACACCTGAAAGATAGTCAGCCGGAAGTTACAATAGTCTGAGTGTGACCAGAGTCAATACCTCCCCAAGAGCCATTTATTAGGATTACAGATAGAACTGTCCTTTGAATGGATTACAACTACCGCTTTGGATTGCAATAATCTGTACATCTACCTCAAGGCAAGTGATTCTCAGTAAACGTTCCAGTTATTTATTCAAACGGACTCCTCTTTATTTTACCACCTCATTTGCACCCAAGGGTGCTGCCGTCACAACATCAGGGACCCTGCTTTCCCTGCACCTTATACCCTGTTCCATCAAGGGTACCCCAATATCTGGCAGGATATCCCTCAACACCAGAGTGTACCCCGAAGGAATCCGATACCTTCCTTCCCATCATAACTGTTTGTTGTCCATAAACAACCATTTGGGATACACAGTGCAAAAGAGACAGTGGCGTACTAAGGGGGAGGGCGTGGGGGGCGGTACACCACGGGTGCGGTCTCTCAGGGGGTGCCAGAATCAATGAGCGCTTCAATCAATACAGATGAAAGCGCTCATTGCTGGAGCGCAGGGAGCTGGGTCCTGTCACTCACTGCTCAGCTCCCAGAAACTTCTCCCCTTCCTCAAGCCGGTGGCGCACAGAATGGTGAAGCAGGAAGACTTCTCCCCGCTCCACCATTCAGCCTGCGGGCACAGATCTCGCTGCTAGCCTGTGTGGGTGGAGCCTGCAGCCCAGAAATCTGCATAAGCTTCGCCCACACAGTGCTGCAGAGCGATCTGTGCCTGCAGAGAAGAGAGGTATGTGATCTTCAGGAATGGGACAAGATGAGTAGTTACTCAGTTTTTTTTGTTTGTTTTTTCATTCAGAGGGGGCACAGAGGGCTTTATTACTATGGAGGGGGCACAGAGGGCTTTATTACTATGGAGGGGGCACAGAGGACTTTATTACTATGGAGGGGGCACAGAGGACTTTATTACTATGGCATTACTAATGTGACGGGGGCACAATGGGCACAGAGGACTTTATTACTATGGAGGGGGCACAGAGGACTTTATTACTATGGAGGGGGCACAGAGGACTTTATTACTATGGCATTACTAATGTGAAGGGGGCACAATGGGCACAGAGGACTTTATTACTATGGAGGGGGCACAGAGGACTTTATTACTATGGCATTACTAATGTGAAGGGGGCACAATGGGCATTTCTACCATGGAGGGGCACAGAGCCAGAGGGCATTACTACAATGAAGGGGGCACCGAGGCCATTATTACTGTGAAGGGGACACTGTGAAGGGGCACAATGGGGATTTCTACTATGGAGGGGGCACAGAGGGCATGACTAGCACAGTGGGAATTACTGCTATTAAGGGGGCACAATGGGCATTATTACTGTGAAGGGGGCACAATGGGCATTATTACTATGAAGGGGGCACAGTGGGCATTATTATTATAAAGGGGGCACAATGGGGATTATTGCTTTGAAGGGGGCACAAAGAGGGCACAATGTGGGCATAACTACTGTGAGCGGGCACACATCTGTACAAAACTACTGTGAAGGTTGTACAATGAGGGCAAAATAGTACTGTGAGGGGGTACAATTTTTTTCAAAGAAAGGACTTGCCCCGGGTGCCAAACACCCTAGGCACGCCACTGAAAAGAGACAAGTGTTTTAACTTTAAAGCAAACATTTGACTCTGGGCAAACAATTAAGTTTCAGAAGTGATCCACTGGGTCATTGAACTTGACTGGGTACTGCTGAAAATTGCTGATATTTGATCAATACTTTGTTAATATGCAAACTGTATGTTTTCACACAATGTCAGTGGTAAGTAGTGTATTGTACCCAAGAGGCAAGTACAGTCCTGCAGCTAATCTCTCCCATCAGTCAGACACCAAGCAAGAATAACTAGGCCTATTCCTTGTAGCTTTGGACTGTGTATTCTATTAGTGAGTAAATCTCAAATCTATCTATCTATCTATGGTACCTACCTACAAATCTACCAAGATCACAGTGTTTCATCCTTTCTGAGCAATGATGCTCCCAATAGCTGTGCCCCATCCAAATTATGGAAACCATGTATGACATGTAATCACACCCAGAAGATGAAGCTCAAGAGGACACCAGATCAATGTGCAAGGCATTCTCATGTATCATATTAATTGTACACAGTGTTGGACTAGGGTTACTTAGGCCCACCAGAGAAAAATATTCTTGTGACCCAACCCCTATCATCAATACAGTCTACTAGGTTTTGAATCAATAAAATAGACCCTAGTTGCAAGTGATTATCTCCAAAGGCATCTCCAAATGTTTTTTTCCTCCTTGACCTTTGCTGCCCAACAGAGGATCCTCTGGTATTCTGGTGGGCCAGTCCATGACCATGATGTACAATGATTTTATTAAAGGGGCTGTCTCATCTGAGACATGCCCCAATTTTCTGATAGGTGCGGGTTCCACCACTGAGACCCACACCTATATCAAGAACGGAGCCTGAAAACCCACACCTATATCAAGAATGGGGCCGCCGAAAATAGCCGAGCGCTGGCAGTGATGGTAAACCTTTTAGAGACCGAGTGCCATAACTGCAACCCAAAACCCACTTATTTATCTCAAAGTGCTAACGCGACAATTTAACCTGAATACTACAGTCCAATATAGTATATCTTCCATATACTTTATCATTTAGCTATAATAGCCTGCCTACATTCAGTGCACTGTCTGTGCTGTTCATAGTGCGCCCTGCGCTGATGAATGGCAGGAAAAGTCTAAGGCTACTTTCACACTAGCATTGTTTAAATCCGGCGTTCAATTCTGACACCGGAACTGCCTGCCGGATCCGGAAAAACGTGTGAAAATGGATTACATTTGAATCCTGATCAGGATCTTGATCACAATGAAAAAATGCTTTGGAAAAAACGGATCCGCCATTTATGAACTTTAACTTTTTTTTCACATTTTTCGGGTTTAACAAGCAAAAGCCGGATCCGGTTTGACTGAACACACGGCGCCTGATTCGGCGTTAATGCAAGTCAATGGGAAAAAGGATGGATCCGGCGTTCAGTCAAAGTGTTCAGGATTTTTGGCCGGAGGTAAAAATACAGCATGCTGCGGTTTTCTGAAAATCCTGATCAGTCAAAAAGACTGAACTGAAGACATCCTGATGCATCCTGAACGGATTACTCTCCATTCAGAATGCATGGGGATAAAACTGATCAGTTCTTTTCCGGATTTGAGCCCCTAGGACGGAACTCAGCGCCGGAGAAGAAAAACGCTAGTGTGAAAGTACCCTAAGACATATTGGTACACCATAGACTTTTTCCAGGGTGCGGGTGCCTACAGAGAGGGCTCTGACTGACGCCTCTGGCACCCGTGCCATACAGTAGGTTCGCCATCACTGGCCTAGAGCTTTTAACTGTTTTCATGCTGGTTTTACAGCATGAAGTAAAGTTTGATAACTTACAGGCTCCAGTTTATACAACAGAGATGAGACAGTCTCTGTAGTCCTAGTAGTAACAGCAATGATAAGATATTATTCATGTAGCCCTGGGTCCACATTGTGATATCTTCTTATTATCCTCCTTTCTGTCTGTCAACAGCGGATAAATAAGAAGTTAAAGGCTTTACTTCACCAGCATGCTGTGCAAATATTTACCCAGAATACAATGGTTCCCTTCTCTCTCACCTCATCTTTATCTAATGCAGTCTTATCTGCAAAGGCGACCATAATCTTCTGAAGAAGGAAATAAATGAAAGAACATTAAGAGCAATTGTCAGCATTCCTTAGATAAATGTGACTAGTCTAAAGGTACATGCTGCGTTTTGGGTGAGGCAAAAAAAAAAAGGAAAACAAAACATGCAATTTTTGCAACAGCATGCCTTCTTCCAGAAAAGGTAAAACACAAAGCAAACTTGGAGTACTTTCACACTAGCGTTATTCTTTTCCGGTAATTAAATCCGGTAAAGGGTCTTAATACCGGAAAAAACGCATCAGTTTTGTCCTAATGCATTCTGAATGGAAAGCAATCCGTTCAGTATGCATCAGGATGTCTTCCATCCCGTCCCTTGTATGGTATTTGACCGGACAAAATACTGCAGCATGCTGCAGTATTTTTTCCGGGCAAAATCCCGGAACAAAACCGCACTTGCTGTATTTCCATAGAGATGTATTAATGCCGGATCCGGTACCAAGTGTTCCGGAAATTGCTGCATTGCCGGATCCGTTTTTCCGGTCTGCACATGCAACGGGACACAGGAGGTGCGAGTTTCTCTTTTGATCTTTGAAAAAAAATAAAAAAAATACTGGATCCGTTTTTCCGGATGATACCGGATGAGACTGATCCAGTATTTCACCAGATACGTCTAACGGATCCGGAAGAAAAAGCTTTCCTGCCGGATCCTCACAATGCTAGTGTTTAAGTACCCTTACATTACATTATGGTAACTCTATTTAGCAAGTAATATAATTCAATTTTGCAGTGTGTGATTTGCTTTTTTTCCTTTTGCTGGAATAAAATGCAGCATAAACACAGGTATGTTGTTTCAAAAACTGCATGCGTTTTTTTCATGCTTTTTTTTTGCCTGACGCAAAGTGCAACAAAGCTGCGATGTGGCAGCACCCATAGAACAAGCATACTTATCTAAATCTGTTGCAAGCTTTTTTAATACTTCAAAAGATCTATGCACCAGAATAGTAAATTTGTCTAATATCAAAACTGATTCATATTCTATGACAGTAAAAGGGCAGCATTATTAAATCTGTCCCATAATGTCTACGCTCGAGATAAATGTGTTCTGTCTTCCAACCCTTTATGGCCTGTCTGATAAGAATATGCTTTGCAACACTGCACCAACCCAACAACTGGAAAATGAATGCATCTCCGGATAAACGCCACTGGGTAACAAGGCCCAAGACACCCGAAGCTCACATATGCTTGAAATAGTGGCATGATATGGAACAGCCTATTGGAAGACAAGTATTAAAATAGTAGTGACCTTCACAATAACAGCCCATGACTATCGTATTGTCAATTCGTTCACCCTGCCAATACCCCCTTTTCAAATAAGACACAACACAAAAGGTGGATTTTATTGCCCACAGCAGCCATTTTATTAACATAAATAACATAAATATTAAATAACCCCGTACCCAAGGCCTTCCCACCTGAAGGCCTGCCTTTAGAACCTAAACCCAACCTAAAGCCTGTTACCAATCACGGGGGGAGTCCTTGGAGCTCCACGCAAATATGACGGGTAACTGCCCTGCCCCTCCTTTTTATTTACCTCTAGCCGTTAAACGCCAGCTCAGAGGCAGAACCGGTAACCCTGGGCAACAACGAGGGCAGATACCCGCCATACGCCACTCCATAAACCAATCCCTGGGGAGTCCAGAGCCTCCTTTGGCTCCCTCCCCACCACGCCAAAGCCACCATAACCACTAACTCCAAGGACCCCGCTCCGCCCACGACCCAAGGGGGAGACATACCTCAGCCACACCTGCAAAGCCACCTTAATCCTGTCCTGCAATCCTACACACCACAGATCAATACCCACCGCATTGAGGTGCACCCCATCACTCCTCCAAAACGCCCCCTCCCCCGCCTCAAGCTCCCTGTGCCTCACTACAACACCGCCATTCCTCGCCACAAAACGACCCACCGCCCTATTGACCTTAATCCGTGCCTTGTTCAACCGTTCCACCGACCTGGCCTCCCTCCAATGCTTCCTCGGCACAATGTCAGACCAAACTGTCACTATATTCGGAAACTGCGTCCAAAGCCGAAGCGGGTCGAATTTTATATCTTTTATTAACTCCCTGCAAGGACGCACACCCAAGTCGTTACCTCCCACATGCAACACTAAAACCCCTGGAGAAGTACCTAATCTCACAAACCTGTGGAATTCTGGTAACACCCTACTCCACCGCATGCCCCTCAACCCCAACCACTAATCACCGCTACCTCCCTCGGAAAACTCAGCTGCCTTCCATCCGGCCTGACATCCGCCTGCAATGCCCCCCAAAAAACATAGGAGTGGCCCATAATCCAGACCAGACAAGCCGCACCACCTGCAAAATACAAAAACACAAAGTCAACAACTAGAAGACCCCCCTCCACCGACCTGACTCATCCCCCAAACCAACTGTATTCATAACAACGCCGGCCTAACGTAGGACCGAAATCGAATGGACTCCCAACGACCAATCCGACAAATAACATCATCCCCCAAACCTCTACGGGCCGCCTCAGTAGCCGCCCCAATACGGAATGAATGACTCCCAAATAGCGACACCTGCTTGGGCTAACCAATTCCCAATACGCAATGCCCCAAAAAATGCTAAAGAAAAAGCCAACTTGAACAACCTCTCTTCCCCCACTGACCCACAAACCTGCCCCAACTGTCCAAACAGCTCAACTAACAAGTCAAAGCCGGCGCTGATGACCTCCTCCAACCCTTCAACGCCTGAACCACCCAAAATGATTTTGTCACATCCTGCACGCCCCGGCTCCTACAACCAAACGCCACCCCAGCCATCAACTTGTTCATTCTGGACACTGACCATCCCTCATCCCTGAAATGCCCCACAAACAAGAGCAACAAAACCCCATCCTCTAGCCCACACCCCTGAAAACGCTTCTTCCACGTACCCCACATAACCCATGCCTTCTCATACGCCACGCCAACGACCCCCTCACTAACTCTTCTACCGACCGAATGGCAGATTCCACAATTCGTGAGGGAAGCCTGTTACTTCCACGTCCGCCTCCGGAGCCAGCGCCCGAAACCGATCCCACTGGAAACAAGACAAAGCATCCGCAATTGAATTTTACACCCCAGGAACATGGGCCGCTACTATCCAAGCATTCAAAGATAAACAGACCAGAACTAGACGCTGCAGCAAGCGCACACCCGGTGGAGACGAGGCCGAAAGGTGATTAATTGCCTCCACCACCCCCAGATTGTCGCAATGTAAGCGCACTTTTTTATTCCGGAAAAAATCCCCCCAAATAACCACCGTCACCACAATGAGGAAGAGCTCCAACAACACCAGATTTTTTACCCAACCCTCATCCCTCCATTGCGCTGGCCACTGCCCCACGCACCACCACCCTGCAAATAAGCCCCGAAACCATACCCCCCCGCCGTGTCCGTAACCAAGTCGAGGTCCGCTACCCCCATCACCTCCGCCATCCAAAACGAACGCCCATTATATGATTCCAAAAAGGACGCCCACACCCCCAAATCATCCCGCAGCTCACAATGTAGTCGCACGAAATGATGAGGGGCCTGGACTCCCGCTGTTGCCCTAGTCAATCTTCTACAAAAAATCTGCCTCATGGGCATGATACGGCATGCAAAGTTGAGCTTTCCCAACAACGACTGAACCTCCCGCAACCGCATCTTTTTACGCCTGCATGCCGCCACCAGCACCTGCCTTAAGTCCTCCACCTTATCCTTAGGCAACCTACACTCCATCGCCACCGTGTCAATAACTATCCCAAAAAAACTCAGCACGGTAGTAGGGCCCTCTGTTTTAGTAGATGCCAAGGGAACCCCAAAACTGTGCGCCATAACCGCAAAAGAGCGTAACATAACCGAACAACGATTCGACTGCGGCGGGCCGATGAACAAAAAAATCATCCAAATAATGGATGATGGAACCCCATCCCGACCACTCGTGAGCTACCCATTCCAAAAACGTACTGAACGACTCAAAATATGCACACGAAACCGATGGGTAAGCACCTATCAACAAAAAACGCCCCCCGCCCAAAAACAATCCAGTAAATGCTGACACTCCGGGTGCACAGGCAAAAGACGAAAAGCCGCCTCAATATCCACCTTAGCTAAAAGAGCTCCCCGCCCTTACTCTCTAACCCAACGAACTGCTTCGTCGAAGGAAGTGTAAACCACTGAACACAACTTCGGCGCAATCCCGTCATTAACCAAACCACCTTTCGGAAAGGAAAGGTGATGGATAAGATGAAATTTGTTAGGCTCCCTCTTTGGCACCACCCCCAATGGCGACACCCTTAACTCCGGCATCGGCCGTTCCCTAAAGGAACCTGCCATGCGACCCAACTCCACTTCTTTCCGCAATTTTTCTGACACCACCCCCGGAAACTCTGCCGCCGACCTCAAATTCCTCCCCCCTTTTTCAACACCGCCCTCCACAAACGGAATACGAAAACCCTCCCTAAAACCCGCGAGAAGGAACTCGGCATTTGGATACCTATTTAGAAACGGCACCATCTCGGCCACCCGAATTGGCGTCCGCCCCTTTTCCTGCTGCATCCCCCCAACTCTTCCCCTTGCGTCCCTTGAAGCACCTCTGTGCCCCGTGACTCCCCCCGCATGAGGAACATTCGCAGGGGCTGACGACGACTCCAGGCCAGCTACATGCTGCCCGCCTCTATCATCCAGCACAGGGCCGCCATCTTGACCCCGCCGTTCCACCAGACTTGCCTGCCTTACCTTTCTACGCCGGGCACACTCACCCCCGCCTGGGGCAGCTGCCGATCCTGGTCCTGCGTCCCTGCCGCCTGCTGCTGAGGAGGAGACGTCCGGCCTCCCCCTCTCCGGGTCCCGCCTTATAGTAGTATTCCTCCTGGCACGCGCACGCCGGTCCACGGAGCTCCGGCCCGCGGCGCGTGCCGTAGGGTCCCTGGAGGGGCTCCTGATCCGGTGCCGAACACGCGGGGACTCTTCTGGGCTGAGGCGCGCTGGAGGCCTGGTCCTCCTCGGCCGGCCACGGGGGAAGCTGTGGCACCTGCCTCCCCCGACCCCTGCTGAAATCCCTGGATGGCTTCCTCCAACCAGTCTGCCCCTCTGCTCACCGCCGCAGCCCGAAGCTGCGCCAACAGCGCTTCAACGTCCGACATCGGGACCGCCACAAACAGGTACTGGATACTGGCACTGGGGTTCTCAGCGGGCTGCTCGCTTCTCTGTCTCCCCAAAATGGCACCTTTTCCCGCCCCAACGACCCCTATATAACACCTAAACCCCTTCCCCTAAAACTCTGCCCCTTCCTGCCCCCCTATTAACCCTATGCTCGCCTACCCTCACTATCACTCCCTCCAAACTTATTCATGCCTGGCCTTCCCCCAGGCTTTCAGCCCCAGGTCCGGCCAGCACTGGAGAATGATAACAGTCAGGATGACCATGTAGCAGACAGAAAGCTGACTCACTATCAAATTTAGCAAGGAGTGCCCTCCCTGCCTACCAATCAGACCAGCGAGACCACCCAATCAAAAGAAAAGTAGGAGACCGAGGAATTCTTAGAGAAAATACATAATTGAAAGATGCACCTTTTGGGTGAGAAAGGCAATTAATAAACCAGAATTTCCCAGCTTCCTTCTTTGGCACTAACACTAATGAGGACACCTAAAGAGCCTGGAATAGGGAGCAGCTAAACAGTACCTCTATCCTGCCAAATAACACCTGCAGTGTGCCAGTCCGCAGGGGTAGAACACGTGAAGTTCACGGAGGGCCGAAGTGTACAAACAGTTCATCGGTTACTCACGGTTTAGCAGATGCCTCCCTGGGCCAGCAATGCAGTGAAGGGGAAAACACCACTGGATTCTCTGGGGGCACACTCTATTACAGGGGACACCGGCCAGGTGGTGATTGAAGTGCCCTTGATGGTGCTTGGGTTTCTGAGTGCTTGTGCGGCTGGGCCCCTGAATTAAGTAATGTCATGACGCCAGCACCTTGATGGTGCAAAATGTTGAGAGTGGTAGTAGTATGAAGTTAGAAGAATGAGGCAGCTTTAAATCCAACTAAAAACTTTACTTTAACCAGGTGCTTGATAACAGTTTACAACCAGTAATAAAGCATTCAAGTTGGATGTGATGAATCCCAGTAACAGGCTATACTTGTAGTAATGTGTCAGGCTAGGGTAGTTAGGTACTCACTGATATTCAGCTCCTTGCCTTGCTTCAGTCTCAGTTGAGGTAGTTCAAGTCCTAATCTTCTACACACAAGTGATGCAACAGAAATATTATCGATCCTTAGAATAACGGTGAGGCTGCCGGAAGCTAATAAGTCCTTCACCTAGATACAAAGGCGCCTAGAGCCTAGAATAATGGCTTTGTCCTTCCTTTGTCTTTATCCAACAATAAACTTTACAAAAATTAACTTTCTACTCTGGAATAGTGAATGGTAGAATATAAACTTCCCCTCTGCCTATCTTCCTGGCTTGATACGGAGGTACACTTTGGCTCCTCTGGGTCGTGGACCTCTCCTTCCCCCTAGCTCCTTACTCCATCTTCTTCTTCCTCCACACTCTGAACTCAACTCCCTAACTAGGTCTGAACTGTGCTATATATACTGTGGTGCTACCCCCATTTAGTGGTGGAATGTATGTAATGCACCTGACAGCCTTGTAACAGGGATTTCACATAATAATACAATACAGCATGATATTACAGATGACAAAAACAAGCTTTAGCAGTGCCCACGTACGCTAGTGGGACGCTGCACACCTCCTTGGATAAATTTTCCCTGAAAACCTAACGATGATCCCATAGCCGATTTCAAATGATCCACAAAACTGTGTCTCTGCAGAAAGGAATAAAGAAGACAAATATAAAATCAAAACGCTATTGGGTAGTAGCCTCCTTACTGGGGTACTGATCTACCCAAGGCACCATTGTGACTATGCTCTCTTGGGTCTTTTGGATCATTCTGTCTGGGCTACTTGGAGGCGGTTCTGACTGATGGTTGGGGGACAATGGATGACAGCATGGAAACCCTCACAAGCAGAGTACTTGTGCTTATACTTGCAGAACCCAGCCACCTTGCAGTGTTGTTTTTTAAATAACCAGCAAGCACCTGGGTGAAGGACAACTTCTGATCCCTGAGCGGTTGATGTGCATAAACCAGCAGCTGTGAAGGGAAAGGACTGACATTTTTGGGCCATCATCAAGCAGATCTAGCCAGACATTGCTTGTTATAGCGCTCCCAGGCGGACCCACTGTGGGGCTTTTATGAGCTATAGACAGTGTCCATGTAGACAAAGATCTCTAAGCAGCCTTCATGGTGCTGCTGACCATCTTTGATCCCAATGCAAAAAAACAGACAAGCAAAAAAACACATGTAACCAATTATTCACCATCTTTGCAATCAACAGCTTATATTGAAAAATAGGTTACAGGAATGTTATGTACCTCAAAAATGGTATCAATAAAAACTAAAAGTTGTCCCACAAAAATCAAGCCCTCACATAGCTCTGTAGAACTCAAACTAAAATATTTTATGGGTCTTGGCATGCAACAATGCAAAAACATTTTATTTTATTTTTTAAAAAGGGTTATTATGCAAAAGTAATAAAACGGTGCAAAAACATTTTCTTTTTTTCTTTAAAGGTTATTCATTTATTATGCAAAAGTAATGAAACTTTAAAACATTTTTGGTATCACTGTAATCGGACTGACCCAAAGAGTAAAGTTATTATGTTATTTAAGCCACAAACTGATTGTCGCAAACTTTACAAAGTAAAAACTCAATGGCGGTAATGCTGTGTTTTCCCATCCCCCCAGAAAGAGTTAATAAAAGTTGACCAGTGAGCTATGTGTACCCCAAAATGGGCCCATAAAAACTACAACCTGTCCTGGAAAAAAAAAAAAAAACCTTGACGGAAAAATAGAAAAGTTATAGCTCTTACAATGCGACGATTTGTAAAAAAAAAAAATGATAAAATAGTTGGTCACTAAGGCCCCAAATGCATACAGGTGGAAAGGGGTTAAAGCGCTTGAAGGTGTTTGGATACAATCCTAGGAGACCTTGGGGTCATACACAAACACCTGGGGTACTATTGATTGGGACCAAATTTATTTGGACTGAATCGAATCTGATGGACGAGTTGACTGAATCGGGCCTGAAATAAATTTTGGGAAATTTTTTCATTTCTAATTAAGAGATACTGCAGCCTTCCCAGGACTGTGGGATAGTAGCCAAAATCTCTGACTTTCCCGCAGGATCCGGGACAGATGGGAGGCATGGATGTTGTTTCTTAAAAATTGCAAAGGATTAGAAAAACATGGCTGATTTTTTTATTATTTTTTTTATAATATAAGATTGAGCTCCACATCAGTCCATGGATTGTGTCTGACAACTGCAACTTAGCTCCAGTGAAGTCAATGAGGCTGAGCTGGAACACCATATCAACACTGCTGTTTATGGAGGAAAGCAGCCATATTCTAGTCTTGTACAATTCGCCGCAACATCAGCTAAGATGGGGAGTTTGAAAAAAGTTTGCGAGGAACGATAGACGATGCAGCATACACCTTTTTAGGGGGAGAATCTTGCATGAGACCTAAATTATTTGGTAGTGCTTTCTAGTCTGCAGAGTCTGATGATGTCCATATGTGCCAAGGTGTGAAAACATATTCACGCCTGGCCCTAAAGTGTCATGGGAGTGTTTTAGACATGTGCACTAAAGGGATGGAGACCATTGGACCACTGGGCAGATGGGCAATCTTCATCTCTTTACAGCTCATGTGCTCAACACTAGACTTCAGAGCTAGGTGTGAATATGTTTTCACTGCCTTGCCTGTCTGTCACAGCAGTGGAGGCCCGGCATAGGTGACAGGGAGCAGATAAACATACTTTGTGGAACACCCGCACAGATACAGACAGCATACTGATGATATCCATAAAAAAGTGGATGGGACACAGACCCGAAATACAGTCATGTGAATGTAGCCTTAGTCTGTACTCCTGCACATTGTATAGCATAGATGGCAATCTGTTGAAGGTGGTGCTGCATTGGCCATATGGACCTACAGAGATGTAGAGCAGGTCCCTATGGCTGTGCGTGGTGTGCCACTACCTGGTCCTGGTAATCAAAGCAGCGAGAGAAGGGCTGGCCACAAAAATGAGGGGAGCTTGGGTGAAACAAGAGCAATAGTGCCGCCCTCATTGCACCAAAGGCCTAATTTACATATTAAGAAAATAACAGAACTGGGGGAACTCAGCCTCGGATCAACAAAAAAACAAAAAACATAGCTTTAATCAGGGGAACCACAGCTATGTGTCTATGCAAACAGTTGGATAGGAAGGTTGCTGGTGAAAAGTTCCCTTCAAGCGAGGTTGAACTTTCTCCTCTGTGCTGAGTTGTTAGGACCTGTTTTTCTGCTTTGCGGGTTTTCATCTAGAACAAGGTATTGTGTAAGCAGCCATCAATCACTGATAGTACAGTATCTCTTGTGTTTGGTGCTGGCTTTGCTTCTTAAACTGCTTTTGGAACTGTACTCCATAAAATGCTTACTCATCAAGCAAGGTAAGACGTTCTGCCAAACTGCTAAGCTGTGAACAAAGCACCTCTCATTTCTGCAACCTCTGTTGGCCTTGCTGAAAGCTCATATGCTCAGAGGCCAAGACATATACTGTAGCAACCAAAGGTCGCAAATACCATTCAGGAGGAACTTGATTAACACAGGTGACCCTAAAATGCCCTTGTAAAGTAGAAGAGCAACAGTTATTTTTGCATTGACACCAAATTTTGGAGGAGCCATATTTAAAGGACTTGTTCCACAATAACCGATTCAGATTCAGTCTGCTTAATACCTGTTCCCACCTTGCCCCTCATCCTTGTCAAGAATGAGAGGCCCCCAAATCTATATTCTTGAAAAGAGAATAGCACAAGTTTGCATTATCCCTCTCAACAGATAGATGAGAGCAGGGCTGTTGGAATGGTGACCCTAATCTTTGCTGAGAATGAGGGGCCTCATAAATACCAGTTCTGGGACAGAGAGCATGACTGTCAATCAGATCTGACCTCTAACCCCCATTGTTGTTGAGAATGACAGCATGACTGTCTGCAGTGGCCAGGTACGGGTGGATAATATTCTGTATTTGTCGTGATGCCAATTGAGCGTGCGCAGGGTACTAACCCAGGGCCCTTCCAAGGTGTTATAATGCATGTCCCAGATTAGGAATGCCAGGGTGGTGTAATGGCCTATAATGTCTTTATAACTTGATGTTATTTGTGTCACGGTGTCTCCTACCTGGGTACAGCTGGACTCCTGGCTCACTTGCAATAAATTTGAGTGTAGTGATAGTAGGAGTAATAGAGGAACTTTGCAGAATAAATGATGTCCAGACCTTTAGATGAAGTTAAAGGGGTATTCCCATCTTCTTAATCATATTTGATTAAATTATTTATCCCCCAATGAACTTTTTTCTAAATGTATATGATTAAAAAAATCTAACTGTTCTCTTTCAAATAGAATTGTCAATATATCCATTGTTTATTTTTGCTGATGGAGGCACTTGGGGGCTGATGGAGGCATATGGGGGCTGATGGAGGCATATGGGGGCTTATGGAGGCATATGGGAGCTGATGGAGGCATATGGGGGGCTGATGGAGGCATATGGGGGGCTGATGGAGGCATATGGGGGCTTATGGAGGCATATGGGGGCTGATCTAGGCATATGGGGGGCTGATGGAGGCACTTGGGGGGCTGATGGAGGCATATGGGGGCTGATAGAGGCATATGGGGGGCTGTTGGAGGCATATGGGGGCTTATGGAGGCATATGGGGGGCTGTTGGAGGCACATGGGGGGCTGATAGAGGAACTTGGGGGGCTGATGGAGGCACATGGAGGCTGTTGGAGGCACATAGAGGCTGTTGGAGGCATATGGTGGCTGTTGGAGACACATGGGGGCTGATGGAGGCACATGGGGGTTGATGGAGGCATATGGGGGCTTATGGAGGCATATGGGGGGCTGTTGGAGGCATATGGGGGGCTGAAGGAGGCATATGGGGGGGCTGATGGATGTAGCAAAGCTTAATATACTGCTGTTCAGCCATAGTTCTAATGGGGAAGGGAATAGACAGATGTAGCAGAGCTGTATATGTGGCGGGTCAGCATCAATGCTGGTGGAAGAGAGAAACTGATGTAGCAGGGCTGCATATGTGGCGGGTCAGCATCAATGCTGATGAAAGAGAGAAACTGATGTAGCAGAGCTGAATACGCTGCTGTTCAGACACAGTTCTAATGGGGAAGGGAATAGACAGATGCAGCAGAGCTGTATATGTGGCGGGTCAGCATCAATGCTGGTGGAAGAGAGAAACAGATGTAGCAGAGCTGAATATGAAGCTTTTCAGACACAGTGCTAGTGGGGGAGTAGAATAAAGATGTATCAGGGCTGTATAGGAAGCCATTCAGCCAAAGTGATGTTAGGGGACTGGAGAAGACACATGTAGCTGAGCTGTATATGCATCTATAAAGATACATAGTGTAAGGTTTATACACAACTGGAGTACAGCTGTAATGGAAACAAATCTGCATCACTGCTGGTGGGTGGGGTTTTTTCAAGCTTTTTAGCTAATGTATAATATAGAATTATAGTTTTTGATGCACAGAATGGGTTTGTAAAAGATCAGACAGAGATTTTGTGTGTAAAACTGTGCAGAACTGCCACTGTGCAGAACAGTACACTGAGCTCACTTCACATGGCTCTCTGATTCCCCCAGCAGGGGGAGGGGCCTCACAGACACTGTAGGCTGCCAGACTGATGAGTCATACTCTTCACATCAACTAGCACAAGGACTGAGTTCTCAGTGTGATGTCATAAAGAGGCGTGGCCGGCCTTCACTCAAACTGCCTAAGCCCGCCCAGCCTTAGTTGCAGAAAACCAGGAAGTGAACAGCATAGCTGGCAGCAATTGAGGATGAAGTAGCAACATGGGAATACCCCTTTAAAATGTTGCTTTACTTGAAATAACTTGCATCCAGACAGTATACAGCTTTGGTCTCTTGGTCCCAGCAATGAGTACTTCTGCTTTAAATGTGGAGTTTTCAGGATAAACGTCTGCTTGGTAGCTCTGTAACTGTGGCAGGGTTAGCTTCTGCACCTATCTGTAACTTCTGCTTTGTGGGGACAGACTAGCTGAGGAGGAATTGGCTTCCCCTAGGGTTCTGGACTTATCTCACAGATGGATTCTCAGGCGATGCTTTCTTCCTGGAACTCTGGAGGTTGTCTGTAGTTTCTGCTTCTTCATCCAGCAGAGCTGAAGGTGCTCAGACTGGGAATATGGCCACGTCGTCTCTTGCGGAGACGTGCCCGCCCCTATTTTCTTCCCTAAGAAGGGAGTACCACTCAAAACCCTCCTTTCCCTAACAGGGGGGTAAACTATATCTGGCTCTAACTGTTTTTTCCCCTCCCTTGCTGCAAGAAGAAGGACTCGCCCACCTCTCTCCAGAAGGGGGGCAGAATAGAACAGGAATGTTCCACTCTGAAGTGCCATAACATTAAGACTATCTCTGCCAATTATGCTGGTAACCAGGATAATTACATGAACCATTACATTTAATATGCACATTTCTGGAGGACATAAGCAAAATCACATCTGAAGACAGTATAAAGGCTCTTAGAAGATAGTAGAGGGGTAGAGGCATGTAGTAACACAACTCTGGGTTGTTACATGTCCATTAGGTCTGACCATTGTGATCAGTGCCAGATTAAAGGGAACGCACCCAGAGAATGCACCGCAGGGCCTCCATCAGTACAGAGCATGTAGGGGCCTTCACCAGATGTGCAGGTTTGAACCGATACCACTGCCAAACCTGCAGATGCCAGTAGAGGCTAAGCTAAGATAAAAATAGGAGTGAGCGGCTGCTCTTACTGCAGTCCACTCACTCTTAGCGCTGTATGGGGCCAGAATGAAGAGAGGCAAGCACCGGCTCGGAAAACTGTAAATACCGCTTCTGTTTTAGAGGAGAGATAATTACTGTGGCCATTTGGTGGCAGCATGATACAGCCATGCTGCCTCCTGCTGGCACTTTAGTAACACAGGAGATGCGACCTGCATTTTTGCTGTGCTGCTGGCAAGTAAGAAGAGATGGAAGGAGGTGGAGGGAAGTGTGCTGCAGTCCATCCCTGTCTACAACCAGCAGTGGCTGCATGAGGGCCTTCTATCTGCTTCTTCTTTTGGTGAGTAACTGTGGGAGGAAGGTCAGAGTTCTCCTGAAGCTGCTTCCTGTCAGTGTTAGGTACATGCAGCAGATTCAGTGGAATTATGTTTCTCTATATGCCCCTGCATTCCTCTGCCCCTGAAACCGAGAGTCACCCCTTTGCCCCCCACAGAGCCCCTGGTAGGCTGTGTTTCCCTATGCCCCTTTCTGTTGCTTCTTTCCCCTCTCCCCAGAGACTCAACCCTTTATGTCCCCCCCACACCCCTCACAAGCATGGCCACATCATGTCTCCCCTCACCCACAGAAACCCTGACAAATAATGTCAGCCCTCTGTACTGTCCCTGTTACCTATCCCACTTTCAGTTCCCCTGCCCCTACTTCTCACACAGAGCCCTGCCACATTGTGCCCCCCAGCCAACATAAACCTGACCGACTACAGTGTTTACACCAGACTATTGACTGACTGCAGCATTTACACTAGAGTATGAACTGACTTCAGCATTTACACTAGGCTATGGACTAACTGCAGCATTTACAGTAGATTACTGACTGGCTGACCACAGCATTTACAGTAGACCATGGACTGACTGCAGCATTTACAGTGGACTATGGACTGACTTGCTGCAGTGTTTATACTAGACTGTAGACTGACTAAAGTGTTTCCATCAGTCTATGGACCGATGCAGTGTTTACATTAGACTATGGACTGTCTGATCACAGTGTTTACACTAGACTGGACAGGCCATGAAATTTGACAAAGAGCAACTGTGGCAGATGGACCTTAGAGGAGTGTTCCATGCAACACAGACACACCCTCATTCCCCCAGCTATCTTAGAAATTGAAATCATGAGGCCTCCACCAAGCTTAATCCACCCCTGTATGTGACCCTACCCTTGGCGCGAATAAGAGGCCCCAAATTCATGTTCTTGGACATAGAACAGGAGGAGCTTGTGCGGTCCATCTTCATAGATATATGTGTGTCCTCTTTCCAGTTGTTTTGAATTGTTTAGGGTACGTTAGGACATAGTTAAGCACAGAAAACTACTGTTTGGATACCTTAGAGAAGGCACATCTTTCAAAAAAACATTTATTGTATCAACAAAGTGTAGAGCTACAGTATGAGGACTTTGTCTGTTTGGATATACAGTACTATGCAGAGCATTTGGAAAGACTTTAGACCCTTTCACTTTTTTTTATATTGTTGAAGCCTTGTGCTAAAATAACTAAAATAAAAAAACTTTCCCCTTATCAATCCACACTCATTCCACTTTAATGAGAAAGTGTAAACAGAATTTTAGAAATGTTTGAAAATGCGTTAAAAGGGAAAAACCAAAAGTTTGCATGGGCATAAGTATTCGGATCTTTTGCTATGACATTTAGCTTTGGGGGTCTCCCATTTCACTTGATCATCTTTGAGATGTTTATACACCTTGATTGAAGTCCACCCATGGTAAATTCAGTTGATTGGACATGACTTGTTAAGGTACATCCCTGTCTATATAAAGTCTCACAGCTGACAATACATATCAGAGAAAAAACCAAGCTAAGAGAAGGAAAGAACTGCTCATACAGCCTAGAGACATGACCATGTGCAGGCACAGATCTAGAAAAGGGTACAATAGAAATTTCTGCTGCACTGTTCCCAAGAGCACAGTTGCAGAGAGCCGGACACCCTAGGGGTGATGTGTGGTGAGTGAGTGTACTAGTGATGAGGTGCTGAGGATAGTAGTACTCACAGTTCAGTTGTCCCCTGGAGCTGGCTTGCAGTGATGGGGAAGACAGCACTAAATCCTGCAGGGCACTCTCTATTGCAGGGAACACCAACCAGATGGAAGTTGAAGTGCCCTTGATGGTAATGGGTATGCTTAGGGTGCTTTGGTGGATGGGCCCCTGTGTTGAGTTCGTGATGCCAGCACTGCTAGGTGCAATGAGGAGATGGAGTGGAATGATGATGGAGGCAATGGTTGAACCAAACAGGAACTTTACTTGTAAATTGTAGTCTTGCAATAAACATCATCCATTAGCAGCACTTTGTCATAAATACAGATGGCAAAGCTGTAAATTCCCATACCAGGCTCAGTGAGGTGGTGTCTATAGGTTTCAGCTGCACTTTTAGCCTTTCAATAGTAGTTTAGATCCTCTTTAAGTAAGTATTCTGACAGATGGCCTTTCTGTCCTTGGTTATGGTGGGCAGGCTGTAGCTTAAAAACTCTCAACCTAATGCAAAGGTGATTAAAACCTGATAAACGGCAGTTATCTTCCTTTGCCAATAGTCTATAGTTTAATAATCCAGCAACCCAAGGGCGGTCTCCCTTACGGCAGGCAAACTCTCTACTCCATTCTTTGAAGAGGTTGCAGTAGATACAGCAATTTTTCCCTAAGTCCCCGGAAGGGTTCCTAGTAGGGATATTACAGTTACGGATCAATAAGTCCTAGGCTTGAACTACATGGGCTAAAGTAGCTTCACTCTCTGAGGCAAGGCCCAGAGGACAGAGCCAAGCCTGTCTCCTCTCCTCCTAACTCCTCACTCCTAAACTCCCATTTCTAATCTCCTGTCTCTTCCTGTGTGTTAACCTCTATATATGGTGTGAGGATGACACCTAGTGTTGGATTTGTGTAGTGCATCCACCAGCCTGTAATAAGAACCTAGCAGCTGTGACAAAGGAAAAATACATTCAACAGTGAAAAATGACATCGAATGGCATATAAACATTTTGAAATGGCCCTTACACACATATGTGAGTGAGACACTACACAGATTTCTTAAATGGAAGAGATGTGGAACAAACAGGACTCTACCTAGAGCTGGCCACCCCTCCAAACTAAGTAATGGGGGAAAAGAGCTTTGGTGAGATAAATGACCAAGAATACAATGGTCACTATGGCTGAGCTCCAAAAGTCCTTTGTGCAGATGGGAGAAACTTCCATAAGGTCACCCATTACTGTAGCACTCTTCCAATTTGGGCTTTATGACAGACAGCCTCACCTCAGTAAAAGACAGTTGCAAAAATAATCACCTAAAGGACTGTCAAACTGTGAGAAACAAGATTCTCTGGTCTGATAAAACAAAGATTTAACTTTTTTGCCTCAATTCTAAGTGTCATGTCTGGAGGAAACCAGGCACTGGCCAATACTGGTCAGAGCTGAGGGCAAGCTCAATAGAGCAAAGTACAAAGATAACCCAGAGTGCTTCGGCCCTCAAACTGTGCTGAAGCTTTACCGTCCAACTGCACAGCTAAGACAACAAAGGAATGGCTTAAGGTCCGTTTACACTGATCAATTGAGCAGACAATTGTTGGGACGGAAGTGTTCCTTCCTGACAATCGCCTGCTCGTCAGTAAAGGTGACCACTGCACTTACATGCGGCGATCTTCTCCACAGTATGGAGAGGAGCTATCACTAATGCCATCGCTCGTCGCCATAAAGAATCATTGTTTGCCGCCAGCAGAGTGCTGTTTAGATGGCACAATCTGCTACTGGCAAATGATGATTTAGTTTTGCTTGTTCATCGGGTAATCAGTGGCAGTTTTACACCACCAAATTGTCACTAATAAACATTCCTACAAACGCTTGTTAGTAATGATCTGCCCGATGTTTGGGCAGTGTGATGGGGCCTTTAAGGACAACTATTGAATGTTCTTGAGAGGTCCAGTCCAAGCCCTGACTTGAACGCAATTAAACATCTCTAGAAAGACCTGAAAATGGTTGTCGACCGACAGTCTCCATCCAACCTGACGGTTTGAGAGGATCTGCAGAGAAGAATAGCAGAAAATCCCAAAATCCAGGTGTGCAAACCTTGTAGCATTATACTCAAGTAGACTGGAGGCTGTAATTTCTGACAGAGGTGCTTCAACTAACAACTGTGGAAAGGGTCTGAATACTTATGACCATGCAATATTTCAGTTTGTCCTTTTCAATAGTTAGCAAAAATTTGGAACATTCAGTTTCCACTCTCTCATTATGGAGTACTAAATGCAGAATGATGGGTAAAAAAAGTAAATTTTATTTTTTATTTTAGCACAAGGCTGCCACACAGCAAAGTGTGAAAAAAGTGAAAAGATCTAAATACTTTCAGGATGCACTGTATACTCAGCTGACTATGCATGAGCCTGAAAGTTTGTCAAAGCTGGAAGACATATTATTCATGCAAGTACAAGATATGGATATGCAAAATTTGACTTATAGTTGAAAGAGTCTTTGCTTTTCTCACAGGTCAAATATCTATGATGCCATAGTAGTAGTCTGAGAACGTATATATAGCTGCTATCATTGATATTTGTAAAGGCCCCTTTACACGAGACAATTTAGCAGGCGATTGTCAGGAAAGAACCATTCCTTCCCGGCAAGTGCCAGCTCGTCAGTGAAGGAGGGTGCTGCAGTTACACGGGGAGGAGCGATCTCTAATGCCACCGTTCATCCCCATACTGACATGTTGATTGCCAGCAGCAGAAAGTTGCCTAAATGGCACGATGATTGAGGTGCCTGCACAAATGAGCATATCACCCGACGAACAAGCTAGACCTTTACACCGCCAGACAATCGCTAACGAGTGTTTATATGATTCTCTGCCTGTGTAGAGGCCTATAGACATCTTATTGAGCATGTACTACCACTGATTATTAAACAACTCTCACCCTTTATCTTTTCACTTGGAAGTGAAAAGAGCATGGTGGGCTCTTTCTTTCTACAAATAGATGATTGGTGGAGGACCGAGTTCTGAGACCCCTGCTGATGGCTAAAATGTGGAATTAGAAGTGCTCAGCAAAGTGCTATCTCTCATTGTTGCTGAAGACCCTAATGATGGTGGCCTCATAAACTTTCTGTAGAAAGTCTCATGGAGTTTTGAAAACTTCATCCACATGTTTAGTACAGCAAATTACCACAGAAATTCCACCAAACCTAAACATGGTCTATGGGACTGATAGACCAAAAGTCCTTTAGCTGAAGTTTTGGGAAGTGAAATGCATCACTTGTTCCAGCTCTTAGCACTTGTCTCCGTCTCTTCCATTCCATACTGTAACAGAGTTGTGATGTGCTGTTTACAAGCATGTCACCGCTGCTGACAAATCAGTGGCCTTAGGGGTAACCTCAGTTACGTGCTGTTCCTGAACAGATTACTGCTGGGGCTATTGATTGGCTATCAGTTGTGCGTGCATGTAAACAGCATCTAACACTTCAGTCCACTGGGGATCAAAAGTAGAAGAAATGGATTTCGACCCTGGAGAACCTCGTTACATGGGGCTGAGTTGCAATATCAGACACGGCCCATGGACAAAAGTAGCACTGATTTCTAAAACATGAATTTCATACAGGAATTATTGCCTTGATTTTTCAATATGGGAAAACAATTTGAATAAAAATTATATATATATACACTGCTCAAAAAAATAAAGGGAACACAAAAATAACACATCCTAGATCTGAGTTAATTAAATATTCTTCTGAAATACTTTGTTCTTTACATAGTTGAATGTGCTGACAACAAAATCACACAAAAATAAAAAAATGGAAATCAAATTGAGAACCCATGGAGGTCTGGATTTGGAGTCACACTCAAAATGAAAGTGGAAAAACACACTACAGGCTGATCCAACTTTGATATAATGTCCTTAAAACAAGTCAAAATGAGGCTCAGTAGTGTGTGTGGCCTCCACGTGCCTGTATGGCCTCCCTACAACGCCTGTGCATGCTCCTGATGAGGTGGCGGACGGTCTCCTAAGGGATCTCCTCCCAGACCTGGACTAAAGCATCTGCCAACTCCTGGACAGTCTGTGGTGCAACGTGATGTTGGTGGATAGAGCGAAACATGATGTTCCAGATGTGCTCAATTGGATTCAGGTCTGGGGAACGGGCGGGCGAGTCCATAGCATCAATACCTTCGTCTTGCAGGAACTGCTGACACACTCCAGCCACATGAGGTCTAGCATTGTCTTGCATTAGGAGGAACCCAGGGCCAACCGCACCAGCATATGGTCTCACAAGGGGTCTGAGGATCTCATCTCGGTACCTAATAGCAGTCAGGCTACCTCTGGCGAGCACATGGAGGGCTGTGCGGCCCTCCAAAGAAATGCCACCCCACACCATTATTGACCCAATGCCAAACCGGTCATGCTGGAGGATGTTGCAGGCAGCAGAACGTTCTCCACGGCGTCTCCAGACTCTGTCACGTCTGTCACATGTGCTCAGTGTGAACCTGCTTTCATCTGTGAAGAGCACAGGGCGCCAGTGGTAAATTTGCCAATCTTGGTGTTCTCTGGCAAATGCCAAACGTCCTGCACGGTGTTGGGCTGTAAGCACAACCCCCACCTGTGGACGTCGGGCCCTCATATCACCCTCATGGAGTCTGTTTCTGACCATTTGAGCAGACACATGCACATTTGTGGCCTGCTGGAGGTCATTTTGCAGGGCTCTGGCAGTGCTCCTCCTGTTCCTCCTTGCACAAAGGCGGAGGTAGCGGTCCTGCTGCTGGGTTGTTGCCCTCCTACGGCCTCCTCCACGTCTCCTGATGTACTGGCCTGTCTCCTGGTAGCGCCTCCATGCTCTGGACATTACGCTGACAGACACAGCAAACCTTCTTGCCACAGCTCGCATTGATGTGCCATCCTGGATAAGCTGCACTACCTGAGCCACTTGTGTGGGTTGTAGACTCCGTCTCATGCTACCACTAGAGTGAAAGCACCGCCAGCATTCAAAAGTGACCAAAACATCAGCCAGGAAGCATAGGAACTGATAAGTGGTCTGTGGTTACCACCCGCAGAACCACTCCTTTACTGGGGGTGTCTTGCTAATTGCCTATAATTTCCACCTGTTGTCTATCCCATTTGCACAACAGCATGTGAAATTGATTGTCACTCAGTGTTGCTTCCTGAGTGGACAGTTTGATTTCACAGAAGTGTGATTGACTTGGAGTTACATTGTGTTGTTTAAGTGTTCCCTTTATTTTTTTGAGCAGTGTATATATACTGACATGTTCACCTGAGTGGGAGAGTGCCATTTTGTGTGTTCCAACAGAATGACAGTTTCTTGAAGACTCATTGAGTAAATGTACTTCTTGTTTTCTTTTCAGGGTCTTCTCGGGGATAGAAAAATGTGAAAATTGGCCTTTTGACATTTAAATCTTCGTTGTTTCAAAAGTGCAAGTTTATTGGCACAAGGCAGCAGGAATCTGTATTTACTTTTTGACAAATAATGAAAGGTAACCTGATGTTGAGCTCATAGCCCTAGGCAGAGTACTGAGTCCTGTCTTTGTTCTCAGAGAAAACAATAGAATGAAACTCTGATATGCATCTGCAATAGAGGAATCTGCGATAAGTAAAGTTTGGAAAGGTATCAGAGTGGCATAGGTCCAAGAAGGAGTCTCCATCAAATATGTATACAACTTCACTATGGCAACAACAAATAGGGACAGCATAAAGAGCGCCTGGATGAACTCTCCAAACCTATTCCAACAGGTGCCTTCAAAGTCTGCTCATTGCTCCATCCTTCATTGCCACCATGAATTATAGCTATGCTCATAGCATCTCTTCCAGGGGAGGCAGTGGTGTCTCCTCTCGGCTTTCTGGAGTTTATGGAGGGTCGAACATTCATGGTGGGTATGGTGGTGCAGGGATGTCCTCCCAGTCTGTTTCCAGGTTTGCATCTTCTGGAGGCAGCCTGTCTTCTGGATTTGGTTGTGGAGCATCCTTTGGTGGTGCAGGTGGATCCGGATTTGGTGGAAGCTCTGCCTCCCACAGCGGAGATGGATTGCTTTCTGGGAATGAAAAGTATACGATGCAGAACCTGAATGACCGTCTGTCTAATTACTTGGACACAGTGCGCTCATTAGAAGCAGCCAATACTGATCTGGAGCATAAGATCCATGAATGGTATGAAAAGCAAGGATCGGTCATTGTGCATGAACAGAACTATTCCCCCTACTATGCCACAATTGAGGAGCTGCGGGAGAAGGTTAGTAACAGCAGCTGATCCAGTTGATTTGTCATTGTGGGCAACCATGAAAATGCATTAGTTACAATTAGTTAATGACCATGCTAGATTTTTAACTTGCTTAGCAACAGAGTGATTCACTACTATGGGTTGATCATAATGCAGAAGGGTTGTTAATATTTGAAGCTAACCAATTCAGACACCTCCGGTGGACGACTACTGTCACCAAGAGTGGCTGCCACTAGCGATGCATTTCCGCTTCAGATGTCCATGTGAATGGAATGAGTAAACAGATAATTAATAGACAGGCAGGGGGCACCAGAGCGAGAGGTACTCTTTGATAGAGGTTCTTAACTCCACCAAGCGAAGTATCCCCACCTCTGACAACCATATTGAACTAACAGGTTCTAAAAATCTGAACATGAAATCTCCAATATCTGTGGGGCTCTTCTGTGAAATGATTAGAAATTCACACTTTATCTTTTTCAGATCCATAATGCAACTATTGACAACAATCAAGTTTTACTGGCCATAGACAATGCACGTCTCGCTGATGATGATTTTAAACTAAAGTAAGTTTCTATGTTTTATGAAACATTCTTAACTTTCCAACAACAATCAGATTTCAAAGAGGATTTATCAGTTGAAGCCATTTTTAAGGGGTTTTATGAGAATTTTTTCTAAACCAGCACCATTCATGGACTGTGTTGGTAATTCACCTCAAGTAGATATGCGTAAGCTGCAATACCAAATACAGCCCAGGAACAAGTCTGAAGTTGTTATCTGCTTCTAAACATTAATTTCCTTTGTCTTTTTTAGGCATGAGAATGAGCAATCCCTGCGAATGAGTGTTGAAGCTGATATCCATGGTTTGCGTAAAGTGCTGGATGAATTAACCCTCTCCCGATCTGACCTAGAGATGCAGATTGAAAGCTTAAAGGAAGAGTTGGCCTACCTGAAGAAGAACCATGAAGAGGTGAGATATAGTATCTACATCTGATATTGCTTTCTCATTTAAGAATTTCAGAGGTTTGATTTTTCATGTAAATATCTCTTCAGGAAATGAATGAGAAGGGTCAACAGGTGAAAGGCACAGTAAATGTAGAAATGGATGCAGCTCCAGGGACGGACCTGACCAAAACATTGGCTGAAATGCGAGATCAATATGAGTACATTTCTGAGAGGAACAGAAAGGAGGCTGAGGCCTGGTACTTGACTCAGGTATAGATGCATCTATCTATCTATCTATCTATCTATCTATCTATCTATCTATCTATCTATCTATCTATCTATCTATCTATCTATCTATCCACTATCTGTATTTTTCTCTATAACATAATTTGATTTACTCTTCCAATTTTTAGAGTGAATCTCTCCATAAGGAAGTGACTGTTCACACAGAACAAGTACAGTCTAGTAAAACGGAGGTCACTGAGCTGAGACGCAATTTGCAGGGGTTAGAGATTGAGCTGCAGTCGCAATACAGCATGGTAAGCCTAGATTTGAGGCATCATGTATCACAAAGTATAACCTTCTTCATAAACAATACATAATACTGTACAGAAACCACACAATATACAAACAATACAAATCCCTCAGCTCAACCAATATGACATGTGAGGTTACTGGGCCCTAAGATGCTCAGAAGATATATTTTTACAGAAAATGGAAAATGTCATGCCACTCATGTAATAGACTAAAATGTTTCTGCATTTATTCTAGTACTAATACTGGCCTAATATTTGGACTTTTGCAAAGATTAGACTCCGGTAGAGATCTACAGTCATTTTGTAACCATATTGTAGAAGATCATACATGGTACCTAGTAAAGTCATTTCTTGAGATTCATTTTGTATTTGTAGCAACCACTTGAGCTCCTATATGAATGACTTTTTTGTGGTCAAGAGAAGTTCTATCTGCTACTCGATACTTGGCAGCCCTGAGTCTTCCAAGCCTATATCAAGTCTTCCAAGCTTATATCAAATAAGAATGGATGAGAAGATTGATCAAGAAATCATATTCTGTCAGGAACATGTAGTATTTTAAATTATGTGACCGAGGGTCATGTGAAAAGTGAGATAGGGTTCATCTGCAATACCAGCAAAAGCCATGAATGAAAGTGGTGCTGCTTCTGGAAAAAGGAAGCAGACCTTTTTCTAATCTAATTTAATTGTAGGTAGTTAGTGGCATGCAAAAACTTGGTTTAGAAGAATAATATACCTATATTGCTGCTTAGTGCTGGAGCCTCCTTATTTATGACACTAAGCAGCAGTATAGGCAGCAGCATTATTCTTCTAAACCATGTTTTTGTATCTCATTTTACTATTTGCTATGTTGTTAGTATTTATCAGGCAGGTACCATTGAGTTGTATGACATACACGGGCATGCACTCCAGTAATAATGTAGTGGTGCCCATAATAACATATAGGAATATTATAATCCTACATGTCCGATCCTTCTTTCCTCCAACATCTGCCGTTAGGGAAGAATTAGGTGGCAGCCATACTCATTAGAATGTTGGTAGATATTACATTATCACAATGGCATATGAAAAGGAACAATTTGGGAACTAATAGCACATAATGGTTTATCTATGTATGTATAGGGCTTAATGCACTTTGCAATAAACTGCATTTCTATCAGCAGCTAACTGTAGTTTCCTTATCTCCCATCAGAAAACAGGACTGGAGGCCTCCATAACAGAGACCGAGGCTCGGTACTCCAACCAACTTCATCATATCCAGAATTCAATTGGCACCATGGAGTCTCAACTTACAGATCTTCGGTCTGACCTGGAACATCAGAATATGGAATACAAGACCCTTTTAGACATTAAAGCTCACCTGGATGCTGAGATTGCTATGTATCGTAAATTGTTGGACGAGCATGACAAAAGGTGATTGTACCAACCAATAAAAGAAAGATGGTTAAACCTTTCCTTTTCAGATAAGATGACTGTATTAGGCTACTTTCACACTCACGTTTTTTGCGGATCCATCTTGTATCTGCACAAACGGATCCGCACGAATAATGCAAACGTCTGTATCCGTTAATAACGGATCCGTTTGCATTATTCATAAAAAATTAAGTCTAAGCCAAAACGGATCCGTCTTGACTTACATTGAAAGTCAATGGGGGACGGATCCGTTTTCAATTGCACCATATTGTGTCAGTGAAAAAACGGATCAGTCCACATTGACTTACATTGTAAGTCTAGACGGATCTGTTAGGCTCCGCATAGTCAGACGGTCACCAAAACGCTGCAAGCTGCGTTTTAATGACCGTCTAAAAAACGTAACGGAGACTAAACGCAGCCAAATTGATGCATTCTGAGCAGATCCTTATCCATTCAGAATGCATTGGGGCTTAACTGATCCGTTTTGGGCCGCTTGTGAGAGCCCTGAAACGGATCATACAAGCGGACCCAGTGTGAAAGTAGCCTTACACGTACAAGTATATGCAGAAAAAATATTTTTAGAAACATAGGAACTTGCAATGTTTTGTCCTTTCAATATGTCCTGTCATAAAATTTTGACAATCATCTCTCAAAGCAAGAAATATGAATTGGGCGTTAATGATACTAAATTTTGGCCCATTAAATGGGTATTCTGATGACAGACATAGAAGTCTTGAAATGATCATTATGCATCTATATCTACAAAGGGTAAGAGAACTTATTATAGACTGTTTTTGAAGCATTCTAGCCAGTGTGTCTGATTTTACTTGTTTCTCCTTATCTTTGTGGCCACTACATCTCTAATTCTACTACACAGTGGAGGTCAAGAGACACTCCTATAAAGTTAGGATCTAGGTGAAATTTTCACCTAGCATGTACTTATGGAATATCCTATGCTAGTGTTTTACAAATTTATTGGAACCAAGTCACAGAATCCCCAATCAAGACCTTAATTTTAAATGCAAGGAATGGTGTTTTGATCTTCAGTTTATTCAGAGATGCTTTGGGTGGGTTGGACAAGACAATCAACAGGTGTGAGCCAATGCTTTATCTGTCTGTGATTGTACTGGGGTAAGAGAAATGAACACAATGGTATATATGGTGTAAACGTATGTATTTTAGCAGTATGGGAGGGACTTTTGAAGTATGTATGCTACCATGGAAATGGGGTTATGTATTTGAATGCTTCCAATGTGATTGATGGCTAATTCATAAATGTTGAGGCTCTATATGATTGGGAAAAAAAAACATTTCCAAAGGTTCCCCTGTGGTAAAAGTTTTGGGATCGGATCTTATGGATATACTATAAATGGCTGCATGGGAACACCCCTGTAAGGCCCTAATAACATGAAGCCATACATGGGGGGCGGATTGGCCATAGACCTTACAGGTAAATTTTCAGATGGGCCGATGCCCAGGGGGCTGCCTGGGCCCTGGGCCAGTAGAAGTTTTTGGGGATATATCTTGTGCTGCTGGCAGTATTTTGTGATGGACTGTGGTTTTTGGCTCTGTTGGGGTGGTGTAATGTGCCACAGTATAGATGCCACAGTAAAGATGGCCCTATCTTCCATCAATTTGGAACCAACTACAAAATTGGGCCACTGTTAGTATTTTTTCAGGGCCACAATAAGTTCCCAATCTGCCCCTGTTCCTATGCATTGTGTCTTACCATAGGCAATGCCTTGAGTGGTATTGTTAGATTATACAGTCTTAGGTCATGATGTTGGGAGCAGGGCTGGAGGATTTGTCTTGTATACAATGTATATGTGAACAATACATAACAATATGAAGGATCTGATCTGCCTTCCTTCTTTTTACAGCATTGGTGAATGTCACAAGGAAAGTGCAGGTAAACACCTTATACAAACGGGTAACGAATCTAAGAAGACTAAAGACTGACCATGCATAGCTATCTCTCCTGAGATTTACATACACATGGATGCTCAACTCAACTGAGCATCCATGTCTTCTCAAGAGGAAGAGAGGAATAAGCTACTGTCAGATGTCTCTCCTGAGAACAAAATGATCTGGCATGTGAAACCCAATAGCCCTATCATTCTTTACCACAATGTTTGCCTTCAGGAGATAGTCTAGAGGTCCCCATACACATTAAATGTTCAACCTGTCTTGCCCTATCTGGTAGGATTGAACGGCATTAACAAATATGTATGGCCATCTGTACGTGATGTGGGTTGTCGTTTTACAGACACTATGCCCAAGCCAGGTCTACAATAAAGCAGTAAACACATGTAGCAGTTCAATATACCCTACTCATTGTGAGTCACACCATAATATTGTGATTGTGTAGCTTTACATGAGTGACATTATGCCCTGTAGCTTTGCATATAGTAGGAGGTTATATTATCACAGCGTACAGAATACGAAATTCAATAGCATATACATGTGATAAGTGGATATCTCAGCGTATTGCGAGAATGAACAGAGACATACAGTATAGTACTGATTTCCCTTTGTCTGTACTCTCAGGATCTACTACAACCACAACCACAACCACCACTAAGGTCCACGCTGTTGTGAAAGAAGAGGCCTCTTCATCTGTGAAGAAGTGATCTACAAGACAACCTTGTCTCCAATATTGCAAATGAATTAATGAGCTTAAAATGTTAAGAAAAAAATATTTGCAATAATAAAGCATCACAATCACATATAAGGCATTATGGATTCCTTTTGGTGTTATATTTACTGTCTACCAAAATATCCAAAAATGAAAAGTAATGTATATTCAATCAAACCAGCACAACCAAGAACACTTTCTTGTTTCTCATAATGATATGAGCCCACCCTGGATTTTAATTGTTGGTACATTCGACACACTCACATTCTATACCTGTTGTTACTACCTTCAATAATGAAAGGACCATTCTACAAGATCTGGCTGGACAACCAGGATAGCAGAAGGTAGTCCATGGGCAGACTGGGGATGTAAAGTGGCCCGGGAAAAATACCTTAAAATGGTCCTATGTTGTAGGCGGGTCCAAATTGACATAAAGTGGGGCAAAAAAAGTAGGTGGAGCCAATACATGTAGGCAGAGATAACAGAAGTAGGCAGGGCCTGCATTACTGTATAACCTCAGCAGATACAAAAACCACAGTACAGTACAAAATACTGCCGCCTTCACCATAGTATTCACCTGTATCAGCGTTCTGAGAACAGTGATACAGTTAAGTTCAAGAAGGCACCTGCAGCCATTGGCCAGGTGTGTAAGTACCAGATGCTCCTAGCATTAATTAATGCTTAGAGCATCAGATCGTTATGCACCCGGGCCAGAGGCCGTGAAGAGGGCTTGGGCGGCCCACCGGGAATTTTCCCTGTAGGGTTTATGGCCAGTCCGCCCCTGGTTTACCCAAGTTCTGACACAATAATGGGCATCTAATACAATAATGGCCATCCCATTTAGAGATGATTTTGGAGGCAATCACTTCTTACATAGTTACATAATTAGTGTGGTTGAAAAAATAAATATGTCCATCAAGTTCAACCAAGGGATGGGCGGAGATGTGTATTAAAGGAAGATTAGTGAGGAGATAGCATTCTACCCAATTTTATAAGCATTAAAGGGATTGTCTCATTTCAGTAAATAGCATTTATCATGTAGAGAAAGTTAATACAAGGCACTTACTAATGTATTGTGATTGTCCATATTGCCTCCTTTGCTGGCTTGATTCGTTTTTCCATCACATTATACACTGCTCATTTCCGGGAGTTATGACCACGCTGCAATCCGTCAGCGGTGGCTGTGCTTGCACGCTATAGAAAAAAGCAAAGGCCTATGGGCACTCCCGTAGTCTAGGCCACCAAAAAGGCCACTACAGTGTGCAATCACGACCACCTTGGATTGCAGGATGGTCGTAACTAAAGATGAGCGAATCGAAGTGGAATTCGATCTGAATTTCAGGAAAAATTTTATTTGCACCGAATCCGAATTTCCTCACGCTTCGTGGTAATGAATCACATTTTTTCACACTAAAATGCCTGCTGCAGCACGTGTTAGGACATGGAGCAAAGAACTCTAGGAACAAGGGATCACCCACAATGCCATTCATGCAGCCAATCAGCAGCCAGCCAGATCCGTGATGTCACAGCCCTATAAATAGCCTCAGCCATTTTGGATTCAGCCATTTTACAGTGTACTTAGTGTAGGGAGAGATGTCAGCAGGCACTAAGGACAGTGGTAGAAAAGACTTTAAAACTTTTATTTTGCTGTATACAAGTTCAGGGAAAAGATAAGGAGGAATCATTCTACAGTATTGAAACAGAACAGGGTTCAGTAGGGGAGGTTACAGCCTGGGTAATAGGAACAATCCTATTACACCTTGCTCCACTGGCTACTGATCCAGCTCTGTAATTCCAGCAAACCGTTCTTGTTATTAGGGTGCAAGTGCTGTTAGATACAGCCATTAATAGGGTTCATTACAAGGAAATAGTTCTACGTCTTATTTGCCTTTGTGCGGTGCAGTTATATGTTCTAAAGCATTTTTTGGGGTGTATTAGTGGGAAAAAAAGGGCTTATTAGCCGTTGTGTGGTGAAGTGAGAAAATCACATCCTTTTTGGCATGTATTAGTGGCACAAAAATATATATTATTTGCCAATCAGCGGTGTAGTTATATGTTCTAAAGCCCTTTTGTGGCGTGTATAAGTGGAAAAAAATAAGGGCCTATTTGCTGTTCAGCGGTGCAGGTATATATCCTAAAGCCCTTTTTGGCGTGTATTAGTGGGGAAAAAAGGGCTTATTAGCTGTTGTGTGGCGAAGTGAGAAAATTACTGACTTTTTTCGGGTGTTTTAATTTCGTTTTTATTTATTTATTTGATCTAACAGTATGTCAGACAGAGAAGTGCCAGGCCCTGGACAGGGGAGTGACAGAGGCCTAAATGTTTTTGGCGCAGGCAGAGGTCACAGCAGAGTAAGGGGGTGTGGCAGCAGGAGTCACAGCGAGAGGCCTGAACTCCCGGTGTCATCTAGCAGTCGTGTCTTGACCAGCAACCCAGCGGTTCTTGAATGGTTTACTCAGTCATCCACTTCATCCCAAGTGACATCAGACACCCCTAGCCAAGAGTCGGTGGGTTCGTCAGACACAACCCTTAGTTGGCATGGCCCGGGAGCAGGCCCTGTGCCCTCACCTGTCCTCAACCTGCCTCTGTCCTTTTCTGTTTCCTCAGCCAGAGAAGTATTGTATGCTGTGGGCTCAGCTTCACTATACAGTGAGGACGAGCTACTATAAGACAGTCAGCAGCTACTGGCCAGGCAAGATGTGGAGGAGACATCCGCCGCTTCCTCCAGTAGGCGGACAAGTAATGATGAGGAAAATGGCGTGGGAGCTGGTGTGGCGATCGGTCAGGCTCCTTTCCCAGAGATCGTTAAGGAAGACATTAGTGATGTGCAGACAGTACTCGATAATGATGATGTAGCTGATCGCACTTGGGAGTCGGGTGACTTAGGGGCTTCATCGTCATGGGGAGAAAAGGGGGACAGCTTGCCCGTGAGGCAGCAGCAGAGCCAGCAAGTCACTAGCGTGGCCAGGAGTCAGCAGGGTGGCAGCAGTAGGAGGTCGGGAGCCAAACGTGCCCGGGGTAGACCACCCGCTTTGCAGGAGCATACCTTCCCGGAAAGTAGTGGTGCAGGGGTTTCATGGAAGCAGCGGCGGTAGCAGTCAGTGCGAAGTGTTGGGGGTAAAATCACCTACTCGGCAGTGTGGCAGTTTTTTGTTAAGCCATCAGAGGAGATGAACATGGCCATTTATAGAATCTGTGGGCAGAAGGTGAAGCGTGGCCAGGGTACCAATGTTGGCACTGCGGCCCTGCGTCAACATATGCAGCATCACCATAAAGTGGCCTGGGAGAACCGTGGCTCCGATGTGGTGGTCCAGCCTGCAGCAGCAACCGCTGTATCACCCAGTGGCATGCACCTGATTTCAGGAAATCAAGGCTCCACCACCTCAGCCGAAGGGAGCTGTATGTCCTTCCCATCATCTGCTGGTCCTTATGCTCCTGCTCCGCCTCCTACTCCTCGTCAGTCATTCCGTCAGTAATCGATCACTGAAGCGATTGCCAAGAGACAACATTATGCGTGCACCAGTGGCGTAACTAGAACTGACTGGGCCCCACACCAAATTATTGAATGGGCTTTCCCCCTCATGGGCAACTTCTTCACAACCCCCCCTCCCCCTATGCAAGCCCCAGTCCTGCAGCTAGTCAAAATCACTCACTCAGACCAAGCCCTGCAGTGACTTCGTCCGTTTCCCTTCACATATACTGCATATCATGTCACTGTATATAATACTATTGTGGGGGCCCTTTTACAATTTAGTCCTCATCTCAGGTGGGCCCCTTTTGAGTTCAGGCCCCGCAGTAGCTGTGTCCCCTGCTTCCACTATAGGTACGCTCCTGCCTTTCACAATATTACAGGTATACACACTATACAATGCCAATAAAAGGTCTGTTACCATAATTAATGCAAAAAAAGTACTCAAAACAAATATAATTAGGGAGAGTTTACATTTCCGTTTTATTTTCCGTTCTTCTGATGTGTCAGAAGAACGAAAAAATAAATAAATGGATTTATCTTATAAAAAAAAAAAAAAAAGGATCCTGTAAACAAATGGATCCTGCTTCATCCATTATGCACATTTGGCATCCGTTTGAGCCATTTCTGAGATCTGTTCTATCAGACAGAACAAAGTACTGCGTACAGGAGTTTTCTTTCTGTCTAAAAAACGGATCTCAGGTAGAAATGGCTCAAACGGATGCCAAATGTGCATAACGGATGCAACAGGATCCATTTGTTTACAGGATCCTTTTTTTCTGTTCTTCTGACGGATCAGAAGAACCGAAAATTAAATTGAGATGTGAACTCTTGCTTACTTGAATACACAGAATAAAATAGCATAACCAATTTCAAGCAAGTACAGGAATAGCATCCACTGGGCAGTGTATTTCCCCTAAGCATCCTCAGTATGGGTCTGAATGTATAAATATACACAGACATTCATTATATAGTCTTAGGCCTGTTTCTCATTTCACATATGCATTTTATGCATTGAAATTTCCACCAAATGCCTCCACTGGTGAGATAACTAGGTTCTGTTACATATATATACACAGTATAATAGATAGATAGGAGATAGATAGATAGATAGATAGATAGATAGATAGGAGATAGATGATAGATAGATAATCACACACACACCTTTCACATACATACACTTGCCTTTTATGCAGGCTAGATGGATTTGTCAGGCTGCGGAGGATCCAGAAGAGTTTCTAACCCCCCCGAGCACATGGCTGGGTGTCTCCTCCTCAGAGAGCAGTGCAGGCCCCCCCCTCACTCTGTCCCGACTAGACACTAGTGTTGATCACGAATATTCCAATTGCGAATTTTAATCGCAAATATCGGCACTTCGAGAATTTGCGAATATTTAGAATATATATTCATAATCACGAATATTCTATTTAAAAAAAAATACCAGTTCATGCGAATTTTATGTGAATTTTCGCAATCAAGAAAATAATGCCTGGAGATCATGAATTCGCGAATTCTCGAATATATGGCGAATATTCGCCCAAATATTCGCGAAATATCGCGAATTCGAATATTGCCCCTGCCGCTCATCACTACTAAACACTGACAGCAGAGCAAAGAGCACTACTGCCCTGCCGTAATATGACAGTAAGTGAAGAGGAGCAAACTCGGGAGGGTAGGAAGTTCTTAAGGAAGCTCCAGGGAGATTTTTCAAGGTAGCAGCATAAGCTGCTGCTGACAAGAGCTACTGTTATCTTCAGTGCGGCCCTCCACTATACGCTGCCTGTGATGTCAGAAGTTTACATCATAGTACATGCAACCCTGCCCTGCTGACACCCCTGCTACTGCTCCCGGGCCCCTTCTAAGCTCGGGGCCCCGAAGCAGCTGCTTCCCCTGCTTCCCTGATAGTTACGCCCCTGGCGTGCACTCATCCAACAGTGCAGAAGCTGAATGGGCTCCTGGTCAATTTGCTGGTGCTGCAGTCCCTCCCTTTCCAAGTGGTGGACTCTGCACCTTTCAAAGAACTGATGGCTTGTGCCGAGCCGAGGTGGAGCCCATTCTTGGCCAGGTGACGCCGCTTCCGCCTCCATGTTCTCACGCCGTTGGTCCTGCGACAATGTCTGCCTCCTCATCCTCCACCATGTCCTCAGCCTCCACTGCAGGGACAATTCACAGTGCCCCTCCAGCATACCACATGTGCAGGGCACAGAGGTGTCACGCTGTTATGCACCTCGTTTGCCTGGGTGAATGGAGTCACACAGGGGAGGAACTGCTCCGTTTTCTTCATCAAGAAATCTAATCCTGGCTTTCTCCATGACAACTCAAAATAGGAACCATGGTGACCGACAATGGGAAGAACATAGTGTCGGCGCTGCGTCAAGGACGGATGAGCCATGCACCCGGCATGGCGCACGTGTTCAATCTGGTTGTCAGGCGGTTACTGAAGTATTCCACTCATCTGCAAAACATCCTAAAAATGGCCAGGAAACTTTGCATGCATTTCAGCCACTCGTACACTACCAAGCACACCATCCTTGAGCTGTAGCAGCAGAACGGCGTCCCCCAACATAGGCTGATATGCAACGTTTCCACCCGTTGGAATTCCACTCTCCATATGTTGGATAGACTATACGAACAGAGAAAGGCCATAAACTATTTCTTGATGATCCAAGCGGACAGGAGTACTTCCCTGTGTAACTTTGATGTCAGCCGGTGGCAGCTCATGCATGACACCTGGTGTTTGCTTGGGCCCTTTGAACAGGCCACGTTATTTGTCAGTCGCCAGGACTACGGGATGAACAACGTCATTCCACTGCTTCATGTCCTGGAACAGATGCTGGTAAATCTGGCTTGTCAGGGGACTGGATACGTGGCGCCTAGATCACATGAGCCCTGAGGAAGCTGAACTGGAGGAGGAGGACATTGGAGCCCAAGCAATGTGTCGCTAAATGGGTGGTTCTTCTACACAGGTGACAGGAGAGGAGGAGCAAGAGCAGCCAGAGGAGCTGCAGGGTGATGAGGAAGATGAGGCAGAGGACCCGTGTCAGTATGCAGTGGAGATGGAGGCAGGAAGTCCCTCTGAGTAACTTGCACAAATGGCCCCATGCATGCTCACTTGCTTGCATAGTGACAGCCGAATTGTCACCATTCGGCAGAGGGATGACTTCTGGCTCTCCACAATGTTGGACCCTCACTACCGGTCCAAAATGGGGACCTTTTTTACACCCGCTGAGAGGGAGGACAAACTGAACTACAATAGAGACATCCTATGTAGTCAGTTTGCCGCTGCCTATCTGCACCATCGTCCATCCTCTCGCAGGTCTGACTGGGGGGCTCTCTGCACTCAGGTTCCTCTGCCATGGCTGCTGTGGCAGGGTGGGGGGGTAGGAGCAGTTCCAGCAGCAACTTGAGTCTAGAGTTGCTGATGAGCAACTTTCTTCACTCGCCTAGTGAAGAAACTACTCACCAGCAGCAGCAGAAGCAGCTAGACCTGGAGCAGGACCTGAACCAGCAGGTGGTGGCCTACTTGGACAGCACCCTGCCACCCCACATTGAAGATCCGCTGCACTACTATGCAGCCAAACTGGATTTGTGGCAGAAACTGGCAGAGTTTGCCCTGGAAAAGCTGTCCTGTCCGGCCAGTAGTGTGGCATCAGAGCGGGTGTTTAGTGTGGCGGGAGCCATAGTTACCCCAAGGAGAACTCGCATGTCCGCCCAAAATGTGGAGAGACTGACCTATGTCAAGATGAATCAGGCGTGGATCATCCAGGATTTCCACTCACCAATGCCTGATGCATCAGACTAGATCATCCATGGTGCCACACCAACACTTTGACAAAAGGGACCGGTTTCTTCTGACTACCTGCCTCATCTACTATTCTGATGCTGCCACCCACCTGATGCCACACATCTGATGCCAAGTGCTCCTTCTTTCACCCATCATCTTCAGCTGGTACTGGTATTGCCACCCACCTCCCCACTCTGTCACCGGGTCACTCTGTGGTCTCCTGATACTGCTGCCACCTCCACATTATGTCTCTTGCCACTCTGTAGTGTAGCTGGCCAGCTAGGACCTGTCCTAGGTTGCTAGCATAGCTTATATGTGTATACAGCTAGACCTGCCAATAGCCTTAATACAGTTCCTATGTTTATGTGTTAAAGACAAAAGCAGAGTTACTTACTGTGACATCATGTTTTGGATGTCATATAACTGTTATATTTTGTGTTCACAGAAGCAGAAAAAAATAATATGCCTTTAAGATTCATTTTGTAATGTAAGGTAAGCTCAGTGACACAGCAGAAACAACAGAAAGCATAGTGTTAATCTGTTGTTGCTGGGCAGAAGTCTAGACCAATCATAGGCAGCTTCTCACACAGCAAGTTTTCACCAATCACAGCCAGCCTCACACACAGCCTGTCTGGGAATTCCCCTAGCGGATGCTGCTAGAATCATTATTCACCAGAGACAGGAGCTGAAGAGACATTCACTCCACTGAGAGCTGTGTTTTTATGGAAGCAGAGAGGCCAAAATAGGTATTTAAAACAGTTATATAATATTCCTACTGTTAGTATAGTGATTAGAACTGTATACTGAACCAGTTATATGTGTGTTTACTTACAGTTCCAGCAAATTCAATTGCAAACTACAAAATTCACAATCCAAATTCAAATTTTAGATTGCAATCTAAATTGCATACAACCATACTAGATCATACTCAACCAATCTGCAAATAGTTACTGCTAACTGCATACTGCAAATTGCGACCAAATTCATCAAGTGAACTATTAGTTAGACCTTAGATATACCTATGCAGAGATAATAAAGTGCTTAAATAACTTAAAGTGAGAGTACAGATACTCAAGAAAGAAATATATCCACCATTTTATTTTGAATGACAAGATTGAACAGTTGAACCACCATCTTAATCATACCGCCATTTTGTGATATCTTTTCAACACGTGTTATGTACATGGACTATCTGCTGCGGAGGCGGCAGTGTTATATATTAAGAAAAGTTAAAGTTAATAAAGAAGTTATTTTAAGCATTTGGTGTGCTCTTTAAACCTACTGTTTCCATAGAACGGCGTTAGAGGAATTACAGAGTAACAGACAATATGGTTAGACTAAAAGTCAGAGATATCAAAATTCTTCTAATTCCACAGCGCAAAAGGCACTTCATAGTGCTGCGCCTGCCACCTGTGGTCTCCTGATGCTTCTGCCACCTCCACACTATGTCATCTTGCCACTCTGTGGTCTCCTGATGCTGCTGCCACCTCCACACTATGTTACCTTGCCACTCTGTGGTCTCCTGTCACGACTGTGACTGATCCAGGCAGGTCTGGGAGGAGAAGGTCGCAGCGACTTGCTACTCGCGATAGCTTGTGAGTTTGCTCCATGGTTCAGGGTATGTCATCCGGGTTTTGCCTTGTGAACCTTTTTGTCCTGACTGGGAGTTTGTAGGCATCCTTCTCAGGTGAGTCCTGTCTGCCACTCACAGTTACTATATTAGTTTCACTTTCACTTGCAGTCATTGCCAGATATAGTCCTTACTTCCAGTTCTATTCTGACCTTTGAAGGAGATCGTTTGATGGTGTTGCTGTGGAGCTCTTGTCCGGCGTGGACTGTCGTGATTGGGATCGCCTTCTCTGCTCGTGACTGGATAAGTCTATCTCTGCTATAGTTTGTTTGTTGCTGTCTTCCCCTGCTGTTCTCCTAGACATGAGTGATGGTGACTAGTGCTCCCATCGGCCTTTCCCCACTCTAGGCTTTTTAGGGTGACTGAGGGTTTAGGCATCCTGCTCGCCGCACGGGTTCACACCCCGTCTAGGGTATCAGGGCAGACAGGTGCCAGCTTAGGGTTAGTCAGGGGTGGCCATACTATTCCCATCCGTAGATAAGGGTCCCCCTTCCCCTCCGTCTGGTGCGACACGACTGCTGCTGGGATAGCGGTCGTGACAGTATATCTGGCCTTTTAAAAAAAAAAAAAAAAAAGTGACATTTCTTTTTTTTTTTTTTGCTTGCTGTTTTGCTTTGTATTTTTCTGTTCCACTATGGATCCGGTTACGGTTTTGGCGAAACAGTTACAGGGATTATCCCTTGAAGTGGCAGGATTAAAAGCAACAGTGCTGCAGCAGCAGCAGCAATCCTTGGGTTCCACCGTTGCTATGGGAAACCAAGGTACTCCTGAGCCAAAAGTGGCTTTACCTGATAGGTTCTCAGGAGGGAGAGACCAATTTGTAACCTTCAGAGAAGCTTGAAAATTGTTCTTCAGGTTACGCCCTAGATCCTCCGGCGGTGAGGAACAACGGGTGGGCATTGTAATTTCTCTCCTGCAAGGAGATCCGCAGGCTTGGGCTTTCTCCCTACCATCAGACTCTCTGGCCTTACGATCAGTGGAGGAGTTTTTTGAAGCCCTGGGTCTCGTATATGATGACCCGGACAGGGTCTCACTGGCTGAGTCTAAGCTACGTAGACTTCGGCAAGAGAACCGGTCTGCTGAACTATATTGGTACGAATTCCGTAGATGGGCTACTGATACGTTATGGAACGACTCGGCCCTTAGGAGTCAGTTCTGCCAGGGGTTGTCTGAAAAATTAAAAGACGCGCTGGCGGTATACGAGGTCCCTGGGTCTCTGGAGGCTGCTATGTCTCTGTCCATAAGAATCAACAGACGACTCAGGGAGAGACTATTAAATTTTACAGAGGCCTCTATAGGGCAGGGATCGGTTTGTTATGATCCAGTCGAACCAATGCAAATAGGGGGCGCCACTAGACGGGTGAATCCTCCTAAGTTCCGCCGTAGGTCAGAGGTTTGTTTTCATTGTGGGGGGAGGGGTCATTTTGTAAAGGTTTGTCCCTCAGAACCCAAGAGACCACAAACAAAGGAGCCGCCGGAAAACTAGAGTCCCCAGATTGTGCGGAGGATAACAGTCTGGGCGTATTCGTTTCCTCCATACGCATGTCTCAGTTTTTGTTGTCCACTACCGTTGAGGCGGGCAATAAGACTGAGATCTGTTCCGTCTTTTTGGACAGTGGGGCGGGGGTCAACTTGGTGGATTCACGGTTTGCTCAGGCTCTGGGTTTTACTCCGGAACCGATACGCAGAACTATTCCTGTTTTTGCCATCGACTCCTCCCCTCTTACTCAGAAAGAGTTAACTCAGATCATCCATAATATCCATCTGCAGGTAGGGGACCTCCATAAAGAGCATATCTCTTGTTATGTCCTGGACGGTCTTCCGGCTCCTATGGTATTGGGGCTTCCCTGGCTGGTGACTCACAATCCAGTGGTGGATTGGCAGGCCGGGGAGATTGTGGAGTGGAGTGAACATTGTAAGGACAACTGCTTGAGTAGTAGGTGCTCTACACTCTCTGTAACATCTTTACCTGCCTTTCTGTCAGATTTTATGGATGTGTTCTCTGAGAAGGGTTGTCAGGGGTTACCACCTCATCGTCCATATGATTGCCCGATGAATCTATTACTTGGGGCAAAACTACCTAAAACCCGGTTATACAATCTTTCCGGCCCGGAGAGGAAGGCTATGAAAGATTATATTTCGGAGAGTTTGGCTAAGGGACACATCAGACCCTCTTCTTCACCTGTGGCTGCAGGGTTCTTTTTCGTTAAAAAGAAAGATGGGGGCCTACGTCCTTGCCTGGATTTCCGGGAATTAAACCGGATAACTATCCGAGATCCCTATCCTCTTCCTCTCATTCCCGACCTCTTTAATCAGGTTGCTGGTGCTAAATGGTTCTCCAAAATGGATCTCAGAGGAGCCTATAACCTGGTTCGCATCAAAGAGGGGGATGAGTGGAAGACGGCTTTTAATACTCCGGAAGGGCATTATGAAAATCTGGTCATGCCATTTGGTCTTACTAATGCGCCTGCGGTATTCCAACATTTTGTCAACGATATTTTTAGTCACCTTATCGGGAGATTTGTTGTGATATATCTTGATGACATCCTGGTCTATTCCCCGGATCTGGATACACATAAGATCCATGTGAGACAAGTCCTGCAGATATTAAGAGCCAACAAATTGTTTGCTAAGTTAGAAAAATGTGTGTTCGCCGTAAAAGAACTGCCATTTCTGGGGTATGTGTTGTCAGATTCAGGTTTCCGCATGGATCCAGAGAAAGTCCGGGCGATTATAGACTGGGATCTGCCTGAGAACCTGAAGGCATTGCAACGCTTCCTGGGGTTTGCCAATTTTTATAGAAAGTTTATAAAGAACTATTCCTTGGTGGTCAAACCACTGACGGACATGACCCGAAAGGGATCCGATTTTTCCAAATGGTCACATGCAGCCAAAACTGCCTTTGCATCTCTGAAGGAGAGATTCACCTCGGCCCCTATTCTCGTACAGCCAGATGTCTCGCTTCCTTTTATTGTAGAGGTTGACGCATCAGAGGTGGGGGTGGGAGCGGTACTATCTCAGGGCCCGTCCCCTGGTGAATGGCGTCCGTGTGCTTTCTTTTCGAAGAAATTGTCTACTGCAGAAAGGAACTATGATATTGGCAACAGGGAACTTTTGGCTATTAAGTTGGCTTTTGAGGAGTGGCGTCATTTTTTGGAGGGGGCGGTTCATCCCGTCACGGTGATTACTGATCACAAAAACTTATTATATCTGGAGTCTGCTAAATGTCTCACCCCTAGACAGGCTCGGTGGTCATTATTTTTTACTAGGTTTAATTTTGTAATAACCTATCGCCCGGGGGCAAAAAATACTAAGGCGGAAGCATTGTCTCGAAGTTTTCCTGGAGGGGGAGATGTTGAGGTACCAGAGCCCATTTTGCAAAAGGGGGTGGTGGTCTCTACATTACACTCAGGTTTAGAGGGGAGGGTGTTGGAAGCTCAGGGGGACGCCCCGGCCTCCTGCCCCTCGGGTAAACTGTTTGTGCCAGAAAATTTACGCCTGGAGATACTAAAAGAACACCATAACTCCACACTGGCAGGACACCCAGGTAGTAGGGCAACCTCTGAATTAGTGTCTCGTCGGCTCTGGTGGCCTAAGTGGCGCCAGGAGGTGTTGAATTTTGTGTCTGCATGTGCTACCTGTGCTCGTTCTAAGGTAGATCATACTCGTCCGGCAGGGCGTCTTTTACCTCTAGCCATCCCTAACAGGCCTTGGACGCACCTATCAATGGATTTCATTACGGATCTACCAGTATCAGCGGGGAAAACTGTTATTCTTGTAGTTGTTGACAGATTCAGTAAAATGGTGCACTTTATTGCTCTTGCCGCATTTCCTAATGCTAACACACTGGCTCAGGTTTTTATTGACCACATCGTGAAGCTTCACGGGGTCCCTTACGATATTGTTTCGGATCGTGGTACCCAATTCGTTTCTAAATTTTGGAAAGCTTTTTGTTCTCGTTTAGGGGTTCATCTGTCGTTTTCTTCATCTTTCCATCCACAGTCCAACGGTCAGACTGAACGTACCAATCAAAACCTAGAGACATATTTGAGATGCTTTGTTTCCGAAAATCAGGAGGAATGGTCATCTTATTTACCGTTAGCCGAGTTTGCCATTAATAATCATCGTCAAGAATCCACCGATAAGTCCCCATTTTTTGGTGCGTATGGTTTCCATCCTCAGTTTTGTACGTTTAGTGAGGGGGGGCCGTCTGGGATTCCCGAGGAGGAACGATTTGCGTCTTCACTTCCTTCAGTGTGGCAGAGTGTGCAAGAAAGTTTGAAGAGAATGGGTGGTAGATACAAACGTGTGGCTGATAGGAGGCGCTCTGAAGGTCCGGACCTTGGGGTGAATGACTTGGTCTGGTTGTCTACCAGAAATATCAAGTTGAAGGTTCCCTCGTGGAAATTAGGTCCGAGATTTATTGGTCCTTATAGGGTAATTAAGATCATTAACCCGGTGGCTTTTCGTCTGGAGCTACCTCAGACTCTAAGGATCCATAATGTCTTCCACAGATCTCTGCTTAAGAGATATGTAGAACCTCCTGAACCATTGCCACTACCGCCTCCACCGGTGGTTGTTGATGGCAGTCTTGAGTTTCAGGTAGAAAAGATTGTTGACTCACGATATGTTCGCCGCTCTCTTCAGTACCTGGTGCACTGGAGAGGTTATGGTTCCGAAGAGAGAATGTGGGTTCCAGCTTCAGAGATAAAAGCGGACAGACTCATTCGGGCTTTTCATAGCTCCCATCCGGAGAGGCCTGGTCTTGAGGGTCCGGGGGCCCCTCGTAGAAAGGGGGGTACTGTCACGACTGTGACTGATCCAGACAGGTCTGGGAGGAGAAGGTCGCAGCGACTTGCTACTCGCGATAGCTTGTGAGTTTGCTCCATGGTTCAGGGTATGTCATCCGGGTTTTGCCTTGTGAACCTTTTTGTCCTGACTGGGAGTTTGTAGGCATCCTTCTCACGTGAGTCCTGTCTGCCACTCCCAGCTACTATATTAGTTTCACTTTCACTTGCAGTCATTGCCAGATATAGTCCTTACTTCCAGTTCTATTCTGACCTTTGAAGGAGATCGTTTGATGGTGTTGCTGTGGAGCTCTTGTCCGGCGTGGACTGTCGTGATTGGGATCGCCTTCTTTGCTCGTGACTGGATAAGTCTATCTCTGCTATAGTTTGTTTGTTGCTGTCTTCCCCTGCTGTTCTCCTAGACATGAGTGATGGTGACTAGTGCTCCCATCGGCCTTTCCCCACTCTAGGCTTTTTAGGGTGACTGAGGGTTTAGGCATCCTGCTCGCCGCACGGGTTCACACCCCGTCTAGGGTATCAGGGCAGACAGGTGCCAGCTTAGGGTTAGTCAGGGGTGGCCATACTATTCCCATCCGTAGAAAAGGGTCCCCCTTCCCCTCCGTCTGGTGCGACACGACTGCTGCTGGGATAGCGGTCGTGACATCTCCTGATGCTTCTGCCACCTCCAAACTATTTCACCTTTCCACTCTGTGGTCCTCGGTCCTCAGATGCTGCTGCCACCTCCACACTATGTCACCATGCCACTGTATGGTCTCCTGATGCTGCTGCTACCTCAACACCATGTCACCTTTCCACTCTGTGGCCTCCTGATGCTGCTGCTGCCACCTACACACTGTCATTGTGCCACCCTGTGGCCTCCTCCTGATCAGCTGCTGTCTAGAGTTGAGCGAACCCGAACTGTAAAGTTTGGGTTCGTACCGAACTTTAGGTTTTTCGGCACCCGGACCCGAACATTTACTATTGGCATGGCTGTGATTGGCCAACTGCAGCATGTGACCCAGCCTCTATTTAAGCTGGAGTCACATAGCGCCGCCCGTCACTCTGCTCGGATTAGTGTAGGGAGAGGCTGCAGCTGCTGTGAGGGAGAGATCAGGGAGCAATCTTATCAAGAACTGGTTTATGTACTCAGCGATCTACAGAAAAATTGTTTTGTGGGTGCAGTGCACATATTTCTATATACTGACTGTCGCTACCGCTGAGCACCGGATCATTGTTAACCACCTCCCGACCGCCTAACGGCGGCGGTCGATTCATTCCTCCTGGACGCATATACACGTCCTCTCGCGGGACGCGAGATTTCGGTCAGAGCCTGCCCGCGCATGCGCATCGTGGGCCGGCAAAAGTTAGAGGAGTATTTCATCAGCAACCTGCCAGCCAATAATCATGGCTGGCAGGTTGCTGATTTTTAAAAAATCGAATCACAAGCCATCTAACACCTTATATTTATAAATATAATGTGTTAAATGGCTTCTCTGCTGCTCTGCTGGTCCTTTTCGTCGGTTGGTTCCAGCAGAGGAGCAGACATCATTGTGAGTACCCACCAACACCACACTTAGCCCCCAGATCACCCTCCATCACCCCCATCACCCCAATTAACCCCTTGATCGCCCCCTGTCAATCACCTAGTGAAAGGGAAAAAAGTGATCAGTGTAAACTGTCACTTTTTTTTCCCACTGGTATTGACTGATAGGTTTTAGGATAGTTTAGGCCCCTTGGTTAGGTAGTTATCATCGGTTAGCGCCCAGCCCACCGCACCACAGTCACTTATTCGCTGATTAGCGTATCGCTAATCAGCATTTGTACTTTTATAGTATCTGTAAGTGATCAAAACTGATCACAGTCAGATCTATAATTGTATTAGTGTCACCTTAGCTCGCCCTCCACCCAAAACACAGTGTTTGCCTGATCAGGCCTGATCGGTCGCCCACACGTGCGTTCACCCACGCCCGCCCCACCGCAGTGACAAAAAATATTTATTTTTTGATCACTGCACAATCACTTTACAAGTGCTGCGGCGATAAAAAAAATCAGTTTTGATATTTTTTATCAATCGCAGCGGCCTCCGGTACTTCGCTAGCCTCCCCTTTGTAAGACAGGCTTGCTTTTTTTCTTGGGTAGTCTCAGGGAATACCCCCTAAATTTAGTAGTCCAAATGTCAAACAGGGGGTATTCTTCTGAAGAGGCCTACAGGATTCTGACCCAGTCGGATGAGGAATGGGAACCCTCATCTGACGAATCTAACGGGTCAAAATATGAACCTGTAGAAAGCAGTGGCAGTCTGACCCAAAGTTCGGACGAGGAGGTTGAGGTCCCTGATAGCACCAGGCGTACCCGGCCCCTTGTTGCTAGACCACAGGTTGCGCAGGATCCGCTTCAAGAGCAGCAGAGTGGGGCTGGCGCTGTCGGATCACATGGTGAGGCATACACCAGCAGCGCAACCCATCCTGGACCTAGTACCAGCACTGCCGTACAACATGGTGAAGTGGCGAGCACCAGAAGGGCAGTTGAAGCTGGTACGGTGGCACGTGCAATAGTTACCCCGTCGCAGCCACCGCACAGACAGGCCCGTAGAGCCCCTAGAGTCCTTGAGGTGCTGGCAAACCCTGATTGGCAGTCCCCAACTTCAGCCGCACCTGTAGTTCCCCCTTTCACCGCCCAGTCTGGAGTTCGGGTTGAGACAGCTCAGATCGGTTCGGCCCTGGGATTTTTTGAGCTGTTCTTGACTGCAGAGCTCTTGGAATTAGTCGTGGCAGAAACAAATCGGTATGCCACTCAATTTATAGCCGCCAAAACAGGAAGATTTTATGCTCAGTCTTTCCGGTGGAAACCAGTCCAAGTTTCCGAAATTATAATTTTTCTGGGCCTTCTCCTGAACATGGGTCTAACCAAAAAGCATGAATTGCGGTCATATTGGTCCACGAACCCGATTCATCACATGCCCATGTTCTCTGCTGCTATGTCCAGGACACGTTTTGAGACCATCCTGCGTTTCCTGCACTTTAGCGACAACACCACCTCCCGTCCCAGAGGCCACCCAGCTTTTGACCGGCTCCACAAAATTCGGCCCCTCATAGGCCACTTCAACCAGAAATTTGCAGATTTGTATACCCCTGAGCAAAACATCTGCGTAGACGAGTCCCTTATACATTTTACCGGGCGCCTTGGCTTCAAACAATACATCCCAAGCAAGCGCGCCCGGTATGGGGTCAAATTGTATAAGCTCTGTGAAAGGGCCACAGGCTATACCCACAAATTTCGGATCTATGAGGGAAAAGATCAGACCCTGGAGCCGGTCGGTTGCCCTGACTACCTGGGGAGCAGTGGGAAGACAGTCTGGGACTTGGTGTCACCCTTATTTGGCAAGGGGTACCATCTTTATGTGGACAATTTTTACACAAGTGTGCCCCTCTTCAGGCATTTGTTCCTAGAACAGATTGGATGCTGTGGCACAGTGCGGCCTAGTCGCCACCCGTCGTTGTGTTACCACCCGTCTTGCAAGGGGGGAGAGGGCTGTCTTGTGTAACCAAGAACTGCTCGCGGTGAAATGGAGAGACAAGCGTGACGTTTACATGCTCTCCTCCATTCACGCAGACACAATACAAATAGAACGGGCAACCCGTGTCATTGAAAAGCCCCTCTCAGTCCACGACTATAATGCGCTCATGGGAGGGGTGGACTTCAATGACCAGATGTTGGCTCCTTATTTAGTTTCCCGACGCACCAGACGCTGGTATAAGAAGGTGTCTGTATATTTGATTCAATTGGCTGCCTATAATAGTTTTGTTCTTTACAGTAAGGCTGGGAGAACAGGATCATCGAGAACCTCCTGTATCCAGAAGGTTCCGTGGCCCCATCCACCAGTGTAGTTAGCCGTCTACACGAGCGACATTTCCCCAATGTCGTTGCTGGTACCTCAACCCAACCGTCACCCCGAAAAAGATGTTGTGTCTGTAGCAGGAGTGGAATAAGGCGTGACACCCGCTATTTCTGTCCTGACTGCCCTGACCACCCTGCCCTATGCTTAGGGGAGTGTTTCCGGAAGTACCACACACAGGTACACTTAGCATAGGGATTGCATCTCACAGCACAGGCACACAGGGCTATTAGGGCCCTTACACTCACAGCTGCTGCAAAGGTTTGTCCTATAAAGGTAAAAAAAAAAATCACCGGTAAGCAAAAAAGTTAACGTTCAGTTGAAAAAGTTTTATAAAGTTTATATGATCCGTTCAAATTTTATTATAAAATTAATAAATTTATTGCGTTGCGGCCTGTTTTTTTTCATTTTTTTTTTACCTTCCAGGTGGACCAACCGATCGACTAGCTGCAGCACTGATGTGCATTCTGACAGAAGCATTGCGCTGCTGTCAGATTACACAAAAGTCGGTGTATGCGGCGCTGCAAGACGAGATTTCTCCTCTGCAGTAAAAGATACGTTTGCCGAGGCATATGAGCTGAGGAGGCGGCGGTGATTATATACTTTGGTAAACACTTTGTATATAAAAAAATAAAATAAAAATCCCGGCAAGGGTTTATTCATTCACATCGATTGATGTGAATGGAGAAATCAGGTTTGCCAGGGCATACGAGCTAAGTGGGTATGGATGTTGGGCGGAGCTCCTATGTCCTGGCAGACGCCTTTCCCTTCCTTTTTTTTTTTGGCAGGGATTTTTTCATCCACATTGATCGATGCGAATGAAGAAATCTGTGCCATTCATTTTTTCTTTCAGCCCAGAGGCTGAACGGAAAAAAAAAATCTCATTACCCGTATGCTCAATATAAGGAGAATAGCAGAAACTCCTAATGCTGGCCATACATGTAATGATTGCGGAGACCCTCAAATGCCAGGGCAGTACAAACACCCCACAAATGACCCCATTTCGGAAAGAAGACACTCCAAGGTATTCGCTGAGGGGCATATTGAGTCCATGAAAGATAGAAATTTTTGTCCCAAGTTAGCGGAAAGGGAGACTTTGTGAGAAAAATATATCAAAAAATCTATTTCCGCTAACTTGTGGCAAAAAAAATAATTCGATGAACTCGCCATGCCCCTCATTAAATACCTTGGGGTGTCTTCTTTCCAAAATGGGGTTACATGTGGGGTATTTATACTGCCCTGGCATTTTAGGGGCCCTAAAGCGTGAGAAGAAGTCTGGGATCCAAATGTCTAAAAATGCTCTCCTAAAAGGAATTTGGGCCCCTTTGCGCATCTAGGCTGCAAAAAAGTGTCACACATGTGGTATTGCCGTACTCAGGAGAAGTTGGGCAATGTGTTTTGGGGTGTCATTTTACATATACCCATGCTGGGTGAGATAAATATCTTGGTCAAATGCCAACTTTGTATAAAAAAATGGGAAAAGTGGTCTTTTGCCAAGATATTTCTCTCACCCAGCATGGGTATATGTAAAATAACACCCCAAAACACATTGCCCAACTTCTCCTGAGTACGGCAATACCACATGTGTGATACTTTTTTGCAGCCTAGGTGAGCAAAGGGGCCCACATTCCAAAGAGCACCTTTCGGATTTCACCGGACATATTTTACAGATTTTGATTCCAGACTTCTTCTCACGCATTCGGGCCCCTAAAATGCCAGGGCAGTATAACTACCCCACAAGTGACCCCATTTTGTAAAGAAGACACCCCAAGGTATTTTGTGATGGGAATAGTGAGTTCATGGAAGTTTTTATTTTTTGTCACAAGTTAGTGGAATATGAGACTTTGTAAGAAAAAAAATAAAATAAAATAAAATCATCATTTTCCGCTAACTTGTGACAAAAAATAAAAAGTTCTATGAACTCACTATGCCCATCAGCGAATACCTTAGGGTGTCTACTTTCCGAAATGGGGTCATTTGTGGGCTTTTTCTACTGTCTGGGCATTGTAGAACCTCAGGAAACATGACAGGTGCTCAGAAAGTCAGAGCTGCTTCAAAAAGCGGAAATTCACATTTTTGTACCATAGTTTGTAAACGCTATAACTTTTACCCAAACCATTTTTTTTTTACCCAAACATTTTTTTTTTATCAAAGACATGTAGAATAATAAAGTTAGAGAAAAATTTATATATGGATGTCGTTTTTTTTTGCAAAATTTTACAACTGAAAGTGAAAAATGTCATTTTTTTGCAAAAAAAATAGTTAAATTTCGATTAATAACAAAAAAGTAAAAATGTGTGCAGCAATGAAATACCACCAAATGAAAGCTCTATTAGTGAGAAGAAAAGGAGGTAAAATTCATTTGGGTGGTAAGTTGTATGACCGAGCAATAAACGGTGAAAGTAGTGTAGTGCAGAAGTGTAAAAAGTGGCCTGGTCATTAAGGGTGTTTAAGCTGAGGTGGTTAAGGAGTGCCGTCCAAACAACTTTTACATTGAATTATCATTTTATGACTGAGCACCCTCCCGATGTCTTCCACTACATTCTCTTATGATAATACAGTAGCAGAAGAGATTGTTTCCCAAGTGAATACATCAAGTAATTTCTTACATATACCGCCTAATGAGTTCCGAAGCCGAGATTGGGAATGAGAATCCAAAAAACTCATCTCGGCGGAATTACACTGTACAACGCTTGCAGAGTATCACAGACAGAAGAAGATTCCAAGAGGCCTTCGAATTCACCTTCGCCCTACCCTTTTCCCTTCTAACAGTGACTACTGCGACAAATTTGAATAGATTATTAACAAATGTTCTCTCGACATTATAGTCTTGAGCATCGAGTTTCTTCAGAAATCAATTAGTGAATCCAAGGAGAAGCTGAAGACAATTGAAACCCAACTGATATCCACCGTCCCATTAGAAGAATGGTCCGAGATTAAATCCAAAACAGAGAAGATCCTGGATGAGGACCGGAAATATTTGGAGAACAGCAAACGCAACAAATTTTTTCGGGACTCTGAAGACTACCAACTTCAAAGAGTATATCGCTGGCAATGGCAAACTACCTCAAAGGGCAACGACTTCACCTCCTACTCGGGCTACGCATCCTCCTCCTCAGAAGCAATCGATCTGCTGGATACCGGAACCAACGTTTTTTTCAAAGACGCGGATACAGACCGGGGAGACGACGACCCGCCGCACACGCCGAGGAAGGTGCCACCGCCGATCAAATTCAGACGGGAATACAGACACGCTCACAGGTATGAATACCGTTGTGAACATTTCCTCACGAACACTATCACCTGCTGAACTTACCGTACTTTCAAAAGGTTTATCCTTTTGTCCATACGGTACTCTCCGCTATTTTCCTTTAGAACAGGAGTTACAAAGATTCTATAGGTCCATTCGACTTAAAACCCATTTCTCTCAATTAACAGTCTCTGGGTCGCCACCCATTACCAAGACCATTACAGAACTCTCTATTAATTCACTTAATCTGTCAAACAAAAGTAATTTTATGCCCCCGAAACATTATCATGCGGCAGAAGCTTTCATTAATTTGGTATAGCAAGACATTAATAAAAACATTAAACAACTTAAGAATAAGACCATACATATTCCCCGCAATTTGAAGAGTGAGGAACATATAGCACTTAATCTACTGAGAGAAGATAACACGATTACTATTAAACCAGCTGACAAAGGTGGGGCAATCGTCGTGATGGACACCTCAGCCTACATATCTGAAATCACTCGACAGTTAACTGATACATCTACTTATGAAAAGGTGGTCTGCAACCCCATTTTTCGAATAAAGAAAGAAGTAAGAGCACTACTTGACCATCATCTATCCGTAGGCACCATTGATAAGGCCACATACACTTTTCTCACAAATGACAACGCAGTTACTCCTGTCTTTTATATATTGCCTAAAATTCATAAAAATCTTACCAATCCCCCAGGCAGACCAATCGTAGCCTCAACTGACTCCATTTTATCTCCAATCTCAATCTTTTTGGAAAAAATACTTACCCCGTTAGTGAAACAAACACGATCCTTCCTATTAGACACAAGTCATTTTTTGTCAATTATTTCTAATCTGGTTAATGTTAGCCCTGAGTCCCTTTTGGTTACACTTGATGTTAACAGCCTGTACACCTCTATCTCTCACGACAGGGGGGTCCAGGCTGTTTCATCACTTTTGGCCACGTCAAATTACTCCCCGGAAGCACAATGTTTTTGTGTGACATTACTTAAATACATATTACAAAATAATTACTTTATGTTTGGGGACAACTACTACGTTCAGAAACGGGGGACCGCTATGGGGGCAAACGTAGCGCCGCCGTATGCGAATACCTTTATGGCTAAGTTTGAAGAGGATTTTGTCTATTCCCATCCACTTTTCCAAACACATGTCAGTACGTGGTATCGATACATTGATGATATCTTCTGAATCTGGCACGGGGACACTGCATCATTCTCAGATTTTTTGGACCATATTAATAGACAGGACCCGTATTTGACCTTTACTTCTCACATCGATTTACAATCTATCAGCTTCTTGGACACTGTAGTCATTAAAACACAGAAGGGCAAACTCACAACGGATTTACATAGAAAACCCACGGATCGCAACACTTTACTCCACTACTCCAGCTGTCATCCTAAAAATACCAAAAATTCACTTCCACGTTCTCAGTTCAAACGAGTAGCAAGAATTGTTGAAGATCCTGTGCTCAAAAAACAGCGGTTGACTGAAATGGCACAAAAATTTCATGAGAGAGGATACCCTACCACACTTCTTCAACAGGAACTTTCCCTGGTCCAACCCAGCTCCCCCATTCCACCCAAATTACCATCCTTACCACGCGTACCTCTGGTATTGACATACCATCCGATTGCACCTAAAATTCAGTCCATAGTTAAAAAACACTGGCCTATCTTACATCAATCATATCCAACTGTTACCGAATTTCAACAGCCCGTCCGTATGTGTTACAAGAGACCGGCCAACTTGAAAGACAAACTAGTACGGGCCGACATAGGACCACTCACACCGAGACTGAGACAAACTACTCTAGCACCTAAAAAAACAGATACATATCCCTGCCTTGGTTGCGCCCAATGCACTAATGTAATAAGAGGCAACAGAATTATACACCCACATTCAGGCAAGGTATACCACTCTAGGGATTTCTTCACTTGTAGCTCTTCTTATGTAATTTATCTCATCAAGTGTCCATGCGAACTAGCTTATGTAGGTGAGACCACGCAGAATGTGCGGGACCGTATCTCAAAACACAAATCTGACATCCGATGCCATAAAACTGAACTTCCTATTCCGTACCATTTCATTTCTGCGAAGCACCATATTAATCAACTTCAATATCAAGTACTGGAACATGTACCGTTGGCAAGGAGAGGAGGCAATCGGGTTGCACGCTTAAAACAACGTGAATCCTTCTGGATTTTTGAATTGAACACCTTAGTTATCACCACACGGACTAAACAGGGATTTTGACTTTTGTGTGTCATAATCTATGACCTATATTCTGCTCTCTGTTTCATATGTAAAAATTGTCTCTTTTTCCGTTTGATCAATGACTCTCTATATATTCTATAGGTATTGACCTCGACTAGGTTACCTTGATTGATGTGGAACTATTGTTGAAGTGTCCAGCATATATAACGTTATAAATAGGGATGAGCGAACCCGAACTGTATAGTTTTCGTAAAAGTCCGTGTTCGGGTTCGGTGTTCGGCGCTTTCTTGGCGCTTTTTGAAAGGCTGCAAAGCAGCCAATCAACAAGCGTCATACTACTTGCCCCAAGAGGCCATCACAGCCTTGCCTACTATTGGCATGGCTGTGATTGGCCAGTGCAGCATGTGACCCAGCCTCTATATAAGCTTGGGTCACGTAGCGCTGCACGTCACTCTGCTGATACAAGCGTAGGGAGAGGTTGCAGCTGCGACGTTAGGGCGAGATTAGGCAGATTAACTCCTCCAAAAGACTTCATTCTGTGATCGATCTGCAGCTGTGGATCATTGAAGTGCTAGTATCGACTTGCTCACTTTTTTGAGGCTGCCCAGAGCGTTTTTAGATCACTTTTTTTCTGGGGTGATCGGCGGCCATTTTGTGGCTTGTGGTGCACCAGCACAAGCTATCACCAAGTGTATTTAACCATCAATAGTGTGGTTATTTTTTGCTATATCCTACATCAGCTGCAGGCTGAGCCTGTGTCACCGAAGTGCATTTAACCATCAACAGTCTGGTTATTTTTTGGCCATATACTACATCAGCTGCAGGCTGAGCCTGTGTCACCGAAGTGCATTTAACCATCAACAGTCTGGTTATTTTTAGGCCATATACTACATCAGCTGCAGGCTGAGCCTGTGTCACCGAAGTGCATTTAACCATCAACAGTCTGGTTATTTTTTGGCCATATAATACATCAGCTGCAGGCTGAGCCTGTGTCACCGAAGTGCATTTAACCATCAACAGTCTGGTTATTTTTTGGCCATATACTACATCTGGTGCAGGCTGAGCCTGTGTCACCCAAGTGCATTTAACCATCAATAGTGTGGTTATTTTTTGGCCATATACTACATCAGGGGCAAGTTGAGCCTGTCACCCAGCGCCTAAAAAATAGACCTGACATTTCTATTCAACCAAATTTGTACTGTTTTAGCTGGTCAAGTTAATTGTAGTGACCGTAAAAGCACACTTTTTGTTCTGGGTTGAAAAACTATTCCCAAATTTGCCATTCTCAAAATAACTAGTTTCTGCTATATGAGGCCTACTTAAAATCTATCCCAAAAAGGATATGTTACATTGAAGGTGCTGATAGTGTCATTCAGAAAAACTTAACACACACGCTACCGTGCAGATACAAGTCTAATTCTGTGATTAAACCTATACCTGTCACACAGCGCAAAAAAAAACAGGCCTCACATTTCTATTCAACCAAATCTGTACTGTTTTAGCTGGTCAAGTTATTTGTAGTGACCGTAAAAGCACACTTTTTGTTCTTGGTTGAAAAACTATTCCCAAATTTGCCATTCTCAAAATAACTAGTTTCTGCTATATGAGGCCTACTTGAAATCTATCCCAAAAATTATATCTTACATTCAAGGTGCTGAGTGTCATTCAGAAAAACTTAACACACACGCTACCGTGCAGATACAAGTCTAATTCTGTGATAAAACCTATACCTGTCACACAGCGCAAAAAAAAACAGGCCTCACATTTCTATTCAACCAAATCTGTACTGTTTTAGCTGGTCAAGTTATTTGTAGTGACCGTAAAAGCACACTTTTTGTTCTGGGTTGAAAAACTATTCCCAAATTTGCCATTCTCAAAATAACTAGTTTCTGCTATATGAGGCCTACTTGAAATCTATCCCAAAAAGGATATCTTACATTGAAGGTGCTGATAGTGTCATTCAGAAAAACTTAACACACACGCTACCGTGCAGATACAAGTCTAATTCTGTGATTAAACCTATACCTGTCACACAGCGCAAAAAAAACAGGCCTCACATTTCTATTCAACCAAATCTGTACTGTTTTAGCTGGTCAAGTTATTTGTAGTGACCGTAAAAGCACACTTTTTGTTCTTGGTTGAAAAACTATTCCCAAATTTGCCATTCTCAAAATAACTAGTTTCTGCTATATGAGGCCTACTTGAAATCTATCCCAAAAATTATATCTTACATTCAAGGTGCTGAGTGTCATTCAGAAAAACTTAACACACACGCTACCGTGCAGATACAAGTCTAATTCTGTGATAAAACCTATACCTGTCACACAGCGCAAAAAAAAACAGGCCTCACATTTCTATTCAACCAAATCTGTACTGTTTTAGCTGGTCAAGTTATTTGTAGTGACCGTAAAAGCACACTTTTTGTTCTGGGTTGAAAAACTATTCCCAAATTTGCCATTCTCAAAATAACTAGTTTCTGCTATATGAGGCCTACTTGAAATCTATCCCAAAAAGGATATCTTACATTGAAGGTGCTGATAGTGTCATTCAGAAAAACTTAACACACACGCTACCGTGCAGATACAAGTCTAATTCTGTGATTAAACCTATACCTGTCACACAGCGCAAAAAAAACAGGCCTCACATTTCTATTCAACCAAATCTGTACTGTTTTAGCTGGTCAAGTTATTTGTAGTGACCGTAAAAGCACACTTTTTGTTCTTGGTTGAAAAACTATTCCCAAATTTGCCATTCTCAAAATAACTAGTTTCTGCTATATGAGGCCTACTTGAAATCTATCCCAAAAAGGATATCTTACATTCAAGGTGCTGATAGTGTCATTCAGAAAAACTTAACACACACGCTACCGTGCAGATACAAGTCTAATTCTGTGATTAAACCTATACCTGTCACACAGCGCAAAAAAAAAAAACAGGCCTCACATTTCTATTCAACCAAATCTGTACTGTTTTAGCTGGTCAAGTTATTTGTAGTGACCATAAAAGCACACTTTTTGTTCTTGGTTGAAAAACTATTCCCAAATTTGCCATTCTCAAAATAACTAGTTTGTGCTATATGAGGCCTACTTGAAATCTATCCCAAAAAGGATATCTTACATTCAAGGTGCTGATAGTGTCATTCAGAAAAACTTAACACACACGCTACCGTGCAGATAGAAGTCTGATTCTGTGATTAAACCTATACCTGTCACACAGCGCAAAAAAAACAGGCCTCACATTTCTATTCAACCAAATCTGTACTGTTTTAGCTGGTCAAGTTATTTGTAGTGACCGTAAAAGCACACTTTTTGTTCTGGGTTGAAAAACTATTCCCAAATTTGCCATTCTCAAAATAACTAGTTTTTGCTATATGAGGCCTACTTGAAATCTATCCCAAAAAGGATATCTTACATTGAAGGTGCTGATAGTGTCATTCAGAAAAACTTAACACACACGCTACCGTGCAGATACAAGTCTAATTCTGTGATTAAACCTATACCTGTCACACAGCGCAAAAAAAAACAGGCCTCATATTTCTATTCAACCAAATCTGTACTGTTTTAGCTGGTCAAGTTATTTGTAGTGACCGTAAAAGCACACTTTTTGTTCTTGGTTGAAAAACTATTCCCAAATTTGCCATTCTCAAAATTGAGTTGAACGGGAACAATGAGGAAAACATCTAATAAGGGACGCGGACGCGGACGTGGACATAGTCGTGGTGGTGTTAGTGGACCCTCTGGTGCTGGGAGAGGACGTGGCCGTTCTGCCACAGCCACACGTCCTAGTGAACCAACTACCTCAGGTCCCAGTAGCCAGCAGAATTTACAGCGATATTTGGTGGGGCCCAATGCCGTTCTAAGGATGGTAAGGCCTGAGCAGGTCCAGGCATTAGTCAATTGGGTGGCCGACAGTGGATCCAGCACGTTCACATTATCTCCCACCCAGTCTTCTGCAGAAAGCGCACAGATGGCGCATGAAAACCAAGCCCATCGGTCTGTCACATCACCCACATGCATATCAGGGAAACTGTCTGAGCCTCAAGTTATGCAGCAGTCTCTTATGCTGTTTGAAGACTCTGCTGCCAGGGTTTCCCAAGGGCATCCACCTAGCCCTTCCCCAGGGGTGGAAGAGATAGAATGCACTAACGCACAACCACTTATTTTTCCTGATGATGAGGACATGGGAATACCACCTCAGCACGTCTCTGATGATGACGAAACACAGGTGCCAACTGCTGCGTCTTTCTGCAGTGTGCAGACTGAACAGGAGGTCAGGGGTCAAGACTGGGTGGAAGACGATGCAGGGGACGATGAGGTCCTAGACCCCACATGGAATGAAGGTCGTGCCACTGACTTTCAGAGTTCGGAGGAAGAGGCAGTGGTGAGACCGAGCCAACAGCGTAGCAAAAGAGGGAGCAGTGGGCAAAATCAGAACACCCGCCGCCAAGTGACTCCGCCTGCTACTGACCGCCGCCATCTGGGACCGAGCACCCCAAAGGCAGCTTCAAGGAGTTCCCTGGCATGGCACTTCTTCAAACAATGTGCTGACGACAAGACCCGAGTGGTTTGCACGCTGTGCCATCAGAGCCTGAAGCGAGGCATTAACGTTCTGAACCTTAGCACAACCTGCATGACCAGGCACCTGCATGCAAAGCATGAACTGCAGTGGAGTAAACACCTTAAAAACAAGGAACTCACTCAGGCTCCCCCTGCTACCTCTTCTGCTGCTGCCGCCGCCTCGGCCTCTTCTGCTGCTGCTGCCACCTCGGCCTCTTCCTCCGCCCCTGGAGGAACGTTGGCACCTGCCGCCCAGCAAACATGGGATGTACCACCAACACCACCACCTGCGTCACCAAGCATCTCAACCGTGTCACACGGCAGCGTTCAGCTCTCCATCTCACAAACAATTGAGAGAAAGCGTAAATTCCCACCTAGCCACCCTCGATCCCTGGCCCTGAATGCCAGCATTTCTAAACTACTGGCCTATGAAATGCTGTCATTTAGGCTGGTGGACACACACAGCTTCAAACAGCTCATGTCGCTTGCTGTCCCACAGTATGTTGTTCCCAGCCGGCACTACTTCTCCAAGAGAGCCGTGCCTTCCCTGCACAACCAAGTGTCGGATAAAATCAAGTGTGCACTGCGCAACGCCATCTGTGGCAAGGTCCACCTAACCACAGATACGTGGACCAGTAAGCACGGCCAGGGACGCTATATCTCCCTAACTACACACTGGGTAAATGTAGTGGCGGCTGGGCCCCAGGCGGAGAGCTGTTTGGCGCACGTCCTTCCGCCGCCAACGATCGTAGGGCAACATTCTTTGCCTCCTGTCTCCTCCTCCTCCTACTCAGCTTCCTCCTCCTCTTCTTCCACCTGCTCATCCAGTCAGCCACACACCTTCACCACCAACTTCAGCACAGCCCGGGGTAAACGTCAGCAGGCCGTTCTGAAACTCATATGTTTGGGGGACAGGCCCCACACCGCACAGGAGTTGTGGCGGGGTATAGAACAACAGACCGACGAGTGGTTGCTGCCGGTGAGCCTCAAGCCCGGCCTGGTGGTGTGCGATAATGGGCGAAATCTCGTTGCAGCTCTGGGACTAGCCGGTTTGACGCACATCCCTTGCCTGGCGCATGTGCTGAATTTGGTGGTGCAGAAGTTAATTCGCAACTACCCCGACATGTCAGAGCTGCTGCATAAAGTGCGGGCCGTCTGTTCGCGCTTCTGGCGTTCACACCCTGCCGCTGCTCGCCTGTCTGCGCAACAGCGTAACTTCGGCCTTCCCGCTCACCGCCTCATATGCGACGTGCCCACCAGGTGGAACTCCACCTTGCATATGCTGGACAGACTGTGCGAGCAGCAGCAGGCCATAGTGGAGTTTCAGCTGCAGCACGCACGGGTCAGTCGCACTGCGGATCAGACCCACTTCACCACCAATGACTGGGCCTCCATGCGAGACCTGTGTGCCCTGTTGCGCTGTTTCGAGAACTCCACCAACATGGCCAGTGGCGATGACGCCGTTATCAGCGTTACAATACCACTTCGATGTCTCCTTGAGAAAACACTTAGGGCGATGATGGAAGAGGAGGTGGCCCAGGAGGAAGAGGAGGAAGAGGGGTCATTTTTAGCACTTTCAGGCCAGTCTCTTCGAAGTGACTCAGAGGGAGGTTTTTTGCAACAGCAGAGGCCAGGTACAAATGTGGCCAGACAGGGCCCACTACTGGAGGACGAGGAGGACGAGGATGAGGAGGAGGTGGAGGAGGATGAGGATGAAGCATGTTCACAGCGGGGTGGCACCCAAAGCAGCTCGGGCCCATCACTGGTGCGTGGCTAGGGGGAAACACAGGACGATGACGATACGCCTCCCACAGAGGACAGCTTGTCCTTACCTCTGGGCAGCCTGGCACACATGAGCGACTACATGCTGCAGTGCCTGCGCAACGACAGCAGAGTTGCCCACATTTTAACGTGTGCGGACTACTGGGTTGCCACCCTGCTGGATCCCCGGTACAAAGACAATGTGCCGTCCTTACTTCCTACACTGGAGCGTGATAGGAAGATGCGCGAGTACAAGCGCACGTTGGTAGACGCGCTACTGAGAGCATTCCCAAATGTCACAGGGGAACCAGTGGAAGCCCAAGGCGAAGGCAGAGGAGGAGCAAGAGGTCGCCAACGCAGCTGTGTCACGGCCAGCTCCTCTGAGGGCAGGGTTAGCATGGCAGAGATGTGGAAAAGTTTTGTCACCACGCCACAGCTAACTGCACCACCACCTGATACGGAACGTGTTAGCAGGGGGCAACATTTCACTAACATGGTAAGAACAGTACCTGTGCACACCCCTCCACGTACTGACTGATGGTTCGGCCCCATTCAACTTCTGGGTCTCCAATCACAGCCTGCCTCACACACAGCCTGTCTGGGAATTCCCCTAGCAGATGCTGCTAGAATCATTATTCACCAGAGACAGGAGCTGAAGAGACATTCAGTCCACAGAGATGTGTTTTTATGGAAGCAGAGAGGCCAAAATAGGTATTTAAAACAGTTATATAATATTCCTACTGTTAGTATAGTGATTATAACTGTATACTGAACTCAGTATTGTCCTGAGTGGGCATTCTTGGATTTTGCTTGCTGGTTTCCTCTTGAAAGTATGTTTGTTAGTGCCCCCTGTTTAACTAACAGGGTGATTTTACTTGTTTTTTCATCTTTTGTTTCTTTCTTTTCACTTATTTCTAGAATCTTGATGAGGATTGGGCCTGCTTGTCAGGAGTGAGCGGTGGAATACTGGTCAACTGGAGCAGTATGGTGCTTGAACATCTGTACTAATAAACTTATATTATGTGATTTTGCAATGCCCTTCTTGGTACTTTTTCATTTATTATGATATTTTTTACGTATATATGCTTTAGCTCTGGGAGCTACTTTTACGCTATATGAGCTGTAATTTTGTCCTTATCTCCTTTACTATCTGCACATGATTTGACACACACAGCACTAGCATGGCGTTTTTTTCAGTGTTTTATACTGGTGATCTGCATATTGCGGTTGGATGTTCGGACTCGGAGATCATTTGAATTAGCATGAGTTTGAGAGGTTGGTGACACTAGGGACTCTATAGGTCTTGCCTTCGAATTAATTCTCCCCTGTAATCTAGAGGATGGTCCCTTGTCTGTCATGCTAGATGTCCAGGAATGGCAGCTCGCTGACAGAGGGGACATTCTAACTGGTGGTTATGTGTGAATAACACGTGCCACACAGTTGGACTCCTCGTAAGACTAGGGGGGTACTTGAATAATAATAACATTGAGTGATCATTTTATGTACTTTGGAGATTTGCGGTACTACCGCTATATATATGTGCTAGATCCCCTTATCAATACTATGATACTATTGTGCAATATGTCACCACTTTGCACCTCTCGAATTCCTTGTTGATCTATTCTCACGGTGCCGATACCCTAATCTCTGTTATTGCGGGTCTCAGTGTGACGCTGGATCTAGCTGTGTGGTGCTCTTGTCGTTTTACAAACCTATGCGATTGGTTACTAGGACAGCTACAGCTAGGCGTGCGCTCCACGGTCTGGTGGAACGCTTGAGATATCGCGAGGGTTCCGGTGACGTGGCCACATCTGTGATCACGTGATCGGACGCGCGAACACATGACTTGGAGGCTCTGAAAGGTCCTGTGACATGCGCAATACAATGATTAGTGCGCGATCACATGACCTGGAAGTTCTGAAAGGTCCTTTGACATGCGCATTACGATGAACAGTTCGCCGGGATCCATGTGGACCATCGCCATCGCCCACTCCAGGACCTGCCTCATCATGATAATTTTAAGGTACACCTGTACACTTTTGGTCATTATGAAGACCTTCACATGTGTTTGTAATCACAATTATGATAGGGTGATATGTTTTTATTATTCTAATGATGATTCTATGAAGTGGCATTGGTGACCACATCACTATGTTGTATTTCACCATGGAATGAGATTGTATAAGTACATGGATATTGTTTTTAAATTGATATTTAGAGATGATTGAATTTGATTAATGTAATTGTTTTGATGACTACCTAATTATGTAAAGTTGTATAAATATGCACAATGCACTACTTACTATGTCACTGCTTGAGAAAGATCCCAGAAAGCGGATCGAAACGTTGCGGGTCTGGTGAATAAAGCCTTTTTCTACTTTTTTACGCTTTGGATGTGCTGTGGAATTTTTTCATTTTATCTTCATTGGAGGTGGATCGCCCCCACAGCCACTGGCACTCCGACCTCACTTTACAGACAGCTGTGCTGCCCACACCTTTCTACCTTTGTATACTGAACTAGTTATATGTGTGTTTACTTACAGTTCCACCAAATTCAATTGCAAACTACAAAGTTCACAATCCAAATTCAAATTCCATATTGCAATCTAAATTGCATAAAACCATACTAGATCATACTCAACCAATCTGCAAATAGTTACTGCTAACTGCATACTGCAAATTGTGACCAAATTCAGCAAGTGACCTATTAGTTAGACCTCAGATATACCTCTCAGAGAGATAATAAAGTGCTTAAATAACTTAAAGTGAAAGTACAGATACTTGAGAGAAATATATCCACCATTTTATGTTGAATGACAAGATTGAACAGTTGAACCACCATCTTAATCATACCGCCATTTTGTGATATCTTTTCAACACGTGTTATGTACATGGACTATCTGCTGCGGAGGCGGCAGTGTTATATATTAAGAAAAGTTGAAGTTAATAAAGAAGTTATTTCAAGCATTTGGTGTGCTCTTTAAACCTACTGTTTCCATAGAACGGCGCTAGAGGAATTACAGAGTAACAGACAATCTGGTTAGACTAAAAGTCAGAGATATCAAAATCCTTCTAATGACTTCCGGTTCCGGCGCTGGGATGCGGGCGGCAGCGTGAAGGAGCTCCGGTGACTTCTCACCATTTACTAAATCCCGCTCGTTAAAAATCGGCAGTAGGGGGCCGAGACAGGTTCGTCCTGGTCCCTGAACATCCAGAGTCCATAAGTTTATGGAACGCTACTTACTACGGAGCGGCAAAAGGAGGATCTCCAGAGGACGGGGCAGAGTCATTGAGGACATGCTCGACAAGATGGCGGACTCGCGCTCTTCTACTCCATCTCCGCTGACACAAGTACTGCTGGAAAGCGGTAAGATTGAAGAGCAAGTTGCTCAGTCGAACCCCTCAATGGACATTGACTACAAAAAGTTGGCTATAGAGGTGGCCAGACATTTAGCCCCCGATATAAGAGAAACACTCACTATAACTCTGTCTGCCTCGTTACAGCAGTTGCATGAGGCGGTCGCCCAGCATGATCTGAGACTGGAGGAACTTGAGCAAAGAGTGTCTAGGGCTGAAAATGAATCGGCTGCTTTTACTCAAAAAGTTAATGAGCTTTCAAAGCAGAATATGATTTTATATGATCGGGTAGAGGACCTGGAAAAGCGGTCCAGAAGGAGCAATCTGAGACTGTTGGGACTACCTGAAAAGTTCAAACCGCAGACTCTGCTGGATATATGTGAAAAAGATTTACCCAGAGCTCTGGGATTAGAAGGGCGCTGTAAGGTAGAAAGGGCCCACAGAATTGGCCCAGTAATAGAGGATCAGCAGGACCAGACGGGACCGTCTAGAAGTCAGGGCCCTAAACCGCGTCAGGTTATTATGAAATTTCTGGACTATTGCGACAAGGAAGCCCTGCTGAGAGCATATAGGGCTAAGAAAGGTCCATTAAAGCTGCTGGGACATTCTGTATTACTTTTTGGTGACTATTCTGCAGCCGTGGCTAGGAAGAGGAGGGAATTTAGTCACGTCTGCACTTTACTACATCAAAAGGGGCGCAGGTTTCAACTGCAATACCCAGCAAAGTTAAGGGTGTTGCATCCTAATGGGTCAAGCACGATTTATCATGATCCAACAGCAGCAGAAGAGTGGATTAAATCCATACAGAATCCAGGGGAGCCAGCGGGAGAAGACAAGAGGAGAGGAAGAAGCTCATCTAGAGTGGAGAACCCAAGAGTTCGGGAACGGAGAAGGGAGAGAGAAAGAGAGTATCCAGAGCCTGGGACTAGGGGACGAAGATCTTCAGACCGGAGAGAAGATTCCTACCCAGGGAGATGACTTACGTTTCCCATCTAATCAATAGGGGGTCTATAAGAGATCTCAAAATGCATGCGAGACTGGTACATCTGCTGGTTTAATATGGCAGCACTGATCTGTCACTGCATATATGTTGAAAAGGGTTATGGTTCAACCCGCCAAGTTATGTTAATATCCTGTATTAAGTGCAGTGCCAATGAAATGTCATGTGTGGGGTAGATGATACCAGATGCAGTATAGATGGATACGGGTAAAAGTCTAGCATGTTTAACGGAGAGACCTCAAGAAGATACAGCAGGAGTGTTTTCCTAGATATCTTGGTGGGAGGTAACCCGCAATCCAGAAAAAAAGGGAAGTTATTATAGTAATTAAAGGGGTAGTATTAGAGGAGGAAGACGATAGAGAAGCTAAAAGTTTGTGACAGTGTCACACAAAATTGTTGGTAATCTAACATTTCTCTGTTTGTTTGCTTGTTTGCAAGGGATCTCTCTGGGCGCTTTCGGTGAGTGACGTGGACCCCAGGCTCGGTAGGTTATAATAGCATATATATCTGCTAAATAAAAAATAAAAAATTCTAGGGGACTGACATGAAGGTGATAACGTGGAATATCAAAGGTTTAAAATCACCCCAGAAAAGGTGGATGGTTTTAAGGCACCTTAAGAAACTTAAACCAGATGTGGTTTTCTTACAAGAGACCCATCTTGAGGCACATGATTTTGACAGAATGAAGAAGCTGTGGGTGGGCAGAGTTATTGGGTCCCCGTCACTAGACCGAAAAGCGGGGGTAATAATGCTTATCAATAAGCAATTGAACTGCCAGATTATATCACAAACTACTGATTCACAGGGAAGATGGGTACATATTGTAATGCAGGTGCAGAATACACAGTATAGCATGTACAATATATACTGCCCTAACACAGGGAATCCTGCCTTCCTAAAGGACCTGGAATTGAGACTCATGCATAAATAAGGTGGTTGGAGGTGATTTTAATGCGGTTCTAAATGGGGTGGTGGATAGGAAGAGAAATGAAGGAAGATTAGGAGGGGAGACTTCCCAAGATAAAGCACTACAGCAGTTACTGGTGGGTGGTGGATTAGTAGATGTCTGGCGTCAAGCTCATCCCGATGATAGTAGTTTTACTTTCTATTCCCACTCCCAAAACTCCTGGTCCCGCATAGATTATTTATTAGTGGCTCACAATATGGTACATAGGATAGAATCATCAGATATAGGAGACTTAGTGATCTCGGACCATGCACCAGTGACAATAGTGGTGAGGGATGATTTCCCTAGGGGCCCTGACTTCATATGGAGATTCCCCTCGCAACTCTGCGCAAGGGAAGAGTTCTTGGAAAAGCTCTCTATTTGGTGGGAGGAATATAAAGCAGATAATGCGAGCCACATTGACACACCAAATCTTTTCTGGAACGCTTCTAAAGTAGTGTTGAGAGGCAGAATCATGGGATACCTGACAGGTCTTAAAAAAAAGGCTCAAGCTCAGCTGGAAATGGCAAGCCAAAAAGTGAGGATGACTTATACAGAGTTTAAGCAGGATCCCACAGATTCAAATAGGAAAAAGTGGTTGGAGGAACGTCAAGGTTTTGAACAGTGCATGAAAGAGAAAGAACTACTACGTAGTTCTGAATTTGAGGCCAAGATGTTTAAATATGGCAACAAGTCAGGGAGACTTTTAACCAATCTGGCGAAAGGATTGAGACAACCGCAGTATATAAATAGCTTGAAAAACTCTGTAGGGACCACTATTCATGATCCTGCAAAAATTAATTCCATTTTGGGAAAATACTATGAAAAACTGTATAGAGATGGGGATAGTGTTGACTTAAGTAACACACTTCTTGACAAAATTAGACTACCTAAGATGACTGAGGAACAACGACATACTTTGAATGCAGAGGTCACAGCGACAGAATTGCTGGGGGTGATAAAAGGGCTGGGTAACTCCAAAGCTCCTGGACCAGACGGCTATACTGGAGAGTACTACAAAGCCTTGTGCACTCAGCTCTTACCGGTATTGGTAGAGGTTTACAATGGCATGTTTAGGGGCGCACCGACCCTGAATGGAACTAACCTCTCCTACATCAAATTGTTACCCAAACCTGAGAAAGACCCTTTATTGCCGGGTTCATATAGACCCATTTCTCTGATAAATGTAGACGAAAAAATCCTGTCTAAAATTATTGCAGACCGCTTGGCTAAAATGATGCCATCATTGATAGGACAGGAGCAGGTGGGTTTCATCCACGGTCGTGCAGCGGTGACGAACATTAGAACAGTACTTACCGTTATGGATAGGGTGCAACATGATCCGGAAAAGGGAGAGACTCCAGCCATGCTCACACTAGATGCTGAAAAAGCGTTTGACAATGTTAGGTGGGCATGGCTGGAGGCGGTCCTGGATAAAATGGAGATTACAGAGGCCTTTAGGGGAGTCTTGGCACGGATGTATCATAGGCCGCAGGCAAGGGTCTATACGCAGGGCCACTTATCCAAACCATTCGTCCTACAAAAGGGGACTCGGCAGGGGTGCCCTCTTTCCCCATTATTATTTAATCTGGCACTAGAACCACTGGCTAGAGAATTATGCAAGTCTAACCTATTTGAAGGGATTAAAGTCGGAAAGACGCAAGTGAAAGCGGCATTGTTTGCCGACGATATTATTTTATTTATGTCAAAGCCGCAGGGACAAATAGATAATATCTTTAAGGCATTGGAGAGTTTCGGGAAATATTCTGGATACAAAGTTCACATGTCAAAATGTGAACTTCTACCGATAGGCCAAAAAAATAGGTTTGAGGTAGATAAGAATATGGGCATATTGGGCTCCTTGATAAAATCCCAAATCAAATACTTAGGTATAAAGATTGGACGGACACTGCATTCCATCTATCAACTAAATTATCCACCTTTGCTCAACAAAATTAAAGATGATTTAGCCAGATGGCAGAATCTACCACTATCGCTAATGGGGAGGTGCCATTTAATCAAAATGCTAGCAGTATCCAAATTGATGTACCCACTCCAGACCATACCAGTGCTTCTAAGACACGTAGATGTGAGGAATTTGGAGGGATGTTTTACAAAATTCATTTGGAATGGTAAAAAACCAAGGGTCTCATTGAGGAAGCTGAAATTGCGAAGGGAATTTGGAGGACTTAATGTTCCTGACATTAGGGGATATAATTTGGCTTGTTTGAGTAGACACCTGATAGACTGGTTCAATGAGACTTCCCATTACTCTAATTTGAGGTTAGAAAAGCAGTTGGCGACACCCTGGGATTTAAAGGCTTTGGTTCATACCAAGCTATCTCAGCTACCACGCTTAGCTAGATACTCGTTAATACTACGGGATTCCATTATAGCGTGGAAGAACCTTAGAAAGGTGTATAGATTGCCGTATCAGGTCTCGAAGCACCTTCCTTTGCACAATAATCCAGCCTTTAAGCCAGGGCAGTCGGAGAGGTCGTTCCGGGAGTGGAGGATCAAGGGTGTGAAGACGGTGGGCGATTTGTTTCATATTCAGGAGAATAGATGGGCGACTCTACAGGAACTAATAGATAAGTGGGGGCTGTCGGGATCTGATTTGTTCCCATATCTACAGGTCAAGCACTATTGTAAGAGCCTGGCTATCAACATGGCTGGTGAATGGATTAGGAATAAATTTGATACACTCATTACCTCTGGCAATAGACAGTCCATATCGCTTTTGTATGGTGGTCTGCGGAGCCATTGGGAAGACCCTTTCGCCAAGGGAGTGTTCGGGAGATGGGGGAACAGATTAGATCTAGAGGAGGTTTACCCAATCGTGAGAAATGGTATAGTAGCTTTGCACAGGACAGTGGTGAATGAAACAATGAGGGAGACTCACTTTAAAATTATACATCATGCCTTATATGGTTTTGACATGCCGACCAATAGTGCAAAACCAGATAGGATAGTGGCATGTCCTAGATGTTCCACCCCCAAAACTGACCTGTTACATGGGTTGTGGAGCTGCACAAAATTAGAAGATTATTGGAAAATGGTGAGATTGATCTTACGAAATGACAGTAATTTTAAGAGGGAACTTGACATCCAAATAGCAATGCTGCATGCAGGAAAACAGATGGAGTCGAATGAAGGTGAAAACGGGCAGAATAAGGGCCTCACAGCAATGGGACATAGGATAGTTCTGGAAGCTAAGAGATGTTTGTTGTCTTCATGGCTTGAAGCAGAGGTACCATCAAAGGCAGAATTTTTGAGACGTCTGAGACATATGCTCCACTTGGAGTGGCTAGAAGCAATAGGTAGAAAGGTAACGGCTGGGAAGAAATTGTACAAGATATGGAAAAAATTCATGTTAAACTACATGGAGGAGGCAGAATCAGCTAGGATCATGAGACCATTTATTCTAACAACTTGGTACCTGCAGGAAGACATCAAAGGACGGCTAGGTAGGCTTAAAATCTGTGATCGGTAGAGATATATGACGGGACAAGCAGGAGGAGACAAAGGGGTGTCAGGAAAAGGGGATTAATGGTGACGGCGAACAAGATAGTGCTCAGAGAGATGTCTATTCTTGTCAGGTATGCTTGATCTGTTATTATTATTTGTTGGATTACATGGGGGGGGGAGGGAGAAGGAAAGGAGGGAAAAAAGAGTGTAAAAATGCATAGTATTGTGTTGTCAGCTCTGAACTAGGATATGTCACCTAATATGTATGTTATAGAAGACTATGGAAGTGTAACTTTACTGTATGTTGGATGACACTGTATTGTTATCTTTTTAAGATCATGACACAATACTAATAAACATCTTTGTTAAAAAAAAAAAAAAAATCCTTCTAATTCCACAGCGCAAAAGGCACTTCATAGTGCTGCGCCTGCCACATGTGGTCTCCTGATGCTTCTGCCACCTCCACACTATGTCACCTTGCCACTCTGTGGTCTCCTGATGCTTCTGCCACCTCCATACTATGTCACCTTTCCACTCTGTGGTCCTCTTATGCTGCTGCCACCTCCACACTATGTCACCTTTCTACTCTGTGGCCTCCTGATGCTGCTGCTGCCACCTCCACACTGTCATTGTGCCACCCTGTGGCCTCCTCCTGATCATTTGCTGTCACCTCCACACTCTGTCATTGTGCCACTCTGTGGCCTCCTGATGCTGCTGCCACCTCCACACTGTCATTATGTCATGCCCCAGAGGTGCATTACCACTTTTGCGCCTTGCTACTATCTCTAATGGGCTAGTGTCATGTCATCTATGCATTTATTTTCAGGTCTTGCACAATGTGTATTCATAATCTTGTTATGTGATTGTTCATGTAATGTGCCTGGTTGACCAGCAGATGGCAGTGTAAGTGACAGAACTATCTTACATAGAGTGGAACCTTCTCTTCCATTCTAACACCCCCCTCTGTGGTGTGATGGGTGTTTCCTTCTTGCTGCAGGGAGGATGTAGTTCTAGCTAGAGAGAGTCTAGAGTACCCCCTGCTAGGGGAAGGAAGTAGGAGCACACCCTGGTTGGATGAGCCTTGCCTAGACCAGCCAGACCACCTTGCTGGACATGGAGGCCACAGCTGGAAGCCTCAGAAACCAGGAGGAAAGTTTTCCCTGGACAAATCTAGAGTCAGACTAGAGAAGTTGCAACATCCAGAGGAAGCTGAGTTCTATAGCCAACCTGTTAGCACAGCAGTGCCAGAGAGCAACAGACGTAGCAGAGACGATTTTGCCTGTCACAGTTAATGCCAAAGCTTGCTGGGAACAAAGACAAAGCCTGTAAATCATTTGTAGGAACGTAGGAAAGTAAAGCTGTTATCAACTTCATCACATGGTCTAGATTCATTTACTTCTTCAATCTTTCAATTATTCCCCTTATTTTCCTGCTTTTGGAAGGAAACTCCTGGGGTTCCAACGTATCCAGGTAGGAGCACCATGACACGTGCACAACACCTTAAGGAATATTATAGACTACACTATACCACTCTGGCATTCCTACACTTGGGTACTATCTAACACAGTATCACTACAAATGGGGCCCTGTGCCCTTGTTGCTTCACTGCAACTGGCTTAACGAAAAACATGTACTTTAAGGGACCCCTTGCCATGCGCCCTACGACCGCAATTGTGCCACTCTGTGGCCTCCTCCTGATGCTGCTGCTGCCGCCTCCACACTCTGTCATTGTGCCACTCTGTGGCCTCCTGACGCTGCTGCCACCCCCACACTGTCATTGTGCCACCTTATGGCCTCTTCCTAATTCTGCTGCTGCCACCTCCACACTCTGTCATTGTGCCAAACTGTGGCCTCCTACTGATGCTCCTGCCACCTCCACACTCTGTCATTTTGCCACCCTGTGGTCTCCTCATGCTGCTGCCACCTCCACACTATTATTGTGCCACTCTGTGGCCTCCTGATGCTGCTGCTGACACCTCCACACTGTCATTGTGCCACTCTGTGGCCTCCTCCTGATGCTACTGCTGCAGCCACCTCTACACTCTGTCATTGTGCCACTCTGTGGCCTCCTGATGCTGCTGCCACCTCCACACTGTCATTTTGCCACTCTGTGGCCTCCTCATGATGCTGCTGACACCTCCAGACTATGTCATAGGGCCACTTTGTGGACTTCTCATGCTGTTATGCAGCGGCCAACTGACTGTCATGCGACTATTTTGCCTTTTGGCCTGGCTGACATCATCATTTATTTGACCCTTCTTCTGATCTGTTAGGAGAAAGGGAAAATGAGATGCACAACGGATCCTGTCTATGAAACAGCTGTAAGGCCTGCATGACATGGTCCCTATTTTGCATCAGAATTGGCTTATGATTTGGTAGCCAAAAGCAGGAGTGGGTACAAAACACAGAAGACATGCAAATATTCTATTCACGTGCCATCTCTGTTTTGGATCCACTCCTGTTTTTTTGGGCTTTAGCAGTACTGATGGATTACTGACCAAATGCTGACCGAGTGAAGGCGGATGCTCCACAGACAGGATCTGCTTTTTGGGGGGTTATTGTTCTGACGAATCAGAGGAAGGGCAAAAAAATCAGTGACGTCAACACAAACTTACTGCTGACATCCTCTCCACTCTGTCGGGGGGGCTCTACTTGTAAAAGTGTTTAATAGAACAGGTTCTGTAGACATCTATGTGGAATCAGCTGCCGACTGTGTAAAAGGAGTGCGCTTCTTCTTGACACTAACCATTGACCTGTAAGGATGAGTTTACACTTGAGTTATTTGGTCAGTTTTGGCCCTGTAACTGCCCAAAAAGTGAAGTGTGCAGTGATTCTAAGAACGACGCCTGTCATCTGCATGTCATACGGACTCACAGTATTGTTTGACTACCATAGCAGACTCCCTATACGTGTTACTGTAAGGCACAGTGTTCTACACCACTATAAAGGCTCTCTGCAGCCAGGAAATAGTCTTTTTTTTAACACAATTCGCCACAATTCAACTCGGATCGAACCAAATTTTTTCAAAAAATTCCTTGCTGTAAAACATATGTTAACTCCTACTAGATCAGATAATCGAAATTTTTTTTTTTAAAGTATTAGGCTACTTTCACACCTGCGTTTAGGTCGGATCCGTCTGGTATGTGCCCAGACGGATCCGCACCTATAATGCAAACGCTTAGATCCGTTCAGAACGGATCCGTTTGCATTACCATGAACCAAAAAAAAATAAAATTTTTTATTTTTTTTGTTCATGATAATGCAAACGGATCCGTTTTGACTTTACATTGAAAGTCAATGGGGGACGGATCCGTTTGAAAACTGAGCCATACTGTGTCAACTTCAAACGGATCCGTCCCCATTGACTTACATTGTAAGTCTGGACGGATCCGTTTGCCTCCGCACGGCCAGGCGGACACCTGAACGCTGCAAGCTGCGTTCAGGTGTCCGCCTGCTGAGCGGAGCGGAGGACAAACGGAGCCAGACTGATGCATTCTGAGCGGATCCGCATCCATTCAGAATGCATTAGGGCTGGACGGATCCGTTCGGGGCCGCTTGTGAGCCCCTTCAAACGGAACTCACAAGCGGAGCCCCGAACGCTAGTGTGAAAGTAGCCTTAAATATATAAGTGTATAATTATATAAAAAGCCTTGTAGAAGGCTTGCATAGTAAAATATAAATTTTCGCAGATGACACTAAACTGTGTAAAGTAATTAACACTGAAGAGGACAGTATACTACTACAGAGGGATCTGGATAGATTAGAGGCTTGGGCAGATAAGTGGCAGATGAGGTTTAACACTGACAAATGTAAAGTTATGCACATGGGAAGGAATAATGCAAGTCACCCATACATACTAAATGGTAAAACACTCGGTAACACTGACATGGAAAAGGATCTAGGAACTTTAATAAACAGCAAACTAAGCTGCAAAAAACAGTGTCAGGCAGCTGCTGCCAAGGCCAATAAGATAATGGGTTGCATCAAAAGGGGCATAGATGCCCGTGATGAGAACATATTCCTACTACTTTACAAATCATTAGTCAGACCACACATGGAGTACTGTGTACAGTTCTGGGCTCCAGTGAACAAGGCAGACATAGCAGAGCTGGAGAGGGTCCAGAGGAGGGCAACTAAAGTAATAACTGGAATGGGGCAACTACAGTACCCTGAAAGATTATCAAAATTAGGGTTATTCACGTTAGAAAAAAGACGACTGAGGGGAGATCTAATTACTATGTATAAATATATCAGGGGTCAGTATAGAGATCTATCCCATCATCTATTTATTCCCAGGACTGTGACTGTGACGAGGGGACATCCTCTGCGTTTGGAGGAAAGAAGGTTTGTACACAAACATAGAAAAGGATTTTTTACGGTAAGAGCAGTGAGACTATGGAACTCTCTGCCTGAGGAGGTGGTGATGGTGAGTACAATAAAGGAATTCATGAGGGGCCTGGATGTATTTCTGGAGTGTAATAATATTACAGGATATAGCTACTAGAGAGGGGTCGTTTATCCAGGGAGATATTCTGATTGCCTGATTGGAGTCGGGAAGGAATTTTTTATTCCCCTAAAGTGGGGAAAATTGGCTTCTACCTCACAGGGTTTTTTTGCCTTCCTCTGGATCAACTTGCAGGATGACAGGCCGAACTGGATGGACAAATGTCTTTTTTCGGCCTTATGTACTATGTTACTATGTTATTTGTCTTTGCTGCAATCCATGGAAACGAGCTGGGTATAATGCAATAATTTAACCCCTTAAGGACCCTGCTATATACAGTACAGACCAAAAGTTTGGACACACCTTCTCATTCAAAGAGTTTTCTTTATTTTCATGACTATGAAAATTGTAGATTCACACTGAAGGCATCAAAACTATGAATTAACACATGTGGAATTATATACATAACAAACACGTGTGAAACAACTGAAAATATGTCATATTCTAGGTTCTTCAAAGAAGCCACCTTATGCTTTGATTACTGCTTTGCACTCTCTTTGCATTCTCTTGATGAGCTTCAAGAGGTAGTCCCCTGAAATGGTTTTCACTTCACAGGTGTGCCCTGTCAGGTTTAATAAGTGGGATTTCTTGCCTTATAAATGGGGTTGGGACCATCAGTGGCGTTGAGGAGAAGTCAGGTGGATACACAGCTGATAGTCCTACTGAATAGACTGTTAGAATTTGTATTATGGCAAGAAAAAAGCAGCTAAGTAAAGAAAAACGAGTGGCCATCATTACTTTAAGAAATGAAGGTCAGTCAGTCAGCCGAAAAATTGGGAAAACTTTGAAAGTAAGGGCTATTTGACCATGAAGGAGAGTGATGGGGTGCTGCGCCAGATGACCTGGCCTCCACAGTCACCGGATCTGAACCCAATCGAGATGGTTTGGGGTGGGCTGGACCGCAGAGTGAAGGCAAAAGGGCCAACAAGTGCAACGCATCTCTGGGAACTCCTTCAAGACTGTTGGAAGACCATTTCAGGGGACTACCTCTTGAAGCTCATCAAGAGAATGCCAAGAGTGTGCAAAGCAGCAATCAAAGCAAAAGGTGGCTACTTTGAAGAACCTAGAATATGACATATTTTCACTTGTTTCACACTTGTTTGTTATGTACCGTATTTTTTGATTTATAAGACGCACTTTTTTCCCCCAAAAGTGGGGGGAAAATGGCAGTGCGTCTTATAAAGCGAACACTGCCATGTTTACTTTGGTCACGCTGATACATCGCAAGCCGCGATGTATCAGAGGGGTGGGAGGAGGGGACGGAGGCTGGCAACACTCGCGGCGGGGCCCGTTGCAGTAACTGTACTGTAATACATCGGGCCCCGCTCACGGCAATTATCACATGTACAGTCTATAATCTTCAAGCAGTATCTCTGCTTTAAACTAGGGCAATCCTCTGTAGCAGTACAACTCACTATGAAAGCGGCAGGCAGGGCGGCAGCATAACCTCGCGATACTCACTCATTCACGCTCCTCTCACTTCATTCATGGGAAGGAAGTGGGAGGAGCGTGAATGAGTGAGAATCGCGAGGTTACGCTGCCGCCCTGCCTGCCGCTTTCATAGTGAGTTGTACTACTACAGAGGATTGCCCTAGTTTAAAGCAGAGATACTGCTTGAAGATTATAGACTTTACATATAGAAGAAAGCAGAGTGTAATGAAGCAGTTTTCATAACAGTACTCACTATGAAAGCAGCGGTCCAGCCGGCGCTTGACGTCACTCACTCGGTCATGCTCCTCCCACTTCATTAATGAAGCTGGCAGGAGCGTGACTGACTGAGTGAGTGACGTCACGTGCTGGCCAGACTGCTGCTTTTATAGTGAGTACTGTTATAGAAGAAAGCAGAGCCATTAAAAGATTTTACAAATAAAATCTACTGTGTGCCCTGTGGTGTAATGGGGGTCACTATTCGCACAGGGACAATATACTGTGACACATATGATACTGTGACCAGCATAAGATCATCTTATGCTGGTCACAGTATCATATGTGTCCCAGTATATTGTCCCTGTGTGAATAGTGACCCTCATTACATAAGATGCTATATATGTTGCTACATCCCCCGTAGTAGTGTATCATCCACACATCCCCCTCATAACAGTGCGTCATCCACAGATTCCCCATAACAGTGCGTCATCCACAGGTCCCCCCATAACAGTGCGTCATCCACAGGTCCCCCCATAACAGTGCGTCATCCACAGGTCCCCCCATAACAGTGCGTCATCCACAGGTCCCCCCATAACAGTGCGTCATCCACAAACCACCATTAGTTCAAAACCCCTCCAAAAGCACACCTTTTGGTTCAAATTTTTTTTTTCTTATTTTCCTCCTCAAAAATCTAGGTGCGTCTTATCATCAGGTGCGTCTTATAAAGCGAAAAATACGGTATATAATTCCACATGTGTTCATTCATAGTTTTGATGCCTTCATAGTCATGAAAATTAAGAAAACTCTTTGAATGAGAAGGTGTGTCCAAACTTTTGGTTTGTACCGTATATTTCATTTTAACCACCACGCAGGATCGCGTTCCGGAGGTGGCAGCGCTGCGCACAGTCACGCATATACGCGTCATCTCGCGAGACGCGAGATTTCCTGTGAACGCGCGCACACTGGGGCGCGCGCTCACAGGAACGGAAGGTAAGAGAGTTGATCTCCAGCCTGCCAGCGGCGATCGTTCGCTGGCAGGCTGGAGATGTGTTTTTTTTAACCCCTAACAGGTATATTAGACGCTGTTTTGATAACAGCGTCTAATATACCTGCTACCTGGTCCTCTGGTGGTCCCCTTTGTTTGGCTCGACCACCAGAGGACACAGGTAGCTCAGTAAAGTAGCACCAAGCACCACTACACTACACTACACCCCCCCCGTCACTTATTAACCCCTTATTAGCCCCTGATCACCCCATATAGACTCCCTGATCACCCCCCTGTCATTGATTACCCCCCTGTCATTGATCAACCCCCTGTAAAGCTCCATTCAGATGTCCGCATGATTTTTACGGATCCACTGATAGATGGATCGGATCCGCAAAACGCATACGGACGTCTGAATGAAGCCTTACAGGGGCGTGATCAATGACTGTGGTTATCACCCCATATAGACTCCCTGATCACCCCCCTGTCATTGATTACCCCCCTGTCATTGATCACACCCCTGTAAAGCTCCATTCAGATGTCCGCATGATTTTTACGGATCCACTGATAGATGGATCGGATCCGCAAAACGCATACGGACGTCTGAATGAAGCCTTACAGGGGCGTGATCAATGACTGTGGTTATCACCCCATATAGACTCCCTGATCACCCCCCTGTCATTGATTACCCCCCTGTCATTGATCACACCCCTGTAAAGCTCCATTCAGATGTCCGCATGATTTTTACGGATCCACTGATAGATGGATCGGATCCGCAAAACGCATACGGACGTCTGAATGAAGCCTTACAGGGGCGTGATCAATGACTGTGGTTATCACCCCATATAGACTCCTTGATCACCCCCCTGTCATTGATCAACCCCCTGTAAAGCTCCATTCAGATGTCCGCATGATTTTTACGGATCCACTGATAGATGGATCGGATCCGCAAAACGCATACGGACGTCTGAATGAAGCCTTACAGGGGCGTAATCAATGACTGTGGTTATCACCCCATATAGACTCCCTGATCACCCCCCTGTCATTGATTGCCCCCCTGTCATTGATCAACCCCCTGTAAAGCTCCATTCAGATGTCCGCATGATTTTTACGGATCCACTGATAGATGGATCGGATCCGCAAAACGCATACGGACGTCTGAATGAAGCCTTACAGGGGCGTGATCAATGACTGTGGTTATCACCCCATATAGACTCCCTGATCACCCCTCTGTCATTGATTACCCCCCTGTCATTGATCACACCCCTGTAAAGCTCCATTCAGATGTCCGCATGATTTTTACGGATCCACTGATAGATGGATCGGATCCGCAAAACGCATACGGACGTCTGAATGAAGCCTTACAGGGGCGTGATCAATGACTGTGGTTATCACCCCATATAGACTCCCTGATCACCCCCCTGTCATTGATTACCCCCCTGTCATTGATCAACCCCCTGTAAAGCTCCATTCAGATGTCCGCACGATTTTTACGGATCCACTGATAGATGGATCGGATCCGCAAAACGCATACGGACGTCAGAATGAAGCCTTACAGGGGCGTGATCAATGACTGTGGTTATCACCCCATATAGACTCCCTGATCACCCCCCTGTCATTGATCAACCCCCTGTAAAGCTCCATTCAGATGTCCGCATGATTTTTACGGATCCACTGATAGATGGATCGGATCCGCAAAACACATACAGGCGTCTCCCTGGAGCCTTCCAGGGGGGGGTGATCACCCCATATAGACTCCCTGATCACCCCCCTGTCATTGATCACCCCCCCGTCATGCTGCATTCAGATGTCCGTATGATTTTTACGGATCCACGGATACATGGATCGGATCCGCAAAACACATACGGACATCTGAATGGAGCCTTACAGGGGGGTGATCAATGATAGGGGGGTGATCACCCCATATAGACTCTCTGATCACCCCCCTGTCATTGATCACCACCCCTGTCATTGATCACCCCCCCTGTCATTGATCACCCCCCTGTAAGGCTCCATTCAGACATTTTTTTGGCCCAAGTTAACGGAATTATTTATTTTTTTCTTACAAAGTCTCATATTCCACTAACTTGTGTCAAAAAATTAAATCTCACATGAACTCACCATACCCCTCACGGAATCCAAATGCGTAAAATTTTTTAGACATTTATATTCCAGACTTCTTCTCACGCTTTAGGGCCCCTAGAATGCCAGGGCAGTATAAATACCCCACATGTGACCCCATTTCGGAAAGAAGACACCCCCAGGTATTCCGTGAGGGGCATATTAAGTCCATGAAAAATTTAAATTTTTGTCCCAAGTTAGCGGAAAGGGAGACTTTGTGAGAAAAAAAAATATATATCAATTTCCGCTAACTTGTGCCAAAAAAAAATAATTTCTATGAACTCGCCATGCCCCTCATTGAATACCTTGGGGTGTCTTCTTTCCAAAATGGGGTCACATGTGGGGTATTTATACTGCCCTGGCATTCTAGGGGCCCCAAAGCGTGAGAAGAAGTCTGGTATCCAAATGTCTAAAAATGCCCTCCTAAAAGGAATTTGGGCACCTTTGCGCATCTAGGCTGCAAAAAAGTGTCACACATGTGGTATCGCCGTACTCAGGAGAAGTTGGGGAATGTGTTTTGGGGTGTCATTTTACATATACCCATGCTGGGTGAGAGAAATATCTTGGTCAAATGCCAACTTTGTATAAAAAAATGGGAAAAGTTGTTTTTTGCCAAGATATTTCTCTCACCCAGCATGGGTATATGTAAAATGACACCCCAAAACACATTCCCCAACTTCTCCTAAATACGGTGATACCACATGTGTGACACTTTTTTGCAGCCTAGGTGGGCAAAGGGGCCCATATTCCAAAGAGCACCTTTAGGATTTCACAGGTCATTTACCTACTTACCACACATTAGGGCCCCTGGAAAATGCCAGGGCAGTATAACTACCCCACAAGTGACCCCATTTTGGAAAGAAGACACGCCAAGGTATTCCGTGAGGGGCATGGCGAGTTCCTATAATTTTTTATTTTTTGTCACAAGTTAGTGGAAAATGATGATTTTATTTTTTTTTTTTTTCATACAAAGTCTCATATTCCACTAACTTGTGACAAAAAATAAAAACTTCCATGAACTCACTATGCCCATCAGCGAATACCTTGGGGTCTCTTCTTTCCAAAATGGGGTCACTTGTGGGGTAGTTATACTGCCCTGGCATTCTAGGGGCCCAAATGTGTGGTAAGGAGTTTGAAATCAAATTCTGTAAAAAATGACCAGTGAAATCCGAAAGGTGCTCTTTGGAATATGGGCCCCTTTGCCCACCTAGGCTGCAAAAATGTGTCACACATCTGGTATCTCCGTACTCAGGAGAAGTTGGGGAATGTGTTTTGGGGTGTCATTTTACATATACCCATGCTGGGTGAGAGAAATATCTTGGCAAAAGACAACTTTTCCCATTTTTTTATACAAAGTTGGCATTTGACCAAGATATTTATCTCACCCAGCATGGGTATATGTAAAAAGACACCCAAAAACACATTCCTCAACTTCTCCTGAATACAGAGATACCAGATGTGTGACACTTTTTTGCAGCCTAGGTGGGCAAAGGGGCCCATATTCCAAAGAGCACCTTTCGGATTTCACTGGTCATTTTTTACAGAATTTGATTTCAAACTCCTTACCACACATTTGGACCCCTAGAATGCCAGGGCAGTATAACTACCCCACAAGTGACCCCATTTTGGAAAGAAGAGACCCCAAGGTATTTCGTGATGGGCATAGTGAGTTCATAGAAGTTTTTATTTTTTGTCACAAGTTAGTGGAATATGAGACTTTGTATGAAAAAAAATAAAAAAAAAAAAATCATCATTTTCCGCTAACTTGTGACAAAAAATAAAAAGTTCTATGAACTCACTATGCCCATCAGCGAATACCTTAGGGTGTGTACTTTCCGAAATGGGGTCATTTGTGGGGTGTTTGTACTGTCTGGGCATTGTAGAACCTCAGGAAACATGACAGGTGCTCAGAAAGTCAGAGCTGCTTCAAAAAGCGGAAATTCACATTTTTGTACCATAGTTTGTAAACGCTATAACTTTTACCCAAACCATTTTTTTTTTACCCAAACATTTTTTTTTTATCAAAGACATGTAGAACAATAAATTTAGAGCAAAATTTATATATGGATCTCGTTTTTTTTGCAAAATTTTACAACTGAAAGTGAAAAATGTCATTTTTTTGCAAAAAAATCGTTAAATTTCGATTAATAACAAAAAAAGTAAAAATGTCAGCAGCAATGAAATACCACCAAATGAAAGCTCTATTAGTGAGAAGAAAAGGAGGTAAAATTCATTTGGGTGGTAAGTTGCCTGACCGAGCAATAAACGGTGAAAGTAGTGTAGGTCAGAAGTGTAAAAAGTGGCCTGGTCTTTCAGGGTGTTTAAGCACTGGGGGCTGAGGTGGTTAAGGACCAGGCAACTTTTTGCAAATCTGACATGTGTCACTTTATGTGGTGATAACTTTAAAATGCTTTTACTTATCCAGGCCATTCTGAGATTGTTGTCTTGTCAAATATTGTACTTCTCGGGTCAAGGCTCCTTCCCATCCTACCGTTCACCAGCTCAAGACCAAAGACACCAACCATCCTTTTTCCCATCCCGTGGCGATACTGGATAAGGGAGACCATATAGAGGGAATCCGAACCTCAGGCGCCCTTTCGGTAAGTCTCCCATCTCATCTCCTTTTTTCGGACAATCATGTCGGGGGCAGACTCCAACATTTTACTCATGTTTGAGCGTCCATTACCAACGACCCCTGGGTGTTGTCCTTGATTCGGGGTTTTCACATAGAGCTGGTGGGGCCTCCACTGGTTGTTTCTTCACTTCATCCCGTAATCCGGTCTCAGGAGTCACAGCGTCTCATAGACACGGAATTACAGGCCTTATGTCTCAATGGGGCCGTAGAGCCAGCCCCTCACGATCACGACGGGGTGATCAGCAATATCTTCCTAGTCGAGAAGAAAGGAGGTCACCTCCGTTCCGTCATCAATCTCAAGGCTCTGAATGCCTTCGTCAGGTATCGACACTTCAAAATGGAGGGCATCCACTTGCTAAGGGACATGCTTCTTCCGGGCGACTGGATGGTAAAGTTGGACCTCAAGGATGCGTACTTGACGGTCCCGGTCGCACCCTCCTCCAGGGATCTGCTCTGGTTTCGCTGGCAGGAGGCCATTTGGCACTTCACGTGCCTTCCTTTCGGGCTCTCGTCCGTCCAGTGGTTGCATGGCTCCGCTATCGGGGGGTGAGAGTCATAATTTATCTGGACGATATTCTGATTATGGCCGAGGACCGTGCTACCCTCCAGGCCCATCTACAGATGTCTATTCAACTCATCTCCGCCCTGGGCTTCATACTCAACCGCGAGAAGTCCTGTCTTACTCCGTCCCAAACCATGGAGTTTCTCGGTTTCATGGTGGACTCCGCCTCTTTGACGCTCAGCCTCCCTCCAGCGAAGGTGCGGACGATTCGCATGGAGTTGCGACTCACCCTGACTTTATCGCAGATTTCTCTCCGACATCTGGCCCGAGTGATAGGTCTTCTGTCGTCTTCCATTCAAGCTATATTCCCGGCACCTCTGCATTATCGAGCTCGCCAACGTCTCAAGATCGCCCACCTGCAAGCGGATTTAATCTCCTTGGATTCGGAAACGAGGGACGAGCTGGAGTGGTGGATTTGCAACTTTTCCGCGTGAAACGGCAGAGCTCTGTTTGGTCCGCATCCGGATATTGTAGTGGAATCGGATGCCAGCCTCCACGGCTGGGGAGCCCACTGCGAGGGTGTTTCCACGGGAGGCCCATGGTCTGCGATAGAGTCCCACCTACACATCAACGCTCTGGAACTCCTGGCAAGTTCCTTTGCGATTCGCAGCTTCACCAGTGGGAGGGCCAGGGCATGTATTTGTCTTCGGATGGACAATGTCTCCGCTGTTCGTTACGTCAACTCCATGGGAGGTACCCGCTCCACTATGTTGACTCATTTGGCGAAGGACCTCTGGAACTATTGCCTGACCAACAACATATCAGTAGTGGCAGAATATCTGCCTGGTCTACACAACACGTTGGCCGACTGGAACTCGCGTTACATGTCAGACGCCAGCGACTGGAGGTTAGATGTGGAGATTTTCTCCACCATCGCTTCACATTGGGGTCCGTTCTCTATCGACCTCTTTGTGTCTCGCTGGAACGCCCAACTTCCCAGGTATTTCAGTTGGAGGCCAGATCCGGCCGCGGAGGCGGTGGACGCGTTTCTTCAACAATGGTCGGACGACGGGATGAATGCTTTCCCTCCGTTTTCCCTTATCCCTCAGATCTTAGCCAAGGTGCGCCTCCAAGCTTCGGAGCTTGTTCTGATACTTCCCTTTTGGAGCATTCAGTCGTGGTTCCCGCAGCTGTTGGAGTTTCTGGTGGAATTACCCCTATTACTTCCTATCCGGTCGTCTCTGCTACTGGGTCCAATGAATCAGCCACATCCTTTGGTTCTAGAGGGCTCCTTGCGTCTGCTGGCCTGCAGAGTGTCGGGGTGTCCTGGCAAACCGCAGGACTTTCGGAAACAGCTAGATTCCTGTTGGAGAGCGTGTGGGCCCCGGGAACCAGAAGGGCCTATCGGGCAGCTTGGCACTCTTGGACTAGTTGGTGCCTCCTTCGGAACCTGGATCCCACTACGGCAGCTGTGAATGATGTAGTCCAGTTCCTCACTTCTCTTTACGAGGAGGGTAAGGCCTATCGCACTATTAATGTGTTTAGATTGGCTATTTCCTCCCGCCATAGGGGGTTTGAGGGTTGTCCTGCTGGACGTCATCCTCTGGTGTGTAGGTTACTCAAGGGTTCCCACCTCACTCGGCCTCCTCGGCCTCGCTTTACTAGCTCTTGGGACGTCTCCATGGTTTTATCTTTCCTTTCAGCTTGGCAGGCCAATGAGGAATTGTCACTTCGCCAATTGTCGGCCAAATTGGTTACTCTCTTTTGTCTTATTTCATGTAAGAGGGTTTCGGATGTCCGGGCTTTGGATCATGACGCCCGGTCATTTACTCCGGAAGGGGTGACATTTAACATTTCTTGACGTACAAAGACCAATATCAGTTCAGTCTCTTATCCTGCTTTCCCTTCACCTGTGGCGCTCTGTCCGGTCGCATGTCTGAAGGAGTATGAGTCCAGAACTCGGTTGTTACGGTCATCATCGGCCTCACAATTGTTTATTTCATTTCGTAGACCCTATGATCCGGTTACTTCAGTCACACTGTCACGGTGGGTGAAGTGGATTTTGTCACTGTCAGGTATAGACACTTCTATCTTTACAGCGCATTCCGTTCGTGGAGCTTCCGCCACATCCTTGGCTCTGTCTGGGGCGCGCCTAGAAGATGTCATGAAGTTGGCAGACTGGTCGCGATTCTCCACTTTTAAGGAATTTTATTTCAGACCGGACCCTCATTTATTCACTTCTATTGTAAACCTGCTTTAAACTAGCAATAGGAACCTCCGTGTCTTGAGATAAAATTGAATGATTTTCCTAATTTATGACGTAAAGTCATGATTTTATGAAAGACACGGAGGCGAGTATTGTCCCACCCATTTTTTTCTACCCTCCTCAATTATTTTTCACATTGTACTGGTTTCCAGTGATGGGTTTTCTGATATTGTTGTTTATTGAACCTTAGTTTGTGTTTCTGATATTTATGCTTATTTATTTATTTATGTATTTATATTTGCTTTCTGTTCCAAGGATAATATTGAGAAGGTAGACGCTTATTTTGCATTATATCTACTATTTACCTGTTTTGTTTCCTTTTCAAGGTTGATTCCGCTAGGCTTCGGATGGAAGGTTGAATCCTGCTTCTGCGGATGGGGTTTCGCTGTCAGTTTCTCAGTTTCGGTTGTTGGAGATTGGTTTTTTCTCTACGTTTCGAGTTGATCAGTTCCTTCAGATGGCGTTTGTTCCGGTTCCTTCTGAGGAGGGTGTCAAGAAGACAAAGAAAGAGGAAGAGGACTTGAGAGGAGTTCCCTTTATACTGGGACTAGGAGGGAGGGGCTATCCGCCCATTGGTGGTTATGCTATTGTATTTTCTTTGCTGCTGTGTGGTTCAGTAAAGAAAGGGTTAAGCAATACTTGCCTCCGTGTCTTTCATAAAATCATGACTTTACGTCATAAATTAGGAAAATCATAAAAAAAATTCTGAAAATTTACAAAACCTACTTTTTAAGGACCAGTTCAGGTCTGATGTCAGTTTGTGAGGCTTACATAATAGAAACTACCCAAAAATGACTACCATTTTAGAAACGACTAATATTTATTGCCATGATTCTGTAGTTTACAGAAACACCCCATATGTGGTCGTAAACTGCTGTATGGGCACATTTTGACTCCAAATTAAAGAATTTTGAACAGAAGCCCTGGATGGTGTTGGCTGCCTTCATCTTCTTAAACATCCTACAGGCAATATAGGCTGGGGGGGTTCAAGGTTTACTGGTGTCTTGAGTTTATCCAGATAACACTCCCCCATGAAGTGAGTAAAAGCCGATAATATATATTCATTTTATATATTTTTTTTATATATTTCTTTTATTCCATGATATTTTATCTGTTTAATCTACAATCCCTAGATGTTTTTTATTACAGCTTGATCTTTCTCTACGGATTCTTTGGGCACGTTAACGTTTCCACCCTACTCATGAGGTGATCCCATAATTCTGGTTCTAAATTATTGGCCCTATGATCTGAACCAAATTAAAATAGTGAATTGGCTCAGTACTTTGGGTTGTTTGGAGCAGGTTGTATTCAGTAGGTTGTCACCATGAGCCTGCTCTACCCAACCTGTTTCCTTTCCACTAACATTGTCTTACATGCCGATCTTGTGTCCGCATGGTTAACCCATAAGCAGCCTCTTCACTAGATCTAATACATTAGTTTTTTTGGTCTTCTGGATCACCTTTCCGCAAGATCTGATTAACCCCCAACTCTCTTTTCATAACATATACACATGGCAGGGCGCAGAAGGAAAGGAATGCCATATGGTTTTTGGAAGGCAGATTTCACTGGGATAATTTTAAGCTGCCATGTCACATTTGAAGACCCCCTGATGCACCCCTAGAGTAGAAACTCCAAAAAATGACCCCATTTTGGAAACTACACCCCTCAAGGTATTCAAAACTGATTTTACAAACTTTGTTAACCCTTTAGGTGTTGCACAAGAATTAATGAAAAATGGAGATGAAGTTTCAGAATTTCACTTTTTTGATCGATTTTCCATTTTAATCCATTTTTTTCTGCTAACAAAGCAAGGGTTAACCGCCAAACAAAACTCAATATTTATTGCCCTGATTCTGTAGTTTACATAAACACCCCATATGTGGTCATAAACTGCTGTATGGGCACACGGCAGGACGCAAAAGAAAAGCAACGCCATATGGTTTTTGGAAGGCAGATTTTGCTGGACCGGTTTTTTGACACCATATTTCATTTGAAGCCCCCCTGATGCACCCCTAGAGTAGAAACTCCAAAAAAGTGACCCCATTTTGGAAACTACGGGATAAGGTGGCGGTTTTGTTGGTACTATTTTAGGGTACCTATGATTTTTGGTTGCTCTATATTACACTTTTTGTGAGGCAAGGTAACCGTTTTAATTTTTTTTATTTACAAAGTTCATCTGACAGGTTAAATCATGTGCTATTTTTATAGAGCAGGTCGTTACGGATGCGACAATACCAAATATTACTATTTTTTGGGATGTTTGTTTCAGTTTTACATAATAAAGCATTTTTGGAAAAAATATTTTTTAGTGTCTCCACATTCAGAAAGCAGTATTTTTTTTTATTTTTTGGGCGACTGTCTTATGTAGGGGCTCATTTTTTTCGGTATGAGATGACGGTTTGATTGACACACTTTTTATTTTTTTACGGTATTCACCTGAGGGTTTAGGTCATGTGATATTTTTATACAGCAGGTTTTTACGGACGCGGCGATACCTAATATGTCTAAGTTTTACACAATAATAACATTTTTGAAACAAATAAAAAATCATTTTAGTGTCTCCATAGTCTGAGAGCCATAGTTTTTTTATTTTTTCTGCGATTGTCTTAAGTAGGGTATCATTTTTGCAGGACGAGATGACGGTTTGATTGGCACTATTTTGGGTTGCATATGACTTTTTGATCGCTTGCTATTACACTTTTTTTGATGTAAGGTGACAAAAAAATGCCTTTTTTAGCATAATTTTTATTTTATTTTTTCACGGTGTTCACCTGAGGAGTTAGGTCATGTGATATTTTTATACAGCAGGTTCTTACGGATGCGGTGATACCTAATATGTATACTTTTTTTGTTACAATAACAGCATTTTTTAAACCAAAAAAATTATGTTTTAGTGTCTCCATATTCTGAGAGCCATATTTATTTTTATTTTTTGGGCGATTGTTTTAGATAGGGGCTAATTTTTTGTGGAATGAGGCGACGGTTAGATTGGTACTATTTTGGGGGGCATACGCCTTTTTTAGCACAGTTTTTTTTTTTGGACTGTGTTCATTTGAGGGGTTAGGTCATGTGATATTTTTATAGAGCCCGTCGATACGGATGCAGCAATACCTAATATGTGTCACGGCCTATGGTGTGCGCTGTGACACTGTTGCTACAATTGCGGTTGCCCGCGGCAATGTGTTGCTTGTGTGCATGCGGTGGCAGTGTCTCGGCCTTCTGGGTGATTGCCGTGACATGGTTGCCACGCATGTTGTTGCCTGCGGCAACGTGTAGCTTTTTATGCTTGTGTGTGCACTTCCCCTTTAAGTGGCTTCCTTCCCTTGTCTGGTGTTGGAAGGGTTAACTCCCTTCCTAGTGTGTTAACACTGAGTTTATGTGGGTGCGGGTTTGGCTGCTTGGGCTATTTAGCTTCTGCTGGATGCCTGAAGCTGGGGGGTACTCCAGCCATGGTGTATGCTGGAGTTATCCTCCTGGTCTTCATATGCCATCTGTCCAGTGAGGGCCACCCTTGTGGTCATAGATGTTAAGATTATGTTCTTGTGGTGTCTCACGCTATTGCAGCTATGGTATCCTGGGTTCCTGTGTGGTTTGTGGTGTGTGCTGTGTCCTTTTATGTTGGTGTGGACATCAGCACTTGTGCACGGGTTCCAGTCAGTGTGTCTGTGGCAGGTAGGTGTGGTACTGGTTTCACTTCCCTGCCATTTCCATATGCTGTATGTGTTCCCCTCTCCTTGCAGCTTGGCCAGTGGAGACTCCTGTTCGTCCATGTTGTGGAGGAACAGGTCGTCTTACCCTGCTCCTAGTCCAGGGATTTCCTGAGGGTTAGTAGGGCCCCGAGGTTACGGAGTATGAGCCCTCCTACTATCTGGGTTGGCTCATACGGTTAGGAGTCAGGGTCAGAATTAGGGACGCATTAGGAGGTGACCTGCTCCCTGATCCCGCCGTCCTGGCCTAGCAGCTACCCGTTATCCCTTTGATACCGCACGGTGGGGGGTTTCCCCCACTCCCCGCCGTGACAATATGTCTACTTTAAAAAAATAATAATAATTACTTTATTTTGGGAGAAGGACACATTTTATTTTTTACTTGAAACTTTGATTTTTTTGTAAAACTTTATTTTTTTTACTTTTTTTTTACACTTTGGGTCTTAAACTTTTGGGGGTCTGATCCCCTTTACAATGCATCACAATACTTCTGTATTGTGATGCATTGGCTGTAAGTGTATTACAGACTGTAATACACTTACAGCCTGTTTGCCTATGAGATCCAGGGGGCTGGATTGACGCAGGAATTGACGCAGTTGGGTCCCATTATTTTTCTATGCTGCTATGAGGGAAATTATTTTTGTTGTTTACATCTCAGGCTCATACAATAGATCCCAGCAATGTTTGACAGATTTGTAATAGGGATCCGACCGCATTTGATCAAATTTTTCATCTTCAACGGCAGTTTGATAATAGCCTCAGCTATAGTTCTTTATATCCCTGTCATTGTCAGTGCTTTTATATCTTGGCAAACTTTCAATATCTTCAAGGCAAAGACCCCATGTAAAGTAGTAGACGCACAAACATATGTTATTGTATACAGTATCAACCTACAGTGAGCTTCATAGAGTCAGTATACATTTCAAACTAAGTTATATTGTTCTCCTACTGTACATGAATATACAAGAAAGCCTTTCTTAAAACCCTTCAAGCAATAATTACAGAAATATTTCTGTCAGTTCACATTCCACATAATTGGAGCAGCATGGTCCTCTAACCAACCCTCAAACTTCCCTACAGCCTTTTGGCAAACTGTAGCATGCAGCACAAGGTGTTAGTTTCGAATTGCTGTCCCCAGGCATATTATAGTCTATTAGCAGGTAAAAGTAGATATAGATTCCCACAAGCCTTTGGGAATAAGAGAAACATGTAGAAAAGCTGAAATAACACATTCTATAACTGCAGGGTATGAAATTACCTTTTTACTGGACAAGGCAAAACTTGTAGAGCATAACTGTTTAAGCACTACCCTGGTCATCATCACCAGCCTCCATCCTTTATAATATGTAGAAGTGCAGCCCCCTCATAAAGTGGAGTGAAAAAATCCCTCTGTTGGAACCCTTTGGATATTTGTTAACTCTTGAGAAAAATACAACATGAATACCTAGTTTCCTCTACAGGAAGAATCAAGCTCCTATCTGCTGAATTGTTTAGGCTGGATCCTGTAGCTACAGTATATAGAATATCTGCATGTTCCCTTACATAAAAACTGGTAGACAGTAGTGCCTTTTGCTGTAAACATGGACCCGTTATGTCAGGTTGTTGGTCTGCAGGAACAGCCTCTGGTGCTTTGGTGGGCAAATACATACAAGGATACGGAGATCCTAGAGAACATATATTTACAGCAGCAGCAAAATGGGCCCCTCTCAAGGCTGATGTGAGCCCCCTTGGGGACAAGAATTGAATGGTGACAATCTCTTTACAGTGCTGTGGAATTTGTTGGTACTACGGTATATAAGCAACAGCAAATAAATATAAAAATGACCATGAATAGTGAATATGAATCATTTTGGACAAATTGCTTAAAATGGCATACACCTTTTAACAGAAGAAGGAGAGGATCATCTGTCCTGGACTTTTTCCAATTGGAAATTTATTTAAAAAATTAATCATAGACTAGTGTACTGAACATGTAGGTTTGTGTCACAGTTACCTTGTAGTGGTTGAGAATGTCTGTTTCTGTATAACAACCTGTCACTATTCCCCAAGAAAGAATCATTTTTAAAATTTTTAACTTTAAAAGGCATATAAATTTGACAGTGGAGCAATTTTTTTTAAACCGGCTGTTTGTTACCACCAACCCGTTTACCCATAGCCGTGTATATTGTTGTCACTTTTTACTAATGCTGACTAGGAACAAATGGGCGGCACTGTGCTCCTTAAGGGTCCAGGTGCACGGTCAGTACTTATGATAAGAAGACCAGCACTCCGTAATTCCAATGATGAAAAAGAGATTTCTTTATTCGTCACCCATATGTGACGCGCGTTTCGACACCAGTCTGTGTCTTTGTCAAATTACAGGTGATAATAGCTCAATTCCACATACACAATACACCATTTAAATACAATTCAAATAACCCACCCCCTAGTCACGTAAATAGTCACATGACCGGGAACGGACTGATCCGCCCCCAGCCACATGACCAGTGACGTGACTGTAGCATCGTATTGCTACGCAACCAGCCCAAACCAAGTTGAAACTATCTAAAGACAGAGTGCGGAAAAAGTATCACTAAGTGCGGAAAAAGTGTCACTAAGGACCGGCAAATTCAATGTCCCCAAGAAGTTGTCTATTTCCCCTTTGCGCGCTGTCTGTACATCATTCTGTTCCTCACGCCTGAGATTATATAAGTCGTGATAATAATCTCTAAAGATCTTCTATATTTTTTGAGTGTCCGTTACGAGGCATCACTCCCGCGACCTCATGCGTTTGATAAAGACCTGGTCATCTAGTTTTTTAATCAGCGCGGACATTATCTTACCACCTCTGTTCCCGTAGACATAATGTTTATGTTTGACCTTCAAGTAGGCCCTGGACGCCCTGATATTTAATAACTCCTGCAGCTCTCGTCTCGCGACTTTTAACTCTTCCAGATCTTTGAGCGCGTATGAGCGTTTATGCGATGATTCCAGGTTAGCAATACGGGATATAAGGTCCGTCAATTTTCTCGCTCTATTCTTGTTAATATAAGATCCCAGAGCGAAAAACTCCCCCCTAATTACCTCCTTATGCGCCTCCCAAATTATTGTATAAGACATATTGGGAGTTACATTGGTAGTAAAATACGCCTGTAGTTTCTGTGATATAGAATCGACCTGAGTTTGTGAGTCTAAGAGGGTGTGATTCAGCCTCCAGGTCCACTCCCTACCACATAGCTCCGGGAAGCAGATGACGAAGGAGACCGGCGCAAGGTCAGAGACCGTGATATTGTGGAGCGTGGAGAACTTAATCGTTGGCAGAAGCTTATCATGCACAAAGAGGTAATCTAACCTCTGGTATGTTATATGGGGGTTCGAGTAGAACGTGTAATCACGCCTGTCACCATGCGCCGACCTCCAAACGTCACTAAGGTGTAACTTCCTTAGGTGAGCCTGGACCGATTTGAGAGCACGGAATGATACCGCCGATTTCTGGGTAGAGGAGTCAAGCAGAGGGTTCAAGGGGAGATTGAGGTCCCCACCCACCAGCAGCATACCCGCAGCGAATGCATCAATTTTGCCCAGTACATCTTTTAGCCAACTGACCGGTCTCACATTAGGCGCGTATAAATTACAAATCGTGACAGTGAGGTGGCCTATTTCCCCTTTTAATAATAGGTACCTCCCCTCAGGATCCCACACTTCGGAATGTAGTGTAAAAGGGGTGCCTCGTTTGAAACCTATGCTGACTCCCCTAGCCGCAGAACTGCTGGAACTGGCATGGTACCAGACATTAAAGGGGGAGTTGCCGAGGTTAGGAACATGTCAATGAGAAAAGTGAGTCTCCTGAAGGAGTACTATGTCTGCGCCAATTTTCTTGAGAACTTGGAAAATTCTACTACGTTTCATAGGGTTGTTGCAACCATGTACATTAAAAGTGGATAAACATATAGTTAAAGGGGCCATCTTAGTTAGGTGTCGTGTTGCGAATTAAAGTCGCATAGCCAACCAGGTATCAAGGGTGTACACAATAAGGCAGTGAACAATGTAAAACAATAACCATAACTTAGATGTGATTCCAAATATATATGGAATTTTGAGCTGGGGGGAGTGAAATAATTGCACATGTTGATACCATGTGTATCCCAACCAGCCCAGAACCCCAACACTTAGCCTCAGTATTTATGAACAATATACTTAAATACTATCCTAGCAGGTATCATCTATTGGGCAGGTAGAGACATTAAAGAAAAGGAAGAGAGAAAATACCATACAATAGGCACATTAATATTAATTTGCATTGTGTCAGGAGTTTGCAGCTGATTCACGGGTAGGAAGGAAAAATAAGCGGGGCCAGTGGATCATCTAGCCATCGCTAACATTGGAAATGGTAAGTGCCTGTAAGATGAAAAAGAATACTGTCCAAGATAAACAGTGAAGCTGCAACTGACAAAGGGGAAAATGTCATTAACGGCAAACCCTCAATCTGGGGCTCCTTGGGACCATGCCCTCTTGTTCTTCCCGGACCTTTGGTGTTTCGGTTTCAGCCATCTCGACGCTGAGGGAAGTGGTGGTAAGTCCTCCATGTGCGGGACAGGTAGCCAGGAGGGAATCTCAACTGGCGGTTGTTGCAGCGCTTCCCAAACCGGCTGGAGATCATCAGGCATTCTAACAGTTATACGGCGGTTCCCTGCTGTGATTAGAATCCCAAACGGAAAGAGCCATCGATATGGGAACTTGGCTTACCGCAAAAGGTCTGTAAGTGGCTTCATTAATATCAGTTTTTGCAGTGTGGATGCTGCTAAGTCCTGATAAATCTGGACGCTGATTCCTTGGAGCTTTATATCTCCCTTTTTTCTTGCTGCTTGCAAGATTAATTCAGTGTCCCTATAGCTCAGGATCCCACAGATTATGTCCCTCGGGTTATCACAGGACGCCGGCTTTGGTTTCAGGGCTCTGTGTACTCTTTCAACCGTGACATGTATTGCTTGCTCTGGGCCGATTTGCATGCGGAAGAGGGAGTCCATGACTTGAAACAAGTCCTCCTTATCTTCAGCCTCAGGTAGGCCTCTTAGTCTAATATTCCTCCTCCTGTTTCTATTCTCCTGGTCTTCCATTTGGAGCAGGAGTGTATTCATTGCCCTAGTGTGGGAGAGTAGGGACTCTTTCACCGCTGAATTGAACGCGAGCACGGCATCCTGAGTTTGTTCCAGCATCTCAACGCGGTCACCGATATGGTGGACATCTGCCTTTATGGACACCAGGTCCGCAGCCAGTGGGGCTAGCGCTCTCTGCAATGCTCCCTCCAGAAATTCTCTAGTAATATCGGACCTCTCCCCGCCAGACGCTGAATTGTTATCGCCCAGAGACTCGCTTTCCCGCAGTATCTTGGACGTCTGGGTAGGAGCGGGATCGTCAGCGGCTGCGCCATGTTGCTTCGGCGCCATCTTGGAGATCCGCGCCGGCGGCTGAGAGCTCGGTTTATTAAGGTATTTTTCCATATCTTGGCTCGGGCTTGGGTCGTCTCTGTGCCCTGATGCGATCTGCGTGCAATCCTTCGGCTGGATCTTCATGCCGATATCAGGATAGTGCTGTAATAGAGGCTAAGATGGGTCCTGGTGGCGAGAGCTCTGCTAACCAGCAGCCGCCATCGAGCTTGGTCAGGCCACGCCCCCCCCCCGCTAAACTGCTTTTAGATCTTTGTTTCAGTTGTTTCTGTGATGTAGTGAAATATAATTACACGCACTTCATACGTTTCAAAGGCTTTTATCGACAATTACATGACATTTATGCAAAGAGTCAGTATTTGAAGTGTTGGCCCTTCTTTTTCAGGGCCTCTGCAATTCGACTTGGCATGCTCTCAATCAACTTCTGGGCCAATTCCTGACTGATAGCAACACATTCTTTCATAATCACTTCTTGGAGTTTGTCAGAATTAGTGGGTTTTTGTTTGTCCACCCGCCTCTTGAGGATTGACCACAAGTTCTCAATGGGATTAAGATCTGGGAAGTTTCCAGGCAATGGACCCAAAATGCCAACGTTTTGGTCCCCGAGCCACTTAGTTATCACTTTTGCCTTATGGCACGGTGCTCCATCGTGCTGGAAAATGCATTGTTCTTCACCAAACTGTTGTTGGATTGTTGGAAGAAGTTGCTGTTGGAGGGTGTTTTGGTACCATTCTTTATTCATGGCTGTGTTTTTGGGCAAAATTGTGAGTGAGCCCACTCCCTTGGATGAGAAGCAACCCCACACATGAATGGTCTCAGGATGCTTTACTGTTGGCATGACACAGGACTGATGGTAGCGCTCACCTTTTCTTCTCCAGACAAGCCTTTTTCCAGATGCCCCAAACAATCGGAAAGAGGCTTCATCAGAGAATATGACTTTGCCCCAGTCCTCAGCAGTCCATTCACCATACAGTTGTGTTCAAAATTTTTCAACCCCCAATGCTGTAAAGGGTTTTAGGGAATTTAGTGTACATTTGTAATTGTGTTCAGAATGAAATCTTACAAGGACTTTTTAAAGAACGAAATGCAACTAAAATGACATCAATTGTTTTTGTAATACAGTATTAAATGTTTTTTTTGTGATTTCTTCATTGACACAATTATTCAACCCCTTAAAGACTACCACTCTTAAGAACAGAGGTTCATTCAAGTGTTTTCGATCAGGTATTGAAAACACCTGTGGATGTCAAGGAGAAGCAATCAAGCATAATAAGCACCAATTAGGCAGATTTAAAAGGACTGTGATACTCAGCTCCTTCTAGACATTTACTGGTGTGTTTACAAACATGGTGAAGTCAAGAGAATGGTCCAGGAAGACAAGAGAAGAGGTGATTTCTCTTCACAGGAAGGGCAATGGCTATAAGAAGATTGCAAAGATGTTAAACATACCAAGAGACACCATAGGAAGCATCATTCGCAAATTCAAGGCAAAGGGCACTGTTGAAACGCTACCTGGTCATGGCAGAAAGAAGATGCTGACTTCGACTGGTGTGCGCTACCTGAAGCGCAAAGTGGAGAAAAGTCCCTGTGTGACTGCTGAGGAACTAAAAAAAGATTTGTCAGATGTGGGTACTGAAGTTTCAGCTCAGACAATAAGGCGCACACTGCGTAATGAAGGCCTCCATGCCAGAACTCCCAGGCGCACCCCCTTGCTGTCTCCAAAGAATAAGAAGAGTCGACTGCAGTATGCCAAAAGTCATGTGGACAAACCACAAAAGTGTTCTGTGGACTGATGAAACAAAATTAGAACTGTTTGGGCCCATGGATCAACGCTATGTTTGGAGGAGGAAGAACAAGGCCTATGAAGAAAAGAACACCTTGCCTACTGTGAAGCATGGCGGGGGGCCAATCATGCTTTGGGGCTGTTTTGCTTCTACAGGTACAGGGAAGCTTCAGCGTGTGCAAGGTACCATGAATTCTCTTCAGTACTAGGAGATATTGGATGAAAATGTGATGCAGTCCGTCATAAACCTGAGGCTTGGGAGACATTGGACCTTTCAACAGGACAATGATCCCAAGCATACCTCCAAGTCCACTAGAGCATGGTTGCAGATTAAAGGCTGGAACATTTTGAAGTGGCCATCACAGTCACCAGATTTAAATCCGATTGAGAACCTCTGGTGGGACTTAAAGAAAGCAGTTGCAGCAAGCCTAAGAATGTGACTGAACTGGAGGCTTTTGCCCATGAAGAATGGGCGAAGATACCCGTAGATCGCTGCAAGACACTTGTGTCAAGCTATGATTCACGTTTAAAAGCTGTTATAACTGGAAAAGGATGTTGTACTAAGTACTAAGATTGAATGTCACTTGGGGGTTGAATAAAACTGATAATGATGTGAGCACAGAAAATACATTTGTGGTTATTTCATTATAAATGTTATGTTATATTTGTCTGACTTACAAGTGCCTCTTTGATTTAATTGTAAACAAGATGACTGAAATGATCAAAATCAATGTCAAACTGGCCAAAACACTCAATTTCAGTGGGGGTTGAATAATTTTGAACACAACTGTACTTTCTGCAGAAGATCAATCTGTCCCAGATTTTTTTTTGGAGAGAAGTGGCTTCTTTGCTGGCCTTCTTGACACCAGGCCATCTTCCAAAAGTCTTCGCCTCACTGTGCATGCAGATGCGCTCACACCTGCCTGCTGCCATTACTGAGCAAGCTCTGCACTGGTGGCACTCCGATCCCGCAGCTGAATCCTCTTTAGGAGACGATCCTGTCGCTTGCTGGACTTTCTTGGACGCCCTGAAGCCTTCTTAACAAGAATTGAACCTCTTTCCTTGAAGTTCTTGATGATCCTATAAATTGTTGATTGAGGTGCAATCTTAGTAGCCACAATATCCTTGCCTGTGAAGCCATTTTTATGCAATGCAATGATGGCTGCACGCTTTTCTTTGCAGGTCACCATGGTTAACAATGGAAAAACAATGATTTCAAGCATCACCCTCCTTTTAACATGTCAAGTCTGCCATTGTAACCCAATCAGCCTGACATAATGATCTCCAGCCTTGTGCTCGTCAACATTCTCACCTGAGTTAACAAGACGATTACTGAAATGATCTCAGCAGGTCCTTTAATGACAGCAATGAAATGCAGTGGAAAGTTTTTTTGGGGATTAAGTTAATTTTCATGGCAAAGAAGGACTATGCAATTCATCTAAACACTCTTCATAACATTCTGGAGTATATGCAAATTGCTATTATAAAAACTTAAGCAGCAACTTTTCCAATTTCCAATATTTATGTAATTCTCAAAACTTTTGGCCACTGTAGAGTCACCAATGCGGCAGCAGGCCCTCGCCCCTAAAGTTTTAGATGGTCAGACCAGCAGGCCCTTGCTCCAAATGTTTTTGAGGGTCACCAGCAGGCCATCAATCATATTTTTTCAAGGGTGTGTATGATGCCCTCCTTTGTGTGAAACAAAGGGTGTTTTAGAGTGTCGGTTCCTTGTAATTTTTGGCAGCCCTTTCACTTAGTGCATAGGCTTTATGAGTGTAGGAGTCACACTACCCTAACTATTGTACCACAATGTGAATGAGGCCCTCCTTTATGTGATATACAGGCTGTTTCGGATTGCCTCTTGCTTTTTTTTTTTGCAGCGCTTGCACTTTATATACAATTGAATATACAGTAAAGAATGTTTCCTAACAATTTTTCCTGTAAAATAGATTTTTTGGGGGATTTTGTGCGTATTTTTGTCAGTTTGTAAAAGTGTCGTACAACTCGGACAACATGGTTCCCAGCAGCGACCTGGGAGTCCAAGATGCATCCAGACATCGTTCCCATGCTGTTCCCGATCCATTTCGGTGGTGTTTCTGTCACTTTCTGACTTTTACCAATGGACCAGGCACCCTCCCCTCTTCAGAGCAGGGGGTGCCTGGTTGTCTCCCCATTGACTTCCATTATACTCGGGTTCTCGGTCGAGCACACGAATATAGGAATGTGTTCAGGCCGAACACCCGAATACTTTGGTGCTCGATCATCACTACTAGGCACACATATTGATATATCACCACATATTTACCTGTATATGCACCTTTGAGCATACATTATACTTGGTTAGACAGCCATTTCACATTGTGCTTTACATGTATGCTAACCTGTTATGCAATTTACACTAGATTACCAGTTTTTTATGACTTATATGTGTGTGTATTTTTATGTATTTTGTAGGCCGTGACCAAGGTACCAGGATGGACTGAAACTCTGGTGTCAGCCTGAATGTTATTTATGAAGCACTGATATAATCAATGGACACTTAGCAGTATAGACTTTATGTATGCCGCAATGTCATTTTACATATTTAGATTTAGTGGCCATTTTATTAGTGTTTTGTATTGTCTGAAAAAGATCATAAAACTTTCTATTTGTAACATAAAGGAATAAGTGAAAAAATACAAAAAGTTCAAGATGCCAATATATTACAAAAAACGTCAATGTATCCCCTCTGGCAATTTTTCTGAAACAAATTAGACAAGAAAAGTTGAAATGTGTTTATCCTAAGGCAAAATAGCAAGAATGTAAATGATCTTCTTTGAAACCATTTACTGGCCAATAAGAAATAGATGTAAGATGTGGCTTCAGTCCAAGGGGCGTGAAGCCTGTCAGAAAATGACTCCATGCCTGCCTTATAAATATGGCTTATGTACCAAGGATTCTTGCACTCCTGACTCCAAAGAACAGTTGTGTAGGAACCTTCTTCATACTCATCTCTAAAAACCACTCATTGTCACCATGAGCTACAGTTTCAGTCAAGTTGGATCCTCCAGAATGAGCAGTGGTGTGTCCTCCAGGCTTTCTGATGGGATCTACAGAGCAGCCAGTGTCCATGGTGGTGGATATGGAGGATCAAGTATCTCCTTTTCCAGTGCATCTGCTGCCTCAGCACGTGGCTTGGGCTCTGGATTTGGAGGTGGAGCAGGCTATGGCTCAGGATCATCCTTCAGTGCCAGCTTCAGCGCTGGTGGAGCTGGAGCTGGGGACAGATTACTTTCTGGAAATGAGAAGTATACCATGCAGAACTTAAACGACCGTCTTGCCAACTACCTTGATAAAGTACGATCTTTGGAGGCAGCGAATAATGATCTAGAGGCCAAGATCCGTGATTGGTATTCAAAGCAGGGGTCTGTGACAGTTCAGGAGCAGAACTTTGCTGGCTTCTACAACACAATTGATGAGCTCCGTGATAAGGTATGGATTACATTCTTGTAATCTACCTATTGTCATTATCTCTAACTGACCTTTCTGATCTTACATTCAGAAGCATTATTGACTTGAATTTATTTAAGCTACAGTATTTTATGTGTTTTTTTTGTCCTTAGATTTTTGTGGCAACAATCAACAACTCAAAAGTGATTTTGGAGATCGATAATGCCAGACTGGCTGCTGATGACTTCAAACTTAAGTGAGAGTGTGAATATCTATCGATGATCTCTCTCTTTTTGTTTGCTTACGGTCAGGTTATTTCTTCCTTGGCCCTCTCATTCCAACTTTAAAGATCTAAGCATCCTATGACAATTGTGGTTTTAATAGATACTATCATTGATCTTACTATAAGTTACCCTTGCATAAAATTACTTTTGATTGCTCTAACAACATCTGTGCCATCTTTAGTGGCCTTCAATAAAATGTGTCAGCTATTGACACTTTTTGTAAATCAGGGGTCAGCAACCTTCTGGACTCTTGCTGCTGTGAAACTACAACTCCCAGCATGCACACTTGCTCGGTTGTTTTTGTAACTCCCAAAGAAGTGAAAGGGGGATTCTGGGAGTTATAGTTTCAGAACAGCTGGAGTCCTGGAAGTTGTTGATCCCTGTTGTAGATAATCATGTAATAATAACATTACCTGCATGATTTAATGATTTACCCTCCTGTTATTTAGGTATGAGAATGAACTTTCCCTGCGCCAGAGTGTTGAAAATGATATCTATGGACTTAGGCGTCTCTTGGATGAGCTGACAATGACAAGAGCAGATCTGGAGCTCCAGATTGAAGGTCTCAAGGAGGAACTGATTTACCTGAAAAAGAACCATGAGGAGGTAATTGAGAAAAATAATAATTCTGGCATTGGATCACTAATATTTTTTTCTCTATCTATTAATAGACAAGGTTACTGTCAAAATAATAGGCTTTTCCTAACAAGTTGACCTTGAAGGTCCTATTACATCTGCAGATGTAGCAGGTGATTTTTTGGAGGGAAGCATTCCTTCCCGGAAATTGCCTGCTCACTAGAGGAGGAGACCGCTGCTATTACATGCAGCAATCTCCTCCTCAGTACAGGGACGAGCAATCGCTAATGCCATCTCTTGTCGCCATACTGAATCATTGTTTGCCTGCAGCAGAGTACTGATTACACAGCACGATCTGCTGCCAGCAAATGATTGTTTTTTAACTCGTTACTTATTCATTGGGTAATTGGCGGCAGTATTACACTGCCAGATCATCACTAACGAGTGTTCATACAAACAATGGGATTCATTGGCTTTTATTGGTGTCTAAGAATACCAACACCAAACATAAAGTATACATTTCCATTGTGTATGGTCCAGGACCATCTTTTCAATTTGGGGGGCTACCATATTTTTTACATGCCCAATTGGCACCATTGTATTCATCCTTCTACTGGTTGATTAGATCACTTGAGAAATATATGTAGATTGTAAGATTGATATAGGAAGGTGTAGGAACCTGCATGAAACATTCCATTAACCAGTGTCCAACATTAGTTCATGAAATTTCGGCTGACATGTTTCCTTTCTCAATTTGCAGGAAGTTAGCGAGACGAGACAGCAAACTGCTGGCACTGTCAATGTGGAACTGGATGCTGCTCCTGGAGTTGATCTGCTCAAGACTCTCAATGACCTCAGGGAACAATATGAGCAAGTTGCCGAGAAAAACAGAAGAGAAGCTGAAGCTTGGTTCCTTGGTCAGGTAACTCATCACACCATTTTTGAATCATCCATCCCATGTGGACTCATACTGTACATAAGATGATCTTTGCTGCAAAATATATCTCCCTCTGATCATAGAGCCAGACCCCAAAAGGCTGAGCTTGATGAACATGTCATTTTCCAATATGACCATTACAATATTGAAATGCTCATCTGAATATTTGCAGAACTGTTCTATGGTGGCCATTAGTTATGTTGCTGATATTTAGAAATCACATTCTAGGTTAAAAGCTTGCAGAATGAGGTCGTTACCAGCACACAGCAATTACAAACCAACAAATCTGAGAGCACAGAACTAAGGCGCAGTCTACAAGGACTTGAAATTGAACTTCAGTCATTGCTCAGCGCTGTAAGTATCTGGAAGACTGTTATTTACAATGTGTGAAAAGTATCTGTCAGTCCTATATATTTAGTTTAGGACATACTTATGTTCCATGAAATATAAATTCTATCAATATACCACAAAAAAGAGTCGATTAAATTCCCATGAATTTAAAATTTTATATTTATTCAAAAAACACAAATAAAAAAACCAAAACATATTCATACCAAATCCATAATAATGGTCAACATATAGTGGAGACATCCAATTAACAGAGCCACCTAACCTGAATTGATACACGTAATTGTATATGGCCAATGGAAAAATACTTAGTGAGAAGTGTGGTCTAGATTACATGCAGTACACTGAATAAAATGCATAAGATAAATCCATTCTCTCTAAAAAAAATATATGAATGAACTTGGACCTAAATACTTTCTCAAATGCCAAGTGCCAGGACCATAAAGTAATGAAGTTACTGAAATGACTGATGTAGTAAAAAAGGAGTAATCATACGATTATAAATTCTATAACATCTTTCCCTAGAGCTTTAGATTGTGATGTTCCCTACGAATTCCTACTGGAATTAGACACACCCCTTTGTGAAACTGTCCAATTGTGGTGACAGTGTCTGACTATGAAGGGGAACCCCATATTAAAATGGAAAATAGTAATACCCAGTTGGTAATTTATTAGTACATTTTTAGAAGGAACCAGGGGCGTTATGGGAACTTAAAGTGGCCCTGGAAAAAATACTAAAAGTGGCCCTGTTTGTAGTTGGGTCCAAATTGATGGAAGGCAGGGTCAGTAATACCATATTGTGGCACATTATACCACCACAACAGAGCCAAATACCACAGTCCATCACAAAATACTGCCCCAAAACTTCCACTGGCTGGCCATGAGGAGAGCCCAGGCGGCTCCTAGGCATCGGCCCACCGGGAAGTTTCCCTGTAAGGTCTATGGCCAATCCGCCCCTGGGAGGAACAGTAAAAGGGATTACATGGAATTATTATTTTCTGGGGATACATGCATTTACAGACACAGACAAATCCAGAAATACTAGATAGGTTTCCTTTAATATGTTAAAAAGCAGAATCAGCCTTTTTTTCCCCCCAAAAACACATCTACTTTTGCCCATGTTTGTGTATGATATGGCAGCTCTTTTCTATCAAAGTGGCTTGACTAAAATACCAGACATAGCCTATGGACAAGTGTGAAAAAAAATATAGAATATTTTTCTACAAATCCAGACAAAACCTTTAAAAATGAACTACAATCTAACCCTAAATTTATTTCTGACAACAGAAAGCCGGTCTGGAATCTTCAATAGCAGAGACAGAAGGTCGTTATGCTGCACAACTGTACCAGATACAGTCTCATATCAGCAGCATTGAAGGACAGCTTGGTGATCTCCGCTCAGATCTTGAACGCCAAAACCAAGAGTACAAAACCCTGCTAGACATCAAGAGCAGACTGGAGCAGGAAATTGCTACATACCATCAGCTCCTAGAGGGAGAGGGTGGAAAGTAAGACTTGTTTCTCCTTAGTGTCCATTATCTACACCTGTTAATTTATAGGCTCGGTTATAGTGAAAAAGGATCTGTTTTGGCCCTTGTCTGTGTTGGTGTCCATGTCCTACCTGTTCTCACTGTTGCTAGTACTACAAGTGAATCTCCGATCCTGAAGGCCATTCATTGATTTGTTCTGGGGATCACATAAGTAGTTTGGATGTGTCGCTTGATTTCTGCCACTCACATGCCACTTAAAGAGCCAAAGGTGATTATAGTTCTGTATAAGAAGCAGGTTGCTTGTGAAGCAGTAGTGGTCAAATACTGACCACTATTGCCAGACATTTTCAGACTTCAGGCTCAGATGGCATTCTCTACTAGGAAACTCAGTATACTTTGACTGTATGTAATAAAGATGAGCGAATCGATTCTAAACAAACCAAATTAGTTACAAACTAGCTAAAAACTTTGGTTTTCAATTAATCCAATTTTTTGGGATTCCTCCCCAAAGAATCGCACCATCTGTTTACCCATAGCAATATATGTCACAGTCACTTTGCATTACTAAGAGCTTGAAAGGTCTAGAAGACCCCCAGAATGTCATAAATGACCTTTCAGGGCAATTGGGGCACTTTTGATTCAGACCGAATTCGGACACAATCATATCTAATGGCCAATTCGACTGCATCATACCTGAAATCAATTTTGGGAAATTTGCTAATCTCTAGTAATAAGCTTTAAAGGGTCACTAACTTTACAAAAACTTTGGACATGTCATAGAAACATATGAAAAGTTTATATCAGTGGAGGTCTGAGTACTGATGCCCCCACTGATCTCTAGAATTAGTGGGGAGAAGCACCTCTCCTTGCAGCAGAGGACGGAATAAAGATGGACACATAAAATTCTATGGAGCCTGTCTTATACAGCGAGGAGAGAGAGAGCACATTATGTGCATGCTTCTCTCCCCTCATTCTAAAGATAGGTGGGGGTCTCCATGCTTAGACTCCTACTGATGTAAACTTTTAATATGTCTGCATGACATATCAAAGTTTTTTGAAAAGTGAGTGACCATTTAAGACCACACAAAAGAACCCTAACTCTAGGGTAGGGAAGTGCTCTTGATAGTGTCCTTTATTTGTGCAGATACTGTGCCTAAGTGTCTCTGCTTAGCTATCCAGGCCAATTAGGAAAAATATCCATGCCAATTAGGGACAATATCTACGTCGGTTTTGGACAATATCTATGAAGCCTCCCTACCTTAGGGTTAGAGTTTTTTGTATGGAGATACAGGGAGGAATTTATCACTAGTTCACTCCAGAATTCTAGCTTCAAATACTCGCAGATTAGGGGCTTTACATCTTTTTGAGGTCACTTGCCCAAAAATGTTGTGACTTTTTACATTTTTACTCCACTCACTCAAGTTTTGAAAAGTGTGTGGTAAAGTGAGACTTTGTTAATTAGTTTTACTCCAGAAAAAGTTGTGTACACACTCCAGTACCAGGGTGGCATAGAAAAACTGGAGTAGTATTTCTAGACAAAAGTGTTAGGTTTGAAGATGCGCCAAATTTAACAAACACTATGTGACGCTTGATAAATTTGCTGCAAAGTATTGCAGGGCAGACTTCGAATATTACCCTAATGATAAATTCCCCCATTAATTTTTATTACGTACAATTACAGTTCTTTGGGTCTGAAATCTTTCTTTCTTTCTTTTTTTCCTTTATTTTCTTTCCTTTCTTTTCTTTCTTTCTTTCCTCCAAGAGTACTAGAAATATATATATATACAGTACAGACCAAAAGTTTGGACACACCTTCTCATTCAAAGAGTTTTCTTTATTTTCATGACTATGAAGGCATCAAAACTATGAATTAACACATGTGGAATTATATACATAACAAATAAGTGTGAAACAACAGAAAATATGTCATATTCTGGGTTCTTCAAAGTAGCCACCTTTTGCTTTGATTACTGCTTTGCACACTCTTGGCATTCTCTTGATGAGCTTCAAGAGGTAGTCCCCTGAAATGGTCTTCCAACAGTCTTGAAGGAGTTCCCAGAGATGCTTAGCACTTGTTGGCCCTTTTGCCTTCACTCTGTGGTCCAGCTCACCCCAAACCATCTCGATTGGGTTCAGGTCCGGTGACTGTGGAGGCCAGGTCATCTGGCGCAGCACCCTATCACTCTCCTTCATGGTCAAATAGCCCTTACTTTCAAAGTTTTCCCAATTTTTCGGCTGACTGACTGACCTTCATTTCTTAAAGTAATGATGGCCACTCGTTTTTCTTTACTTAGCTGCTATTTTTTTGCCATAATACAAATTCTAACAGTCTATTCAGTAAGACTATCAGCTGTGTATCCACCTGACTTCTCCTCAATGCAACTGATGGTCCCAACCCCATTTATAAGGCAAGAAATCCCACTTATTAAACCTGACAGGGCACACCTGTGAAGTTAAAACCATTTCAGGGGACTACCTCTTGAAGCTCATCAAGAGAATGCCAAGAGTGTGCAAAGCAGTAATCAAAGCAAAAGGTGGCTACATTGAAGAACCTAGAATATGACATATTTTCAGTTGTTTCACACTTGTTTGTTATGTATATAATTCCACATGTGTTAATTCATAGTTTTGATGCCTTCAGTGTGAATCTACAATTTTCATAGTCATGAAAATAAAGAAAACTCTTTGAATGAGAAGGTGTGTCCAAACTTTTGGTCTGTACTGTATATATATATATATATATATATATATTTATATATATATATTCATAAAATTTAATTTATATGACATTATCCAACAATGCCTCAGTGTATAACCTGTCCAAAATTTTTCTTTTTTAGTATTGCCGGTGGAGAGTTCAAATCAGGTAAGAACTCTAATACAATAATATATAATGCATGTGACTCTACTTTCAGGTCTTTACAGAAAGTGTAATGGCGACCACTACAGATATCCAGGGGACACACATTGACATTACAATACAAAGCACTCATGAAACTGTTGATTAACAGCTTCACTTTCTTCTACAGGATCCAGCACGACCACCACCAAAGTGAAAGCAATTATAAAGGAGGAAGTTGGCGGGACGGTAATTTCCTCCAGCACATTGAGATATTAAGACCATGTTGTCAAGCCAAAATGTATGCATTGGTTCATGATCATAAAATAAAATCTATGTTCAACTTCATTGCACAATGTAATTTCTACAAAAGATCTTTCTAAACGTAAACTAAGGCCTAAGTGTTCTTTCTCTTGCTTTTGTTGTAAACTTTCTGTGGTTCTTTTCAAACCTACAGGTAGAGGGTTTAAAAAATTATTTGATACTCAAAAAGGCTAACCTTTTTTCAAATATTATAATGACAGACTGATATTCCTTTGGTCAATCTAGGGCACATGTATCAAACCCAAGGCCCGCAGGCGAAATACAGCCTGCCACATGATTTTATATGGCCCTCACGAGATCTGCGCGCAGAAGGACCAGCTCTCCATTTTCACTGGAAGCTGACGCTTTGTGCTTGCACCCACACTAAACATAGTACACATCTTTCATAGCGCCTGCCCCTCTAGTACAGAGCTCTGCTAGATACCGGCTTAGTACACATGGTACGGTGCCTGCGCCTACTATTTTTCCTCAGGCGCTCTAATAATATATAGTACTATCACTGTACTTTATATACACAGGGGGTCATTTATTAGGACCAGCGTTTTAGATGCCGGTCCTAATAAGGCCCTGCGCTGGCGGTGGATCAGCCGAAGTTATCTAGAAGCCTCTACATAACTTTGGCGGATACACCGCCGCTTCTAAATCTACGCCAGATCCTTTGCTGGCATAGAGTTAGACAATTTTCTACGCTTAAAACAGACATAGAAAATGATGAATGAGATGGGCCTGTCAGTCCTCTTTCTCCGCCCACACTACGCCCACTTTTGTAGACCTAAAGCGAGTGGGGAAAAGTCGCAGATTGCGGCACAAAGAATATTTGCGCTGCAATCTGCACCACAAATGTGCCTAACATAAACGGATTTCTGTTAGTAAATAACCCCCATAGTGCCTTAACTATTTTCACCCTGGGCAGGTACAGGCTGGCTGTCCCCACTCCACACTCACTGCAGACTGCACGCTAGACGCCATTATCTTTCAGCACATTCCACTCTATACTCCTTGTGGTAAGTTCTCTTCATCATGTCTTGCTCACCGTTGTACTCCATTTCTCACTCTATGAATTCTGCAGCAGTGATGGCCAGTTTGCATTGTTCGCCCGCGAACATATGCAGGCTGCCATATTTTTTCACAAGTCCGGCGAGGCACAGGTAAGCCCTTACCTGTGACTGTGCCGCGAGCCGGTCTGAAAACAAATGCGGTCACCGGGAGCAGGCAGTTCCGAGAACAGCCCTATGAAGGCCCCCGGTGGCTGTTCTTGGAACTGCCTGCTCCCGCTGACCGCACTTGTTTTCAGACCGGCTCGCGCACAGGCACAGGTAAGGGCTTACCTGTGCCTCGCCGGATTTGTGAAAAAAGATGGTAGCCCGTATATGTTTCCGGGCGAACAATGCGAACTGGCCATCACTGTTCTGCAGGTGTGTGATATGGAGTCTCAGGTTGTTCATCAAGTAGTTGCATTTAGGGTTTGGCTAAATGGTGACCTTGGTCAAGTGGCAACTGTCAAACCCAAGTATGACAGTACTGCAGTGTAGCGGTGCTCCAAAATAAATGAATGGGGTTGCAGTGCAACTTACAGGTTTGCCATAACTACAAACCCAGAAATGCACAAATTAGACCAGGTTTAATTTCATGGTATTCTGACGTCGCAGACATGGCAAATGTGCGAGTTGCCCATTGATTAGGGATGAGCGAACCTGTAAGTTTAGGGATGAGCGAACCTGTAAGATTAGGGATGAGCGAACCCGAACTGTAAAGTTCGGGTTCGTACCGAACGTAAGGATTTTTGGACCCCGGACCCGAACCCAAACTTTTCAGTAAAAGTTTGGGTTTGGGTTTGGTGTTCGGCGAGTTAATGGCGCTTTTTGAAAGGCTGCAGAGCAGCCAATCAACAAGTGTTTAACTTGTGTGACCTTAGAAACCATCACAGCCATGCCTACTAATGGCATGGCTGTGATTGGCCAGGGCAGCATGTGACCTAGCCTCTATATAAGCTGGAGTCACGTATCGCTGCACGTCACTCTGCTCTGATTAGTGTAGGGATAGGATGCTGCTGCTGTGAGGGAGAGAATAGGAAAGAATCTTTAATCTGAAGTGCTTGTTAACTCAGCGATCCTCCTAGATTTTGTTTTGTGGGTGCAGTGCACAATCTTTTTACCCTGCTCTGAGCCCAGTGACCCAGAAAAATAGCTTTTATCCGTCTGTTAGTTAGGTGGGCAGTGGCGGCCATTTTATGCAAGTTCTGTGCACCAGCACAGCATATGTGCATTTGTGACAGTCGAACAGAAGCTTGAAATACTGCAATTATATTCTGGGTTTTGAAAAAAAACACCCATTTTTTGCAAGACCCTACATCTGTGGCCTTTGCAGCATTTGTCTGTGTGCAATTTAAGCTTGAAATACTGCAATAATTTTCTGGGTTTTAAAAAACACCCATTTTTGGGCAATACCCTCCATCTGGGGCCTATGCCGCATTAGTCAGTGTGCAATTTAAGCTAGAAATACAGCAATAATTTGCTGGGTTTTAAAAAATACCCTTTTTGGGCAAAATACTAAATTTTACAGCCCTTGCTGCATCTGTCAGTGTGAAATTCAAGCGTTATATACTGCTGTCATATTCTGTTATGAAAAAAAAAACACCCATTTAGGGCAAAATCCTAATTTTGTGGCGTTTGCTGCATCTGTCATTGTTAAATACAAGCTTGAAATAGTTCAATAATTTTCTGGGTTTTAAAAAACAACCATTTTTGCCAATACCCTCCATCTTGGGCTTATGCCACATTAGTCAGTGTGCAATTTAAGCTTGAAATACAGCAATAATTTTCAGGGTTTTAAAAAACACCCTTTTTGGGCAAAATACTACATTTTATAGCCCTTTCTGCATCTGTCAGTGTGAAATTCAAGCGTTATATACTGCTGTCATATTCTGTTATTAAAAAACACCCATTTTGGGCAAAGTACTTAATATTGCAGTCTTTGCTGCATGTGTCATTGTGAGATACACGCGTTAGATACTGGTGTTCTATTCTGTTATTTAAAAAACACCCATTTTGGGCAGAAAACAAAATTTGCGGCCTTGTCTGCATCTGTCAGTGTGAGATACAAGCTTGAAATACAGCAATAATATTCTGGGTTTAAAAAAACACCCATTTTGGGCAAAGTACTTAATATTGCAGCCTTTGTTGCATCTGTCAGTATTAGATACATGCGTTAGATATTGCTGTTCCATTCTGTTATTTAAAAAACCACCCATTTTGGGCAAAAAGCTTAATTTTGCAGCCTTTGCTGCATCTGTCAGTGTGAGACACACACGTTAGATACTGCTGTTCTATTCTGTTATTAAAAAAACACCCATTTTGGGCCAAATACTAAATTTACGGCTTTGTTTGCATCTGTCAGTGTGAGATACACGCATTAGATACTGCTGTTCTATTCTGTTATTAAAAAAACTGCTATTTCGGGCAAAAAACTTGGCAGCCTTTGCTGCAACTCTCAGTGTGAGATACACGCATTAGATACTGCTGTTCTATTCTGTTATTAAAAAAACTGCTATTTTGGGCAAAAAACTTGGCAGCCTTTGCTGCAACTGTCAGTGTGAGATACATTCGTTAGATACTGCTGTTCTATTCTGTTATTAAAAAAACACACTCATTTTGGGCAAGATCCTAAATTTGAGAAATATGAGGAGAGTGTCAAATAAGGGACGAGGCCCAGGTCGTGCTGCTGGTGGAGCTCCTGTTACAGGGAGAGGACATGGTCGATCTGTGCCAGCTACACGCACAAGTGAAACACCTTCCTCAGGTGCGAATAGGCGACAGAACCTTCAGCTGTATTTGGTCGGGCCTAATGTGGCTCTACGAATGGTGAGGCCAGAACAAGTACAGGCGATAGTAGATTGGGTTGCTGACAGTGCCTCCAGTTCCTTTACATTGTCTCTGACCTAGTCTCCTGCTGAAAGATCAGAGTTGGCACCTGCAGCCGATGTCCATCAGTCTTTCACCTCACCCTCTTGCAAATCAGCCAATCAGTCTGAGCCCCAAGTCATGCAGCAGTCTCTTCTGCTTTTTGATGACTCTGCTAGCAGAGTTTCCCAGTGCCATCCACCTAGCCCTGCCCCAGAAGTGGAAGAGATTGAGTGCACCGATGCTCAACCACTTATCTTTAAAGATGAGTACATGGGAGGACCACCGCAGCACATCTCGGATGATGACGAAACACAGGTGCAAACTGCTGTGGCTTTCTGCAGTGTGCAGACTGACAAGGAGGGCAGGGGTGAAGACTGGGTGGAAGATGATGTGGAGGACGATGAGGTCCTTGACCTCACATGGAATCAAGGTCATGCGAGTGACCTGTGTAGTTCAGAGGAAGAGGCGGTGGTCGCACAGAGCCACCAGCACATCAGAAGAGGGAGCAGGGTGCAAAAGCGGAGCGGCCATCCCCTAGACAGTACGCCTGCTACTTCCCACCGCAGCAAGGGACCAAGCACACCAAATCCAGTTCCAAGGAGTTCCCTGGCGTGGCAGTTCTTCAGAAAATGTGCTGACGACAAGACACGAGAGCCTGAAGCGAGGCATAAACTTTCTCAACCTGAGCACAACCTGCATGACCAGGCATCTAAGTGCAAAGCACAAGCTGCAGGGCAGTAGAAACCTCAAAAACCAAGAAAGGTCTCTGGCTCCTCCTGCTTCCTCTTCTGCTTCAGTCTCGGCCTCTTCATCCACCTCTGGAGTGACAGTGCCACTTGCCACCCCGCAAACAGAGGATCTGCCAGCAATACCACCACCTAGGTCACCAAGCATCTCCACAATGTCCCACGGAAGAGTTCAGCTCTCCATCTCCCAAACACTGGAGAGGGAGAGGAAGTACCCCCATACCCACCCGCGATCCCTGGCCCTGAATGCCAGCATTTCTAAATTACTGGCCTTTGAAATGCTGTCATTTCGTCTGGTGGAGACGGAGCGTTTTAAAAGCCTTATGGCGGTGGCTTTCCCACAGCACGTCGTGCCCAGCCGCCACTACTTTTCTAGGCGTGCAATCCCTTCCCTGCACAACCAAGTGGGGGACAAAATCAGGTGTGCACTGCGCAACGCCATCTGTGGCAAGGTCAACCTAACTACGGCTACGTGGACCAGTAAGCACGGTCAGGGACGTTATATCTCCATAACAGCACACTGGGTAAATGCAGTGGCGGCTGGGCCTGAGGTGGATAGCAGTTTGGCGCATGTCCTTCCACTACCAAGGATTGCAGGGCACTTCAGTTTGCCTTCTGTTGCTTCCTCCTCCTACTCCGCTTCCTCATCCTCTACCTCCTCCTCCGGTCAGCGTAACACCTTCACCACCAACTTAAGCACAGCCAGGGGTAAGCGACAGCAGGCAGTTTTAAAACTTATCTGTTTGGGGGACAAACCCCACACCGCGCAGGAGCTGTGAACGGGCCTTGAACAACAGACGGATGAGTGGTTGGTGCCAGTGAGCCTCAAGCCCAGCCTGGTGGTGTGCGATAATGGGCGAAATTTTTTAGCAACTCTGGGACTAGCCGGTTTGACGCACATCCCTTGCCTGGCGCATGTGCTGAATTTGGTGGTGCAGAGGTTCCTTTAAAATAACCCTGATATGTCAGAGCTGCTGCATAAAGTGCGGGCAATCTGTGCGCACTTTCGGCTTTCTCACCCTGCTGCTGCTCGCCTGTCAGCGCTGCAGCGTAATTTCGGCCTTCCCGCTCACTGCCTCATATGCGACGTGCCCACAAGGTGAAACCCCACCTTGCACATGCTGGCCAGACTGTGCGAGCAGCAGTAGGCGATAGTAGAGTTTCAGCTGCTGCACGCACAGGTGAGTCTCTCTGCAGAACAGCACCACTTCACCACCAATGACTGGGCCTCCATGCGAGACCTGTGTTACTTGTTGCGCTGTTTTGAATACTCCACCAACATGGCTAGTGCCGATAACGCCATTCTCAGCGTTACTATCCCACTTCTATGCCTCCTTGAAAAAACGCTGCTTGCGATGATGGAAGAGGATGTGGCACAGGAGGAGGAGGAGGAGGAAGAGGGATCATTTCATAGGGTTTCTGGCCAGTCATTCCCAAGTGACTCCGAGGGTGGGTTCCTGCACCCACAAACACCAGGTACACAATTATCCAGCCAGGGCACAGTTCTTAAGAATAACAAGGTGGAGGATGAGAAGAAGGAGATGGAGGAGGAGGAACCGTGTTCACAGCAGGATGGCACCAAAACCAGCTCATGGCCATCACTTGTGCGTGGCTGGGGGGATACAGAGGACACAGATGATACACCTCCCACAGAAGACAGCTTTTCTTTGCCTCTGGGCAGCCTGGCACACAAGAGCGATTACATGCTGCAGTGTCTCCGCAACGACTGCTGAGTTGCCTACATTCTAACTTGTGCTGATTACTGGGTGGCCACGCTGCTGGATCCCTGTTACAAGGACAACGTACCATCCTTAATTCCATCACTGGAGCGTGATCGTAAGATGCTCGAGTACAAGCGTAGCGCATTCCCACCTGACAGTGGGGGCACAGTGGCAGCACAAGGCGAAGGCAGAGGAGGAGGAAAAGGTCGCCAACGCAGCTGGGGCACCACCAGCACCTCAGAAGGCAGGGTTAGCATGGCCGAAATGTGGAAAAGCTTTGTCAGCACGCCACAACAACCAGCACCACCAGCTGATATGGAAAGTCTTAGCAGGAGGCAGCATTTCAGCAACATGGTGGAGCAGTATGTGTGCACATGGCTACACGTACTGAATGACGGGTCTGCCCCCTTCAACTTCTGGGTCTCCAAATTGGGCACATGGCCTGTGCTTGCCCTTTACGCCTTGGAGGTGCTGACCTGCCCTGCAGCCAGTGTATTGTCTGAACGTGTGTTTAGCACGGCAGGGGGCGTCATTACAGACAAGTGCAGCCGCCTGTCCACAGCCATTGTGGACAAGCTCACGTTCATTAAAATGAACCAGGCATGGATCCCACAGGACTTGTCCGTACCTTGTGCAGAGTAGACATGTATACCGGCCTTAACCAGACATTGTTATACTACAGCGCAATTGCTCATTGTTGTATTTTGGATATTTCACACTCTTTTGGAGTGTACCCTAATAAAAAATAAAATATGTAAAATTAAAGCCAAAAAACAGTGTTGGCTACCTCGTCCTCCTCCACCGCCGCTTCAACCTACACCGCCTCCTCAAACTCCTACTCCATATGGACCTCCACCTCATAAATCAAGTTTATGTTTTTTTTATTTGTACGTATTTTATTTTATGTCATTTCACTAATTTGTCTGTTACATTTTCTGGTGAAATTCACCAATTTTGGGGTGTGATATACCACTGCTATACCTAGTAGACAGGTAAAAAAATTTCATTAATTTGTCTATTACATATTGTGGTGAAATTCACCAATTTTTGGGTGTGATATACCCCTGCTCTACCTAGTAGACAGGTAACATTTCACTAATTTGTCTGTTACATATTCGGGTGAAATACACCAATTTTTGGGTGTGATATACCCCGGCTGTACCTAGTTGACAGGTAAAAACATTTCACTAATTTGTCTTACATTTTCGGGTGAAATTCTCCCATTTTTGAATGTGATATACCACTACTATACGTAATACACAGGTAAAAAAAAAATCACTAATTTGTCTGTTGTATATTCGGGTGAAATTTACCAATTTTTGGGTGTTGTATACCCTGTTATACCCTAGTAGACAGGAAAATACATTTCGCTAATTTGTCTGTTACATTTTCTGGTGAACAAGTAAAGAGAGGTTGTCAGCCTTTCTTGTGAAGCTCCAAAAGCACTTTATTTGATATCCAATAGTAAAAACATCCAGGTACAGGTTACATCAATCTACGCGTTTCGGACTGAGAACAATTTTAGCCCTTACTCATGACTGCTAAAACTACACTTAATCTTCACCTTTATAGGAGGAGAAAACCACACCTGAACCAATCAAGCGGTCATGTAATGCTCCCTCCTGCAAAGATGCATAACGACATAGCAAGCATAAAATATCATCACAAATTACACTTGAAGAAGCGGGAATTCATTTTTTTGTATCGTAAAATCAGGTCTAAACTTTTGTTTAACCCTTGGGGTTGGCGACTTTCTAACCGGAAAATCCAATAGGATTCTCTATTCAGAAGTTTCCTTTTTCGGTCACCTCCCCTCACTGGTTTATTGACCCTTTCAATACCTTGCACATGCATGTCTGAAGTGTCACCACCATGAACTATGATGATCTTAGAAAGGAGATTAAAACTACACAAGACTCACTTCTAAATTATGTCAACAGCCTTATTTTACCTTAAGGACCAGGCCATTTTTTGCAAATCTGACCAGTGTCACTTTAAGTGGTGATAAAACACTTTGACTTATCCAGGCCATTCTGAGATAGTTTTTTCGTCACATATTGTACTTCATGACACTGGTAAAATGGAGTAAATAAAAAATCATTTTTATTTATAAAAAAATACAAATTTGCCCAAAATTTGGAGAAATTAGGCAAATTTCCAAGTTTCAATTTTTCTACTTCTATAATACATAATAATACCTACAAAAATAGTTATTAATTTACATTCCCCATATGTCTACTTCATGTTAGGATAATTTTGGGATTGCATTTTATTTTTGGGGGACGTTACAAGGCTTAGAAGTTTAGAAGTAAATCTTGAAATTTCTCAGAAATGTTCAAAAACCAACTTTTTAAGGACCAGTTCAGGTCTAAAGTCACTTTGTGAGGCTTACATAATAGAAACCACCCCTCAAGGTATTCAAAACAGATTTTTACAAACGTTGTTAACCCTTTAGGTGTTCCTCAAGAATTAATGGAAAATAGAGATACAATAAAAAAAAATCTCATTTTTGGCAGATTTTCCATTTTTATATATTTTTTCCAGTTACAAAGCAAGGGTTAACAGCCAAACAAAACTCAATATTTATGGCCCTGATTCTGTAGTTTAAAGAAACACCCCATATGTGGTCGTAAACCGCTGTACGGGCACACGGCAGGGCACAGAACGAAAGGAATGTCATACGGTTTTTGGAAGGCAGATTTTGCTAGACAGTTTTTTTTGACACCATGTCCCATTTGAAGCCCCCCTGATGCACCCTTAGAGTAGAAACTCCATAAAAGTGACCCCATCTAAGAAACTACACCCCTCAAGGTATTCAAAACTGATTTTACAAACATCTCTTAACCCTTTAGGTGTTCCACAAGAATTAATGGAAAATAGAGATACAATTAAAAAATTTTACTTTAGAAACTCCATAAAAGTGACCCCATTTTAGAAACTACGGGATAGGGTGGAAGTTTTGTTTGTACTAGTTTAGGGTACATATGATTTTTGATTGCTCTATATTACACTTTTTGTGAGGCAAGGTAACAAGAAATAGCTGTTTTGGCACCATTTTTTTTTGTTATTTACAACATTCATTTAACAGGTTAGATCATGTGGTATTTTTATAGAGCAGTTGTCAACGGACGCGGCGATGCCTAATATGTATACAATTTTTTAATTTATGTAAGTTTTACACAATGATTTCATTTATGAACAAAAAAAATCATGTTGTAGTGACTCCATAGTCTGAGAGCCATCGTTTTTTCAGTTTTAGGAGATTTTCTCAGGTAGGGTCTCATTTTTTGTGGATGCATTACGTTTGATTGCCACTATTTTGGGTGCATATGACTTTTTGATTGCTTGCTATTACCTCTTTTTGTGATGTAAGATGACATATTTTTTTACGGTGTTCACCTGAGGAGTTAGTTCATATGATATTTTTTATAGAATAACTTATTACGGACGCGGCGATACCTAATATGTATACTTTTTTTTATTTATGTAAGTTTTACACAATAATATCATTTTTGAAACAAAAAAAATATCATGTTTTATTGTTTCCATAGTCTGAGATCCATAGTTTTTTCAGTTTTTGGGCGATTATCTTGGGTAGAATATGATTTTTGCGGGATGAGATGATGGTTTGATTGGCACTATTTTGGGGTGCATATGACTTTTTGATCGCTTGCTATTACACTTTTTTGTGATGTAAGGTGACAAAAAATGGCTTATTTAGCACAGTTTTTATTTTTATTTTTTAACGGTGTTCATCTGAGGGGTTAGGTCATGTGATATTTTTATAGAGCCGGTCGATACGGACGCGGCGATACCTATTATGTATACTTTTTGTTTATTTATGTAAGTTTTACACAATAATATCATTTTGAAACAAAAAAAATCATGTTTTAGTGTCTCCCATAGTCTGAGATCATAGTTTTTTTAGTTTTTGGGCGATTATCTTGGGTAGGGTATGATTTTTGTGCGATGAAATGACGGTTTGATTGGCACTATTTTGGGGTGCATATGACTTTTTGATAGCTTGCTATTACACTTTTTATTTAGCACAGTTTTTATTTTTTATTTTTTTACGGTGTTCATCTGAGGGGTTCGGTCATGTGATATGTTTATAGAGACGGTCGATACAGACGCAGCGATACCTAATATGTATACTTTTTTTATTTATGTAAGTTTTACACAATAACAGCTTTTTTAAAACAAAAAAAATGATGTTTTAGTGTCTCCATATTTTGAGCCATAGTTTTTTTATTTTTTGGGCGATTGTCTCAGGTAGGGGCTAATTTTTTGCGGGATGAGGTGACAGTTAGATTGGTACTATTTAGGTGGGCATAACCTATTTGATCGCTCTTGCTGTTGTACATTTTGTGGTGTAAGGTGACAAAAAAAATGGTTTATTTAGCACAGTTTTTTTTTACGGTGTTCATCTGAGTGTGAATGTTTATAGATCTGGTCTATATGCACGCAGCGATACCTAATATGTCTATTTTTTTTTCCCTATTTTTTGCCAATTTATTTTAACTTTATTTGGGGAAAATGACATTTTTGTTTATTTTTACTTGAAACTTTTAATTTTTGGGGGGAAAACTTAATTTTGCAACTTTTTTTCACTTTATTTTTTGGACCACTTTGGGACTTGAACTTTTGGGGGTCTGATCCTTTACAATGCATTCCAATACTTCTGTATTGGAATGCATTGGCTGTATGAGTAATACTGTGTGTATTACTCATACAGCTTCCGGCCTGTGAGATCCAGGGGGCTGGATCTCACAGGCTCGTCACCGGAAGGCAGCGCGATGCCTTCCTTAGGCATCGCACTGCCTTCCATGCCATCGGGTCCCCCCTACAGCCGCATGGGGACCCGATGGCACCGCCGCCACCGCAATAAGTAAAAGCCGCAAACCGCAGGTCTGAATTGACCTGTGGTTTGCGGCGATCGCCGACATGGGGGGGTCACGGGAGCCCCCCGCGCATTTGGCCGAGGTGCCTGCTCAATGATTTGAGCAGGCACCGGCATCCGATCACCGCCCGCCGCGCGTACGCCCTGTGTCCTTAAGTACCAGGACATCAGGGCGTACCTGTACGCCCTGTGTCCTGAAGAGGTTAAAGTTTGATGATAAACTAAAGGAGGAGCTTAAACAAACCTAAGATGCGCTCATTCAAATGAAGCAATCTAAATTTAATCGTGATTTGCTGGACTATAGTCGCAAAGAAGTCTACATATGGGTAGAAATGAGAGCCAATACACCCCGCTCCATATTAAGAGGTTTACGATCTAAAAAGACAAATCGCCGTAGGGTTTCCTTTAGTTCTACGGAGGCTGACTCTTTGGAGTCAGAGTGTGATTTGGATCAACCACAGGCGAAGGAAACTACAAACCCCCCTGCACAAGAGCCTAGTTCACATAAACAAGCGGCAAAAAACGCTGGGCGGGCCGAAGATACCACAAATCGCCGTTATCCCTCGAGATTCAAGAGGGGAAAAATGAATTACAAATAATGAATTTATCTGCCAGCATATTGTCGCAACATGAGTTAAATGTATTGGAAAGAGGATTGACATTCTCACCAACATGTCATTTTGATCTTTATAAAACTATATTGGACGTAAACAGGCTGGCTCGAAATCTAACTCTACGACAACATTTCCAATTATCTAACTCCTGTATGGAAGCTATAAGTGACATGGGGACCAGATCTATTACCTCCAATATAGAAATAAACATCAGTGACAACAATATGCCAAACACCCTTATTAAATCACACGATTCAGCAAATGTCATTTGCAGAGATGATACACGTTTATGATCTACAGGAATTACACAATATGAGTCCTCCTTCACAATTGACTTATTGCTCACACAGCACTTCCATCCCTCTAACCGGGATTTTTATCCAGTTCAGTCAAGATCTCATGCGTTGGACAGGTTCCAAGAATTGGTTGAAAGGGACTTAGTGCTGTTGAACAATAAGATTGTATCCCAGAATAAAGATTTTAGATCTAATAATCTATCCAAAAATGAATTTGTAGCACTTCGGGGATTAGGTGACAGGGCTGACATTGTGGTCAAACAGGCTGACAAGGGGGGAGCGGTGGTTATCTTAGATAGTGAACTATATAGGCTTTCGATTCACCAGATGCTACAGTACAAGATGAAAAAACATACATGGTTTTACCTGGTAACCCGCTCCCTACTTTTCAAGCAGTACTTAGGGAATTGTTACTTCAAGGGTTAAATATTGGTGCTCTCAATCAAAAGGAATATGATTATATTTATGTTGACCACTCTGTCATCTATATTCTACACGCCCTCCCTAAAGTGCATAAACAGAACTTTCCTCCATCCCTCAGACCTATTGTATCGGGAATAGGGTCGTATTCTGAGCACCTATGTCAATGGGTTGACTCACTATTGCAACCATTAATTCCCCTTATTCCAGTTTTTTTTGAGGGATACTAAATCAGTTTTACAAGAAATAAAGGAGTTGGAGTGGTCTAACAAATATTCTTGGATGACAGCAGATGTTATTGCACTATATCCCAGCATTTGGTTGTTACTTCTTTGACGTGGTTTTTGGAAAATTTGGGGAATTTTACTGACCAACTGGTGAAATATGTGGTGGCTGTGGTGGACTTCCTCCTTAGGCGAATTTTTTTTATGTTTGATGAAATGTTTTTTCTTTAGACAATGTCAGGGGTGTCGATGGGGGCCATGTTCTCTTCCTCCATAGCCAATATTTTTATGGGATGGTGGGAGAGAAACTTTCTCCTCATCGACACCCACCCATTTGTGGATAACATCAGGTGTTATGGCCGTTACATCGATGACCTGATCTTTATTTGGTCTGGTGATGTGGCAGCCATACCCCTTTTTTCCAATTAACACACGTGTGAACAGCATTAAATTTACTGTTCACCATGATATCTTCAACGTAGTGTTTTTGGATCTTCACTTGAGGAGGTCTCCTCCACAGCCTCCATACACACCAGTACATATAGGAAACCCACAGCAGGCAACACATTGTTACATGCCATGTCGTGCCACCCTATTCACACAGTCTGGAATATACCCAAAGGGGAACTTATTAGAGCTAGAAGAAATTGCAGCCAAATAGAAACCTATGAAACTGAGGCACAAGACATTATTAATAGATTGTCTTGTAGAGCATATTCCAAACAGATGATGGTAAAATATAACAAAGAGGTTCTAGGCAGGGCTGTCTTTAATATTGATTGGACCCATGGCAAGAATTTTCTTGGGCCCCCTGGATCCCGCCCCCCCTACTGAAGAAACATTACTGCCCCCCATAGTAATAGTGCTCCTCATAGTCCCACCAATAGTAATTCCCTTCTAGAATGCCCTCATTAGTAACACTGCCCCAACTGTGATAATGCTCCTAAACAATGCCCCCATTATTAGAAGAGCCCTCCCATATTAATAATACCCTCACAGAGCCCCCCAGTAGAAATAAGGCCCCCTATTGTTCACCCAGTGGTAATAAAGCTCCCTACAGACCCCTCAGTAGTAATAAGGCCCCCATAGTGCGCTTAGTAGAAATAAGGCGGATCTATAAGACCCTCCTATAGAGCCCCCAGTAGTAATAAGACCGCCTATAATGTCCCCTGGATCTGCAGTGCCCCCTGCAGTTATAATCCTTCCTCCACCATACAGTCCCATGTAAATAACATCACCTCCTCCCCAGCCGCCTCCAACGCACAATCCCATGTAAACATCACCCCCTAAGGCTACTTTCACACTTGCGTTCGTGCGGATCTGTCCTGTACTTGTACAGGACGGATCCACACCGATAATACAAACAAATGCATCCGTTCAGGACCGATTCGTTTGCATTAGATTTGAATTTCTAAGTCCCAATACGGATCCATCCTGACTTACATTGAAAGTCAATGGGGGACGGATCTGTTTACAATTGCACCATTTTGTGTCAATGCAAAGGGATCCGTCCCCATTTACTTATATTGTAAGTCAGGACGGATCCGTTTGGCTCCGCAAGGCCATGCGGACACAAAAACGCTGCTTGCAGCATTTTGGGGTCCGCCTCCAAAACGGAACGGGGGGCCGTACGGAGCCGAACAAATGTATTCTGAATGGATCCGCATCCATTCAGAATGCATTGGGGTTAAACTGATGCATTTGGGGCTGCTTGTGAGAGCCTTGAAACGGATCTCACAAGCGGATCCCCAAACGCAAGTGTGAACGTAGCCTAAACATTAAGTCCCATGTACATAAACATCATTCCCCCCCCACCATCCACATTCAACATACAGTCCCATGTAAATAACGTCACTCCCTCCCCCAGCCACCTCAAGCACACAGTTCCATGTCAATAACATCCCTCCCTTCAGCCCTAACATACATCCTAGTTAAATAACTACAGCTCCCAGCATTGCTCTGCCTCTCCCTTAACTTACCTCTCCTCATGTACAGACATCACCATTAGGCTCCTTCTCCTCTTCACTCCGGTCAAATCCTGCACTGGTCACATGATGGTGACATCATCCAGGTCATCCTATCACAGCCTGTTTTGCTGATCTCATGACCTGTGATGTCACCACAGGTCCTTCACCTCTTCCCAGTGTATTAGATTCAATTGTATTGCCGTTCTGTGTACGGCAATACAGTTGTATCTAGCAGGCAGGCAGGACATTCGGGGCATGGGACAAAACATCCCCGAATGTTTTAACCTAGCGACGCCCCTGGCACTAGTGAATGGGAGTCGGGAAACGGAGCTCCCTTGGGCCCCCTGGAGCAACTGGGCCCGGGGCAGCTGCCCCTTTTGGCCTGCGGCAAAGACGGCCCTGGTACTAGGTATGAATAGGGACAAACTGATTTCAGCTTGCCCCAAGAAAACTGGTGTGAAGAAAAGAACTGCAACGGATCGTGGTAGAGACTATACAAAAAAGAATGTCTTTGTCACACAGTTTAGCAGTGAGTTTGCACAGATCTGCAATATTGTTAAAAAACATTTTCCAGTGCTAGCTTGTGATAAAAACTGGATGGAAGTGGCACTGAATGGTGTGAAATGTGCGGCACGCAAGGCTCCCACTGTTGCGAATACAGTGAGTCCGAGCCTTTTTCAAAAAAATAAAAAAATACTGCCAACACAAAGTTCTTGGTTATCGACCAAAGGTAATTACAAATGTGGGCATTCTATATGTACATGTTGTAAATACATGAAAGTTTCCAGATCTTTTGAATCTTGTGTGAATGGCCAAAGTTTTGCAATAAAATCATTTGTAAATTGCAATACAACTTACGCCATATATTTGATCACCTGCACTAAGTGTTTGTTACAATACGTGGGCTGCACGACAAATGCTATAAAGACACAGATAAGGAAACACATTTCTGATGTGCCACACCATGAAAGCTGCAATGTTTCAGTGGCGAGTCTTCATTTTGCGATAGTTCATGGTGGTGACACTTCAGACATGCATGTGCAAGGTATTGAAAGGGTCAATAAACCAGTGAGGGGAGGTGACTGAAAAAGGAAACTTCTGAATAGAGAATCCTATTGGATTTTCCGGTTAGAAAGTCGCCAACCCCAAGGGTTAAACAAAAGGTTAGACCTGATTTTACAATACTAAAAAATGAATTCCCCGCTTCTTCAAGTGTAATTTGTGATGATATTTTATGCTTGTTATGTCGTTATGCACCTTTGCAGGAGGGAGCAACCACATGACCGCTTGATTGGTTCAGGTGTGGTTTTCTCCTCCTATAAAGGTGAAGATTAAGTGTAGTTTTAGCGGTCATGAGTAAGGGCTAAAATTGTTCTCAGCCCGAAACGCGTAGACTGATGTAACCTGTACCTGGATGTTTTTACTATTGGATATCAAATAAAGTGCTTTTGGAGCTTCACAAGAAAAGGCTGGACAACCTCTCTTTACTTGTCTACATATTGCTCCATGTCCGGGTGAGGGAGCGGTCCGTGTCCTTATGTTGGAGTCGCCAAGCAGGTGAGAGCTGCTCTAATTTTGTTTTACCATTTTCTGGTGAAATTCACCAATTTTTGGGGGTGATATACCCCGGCTGTACCTAGTAGACAGGTAAAAACATTTCACTAATTTGTCTTACATTTTCGGGTGAAATTCACCTATTTTTAGGTGTGATATACCACTGCTATACCTAGTAGACAGGTAAAGAATTTTTACTAATTTGTCTGTTACATATTCAGGTGAAATTCACCAATGTTTGTGTGTGATATATCACTGCTATACCTAGTAGACAGGTAAATACATTTCACTAATTTGTCTGTTACATTTTATGGTGAAATTCACAAATTTTTGGGTGTGATATACCACTGCTATACCTAGTAGACAGGTAAAAAAAAAATCACTAATTTGTCTGTTACATATTCGGGTAAAATTCACAAATTGTTGGGTGTGGTATACCCCTGCTACACCTAGTAGACAGGTAAATACATTTCACTAATTTGTCTGTTACATTTTCGGGTGAAATTCACAAATTTTTGGGTGTGATATACCACTGCTATACTTAGTAAACAGGTTAAAAAATTTCATTCATTTGTCTGTGACATATTCGGGTGAAATTCACAAATTTTTGGGTGTGATATACCCCGGCTGTACCTAGTAGACAGGTAAAAACATTTCACTAATTTGTCTGTGACATATTCGGGTGAAATTCACCAATGTTTGGTTGTGATATACCACTACTAGACCTAGTAGACAGGTAAATACATTTCACTAATTTGTCTGTTACATTTTATGGTGAAATTTACCAATTTTTGGGTGTGATATACCACTGCTATACCTAGTAGACAGGTAAGAAAAAAATCACTAATTTGTCTGTTACATATTTGGGTGAAATTCACTAATTTTTGGGTGCCAAAACATCAATTTTTTTGTTACCTTGCCTCACAAAAAACATAATATAGAGCAATAAAAAATCATATGTACCCCAAAATAGTACCAATAAAACTGGCACCTTATCCCGTAGTTTCCAAAATGTGGTCACTTTTTTGAGTTTCTAATGTAGGGGTGCATCAGGGGGGCTTCAAATGGGACATGGCATCTAAAAACCAGTTCAGCTAAATTTGCCTTCCAAATACCATATGGCGTTCCTTTCCTTCTGCGCCCTGCCGTGTGCCCGTACAGCAGTTTACGATCACATGTGGGGTGTTTCTGTATACCGCAGAATCAGGGTAATAAATATTGAGTTTTATTTGGCTGTTAAACCCTTGCTTTGTTACTAGAAAAATTTATTAATATGTAAAATCTGCCCAAAAAGTGAAATTCTGAAATTTCATCTCCATTTTCCATCAATTCTTGTGGAACACTTAAAGGGTTAAGGCTACTTTCACACTGGCGTTTCTGGGTCCGCTTGTGAGATCCGTTTCAGGGCTCTCACAAGCGGCCCAAAACGGATCAGTTTAGCCCCAATGCATTCTGAATGGATAAGGATCCGTTCAGAATGCATCAGTTTGCCTCCATTCAGCTTCCATTTCACTGTGGAGGCGGACACCAAAACGCTGCTTAAAGCATTTTGATGTCCGTCTGACGAAACTGAGCCAAACGGATCCGTCCTGACTTACAATGTAAGTCAATGGGGACGGATCCGTTTTCACTGACACAATATGGTGCAATTTAAAACGGATCCGCCTCCCAATGACTTTCAGTGTAAGTCAAAACGGATCAGTTTTTTTTTTTTGTTCATGGTAATGCAAACGGATCCGTTCTGAACGGATACAAGCGTTTGCATTATAGGTGCGGATCCGTCTGTGCAGATACCAGTCGGATCCGCACCTAACGCAGGTGTGAAAGTAGCCAAGAAAGTTTGTAAAATCTGTTTTGTATACCTTGAGGGGTGTAGTTTCTAAAATGGGGTCATTTTTGGGTGGTTTCTATTATGTAAGCTTCACAAAGTGACTTCAGACCTGAACTGGTCTTTAAAAAGTGGGTTTTGGAAATTTTCAGAAAAATTTCAAGATTTGCTTCCATACAAATCCAGAATGGCCTGTATAAGTAAAAGCATTTTAAAGTTATCACCACATAAAGTGACACATGTCAGATTTGCAAAAAATGGCCTGGGCAGGAAGGTGAAAACAGGCCCGGGGTTGAAGGGGTTAAACGTTAACAACTTGTCCCACATTTTCGCTTCAATAATTTGTCCCACTTTTCCGCTCGATCATATTTAATTTCAAACAATTAACCTCCCTTGGATGTGGTCTCTCTTTCTCATTCTCCCTCTCCGACGTGAAACCCTGATTCGCCGATAACCGTGATCAACATGGTAGGCTCAGAAAAGAACATCGAAAGTTGATAGAGAAGATATACAAAATGGATGGTGGACATCACAGGGACGTGCGATCAGGCAGAAGTTATCTAAGAGTCAACAAAGCAGCACAGGGCCTCTCCTGTCTAATGTTTCCTAATCCAAAATACCCCAGTGACATTCCCTATAATTTTTTAATAATCATTCCAATAACAGGGCATCTTAAGAGTCCTGTATTGTTATTTATCGTCACTACCTCCCCGAGTCGGGAGTGGGTAATTACCGCGCCCCCTCCTTTCCTTAGATTCTTCTGTTTTAATAGCTTCTCCCACATTTCCACTCAATTTCCACACAATTACATTTCATCCTTTGATCTCCCTTGGATGTGGTATCCCTTTCTCGTGCTCCCTCTCCGGCGTGGAACTCTGATTCGCCGCTAACCGCGATCAACATGGTAGGCACAGAAAAGAACATCGAAAGATGATAGAGCAGATATCCAATAGGATCGTAAACATCACGGGGACGTGCGACATGGTGGGGCAGTATGTGTGCACACACCTACACGTACAGACTGATGGGTCTGCCCCCTTCAACTTCTGGGTCTCCAAATTGGGCACATGGCCTGAGCTTGCCCTTTACGCCTTGGAGGTGCTGGCCTGCCCTGCAGCCAGTGTATTGTCTGAACGTGTGTTTAGCACGACTGGAGGGGGTTATCACAGGTTATTTTTCCCAATGTTTTGGGGGGTACCCTAATTTAAAAAAATAAAAATACATTTCAAACCAAAAAGCAGTGTAGGCTACCTCCTCCTCCTCCACCACCGCTTCCACCTACACCGCCACATCCACCGCCTCCTCAACCTCCTACTCCATATGGATCTGGTCCTTCTAGATCAAGATTATTATTTTTTATTTTTACGTATTTTATGTTATTTAAAGTCATTTCCCTATCCACATTTGTTTGCAGAGCACTTGCCATGCTCTTAACCTCTTAATTGTGATGCAATTTGCAGCCCTCTAGCCCTTTCCATTACATTTTTAGAGCTATTTTAGTGCTCAAAAGTTCGGGTCCCTATTGACTTCAATGGGGTTCGGGTTCGGGGTCAAGTTTGGGTCCGGAACGCGAACTTTTTTGTGAGGTACGGCCTAACCCGTCGAACCCGAACATCCAGGTGTCCGCTCAACTCTACCAGTGATACTTGGGCACAACAGCTGTAGCGTGACCAGTGTTGCCGTGTATCCAAACACATACATTCTTACAATTACAAATGGCCCTTTGAAGGCATCCATAATGCTGATGTGGCCCTCGGTGAAAATGAGTTTGATACCACTGATCTAGGGAAATAATTTTGAGAGCATGTCCATTATAAAGTTTACTGTTAAAATTACACATCATATTCATACCATCAAGTTATTTAGCAATTTACCCAACAGTAAATGGATTATCCCATTTTCCAATTTAGATTGGGTTGTTCTCTTGTGGTCTTCATAGGCATTATTGTGGCAGGGCATATGATCGTGTCTGAAACCTGATGATCTTCTCATTCAACTCTGAATGGTACATATATTTTTCAATGACTGGTCCTATCTTATATGGAGATGGATAGTCAATTGAATTTGAAAGCAAAGCTACCATTAACTTGAACTGAAACTGCCTATCTGGGAAAACACCGTTTTTGCCTTTAGGGAAGGTGCTGATTCCATGCTCAAAGTCAGATTCCAAGTAGTTCCTGGATTGGTCATTATACTCATTACTTGGGATCTCAGCATGAAGACATAGTGGATGACCTGCCCATAACTTTGGAGGTGAGGAAACAGCCTTCCTTGCAGTCAAAATTGCATATATGTAACATGTTTGTATAATCTCTACTATGCAGAGCTATATTTTGTTCAGTATATACAGTACATGGCTGTGTGCAGCAGGCAGCACATATGTATATTTCTCAGACTGATTGAGCGCATATCTCTGTAACCTGCTCATGAGGACATTGTCATATACTCAGAAAATAGCTATGTAAAACTCTTCAGGCAGCATAGCTTGAGATGCTCAGTGGTGAGGCAGCAAAATAGGAATTGTGCAAGAGGGTTCCAGGGGAATACATGGGGAGGAGAACTGCCTGGAATAGATGTCAGCAATGCTTGGCAACAAATTGTAGTCACCCAAATGGCAAAGCCTGTTCTTGCTATCCTGGAAAGGAAGACAGGGGGATTACAGTGTGACAAAAAAGCAATTATATACTTTCATGTTTAGGATGTAGTACTGTTGTTTCAAGTTTCTCATCTGAATGCCGAATACCCCTTTGACCTGAATGAAGAGCCACTGCAATGGGTGCTTCTTCTTATGAAGGGCTCAAGTCTTGTGTGCATTAACTGGAAACCCATTTATTTCAATGGACTTTGCATAATGCTTCATTCCTCTTGCTGAATTGATATATGAGAAAGGAAGGGCACTGTTCCAATGGAGGGTAAGAGGCGTAACTTCAACCTCCTGGGCCAGATGTAAAATCTGGAACAGGGCCACCCAACTACCATGTTTCATTTATAATACTGGGAGGTCCTAAATTGTCCAGTGCCATATGGGCTCAGGCACTAGGGCATAGTTGTGAATGATACCTCTGCAACCCCCTGTTGCAGATCCCAATAAGGGTGAACATACTGGGCAACCCCTTTCATATTTTATAGGCTCCTTCCTACATAAAAGAGCAACTAGTCAGTGGCATATGCTAATTGTGGATTCTCTGATAGATTTTGCATCTTCCTACACACACACAAACACACTCATCATATAATTAGTGAATAATATATTCATTGTATGGTGAACCTCACCCAGGTAAACTTTGTTTTATCGCACTGTTAAATTTTTCATAGACACCTAGATCCTTAAACTGTGAGCATTGTATACTAAGTGAGTAGTGTGTAGTAATGTGTATTTTTTTTGACAAATACAACTAGTCTTTAGAGTTATGTCTCACAGGGTGTGGTATGTGGGTCCATGTGATGTTCACCTTCCTGCCATTCACATGCACACAATGGGTTTTATATTGTAAAAAAAAAAACCTTTGATGAAGCTGGGAATATTGTAGTTCTAACATAGGCTTAGACGCCTGTAAAATTTCCATTAAAGTGCTCTACTCTCCACCCACATTGTGTCCTATAAAAGAAGTATACCTTGAAGTTTTACCCTTTCCATACGTTAAAAAGAAGTGTCCCAATCAACCTAACTGGACCTAACTATCCCATTACAATGAATTGCAGTGGCACGAAAGCTTGGTCTTCAGCTGGCTCTCTCAAAGGAACCTATAATTTTGGTGGTGAACCTAAAAATCTCTCCAGGCATTTGTCCTCGCCATGCCATAGAAACTCCTCAGGGACATTTGGTGTACATGGTGGAACAAAGCTTAAGAGACCAGCTCAGGACTCTTGTGATTATGTTTTTAGATCTTTGAGTCTACACGGCGGCTACAGTCTTAAAAATAGCTTTGGAAGTCCAAATGGGTGGAAGAATGAAGGCTTATTCAGTAAAAATTCTAAAGAAACTATGAAGTACCTAAATGATCGACTCGCAGACTATTTAGAGCAAGTAGCAGAATTGGAAGAAGAAAATAATCGACTGGAAAGAAAAGTACAGGAATGGTATGAAAAAAATGCTCCTAAGGAACTACCCAACTTCGACTACTACTTCAGAACCACTGAGGAACTTCAGAAGGAGGTAAATAAAGCCTGCAGATTAAGGTTAATGTCAGATGTTAGGTTTGCACATTAATTTATTTTCTATCTGATAGACATGGCAGAAATTAACATCAATTGGTGAAAGTGTGAGTTGAGATAATAATGGGGCTGTTGAAATACCACCTTTGACACTCTGAGATTTTCACTCAGAATCTATAAAGATTCTTAAAGAGTCTTTTCAAAGTATCTATGGGATAATTCAGAGTTACTAAGGGTTAGGTTTCCCCCACTTAGGAGTCCCATCTAATAGTCAGAGCAAAAAACAGCTACACAGGAGCGTCTCTTTCTCTGCCGGTGCCAGTAGTCCGCACGGGCGCAGACTACAGTGTCCACTGCGCCTGTGCGAGACTACGGCACTGAGAAGAAATTACAACAGGGCAAGTGGAGTGAATAAATTAAGTGGTAGGTGGTGCTGGGCTCCGGATCGATGGGCGTGGCTGGGCACCAACAGATGTGGGACAACCCCTTGGGCTCCTGACCAAGGTAAGTTACATATCAATACGATCGGTTTTTTTAAGAATCTAACACACACAGAGCAATAACAGTGGGATCATTTTAAACATAGCAAGGAGACTGATGGGCACATATATAAATATCGCTATAGCGTTAATCCTGGTGACAGAATCCCTTTAAGCTACACTAAGCCATTTCCACATTAATTGTTTTAGGATGTCCCGGTTAAAACAAACTCTACATTTTTATAAGAAATTTTCAACTTCAGTTTCTGCCATCCTTTGCAGATTTTGAAGGCTACTATTGTGAATTCCCAGGCTATTCTACACATTGACAATGCCCGTCTTGCAGGGGATGACCTCCTAAGCAAGTAAGAACCATACATGTAGAACAAGAAAGGCATAACGCTGTCAAGATATTTATGATGTATTGTAAAGGTAATAGATATTGGTTAGTGGAGCAACAGTTTAGGCTGAACTGGCCAACAGTCTAATGAATATGATGGCAGCCTAGCTGTCAGTGGCAGAGGATTGGAGGAAATCACCAGACATGCTGGATTTCAAAATTATTATAATCGTGTATCCTTCATGGAAATAAGCAGGAGCTGGCACTAGCATATTGCCTCATCTCTTAACTTAAAGTTCTTGGGGCTCAACGCAAAATTTGTAACCCATCCCTTCCCTGCCTGCCATGTGGTGTCCACCTATATATAATGTCTGTTTATGTGGTAGAGAAATCTTTGGGCTTCCTGAACGTGTAGCTTTCACCTCTGCACCCATAACTACACTCCTGCATTTTGCCAAACCAAACATGTTCTGTATATGGCTGCTTATGCAGAATGCATTTATACAACTAGTGTGGAGAACATTTACACTGGAGACTATGACCTCTGTGGTGATAAATATGCTAATATGCAATGTTTCAGGGCTTATCAGTTGCTATGTTGCTGTTTACTCTCAACACCCTGTCATTACTGGTGGAGACAACCGGTCTAGTAGATGGAAGATAAAAGGTGACTGAGAGTCTGGAACAAGATGACAAAGTATGAGGCCCTTCAAAGTGACTATACAAGAATAATCCTTATATATACCTGTTAAGGCCGATGTTCAGAGGAACACACATTAGCACAAACACTCATTCTTGATCATTGCCGCATGTAAACATGCCCAGCTTTTAGCCAACAAATGACCAACCACTGGTTTGTCGGCTGATTGCGTTTTTTATACAAGCATAAAGATCACTGCTTATTAGCAGCACTTCCCCTTGTGTTAGCATCCACATCCCCGAAACTCAGTTGTGTGCTAATGGAGGAAGTGAGAGGAAGCTACATGTGCTCACTCATAGAACTAGGCCTTCCTCCCAGAGAATCACTATGTCTGAGAAATTTACAGACAGAAAAGAGAAAGAAATTAACTACAAGGTCCAGAACCTGCAAGGCCAAGCATTAGAGCCAGTCAGTAAGGTATTTGCTGTTTAAGGCTGATAGAGACTTTACTGCAGTGAGAGGGACATTGCTAAAACACCTTTCACACTCGATCATGGTCTGGCCTGCCATATCTTAATCCTGTACCCCTCAGCTGGGAATTACAGCCACCATTGCAAGAATAATATTGCCAGCCTTAAATTCTGCAGAGAGAAACTTTAGAGAGACAGAGGGAAGGAGTACTACATTCCCCATCTTGGTCTATATCCATACATTGCTATCTGGGAAGATGTGTGACTCCTATTCTGGACTTTAGTAAAAAGAGATTTGTTCATTTTTGACAACTGGCCTGGTGACTGACTCCAGCACCATATGCCCGCCACAGCACCTACATCTCTTGCCTTGCACTGGCACCAACCACAACACAGAGAGCACCCAACTACCATCAGGCAGGAGCCTCAACATTAGGGTATGCTCTAAAGGAAAAAATGGTGCGCCCTGCTAACACTGCCTTGGCCGTTGGAAGCATTGGTGTCAAGATTGCCACTGTGAAAAATTATTGCATCCAGAGCCACTACCATTCCCGTCCTCCACTCCTCTCCTCTGGAGCTTGCGGTATAACGCCAGAATATTATGCCACAAGTCCCAGAGGAGAGGAAGCAATACATAACAAGAACAGTTTGCTAGCGCCCTTTTCTTGGGTACTATATATCAAGTGACACCATATTGATGGGACCCCATTGATCATAAGAATGAATGGATTTAAATGCAGTACTTTCACAGCTTCTGCACAGGCCATTCTAGCAATTAGTGAGGGGTCCTAGTTTTTGGACCCTTACTGATTAGCATTGAAATCAGAAATATGTAAAAAAAATATGTTTCAATTTAGCTCAAACTGGTACCAATACAATTTGCTAAATTTATGTAATAAAATTCTTTTCAAGATATAATATGGAACTAATTCTACGTAATCACATAGAAGCAGACATACAAGCCTTACGGAGCGGTCTTGATGGAATGACCCTGGAAAAATGTGACCTTGAATTTCAGATTGAATTCCTCATGGATGACCTGGAATCATTAAAGAAGAACCATACTGAGGTAAAATGACTGATAATTATGATTATTTGAGTAATAGTTTCTGTACACTATACTACACTGTACAATGCTACACCTCACTACAAGTACTACACTGTACAATGTTACACCTCGCTACACAGTACTACACTGTACAATGTTACACCTCGCTACACTATACTACACTGTACAATGCTACACCTCACTACACTATACTACACTGTACAATGTTACACCTCGCTACACTATACTACACTGTTCAATGTTACACCTCACTACACAGTACTACACTGTACAATGCTACACCTTACTACAAGTACTACACTGTACAATGCTACACCTCACTACATAAAACTACACAATACAATGCTACATCTCCCAACACAGTACTACACTGTACAATGCTACACCTCACTACACAGTACTACACTGTACAATGCTACACCTCACTACACTATACAACACTGTACAATGCTACACCTCACTACACTATACTACACTGTACAATGTTACACCTCACTACATAAAACTACACAATACAATGCTACATCTCCCAACACAGTACTACACTGTACAATGCTACACCTCACTACACAGTACTACACTGTACAATGCTACACCTTACTACACTATACAACACTGTACAATGCTACACCTCACTACAAGTACTACACTGTACAATGCTACACCTCACTACAAGTACTACACTGTACAATGCTACACCTCCCTACACTATACTACACTGTACAATGCTACACCTCCCTACACTATACTACACTGTACAATGCTACACCTCACTACAAGTACTACACTGTACAATGCAAACTTCACTACACTATACAATACTGCACCTCACTACACTGCACTACACTATTCAGTGCTACATCTCAATACACGGTACAATGCTACACCTCATTACACTGTACTATACTGTACAATGTTACACCTCACTACACTATACTACACTGTACAATGCTATAGCTCACTACACAGTACTATACTGTACAATGCTATGCCTCTCTGCACTATAGAATGCTACACAGTACCACACTGCACAACACTACACCTCACTACACTGTGCAATGCTACACCTCACTACACAGTACTACACTGTACAATGTAACAACTCACTACACCACACAATGCTACATGTCACTACACAGTACTACACTGTATAATGCAACACCTCACTACACTATATTACACTGTACAATACTACACCTCACCACACAGTACTATACTATACTACTCTATACAATGCTACACCTCACTACACAGTACTAAACTATACAATGTCACACTTTGCTACATAGTACTACGCTATAAAATGCTACACCTCACTGCACTATACTACACTATAAAATGCTACACCTCATTACACTGTACTACAGTATTCAGTGCTACGCCTCACTACACTGTACTACACTGTACAATGCTTCCCCTCACTGCACTATGCTATACAATGCTACACTTCACTAAACAGTATTACACTATACCACACCTCACTACACAGTACTACACTGTACAATGCTATGCCTCACTACACTATACAATACTACAATACTTGAGCTGGAGACTAGCTGCTGTGATTAGAGTTGAGCGGACACCTGGATGTTCGGGTTCGGCAGGTTCGGCCGAACTTGAAAAAAAAGTTTGAGTTCGGTACCCGAACTTGACCCCGAACCCGAACCCCATTGAAGTCAATGGGGACCCGAACTTTTGGGCACTAAAATGGCTCTAAAATAGTCCTGGAAAGGGCTAGAGGGCTGCAAAAGGCATCAAAATGTGCTTAAGAGCATGACAACTGTTCTGCCAGCAACTGTGGATAGGGAAATGACTTAAAATAACATAAAATACAGAAAAATAAAAAATAACAATCTGGATCTAGGAGTAGGAGGTTGAGGAGGCGGTGGAGGGGTGTATGTGGTGGTGTAGGTTGACGTGGTGGTGTAGGTGGAAGCGGAATAGGTAGCCAACACTGATTTGTGTTATTTTATATTTTTAAATTGGGGTTTCCCCCAAAATATTGGGACATATAACAAAATAAAACAAAGAATAAGTGCACTTGAGTACAAGAATGGATGGTTGAGGCTGGTATAAATGTCTATTCTGCACAAGGTCCTGAGGGATCCATGCCTGGTTCATTTTAATAAACGTAAGCTTGTCCACATTGGCTGTGGCCTGTGATAATGCTCTCTGCCGTACTAAACACACGTTCACACTATACACTGGCTGCAGGGCAGGTCAGCACCTCCAAGGCTGACAAAGCTTTTCCACATTTTGGCCTTGCTAACCCTGCCTTCTCAGGTGCTGGCGGTGCCCAAGCTGCATTGGCGACCTCTTCCTCCTCCTCTGCCTTCGCCTTGTGCTTCCACTGTGCCCCCGCTGTCAGGTGGGAATGCTATCAGCAGCGTGCGCTTGTAGTCGCGCATCTTTCGATCAGTAACAGATGTTTTCACTAAATTTAGTTCCCTGTCAGCAATGCAGAGCAGGGGTTCGTTCACGGCAAAAAGGGGTTCATGTCACCCAGCAATACAACAGAGGATTTTGAGAGATTTAGGCCCCTGTCAGCAATGCAGAGCAGGGGTTCATTCGCGGCAAAAAGGGGGTTCATGTCACCCAGCAATACAACAGGGGATTTTGAGAGATTTAGGCCCCTGTCACCCAGGCACAGCAAGGGTTCATTCATGGCAAAAGGGAGTTCATGTCACCCAGCAATACAACAGAGGATTTTGAGAGATTTAGGCCCCTGTCAGCAATGCAGAGCAGGGGTTCATTCACGGCAAAAGGGGGTTCATGTCACCCAGCAATTGTAATGACTGGCGTCACGCACAGGGAGGTAAAAGGGAAAGCCCTGCCCAAGGGAGAGGGAAAGGTGGTGACCCCTGACTCACCTTGCGGCTGGCACCTGACTGACCTGACGTCCCTAGACGGGTTCCTCACCCGTGCGGCGATCACGTGCCTAAACCCTGGCTTTCCCTAGAATGAGCCCTAGATAGTGAACAGGCCGGTGGGATCGCTAGTCCGCACCACTGACACTAAGAGGGAAACACCAGGGAGAGGACAGACAATACAGACAAACACATACACCCAGGTGGGCGGCCACAGCAGACCACAAAGGTCCAACAGGGATCCGGAGGGTAACGTTCTGGACCAACAACCAGAGAACGCAGCAACACAGCTCCAGAGGGTCAGTATAGATGTCCAGGCAGGAAGCTCTATATCTGGCAACCAGAGAAGTGTGAGAGGGGAATATAAGGAGGTTGGAAGTGCTGGACAGGGAACAGCTGAGGAGAAAGAGCTACAGATCCCTGAGTGAGCCAAAAAGGGTTGCAAAGCAAACCCAGAAAGCTACCATAAGGAAACAGCCCTATCTTACATAGAGCGCGCAGCCAACCGCTGTGACTTCCTGACCCCGGGTATAACGGAGTCAGGTGTGGGTCTTGACACCCTCGTGACAGCAATACAACAGAGGATTTTGAGAGATTTAGGCCCCTGTCACCCAGGCTCAGCAGGGGTTCATTCACGGCAAAAGGGAGTTCATGTCATCCAGCAATACAACAGAGGATTTTGAGAGATTTAGGCCCCTGTCACCCAGGCACAGCAGGGGTTCATTCACGGCAAACGGGAGTTCATGTCATCCAGCATCACAACAGAGGATTTTGAGAGATTTAGGCCCCTGTCAGCAATACAACAGGGGATTTTGAGAGATTTAGGCCCCTGTCAGCAATGCAGAGCAGGGGTTAATTCACGGCAAAAGGGGGTTCATGTCACCCAGCAATACAACAGAGGATTTTGAGAGATTTAGGCCCCTGTCACCCAGGCACAGCAGGGGTTTGTGTACGCCGAAAATGGTAAAATGTCACCCGACAATTGAAAATAAGAATTTTTTCAATTTAGGGCACTAAAATTGGCACTTTTTAAAATTAAAATGGCTCTAAAATAGTCCTTGAAAAGGCTAGAGGGATGTAAAAGGCAGTAAAATGTGCTTAAGAGCATGGCAACTGCTCTGCAAACAAATGTGGATAGGGAAATAACTTAAAATGAAATAGAATAACGAAAAATTACAAATTATTAACCTGCAACTCAGAGAAGGAGGTGGATATGGAGTCGGAGGTTGAGGAGGCGGTGAATGTGGTGTTGTAGGTGGAGGCAGCAATGGAGGAGGAACAGGTAGCCAACAATGTTTTTTTTTATTGGGGTAGCCCCCAAAATATTGGGACAAATAAAAAAAATAAAACAAAGAATCATTGCACTTGACTTGAGTACAAGAATGTATGTTTGATGGTGGTAAAAATGTCTATTCTGCACAAGGTACAGACAAGTCTTGTGGGATCCAAGCCTGGTTCATTTTAATGAACGTGAGCTTGTCCACGTTGGCTGTGGACAGGCAGCTGCGTCTGTCTGTAATGACGCCTCCTGCCGTGCTAAATACACGTTCAGAGAGTACACTGGCTGCAGGAAAGGCCAGCACCTCAAAGGCATACAAGGCAAGCTCTGGCCATGTGGACAATTTGGAGACCCAGAAGTTGAATGGGGCAGAACCATCAGTCAGTACGTGTAGTCGTGTGCACAGGTACTGTTCCACCATGTTGTTCAAACGCTGCCTCCTGCTAACACGCTCCATATCAGCAGTTGGGGCCGGTTGTTGCGGCGAGGTGACAAAGCTTTTCCACATGTCGGCCATGCTAACCCTGCCTTCTGAGGTGCTGGCGCTGACACAGCTGCGTTGGCGACCTCTTCCTCCTCCCCTGCCTTCGCCTTGTGCTTCCACTTGTCCCCCGGCGTCAGTCAGGAATGCTCTGAGGAGCGCGTCTACCAGGGTACGCCGATAGTCGCGCATCTTCCGATCACGCTCCAGTGAGGGAATTAAGGACGGCACATTGTCTTTGTAACGGAGATCCTGCAGGATGGCCACCCAGTAGTCAGCACACGTTAAAATGTGGGCAACTCTGCAGTCGTTGCACAGGCACTGCAGCATGTAGTCGCTTATGTGTGCCAGGCTGCCCAGAGGTAAGGACAAGCTGTCCTCTGTGGGAGGCATATCGTCTGCGTCCTCCGTATCCCCCTAGCCATGCACCAGTTATGGGCCCGAGCTGCGTTGGATGCCACCCCGCTGTGAACATGCTTCATCCCCATCCTTCTTCTCCTCCTCATCCTCCTCATCCTCCAGTAGTGGGCCCTGGCTGGCCAAATTTGTACCTGGCCTCTGCTGTTGCAAAAATCCTCTTTCTGAGCCACTTCTAAAAGACTGGCCTGAAAGTGTTAGAGATGACCCCTTTTCCCCCTCCTCGTCCTGGGCCACATCCTCTTCCATTATCGCCCTAAGTGTTTTCTCAAGGAGACATAGAAGTGGTATTGTAACGCTGATAACGGCGTCATCGCCACTGGCCATGTTGGTGGAGTACTCGAAACAGCGCAACAGGGCACAAAGGTCTCGTATGGAGGCCCAGTCATTGGTGGTGAAGTGGTGCTGTTCCGCTGTGCGACTCACCCGTGTGTGCTGCAGCTGAAACTCCACTATGGCCTGCTGCTGCTCGCACAGTCTCTCCAGCATGTGCAAGGTGGAGTTCCACCTGGTGGGCACGTCGCATATGAGGCGGTGAGCGGGAAGGCTGAAGTTACGCTGTAGAGCAGACAGCCGAGCGGCGGCAGGATGTGAACGCCGGAAGCGCGCACAGACGGCCCACACTTTATGCAGCAGCTCAGACATGTCGGGGTAGTTGTGAATGAATTTCTGCACCACCAAATTCAGCACATGCGCCAGGCAAGGGATGCGCATCAAACCGGCTAGTCCCAGAGCTGCAACAAGATTTCGCCCATTATCGCACACCACCAGGCCGGGCTTGAGGCTCACTGGCAGCAACCACTCGTCGGTTTGTTGTTCTATACCCCGCCACAACTCCTGCGCGGTGTGGGGCCTGTCCCCCAAACAGCTAAGTTTTTTTTTTTTATTCAACATTTTATTGAAAGTTTCAGTTGAAAGTATTCATATGCATATGGACATTTTTACATGTACAGTAATCATCAATATACATGAGTTGAAAAAGTATCTCTGACATAGATATAAAGATACATTTATGTTAAGCCCACAACATCTTTCCCTCCCCCCTCCCGCCAACTTTTTTCCATCTGGATATGACCCACTAATCTTAAATTTCTATATCTGTTTGTGTGCTGCTACATACCGTAGTTATGTCTTTAACCTACTTTCAATTTCCCCAGTGTCCCTTTCAGGTCTTTCAACAAATACCACTCTGTGTGTTGAAAATTTGTCATAAGGGAGTTAATGTCCTCTGCAGATAGATGTCTAGACATAAATACATTCCATTTGTCTAAAAACCTGGTTGACTTTTGATTTTTATGTGCTTCCGCCTCCAACTGGTCCATAAGCAAAAAGTGTCTCATTTGACCCTGGAATTCCCTCTCAGACGGTGTCCGTGAATCTAGCCAGTTTCGTAATAAACTTCTCACAGCTACAAGTAACGCTCCATCTACTAACCCTGGAACCTTAACATTTTCTGGAAAGATATGAAACAGCACCACCTTTGGCTCACAGGGCAGAACTATTTGCCAAGTGTTTTTGATCCAGGATAAAACCCACTCCCAATATAACCGAACTTTTGAACAAAGCCATATACAGTGATCTAGGGTAGCTTTTGGCGTACCACACTTAGGGCATTCAGTTATCCTATTCTTATTAGCATCCGATGACGGGATGTTAAAGGCGTATATTGCTCTATGTATTAATTTTAGTTAAGACTCTCTCCATCCCTCACATGCCACTGCTTTCCTTGTTTTCAACCATCCATGCATGATTTTATCCTTCCAATCCTCCTCTCCCAACAACGTCTTCCATCCCTTACATAATTGGGCATAGGCCTTATTAATCTCTCTATCTCTCAAGTGCTTGTAGATTTCTGATAGAGATAGCTTATTCCCCAACTGCTTAAGTAGTATATCAAAGTTATTTGCAGTACACTAACAGATAAGTTTTAAAACTGCCTGCTGTCGTTTACCCCTGGCTGTGCTGAAGTTGGTGGTGAAGGTCTGTCGCTGACTGGATGAGGAGGTGGTAGAAGAGGAGGAGGAAGCCGAGTAGGAAGAGGAGGCAACAGGAGACAAAGAATGATGCCCTGCGATCCTTGGCGGCGGAAGGACGTGCGCCAAACAGCTCTCCGCCTGGGGCCCAGCCGCCACTACATTTACCCAGTGTGCAGTTAGAGAGATATAGCGTCCCTGGCCGTGCTTACTGGTCCACATATCTGTGGTTAGGTGGACCTTGCCACAGATGGCGTTGCGCAGTGCACACTTGATTTTATCTGATACTTGGTTGTGCAGGAAGGTCACGGCTCTCCTGGAGAAGTAGTGGCGGCTGGGAGCAACATACTGTGGGACAGCAAGCGACATGAGCTGTTTGAAGCTGTCTGTGTCCACCAGCCTGAATGACAGCATTTCAAAGGCCAGTAGTTTAGAAATGCTGGCTAGGTGGGAATTTACGCTTTCTCTCAAAGGTTTGTGAGATGGAGAGCTGAACGCTTCCGTGTGACATGGTGGAGATGCTTGGTGACGGAGGTGGTGGTGTTGTTGGTGGCACATCCTCTGTTTGCTGGGCGGCAGGTGCCAACATTCCTCCAGAGGCGGAAGAAGAGGCCAAGGCAGCAGCAGAAGAGGGAGCAGGAGGGGCCCTTTCTTGGTTTTGAAGGTGCTTACTCCACTGCAGCCCGTGTCTCGCATGTAGATGCCTGGTCATGCAGGTTGTGCTAAGGTTCAGAACGTTAATGCCAGGTGGGAATTTACGCTTTCTCTCAAAGGTTTGTGAGATGGAGAGCTGAACGCTTCCGTGTGACATGGTGGAGATGCTTGGTGACGGAGGTGGTGGTGTTGTTGGTGGCACATCCTCTGTTTGCTGGGCGGCAGGTGCCAACATTCCTCCAGAGGCGGAAGAAGAGGCCAAGGCAGCAGCAGAAGAGGGAGCAGGAGGGGCCCTTTCTTGGTTTTGAAGGTGCTTACTCCACTGCAGCCCGTGTCTCGCATGTAGATGCCTGGTCATGCAGGTTGTGCTAAGGTTCAGAACGTTAATGCCTCGCTTCAGGCTCTGATGGCACAGCGTGCAAACCACTCGGGTCTTTTCGTCAGCACATTGTGTGAAGAAGTGCCATGCCAGGGAACTCCTTGAAGCTGCCTTTGGTGTGCTCGGTCCCTGTGGACGGTGGCCCGTAGAGATGTCGCGAACATAAAATTTCCGTTCGCGAACGGCGAACGTAAATTTCCGCAAATGTTCGCAAACGGGCGAACCGGGTGAACCGCCATAGACTTCAATAGACAGGCGAATTTTAAAACCCACATGGACTCTTTCTGGCCACAATAGTGATGGAAAAGTTGTTTCAAGGGGACTAACACCTAGACTGTGGCATGCCCGAGGGGGATCCATGGCAAAACTCCCATGGAAAATTACGTAGTTGACGCAGAGTGTGGTAAGTTGAATTCGCAATGCGATTAATATAACCTGCATTAATCGCAATGTGATTACAACTTAGATCTGAGTTCCTAATGGTTGTATTGCTAGAATTGACGAATATAGCACTATATTCTCAATCTTCGTTATATTCTAGCAATACAACCGTTAGGAACCCAGCTCTAAGTTGAATTCGAAATGCGATTAATATAACCTGTATTAATCGCTTTGCGATTACAAGTTAGTTCAATTTGTGAAACTGCAGCTTCCGAATGAATCTAAGATGGATGCTGTCCTTGCTTTTTGATAGGAGGTGGGAGGGTCTGGGAGGGAGGGTATGTTGATTGGCTGGAATGTGTCTGCTGACTGTGAGGTACAGGGTCAAAGTTTGTTCAATGATGATGTATAGGGGGTGGACCGAACATCGCATATGTTCGCCCGCCGCGGCGAACGCGAACATGCAATGTTCGCCGGGAACTGTTCGCCAGCGAATAGTTCGGGACATCTCTAGTGGCCAGTAGCAGGCGAACTGTTTTGGCGACGGCTGCTCTGCTTTTGCACCCTGCTCCCGCTTTTGCTACGCTGTTGGCTCGGTCTCACCACTGCCTCTTCCTCCGAACTCTGAAAGTCAGTGGCACAACCTTCATTCCATGTGGGTTCTAGGACCTCATCGTCCCCTGCATCGTCTTCCACCCAGTCTTCCTCCCTGACCTCCTTTTCGGTCTGCACACTGCAGAAAGACGCAGCAGTTGGCACCTGTGTTTCGTCATCATCAGAGACGTGCTGAGGTGGTATTCCCATGTCCTCATCAGGAAACATAAGTGGTTGTGCGTCAGTGCATTCTATGTCTTGCGCCCCTGGGGAAGGGCTAGGTGGATGCCCTTGGGAAACCCTGCCAGCAGAGTCTTCAAACAGCATAAGAGACTGCTGCATGACTTGAGGCTCAGACAGGTTCCCCGATATGCATGGGGGTGATGTAACAGACTGATGGGCATGGATTTCAGGCGCCACCTGTGCGCTTTCTGCAGAAGACTGGGTGGGAGATAATGTGAACGTGCTGGATCCACTGTCGGCCACCCAATTGACTAGCGCCTGTACTTGCTCAGGCCTTACCATCCTTAGAACGGCATTAGGCCCGACAAAATATCGCTGTAGATTCTGGCGGCTACTGGGACCTGAGGTAGTAGGTTCAGTAGGACTTGTAGCTGTGGCAGAACGGCCACGTCCTCTCCCTGCACCAGAGGCTCCACCAACACCACCACCATGACCATGACCGCGTCCCTTATTAGACGTTTGCCTCATAATTAGCGTTCACAAAGCAACGTAAAAAGTGGTTCAGTATGTTAAAAATAATTAACCGCCAATATAAACCCTGATGTAGGATATTGCACTCTATTTTATTTTTTTAAACTCTAAATGACAGCGGTATTTGTGGCCTAAATGTGACACTCACTTATGCACGTCTTATCCCAGATGTGCAGTATATCAGAGGGTTTTTTCACCCTAACCAAAACGCTGTATTTATGTCCTAAATGTGACAGTGACTTATCAACGTGTAATCCCATATCTGCAGTATATTAGAGGGTTTTTTCACCCTAACTAAAAAGCTGTATTTCTGTCCTAAATGTGACAGTGACTTATGCATGTGTAATCCCAGATGTGCAGTATATTAGAGGGTTTTTTCACCCTAACCAAAAAGCTGTATTTCTGTCCTAAATGTGACAGTCACTTATGCAAGTGTAATCCCAGATGTGCAGTATATGAGAGGCTTTTTTCACCCTAGTATGCCAAAGCCGTATTTATGGCCTAAATGTGACAGTCACTTATGCACGTCTAATCCCAGATGTGCAGTATATTATAGGGTTTTTTCACCCAAACCAAAAAGCTGTATTTCTGTCCTAAATGTGACAGTCACTTATGCACGTGTAATCTCAGATGTGCAGTATATTAGAGGGTTTTCTCACCCTAACCAAAAAGCTGTATTTATGTCCTAAATGTGACAGTGACTTATGCTTGTCTAATCCCAGATGTGCAGTATATTAGAGGTTTTTTTCACCCTAGTATGCCAAAGCTGTATTTCTGGACTTGCAGATAGCCTATGCTGGTGCACTATCGTTGCATAAAATGGCTGCCGATCATGTATTGATATTGACTAACTGAAGAAAAAAAAGTTCGTTTTCAGCAATAGTTGGCTCAGGGCAGGCTTAAAAAAATTGTGCACTGCACCCACAAAACACTATTTCTGTAGATCGCTGAGTACATAAACCAGTTCTTGATAAGATTTCTCCCTGATCTCTCCCTCACAGCAGCTGTAGCCTCTCCCTACACTAATCCGAGCAGAGTGACGGGCGGCGCTACGTGACTCCAGCTTAAATAGAGGCTGGGTCACATGCTGCAGTTGGGCAATCACAGCCATGCCAATAGTAGGCATGGCTGTAATGGCCTTTTGGGGCAAGTAGTACGACGCTTGTTGATTGGCTGCTTTGCAGCCTTTCAAAAAGCGCCATAAAAACACCGAACACCGAACCTGAACTTTTACGTAAATGTTCTGGTTCGGGTCCAGGTGCCGAAAACCCTAAAGTTCGTTACGAACCCGAACTTTACAGTTCGGGTTCGCTCAACTCTAGCTGTGATGTCTCTTATACACACCATACAAAGAAAAGAGGTGAATCTGCTCCTTTATCTCTCTGTATTATACTCTCAGAGCAGCAGCATAGCGGACATTATACAGCAATACTGAGCACCAGGGTGTGTTAGAAACCATACTAGAAGCTGCAGCACAGTCTCTAATTCTCACTGTCTCTCATTCTACATCTGCTTCATCTCCTCACTGTGTCCATAGACTGCTATGGGTAGTGTTGAGTGAATTGAAGTTCACGAAGTGGACTTCAATATGAATTTCAGGAAAAATTTGATGCGCCGCAAAGTCAAATTTCCTCATGCTTTGTGGTAATGAATCAATTTTCCCTAAAATGGCGGTAAAAAAAATCATACTCGCCTCATCCATTTGCTCGAAGAGTCTGCCTCGGCCATCTTGATTGAAGATCCCGCGCAAAATCTTGTGCGCAGTGACGTATGATGTCCCCATGCTGCCCAGTGCGAGGACATTATGCACTGCGAGATATTTCGCGCAGCTGCGTACTCTTCGCAATCAAATAGATAAGGTGAGTATTTTAGATTTTTTTATTTTTTTTTCTGATTAATTCCTGAAAGCCCTCAATGGTCATCTCAGATGCTGCGATCAGCGATGAATGTGGCATCTGAGGGGTTCAATGACGGGGGCAGCACCATCACCATTCCCCATTATTGCGCCAGCTACTCACAAAGAAATGCGATTTGTGACTAAGTAATTAATCACAAAGCAAATTTCCTTGTGAAATTCAGCGAAGCAGCCGAATCGAATTTCTGAGAACTTTGCTTATCTCTAGCTATGGGCATTATGTACATGATCTAGAAGTGTCATTTTTCTCTATTAGGATATATTGCAATTTTTTTACCTTCACTTGTACCAACTGATCTTTCCCTTTACGCACAGATATAAAGAAATGACATGCAGCGGATCAATTGAAGGCTGTACAGTAAATTTGATTAAAAATTTTGATTCATATTAGAGATGAAAGAATCGATTCTGACAAATCTATTTGTCTCATCAGCAGGGCTTCACCTGTGGGAGGCTGTCCCTTCACGTAAAAAAGCACCCACCTACCGCAATATTGACAAGGCTTAACATTTAGTCTGTCTCTGACAATTTCCTGCCTGCTCTGCTGCTCCGATTAGCAGAGCAAGAACTCTGCTTCAGCTTTGGAGCACAGATCCTGCTCCAAAGCTGCTCTTGCTCTGCTAATCAGAGCAGCGGCGCAGACAGGAATTAGTCAGGGCTAGTCTAAATGTTCATTAGAATCTACTTTCACATATATATATATATATATATATATATATATATATATTACAATTCCAGTTTGGTGTTTCCTCAGGAGGTAAACTGTCTTGAAACCCAAGTGGGAGCCAGAGTCAACGTGGAAGTGGATGCCGCACCCTCAGTCGACCTGAGTAAGATTTTGTTAGAAATCCGAAATGAATATGAAAGCTTGATGGAGCAGAACCAAAAAGATGTGGAGAGATGGTTCATGACTAAGGTACTGTTCTCTAAGCAAAATACATGGGTTCAAGTAAAAACACTAGGGGGGTCATTTATGACCACATATAGGCCACTTCTGTGGCCTATATCTGGCACAGGTTCTGCTGCTCGCCATGGTGTGGTTATTTTCTACACCTGGTTTAGGCATAGAAAATTGGCTAAATGTAAGACAACAAGGAAGCTGGCGTACATTTAGAATAGGCACTGGATGCGCTGAAGTTATGTAGAGAATGGGGCCTCTACATAACTTTGCTGATCCACTGCCAGCTATAGAGGTTGTTAAGATGGGCGTCTAAAACACCGGTCTTAATAAATGTGCACCTAGATCTTTGAGGATCTTCTGGGTGGAGACAGTTGTTTGGATAGTTAGCTTTTGATTATTTCGCGATTGTGACCTTTTTTTTTTTATTAAAGAGTTTTTCCAACTAAAATAAAAATCATGATGCGTCCTCAGGGACGGAATGGGAACTTAATGTGGCCCTGGAAAAAAAAAACTTATAGAAGTGGCCCCATGTTGAAGGCGGGTCCAAAGAATTCAACTGCATCTCTGTCCTGAGGATGGCGATATGGTTAAAGTCATAAGAGGACCTATGGCCACCAAGCAGGTGCATAAGTACCTGATGCTTCTATCATTAATCAATACTGAGCGCATCAGATCGTTATGTACCCAGCCTGCAGCTGTTAGGAGGGTCCCTCCCCTGGGCATCAGCTCACCAGGAAATTTCCCTGTAGGGTCTATAGCCAGTCCCTGTGCATCCTCCTTCACATTCAGGGTGTTAAATATGGCACCTATAGGCTTCTGTGGGCTCCAATGAACTCTGTGTTTCTGATTTATTCTTTGGCATGCAAAGTTTTTTTTTATCATGGATTCCAAGAAAATCCATAAAAAAAATTGTACAAAGGCCAATTGCGGGCTGTATTATTTTAGTACACTACAGTGGAAGCATAGGGGAAATAGAAAGCCATTTTGAAAGACCAAAGGAGGCTCAGCCCCACAAGATAAAAATGAAACCTCATCTGCAAACCCACTGATGTTTGCTCAGATACATGACTTCAGTTCAGCAATATAGGAATAGCTGTACTATGTGCTATTTAGACAATTCCAAACAATTGCTTAATCACATTTCCACACGAATAGCCAACTGTAAGGGATTTTATCAGTTAAATGACCTAGATCAGTTGATAAAGGGGCCATGGACAAGTGATGTGGCTTATTCACAGCTTACCAAGCACTGCTCCGTATGTTGTATTGCAGTTCAGTCCCATTCATTTGACTGTGACTGAGCTGCAGAAAGATCATGTGACCAATGGATGTGACGTAACAGGCCGAACAACATTTCCCAGGGTGCTGTGGCCCCTTTAAAGTTTCTCATACACCTTCAATAGAACCCCATGCATACATACCTCCGTTTGGCTGAGAGTGTATATGTTGTTAATAAGGAGATCTCTCAGGAGAACAAAGGACCGTGGGCGGGGGGGGGGGGGGGGGAGGTCATTTATGAAATCAGATATGTCACTTTTGTGACGTTAAAAAGTCGCAAGTCATAGCAACTGCAACATTTCTATGGCAACTGTGACATTTTTGCAACTTTTCGTGATCCTCACCGATTTTCACAATGGTCTATGTTTAAGAGCTAAAAGTGAGATTAGGCCTGGATTATGGCTCATTTACTATGTGTGACTTTTGCAGAAGTCACAAAAATGTTCCAACCTTTGCTAGGCAACACCCTGGTGTTCTTTTACACATAAAGGTGTAAACCACATTACACTTACACCAGATATATTATTAAGATGTGCGAGTTAACTCATTTGCTGCAGGCACACAAAGCAAAGCCTAACTTAAAACTGACACAAAAACAACCTTAAAAGGGTTGGCACTTTCTGGTTACTTGTGACCAATGCGTAGATCAGATGACTATATGGCATTTACTAATGCAGCCTTTGTTGATATTCTGTGCCGTTTGCTGTATTTCATAAGCCATGCCCCCTTGTTAGGCACATCTTCTGTGCTGTCAACACACAGAGGTCCTGTCCATAATATGACCACTGTTGGAGAGTCATGTGACCAGACAAATGATCTCCATGCAAAGTCTCCCCTATTCTAACACAACACACTATACCTGCACTGAACTACCAACAGTGCAAGTGTAGATGGCAGATGCATCTAAATGGAGGCAACATCACATGGAGGTCATTTAACTGGTCATGTGGCCCTCTATCAGCTGCCATTTTATGGACAGGACCTCTGTGTGGACAGCACAAAAGACTTTGCAAACAAGGGGGCATACCTTATGAAATATAGAAAATGGTACTGAATATCAACAAAGGCTAAATTTGTAAATGCCACATAACCATATTACAAACACATTGGTCAATAGTAATCAGAAAGTGCCCAACCCCTTTAAATGATAAATGACTTTCTAGGTGTTGAAATTCAGTACATCCAATTCTTTTATCCCCCAACATCTGTTGAGTGAAAAAAACTCCTTATCCACATAGGGGGGTTATTTATTAAATTATATACACCAGATTTCTGTCACCTTGGCGCCACAATCTGCGACTTTTTCCTCAAGCCAGGTCTAAAAAAGGGGGTATGCCAATAGGCCCATCCCTTTTTTAATGCTCTACGCCTCTTTTAGGAGTATAAAACGGTCTAAATATAAAGGGTAACTGTCATGCTTTTATCAAAAGAATCAATTTTAGCATATGTTAATGTTACTGCTGCAGTAGCATTATGCATAAAGCAATTTTTAGTTTCTTCACATACCACTGTTTTCCTTGAGTTTTTACTTTAGTTACGGCTGTTTAAACATTTTCAATATGAGGACCTTCTCAAGATGGCTCCTCTGCCAGTTCTCTGAGGCCAAAACTGCTTTCCCTCACTTCCCATACACACTTACTGTAGCCAGCAGCTCTCTGCCAGCCAATCAGATTGGATTACTGAGAGACACACCTCCTCACTCTGAAGCCTAATGCAGGCATGCAGTGTGAAGGACCGCCCCTCCGTCTTCCTGTCTTCTTAGCCAGAGACAGACAAGCCATAGCAAGCAGTCTTTTAAGGGAGCAGTGGAAAGGGACAGAGGACATTAATGAAAGCTGTTATTATAAGGTAATTGCAGATCTTTTGACAATCATTGACAGACTAACTCAGGTATACATGCCTAGCTCTAATAAACTAGCAAATAAAATAAAAAAATATGACAGTTATCCTTTAAGCCAGCAAGGAAGCTGTCTTACATTTAAACCGGCGGTAGATCCACCTCCAGCGCAAGGGGTTATTAAGACCAGCATCTAATACACCGGTCTTAATAAATGACCCCCATAATATTGTTAGCCAGCTTAGCAGAAAATGGTACTGGCTAACAGTACTCTAATGGAGGGGTGCAGAACCTTTTTTGGTCTGGGGGCCACAATATCGCATTGCTCTTTTTCAATTTTGATCAGCACTTGTTTGCATCGACCTATTACAGAGGCTGATGCAAAGTGAATAGGGAGAAATTATCGCTAACCTAGTCCCCTCCAACATTCAGTTCTGTTGATTCTCATTAGCACATCCCTGATTACACAAAAAGATGTGTTAACCATAATCAACCGAAAAATTTGAGATTGCTCATTTATTGGCGGCACGATTATACAGGCAAGTTATTAGGAATGAGCATTCCTATGAAAATTTGTTCTCAGTTATTGGCCCAAAAATCGAGCAGCGTAATAAGGACTTAAGTGGCTACATTTCCTTCCATCCTGCTTCCTATTCATAAATTAGAGCTTTCCTCCACTGCAGAGGATGGCACGCATTGGTTATTACTGCCTCCTGCCCCCTAGTTATGGGTATATCTGTGTGAACGGCGCCCAGCAATAACCAGTAAGCACTTTCCCTTATTAAAAGGAAAGCGGTCCTTGGTAAACCCTTTAATGACCAGGCCTGAAAAGGGCTTAAAGAGTTTGTCTCACTTGAGCAAATTGAATTAATCATGTAGACAAAGTTAAAGGGGTTATCCCATGACTAATGTAAAAATTGAAAATCAGACATCATATAGTACATTAAATTTTATTTCTAACAAAACTAGAACCAGCCCTGTACCTCACATGGATCCAGAGATCTCCCCATTCATTGCTCTGCTAGATTTATATCAAGCTGACAGCTCAGGGGGAGTGTCTTTTCTGCTGCAGCTAAGGGGGCGTGTCCATGCTCTGCCTATCACAGTTCAGGAGACAGTTGAAGGATGAAACTGAGCATGTGCGGCCTTCTCAGTGAGCAGGTCAAAGAAATAAGAAAAAATAAAATAAAAGCAGGTGGCGCTAAACAGATACATTTTATTGAATAACTCAGTAGCTATAATACATTTTTAATTACATGCAATTACAAAAGTATTCAGATCCAGATGCTAGTTTGAAAACTGTAGAATATTTTTTGTGGGACAACCCCTTTATTACACAACACTTTGTAATATATTATGATTGTCCATATTGCCTCTTTTGCTGGCTTGATTCATTTTTCCATCGCATTATACATGTCTCATTTCCATGGTTACGACCACCCTGTAATCCAGCATTGGTGGCCGTGCTTGCACACTGTAGGTAAAAGCGTCATCCTATGCGCACTCTCGTGGTATCGGCAACCAGAGAGGTCAGCGTTTTTTCCTATAGTGTGCAAACATGACCACCACTGCTGCATTTCAGGGTGGTCTTAACCATGGACACGAGCAGTGTATAATGTGATGGAAAAATGAATCAAGCCAGACAATATGGACAATCACAGTACATTAGTTAAGTGCCTTATATTAACTTTCTCTACATGATAAATGCCACTTGCTAAAGTGAGACAACCATTTAATGACCACTTTTTCATTATTTAGCGCACGTGGTGGTTCAACAGTTGTTACATTTTTAGTTATTAGACTACCAAAATAATTTTCCCAAAATATTTTTCATGACACACAGGGCTTCTGAATACTTATTATTTTGTTTTATTTGGAGAAAATGTGCAAAACATTTTTAGAAAGCCATGTTTTCAATATGCAAACTGAAACCAAAATAAATTATTAAAATGAGTTCCCTATTTTGCATTGGTCGCTTTGATATATAATATGTATAGTTTTACGTAAACGGGCGACAATGACAATGGTTTTGGTTGGCGTGGGCATTTTTATTTTTTATTTTATTTGTATATATATATTTTTTTAATCAATTTTACCTATTTTTTAAATATATTTGTGTCACCTAATATGTTGCTTAAAAGGGCATTAAAAGACCTAGGGGGACCCTGGCACTTTTCTTTTTGCATTTGGCACTATTTCCACTGTACCTGGGGCATCCAAAGGTTACAGGGGAAAACAGCTCCCTGTATGGGCAGTGTATACAGGCAGTGCTGATCAGACTGGGCAGCTCCGCTCTTCTCCATAGACACCCGGCGATCATTTGACATAGCCAGTTCCTCTATTCACTGCATAGCGCTCATTGAGAACAATGTACCTATCTGAGGAGAAGGTAGATAAATAGCGGTAATAAACTGCTTTTGTCTTTTCCGCGGGTCCCCAGCTGTCACTGACAGCTGGGAACCCGACTCGCTCCTGCTAGAGTGCAGGAACAGGACATTTATTTAATCCAGCACTGTCCATGCTTTGGTCAGAAACACAGCTGATAGCACAACCAGATGTGTTTCTGTCCAGCAGGACGGGGCTGTAAACCATGGCTCTGTTGGCCGCATGAGGCCCGTGGGCCGTAGGTTGGGCTCTAAAGCATCTATGTATGGTGGCCTTTACAGAGGCTTGTTATGTATTGGTCCTAAGATCCTGGGATAATGAAGTATTATCTTTCATGCTCTTT